>NC_136059.1:613322598-615889598 GCF_964261635.1 Lissotriton helveticus | reverse complement strand
TACTCTTGATGTAGAGAGTCTTTATACCTGCATCGATAAGGATCATGGCATCAGGGCAGTACGGTCTTTTCTGGATAAAGATGATGGGGGGCTGTATGATTACAATGAGATGATAGTCTCTATGATTGAGATCATCCTGACCAACAATTTTTTCCTCCTTGACAGTCGCTGGTTCCACCAAATACGTGGAACTGCGATGGGCTCCACGTTTGCTGCCGCGTATGCCTGCCTCTTTATGGGGTGGTTCGAGAGGGAGCATGCTTGGGGCAGAAGTGCCTCCCCCTGGACCAATAACATTGTGTACTGGGGAGGTACATTGATGATGTGATCTGTCAGTGGTCTGGGTCGGTCAAACAATTGGATCAATATGTGACCTTTCCTAATGCAAACACCTATAATGTCAAATTTACTATGACACATAACAAGGAACATATCAACTTCCTAGATATCCAGTTCTATACAAAACTGGATCAGATACATAGCACTCTTTTTAGAAAAGAAACCTTGTGCAACGCAGTATTACACGCAACAAGTGCTCACCCCAGCTCTGTGAAAAACAACATCCCTTTTGGTGAAATGATAAGAATTAGACGCATTTGTAGTGTAGTGAGGGGGAGACGTTTAGCACTCAAATCAAGGACACCGTTGAGAGATTCACAAAACGGGGATATGAGCAAGGGGTACTGAAAAAAGCAGAACATAGGATTAACAATGTAACTAGGAATGACACATTATGAGAGAAACCCACCAGGGATGGGACAAATTCCAAAGCAAGGTTTATAACCCAATATACCTCACATAGCTGAGCTGAGCGCTCAACAAAACACCAGTTAACATAACATAACATAGCGGTGATATCTTCAACATTTTTCGCAAACATGGGCACCTTCTCACTGAGATATCAGGCTTAAAACAGTCAATTGAAAAAAGACCCTCAATTACTTACAGAAAGGGAAAGGCTTTGAAAAACAGCCTCTGCCCAAGCTACGTAACCACACCAAGGACTGCACAGACATGGCTACCCGCAAAACCGAAGGGCTTTTTTACTTGCGGAATGTGTAACATTTGTCCCTAGGGCAAGAATAGGACGCTAGGCTTCAGTTATAACACCAGTAAGAAGTATATGATTGGCTACTTTGTAAACTGCAATACCACCCATGTGGTGTATGTTTTAGGCTGCAGATGTGGAATCATTTATGTAGGTAGTACTATCTGAAGCCTTAAAACAAGAATACAGGAACATCGACGTGCCATTAGAACTAAGGATATCAGATATGCAATTACCAACCACTATGTGAGAGAACACCCAGATGACTCCTCTTTTTGGTTCCATGCTATTGACCATGTCCCGCTGCCAGCGAGAGGTGGTAATAAGGAGTTACTGTTACGACAGAAAGAGTCACAATGGTTATGAAACTTGAGGGTGACTAGCCTGGGAAACAACACGGATGGAGAAATGCATTATTTTCTCTAAAAAACATTGATCAGGCTGATAGAAATATACTCGGTATGCTGGGCTCAGCATTACTAACTAAATGTTTATGAAGACCATTAGATATAACTGAAATAGCTGTGTATTTTGACCAACATTTGTGTTTATATATATATATTGTTTTTCTCTTTTTTCTTTCACTTGCCCTATTTTACACTCTGTCCTCACTGTTCTTCATTGTGCCCTACGTCTTTCTCTTTTCCTTTTTCTACCTTTTGAGCTAATATTCAACTTATCCACATCGAGACCCGTAGGAGATCTCTATGGACGTGCACAATACTAACATGGTGCCGCCACACTGGGGACTGTTCACCATAACCCAACTGAGGATATGAACTTGTAAGGGGGCTTTTGCTATTATTAAAAAGACTTTGAAAATTATGTGGATTTTTTTAACTCATTCTTTTGAGAAATTAGTTATTTTCTCGACAGTCCTTTTCTTTCTTTGTGTACGCCCACTTTGCATGTATTCTCTTGGGTTGTGATTGTTCAAAATAATTTTTCCATTAATGTTATTCTCAAATTTGAATGTATTTCAAAATAGTTATTCACATGTTTTTTCTTGCAATGCCAGCTGTTAGTATGGCCCTGGGGTGTGCATTGCTCATGAAAGTAAGCATCTATAAACGCGCACTACATTCCAATATGGCACTATGTTTGGATACATCTCACTCAGTAAAGCTCTAGCATGCACACGTGACATGGCAGGGCATGACAGAATGACGCTGGCTATTTGAGTTTCGAAACAGATATGGTGGGCGTTTCGATTGTGGTAGCATTTCCGACAACAAGATAATCGAGATGTTCCCAATACGATGTACGTATGGGATTTTGAGATGGTGGGGCCTTCTGGGTTGTGCTCTACTGCTGGTCAAGTCGGTTGAATATCAATGTGTTTCTCTGATATTTCAAATCTAAGGTTTATCGTAGATGGCATATCTATACTGTAATGACTCGGGGATTTTTCGAGAGTGTGCTGATTATTGGTGCTGCGCTTAGCGCTGCCAGCCTTAAGGTCGGCTATACTCCTGATATGACTGATACAGTGGTTTTTATAAGTTGCATTAAGGTTCAGTCTGCCACACGGGCCAATATATTACGGGGGGCTGACAGCGGGTGGTATATTTAATACACTTTAGCTGCAACGTACGTCTATTGACTGTATGGTTGTTTGACATAGGTAGGTTTATGTATGCCTTGTTTTCTTGTTGATGCCTATTGCACTCATCATATATGTTTACCAAGGGCAACTTACCTTATTACCACCCATCTTTCCTCGTTTTCTCCTTGTGGAGGACGAATGTAGACGGGTGGACCGCTCAGTTACTATTCTTCGGGGTTATATATGCCCTGTTGCTTTTTGAGGTAAGCGTATGGATATGGTGCCTGTCAGTGATGAGTTTTTGGTTTTCTGAATTCCCTGGCGCTTTCATTATGTTAGTTCTATGATTTTGTTTTCATTCCAATAGGACGGACGACCGTCATTCCGGTTGTCATGTATTCTTTTTGTGACAGTGGGTTATATATGCCCTTCCTTTGAATAATAAGGTGAGTGTATTGTTGCTGTACTAACAGTGTTGGATTTTCTTGCATATTGGTTTCTGACATTACGATTGCTGAAAGGTCTTGCCTCTGTGTGTTTCTTCCCTATTTTTGTATTAGAATACTGGGCCCACTACGATCTCAATATTAGAATCGTCCGAGTTTTAAGGCGAAACATATGACATTTCCAAGTGTTTAGCAGAATATAGAGGTAGGATTTTTAGGTTAGCATCCAATGTAGACTAATTTTACCAACAACTATACCTTTCCATTCACTTCATATCTTCTTTTTCCTTTGTTTCTGCAACATTTACACCACATCAATATTGTTATTGTTATACCAACTAACGGAAGAATTATTATCATTAATATTATTTTTTTTAAATCTTTTTTAGGTCCTCATACACCATGTTGGGCACGCTTGAGGGGTTTCCTCCATCCCTTCTCATCTGGCCAACCTGTACCGACCCTGGCATTAGGCCTACAAAGATAGAGAGATGGCATTCCCCCAAGCCAAAACTGTTTCCTTGATCCACTCCCGTTCACACCGTCTGCGAGAGCATATGTTACTTAGGAGAAAAGGACCGACAGTTCCCAGGCAAAATCATAGGACCACCATTACTGGTTTCGCCAGGCCACTAGGGCCGCCCATATCTTATCTGCACTTCTGCTATCGTAAGCCATATCAGATTCACTTGTAAACATGATGTGTTTCAGGCATTCCACAAATGTTGGAGGGTTTACAGATTTGCAGGCCCTACAGATCTCTCTCCTTGCCAAAATTAGAACATAATAGAGAAAAATTTAGAAGCTGGATCGTTCAGACGATAATTTGTCATAAGGCCAAGAAGAATTGTCCTGGGGTTGACCTCTACTTGTTGGTGGAGCACATCTTCTAGAAATTGTTGTACTTGAATCCAATAGTGGATTATCATTGGGCAGTCTACGAACATGTGGAGATCGTCTGCAGCAGGGTGCTTACACCTAGGGCAGTGGTATTCTGACCCAGTCACTTTAGCTAGTTTCCCCGGGGTCCAATAAACCCTATATGCAGTGTAGAGATGATTTCTCTTAAGAGCAGCTGGTTTAACTACTGCCTCTAGCATAGTGAAGGAGTCGCCCCAGAAGTCCTCAGTATTATGGATATTGGTGCCAAAGACACTGCCCCAAAGTTTTTGAAGTTCCGATTCCACTACTTCTCCATCCTCCAAAAGGGCCCAATACCAAAACGAGATTTCCCACTTCCAGCCTCCCCTTCTGGAAACCGAATTAAATTTTGGACTCACCTCTTCATAACTCCAGGACTGCGTTGCCCACCACCCCGACAGTTGATAGTAGTTAAATTTCGTGAGGGTACCATCCGTTATGCCAGAGAGAGATTTCCAGCTCATCAGCTGTGAGTCCTTCTGGAGATCGACCAGAATTGAATGCCTGCCAATTTCAGAGGCTGGGAAAGTTGATCTCTGAGGCAATCGGGGGTGCCCGGAGAGTCCCAGATTGGAGCCTGGCATGTATATTAAGAAATTTTAAGACTCTTCTTAATGTAAATCCAATTTTTTAATGCAGCACCCAGAATCTTAAGCCTGACCTTTTTATAGAACTTGGGGTCCCCAAATTTAAAAAGAAAAAACTCCTGCCCCTGGGGGATATCATGTAATAATGCCTGGAACAGTAAGCCCAATGAGGACGGATCAATTTTGTTGGCCAGAATTCTATAATTTTTCAAATGGAATGCGTGACAGTAATTAAATAAGTCTGGTAAGGCTAGACCACCCATAGTTAAACTTCTCCTAAGCTTTTTCCAGGCAATTCTAGGGGACTTAGTGTTCCAAATAAAAGAACCAATTTTTCCCTGCAGTTTTGCAATATCTGATGGACTAAAGGATAATGGAATCGAGTTAAATAAAAAAGTTATTTTTGGCAGGATGATCATTTTTATTAGGTTTACCCTCCCAAATATGTTTAAAGGAAGGTTTGACCACCGCAGTAACGACCCACAGACCTCTTTGAAGACCCTGATCCAGTTAATCTTGGGAATGTCTTCTATTTTCTGTGCTATGTGGATCCCAAGATACCTCATTCGAGACTTGATCCCCTGTGTTTCAATAGCTTGATTCCATTCCATTATCTCGGTCTTTACATATTTACATATTTACATATTTATTTTATAGCCCGAGATTTCCCTGAATAGTTCGGCCAGCTCAACTAATCTGGGTATGGCTTCTGCAAGATTAGTTGTATACATAAGCAGATCATCAGCATACAAGGCAAATTTTAGCTCCAGCTCTGCAATTTTAAAAGGTTTAATCTGAGGATCGGTCCTAAGCCGGCAAACAAAAGGTAAAATATACAGATTAAATAATAGAGGTGACAGAGGGCACCCCTGCCTGGTACCTCGAGAGATGGTAACCCAATCTGTCAGAGCTCCATTGACTAAAATCTTTGCTTCAGGGCCAGAGTAAAGAGACCTAACCGCTGAAACAAAATTACTGGGGAATCCAAAACTATACAGGAACTCCCATAGATATGACCAGTTCACTTGGTCGAAAGCCTTAGCGGCATCGATAGCACCTATCGTTAATGGGAGTTTCTTATCTGCTGCAACATCTATTGCCCCGATAGCTTGGAAGGTGAGTTCGTACAACTGTCTGCCGGTGGATAAAACCCCTTTGATTCGGATGTATTATCGTTTTGATGATTCTTGCTGTCCTTGCTGCTAACACCCCAGCAAAGATTTTGTAGTCCGTATTTAAAAGAGAAATTGGTCTATAAGACTCAATTTTTAACGGATCTTTGTTGGCTTTCAAAATCAAAGTTACTGTGGCTTCAGACCGGGACTTTGGAATAATCTCACCCAGAATATATATTCTATTAAAGAGATTTTTTAAGACAGGCGCTACCTTATCAGATATCTCGAGGTATACCTCAGTTGGGAGCCCATCCGGGCCGGCTGCTTTGCCCCTGGCCATTTTCTTCAATTGAGGTTCAACTTCGCCCTCTGTAATACTTGAATGTAAAAAGGCCCTATCTACTTCAGACAGCTGGGGGAGATCTAGCTGATTTAACCACTCTATTGAAAGATAGGCAAGATATTGATCTGGAGAAAGAAATCCAGAGGGTTCATAGAGATCCTTTTAAGTTGCACCCCGATAGGAAAGCTCCCAGGAAAATTTTAGTTAATTTCCATACTTATGCAATTAAGGAGCTGATATTGGGAAGAGCGTTAACTGCGACGACACTCCAATCCGATTCTGTGAATTATCAAATTCGTTCTGATGTGGGCAAAATTAGTGCACAAAGACAATGGAAGCTTAGCTCTAGAATGCCCGAGCTAAGGAGCTTGGGTGCGCATGTTCAGAAGAAGTTTCCCGCATTACTGAAGGTGATGTGGAGAAATAAGCTCCACAATTTCAGCTCTCCAGAAGAAGTTGACACTTTCTTGATTCTAATGAAAGAAAATTGGTATTAAGCTGGGGGCGTGGATCTGTATTTGAGATATTTGCTGCATTTTTTCATTTGTTTTTATTTTCCCTCCCCTATATGGTAAAAGAAAAAGGAGAGAAAGAGAAGAAAAGGGAGAAGGGGGAAGAAAGAAAAGAAAAAAGTAGAGACAGGAATGAGATTGGAAAAGATTGGAAAAGATCAAAAAAAGAAAACATTTTTTTTAATAAGGGAAATAAATATAGAGATAAAAAAGGAGGTGCGCATAACATATAAGGGGTCGTATAGTATTAGTTATTATGTTTATTTTTGCACTTATTAGGGGTTTTGCCTTGGTTTTGGGTTAGGGGTGGTCCTGAATAGGCGACAATGAGCGCCAAGGAAAAGAATGGTGGGTTCCTCATGGGGGGTGCGGGAGACATGGGGGGTAGGGAGCAATAGGGAAAAAACAGAAAAATGAGTCCTCGTACAACTAAATGAAAAGGAAAGTATAACCTCAGTTTGGGAAAAGAACCTCTTTTGTTGGGAACTCCTAAGATGAATAGTATTAATAAAATTAAGCTAATAAGCTGGAATGTGAAAGGGTTAAGATATGGGAGGACGCTGTCTAGAGTCAGCGAATTCCTCAACAACTGTAAGGCTCATATTTGTTTCTTAGAAGAAACACATTTAGAAGCTCATGAGTGTAAGTTGGGGTTTGGTAAGCTTAGATGGGTCCAGGATGTCCTTTATTCTGAACAGAAGGGTAGCACTAGGGGAGTTGCAATAATAATCAGAAGTAATACAGGGATAAAAGTGGAGAAGTTTGACACAGACCAATCTAGGAGGTGGCTGGTGGCTACGTTATCAATATATGGTTCTCCCCTTGTGTGTGCAGTCTATTATGGGCCGAACCAAGATAACCCAGGGGCTTTTCTAAAACTAAAGGTTAGTCTTTTAGATACATCAGGACTCATTATCATAGGGGAAGATTTTAATTTTATATTCGATGAGCTATTAGACCGTACCTTCAAAGCTAAATACATGATTCCATGGAAATCACACTTGGAGCTTAGAAACATTATTAAAGAATTTAACCTATTAGATATATGGAGAGTAAAGAACGGTTGTAAAAGGGATTTTTCTTTCTATAGCAAGAAATATAGACATCACTCTAGAATCGAGTTTTTCCTGATGGACCAGACCATTTTTTCGGAAGTAGAATCAATATCCTTCATCCCAGCTATCCTTTCAGACCATTCAACTGTGGAATTGATAGTTAATCTTAAACATAAGCAATGTGAGAGAACGTGGACTTTGGATAGATCTTTATTATTGAATGAGGAGGTAAAGTTAGAATTAGCGGCTCAAACAGAGGAATACTTTAGGCATAATAACGGCACTACAAAAGATCAGATAGTTTGGGAGGCTTTTAAGGCTGTCTTAAGAGGTTTATTAAGCTTGCTGATTATCAGGAAAAATAAATCAATTAGAAGGTTGGAGGAGGAGCGACTCTGTAAGATCAAGGAAAAAGAGCAAGAACTGCAGCGGGCTTCAGTAGTCTCCCACAACCTAGTGTCACATCTGCAAATTGAGCTAGAGGGACTCCGGGCAGAATTCCAGGCTAATCTGGAAAGGATTTTAAAAGAAAGGTGTGATGCTAGTAAGCTCCAAAAATTTTCCTACGGGGAAAGATGTGGTTCTCTTCTGGCCGGAAGACCAGGGCAGATAGGATAAGAAACCAGATAAAAAGTATATCCCAAAGAAGTACTGGAGCCATCCTACCTGATGATGATCAGATTCGGGAGGAGGCTTGAGCATTTATGCAGGATCTGTACGAGGAAGAACGGAAAAATTATTTGACCTAAAATACTTTTCCCTAAATCAGAAAACCAAGTCCCTATTGCATAAATACTCTTTGTTAGTCTTTTCCATACACTGTCAACCTCCAGTTGTTTCAAATCTTCATGAAGTTTTGTAATATTTATAATATATCTTCTAAGTTCCCTGCTTTTATCAGGTATGTAAGTGCAACAATGTTGAACTTTCAACATTATACAGACTCCGCCCTCTTTTTCCCATAAAATATCAAGAGCAAACCTATTTTGTAAAACCATAGATCTAATCGCAACCATTTCCATATTATTCATCAAGAAACCCCTGCAGTATCAGTCGAGAGACGATCAACTACTGTTGAAAACTGCCAAAATCTATGTGAATTTAGAATGACTCCCACTGAAGGTATCAATGCACCAAAAATGTCACCTATTATTTCTGAATAGCTATCTCTCTTTCTTCGTGTTAGTTCATTAGTGCTTTCATTGCTTCCAGTTATTCTTTTTACATGATATATTTTCGGAAATACTATCCCAAAGTAGCAACTCCCATACCACTGTGCAGGCAGATTATAGTAAGCATTATTCCCTCACACATAGTAAACCCCAGGGAATACCGGATCAGTTCCCCCTTTTAGTCCCCAACCTCCCAGAATTAGGAAGTTTTGTTCACAATCACTGGAACCAATGAATACGTTATTATAATCTGTCTTTAACCTATGGAGGCAGGGTTTCCCTTTCTTCTCAAAGTCCAGGGAAATTGCAGCATGAGCCTTCACAGTTGCATACATTTATTCTTTACCCGCCCATGGAGGTACATGGGTTTTCTGTTCAGCAGCCTTCTTTTGGAAATCCTGTCTCCTTTCCTCAACTAAATTCAAAAACACGTAGTCTTCTTCACGTAATATGCATGTTAGATTATTCTTGTGTACCTCAACTAAATCTATTGACTTCATTGATAAGAAAAAATCACCCATAAACTGTGCATCTTGACTATTAAGCACTGGATTCATATTCTTTTGAATAGGAAGTTCTGAAAATACTACATCTAAGTGTGAATAATAATTCTGAAGTATCCCTGTTCTATAGAGCAAACTTGTTAATATACTACATGAAATACCATATGTTAAAGGTAAGTGGTGGTAAGTGACACCTTCTGATACTGAAGCTGGTAATTTCATACATACATAACAATCACTAATCTCCATTGTATACACTTATTGGAATAACAACGATGTGAAGACATTTGATGATGTGTCATTATCTGTCACTGTGTGATGTACAGCCATCTCATCTGCTGCTTCCAATTCTACGCTATCTCCTCTTATTGTAGCTATCTTCCCACTATTAATTGTATCATTCTTTTTGTTAGCTATCATCAAATAATGTACTGCTACTGTTAGAATTATCCATACTGCGATTACTAACAAAATGCTACATATACAAGCTCTACAGCATCTTTGAGCACAACTTTGTTTTGGTCGTTCAGTAACCCTACCTGCACACATTGCTATGTTAGCATAAGGGTATTAGAAGAAACTGCATTTTGCTACTTTGCCGCTTTTGCACACAACACTACATGTATCTGTTGTTGTAAGTTAAACTGCTTGATTTTCTTCACATGAGAACAGTCTGCTTTCCACATCCCTAGGCTTACACGGCGAACTCAGTCTGTACACATTGTGATGAAGTCTTCAAGGTCAAATAACAATGTATGCTGTTGATTCAGGTTGATCGCCCCACGCTCTAGACACAACATGCACACAGCTGCGAATAGCTGAAACTCGAGTGCCTTTTATATTACACTGCATGCATGTTTTCAGGCACTTGGAGAAAAACCTTTCCATTTACAGAGAGCGTTGCTGATCCTGTGATGTGATTCACCTCAGCTGATCTTGGAAGTATGTGGTTCCCCGTTTAAACCTAGAGACCTTCTATTATTATAAAACTAGCTCCGAGCCAGGGGAGCGTGGTACACAAGACGCTATAAGACATGTTTCCACTATCATTATAACATGATTTCTCCCTTTGTGTTTTATGGAATTGTAACAATGCTGATTGTTTTATTTCTAATCATATGCCTACTTATGTTAGCCAAAATACTGCATCTTAGAGCACGTAGTTAAAATAAACATTTTAGACTTTATTGCGGCTCTGATTACTCATGTTGTGGACTTGTATGAGAATAAAAATGAAAGAGTGTTCTTGATTCCCACTATTCCTGAGAGTATTCTAAGTCGCTTGTTCTGGGTTGCCTAATCATCGGTAGCTTTGCGGACGGAGAACGAATGAGACACTGATGCTAGTTGAATAGGGGTTCTGGGTTCTGAGGTGAGTTTTTAGTACATCACAATTCACTGAGGTCCTGGTTTCCTACACTTAGTTCTGTGCATGAGCAGAATCCCCGCAACACCCTGTTTTTAGCCATTTTTGTCTAAGAAGTAACGCTGGCCGTAGTATGCGTAGTGGGGCTACGCAAAGCTATGTGAAGTGGGCATGATGCTACGCCCACTCACACACTTTGCGTAGCCCCACTACGCGCCGCCCTCTTCTGAATACCTAATTTCAGGTAACAACTACATTAAAAGTAAATTAAAGGCACTTACCTGGTCCGCGGTGTCCCGGGGCTCCCTCTTCTATTTCACGCTGACATCTCCCATCCAAATGCGCTTACGCGGCCACCCGCACATGCGCATTTCTCGCGATAAATGTGCATGTACAAGTGGCCGCGCATGCACATTTGGATGGGAGAAGTCGGCGCGAAATAGAAGAGGGAGCCCCGGGACGCAGCAGACCAGGTAAGTGCCTTTAATTTACTTTTAATGTAGTTGTTACCTGAAATTAGGTATGTAGAAGAGGGTGGGAGGGAGGCGGGTGGCGGGCAACTTCGCTCCGTCCACGGAGCGTGCGTAGTGTTGCCTACTACGCCTACTTTGCAAAATGCAAAGTAGGCAACACTACGTACACTCCGTGGGCGGAGCGGGGTCTTGCGCCCAGGGTTACTAAGAAGATTCCTCTTCTTTTCTTTTCTTTACTTAAAGTTCAAACTTTTCGGTTTCAAGGAGGCCTCAATTTTTCCTTCATCAATCTGTGTAGCATCTACTTCTTCCTCTGTATCCTCACCCAAGTCCAAATTTTCAAATTCTTCTAATATTATGTAGGTCCACTCAGAACCCTTGAATTTATTGTTAAAAATTCTCAGTCTAGGACTTCTTCTAGTATTTTTCACAATTGACTGCTTAGACTGAGTTTGAATAGTAACCTCATTTACTTGCTCAGGTCTTTCATTTGATTTTCTCAGATAGTATTTTAACCGTTTGACTCCACCTGGTCAGTTATCAACTTTTCTGACCCTTTTAACGTGTACTGCACTTTCACATTCTTTGTCTCTCTCTAGAGCTATTTTATTTTTGTTATATTTAAGGCACAATTTGTTCTTCCTCATCTTCAGAGTCACTATCTACCTGTTCCTGTTCAGGTCTTAGATTTGTTGTTCCGTTCACCTGAATTTGTTCATCTTCCTCTATCTGGCCCTGTTCAGGTCTTATTTAAAATTGATCTTCTCCTTCCTGAACCTGTTCCTTTTCTCCTAAATGATCCTGTTCAGGTCTTACTACAATTGTTTTTTCTACTGCCTGAACATGTTCTTTTTCTCCTGTCTGTCCCTGCTCAGAACACTTGGTATGTCTGTTTTCCTGAGTATGTTCTTCTTTCCCTGTCTGGTCCTGCTCAGGGTCTCGGTTAACCTTGATCACTTCTTCCTGAGGGTGTTCTTCTACACCCATGTGGTCCTCACTTCTTTCCTGTCTGTCTAATCTCGTTCTGCTTCTTGTTTGAACATGAACCTCTGGTATGTAACCACTGATATCCAGCCCTCCTGAGTTGTGCTCGGTTGTTCCTCATCTATCGGTTCTGAATCTATCACTCCAGATTCTTCAATTTCACAACCTTCAGCTTTTTCAACTGGTTCATTCAGTTGTTGTCCCTTTTCAATGGGGCCTGGTACCTTTTTAGTGTAACTGGCATGAATCCAATCGGGTAAACCTGTACACTTCACTGCTGTAGTAGTGACCAGTATGACTTGTCGTGGCTCATCCCACCTGGGTGCTAAGCACGTTTTTCTTGCGTGTTTCTTAACTACCACCCAGTCTCTAGGATTCAAATCATGTGCTTGATCTAGCTGCCTGGCAACTGCGTCTTCTCCAACCGGGTGAGAGAAAGAACGCACTAGGTCAGCCAATTCTTTGCAATAATCCAACACCAGCTCATCTTTATCAATTTGTGACCAGGAATAAATTAATGAATCAATCAATCAGTCCATTTATAGAGCGCTCTACTCACCCGTAAGGGTCCCAAGGCGCTGAGGGGAGAGGGGGGTGCTGCTACTGCTCGAATAGCCAGGTTTTGAGGTGTTTCCTGAAGGTGAGGTGGTCCTGGGTCAGTCGTAGGTGGGCGGGGAGGGAGTTCCACGTTTTAGCCGCCAGGTAGGAGAACGATCTTCCTCCGGTGGTGGTTCTGCGATTCCGTGGGATGGTGGCGAGGGCGAGGCTAGCGGAGCTGGCGGGGAGGTGTGTAGAACTTGAGGCGGTTGTTGAGGTATTCGGGGCCCATGTCGTGGAGTGCTTTGTGTGCGTGGGTGAGGAGCCTGAACGTGATCCTCTTGCTGATGGGGAGCCAGTGCAGGTCTCTCAGGTGGGCAGATATGTGGCTGTGGCGAGGGATGTCGAGGATGAGTCATCCGGATGCGTTCTGTATGCGCTGGAGTCTTTTCTGAAGATTAGCTGTGGTTCCTGCGTATAGGGCGTTCCCGTAGTCCATTCGGCTGTTGACGAGGGCCTGGGTGACCGTCCTTCTAGTTCCGGTAGTGATCCACAGGAAGATATTTCGGAGCATGTGCAGGGTGTTGAAGCATGAGGATGAGACGGCGTTGACCTGCTTGGTCATCGTGAGAGAGGAGTCCAGGATAAATCCCAGTTTGCGTGCCTGGTCCATGGGTGTCGTTGCTTGTCTCATTGCCCTTCCCATGAGTATCTCATGGGGACTCAATCCTGTCTTTCTGTCAGGAATACTTTGGAGTCCCATCAACACAAGAGGCAATGCATCTGGCCATTTCAGTGATGTGGATGCCCACACTTTACTTAACCTTGATTTGATTGTGCATTTAATCGTTCAACCACTCCAGAAGCCTGTGGGCAGTATGCACAGTGCAGTTTTCGCTCAATTTTGAATGCTTCACAGATTAGATAATTTATTTCATTATTAAAATAAGGTCCTCTATCTGATTCCAAAGTGACTGAAATCCAAACCGAGGTATCAACTCCCTCAACAGTAGTTTGGCAACTGTGAGGCTGTCATTTCTCCTCGTGGGGTATGCTTCCACCCATCGTGAAAACAAGCGCACTATGACACAGACATACTTCATTCTGTTGCTTGGAGGCAACTCTATGAGATCTAGCTGTATTCTTGTGAATGGTCCTTCTGCCTTTCCAATGTTTCCCCAACTGACCACTGTCTTCCTGCCTGGATTTTCCTGCTGACAAATTAAGCATCTGTGGCAAAGGCTCTCTGCAACTGCCCTAAACCTTGGGTTGTACCAATTTTGTCTGAATGGTCTAATCATGGCACACCTACCTACATATGTGTCTCCATGATACATTCTTGCCATTTGGGAGAGCTATCAGTCTGGCATGACGGGTCTGCCTTCAGTGTACACCCATACATCATCCCGCTCTGATGTTGTGGCCCCGGTGATTAAGGAGGTGATTAGTGCCTCACTCACAACCGGGGAAGTTCCCCTTCACTGGAAACATGCTAGAGTGAAAGCATTACTGAAAAAACCCAACCTCAACCCCGATGACTGGGCGAACTATCGCCCTATCTCTTTGCTGCCAACAATTAGCAAACTTACTGAAAAGTATGTTAATTCCCTGATTTCCAACCATCTGGAAACCCATAATCTACTCCACCCTTCCCAGACAGGATTCAGGCGCAAACAAGGCACCGAGACTGCACTGGTGGCTGTAATTGAGGAAGCAAGAAGGATTGTAGATCAGGGCAGCTGTGCGGCCATACTATTATTAGATCTCAGCGCGGCCTTTGACACCGTTAATCACTCCATCCTGATTCAAAGGTTGGGTGATGTGGGTGTCACTGGGACCGCGCTGAAATGGTTACAATCCTTCCTCTCCGATCGGACTTTTTCTGTATTTGAGGATGACATCTGTTCTCCACCTGTGCATCTTCACTGTGGCGTTCCCCAGGGGTCATCCCTCAGCCCAACATTATTTAATATCTATATGAGGCCTCTGGCTGAGGTGGTGTTACCCTGGGGAGTGCAACTAGTGACGTATGCTGATGATACACAGCTTATCATCACCCTTTCTGATCGGATGTCTTCCTATGATAAACTCTCCTCTTGTCTCAGTAAGGTTCGTGAGTGGATGGATGCCTCCTTTTTGAAACTCAATGGAACAAAGACGGAGATCATGATGTTGGGACATGATGCTCCATCAACGGTGGACGGATGGTGGCCTACTATCTTAGGACACCCCCCTACCCCCAAAAAGGAAATTAAGAGCTTAGGGGTCTGGCTGGACCCAGCTCTTAACTTTTTGGCACAAGCTCAGAAGGTAGCAGCAACCTGTTTCGCCCTGATGCGAGCCCTTAGGAAAATTATTGAATTACTCCCGTTCGAAGCAAGGCGGATATTAGTCCAGGCCCTGATTCTAACACGCCTGGACTATGCCAACGCAGTATACTTAGGCGCACCACTGGGGACACTCAGGGTCCTCCAGACGGTACAGAACTGTGCGGCCCGGATGCTTCTAAAGACACCGCGCCGAACTTCCGCTAAACCAGCACTCCAACAACTCCATTGGTTGCCAATACAACAAAGGGTGGAATTCAAGGCGATGACCATTGTTCATAAAGCCCTCCTCAAGATAGGTCCTGCTCTAATCCAACCTCTGTTCTGCCCTTACCAAACCAATAGGTCCTTGAGATCCAGTAGTAAGAATCTTCTGACAGTCTCACGAATAAGGAGAATCCGTATGGGCGGCAGACGTTTTTCTGTCCAATCAGCCAAGCTCTGGAATAATCTGCCGGACTCTATTCGGATGGAACAGAACCACACTAGGTTTAGAAAAATGTTAAAAACCTTCCTATTTCTGTAATCTCTCGGATGATGAATTGATGCACCGCAGCGCTGGGATGCCTCCGGGTAACCACGCGCTATAGAAATGAGTATTCATTCATTCATTCATTCATTCATTCTGCTTTCACAGCCTGATTTTATCCAGTTTTCCTTCTCGCTTACCTCCACTTCATCCTGCAACTGTCTCACCTCATCCCATGTTTCTAAGGCAGAGAAAAACATAAGTTGGCAGCTGATTTCACTTGTTTCAATTTTTGTTTAGTGACCTGGTCAGCCCAGTCGCTCCTCCTGCCGCGTGGCCACCCCGAGTGTGCCCGATCTCCTCCCGCTGCCGCCGCCGCTGCCGAGTCAAGACTGCCCCAATCTTGGTTTGGCCCCTGTCCCTGACTGTCCCTGTGCCTGCTTGTCTTTATCGTTGTCAGCTGTTTGATTTTGCTGCCGTTTTTTCGTTTGCTCGTGTTTGCCCTGTAAGTTTGTCCCATTGTCCATCGCTGTTCCCTGCCCCACCCCGCTCCCTGCCGCTGCTCCCCGCGGCCCCACCCCCGCTCCCTCCAGCATCTCCGCACGCTCCCCCCCACTCGCCACCCCGCTCCCGCCTCCCAGCTGCTCCTCCCTCCCAAAAAGGTACATAAGGAGAGGCTCACGGGGCAAGGAGCTGTGACCTGACCTGACCTGGTCAGCCCGGTCGCTCCTCCTGCCGCGTGGTCACCCCGAGTGTACCCGAACTCCTCCCGCTGCCGCCGCCGCTGCCGAGTCAAGACTGCCCCTCTCTTGGTTTGGCCCCTGTCCCTGACTGTCCCTGTGCCTGCTTGTCTTTATCGTTGTCAGCTGTTTGATTTTGCTGCTGTTTTTTCGTTTGCTCGTGTTTGCCCTGTAAGTTTGTCCCATTGTCCATCGCTGTTCCCTGCCCCACCCCGCTCCCTGCCGCTGCTCCTCCACGGCCCCACCCCCGCTCCCTCCAGCATCTCCACACGCTCCCCCCCACTTGCCACCCCGCTCCCGCCTCCCATCAGCTCCTCCCTCGCCCTGCCCCCCCCACTCTCCTTTATGGCAGAGTGCATGCGTACACGCAGCGTTGACATGCAGCGGGCACGCCGATTGTGCGCCGAAGGTGCGCCAAAGGCAAGCCCGTCAGCGCCCGTCAGCGCCTGGCCTGCGCCAAGTGCCAGGACCCCTGGCCCCCGACGAAGCCAGCCCACCCGCCGGCCCTACGGCGCAGCCACCCTCAACGCACTCAACACCGGCCGGACCCCCGGCTGCCACCAAGCCACCCCAGGACGCACCCACGGACCCTTCACCTGCCAATCCTGCAAGTTCTCCTGCATCCGGACCTGCACCGCACCCGCCAAGCCGAGCACCAGCAGCAACCACCTGAAGTGCATCCTGCTCAACACCCGCTCCGTCCACAGACACGCCGTCGAACTCTGGAACCTCCTCGACTCCACATCCCCAGACGTCGCCTTCCTCACGGAAACCTGGATGAACGCCTCCTCAGCGCCCGACATCGCCATCGCCATCCCAGACGGATACAAGATCACCCGGAGGGACCGCGTCAACCAGACCGGTGGAGGCATCGCCATCGTCCACAAGAACACCATCCGTATCACGACCAGCTCCAACGACACCTTCGCCGCCGCCGAACACCTGCACTTCCAGATACACAACGACCCCAAGACCACTCTCAGAGGTACCCTCATCTACAGACCCCCGGGACCACGCACACTATTCAGCGAAGACATCGCCGACTTCATCAGCCCGCAGGCCCTCCCCTCCGATGACTACATCCTCCTAGGGGACCTCAACTTCCACCTGGAGAATAACAACGACCGCAACACCACCACCCTGCTGGACAACCTTGCCAACCTCGGACTCAAGCAACTGCTGACCAACCCCACCCACTCCGCCGGCCACACGCTCGACCCCGTCTTCTCCTCCAGCAAGCACATCTCCTTCAGCCACGCCACCGGACTCCACTGGACAGACCACAGCTGAGTCCACTTCAGATTCAGAAGGACCACGCTCCACCACCACCCACAACAGGTTCCCCGCAGAAGCTGGAACAAGATCACAGCCGACCAGCTCGCCACATCCCTAAGCCAGAACCCTTCCGCCAGCTCAGCGAACCCCAACCAAGCCGCCATCAACCTCACAAGGTGGATCAGCAACTGCGCAGACGACCTTGCTCCACTGAAGACCCCCCCCATCAGACCCGGCAACAAGAAAGCATCATGGTTCACCGACGAACTCAAGAGCTCCAAGAAGAACTGCCGAGCCCTCGAGAAAGCCTGACGCAGAGACCCGACACCAGACAACATGACCACCCTCAAGCTCGCCACTCGAAAACACCACCAGCTGATCCCCACCACCAAAAAAACCGCATTCAAGGAACGACTAGACAACAACGCCCACAACAGCAAGGAACTCTTCAACATCGTCAAAGAGCTCTCAAACCCCAGCGCCGGAAACAACGACCTCACCCCATCGCAAGACCTCTGCAACTCGCTCGCCTCGTTCTTCCACAGCAAGATCGCAGATATACACAACAGTTTCAGCACACAGCCGACGCACCCTACCACCACACCAATGCCCCTCACCACCACCCTCCGCGCCTGGACCCCGATCAACACCGAAGACACCATCCACACAATGAACTCCATCCACGCCGGATCACCAACCGACCCCTGCCCTCACCACGTCTTCAACAAAGCCGACTCCATCGTCGCACCCCATCTCCGGGACATCATCCACACCTCCTTCGACACCACCACCTTCCCAGAGAGCTGGAAGCACGCCGAACTCAGTGCCCTACTGAAGAAACCATCAGCGGACCCCACCGACCTCAAAAACTACCGCCCCATCTCGCTCCTTCCGTTTCCTGCCAAAGTCATCGAGAAGACCGTCAACAGACAGCTGGCCGCCTTCCTCGAGACGAATGGATCCCTCGACCACTCGCAGTCCAGTTTCAGAGCCAACCACAGCACCGAGACTGCCCTCATCGCAGCCACAGACGACATCCGGGCCCTGCTCGACAACGGGGAAACAGCGGCACTCATCCTCCTGGACCTCTCCATGCCGTTCGACACGGTCTGCCACCGCACCCTAGTGCAACGCCTCAGCAACATCGGAATCCAGGAGAAGGCACTGGAGTGGATCATCTTCTTCCTCACAGGAAGAACCCAGAGAGTCCGCCCCCCCCCGTTCAGATCAGAGGCCACCGAAGTCATCTGCGGCATACCACAAGGATCATCGCTCAGCCCCACGCTGTTCAACATCTACATGAGCCCCCTCGTGGCCATCGCACGCCAACACAACCTCAACATCATCTCCTACGCCGACGACACCCAGCTGATCCTCTCCCTCACCAACGACCCAGCAACCGCCAGAACCAACCTACACGAAGGGATGAAAGACGTAGCCGAGTGGATGATGAACAGCCGCCTGAAACTGAACTCAGATAAGACAGAAGTCCTCATCCTGGGATCATCACCCTCCGCCTGGGACGACTCCTGGTGGCCCCCTGCTCTGGGCAGCGCACCTAAACCAACGGACCACGCAAGCAACCTGGGCTTCATCCTGGACTCCTCCCTCTCGATGACCAGACAAGTCAACACCGTCTCCTCGTCTTGCTTCAACATCCTACGCATGCTACGGAAGATCTTCCGGTGGATCCCCACCAAAACCAGGAAGACGGTCACCCAGGCGCTCGTCACCAGCCGACTGGACTATGGGAACTCCCTCAACGCCGGAACCACAGCCAAACTTCAGAAAAGACTCCAGCGCATTCAGAACGCCTCAGCACGACTCATCCTGGACATCCCCCGACACGGCCACATCTCCGGACACCTGAGAGACCTGCACTGGTTCCCCGTCAGCAAGAGAATCACGTTCCGACTCCTCACCCACGCACACAAATCTCTTCACAACCAAGGCCCCAGATACCTCAACGACCGCCTGACCTTCTACACTCCAACCCGCCAGCTACGATCGACCAGCCACGCCCTTGCCGCCGTTCCCCGCATCCGAAGAGCCAAAACGGGAGGAAGATCCTTCTCCTACCTGGCGGCCAAGACGTGGAACTCCCTCCCCATCCACCTCCGCCTGACCCAAGACCAACTCTCCTTCAGGAAGCAACTCAAGACCTGGCTGTTCGAGCAGTAGCGGACCCCCCCCCACCCCCAAGCGCCTTGAGACCCTCCGGGTGAGTAGCGCGCTATACAAATGCCTTGATTGATTGATTGATTGCCATGGTATTTCTTGCACAATATTGAGCAATCTGGTCAGCGTATCTGTTATCCGCCGCTACATAGTCATTTCCTGACTGGTGAGCAGCACACTTGACCACTGCTATTTCTTTTGGCAATTGTACTGCTTCCAATAATTCTTTTACATTTTTACCGTTTCTGATAGGGGATCCTGAAGAAGTCAGAAATCACCTATGCATCCATAACTGGCCAAAGTCCTGCACAACCCTGAAACCATTTTGACTGTCTGTAAATATGGTTATTGTAGTAATGTCAGCCATGTCTATGATGTATTAATGTTCTGTTATCACCAGGTTGGTCATTACCTTGGTGATAGAATGTATGTATTCAATGCTTCTGGGACTGTTAGTTTATTCCCTGGAAGCTGAGGAGTTGAACGGTATTAAATGACTGTTTCTCCACCAACTCTTGTGTTTGTGGTCACTTCAATTGGCGACGCGGTTGACTTTACCACCGTTCATCTCCACAACCCAGAATTTATAAAATTCCTGACAAAGTTGTTCTTCAAATGGGTTTGAAATCTAATACTGTTTTACATGCTAGTAAGCCTATGATCAATGACTTGGAGTCTAATGGGAGGAGAAGAAGTCCTGATGGTCATAGGACATCAGCAGATTTATCTACTCCACTGTTGAGGAGGAGTAGTCGTATGAGATATTCACCCAAGCGAATGGATTTGTAAGGTGGCATTCACCCAGGTGTGTGGATTTGTATTATATTGCATGATTTGTTCATCCAAGCATATGGATTTGTCATTTTATTGTCTGCAATGGAGGATGTTTTAATGAAGAGAATGTTTTGATGCATTACTTTCTGATGTTGTTCTCAAGGAAGTAAAGAAATATATTATTCAAGGTTGGCCCAAGGAAAAACATTTAGATAATAGTCTCCAACCTTTTTATAAAGTTGCCGAAGAATTGTCTCTAGAAGGTGGTGAAATGATTCTATGAGGTGACAAGTTTATACCTCCTGAAAGCCTGAGAGATCGTATAATTATGGCTGGTCATGAAGGACATCTTGGGCAAACTTGCACCAAACGTTGAATTCGATCTATCTATTGGTGGCCTTCAATGGATCGTCATATAGAGAATGCAGTGGAAAATTGTTTCACTTGTTGTTCTAGTGACAAAGTGATCAAAACTGCTGTCCCTCCTTAAGTAAAAGTTGATTTGCCTTCTGGTCCGTGGATGAAGTTGGCATTGGATTTTATTGGACCATTCAATGTTCTGTCTTGTAAATACAAATTTGCTCTGGTGGTAGCTGATTATTATAGCAAATGGTGGGAAGTTTGTTTTATGGTCGACCCCAACACACATGAAGTCATCAAATTCTTGGAGAGTCTTTTTGCGAGAGAAGGTTTTCCCAAAGAATTAGTGTCAGACAACAGAGTACAGTTTGTCTCTAAAGAAATGTCTACATTCCTGAGTCAATGTGGTATTAATCATCGCCGGGTGGCGCTTTATCACCCTCAAGGAAATGGTTTTATTGAGCGCATGAATCGTATTCTGGTTGATTGTGTACAATGGGCTGTTTCTGGGAATGTTGATGTCAAAAAAGCTGTACAAAGTATGCTTTGGGCTCATCGAACCACACCAAGTACTGAATGTGGTAAAAGTCTATTTGAGTTATTGAGGGGAAGAATTGCTACGTTTGGAATGTGCACAGCTTGGATGAGACAGTGGGGTTTGTTTTCTAAAACTTCATTGGGATGTTCGGAAATGGAAGCTAATGATAAACTGGATGATAAAAAAAGGGATGCAAGTAATCCTGAGGTGAGATCTCACAAGGAAGTGTGGGTTCATAAAATCAATGTGGGAGATTGGGTAAAAATAAAGATTCCTCATAATGTACCCAAAGGTTTATCAAAATATAGTCAACTTGTGTGTGTTGATTCAGTATCACGTCATGCTGTCAGAGTCAATGGGAACAATTGGTGGAATGTATCCAGAATTTATAAAATTCCTGACAAAGTTGTACTTTTAAAATCTAATACTGTTTTACATGCTAGTAAGCCTATGATCAATGACTTGGAGTCTAATGGGAGGAGAAGAAGTGCTGATAGTAATAGGACATCAGCAGAATTATCTACTCCACTGTTGAGGAGGAGTAGTCGTATGAGATATTTACCCAAGCGAATGGATTTGTAAGGTGGCATTCACCCAGGGTGTGTGGATTTGTATTATATTGCATGATTTGTTCATCCAAGCATATGGATTTGTCATTTTATTTATATGTTTATTCTTATTAATTCTTATTAATTCTATTTTTCTATATTTTTATATATATATAATGCTAATGCTTATTTTTATCATTATATCTTATTCTATTCCTCATTTATATTATTGTTTTATTGTAAGAAAGGGAGATATTGTAGTAATGTCAGCCATGGCTATGATGTATTAATGTTCTGTTATCACCAGGTTGGTCATTACCTTGGTGATAGAATGTATGTATTCAATGCTTCTGGGACTGTTAGTTTATTATGTGTAATCAAGAGAGAGAGAGAGGACCAGAAAGCTAGTCCTTATCCCCTGGGTTATATATAATTTTAATCAAAAGGAGACTAGCTCGTGATTTAATAAAAAAGACTCAAGTATGTTTCGTCACGGGATGGGAACACCTGGTGAGTGTGTTCAGAAAGCCCTCACCCACCAACCTAGTTGGTGGCATGCTTCATCATCGGGCCCACCCAGTGACACCTAGCGTGTCCCGGGTGTGCTTCGACGCCTGATTACAGCGGAGCAGGTATGTTGAAACATGTTGACCCACCGGATGATGGAGGTCGTAACTCGCCTCTAACGTCCAACAGCCTTATTTTTAACCGCTGACGGAGGCCCAGGTATTAAAGTCTAATTTACCTTCGGGTACTGGGACCCCCGCCTAGCCGTTTTAAATCTCACTTTCATAACACCCTTCACTGCACACTCAGCAACATACCTGCTCCGCTGTAATCAGGCGTCGAAGCACACCCGGGACACGCTAGGTGTCACTGGGTGGGCCCGATGATGAAGCATGCCACCAACTAGGTTGGTGGGTGAGGGCTTTCTGAACACACTCACCAGGTGTTCCCATCCCGTGACGAAACATACTTGAGTCTTTTTTATTAAATCACGAGCTAGTCTCCTTTTGATTAAAATTACTGTTAGTTTATTCCCTGGAAGCTGAGGAGTTGAACAGTATTAAATGACTGTTTCTCCACCAACTCTTGTGTTTGTGGTCACTTCAGTTATTTTCCAATTTTTTCCAGTTTTGCAAGCCTTTGTTAAGGCCACCAATTCGGCTACTTGTGCAAACTTGACTCCGAATAAACAGGGTGCTTCAACAACCCCAGATACATTGCATACAGCATATGCTGCACTGAGTCCTCCTCCCTTAAGTCTTAGGCATGAGCTTTCTACAAATAATTCATGATCTGGGTTTTTCAGCGTTTTTTCTTTTATTTCAGGACGGGGCTTGGTGCTCATATCAGTCACATCCAAGCAATCATGATCTACTTCATCTTACACTTCTTCACAACGTGGGTCTGGTAATAGTGTGGCTGGAGTTACCATTGTACACCTAATTACTGTAACATTTTCTGCTCCAAGAATCACTCTTTCATACTTAGTCATCCGACTAGGGGTAAGGTGCTGCATTCGAGTTCTTGTTAAAAGGATCTCGACTGAATGTGGGATATAGGGCCAGATGTAGGAGCCCAAATACCGGTCGGTAACGGACGATTTCGGCCGTTACGACCGGTATTTAGGAATTGGCATGTAGGGGGCCAATTTTACCGAATCGGTAAATTTACCGAATCGGTAAAATACCGAATCGGTATTTTTACCGATTCGGTAACTTCCAGATGTAGGTGGGACTCTTCTGAGTCCCAAAGGCCTTTCAGATTCGGTATTTTACCACCCAATCCAATTGGGTGGTAAAATACCGAATCCAGGTGTGCATGCACATGTGTGCATGCACACCTATGCCATGTGACAGACAGACAGACATGCCCTTAGGGCATGTCTGTGTGCCACACATGCCTGTATTCAGGGTGCTAGAGGGTGTCAAAGTGACACCCCCTGCCCCCTTGCTGGATTCGGTATTTCAAGGCTCATAGGAATCAATGGACAATACCGAATCGGTATTTACCGATTCGGTAAATACCGATTTTTACAGAATCGGTAATTAAATTACCGATTTTACCTAAATCTCCCTCCTTCTATTTTACCGATTCATAAATACCGAATCGGTAAAATTCGGTATTTATGAATCGGTAAAATAGAAATACCTACATCTGGCCCATAGACTTTAACTGGATGCCCCATCACAATTGACTCACTCTGCTCCAAACTCATACAGGTAGCAGCTACTGCTTTAAAGCAGCCAGGTAAAGCTGAAGCCACAGGATCCAAGGTAGCAGAAAAATATGCCACTGGACGTCGGCTTAATTCATGCCTTTGTGTCGAAACTGAAAGCGCACAATTTTCTCTCTCGCAACAGAACAGTGCAAATTCTTTTGCATAATCAGGCCCACCTAAAGCAGGGGCCTCACATAGACAATTTCGTATTTTCACAAATGCTTCCACATATTCATTGTTCCAGACAATTGGATCCCTCACTCTTTTTTGTGTCATCTGAATCAATGGCTTTGCCAGCAGGGAAAAACCAACAAGCCACTGCCGACAGTATCCAACCACTCCGAGACACATTCTTATTGCCGTTTGTGTTTGGGGTAACTGCATATGCTTGATGATTTTAAATCTTTCTGGGGTCACTTTTCTCACTCCTCTCTCAATCTTGTGGCCTCAATATCTAACTTCTGGGGTTTTTTCTGGTGACACTTTGCGTCCTCCATCAGCCAAATGGTTCAGTAAAGCAATAGATTCAGTACCACAATCTTCTTGTGATTTTGGTGCCACTAGTAGGTCATCAATATATTGTACCAGGACTGAATTTCTGGGCATGACTAAGGTTTCCAGGCACATTTTTAGAATCTGATTGAGGGACTCTCTGTATACACTTGAGGAACTTGGCACCATGCCAAAATACGGTTTTCAAACTTAAAGGCAACAAGTTACTGGCTATCTGGGTGCAAAGGAATAGAGAAAAAGGCTTGGCATAAATCAATTACTGTAAACCCGCCTGCATTCCAGGGTATCTGATAAAGAATCACTGCTGGATTTGGTACTACAGGACAACAAGGCACTACAATTGTATTAATTTTTCACAGATCCAACACTATCATGTATTTTACGCTAGGCTTTTTAAGTCCCATTATAGGTGAATTACGAGGACTACTCATTATTTCCTTTAGAATGCCCTGTCTAATAATTCGGTCAATTTCTGAAGTAACTCCTGCTTTCACTTCTGAACTCATTTTGCATTGTCGGGTTTTGGGATAAACTGCATCTTCTTTTACTGTCACCTACACTGGATCTACGTTTGACATTAATCCAATTTCCTTTCCAGTGAAATCCCATACTTCGGGGTTCCCTGTCGTTTTTCAATTCTTCTGGTTAATCATTTATTGTCATCATTGAATACATTTCATCTACTTCTGTGCCTTGTTTCGCTAGCATGATTTTATATACAATATCTTCATCAGGGGTTTGAAATGCAACACCATCCGGTGTGCAGTAAATCGTGCAATTCATTTCACACAACATCTCTTTCCAATAGATTTACTGGTTTGATTCACAAACTGCAAATCTATGTATGCCCTTAAAATTTCCAATATGTCCTTCCATTGGTTCTGTGATTGGGTTTCTAATCTGTTGATTCGAGATGCCTACAACTTGGATAGAATCTCCCGAGAGGGGTAGGTATGGCATGTCTGCCGGTCTCACAGTAGAACGGGTAGCACCAGTATCCAATAGAAAAGTGATTTCATTACCTTCCACTTTCCCATCAACAAATAGACCTGACTGATCTACCGACAAGGATGTGCCAACTGCGCACTCCTCTTCCTCCCCCCTAAGGCACTCTCGTTGCAAGTGACTAATTTCATCATCATTAATCTGTAAAAGATATTGTGAAACCACAGTAATTTCTTACCACTTCCTCTTTGAAATCCGGCGTCCACACTATACTTTGGTTGGTTTACAAAATTTGGCCTAGGACCTAGAGGCACCTGCCGCTGTGGATTAACTACCTGCTGCAGCTCATTCATAAGCACTTCATTCTGCGTCTATGGATTACAATTTTGATTTTGCCAATTATTATTCTGAATACTCTTACACTCGTTCTCCCAATGTTCAAGCTTTCCGCTTGCATGACAAGGAAGCTTCTTCTTTGCACCCTCTCTGTTCATTCGTCCTCTAAATTATCCACCATTCATCGCCTGATCATTCTGAGTCTGTTCTTTCATCTGACTTTCAGTTTGATATTTCAACTTAATTTCATGCTGTTCTGCCAATTTTACTTGTGCCCACATCATTTTCTCTTTTAACTTTCTATGCCTGGCCTCAATATCATCTCCACAATACTTTGTGTACTTCAAAATATCATCTATCGGCTTTTCCTGCCAGTACAACATGCGCTGCTGAATGATCTGACAAATCTCCTGTTTCAGACCATACACCAATTGATACAAAAAATGTCTCATATCCTTATCTCCAATATTCTTGAATCCACTATACTGCTTAAACACCTGTAGCAGTCGCTCATAACACCCATGTACAGACTCATTTGGCTCTTAAGTTGTTCTAACTATATTTACCCAATCTGTTTCTTTGGGTGGGACTTTTCCTTTCAGAAAAGTAATCACTTGGTGATATTTCTTCATCACGTCATCTGCGGGTGCCCCAGTATTAGAATCTCTGAGGTACTTCTCACTTGGCCAATCAATGGTAATCTTGCATTCCGTCCACAAAGCAGTGGGTACCACTATGTAAAAAAAAACATCCAAATCCTTTAACAAAACCTTTGAAACTTTCACAAATCTTTTAACTGGTTTGTACCATTCAACTAATTTTTCTCTTAATCTTGGGAAATCATTCGTAAGTGACAAAATATCCTGTCTGCTCCATGGAACATGAACATATCCACCACCATGTAATTCTCTCATGGGGGTCAATCTTTCTGCCTTTTCTGATTCTTTTAACAAAAATGCAGATGACGCTTCCTTCCCCTGAGCTTCCACCTTCTTTCTTGTCCACCTAGTTCTCCACTTAGTAATGTCTCCCCATTTTTGCAAAATATTCATTAACTCCTTAATCTGTAGTTTCTTTCCAGACACATACATATTCTCAAAGTCCTTATCAGTAAACTCTACTCTATATGGTTTTTGTAATACTTTTGATCTCCCTATATCTATTCCCATTTCTGAACAAGTTCTGTCACTTTATCAATAATTTTGCATTTCTAGTTATACTTCTGCACACAAACAACAATTCTTCCTCGTTGTAATGATTCAATCTTTCTATTCCCACATTTCCAGGTATCATCTCTTCCAATTCTACTTTTGGTTTGTAAATATCTAAAATCTTTGGGGGTGTGCTTTGCTTTTCTATTCCCTGTGCCCATCTTTCCAAATCTTCTGTGGTTACTGTTACTGAACTTCTAGTTCCTGAGGGCACCACGGATCTTTTCTCTTGTGAACTACTGGATGTGACTCTTTTCACGGTTTCACTCATCGATTCTCTTATCAGTAGATCCATTAATGAAATGACTGAATCACTGGCTTGATCATCAGATAGTACTACCTCCTTTCTAGGATTATTCAAAGGAGTTGTTACAACTTGGGGTTTTGGACAATTTACTTTACTTTATTTCCATATAATGGAATAACAGGACCTATAGTCACTGGTACAGCCAATGCTCAGGGCTCAAATTTAATTGGCCTATTTTATGTATTAATTCTTCCCTGTTTTATTTAACACTTCTTTTTCTCTGTCTTGAAGCACCCTATTAACTGATGTATCATGCAACATTTGTAGAATTAAGGGTGTTCCCATTACTGATGCACTTGGGGTGACTCTACTGGGTCCTTCTTGATACGGTGGAGGGTTTTTAGTTAAAATTTCCTCCAACAATTCATCATCTGACTCACAATATCCTGTCACATTTATGTGTTTTGTTTTCTCCTTACACTTGCTCCCTGACTATTCCTCAGCCATTAACACTGGATATAAACCTTCTGATACCATAGCTCTCACCCATTAATTCATCTGATCTTTCCATGACATACGTAAATATCGAGGAAAAGGTCCTAAATATCTTCCACTCCTGTTTCTCTCTTGTACAGATTATTCAGTCTCCCACTCTCCTAAAGCCTCATACTGAGTTAACCTAGGTCTTGGTTCCAGCTCATTCATTCTTAGTTCCAAACTCTGAAGAATTATTCCATTAAAGGTAGAACTCCATCACCTTTGGTATATTCTAACCAATTCTCCAACCACACACAAGTATGATATCCTCTTTCCATCATCATAAAGGCAGCAAGCGCTTTCGGCAGTGGAATAGGAAATCTTACTCTAGTCAACACAGGTTTTTCCTTCTTAAAGAAATTCTTAATTTTCTTTATTAATGACATCTCTTTTTTTCCTCCATACATTTTGGATACTCGATGCTTAAGAGAATACTCCACAAACTCTTGACGTCTCCTGTCAGTGTGATCCACACTCGCAGTCAAATCAGAATCTGACATAAAATTTTCTCTTTAATCAATGCTAACAAATCTTCTATTTAACATTCAATTAAAACTCAGGCTTTCACTGTTTAATTAGCCAATACTAGTGTGGCTTCTATCTGTTAACCAACCAAACTCGTGGTCTGTCCATTGCTAGTGCGGCCTTTTTGTGATGTAAGTTTCACTCCTTGCTACTGAATCCTCCTTTACAATCTACTTCTGTCTCACGCCCGCTGTTTCAACCAATCCCAGTGTGGCTCCCTGTGACGTCAGTACTACTCCGGCGACTGACCCTCCCTTCACAAGGTAATACGAAAACGTATTTCTTTACTTTTCTTAAAATAAAATCCGTTAGTAACAACATAAAAACATTCGCTACTCTGCCTATTCCACTAAAACAAAGGATAGATCTTCAATTTATTCTGGAATCTCAGAATTGCTCCGTCAATTACTGTGAGTAAAAAGCACAGTTTACCCTTCATTCAAGATTAAGAGAACCGGTTACTCCTTCAGTGTTACCCTTAGTGGGTGATATAAGACCAACCTTTCACCAGCGAACCTTCCGCTATCACTCACACTCGAGTTTTATACGAAATAGTCCCTATTTTAACACTGCCAGCCCTGCGTAGCTTCTCAGTGCTATTCCAACATACGAGTAACCTCACTGCAGTTTGGCCTCTATCACTACCCGCTATTCATTTCCCCGGGAATTTTCCAGACGATATTAAACAGGACGCTAACTCTTTTTGTTAAGCATAAATCAACAATCAAAAATCTATATTTATCAGCAAACTAGTCAATAATAACCGTAGCTCTGCTACCAAAAAACTGATCCAGCTGTGTACCAGCAACAGATATTCCAATACCATATACTCACCTGGGCCCATAAACACACACACTATTGGGTAAACTGCTGGTGTCAAAGTTTATTAATTTTTCATACTTCAAGATTGATTATGTCTTATTCCTAATCAACCTTTCACTGATCAAAAAGTTCTTTCCTCTGGTCGATGGACCATTAGTTGAACTAGTTGGTGGTGAAAAATTCTAACTTAATTCTAACCTTTACACTTTAAGTAAGATAACCACAGACTCAGGAAAGTTTAAGTCTTTATCTAAAATATTTGCTTGTGAACCACTTCAAAGTACAGTACATTCACCATCACTCATAGGAGACAAGATTCAATTAATCAAATCATCATCATATACTTCAAAACTTGCAATGACTTTATGCTCAGAAAGGAGAGGACAGAGAGAAAAGAGCACCTGCACATTCACACAATTTATATTTGCCTAGGATGGTGTGAAGACCAACCCCCTGGCCAAAGGTCTGGTAGGGGTCCCCCGGGATAGATCAGGAGACAAAGATTTCAGGACAGAATTCAGGACAGGATAGATGACCTCTCTAACACCGACGATTAAGTTGCACCCCTCTCTGACACTCTCTTCCTCCTCGCGATTCTTCTGCGATCTACTTTCTCAGCCTGATAATTTAGGATATTAAGCTTCTGCATTCGATTCTTCATCAGCATCTCTCGCCACTCCGACAGCACCCTCGGCTCACAGCATCTCAGCTACGACGTGTCTCTAACTAAAACTACCTCAATTATACCTTTTCGTTTCTCATGTACGACCCATTAATGTTTCAGTATCGTAAAAATACTAACTCTGATTGGTCAGCCAAGGGGGGGGGAAGATCATCATACCATGCTTACATATCAGTCTTTTCAGTTAGCCCTTTGTTAATAAACCCATCCCCTTAATTTTTATTCATGTTTTATTTTCCCACCTGCATTCACAATACATCCGATACAAATGTTTAACTTAAATATGTGGTCTTATTCATTATGGTCTTGTATTGCCGGTTCTGGTTCTCAGGCTTCAGGCAGGCTGTGGCCTTGTACTCTTCCTGGACCACATGTCATTCTTCTGGGCTAACTTCCACTTGTCATGCACGAAAACCATGTGACACGGCTCACTCCAGACATACCCATGAGGCCCAAATGTGCACTAGTAATAAAGTCAGAAAGACAGATGTTAATTTCAGGAATAAATGGTTTCACTGTATACCACCCACCTCTACTCTAATGCCCTTCACTCATTAATACTTTCAACCGTATTAGCATCAGTAAAATAGCTCCGTTTAGTTTCAAGCAAGCAGATGCAAAACACGTGAGTCTTCAAGAAGCCATATTAGTACACTCTGCTCATGCGCAAGAATTTCCCTCCAAGAGACAGTTCATCATACTGCGTAGATGCAGTTGACGCATGCGCAATACACATTTCACGTTTGCAGCCATTTTAGAAAGCCACTCAAGTTACTCATGTTAACAAACACATATGCAAGCATCACTAACCCTCTTTTTTATGTGGTGCATATTAGTTTTACACAATATGTAATTAGTAACATGTTAGGGAGTTAAATGAGAGGATTGCTTCCGAGCAAGTCTCTTTTCTACGAGTCCTTGTTCCATCAATAGAATATGTGCCCATTGAAAACCCTCTATGTTGCTCATACAACTCAACACAAAGATATTCCTTGTAAGCCTCTATTTGATTATTTTCAATAGCATATTATTATGCTCATAATTACGAATGGATCTAGCCCGTAAGAAGTCCTCCATCTCTTTCAATTCATTTTATGCCTTACACGTCTGTATAAAGATGATATAACTACAGTCAGCATGAACTTATGTGTTCCACAGCGCACGTCAGAGATCCTCCTAAGAAAAGTGGAAGTATCTCTGGTGCAGGAAGGTAAGCTCTCAACGTATGGTTTAAAAAATCAATCAGTATATCTAGAAACATTTTCAAACACGCTTTCTTGTGCAGTTATAAGAGGACAGACCAGAGTTTTTTGGGCATCCTTGAGCATTTTTGGTATAGGGGAAAAGTGGGTAATCTAGGGTGGTTGTTCATCAAGCATCTGTAGTCTTTCAAATGTGGAAGCTGCTGATCTTTCCATTCATTGAGATCCTGGGAAAAAAAGTTGTTCTTAATTTGTAAGTATACTGTATGCCTTAATGTTTTTTTTGTAACATTCAGCATTGTTAAACAGTTTATATGCTTCAGTCATGTACATTTCTTTGAGCCACAAAACCAACATTAGCCCCTTTATTTGACCTCCTTACAACACCGTTTTTGTTCTCACTCTATAGGTGGGGGGAAGCATTTGTAAATAACTGTTGTAAAATGGTATCCACTAACATGAACAAGGCTGAGAGCAGCCGAAATGCATTGACTTGAGAACTCAGCATCAAATAAATCTGCACTTGCAAACTTCCGGTGTGCCAGTCTCTGTGGACTAGCAGCGGTTCGCCAGTTGGGGGCGCCAGGGCAGTGTACCCCCCCTCACAGACTACCCACCTCCTCCAAATATTTGCTCGATGTCTTACAGCTTTTACAGGAAAACAAACCATCTTACTGTTCATTTGTTTTCATGTAAAAAGCTGCAACCTCATGTTAGCACTAGAGGGGGCTCCATTACGGGGCGGCTTTATCGTAGGTGGGGCCAAGTGTGACAATCATTTTTTTGTGGCCTCCCCATAAGACCTTCCTCGTATTGCCTCACTACCATCCTGCAAAAGTGCCCCTCATCCCTCCCTAGCCTCTCTCTCAAATACCTTTCACTGTTTTAAAGCGTTAGTAAAGGCTGGCTTTACTAACTCACTGAGCTATCCACATAAAGTACAGATCTTTTATTTGCAACAGGAATATACACCCTTTGGCTACTTTATGGCAAGTCAAAACGGCCACTAGACAAAACTCCAATCTCTCTCTCAAGCAGGAACGTTAATCATGAGAGTTATCATGATATTTTTATTGCTGCCTGAAAACTGGACTCTTTAGGAACTCTGCAGCAGGTGTTTTTAAATCCTACATTACTGCTAAAAACAGCGCCCTCTGCGGTCAGTGCCCTACTCCAGGTCAGCTCCCAGTGTGCTGCACCAGGCACACAGCCCTAAAGCCCACCCTGCTCCATTGTGCCCATTGCTGCTGTGCATAGGGCTTTGGCTCTTACAGCTCGGCCCCATGCATTCACATTCCGTAGCTGACATGCTTCACAAACTTTGGGCTGCACAGCATGTCAGCTACCGGAGCATTGTGTGTCATACTCTCATGTGGCCTATCAGAAGCTGGGGTAGAGAAAGAGAGTCGACCTCCAACCCTATCCTGGCTTCTGATCGGGCAGAGAGCATATGAAGAAAAAAGGCGGAAGGTTGGTTTCAGCTTCCAGGTCATCTTACTTTGGTGGACAGCGTCCAAAGCAGGGCCGGACTGGCCATAGCGGGCACCGGGCAATCCCTGGTGCGCCACACAGCCGTTTTTGTTACAGGGTTTTTGTTACAGAGCCGTTTTTGCAGCATAGCTGCAAAATCGGCCCTAGCACTTTGCCAGGGCCGGTTGTTGTTCCCAGTCCGGCCCTGGTCCAAAGCAGGAAGCACGAAATTCAGGCCTGCCTGCTAAGCAGGAGTTGCAGCTTTGAGCACGTCGGATGAGGTAAGTTCTAATACTAGAATGTGGGGGTTTCTGAATGGGTGCATGCAAGTGTTTCTATGAATGTATGTTTACTTGCAGGTGTGGTGCGTATCTGAGAGTTTGCATGTGAGTAGATTTACAAGTCTTTAGTGTCTTTTTTAATAAAAGAAAAACAAATGTGAGTGCATTTTTATACATACACATATTTATACGAGCACCGAAAATGTTTGCTACATAAGTTATACAACAAAACATCATGTAAATATGATAAAGGGTCCTCCAACTTCAAAATAGTGTATTTCTTTAACATTTAGCAACATTGTCATCATTAATACATCACATTATAGCCCTGAACTGAGAAAAACATATTACAAGTTTTTAACCATGAACCATCAGTGAACTAAGAGGGAAGACAGTAGTCATGCAAACCCTGTACGTGGCCCAGATAATTATAGCTAAACATTATAGTCTATTAAATCAAGCACAATAGGTTTTTGTATAATTGGTATTCCGAACTCACATATTTTAAACTGTTTACATCCTCAAAAATGAAATAAAAGGAGCTTGGTGAAATAAAATATGGGCCTAAGATCACACAATTTAAGCAAAGAACCCATGATTTATCCAGGTCTTCTGGTTTCACTGAGTACAAATGAACCACTAAATGATGATCTATTTGTCTTTTTCTTTTTTTATGTTAACTGTTTGACCTCCTTGAGCCTTTTTTTGTAGTTTTTAATTTTTATGTAACGACTCAAGTGTATTGGAGCGCTTTAGTAAGCTCTACTTACATCAAACAAGGTTACATTAATTTTTTTAAGATACATGGAGATTCAGGGGCAGATTTACAAACATTGAGGCAGTTTAGCACAGCAGGACAACTTGCTGCGCTGCATCAAATGGAGAGGTCAGTAATGTGGCATTGATAGGAAAATATCAATTCAAGTAGTGTTTGTAAAGTGCTGCTAATCACCCTGGGGGTATCTAGGTGCTAAGCTGTGGTTTAAGTTAAAGAGGCAGGTCTTGAGTTATCTCCTGAAATGGCCGAACGAAGGTGTGGTGCGTAGGTGAGGAGGGAGGGTGTTCCATGATTTGGCAGCTAGGTGAGAGAATGAGCGTCTTCTGATGTGGCTGCGGGGGATGCGAGTAGTCTGTGCGAGGATGAGGTGTGCAGAGCGGAAGTTCCTGGTGGGTTAGTGAAAGGTCAGGCGGTGGTTCATGTAGTGTGGTCCGATGTTGTGGAGGGCCTTGTATACATGGGTATGGAACTTGAATTGGCATCTCTTGTGGATGGGTAGCCAGTGGAGGTCTCTGAGGTGTTGGGTGATGTGTGTACTCTTGGCTAGGTTGAGGATTAGTCTGGCTACTGCGTTCTGTATCGTCTGCATTATTTGCACAAGTTCTGAGTTTGTGCCCGCATAGAGGGCATTGCCGTAGTCAAGTCGGCTGGTGATGAGGACCTGTGTCACTGTTTGCCTGTTTGCCTGGTGTTGGTGGGTAGCCATCTGCATATATTTCAGAGCATGTGGATGGTGTTGAAGCAGACTGATGCAACGGAGTTGACTTGGATCTAAGGCTGAGCTAGCTGTCCAGTATGATGCTGAGGTTGCAAGCATGGTCTTTTGGTGTGGGGGTTGGTCTGAGGTTCGGTGGTCACCAGGAGATGTTCCAGAGGATACTGTGTCTGCTGAAGAGTAGGGTGTACATCTTGTCAATGTTCAGCTTGAGGCAGTTGTCTTTCAGCCATGTCGCTAGGTTCCTCATGCAGTTGTGAAAGCCTTAGTCTGGGTGGGGTTCCCTGAGAGTGAGAAGGCTAGTTGGGTGTCATCAGCATAGGAAATTATGCTGATGTTATGAGATCTGACGATGTCTGTGAGAGGAGCCATGCGGACATTGAATAGGGTGGGCCTGTGGGATGAGCCCTGGGGTACTCAGCAGATAGTGGGCTTGGGGTGCGAGGCAAAGGGAGGGGAAGTGGACTCTCTGGATGTATACTGTGAAGAAAGATGCTATCCATCTGAGTGCCTGCTTGTGATTATGAACTGGCGAAGTCGTTGGATGAGGGTGTGGTGTGACACTGTAGAAGGGAGCGGAGAGGTCAAGGAGGATGAGGGTTGCGGTTTCACCTCTGTCTATTAGGGCTTGGTTGTCGTCTGCTGCTGCAATGAGGGCTGTCTCAGTGCTGTGGTTTCCCCTGGAGCCTGATTGGGATGTGTCCAGGAGGTAGTTGATTTCGAGGTGTTTGGTGAGTTGGATGTGATGGCCTTTTCTAGGATAGTGGTGGGGAACGGTTTGTGCGCCCACTGCATATCTGCTGCATTCATGCTCTCTCTCTGCACTGGTACACTACTGGCTGCCAAGCACCAAGGCCGGCACCCTTGCACTATGGTGCACAGGTGCCTGCGATACAAGAAGGATTTTTTGTGTGCAGGAAGGGACACCTTCCTGCACAAAAACAATCTTCTGAGGCTTTTTCCTAGTTCTGCAGAATGCCGCACACGTGAAAAGAAGAAAAAATGAGGAGAAGTAAACATATTTCTCCTGATTACGCCTCCCCTGGGAAGGCATAGCATTTTGATTAATTCCCAGGTTTACTATTGTTAGCAAATCTAGGAATACGACATAAACCATTGATGGCAGTGTGGGATCACCCACGCATTACCCATGGGACACCTTCCCAGGGAAGAGTGACGCAATTCCGCAACTTAGGCTGCCTTGCATTACTCCAGATTTACTATGCCATGCAGAACCACTCAAGGTGGCTCAGCATGGCATAGTGAATCTCACACTAAGGGCATGTGGGGCACTTCCATCACCTTGCGTGACGGAAGGGCAATGCAAGTCCTTAGTAAATTTGTGACAAAGTGATTTGCCCAAAATCTCAGGAGGCTGAGACTCGAACCTAGTTCCCCAGTTCCAAAGTCGGCAACTCTGGCCTTAATGCCACATCCTCGCCAGACGAAGAGCGAGAGTCAGAATTCACTTGAAAGCTTGGCTTGAAGTTTCAACAGGACCTCAAGTTAAGCCAGGCTTCAACCTTTAACTTTCAGTTGAGAATTATTCTATCTATCATCACGTTCACATCTTCTCATAATCCAAAACCCAAACAAATCTATTGGTTTCAACCAGTAGAGGGGCAAGCAGTCTTCCCACTTTCTAATCCGGCATGGTGTTATGATAATAACCATATTGAAGCAATAAACAAACATGTGCTTCAGCCTTTAATGTTGGTATGGTAAAATATCAAGAAAGGCTGAAAGAAACAGGGTACAGTTCTGAATTCATTTGCAGCTGGTTGACCACTATTTCTGTCACCACGGACAGCCTCTTAAGCACCGATAATTGTTTTGAGGATGCTTGTGAACCATGGTTGTTTTCCAACAGTAACAGTAACTACTGACTGTTGTTTACATTTATTTTATTTTGTTTTATTGCTGTACTGGGAATGTCTCAACGTGCCTCCAGTAGATTTTACCAGCATTTGTGTTGCTGGTGACTTCAAGGTGTGCTAATAGGAGTGCTAGCTCCAGCTATTCTGGCTAAGCCCTTCCAAGCAGAAATTCATTCATACATATGACTCTGATTTGCATTGTTAAGAAGCAAGATGGAAACGTGAATTTAATAAATGAGGGGTCTTATGATATGGTATGGCCATTTTTAACTTCCTATATTCTAACTAGTTTTTAAGGGAAATTTGAAGAAAACCTACTATTTTGCTTCCATTTTATTACAGTTGTCTTGGGGAAATTGATCGCAAGCACCCTGGAAGGGATTAGCTCTTGCCTGGCACACAAAAAGCACTGGGATACTTCATTTCATTTAGCACCTTTGGATTTTAAACCAATTTACATAAAACCTTTACAGTAAAATTTCCCATTTGGTCTTGTATTTTCCAAAAGTTCCTGCAGGATAGAATCCTCACTGAACCCTTATTTAGAGTCAGTCTTGCTTGCTTGCTCCGATTCCAGGTACAGATGTATCCTCACCCCTTTCAAGTTCACCAGTCGCCACTGCTGTGGACACAAGTGAGAGGGGAGGAGTATAGATGCATACACAAATACTAAAAAAAATATTAAAACAGTGTTTAAAAAATTTACAAAACAATATTAAAAATAACTTGAAAATTTAAATGAACACACCTATATTGCAGTTAATTAAACAAGAACATTAAAATAAATTAAATATTATAATTTCTTGTAAAAATATACATATTAAAGAAACCAGTTAAAAATAACTAGAATCAAAAATACTAGCAAAAGTGTTGGAATTCAAAGGAGTAAGATTGTCTAAAATAATTGCAATATTAGTAAAAAAACAAATTTCAATCTACTATTCCTCCTCCAATCCAAGCAACATTTGAGAACGTGATGGACTTTGAAGGGATAAGGTTGACTATCCCCACTCCAAAGTGAGCAAAATCAGGGACTTTGAAGAGGTTAGATTTACTATTTACACTCTAATCTGAGCAACGGTAGGGAAAGTGTGGTACTTTGGAGGGGCTAAATTGACTATTCTCACTCCCACGTTAGTAAAATCAAGGAAAGTCATGGACTTTGGAAGAGTTATATTTATTCTTCCCATTCCAATTCATGCAACAGTCTGGAAAGTGTTGGACTTTCGGATGTGGTTAGATTTACTATTCCCACTCCTCTGTCAGCAAAAGCAGGGAAATGTATGACTTGAAAAGGGTTACATACACCATTCCAATTCCTAATCATTCTTAAAAAAGCATTCAAATACCTTACAGCATAAAATTATTAAAACATAATTAAAATATAAAATATATGCTTTCTAATCAACTAAAATGAAATGTAATTAACAAAAAATTAAAGGAAAATAAATATATTTCTCTTTCAACACAAACAAACATTTGAAATAAATTATTAATAAAGAAATAATAACACAAAAACAATAAACCAATTAAACAAATACAGGTTAAACCAATCATAATTATAAAATGCATTTTACAAAGCATATTTTTAAATAAACTTATCAATGAAAACCTAATACTTAGAATACAGCAGATAATGTATATAACAAACAATTACACAATTCACATAATTAGTAATGCATTAAATATTTAAATAAAGTACATTTAAAAATTGTAAACAAAAAATGTCAAACATTTATATTTTAAACATCTTCTGGCCTTTCCCCTACAAACTCAACAACTCATTACTAAATTATAAATTAGTAATTGAATCACAAAATAAAATATACATGACCCCACCGACACAGACGCCGCCGCCCAAAACCTTAGACAATGGAACGACACCCTCGGCCCGATCAAGAAACCCCCCAGCAACTACCCCAGCAAGAAAGCCGCCTGGTTCACCGAAGAATTCCAGACATCCAAACGCACTTGCCGGAAGCTGAAAAAGAAATGGCTCCTCGACCTCACACCTGACAGCCACGCAGCCCACAAAGACGCCATCCGCAGACATCACCACCTCATCAGAACAGCCAGAACCTCAGGATTGTCCTTCAAAGCCCGACTGGACAACAACGCACATGACAGCAAACAACTTTTCAACATTGTGAAGGAACTCTCCAACCCCAGCACCAGCACCAACGACATCCCGCTCTCGCAGGATCTGTGCGACTCTCTGGCCCCCTCCTTCCATCGCAAGATCGCCGACATCCACGACAGCTTCAACTCCCCTCCCGCCCTGACCGCAACAGACCCCACCCCGAACGACACCTTCGCCACCCAGCTGACCTCCTGGTCCAACGTCAATGACGAAGAGACACGCAAGCTCATGAACTCCATCCACTCAGGATCTCCATCAGACCCATGCCCACACCACATTTTCAACAAAGCTGACGCAACCATCGCACCCCAACTACGGAAGATCATCAACATCTCCTTCGACACAGCGACATTCCCGGAAAGCTGGAAGCACGCCGAATTAAACGCCCTTCTCAAGAAACCCAAGGCAGAGCCCAAAGACCTCAAGAACTTCCGGCCCATCTCCCTGCTCCCCTTCCTGGCGAAGGTCATCGAGAAAATCACCAATATGCAGCTGACCCGCCACCTCGAGGACAACAACATACTAGACCCATCCCAATCCGGATTCAGACGCAACCACAGCACCGAGACTGCCCTCATTGCCGCCCCAGACGACATCAGGCGCCAGCTAGACAACGGCAAAACCTCAGCCCTCATCCTCCTGGACCTGCCAGCCGATTTCGACACGGTCTGCCACCACAGACTAAAAACACGCCTCCAAGAAGCCAGAAGCCAGAAGCCAGCAGAAGGCCCTGGACTGGACCACGTCCTTCCTCTCCGACAGAACCCAGAGAGTCCACCTCCCACCCTTCCGATTCCGCAGCCTCCAACATCATCTGCGGCGTCCCCCAGGGTTCATCCCTCAGCCCGACCCTGTTCAATGTCTAACTGGCCCCCCTCGCACAAGTGGCCCGCCAGCAAGACCTGAACATCATCTCATACGCCGACGACACCCAGCTCATCCTCTCCCTCACCAAGGACCCGCACACCGCTGAAACCAACCTCCATGAGGGAATGAAGGCCGTCGCCGAGTGGATGAGGAGCAGTCGTCTGAAACTGAACTCGGACAAGACGGAGGTCCTCATCATAGGTCCCACCCCATCTGCGTGGGACGATTCCTGGTGGCCGACCTCACTGGGAGCAGCTCCAGCACCCATGGACTACGCACGCAACCTAGGATTCATCCCCGACTCCTCCCTCTCCATGTCAGAGCATGTCAACGCCATCTCCTCCTCCTGCTACAACACCCTCTGCATGCTTCGCAGGATTTACAAGTGGACCACGACCGAAACAAGAAGAACAGCAAACCAAGCCCTCGTCAACAGCAGACTGGACTACGGCAATGCACTCTACGCAGGCATCCAAACACCTGCGACGACTACAACGCCTCCAAAACGCCTCCGCCCGACTGATCCTCAACGTCCCCCACCACAGCCACACCACCGCCCACCTAAGAGACCTGCACTGGCTCCCCGTCAACAAGAGGATCACCTTCAAGCTCCTCACCCACGCACACAAAGCACTCCACAACACAGGACCAGCCTACCTGAACAACAGACTCAACTTCTACACCCCCGCCCGCCAGCTCTGCTCCACCAGCCTCGCCCTTGCTGCCGTCCCGCGCATCCAATGTACAACCTCCGGCGGCAGATCCTTCTCCTTCCTCGCCGCCAAGACCTGGAATACCCTCCCCACCCATCTGCGGCAGACCCAAGACCTGCTCACCTTCAGGAGGCTCCTCAAGACCTGGGTCTTCGAGCAGTAGCAGTACCCCCCCTCCTCAGCGCCTTGAGACCCTCACGGGTAAGTAGCGCGCTTTACAAATTCTTTGATTGATTGATTGATTGTACAACCAAGTCCTATAATCCTGAGGTGGCAATCACTAACCCAGTCACTGAGGAACCAGGACCCAATGAGGGGGGCAGCCTGGGACAAGGCCACAGCCCTGTGGGGTTGGAGGTCATGGGAGGGTAACTGTGGGCCTGCTGAGTGAGCCCACTCGGGCCACTCACACCCAGGTCACCATCTACCAAGTGTTGGGAGCCTATCAGGACTCCCATGGCTTGATGGGCTATGTACTAACAGAAATCCAGGAGATGAAGGAGCTGCGTTGAGACAGACACCAGGAGGGGGCTGGTATCAACACCAACATGGGTTTCCCTCATTGCGGGACGGCAGGACATCAACACCAACCTCTGCATGACTTTTCCACCACTGTCTCCCCCATCCTATGGTCAACCTACATCCAACCCATCAATATCTGTGGCAGCCATAGGAAGGGAGGCCCTGCCAGAGGAAGACGCACTTGTAGCCCCAATCTCAGCAGCAGTCGTTCCCCCTCACCCAAAAAATCTGTTTGAGTTACCCATGTCAAAAGCACCCAAAAAACTGAAATAGTGAAACCACAGTGAAGAATGAAAAGTGACACTGTGTACAATGATAAGAAAAAGTGAAAGTAAAATGCCAAAGCTTCCTTCTCTCCCATACTCTTTCTTGTTAAATCATACCACTAGTGTTTTGATTCACCTCAATGCAAAATATGGCAATAATCAACTCACAGAGACCACCAGCAGAACCACTTGGGTGATTCTTCTGCTTCTCGCTGTAATACATAATATAAGATTCATCATGGTAACAACTCTACCAAGACCACTAACGAGAAGCATTACTTTACGCTGCTATATAGATTACTGACCTGCTGTCTTTGAATGGTGTGTTGCCTCCTTAGTGCCAAACAAGTGTCATGTACATTTAATCTGCGGTAAACAAAATATGGCACTAAAGTCACTCAGCCTTTTACGTAGAACACAAGTACAATACCACTATAACAGAACTATTTTGTTTCTTAATAGGTCTAATTACTACTAAATCTGTTTGTAACGTTTCCATTAGTTTAAACATGGGATCCTCGCTCCTGGAGAGATATGTCAGTTTATCTGTGACATTTTCATTGACCTTTTATGTGTACAAATAGTTTTGAAGAAAGTCATGGAGATTGGTTGGATAACGACCACAACGAAAACCTACCTCACCGTGACCAATCCAAGGAGACCACGAATGTACATGCTTCCAAAAATCCATAAATATCTCAGAAATCCACCATTCAGACCAATAGTTACAGTTGTGGCACCATATTTGAACCATTGGGCCAATATATTTACTATTTTTTACAAACATTCGTTCAAGAATGGAAGTCATATGAAAAAGATACTAAGGAGTTTCTTCTAAAATTACAATCTGTTAGTCTGCATTGTGCACCATTGATGTAAAATCTTTGAATACTTCAATTTACCACTTGGGGCAATGGAAGCTGTGGAATGGGCTCTTCTACAACAAGCAGAAATGAAAGTAGATGAAGTTTTTTGCTCTAACTCTTACACTTGTGTCTCAATCACAGCTAATTTTAATGGGAAGATAATTTTTACATGCAGCTAACTGGTACATCCATAGGCTTTGCAGGGTCCCCTGCATACGCGAATACTTACATGGCCGAATTCGAAAATTATTTCATATATTTGAATTGAGTTTTATATAGCGCTGGCTAGACCCGGAGGTATCAGAGCGCTTTACATGAGGTTCCACATTGTTACAAAGTTACATCAGTTACAAGTGACATCTGTTGCTAGAAAAATTTAAAGAGCATAGAAGACGAGATAAGTAAAGAGTAGAAGGGTAAGGGGGTAAAGAAGAAGGGTAGGAGGGAGATAAGGCGGAGAGACAAAGGTAGGTCTGGCCAAAGTCCAGCTGGGTAGGTGACGGCCGAGGGCCGTCACCTACCCAGCCCATCTCCTCTATAGCTAGCAAGGTAGCTCCACCGAGCATTGGCCAAAATGCTAGGTCTCAACGGTCGGTAGCAAGATCACAGGTTCAGTGTCCTAATGGGTCTGCCAGATGCGGGATATGCTTGAGGTCTGGACAATGTCCAGTTTTTGTCCAAAAGTAGTAGCTCATCATGGTAAAGGATCTTTGTGGCTGCCATCTTCGGGTCAGGCAAGGGGTTCTGCCCCTGGTGTTCCATTTGGCCGGTCCCCATTTTTATCTATCCCTTTATATTCTCAGGGGCCTCAAGGGTAATTTGCGCCGCTTCTTCAGGTGTCTCCTGGGCTGTCTCAGTAGGATACTCCTCCTTGCTGCCTAATAACCACCATTTAAGGGTCATGAGTGCAGGAAGATTACTTATGGTGCTTTTGGCAGAGGACGGCATCGCTTTTAGGAGGTTTTTTCTGGGCACCTGTGACCATACAGGTGATTCTCCAAGGGCCGGGACTTGGAAGGAAGCCCCAGACACACGCAGGTATCTAGCGCTATGGAGCCGATGAGGAAGGGGCCCGACCGTGTGCTCCGTATGGAATAAAGTTTGCTGCACATTTTCACTGGCGGGAGGGCCCTCCCTCACCTGATTGTTCCGTGTTGAACCTCAATAGTTCAGAAGGGGAGCTTCACTCATATTGGACCTGAGGGACCGCGTGCCGTGAAAGTCTTAGCAGCTGCGTCCGGCCGGCATCCTTACTAGCTCCGGCACTCACGCCTGCGGCTCCCTGACTCACCAGGTGCCGGAGCGGGCCGTCTCAGCCGGCAGGAGGCTCGTCTGCTCTTGTTCGTCCTGGGGTCCACAGCCGGCACCAGCTCACCTTGATCAGTGATTCCGCTATCTTCCTCTCAGCCTTGCAGGTAGACAGCAGGGCACCAGCGCTCACAGTAGCAGTCGGTTTGGGCGGTACATCCTTCCACCTTCCTCCCCCTGTCCCTCATGATCCCTTCCCCCAGTTGTTCTGTGCCATTGCTTTTCTCATCCCCCACGCCCTTATAGGTTGTTGTCCCAACATCATTGCTTGCCCTGTACCCCTTCTGCATTGTTGCTTTACCTGTTCTACCCTCCATGCTTCCATCCCCAGTCAATGCTTCCATCATCCCCCAGTTGTTGTTTGACCAGTTCCCGTCCCATGTTGCTTTACCCTGTTGTTTCTTGCCCCGTCCTCCACCCCACCTGAGACATACTGGCGAAATAATGATCATTCCAGCCTAAGAACAAAATTATAATAGAGGTGAGGAGATCAGAGGACTTCAGCTTTAAGGACTGTGTCAGATCTCTTCAAAGATCACTCCTAATAAATGATTCAGAAAAGGGCGTGGTGATGAACAGAGTGCCTGAATTAAGCAGACCACTCTTACCCAGTCCAAAGATCAGGGCTTGATCCATCACCGTTTTTTAGCTCACTGCACCATCCCAGCTCAGAACTTGGCTATATGCAAATTAGTCTGTTCCTGTCCCAGTGCATGATGGGAACAGGGCAAACCAAACTACCAAGCCAATTCTTATACTGGGAAGGAAACAAGCTTCCGGGGACCGGTTTCTGCCATTTCAGGTGTCGTCGGCCCGGCTTGCTTGAATCCTGATGGTGCAATGAGCAAGGGACTCACATCTGAGTATACCCTTCCACGCTTATGGTGGACAAAATGATTCAGAAAAGGGGGTGGTGATGAACAGAGTGCCTGAATTAAGCAGACCACTCTTACCCAGTCCAAAGATCAGGGCTTGATCCATCACCGTTTTTTAGCTCACTGCACCATCCCAGCTCAGAACTTGGCTATATGCAAATTAGTCTGTTCCTGTCCCAGTGCATGATGGGAACAGGGCAAACCAAACTACCAAGCCAATTCTTATACTGGGAAGGAAACAAGCTTCCGGGGACCGGTTTCTGCCATTTTAGGCGTCGTCGGCCCGGCTTGCTTGAATCCTGATGGTGCAATGAGCAAGGGACTCACATCTGAGTATACCCTTCCACGCTTATGGTGGACAAAATGATTCAGAAAAGGGGGTGGTGATGAACAGAGTGCCTGAATTAAGCAGACCACTCTTACCCAGTCCAAAGATCAGGGCTTGATCCATCACCGTTTTTTAGCTCACTGCACCATCCCAGCTCAGAACTTGGCTATATGCAAATTAGTCTGTTCCTGTCCCAGTGCATGATGGGAACAGGGCAAACCAAACTACCAAGCCAATTCTTATACTGGGAAGGAAACAAGCTTCCGGGGACCGGTTTCTGCCATTTCAGGCGTCGTCGGCCCGGCTTGCTTGAATCCTGATGGTGCAATGAGCAAGGGACTCACATCTGAGTATACCCTTCCACGCTTATGGTGGACAAAATGATTCAGAAAAGGGGGTGGTGATGAACAGAGTGCCTGAATTAAGCAGACCACTCTTACCCAGTCCAAAGATCAGGGCTTGATCCATCACCGTTTTTTTAGCTCACTGCACCATCCCAGCTCAGAACTTGGCTATATGCAAATTAGTCTGTTCCTGTCCCAGTGCATGATGGGAACAGGGCAAACCAAACTACCAAGCCAATTCTTATACTGGGAAGGAAACAAGCTTCCGGGGACCGGTTTCTGCCATTTCAGGCGCTGTCGGCCCGGCTTGCTTGAATCCTGATGGTGCAATGAGCAAGGGACTCACATCTGAGTATACCCTTCCACGCTTATGGTGGACAAAATGATTCACAAAAGGGGGTGGTGATGAACAGAGAGCTAAATAACGGTGATGGATCAAGCCCTGATCTTTGGACTGGGTAAGAGTGGTCTGCTTAATTCAGACACTCTGTTCATCACCACCCCCTTTTCTGAATCACTCCTAATAAATGGCACACACTGATTCCCATCAGGTTGGAACTCTGCAAGAGACAGTCTAGATGTACATGGTCCTTCACTTTAGTATTAAGGTTCCAGATGTGACTCTAAGACTCATACAATTTGCACAGTAAATGAAGCATTTGAGGCTCTGGGAAAGAAAAACACTACTCCGCTGTCAGTGTCTCAGGAATCATGACTGACCACATCTGATCACTGACTTGTTGTGGACAAATAAAGCTTCTATAGGTGTATAGTGACAAAAGGCATAAGTTGTATTTGGGGGCGGGGAGGTGGAAAGTGGCAGATGGGAAGTCTCACGGAGAAAGCTCTGACACTGTGTGTTTCACATATACTTCAAGGATGTATCTAATCCCTTCCCATAGTGTTGTCCCACTTTCAAGACTGTCAGATTGTTCCGTACATTTTGGGGCAGTTCAAAGGCAGAGGGGAAAGAGAGGGAGTTCATCAACAGAATCTGAGCTTTACTGTAGAGAAACAGACAGCCACAGTTAGCAATAATTTCTCAAGGCTTAGTACGATAGTGCTTTATGAAGATACTAGAGAGATGCTACCATGGTGAAGATAAGAACTTGGAATGTTAAAGGATTAAATTCTCCTGTTAGAGCAATAGAAACTGAACTTTCAGATATTATTTGTCTCCAAGGATCCTGTCTAATTAATGAGATGTCACCAAAATGAGATATAATCTATGTTCCTCCCAATGTTTTGCAAAAACAGAGGCTAAGAAATGTCGGGTTATGGAGGCAATCCACAGATCTTGATTAAGCAGCGAACAAGGTCACAATAGACTCGAAAGATCGGAACGGTATCCATGTATCATAAAAACTAGGTGCGAAAGTAATATCTATTCTAGACACATATGCACCGAATATTGGCCAGGAAAGAGGCCAAGCTCAATAGACCACGTCAAGATGCAATGTAACAATTGGACATCTGATGTGAAATGCACCAGCAAGAGCGGAAATGTTCATATTTTTTGCAAGTCAATAGATCATATTCACCAACAGATTTGACACAAGAGTTTCAATCCTTATTCCTGGCGACTATCAGGATAGAAATTGGGGCGATAGCACTCTCAGATCATGGCATGCTTAAATGGGAGGTCAACTTGGGTTTGAAGTCTGACCAAAGGGACAATTGGAGATTTGCCAAATCACTCTTGAAGGATAAATTGGTAACTCAAGCTTTGAGGGTGAATATTGTTGAATACTTTGGAGGCAATGAGACTTGGGAGGTCCAACTTAGCACTTTATTGGATGCCTGTAATGCAATGAGTAGAGGTCAATAAATAGCTGCACAAACAGCTCAAAACAGAAACTAGAATAGGACTTGAAGAAAGAAGGCACAAGTCCACAGGTTCTCCTAAATCCATTAGATCTTTAATTTTACTGACGGGCCAACTGACCCTTTTAGTTTAAAAAAAAGATCACAAAAAGTACTCTTAAGCGTGAAGCAATAGTTCTACGAGAGGGCCTAGAAAGCTGACATTTTAGTAGTAAGGTACCTTATGATAGATGCCACTTACTATAGAATTATTAAATGAATGTTAAGGATTCTCAAGGAATGAGCGGGGAGCAAAATTTTTAGAGACGATTATAAGAAGCTCTATGTGGAAAATCCTGTTAATCGGGAAAAGCAGGATACCTTTTTATTTTATTTAATTATCGGTTAGGCATCCCTAGCATAAGAGAAGCACTAGACATCCAAATCACAACTGAAGGGCTTTCTTCTCCAATTTAATATTTAGGGCCTGATTTAGATTTTAGCGGATTGGATACTGTGTCAAAATGTGTTGGACATACTGTCTGACATATTACTAGCGCCATAGGCTTTAATGCACATATAATATGGCAGAGGGGACATCCGCCACATTTGTAAAAGAAAATACCATCTGCCAAACTCTAGATCAGGCTGTAGACCTTAATAAAACTTCAGGATTGGATGGCCTGACTAACATTTTTCATAATCGTTTCCAGTTGGTACTTGTCCCACAGCTAGTAAAGGTTTTCAGTTCCTTCCTTCAATCTAAAATGATAACACCCACAACAGAAGCAATATTACCTTAACAAATGTGAAGTCTTGGCGAACAAATGAGTGCTTCCCCTGCTCTCCCTGATTCATCTGGATCAGTCAAAGTTCAGCAAAAAAAAAGCACAGAGTTCCCTAGAAAGACTGAGAAGGAAGAGTGTGTATGTGTATAGGGAAAGACAAGAGGGGAAGGAAAAAGGGATTCCCCTCTTGGGAACTAGAACCCTCACACACCCACCAAGCTAGGTGTCATGCTTCATCATATGGGTCCTGCTCCTCGTCAGACTGGCGCTGCAATGTCTGACGGGCACCCGCGAAGGGGCTCTTTAGCGGAGATCTTTAGTTCCAGCCATATGGTGCATGCGTGTGAGAGGGCAGAAGAAGTGTGTAGTCGTGAGAAGGTGGTGGTGATTAAAAAAGGTGGGTCAGTCCACAAGGATTTTTAATAGCGTGGCTGACTCCCTTGGTTAAAAAGGTGGGAGGGGAGATGGAACGCTACGGAAGTAGGTGGCGGAGGTATCTACAACCCTCTGGTTAGGTCGACATGTTTCATGCTAAACTAGCAATTCTTCAGGACCTTGGCGACTAGTACTACACAGTGAACTAAAAAGCATGTATACAACCTTGACTTGGTTGGTCTGTGATGAGCAGGCCAAATGGTCCTGCTTCAAGTAACGCGACCTAGGGAAAGGGAAAACACATAGGGACCACTGTCAGCATAATTCTCCTCTAGAATCTAGGTGCATTTCCCTATAAATAAAACATACACACTGAATTATTTATAAGACTCAGCCGAGTTAAAAACAATGCAAGATTGGACAAAAAAGCAATGGAAGATTGGACAAGAAAGCTTACCCTGGGAGTATCCCTAAGGTGCCCCGCAATCTGCTCCTGTGGGACCTGCACAGAGGAGTCAGGGACCTAAGGAGTGATGTGGGAGGAGGGAGGATATAATTAATTTCCTTCAATGGGAGCCGGTTGTCAGTAATTAGGGAGAGCAAAATCACACCCGGGCTAAACTGATCAATTTCACTGCCGGTGCCCAGTACCTGGGTCTCAGAACGGCACCCGTGGCAATCATTTGGCCTACAGTATGGGTTTAGCAGGTACCGCCCCTCCAACAATTAGTGGTGTCTGACAAGGAAAGCGCGTGTGAGCCACCGTCACCCTCGAGTCTGCAGCGCCTGCAAGGGGAACAAACGCGAGGCTATGAGGGGAGGAGAAGCCCGCGCTCCCTTCTCAGAATATCATCCACTCAAAAATCATTGTCAGGTGCGGACCCCATTCCCAGTATTAGCCCTTGTGCCCCTGGATTGCCTATCTCAGCCAACACACCAAACACCAGCGTGCAATTGTGTTGAAGACCGCAGGTATTAAAATAAGGCTCAAACCCAGTTTATGAGCCGACATCAAAAGCGAGGAAAAACTTACCCCTACGGCGTGCGGTCTCAGCCTGCAACACCTACCCCCACGTGGAATCCGTGGCGGATCCGTGGCGGATCCGGAGCGACTGGTAACTGGGTCACCGGTAATACTGTCTACTTGTACCCAGCGCTTCCGTGTTCCGGTGAATGCCAGTGTGGGCGTGGTTGCGCCTTCCGAGTGTGCGCATGCGCAAGGGTTTGCAGGAAGGAACTAGCTACACTCTGAATGGAGGTAGTGGATTCAGTGGAAATATATGGCGGCCATGTTGGATAGGTCGGAAAAAGGATATTCTCCACTACATATTAAAGCCTCAGGTGACCGTGATAACTCGATTCGTTGTGGGATCCGAAATTCCCGTGGCACGTGGCTTGTACAAACGGGAAGCGGTTCAACCTGGTTTGATGTATCCGAACGGGGTATAAATTCCAGGTAGGCAAATAGGTTACCGAAGGGAGTTTATGGGGGATTCATAGTGATGAAGTTGGTGGAATACAGTCTGGGTTCGATCCATGGCGAGGGCAAGGTCGAGGTTGGAGAGGACCGATTTAGGCTTGAGCCGGAGGAAAAACCAAGGGTTTTTGGGTAGGGGTACACGTGAAGTGAAGGTTTCTGAGACCATATAATGGTACACAGTTAGTCACAGTATGGGACAGATGTACCAAGGGTCAGACCAGAGTGGACTGGGTGAGTGCAGGTCACTAGAATGGACACAGTATAGAGAGGTGGTCTAGTTGTGAATGGATGACCAGGGCACGGCGTCATTCAGACCCAGTGTGTCCAATTTGAGGCGATGGACCTACCTTTGTTCAATCCTGAACAAGCCAGTTTTTGTGATTCCTGGATGGCATTCTATAACCAGCCAGCGAATGCTGTCTGCTGTGTGTCCCATTTGTGTGTAGTGTTGATACAGTCGAATCTTATGTTGCTTTTGTGCTCTTGGATACGCAGCTTTATCTGTCTCATTGTCATCCCAATGTATTGTAGGTTACATGGACAAGTCAGGAGGTAAATGCATTTGGCGCTATTACAATTAGTATGCTTTCTCAACCGCCAGGTGAATGTATTGGATAGCTGGATCTCTTTAGTGACACTAGTTTGTGGGCATACTGTACAACCACCGCAGGGGAAATGGCCAACTACTGGAGGGAGGTCCCACAGGGTGCTCTGATTATTTGCATTCAGTTTTTTTGGTCTAGTGTGGACCAAGGCATCTTTCAAATTTGATGTACGCTTGAAAGCAAATCTTGGGCAGGGGAAGTTCAAACCTCCGGAGTTAATGATGTTCCAATGTCTGTTAATGGTTTGCTTAATGAAGGCAGAGTTCTTTGTGAATGTGGTCACACAGGTGATCACATCATCAGGGTCTTTCACTCTAGTCTCCAATAATGTCTCCCTAGGGTTATTTGCAGCCCTTTTGTAGGAGTTTTTTATCAGTCTAGAGGGGTAGCCCCTGTCTCTAAGTTTGTGCTGTAGGGTCGAGGCTTCCTGTCTGAAATCAGTGTTGGTGGTACAATTCCTGCGAATTCTCAAAAATTGGCCGAAAGGGAGATTGTCCCTCAGGGCTTTCGGATGGTGGCTATTGTACAGAAGTAAGCTGTTTCTGTCTGTGTTCTTGCGATAGAGAGTGGTGTTTAGACCATCAGCCTCTAGATTGATTCTGAGGTCTAAGAAGGGGATGGAGGTCTCAGAAATAGTCCCAGTGAACTTGATATAGGGATTCTGTCCATTTATCCAAGTGCAAAAGGCCTCACATGTCATACGGTCTCCCCTCCAGAAAATTAGGATATCGTCAATGAAGCGACGCCAGAGTGTTATATTTCCCATGAAGGGGTTCTGTGGTGTACTGATTATGCTCTCCTCAAATGTAGCCATGTAAATACAGGCTAAACTAGGAGCAAAGGTTGAACCCATGGAAGTCACTTGGATCTGGTGGTACAATTTGGTTCCATATTGAAAAAAGTTTTCGGTAAGGGCTATACTGGCGCATGCCATGACGAAGGAGATCGGGGTAGGGGAGGACCATTCTTCTTGGCGGAGGGTGGATTCTACAGCCTCCAGGTTGGCTTGTTGTGGAATATTGGTGTATAATGCATAAAGTTCACCCAAGAAGACAAGCATTTGATATCAGATGGGTTTTCCACCTCATTGAAAAGTCAAAAGAAGATCCCAATGGCTACATTGACACTAGATGATGGAAAGGTTTTTGATAGGGTTAATTACTTTTTATGAGTCTTATGTTTGACATCATAGCGTTGGGACCAAATATGAGGATGTTTATAGAAGCCAACTATAAAACCATAAAACCAAAAATACAAAAATCATAATCAGTAGAACCGAATTGGAGGCTTTCCACTTACTTAGGGAAATAAGGCAGGTGTTCCCTCTCCTTTCACTGCTGTTTGCCTTGGTAGTGGAATTGCTAGAGATGAAAATCAGGGAATGTGAGGAAATCAAATGCGTGCTATTTGGAGGTGTCCAACACAAGGTCCACCTGTTTGCCAATGACATTTTATGAACAACGCTAATATTCAGACCCATTCATTAAAGCTGTGTTGGACATTGTGCAAAAGTATAGTGAGGTCTCTGGGTTCAAGGAGAACCTAGAAAAATCTGAATTAATAAGCGTGGGATTAAGTCACAAGGGGCAAGTGAAAAGATCAAATACATAGGAGTCGTGACCACTCCTACCATGGGAAACCTTTACACCCTTCCCACTTTCAAGGCAGACTTGAGACATTGACAACTACCATTCACCTCATGGGTTGGCAGAATAGCTACACTTAAAACAAACGTGTTACTCAAACTACTTTCAGAGACAGTCGGTCTGGCTTTGCTATTGTAGAGCAAGTGACATGAGGAATTTTCCCAATGTCCAACAAGCCATGTTAAAAGTATATAAAGCAATGAATACACTTCTTCCTATATTTTCAAGCTGGCCACCAAGTTGGGTGATGCAATACTGTGGCCATCTTTAAAGTACAGAAAACATTATTATCTATACTTTTCAATGGCAGATCATAGCTATTGTCTTTGTTAATGCCAGAGGAGTTAAAAATCCTCCAGCACGGGCAAAGCTAATAGTAGCTGCCACCAGGGAGAGGGGTAGCAATAGACAATGAAATGAGACAACATCCAGGACATCACCAAGGCTGCTATTCGCCACATGGTGTGCTGCAAAGAGGAGTCAGGGGGTAGGGTGGGAGGAAAGAAACGGGATAAGGAGAACATTCAGGGCCTCACCAAAGCCAGCATCTGGCATGCCACCAAAGAGCATCTGGGGCAGGACAGGAGCAGAAAGTTGGGTGAGAAGGGCGTAAATCAAAGTAAAGCCTGCAAGCATGGTCTGAAAACTAAGACATGCACTCCCATGGAGTACTAAGCAGACACTGATTTATTTTAAAGTATTTCCATTGGAGTAGGAGTGGATGGCTACACTGTAGCCAGTCAAAAACAAGGGTAAAAAAACTAGGCTCCATGTGGGGGACAAAACACTTAATAGTGAGGAAAGCCACCAATAAAAGGCAGATTGACAAGAAATTCATCTAATCATGATTACAGGGTGCCTGTGTAGTATAGCATACTATGCTGTCTGAAGCAAGTAGCTGGCATTGTCTATAGCAACACGCAAAAATGCTACGATAATTGTACCAAAAAAAACACCATCTATTGAAAACACCCAATGTCTTTCAAACTTTTCACAAAAATTAGGTAAATTAGGAAGGCTTCTGAAAAGTTTGAAATACCTTCAATCTTTTAACTTTCTAACAGTGTAGTTTTAAACTCATATTTAATGATAATCACTCAACAGAGCTAAAGGCAAATGCTTCTTACCCAGGTCCAGAATTCAACCCGTCTGCAAGTTCCTCTACATGACGTTCTTCTTCTTCAACCACCAGGCCATTTTCTAGAGAACGCGAATGGTGTGACAATGTTGAGTGATTTGATGCAAATGCGATGCCATCCTTAGCTTCAAATGCCTCAATGTTGAGAACATCCTTAAACAGTGTCAACGGGGGTGATTCGACACTGAGCCTATTTTCAACGGGATGCATGGTGGGCTGAGGATTTTGCAAATGTGTAAGCGTTTTATGGCAATAAGGAACAATGTTAATAACAGGGTCTTCTTCCATCTCTTTTTGATTTTCTGTCCCTAGATCTCCTTTTGTGAGAGTACACTGGTGTCACAGACACATCACAGTGGAAGCAGAGATTTCCATGGAGCTATTGTTAGCTTTTTCTTTTCTTTTCATTTCAGGTTGTCCCAATTACTCAAAGACGGTTGCCTTCCCTATTTTCCAAGGTCCATTTTGACATCTGCACACAAAATGTGCATTCATTTATCGAATAGAAAGTTGGAACCCAAACCACACATACTTGGTATGGGTCTGAGGCACCCTTGTTTTATTCCCTGTGATGGGCATTCCACAAATAGTGATGGCAAGTTGACAGGAAAATGCCAGAAAACATTTTGCACGACTACTAAGATGCAAAAAGTTGAGAGAAAATCAAAAATAAATATATCTCAGTGAAGGTCCTAAGAGAAAAACAGAATCTGTGAGGCAATTACCCATTACAAAGCATCATGAGTATTGGAAGCCCTTGGAGCTTGGAGGGACTGGGTGCTTTTTTTAACTCCTACAATGTAAGACTATCAGATTGATTTTTCCCTCATTACTTGTTAGGCAGAGGTTTATACTTTAGGTGCTGCAGTGTACTTCTGAGAATGGACTTTTAATATTATAAATAGTTTCAAATTCAGATAATCCTCCCTTAGATTGCCTTTTGAAAGTGGTCCAATACATGAGGAAGAGAGAGAGAGTGCAAGAGATAGTGCATGTATGTATATATATATATATATCTATATGTTACACAGTGGTGGTAGCCACTGTGTAGTCATAGGTAGGTGAGAGTTCCACAGGAGCAGCACTTTTTAGTTTGAAGTCACCCTTTGATGAATCGGCATGAAACTTTCCGCAAAAAGTTAATCCACATAAGCTCCATTCTGGAAAGTTTTAGGATAATCCGTCAAGTGGCGGACAAGAAACAGAGGGGTGTGGCGGGGTAACAAGACACTGCCATCCCATGTAAATTCCTATTGGAAATTTTGGGAATTGAATAAAAAAAATGGCTGAATGGAATTTCCCAAATTTTCGAAAAGGTTAGAGCTTTACTCAGAAGGCATGCTTTTCATTATTTGGCTTAAATCTGTTTGTTCAGCCTTTCTCTATACATTTGAGTGTAAAGAGGTGCTCAGGTGGTCATGAAGGTGCTAAAAATATAGTGGTATCTGATTAGTTGGCCTCTAGTACCATCAATTAAGAAAAATAAGGACCGGGCCAAGGGAGTTTTTGTTCTTATCTGCGTTTTTGGTACTACAGGACCTGTTCCAGTCCCTTGGTACAGAGCAATCTGATCGCCTTGCCCCAACTTAGAGCATAATGTTGGGGCCTCCGTTACAGATATGGGAATGGATAAGGATACCCTCACCCCTAGCACTCAAGGGGTGACCCAGAGGGACCCCGACCAGCAGCATAAAAACAAACAAAAATAAATCATATGTAGTACTCCCATGGGACCCAGCACAGCTCTCGCGTAAGGTACTGCACAACTTAAGAACAAGCCATACCGCAGGACAAGGCAAGCTTCAATGGATGAAGTTTGTGCAGTCCCGAAGTACTATGGAGCTGACGCTAATAAACTTGTGGGGCGGGGGTACCTGGAAGGGGAGGGGGAAATTGGCATCAGACAGCAGTTGGGCATCTTGCCATGGTGCTGATCATGCCACCCATTCCAGAATTTAAAACTTTTTAATAAATAACATCAACCATAGGCATGATCTAAATGAAGCAAATGGATTCATCTTATTTCTCATACAAATGCCACTATTTAAGAATTGGGAGTTTTGCAAATTAATACTCTCTATGAGTAACAATGCAGTCCATATATATATTCTAACCTCAGATGACGCAATAATGGTTGCATCAGAAAATAAGCTGTTCACATATTTCTTTAAGAGTAAAATAAATCGTCACTGCACTAATAACAACCAAATGCAACCATACTTAACTGATCAATGGAAATCCCAGCACTGTATTAAAATGATGCCCATGTAAAGAAAATGCTTGGGTGAACACAAGCAGTAGAAAGAACTATACAAATAGAGATTAACAAACAGCCCACCTCACACTCCCATAGGGCTGAAACCATTTCCTCCCTCACCTAACTTGGGGAGATATTTCTGCTTCTGTTCTTCAGTTCCATAGGCACAAATCGGGTGTATGACCAGGGAGGACTGGATGCTCATCACTGACTGGTAGCTACTGTCCACTCTCTCGACTTCCCAGGCAAGTAGGCGACATACGAGGTCCCAGCACAGCTATACCCTTAAAGTAAAGGATCAAAGAAAAAACAAAAAGAATCAACCCTTAAAACATATTTGTACATGCAAAGAATGACAAAGAAGGGACGGACAGTCTTTTCATGTATTGCACATATATAGAGGGCATCTTTGTTATGTGGGTTAACAGCAGAGAACATCTAGAACACAACATTCTGCAGTTAAACAGCTATGATGATCATATACAATTTAACCACACCATTAACGAAAGATCTATCACTTTCCTTGATGTCCTTGTGACGTTGGACAATTCTGACATACATTCTGAAGTGTATTAGAAAAAAACAGATAAAAACAACGCAGTTTTCATCCCAGCAACTTGATTCATAATTTACCATACTCCCAATTCGTACGAATGAAATGAATCTGTTCACAAAGCACCAAAAACAAAAATACATCACCAGGGGTTACCCAGAGAAGATCTTGGATGAAGCAGTACAACGCATTGCATCTGTCCTGGACGGTTATTGAGCAGCTGAAGCCGAGTCTACGTATTCAGCAGGCCCTCTTTGAAAAGAAGCAAAGATGGATTTATCGTCTTTCTACCCACCACCTTGGCCTCAATGATAACATCCCTTGGGGCAGTGTTCTCTAGTAACCTTCTCTGTTTCCTGTCCATCCATAGGCTGAATTTTTGAGTCCCAACCTCTATGATCCTGGATTACATCGGTTTTGGGTCTCTATTTGGTCCCGTTTCTGGACATTCCGGATAGACTGTTTTTGTACCCTCCAAGGTCTTAGAGTCTTTATGGATTCACAGTATCTCTTTAGGGTGGAAGTGTGGTTTTAGTAGCGTTTACACGTCTACACCCAATATGAGGCTACATACGTGACCTTCTCTACTTTCTTTCCCTAATGTGTTCCCATAGTTTGCAGTATTGGTGAGACATTATCAATGCCCTATACTGGGAACCGCTTGTCTATCACACAGGAGCGTGCTCTGACAGTTTCTAAGAATAGTTTCAGTGGTGTATAATTTTGGAAATATCTCCAAACTGAATCACTCTTACCTCACATGTCAAGTGTCTTAGGGGCATATTACCAAGCTACAGCGATAATTATCGCTAAGCTTGGTTAGCGGGTATTAAAATATCGCCGCGCTCCGACGATTTTTACCGCTGAGATACCTTGATATTATCAAGGTTTATCTCAAAAGCGGTAAAAATCATGGGAAATGCATGAATATCACTGTATAATCAGCGATATTCATGCATTATCGTGACAATGCTCTTAGCCATGTTATCCACCTTCCATTGGATAACATGGCTAAGAACTGCTCTGGGCAGGCGTTAGCTTTTGGAGATAATCGCGCTTAGCCCGATTATTTCCAAAAGTTGGTAATAGGGGATAGCGATGTTAGCGACTGTTTCCAGTCGCTAACATCTTGGCACGCCCACTTTGCATGTCATTAGCGATAATCATCACTGACATGCATAGTGGGCCCCTAAATGCCCGCTAACGCATATTAGGTGTCGCTAACTGGTGTTAGCGACAGCTAGGTAATAGGGCGATAAAATTATCGCCGCTTTAGCGGGAAAAATTCCCGCTAAAGCGGTGATAATGCCCTTGGTAATATGCCCCTTAGTGTGTATCACAGTAGGGGATGTTCCGATTAAACTGTATTTTGGCTGAAACTCGAATAAGAGCGTTACCCAATTTCGTTAACATCCCGTGGCAGTGTTTACTACAACTGGGCAGTTATGAATAAAGTTTTCAATCGAGGAAGTAAGCAACCCGATAGACGCCCAAAGGTTAGCTTTCTAGCCTTAGCTGCCAAGTGTGGTCACATGTCAACATTACGTATTGACGTTACGTGACCAGGAAATGATGCCCTATTTATTCCGGGTCCTCCTATACATCGGTAATATTCGGATCCAGATGGGCACTGTTAAGCTCCTGGCGGGACCCTGCTACTTTGGAGGTAGGTGCGGTTCGTTTACGAGTGGGTTAGTTTTTCCACTCTCGACCCCCTGTTTTTGAGAATTAACCCCTTTGCTGCGGCGACTATTCCGCCGCAGCGCTGATGGGGAGGCGGGGCTGCGCGGCGGTCCCGTGCTCGTGACGGAACCGCTCCGTCACGGCCCTCGGGTGAGCTGTGCTTGTGATGGAACGGTTCCGTCACGGACCCGCCTGCCCATTAGAACGTCAGCGCAGGCGCAGTATTCGCGCCGCGCAGGCGCGGCGAGCGGGCCGTGACGGAACCGTTCCGTCACCAGCACAGCCACCCGAGGCTCGTGATGGAACGGTTCCGTCACGAGCATGGGAGGGGTTAACAGCCCTGCCTCCATTTTTTACCATGCAGAATTCCTTGTGGGTCCCCGGTCTGAGTTCCATGAAGTAATTTTTCAACTTGTGACAAGTAAGCATTTTTCCTCATGCCGCCGTAGTTTTAACCAATTAGCTCTGCCTAATACAAGCCCTACACTAAGGTTACCAAAGGCTGCTTGGTCATATGTTCATAGCACCTGGTTCTTTAGTGAAGGCTGTCATTAAACACGACATTCTGTTGTGACTCCCTACTATTTCTGAAAACTTGAAGAAGGGGGTACCCTGCGCCTCATAAGAGAGGGCGTGCACTATAAATGACCAATAGGGTGTGATTATCGACGATTTGCATTATTAGTTAAAGATAGTCGATCAAACCGCTACTAATTCCGAGTAATGTGGGTAGTCCTGATGGGAAATTTTATTTCAAAACACACAACAAAAGTTTTTTCGTAGCTACTCTGTGAAAGATATGTATTAAGGCATGACTAGGATGTACCATTACTTCCTGTTCTTTCTTTCTTACAGGTTACTACCGGACTGAGAACTATTAGAAGACCTTTTCACGTGGTAAAACCGTGAGTTTTATCAAATTGCACAAGACCAGAGATTAGGGTACGCCTTAGTGAGCGTATACCGCCATGGTCTTTTCACTTACAAGGTCCTGATGAAAGCTTAGCAGAACATGCACCAAATATATGCAGAAACATGTCGACCAATTTTTTCCACTTTTAGTTTAGAATCGGATTTCCCAGCCTCATAACGTAGTTGGTACCAAATCCGCCACTTGTTTTTAGCTGGTAACCAAGTCACCCAGAATAAACAATTTCTATTGGTAGTATTTGGTTACTTCTTAATTCACATTCTTATCACCCGCACTGACACAAAACAAAAACCTGCTCCGCTGCAATTGCAGGCGTTCTAGCACATAGGAACGGCATTCGGCCGATCCGGTGGGGACCCTATGATGAAGCATGTCATCAACCGGGTTGGTGAGGGAGGGTCCTTTTACAAACAGTTGTGTGTTTTCTTTTTTCTTCTTTTTTTCCCTTTTTAACGTCTTAATGAGTCACTCTTTCGTTGTTATTGAGTATATTCTTCAGGGGGTTCAGGAGTGTCTCTTTCCCTCACTCTCTCTTTGTATTGAGAAAAAAAATCAAGCAACACTATTAAAGAACCAACCGAGAAACGTATTACAAGTATTTGTCTCGAAATACTCTACGAGCTCATAGAAAATCGGGAAATTCATCAATAATAGATGGGAAATTCTCCAAAACAAAATAGATTTCAATGATCTTTTTAAAGAGAAACTTTGCATGCATATAGTCAATCAAAAAATCTAAAAGAATTGCAGATGTTTACACCACGTCAAGAGGAGACCAACTATCAGGGCACCAAGAAATGTTACAACTGTGTACATTGCAATAACGTAATTTTAGGCAGTAAGATTCAACATCCATCTACAAGGGAATATATTATGTTAAGACATAACTCAGACTGTAATTCAAAAAATGTAATCTACGGCATAAAGTGCCCTTGCGGCCTACTGTATGTCAGGAAAACAGAAAGAAAAGTTAAACTACGGATCTCTGAACACAAAAGCATGATTAGAACAGCCAATAAAACTAGCAACCTAGCATTACATTGGGCTGACGCTCGTCACTCAACAGCTCAAATTAAATTCCAAGTGATAGAGATCGTAGAACCTACTCCAGGAAAATACATTACTAGATCATTACTCCAAAGGGAGATCTATTGGATTTGGAAATTAAATACACATGATCCTAATGGATTAAATGAAAAAATAGATGTAGGATGTTTCTTATAAAGTTCAGATGTTGTTTATTATCTGACATGTCTTATATAATGAGATTGGGACCATTATAGACCATTACAAGACTGTTTGAAAGGCCAGTTCTTTATTTCTTTCGTGCACACTGTTCTTTTTTCTTTTCTGGCACATATTTTGCTTTCTCACATGTTTTTTGAGGAGCGATTAAGTTTGGTGAGTGTTTTCATTCCACACCTTTTGGGAGGAATGAGATCTGTGCATTGCATGCTCTTGGCAGATAAGTACTAAACACTTCTGTTCATTTGATTGCAGTACATTCTAACATGGCGTTCATTGCAGAGCACCACTAGGCCGCACACCAGTTGTTTAGTCTGTTGTTGATTTTGGTTATCACCGGGTTCATTTTGGACGGCGTAGGACGCGGGAAGTCACCTCATTAGGTCGAGCCTTCGCAGCGCATGCGCTGCAAAGGAAAACAACATTTTCCGAGCGCTTAGGCTTTTAAGCCAAGCACTTGCACGTGTTCCATTGCCTTTAATGGTAACGCGTGCACGTCAGGAGATCCACTCGCAGGAGCGCGCGGCCCATCTGGTCGCAATTATCGCTCCCGCGAGTGAATCCCTCCCCCCTGCTACCGCACAAGCGCTTTTTTTCTTGTTTTTTTTAGCAGTTTCCATGATTACATTTCCTTGGAGCAAAAGCGATGTTTGGTGTAGCACGCCTTATACTGATGTTTGTTTCCATGTCCAATCACTTAATCTCGCCGTGCCTAAAAACATAAATGTCGCGTACTGGTTTTACTGTCGTTCACGGGGGACATCGCGCATGCCCCCTCCCCTGCTGCCGGGCTGGGCCTTGAACACGCATCCATGTTTTAAATAACATTTTGTATTCACGGTGCAGAGCATGTGTATGTATGTATGTACAGACCCACGTGCTCCTACAGCGCCAAGAACAATCACACTGCCAGGCGCATTTTCAGGACAGTGTGCACGTGCGCTGCTAAATGAGTGTACGGCACCGAGTACATTAGGGTGCTGGGTGCATGTACAGCGCAAGTGTATTTTCATTTCCGGATGCACATACATTGCTAAGAGCGTGTACAGTACCGAGTGCATGTGCACTAAGTGCTTGTGCAGAGAGGGCATATAGACAGTACCGCGATCATGTGCAGTGTCAATCCCCTTTTCAGGGCTTAGTAAATGTACAGTGCCCAACCTACGTACAGCACTGTGTGTGTGTCTTCATTGCTAAGTGCATGTCACTGCTAATGCGATGTGCAGTGCCTGATACACACGCACAGTGTACAACAGCGCTGAGGGCAAGTGCTGCCCGGCTGCGCTGGTCCTCCAGTGAGCTGTCCAGTGTCCAGCGGGGACGTGCCCATGGCTACTCACGAGGAGCCCTCTGCAGCACCACAAATATCCCCATTTATTACCCAGCGCCTCTGCACATGCTCCAGGTGCAGAACCGAGTGAATGGAGAGCACCTCATAATATCAGCAATGCTTTCCTTTGTCCATTTGAGTGTCTTTATAGCCGGGCTGGCACTTGAACAAGCATCCATGTTTTTGTTAACATTTTGCCAATGAGGACATCGCGCATGCCACCTCCCCTGCTGCCGGGCTGGCGCTTGAACACGCATCCATGTTTTTGTTAACATTTTGACAATTCTTATATAAAAGGCAAAGCTGCAAACCCGGCCCGATGTTTGTTTCCATGTCCAATCACTTTATCTCGCCGTGCCTAAAAACATGACTGTCGCGTACTGGTTTACTGAACTGCATGTTAACCCACGGGGAGCACTGAGGGCAGCGCCTTGATGCACTGGTGGTCTGAGCGCTGCGTGTTTAACTACGAGGTGCACTGAGTGCAAACACTGGGTGCAGCTAGTGCAGCGTGAGTGACAAATGGGGTGCACTGAGCGCTGCATGTTAGCCACAGGGGGTGCACTGAACGCAGCGTATTTAACACATGGCGTGCACCGAGCGCTGCGTTTTTGACACGGGGAGCTCTGGCCACTGTGTCTTGAACTCACGAGGTGCACTGAAACACACACAGCACGGTGCATGGTTAACACACGGGTGCACTGAGAGTGGCTTGTTTAAAATATGGGTGTACTGTGTGGTTAACACACGGCGTGCACCAAGCTCTGCGTGTTTGACAAGGGGATCTTTGGGCGTTGTGTGTTGAACGTCACTACATTGAGGGGAATGTGTTTATGTATCCAGAAACGCTTGTCTCAAGACAAAAAGTGGGGTTTGTGGGTAACTGCATTTTTTATCTTGCAGTAATGCAAGTGGTGTAGAACGTATACATCTATTTTAGAGATTGGTGTAATTGATAGGGTGTTTATTATGGTAGATGTATTTTAATGCCCATTGATGGTACTGCTTTTGTAAAAGCGCATCAAAACATACTAGTATAATTATAATAACTGGTATTTATTCCAACAGACAAGCGCCTACAAAGAATACATAGGGGCACACAGCGATAACTACTACTAGACACACGTTAAAGGGGGCTTCTGGGGACAGGCCAGTTTTTTTCTTCTGAGGTAAAGTGAGCGCAACCAGGAAACTGAAACCCAGCAAGGATCTATTTCTCAAATGAACCTGTACTATGATCAGGTATGGAATTTGTGTTTTGAGCTGCAATCTCAAATTGGGTAACGTCAAATTCCACTGGCTTAGCTAGGCATGCACAGACGTGAATTGTGTTGATATCGCAAACATAAGGACACACAGTTGTGTGTGTAAAACCTTACTAGTTTAGCATGTTATTGTTCTATCGACTACACATGTTTAGGGGCTATGTACACACACACACGTACTGACACATCCCTCATGACAGATACAGCATCCGCCAATGCAGGAGGCCCCAGATCAGCACTGCCTTTCTTTCTATGTCTTAACCCCCCGCCACATGGTCTGGGACTACCGACCACCCACTCCAAGCAACCACCACAACAATACGCTAAGAAACTTAGGCAGGCGAAGAGTTTCTTTGGAAGGCGGGGGGTCTCGGGACCACTCCTGGTTACCCCGTCCGCTCCGTGACACTCCATTAAACCAAAAAGGAGGGCCCTTTCACTCGCGCCACTTTAAGACGTCATAGTGTATGTGCGGGGTGGCTATCAGCCCAAGGAAAGCGTTACTCCCTCCGCTGCACCCTTCCGACCAAGCGGATATCCTGCCCCTGAGGTTCTAGGAGAGACCATTGGCCCCTCCCCCTGGGCGACCCCATTTGAGAATGGTGCCGCCCCTAAGGACCTTATATTGCTGCTCACCGATCATGACCTTACCGCCACAGGCCCAAACCTCCTACACTGAAAGGTCATACCTACCTCGCAAAACCTTCTAACCATGCTAGTATGTTCCTTGTAAATAAGCGATTGCCTGTCTCAGTCAAGTGGACCCCATCCTGCAAGTAAAAATGATCCCCCCAGATGCACCCATGCGGAATACTCTGTAAGTGAGGTGTCCTGAACAGCCTTTCAATCTTGTTGTTGACTCTCTTTACCGAGTGGTTCAACGCCCTAACTGACTCCGCCCCTCTCCACTGCAGTCTAGGTATTAACTGAAACAACACTATGGTGCAACCCGGGAGCACCTTCGCCAGCCAACCCGCCGCTGCGATAATCTTTTCTAATAGGACCCTTCTGCCCAGTGTGACTAAGTCATTACCCCCAAGATGCAAGATGACAATGGAGGGGGGCGGAGTGTGTCTGTCGAGTAAGTCGGAAACAAAACTCCTCAGTTGATTTAGGCAGAGCTCCCTCCCTACCATGAAATGAGACCTGACAATCCCTGCTCTCTGCCCGCGGTACACAATCACCTGCAAAGAAAATTGGCTTAGCTCGTCTCACATAAGAGTGACCAACAACCCATACTACATGCGTCTTCCTCCTGTCGTCTTGATGTTGCCCCGTTGCTGTTGATCGTATTTGTTGAGGTAACAGTTCTCGCCCTGCGTCGCAGGTCCGAGAAACTGCAAGGAAACAGACAACAAGGCAGGTGTCAGGTTGGTTTGTCAGTACTTACAACATGTGCAGCCGCACATAGCGCTTATAAGCGTTGAAAGACCATCTCCGAATCCCCTTTACACTGGTGGCATGCAAACCTCTCGCTGTTGCCTCAGTGGCCGCACCTATTCGGAAAGAATGTGTCCCAAAGTCCTTGGGATCCAGACCCGCCTTGGTGATTGCCATTGCTAACACTCTCTGGAACTGAAACCTGGTCAATGGGGTCCCATCCGCGTGCGTTAATAATGACCCCGTTGCCCCGTCCACCCATTGCCTGAGGTATGCCTCCACATGTGACACCGGGCAGCACGAGTTAGTCGATGCCAGGTGTAGTACCAAGCTATCACCCCTGGCCTCCTGATCTGTTTTTGATTTCCGTATGGTTAACCAGATTGAATCACCCCTTAACGTGAGGTCTTCCAGCTGTAGCCCACCCAACCTGTCCAGTTTGTTGTTGGCCACCAGTTCACTTACCCGCAGTGCCACACAAAAGGCCAAAGCACGAGTATGAACTTACACCGTGCTGCTTGTTGGTTGATGCATTCGACTACAGTCATGTTGTCTGACCAGAATATCACTGATTGGTTGGACAACTGCTCAGGCCAGACGGTTAATGTGACCCATATTGGGAAGAGCTCTAGAAAACCAATGTTTGCTGTCAAACCGCTTTCTTCCCACCACTCCGGCCACCTTTGCGCCACCCACTTGTTGCCAAGTATGGCGCCAAATCCCACACTGCCAGCAGCATCGGTCCATAGACCCATGTCTGCCGACGTGGTGGGGGGGCCGCACCACACCATTCTGCCATTGAAATTCTCCAGAAATGCCATCCATATTCGCATGTCCTGGCGTACCTCAACTGACAGCCTGGTGCGATTATGTTTTTCCCGCAGGCCCTTCATGGCCTGCGCGACAGAGCGGGAAAATGGGCGTGCCATTGGTATCACTCTTAATGCAAAATTCAGCTGACCAACGGTCTGTTACAGCTGTTGCAATGTGACCTTCTTTTTCGCTAAACAATGCTGTAATGCTGCCCTGAATTTCACAATCTTTTCCTTGGGTAACCTGAAACAACCCTCCACGGAGTCCAATTCGATGCCCAAGAATTCCAAACAAGTCGATGGACCCACCGTTTTTGCTGGCGCCATCGGGACCCCAAAAGCCCGCAAGAGCACGCAAAATTCCTGCAATGCCCACGCACACTCCTGAGAGCCCGCCACCCCCAGCAAAAGGAAGTCATCAAGGTAATGCATCACATGTTGGTGCCCTGTTGTCTGTCTCATCACCCATTCTAAGAATTAACTGATTGTCTCAAAGTATGCACATGACACAGAGCAACCCATGGGCATACACATATCCATATAGTATTTGCCTTCAAAGGAAAAACTCAGCAGGTGTTGGTCCAAAGGATGTACTGGCAGTAGTTGGAAAGCTGATTCAATATCTGATTTTGCCATCAATGCCCCGGGGCCCAGAATCCTCAACATCTCTACTGCTTGGTCAAAAGACGCATACTTCCCACTGCAGATGCCCTCATCGATTGCATCATTCAAAGATGCTCCCCTAGGTGCTGAGAGGTTGTGGATGAGTCTGAATTTGCCCTTCTCTTTCTTTGGGACCACCCCCAAGGGGGGAGCAAACAAAATCAGGTACCGGGATATCATCGAAAGGACCCGCTACCCTACCCAGGCGTAGCTCCTTCAAGATTTTAGATGCCACCAGGGTTGTGTCTAACTGACAACTGATTCCTACACTCTGGTGTCCCGGTGTACCCCCCTGCAGGAATCTGAAAACCGTGAGTGAAACCTTCTTGCAGCATCCTTGCGGAAGCATGATCTGGGTACCTGTTCAGGCAAGGGATCATAGCCAAGATATCAATGGGTGAATGTGTGACTTGCAGGTATCCCCCACTAGTACTGTTTCCTCTTCCCCCTGTTGCCTGAAGTACTACCCTTTGAATGGCATGCTGTTTCTGAGTGGGATGAGTGGCCGCATATGTAACACGCATGTCTGAATTTGCAGGTGCCTGCTGCCCTCGTGCATGTGCGCCTGTTAAAGTCCCAACACACGCCCTTTCCGCCTCCATTGCCTCTGGCCTTGCTGGACCCATCCTCCCCTTGTGCTGGCCGAAAGGGCTGCTGGGGCTTGGGCGAATATCCCTTGTTCCAGTTTGTGGCAACCCCTGTGGACTGACCACCTGAAAACTGGCCATGCCAGGAAATGGAATCTACTTTGTCCCAGGCTAACGATCGGTTGAATTCCCTAGCTTTCCTTAAAGAAATGTCATATTCCTTCCATCCGTCCCCCCCATGCTTCTCACTGAACATTGCAATTCTACTTTGGTAACAAGCCATCTCTGCCTGTAGGTTGGGGGAACGTTCGGCGGTAACTGCCATAAACACAGAAAAGGCTCTGATCCAATTAATCAGCGTCTCCTCCACCCTGAATTCGGACAACTGAGACCACCATACGCTAGGAAACATCAAATCCTTTTGTGACTTAGCATACTCTAACTCTCTGTTATCAATCAACAATGAAAATATATTCACATATTTGTCTGCCCAAATCAGCTCTTTCACTACTTGTGACACATGTTGAGCCAGGTTCTCCCCCCGTGAGGGTATTGCACCTTCGCCCAGTACTGGCAAAGCAACCTCCTTACCACTCTCAGTGACTCGCGTAGGTTCTAAAGTCTTGTCTCTCCCCGCATCACTGGCAGAACCTGTTTGGGGAGAAATTGGTGCACTTAGCACTCCGCCATCACCCCTAGCCAACATGATCTTAGCCATCAGTCTTTGGGCCTCCGCTGAGGGATCAGCTGATGAGGGTAATACCCCCCCAATCCCCAACCAGGGGAGTACCGCCGCTATCTGCGCTGCCAATTCCGGGAGTACCTGACCAGCGCCGGGGGGATCACTGACCGGGAGAGGTGCTGGCGTGGACGGCACCGGGAGTACCACCGGGATTACTGGTGGGACCGTTGGCGGGGCTAGATCCCTGGGTACACCTATCGGGGGTGGCAAAGTTGGTGCCGGAGCCTCCGGTGAAACAGATCGGGGACTGCCCCAGGGGACCCCCCTCCACATGGCTTGGGATGCTGACTATAAGTACTCTTCGCCCTCACCCGCTTAGGTAAAGCCTCTAATTCACCCCTTGGTTTAGGAGGCACCACCATCTGCTTGGGTCTTCCTGAAGGCCCTGCCTGAGCCTCAAGCCTCTCGCCCATTTCCGCCACGGTCTTCCCCAACTGATCTACTTTCCCTAATCTCTTGTCCATCACCAACATTCTGCGCATCATGGTCTGAAACATGAGCTCCATGCGGGAACACTTTGCACCCCGTTTACCAGACATTCTCTCACAGTGAATTACACCCTACACTGCACAAATGTCACTTTTGGGCACTATGTGCCTTGTACCTGTACAAAAGTTGGAGGCTCACAGGCTGGCCGTATGCACCACGCAACTGTGACCGCAACACACCAGCTAGCCTGGGTGCTTGGGCGAGCGTACTCTAGCCCGGCGGCCCGCCAGAAGCAGTGAAATGCAGGCCTGCCCATGTCCTCAGGTCCCTCCGTCCACCGTATACACTCCAGCAGTTCCGTTATGTTATGTTATGTTATGTTATTTATTTATTTATATAGCGCTCGGCTACTCAAAAAGAGTGTCCTGGCGCTTTATTGGAGAAAGGAAACGCTGCAACATAATAACATAACACCAGATAAAAAGAAAGAAAACAAAGATGCCAGACAAAAACTCACAATAAACAGGCTACTGAGTAAACAGCCAAGTTTTAAGGCCTTTTCTAAAGGCCAACAAGCTAGTGGCTCCCCGCAGAGCAAGCGGCAAAGAATTCCACAGCCGTGGCGCCAGCAATCCGAAAGAGCGGCCTCCAAGGCGCGCTTTCTTTACACGAGGAACAACTGCCAAGTACAGGGATTCCGACCTCAGAGACCTGGTCGGTTGATAAAAGACCAGTCTCTTTTGGAGGTACTTGGCTCCCCCCTTGTGAAGAGCTTTAGAGGCCAAAGTTAGAGCCTTAAAGGCAATCCGCTTGCGGATGGGGAGCCAGTGCAGAGTTTCTAGCAAGCCCGACGCACTGGAACGCCTATTCAAACCATAGATTGCCCTAGCAGCGGCATTCTGCACCACTTGAAGCCGCTGCAGCAAGTACTCTGGTAGGCCCAGGTAAAGAATGTTGGAATAATCCAACCTGGACCCATTCAGAGCCTGGACTGTCAATCTCCTATGCTCCTCGGAAAGCAGGGGCAGAAACCTCCGCAGCATCCTAAGGATGCCGAAGCAAGTGCCCGACACCCCCAAGATCTGGGATTTCAAGGTTAGCCTATTATCCATCTTGACCCCCAGATTCTTGGCAACCTGAGAGGAACAAGACGGGGGGAACATATTCGGTGGCCACCAGGCCTGCCAGTCTGGCTCTGTATCACACCCAAAGAAAAGTACCTCGGACTTATCGGAATTGCACTTGAGGCTGTTCAGATGGAACCAGTGAAAAACAGCCCCAAGGCAATCCCGAATACTCTCCCCATCAAAGTCACCTCCTCTCGTACAAGAGAAGAGGAGCTGGGTGTCATCCGCGTAGGATACGATCCGGGCGCCCAACGACTCCACCAGCGCCGCCAGAGGGGTCATAATGATGTTAAAGAGGGTCGGGCTCAAAATAGAGCCCTGTGGGACCCCGACTCCCAGAGGCGGCATCACGGCGGAATCCGGCGGCGCCCAGATCGTTTGCCGGCGGCCGGCTAGAAAGGAGGAAAACCAATCGAACACCGTCCCCCGAAGGCCTATCTCGAAGAGTCTGGCGAGAAGACCATCATGGGGAACGGTGTCGAACGCCGCCGACAGATCTAACATCACCAGCATGACTTTGCCCCCCGAGTCCAGAACCCCTTTAATGGTTTCTGAGACCTCGAGGAGCGCAGTCTCTGTGCTAAGATGGGGACGAAAGCCCGATTGGGTGGCATGCAGGATCTCGTTAGTTTCAAGAAAATTGGACAACACACCTTGTACGTGTTTCTCCAAAATCTTCGTGAGAGCCGGCAACAGAGAGATGGGCCTATAATTAACTGGGGCCTTCGGATCAAGGCCAGGCTTTTTAAGCAAGGGGATCACCATCGCCTGTTTCCAAGCTTGTGGGACCACTCCATGCTTTAATGATAGATTTAACAGCGGGTTGGCCAGTGGATTGATCACCTCCGCCACTTTCGCTAAAAATTTAGCCGGGCACGGGTCAAGAGGTGAGCCTGATTTTAAATTGCCCATTAGAGCCAAGGAGTCGGTAGCGGAGATCGGTGGAAATACACTCAGCGTCACACCTGGCCTAGCCAGTGGTGATGCGGTGAAGTCCGGTTCAATCTGGACCGCGGACACTGGTATCAGGAATGCCTCCTGGATGCGTTGAATCTTGCTCGTAAAAAAAACTGCAAGATCCGTAGCCCAGGTGCCTGATGGCTTCTCGTCCGAGGAATTAGACCAAGAAGAAGTGAATTCTCTCACAATGGAGAAAATCTCCTTACAGGAGTTCGAAGCGGCTTCTATTCTCCTGGCTAAATATGCTTTTTTTTCCAGACGAATGTCCCGGTGATAAGCCTTAACCACCGTTTTGTAGGTCTGCTTGGCACCAGTATCATATTGTGCCCGCCAGGCTCTTTCGGCTACCTTGCACTGCTGCCGCTTAGCCGACAGTGCAACGGTGAACCAAGGCGCAGAGACCCTTCTCGGTGTCCGTCCGGGGCGCCCGCTGAATGATCACCTACGATGAGAGCAAACTTAAAACAATTCTGTTCCTTCTGACAGTATTCTAAGATTGGTGTGTAGTTCAACCCCTGTAGTGCCCTTTGACTTTGCCCGGGGTCTCCACGTTTGAACCAACCACAGCCTGTACCACCAAATACCCTCCTGGTTGCAAGTTTTTATATATTTAAGGAAACCGAGAGGATTACAACTGTGCACAGTCTTTAATGAGTGTGCCCCCAGGGGATGCCAACGTACTGCCCAATTAAATAATCCTGGGGCTTTTGATTTTAAACCCAACACCCAGCTGAGGTCTCCCCTCCAATCCTTAACCCGGGCCGACCCTGCTTCGCTTTACTTGTTTGCTCCTTGAGTCCTCCGGGTGCCGGGAGCGATGTGCTTGCCCAATTTGATGTCCCGGTGCCCGTCCTCCTTCCACTCGCGCCTCCGTTAATCAGGCTCTCCGCAGCTCAGACCCGCAACGCGACGTGTAGATGCCGACAGCCGCTCCCGCCATATAACCTGGAAAATAAAATAAAAATTATTTAGTCCCAGCAGAGGGGCGAGGAGCAAGCCTGGGGAGCGCGGGTGCCAAAGAGGGCGCCTCCCGCGCTCCCCGACCTTTTAAGCTCACCCGGCCCCCTCCCCTTGACCCGGAAGCACTATACCGCTCCCGGGTCAACGGCGGGGGCCAGCACCAATCGGCGATGGGGCGCCCCAGGCCACGTCATCGAGCCGCGAGCCGCCTTGGTGTGTGGGCACGCCCCATCACCGAGGGTACAGGGGATGGGGGAATGGCCCGCCATACATTCGTGGGGGCCGAGAGGCCCCCCTTTCCTTTCTCCCATGGGAAACGTTCTCATGTTTTAGAACACACAGATAAGGTCTGGGAGAGCGTCAGACAGGGGGGGGGTCTCTTTGATGGCAATGTAGCCCTAGGGCACAGGGCGGGCCTTCCTCTGTCTTGCAAAAATGTCCATGCCTCGGGCCCCGTGAACCTTACTACCCCGCCGGCACGACCCCCAGTCCTAGCCTGTTACCCCCAGTGAAAGGCCCCCTGCCCAGCTCCCCTCACACACAGCGCCCCCTGATGGCCGTTTCCGGTAGCCTGGGACTCCACAAGACCGTCTAGGGAGACTGCTCTCCTTCAACCGGTGGTTCGAGCACAGCGTGCATTGGTGGTTTTTAGTCACTCCTTCACTGTTCTGGGACACCGGTTCTACTGCACCTGATGCACTAATAGTTTCTAGGAGAGGTGTATAGGGCGTTAAGTCAATTGTCCTGGTGCAGGCAATGAGCCCGTCCACTGGTTAAGCTGTGTCCACTGGTTAAGCTGCAGAGTAAATTATTAGACCTTTTCCTCTTTTAGGGGCCTTAGTGCCACTGCGACTGCTGCACAATTGTCACCCCCACCACAACCCCCCCACGACTCTATGCTTGGCAGACTTCTTTACCTTATGCAAGGGCAAGGACAGTATATATTTAGCACATTTTTTGTGGCGTCGGAAGCCATTTTTAGATTGCAGTTAACACCTTGCCATTAGTACGTTTAATCGTGTCATGTGTACAAAACACCGCACGACCCCATGTGCGCTCTACCCCTGTTATACACCATATCTACCCTTCTAACACTATAACACAAACACAACACATAATACAACTCACCACACACAAAAAACATATAAAAAATACCTTACATTAAAAAAGCGAGACCTATTGGCTATGCCAATGCTTGTTTTGTTTGTAACAATCGGAAATACTTTTAGAGATATGCAGGTTTGAGATAGGTGAGTTTTTGAAAGGTTGTGGCAATAGATTTGGTATATTTTAGAGTGTGTTCTACGTGAAAGGCTGAGTGACATAAGTGCCGTATTTTGTTTACTTCAGATTAAATGTACGTGACACTCGTTTGGCACTAAGGAGGCAGCGTACCATTCAAAGACAACAGGTCAGTGCATCTATATAGCAGCGTAAAGTAATGCTTCTCGTTAGTTGTTTTGGTAGAGTTGTTACCAAGATGATTCTTTTAATATCTATTATAGCGAGAAGCGGAAAATTCACCCAAGTGGTTTTGCTGGTGGTCTTTGTGAGTTGATTATTGGCATATTCTGCATTGAGGTGAATCAAGAAACTAGTGGTATGATTTAAAAAGAAAGAGTATGGGAGAGAGGGAAGCTTTAGCATTTTACTTTCACATTTTCTTATCATTTTACACAGTGTCAGTTTTCATTCTTCACTATAGTTTCATTATTTCAGTTTTCTGGGTGCTTTTGACATGGGTAACTCAAACATACTGTGCAGCATCTATGGGAGAGAGTTAAAACGAAACCTATGTGAGGAGTGGATACAATTTATAACATTAGTCAGAGCAGGGAACTCCAACGAGTAGCTCGGGAGCTACTGCTAGCTCGCCACCACCATCAAAGTAGCTCTCAGGGGTGACTTCAAGCCCTGTATCTCTTTACAAGAATATGTGCTATTACAGAAGGCAACAGTGCTCAATTTAACATCCTTAGAGTGACAGACAGCCAATCCAATGGCAGGGCATCATGATTGCAGTCAAACACATACATTGTGGATATATGGGTTCCAGGGCCGGACTGGCTACCGGGCAGTTGTGTGTGCTGCCGAGCTGGAGGCTAATTTAACTGTGGTGGGGGTTATTTCATTGATGGGGACCTGCGTGCGCTTTGAAATAAAAAAAGCAAAACTAATTTCGTTTTGCACACGCAGGCCCCCATCAACGAAATCAGCCCCCAGCTCGGCAGCACACACAACTGCCCGTAGCCAGTCCGGCCCTGATGGGTTCTGCCACATGACAAATTGCATCCACTCTCAGTGACCAGGCGATTGACCATGTAGTTGACCCTGCTCTATGACTCGCATGACATGTGAATGAACAATGGACCATGAGAGAAGAGTGTTAACAGTAGCCTGAGCAGTAGCCAGTGCTGACCTATGGAAGTGTGTGATTGCATGAGCCAGAGTGAATGTATGTTACTTGGGAGCATAATCAGCCCAAGAGCTGAGGACAGCTTGGGTATGGATCCAGACCAGAGAAAAGAATGAACTTTCATTCATTCATGTGTGTGTCTGTGTGACAATGTGTCCCTCAGTAAAAAATAGCACCACTCGCTGGAAATTGTGCCTGGTTCAAGGAATGCCAAAAGTTTATTTTAGCCCCTATCAAAAAGGTTTCACCTCTGTCCCAATTGTGCCTGTTCATAGCATAATAGTACAATTTGCGTATTAATGTTATCCTTGGCTATTTTGGGCATTTGTTAATCAGTCCTGGCATACTGGCAGCCATCAATGACATATTGAGAGTATGACTGGCCTGTTTTAAGCAATCTCTGACACAATGGTGGCTGCCCCTTGCATAATAATGGCCGTGAATGATATATGTCGGGCATCCTGGTCATTAAGGTGTCTAGCTTTGGCACCATGATGGCTCTGGTATAAAGGCGGGCATTTTTGATATAATACAGACATCTTTGTTGTTATGGTGAGCATCCATGACCCATGATTGTAATCCCTGGGCACTTGATGTCCATGTGAGGCATTTCTACATGTGTGTAATAGAAAATTGCAAGCCGACTGCGCTTTTCCTATAAATGAAAACTGCTATCTTTAAAGCAAAAATTATGTATTTTTTCAAAAAACATTTTTCTTCTGGGAAATTCAGTTTGTTTGCCCAAAATGGAAAGTGGTAGACAAAAATATGTATTTTCAGAAACTGATATGCTGATGAAGACAAAAGTTTCCAATTCCAAAACATGAGAATTAAAGCTGAGTTGGAGAAACTTATTGCTGTGGTTATGTCATTTGTGCCACTGGGCAGCTGAATGTTACTTCATTAGTCATATGGAGACATTCGATATTTATAAGCCTTTTCCTGGTATTTCTTCTGGTAACCTTGCTTGGAATGCTTGGCTGATCACTACTGATAATCCTGTTTATGGTCTTCATATTGTAACATTAATATATGTGGTCACGATTTTTACAGTGAAAATAACCTATTACGAGCTCAGGGGGACTTTTGCTCAGCAGAAGTAGCTCTCACTGCAGAAAAGTTTGAAGGCCACTGTTCTAACCAATCAACTCTTTCAAGGCTTATATTAGCATTCTTATTATGTGGGAAATAGGAGTGAATCTGACGATCTTGTTTTTTTTTTAAAACAATATTACATTTGACCAAAATCTGAAAATGTATGAAATGAATTCGTACCTGTATAGCACACTTATACCCTGAGGTGTCTTGGTGCTGTACGCATACCGCTGTGGAACCCTTCCTGGCTTTTCCCTGTAAAATGCCCACTCCTGGAGAACCGGGCCTTATGGGCCGAGCGACGCAGGGCACGCCTAATATCCCCGGGTTCACCTGCCTTGTCAGACAGGTACACGAGACACTCTGTTAGGCGTAGAAAATCAGGTGTATTAGCTGCAGCTAAGCACAGTTATCCAAGAAGTACAGTTGTATATTCTTAGGAGACTGCCACTTAATTCCGTGGTACACATTCTTTTATAGCACACATATTTACAACGTCTACTCCCAACACATACAAAACTGACAAATAGGAAGAGTTTGAAAAACAAGCTATCAAGTGTCTTGAATACACCCTTCTTTCAGACCCCGTGTTCTCTCCTCCCCCCAAGTTAATCAATGCTAGTACCTGTAATCCAATTTACAGGTGGCAGGACGTATCTACATGCCTCAAAGGATAGTTGTGTAATAGGAGAATACAAGGAGAGAATAGCGAAGGCCAGTCAAATAAGATAAAGTAAGGGCAGAATCGTGGGACCCAAACAGTCAACTAAAACAGGGATCAATCAGTCTAGACATGGATTAACAAACTCGGCCTGACCCTGACATCTGTTTCGTAAACAAGGACAAGGGGTTACTTTTTAACCGAAGAGACGCATAGCAGCTGGAAAGGCAAAAACACCATTTTCGCTGTGCTGCCTGAGTAAAGGCAACACAAAATGCCGGCTCGACACAAAATGGCGGCAAATACGAAGTGAAGTCGAAAATCACAGAACCTCAGCCCCTCCTTTTGCCATTACTCAGGCAAAACACAAAGGACTCAAGTTAGTCTGAGTCAATGTCAATGGTCATGAGGTCATTGAGCTGTTGCTGCAACATCATTTTAATGTTCTCTGTTTTCTGTGACACAGGCTTTGGGACACACAAGGTGGCACAAAGACCACAGATGGCGGGGCCACACTGCAAACAAAGACAGCAAGAGAAAATGATGGCTAAAATCATTCCAAGGAAAGTTAACACTTTCCATCCCCATGTGGACAGTAGTCCCCAAAACCATCCCATCACAGACCAATCTCCTGTGTCCTGATGAATAGACTCGGAAATCACGTGTAACTTAGAAATGGCTTGGTATACTGTAGGGGCATTATCAGGAATGTAAATGCAGCAACTAGACCCAATCAATTTACAGACTCTTCCTCTATCTGCAAGGACAATGTCTAAAACCATTCGGTTTTGCAAAGTCATAAGACGATCCACCTGAAGTTCAGCTGTCAAATTACTCAAGGCTCCGGAAGTCACATTTATCGTAGCCTCAACGACACAAACTAGCTGTCTAATGTTTCTGCTATTGGCCCTTGGGCCCCAGAAAGGAAGAAACCCTTTGATAAAGTCTCCTCCCTCTTGTCCAGCTGTGTCTTTAGAATCAATAACCCCTCTGCCATATCTTTTTCTGTTATGACCTGAAGGCACAGTGTATGTTGGGGGAAGAAGGAAAGCCACATAACATGTTCCTGAAAAATAGGTGGGAAGCCATGTATAGGCTCTATCATGACAAACAAAATATGTACCTTGAGAAGGTACCAGCGGTGAAGAAATCAAGGGTGAATAGATGTATGTATGGGAACAAACACTCTTTTCCAGTTTATTCTTATTATTCTGACCATTTATCTGCAGACATAGGTTACCTTTATGAGGTATTGTCCAAATTGGTAAAGATCTTCTCTGTCTAGCCTTATCAGTGAGGCTAGTAACGTAACGAGTCACATTCCAACCATCATATGCTCGTTTCTCATCAACGGGAATCTTACCAATGTCGGCAATTTTAGCCATAGTCACTATTCCCTTTATCAATGGACTATGACAAAAATCTGCTCCACCAGTATATGGACTACCAGGAGGATATCGAAGTTGATTCTGGTATGCATTAGAAAACATAGCCAAATAAGCCCAAGCGGAACCTTCATAGGAAAACGGGAGGACTAAATATGGCATCCCTTTCTCAGCGTTATGGGGCATAAGCCCACAAACCCAACAATCAGTAGTGTTGACTACCAGCTGATGCTGATGTAACACTGGATGAACGAATTGTTGAAATATTCTGTTCTACTAATTTGCTCATGATCTGGGAGTGTATAGAACTTATGCGGGGAGGTAGTAGTAGAAAAAGGCGAAGTAACAGAAGTTGGAGCAGGTGCTTGCTGCATAGTGTGGACAATCCAACCCACACAAGCTGATAAAATACATAAACATACTAAAATACACAATGCTACGCCACATCGACTAAACAATAATTTCTTATATTTCATTTTCATTGCAACTTTCTTATCATTCCCTTCCACTTTATTATCCATTCTCTAAAGCGTTGCTCACGGTAATCTTCCAGGATCACTTACTTGTGGTTATTAGCCGTCCTATGACGCTGCAAGTCCTGCAGACCTATGTCACTACTCAGGTCACAGCCTAAGACTCATACCCTGACCCTGCAACTTGATGGATAGTGAAAAGGAAATGTCTTTTTAAAAAGTAACCAGAAGAAAAAAAGTTCAATGGTCTTTTGTCAACCTAGGTCTTAGGTTGTACCGTGTCTTGCCAGGTATCGTTTGGTCTCGAAACAAAGTCTCTGGGTTTGTTGTATTCAATCGCAAATGTGTTGGTACAGCTTCTTGCAACACGTCGTCATCTTCTTTCTCAGAACTTGTCCAGTCCAGGCGTGCACTACTGAAAGGTACAAATCGGGGTACTTTTTGCCTTCTCGGACCCACTGGTCGTAAGGTAAAGGCAAAGGTACCCTCTTATAGTGCACGCCGTGGACCCAATTTTTCTTCCCGACGACCTTCACTGCTATACGTGTCACAAGAAGCACTTGTCGCGGCGGCCCCCAACGAGGTTCCAAATTCTTCTTTCTCTGAAAATTCTTCAGACAGACAAAATCTCCAGGTTGAATGAAATTACTTGGATCTGAGGAAGCCTCCGGCAAAGCGTTCTGAACCTGTTGATGAATAACACGTAATTTAGTGGTGAGGTCATGCAAGTAGTCAACCGACAACGGGTATGGAATATCGGAATACTTTTTAGGTCGAGGGACTCTCCAAACATTGGCTGGGTGCCCAAAAACGACCTCATAAGGACTAAGTCCTAAACGAGAATGTAAAGTTGTTCTCGTAGAGAGAAGTGCCAAAGGTAAAGCATCGGGCCAAGCAAGACCCGTGCTGGCCTGAATCTTTGCTAATTTGAGCTTGAGAGTGCCATTATAGCACTCTACCAAACCAGCTGACTGAGGGTGGTTTGCCGCATGGAATTTCTGCCTAATACCAAGACCCGCACACACCTTCTGCATAATTTGACCTACAAATTCACTTCCATTGTCACTCCAGACAATATGCGGCAAACCAAACCTCAGGAAGAATTCCTTCAAGAGGACTTTGGCAGTGGACAAAGCAGTATTATCCTTTAAGGGGTAGGCCTCTATCCATCTGGAAAAGGCACAGACCACCACCAGAACATACTTGAGGTTATTGGAACGTTCCATATGAATATAATCAATTTGTAAGACCTCAAAAGGATACGTAGGGGGAGCAAAATGACCTGCTGGAGTTGGGGTTCCCTTTCCTGGATTATGCATCAAACAAACAATACAATGCTTTACCCCATTTTCCGCACATTTTGGGATACCTTCATTCTGCCATACTGGAGCCAGAAGCTTGCATATTCCTTTCGCACTGATATGAGCTGGACCATGCGCCAAAGTAACTACAGGCAGTACATAGGCATCTGGTAACAGCCAACGTTGGTGTTCTGACAATACCGTCCAACACCCTGTCGCGTCCAACATTCCCGTACTCTCTCTACACTTACTCAATTCCTTCTCAGTGGCTTCTTCTTGGATCATTTTCACACTTTCTACTGTGTCCTCACACATACCTACTTCTCTGACCCATCTTGCAGGACCGGCAGCATACATACAACTCTTAACATCTTTCGCTGTTTCTTTTGCTACCTCATCTTCAAAAGCATTCCCACAACCCACATCATCAGTGATCCTTTTATGTGCACTGCACTTCCCAATTGCTATCTGAATAGGCAAGGCAAGTGATTCGAGAAGGTCAGTTACCAACTGACCATGCTGTATTTTAGTCCCATGGGAAGTAAAGAATCCTCTTTCCTTCCACAAACGACCGAAGCTATGAGCCACGCCAAAGGCGTAATGGCTATCGGTGTAAACAGTCACTCTCTTTCCTTTTGCCAACACACACGCTCTCGTCAGTGCAATCAACTCAGCTGCTTGTGCTGAGTTCTGTGTAATACGTGCAGTCTCTACTACTGTATGTAAAGTGGTAACAGCATAGGCTGCAGTCGTCTCGCCATTAGGAAGCTTGAAACACGACCCATCTACCCATAGGATCCCATCCGGGTCCACGAGTGGTGTATCTTTTAAATCTATTCTGCCTTTAGTTTCCTCCTCTGTACGAAGAAAACAATCATGCTGTTCTTGTGTATCTTTCTCTTCTGGAATAGGTAACAACATTGCTGGATTTAAAACATTACATCGCTTGATATGTATGTGACTAGCTAAAAGCATCAACTCCTACCCAGACAAGCAGCACTCGTGAGATGTTGCGTTTTCGTTCTGTTCAAGAGAGTATCCACTGCATGTGGTACCATAACAACAAGAGTGTGATCAAATACCAATCAAGCAGATTGACGAATGGAGATCGCGGCTGCTGCTGTTGCTCTGAGACAACTAGGCAATGCCTTGGCTACTGGATCCAATGTAGCCGAAAAATAGGCACATTTCCTTTGTTTGTCTGCAAATTGTTGCGTTATAACTGATAATGCACAACCTTCTTACTATAATCTGGAGTACCCAACACAGGAGCAGAACACAAAGCAGTACGTAAATCAGAAAAACTCTTCTGACATTCATCAGTCCAAGGAAGAGGTTGGGGTGTATCTTTCAGAGTAAGTGCCAACAAGGGTTTTGCCAACAAAGAAAAATTCGGAATCCACTGTCTACAATAAGAGGTAATGCCCAAAAAGGCGCGCACCTCCTTTTGTGTGGATGGTACAGACATTCGTGCAATTGAATGAATACGTTCTGGGGTCAATCGCCTTCCCTCCTTCGACAAGAGATGACCTAAATAGGTAACCTCTTGGCTGCAATATTGTAATTTAGAAGGTGACACTTTATGATGTAAATCGGACAAATGACGCAAAAGCGGAACAGTCGCATTCTTACAAACCTCCTCTGAATCAGCAGCCACTAACAAATCATCCACATACTGAATAAGAGTAGCACCTGGAGGCAAAGAAAAAGCGTCAAGCTGGGATTTCAAAGCCTGACTATAAATGGAAGGACTCTCACAATAGCCTTGGGGTGCACGTTTAAATCGAAAACTTCGGCCTCCAAGAGAGAAACCAAAGAGATCCCTACTCTCCTGAGCAATAGGAATGCTAAAGAAAGCATTTTTAAGATCAATAACTGAGAACCAAACAGCCGAAGCAGGTATCATCGTGAGCAAAGCAGTAATATCCGGGACAACAGGAAACTGAGGGACAACAATTTTGTTGACCTCTCGAAGATCAATCACAAAACGGTATACAGGAGGCTTAGAAGGATCAGTACGTTTAAGAACAGGCAAAACAGGACTGTTGCAAACATTTCCTCTTGTTTCTTCAACAACACCCTTCTGAACTAAATCATAAACAATAGCCAACAGAGCTCTTTCGCCATCGTTAGAAATCTTATACTGAGGAATGCGTGGCAATTGAACAACAGGCTTGACAGTAATCACGTAAGGTGGAATTTTGAGCAAACCAACATCATTCGGACCCGTGGCCCAAAGTGTAGCAGGAGGTGAACGCAATTCAAGTGGCAGTTGATCCTTAGACAAATACATAGGAGAAACCAATTTATCACCCAAAGTAAGATGTACACCAAAGGGGGAACAATACAACGTTGCATGTAGACGTTTCAATAAATCCAAACCCAACAAATTCTCACCGCAACCAGTCGTTAAAATGATCGGGGCTTCCAAACCATAAGGACCAATGGAGATGGGCAAAGGAGAAGAAACCAGGTTGCGAACTGGGGCGCCAGAGAATCCTACAGAAACATTTGTTAAGCCAGACAAAGGTGCACCAGGGAGTTTGTAGTGAATGATAGAACTTCTCATTGCACCAGTATCCAAAAGAAATGGCTCTGAAACACCCAATGCAACAACGTTAACATAAGGCCATTCTGATCCACTGGAACTGATACCACTCCCTTGCTTTGTTCACGGCTGTCCTAGCTAGTATGAAAATCCTGATTCTCGCTTTCAGTACAATAATCGTCATTGTAATATTGTGCAGACTGAGAATTCTGCTGATCAAAATATTTCATAGTATTCTGAGGGGGAAAAGAACGCTGTTCTTGAGACAATGCCCCTCGCCCTCTACCCCTAGGTGTTGACTGAAAACCACCACGGCCTCGTGGCCCTGATAGTCCACCATTAGGCTGCAATAAAACCGGACAACTACTCTTAAAATGACCTTCCTCTTTACAGTAGGCACATTGATTAGGACCCAACAAAGGTCGCGGAACAAAAGGTGCAGGTTTCTGTAACAATCTCTGAAACTGTGGAGGCTGTTGCAATTGACTCTGAGCAGATTGAGGGGGATAAGCTTGTTGCAAAAGAACCTTCGTTTTTAACTCTTTAGTCTTTTTCTCCACTTTATCCTTTTCTTCCTTATCCCTATTCTCGTAGTACTGAGCAGTAGCTAATATCTGGGCAGACGTAGAAACGGCCCACAAACTCTCGGAATCTTTCAAATTATGCGATAATTCTGGAAGTAAATTAAATACAAATGTATCCACAAATAATCGCTGTCCACCCTCAGTACTCATATCTTGACCACTGTGGTCAATGAACGTCTCCTCGAAACGGGTAAAGAAATCGGAGACACTCTCATCTTTCTGTTTACACGCAGCTAACTTATCCCAATTAGCACGTAGGGCAGGCATCATCGTTTTCATTAGAGTAATTATTCTACCAGGCAATTCTGTGATCAAATCATCGGGTTTAGCACCACCTATTTGTGCTGCATCTGCGGCAGTTATAGCAGCCCAATTACCACCTAAAGCTTGATCGTGGTCTTCCCTACGAATCCGAGCCCACAATGCTTGAGGGACTACAATTCCCATCAGCAAATCAATATCTGCCAAATTCATAATGGGACAGCTCTTTATAATACCCAGCAGGATTCTTACGAGGGTCCGGTAAACACTGTTTAAGTGCCAAGACTTCAGATCGTTTCTAAGGGACATCTACCCATATACGCTGGAAATGAGCAGGGACACCTGGAACATTGCCTGCCTGTGGAACCACCTCTCTCCATATAGGAGGAACTTCTCTCATAGGATAATGTTTCACTTTTTGACTAACTGCAGAATCATGTTCAAGAGAAGCCTGAGAAGAAAATAAAGACCTAAAAGGGACAAGTGTCTTTACGGCCTTCTCAACCTCAGAACCCACAATAAGTCCCTTATCAAATGTAGCCTGTACATCCAACAGACCCTGGGGAGCTAAACCCAATTCCATATCCTCCCAACCTTTAACAAGAGTGTCACACATAACATTAAAAGCATATCTCTGTCTGTGCGCATCCTACTGGTGAAAGGTGCTCATAATATCCTGCACACCATACTGTGCATCACTCATAATACATTTGCGGGCAAGATTATCCAACACACTTCGTTTATCGGGTCCTGGGAATTGACTACGGGATTGCCTTCGAGACATAGCAGGAGTTAAATTAAAAGAACCAAAGAGGGGGAGAAAAGGCCAGAAACAGTATCGACCAATCGTCTACGAGCTGTAGGGGAATCTGACAGTAGAACGGGAGACAAGGCATTAGGCAGACTAGAAGGGGGGCTGACAGTTATAAGAGGAACCGAGGATAAAGGAGACTGAGGTATAGGAGTCCCAGGAACGGGAGTCGGTGGCAAAGTAGGCGTAAATACTGGAAGAGGCAATTGTGGAAGAACCAGAACAACTGGTTGAACCACAGGTTGCTGAACAACAGGTTGTAATGGGGGTGCATTAGCACCTGGTACATAAGGTGGAGGTAATCTCAACAAATGAGACATTAAGGGATCTTCATCAAGATCTTTATTCTGTGGGGAAGTAGACAGCACAGGATAACATCTATCTATTGTCATACAATGCTGTCTTTCGGAGACTTCAATCATCTGATCAGTCTCATTATTCCTGAGCTGTTGAGCAGCCTGTAAAATCGTCATATCTTGCACTTTCTTATCTCTTTTCGCCTGTTTAATTTCTTTCTGTTGGGCTTCCTTACGACATAGGCGGAAAGAGTCAAACATTACCGGCCGGGCTTTTCTCTTAAACAAAATTGCTTCTAGGTTATCTAATATGTCAGGCTCAAAGCTACCATTTTGTGGCCACTGCAGAACACCATCTTTCTTCGTATATCGGATCCATGTTTCATTAAAAATATTGGGGGTGAAAAGGGAGAAGCAAGATGGCGGCTGTTACTGCAGCCGTGTGAGGAGCTGTGGCGTTCTCTGCCTAATGACCGACCCGACCTGGACCTGATTCGAATCGGCGTTGCATCCCGCTTCCCGTCGTTTTGCAATTGCTTTTGGCCACAATAATTACCTGGTGTTTGGTGTGAACTCCATTGTCCACGGAGGTGGTTTCCGAGATTCGGCACTTCACCGAGACTGAGACCAGGAGTGAGGCCGGCGCTGCGTGTGTTCCCTTCTACGTTGCTGCCGTCTGGAAGGAGCGGCGGCTGGGAGCGGCAGCTGGGCGCTGTTACAGGCTACGAGCAAAGTTCTCTCGCAGCACTTCTCTGTGTGCACTACTGTTATTGCCGAGGCTGGGACCAGTGTGGTGTGGAACCTGCTTGCTGCGAGTGGAGACGCGATTCACGGCGTCTCTGCGGGAGAAGTGAGAGACACAGGCAGGTCCCGGTGGATTGAGTCTATCGTTCATTGTGCTGTTCTCTTCGCTACATTTTTGCTACATTGTATTGCTCGAGGGATTGCTGGAACCGTCGGACACTGTGCTCAGCTCGAGAGATGAGCTGCTTCACTACTGGCAGGAATAATTATTACTGAGCCCGATATAATGTGACGTGGCAGGACATATTCACAGAAACAGAAACTGTAGGTAAGAGTTGCAACATATTAAAAAAAAAAAAAAACGTGTTGACAAACAGAAAAAAAGGGAAGGAGCCAGAATTGAAGCTTTTGTGTTTGAACTGAATTAAATAATAAGTGCAATAATAAGTGAAGCAAGAAGATTGAGCTTTGGAGGCTTACTGAAATTTCTACAGGATTAAAATTCTGTTTGTAGAGTGTTCTTTTTTCTCTAATTAGTTACATAAAGTAATAAAGCCATGGCTCCCAAAGGTAGAGGAGCTAAAAAAAATGTTGTCAACTCAGTTAACTCCGCTAATACCACTCCAGGAGTTACAGAGAGAACAGCAACTACATCAGCGCCAGAATTAGAAAACCGGGCTGATCAGGTGAATGGGGTTCTTACCAAAGAGCCTGTAATACCTGATCTATTTAGAAAGAAAAATATAGCTAACTCTTCTAAAACCAGTGCTAACGAACAGACCTCCTCTAAAGCCCTATCTGGTGCTATCCCAAAAAAACCTGATGCAATCCAATCAGTCAAATCTCCTGTAAACGTAGCAGCGAGAGCAGTTGAGGAAGCAGTGGGAGCAGGAGCAGGAGTTATAGAAGATGCACTAGCTGAACTCTGTCATGCTGTGGAAGAAGTCAGAGTCTCACCCAGGGCGAATGAGCAATATGATGCAGTTTCCGTTGAATCAGGGGGCCAATTTTTCTCCATGTCTGATGTGTCGCTAGCATCTGAAGGGGATCTTGACGAGGAGCTATCTAATGACAGTCATCTACTTGTAAAAGACTGGGCGGAGGATCGTAATGATGATTCAGAAGAAGACCCTCTCGGATCAGACTTTTTATCGAAAGAAGGACCCCCAAATACCGTGCGTAGGGTTATAGAGGCTAAAGAAGGTGAAAATGTAGGCTCTATAAATCAGCCGCAATGGGAAGGAGCTGGCGCGAACATTGGAACTGATTCCGAATCCTTAGAGATATTGGAGGGAGACAAAGAGGTCACACTGAAGTCAATCTATAAATTACAAACATCAATGTACAGAATGATTATGACTCACAGAGAGGAAACTAAAGCAGAGGGGCTTCGTACTCAAGGAGCTGTGCGAAAGCTCCAGAATGTTGTTCGTCGGTTGGCCAAATCAAATACAGATACCAATTTAAGAGTACAGGAGACGGAGACTCGCATATCTGCAATAGAGGATGAACTAACTTTACAAAAAACCTCAATTAAAGATCTTGACAGTACTAGACAAGATGTCGATTGGAAGTTAATCGATTTGGAAAATCGTGCAAGGCGTAACAACCTACATATACTGGGAGTGGCAGAAAAATCGGAGGGAAAGGACGTTCGACGATTTGTTGTTGAGATGTTCTCAGATGCCTTTCAGGATCTTAAAGGATGGGACTGGGATAAAGAAGTCTTAAGAGCTCACCGTTTTCCTTTTAATCTAAAAAATGGCCAGGAAGGGGGAAGTAAAAATTCAAGAGCTATCCTGATTAGTTTGCAGAATTACTTACTTCGTGAGATTCTATATGATTTGGCAAGGCCATCCAAAACTAGAAAGGGTTTGGGGCATGAATTTTTTGTCCGACCAGATTTTTGCTTTGCAACAGTTCAACAACGCTGGAGACTTAAACAGTTAATGGCACCTATACAAGCTAAAGGGGGACAAGCTTTTTTATTAAATCCGGCTAAGCTTAAGGTTGTGCATAAGGGGAGAACTATCTACTTTGTATCGGAGAACAAAGCACAACAATTTTTAGAAACAATGTAACAGGGTTTTTCAGGTTAGAGATGAAGACTGCGATAAAGGATAATATCTGAATGTGGCCTGAATTGCTGACCCTCCTAGCTTTGATTGTTTTCAAGTCTTTTTTTGATCTTTCTTGGTGCTAGATGTATATTATTTACAGGTCGGGCTGGATTGGGCGGAACAAACAGCCCTACTCACTTACCATCAATGAGAGCATTAGCCCTTATGCTTCTGATGGGGCGGTGTTGGTGAAAGGGTGGGTTGGGCGGGCTTAGCAGGGGGGGTTGTGGGTGGGAACATCTCTTTTTTTTTTGGGGTGCAAGGACATACAGCAAGAAAATGTTTTCAGTTAAGGTTATGAGTTATCTATGGCAGGTGTCGAATTTTGTAATTCACTGTTATATGATTTGCTGCGCTAAATCACTAAAAGATCATAATGGCTAAGCTGTCGATATGTTCCATCAATGTCTGTGGGTTAAACGATAAAAGAAAAAGGGGAATAATGGCTCAGATGCTAAAAACTATGCGGATGGACGTAGTCTGTATACAGGAGACTCACATTGCTTGGTCTAATAGAGGGTGGCTAAAAGATCTTGGATTGGAAGTTGTAGGGTGCTCTCGTCAGAGTTCTACAATAAGAGGAGTTGCAATTCTTAAGAGATTTGGATTGGGGGAAATTAAAAAAGTCAAAGAAGATTTATTAGGCCGATGGGTCATTGCCGAACTTAAAGTTGGAGGATTGACTATTACTATCTGCTCATTATATGCACCAGTAGTTGACGACCCCACTGCCCTTAACCATCTAAGTGTGGAGCTAGCTCAATGGTCATCCAACATTGTACTATGTGGAGATTTTAATTTACATATGGAGGAAACGTTTGACATTTATGGTAGTACCCCATATAAAGGTAGGAAGAAAAAGGTATTCAGGGCACTTAAAGAGACAATTCAAGAATATAGAATGTTAGATGTAGGGTATGAGAAAAGGGGGGGAATGTTTGGATATACTTTTTTTTCTGCCCCGCACCAAAATCTTTTAGATTGGATTATTTTTTTGTATCTAAGTGCTTATACAATGAACTTACACAAGTGGAATATGGGGTGTTACCCAAAATTATTTCGGATCATAATCCTATCTCTTTTAAATTTGAATTAACTACTTCATGTACCCCTCGAGCATGGTCATTTGACCGCAAATTATTGTATGACTCATCCTATGTTGACCACATGAATATCTGGATCCCCAAATTTTTTTCTAATAATAAAGGCACTGCACCTTCTGAAATAGTTTGGGATGCTTTTAAATGTGGGGTTCGGGGAGAAACATTGAGCTACTCAATAAGAAAACAAAAGGAGGTCAGAAGGCGAGAAGAACTAGAAATGAAAAATTTAAGAGTGCTAGAGATTCAGCTGATGCAGGCGTGTAATAGAGGATTAGCTACTGAAAGTATTATAAAGGAGCTAGTGATTCCTAAAGCTAAGATTCATCAGGGGTATGCGACAAAGTTTGCTCAGCAAGTTACTGCCTTTAAGACAGAGGTTTACGAAGTTGGTGAGAATTCTGGCAAACACTTGGCTAAGAGGGCTAGGCAGAAAGCGGCATTTGCTAGCATTGATAAAATAAATAATTTGACAGGGACAACAGTTAATAAAATGGAGGATATTCTTAAAGTATTTAGTGACTTTTATTTTAAACTATATACTGAGGATGCGAGGCCAGATTGTTTAGATCAGACTACTCAATTTATCGAATCAACTTTAAATATCACCCTATCTAGCGAAGAGAAGGAGAAGTTAGATTTACCTTTTACTTGGGAGGAAATTGAACTCTCTCTAATGTCTTTAGCCTCAGGAAAAGCAGCTGGTCCAGATGCTATCCCTTTAGAGTTCTTTAAACAGTTTCGGAGTGCTTTAAGAATAGAATTAGTAGATTTATGTCTGAGAGCTCAACAAGGTATTGCCCCTCAATCATGGCATGACTCAATAATAACTGTGTTTCTTAAAAAAGGGAAGCCTCCGTTATTACCCTCATCTTTTCGTCCCATATCACTCATAAATGCTGATAGTAAAATTTTTTCAAAAATTTTAGCTTTAAGATTATCTAATATTATTTCCCCCTTAGTTTCTAGTTATCAACACGGCTTTATCCCTGCTAGAGACACTGCTGATCATATTCGACGGGTGATTTCGTTCCTGGACTGGTCCCAAGCAACTCGGTCTAATGTTGGATTAATATTTCTAGATGCTGAAAAAGCTTTTGACCGAGTTGCCTGGGACTATCTGTGGGAAATTCTATCTAGGAAGGGATTGGGCCCAGGAATTATAAAAGCTTTAAAAACTTTGTATATCGATCCTAAAGCGTGTATTCGAATTAATGGACAAATCTCCCCTCCTTTTTCAGTGACCAGGGGCACTCGACAAGGTTGTCCCTGCTCTCCCTTACTCTTTGCTTTTTATATTGATCCTTTAATTAATCGTTTTTTTTTTTAACAAAAAATTAAACCTATCTATTTAGCCAATATTAAATATCGAGTTTTAGCCTACGCTGACGATATAGTGATAACTACTACTGATGTTCAGACAGCTTTACCAGTGATAGATGATCTTGCTAAACAATTTGGGTTTTTTTCCGGCTACAAGCTCAATCTTGAGAAAACACAAATTTTATGCTCTGGAGATAATCTATCTCCAAACATATCTACTACTTTAGAGGTCACATATTTAGGAATAAAGATTTGCCTCCCCATAGAGAAGATACCAGAACGTAATATAAATCCCATAATAACTCAAATTAATGCTTTACTACAGCGCTTGGATCATCTACATTTATCATTATATGGCAGACTTAACATTTTAAAAATGATGATCTTACCAAAAGTACTGTATATCTACCGCACAATACCATTAGAGTTTCAGCCGCTTTGCTTTAAAAATTTAGAAAGAAGTACTTTTCGCTTTTTATGGGGCTATAAACGTCATAGGAAAGCATCAAAGAAAATGATATTAAGTAATGAACAAGGTGGGTGGAATGTTCCCTATTTTCTTTTTTATTATTTATCTGCTGCATTGCAATACATAAGTCCTTTAATTATGGGAGATAGGGTAGAAATTCTGGAATGTGAAAGTTAAAGGCAGCTTCTTGAGGATTGTAGAGCCCAGTTATTACAAGAAAACAAAATATAAGATACTTAAGACAGCTTTTGGAGTCTGGCAAAAAATTCGTAAACATATAAAATTATATAAATTAAATGCTTACACTCCCCTTATATCAAATGGCCTTTTACCTGAAATTTTTTGTGACTTAACTATGTATAGATGGCAGCAGAAAGGAATACGGTACCTGGGAGACTTATATAGTGAAGATCAATTTGTGTCATTTCAGGATTTAATGAATATATTTTCTATTGGTAGAAATGATTTTTTTAAGTTTCTCCAAATTCGAAGCTTCCTACAGAACCAATCCTTACTTTCCCCAGTTAAAATGACGAAAATTTCATTGTTAGAAATCTTGCAAAAAAACCCCGTATAGGTGCTATCTATTCACGCTTAATTCAGGAATTTGGGGATGATTTGGGACAATGTCAGCGGAAATGGGCTAACAGTTTAGGTGTATCTGATGTGGATATTTTGTTATCGATTAAAATGGCTTCAGATTGCCTAATGACAGGGATGATGAAATCCCAACATTTTATGTGCATTCATAATCTATATTACACCCCAAACAAAGTTGCTAAATGGAGTACAACGATAGGTACGAATTGTAGCCGCTGTGGGCTATATGCAGCTGATGAACTGCATATGTTTTTTTTCTTGCCCCAAACTTTCTATTTTGTTTCAAGATGTGGAAAATTTCTTAACTATTGTTCTTAAAAGTGAGATTAAGTTAACGGCGGAATTAGTGCTGTTGGGTATTGATCATACTGTTGTTAGGTCGACACCAATCTCTTATTTTCTATTTTTATGTATGGCTGCAGTTAGATCCTGTATTACTAAGGAATGGATCAGTTCGGATCCGCCGTCTTTTTTTATGTGGCGGGAAAAATTACTGTTTATGTACAATATGGAATCTGCTATATATAAGTTAAAAGGAATTAAAAAGAGAATATTGGGGGAGAAAATTTGGGCACCAATTGCCGAATGGATTTAAACTTTTTATGTTGTTTGAATTAAATCTATGTTATAAATTGTTATGTACCTTAAGAGGATACTGATTTATTCTGGTAACCATGTACTGCTGTATTTCCTTGCAATAAAATAATAAAATAAAAAAAAAAAATTTAAAAAAATATTGGGGCCAAGACCATGTTTCGAATAGAGCTCATAAGTGGGAGTTCCAACCGGAGGAATTGGACAAGAGTCCTCTAGCCGGGAATCCCTATTACAGACAAAACAGCAAAACTTCCTAAACTTACTAAGCCCAGGCATTTCGTAACGAACTGGACTGTTCACAAACTTCAAGGGGATTAAGGCAATGATTACAGCACAAACGTACTTACCCCTTGGCTTCAACTAGTGCAAAAGTCGAATAACAAAAACAAGACAAAAAGGGTGGGCGCTACCCACGAATACTTAACTAAGTGTTTTCTCATGCCAACAGATGTCCGTCTAACGTCTTGCGATACCAATCATCACCAGAGGGCCAAGGCAGGGCAGCAGTCAGGGCAGCAGTCGTCAGCAGCCGTTGGAAAGGAGTAGCCACGCTGCAAAAGACTTTTGGTCCACTTCGACATACAGGGGTCGCTTGACGTGGTTCGCGAATCCTCCAGAATTTTCTAGCGAGGCTCCTCACGACCCTCGGGCTGAACCGCTACCACTGAAGCCGCCCACACGTTGGGCACCAGTTGGAGGACCAACTGAAACAAATTAAATAACTGAACCAAATCAAAGGATAAGCCAAACCATAGACCACACTTATGCAAAGGTTAACATGTCACATGTGTATCCGCATTGCCAAATAAAGTCAAAATATTTTTTTATAAAAATAATTTTTTATAAAAATACATTTTGTAAATATCTTTGTAAAGTTTAAAATGTGAATACAAACCCTTACACCTTTCAAAATATTGAAAGGCGCACTCCACTTCCGCCCATGTAATGTAGCCTACTTATCCTGTTTGCAAAACACTCATGTTTTATCAGCCTTCAAGTGTTTGCCTTCAGTTTTCAACCACTGCACACAAAAATCAGAAGTTTTGACAGTATCTTGTAAGGGAATATGTGTACAATACACTGCAAGTACCACAATGCATCACTTTAGTAAGCAATAGGTTGGGTAGTTGCAATATACAAACATCTTACATTTCTCCAGACATAAAAAAACATGTAAACTACATTTGTGACCTAGCTCAAAAATATGGGTGTTATTTAACCTAACTAATGAAACATAATACAGGCCAAACCCTTGGGGGAAGGATGCATAAAGGTCACAGTCAATAAATCGGGGAGATTAAAGTTTCATCCAAAAGTCTTGCCTTGCCATTCTTTATTGATTGCCCTCCTGCACAATTTAGATACCCTCCCATAATTCAAGTTCGGGGGGGGGGAGGGGTGGAAGGAGAGCAGATGTGTTTGTGCTTATAAAAGGTATTTGAGAGTAAACAAAGGGAGTTCAGAGCTTTGGGAATGGAGGGAATGGGTGGAAGAGGGGTTAGTCTTGTTACTCAGAAGGCACTTCCTCCCCCTGACAGTCTGGGGCATATTTGCAAGGGGACTGTGCCACCGTAGCGTCACTTTGTTTGACATTTCAGTGATGCAATGCCTGGCACCAAATTTACAAAGTGGTGGTAAGTCACTTTTTGTGGGTTAATGCCGCTTTGTAAATAGGGTACCTTTCACGCAGGTATCTGCTTTAAAGGGGCATACAATGGGTGTTGCTGTGGGCGTTCCACTGCAAAACCCATTGCAGTTTTTCATGCTGCCCCAGATTTACAAGGAGGTGTAAATTCGAGGCAGTGCCAAATACTAACGCCATGCAATTTGAGGTGTCAGAATGGCGCAACGAGGAGAAATACTTTTTTATTTCTCCTTGTTTTTGCTTTTTCTATGTATTCTGAAGCACACATAGAAAGAGCAAAATGCCATTAGTGATTGTTTATGTGCAGGAAGGTGTCCCTTTCTGAACATATAAAATCATTAAATAATGGCGAATTGCTACTGCAATGGCTGAAGAATGCAGCACACATAGAAGTAACACATCCCCATCATTGATTATTTATGTGCAGTAAGGGGCCCATTCCTGCACATAAACAATCATTCCCTGCAATGCAGGCATGTTGCACTATGGCGCAAGGGTGTCTGCGTTGGCTCTAGGCAGCTATTTTTAGCGCCAGCACAAGGAAAATCACAGGGGTGTAATGTATTGTTGTAAATATGGTGCATCCCTGTGTTTTAGAAATGGCGAACAGAGGTGTTGCAAAATTTGCCGCAGCTCCGCACTCCATCTTTTCCTTGTAAATATTCCCCTCTGTGCTTTGCAACCTATGCTGACGTATATTATCTAGCATTTTGAACATTCAGTCCATTGACCCAACACTGCAATCTGTCCAGCATGAAGGTCCCTCATTACCTGTAGTGCCTCCTCAGAAACAAGGAGTGGTGGGACAAGAGTGGGGGCAGAGGTTCCTGGGGCAAAGGAGACCGTAGCAAGATATCTCTTGGCTCGGGAAACAACTCTCTCTGGAAGTAGCTAGATGGTTGCAGCTCCAAAAGGAGGTGGCAGAACTGTATCATGTTTAGTGTTTTATGGTTATCGCAAGTTTTATGCTGATCACTTAAGGGGGGAGTTTAGCTACCTATTTACCTTTACACACACAGAGAACAATATGTTTGAAAGACTCAAATAACTAATAAACTGGCTTTGGCCCTTGTATCCCTCTACTCTTCACCTGTGGAAGAAGGCATCTATCTGTTTACCCCTCTATTTATCTAGTTAGTTTCTTTTTTAGAGGCCTACCTTTCTTTCTTTCCTGGTCCGTGCTTCCTCCCCCCTTTTTCCTCTTCTCCTTTTCTCCTCCCTTCCCCTTCATGGTCCTCTCTTAAGTTGACCCTAGTGTTAGCTTCTGTCAAAGAACCAAGCACGCACCTGGCAGAGCCACGCCCCTCCCGGGACGTGGCAGGAGCCGACGGCTGACTGGCGGCAAGGGAGCTCCTTCTCACACGGGTCTTCCTGTAGCCTCGCGGACAGTATGAGCTCACACCCCTCCGCTCCTTCCCGCTTTTCTCACCTGGAACCGTTTCCTCCTGGCGCTCGTCCTTGGTCTCCGTTTTCTTTTCCGTCTTGCATGCTGCACGCACTTCCGTCTTCCTCTTGTTCCGGACCAGCTGTAATGATGCGACTCCTCCCCTGTGCCTCACTGTTGGGCCAGGCAAGTAGCAACGGACTGTCGGCTGCATTGTCGTCACTGGGTTGGTGACAGATACCCATCCCTGGATTTTCCTGATCGGGAAAAAGGGGAAAACGTGATAGGAAATCTGGCCCTATAAGGTCTTTTTCTGATTTATGGAGCACTTCAAACTGAAAAGGTTGCAGCGACAGATTCCACCTAGGCACACTGGGGTTGTTCCCTTTGTTTTTACTTAACCAAGTAAGTGGTGCGTGGTCTTTATACAACACAAAAGATTTACCCTCAAGGTAATATCAGAGTTTTTTGATGGCCCATTTAATGGCCAGACACTCTTTCTCTATAGTGGAGTAGATAACCTCACGGGGGAATAGCTTTCTGCTGATATATAAGATCGGTTTCTTCATCCTTTTGTGCGAGCACAGCCCCTATACCTACATTGGTGGCATCCGTCTGTAAAATAAAGCCCTTGGTGAAATCTGGTGCAATGAGAACCGGGGCAGACGTTATGCTCTCTTTTAGGGAGTGAAAAGCTGCTAGAGCTTCATTGGTAGGCCTTTGGAATCTAGTAGTAGACGTCTTCTTTTTTAACAGATTAGTCAGAGGTGCTGTTTGATGGAGTATTTTGGAGTAAGTTACAAAAAACACAGTTGATGGACAGAATGTAGAACAATGTCATACATTCACCCCAGTACAAGGATCTGGGCCTAAATCCATCGTTTTTTTGCACTCCACACCACCCTGGGTTAGACACTGGCTATATGCAAATCAGCTCTGACCCTGTGCCTCATGGGAACAGTCCAGTCCGAACTACCAAGCCATGTCTTTCCCAGACCTAAATCAAGCATCCAAGGACCGGTTTCTGGCTATCAGCCTACATTCAGCCTGGATAGCTTGACTCCAGTGGTGTGGAGAGCCTGGGACTCACGTCTGAACATACCCAGCCCACTCGGGGTGAAAATTGCAAAAAACACAGTTGATGGACAGAATGTAGAACAATGTCATACATTCACCCCAGTACAAGGATCTGGGCCTAAATCCATCGTTTTTTTTGCACTCCACACCACCCTGGGTTAGACACTGGCTATATGCATATCAGCTCTGACCCTGTGCCTCGTGGGAACAGTCCAGTCCGAACTACCAAGCCATGTCTTTCCCAGACCGGAATCAAGCATCCAAGGACCGGTTTCTGGCTATCAGCCTTCATTCAGCCTGGATAGCTTGACTCCAGTGGTGTGGAGAGCCTGGGACTCACGTCTGAGCATACCCAGCCCACTCGGGGTGAAAATTGCAAAAAACACAGTTGATGGACAGAATGTAGAACAATGTCATACATTCACCCCAGTACAAGGATCTGGGCCTAAATCCATCGCTTTTTTGCACTCCACACCACCCTGGGTTAGACACTGGCTATATGCATATCAGCTCTGACCCTGTGCCTCGTGGGAACAGTCCAGTCCGAACTACCAAGCCATGTCTTTCCCAGACCGGAATCAAGCATCCAAGGACCGGTTTCTGGCTATCAGCCTACATTCAGCCTGGATAGCTTGACTCCAGTGGTGTGGAGAGCCTGGGACTCACGTCTGAGCATACCCAGCCCACTCGGGGTGAAAATTGCAAAAAACACAGTTGATGGACAGAATGTAGAACAATGTCATACATTCACCCCAGTACAAGGATCTGGGCCTAAATCCATCGTTTTTTTGCACTCCACACCACCCTGGGTTAGACACTGGCTATATGCAAATCAGCTCTGACCCTGTGCCTCATGGGAACAGTCCAGTCCGAACTACCAAGCCATGTCTTTCCCAGACCGGAATCAAGCATCCAAGGACCGGTTTCTGGCTATCAGCCTTCATTCAGCCTGGATAGCTTGACTCCAGTGGTGTGGAGAGCCTGGGACTCACGTCTGAGCATACCCAGCCCACTCGGGGTGAAAATTGCAAAAAACACAGTTGATGGACAGAATGTAGAACAATGTCATACATTCACCCCAGTACAAGGATCTGCGCCTAAATCCATCGTTTTTTGCACTCCACACCACCCTGGGTTAGACACTGGCTATATGCAAATCAGCTCTGACCCTGTGCCTCATGGGAACAGTTCAGTCCGAACTACCAAGCCATGTCTTTCCCGGACCGGAATCAAGCATCCAAGGACCGGTTTCTGGCTATCAGCCTTCATTCAGCCTGGATAGCTTGACTCCAGTGGTGTGGAGAGCCTGGGACTCACGTCTGAGCAAACCTACGATAATATCCTACTAACCCTAAGAAGGATCGATACGCCCTCTTGTTCTTTGGAAAGGGGATTTCAGTATTATCCCTGATTTTTTCGGTTTGCGGTTCAATCAGCCCATTGCCCAACAAATAGCCCAGGTATTTGACTTTGTTAAATCCTACTCTCGACTTCTTTGCGTTTATGTGAAGATTGACCTTTTCTAAGCAGTTAGGATTGAGTGTAAGTGTTTCAAATGGTCATCCTATGAGCGGCTGAATAAATGATATCAGCTAAATAGGCATAGTAGTATTCAAGATGGTTTTGAGGACTATGTTCATTAGCCTTTGAAAGGTGGTGGGGGTCCCATGGAGTCCAAAAGGGAGCACTGTAAAATGAAATAGACCAAAAGGGGTGGAGAAAGCTGTTATCTCCTTATCCTCACTCCTCAACGTAACCTGCCAGTAACCTTTGGTAAGGTCAATCATGGTGATGTACTTGGCATCTCTTATTCCTTGAATTAACTTGTCAACCCTAGGGGGAGGATAGGCATCTAGTTTGGAAATGTTGTTGACTGCCCGAAAATCTGTGCAGAATCTTACACTCCCATCAGGTTTGGGGATCAAGATATTAGGTGAGGACAGTTGCTCTCGGAGGGTTCTATCACCTTCTTTTTTAACATCTGTTCTAGTTCTGCCAGTACTGCCTTTCTTCTTGCAGCAGGGATTCGGTAGGGCTTTTGTTTTATCACACTTCCTTTGGGAGTGAGAATAGAGTGTTGAGCTAGATGCTTTTTTCCTGGGACATCGGAAAATACTGAGGCAAATGATTGTAACACTCTGTTTAGTTCTTCCTTTTGTTCCTCAGCTATGTCTTAATTAATAATTAACCGTTCTAGAGTAGATGAAAAGCCACGTTCTATGTACCCTACTTGTATATTACGAGGTAAGGGACCAAGTCATTTCTTTATGAGGTTTATGTGGAAAGTCTGTTCCCTATGTTTTCCCATTTGTAATCTGTAGGAGAGGTTACCAACTGTGGCTAGAATTTTAAAAGGACCTCTCCATTCAGACTTTTATAAGAAGAGGTGGGTAACAACACTAGAACCCAATCGCCAGGTTGGTATACTCGTAGCCTTTTCCCTTTGTCATATAATTGTCTTTGCTTGTTTTGACTTTTTGCTAGGTTCTTTGTTGCTAATTCTCTGAGCTTCCCGATACGGGCTTTCAGTTATTGGGTGTATTCTAATATGTTGTCGGCTTCAGGTTTTATATCATTCTCCCATGCTTCTCTAGTGATTTCTAAAAGGGTTCTGGGTTTTTGGCCACAGAGCAATTCAAAGGAGTAACAACCTAGGCTACTCTGAAATTGGCTCCTTAGCACGAAGAAAGCTAGTGGAAGCATTTGGTCCCATTGTTTCCCTTCCCCTGACAACATTTTGTTTAGGAGTACTTTAAGGGAACCATTGTATCTTTCAACTAACCCATTGGTTTGAGGATGGTGTACAGAGGTTCTTAAATGTTTAATAGTCAGCTGTTTACGTATTTGGCCCATGAGTCGTCATACAAAGATGGTTACCCGATCAGTGAGGATTTCCTTTGGAAATCCAACACGGAAAAACAGCTATATAAGATGCTTTGCAATGGTCTTGCTATCGGGACTGCTAAAAATGATGCTGCAGCATGTAGAAAATGGCTTACCAAAGGGTTGGAATCTCCCATATGGGAACTTTTATGGGAAGTCTATTTGCATGCTGAATGGTCCTAAACGGCTTTCAATCTTAGAAGAAATGTCTAAAATGAGTGCAACTTCTGCAACAGGTAACCGGTATGTTGTGGACTACTTTTTTCTTTTTTTTAGGAAGTCCTGTACAAGGAGGTAAACATAGCATTCTGAAGTATCCTTCATCTTGTGACTTTGAAAATATTACTGCCATTACTAGCGGGTACAAATCCAAAACTGAGATGTTTGGGTTGAATTCTTCCAGGATGTTGGCAGCTGCATGTACCTTCACAATGGAAGTCATTCTATCTGTTACATGTTGATGATTGCCCCACAAAAGCATCAGTAATAGTACAACCAGCTGCTAGCCTTTGCTTAAAGCTCTTTAAGAAGATGCTGTGTGTAGTGATGCACATGAAGGACATAAAGTCAAAAACTGCATTCTCAGCTACGTTTTGTAGTGCCAGAATATTTCTACAAAATGTACTACAAAATGCTATTCACATTTGCACTTCTAAAATACTAATGCAAAAACAGTAGTTAGTCCAGCACCACACATTGCTAACCACTAGTACTACAACACCCTCCATGAAAATAATGCAGAAACGGACTTTAACTAAAACACCATAGGAAATAATGTGAAAATAAATTACACCATTTTAAATACTTATAAATATAAATATGTTTTATTTGATGTTAAAATTCTTCTAAAAATATTATGTATCTAATAATTAATTATAAAATATTTCAACAGCCGTTTTAAAATTTAAACATGAATTTTACATTGCCTACCGCAATGTAGTGAAATCACTTTTATAAATCCGGATGCCTACTCCCAAGAAAGTAATGCTTCACAAACATTCTGTGACTCCTGACAATTTTGAAGAAAAATTCAAAATGATTTATCAGAATTTCTCTAGTCCACTTGTTCAGGCTTGCAAGAAGCTCCATTTCTGTGTACCCCACCCCCCCAATCATGCTACAAGCCTAAGCAAATTTGAATGTTTTACACCAGCGACAATTCAGAAAGTCCTTGTTTCTGCTAAGTCAGGCTCTCCTTTAGCTGACTGCCCACCCAGATCTATAATCAGCTTGCACCTACAATTTGGCATCTATTTAATTTATCTATTAATACAGGAACATTTCCATTAGACTGGAAGGTGGCTTAGGTCAGACCTCTAAAAAAAAAGGGCCAACTTAGCATCATCCAATCTTGCCAGTCTTCTTCCCATCTCGCTACTCATTTAATGGGGAAGCTGTTAGGAAAACATAGGAATAAACAACATATCTGTAAAATGTAATATGTATAGGCTAATAGAATCTTAGGTTCATCACAGTCTGGCTTCAGACCATCACACAGTACAGAGACAGCCCTGATAGTGGTCACTGATGCTTTTTCAATGATAATATACCATCTATGCTGGTGCTGCTGGACTTGTCCTCAGCATTTGATACTGTATCTCATCCTAGGTTACTTGGTAGGCTCCTTGAGATTGGTATTACAAGGAACAGCGTTACATTGGCTTGCTGATTTCCTTTTCAACAGCCCTACACTTTTTAATATTTATGTTGCCCCCCTTGTCACAATTGACAGAGCCTTTGGCTTTAATATTATATCATATGCAGATGATACACAGCTACTAATCCCCCTGGACAGAAATCTGGTCAAAACAAAATAATCTTTTTCTGCTGGGATAAAGGCAATTGCTACCTGGATGACTGAAAATTCTTTCCAGTTATATGCAGCAAAAACTGAGATTATGTTGTTCAGGAAGGCCCACCAACTATGGAAGCCTGATTAGTGGCCCCCTGAACTTGGTATGGCCTCTTCATCTAAACTAGTAGTTAAAAACGTGGGAGTGCAAATGGATCATCTCTTACCATGAAAGAACATGTTTTTTGCATTGTAGGGTCATGATTCTAAATGATGCATTTGCTGAGAAGAGCCTTTCCTTTATTACCACTCACAGCAAGGAAAATTTTGGTCCAGGAGGTGGTAGTCAGCCGTCTGGATTATTATAATGCACTCTTGGCCTCAGCAAATGAAATGTTGCTATTTAAACTGCAGGTGGTACAAAACACCACCACCCGTCTCCCTTCTGGGGCAGCATCTTTCTCTCTTTTGCATACATTACACTGGCTACCGGTGAACCATCAGAATTAACTTTAAGGTCTGCTGTTTAACTCACAAAGCTCTATTTAGGAAAGGGCCTACCTATCTGTTTTCAAAATGTACCCACTATTCCCCCCTCAACTTTTTAAGATTTTGCGACAAAGCTCTGCTCACTGTTCCTAGGGTCAGAAAGTCCCGGTCAGGGGGCAGGCCGCTTTCTTTAGCAGCCCTGTTTTATTGCAATAAGTTGCCTCTCCAAATGCAAATCTGCAAGGATCATTTCCAATTCAGGAAATTGCTTAAGACTAGCCTCTTCTAACTGTAATAATTTCTGCCGGTCATCCCATTATTCGTGGCGAGATACCACTCCCGCGGGGATTCAAGCGTGTAATAAATTAAAAACACATTACATAACATCACTTTTAATAACTATAAAAGCATAATAAAAATATGTATAATTTTCTTTAGGTGAGAATACATTTTTTAATTTAAACTTCTGAAATATAATTTTAATTTGATATTTTAATATATTTAAAATAATTCAAAATGAATTAAAAATATATTCTTCACGTTATATAACAAGTTAACATATAAATATTTGTAATAATTTTTTTTGAGCTAAATAAACTTTTTTTACTTTTCCTTATACTTTACCACACAGATATCTTCGCAACTAGTGATCCTGCGGTGAAGAGTAGTGGAAATTTCAATAGTGTGTTTAACATGAAAGAATTATTAAAAACCTTTTATGTTAAATATTTATCCAAATCATTTTATATAGCTCTTTTTAAATGAAGAACAAGGGAAAGAGAGCTAAATCACAATTAACTTTATATTGAATGTATTAATTAATTTAAATACAGTCCATAAAACTAGACTAATTTTTCTGAAGTTTATATTAAAAAATGAATTCCCCTCTAAAGAAAAACGATTTTATATTATGCATTAGTAAATATTAAAAGCAGTATATGGAATTAATTAAAAGTATTTTAATTATATATTGGTACAAATAAATATTAGATTAATCTTTAAAATAAAAAAGGTTTTAAAATATTTTAGTACTGAATATTAAATATGTACTATTGTAGATATTTTTATACATGAAATCTCATTTATTTATATTGTTAACAATCTAAAATAATGTATTTCATTTAACATTTTCCTATGAGATTTCATTTAAAGTCACTACCTCCATTATTTTTGATGGGAGGCAGTTGCAATCCAAGTGGTTGAGTATGTGTGGTGCTCGACTTACAACTGTGTTTTTTTTGCCATAGTACTTTAGAAGAGCAGTTTGTAAACATCATGCTGTAATTCATTCTGCAGTACTATTGTGGTACTGCAAAGCATAATACAAAATGCACTAGGAGAATCAGGAATAAAGCCTGGTACTTGACTACTGGTCTACAAGTCTTTAGTGAAACAGACAAAATGCATGCCACTCACTTTCATTTCATCAGCAACCAATACCAGCAATTGATGGTACAGCTGTAACACAGCAGCATTGGAAACTATGTCTGGCATGGAAACCTTTTATAAATTTAGCTATGCAGCACATATCCTGGATGCTGACGGATCTACTGTTCTTTAACATAGAGGGAAAGTAAGCACCAAACTGTGTGACACGCCAGGTATGGGAACACATGGAGAGAAATATTGCCTTTCAGCAGGAAATGGTGTAGTCCAAAGCTCTGTTTTTAATATAAAATCTGGGCCTTCGGTGGTCTTTTCACTGAAAATACAAGATTTGAAAAAAATATTATTGTCTACGGGTGCTCGTGGAAGACAATTTCTTTGGACTGGAATCTAGAGAATGCTAAAGTGATTCTGGTATTTTACTGACCTCTACTGATAGTTTTCTACCAAGCTGGCTAAACAGCAGAAAGTTATCTTCACCATATCATCTAACAGACCACTACAAAGCGTGGAGGTTAGAGAAAACAAGCATTGGCTAAGCCAATAGGTGTGGGTTTAATGAGCTAACACATGCTGTGTTATCACATTAGAGCGTGACACAAAAGAGGGAGCCCACAGGGGAGGGTAAAGGAGGTTACTGTTGTAAAGTATTTCCATATGCAGTTCAATGCAAGCACTTGAGTGGAGGTTAAAGGATACACCAAAAAGACCATAGAATGAAGTAAAAGATAATAACTTTATTGGGTTGAGCTGAGACATGATTGAAAGGTCTCAGTCCATTGGCTGCAAGAGGCTGATGGGAGAAAGCCATTGACCAAAAGTATCAAGCCCAAAGCCAACTCTGCGTACATTATTAGCAATTGGTTGGTTTGACAGCGGTGGACAAAACCCAAACCTGAAAAGCCAGCAACTGATGCTAGCAACTGGGGATAACCTGTTGATTAGACAGAGTTCCATTGTTGAAGGGCACTTTTAAGCTTATATTTCAGAAACACAAGGGCTGGTTCAATGGTAGACCTATGACAATATAGAGTTTTATAAATCACACTCTGTTCTACCGATAGCAAATCGAGTGCTTTCAGGTGGCGTTAAATGAACTGTTTAATGCATGGCTTCATGGCCAATTACAACTGTCTTGTGAAGTGGATGCGTGGACAGGAATACCATAGTCTTTAGGAGTGTTTATAAGAGATCCTTCCATAGCTCTTCTCACTGCAGTAAACGTGTTGGGGGATTTCTTTATTTATAATAGAACAATACAAATGTTCCCTAACAGGTAGATATAGTTAAAACATTAATTTTAATGCACATCACATGAGAACGTGTTTATTCTTGGGGCAATGAAAGTTCTAACCTGTAAACAAAATGTAAAAACACCAGGAAAAAAAATCACCTGGATAATGAAAAGACAATCACTGGCAAAGTAAAGTATTTTTCTACATTACTGACATAAACTTCTTTGTAAGGGGCATGCACACGCGAGCAAGGTAAATAATCAAGTGTCTGGAACGGGCTGATGTATTTCCCTACGCTCCTGTGCTATATGAATGGTGGTGGGGGAAGGGGAGGCAGGAGCAAAAGCAAAATGTGAATGCCAGTTGAGCAGACCAATGGATGAAGATGGCTGACCCAAAGCCGTTCTGTGTATATACTTTTTATGTGTCATTTCCATTATGTAAGGCTAACAAAACCACTCAACCTGTATATTGATCACTGGGTCAGTACACGAAGCGGCTGACCTTATGTTGCAGCCCTGTCCAAAGGTGAGAGGTCAACCAGAAGTGCTCATCTGCCTCCCTTCTCTAGGCAAAGCAAGCAGCCTGAGATGTTTTCTCCTTGTCAGGCAGCATTAGTGAGGTGCTGCGTGAGGTCAGTCTCAGCCAATGGGCACAGTACTTGATAACTATCCAGGCCTGGGAGAGCATGACCTCGAGGGGCTTTAAGTGGGCCGGGTCCACCAGCAGTTCTAAATAGCAGGTGCTAAGATGGGTGCCTGTCGGACACTCCATTTTAGTCCTAACCCTCATGATGGAAAAAAAACATCTTAACTCTGTAGCAGTACCACCCTTCACTACTTTGATTTAACTAACTTCAAAGAGACCCGTTTTAGTTCTTTCACAGTCTCATCATTTCAGAACTGAAGCTTTTTCAATATTCCATTCAATTCAATTCAATTCAATTCAAATCTTTTTTTCGGCTTAACGCCATAAAAGAGCAATTTAGACATTACAATTCAATAAAAAAGATAATTACTTTCGGTTAAAAAAATGTAAGAACATTCTATATAACTAGGAAACTCGGTTACAGCTGATGACCCATTTTTTTCCTGCGGTAGCAAACAGAAAGTAAAAATCTACTAACACTAAATGTTATCTGTTGTGAGGTGTTTGTAGTCAAAATTCTCAGAGCCTGACGGTAGGATCTCAAGCCTAATAATAGGCATATTGGTTTGATCCATCTTCTTCTTTCTTGGCCATACAAGGGACAGAAGAAAAGAATATGTTGCTCATTCTCTATTTGATTATTTTCGCAAAGTGAGCAAACTTCGTCCGATGCCTCGGAAGATGGATCACGGTTCCTTACCCAACGAGCCAAAGTTGATTTTAATAAAAGATTTCCGTATCTGAACTTTAAAAATAACGTTTTGGCAAGTGGAGGCTCTATTTCGTCCATGAAAGTCTCATAAAACGGTTCATCCTTAAAATTTAGACATTTTAAAACTAATGAACCACTAGTTATGAGATTCACAGTCATGTTTGCTACATAGGACCAAAAGGCCCTTTTCAGGACTAGTTTTGGGTTAGATGGTAAAAGGTCAGGGTTCTCCCAAAAATTTTTCAGGCCTATGTTATTAAACCAAAAACTAACATGTCTAAGCCATGGGATTTTTTTATGGCTGTCCAGCGCCATAATCTCTATAAGCCCCTCTCTGTAAGCTTGTAGTTCAGGGACATGCCACAATCTCACCCATAGCATAAGTGGTTTGATAATAACATGATGGTCTGTTCTTTTAAAATTAAGGTCCAATTGCAGAGGTACTAGTGGAGTTCCTCTCGGAACCCTTACCAAGCTTCGCATGAAGTTATTGTCTTGGACACTGAAGGTCTCGTAGACCCAGACCCCCACAATTCTGCACCATAAAGCACGGAAGATTGGACTTTAAATTTAAAAAGTTCCATTACTGGAAACACCGCTTTACTAGTGCTTAAGCTTTGCTCTCTAAGTATCGGTTTGACATTCTGAGCAAATATTAATTTGCTTTTTTCCAACTGAGCTTTCCAGGTGAAGTTGGAGTCTAGTGTCACCCCTAAATATGAGAAGTGAGACACTGACTCCAGCTTCACTCCTTTTAACATTAGACACCCCTTATCAGATTTGGTGGGTTCAGGGCCATGTATTTTGTTTTCTTGACATTAATCTCTAGCCCCTTTTGACTACAATAATCATTAAAAGTGTTCAATAAAGTCTGCAAGCCGTTTTTTGTTGGGGATATCAGAATAGTGTCGTCAGCAAATAGTAGGGATGCAACCCTTTCTCCATTCAGTTTGGGTGCATCGTTATTACATCTTTCTAAGTATGAGGGAATATCGTTTACGGAAATAGAAAAAAGCGTGGGGGCCAAAACACATCCTTGGCGAACTCCCCGTTCAATTGGAATTTTCCCGGATAGTTCGCCGTTTGGACCCCATCTAATTCTCGCAAAATTCCCTTCATGTAATTTTATAATTTGTTCTACTATGTTATCTGGCATGCCTGCTGCACTCAACGTTTCCCAAAGAAGATCACGTGGCACCAGATCGAATGCTGCCCTTAAGTCAACAAAGGCAACAACAAATCTGCCCATTTCTCTTCCTCCCACGCACTTTTAGATATCCTTTGGACAATCTTATAATTGTTTCTAGCTTTATGGACATCTGGTTGTGACTTGGATTTAATCGCAATTATCAATTCCCTCTTCGACTCTCTACAGGATCTATCGTACCAAGGTTTACTGTGTGACAGATTCTGGGTCTTCTGCTGGTTTTTTTTCGGCATTTTGGTAACCAATAATTTTAATTTAAGAAAGAACTCCTGGTGTATGGTCAAGAAGGGAGTTTTTGCTTCCTCCTCAGGAGTTAAACTCAAATATGATGCAAAAGTCCCAGCAAAAAGTGAATATATCTCACTAAGAATATCGCTATGACCCAAAATAAATGGCCAATTTAGCGATCTCCTGTTATTACTAATATGAATTTCACGTCTATCACCAGTACCTTCCTCAGATGAGAGTGGTGAAAAAGGATCACTAAACAGTGCTGCATCTAAGGACAAATTTAGGGGAAAGTGATCGCTTTCAGTCCTCTCTATTATGTCAAGATCTATGAGATACGACCAAAGAGGGATGGAGACTATCACGAAATCCAAATTACTCTTGTAAGTATTTCTACTAAAGGTTGGTTTTTTTAAGATGTCAGATGGTAACCGACCATTACAAGCCCTAAGGAAGTGCTCTGTGCATAATTTAATCAGCTGAAGAGCCAAAATGGAGCACTTGACCGATTTAAAGTTCCCAAGAAAAGGGATCTTATTTGCCTGGTCTTCTTCCTCAAAAATCTCGCTTAGGCCCGAAATTGGCTCATAGTTACAATTCAGATCCCCAGCCAAAATAACAAAATCCTCCCTAGGATCCAGCCCTCTCAGAAAAGAATCCAGCTTGGTAATGGTCGGAGATTCCTTTGAAGAGGGGGATGGCCTATTATAGATATTTATTAGGAATAATTTATTCCCATTGGAGGTTGTTATTTTTAATACTAGGATATCTGCAGAGTTCACGTCTAACACCTCGATATTAACCTTTAGATTTGTTTTCACCCAAATCAAGAGACCCCCCGACGACCTTCCACTACTAGAGGGTATTGCCCCAATACCATAAGTCTTGTAGCCTACCCTGTGGGGAGTATCAACTGCCCATGTTTCCTGGAGTAAGCAAAAATCAAAAGATTCTATAAAAACAGCCCACTCGGGATCCCTCAGGTTACTAGCAACCCCGGCTATATTCCAACAAACCAGGTTAACTGGCACCCCAAGTACCAAGGGCATAACGATATTAGCCCTTGGCGTCTTGCCACCAATGTATGGCACCAACTTAGATGCCGAGGTTGTTTCCTCGGAAAGTGAGTGCCTTGGAAGGCAAGTTGGTTCTACCTGTGTCTCTGGAATATTTGTGATATGAATTACAGATTTAACCGAAGGCCTGGGTGCTAGAGTTAACAATGGGTTACACTCATTTGTAATTCCCGGAACTATGGGATTACTCATTACTCTTCCCTCATCCCCCCCTCTCAAAAAACTTCAATCACAGTTATCAAGACCACTGAAAACATCAAAACGGTTTGACGTTTCCAGTGGTGTGAAGGGTTTAAAATGGTCCATCCTTCTATTTTGGAAGTTTTGATTTCTAACTGGAACATAGTTCCATCCCAGGGGGTCAGGGGCTCTCACATGACAAGGGGGATAATACGTATTTCCCATACCCTGTTGGATCGGAGGATACTGAGCATATTGATTACTCCCAACATTCCCAACATTCTGTGCAAAAGGGTAATTAGGTGGCTGGGTTACAGTTGTGCAGTGTGAAGGGGGATACTGAGATGGAAACACCACTGACCTAGGATAAAAGTATGTTAGGGGTCTTGGAGTTATAATATTGTTGGAACTACCCATCTGCCAGTTCAATATGTAATGTACCGCAATGGGATCCCTGAAGTTCACTACCACTACGTCCCCGTCGATATCTTTGGTTCTGCCCCCCAACCATTCAAGGCGGCGAACATGAACTATTTCCCCATTGATATGGTTTGCAATTGGCCTATGCATTCTCAGCCAATGCATTATCTTATTTTTTAATTGAAAGAAGCCCTCCCTCTTATTTTTTTCCAGGACCGGCACACCTGTTAGGACTACCACATAGGGTACTGCCTCTGGTGGAAGTTCGGGCAGCGGGACCCTTTTTGGTTTCCCCCAGGTGTGACTAATTTCCCTCGTCTCCCTAGTTGGGCTTGACAAAACCAGATTAGTTAAATTACTAGTACTTTTAGATGTATTGACACTAGTGTTGGTTACGGCATTACCCAACAAATGATCAGCAATTTTTGTTTGAGATGAACTAGGGGATACATGATGATGGACAATCGCTGTTACTGTATTCCCCATAGGTTTGGAGACAGATGGAATTGGGGAAGGGCTAGGAACAATACAAGAGGAAGTAGATGGAGGTGGTTGGACTGTGGTTGACAGGGTTTGAGATACAGTGTTAGATGCTTTACTAGCGACATTAATAGCACCTTTATGGCCTACAAGATCTTGTTTGACCAGTACATTCTCAATTTTAGACAGTCTACACTCCACCTCCATTAGCCTCTCTAAAATAGATGCAGAATATGATTTAATCAAGTTCTCAATATCAGATAGGGACACAGGGCCCTTGTTCTCAATATAAACATCATCAATTACATCGGTGACCATACTATCCTCCTTGTCTACAAGAGTATTAGGTTGACCTGAGGGTGTAGATATAGTATGTGTCCCCTCTAAGTCTGCTTGTACAACACAAGGATTCTTGACAACCATAGCCAATTTTTTCCCAAAGTCTGAGCAGCTCAATTTGGGTTGCAACGGATCCCACCTTTTCCGTTGTTTTTTATTCGGTGGTGGACCATAAATTTTTCCTGTGACCGGCAATTTTTTAGCCTTATTGCGAGCAACGTGCAATTGTACCGACACATCTCTCTTTAGTGACGTTAAACTGCTCGCAATCGGTGATCCAAGCAAGCCAGTCATGTCCGACCCAGATACAATGTCAGGTGAGAGTACAACCATGTTTACTTCCGGGAGCAAACTATCCAATATATGAGGCGACTCATTGGCTATCATATCAGTGACAGTATCAAGAGGACCAGTCGCGGGGGTTGGAGGTAGTGAAACAGACCCCCTCTTTATACTTTCCACGGAACGGCGGCGATCAGCCCGCCGCTCCGCCAACACAAGCTCCCGAGTAATATCAGGTGATGGTTTGGAAAAATAATTATCCAGAGTCCCATTGAGAAGCAAACCCTGATTATCCTGCGCGGGTTGCTCAATGTTAGTGGTGGCCATCTATGGGTAATAAAAAATAGTTGCCAAAAAGAATGACGGTGATGAGAAGATTTGAAAGCAACAAACAGTACCTGTTGAACAAGGGGGTATGCCCAGCCCCGGCTCCTCGTGTCTCGGAGGGTCTCAGAGGGTCCGCCCTTAGTCCGGGCTTTGTCCCGGGATAGGTCCCGCACACGCGTCCCGCTAACGCGTTGTGAATCCAAGATACATACGGGGCTGTAATTAGGGGGCGGAGACACGGGAAGAGGCGGCAGGTATGCTGGCTGGTACGCACAGCCTGACGAGCCTCGCAGTCCCGTCCTCCTGCGATAGCCCTTTCACCCCCAAAGCAGCTTCTATGCCCTACGGGGCTCCTGGCAGCAAACAAACACGAGCACAGAGTCCAGACCTCCTTAGCGAGCGGCTCCCGCGGAGCGGGGGCCGCGAGGAGTTTTGAAGGCTCAGGCAGGCAGGGGGGGCGGAGACACGGGAAGAGGCGGCAGGTGTGCTGGCTGGTACGCACAGCCTGACGAGCCTCGCAGTCCCGTCCTCCTGCGATAGCCCTTTCACCCCCAAAGCAGCTTCTATGCCCTACGGGGCTCCTGGCAGCAAACAAACACAAGCACAGAGTCCAGACCTCCTTAGCGAGCGGCACCCGCGGAGCGGGGGCCGCGAGGAGTTTTGAAGGCTCAGGCAGGCAGGGGGGGCGGAGACACGGGAAGAGGCGGCAGGTGTGCTGGCTGGTACGCACAGCCTGACGAGCCTCGCAGTCCCGTCCTCCTGCGATAGCCCTTTCACCCCCAAAGCAGCTTCTATGCCCTACGGGGCTCCTGGCAGCAAACAAACACGAGCACAGAGTCCAGACCTCCTTAGCGAGTGGCTCCCGCGGAGCGGGGGCCTCGAGGAGTTTTGAAGGCTCAGGCAGGCAGGGGGGGCGGAGACACGGGAAGAGGCGGCAGGTGTGCTGGCTGGTACGCACAGCCTGACGAGCCTCGCAGTCCCGTCCTCCTGCGATAGCCCTTTCACCCCCAAAGCAGCTTCTATGCCCTACGGGGCTCCTGGCAGCAAACAAACACGAGCACAGAGTCCAGACCTCCTTAGCGAGCGGCACTCGATTCGAACTCCATTCACTAAAGCCATAGTTGTTGCTTGTTTCTCATATGCAACTAACAACCATTGGCAAAGCCAGTAGTCCTGGCTTGTTGTAGGTGTAATGTTACTGTGACAAAAAGCAGAAAATTACCAGTGGGTCAACACACTATGCCAAGTACAATTGTTTAGCGCAGGTGTTTTAATCCACACCCTATTTACATCAGCCACGCCCATTTGAGAGACCCTTCAGTTTTCCTCCCAGTTAAAGCCCTGTGGGGTCAGGCTTAGTCAATGGCAACTTGTCTAACTGCACGTGATTAGCATTTCCAGGCCTTGTGGAGTTTGTTTTCCCCCAACACTGCAGCACTATCGAAATCGTTCCCTGCTTCTGTTACTTCAGGAGCTTTTATGTTCATGTGCACTGCTATTGAGCGTTTACCTGACCTCAAGGACAGCATAGCAAACATCGTGCGAGACAAAAAAATAGTGCGGTCACCCAGCCAATCCAATGACAAACAAGCATTTGCAATGCAATAGGACTCGTATTAACGCGAGACCTATTGCATTGGAAACGGGAGGGCGGGCGTCCAAGAAGGCACAAACGGGAGAGGGGGGATAAGGTGGGGGCAAGAAGTCACAGACTGTGGGAGGGGGTGGGGTGGAACACAGGGAAGAAATATGGATTTTGTAGTAAAGGGGCCAATAGTCAGGGAAGGAAACAAATCATAAAATGGCCTTCAGGAGGATGGACTAACAAGCCAAAAACCAATCAGAAGGCAGCATTTAGGATCTAAGCCAATCCAAAAGATGGAAGGAGAGTGGGGGGAGCTTCCACAAAGCTTCCATGCTATAGTGTATACTGCATGCCTCCCAAAACTAGCAGCTCATGCGGTGCAACGCTAGGCGAGACTTAAAAAGGGTAAGTGGTAAGATATTGGCCAATTTTCCACTAAATAAATTGAACAGCTAATGGTTTTTGGTCTTACTGTGCATCCTAGCTGACCCTTTATAATGGATTGTTCTATTTTTTGTAATGAGCACATCTCAAGAGACCATCATGGAGGTAGCTTGCCTGAGTGCTTTTGGGTGACAGTTACATCCCTCTTTTTCTTGCATCAAGCTGAGGTTGCTGCTGCCAATTAATCCACACAAGAATGACAAGATTTCCTCTCAGGACAACAGCATCTTATTTGTCATCAGCACCTTTTTCTATCTATTCAGGGTCTTTTCTCTTAGCAACAGCCATTTTTTTAGGCATTCTTGCCATTGGATTAGATGTTCATTTTTCATATGGTGTGTTAGACCTGACACCTTTTGGCGTGGTTCTTCCCCATCTTTTTGCCTCTGACTCATGTGTTTTTGATGCTGTGCTGGATTTCATTTTTGCTGGTTTAGATGCTTTGGACACTCTGCCACTGCTGATCAGTGTCAGAGTGTAAGTGCTCCCTCTGTAAATTGCCATAGTGATTACATATACCTGATTGGCATATTTGCATCACCATGAAGTCCCTAGTAAAGTGCACTGTGTGTGCCAGGGCTGGTGATGACAGATGCTACTAGTGGGCCTGCAGCACAGATTGTGCCACCCACATGAGTAGCCCTAAAAAGGACTCAGGCCTGCCAGCGCAGGGCCTGTGTGCAGTCAGTGACTGCCTGTCCCCCTAGCCAGTGTCTCCACTGGCTGGGCCTAACCCTTCCCTGTCTGTGCACCTCAGTCACCCCTATGGAAGGCTCAATGTACCCCCCTGGGCAGGGTGCAGTGTATGGATAAGGTAGAGCATGTACTAGTGCAGGTCACATGCTCTGGTAGTGGGCAGCAGCCATTTTATGTGCTCACTGCTGTAAGGCTCTCTTGCTCCATAGAGTAACATGGAGGAGGCTGGCCCATGTGATACCAGCCTATCTCCCCAAAGGAACAAGATGGGACATGAGTGAAAGATATCCCTGAACTCAGAATTTAATGACACATCTTTTAGTGAAGGGTGTTTTTAAATCCTGTGTTGGAGAATAGCACTTTTAGAAAGTGGCTTTTTTTTTGTCTAAACCTTTCTGTGTGCCTGGGTTTGTGGAATGCCTGTCTGGCCTGGGTGTGACAGAGGGCTGCAGAGGCCCCGGAGGAGGGGGTAGGAGTTAGCCCGTGGGTGAAAGGCCGCATCTGCTGCTAGGGAGGTGGGAGGAAGAAACGCCTGATAGTGCTGGGCTGTGCCTGCCTGCCCACCCTGCTGGCTCCCTCTCCTGCCACCCAACTGATACCTCTGACCCTGGAGCTGACAGGAAGAAGAAAACCAGAAACACCTCAGTGCTTCAGCAGCCCCCAGAACTGGTTTAGACTGGAGTCAGGGCCGCTTGCACAAAGACTTCAAAGGACTTCAAAGACTTTGAGGGGTATAAGGAAAGGACCCCTGACTACAGAAGATTAGATTCTAAGATCCTACAAGCAAGAAGGAACCTCTGCTGGAAGGACGGCTGGAGAACTAAAGGAAGATTGCCTTGCTGTGTTGTCTAAGGGCTGACCTGTTCTGCTGTCTAACTGGAAGATGAGGAGGAGAAAGGGACTTTGCTGTGTGCTGTGACCCTGCCTGCTTGAAACTGCCAAGACTTTGCTGTGTGCTGTGTCTGCAACTTGAATCTCCAAGGGCCTGAGAAGAGCTGGCCCCCTGTCTGCAACCCAGGGACATAAAGGTTTCCCAAGGACTACAAAACTCTGCTGTGCCCCCCCTGAAGCTGCTGCGTGGTGAAAATAGCGTGAAACCCTGTGTTTAGGTGGTGTAGCGCACTGGCTGCTCTCTAATCTGAAGGAGAACGCCGCGCTGAACCAGCCTGCCGTGTGGCCGAGATCGACACGTGTGGGGTGAAGAGCGGAGGTCTGTGGGCCTCCCCAGTGCAAGGCGCACTGAAAACAACTGTGGGCTGTGTCACCGCCGCTGCCCGGGGGCCAGGAGTATCCCCAGAAGATTGCCGATCGTTGGGGAGCTGAAGCGGCGAAGAACGAAGCCGCCGCACTCCCATTGGCTGAGGGAGCCGAGCCCCCTCACTAACGCCGCGATGGGATTGGCCCGTGCGGCGCAGCGTCATCAGTGTCATCGTGCATTGATTGGAGGGAAGCGGAAGCGTCACGACAAGCCTGTCCCGGGAGCCGCTCTGCCATTGGCTGACTCCCGGGTGTACCAGAGGCTCACCCCATACGCCCCGACCGGATTGGTCCCCGTCCTCGGGACCCCTGGCAGTGCTGCGCGATCACCGCCGGACCCGGGAAGAAGTGACCTGCCCTCGCCGAGGGATTCTCCCGAGTGTCGTCGGCCCCCGGCCTGCCGTCCCAGCATCTGAGTGGCTGGTCCGCTCCCCGCCGCTCGTTGGATTGTCGAGAGCAGGCGGGGGAGCAGGAGGGACCGGCCGGGACCAGAACCGAGTGCGTTCTGGTAGGCGCAGGGCGCCCGTGGCCAGCAGGTGCACGAGAGAGTGCCGAACGAGGGGAAAGGAGTCTCCCCCCAGCATTCCGGTGAGGCGCGCTTGTAGCGCGAAGGGCCCCTGGTGTCAGGGGCTGACCCTTTTGACCCAGCTAACAGCTGGCATTGTTTTTACTGCTCGTTTTCCGAGCTAATATAAGGGAATCAGTATGACTCATTTTTAGTACTGATTCACAAGAGACTTGAGACTGTTTTGTTTCTAAGAACTTCCTATTCACAAGTACCATCATAAAGATTAAGTGCAACCATTAAGATTAAGTGATACATCTTTCTAAAGAAGTGATTATCGTGCAACTGTTTTATTTACCTTGCTGAAACTAGATAAATATATATATTTTTATAAAATATACTTACCTGTGTGGTCTCAGTTTGTGGTGGATTGGGGATTATTGTTGTGTTAAGTGCAAATGTTATCCACATTGCCTCTGTTTAGCCTAGACTGCTCGTGCCAAGCTACCTAGAGGGTGAGCAGGGGTTATCTCAGAGGGTTATTCCTTCACCCTGACTAGAAGCAAGGGTCCCTATTTGGTCTAAGGTACCTACCTCTGCCAACTAGAGACCCCCGGTTCTAACATCGGGCAATTTACCGCAGTCCCCTAATGTCTACCTAGCTTCCTGTGATTCACTTATCTGCACTTGTCTGATTCACTGGTCTAGTCCTTATGGAGCCATAGCACACATTGTGGAGGACCTAGGCTGCATTTTCTTTTCCTTACAGTGGTTAAAGCTGTGGTTGGAATTGTAGGTGCTAGTTTTTGGATTATTGAGAAGATGGAAGGAAATGGATATGGTACAGCTGCAGGTTGAGTAGAAGTGATCCTGGGGCACTCTGGAAATGAACTGGTTCATGTTCCTGACTGCCAAGTAGACTTTCTGGAAATGTTGTTTTCTCTTGTTTCCTATGGTGGGACTTGTGGGTACACTCTGTGTTACCTTTATCTTAAGTGGGCTTGGAGAAAATGAGAGTGTGGTCTTTATTTTCCACTGCTGATATGATGAAGATGAAGTGTCTGCTGTGCAGCAAGCTCAACTTCTTTTCTCTGTCCTTATGTCAGGAAGCTTAGGTGTAGCAGATTTGTTTTGCTGTTGAGTTTCCTGAAAAGATCTGGTTTGCTGAGGCAGTTCTATTTCGGACTCACTGGCAGCAGCCATTTCTGCAGTCACTGTAGCATTGAGAGGCATCTTTTTTGATTTGGCAGTGGTTGATTATCCAAGTGTGATATACCCAATTACTTCCTGCTCAGAAGAGTATGCAGTAGGTTTGCAATGTTGTGCTGCTTGGTGGAAAAATGATGAGGGTTTGATGCCCGTAGTAGCAACAGACTGCTTTTCCTCACTGACTGATTCCTTGGCAGCAGCATCTTCCTTAGGTGCCCTATTCTACTGTTCTGCTTGGTCAGCAAATAGCAGAGAGGTGGCTATACACTGGTGTCAGCTAATTCTCAGACTTCTATCAGTCTCATCTACCTGCTGGCAAGAAAAATAAGAAGAAAGACAGTGGTACTTAGCTTTTGTAGTCTATGCAAAACACGCCATTGTCATATTAAATACGATATAATTATATTAACTGTTTTGCTAGACTAGGCATAACTTGAACAAGAATTAGTGAAAAATGACTTGGTTTCCTTTCAGGGCCATTAGCTCCCCCCCATGATAGCCAGGAGGAGGAAGGCAAAAAAATATTTCATTAATTAAAAGTAATAATAACTATGATATAAAACCCACTCTGTTAGAAGTGGAGTTTCTAGTTGGCAGATGTATTAACCTGTCCAAGCAGGGACAAAAAAATCTAGTCAGGCTAAGTCAGATACACCCTAAAAGATAACCTGTGCTCACCCTCTTCTAGCTTGGTACAGAGCAGTCTGGCCTATCTAAAGAGGCAATGTGTAAAGTATCTGTGCAACACACACACAGTAACACAATGTAAACACCACAAAAATACTCCACAAAAGTTAGAAAACTAGACAATAATTTTATAATTAGTTAAGATCAAAATGACAAAAATCCAATAAGTAAATGTTGAGCTATGAATTTTTAAAGAACAAAACGAGTCCTAGTGCTTAGAAGCAATAAGTGCCAATGGGGGTAATCTAGTCACACTGGACCAGGGTGAAGTCAATAGTTTCTGCCAACCGCGATGGAGTGCAGGACAGCTACAGGACCTGCGCAGGCTATGGTGAAAAAAGTACCTTATCCTGGCTGCAACAACAAGATGTGGGGCACCGTCGAGTGATGAGTCGGGCAAAGTGTCGATGTCACTTCTGCAGTCGATGATGTGTTTAGTTTCTCCAAGCAGTGATGGCGTTGCTTCAGTTCCGTAGACAAAGGGCTGAAACCGAGAGGCGTTGCTTCCGAAGCTGTGCACCGTGTTTCTCAGCACAGTCTAGGGGTTGCGTCGATTTCACCAAGCTGCTGCAGCAGCGAAGTGTGGCTCTGCGTATCTGTTTCTGCTTGCGCTGAGGCTGGTCCGATGCGATGCACCGGGTTCTGCTCCTGCCACAAGGATGATGCATCGATTTCTGCTCACTTAGTCAGCGGATGCATCAATGCCTCTGCAGTGAGTATCTGTGTGCACTTCCAGTGCATCAGGCACAAGAGCAGGGGTAGAGATGTTGATATCCCTGAGTCTCACACACCAGGAGGCAAGCCAACAAGCCATTGGAGATCACATTGGTGCAAGTCAGAGTCCAGCACTCCTAAGCAGAGTCGGGGAGCAGCAGGCAGCAGGGCAGCACTCAAGAAAAGTGGCCTTCCAGGTCAGCAGTCCAGCAGAGTGTCCTTGATGCAGTACAGAATTTCTTCTGACAGAGTCCAGTTGTAAGTCTAGAAGTGTCTGATTTGGAGGTGTCAGAGACCCAGTATGTATACCCAGTTGTACCTTTGATGTTGGGTGTCTTCAAAGAAGGGTCTTTGAAGTGCACAGAGGTTCTTTCTTCCAAGCTCTGACTCCAGACTATAAGTAGGGGGTAATAAGCAGTTTGTGTGGGGACAGAACACTACCTTTTCAGTTGCAAGTGTCAGCTGAGACACACGTAGCCTTCCTGTATTTGTGGCTGTTTAGAGGGAATGCACAAAGTGTAGCTGACCCTATCCTAGGTGTGTATTTGAGACAGGCTGCAGGCAAACAGAACAATAAGAGTAGAGAAATACCCACTTTCTAAAATTGTGTATAAACAACAAGAATCCACCAATAGTTCTAGAAGTGTTCCCTACAATGGTGGGGAGCACTTAGTGTTTTTAAAATAACCCTCACACACCAAAAGGACCCTTGGTGCCATGCTTCATCATTGGGGTCTTCGCACCACTCTACGGGATGCGGCGTGCTACCACCTACGACTACGCGGGAGCACTTATTTTAATGACTATGCGTGGTGTGTGTGAGCGTTTGATGTGAGTGGGTGGTGGGGTTATAAGTGAGTGATAAAGTTAAAAAGTGCCTGGCTCGTGGGGTGGACTAAAAAATCTTTAATAGGCCCCCGGGCTGATACTGTTAAAAAAGTGAAATGCGAGGTGTCTATGTAACGTTATGTACATCACCTTTTGTGTGCGTCGACATGTTTCAGAGATCAATTCCTTCTTCAGGACGGGGGTGCATAAATCCCCACCTTACTCACGTTTCACTATGTAAAAATGTGGTTGATATTTACAGAAAAGTGAAAATGAAATGCAGGCTACAATGTACCTACAGCAAAAAATCCAAAGAATCTGCTATTTGCATAACCTGAGGAAAAAAGGGAAAAGAACATAAATATTGCCTTCTGCGCCTCATATCTTTCGTGGTGGAGTCACCTGCGAAAAAGGTATTGTGTGGGTTGTGCTCACTAGACAATTGTTGTCATTCTATGAGTGATGGTGAACCCTGAAATAAAAAGGACGAAGACAAGACAGACACACATTTAACAAAAAACACACGCTCTATTTTTGTCCATTAGTGACTCTGGAACTAGTGTTCTATGAGTGGGATAATCAAAGGTTGATTAGAAAGCATACTTGTCTCATCAGTGTTGAGAGCCTCATGAGCCTTCTAACGTTGGGGGTTGACGTTCCAGTCTGCTACCTAAAAGTAATGCACGGAGTGAGCATTTGTTGGCTACTTACATTTTAGCAGATGACCTTGCTCAGGTATGTAACATACTCACGATCTCAATGGGAGAAAATATCCTGGTCACCATTTATATTAAAGATCTTGAACAAGCCCTTCTCCCAGTGCAGGCAGACTTTCTGAAGGTGGGAAATCATGCTCTGTTTTATTGTATGCCCATGACTTACTTTTCATGAAATGGACTGCTGTGGGACTGCAATCACTATTGGGTGTTTGTTGCCTTTATGGCTAGTTTGGACCTTGAAAAAACCTTATATGGTAGCTGATTCACGGTCCACCATTTCAAAAACATTTAAGGTGGGAAATCATATTTTGACTAAAGTCCTGACTTTCTCATACCTCGTGATGCTGTTCAATGGGGTGGGAGTTCCATTGAACAGGCAGATCCTTTCTGATTGTTTGTCCCTTGATCATGCGTCCAAAATCCCTTGGATTGCCTATGTGAAGGCAGCTTTTATCAGGATAGGTAGGGAGGAGATATTTTATAATCTCCAATTCCAGCATCCCCTGGAGCTGAAAAAGGTGAGGCAGCTGTTTTTGGAATGTTTATCATTACAAGAGAATAGGCAGAGCTGATGAAAACTATGGTGTGGGGACAGATGCTCTTAAAAACATTCCTGGTATTGGAGGCATATTTATTCACCGTAACTAACGAGAGGGATATATTTGTTTTTAGTGAAATTTAGGTTTAACCTATTGCATCATCTTCTGCCATCACCTAGTGGATGGAGCTGATTTGGCACCCTGAAGTCGGTTGTGACAATATGTCTCAGTAGGACACCCTACATTTTGTGATGTTTTGTAAATATTTTGTCGTGCAAATAAAATTGTTTATCATCCAGTTACTGAAATCCTTGAATTCAACTCAAGCTTGTCCAGATCTTATGTTCCTGCAGCTCCTATCTAATGAACATGCTGTATTTGCTATCTCTCATTTTTGACGAGCTGCATTAAAATCAAGGCATTCCAAACCAGATTAATGTTGTTGCTGCTAATGGTGGATTTTAAAATTAATGTGACATTAAGAGTATCTTTTTTCTTTCTTTCTTCTCAAGGTTTTTTTTACCAGCTATTTTCATCATTTTTATGGATTTTATCAATATTGAGTGTATATTGTCTTATTTTTATGATATCTATGTATTATGTTATTATGCTGTTTTTATGGTTGTATTTGTAATCGAATAAAGATTTATGATGATGAGATATTAATAGTCTTGCAGCTACAGTGAATTTTGTCACACACACATATATATATATATATATATATATATATATATATATATATATATATATATATATATGACGTACCAAAAAAATAACATAAGGAGCTATACCTACCAATAGCCCCAATATCATTACCAAATTAACAGTCAGTTGGCAGTGAAGAAAGTTTGATCGTTTATTATACAAAATACTCTATAGAGGAGCCTCTCCCATCTTCACTCATCAGGTGTGTGGAGAAGACTGCTGGCTCATAGTCAATACAGGACATATATACTTTCAGTTCAACACACAAAGTCACCGTAAGTGGAAAAGTACTACTTGGCTTTTGAGACCCAAGGAAAGACCATATATGGCACACATGATTAGCGAGAAACTCTGATTTAGATATTATGGAGGAAGGTCAGGAGGGGTGACTCCCTTTCGTCCCGGTGCCTGGGAGTGCAGGCAGGGCGCCTCCAGGAATGCGCTTATAACACCCAAAGCCAGATGCGATCTTGAGTCCCAGGACAGAGAAAGAATAGCGTGCATTGAGCTGCTCTCGGTAACTCAACTAAACAGGGGCCTACTGACTACTGGAGAGTAACACGTGATCACTGCTCGGATCTGACACGTACAGAGCAAAAATGGCATCTGTGTGGTTTTCGGCCTACTCAGTAATAACAGGACATACGAGCAGCGTGTACCCTTACCAACCTAACCAAAACAGAATTGATTAGACCTTATACGAACTAAATCATTAGGAATATATATATATATCGAGGGGACTCGAGGAGGTCGTATTCACAAGCAGAGAGCGGCATTATTTTAATCCTGCGGAGCCCAGCATGCCGGTTTCCACCCTTGCCTAACCTGAACTTACCTGGGATCGACATTGCATTCTGGGCAAGGTAGTTCATCCTTGCTTCTACCACGTGAAGCAGAGTGACTCTGGCAACAGCTGAGGGGCAGAACCGACATCATTCACCCAATGCGGTAGAGGCGGAACACTTCAAAATCTTCAGTGTACCGCAGAAGTGCTTTATTGCTCCTGTCTTCACCTGGCGCTGACGAGGCTTATCTGAAGCCGAAATGCATACGCCCTAAAGTGAATAAATTGGCCTCCAAAAGTTCCCCTGCTGTGGCCCTTTTCTTTTCGTTGGAGGAGAAGTTGTAATAGACATTTTGCGCTGATGCCAGTGATGCGCTGTGAAGGACCCCCGCAGCACAAAGTGGACTTTGCCCTGCTGGTTCGTTTGCCTCCGTGAACGTTGTTTGTCCAGTTTCCTGGAATGGCTGTGTCCCACCACCTCCAAGCCGGGAAGAAAGTAGCGGTGTGGGCGCCATTTGGCTCCACCTCGGGCTTAGGTGAATCTTCACTATAGCTCCCGTAATTTGGACTCCCGCACTTGGTTGGTGGTTGTTGCGGTTTCTGGGGACTCGAGGAGGTCGTATTCACAAGCAGAGAGCGGCATTATTTTAATCCTGCGGAGCCCAGCATGCCGGTTTCCACCCTTGCCTAACCTGAACTTACCTGGGATCGACATTGCATTCTGGGCAAGGTAGTTCATCCTTGCTTCTACCACGTGAAGCAGAGTGACTCTGGCAACAGCTGAGGGGCGGAACCGACATCATTCACCCAATGCGGTAGAGGCGGAACACTTCAAAATCTTCAGTGTACCGCAGAAGTGCTTTATTGCTCCTATCTTCACCTGGCGCTGACGAGGCTTATCTGAAGCCGAAATGCATACGCCCTAAAGTGCATAAATTGGCCTCCAAAAGTTCCCCTGCTGTGGCCCTTTTCTTTTCGTTGGAGGAGAAGTTGTAATATATATATATATATATATATATATATATATATATATATATATATATATATATATATATATATATATACATACATCATGGTTTTGATCATTTCTTAGTTCTGGTATCTCCGGATGATAAATAGGATGGACTTCCCGCATAGGATGCTGAGAGTCCCAATTTGGACATTTTAAGTGCAATCGTTCTCGATATCTCAATAAAATCTCAACATTTCTGTACACATCTTCCAATCCTAACTCAAACTTATGAGCCCGATCCAGAATATCATACAACACTTGAGGGGCTCTCCCGTCAGGGAAACACTGTTCCCATAGGGAAATCAGGCTTTTTGCCATACTCTACAGGGCGTGCTGCTGCATTACAGGCTCATAATCTCCAAGGGTACTCCATATATCTTTGATGGTATAAATAGAGTTCCGTATCCACTGAGATGCCTGATTCATGACTGTCTGTTTCTCCTCTAGCCCCACGGCTGATCTAGTATACAACCGTTGTGCACCAAGATTTCCCGGAACATGAGAGGAAGTTGAGTCTGCCAGGGTAGGGGTCGAGCTTGAAGACAGAGACGGGCAAGCTGGAGTTGGGGGAGACACCACAACCATGGACATAGTAGGGGATGACAACGCATCGGTTATTAGAGTAGCTGTTTCAAATGCTGAAGGGGATAGAACATGAGAAGTTCCCAAAGGGGTGGAGGAAGTAGATACAACGGGCGCCGGGGCAGCTGGGGCTGAGGCTACAGTCAAAGGGACCGCGGGATATATGCGTTGGGGAGCATAAGGGGGAGGTGGTCACACATCCAATAAATCCTCTATCTCATCCTCAGGTTCAGTCCTAGTTACATAGCTCTTATCCACCTGTAACCTGAATTGCCTATTCGTGCAGTCAATGCTTTTCTCAGTCTGATCCTTATCATAAGCTATAGCTTTCTGTGTAATGGTCTGACCTACCTTCATCTTGCATAACTTCTCATCTCTAATGCGCGTGCGTGTTTGCTTCTTTCTGCCACATATTTAAAGAGTTGAACATTGCCTGTCGACTTCGTTTTGAAAATAATTGATCCTGCAAATAATGTATCTTTTTCTCATCAAAAGACCCAGTTAAAGGCCATTGCAGTATGTAATGATGAGAAGTCCACACGTTGAGTAGTATTTAGTGATGCTTTATTCCAAGTTGTATAGAGAGACCCCACCAGGAGCATCCATCATGGTACTCAGCCCAGCCAACTGTAAAACTCACAGGCAGGACACCAACATTCTGAAAGGTGCATCATATGAACATTCCAATGGAGGAAGAGAAAGGGTAGCATAGGGAATACCAAGATACTACATTATCTTCTCCTCTCAAACAGATAACAAAAAGCTAAAAACTAAAAGCTAAAAACAGCAACAGAGAAAAGAAGAAAATGAAAGCAAGAGAATTAAGCAAAAGTGGAAAAAGGAACAGCAAAGCGAAAATGTTCATAAAAAGAGAACAAAGAAGGAAGAATGGAAAAAAATATATAAACCATCTTCCCTTCTTACACCATAAAATCCATATAAACCATCCTCTCTTCTTACAGAACTACAAAAGGAAGGAAATAAAGGAAGACAATAGGAAGAGCGAAAGAATGAAAGAAGACTACATTACAAGAATAAGAAAGATGAGGAAGGGAACAGGTGAAACCTCATCAAAACACTATTACCTCCAAGCAAACTACAATACGCAATGCAAGAGATAACAGTGCAAAAAGTTGCAATAAAAATACATCAAATCTGAACAAATTTAAATATGAACATATTTAGCATATAAAGTATGAAAGCAAATAAATAGAGAAATACAAGCTAAATATGTGGATGTAAAACTCTTAAAACCTAGACTCTTAAAAGTGACAGGTAGACAAGCAAATGTGTAAAAATAAATGCAAAAATGCTATAGAACTAAAACCCTAGCATATCTCCTCTGAAGGAGACAAAATACGCACACCCAAGAGGGTATTAGAACTAAATATATTAGAGAGGTCCGTGTGGACAACTGACATAGTGTCAGGTGGGACTAAAACCCACTACAGTAATTTAAATGAAGTAGATGGGACTATAACCCACTACATACAAATGGGACTGAGACCCATCGCAAATACACAGAAATAGTGCAAGTGGGACTAAAACCCCCTGCAAGCAAATGGGACCTCTGTAACCCATCGTAAGTGCACAGAAATTGCGCAAGTAGGACTAAAACCCACTGTAAACAAATGGGACTTAAGCCCATCGCAAACAAATGGGAATGGAACCCATGGCAAATTAATAAGGTGGGACTGAAACCCACAGTAAGCAATTGGGACTGGGACCCATCGCAAAACATTTAAAATAGTCAGGTGGGACTAAAACCCACTGCAAGTAAATGGGACTGGAACCCATCGTAAAACTTTAAATAACTCAGGTGGGACTAAAACCCACAGAAATATATAATGAACACATTATGCCAACTGGCATACTGGGGTGATGGGATATAAAACCAAACCCCCACACTTAAACATGTTTCTAAGGAAAATGGGACTTTAGACCCATTCCAATGCTAAACACAGCATGAAAGTAGGAATTATGTGGAAACTTAGTGAAATAAAGCACATAATTCTCATAAACCTGTTAAATGAAACATTCTTCAATGAAAAATTTCATATGCCCGTGAAGAATTTTTTTTTAATTTTTTTTTTACCCACATTTTTGTGATAAAGCTTGAAATAACGCAATGACAGTGGCCTGAGAGGAGAAAAAACATCAATACTACATTTAAAAGTAAAGGAAACTAAGTACACTACTTGCCGCCCTGCGCCTTCAAAGTGTTAATCTTAGACAAGAAAACACAGCAATTTCACAAATAAAAGGCGCTGCACTACCCCTTAATGTAGAAGCAGATAATTGCATGAAAAAGTGTAGAACAGAAGTGCAATCAAAAGCGTTTATAATCGCCGGAGCTCGATTCATGCCCCCGAGAATAATATCCGCATTTGAATATACCAAGATTCATGACAGCACTCCCAAAGATTTCATCAATTTCATCATGAAAAGGCACAGTACCTTGGATTAGTCTCAGTGCTTCGTTGAGAATGAGGGTAAAGGTCACGTCATGTATTTCCTTGTCAGCTGCATCGCATTGACATGACGACTGAGAAGGGGAACATAAATAGGATGAAACAAATTCCAAATGACATTGAGGCACGAAAATTGTGCTGATTACAGACGTGATGTAAGGACTCCCAAAACAACATGGCGGCACGTACAGTGACGCACAGCAGGGTGGCTCACGGCGCATTTATACTACAAAGAACATCGGAGAATCAGGCAGAGAAAAGGGACGTCACAGGAGCTCCGTAGAAGACAGCAGGTGAGAACGTGCACACTCGCGCTGCATTTTTAATTGAGGAAAATGACAGTTGAACTGACAAAGACTTCAATGGCTCGATTTTCGCTGAATTTCGCTCAATAATGCCTAAATAATGTACTTTAAAGGGAATCACCAATGCTAAAATTAAGCTTTGACAAGTTAAGGTGATAAGACAGAGAAAGTGATAGAACTTCATCAAACCACCTCCTAAAATCCACTTATGAAACTTGGAGCCAGTTCAGCAGCGAAACTTTTCCTCAGGGCAAAGAGAAACTTTAAATAATATAATTTTCAATAGAGTCACTGTTGCACATAAATCCATACTAGGTCAGAAACAACTTTAGATGATGAAAGTCAATGCCTATTTTCAAGTAAAGGCATAACACAGGATGAGCCAGGAGCAAAAACGATTTTGGTTTAACTTTTTAGAGGGCACAGTTCCAAAACAGTACAAATTAGGCTCTCCTTGTAAATAGGACAAAATGCAGAGTTGTCCAATAAAATGCTTATCCTCAAGTGAGGATACAGCGTGAGTCCCAAAGTCAAAATAAACAGTCTTACCCAAAGACAGGGCACAACTCCAATTTAAAATTAGTAGACTCACTGTTACACAGGAAGACTGCCAGACTGCTGTGGGCGACCAGTTGTAGGTCACTGGTGGGGTCATGCTGGCAGTTGGGGTTGCTTTTCTTGTTGCAGGAGGTCCTTTCATACTTTGAAGATTTCTTAGTTAATATCTTGTAATTAACTCGTCGCCATGAATGTAATGATGAGAAGTCCACACGTTGAGTAGTATTTAGTGATGCTTTATTCCAAGTTGTATAGAGAGAACCCACCAGGAGCATCCATCATGGTACTCAGTCCAGCCAACTGTAAAACTCACGGGCAGGACACCAACATTCTGAAAGGTGCATCATATGAACATTCCAATGGAGGAAGAGAAGGGTAGCATAGGGAATACCAAGATACTACATTGTTCCACATTATCTTTAGTTGATTTATGCCACAGCGCATTGAACAAAATAGGTGAAATGCCATGTTTAACATACATATCATAACTCAGGCTACCCTCTGGCGGGGCAGGGTGACTTTCATCCAATTGCGTGCCTTTCCGACGGCAACAACATCCAAAACACAATTTACTAAAACACGGCATCCTTATTCACTGTCAGTTTAATCTCATTCAGAAAAACAATCTTTCAAACATGGCCATGTTCATTCATTCTCGACATTCCATTCACCGTTTAGCAACAAAAGGGAATATACACTTAAACAATACATACATAGATATAAGAAGAAAATTCAAAACGACATGTCTTTTCCAAAACAAAAGAACCGAGCCCGTCGACTCCCGTTCATAGAGAACTCATTTATTCAGATTTACCAGACCAACAGATACCAAAATCAGGCAGTGCAGAGACTACCAAGAGACCATCAGACAGGGATTAACCACAGAACCAACCTAGAGACCATCCCATGATCTTCCTGGTTCACCCTCAGGACTATTCTGACTAAGTCCGCTGCCTTAGCATCACTTCAGATGTGTCCCAAAGGCTACCCAGGTACAACCATGGGATTTCCGAGAGCAGTCCGGCCGGATGCGCACCACACGTGCCACACCAAGGCATCCGATCGTAGTCTCTATTATTCACCAAACAAGTCCGTGGAGCATCTGCCCGTGCAGCCACAATGCTGCCCTGTCAGACCCCCAAAGTTCTCTGTGGTATTTCAACCACCAAATCCAACACAGTTAACTGCTTCAAAACGCCACTCAACAGCGTGTTCCAAAAATACCAAAGTCAATTCACTCACCTAGTGCACACAGGTACAATCGTGTATTCTCCACTACCAACTCATGGATACCAAAATGGTCAGCTCCTCGGTTACGCCCGTAGGACTCCGGCGAAGGGTCTCTAGCAGCTGGGGCTCCCTGATCTCGAGACCGGAGTAAGTCAGAATCGCTGGTCAGTCCACCCCTCTATCAGAGCTCCCCTTTCTTTGTCCTTCTTTATCCGGTTACGGGAGGACGACCCCAAACGCGGAGTCCCACCAGAGTCGCCAACTGACGTACCAAAAAAATAACATAAGGAGCTATACCTACCAATAGCCCCAATATCATTACCAAATAAACAGTCAGTTGGCAGTGAAGAAAGTTCAATTGTTTATTATACAATATACTCTATAGAGGAGCCTCTCCCATCCTCACCCATCAGGTGCGCAGAGATTGGAGAAGACTGCTGGCTCATAGTCAATACAAGACATATATACTTTCAGTTCAACACACAAAGTCACCGTAAGTGGAAAAGTACTACGTAGCTTTTGGGCCCCAAGGAAAGACCATATATGGCACACATGATTAACTCGAAACTCTGCTTTAGCTATTATGGGGGAAGGTCAGGAGGGGTGACTCCCTTTCGTCCGGGTGCCCGGGATTGCAGGCACGGCACCTCCAGGAATGCTCTTATGGCACCCAAAGCCAGATGCGACCTTGAGTCCCAGGACAGAGAAAGAATAGCGTGCATTCAGCTGCTCTCGGTAACTCAACTAAACAGGGGCCTACTGACTACTGGAGAGTAACACGTGATCACTGCTCGGATCTGACACAGACAGAGCAAAGATGGCGTAACACAATTTCAAACACAATGCAACATTGAGCTCAATGTGATTTTCTAGTTAAATGCAATTAGTTACTTTATGTATTACTTTTCTAAGCACAGGACTGGATCCTAGATTCAGTCCTGGGACATCTCCTGTAAACAGTTGGGTAAAAGTGTTTTGGTTACATTAGTGATTTTTAAGGAATATTATTGTATTTTAAAAGTTGACACTTAGAAATGTTTTCACATAGAATCACCAATGGTATCCTATGGGAGGAAATTCACTTAGCAGGTAAGTAGTGTTATTGTTACTTTTTCTAACTCAGTGGTGGGTCTTGGATCCAGCACGGGTGCATCTTCTGTAAACAGTTGAAAGAATGCTTTTAAGTCATACACGATTCTCTGAATCATTTTGTCCACCATAAGCGTGGAAGGGTATACTCAGATGTGAGTCCCTTGCTCATTGCACCATCAGGATTCAAGCAAGCCGGGCCGACGACGCCTGAAATGGCAGAAACCGGTCCCCGGAAGCTTGTTTCCTTCCCAGTATAAGAATTGGCTTGGTAGTTTGGTTTGCCCTGTTCCCATCATGCACTGGGACAGGAACAGACTAATTTGCATATAGCCAAGTTCTGAGCTGGGATGGTGCAGTGAGCTAAAAAACGGTGATGGATCAAGCCCTGATCTTTGGACTGGGTAAGAGTGGTCTGCTTAATTCAGGCACTCTGTTCATCACCACCCCCTTTTCTGAATCATCTTTAAGTCATACAGGCAATTTTTAAGGAATATTTTTAGTATGTGAAAATAGACACTTAGAAACGTTTCTAGTGAAAACAAGACAATGGATTCCTACGGAAGAAAATACAAGTTACTGGTAAGTACGGTTAGAATTACTTTTCAGGGTCAGTGCTGAGCTAAAAGATTCAGCACTGGGTTCTGTCCGGATAACAGGTGAGTAAATCGGAATTCGTTGTTCTGATGAATATTATATATATTAAAATTTTAAAGTTCCAAAACTCAACAATTAAAAGAATTACCAAGTGAAACCAGTCAATGTTAGCCTATGGAAAGAAATTCAAGTTACTGGTAATTATGGTTAGAATTTTCAGCATCAGTACTGGGCTGAAAGAGGTCTCTCCTGATAACAGGTGAGTAAATTGGAATTCGTAGTTCGGCAGATTTTATAGGAATATTTAAAAGTTCCAAAACTCCACTCTTAGAGGAATTTCCAAGTGAAACCAGTCAATGTAAGCCTATGGAAGGAAATTTACTTAGCAGGTAAGTAGTGTTCTCATTACTTTTTCTTACTCAGTGGTAGATCCTGGATCCAGAACTGGTGCATTTCCTGAAAACAGTTGAAAGAATGAGTTAAAGTCATACAGGCGATTTTTAAGGAATATTTGTAGTTTGTGAAAATAGACACTTTGAAACTTTTCTGGTGAAAACCAGACAATAGATTCCTATGGAAGGAAATTCAAGTTACTGGTAAGTACGGTTAGAATTACTTTTCAGGGTCAGTGCTGGGCTAAAAGATGCAGCACGAGGTCTCTCCTGATAACAGGTGAGTAAATGGAAATTCGTAGTTCGGCTGATTTTAGAGGAATATTTGTAAGTTTCTTAAATCAGCACTTAGAAACTTTTTCAGCAAAAAAACAGGCAATGATATCCTATGTAAAGAAATTCAAGTGACTGGTAAGTACGGTTAGAATTACTTTTCAGGGTCAGTACTGGGCGCACAGATGCAGCACTGAAGTCTCTCCTGATAACAGGTGAGTAAATCGGAATTCGTAGTTTGGCTGATTTCACTTAGGTCCATTATATATAGAGCCACTTTCGTATACCATCTCCTCCCTTCACCACTGTGCAAATACGCCCTCTACCGCGTTTTAAGTTGGGGAAATAATTCCCTTTCAATGCTGAGGGTCCCTAGAGTCCAACTAGCCCACTTAGTACATCCAGTGAGCGGCCCAGAGCTGCATAGCAGAGAGATGTAAAAAGGGGCTGCACCACCTCTCTGCAACGCAGCACAGTGGCGCTTCCTGGAAGCACCTGGTGGGCTACTTGGCCCCCATGGTCCTTCAAGATTGAAGGAAATTTTTTTCCCAACTTACCCGCCACAGGGCGTGTTTGCACACATCACCACACGCCCCGTCCCCTCCCTTCACCACTGTGTAAACGCGCCCTGTGGCCGTTCTAAGTTGAGAGATTAAGTCCCCTTCAATCCTAAGGATCCCTAAGGTCAAACTAGTCCACTAGGTACCTCCAATAGGCACCACAGAGCTGCGTTGCAAAGAGGTGTAAAAGGGGTGTGGCCTCTGAACACCTGTCTGCAACTAGCCCACTAGGTACCTCCAGTATGCGCCAGGAGGCTGCGTTGCAGAGAGGTGTTCAGAGGCCAGGCCCCTTTTTGCAACACTCTGCATCGCAGCTCTGTGGCACTTTCTGGAGGTCCCTTGTGGGTTAGTTGGCCCCCAAGGACCCTCAGGATTGACAAGGAATTAATTCCCCAACTTAGACCGCGCCACAGGGTGTGTTTGCAAACATGTGAACTCAGGCACTGCCCCCTCCCTTCCCCACTGTGCAAACGTGCCTCGTGGTGTGTTTTAAGTTGGGGGATTAACTCCCCTTGAATACTGAGGGCCCCTGGGGTGCAACTAGCCCACCAGCTACCTCCACTAAGCTCCACAGAGCTGCGTTGCAGAGAGGTGTAAAAAGGGGCGTGGCCTCAGAACACCTCTCTGCAACGCAGCCCCCTGGTGCATACTGGAGGTTCCTGGTGGGATAGTTGGCCCCCAGGGACCCCCAGTATTCATGAGGAATTTGTTCCCCATCTGCAAACGCACCAGGGGGTGCGTTTGCAGAGTGCAGCAAGGAGGGAGCGAGGCCTCTGGCGCAATGCCAGCATTTATTTTTTTCCTATTTTAAGAAGGGGGGCTATGTAGCCCCCCTTCTTTTTCTCATTGTTGGGTCCTGGGGACCCCATCCCCCAGGACCTGCCCCCTAATTTTTGTTTAAATGAAACAAAGTGGGAAGGGGTCACATGGCCCCCCTCCCGAGGCCTTAATCAGCCCCGGGTACTCCATCCCCCGGGGCTTGGCCCTTTCTTTTTTAGATTATATTTTAGGAGGGGGGCTACCTTGGCCCCTCCTTATGGCCCTGGAGACCCCATCCCCCGGGGCCAGCCTTTTTAAAAATATTTATTTAATTTTTTTATAATTTGAGGAGGGGGGGCCGTGTGGCCCCCCTCCTGGTCCACTAATAGCCCCGGGGACCCCATACCCAGGTTGGGACCGTGGGGAGGTCCCCAATCCCCCCCGGTCCCACCGGCTCCCCGCCTCCTGCAGGAGACGGCATTTCTTTTCCACACAGGGAGGAGCTAACATGCTGCTCCCCATGTGGGAAAGCAATCTGCTTTGCTATTTGGAAGAGAGAGCAGGTTTTCCAGTGAGCAATTAGTGATTTATTATTCGTGAAGCTCGCCCTGCCAGCATAACGTTTCGGCCTGCCCAGAGGCCTTGATCACATGACGCCAGCCTGGGAGGGGTTACTATTTAAAGTGCAAATACTAATTTGACATGGTTTACAATTGGTTGATAGAATTAAGGTCAAATACCACTGACAACAGACTATATACACAATAAAGAGGTAAACAGCACTTACAACGAAACTTTTACAACGCACTACCATTACAACGCGGTCATTACAACGCAAACTATTACAACGCATTGCTCTGGGGGGCGCTCTAGGATAGGGAATAGGTTAATTTACTATCCAATACCCTTCCCTAGTGTCCACGGGGACTGGAGTTGGAATTGTAAATTAAACTATTCACTATCCAGCACCCAAAAGCGCTATGCGTTGTAATGGTATGCGATGTAAAAACCGCGTTGTAAAGGCAGGCGTTGTAATAGCCTGCGTTGTAACGTCATACATCCCAATAAAGATCGCGTTTAGGATTGGAAAGGTTCTTACATAAAATTCATTTCACAATGTACAATGACCATTGATAAAATCATTTCATTATTATTAAGAAAAATCGATACAAAAACGCTCTCAAAAGATATAATAAAAGCATGAACATATCATAAATATATGTGACTCAGGTCTTGTGCAAATGTACAAAGACAAACCATGATATTCTAAAACCTTCAATCATGTGTATAACGGGCATAACTTACTGCATAATGCAGAGAGACAGCATCAACGTAAAATACGTTTTCAATCACTATCCCTTGTCATAAGCTCTTGCGGTCTACTATTCTGTGTACTCAGACTGTGTTGGCTAAACTGAGGTTAGCCAAATACTGCCGAAGTGGGCGTTTTGTTCGAGTGGACACATCAGTTGTTAAAGACCTATATGTGAACCATGTGGGTGCAGCTAGTGAAAGATGTGACTGTGGAAATAAAAACGAAAAAACCCCATTTTATTCTTTATAATGTATTAAACAGATAACTGCGGCAGAGTGACAAGCAGTGATTAGCACCTTGAATGACCCACCAGAAACCAGCCTTAGATGTAAGAGTTGGTGCCACCTGACTTGACAACCTTACCAGAAGGCTCAGACGTGTTACTTACATATAGTCAAGTCAAGCTAAAGCTTAAAGACACATCTAACAGCTTACAAACACGTGTAAAAATCTTCTGAAGCATTGAGGCCAGCTGGGGTCTTGCTATCCAGTTCAAGGATATATTTAGTTTCTGTCGCTCGCAGGATAGCCTCTCTGTTACCCCCTCTCCTAAGTGGGCCAACAGCATCAATCACGTAATATTGCAATAATTCGCTTCTATTATCGTGATGCTCTTTTAAAAATGCCGCGCGACCGGATATGCAGTGTCGCTGGTGTTATTGGCTCTGATGTGCTCGAGTATCCATTTGTGGACCTGCAGCTTGGTGCTACCAACGTAGCACAGGCCACACGGACACTCCAGCACGTATATTGCAAACTCGGTCTTGCATGTGAGCTGCTTGGTTATTTTTAGGGGGGTCTCAGAAAAGGGGGTAGCTACTTCGGTCTTATTGACTCCATGCTTGCACGCTTTGCATCTTGCACACTTGCGAAAGCCTCTGCTAGTATGCAGCCAGATGACAGGGGTGATGACTTCCGGGTTGGACTTAACCAGAGCATTACTCATTGAGCGTGCTTTCCTGAAAGTTATCAGCGGTCTAGGTGACATGTATTTTCCGATTACTGGATCATTACGAATGAGACTCCAATGTCTATTGACAATTCTCCTAAGAGCTCCAAGTTGTTTATTGAATGTCCAGATTAGCCTGGTAGGCTGTTTGGAATCACTTTCGACCTTTTTCCTACCTTTTTTGTGTGTTAGAACCTCCTGTCTAGGGAATGCATTCGCTTTTCTTATGGCATTACCGATGTCTGTCTCCTTGTAGCCTCTAGCTAAAAGCCTGATTTTGCTGGCCTGCTGAGCTGCGAAGCATTCCTGTTCCGTGCTGCATATACGCCTAATACGCAACATCTCCCCATAGGGAATGCTGCGTATTAAATGGGCTGGGTGGTGGCTAGTGGCGTGCAACACAGTGTTGCCAGCCGTTGGTTTTCTGAAAAGCTTGGTTTCTATGTTGCCATTCACTATCATGATTTCTACCAAAAAGTGTGCTACACTTTGGCTAATGTTGGAAGTAAACGCCAGATTGAATTCATTGGTATTGATACGATCTACAAAAGCCTCTGCTTGTGACAGGGAACCACGCCATATTAAAAATATATCATCGATATATCTAACCCACTGTATAATGTGTTTACTACCGTTCTCATTGTAGTCACCATGGATTACCTGCCTCTCCCAGTAGCCTATTTGAAGACAGGCGTAACTGGGAGAGAAGCAGGCACCCATGGCGACGCCCCTGATGTGTTGGTAGTATTGGTTATTAAACATGAAATAGTTATTGTTCAAACAGTGGTTAATCATGGCTACTAACATTCTGTTGTGATTTGACATTCCAGCCGGTCTAAAATCCAGATAATACTGAATCGCCCTGATACCATCCTGGTGGTGAATACTGGTGGGCGAGTGATCAATGAATATTGAAGCACTCAGTGTTTGTGAAAATACCCCTCACACACCAACAGGCCCCTTGGTGTCATGCTTCATCATCGGGGTCTTCGCACCCCTCTATCGGGATGCGGCGTGCTGCGACCAACGACTACGTGGGAGCACTTAAGGTATTGGCTATGTGTGGTGTACACTGTGTGGGTTATGTTTTTAAGTGAGTAGGGTGTGTGGTGAAAAAAGTTAAAAAGTACCTGGCGCTAGAGTGGGAAAGAGAACATTTTTTATTCTGTACTCTGGCTGGTACCGTTAAAAGAAAGTGCAGGGCGAGGTCAAACCTGTTGTATTAATGAACAGGACCTCTGATGTGCTGTTGTGTCGACATGTTTCGGAGACAAGCTCCTTCTTCAGGACAGGGGCACAGACTCCCTTCCCTACTCACGTCTTCTACTACATAAAAAAGTGTATTTACATAAAAGTGAAAGTTTAATTGGCTAAGTGTGCCTACAGCGGTCTGCTACAAGCACAATGACCCAATAACTTTGGCGCCGCTTCATGAATCTTCACAACATTTTCAAAAAAACATCCCCTTATCTATTTAGTGTGTCCGCACTCCGCAGTGTTTATTAAATAGTACTGTTCGTAACGAGATGCACGTAAAACGAAGAACTACGCCACGCCGTTAGGTTTATTAAATGGAAATCGCATTAACGTTCAGTTCTTTAACAACTGACGTCTGTTTTTGCCCCTGTCCCTGTAAATTACAGGGTAACAGACCATAAGTATTTGACATGAAGAATCACGCCCAAATCCTGTGAATCCACGTGTAAAGCTGCCTATGTGTTCACTGATGAAAACGTACCCCTGATTTCAAGTACCTAGCCTGATTAATTCATGTCAGCTGACATCATAGATGCTGGACAGAGAAATGAACTGAGCCCCTGCTTGACGGACCACCCCGAAACTTTCAAAACAGCAGCTGGGCCAATAAGGGGATGTTTTTTTGAAAATGTTGTGAAGATTCATGAAGCGGCGCCAAAGTTATTGGGTCATTGTGCTTGTAGCAGACCGCTGTAGGCACACTTAGCCAATTAAACTTTCACTTTTATGTAAATACACTTTTTTTTGTAGTAGAAGACGTGAGTAGGGAAGGGAGTCTGTGCCCCTGTCCTGAAGAAGGAGCTTGTCTCCGAAACATGTCGACACAACAGCACATCAGAGGTCCTGTTCATTAATACAACAGGTTTGACCTCGCCCTGCACTTTCTTTTAACGGTACCAGCCAGAGTACAGAATAAAAAAATTTCTCTTTCCCACTCTAGCGCCAGGTACTTTTTAACTTTTTTCACCACACACCCTACTCACTTAAAAACATAACCCACACACTGTACACCACACATAGCCAATACCTTAAGTGCTCCCACGTAGTCGTTGGTCGCAGCACGCCGCATCCCGATAGAGGGGTGCGAAGACCCCGATGATGAAGCATGACACCAAGGGGCCTGTTGGTGTGTGAGGGGTATTTTCACAAACACTGAGTGCTTCAATATTCATTGATCACTCGCCCTCCCTATTATATGTTGGATTTCTTTTGTTTATTTGAATATCTATTGGAGCACAAATCCAACGTTTGGCTCTGCCTCCCTCCTGTGTTTATGATATGGTGAATACTGGTGTACAGTGATGTAATGTCTAAGGTTATAAGCCGACAATCAGCATCCCAAGTCATGTTGTTAATTTTTCTCAGGAAATCTCCAGAGTCTTGAATATAGGAAGGTAGTTCACTCACAAAACTTTGTAAAAATGAATCAATATAGATGGTGGTGTTCTCCAATAATCCTCCACGAGCAGAGATGATGGGTCTGCCCGGGGGTGTAGTCGCGTCTTTGTGTACCTTTGGTATGAGATACAGAACTGGCGTGGTTGGGTGATCATTTTTCAAAAACTTGAGCTCATCTAGGCTCAAAAGCCCCGTACTCCGCCATCCCATTAGCAGCGAGTAGAATTCAGTCTGTGCCCTTCTCATTACTGTGACATCACAACGTCGGTAACACGTTTGATTATTTAGTTGTGAGTGAGCTTCCTGAAGATACAGTGAACGGGGCCATAGGACGACATTGCCACCCTTATCTGCTTGGCGGACAATGATGTTACTGTCTCCTTGAATCCTTTTGACCAGACTAGTGTATTGATTGTTATGCATGTAATGTTGATGATTGGTTTTCAATATTTTAACATGCAGATTCTTAATCTCTTTGGTGGCCAGTTCATGAAAGATGTCGATGTTATCATAAAGCATCACAGGCATAAAAGTTGACCTAGGTTTACATTTTGAAATGCCAGCAGTGTTACAAGCAATAGGTTCCTCTGGGCCCTGTGAGCTTGATTGTTCCGCTCTTAGGGACTCCAAATTATGCACTAGCCGTAGATCATGAACATTGATATCCCGGGTGCTGTCTCTAGATGGTATAGTTTCCTGAGTGGTGTGAACTTTGTTACATGCAAAATATTTTTGCAACTTTAATTTGCGTGTAAATTTGAAAAGGTCAATCCTTGTTTTCGCATAATTAAAGTTGCTGACAGGGCTATATGACAGTCCCAATGCCAGAGTTTGCAAATCAGATTTGGTGAGTGTCACTTTAGTGAGATTGATAACTGAAAATTCATTGCTGGACTGGGTGGGAGACATTACCGTTTGTTGTTCCATTTCTTTTGAAAGGTTTTCTTTTTCGGTATTGCGCCTGGTGCGGGCTTGCCTCCGCCTGCGTCGCTTGATGTTCCTGGCTTTGCGCTTTGTTGAAAGGGTCTCCTGGGACCCAGTGTGACGCGTCGATCTTGGCACAGGCAGTCCACCTCCTGCGCCAGTGAAAACCGGGTAAACCCCAACTGTGAATTTACTCTGGTTGCCTCTGTGTCCGATCCACTGTCAATCATCGAGCTTAGATCTGACATTGATGAACCAAGAGGTGGCGCATCTGAGGATGTTGACGCAGTGTGGCCCACAGATACAGTATGAGAGGAGGCCTTGGAAGTGGCTGCTTTAATGGCGTCAAACTTCTTGGCAAACGTAAAAATACATCCCTCCTGATAATCTATTTTGTCTCTTTGAAATTTGAACCCCTTCCTCTTATTAATGATCTCTTCCTCCTTACTCAGTCTAGCCAACATCTCATCATTCATTTTGTCGTACTCCACTGTGCTTCCAACATTTAGTGCTTCAATCTCCTTGTTAACTTCAGCTATCTGCAACTCAAGTGTAGCACGGTCGCTTTCCGCGTATTTCACCAAAATAGTTGTAAGCCGGCGGGACGATTCCAAATTGCACTCCGCCCACTCCTTCAGCATATTTGGATCAGGCAACTCATAGCTCGGAGCAAGCATAATTCTTAGGCCCCGGGGAATACAGTCTACCTCCAAGTATCTACTGAGGGACCGGTGTTCCCACCACTTGGCCTGTTCTCTTCTCATGAACTTTTCTAGTTTTTTAAACTTGTCATGCAGGCCAGTGCCTTCCTCACTGCTTGTTTTAGCTGCCGCAGTCACATCTGACCCCCCAGCCGGGGAGTCATTAAACAAGTCAAGGGCTGCCTCCTCTCTCCCCCTCTTGGCGTCAGCTGACATGGCGCTTCGTTTTGTACAAAAAATGCTAATGCGTACTCACAGGTCCCAGGTACACTCGCCTTGGTGGTTTGCGCCGTGAGACCCTGCAAACTCCTTCTCCAGACTGTGTTGACGGCAATACCGGTGCAGCGGACACCCGGCGCAAGCAGAAACAACCGTCTCGCTGCATCGTGTCCGTTTTCAGGTGTAGAGTCGAATGCTATCGTCCGGGGGCTGGAGTAGAATCTCCCCAACGGGAGTGTTGAAGACTTCCGGAACACCAGAGGTTACAGCTTCCTGCACGCTCCGCCACGTAGATGAAGGAGGGGTCAGCTCAAACCAGAGAAGCCAAAAACCGGTTAAAGGATATATATATATATAAAACCTACTGGTGGTCAAAAGTACGTATTTATAGTTGGGATCTAGTTTCCATAGGATGATACATCAAGCACAGGCTGAGAAAATGGGGGTCAAAAAAAGTGTTTCCCATGATAATTCTCAAAGGAATTTTAGACACGACTACAGCCTAAAGCTCTGGATGGGCTTACACCAAATTAGCCAGAAAGGTAGCTCCTGGTTCAGAAAGAGCACTTTTTGTTATTTGGTGTACATCTATTCAGTAGTTTTGGAGATTTTAAAGAAAATCCACATTTGTATATCTAGAAGCATGAATATTAAAGATCTCAGCCAGAGATCTGATTGAGTGCCAAAACTTTAACCAGGAAGCCATTTTGGGACACAACTTTGGGGCTGCGGTCCCCCAGGGACTCTGCCAGTGAAAAAAAAATTTGTTACGGAATTGTGAGGATTTGCAAATTTGTGGCAAAAAATATCCCCAAGAAGTAGTGTACCAGAAGGCACGTTTGCAGAGTGGCGGATAAAGGGTGCGTGACCTCGTACCAGGTCTCAGCAATCCTGCTCTGGGGACTTACTAGAGGTAACAGGAGGGGTAGTTGGCCCCCAAGGATGTCATTGGGGACCAACTACCCATCCTGGTATCTCCAATAAGTCCCACACAGCAGGATTGCAATAAGGTCTTTGAAAGACACTCCCCTTTCTCCACTACTCTTCTCCCTGCATCCCAAAGCAATGTCTGTTACCCTGCTCACTTCATAGTGGGCAGGGAAAAAGGCATGCCCTGCTTTTAACCAGCGAGTGCATTTTCTGCTCTCACTTGTTGAAAGCAGAGCTGAGTTTGCTATGGCATAGGATGCCATAGCAAACTGAAATGTACGAGGGGTAGGCACCCCAGGACATTGCTGGAGCTGGCCCTGATGTGGTGGCAGTCCCCAGGTTGAGCTCCTTGAGGAGGCTGTGCTGCTCCCTCCTTTGTTCCAATTTGCCCCGGGAGGTGGCAGTCCCTGGGCTGTGAGGGAGGTGTAGTGCTTCCCTCGCATGGTTTTAAAAATAATTATTTAATGCATGTGCCCCAGGGAGGTGGCAGGCCCCAGGGCAGCAGGGAGGCTGAGTACCCCCCCACATTTGTATACAACAGTGTCCCGGGGAGGTGGTGGTCCTCGGGGCAGTGAGGGAGCTGCAAGACTCCCCTCCCTATAATTAAGTTACTGCCCTGGAGAGGTGGCAGTCCCCAGGGCTTCGGGGAAGGCCATAAGTCCTTCCCTCGCATTATTTTATTATAACATTTGTGCCCCGGGCTTTCCATAGGCCTTTCAATAGCCCAAGGAGGGGAGTCTGTGTGCCCCACTGTGTGTTTACCATGCTCCCAGGATGCAACTAGCTAACAAAAAAATGCTTTTTCCCCCCCGTGGGGTCCCTGAGAGATCCCCCATCATATCTGGGGGATCAGGGTATTCCTTTCCAGGGTATTTTTTCTGGGACTTTCCTTCACTCCGAGCCCCAAGATGGCTGCCAACAGAGTCCCAGATATCTATATTTTTTAAAGACAGATATCTCAATAACTACTGAACAGATATGCACAAATCACAAAATGTATGCTTTCAGGACCAACAGCTAGCTTTCTGCTAAATGTGGTGTAATTCCGTTCAGTAGTTTGGGCTGTAGTTGTGTTTAAAAATAAATATAAAATACTGATAGACTTAGCATGGGGAAAACATGTTTTTTGGACCCCCTTTTTTCTCAGCCCCCGCTTGATAGATCACCTCAAAACGTTCAACACAGCAGCTGAACCAAAAAGGGAAGTACTGTGAAACTTGTGTGGAGATTTGTCAAGCGGTGCCAAAGTTACTGACAAAATAAAAAGCTTTTCCTATGGAAACTTTGGTCCTAATTATAACAACCTACTGGTGACCGCCTGCAAGTAATATATTCACTGAGCAACCAAAGGTTACAGGGATGTTAGAGTTAGGAAACAGAATTCAAAAAAGCTTAGAAATGTACTGACATGGTCAGTGACATCACTGATGACATCATCCACCGAACCAATCACATACCCACTGCCTGTTATTTTGCCTCTTTCTTTTCACTCCTGACTTTTATTTTGTATCTTTCTTCTGATTTCTGACCTTTATTCTGCCTCTTGCTTCCAGTTTTCTGGCCTCTATTTTGTCTCTTTATGCTCCCTTCTGACCTTTGTTACCTGTTTCTGCTTATTTCTGACCTTTATTCTTCCCCTTTCTGCTCATTTCTCACCGTTATTTTGCCTCTTTCTGCTCATTGCTGACCTTTGTTTTGCCCCTTTCGACTCATTTTTCATGTTAATTTTGCCTTCTGCTGCTGGTTTCTGATATCTATTTTGGCGCTTTCTGCTCCTTTCTGACCTTTATTTTGCCTCTTGTTGTTTCTGCTTTTGCCTTATTCTGCTCATTGCTAACATTTATATTGTATCTTTCCGCTCATTTCTCAACTTTATTTTGTCTCTTTCTGCTTTTTTCTCATCTTTATCCTGCCTCTTTCTGCTCATTGCTAACCTTTGGTCTGCAACTTTCTGCTGGTTTTTGTCACCTTTATTTTGCCCTTTTTCTGCTCGTTGCTGACCATTTTTTTGCCTTTTCTGCTGGTTTCTAACCTTTATTTTCCCTCTTGATGCTGGTGTCTCACCTCTATTTTGCCTCCTTCTGCTTATTACTGACTATTATTCTGCCTCTTCCTGCTCATTTCTGAACTCTATCGTGCTTCTTTCTGCATGTTACTCACCTTTATTTTGCATCTTTATGCTCATTGCCGACCTTTATTTTGCCTCTTTCTGCTGATTTCTAACCTTTATGCAGCCTCTTTCTGTTCCTTTCTCACCTTTATCTTGCCTCTCTCTGCTCATTGCTGACTTTTATTCTGACACTTTCTGCTCATTGCTGACTTTTATTCTTCCTCTTTCTGACCTTTATTTTACCTATTTCTGTTCGCTCCTGGACCTCGGGGGAACCTCACGGTACCCACGGTCCCAGCCGGCTCCCCAGCTCCATCGGTAGCCTGCATTGCTCCTGTACATAAGGTGCAGCCAAAAATACTGGTCCATCCATGAATTTGTTGCAAAATAGCAGCATAAAAACCCTCCTGGGTCCCCAAACGCCTCAACCACAGAAGTCCACCATCAGCCGGATCTGGAAGCGCCGATGAAATCATCCCGTCTCCTCCCTGCAGTCACGGAATGCTGTTAGCAACGGCCCAATTGCTAAAGGTGGGTGCGGTGGGTCAGTACGAATCCAAACCTTGGATGAACAAATATATATATATTCACTGAAAAACCATAGCTTTTAGGGGTGTTATAGTTAGGTGGACATTTTACTCGTACAAAACCATTGAAATTCCTCCGTTATAGTTAGTTGTAGTCACTATAACTCACGCGCCCGCAATCCACTGCTGATGATGTCACATATTACATCATTCATGACATGGTCAGCGACATCACTGATGACATCTCAAATGACACTGATGACATCACTGATGACATCATCTAGTGAATGTGGTTTGGTTCGATATTTAAACAAGTAATATATATATAGCAATCTGCATTGAAGACTGAGTGGATGTATAAGTGTCTTGATGGAGGATTTAGTAGTACTGTATTTGAATGTCTAAGTGACTAATTTAAAGTGTCTCACTAAATATATGGGATAGTGATTAAACTGTGTGAATACCTGTATCACTCTATCTCTTGCTGTGTAAACTACTACATAATTTGATTACTAGCTATATGAAAGTCTATATTAGTTATTAATTAGTTAAGCGAGTATTTGTATGGGATAGTGAATGAATGTGTGTGTGGTTGGGTGGGACATGTGTGCCTGTCCAAAGAGGTGTAAATAGTTGATTGAGAAGGTATATGAGGTTAAGACTGTACGTGGAAACAGTTGTTTGGGTGAGTGAATCTCTTTATGGGTGTGATGATGAGTAAATATATTTCTCAATGATACATGTCCAACAAACTAGAAATATAAAAGGCAGTGTATGTGACAGTTGTTGTAAATAAATAAGTATACATAAGACTCTGTAATTGCATGAGTGACTATATTGAAAACTGTGTACCTATAATAGTGATTTCATCACACAGTATGTATGAGTTACTATCTATATGAATAAAGTGGTGTTTGTATAAGTGTGTAGCTTAGTAAATATAAGTATGATCAATTGTTTGCATAAGTGAGTAGGATGACTGCATAACTGAATAGGATGTGTACTGGTGTGTAATGTTGATGTAGGTGTATAAGTATATTTAATAATATTCTATTGATCTTTGTTAGCATGTATGAGTGAATCTATAGGTAAGTGTTTAGATGTGTGTGTAGATGTAGGAATCACTGAGTGGGTTTTTAGAAACTTGTATTGGTTTGTGAATTCTTTCAAATATGGTAGTCCATATTTTATGAGTGTTGAAAGGTTATACTAATGTATGATGAGATGTATCACATTGTCACGTGGACGATGTCATCAGTGATGTCATCAATGATATCATTTGAGATGTCATCAGTGATATCATCAGTGATGTCACTGACCATGTCATGAATGATGTAATATGTGACATCATCAGCAGTGGATTGTGGGCGCCTGAGTTATAGTGAGTACAACTAACTATAACAGAGGAATTTCCATGGTTTTGTATGAGTGAAAGTTCCACCTAACTATAACACCCCTAAAACCCATGTTTTTTTCAATGAATTTCCAAGGTTTTTTAAATGCTAATTCCTAACTAGAACATGTCTGAAACCTATGTTTTTTTAGTGAATTTAGAAGGTTTTTTCAGTTTTCATTTTGTTTTACTACATTTTTTAAATATATTTATTTTTAGATATCTTATTTTTTAAATTACATTACACATTTTTATTATATATATTTTTTTTAGAAATTAAAAATATTAGAGGCCAGATGTAGGAAGGCTATTACCGGTCGGTAACGGCCAAAATCGGCCGTTACCGACCGGTAATAGACTTTTCCTATGTAGGAGGCATATTTACCGATTCGGTAAATAACGAATTGGTATTTACCGATTCGGTATTTACCGAATCATCATTTACTGATTCAGTATTCACCAAATCGGTAAATGAAATGTAGAAAGCACTTCAAAGAGTGCTTCTGGGATTTAAGGATTCGTTATTTACCGCCAACTATTAGTTGGTGGTAAATTACGAATTCCTATGTAAATGCAAATCTGTGCATTTACACCTGTGCCATGTGACAGACATACATGCCCTTAGGGCATGTATGTGTGCCACATGTGCACACAAGCACTAATTAGGGGTGCAACAGGGTGTCAAAGTGACACCCTGTCACCCTTGACTTTTTCCCAATTTTACCGAATAGGTAATTACCGATTTGGTAATTGATATTCATTCCTATGGGCCTTCAGGCCCATAGGAATGAATGGCAAATCCCGAATCGGTAATTACCAATTCGGTAAATACCAAATGTTAACGATTCGGTATTTTTTACCGAAAAATTATCTACATAGCATTTACCGATTTGAAAATACCGAATCGTTAAAATTCGGTATTTTCGAATCGGTAAATGTCAATTACCTACATCTAGCCCTAAATTTTTTCTTTTTTTTAATTTTACATTTTTTAAAATATATTTATAATATTTCTTTCTTGTTTTTTTTCCAATTTTTTTTCGAGAGTCGCGCTCTCATAGCGCACCTTATTCAATCACTGCGCAGAAAATAGCCGCCATTTTAGAATTGTCCACGCAGGTTGTGCGACAGATGCGTATTTTCATGCGCGATTGCTATGTGACTGGTACGCAACTCCAGGGGCATAAGCGACACATGCACATTACTTTATGCGACGCTCGCGCCTTTACGCGTGACGTCATATACATGTTCGACGCGGTGGGTGCGCGACTCCCGCAAAACAAAATTTTATGTCTAAAATGATATATATATGTAGTTAATATACATATTAGGGCAAGACATTATGTAACCTAATCATAAAAATAATGTATTTTTACTTTTAATAAACTTTAATTACTCTTTAATGCAATTTTGCGAAGTTGCATTAGGTGCGTGCTGCCGGTGCGCAGGGTGCGCGGACCCCATGTGACCTGGGAAAAAAAGATTTGATTGGTTCATAACTTTTCCCATTGTAACTATTGAAGGACCCCACCCATTTCAATCATTCTTCTTAGAGCTTCTTTGGAGACAGAAGCTTCTTTTGAAGAACTTCTATTGGATTATTTATTTTCTGATATTTTCCAATTTGAGGACAAAATGGCTTCAGGACAACAGCCTTCATAAGAATCGGACCATTCTTCGGACGAAGAATTTGTTGTGGAACCTCCACCTCCAAAAAGACCTTCTTCAGTGGTGTGGAAGTTTTTTACCTACCCTGAAGGACAAAAGAAGGTGAATGCCACAAAAGTCACCTGTAAAATCTGTGGTAACGTTCTTTCAAGAGGCAGTGCCGATAAAAAGTACTTGTGTGGCACTGCAAGTATGTACAAACATCTTAAGAGTCTGCACCCTTTTAATCTGTCTCAGGAGGAGTGCAGGAGACTTCGAGACAACCCTCCAACTACAGTGCCAAGTACTTCTGCCAGTTCATCTTCGCCAGCACGTCCGGACATATGTTGCGAATTTGCACACATAAAAATACACTGCATCAAGTGCAACCAACTTCTCTGCTATGGAGAGCAGTCTGTGGACTTAGTCAGTACAGCACAACGAAACCACCGCTGTTAGACTTTTTTTCTGGGCTGTTTGTTCCTGAAATTCACTGTTTTTTTCGTCCTTTTTTCTTTTGAAAAGCAACAAAAGAATCAGAAAATTGTTCAAAAAACAAAAAAAAATATAAAACAAAAAAACAAAAAAAAAGTTATTTTCAGAACTAACTATTCTGGTTAAAGAAAGAGCTATATTTGTATGATAGTGTATGAAAGTTTGTTTTAATATATGCATAGTGCATAGTTGACTGAAAGAATGCATTAGTACTGTATGGTGTATGTACAAGTGCAGAACTATAAGGAAGTGCTGTAGCATGACACTTTTAGCTCTTTAGCTGCAGTGTGCTGTGGTACTTCCGAAGCACAGGGATGCAACATATGTACATAAATATGTTGCAAGTCTATGCTTCCCTCTGCACTGCTGCTTAAACTGCAGCCATGCGGTGACACAGACCCCCTTGCACAATGGCGCAAGGATATCTGTGTCAGGTTTCCCTGCTCTCTCTTTCAAAATCCAAACCAAGTTTGCTATGGGAGGGCGGGAGCCACAAGACTCCCACCCTCTCATAGCAAACAGCAGTGTCCCGGAAGTGGGCACCCTGGGACACTGCAGGAGCCGGCCCTGGGGTGGTGGTCCCCAGGGCCCCCAATGGCTCCAGAAGGGGGGCTACGCAGCCCCTCTCCCACAATACACAAAGCCCTGGGGGTGGTGGTCCTCAAGGCTTGGTGGGGCGGTTGAGCCCCCCACCCACGTATTTTGCTGGAGGGGGCCTTGGAACCCCCAACCATTTATTTTCAAAGCCCCGGGGGTGGTGGTCCCCGGGGCTTGGGGGGGCCATTGAGACCCCCACCCACGTATTTTGCTGGGGTGGGTCTTGGAGCCCGCAACGATTTATTTTGTAGCCCCGGTGGGTGGTAGTCCCCGGGACTGGGGGGCCCCTCTGGAACCCCCATAAATTTTAATAATTTTACCCCCGGGGGCTAATTATTAAAGAAGTTCCATTTTATTTTTATTTTTTTTGCGGCAGGGCCCGCGCACCCTGCGTGCACTTTGCGAGTCCTTGTGGGACCCCCTAAGCAGGTCTAGATGGTCAGGGTATTTCTAACCTGCCCCCTTTATACATTTTGCACACTTGTTCCACTGACTTCTTCAGCCTCGCATCTACCGAGGCACAAAATGGCTACCGACACTTCCTGGTTTTGAATGTTGACAGCCAATTAGCATTCAGCGCGTGATTGAGACCGTGCGCTTAAGGGTGCGTGCAGGATTCGCGGATCCACCGCGGTCAAAGATATATATGTACTTTTAATTGTCATTTTCTCAAGAACTACCAAACGGATTTACACCATTTAAGCAAAAGGCACGAGTCTGAACTAAGGACTACCTATTTGCCAAATTTGGTGTAATTCCATTCAGCAGTTGAGGCTGTAGCCGCGATGAACGGTTCCTATGGAAAATTGCATGGGGAAAACACGTTTTGGGACCCCCTTTTTTCTCGCCCCCGCTTTACAAATCACCCCAAGACTTTCAGGATAGGAGTGGACCGGAGCTGGCCATTAGTTTTGAAAATTTTGCGAAGATTTGTCAACCGGCGCCAAAGTTATTCCAAATAGAATGTTTGGGATTTCCTATGGAAAATAGGTCCTAACTATAACTACCTACTGGCGACCGCCAGTAGGTAATATAGATAGATAGATATATCTATCTATATATATATCTATATATATCTTTATATATATATATATATATATATATATATATATATATATATATTCACTGAAAAAAACATAGGTTTCACACCAGTTATAGTTAGATGGAAATTTTACTCGCATAAAACCATTGAAATTCCCACGTTATAGTTAGTTGGACTCACTATAACTTGCGCGTGCAATGCACTGCTGATGACGTCACATATTACATCACTCATGACATGGTCAGTGACATCACTCATGACATCACTGATGACATCTCAAATGACATCACTGATGACAACATCCTTGTGACAAAGTGGCAGACCTCCTATCAGCATAAAATAACCTTTGACACACACATTCAAAAATAGAAACTAACATTTTCTTAAAAAAGGAGAAACCAATACCAATTACAACAACTTATTAGGTAATTCCAACATCTACATACACATCCACTCATTCACCAACAGTTCTATATAGTCACTCATGCATGTACTAACTCATCATATGTACTCATACACCTATACATCCTGTTACACACTAATACTCATCCATATAGTTACTCACACACAAATTCACACATGCAAATAAACTATCAAAAAAACATTTACTTGATTATACTGCTATATACACACCACTACACATACTTCTACAGAAACGGAAACATATTTACTCTCTTAAGCAATCAATCAATTATAAAAACACATACTCACTAACCCACCCATACACACAATCATCCACCCATACAGTCTTGCACACATGCTGTCTTCAAAATACATACAAATAGTGAGTCACTCATTCATGCATCTGTGCTCTAAGTAATATCCCCCACCGAACTATACAGACACTGATACTGATACTCAAAAAAACAACTAATAACCCATATACACACTCATGTAGCTACTCACCAACCCATGCAGCCACTTATACACAAAGTGAGACACAGATACAGATATTTAAATATTTAAACATTACTCGCTAATATATTTATTCACTAAGATACATTTAATAAGTCAGTTAACCAATCAATTTTACACAAAAAAACATCAATTTAGACATTTATTTACCCATTTATTCTTCCATCAACCTTTAGATATACATATATAAAAAATATGTATTTTTCAGAAAGATACACATTCACTGGATGATGTCATCAGTGATGTCATTTGAAATGTCATCAGTGATGTCATGAGTGATGTCACTGACCATGTCATGAGTGATGTAATATGTGACGTCATCAGCAGTGCATTGCACGCGCAAGTTATAGTAAGTCCAACCAACTATAACGTGGGAATTTCAATGGTTTTATGCGAGTAAAATTTCCACCTAACTATAACTGGTGTGAAACCTTTGGTTTTTTCAGTGAATTGAATAGGTTTTTTAAATGCTAATTCCTAACTATAACTGGTGTGAAACCTATGGTTTTTTCAGTGAATATATATATATATATATATATATATATATATATATATATATATATATATATATATATATATATATATATATATATATATATATATATATATAATTTCTATGGCAAAATGAAACACCTCATTTTGTTCCTTTTCAAATTAAATGTATTAAGTGCTACCACTTTATTCCAATCAAGATGACTTCAGGTGTGCCATACTTTTGTCATAAGTAAGACTGTTATCGTTCTAGTTGTTCTTTAGAACACTCTGGGACATTCTGTCATTGGGCTATAGTTGGGCTACCTCTGGCTGATATTTGGGCTACATTTATTTTTTTTGTCTCTGGTGGCCATCTTTGGGCTACATTGGGCTACATTGAGCTACATTGGGCTACATTTGGGCTCTAACATATATATAGCCCAATGTAGCCCAATATATATTTTTTCAAAGTTAATTTTCGTAAAACCCACTGGAGCATATATCTTGAGACATAGCAAAGGCACATCGGGGTACCAGTCCCTACAATTTTGCCAAGTTTGGTGGAAATCCATTCAGCCGTTCGGGCTAAAAGTGAGTCCAACCGCCCTATGGAAATTAACATGGGGAAAACACGTTTTGGGACCCCCCTTTCATCTCGGCCCCCGCTTGACGGATCCCCCGAAACTTTCAGGGAAGGAGCGGAGCACAGCGAGGCAAAGTTAAGGAAAATTACAGGCAGATCCCTCATTCGGCGCCAAAGTTATTCCCAATAGAATGTTGCGGATTTCCTATGGAAAACGGTCCTAACTATAACTACCTACTGGCGACCGCCAGTAGGTAATATATATATATATATATATATATATATATATATTACTGCTCCAACTCCTCAGTCTGAAGACAAAGAATTCTCCGCACTCCGGGGTAAATTTTCCAACAGTTGCTTTATTGCAGTGACAGACGCCCTCGCGTTTCGGCAGATTGCCTCTCAATGTCAATTGCCCTCTGGCAACATCCTGTTTTTAACAATTAGTTAGGTAGAGGAAGGACTACAGGCCAGCTGGTAATAGCCAGCGCCATCTTGGAGTGGTACATATTTACATATTTACAAATAGATTTGTACTGCGAACATGTTTTTACATTTTAGTTTTTTTCAAAACATATTCATACTGTCTTTTAGACAGGTGATACGTGTAAAAATTTATAACTGTATCACAAGCACTTTCCTCGTGCTATTTATCTAACTGACTCATGTCTTAACGCGAAAAGAATTAAGCCGTGTATCGGCAATTCTCCCTCCTTTTACCAGTATTTAAAATTGCATAACCAAAACAAATCAACCATCTGTTCTTTTTCAAATCATTAGACATTTTCTTATTCATCCCCTGTTTTCATTTGCGTTTTTCATCGTTACTATTTACATGTAGAAAAACAACAATTTACATAAAGACGCAATTGAAATCAAATTCATTCATTGATCACATTTCACTAGGAGGAAACCAAGGTAACTCAAAAACAACCCTCAATTATTTACAGTTCTAATATATCTTAATCCAAAAGATGAAGCCCTATGTACATATATATTTACATGTAAGCAAATGTGCATACTTAATTTCAGAAAAAATTACACTGGTGTGATTGCCACTTTCATATATATTCTATATTCAGTTTTACCTCTTTTATCCGTTGCCCTCCACCTCACTGGTTATATATCATATTTCGTACATATTCAGATTTTATCAGATGCCTATATGTACCATCATGTCTTCCCCACTGTTCAGACCCCAAGGCGTTTTGGTGTGGAGATCAATGATATATCTTGATTCCAACCTGCTGAGTTTTCTAAGCCTGTCCCCCCCTCTGATGTTATCAGGGACTAGGTCTAGACCGTAACACTGCAACTGATTACGGTCACCCTTGTGCTTGTCAGCAAAGTGTCTTGCCACGGGATAGGCTTGATCCACTTTATCAATAGCCCTCATGTGCTCCAGTATCCTGATTTTAAATGGATGTACTGTACTTCCAATGTACTGGAGTCCACAGGGGCACACTAAGCAGTACACAACATATGGTGTACTGCAAGTGATGAACTTGCTGATTTTTTTCACCCTACCAGTATCTTGGATGGTATATGTAAGGGTCCTTTTGCTGTTGCTGCAAGCTTTGCACTTATGACATGGAAAGAAACCTCTCATATGTTTTCAGGGTGTTGGTTTTTGGGGGTATTTTTTCAAGGTGGCTATGTACTAGTTTGTCACGGATAGATCTAGATTTTCTGAATGTGACTAAGGGAAAGTTAGGGACGTCCTCACCTATGACACTGTCAGTTTTTAAAATGTGCCAATTTTTCGAAGCATAGATTTTAAATGATTAGCTTCCGATGAATAGGGGGTGATTAGTCTAAATTTGCCGGTTACAGGCTTTTTGTTCTCTTTATCACACAGCAAACTTTCCCTGGTCATATTTTTCACTTTACACAGTGTTTTATTTAGTGATGTGGGATTATATCCACGGATGGCAAACCTAGCAATACATTCGGAGGCGGCCTGTTCGAAGTCACAATCGCGTGTGCAGTTTCTTTTTAATCTTAACAATTCCCCGTAGGGGATGCTTTGCACTAGTTTGGGTGGGTGGCTACTGGTTGAATGAAGTATCGAGTTACCAGCAGTTTTTTTACGATACAACGAAGTTTCAATCCTACCCTCCATTATCTGCACCTTAAGGTCCAAATAGTCCACGGTACATGGACTGATGGTACCCGTGAGGTGCAGATTTAAATCGTTGTTATTTAAACTAGCGATGTACTTCAAGGCGGTCTCCTCAGTTCCCTGCCACACGATAAATAAGTCATCGATATATCGATGCCATCTGATTACTTTACCGTCCGACATGTCGTCCCTGTAGGTTCTGGGCACCTGCTCCTCCCACCAGCCGACGAACAAGTTCGCGTAGCTGGGGGCAAAGCAGGTACCCATCGCCGTACCAGACACTTGTTTGTAATAGGTGGTTTCAAAGAGGAAAATGTTGTTATTTAAACAGAATTGTAAAAATTCTAATAACATGCAGTTATGCTGTGCATATCTCAGTGGTCTTTTTTGTAGATACTCCTTAACTGCTTCAATCCCCTTTGAATGTTCGATACAAGTGTAGAGACTTGTTATGTCCAGGACGACCAATAGATAGTCAGGTTGCCATTGCATATTTTGGATTTTTGATAAAAAGTCCTTGGTGTCTTTTACATAGGAGGTTAGCTTTTTAACAAGACTCGCCAGGAAAAAATCAAGAAACTTGGAAACATGTTCCGTCAGTCCTTGCATTGAAGAAACGATTGGTCTTCCCGCTTGACGGATCCCCCGAAACTTTCAGGGAAGGAGCGGAGCACAGCGAGGCAAAGTTAAGGAAAATTACAGGCAGATCCCTCATTCGGCGCCAAAGTTATTCCCAATAGAATGTTGCGGATTTCCTATGGAAAACGGTCCTAACTATAACTACCTACTGGCGACCGCCAGTAGGTAATATATATATATATATATATATATATATATATATATATATATATATATATATATATATATATATATATATATATATATATATATATATATATTACCTACTGGCGGTCGCCAGTAGGTATATATAGTTAGGATTTTTTCTCTATGGGATTTTTGAAAATTCTATGTCTAATAACTTTGGCGTTTGTGGACGGAATTGGCTGAAATGTTCAGGAAAATGGCACATTTTGTTTCTGAGTAGCCCTTGAAAATTTGGGGGGGGTTTGTCAAAGGGGGGCCGAGAAAAAAGGGGGGTCTCAAAACGTGTTTTTAACATTGAGTTTTCCATAGGGCAGTTGGCCTCACTTTTAGCCCGAACGGCTGAATGGATTTGCACGAAACTTGGCAAAATTGTAGGGACTGGTAGCCCGATGTGCCTTTGCTAGGTCTCAATATATGTTCTTCAGTGGATTTTGAGAAATTAACGTTCAAAAAAAGATATATATCTGTAACAGCGGACCGGGCAGCGCTCCGGTTCGCGGACTTTTCGCGGTACGGAGCTTTGTGAAGCGAAGCTGATTGGTTCTCCGGCATCTGTGAACATTCCAAACAGTCCGTAGCGGCCGCCATCTTGTCTCTCGGTAGGATCGAGAGACAAGAGGAGGCCAAAGCGAAGGGGCAAATGACCATAAGGGGGCATAGTAGATCCTCGCTGACCCCCTAGGTTTGATGTGGAGGTTTTAAAAGGGCCCCGCGGGGCAAAAAAAAAAAATAATAATAATAATCGAACGGCTGAATGGATTTGCACGAAACTTGGTAAAATATTAGGGACTGGTAGCCCGATGTGCCTTTGCTAGGTCTCAATATATGTGCTCCAGTGGATTTTGAGAAATTAACGTTCAAAAAAAGATATATATCTGTAACAGTGCTCCGCTTCGCGTAACGGAGGTTTGCGAAGCTGATTGGTTCTCCGGCGTCTGTAAACATTGCAAACAGTCCGTAGCGGCCGCCATCTTGTCTCTCGGTAGGATCGAGAGACAAGAGGAGGCCAAAGCGAAGGGGCAAATGACCATAAGGGGGCATAGTAGATCCTCCTTGACCTCTTAGGTTTGATGTGGAGGTTTTAAAAGGGCCCCGCGGGGCAAAAAAAAAAATAATAATAATAATTGAACGGCTGAATGGATTTGCACGAAACTTGGCAAAATTGTAGGGACTGGTAGCTCGATGTGCCTTTGCTAGGTCTCAATATATGTGCTTCAGTGGATTTTGAGAAATTAACGTTCAAAAAGAAGATATATATCTGTAACAGCGCTCCGCTTCGCGGAGATAAAATTATATCTGTATTACCTAGCTGTTGCTAACACCAGTTAGCGACGGCTAGTAGGAGATAGCGACCATCTTGGGCCCCACTTTGCATGTGTGATATTTATCACTAATGACATGCAAAGTGGGCATGCCAAGATGTTAGCGACTGGAAACAGTCGCTAACATCGCTATCTCCTATTATCAACTTTTGGAAATATTCGCGATAAGCGCGAATATCTCCAAAAGCTAGCACCTGCCCTGAGCAGTTCTTAGCCATGTTATTCAATGGGAGGTGGATAACATGGCTAAGAGCATTAGCTCGGTAATGCATGAATATCGCTGAGTTTTCAGCGATATTAATGCATTGCGGTCGTTTTTTATCGTATTTGCGATAAACCTTGATAATAGCAAGGTTTATCTGCGATAATTTCTGACGATGCTTAGCGGTAAAAAAATCGTTGCTAAGCATCGTTAGGGATAAATATCGCTTAACTTTGGTAATATGCCCCAACGTCTGTTAACGTTCGATTCGAAGGAAATCAGGAAGTGTTGAAAAACATTGTCTGCGCCATCTTGCCTTTTTTCAAATGCCACACTTTTGTCGTGCACGGCAGTCATTTTAGATACCTTGACCAGACCCACTCTGTGCACGCTGTCGATCCTTAGCATGGCTCCCCACCCTCGCAAGCATCTCCCCCAGGCAGTGGTCACCCCCGCTCTCTGTCTTATGCATGGGTAATAAACCACCCCCCATCTGCGCTGCTCTTCCCTGAGAATCACACCCTGTGCCCACCCGACACCTCCCTTTCGCCCTATTCACTTCCGCACCCTCTGACACTCCTTTTCCTCTGTGTCCGATTGTCCAGGCCGGTCCCAGGGTATCAGCTAGCCCTGCAGATGTAGTTTATGGCCCCAGCTGTAAAGAATCACCCCTCTTCAAAGGAGTTATAGTAGATCAAGGCCCACACTCGATGAGATCCGTCACAGCAGACGCGTTCCTATTATCTGAAAACCATCCTGTATTGTGATTGGGGAGGGGACCGAGCCTGAAGCGGAAGATTCCAGGGATGACTCTTTGTACATCAAAGTTTTTACAATTATGTGTCACATTAAAAATATATAGCACTCCAACAAAGTAGTAAGATTATAAAACTTTAATAACTTATAAATATATACAAGAAAACAAAAACAGTAATAACATATAAACATTTTTAGGGAAAAACAACGAAGTAGCGGTCGGCTGTGCGAATAGTCCCAACGCAGCACAACGACCAGATTTCTGGCGTGGGGCGTCGCGGGGGTGGGTCATCAGTAGCAAACTGTTGTGCGAATAGTTCCAAGGCAGCAGAACGATGGCACCAAGGTGATGTCCAGTAAGTTGCCGCACTGGTTTTGGTATCCTACAATGCTGCTCCGAATAACGGCGTGGGGCGCCCCGGGGGAGGCGGCGTGAACGGGCCTCTCCAGGTGGAGTCTCGTCTGTTGTAGTGGGGCGCCCCTTTACCGTTTCAGTTGCCATTCCGTCCGCTTTTGGTCCACTGTGTCAAAAGCCGCAATTCAGCTGAGTTGCGCCCACTCTTGCGGTGCAGCGATAGGCGGCTGTCACAGGACTCTCAAAATGGCGGCAGGCTGTTTCCTTTTTGGGCCTGGTCCACTGATATGGCCCTGGGACACCTTGGAAATCGGACGCTTGTCTGCTAGGTCTTGGACCCCATTCTAGAAAGCGTCCCCTCCGCCTTGAAGATTCTACAAAAGTCTTGGGGGCCCCCGACTCCTGCAGGTTTCCGGTGGGGAGCGGCTGCCATGATTGCTCGCGGAATGACCACGACGGAGCTACGAGATGGTGGTGCTCTCATGCTGACGCCAGCTTCAGTCTGAAACATCCAGAAACAAGGTGGGGCTTTCATCGTTTGGGAAAAATAAAAAGTTTTCATCCAATGAAAAGTGTTGTTTTTAGGTCATATGATCAAGCCTTCCATCATTAGGAAACCAAAAGTAAAATGAACCAATGAAAAGTTTTATAAACAAGTCACATGACCTGTTATGCGGCATAGGGTATAAAATGCGGAGAAAATACGTTGGCACGTGAGGCGGCGTCAGTAGCGGACCGATGTGCGAATAGGCCGAAGGCAACACAACGCGCCAAGATCCGGATGGCACCGAGGTGGTGTCCAGCAAGTTGCAGCACTGGTGTGGCCATCCTACAATGCTGAAAGTCGGCGTGGGGCGCCCCGTTGGCCTGTGAGTTTGCGTCAGTAGCGGACCGATGTGCGAATAGGCCGAAGGCAGCACAACGCGCCAAGATCCGGATGGCACCGAGGTGGTGTCTAGTAAGTTGCCGCACTGGTGTGGCCATCCTACAATGTTGAAAGTCGGCGTGGGGCGCCCCGTTGGCCTGTGAGATGGCGTCAGTAGAGGACCGATGTGCGAATGGGGCCAAAGGCAGCGCAACAATATTTTCTGACTAGAAGACACCACAAGGCGCTGAGATGCCAAGATTCGGATGGCACCGAGGTGGTGTCTAGCAAGTTGTGGCACTGGTGTGGCCATCCTACAATGGTAAAAGTCGGCGTGGGGCGCCCTGTTGGCCTGTGAGATGGTGTCAGTTGCGGACCGATGTGCGAATGGGGCCAAAGGCAGCGCAACAATATTTTCTGAATAGAAGACACCACAAGGCGCTGAGATGCCAAGATCCAGATGGCACCGAGGTGGTGTCTAGCAAGTTGTGGCACTGGTGTGGCCATCCTACAATGGTAAAAGTCGGCGTGGGGCGCCCTGTTGGCCTGTGAGATGGTGTCAGTAGCGGACCGATGTGCGAATGGGGCCAAAGGCAGCGCAACAATATTTTCTGTATGGAAGATACCACTAGGCGTTGAGATGCCAAGATCCGGATGGCACCGAGGTGATGTCTAGCAAGTTGCTGTACTGGTGTGGCCATCCTACAATGCTGAAACTCGGCGTGGGGTGCCCCGTTGGCCTGTGAGGTGGCGTCAGTAGCGGACCGATGTGTGAATAGGCCGGAACCAGCACAAGGCGCCAAGATCCGGATGTCACCGTGGTGGTTTCATAGTTGAGAGGCACTTCATCTGCAGTGGGGCGCCGAGATCCGGATGGCACCGAGGTGATGTCTAGCAAGTTGCTGTACTGGTGTGGTCATCCTACAATGCTGAAACTCGGCGTGGGGCGCCCCATTAGCCTGTGAGATGGCGTCAGTAGCGGACCGATGTGCGAATGGGGCCAAAGGCAGCGCAACAATATTTTTGGAATAGAAGACACCACAAGGCGCTGAGATTCGTTAGCACCGAGGTGGTGTCTAGCAAGCTATGCAGCTGAGTTGCGTGCGCACTTGCGGCGAATAGGTCGAAGGCAGCACAACAATGTTTTCTGAATAGAAGACACCACAAGGCGCTGAGATTCGGTTACCACCGAGGTGATGTCTAGCAAGTTGCCACACTGGTGTGGCCATCCTACAATACTGCTCCGAATAACGGCGTGGGGTGCCCGAAGGGGGGGGGGGGAGGCGGCGTGAACGGGCCTTCCTAGGTGGAGGCTCGTCTGCTGTAGTGGGGCGCCCCTTTACCGTTTCAGTTGCCATTCAGCTGAGTTTCGGCTGCTCTTGATGCTACAGCGACAGGCGGCTGCAACAGGACTCTCAAAATGGCGGCCTGTTCTTTGGATTTGGGCCTGGTCCACGAAAATGGCCCTGGGACACCTTAGAACTCGGACGCTCGATTTTTTTTTCCTTTCCTGTACATGCAAAAAAAGGTAAATGCCCGGTACGTTACACGCTTCATCTGCCACGATGAACTCTCCAGAGGAACCGAAAAAAAATATAGTTATGGTAACTATACCATGCATCGTCATATGGAGAGGTGGCACCAATTAATTATAGTGCTGCATAAAAGAGAGATTTGGAGGAGAACCCCTGACCTGCTAGTACATTCATCAAAGAAGTGGCACTGACAGCATCAGAGGCAAGGGAAACGGTCCCAAATATTTAGAAGAACTTTGGAAAGATTAAAATGACATGTTTAGATTGTGGCAAATTAATTTCATGTGGACAGATGAGTGTTACTCTAATAAATACAGCATATGAACATCATCATAGTCGATGGTTGGTAGAGACATTTTGACTATATCCTGGACCTGCCCGTCCTCGCCCAAAATGGCGCCGGAATAAATGGGACTCGTAACTCCTTGTTGTGTACTGGTTGCAGAACCTTGAAATCACGAGATACGCATGCAGTTTTGAAGCACATGGCGGGCGGGGACGAGAATTGATTGAATATTTCGACATCCCTATTGATATTAAGTTCTGATGTGTTATTGATTACTGTACTATTGAAAGTTCGAATTAACGTCACCCATGGTACTTGCCCGCAAATGTATATCTAGATAATTTTATTGTAACTGGCCCTGTCGTATTTTAATTATAAAATGTACGTCCACCGATTCCGTAACTGTTAGACACCTTAGTTCTTGCAACCTAATGGCCCGCCCGTTACGTTCCTCTACAGTGTAAATGTCTACTCATCATATACGATTACAGTTTGCTCCGTGGCCGGCCCACGTGGTTATAGGCTCGTATTTGTATAATGAAATTTTCACAATAAAGGTTTTTAAAAGAAAACATGGTAGTAGTATATACATTGGTAAAGTTTTTAATAATAGTCACTGTTTTAGAATCATTAAAAGCCAAGTGAAATAAAGCAGACCAATTACATGAAGGGTAAAAGCTATAATACGAAGGAACGCATTAAAGATAAATGGTCAAGGGCTGTTGTGTTTTCTACTCCTGCAACATAAAATGATCGATAAGAATCTCATATTCAGGCGTATCGGCGACTAAGACAGCAGGTCGACCCTCTTTTGCTCAACGGCTCCGTCATGGGACGAAGAAACGCTCTTTTTCTCGAAAAAAGAATATATTTTACTTGCAGGACAGTTGTAAATTTTCCGGGAAAGTACATTAGCCTGGAACATTATAACATATATTTAAGAAAAAATAATGTTCGGAAGTAATAAAAAGCGTAATTTTTAGGTCATATGACCAAGCCTTTCATCATTAGAATAAGAAAAGTAAAATGAACCAATGAAAAGTTTTAACAAGTCACATGACTTGTTATGCTTACGTTACGCGCTGCGCGCCCCGGAGGACTTCCGGATGCGCTAACGCGGCGCGTCATATGACGCATTACGCGACAACGCAGGTCCAGAATATAGTCAAAATGTCTCCACCAACCAGCGGTCGGAACACAACCCCTTTCAGCAGGCTAAATAGTTCTGTTAAATGACAACAGAAGGGACAGGCAACAAGAACCATCAGTCAAAGAGGGGAGGGCTAGTTCTTCTCTACCGGGTTACATTGGGGCGCTACCGGAACTGATCGAATTGGTAGTCTACAGTGTTTCTGGATGTTTCAGACTGAAGCTGGGTTTAGCATGAGAGCAGCACCATTTCGTAGCTCCGTCGTGGCCATTCCGCAACCAATCATGGCAGCCGCTCTTTATCGTTATTTTGGGCGGGGTGGGTGGCGGAGCCGAGCTGTTTTGCAGCCATCATTGTGTGGAGTTCAGTTCATCTCACTAGTTTTGTATTTGTCATGAGGGATTGTTCCTAATGTTTCTATTTTAGCGAGGTCAAAAAGAGATCCCATTAGTGGCCTACTGATTTTGCTCGATTCCTTTTCTTTTTTTTTACACGATTTTTCGTTATCTGCAAAGACTAAACAGAGTATTGCGACTCTGTGTTTGTTTGTAAATAGAGAATGAACCAAAGAGAACCAATTCTAAAACAGTAAATACTTGGATAACAATCAATCAAATGGAGAGAGAAGCAGGCACGACGTATTACAACGGGGTAAAGGCCTGCGTTAACTACCTTTCACTATCTGCAAAGAGAGAGTACTCCTAATAGAAATGAGGGGGGGGGGCACCATTCAAAGCAGATCAGTGTGCATAAACACGAAAATGTTTTCACTTACCACGTACTTGACATTCGACAGCTTATGATATTTGCTATTAAAAAACCATTGAAATTCACTGAAAAAACCATAGGTTATAGACCATATATAGTTAGGAATTAGCATTTACAAAACCTTGAAAATTCACTGAAAAAACCATAGGTTATAGACCATATATAGTTAGGAATTAGCATTTAAAAAACCTTATTTTACTCACACAAAACCATTGAAATTCCATATATAGTTAGTTGCACTAACTATATATCGCGCACCCGCAATCCACTGCTGATGATGTCACATATTACATCATTCATGACATGGTCAGTGACATCACTGATGACATCACTGATGACATCTCAAATGACATCACTGATGACATCACTGATGACATCTCATTTGACATCAATGACCACATCACTGATGATATCATTCATGTGACAATACAATGCATCTCCTCACATTTTAATATAACCTCTGTTTCACCCAGTGTTAAATACAGAGTATAATTTTTGAAACCATTGACACACCAATACTAGTTACTACATACACACTCACTGATTCCTACGTCTACACACACATTCACTCATTCACCCATACAATCATTCATACATACAATCACTCATGTTTACAACACTATCATATGCACTCATACACCTATACAGACACTCACACTCTGCCACTCATCCATGGAGTTACTCACACACCTAGTCAGTCCTGTAAAGAATCAATCACACTTCCATTTTCTTGTCTATACAGTTAAACATAGAGCACCTTACATTTTCAAACATATACTAACACATACTTACTTTCTTATACAATCATTGATACAAGTACACATTGATCTGCACAGAGTCACACACCTCCCAGCCAGCCACACACACACTCAGTCTCCCATACAAATACTTGGACAATCAATCAATAACCCATATAGTTAATCATATAGCTACTGATCAACACATGCAGCAGTTTACAGAACAACAGACATAATGATGCACAAATTAAGACAGTTTAGTCACTAACCCATGCACTCAGTGAGACACATTTAATCACTCACTCATACATTCAGTCATGCACCTACTAAATCCTTCGTCCAGACACTTATACATCTACTCATGCTTCAATATGTAAAACATATTTAAACTTTACAGAAACACACAGTCACTGGATGATGTCATCAGTGATGTCATCAGTGATGTCATTTGAGATGTCATCAGTGATGTCATCAGTGATGTCACTGACCATGTCATGAATGATGTAATATGTGACATCATCAGCAGTGGATTGCGGGTGCGCGATATATAGTTAGTGCAACTAACTATATATGGAATTTCAATGGTTTTGTGTGAGTAAAATAAGGTTTTTTAAATGCTAATTCCTAACTATATATGGTCTATAACCTATGGTTTTTTCAGTGAATATATATATATATCACTGAAAAAAACAAAGGTTACAAGTTTGTTGTAGATAGGTTCATGTTTTACAGACACAAAACCATAGAAATTCAGCAGTTAGGTTATCTGAAAAAGCTAGAACTTGTTCCCCTAGATAACTATAACTCACACCCCCACCGTGATATTATCAATGATGTCATAGAAGATGTCATGAGTGTCGTAATTTGTGGGGTAATTAGCAGTGCATGGCCAGAACGCGAGTTATAGTTATCTTAGAGCACAATTATATATATATTACAGAACAGCATTGTACCTCCAACCCCATTTGTTCCAAGTCCTGGCAGTTCAGGTACTGAGAGGGAACAATAGAAAGAGTATTTTTAAGCTGATCATGATGCCAATAAGTCTGATGCTTTCACGCAGAAGAAAACGTATGTGATGTTGAGACACTGCCTTGGTTCTGAAGGCAGAAAGATTCTCAAATATTTCCCTCGTCAACTTGTTGTGAGTGATGGTGGCATTGAAGATGAGTATACATCGCCTATAAAAATGATGAATGTTAGATTTAAACCTCACAAAAATATAGTCCTTGATAGTCACAAGTTTTATAGGTGTCATTAACTACCTGATGAATCCATTCAAAGTTTTGTGGGTGCTCTAACAGGGTTAGCTTCTCCTTGTGAGTATAAGAATGTAGGGGAGGGATTTATAAGAGACCAGATTGTTGAACATTCCATCAATAAGAAAATTCAGGAGACATTGTTGACTATACCTAATCTTTCGCTAGATAAAGTGGTGGAAGTTGCTGCTAGAATTTAGAGTACAGTGCCTTACTTAGCAGAGATGTCTATTTCTTCACAAGGATCAACTTCTCAAGATAAGGTGGTGAATATTACGGGTAAAACAAAAAATACGTTAAGAGTTTCCAATTCTAAGACTCTCAAATGTTATAGATGTGGGAACAATAATCATTTGGGAAATTCTAAATCATGTCTTGCAGCTGACACATTTTGCATGAATTGAATGTAATAAGAAGGGACACTTTGCCAAGGTATGCAACTCTGGCAGCAGTCAAAAATCTAAAGTTGTCAGTGAAGTCAGTAAAAGTGACATAGTGAAAGACGTTTCTGATTCCAGTGATAAGAGTGTAGTGTTGTACATGGATATGGGTTCTTCAGAAGTTGAGTTTAGGAAGGACCATTTTCTGCAACTCCTTGCATTCCTTTAAAATAACCATGTTGTTTGGTTAGTTTTGGAGATGTTTCTGTGGATGCAATGGTTGATTCTGGCTCACCTTTAACTTTAACTGGAACGAATGATTGGAAACAATTAAAAAACGTCAGGTTAAGAAATTCGAATGTTAAACTGGTTGCTTATGGAGGAAATCGAATAGAATTTTTGGGTGAATCTGATGCTGAGGTATCTTTCAAAGTTAGTGGTACACCAGCCACAGTTTATGTTACAGCATATGAGTCGTCATTATTGGGATGGTTGGAGCAAAGGATTCTTAGCATAATATTGGAGCCAAACAATCCTGACCAGGTACTCCTAAAGAAGGACTATGTGGACATGTGGGTTTTGCAGTCATCAGAATGAGAGATGAGATTTTTGAAGGTGCTCACTAATGTGGTAGGCAAGTAGAAGGGTTTTAAGCACAGAATGCAACTCAAATCTGGGCTAAAACCTGTTGTACATTAGCTCAGGTGGGTTCCTCTAGTGCGTAGATCAGATTTACAGAAGAGAGTTCAGGATAACTGTCTCCTGTTGTGCTTGCCTGGAAAGCTAATGGTAGTTTAAGGATGTGTGTAAACCTCAGATATTTTAACGCAATCCTTTGATAAACAGGCATTGATTGCAGATCATCACAAAGATGTTGACCATAATAAAAGGGGCAAGGATTTTGTCTGCCTTGAATATCAGCATATCACCAGATTGTGTTGGATGAGAGGTCCAGCCATTTATTATTTGTTTCTCCGGAAGGAGTGTTTCACTATAAGAGAAGGTTTCGCCTTCCCTCTGCTTCTGCAGTTTTTCAGTGTTTAATGAATATGATGTTCAGATATGTAGGAGGAATCATTTGTTTTCAAGATGATTTGTTGATCTATACTGAAAACTGTGGTTCTCCTGACCAGAGGTTGGCATTTGTTTAGGATACATTTAAGGAGAAAGGTATTACGTCGGAGGTGGAGAAGTGCAAATTTGGAGTGTCAAGTGTCAAGTATCTGTGTCACAATTTATCCATGTGCGGGGTTGAGCCGAAGGATAACTTAGTGAAAGCTATTGTTGGAGCACCAGTTCCAGAGAAGAAGGATCAGTTAAGGTAATTTTTTAGTTTGATGGAATTTTATTTCATATTTCTTCCCAATTTTGGGGGAAAAACTTTCTAAGCGAATACTACTCCAAAAATGGGGAAAATATGCTTGCAGAACAGAGTGTATGGAGGAATTTAATAAATAAAAACATTGTACACCTTTTGACACTAGAGATGGCAGTGTAGTGTTCATGGATACTAGTCAGCACTGCTTAGTGACGGTCTTGTTTCAGAGGAGGAATAATAGAAAGGATGTTGTGGCCTTTGCCATTCGAAGCCTCAGAAGTGCAAGTTCCAGAAGTGGAGAGTGAGGCTTTAGCATGCTGTGGGGGCATAAACCATTTTCTGCATTATTTGTGTGGTATTAGGTTTATAGTTCAGGTGGATAACAAACCCCTAATTGAAGTTTTGACTAATAGGGGGCAGGTAAATCTACATCAAGGATTGGTAAATGGCAATTTATATCGCAGGAATTTTGCTATTGCAATCAGTTTAATTCAGGAGTCAAAGATTTGTCTTTCCAGATTGTCGTTGAGTCACCAGGAGCAAGAAGAAGAGAAAGATGATGGCAAAATGGTGGTCAGTGAGCTATTCATTATACCCAAAGGAGCAATAATGAAACAGGAGTGTTCTAGGGCCATTGAGTAGGATGTGATTTTAAAAGTGGCCATGCAGTTCGTGTTTAAGAGTTGCCCAAAAGCTAAGATTGTGGATGGGAGTGTGGATGCTTTTTGGCAAATTGGTTCAGAACTATTGGTGGGGCATGGTTGGTTTGCTTCGTCATGCTGAGAATTTGGTAGTACCTGATTCCATGAGATCAAAAGCTGTGGTTTTGGCTCATGAGGGACACATAGATATGCAGACCATGAAAAGGAGAATAAGAGACGTGTTATAGTTGCCAAGTATGAGCAGAGCTGTGGAGAATTATGTGAGGCAATGTAGGATTTGTGTAGCCAGTACAATTGTCAGTGTAGATTTCAACTTCCTCTGACCGGTACGCGCCCATAGCTACTTGCTGGGTGCGGTCAGTCAGAAAACTCTTCAACCATGCCAATGCTTCTTGCTTCAGGCCGATGTTAACTAGCCTGGTAATTAAGATGGAATGAGAGACGGTGTCAAATGCCGCAGACAGATCCAACAGCACCAGGATAACGGAGTGACCCTCATCCTGGTACATGTGTAGATCGTCTGCGACTGACATCAGAGCGGTCTCAGTACTGTGTCTGGGCCTGAAGCCTGATTGTGATTGGTCCAATACTCCAGCGGATTCAATGTATTTAGACAGATTTCTATTTACATGTTTTTCAATAATTTTGCCTAAAAAAGGGAGCAGGGATATAGGTCTAAGGTTGGCTAGCTCCTCCCATGGGGTTGCAGTGTTTTTCCTGAGCAGTTTCACCAGAGCCTTTTTCCATCCTTTCGGAACCTGTCCTGTGCTCAGTGAGAGATTGATTAGTCTCTGGATCGTAGGTCCCAGAACCATAGCTAATGTGGGCATAACACGTGCAGGGATAATGTCCATCGGACAACCACTCTTTATCTGAGAGATGAGTCCTAATACTTCCTCAATCGAGACGGGGGGAAAGACGGGAATGCATAGTCGGAGATTTTATTTCCGAGTTTATAATAAGATCGTTATCATTAGTATTGTATTGGTTCGAGTGTGTGATTTTGCCATAAATTGCATCAATTTTTTGGTTAAAAAACTGGGCAGTGTTATCACATAGTTGCTGTGAAGCCACTTCCGAGCTTTCACAAGCAGTAGGTTTAATAAAGGTCTCTAAAATTTGGTATAGTATTTTGGGGTTATTACCAGCTGCCAGTAATTGGGATGCAATATGTTTTTTTCTCGCCACACGAATGGCTTTATGATATGCTGACAGAGAGCTTCTATACAGTTGTTTGTCCCTGTCTTGGCGAGAGGCCCTCCATTTCTTCTCCAGCTTTCTTGCGGCCTGCTTGAGCGATCTAAGATGTTCTGAAAACCAGATTTCTTGTTTGTGTGCAGGTCTAGGTTTAAAAGTTTTTAGCGGAATGATCCCATCTATGGTTTTGAGTAGCGTTTCTTCGTATTTATGTAGGGCATTATCAATGCTCTCACTGGCGTTCGGTGTCGGTGCTACAAATTTTTTGTTGAAGTCTTGCTGGGTCAGTTTGTGCCAAGGTCTTCTTTTATTTGCTAGGGCAGTATGTCCAATATCATACGAAATGGGAGTGGGGGTGTAAAATTCAATTATAAAATGGTCTGTCCATTCAACTTGGTAAGGGGATCTACACTCAACCTGCAGGGAATTGGTAAAAACTAAGTCTAGCGTATGTCCTGCCTGATGAGGGGGCTCGGTGTTAATCAGCCTTAGACCCAGTGTGCTAAGGTCTGCCAATAATGTCTGCGCTTCAGTATTGTTATCTAACTCACTGTGAACATTAAAATCACCTAGTAGTAGGATGTCAGAGTTATCATATATGTGGGGTGCCAGTGCTTCCATCAATATGATAGAAATATTTGAGCATGGCCCGGGGGGGCGATATAACAATGCTCCCCTTCTACTGTTTTTAGTTGAGGTGTGAATTTTAAAAATCAGGAGTTCTAAATCGGGGGTGCATATTTCATCCAGCACAGTAACATTAATTTCCTGTTTATGGACAATCGCTAGTCCACCGCCAATTTTAGTAGGACGGTCCAGCCTAACAATTTTTTAACCTATGGGAATTCACAGTGTTATGGCAGGGACAGAGTGAGGTTTGAGCCATGTTTCCGTCAGGAAGCATAGGTCTGGTTCCTCTGAAGTAATCAAGTCCCATACTTCTACGGTGTGTTTCGGTAGGGATCTGATATTGCATAGTAGATTTTTGGTTTTCAGAGGAATGTTATTGACCTCTTTTCCCACGGAATTGGGAATATGGACCAGTATGTCATTGCCGGGGGAACAACGCTTAGGGATGGTGTGGGAAGTATTTCTTGCCACAACCCCCGCCTCAAATTGAGCTTTGCAATGGCATGTAAATGGGCCCTCTAAGCTGTGTTCCACCCTGGTTTGACACTTCGTCGGTAGATGGTTTAGGATATTTGATAATACCTGTGAGGTGTAGGTTAATCGTACACCTGTGTGTCCCGCCATAGCCTCCGGCCCCTGGCCCCGTCCTGTCGCGGACGGGCGCAGACGGGCTGGTCTTTGGCTTTTCTTTGGCGCTGGCTAAGGCGCCCCACTGCGTGCAACCGCTGCGCGCTAGGGCCGACGAGTGCTATATAGCCTTGTGAAGAGGAGAGCTGCAGTGCTAACCGCTCACCTTCCTGGGTGTGTCTTGCTCTTGGCTGCCCCGCCCTCCGCTCAACGGTATAGGCTACCGAGTATGCAAATCAGTCTTGACCCTGTTCCTCGTGGGAACAATCCACCCCAAACTGCCATGCCAGGACCGACCTGAACCGGAACACAAGCAACCAAGGACTAGCATTGCCCTTTGTAATGGGCACTTCAGCTCGGTTACAGTGTAAAGACTTAGACATCCCACAGTATAAATTGCCTGAGACTTCCCAGAACGCCACTTTGTCTCCCATCTCGAGGATAAATAAACCCCACTTAGTAGATTAATATGTTTCTATGGGATTTGCAAACATCTCGCCATCTGTGCTGAGGTCTAAGTTGTTTTATTTGCTTAAAAACAAAAGATGGCGATCGCTGGCGCTAGCATATTCTTTATGCTCCCGAAGACAGCCCAGCCCCATTATTAGTTAGGCGTTGCGTCAGTAGCAGCTGTGGTGAAGAGGAAACTAGAGTGGTGTGCAGTAGTCCACAGTAGTCTCCAATGTAAACATTTGGCAGATAAACAGATACTTTGCTGGCCCAAATGTATGTGGAAAGGCGTAGCACGAACCTCTTCCAAAATAATGAACTACCGAGCCAAATGTCTAAGGATTTACTGTACTCAGTTTTGGCATCTTCCATTTAGGCAGACATTCGTTTTGATTGACATGTTCTATAACAGGAAGGTGTGCAAGTATTTGTCTTTAACTTGTTCTTTGAATATAATTTGTCTTTCCTTTTGGTTTTATGACCTGCCGAAAAGCCCCTCGGGTTTCAATATACGTTATGGTCTTGTATGAATTAATAAACGGTGTGTAGGACATAAGCTCCCACTCATAAATAACAAAGCAAACGGTTCATTAAGTCCAGACATGCTGCAGAGTTTACATGCGTTATGCAGAATCCACACGTAAAAGCAGCCCATGAACAGATGGGGAACACAAGAGGTGATTTATCATTGGAACACAGGTGCACCACATCAGTTCATTCCAGTGCGTCTGCTAACCTACTTCTTTCTCAGGTGCGTATATGATTTTTTTAAGACGGAAATTAATATATATTGTGCAGTACAGCTCGGGCTGAGGTAGTCAGTAGGGTAGTCGTTTACTCAGACATAATTGATTTTTGGGGGATTGCAGAGGCACAATAAAGGCAATACAAACACACAACATAGTTTTTGATGTTTAGGATATGTTGTCTCTCTCATTTATGTGATTCTGCCCCTCCACCATCAGCTTACATTATTTTATATTTAACGAATTGTTAGTAACTATTTCAAAAATGGTTCATTTTCCTTGAACAGTTGCCCCAGTCTAAAATTAGTTGCGTTCATGTTTATATCATTAAAGATATCGTCAGAGACTTGAGACATAGGGTATAGACACATATGTAGCAGCAAGCCTAAAAATAATATGGCTCTGCGAAACTCATTCCATTTTTTGGTCTCTCAACTCTTAACTATGTTTCTTTATAAAACGTAAATGTGTAAAACGCAGCTAAACAGTGCGCTGGCGGCGCACATTCCTACCACTGTTTCCAATCATGCCGAGTACCCAGTAGCGGCTGGTGTTGGGGAAGAGTGGCCGGCGGGCAGGGTGGGGGTTTAGGGGTCAATAGGGGGGAATAGGGGCAAAATAGTTTTTTTTTTTTAAGTACCTGCAGCCGGCCGTGCTCGTCTGTTCTTCTTCAGGTAGCATAGGATCCCAGAATGCCCTGCGGCCAATGCTGAAGCTGCTCTCACGGAGGAGAGCAGCTTCAGGATTGGCCTGAGCGCCCTCAACATGTGCTCCAGGACAGAGTGGGAGTCTGTGCCTGTTCTCTCCAATCCAGATGCGTTGCTGGGTTGGAGAGAGTTTTCACTTCGCATGATGGTTTGGCTGGCTGAGACGGCTGGCCAAACCATCTCTCACAGTGAAGGGAGTTTGCATACCACTCCCCTCAGTGCCTGCCACTCCCAGGCCCCATCCCCAAGACTCAGCAGGAAAAAGGACAAATAAAACTATTAATATTGTTTTAATTTTCTTTCCTGACATTTTTGAGGTGCAACACTCCTCCACCATAGCGGTGGAGCCGCCACTGATCATGCTGTAATCCAGTATCAACCGGAAACCCCAGAAACATTGAGGGACTTATTTATGAGAATGTCACTCAGTACAGCACAGAAAGTCATCTTGCTGCGCTGCACCTGATGACAGGGAAAAGACAGTAATGAGCCTTATTTAAGGCAAAAAAGGCTCACTCCTGCCTTTTCCTCTGCGCTGGCACCCTTTTTGCAGCTTAGCGCCAATGCAGACACCCTTGCACCATGGTGCAAGGGTGCCTGCATTGCATGCAGGATTGTTTTTGTGGAGGAAGACCTTCCTGCACAAAAACAATCCTGAGAGGTATATCGGCTTCATATGTGTGCTGCACAATACAGCACACATAGAAAGAGGACGTGAGCAGGATAAAGAAATATCGTTATGTCTCACCTCAGAAGGTGCATTTGTTCTGGTAAATCTGAGAATGTGCCAAAAACATGGGAATACCCACTCAACTTCCATGGAATGCCTTCCCGGGCCTGAGTAAGGCAATGTAGCAATTTGCGGTGCGTTGCCTTACTCCAGATTAATGAGCCACTCCGGTCCATGCAAACTTGCCTTGCGTGACTTCATAAATCACATGTAAGGTTTGTGTCACTCTTGCACCACGTTGCGTGGCGCAAGAGTGGCACAAACCAGCTCATAAATCGGCCCCTGAGTATTTTTGACACATCTACTGTACTTACAGAAATAGGTAAAGCACCCCACTAAATCAAATAGGTAAATAAATATCCAGTAAATCTGTGTAAATGGCTTCACAGTTGCCAGCATTCAACTCCCATAGAGGTGTCTTCTAATATCTTTAATCGCTAATTTTCCTCGACAAATTCTTATTACTGACACTGTCCTTGCCTAAAGGCTGCTCTGCAAGTATACACATGTATTATATGCATACCTGTGCACTTATTCTTTTCTCCAAATTGTGGCTCACTTGACAGATTACCCTCTTAAATTGATACTTGCAGGTTTCTGCTACTCTCTTCAGCACAGAATGTAGCTTTGATAATTTTATGTTTGTCATGATTCGGATTTATATAGCGAGGTCAGACTACAAAATAGGACTGTGCACCAAAATAAAAGTGTCCCCAATAAGCCAATCAGATGGTTAAAAAAGTAGGCAACATTTGCAAATAGAGCAGTTTTGAACTTGTAAAAGCAAATTATTTATGTTTTGTTATGGGAGACTGCGAAGCATTTGTGCTTGATTCAGGCAATTTTTGTAGTGAGAGCAGGAGATCAACTTTAAAAACTGGCCGACCATACCATTAAACAGGGCCATTAACAGCCAAAATACCAGCCATTACACTGACCTATCACACAGCCCGTCGAGCACAGTATGATTGCCCTATAGGCCAGTCCGAAACTGTATATACTGCAAAGGAAGCTGGCAAGGGAAGAAGAGGGATGTTTCAAAAACATGTATGGGGGTGGGTCAATTCAGTTCCCAGGCCAGGAGGAGCATGGAGTACTTTATAAGTGGCAGATGAGTTATGACTTGAAGAGCGATGCTTTCAGCTAATTCTTAGGTCTGGCATTAGTCAAGATCTTTTGATTGTATTAAAAATATATATAAAATAGACTTCAAGGGGCTTTCATCCAATGGTCTGTCGTTGTGCAATTCACATTTTGCATCTGCTCACTAAAGCATACACAATGGTGCAATGGGTCCTACTCAATCCAAAAAGAGCAGTAGTAGGTCCTCTGTGACCACACAAGCGTTAATAACATGACTTCACTATTCAGCGCTACACCGCACACAAAGCCCTACTGCTCACAGGCCCCGAAATACAAAGATATAAAAATCAGAAGAGGGAACGCTACCAAATTAATCACTGGGACATTGAAATAATATCCATATTGAAAACAAAAGAAAATTCAATCAAAACAAAGTCCATCCAGATGGTTGAAGGAATTCTTCCATTAGTCCATAAATACACACAAAAACGTAAAAGTGAGTCTTCGACTAAGTTTATTCTTCATATATAGAACATCTAGCCCAACCAAGAGTTTCGATCTTCAACAAAGACTTCATGAGGGCTGTGAAACAAATATATGCAAACCTACATTTAAAAGCACATAAAATATATAAAAACAACAATCATATTTTTGACTCTCTCAATTCCCGGAGACGGCTGAGGCGGGAAACCCTGCCAGTTGCGCACTGCACCCGAAGAAGGTAATAATTTAGGACAGGGAGAGCCTTCTGGAGCAGGGCCATAGTTCCAAATGCAAAGTTATCATTGATATAGGGACAAGTAACGTCTTACCAAGGTGCCAGTAGTGCAACTGGGGACCCACTAATTACATTCCCAGTAGCATGTTAGTTCCTAATTTACAGCTAAAGGTCGAGATGCAGCAGGATTTAATGTTAAAGAAGCAAGGTTATATCAAAGCTTCTTTGTTAAATTTTTGCTCGCTCAACAAACATGGTTTATATACCCCACTATTGCATCGTCGTTCAGTTTTAAGGAAGGATTGTAAATAAATAAATAAATAACATCCGCTCGAAGGTTGATATGGGTCAGACCACCCTTCTGGTCCTGCTCGACCTAACAGCCGCCTTCGATACCCTGTCTCCCTCAGTCTTGGTAACACGCCTCAGGTAGATGGGAGTGGAGGGCTCGGCACTGAGCCTCTTGACCTCCTTTCTTAACCTGAGAGAACAGAGGGTCAAGTTGGGTGAGTTTCTTTCCCCCGCTAAACCTGTGCAGTGCGGGGTCCCTCAGGGATCGGCCCTGAGCCCCACACTTTTTAACATCTACGTGGCCCCGCTTGCCAGGTTGGTTAGATCTTTCGGGCTGGAGGTGTTGTCATATGCTGACGACACCCAAATTATGGTTTCCATCTTCCACTCGGTGAGTATCTCCGCCCTTAACTTCAGAAACTGTATGGAGGCAGTTTCCCAGTGGATGATTTTGAATTCACTGAAGTTAAACGGAGAGAAAACCGAGGTCCTGATCTTCGGGGGTAACAGGACATCTGTTCAGGCGACTGGTGGCCTCCGTCCCTTGGAGTGTGCCCCTTGCCCTCTAAATCCGCCCGTAATCTAGGTGTGCTGATAGACACCACGCTCTCCTTTGGCAATCAGGTCAGTAGGACTGTCTCCACCCGCTGTCTCCACCTGCTGTGGTGTCATTAGGATTCTGAGAAAGATTGCACACTACCTTTCGCCAGAAGCCCGAAAGCAGATTGTCGTGGCTCTTGTCTCCTCGAGACTAGATTATTATAATGCGCTCTATTTAGGCTACAACAAAAAACTCATTCAGCGCCTACAGATAGTACAGAATGCGGCGGCCAGATTTTTGCTGGATGCCCCTAGCTTTTTCTCTGCCTCTCTAGCCAGGAAGAACCTGCACTGGCTACCCATCCAGGCTAGGATCTCTTTTAAGATCCTATGCCTTACCCATGGAACCTTGTATGGAGCAAGTTCAGAAGGTATAAGATCTCTCCTATCTCGTTACTCTCCTAGTAGAACTCTTCGCTCTTCTAAAAGAAACCTTCTGTCTGTCCCTCGAGTTTTTAGAGCCAGGTGGGGGGGGGGGGCTTTCTCCTCCCTCGCCCCGAAGTTGTGGAACACTCTTCCCCCTGAATGAAAGGGGCAACCATCCATTATGCTTTTTCGTAAAGCACTGAAAACATGGCTCTTTGCAGAGGCCTATCTGTAATCCTGTATTGGTTCATAGTACAAGCTTACCATCTTTTTAGGCGCCTTGATGCCCTTGGGTTAAGTTGCGCGGTACAAGACTCCATTCATTCATTCATTGTGCTGAAGGCAGTGGAGGGGGAATTGCTATTATTAGTAAAATAGACATAGCCATTACATGCATCACCGTATAAGGAATTGAAGGGGCTGAATGTCTCTGTTTCCAGGCTACTCTATCTCCCCACCAGTGCCTAGCAGGAATTCTAGTATATAGACCTCCTAGCCACACAGGGGCATTTTTGAAGTCCATTAGTGATGCCATAGCGCCTGTGGCCTCTAGATTCAAACACGTTGTATTATTGGGAGATTTCAATGTACACACGGATAATCAGGACACTCCCAAGACCATCCTGTTGCGGGAATCTCTGGGAGCACTTAATCTCGTACCTCAGGTTTTTGCCCCCACACATGAAAAGGTCACACCCCAGACCAACTATTTTCTAATTGTAAAATTCAGATTGAAGAACCTCTACCGCTTGTATGGTCAGACCACCACTTGGTGGGTTTTAAACGTCCTAAGGTAATAAAAACTCCTCTAACCCAGGTCAAGAGTCTTACTTTTACCTCTAGACCTTTGCACAAGATCATCCCGACTGCCCTCAAATATGAACTTGACTAACACCGATCACTCCGTCTGGCAATATTGGCCAGGATGCTGTGGCACTTGTAAAATGGATTACGCTAGGAACTTCTGCCCTTGCCCCCCTAACGCCTTGTTCTATCAAAACCACAAGATGCTCAGCCCCCTGGTTATACGATACCCTGCGACATTGTAGAAAGGATTGTAAACGCCAGGAATGAGCATGGAGGAAGGATTTTAGTTTGGAGGATGAAAAGAACTATGGAGAGGCCTTAAATCACTACCACAAAAAGATACAGGCAGCTAAGAAGAGCTTTGCTACTAAAATCGAGTTGAGTCCGCAGGAAACAAAAGTAAAGACATTTTTAGTATCGTCAAAAGTTTCTCTTCACCTAGGGCTTTGACGAGGCCCCCCTACTGCTGAGTGGACCAGTAAATTAGCCAATTTCTTCTATACGAAGATTATAACAATTCATTCCTCTTTTGATGAGAGGAGTGGGAAAGATGTGATGGTCCCTTTATTAACGGCCTCCCAGAATGATGAAGCTAAGGCCACCCGTTCCATTTTTCCTCCTCTGTCCCTTGAGATGTCCTTGTCAATAATGAAGGGCCTTAAATCGCACATGATCTCCGTGGGGTTCCTAGTTACTCACCTTGGGTGGTTCCATGGGGGCCCGGCAGTTTCACTTCCTCTAGACTTTGTCTGAAGCCGAATTGTGGTTCCTATACCACTTTCTTAGTATATGGTGTAGTCCCCCCATGGGTCCACTGTGTATTTTGTGCTATTTACTGTGTTTCTATGCAAAGTATTGTGTGCATTGGGCATATCTCCATGTAGACAATAACTAAATGTATCAGAGAGTGTTATATAATAAATACATATTTTTATAAATGCCTTGTGTGATTCTTTTTCACTTAATCAATACATTGTGTTCTGGTAAAACAAGCTGATTTACACTCCTTCTGGACTAAGCCTGAAGGCTCCTCTACAAAGCTACCACTTAGAGTGCTTTCTATGGTTGTCTAAAGCCTCCTAAATCACCATGAGATTTGTCTAGACTGGTGGAGGGTGTCCACTTACATAAGTGTACATCATATACCAGGCCAGCTTCTCACACTGCTGAAGCATAGACTTCAAAATGGTTGACTTCTTCCTGTATGTAGTTTCCTATTAGTTGTGGGCAACTGAAGTCTCCACCTTATTGCAGAGATCTCCGCCCTACATATGGAGAAAGAAGAGACTGCACATGTTTGGCAGAGACTTCACACATGGGAGGTATCCCTGCACATGTGGAGGAGAGACCTCCATATGCAGAAGGGAGACCTCTGTATGTAGAGAAAACCTAAAACTATGTATTTAACCACAAAATTAATAATAAGGATTGTTGTGTATGTAATTAAAAATAAACACAAGATCACTATGTGAGAGTTTGTAGTTAAGTGTTAATAATAAAAAGTGTTTGAATGTGATAGCAAATGAATAGGCAAATTACTTTTAACTAAAGCATACCATGCTTGTTGATGGAATTATGTAAATTAAACAGAATTGTCTTAGGGTGATATATATGGACAGTATGGGGAGTCCTCCATTCATCGCTATGAAAAGACTGTCCAACCACATAAATGCAACAACCAAACTAGCAGCTCAAGAAACAAGCATTTGTAATGCAATAGGTATCGCATTTGCGAGAGTTGGAGCTATTGGCATTGTAAATGACAATACCTTCTAATAATTTGCTTTGAAAACCTGCAAGCGATGCATAAACACGCACTTTGTACATATAGTCCGTGCTTACGAGAAGCAAGGCTGGCAGTAAAAGAGACTGCCAGCCTTGCTTTTCATAAGCAAGGACTAATAGTACAAAGTGCTTGTTTATGCATAGCTTGCAGTTTTTCAAACGCATAAATAAAAGGCATTGTCATTTACAATGCCAATAGCTCAAACTCACACAAATGTAAGACCTATTGCATTGCAAATGCTTGTTACAGCCTGAGGCAGGACCGACAGTGTCACAATAATGACACATTTCCTTGTCTATGCCCAACCAGAAGTCCCCTCCCACCTGAGGGCTCGGTTTTCAGATTCTTTTGGCTACTACTACCCTGTTATCTGGTGGGATTTCACCGTTCACTGCTTATGAGGTTGTGACTGGAGGTGCGCGTTATGCTCTAGTGACAGATAGTGCAGCTCGTGTGCATTGCACGCCGGTTACAACAAAAGTTTCCAGGGGATCATTGGTAATTTTCAAAGGATGGAAGGAGGAGCTGCTCACAGTGTGAAAAGTGACCCTCGCACGAGCGTCTTCCCTGGTGCTAGTGCCTGAGTGCAAGGCTTGGTCGGGAATCGGGGGGGGGGGGGGGGGGTGGTAGGCACTGCTACGCCAGACATGCCTTTAGCTACCCCCTGCATGTGCTTTATTCCCACACTACTCCTGGCACTTGGGTGAATTGATACCATTAATGGGGAGAACTTCAGTGCAGTGCATGTGAAGTGGGCGGGGCTCGCAGCACATGGCCCTGCCCATCTCTTCACCTACTCACAGCGGTATGTGACGGAGAGTATGTTTAAATCCATGTCTACTCTACAAGCAGCAGCTGAGAGGCGCGGACAGTTCAAGTCTAGGCGCTAGTGTTCTTTTTGCCCGTAACTGGGGTGGGTGAGAGCTCTGACTCCCGTGTTTTGTGAGTTTATGTGAACATGTAATATTACCAAATTAATATACGTTTATAAAGAACCTTATGGTTGTTTATTTACATATATATTGTGCTTGGTTGGCAAAAGAGGTAAATGAACAAAAGCATGCCGGGTAGTTGAATAAATGCCTTTATTGTAATAAAATATACTATTTAAATAAAATAGAAATGAAAAAAATAGAGCAAGGTATTTATTATTGTGCTCAAGATTTTCGTATGTTTTATACCATAAATGTATGTATTCATTCATGTCTGGTAGTTGGATAAAATAACTGAATAAAAACTCTGCTAAAAAAATGAAATTTTTTCCAGATTGCATACGTTTGTTATTTTTTTACCAAAGTTTTTGTTGCGTTTGCGAGTGCTTGTAAGTAGGTATGTTTGTGTGTCTGCACGATTTGTGCACAACATTCGAGCAAGCATTGGGTCTCGCTACTCTGCGAGGTGCGTAATTATCAAATAAAAGTGTGTGTACGCGCGTGCGCGTGTGTGTGTGTGTGTGTGTGTGTGTGTATGTGTGAGTGCGTGAGAGACCATATGAAAGCATTTGTGTGATCGACCTGTGTTCACATGGGTGTTGTGTGAGACAGGCTGGAAGAGAAGAAAGACCAAAAGTGAAAACAAAACAGGAAATTGCAATGCATGGGAGGGGGAGAGTGAGAGAGAGAGAGTGAAAGAAAGTGAAAGACAAGGAGAAACAAAGTGGATGAACCGATAGGAAGAGGGAGCGCTAAATAAAGAAATACGAGAAATAAGGCAATGAAAAAGGGAGGAGAAAGAAAGAAACGTACGCGTCTATGAGCATGTGAGGTATAGAAGGAAGGAAAGATCTACAAGAAAGGAGAGGGAGAGAGGAGATGAAAGAGAATGATGAAATGGGAGAGAAAAGGAAATACAAATAACAGGGGATGAGAAAGGAGGCTAGAGGAAGCGAAAGAAGGGAGGAATTTGTGTGTAGAGTGTGCACGCGTGAAAGAGGGTGAAATGGCAAGGAGGTGAGACTTGGGGCGTCTGCAGACACTCAACAACTGTGATCAGCTGTTTTAAAGAATGCGCGGACTCTGCTTAGGCTTGATAGCGGCCTGTGCAAACACACAAGTGCCTTCAAGGTCAACAAACTGGGAAGGGCACCCTTGCCCGAATCCGTCAAGATGATAAAACGGAACTGGCAACGGGTTTTATTCATTTAAATACGTCTTTTGTAAAGCGCTGTGCCTTGATTGCAAAGACAAAAAACCTGACCATACACTAACCAAGGAGTTCAGCCAAACGGGGTGAAAACCCCTTACCAGGCAGTCTGATCACTGGCCCAGAAAAACACTTGTCAATAAAAATGTTTATAAAAGACTCTTTGCTGGTGTCCAGCGCAGTGCGCCTCTTGCCTAAGCTTAAATTTCCCTCCCACGAGGCGAAGGGGCAGCAGAGTGCCATCTCTGTGTCCTGTCTTAGAAGCGGAAGAGCGCGAGCTGTCCTTTATTAATCACTGTGCCAGGAATGTGCTGTGGGAGGGTAATGCGCTACTTCCCTAAGCACCGGTTTATTTTGGTGAGACACGCGCTGCTCCGGTGCATGCCGGGGACTGTAGTTCTGTGACTTGCCTCCCTACTGATTTCTGAAGGTGGGTAAACTATAAGACCTGGCTTTACCACTGCGTGCGATAGGAGGCAAGGGGAAGATGATGAGCTCGAGAAGGCAGTTCCGGGCAGCCCTCAACTAGTTCAGCTGCATGTCATAGTCAGTGCAGCTCTGTTTTTGCCTCATAAACTACTCATACGGAAAACCCTATTGGTATCGTGGGTGGAGGCCCTGCGGACACACGAGGAAGGAAAGGCGACAGCTCACACTTCATTGTTGTGTCCCCACACACCACCTTATCACAGACAGTGACAGTGGTTTGCTGTTCTGCGCCACCACCTCCTCCTCTCACGTCAGACACCATGGGCAATGGGATGAACAAGGTAACGTGTGCTGTGACTGCTCGCCATTTCTGTCCCGTTACCGTAGCATGCGTTTGTTAGTTTGGTCCAGTTGCCTAATGTGATTAAAGGAGACCCTAGGGAATGTGTGAAAATAGAATGCTGTCCGTTCACAAGCTGGTAAATGGAAGCAGCTGACATCAGATTGTCCGGGTGGGCAGGGCCTAAGGGAGACAGGGAGGTCACCAGCCCCACTTCCAAAAGAAAAGGTACGTCAATAGATCTCGCAAGTGACCAGCCCATGCACTGAGTCGCTAGGCAAGACCTAAAAATGAGTTAACTAGCTAGTCCCCCCCCCTGAATCCCCTGACTTCTATGCTGTAACCAACCATGGGTACCTAGAAGTGGGCGTAAATCATGGTCAAGATCTATATATAGGCACTCTTTCATGGCAATGTTGTTCCACACACAACAGACTGCAACAATCTTGCTCACAGCTTCTTGTGAGTACACACACACAAGCACTCCCTCTGTATGGCTAAGACATCTAAATTATGACTTAAAGATCCCAAGAGGCATCAATAACGGCTTGTGTACATATGTGTGCCCTATTGTATCTCTGTTGAGTTAGCATGATCGGACATGTGTAGAGTATGGAGAAGCGGGTAAGCAGCATGCCAGGCATCCCCTGCAATCAAGATGCAATTTTTATTTTGTTATTTTTAAACGGGACTCTATTCTAAATTAGATCAATCTTGCCTGCATACATGAAGCTGGTGTCAGGGTAATGTGTGTGCATTGTGTTGTGGTGATTAATGAGTATGCTTAAGATGCCACTCCCAGATGCATATGTAGTAGAAGATGTAGCTGCTGTTTGTGTTTCTAGAAATGGTGGCAAACACATCAGTGAAGTATCTCCACAACTTGCACATTGATGGAGTACTAGTGGTGTCAGTTGTGCAAAAGGTGTGCTGTGTGTGGTGGATGAAATACCACGTGGGTCCAGTCAATGGCATCTACCTCATGAGGGAAGTGGACAAAGGCATAAATCCCTTTGCCTTTGAATCAGTGACTGTGGCATGGGGTAATCGCATGCACCCTTCTTTTGATACACCTCAGTACCAAATGCAAGTATGGAGACTGGCTTGCCTGTGAGATACCTATGTTGTCAGAGATGACCCTCTAGAAAGGTCCACTGGCCATGAAATGGAGTGCAGCCCGTATTTTGATATAGGCAGGGACAGCCTGGGATTAGCCTATAGGCGAGTCCACTACCTTGTCAAGGATCACATCAGATTTAGAAGCAGTAGATGGCAATGACTGCTTCTCTGGACATCCCTAAGAGGGTCATCCTTTGCATTTAAACCCTCTCTTTCCTCCACAAATAATTATTCATCAAAATGGTGAGCAAAGTCACAAACACTTTCACTGACACATTAAAGTTAAAAAAAAGTTGGTTGATATGTGAGCTCATTTCTTATGTTGTCAGCCTAGAGTTGATTGCTTGGTGTTGAAACATGTTTCAACTGTAGATGGGTAGTGGAGTTCCTGCACAGTTGTGTTTTAAGTAAGTCTTGTTTTAAAATTCAACAGGATAATCTTTGAAAAAAGTCATTTTGAATGTAAAAATCCTTTGAGGAACATTACACCGAATTTATAAATAGTTTGCAAAAATATTATATGTTAAAAAAAAAGTTCCTTTATGTTCCTACATATTTTTGTCTTATTGCATGGCTCTATTATTTTCTATCAGAGTGTTGCAGTACCTATGACTGGCCATGTGTGGTGCTGGACGCACTCCAAGGCTGAGCTGTAGTAAATTTGTTACAGTTTTTGCTCTTTTTTTACAGTAATAACTTTAGAAGTGCAGTTTGTGAATCGTAATAGGCTTACTCTTTTGTGGGTGGGTGTCTGTTCCACCCTAAACCCCTCCATAGCCGTTCCTAATATCCTACTCATCTGTTTCTAACCACCTCTCATTTTTAAGTCTCGCCTAGCGTTGCAGCGCAATGAGCTGCTCGCTTTGCGAGGCATGCAGTATACAGTATAGCGGGGAAGCTTCGTGGAAGCTCCGCCCACTCTCCACCCATTAGCTTGTGTGTTTGTCCTCTGTAAATGCTGTCTTCTGATTTACTTTGAGGCTTTTTAGTCCCTCCTTATGACGACTATGTCATCATTTGTCACCTCCCATGGCTATTGGCCCCTTAACTGGGAGTGTTACACCCGTTATGTGGCCTGTGAGCACTGCTTTTGTGCCCCCTTCTCTCTGCGCCGGCACTCCCGTTTAAAAACACAGAGGCTCTCGGAAACCGCGAGCGAATCCCTAACAGTGACTTGGCAGCAACTCCTTCCCCTCACCCTCTCGTCGCTGGTTTTGGGAGGGGCACAATGCTCTTTACGTTACACGGGCACCAAAGGCTTCATTCACCCGGTGACCCTTGCCGCCGTGTTTTCAGTTGCCATGTGGAGAAGGACAGACGGCGGCACTAGTGCTCTTTGAGGTGGTGTTTGTCGCCATGTCTGTTTTAACAGCCTCTTTCACAGGGGCTGCTAGGTGGTAAAGGGAGCTGCCTGTCTCGTGCCGTCTCGCTCAGAGACTGGTGCTCTCTTTTTCCGCTCTGACAGCATGGCTGTAGCGGCGGCAGCTGGACGCTAGGTAAAGCACCGTTTTACCACTGCTGTCTTAGGGACAGGAGGGGGCCGTTATTTCTGTGGCTCCGATGTGGAGTGGGAAAGCGAGTTGGTGCAGCTGAAGCCACTGCTACAGAGGGAGGCTGGCTGGCGCTGATGGGGAGCGGAGCTTGGTACACTTGTTTAGTAGTTATTCTCCCACCGCTGTTTTTCTTAGTTATTTTACCTCTGCCATTAATTGCTTTCTGCAGTTTTTATTAGTTACTGTTCCACTGCCTATTCACGCAGAACGCATCAAGGTATTGAACAAAAATCCCGGACTGGACATAGTGCCAGTGATGACCTAAACACAGGTGGTCATTCTAAATCGCTGTAACAAAAGCAGACATTACGCTCCCTGCATACAATACGGATTGCTTACCTACATGTTATAAGCTGCGGTACATTTACATTATTTTAACTACCGATCCACATCTGCGTCACACCCTCAAATCTATCATTCATGGGAATGTTAAAAACCTCAGCTTTGATTGTTCATTAAAACTCTGTCTGAAACTCACGAATCCACCTTACTCAAGATGGCCGGTATCAGATTTCGTCCTTTCACACGTGTGGTTTATCTAGTGTTTAAAACATCCACAAAATATTTACACGCACACTAGCCCTTCTTTAAATTATATAATGTCAGATGTAAAAGAAAGAGGCGGGTCAGTCATGTTCAATTGGCCGTTAACAAACAATTGCGGAATGGGGCATGGTTTAATCCCTGATGTGTTTTACACTTTGAATGAGGACCTATCTTATTTCTTCCACTTGTGGCCGCTGAGGGGATGTTGAGTTGGAGCTCAAAATCAAAGAGAACTGCACCGAGCGGCCCACAGAGAAGCCACACAAGCATGATAGCAGGGCCGCGGACCTCGAGAGAGTCACTAGCATATGGCAATCACATATATATTTAATTTTAGAACACTCAACTTTATAATCGATTTTCCTGGCACTCGCCTTTATGTTTCATTTTAAAAGTGCTTCATTTTTCTATTTCCAGGGCTATAAAACACTATATTCAATGTCTCCACCTAGTTAACAGTGCTGCAGATGGTAGTAGTGAATTAACACATTATCGTGCGTAGCTGCCAGATGGCCACCTGTATGGTTTGACACCACCAGCCAGTCCATCCTTTTCAGCCACCATCATGATGCATTATGAAATTTGTACGTTTTCTTTCACTATTGTAAAAGAAAGCTTGAAAACCTGACAGAAAACGTGCAATTGACTGAAAAGCCACGAAGGCCACACAGGGGCATCTAGTGCTCCCTCGTCCCTCCAACGTAGCAGAATCTGCAATACCTGTCAAGTTTCAGATTGCCCAGCTCTCCCATGATACTGCATCACTCTCGCCTCCTTTTGCCTCTATCACTACTATCAGTTCCACCTCTCTTGCTCTCTCTCACACACACTTTCTCTCTTTCTCACACACCCTCACACACCACACCTTTCCAGAGACATATATATCAACTATTTCTAAAGTTGTCTATCACACACACATTTTCTCTCAAACTTACGCACCCAATTTTTACTCTCACACACACATTGCTGCACTTAATGTATACTCACACACATATTTCTCTTCCACATGCTTTCAGACACCCCTCCTTTCTGTCAAACACAGTTTCACCCTTTGTAGTAAGCTTGTATGTATAAATAAAAGAGGTAACCCAAGTTTAGAGATTTGGAATGCAGGTGTTATTCCTGAGTAAGTAACCCACGACCAGCAGTGATGAGCAACAGAATAATAATAATCGTGACATTGAAAACATTACATTCTAAGAACATCTATGAACATTCACAAGAACACTCTTGTAAGATTCCTTAAAGTAACACTGTATAATAACTTCAATACATACTACACATCCTTCCCCTAATAAATAAACCTAAACAAAAGATAATTACCATCAGATATGTGAAAGGAAAAGCAATACATTAAAAAGAAAAGATAAATGCAATCAGACATGTGAAAAGAAACTCATACAGTAAAAAGAAACTAATCCAAAACATAATCATGAAGTCTCAAAGGGACTGATCTGATTCTGCGACCAACCCCCATATCATCCCCCGCACCAATGGTATTTGAAACAGGTTGTAAAGCAGGGAGGGCAGTAACATTCTTGGAATCTCCCTGAGCCAATGATGAAGAACCCGGACTGACATTTGTAGAACAATCAACAGGAACAGATGGCATCGTTGAAGTTTCACCAACCCCAAACCAATCAGAACTTGAATTATCAACTAAATCCGAATTCTGCTTGTTAGAGGAAATAATCCTTGCTTGCTGGTCAGTGATCTTAATGAGGACATTCTTGTTCCACCAACCCCTTTCAAACAAGAGAGCTGCTGTTCGAGAGACTTTTAGAACTTTCACAGGAGCAGAAAATTTAGATTGACCCTTGGTGATTTTTACAGGTTTTTTTATGATGACCCAATCACCTATAACAAGTGGCTTTTCTGCAACATGCATACGATTATCGTAATGATTTTTGTAACACTCTTGTTTCATTTTTACACGTTCACGAATTTTAGCTAAATCAATATTGACCAAAGAACTTTTCATTAACCAAGATGGATTTAACCTAGAGGTTGGAATTCTACCTCGAAGTAAAACAAAAGGAGAAACTCCTGTGGTACTGTGTGGAGTACAATTATAGTTCCAGACTTTCTCACAAAGAAATTCTGAAATATCCAGTTTATTAGCACAAGCAGTTTGAACAGCTTCTTTTAACAAACGGTTTGCTCTCTCCACCAGACCATTTGATAAAGGACTGTAAAGAGGAACAAACGTATGCTTAACATCCAATTTGTTTAAAAACACATTCACATCCTGTGAAACAAAATGTGAACCGTTGTCGGAAACTAATTCATGAGGAGTACCATCAATAACAAATAAACGCTTTAAAAAGGATACAACAGAATCAGAATTCGGATTTTTTAACAAAAGAAAAATAAATCCATTTAGAAAAGTAATCAATAGCCACAATTAAGAATTTATGTTCAGAATTAAAAACAGAAAATGGACCCGAAAAATCCAAGGCAATTTTCTGCCAAGGGGCTTCAGGCCATTCTACTGGTACAAGTGGTGAATTGGACAACTTCCAGTGTTTATCTGAGCATAAACACTGGGGACACTGGTTGACGAACAACTTTACTTGATTGTCTATTCCAGGCCACCAATAAGTGGTCTTAATTTTATTGGTAGTGCCAGTAACACCTGGATGACTCTCATGTGCCACCGAAATAATAGATTGCCTAATACCAGCAGGCGGGACAAACTTGTCTTGTCTGAATAAAATGTCACCTGAAACTGACAACCCTGATGCAACTTGTGCAAAATGTTTCTCTTCCATGGACATGCTTCTATCCATAGGCCAACCTTTAATCAAAAACCTTTTAACATTTAGTAGGCAAGAATCATTTTCCATACCATGTAACCAATCTTTTTTAGTTATCTTATTAACTTGGAGAGCATCCTCAATAGAAAAAACACACTCCAGATCAGAATTTACTGACTCCTGTGTGGGTAACGGTATCCGTGATAAACAATCCGCCCGGACATTTTTACCACCTGCCACATATTTAATTTCGAAATTGAATTCTTGGAGACGTGCCAACAATCTAACTAACCTAGAAGAGGCTCTATTAGAAGAACTTTCCCCAAGCATATAAATTAAAGGCTTATGATCTGTATATAAAAGAAATCTAGTTCCCCAAATGTACATTCTAAATTTTTCCACAGACCACGAGCAAGCCAAAGCTTCCCGTTCAATAGTACTATAATTGAGTTCAGCCGAAGTCAAAGTTCGTGAAGCAAATGCAATGGTGCATTCTTCACTCTTAATCATTTGACTAAGGACAGCACCTAGTCCCCGAGAACTAGCATCCACTGTGATGATGCTCTGAACACCATGGGAAAAAGGTTTGATAGCGGGAGCAGATAGAATCATATCTTTGATGGAATCAAAAGCAGCTTGAGACTCAGTGGACCAAACGTACTTGGCATGTTTCTTCAAAAGATCTCTTAGCGGTTGAACAATTAGCGCATAGCCCTTGACAAAACGAGCATAATATTCACTCAATCCCAGGAATGCTCTCAAAGAGTCTTTGTCTAAAGGACAAGGAGCATTTTTAATAGTTTCTAACAAAGTAGATTTAGGTTTAATCCCCTCTTTTGACAGATTGTGGCCTAAATAATCAACCTCATTTGCTAAAAATTTGCACTTCTTTTTGTTGACAGTAAGACCATGATTTTGCAAAGATTTTAAAACATATTCCATCAAAATATAATGTTGATGCAGTGATTCAGAATGCACCAAAATATCATCTTGGAATGCCTGAATTCCTGGACAATTATTAAAATTGTTATCCATTAACCTTTGAAAGATACTAGCTGCCGAAGCGAGTCCGAAAGGTAGCCTTTTATACATATAAACTCCAAAAGGTGTCACAAAGGTCGTAAGTGGTTGAGACTCTTTAGACAACGGAATTTGATGATATGCTGAGCGCAAATCAATAGTAGAAAAATATTTACTACTACCAATGTTCGCTGCGCGAGACCAGTTGGCTCGGGTCGGGTCGCGAGCGAAGAATTCGGTGTGCGTTTGAATAATGGTAACCAGGACCGTTGTAGTATACACCAAGGTATTGTAAAATTAAAATAACTCACAGTTTTTCAAAGCGTAATGTTCTTTAAGGAAAAATGATCCTCTGAAATTAGTCAAATCACAGTTTTCGAGTCGGCTCCGTATCTGTGCTTTAAGAAGTCAATCGTCGAACTGCTCGATCTGCTCACGTCGGTGGGTTTGGAGTAGACAAGCTTTCAAAAACGTCGCCAATAAATGTAGTAAGCTTGTATGTATAAATAAAAGAGGTAATCCAAGTTTAGATTGGTTTGGGATGCAGGTTTTATTCCTGAGTAAGTAACCCACGACCAGCAGTGATGAGCAACAGAATAATAATAATCGTGACATTGAAAACATTACATTCTAAGAACATCTATGAACATTCACAAGAACACTCTTGTAAGATTCCTTAAAGTAACACTATATAATAACTATAATACATACTACACCCTTGCAAACACACACTCTTGCTCAAACTCGCTCACGCACCTTGCCCTATCTGATACATTCCAAAACTGGTGACCCTCGAAATTTTTAACAGATGACAAAAAAGAATACCTTTTTCATTCTTCATTCACCCCCTAAATGTGTTGCTTTATTTAAACCCCAACCTTGTAAAGAATTTCATGTTCAAACAATACATGTTATAGTACCCAGTATAATATGTTGCATGGATAAATACGTATAAGGTCCCAAAGGCGGGACCGATTGAATTGCAAATGCTTGTTTAGTAACTCGTCTTTCTAGCTATTCCCCTTCTCTCTCACATTTAGTACGAAAACGTATGTATATATCTGCAAAGATCTTATTAGTCGGACCAAGATCTTCACACTGAAAAGTTGAACGTACACAGGTTTGTGAATATCATTTTCTACTATGTGAGTAATACTATTATAGTACTACCAAATGCACTAAAAAATGCAGATTATGAATAGGCCTTTGTGAGTAGGCCTAAGTGAGTTCATATACTCGACTACAGGGTATGGAAGCATTAGATTCTTAATTAATCTCACTTCCATAGTTTTTCTGTGAAAAGTAACACACTACTTTTTTCTTATCAAATACATCATGAAAATGTCCATATCATGAAGGCAAAATAATGGCATAGACAATAGAATGAGGTGTCATTATTCCTACTATTCCCTTTGAGAAGAGATGGTATCAAACAATTGTTTTGACAATAATCAGAATTAAATTGCAGTGTTCTTGCTGCCCAATCAATTATCAGAATCTGCCACATTAACCCTGGCATGCCAAAATCACTTTAAACTGAGATGTGCCAATGTATATATGTGGTATATGGTATTTCCTTTCCGCAAATCTAGCCAACAGGCAGCGGAGCTCTGTGCATGGTCAAAGGAAAGCATAAAGTCAACGAGTAAGAGGCGAATGAGCTGAGTTGAGGATCGTTAATGCAACGCATGATGTAGTGTTCTTTAACCCCTTCCGTGCTCCAGTCGGTCCCTCCCCAGTGCTGAGAACGGCCAACGGCCGCCGCAGCCCTGCCCACTTATTAGAATGCCCTCACCGCAGCGGAATTGCCAACCGCGGTTAAGGCGTTAAAGAGTTAACCTTCAACTCTTTCCTAAACTGGAGCAGTGATGGGGCGGTCCTGATCTATATGATGATGTTGTTCCAGATCATGGGTGCATGAACAAAAAAGGACAAGATCTTCTAGAGATGGTGAGCTTATCTGCAAGATAAGCTGGGGTGCTAGTCGTCAATCAACTCAGAATAAATCTTTTCATGGCAATTCACCAAACACACCAAATAACTCATATTCATATGAAAAGGCTCATGTTCTAAAGAAATGGCAGCGCCATCTACTGCATTAACTTCTTCATGATTTTTTTTCATAGTTGCTGGTATCTGACGCTTGACTCAAAAGGTCCAGAAATAATTTTTTCTTGTCCAATTGAATGAATGAAATGAAATGAAAAGAGATTTTATAAAGCGCGATCTGCCACTCCTAACGGAGTCTCCTGGCGCTATCAAATAACAACAGATGAGGTGGATGACATAAGCCTAAATAAGCTTTTGGCAACAAGCATCTGATAGGCCAAAAATCCATGTCTTTAACAGGGTTCTGACATAATGTCTTGCTTGGGGTCGGAGTTGGTCGTTGGTGTTGTAGTCTACGTTTCGACCCGGATTAACAGTAGGAGTGTGTTCCTTACAGAGTGGGTCTTCGTCAGGACAAAGGGAGTTGTGGGTGGGCAACCTCCTGGGGGATAGTTAAAAAAGAATCAGTTAGACCACTCCCGTCCTATTAATTGTTACAAGGAGGGCGAATTTTTTGAAGGACAATTAAAAACGTGTTGTCAAATTGTGTCGAAAACACAATACACATAATGTTGAGGAATACATAGAATATCGATAGCTCACCTATCGCTGGGGGCGAGAGGGGCTGGATCAACAGAAGGTGAATTCTCCCCGGTCAAAGTGATATTTTCTAACTGTGAATAACGAGGAAAAGGCTTATTCATCTAAAAGTCTTGCGATTACCAGTTTTTCAACATGAAATATAAATACAAAAGAGCATGTCGGGTCAGCGCTGTTAAGTCAATAGCACCGTGAAAGTAAGATGCCCCAAGATGTCGCCCTCCTTGTAACAATTAATAGGACGGGAGTGGTCTAACTGATTCTTTTTTAACTATCCCCCAGGAGGTTGCCCACCCACAACTCCCTTTGTCCTGACGAAGACCCACTCTGTAAGGAACACACTCCTACTGTTAATCCGGGTTGAAACGTAGACTACAACACCAACGACCAACTCCGACCCCAAGCAAGACATTAACGGCTCCAGCGGAGTTAGGCCCTTGTTCATCAGTTATTTTTTGGACTCTTTACGAGCCTCGTGATGTGGCCTTTGGCTTAAGGGACCACGTTTACACAGTCTTCAAATTGAGAATAAGACTTGTCACTGAATGAATCAGAACATCCTTACCCTATCCTTGACACTTCCCTCACTTCACCCCTCCCTGTTGTGAATGTGGGCACGCACATTTATAGAAATTTATTATGTATATAATCAAATGTATTATGAATTTCAACCATTGAATAGGATGTATATGCAAATCAGAATTAAACTTTTTTGCAGTCAATAGCTTTGCTCTTTGAATTTATTGAATATAAACGCAATAAGTTTGAATCATTTGTTTTGTGTCTAGGACCCCTTCCTTTCGTACTGATAATTACCCAGGTTCCTTTAGACTCTTGTGGGTTTAACCCTGTTTTCCATAAACGAGAGATACCCTGGGCCTAAGTGACGATGGGCTCTAAAAGTTGTCAGTAGAAGTTTGAACAAGACCCTCTTACAGACCGGAAGCCAGTGGAGGATCCTCAATGCAGCTGAAGCCGACGCCCTGCGTGGTAGTCCTAGGACCGGTCTGGCCGCTGCATTCTGGACTACCTGTAGTCTCCTCTGGATAGTTTTGTTGATTCCTGCAAGGAGGCTATTACAGTAGTCCAGTCTCGATGATATGAGGGCCACTGCTACAGTCTTTTTAGCCACCAGGGGAATCAAATTGAAAACTTTCTCAATGTTTTTATGAACCCAAAACAGGTCCCGGTCAATTTCAGAACATGGGGCTTGAAAGACAGGGCAGAGTCAAACCACATGCCTAAGTTTTTGGCCACTTCCACCGTTGATGGCGGTGCTGTGGCATCGTCTGGCCACCAATCCTTTGGATGGAAGGGATTGTCTTTCCCAATTGGTAAGATTTCTGTCTTGCTGGAATTGCAACAGAGATGGTTTTACCTCATCCACTGCAACACAGCCATCAGACAGATTTTAAAGTTTCCCTCTGCATTAATGTTGGTCTTGTCCAGCTAAAGAATCAATTGGGTATCGTCGGCATACGACGTGATCTCGATCTGTAGTAATAACTTGTACTGGTGACATAAATGGTCCCAACGAGATCGATTGTGTCCTGTTAGTCAGAAAAGATGTAATCCATGCCAAGGCCTGGTCTGATATGCCACACGATCTTAATATGGTAAGCAGGATTCTATGTGAGATAGAATCAAACACCGCTGACAAGTCTAAGAGGATCAAAACTGCCCACTTGCCCTCGTCCAAAGTGAATTCGATGGTATCTGATATCTCGATAAGCGCCAACTCAGTAGAGTATTTTGGTTGAAAACCAGATTGGCGGGGTTGGAGGGCCTGTCTTGCCTCCAGGTAATTAGAAAGCTCCTTGTGCACAATTTTCTCTGTAATTTTTCCCAAAATGGGTAACAGAGATATAGGTCTGTAATTTGCTAAATCTGAGGAGTCGGCGTTTGGCTTCTTCTTCAAAGGTTTTACTATAGCGAATTTCCATTCGTCTGGAACTGTCCCCATGGCTAGAGAGGAATTCACAATCTCATTAATCACGGGGCTAACAATGTCAATTATGTGATGTAAAAGCATCGGTGGACAGGCATCCAAAGGAGAACCTGATTTACAGGCCAAGATTGCTTCCTTAGTCTGGGAGAGAGTGGCCAATTTAAAGGCTTGACGATCTACACAACCATCCCTATTCAAGGCCCCCTGTACTTCAAAAGGCTCCAATATGATCTTGGGTCACAAAATTCTTTTGAATGGCCTTAATCTTTTCCTCAAAATAAATTGCAATGTCTTCACATAACTTTTGAGAGGGGAGAATTTCAGCATGTACCCCCTTGGGGTCAGTGAATGATTTTACAATTGTGAAAATCTCTTTTTGATTGTGTTTTGCCCTGGTGATTTGATTATAAAAATAAGACCTTTTTGCTGACTTGATGGCTGCATGATATTTTTTCCAGATTTTTTTTAAAATCAGACACTTGGATTCCTCATAGCCCTTTCTCCACCTGCGTTCCAACTGCTTGGATTGCAGATGGAGTTCTTCTAGTTCTTTTGAGAACCAGGGGTCCCTATGAGGTTTCCTTTTACTTAGTCCAGTTGGACTACCCGCTGGAAGCAATTCCTCCCCTATCAACGACATCCAATCGTGGAACCTGCTAGTATCCTCACCAGGAGCCTCTGTGAGAGTAGGAACCTTGTCCTGTGCTAATGTTTGCAGCAAGTTGTTTGTGAGCAGGCGCTGCCACTCTTTCCTAGGGGGCCCTGCCACTAACTTCCCCTCTCTGTGCCCCTTGCCCGAAATCGGGATATATAGTGGAATGAAGCTGTGGTCAGACCAGATCTGTGGGGCTGGCTTTCCAATCTGGAGTGTGCTGAGATTAGTGGAAACTACATATAGAGTATGCCCTGCCCTATGGGTTGGCCCCTGGACCAATTGTTTCATACCCAACAGCTGCATCGTCTCCACAAAGGGTGAAGCCACTGGGCTGTCGCTGGATTCCAAGTGAAAATTAACATCACCGAGGAGCGTAAAGTTGGCATACCTAAGCATAGCCTCACTAAGCGCATCGCCCAGGGAATCCAAAATGGCCTTGCTGTTACCTGGAGGGCGATACACCAGTACCCCTGAAAGGGAGAATGTGTGAGCAATGGTACAGCAGAAACCCATATGTTCAGCTCTGCTAATACCTGGGAGCGAGAAAACTTTCCAGGGTAAGGTCTTTTTATGTAGTGTTGCTATCCCTCCCCCTCTCCTACTTTTCCTGTCCACCCTGCATATTGTAAAGTCTGGTGGCAGAGCAACTGCAATATCCGGGTTTGAGTCCTCTTTTAACCAGGATTCAGTTATACCCAAGAAATCTAGGTCGTTGTCCATAATCAGCTCCCTTACCTCTAGGGCATGAAGGCCTAGTGAACGTGCGTTTATCAAACCTCCCTTAATGAGCCTCTGAAGGCCTTCTCCTTTAGCTTCCTCAACTCTCTCCTCCTTAGCCCAAGAGAAAAGCTGGGTCTTACATTTAAGGCATGACAATGAACCAATGGACCCATGACTCTGTCCACATCCAGGGAGTGTTCACACTCAGTTCTAGGAATTAAATCTAATAGGTCCCTAACTGAATACTTCCTACCTGGTTCTAAACGGGCAGGGTGGCTGGCGCTGGTCGCGTCACGAGCACGAACGGGCGCAGACGGGCTTGCCTTTGGCGCGCCACCGGCGCGCCCGCTGCACACGTCCGCTGCGCTTCCGCGTCCTTCCCTCCATTTATGAAGAATGAAGCGAGAGACTAGACCGTCTCTTAAGATGGCGGACGAGACCGTCCCACCGGAAGTGGGTGAACTATAGCGTTGCGCTCCCTCCACTGAAAGGTTAAAAAGAAGGTTAGCTTGTGCTGGCGGCTGACCTTGTTGCTAAACGCGCGTCCGTTCAGTCTCCGCCTTTATACCAGAGACTAGACCGTCTCTTACTCAAAGATGGCGGCCGAGACTGTCCCACCAGAAGTGGGTGAACTATAGCGTCGCGCTCCCTCCACTCAATCAGCCAACGCTGTGGTGGACCGGGGAGCATACGCAGGAGGCCCTAAACCATTCTGTGGAGCCCCGCTAGTAATGATCTCCAACCGCTACCCCTTATGCCTAACAAAGGAAGCAGGTATGGCACAGCATACAATAGCAAGTTATGAGCCCCCCCAAATCAGCCCCAAAGCAGTTTTAAAATTCGACCGCAGTACAAAGAATGAAAAATAAAACAAACAAGTGCATTTTTGAAAGTTTAAAAAGAAGGTTAGCTTGTGCTGGCGGCTGACCTTGTTGCTAATGTATATGTTTTTGTACTTGTATAGCGCACAGCTACCCGCAGTGGGTTTCCCAGCGCTTGTACGAATACCGCAAGGGAACCCTTCCTGGCTTTCCCTGGGAAGTGTCCACTCCTGGGCACCCCCGTGGTGCAGACCAGGCATCCCTCGCATTGTGGGGGCCGTTGTGGAGACTAAGCAAGATATTGCCCAGAGTTGCAGCGTGGGACCCATGATCAGAACAGGCACTGAGGCGAGAATATACGGTCAGGGGAGTTAATGAGCCCGAGACCCGCCGAGGCGGGAATCGAACCCTGGTCCCTGGCCAGAGCTCTGCATCGAGGTCTGCCTGCTCTAACCATTGAGCCACACTTCTCCTCCACGCGTCCATTCACTCTCCGCCTTTATACCAGAGACTAGACCATCTCTTATTCAAAGATGGCGGCCGAGACTGTCCCACCGGAAGTGGGTGAACTATAGGGTTGCGCTCCCTCCACTCAATCCACTCAATCAGCAAACGCTGTGGTGGACCGGGGAGCATACGCTGGAGGCCCTAAACCGTTCTGTGGAGCCCCGCTAGTAATGATCTCCAACCTCTACCCCTTATGCCCAACAAAGGAAGCAGGTATGGCACAGCATACAATGGCAAGGTATGAGCCCCCCCAAATCAGCCCCAAAGCAGTTTTACAAATCGACGGCAGTACAAAGAATGAAAAATAAAACAAACAAGTGCATTTTTGAAAGTTTAAAAAGAAGGTTAGCTTGTGCTGGCGGCTGACCTTGTTGCTAATGTATATGTTTTTGTACTTGTATAGCGCACAGCTACCCGCAGTGGGTTTCCCAGCGCTTGTACGAATACCGCAAGGGAACCCTTCCTGGCTTTCCCGGGGAAGTGTCCACTCCTGGGCACCCCCATGGTGCAGACCAGGCATCCCTCGCGTTGTGGGGGCCGTTGTGGAGACTAAGCAAGCTATTGCCCAGAGTTGCAGCGTGGGACCCATGATCAGAACAGGCACTGAGGCGAGAATATACGGTCAGGGGAGGTAATGAGCCCGAGTCCCGCCGAGGCGGGAATCGAACCCTGGTCCCTGGCCAGAGCTCTGCATCGAGGTCTGCCTGCTCTAACCATTGAGCCACACTTCTCCTCCACGCGTCCGTTCACTCTCCGCCTTTATACCAGAGACTAGACCATCTCTTACTCAAAGATGGCGGCCGAGACTGTCCCACCGGAAGTGGGTGAACTATAGCGTTGCGCTCCCTCCACTCAATCCACTCAATCAGCAAACGCTGTGGTGGACCGGGGAGCATACGCTGGAGGCCCTAAACCGTTCTGTGGAGCCCCGCTAGTAATGATCTCCAACCCCTACCCCTTATGCCCAACAAAGGAAGCAGGTATGGCACAGCATACAATGGCAAGTTATGAGCCCCCCCAAATCAGCCCCAAAGCAGTTTTACAAATCGACGGCAGTACAAAGAATGAGAAATAAAACAAACAAGTGCATTTTTGAAAGTTTAAAAAGAAGGTTAGCTTGTGCTGGCGGCTGACCTTGTTGCTGACTTGTCATTATTGGTACAGAAATGTCATTTGCAAGGTAAATTAATGAATGCCCCTGCCCTGAGTCCCTTACTGTATGTGAAAACAGTATCCTAATTTTTTGTTTAGCCCAAGCATCACACAGAGTGTTGGACGGGGGCCAAGGCCTATCCCAGCTAATGGGATGTTTAGAACCTGTTCTGCGACCTATAGAGGCACACAAAGCCCTCACAGAGGGCAAGGACTACTGCTCATGCACTGGGATGATATCCATAAAGCAGAGATGGCATTGTATTATATTTTGTGAATCCTTAGTGTGACCACACATTTTTCTCTGTGACAGATAGTATGGTCTACTGACCCCTGTCAGATACAGTTCTCATGTTATGTGAACCCTCAACATCCTGGGTGCATGTCGAGTGAATGTGTGTTCAGTGACACATGCATGGTAGTAGGATTCTGTGTGGTGGAGTCTGAGCACAGGGGCAAGGTTTAACATGGCAAAAGAAGGAGGATTAGGTAATGTTCCCCAGACAGTGGTATTATAGTGCCTGCATTCCTGTGGCTGGGACATGGATATATTGAAGTGAAGAAACCTGGAAACAAGGTTTCCCAAACAAAATGAGTCAATCACTCAATAAATTAGGGCTTATAAAGCACAGCAAAACACTATGTTATGTTATGTTATGTTAAAATGTTTTCTAAAGCGCACAGCTGCCTCAGCAGTGATAGTCTCGAGGAACTTGAGTTGCTAGCTGCTATGGGGTGATGTGTTCAGTCCAAATGACCAGTCTTGAGTCCCTACCTGAATTCCCAGAGTGATGAGGTGGTCCTCAGGTGTGGGGGAAAGTAATTCCAAGCCTTGTCCACTTGGTGAGAGAAGGAGCGTCCGCCACTGTTGGCTGGTGGATCTAGGGGGTGACCATGAGGAAGAGGGAGACAGATCCCAGGTGTCTGGTTGCTTGGTTGGTTGGTGGAAGGTCATTCATTTGTTGATGTGTGCTGGTCCTTCATTGTGCAGCGCTTTGTATGCACGGGTCAGCATTTTGAAATGGCAACTCTTTTGGATTGGAGCCAGTGAAGCTTTTTGAGGTGTGGTGTGATATGGGTCCATCTGAGGAGTTTAAGGATGAGTCCTGCTGCTGAGTTTTGTATTGTATGTAATCTCTTCAGGAGGCGCACGGTGATTCCTGTGTAGAATGTTTTTCCTTAGTCCAACCTGCTGGTGTGGAGGGATTTTTCCAGATGACTAGTATCCTCCATTCTCTCTTCTTTTTATGCTTCTTTAGCTAGTAAGGCTTCTATTGCGAGTTGAATTCAGCATCTGTTGACAAAGCAAACTGGTTATCTAAGTTTTGATTCCACAACACATACATTTCATGCAATGATGCGGAAATGATAGGTGAATTCATTGCATGCAGAATTAGCCGGTGGAGAGTTACTCATAGTGGTATTGGCTTATGCACTAAATTAGGCAGATTTAAAGTAAAGAACCAGCTCCGGAAAAAACAATCATACAAATCTTTAGACAAGCAACCATCCAAAAACAGGATTTGTACTTATAATGCCTTTAGAAATCGGAAGAAAGTGAACCCCACTCTTATGTATCAAAATGCAACCACCAGCAAACACCGTGGCACCTACTACTGGCACTGATTTTGTGGGAAAATAGTTGGTGTTCCATCTCCGATTTCAGGTATGTTATGAGTCTGGGATGTGGTGCCCACAGGAAGCATCTGTAATATCCTCAAAATGAAAGCACTTCTTTGGGGTCTACCTTCATTTAATAATTGCAGTCTGTTTGAAATGGGTGTCTGTAGTTGGCAATGGTTTGCACCTATGTCCAAATAGGGACCCTTGCTTCAAGTCAGGGAAAGGGGGATTCAATCCTAAAATGCCCCCTGCTCACCCCCTTGGTAGCTTGGCACAAGCAGATAGGCTTATCTCAGAGGCAGTGTGTAAAGCATTTGTGAACACATTCAGTAATACAGTGAAAACACTACAAATGGACACCACACCAGTTAAGAAAAATAGGTAATCAAAATCTAAACAAGACCAAATGGCAAAAATCCACAATACAGTATCAAAAATAAGACTTTCAAATGGTAGAAATAGCTCAGTACAAGCAAGTTGTAAATGCAACACTTTTCTCACAAAGTACCGTAGATGCATCACGCAAAAGAAACAAAGGGGTCACAGGGAAGGTTATGCTTCCGTTCCTTGGTTCGGGGAAGGCGATGTGTCTGTTCCTTACTGAGGTACAGGGGAGGCGATGCGTCTGTTCTTTACCGGAGAGGAGGGGATGCGTCTGTTTCTTACTGCTTTCCAGTTACGATGCAACAATATGGCGTCTTGATGTGTGGCGACGATCCAGTGTGATGAAACAAAATTGCGGCCCGATGCGACAATCCAGACGATGCTTGAACGTTGGTAGCCACACGGCAGCTGCTGCGACGGTTTTCCCAGCGATGTATCAGGACCCGGTGGGGATGCAGCATGCTTCTTCTCCGTGGCTCGGCAAAGTGTCAGGACCAGGCGTGGATGAGGCACTCGTCTTCTCCATGACTCGCCGATGTGTCGGGAATCGGTGCGATGCAACATGCTTCTTCATCGTTGCGTCGATCTTCCAGCTCCCAACGACAAACAGTCTCTAGAGGTCCTAAACAGCAGCAGGCACCTCTTTGTTTATTTATTTAAAGAGTTTTATATAGCGCTGGCTAGACCCGAAGGTATCAGAGCGCTTTACATGAGAATCAACAATGTAACAGAAAAAGTTCAACAAATTACACAATACATAAAAAAATAGGCAATACAATTAGGAGGGGAGCGAAAGGAGAGAGAGAAGTAGTGGAGGGGGCAGGGGAGGTGAGAAAGTGAGGATAAGGGAAGAGACAATAAGGAGAGACGAAAAGAAGTCTGTCTAAAGACCAACTGGGTAGGTGACGACCAAGGAGGGAATCCACGGCCCATCTCCCCTACAGCTAAACCAGGTAGCTCTATCGGGCAACAGACAAAATAGTTCAGTCTCAATACATTGAGAGAGGAGAGAAGGAGAGACATAACTAGAGGGAGGATGCGGGAGGAGACGACAGGAGAGACGAAGGGAAGTGCAACAATGTGGTTCAACAAGATAACAGAAAAAGATCGACAATTACACATTACATCAGACAATCAGCAATACATTAGGAGAGGAGAGAAAGGAGAGAGAAAAGTAGTGGGAGGTAGGGGAGGTGAGAAAGTGAGGATAAGGGATGAGACAACCATAGAGATGAAAGGAAGTCTGTCTAAAGACCGACTGGGTAGGTGACGACCAGGAGGGAATCCATGGCCCATCTCCCCTATAGCTAAACCAGGAAGCTTCATCGGGCCTCGGACAAAATAGTTTGGTCTCAAGTGTTGAGGGAAGAGGTTCACTGAGAAACAGGGTGGGGACAAGGGGCAGGGGCAGGTGATGGCAGAGGACAGAAGCTGGAAAGAGTAGGAGCGGAGAAGGGAGAGGGTTGGGGAAGAGAAAGGGGGAAGATAAGGTCAGGAGAGACGCGGGAGCATTTGCCCGAAGTCCGGCTAGGTAGGTAATAGTCAAAGGAGGGAGTCCAAAGTTAATCTCCCCTATGGTTCGCGAGGTAGCTCCACCGGGCATCATACAAAGATAGCTTTAGAGTTGAGGCCACAGAGTTGAGACAACAGAGTGTAGTGACGCAGGCTCCCGTCACCTCCCACTGGAGTGAACACTGTTGTTATGTCGTCTTCTTCACTACACTGTGGCACCCCTTAAGCTGTCCCGTGTCTAAGGCGGTTTCGGTTTCACTTTTCCTCCCAGCTGCCTGTGAGGGTGTTCTTTTCTATTGCTGCCTCCGTCACCACTCCTTCAAATCCCCATATGTTGGACCCTAAGTCTGTGTGGTTTAGTGTTTTGAGTGAGACTGGCCTTACTTTGTTCGGCCGGCAAGGAAATTCAGGGGAGCTGGCAGTGAAGTCTTTGTGTCCCTGATACTTTAGACAGGAGGCAAGCTCAGTTTCAACCCTTGGAGATCTTTCTCAAGATGATAAAGCAAACAGCAAATTCCTTGTTCTCCTTTCCTTGGCAACAAGTAACCACTGCAGGCCAATCCCAAACAGCACAGGGGCAGTAATCTTCCTTCAGCTTCTCCGGATCTTCTCCTTGGCAAAGGTGCCTCTTGATTTACCAGAAGTGATCTAAAGTTCTGGGGTCAGGGTCTTGCTTTATATACACACAAATTCTTTGTGCTCTGAACACAGAGAGTATCTGTACCCAGCCAAAACCAGTTCTGTCCTCACTGGTGCAGCTTCCTGGCAGGAGGTAGAGACAGCATTGTTAAAAGCAGACCTGGCCCAGGCAGGTGAAAGGAAATCTCCTCCCCCTACTCTAAATTCAACCCATGTCCCTTTCAGCCCTGCCCTGACTCATCAGACTGCTGGAGCCGCAGCCCTCTCCCAGCTCCTGTCACTCACAAGCCAGACATGCAATACACAAACCTAGCATGGCACACTGGATGGTTAGGCAAGAAAATACCTACTTTCTTAAAGTGGAATTTCCAAACACAGAATGTAAAAATCCCCCTCACTAAAAGATGCACTCGGACATTCTGAGTTCAGGCATACTAAACTTTATTTTCAAATCTTGTTCCCAACTTCAGTTATGTTTATAAGATGTTATAAGCAAACTTCCCATTCTGGCCTAGGAGAACAGATAGCCTTGCAATAGTGAAAAACGTAATTGGCAGTATTTCACTACCAGGATATGCCACACACATCAGGGCATGCCCTAACTTTCACATTGTTAGATCTGGGGGTCTCTAGTTGGCAGAGGTATGTACCTTAGACCAAGTAGGGACCCTTGCTTCTAGTCAGGGTGGAGGAATAACCCTCTGAGATAACCCCTGCTCACCCTCTAGGTAGCATGGCACGAGCAGTCTAGGCTAAACAGAGGCAATGTGGATAATATTTGCACTTAACACAACAACAATCCCCAATCCACCACAAACTGAGACCACACAGGTAGGTATATTTTATAAAAATATATAACTTTATCTAGTTTCAGCAAGGTAAATAAAGCAGTTGCACAATCATCACTTCATCAATAGAATGTTGCTCTTAATCTTAATGGTTGCACTTAATCTTTATGATGGTACTCGTAAATAGGAAGTTCTTAAACAACAAAACAGTCTCAAGTCTCTTCTAAATCGATATCAAAAGTAATCCGATCTCCTTATCTTCATTTAGCTCTGAACACGAGCAAACTACGCAGTGCCAGTGGGTAAAGTATCCTACCATCAGCCAACAAAGCCAGGAGCCCTAGCGCTGCCAATGCGCCTCACCAGAATGCTGGGACTCCATTCTCCTCGACAGGCGCTGCCTCAGGGCCTCGAGCGAACCTCGCCTGTCAGCGCTCACTCGCGCTCAGGCCCGGCCGGTCTCCGCAAGCTCTCCGCCCGCTCTCAGTCCTCCGGGAGCGGCGGGGAGCAGAGACGGCAGGCCAGGGGCTGGGGCACTTCCAGGAATCCCTCGGCGAGGTCGGGTCAGTCTTCCCCGGTCCCGCCGGGTATCACGCGGCAATTCCGAGGCCTCCGCCGCAGCTCCTCCGATGGGCCAATCAGGTCGCGGCTCTGAGGGCGAGCCTCCACACACGCCAGGGAGTCAGCCAACGGCAGAGCGGCTCCCGGGGCAGACGTGAGGTGACACGCTTTGGGCAGCCAATCACCACTCGGCAACCCTGATGACGCTGCGGCGCACGGGCCTATCCCGTCACGGCGTTAGTGAGGGGGCTCGGCTCCTTCGACCAATGGGAGCGTGGCGGCTTCGATCTTCGGCCCCGCAGCTCCTGGTCACGACCGGCAGCTTCACAGGGTGTTCCTGGCCCCGGGCCGCGATGGTGATTTGGCGGCAAAGGGTTTTTGAGGGCGCAGGTCACGAATAGACCCCCCTCTCGGCCTCACAACCACTTTGGAGCGGATTTCACGAGGGGAGGCACCACAAGCCTCCGACCCTCACTGGGAATGTGCCGATGAGCACACCGATCCCTTCCTCACGCTCCGCAGTCGAGTACCACACGTCCCAGGTCACCACAGCACGATCTTGCAGCTGCTTTTGGCAAAGCTGTAGGAACCTTTAACCCTGGTTTCCCAACAGGAGGTCAGCTCTTCTCAGGCTCTTGGAGATTCAAGTTGCAGACACAGCACACAGCAAAGTCTTAGCAGTTTCAAGCAGGCAGGGTCACAGCACACAGCAAAGTCCCTTTCTCCTCCTCAGCTTCCAGTTAGACAGCAGAACAGGTCAGCCCTTAGAGCACACAGCAAGGCAATCTTCCTTTAGTTCTCCAGCAGTCCTTCTTCCAGCAGAGGTTCCTTCTTGATTGTTGAATCTTAGAATCTAAACTTCTGTAGTCAGGGGTCCTTCCCTTATACCCCTCAAAGTCTTTGAAGTCCTTTGAAGTCTTTGTGCAAGTCGGCCCTGAGCCCGGTCTAAACCAGTTCTGGGGGTTGCTGGAGCACTGAGCTGTTTCTGGTTTTCTTCTTCCTGTCAGCTTCAGGGTCAGAGGTGTCAGTTTGGCCGGCAGGAGGGGGAGCCAGCATGGTGGTCAGGCAAGCACAGCCCGGCACTGTCAGGCGCTATCTCCTCCCACCTCCCTGGCAGCAGATGTGGCCTTTGATCCCCGGGCTGACTCCGACACCCTCCTCCGGGGGTTCTGTAGCCCCCGTCACACCCAGACCAGACAGGCATTCCACAAACCCAGGCACACAGAAAGGTTTAGACAAGAGAACAGCCACTTTCTAAAAGTGCTATTCTCCAACACAGGATTTAAAAACAACCTTCACTAAAAGATGTGTTATTAAATTCTGAGTTCAGGGATATCTTTCACTCATGTCCCATCTTGTTCCTATGGGGAGATAGGCTGGTATCCCATAACACAAATAAAGACTATTTCTCAAATAAAAACGAACCCCGGAGTGATAGACCTTACCAACATAGACCTATATATTCTAGGGGAGGAGAAAATAGGAGAATTACATTCTCAGAAACTTCAGGATCAGGCAGCGAGGAAGAACCAGAAAGAGCACAGGAAAATAGACCCGGCCGCAATTTTGAAAGGGAACCTTTTTTAGGGAGACGCCCATATCGGGGCAACAGAAACTTCAGAGGCTACAATCGCCAGGATGCTCCCCCGAACCATCCACCTCAGAGCAATACAAAAGAATACATTACCACCAGGAACAAGCAATACTGGCGGTAAAAGAATTCCCTATCATAAATCTCTCAAGTAGGGTTCTATCAGATATAGAAGAAGAAGTTCTACAGAAAGGGTTTAGCTTCGCCCCTACCACTCTCTATCCCCTTTTCAACCTAGAAAGTGACTTAAAAAACTTTTTTAGAAAGGTCAGACTTAACCATTTTTTTGAAAACCGAGACTACAACCCCCCTGAGAGCGTAACAGGACTTAAACCTAAGTCAACATTCTTCCCTAACCTTAACCAATTGGACAAAAAGGTAGAGATCTTTGAACATATGGTAGAAATGGAGATTAAATCCCTATATGATAAAACAGCCAAAAATAAATTAAACAACAACTTAACTCAAGACCAAAGAGCAGCACTAACAAATCTGCAGAACAGTGAGGAGCTCACCATTAAACCGGCAGACAAAGGGGGAGGAGTGGTTGTTTATAACACCAATCACTACGATCAGAACATCAGAGATCTCCTCAATATAGAGGAACATTACAAAAAAGCCAGACTGACAGATTTAAATACGCTAAAATTAGAAGTCTCAGAACTGTTAAACAAAGGGAGAGAAGAGGGCCACATAAGTGATAACGAATATAAATTCCTTTTGAATAACCATCCAGTCATTCCAGCGATATATGGCCTCCCTAAAATACACAAACGGTTAGATAATCCACCAATGAGACCCATCATCAGCGGTATTGGCTCCATTTTAGAACCTTTAAGCCAGTACGTGGATTTCTTCCTCCAACCTATAGTTAAAAAACAGAGATCCTACTTGAAAGATACCACCCACGCGATCACTACGTTTGAAGGTAGAGGGTTCAACAAGGCGACCCAGTTCCTGGTCGCCTTGGATATCGAAGCCCTTTACACCAATATCCCTCAGAACGACACCATACAAGTAATAGCATCGATCCTAGAACAGGAGGATCTCAAGGGAGGTAACGACTTCTTTATAATGTCATGCATATATTTGATCCTCAAGAAAAATTATTTTCTTTTCAAGGACGATCTCTATTTACAGGTGAAGGGGACCAGTATGGGGGCCACATGTGCCCCCAGCCTGGCCTGCCTGTATGTGAGCAATTTCGAGGAGAAACATATATATAATGAGATGGCCCCCTTTTTCGAAAACATCTCTTGCTGGCACCGCTATATAGATGATATCATTTTCATCTGGAGCGGTGCCAGTGAGACCCTCTCTAACTTTTTGGAGTGGCTGAATTTGGGGGATCCCAATCTTAAATTTACAGGCCACCACAGTAACCAACAAGTTACCTTCCTAGATATCATCATTAAAGAAGAGGAGGGAATCCTTAAGGTGGAACTATACACGAAACCTACGGACAAAAACACCCTCTTGCTATATTCCAGCAATCATCCCAAATCCCAAAAAGATAACGTACCATTCGGGGAATTCCTACGCCTCCGTAGGAATTGTACCAACTTGAATGACTTCTATAAACACGCGGAGAACACCAAACTTAAACTGGAAAATAGAGGTTACCCAAAGAAACTGATCAAAAATGCACTGAAACGTGCACGGTTCTATGACCGAGACAGTCTCTTGGACCCCGAAAGAAAATCTAATAAAAACCCTATACTAGACAGGATTGTTTTTGTTACACAATATTCTCATTTGAGCAATCAAATTAAAAATATCGTCAACAAAAACTGGAAAATACTGAATCAAAACAGGGAGATCCAACTGGACAAACCCCTATTCTCATTCCGTCGCAATAAGACCATAAAAAACAGTCTAGTTCACACCTATCCCATCGCAAAAGAACAACAACTAACTCTGTCAGGAAACCTTGCTTCAGGCAATTTCAAATGTGGAACATGTTCCATTTGTCCACAATGCATTGTAGGGAGTAAACTCGAACACAATGGCAAGAACCTTAAACCTACTACTTTTAACAACTGTCGCAGCCAGAATGTAATATACTTGCTGCTTTGCCCATGCAATCTAGGTTACGTAGGCGAAACAGGTAGAGAATTGCGTATCAGAGTTCTAGAGCACAAGTCAGCGATACGTACCTCCAAAATCAATGCACCCCTAACAGAACATTACAAGGAAAAGAAACATTCCTGTGATGACATTAGATGGTTCATATTAGAGAAAGTGAGACAAAATAGAAGAGGGGGAGATGGAGACAGACTTAGAAAAAGAAGAGAGCAATGGTATTTCTGCTACCTTAACACAATAGACAAGGGCCTTAATACTAGAGAGGATTGGGCCAAATGTCTGTGAAGAATACTGAATAAACCCCCAACGATTGTTAATCCTAAAACTGGGATCCGCCAACAACATCCACACAGTCCCATTCCCTGGGACGAGGGAACAGGCCTTATAATACATGGGAGCCTTATGCATAATAATCCACCAATCCCTGCCTAGTCTCCAACCTTTGGTTTTTCTTATCTCCCAGGAATTCTTTATTATCAGCAGGAATTTAGTAAGTCCTTTACCCATATCTTGCGACAATTTTTCATGTCCGATTAAACAATCACAAACATATCCATCTAGTGATTAGCTAATTTCTTCCCTGCCTTTCAGCCCCATAACATAGGATCAACAATAATATACAACTTTAATACGTAAATTTTTTCAATATAGCCCCCATCCCTTTAGCAGACTAAAAAGTGTTCTATTCCCATGTTTAATCTATTTACAGAAACACAAGTCCAAGTACCAAGTATTCAAGTGTGTTAAGATTTCAAAGAAACACACCCTTTAACCATCTAACAGCCAATAGAATAGAACGCTCATTAAGCTTAAAATGAGCGTGAACATTTCCCACCGCTTTGAGGACCTCATTGGAAACTGTATTAAACTTTCAAAGAAACACACCCCTTAACCTCCTGATAGCCAATAGAATAGAGCGCTTAGTAAGCCCAAATATGCAAATAGGCAGCTTCAACAGCACTCACATATGATTGGACCATTTAATACTTCAGCTTTATCCAATCACAGCACAAAGGGGTGTATCTAAACAAAGCCCGCGATTCACTAAGAATCTTTCATTTGAAAACGAAGACCTGATACGAACGGACGCTTTTGCTGTAGCAGGTAAGACCGAGTCCGGGAGGGAACTTTTGAAGAGGCCACACCATCTAACGAACTAAAATTGAACTATTGTTCTACCCTTCTCCTCTAGGGGATACGATTATACCACTTTTTAAGAAACTACCCCAACGCTCACAAAAGTAAAGGCAGCTCACCGCGCCTTTATTATTCCTTCGACTGCGAGATCTCTTTTTGATCATTATAGGTAAGATGACGCTACTGGTAAATTTGTAGTCCAGGCGCATTTCCACAATCATCTACTCCGTCTCATATAATTGAGGTCTAAAAGTACTCCCTTCTCTTTCATTTTTTTCCCCCAAGAGAGACTCGTTTTGGTCATTGAAGCCAACCGCCATTGATCTTGATATTCATCCCCGCTACAAGTTAAGAACAACTAAAGAGTAGTGACATAGAAGTGTCTGAAGTTTTACAGATTTTAAAAAAAAATTTCTAATCCTTATTGGATAGGAGAATCATCAGTAACCTCCAGGTATGTCAAGTAATCAGCTTAAATTAATATTAAGGACATAGGATTTTTTCCACCTCCTACTTATTCTAGCCGTTTTATATTCTTTTCTCTCCAGATAGTTACCGCCCAATAAGAATATCTCCTCACATCTTGAAAGAATTTTTATCTTCTACATAATAAGGAATCCCACCAAACAGGTAAAAGCAGAACTTGAGTAGCGAAACACAATTTTAATGTGTTTACCTACTACGAAGCTTTTTTGAGTCTCTTTGAACTTTAGTAATAGAGATACAGCTGATACATTCACATACAGATGTGAAGTCTATGCCTTCTTCTATTTTGCATAGACTAATACTCTACAATTAGCAAGAGAGTAGAGAGAGTACCCCATAAGCACAATCTTTCTTCTGACTTAGGGAGAGTATGCCACTTTAGTATCTGCCCCCACCCAGCTACGCCTACAAGGCTTACAGTATCTAGCATTGTGTCTAAATTTAGGACGTTAGTATCTGCCCCCACCCAGCTACGCCTACTAGGCTAACAGTGTCTACCATTGTGTCGAAATCTAGGTCTTTACTAGAGAAGTCTCAAATATCATAACCAGATTAAGTTCCAACTACCTAGGGACCCTGTGTTCCAGAGAGTTTGCATGTAGAGAAAATTGTGAAGTAATAGAATACATAACTCACGTATAAAGAGCAGCCATTAAGTAATACCATTTATTAATAGGCTAGACATTGTACCTGTGAATTACTGTAAAGTATAGTGTTCTCTCAATTCAGTCAATTAATTGTATGTATATCTATTGTAGGACAACCATAAGGATCCAGTAACACGACAGACAACAAACCAATAGTCTTGATAAAGGTGGCACATAATAATACGCAAACCACCGAAACGCGTCGACGCAATTTTCTGTACAATTCATCTTTTTTCCCCCCCGGTGTATATAAGATTGTAAGGTTATAAAACCAGGGGCCGTTGAAATTTTAATTGTGAATGTACGCTTTGTAATCTCTAATTTGTATGTTTTACAATTGAGTTCTGTCTGTCCTTCATTTTTGTGCTGGTCACAAAAGTATATAGTATTTTAATTGTTTCAATTGTTTTTTAACATTTTTTCCAGTGTAATTATAAATTGTCTTTTTATTGTCTCAATAAATTGTTATGTAATTTCATTTTTGATCAATTTCTTTAGTCAATGTGTTTATATTTGATTGTGGTTATAGCTAATTCCAAGCTTCTTCTGTACACGACCCAAGGGAATCATTTTGTTTGATTTAGGTTTAACACCCCAATTCCCTTGTTCACTTCAAGGGGTTCCTCTCTCTTTTCATAACATGGTATCCCATGGGACCAGCCTCCTCCATGTTACTCTATGGAGCAAGATAACCTTACAGCAGTGAGCGCACAAAATGGCTGCTGCCCACTACCAGAGCATGTGACCTGCACTAGTACATGCTCTACCTTATCCATACACTGCACCCTGCCCAGGGGGGTACCTTGAGCCTTCCATAGGGGTGACTGATGTGCACAGACAGGGAAGGGTTAGGCCCAGCCAGTGGGGACACTGGCCAGGGGGACAGGGCAGTCCACTGACTGCACACAGGCCCTGCACTGGCAGGCCTGAGTCCTCTTTTTAGGGCTACTCATGTGGGTGGCGCAATCTGCGCTGCAGGCCCACTAGTAGCATCTGTCATCACCAGCCCTGGCACACATAGTGCACTTTACTAGGGACTTCATGGTGATGCAAATATGCCAATCAGGTATATTTAATCAATATGGCAATTTACAGGGGGAGCACTTACACTCTGGCACTGATCAGCAGTGGCAGAGTGTCCAAAACATCTAAACCAGCAAAAACGAAATCCAGCACAGCATTAAAAATACATGAGTCAGAGGCAAAAAGATGGGGGAAAAACCACGCCAAGGGTGTCAGGTCTAACACGTGTCCCCTCAAGCTGAAAGTGGGGAGAACTACCCAACCTCTTGGGAGTCCTCATCACTAAGGCGGAAGAATCTGGACAGACCGTCAGCATTGGCGTGTTCTGTACCAGGGCGGTGCTCCACCGTAAAGTCCATCCCCTGCAGGGAAATGGACCACCTCAACAGTTTTGGATTCTCACCCCTCATCTGCATTAACCCTCTGAGGGGCCTGTGGTCGGTCTGAACACGGAAGTGAGTCCCAAACAGGTAGGGCCTCAGCTTCTTCAGAGCCCAGACCACAGCGAAAGCTTCTCTTTCAATGGCACTCCATTTCTGTTCCCTGGGGATTAGCCTCCGGCTAATGAAAGCCACGGGTTGGTCTCCGCCCTCATCATTGATCTGTGAGAGTACTGCTCCCACTCCTTGCTCTGAAGCGTCAGTTTGCACAATGAACTCACTGGAAAAGTCAGGTGCCTTAAGCACCGGTGCTGTGCACATGGCAGCTTTGAGGGTGTCAAAAGCAGTTTGACAGGCCTCAGTCCAATTCACCTTCCTGGGCTGATTTCTAGATGTCAGCTCTGTCAAAGGGGCCACAATGGTGCCATAACCTTTGACAAACCGTCTGTAATACCCGGTGAGACCTAATAAGGCTCTCACCTCAGTCTGGGTCTTGGGGGGCTCCCAAGCCAGAATGGTATCAATCTTTGCCTGTAGGGGCGCCACTTGGCCGCTCCCTACCTGGTGTCCCAAGTACACCACAGATCCCTGCCCTATCTGGCATTTACTGGCCTTGATAGTGAGGCCTGCCTTTTGCAGAGCCTTCAACACTTCAGTGAGGTGTTGCAGGTGTTCCCCCCAAGTGGAGCTGAACACAGCAATGTCATCCAGGTAGGCTGCGCTGAATTGCTCCAGCCCCGCCAGTACCTGGTTGACCAATCTCTGAAAAGTGGCAGGGGCATTTTTCAACCCAAAGGGCATGACACGGAACTGGAAGTGCCCCTCTGGCGTTGAAAATGCTGACCTCTCCTTTGCCCCCTCAGTTAAGGCAATCTGCCAGTACCCTGAAGTCAAATCAAAAGTGCTCAGGTACTGGGCAGCTCCCAACCGATCCACCAGCTCATCAGCCCTGGGGATGGGGTGCGCGTCAGTCTTGGTGACCGCATTGAGCCCACGGTAGTCCACGCAGAACCGAAGTTCTGGGGTGCCACCGGGGGTAGCAGCTTTCTTAGGCACTAAGACCACTGGGCTAGCCCCGGGGCTGCTGGAGGGCTCAATAACCCCTAGCGCCAACATCTTGGAAACTTCTTCCTTGATGCTGGCTCTGACCTTGTCAGCCACCCTGTAAAACTTCTGTTTCACAGGTAGACTGTCTCCAGTGTCCACATCGTGGACGCACCATTTGGTGACACCGGGGGTCAGGGAGAACAGGGGGGCAACTGACCCAAGACTTGGCGACAGTCCTCCTGCTGCTCTGGGATCAGGGTGGGGGAGAGGACCACACCATCCACTGACCCATCTTGCTCCTTGACTGCCAGGAGGTCAGGGAGAGGATCACTATCCTCCTCCCCTCCAGCATCTGTAGCCATGAGCATAGTCACTTCAGACCTCTCAAAGTGGGGCTTGAGGCAGTTCACATGTAGCACTCTCAGGGGCTGCCTGGGAGTCTTCAGGTTAACCAAGTAGGTAACCTCGCTCTTGCACTCCACCACCTCATATGGCCCAGACCACTTGTCACGGAGCGCACAAGGCTCCACTGGCGCCATCACCCACACTTTCTGACCAGGGTGGAACTCAACCAGAGAAGTGTTCTGGTCATACCATCTCTTCATTTCCTCCTGACTAGCCTCCAGGTTCTCTTGAGCGAGCTTCCTGAAGCGCTTGGTCTGGTTGCGAATGGCCAGCACATAGCTGAACACATCCTGAGGGGTTTTCCCATGGGATTTCTCCCACCCCTCCTTCACCAGAGTGAGAGGCCCTCTGACAGGGTGGCCATACAGCAACTCAAAGGGACTGAACCCTAAGGATTTCTGAGGCACCTCCCTGTAGGCAAACAACAGGCATGGTAACAAGACGTCCCATTTCCGCCTCATGGGCTCTTCCAGGCCCATAATCATGCCCTTCAATGTGCGGTTGAATCTTTTAACCAACCCATTTCCTTGAGGGTGGTAAGGAGTGGTGAATTTGTATGTCACCCCACACTCACTCCACAGGGACTTCATAAACCTAGAAATGAAGTTTGTCCCCCTGTCTGAGACCACCTCCCTGGGAAATCCCACCCGGGAAAAGATTCCCATCAGGGCACGGCCCACCACTGGGGCTGTGACTGTCCTGAGCGGGATGGCTTCCGGGTACCGAGTGGCATGGTCCACCAAGACCAGGATAAACCTGTTGCCTAGGGCTGTCTTGGGGTCCAGGGGCCCCACGATGTCAATGCCCACCCGCTCAAAAGGGGTGCTCACCACAGGAAAGGGTTGGAGGGGTGCCACGCACTTCCCTCCGCTCTTGCCACTGGCCTGACAAGTCTGGCAAGATTTACAAAAGGCAGAGACGTGCTTCTTCATCTGGGGCCAGTAGAAATGGGTGACAAGCCTGTGATAGGTCTTGTCTTGCCCCAGATGTCCTGCGAGAGGCACGTCATGAGCCAGACCCAGTAGGAAGTTCCTGAAGCGCTCCGGTACTACCAGCACACGGGCTGCACCGGGCTCAGCGAACTTAGGCTCACTATAAAGTAAGTCATCCTCCCAGTAGATCAAATGCTCCTTGGACCCCAGGCCTGCTGCCTGGTCTGCAGCATGCTGCCGCACACCAATGAGAGAAGGGCACTCCTTCTGAGCCTGGCAGAATTCTTCCCTGGAGGGACCACCCTCTTGCTGCCACTGGGACAGCTCAGGCAATTCCCCTAGTTTGGCCACCTGCTCCCCTGTAGGTTCCAGGGCATCCCCCTCAGGGTCTGCTTCCTCCTGGACCGTGGGAACAGTGGGGGCTGGTTTCCCGCGTCCTCTACCCCTTCCTCTCTTGGCAGGTCCCTGGGCCATTGTTTCAGGCTCCAGCTCTGCTAGACCGCCCTCTCAGGCTGTCATTGCACGGGTGGACACACAGATCCACGCAGGCAAACCCAACATCTCCAAGTGAGTCCTGTGCTCCACCTCTTTCCATGGAGAGCTCTCCAGGTCATTACCTAATAGACAATCTACAGGCAAGGCATCACTTACAACAATTTCCAAAATACCGGAGACCCCTCCCCATTCAAATGGAACATTTGCCAACTTGCAGTAGCGCACTGAACTGTCAGAGGCCACCACAGGCCGGAGTACCTTGGGAACAATTTGCTCTTCAGACACCCACCGACACCTGACCGATGTCACGCTGGCCCCTGTATCTATCAGAGCCTCTATTTCCCGTCCATTGATGGTCACCTTCTGCCCGTATTTCTTAGTGTTTTGGGGCAGCAAAGTTTCCTGGGCCATCTCTTGGTCTCCTAGAGAGACAAGGGTCATCAATGCTAACCCCTTCTCCCCACTAGAAATCAAATCCCCTCCCAAAGCTACACTGGCTAACGCCGGAGCGAGAGCACCAGTGGGTGCTGATTTCTTCTTTGGACATTTGGGGGCAATGTGCCCCACCTCCCTACAGGCATAGCAAGTAAGCGGGCCCTTTTGTCCTGCGTGCCCTTATGGGGCCAGGACTTCTTAGGCTTGGGGGGTTGAGACACCTTCTCCTGGGAACCATTTTGGGGCCCTTTAGAAGACTCCTTTTGATTACCCGTGTCCCCCCCACTCTTCTGCTGGGGACCCTGTCCAACCTTGGCTGGGGTACTTACCACCCCCTTGTGGACCCTGGTGCTAGTCCAGCGGTCCGCCTCTTTAGCAAGCTCACTGGGGTCAGTTAACTTGCTATCCAAAAGATGCTGGCGCAGCTCTGGAACACATAAACTACTTAACTGCTCCCAACTAATCAAGTGACACAACCCCACATAATCAGTAACTTTGCTGCCCTTTATCCAACCCTCCAGTGCACGCGTGTACATACTCACACACTCCACCCAAGTACTTGAATCAAGCTTCTTGAAGTTCCTAAACTTCTGGCGGTACTGTTCTGCAGTGAGCCCATACCTGAGGCACAAAGCCTCCTTCATAGCGGGGTAGGATAAAGTACCTGCGGCTTCTAAGGGTGCCAAAACATCCCTCCCAGAGACCTCAAAATGCTTCCACAATCCTGCCCCCCAATTTTTCTCAGGCACTTCATTCATCGTTAAGGCAAGTTCATACGCTCTGCACCACGCATAAATATCCTCACCCCTCTGATAATTCTGTACCAGATCCTTTGGTATTTATACCTTACCCGCCTGTACTGGTTGTGCGCTGCCACCATTAGAACTGGACTCCGCCTTTTTGAATTTAATGTCCGGCTCCTTCAGGCTCAACTCATGAGCCAATTGGAGTTTCCTCTCCTCCAAAGCGAGAGCGTTTCTTCTCTCCTCCGCCTCTGCTTGTGCTTTGATCTTAAAAAGCTCAATCTCATGGGCCCTAGCTCTCTGATTCTCCTCCACCTCCTCTGGAGAAATAATCCTACTGGAGTGGTTGCGACACTGCCTTCCTCACTGGCAACTCACTGGGCAAAAAAGCATTCTCCTGTGTGCCTTCCTCTCCAGTAGCAGCTTCTGGATCACCATGTTTGGCCTCCCACCAGGCCCTCAGAGCTTTCTGTAGCTCTTCCTTGTTTGCGCCGCCCTTCGCTGGGCATCCAAGCTGTTTGCAGAATTTTTTCAGTTGCTCCTTGTTATAGGTGAACAACTCCTGGATTTCAAATTCCACTTCCACTTCTCCATTCACGCTTAGCGCTTTCTGAGACATGATGCTTCCTAACCTTTTCAACTAAAAGGTTTCACCAAAAAGAAAAATCTTGCGCGACCTGTTCTGCTAAACTAGACTAGTGATGTACAAGAAATCACTGCAGGTCAAGTGCAATTATTAGTTCAAAATCCCACCGCTGCCACCAATGTTAGATCTGGGGGTCTCTAGTTGGCAGAGGTAAGTACCTTAGACCAAGTAGGGACCCTTGCTTCTAGTCAGGGTGGAGAAATAACCCTCTGAGATAACCCCTGCTCACCCTCTAGGTAGCATGGCACGAGCAGTCTAGGCTAAACAGAGGCAATGTGGATAATATTTGCACTTAACACAACAACAATCCCCAATCCACCACAAACTGAGACCACACAGGTAAGTATATTTTATAAAAATATATAACTTTATCTAGTTTCAGCAAGGTAAATAAAGCAGTTGCACAATCATCACTTCATCAATAGAATGTTGCTCTTAATCTTAATGGTTGCACTTAATCTTTATGATGGTACTCGTAAATAGGAAGTTCTTAAACAACAAAACAGTCTCAAGTCTCTTCTAAATCGATATCAAAAGTAATCCGATCTCCTTATCTTCATTTAGCTCTGAACACGAGCAAACTACGCAGTGCCAGTGGGTAAAGTATCCTACCATCAGCCAACAAAGCCAGGAGCCCTAGCGCTGCCAATGCGCCTCACCAGAATGCTGGGACTCCTTTCTCCTCGACAGGCGCTGCCTCAGGGCCTCGAGCGCACCTCGCCTGTCAGCGCTCACTCGCGCTCAGGCCCGGCCAGTCTCCGCAAGCTCTCCGCCCGCTCTCAGTCCTCCGGGAGCGGCGGGGAGCAGAGACGGCAGGCCGGGGGTTGGGGCACTTCCAGGAATCCCTCGGCGAGGTCGGGTCAGTCTTCCCCGGTCCCGCCGGGTATCACGCGGCAATTCCGAGGCCTCCGCCGCAGCTCCTCCGATGGGCCAATCAGGTCGCGGCTCTGAGGGCGAGCCTCCACACACGCCCGGGAGTCAGCCAACGGCAGAGCGGCTCCCGGGGCAGACGTGAGGTGACACGCTTCGGGCAGCCAATCACCACTCGGCAATCCTGATGACGCTGCGGCGCACGGGCCTATCCTGTCGCGGCGTTAGTGAGGGGGCTCGGCTCCTTCGACCAATGGGAGTGCGGCGGCTTCGATCTTCGGCCCCGCAGCTCCTGGTCACGACCGGCAGCTTCACAGGGTGTTCCTGGCCCCGGGCCGCGACGGTGATTTGGCGGCAAAGGGTTTTTGAGGGCGCAGGTCACGAATAGACCCCCCTCTCGGCCTCACAACCACTTTGGAGCGGATTTCACGAGGGGAGGCACCACAAGCCTCCGACCCTCGCTGGGAATGTGCCGATGAGCACACCGATCCCTTCCTCACGCTCCGCAGTAGAGTACCACACGTCCCAGGTCACCACAGCACGATCTTGCAGCTGCTTTTGGCAAAGCTGTAGGAACCTTTAACCCTGGGTTCCCAACAGGAGGCCAGCTCTTCTCAGGCCCTTGGAGATTCAAGTTGCAGACACAGCACACAGCAAAGTCTTAGCAGTTTCAAGCAGGCAGGGTCACAGCACACAGCAAAGTCCCTTTCTCCTCCTCAGCTTCCAGTTAGACAGCAGAACAGGTCAGCCCTTAGAGCACACAGCAAGGCAATCTTCCTTTAGTTCTCCAGCAGTCCTTCTTCCAGCAGAGGTTCCTTCTTGATTGTAGAATCTTAGAATCTAAACTTCTGTAGTCAGGGGTCCTTCCCTTATACCCCTCAAAGTCTTTGAAGTCCTTTGAAGTCTTTGTGCAAGTCGGCCCTGAGCCCGGTCTAAACCAGTTCTGGGGGTTGCTGGAGCACTGAGGTGTTTCTGGTTTTCTTCTTCCTGTCAGCTTCAGGGTCAGAGGTGTCAGTTTGGCCGGCAGGAGGGGGAGCCAGCATGGTGGTCAGGCAAGCACAGCCCGGCACTGTCAGGCGCTATCTCCTCCCACCTCCCTGGCAGCAGATGTGGCCTTTGATCCCCGGGCTGACTCCGACCCCCTCCTCCGGGGGTTCTGCAGCCCCCGTCACACCCAGACCAGACAGGCATTCCACAAACCCAGGCACACAGAAAGGTTTAGACAAGAGAACAGCCACTTTCTAAAAGTGCTATTCTCCAACACAGGATTTAAAAACAACCTTCACTAAAAGATGTGTTATTAAATTCTGAGTTCAGGGATATCTTTCACTCATGTCCCATCTTGTTCCTATGGGGAGATAGGCTGGTATCCCATGGGACCAGCCTCCTCCATGTTACTCTATGGAGCAAGATAACCTTACAGCAGTGAGCGCACAAAATGGCTGCTGCCCACTACCAGAGCATGTGACCTGCACTAGTACATGCTCTACCTTATCCATACACTGCACCCTGCCCAGGGGGGTACCTTGAGCCTTCCATAGGGGTGACTGATGTGCACAAACAGGGAAGGGTTAGGCCCAGCCAGTGGGGACACTGGCCAGGGGGACAGGTCAGTCCACTGACTGCACACAGGCCCTGCGCTGGCAGGCCTGAGTCCTCTTTTTAGGGCTACTCATGTGGGTGGCGCAATCTGCGCTGCAGGCCCACTAGTAGCATCTGTCATCACCAGCCCTGGCACACATAGTGCACTTTACTAGGGACTTCATGGTGATGCAAATATGCCAATCAGGTATATTTAATCAATATGGCAATTTACAGGGGAAGCACTTACACTCTGGCACTGATCAGCAGTGGCAGAGTGTCCAAAACATCTAAACCAGCAAAAACGAAATCCAGCACAGCATCAAAAATACATGAGTCAGAGGCAAAAAGATGGGGGAAAAACCACGCCAAGGGTGTCAGGTCTAACACACATACAATGCACCATGCCTACAGGGGTACCATGGGGGTGACTAAAAAGCAAAAAAGGGAAGGTTTGGGGACTGGCAAGTGTGTGCACTAGCCAAGTCGACTTGGCAGTCCCAGACTACACACAGGCTCTGCAATGGCAGACCTGAGCCACATTTTACAAGCTGCTTCTGTGGGTGGCACAATCAGTGATGTAAGCCCACCAGCAGCATTTGATTTACAGGCCCTGGGCACACATAGTGCACTGTACTAGGGTCTGACAAGTAAATCTAATAACCAATCATGGAAACACTTATCCATACAACAATTTACAAAAAGGAGCACTTGCACTTTGGCACGGAACAGCAGTGGCAAAGTGCCCAAAGCATCTAGATCAGCAAAAACAGATGCGGCAACAGCAAAAATGGAAGGGAGACCCATGCCAATGGTGCCAAGTCTAACACAGTCTGTAGTATACATGTTTCCAGGTGCGCAACATCCATTGGGTAGAATGGGCTTCAGCCCCCCGTCAGGTACCATCGGCTTCGCTGCGTAGGCTGGCGCTGGTGCCTGCCAGCCTGACCTTCAAGTAGGGTGACCAACAGTCCGTAAATTTCATGGACCGTCCGTGATTTGGATCACACTTCCGTTGTCCGTGATGATTCCTTTTAGGGATGCCTTTTTCCATAATTTTGGGCATTGAGAAACAGTACTGATCCCCTGCGAGAACCCTCAGCTCCCTGATGGGGCCGCCGCGCACTCCTCCTTTGTGCACAAGAGCAGCCCCACACTGGCCTTTGTCATTCTGTCTACAGCTGATGATTGTCATACACAGAATGACAATGGGCTAGTCTGGGCTGTTAAAACATGTGGTCAGCCTCATCCTGCCAAGGTCCAGTGCAGGACATTCTGTGTTAACAGTACATAAAGAAAAATGTTGCACCTGACGAAAGAAAGAAATGTACATAATCCAGTTCATGTAAAGAAGCCAGAGAAAGAAGTTAAAAAGAATGGGTTATGGGTCATTCACAGTCTCATCATTTTGGAACTGAAGCATTATCAATATTATATACAATGAAGCCGTAGTTGCTGCTTTTCTATTTTATGCAACTAACAACCATTGACAAAGCCTATCATTCTGGCTTGTTGAAGGAGTGATGTATTATATATCTGGATGCAATAATGGAAGTAGCAGAATACCAGTCGGGCAGCACACTATGCTAAGCACAGATTTTTAGCTACCATGTTTTAAGCCACACGCTTAGTTACATTGGAGACGCCATTTGGAGAGACCCCCAAGTTTTTCAACCCACTGAAAGCTCTGGAAACAACACCATATCCCAATTGGCTCATGTCCTGGCACTGTGCATCATGCATGACTCATGACTTCCAAGATTTCAGATTGCCTATTTGCAGGGGCATAGTGCACCCTTCCCCTGCCCCAGCCTTGATTTGGGAACAACAGCAAGGGTGTAGTTCCTGATTGTCCTCTTCTGTCTGCAACTCTGCCGACAAAGGCTCCGTTCATAATTAATGGGAAAAGCTGGGTGAGTAACTAAGTGAAAGAATGGGTGCATGGCTGTATGGATTAGTGAAGGGATGAATCGATGAGTGAAACAGTAAATAGATGGATAATGAGAGAAAGGATGGATGGATGAGTGGGTGGAATGATGCATGAGAGAAAGGGTAAATAAATAGATGTATGGATGAAATGGTGGATGTATGGGTGGAATGGTGGCTGTATGGGTAAAAGGGTTGATGGATGGGCAAAAAGGTGGATGGGTGGGCTAAAGGGTGGATGAATAGGCAAAAGGGTAGATGAATGGGCAAAAAGATGAATGGATGGGTTAACGGGTGGATGGATAAGTGAAAGGATGGATAGATGAGTGAAAGTGTGGATGATGGGCATGTGAATGGGCGGATGGATGAATGAAATGATTGCTGGATAGATTGACGAATTGATAAGTGAAAGGGTGAATGGATGGGTGGATGGGTGAGAGGGTGGATGTACAGATGGATGAGTGAGTGAAAGTAAGGGTAGATAGGCAAAATGATTGATGGATGAGTGAAAGGGTGAATGAATGAGAGAAAGGATGAATGAATGATAGGGATAACAGATGGATTCATGAGTGGATGGATTGTTGAGTGGACAGACGGGTGAAAGGATAGCTAAGTGAAAGGGGGATGGAGAGAGAGAGAGGATGGATGGATAAGTGAAAGTATGGATGGATGATAGACAGGATAGATGGGTGAATGTGTGTATTGTTGAGTGAAAAGAAGGATGTAAGGATGGATGAGTGAAAGAATGCCTAGATGAGGCAAAGGGAGGGTGAAGCGCTGCGACCGACCCAGGACCAGCAGACTTTCAGGAGACTCCTCAAGACCTGGATGTTTGATCAGTAGCTACTCCCCCCAAGCGCCTTGAGACCCTCACGGATGAGTATCGCGCTTTACAAATGTTTGATTGATTGATTGATTGATTGATGAGTGAACTGGTGAATGGATGGGTGAATGGACAGATGAGTGACTGAGTGAATGACTGGACGGATGAGTAAGTGAAAGGATGGATGGTTGAGAGGGTAAATGGTTGGGTGGATGAATGAATGCATGGATGGGTGAAAGGATGGATGAAGGGATGGATGAGTGAAATGATGGATGAAAGTAAAGATGATGGATAGGTTTGGAAATGGTTGAATACGTTTGGATATGGATGGGCACACAGATGAAAGGACAGAATGAATGGTGAAAGACTGAATAATGAATGAAAGAATGAATGGATGTCACACACCGGGTTGACTCAACCCACCATCCCAAACCGACACATGACGTCAGGCAGCAATTCCTTGTACGGTGCTGTGGTACCTCAAGAGGCGTTCCACTGTTGTGCCACTGGGCGGCGCTGGTCTCATGTGACCGGGAAACAGCACGAACAGCTCCCACCTGCCGAGAGGCCATGAAAGATACATGAGGGCACAGCTCTGTGCAGCCTTTCTGCGGAGCAAGGCAGACAAGACAACATAACCTGCACTTGCAGACAACAGCACTGATGTGACTCGAGTCCCTTCCACCACAAATGTTTATTTCTTTTAAAAGTTTGCACCCCACAGAATATTGCACCCGGGACAACCATCCCTGTGGCTCTGCCCATGCTATGCCACTGCCTACCAGTATGGATAATATCTGACTCTTACACCTTGTAGCCCCCAATGTCTTAAGTTGCATTTCCCATACATTAACTTTCACATTTATGAGTCCTTGTCCCTATATAATATGTGTGTAATTTAACGCACTTGAACAACCTGCCATACATACTTCGGATGAGTAGCTCTCATTTCACTTTATATGCCCCACAAAGCCACCTTGCATGGCTTTGTGTGGCCTCATAAATCATGACTAAGGCGATGATGTGCAAATCGTTGATTCGCCTCCCTCTGTGTCCCGGAGGCGTTCTATGGACGTTACAGTTGTTTTTCTCATTCAACACCAATGGAATTTGATGCTGCCCCAGATTTACAAAGTCATGTAAACCTGGTGAAGCACCAAATCCATACGCATCCCAAGATGGCGCGTAACGAAGGAGAAATATGTTCATTTCTCCTCATTGTTTCCTCTTTAGATGTGTGCTGCATTCTGCAGCACACATGGAAAAGGAGAAATGCCTATTAGCCTTGTTTTTGTGAAGAAAGGTGCCTCTCCCTGCACAAAAACAATCCAGCATAAAATGGAGGCCCCTTCCACCATGGTGCAAGGGTGCTTGCATTGGCAGTAGGCTGCAAAAACGGCACCAGCGAAGGGTGAAAAGACAGGAATGCACCATATTGCAAAAATATGATGCATTCCTGCCCTTTTACTTTGGCATGGGGCAGCACAGCAAGGTGTTTTGTTGCACTGTCCTATGTCGATATCTCATAAATAAGCCACTAATAGGCGAGACAGTTGACATGTGCACCTTAATGGTGGCCTAGATTCTTATTATACATGTAGAAGCATTATAGACTATTAAATCGAATGCAAGATGTTTTTATACAGTGCTCACGTATTTCAAGATGCTGCCATGTGCATTAATAAAAGGAGGCATAGTGAAATTAAATATTGCCTAGGGTACCACCATTTAGTCAGGCAAGGAAGCTGGGCTTGAACTCAGTTTTTCTGGTGTCTCATTGTGAATTTCAGACACAGGTCAATACTTGGTTTTTAATTCTTAATTCTGCATTAGGTTAGAGTGTGAGTGGCAGTGAAAAATCTAAAGCAAACTTGGCTCTTTTTGTTCTTAAGGGTCTGAGAGGACCTCAAAGTGAGCCAGAGCAAGGCATCTGTCTTGAGCATGGCTTGAACCTTCGGTCACTCAACCAACTTTAAAGCCTCAATGACATGGATTTGAATTCCAACAAAGGCAGCCTACCTTTTCATCCTTCTGGGATCAATAAATTAGCTAACCCAATCCTGTAAAATGATAAACTATCCTGTTGCCTGTGTAGTGTAGAATACAAACCTATATATTTAACTTAAACAGTTTTCAAGCAATGCTAAGTTTGCAATGTGTTGTATACTAGAACCCTTATAAATAAAAGTCTCAAAAGTACAGAAGGGCATCTGCTATGTTTTTTTTAAATCACAGCACTAGCAGATATCTTATATATGTTGGGTGCTGTGGAGTAATGGTTAATCATTCAGAATTAGGTACAGCTTTAAAAGCACCATCAATGATGCTGTTCAAAAACGTTTGAGAAATATTTTTTAAGTGTTGTAGTTTGTAGTGCCCACCTTTGTACCATGCTTCAAACTCTATTATGTGAACTTAAGTGGTTACAGCCACCGATTATGTTTGGATTAGTTCATTTCGTAGCTCCTAGTACAGCACATACCCACATCGCAAGCTCCACAACCATAACATTTTTCCAAGGTAAATTTCAACAGGTTTTGCTTGCCAAAATGTACCATGGAAAATCTTTGTTGGGGTAGAAGTGCCTTGTTAATAACCGAGCATGCAGGTTTTGGTGCGGAGAACACTAAAATCTGTATCTTATGTCCCATTTTCAGACAAACCTCACAATTGATGCTATTTATCACACAGGATAATTTGAGACCCCCCTCTTATTATCTAACTTAGCATGTGCAATAGATATCACACTCTCCTCCAAGGCATTTGTAATCAGGGCCTAAGTAAAATGGCGTAGTTCACAGTACAAAATTGTGCAGTCCTAATGAGCATCATTTTCAATTTGTTTTTGGGAAAAGATAAATGCATGCAATATTTTTAGATACACTTAGGCTTGGACCTGAAGCCAAGAGGAGTGAGAGATGCAAATACCTACCAAGAGTATATAGGTGACTGACTAAACTTTGTGGGATTGTTAGGATTTGGGACTGCTTTGCAGTAGGGGTGTCACCTTTTATGGAATAGCCAGGTCTTTACTGCATCCTTGAATCTGAGGTGGTTTTGGATATTTACAGGGAGTGAGTTTTAAAATGTTGCTTTGTGTACAGAGATGGAATTTCCTGAAGGACATGACTGAGGGCTGGGAAACCAGTTTTGAGGCTGTGCGTATGAGTGAAGCTTTGTTTTGATTCCTGTTGATAATGAAAAGTGATTTGAAAGAGGAACATCTGACTAAGCATTTTGAGAGCAGGATGTACTAGAGCAGGCCAAGAATAATCCATTGGAAGCAGGAGCTCCCACCTTCTACATAGGCCTCAAGGCAGACCTCTCAGGATCCTTGCTATACTAGTTACATTTAGCTGAGGAGACAGCAGGAGGGAATGTGGAAGGGAGAGATGATTTCCTTGAGGACAGAGGCCAGCATGGTTGTCTTGTCTTCTGCAATAGTTTTTGGGCAGAAGGCTATGTTAGCAGGGGGCAGTGCTCAAAATGGAGAATACTTTGTGAAGGTTTTTTCTGTCCCTTCAGTAATTGCTTCCTGCTCATATGAGCTAATATATTAACTCAAATAAGGTTGGGATTAGGTTTGAAGGGCCTAGCGATTGTGCCTAATTTCCTGCCTGCCACAACAAGGCAGAGACTAGTTTGTCTGCAGTCCAGTCTTTTTCTCACACTATGATTACTCCAAAATGTTATGCAATTGTTCTAATTTAGCCCCCTCGTTCTTATTAGACGATAGGCTCATGCATCCAAAGTTCTTTCTGGCATTACTTTGTCAAACTGCTACTAAGCTTCCACCCCAAGAAGTCTTATTTCATACGTCACTTCTTCATAGAATAATTCAATAGAAATCTGCAAACATTATCAGTAAATACATTCTCATTCTTCGAGCTCTGTTGCAAATGATTTTCACGAATGTTATTGCTATTAATTAGTCTGCTAGAATTTATATTCAGGGGTAGGTTGCAGTTTTGAATTTTAGCCCTGAGCTGCCATGGCCTTTATTTACTGAATTGGCAACAATAGCTGTAGTGGCATCAAAGGTTGATCCCTTTAACCATGCTTAGCTCCACAACAGCTACTTATTTGCTGCCCAGTGGCTAGGAAGAGGGACTGGAATGTAAAAAAGACATATTATTTCCTGATCCTTTCACTTAGACAAGGGGTACTGAGTGCAGTGTGATGAGTGCCAAATGGAAAACAGATTGACACCCATCTGTGATGTGGGGGGTATCATCTATAATCAAGCTGGTGTGCTCAGTTTCTATCCTTAATGTAGGTTATTAGAGCAAATCTTATCAAACATGGGTTGTGATTCTTGCTACATTACTACCCAAGCATTTCAAATTCAAAAATATTTGGTGGGAGTTGTCACAAAGTGCCAAATAATATATATGTAACATTCTTTGTGCTATAGAGCTAGGATATGTGGCAGTTTCCCCCAAAACAGATACACAGCTGTTTACTATACTAACATCATATTCAGAAAAAAAAATAGAAGTATTGTGTTCAGGTAAATGAAGCATGAAGAGCGCAGTAACTAAATAAATGTGCTTAAACTGCATTATTTGCTTCCAATTTTCAAAACCGTCCTTTGGTGGAAGGATGGTGAAATATCTTGTAAAATATTTTTTTAAGACTCGTTAGGTTGACACAACTGGCCCAGAGTGCTTGGAGTGTATGATTTGCCGGAGATTGTGATGTAAAATAGAATCTGGTGTTTCACATTGTACCAGGTTTACTGGCCTAATGTGTATTAAAATAGAACATTTGTCATTCACTGTGCTAAAATTCCTTGAGAGACCCAAAATTATGTTATGCGGACAATAACGTTACTGACCCTTTGTGCTTTAAAATGCACAATTTGCCACATGTAGTCTCAGAGAATGACTCTGTGTTTTACGCACTACTTTGGAAAAGCGAAGGGAGCCCCCCACAAGTAATTTTGATTCGGCTCTTATGATGTCTCGGTCTCCACTAATACATGTGTTACCCCCCACCCCCTTGAAGTTTGGGTCTAGTTGCACCCCTGCATGTTGCATGCGACTAACCACAAGCAGCATCTCCTCCTGTTCTAACACATGAATCTGTTCATATGATAAACTGTAAATACAGCGCATTTGCGCATCTCATGGGCATACCGCGGTTTTGCACATTGCGCATATTGTTTTTCTTGGTATTTGCCCTTTTCTGTAAATGAGGCCCTGCTGAACATTCACTTTCTCCTCTCAGTTTTTCCTAGCATTGTTGTTCCATGTAACGGTTGAGTAAACCTCTCGCTCACGCCATTGGCCAGGAGCCGTGACGTGAGTGATGAATGTGCTCGTCAGGTACCGCTCGGTCATTACGTCTTTCTCGGAGGTCCTGTGGTTTCTTGCTTGGAGCGCAATGCTTAGTCATGGCTTGGTTCTTGGCCCACTTGGCTGATCTGTGGCGTTAGTCCAGAGGGATCCCCTTCAGTTTTTCCCCTTTGGCTTCAGTTTCTGTGCCAGGGCAGAATGTGCTGTGCAGATGGAGAACTTTCCTCTGGGATGCAGAAGACAGATTGTATGTTAAACTATCCAAAAGCCTAGAGATGAAAGGTGCCAGTAAAGTACCAGTGTTTGCCAGGTGGGGAATAAAGACATTACTGGAATCCCGCCATGCTGGAGAGCTGGACTCAGCTTCATGTTATAAACTTGAAGCGCGCAGTGCTAGGCTGTGAAGGGGCTGGGGGGGAGAGGCACGGCTCCTAGGAGGTTTGATAAGTAGTATAACATGTTCAACCACATTGCCAAGAAAGAATTCAGTCTCAAACATAACATTTTCTAGAAGGGAGCAGCAAATGAAGAGGAAATAAGACATAAACAGAAGCACATACGCGGATAGCTTGGCTCGAAGGGAAGCCCGTTTCTGTAATGCCTCTTGAAACCACAAGAGATAAATTGGATTTGCCCAGTATTCAAATATTTTTGGTCAGCTTCATAGAAGTCAGATCTGTGCCTCTGAAAAAAAAACATCTGTGCCAGAAGGTCACACATTTACTCCTGCCGACATCCTTCTGCGTTTGGAATCTTTATCTGACTTTTTTTTGGAAGTCACAAAGGTTTCTAGGCAGAGTCGGGAAGCTTTGACAGTTGCAGATTTGCAAGAGCACTTTTGGGACACTTTTATGATATCTCAGTTATGGCTGAGCGAAAGTAATTTTTCCTGCATAAATGCAGGTTGTGTACCTTAATACGTGTGAAAATGTGTTGCATGAGTGTAACTGCATTGAACGCTTCAAAATATTGCTTCTTCAAATGGAGAATAAAAATAGGTTTCTGTGTGGGAAAACCCCTTCCCCTGCTCCTCACCAATTTAGGGGATGTTCTCTTCCCTGATCCATCCAGGAAACATAAATACTTCTGGCTGTGATTGGAGAGCGTTTTCTATTTCTACTGTGGGAATAGCCTGTATTCCCCCAACACTCACTTTCTGCCCTAGAAGAACATTCACTCACACACAAAAGTATTTGTGAGTTAAGCATTTTAAATGTAAATTGGCACATTGAGAATAAAATATGGCTTTGCATAGTAAAAACAAAAGGTCATTTGTGGATGTAAATTCAGATTACAAGCATAAAGAGCTCTGTGGATTACATTAGGCCCATATTTGCACGTGTACATCATGAAAAATGTAAAATTCTGGTCTATGAGAATATTATCCGCATGTGGAATCTGAGTGTATAATGTGGTTAGGGCAAGCAAAGGACAATGCAAATTAGGTCACTGTCTATATTTTAACAAGCAATGGCAAATCCGGGGGGCGAGGCTTGCTAACATGGACGCTTAGACGTGCTCAAAGAGAGCTCCGTGCGGCAGTCTCCTGATATATACTGATACCTAACGACTGAGCAGTAGGGCTCCTGGGTTCCCTGGGACCTCCGCCTGTGTGTGGAATGGCCGTGTGGCTCGCAGCCCTGCGTACTGGCTCAGAGTCCTGGTGGAGGGGCTGCCATCTTGGAGCTGAAACGAGGGGTTCGGGCCTGCGGAGCATTGCTGGAGGGGAGAGTCACACGCAACAGCCCTGAGGAGTAGTGAAGCGGGCATAAATATTGCAGAGAGATGATCCTTCATCTGTCGGACGAGGTCCGGGGTGCCGAATGCTAATTGATTCCTGCCCATGTGGTCTGAGTCCCCCGTGAAGGCCAGGCGGCCTCCCCCTGGAAACAGAGGCACAGAGGACTATATATGCCCATAAGCGCTCCCGGGGCATACGAGGCACGTACAACTTGAAGGTGAAGAAGTCTGCGGGGGGACCAAACTCTGTGGATTGCTCTGCTGTCCCATGAGCCACCCGGGTTGACCGCAATCCTTTACTGTTGGGCACACCTAGATCCGACAACACCAGCCCTTTCTAGTCAGGATATGGTCCACGAGAGCTGGGCAGTTGAGAGTGAAGTGAACATCGGACGTAGCTCTGGTCTTTGGGGGAAGCGGCTGGGCTGGGGCTGTACGAGTGTGGCTGGGCACGGAGACGCTCTTGAGCAGTGCATTTAGGGTGTGAGATGCCGACCCAGTGTCATGGTCAGCACTGCAGAGATTGTATGACCTTGAAGAGAGCCTCATTGTGAGACGAGACCTGAAGGCTCGCAGAGGGCGAGTTAGTTCAGCTGACTGAGAAACAGTGAATTCACAGTGGCTGGAGGGGCCCTGATGGAGTTTTGGAGGAGTATTTGCAGCTGTTGAGAATCCTTGGGCCACCTTTGCACTCACATAGGCAATAGGCCCGAAAGCCGTGAATTTAGTGTACTGTGACGTGCCGCTCCATGGTCCAGGAGAGTTGCATAAGATACAGCTTGAGCACCTAACCGATCACGATGGGTAAGGACAAAACGGTGAAATCTAAAGCTAATAAAATACTAAACTACGCCCAGCCCATACCCCATGGCCTGGGGGACAGAAATGAAGATGGACCACCGGAACAGGGAGCATTCGAGGGGCTGGTGAGGAGTCTCTGACACTGATGGCCATTATTAAAGCCGTTCAGTCGACCAGGGATGACATGATCCCGAAGATCGATGCTGTGGCCATAGATGTCAATCTGTTGAGGTGTGACCTCAGAAAAGTCTCTGAAAGAGTGACGGCTATGGAAAAAGACACAGAGGTCCTAAAGGAGGAGGTCAAGGGCCTAAGTGCTATGGTGGTAGAATTGAAATGCCAAGTGAATAGGCTTGAAGACCAGGCTGAAGATTCCGAAGGGGGAATTTAAGATGTGTGGGGAGTACACTGCATCCCAAAATGCGATGCAGTGCGCGCAATGAAATTCGTTTTATGTATTTTAGGGGCACATGCATCAAGGGTTTTTGCATTCACAAACGGTGCGAATCGCAAAAATCGTCCGTTTGCGTATGCAAACCCCGTTTTTGGGATGCATTAAGCTTTTTGCTTTTTCGCAATTGAAGAAATCGCAATTTTTTTGCAATTTCCTAAATTGCGATTGCATTTAAGAAATCGCAAATAGGAAGTGGTAAATTACGATGAAGTTAACCTTCATGGTAATTTTTGAAAACCTTCGAAAATGCACAAAAGTGCATTTTTGAAAGTTTCATGTTAAACACACACATGCCCTTGGGACATGTGTGTGTGAAAAAAGTACTTTAAGGTACATTTCAGGGGTGCAGGGGGGGGTCCTTTGGACCCCCGCTGCACCCTTGAAATTGCATTCTCATTTTGCAATTCTTAATTGCGAATCGCAAAATGAGAATGCCTTCACATTCATTCCTATGGGCATCTAGGCCCATAGGAATCAATGGAAAGGGATTCCTTACTTGTGATTCGCAAATTGTGAATCGCAATTAAGGAAAATTAAGAAATCGCAAAAAAAATTGCGATTTCTTAATGCATAGCCATTTGCAAATTCTTAATTGCGATTCCTTAATTTTCGCAATTAAGAATTCGCAAACGGAAACATTGATGCATGTGGCCGTAAATGTTTACTTACCTGTAAAACTCAGTAATCCATACATTACTACCCCCCACCCTGCCCCTCCCCTTCCCCACGTCACCGCCCTGCATTTACTCCCACTGCCGGCCGCGGCTGATCCCTGGTGCACAGTCTAAATATCAATTCCGAAATTTCAACCTAGAGTAATATCGAGTTGGAAATATTGAAGGTGGAGAATATCGAGGTCAAGAATATCGTTGGACAGAATATCGACCCTAAGGTAAGTAATATTGAATTTTTTTATATCGATGTAAGTAATATCGAAGTTAGTAATATCGATATCAAATATATCGATGTTACTAATATCGATATTTGTTTATTGTTATGTATTTTATTATGTATTTTATATGTATGTGTTATATGTTTTTTGTTAAGTATTTTATTTGTTTTAAATTATATGTGTACTATTTTTTATATAGTAATAATGTTAATTTTAAGTAAATTTTATGTTTTAGTACTGGAGCGGGTTGTGGGTTTATAGGGGAATAGGGTGGGAAGTAATTTAATTATAGTAAATTAATTATTAATTTTTAGTAATTGTATATTAATTTTAAATAATTTTTGTGTTTAAGTTCTGTAGCGGGTTGTGGGTTTATAGGGGAATTGGGTGGGAAGTAATTTATTTGTAATTAAGTAATGATTTATTTGTATTGGTTTTGATAATTATTTTATTTTTAATGAATTATTTTAATTGGAAATTATTTTTTTTTAATTGGTAATTAATGTTTGTAATTGGTAATTACATTTTTTAATTGGCAATTCATTTTTTAATTGGTAATTAATTTGTTTAATTGGTAATTCAGATTTTGTATTGTTAATTACTTTTTATTAATTGGAAATACATTTTTAATAATTGGTAATTATTGTCTCAGAAATATTTTTTGATTTTAAAATAAATGTATTGTTTACTATATTTTAATTGTTGATTAAGTATTAATTATTCATATGTTTTTTGTTTTGAAAATTATTTTAGTGTTCAAAATTTATTATTTGATAACTAATATTTATTAATTAATATGTATTGGTATTTATTGTTAATTTATTGTAAATTAATTATTCAATTGTAATTATGTTTTTAGTTTTGAAAAATATTTTAGTGTTCAATATTTATTATTTGGTAACTAATATTTATTAATTAATATTTATTGGTATATATTGTTAATTTATTGTTAATTAATTATTCAATTGTAATTTTGTTTTTAATAATTATTTATTAATTATTTTATTTACAACAATGTTTTATAAGTATGTTATATTTAACTTCTACGCTACCCAACAATTTTCCTACTGTTGCACTCTCTGGAGTTGGAATAGTAATTGTTACCTCTACGCTATCCAACGCTTTCCCTACTGTTGCACTCTCTGGAGTGTGAATAGTAATTTTTACCCCTAAGCTATTCAACGCTTTCCCTACTGTTGCACTCTCTGGAGTGGGAGTAGTAATTTTTATCCCTACGCTATCCAACGCTTTCCCTACTGTTGCACTCTCTGGAGTGGGAATAGTAATTTTTACCCCTACGCTATCCAACGCTTTCCCTACTGTTGCACTCTCTGGAGTTGGAATAGTCATTTTTACCCCTACGCTATCCAACTCTTTCCCTACTGTTACACTCTCCGGAGTTGGAATAGTAATTTTTACCCCTACGCTATCCAATACTTTCCCTACTGTTGCACTCTCTGGAGTGGGAATAGTAATTTTTACCCCTACGCTATCCAACGCTTTCCCTACTGTTGCACTCTCTGGAGTTAGAATACTCATTTTTACCCCTACGCTATCCAACGCTTTCCCTACTGTTGCACTCTCTGGAGTTGGAATAGTAATTTTTACACCTTGGCTATCCAACTCTTTCCCTACTGTTGCACTCTCTGGAGTGCGAATAGTAATTTTTACCCCTACGCTATCCAACGCTTTCTCTACTGTTGCACTCTCTGGAGTTAGAATAGTAATTTTTACCCCTACGCTATCCAACGCTTTCCCTACTGTTGCACTCTCTGGAGTGGGAATAGTAATTTTTACCCCTACGCTATCCAACGCTTTCCCTACTGTTGCACTCTCGGGAGTGGGAATAGTAATTTTTACCCCTACGCTATCCAACATTTTCCCTACTGTTGCACTCTCTGGAGTTGGAATAGTAATGTTTACCCCTATGCCATCCAACACTTTCCCTACTGTTGCACTTTTTGGAGTGGGAATAGTAATTTTTACCCCTACGCTATCCAACGCTTTCGCTACTGTTGCACTCTCTGGAGTGGGAATAGTAATTTTTACCCTTACGCTATCCAACACTTTCCCTACTGTTGCACTCTCTGGAGTTGGAATAGTAATTTTTACCCCTACGCTATCCAACGCTTTCCCTACTGTTGCACTCTCTGGAGTTGGAATAGTAAGTTCTATGCCATACAACGTTTTTATTACTGTATTTTTTTTAGTTATGGGTTTTGAATAGTATTTTTATTTATTTAGCTATTTGATGTTTTTTGTATAATTTTAGATAATGTAGTATATAATTAATGTAAAAAATATTCAAAGTATATTTAATTTTTTAATTTATTAATAATAATTATTTACGTTTTATTTATGTTTTTGTTTTATGTTTGTAAATGTATTTGTAATTTATAATATGTGTTATTAATTTATAAATGATTAAAATAATTATTACAACTTATTGTTAAGTATGTATATATGATATGTTGTCTGTATATGTTTAATTAATGTATTATTATTATTATTATATGTATTAATTATTAATTTTAAACATTATTAGATATTTTTAACTATGTTTATATTATTTATTAGTGTTATTTACTTTATTTTACATTTATATTTTTACAGAAAAAATGAACGATATTTTTAACATCGATATTTTTAACATCTATATTTTAATTTTGATATTTTTGTACTTACCATGTTGTAGATTGGATATCGATATTCTTGCCTTCGATATTTCAGCATCGATGTTTCTGTAGGTCGATATTTTGTAGGTCGATATTTTGTCAGTGATCCAATATCCCTCATGCATATTTTGCAGTGCATGCAGTTACGTGATGAGTGGAGAGCGCGTGAGCCTAGCAAGAGGGAGTTTTCGTGTTTACACTGGCAGTCAACACCTTTTTGTGGATTGACCATTGTTGCCTTACTCCAGGTCGCTCAGCTACAACACAGGTCATTTCTTACTTGCCGCGATACCTGTCTGACCATGCACCTTTGCTGCTGACATTGTCCTCTGGAACGGGGCAACTAACCCATTCCACTATGGCGGCTTCAAGATGAAGCCCTCATGGACCCTCCACACCTAGAGACTGTTACAGAGGTCCTGCAACACTACTTTGAGGAGAATTGGGGGTCCACAACCACTAGATATACAGAGTGGTAGGCTATGAAGGTTGTTATCGGGGGTTTTGTATGAAAACCATGTATGGGGTCCACCATCAGTTTAGTGCTGATATCGATTCCCTAGAGCAACGCTTACAAACCCTTGAGCCCACGCTATACCAGAACCCTACTGATAGATATGCATGGACGCAGGTCCAGGGAGAATTACTTGAAGCCTGGTCGAGTCTGGAGAAGCACAAATACACTACCTATAGGCAGAGGCTTTATATGGAGGGTGACAGATCAGGGGCATTATTAGCTCAACTTATCAGGACAGAGACGGAGCGCACATCAGTGTTACAGCTACGTGGTAGTTTGGGAACCGTGATGTTCACGCAGGACGCAATTATTAAAGAGTTTTACGACCCCCTGCGCCAGACTTGCTCGACTATTCCTCAGACTAACCCTATCACATTTCAGAATTTCTTTAAAGACATAACGCTTCCCACCCTTGGGGAGGATGAGGCGGAAGCCCTTGGGGCGCCACTTACGAGGGAAGAAATACTAACCTCCATTAAACAGCTGAAGCCGGGGAAATGTCCCAGGAGTGACAGTCTCCTCGGTGAATTTTACAAGACGTTTGTCCCGCATCTGGTAGATCACCTCCTTGAGGTATATGCTGAAGCTCTAACCAAAGGGGCACTTCCTAATACTATGATAGAGGCATTGGTCCCATGATTACCAAACCGAACAGGGACCCCCTTTCCCTGAGTTCCTATAGGCCCATCTCACTCCTGAATATAGATGCGAAAATCTTAAGTGGGGTATTAGCGGCGCGTTTATTGCTATACATGACCCAACTGGTCCACCCAAATCAGTCTGGGTTTATCCCAGGGCGGAATACATAACCTGTGCAGACTCGCACATTTATGGCATGCGCCGGATCTTGAGAAATCAGAATGGTCTCTCTGTCTCCTAGACATAGGAAGGCCTTTGATTCTGTGAGTGGGATTACATGTGGACGGTACTTGCACGAATGGGAGTGGGGGAAAACTACCTGAGACGGTTGAAGCTGCCTTACTGTAAACCAATGGCTCGTATCTGCCTCCTGAATCCGGTATCGGACAGTCTGGAGCTTCAACCGGGTACCCGACAGGGTTGCCCCTTGTCGCTGCTATTTTTTGCCCTCATGATGGAGCCCTTGGCAATCATTCTCAGAAATCGGATGGCGCGTTGGGGTGTCCAAGTGGGGACGATGGTGCACATGGTGTCTATGTACACCGACAACACACTGGTGTACCTCCGACACCCTGGGATGGCAGTTCCAGAGCTCCTTCTGGAGCTGGATAATTTTGTTAAAATCTCGGGTCTTCGCCTCAACCCAAGGAAATCTAAGCAGTTCTCGATGGGCTGCTCCGGATTGTGGAACAGAGTGCGCTGCCTGAGGTAGGGATCTGCTGGGTCACTGATAAGGTTCGCTACCTAGGGGTCAGATTAGTGCATACACAGGAGGCCTATCTGGAACACAATATGGGGAGATGTGTGGAAGGTGTTTCTAAATCTTTTGAGGTTTGGCGGGCTCTCCTTCTATCCTTGATGGGACGGGTGGCCCTCATAAAAATGGTCATCCTCCCACATTGCCTATACGTTCTTCAGACTTCTCTCTATTGCATTCCCTGGGCATATTTCTGCAGACTGGACCATCTAATGGTGGACCTCCTGTGGGGATCTAAAAGGAAAAGGGTGAAATTGGGCACATTACAGAGGACGTGGGAGCGGGGAGGGTTGGAGGTCCCTCGGTTGAGTTTTTATTATATAGCAAAGCAGCTCCAGCACACATTACAGTGGTTTGACGAGAATGACAATTTGGAGAGCGGCTGTTGGATGGTACTCATCCGGGGTCCCCATGACCTTCTCATGATGGGAGCGGGGGTGCCCGTTAGATTCCCCTATATTATACAACATGTGGCCACAGTCTGGGAGATTGCAATTAAAACTGTGGTTAAACGAGCACCATACTCCTCGGAGGGCCCACTGTGGGCAGTGCTACTGTTTAAACGCATGGGTCACACTATGGCAATTACCAAGTGAACGGATGGGGGCTGCTGTACGATGGGTGACCTGTATGTGGGACAGTGGTTCCTCACAAAGGAGGAGGCGAAGTCGATGTTCGACTTGGGCAGGGGGCAGTACCTCCAATATGCGAAGATCTCAGCAATAGCGTGAGATCTGTAGCTGATGTTTCCGGCGGAGTCGCCGACTGCTGCCACTCTACAGGCCCTTCTATCTTTGACGGGGTGGCAGACTGGTGTCACATATATACAGGGCACTACGAGAAGACCTTGTCGCGGACCCGCTCCCGGTTCAGGCCAGATGGCATGGGCTGCTTGAGGTGCCTCTGACAGGTTCAGAATGGAAGAGAGTGCATGAGGGGGTTAAGCTAATTAGTTTCAATGTGAGATTCAATCTTCCCCAATTTAATCACTAAAAAAACAAGGTAGTAGTGGTTCCTCTAGAGGAATTCTACCGCCCTTCAAATATCACTGTATTATTATCTGTCAAGCCACGTGTGAATATAATTTTTAAACAACGATGTTCATTAAATAGAGGTGCTATAATGGTTTAAACACTCTACTACCAAAAGGTGCTATATGCAAATTATAAAGCTAATATGCTCCAACATATATACAATTAAACAGTTTGTTAAGCACTCACGTAGGTAGGTACCATAGACCATTAAGTCATAAATATCATAAATATAGATAATCCAAAGATCCTTTGTGAAATCACACATTACAAGATAAGTGATCCCTCTTCTCAGGAAGGAAAACAAATATCATAGACCAATATTCAACCAACTGGTGAGTTATTCTTCACTGAATCCAGCAAAACAACAGCTTAATCGAATCAGCATAGATTCAGCCCTCAGACGACATGTGTTTCGTGAAAGACTTTTTCAAGGCAGTATCACAATATACTGGTTAGGCGTCACTTGCCATTTAAACTCCGCTACCACGACATCCAAATTCATGTCCATGAATCAAATAGATGTTTAAAGCGAATTTGTGAGAAAAAGGAAGGGTACGTTTTACATTTCCAATTGGTGTCCACGTTTCATCCATTAAAATTGTCTGTGCCACAATATTGTTGACGTAATATCTTGATTTTCTGATAAGATAAGTATATTATTTTGTATCGTCAAGCACGTAGAGTTCAGACTACGGTTCCTGGAAAAAAGAATCGTCTGAGTAAGGACCTTGATAAGCCTTCTCATATGTCGAAGTTCTCAAACGCGCCGCATCCCGAGTGTGTGTTAGCCTACGTGAGTGCTTAACGAATGGTTCAATTGTATATGTTGGAGCATATTACCCAATTTAATATTGTTCACCAAACATACCTTACTCCACACGTACAGCACGAAATATACCCGAACCGTCCAGCTAGTTGCCACAGGTGTGGTCATTGAGAAGCCCAATTCTTGCACATGATTTGGGAATGTTCTGAACTGCGACTGTTTTGGGGATTGATATTGGAACGCCTGAAACAGATCTCGGGTTGGTCGCTGTCTCACTCGATTAGGGAAGTACTTTTGGGACTTCTTCACAGCCCCAAGGGTAAGAAACGTACTCGAAGGTTCACCCAACTGCGACTAATGTTGTCAAAAAGAAAAATTGCGATTAATTGGATGAGCTCGCAGCCCCCCAAGGTAGAAAATTGGGCTCAAGACCTGAGAGAGTGGGCCACAGGAGTTCATTCGAATGCGGCGTGTTAGACATGAAAAATTGAAGGAAGATACATGGTTGTGATATATTATGATTTCAGAACTCTCGAGTGAAGAGAACCCCACCTCACAAGCAAATGAGGAAATGCGGAATAATGGAGGTGGATCAGGAAATGGGGAGTAGATAAGACGCAACCTCTAGACATTTAATATATTATGAGCCTAAGATATGGACTCTAGTGCTCTTTGATAAAGGATATGAGGAGATGTTTCTCACATGTGACTGGGGGGGGGTGGAGGCAGGGGAGGAATACGGTATACGGTTTAAATTTTTGGGAGATACATTTGTTTGTGTCCGACCAATGTATGAGGCGACTTCATGTCAGGTTTTCACAGTGACCATATCCTTAACAGATGAAGATGTATTACATGTTTCTTTAAGTGTATTATTTGTGACTCGAAAGTATTTGCTTCTTTAATGTTGTCATAAGTGCATTGGTATCATGGTTGGAGAAATATTTTATAAAAATATTTATATTTAAAAAAAAGCGTTGGCAAATCGAATCGGTACATATTCATGCTGACCACGCCTGCTGCGAACTGTAAATCAACTTAAACCCATTTTAACCTTGTCGACAGAGTAATATAAGATCTGCAGTTGTGTTTGCACAGCATGCTAAGACGTGTCTCAGTGAACAGCAAGACCCACAGTGCAGTTTCAAGAGCATTCCAGGTCCACTTCCTCAGTGCCTGTTCCCTCGGCTCAGTTTGCACATACAGATCACGGTGCACCACACCCTCTCATCCCAGTAATTCAACACTTCAGTGTGCGAACGGAAAATCACTGCGCCGTGTGACCCTCATGGCAGAGAGAAATGTTACGCACGACATGGACACAGAGGAAGAACAGAAGAATCCGGACACCAAGACAGGACAAGAAGGAATAATATACACAGAGATAGGACGAAGAGGCTACGTTCATAATTTGCGAAGAGAAAATAGAAAACTTTATTTGCTGATGTTTCTTACCCAGTACTAATGTTTCTACAGCAAAGTCTCATTAAAGGCCCACAAAAACATACAATATCTATACATATATATATATATTACCTACTGGCGGTCGCCAGTAGGTATATATAGTTAGGATTTTTTCCCTATGGGATTTTTGAAAATTCTATGTCTAATAACTTTGGCGTTTGTGGACGGAATTGGCTGAAATTTTCTGGAAAATGGAACATTTTGTTTCTGAGCAGCCCCTGGAAATTTGGGGAGGTTTTGTCAAGGGGGGGCCGAGAAAAAAGGGGGGTCCCAAAACGTGTTTTCCCCATGCAATTTTCCATAGGGCGGTTGGCCTCACTTTTAGCCCGAACGGCTGAATGGATTTGCATGAAACTTGGCAAAATTGTAGGGACTGGTAGCCCGATGTGCCTTTTGTAGGTCTCAATATATGTGCTCCAGTGGATTTTGAGAAATTAACGTTTAAAAAAAGATATATATCTGTAAGCGCGCTCCAGGCAGCGCTCCGGTCCGCGGATCTTAAGCGTACCGGAACTTCGCGTAGCGAAGCTGATTGGCTCTCCGGTGTCTGTCAACATTCTAAACAGTCCGGAGCGGCCGCCATCTTGTCTCTCGGTAGGATTGAGAGACAAGAGGAGGCCAAAACAAAGGGGGAAATAACCATAAGGGGGCATAGTAGATCCTCCCTGACCCCCTAGGTTTAATGTGGAGGCTTTAAAAGGGCCCCGCGGGGCAAAAAAAATAATTTTTTTTTTGTTTTTTTGCGTGGGTAGCGCCCGGTCCGCGAACCGGGAAGCGTTCTAGGCAGCGTACTACAATGAAAAATGAATGATAGACTTTTCAAATGCTGTATGTTAATTGATTGTTGGTTTTGTTGATTATTTTTTATTTTCTTTATTTTTTAAGCATTTTTTTTATTGTGATTGTGTTTCATAATTTATTAAACTTTCTAACATTTCATTGTCAGAAATTTCATAATTATCATTGAATATACATTGTAGTCTCTGAGGGTGTAAAATTTCCTCATTTTCAAGGAGGTTATCTACTGCTTGTACACATTGCAGTAGTTCTTTGTCTAAAGTTTCATCGAAAAATTCAATATCATTTTCATCAATGATTTCTTGGCTGCTCTCTTGCAGGACAATTTGAAATTCAACTTTCTGTTCGCCTTCCATTTTGCCTGAAATTTAGATTAAAAAAATATATATTAGTAGAGATAGGGCACTGTTGGGATTAATTTTAGATAGGCAGTTTTTATCAGTGAATTTATCTTTGGGCAGTGTATAGTATCAGAGTGGAAGTAGGAATATAAAAAAGTGTATGTGATTTAACGTAAGTAAATTCATAATTATACAAGAGAAGCCTAACTCCATCCATAACTATAACAGAGAAGTCTATCTAAATCTATAACTACTACAGAGGGATAGTATATAACTATCAGAAAAAGTTTACCATATTAACTTATAGTGCACAATATACTTCAGTTTTAAAAATAAAAACTTACCTTTAGAAAGAAGTTGAAGGAATTAGTGAAAATCCTATTGAAATGTACACCAAGAAGTAGTAGTCAAAATGGCTGTGTTTTCTTCTCTTCCTTTATATATATTCAGGTATATAACCAATGAAATGTCAGGTAAAAAAAGTAGAAAATGAAAGTAACATATTAATTGGTAGTCAATTCCAACACTTCTGATGTGTTTTGTGAAGTAATTTACCTCACGGTATTTAGAGAGGTCTACAGGCTAAATGGCTAAATGGAATTCCAATCAGATTTGTGAAAATGGTAGGGATTGGTATGTAGTATGAGCTAATCTATATTTGGTGAAATTGTCTCCAGTGGCTTTTCTGTGAACTACTTTCCCACCTTTTTTGATGGTGCGCTTCCCAGGGAGCGACCCGGTACGCGAACCGTTGAGCGCCCCGGTTCGCGAACCTTAAGCGTTACGGGAGTCCACCATTTTGTGTTTCGGTCGAATTAAGATACAAAATGGAGGGCAAATAATGTTCAGAATGGGTAGAAGGGGGCATGGTAGACTTATCTTGACCCCCTAGGTTTTGTGAGGGTGGCTGAGGAGGCTTATATGTGCGAAAAAAAAACATTTTTTAATAAAATTTCGCGAGGTTAGCTCCCGGTTTGCGTACCGGGTAGCGTCCCAGGGAGCGTACTTTGTTGAAAATTAGTGAAAAAAGTTAGAGGAAAAATAACAATTGTGAGTGATCAGATGTAGGGTAGCTCTGAGAAGAGCTTTTGGGTTTATGGTACATTTAGGTACTTATAAGTAGGTACCAATGCACATTCTTAAATTCAGAGTGAAAATTCTGTTGCCCTCATCTGAGAAGTGAACTCCATCTCCTCTGTAGATATCTTGCATGTAGTAACGCAAGTTATTGTTGTACAGGGAGCCCATTCCATGGTCTCTCATGTAAGCTGAAACAGATTTGTTTACATGCTTCCTCGACTTCTCAATTTGTGGACAAAATTGGTTTGACCACCTCCATTTCTGTCTTTGGCATATATTTGAATATACCAAGGCAGTCTGAGAAAAAAGTGCCATTAATTGCTCAAAGGTGTCCTTTAAAAGCATTTCCAGACCTACACCAGTCAAAGTGCCCAAGTCATTACCTCCACAGTGCACAATTAACAGGTCAGGTTTGGGCAAATGCATAAAGGTTTTCACCAATGGTATCAATTGGTGACATTTTAATCCTCTGTGGCCAAACCACTTAATTTCCACATCTTGTAAATTGAGGTTAGGTAAATTCCTGTTTTCAGTGTACCTTTGAGCCCAGTGAATATAACTATGTCCAACAATCCAGACAGAAAACATGGTGAGAGGAGGTTCTCCTGCAGTCAGATGAAGTGTGGCAATGAAATGGCAGTTGAAAAAATGAGAGTTTAAAATGAAAAAAACTGTGGAGTTTCTGTGTTGATGAAGCAGTAACAGTGATTGGTGGATTTTGATTGCTGAAAACAGAAAGTTAGGGTGCACGGATGAGTTATTTGAAAGATGTATTTTGAATGGTCAATAAAAAATCATTAAATGAAAGAATGCACTGGATATGCAGGTGCACTGAGAGTTCAGAGTTCAATTGCAACATTGTTGTGTGAACTTGCAAACACCAGAAGTCTTCCAAGAGGTGGTTGCCATGCAGAAAAGGCAGAAAGGGCAGAGGGGGGAAGGGTTTTCATTTGAAAAAAAGTGAGGGAAGAGTTTTGATTGGGTGACATGAGAGATATGTGTGAAGAATTACAGCATTTCTGTGCTTTTGATAGCTGCAGACTCTGGAGTGCATACCTTTTGCTCTGCTGAAGACAAATTGGTGTGTTTCTGAGACTGTTTTCAAACTCAAAGTATTTGCTAAGGTGAGAAAATATTTCTTTAATTTAGATAGAGAATAGTGTGCTTTAAGGAGAAAATTATGAATTATGTGGCGCAAATTGCTTGTAAATATGCTCCCACCTGTGCATGGAAAATTTAGATTTTGAATGTTTGTGTTACATAGCCATGTTAAAAGTGATACAAACATGCTGCAAAGGCAATTAAAAAACGCTTTTATGTGTCTTAAGGACATTTTAAGTAATTTTCCCATGTGCAGTGTTTTGAAATTATGATTTGAAAATCGTTTTTGGGGAAAAGGAATTGTTTTTAAATTTAGGACAAGGACATAATGGTGTATGCTTCTTTATAAGGCAATTGACTGTCCCTGATGTTATTTTTCCCATTTTAATGTAAGACCTTTCTCTGTGGCGCAAATTGCTTGTAAATATGCTCCCACCTGTGCATGGCAAATTTAGATTTTAAATGTTTGTGTTACATAGCCATGTTAAAAGTGACCCAACCATGCTGGAAAGGCAATAAAAAAACACTTTCATGTGTCTTAAGGACATTTTAAGTAATTTCCCTGTGGGCAGTGTTTTCAAATTATGAATTGAAAATCGTTTTTGAGGTAAAGGAATGTTGTTAAAATTTATGTGCGCCATATGCCTCCAAATTTCTTTTTCAGGGGTGTAGCAGGGTGTTATTGAGACACCCCTGCACCTTTGGAAAAATTCCTAATTTGCGATGAGCTAATTGCTAATCGCAAATTGCACCTTCTTTCATATGGGCATCCTGGCGCATGGAAATGAATGGGTAATTTGCAATTAGCAATTTGCTCATCGCAAATTTGGAATGGTAAAGAATCGCTATTTATTCCTTAAAATTCGCTATTTTGGAAATGCAAAATAGTTATATGATACATATGGCGGTTGATGTCTAACAAGATAAGAAGCTTAGGGATACATTTATGATGACTGGCGCAATGAAGTGGACATCACTTACTTCATTGGTAGAGCTTTACATGTATTATGTCCTCTGTATTCTTCATCAAGCGTAACTTTAATCTGCAATCCTGAGTAGGCCTCACCTTAAACAAACCTCTGGATAGGCCACATCTTATCGTCATCCTGAATTAATCATTTAAAATGCTAGGGACAGATTTATGATAGGTGTATGCCTCTTTTGCGCCACTTACAAAACACTGTCCATGGGGAAATGACTTAAAATGTCCTTAAGACACATGAATGTGTTTTTTTAAAGCGTTTGCAATTTTTTTGGGTCACTTTTAACATGGCTATGTGACTCAAACAGTCAAAATCTAAATTCACCATGCACAGGTGGGAGCATATTTACAAGGAATGTGCTCCATGGGGAAAGGTCTTATAATGTAATATGGGAAAAATGACATCAGAGACACTGAAATGCCTTATAGAGAAGCATACACCATTATGTCCTTGTCATAAATTTGCAAACCATTACTTTTCCCCAAAAACGATTTTCAAATCATAATTTGAAAACACTGCACATGTGGAAATGACTTAAAATGTCCTTAATTCAAAATTTGCTATTCCTTATTTTGCGATTGCACTGAAGGATTTGCAAATTTTGCGATTCCTTAATTGCAATGTATCAAACAAAAAATATGTAAAAAATGACATTAAGGATTTGGAAACTACCACCAACTTCTAGTTTGTGGTAATTTGCGAATTCTTTTCAAAAAGCATTTTTTTCCAAAAAACAAAAGGTGCCATATGACGCCAATACATGTCCTTAGGGCATGTATGTGTGCCATATGCCCCCAATTTTCTTTTTCAGGGGTGCAGCAGGGTGTTCTTGAGATACCCCTGCACCCTTGAAAAAATTCCTATTTTGTGATGAGGTAATTGCTAATCGCAAATTGCAACCTTCATTCCTATGAGCCTCCTAGCCCATGGAAATGAATGGGTAATTTGCAATTAGCAATTTGCTCATTGCAAATTAGGAATGGTAAAGAATTGCTATTTATTCCTTAAAATTCGCTATTTAGGAAATGCAAAATAGTTTGATGGTACATATGGTGGTTCATCTGTAACAAGATAAGAAGCTTAGGGATACATTTATGATGACTGGCAAAATAAAGTGCAAATCACTTACTTCATTGGTAGGCCTTTACATGTATTATCTCTTCTGTATTCTTCATCAAGCGTAACTTTAATCTGCAATCCTGAGTAGGCCTCACCTTAAACAAACCTCTGGATAGGCCACACCTTATCGTCATCCTGGATTAATCATTTAAAATGCTAGGGACAGATTTATGATAGGTGTATGCCTCTTTTGCGCCACTGTGCGTCACTTTTATGATGCAGCGGCGGTGCAAAAGATTTGCTATGAGGCGACAAAATTACAAATTGATGCATTTAGGCAGATATGTCATGGTGTAAAAAAAACGTACCACATGAAACCGATGCAGCAGTGATGCAAAAGATGCACCATGTTGCAAGACAGGCCTCACTTGGGGCCATATGTATCAAGCTAATTAGCATTCGCAAAGATCAAAATTCTGCGAATTTCGGCCTTTGCAAATGCTAATTAGACAAATGGTATGTATCAAACAAGTTTGATGCAAAATAAGGAATAGCAAAATTTGCTATTCCTTATTTTGCGATTGCACTGAAGGATTTGCAAATTTTGCGATTACTTAAATGCAATGTATCAAACAAAAAATATGTAAAAAAATGACATTAAGGATTTGGAAACTACCACCAACTTCTAGTTAGTGGTAATTTGTGAATTCTTTTCAAAAAGCTTTTTTTCCAAAAAACAAAAGGTGCCATATGACGCCCATACATGCCCTTAGGGCATGTATGTGCGCCAAATGCCCCCAAATTTCTTTTTCAGGGGGTGCAGCAGGGTGTTCTTGAGACACCCCTGCACCCTTGGAAAAATTCCTATTTTGTGATGAGCTAATTGCTAATCGCAAATTAAACCTTCATTCCTATGAGCCTCCTAGCCCATGGAAATGAATGGGTAATTTGCAATTAGCAAATTGCTCATTGCAAATTAGGAATGGTAAAGAATTGCTATTTATTCCTTAAAATTCGCTATTTAGGAAATGCAAAATAGTTTGATGGTACATATGGTGGTTCATCTGTAACAAGATAAGAAGCTTAGGGATACATTTATGATGACTGGCGAAATAAAGTGCAAATCACTTACTTCATTGGTAGGCCTTTACATGTATTATCTCCTCTGTATTCTTCATCAAGCGTAACTTTAATCTGCAATCCTGAGTAGGCCTCACCTTAAACAAACCTTTGGGTAGGCCACACCTTATCGTCATCCTGGATTAATCATTTAAAATGCTAGGGACAGATTTATGATAGGTGTATGCCTCTTTTGCGCCACTGTGCGTCACTTTTATGATGCAGCGGCGGTGCAAAAGATTTGCTATGAGGCGACAAAATTACAAATTGATGCATTTAGGCAGATATGTCATGGTGTAAAAAAAACGTACCACATGAAACCAATGCAGCAGTGATGCAAAAGATGCAGCATGTTGCAAGACAGGCCTCACTTGGGGCCATATGTATCAAGCTAATTAGCATTCGCAAAGATCAAAATTCTGCGAATTTCGGCCTTTGCGAATGTTAATTAGACAAATGGTATGTATCAAACAAGTTTGATGCAAAATAAGGAGTAGCAAAATTTGCTATTCCTTATTTTGCGATTGCACTGAAGGATTTGCAAATTTTGCGATTACTTAAATGCAATGTATCAAACAAAAAATATGTAAAAAATGACATTAAGGATTTGGAAACTATTGTGGTAAATTGGTGGTAATTTGTGAATTCTTTTCAAAAAGCTTTTTTTCAAAAAAACAAAAGGTCCCATATGACGCCAACACATGCCCTTAGGGCATGTATGTGTGCCATATGCCCCCAAATTTCTTTTTCAGGGGTGCAGCAGGGTGTTCTTGAGACACCCCTGCACCCTTGGAAAAATTCCTAATTTGTGATGAGCAAATTGCTAATCGCAAATTAAACCTTCATTCCTATGAGGCTCCTAGCCCATGGAAATGAATGGGTAACTTGCAATTAGCAATTTGCTCGTTGCAAATTAGGAATGGTAAAGAATTGCTATTTATTCCTTAAAATTCGCTATTTAGGAAATGCAAAATAGTTTGATGGTACATATGGCGGTTCATCTGTAACAAGATAAGAAGCTTAGGGATAGATTTATGATGACTGGTGCATCACCAGGGATGTGTCAGTCATCCTGCGCCGCTGTTCCGCCACCCATGGTGTGCTGCATTTACAATGCGGGGCATCATGGGGCAAAAATGGCACAGATGCGTGATGTATCTGTGCTGTAAAGGTAGTGATTGCTGGAGTTGTATCGCAAGTGCGATGCAGCTCAAGCAAGGCTCAGGGGTGCCCCATCTCCACAATGTTGCGTCAAGACCTATGCCTGCTTAAAGCAGGCGCAGGGTTTTGACGCAGCTTTCTCCTATCTGATTGTAAATACGGCACACCATGGGTGGCAGAGCAGCGGTGCACGTTAATTGGTGCATGCCTGGGGATGTGCCATTTAACATAAATCTGCCCCTTTACATTTAAGTATGTGCAGGACACACAGAGTCGGTGAGGCTTATCCAAGGTTAAGAAGAGATGAGTCCTGTTCACTGAAAAATTAGACATAGTCTTCACCTGATCAGCATTGCTGGACATGGCTAAATAATAGCTGCAAAATATTACTCTTGTTAAACAATTTTACTATTATAATCTCTGAGATTTGTCTCTTACTCTGCAACATCTCATTGTTGTTATCTTTCTTTAAAGATAAAGACAACATCAACATGAGCGACAATCTGCAATCAGTTGATTTTGACCTCATCATTGAACTTGTAATTGAAACATCAGTGGATGTTGATCCATTGGATGATTTAAATCCTGAGGATGAAGAAGAGCGTGATGAGGATGCAGATTTGTCCGAATTATATGACATAGGAAGCTGACCTGCTTGAGCCTATGGAAATATAAACATTTATTTTTAAAATGTATAATTAATAAAAAGTAAAAATGTAAACCGTTTAATTTAAAAATAAAGACACCTTCAAAAACAGGTTATGTGTAGTGTCTTCAATAAAATATTAAAATATGCTCATAAAATTAGATCAGATTCACATGTAAAATAGCACAGGTAACATAAATATAAATGTCATTTCTTTTCTGCTATTTCTGTATTGTAAATTTGCCAAGGACTAAAAAATCTTCTATTTAAAATGTCAAGTAGTGTGTTAAGTTTTTGATCACTGTTATTGATTTACTGTTTGGTAATAATGGTTAATAACATTTTTTATTATATTTTACCACAGATTCAACTGCAGATCATTTCAAGATTTCACCATGCCAACAATAGAAAGACAGAGAAAGGCTGCAAAACGTCAAAGACAGCAGGTGAAACAAAATAAGCAGCAGTCCTCTAACAAAAAGATTTGTCAAGTCACGAAGAAAGCACCGGGTAAGAGCACAAAATATTTCATAAGAAATATGTGTAGTAAAAAAAATATTACTACAGAAAATGTTTCAGTCCATAAAAAGAGAAGCAAATCAAATGGAAAGGAAAGGCCAATCAAAAATGTTACTGCTAGAGCAAGAGATAACTCTGTGCATGATAGTAGAAGGAAACAACAGTTTAGGGACATTCGTAAACGAATGTTCCGCAACAGGATAATTGGCAATTTGTTAAAAAATATTAAGAAAGGTCAACAGAAACTGGTTTTTTATAAGAGAAAAAAAAAAGTTGAGAAAGTTATTGATCAGGCATTTGAAATTAAACGTAAGTTATTTATTTTGATAATCAATAGAATTAGGAAGCTAAACAAGGCAATTTATGATTTCAAAAGAAATAGTAGATGGAAGAGAATAGTTAATCGTAGTAATTTTTGTGAAGTTTTTTCTGGAGAATGGATGCATAGTTCAAGCTGTGAGGCATTTTTTAATGAGGAGAGTTATTTCCAGGATAATGATTTGGTGCATGCAGTTGACACCAGTGGTCGTGCTTATGAAGTGAAAGATGGTTGTCCAGTTGAAAAAGAAAAACTTGTGACAACAGAGACAGAAGAGGTGTTAGGTAATGAGGTTTTAGGAAGACGTGCTAAGGGTCCTGTGTACACCTGGAAGTGTAGTAGTATTTGTAGTGTGCGACAGGATTCCATCAATTTGCTTTGTGATTTTGTACGGTCATTTAATAAGAAAAGTTTGAAGCAGAAAATAAGGTTGTTGCAAGAATTAGATCCTTGCAGAGTGAGAGAAGTGACAGGTTTGCATGGTCATTCACTGGCTTGTCTTTCCAGGAGAGTATGCCAGAGTGTTTTTCATCATTTCAGGATGCTAGCAGTGCATCATAATAAAGTGAGGAAATTAGTTAGAATGTTGTATTATGCTAAGAGTCCAGCAATTATGCTTAAACAATTATGCGCTGCTCTTTTGCATGGTTCTGAAATAGATGTGAAGAACATATGTGAAGAAATTGAGTTTTGTTACTTTGGAAGTAAAGAGGAGAATGTTGAAATTGACCCAGAAGAAGAGGGTAATGTGGAAGATAGTGTACAGGTTTCCAGTACAGATAATTTCCAGAGGGAAATTGCGACGTTTCAGGTGAAATCAAATGAGAGGCCTAATTTCACTTGTGTGTGTTGTCGACGCACTTATTATAAGAATCAGACTAAGTTAGTGGATTTATATGCAAAAAGTGAAAGGGAAAATAACAGTGAATGGAAGGATTTTGCAACATACTTGATGGTAGAAAATTGTTTTGATTTGGGATTCAATCAACGTGTGTGTACTTATTGTTGTTGCAAATTAAATCAAAACCAGATGCCTGCTAGAGCAGTTCATAATAATCTGGAATTGGTTGAGATTCCTTCTGAATTGAAGGATTTAAATACTTATGAATCTATTTTGATTCAAAGTATCCATCCCTTTCAGGCTATTGTAAGAATGGAGCCAAAGACAGGGAAATTGCCTCCATCAGATTTACAGAGAGGATTAAAGGGAAGAGTTGTTTATTTGCCTCTAGATTTGAAGAAAAACATTAACACAATTGGAGTAGAAAAAGTGGAAGAGGAACCTCTGGTTATCTTAGTTAATGGGGTTCCGACAAAGAATAAGAAAATATGGCAAGATTTAGTAGATGTTAGGAAAGTTAAAAAGGCAACATTGTATTTGAAAAAAAAAAAAAATACTATAAGAATGTATATGTTGCAGAAGAGGAAGTAAGTGAGGAAGAGGATAGCGATTTGTGTGCTGGTCAAATTGAGAAAGTAGAACCCTCTACTAGTGAAGAAATATATGAACATTATAGTGTTCATCCTTTGCATTCCAAGGAAGTCATGGGGAATGCTATTGAGTTGTTTCAAATGAAACAAGCCAAAGGGAGTCCCATTAGTGTTTGGGAGGAAAGTTTGGAAGCTCGGTGTTTCCCACAGCTTTTTCCAACAGGTCAGGGAGGAAGATATGATGAGCGACCTCATCAAATTCCTGCTTCTGAATACCGGACTTTGCGATTGTATGCAGGAGATGCTAGGTTTCGACAATGCATTCCCTATTTGTTTCATCTCCTGTTTGAAAGCGATCTGTCTGGACTGTCATATGCAGTGAACCACATCTTGAAAAGTGGTATACACATGCAAAACATCTCGGCAAGTGACTTTATGGATAAAGTCAATGTCCAAGACAGTATTTTGGATTCTCACCTGATTAATCTCATGGCGTGTCAGCGTGGTACTAATGAGTACTGGTACCGTCGTCATGGTGATTTAAAATGTATGCTGAGGAACTTAGGTACTCCCACATGGTTCCTCACTCTGAGCTGTGCCGAGTATGGCTGGGAAGACTTACTTGAATTTCTACGAGAGGCAAATGCTAACGTAGATAACATCGAATTCAAGACACCCGGAGAGCTGTGCTCTTTGGATCCAGTCAATGTATGTAGGTACTTCAATCATAGATTTGAAGCTATGATGTCTTTCATCATGAATAAGAAGAATCCACCTCTTGGAGAGGTGTTGGATTTCTTCTGGAGAAAGGAGTACCAAGCAAGAGGTGCTCCTCATATACATATGTTGCTGTGGATCAAGGATGCACCTAAATTTGGAACGGATCCAGAAGACTCAGTGATGAGTTTCATCCAACAGTATTCTACGTGTGCTGTTCCAAACGCAAAGGAGAAGAAAAGCCTAAGAGAAAAAGTTCTGCGTTTCCAAAGCCATCGATGTGGAAAGTACTGCCGTCGTAAATTCCGAAACAAGGACAAGTTCTACACCAAATGTCGTTTCGGCTTTCCACGACCGGTGATTTCTAAAGGAAGAGTAAACAGTTTGATGTCTTCGCTGCGACATAATGTCATGAAGAAATCACCTAAAAACACATACAATTTGAAGAGGAACGAAGAGTCCAAGTACATCAACGACTACAACCCGGTGATTTTGTCCATGTGGAATGCTAACATGGATATACAGTTTGTGGCTGATAACTGTATGGCTGTGGCTCGGTATGTGACGTCTTACATCACCAAAAAAGAGAAGACAGAATTGAAGGATATGTGGGAGGACATTTCCCATGAAAAGAGCCTCAGCAAGAAGTTGTACAGTTTCAGTCTGAAGATGTTGTCGCATCGAGAAATTGGAGCTTACGAATGCTCTGACCGGTTGTCTTCAGCAAGTCTCTATGCCAAGTCCAGGAGTATCGTTTGGGCGAGTCTTGGTCTTGCTGCAACGCGTAATCGAGTTCTCAAACCTGTGCGGGAAATTGAGTATTTGGCGGAAAAGGAGCCAAACAGTACAGACATTTTGAAGACCAACATGTTGGATACATATTATCCAAATAGAAGCAGTCACCTCGACAATGTTTGTCTGTATGAGGTTCTTCAAAATTACATATTCAAGAGGAACATCAAAGAAGATACTGAGAAAGGAGTGTATGCTGTAATAGGAAGTGAGGGATGTCTGGTCAAGCAAAGAAAATGCCACTTGGTAAACCATCGAAAATTGAGTGGCGAATCTCCTGAAAAAAAGGAGTTTTTCTATTTAGCACTTTTGCAACTTTTCAAGCCTTGGCGTGCAGAAGAGGAACTGCTTGGAGATTTCCTCTGTTACGAAGACTCTTTCAATGCCGCCAAGGAGATCATAGAATGTCCTGCTTCTCCCAAATATGTAGAAATGTTGAATGCGGAAATTGAGCAGGAAGCAACGATTGCAGCCGAGATTGCCAGAGACAGTTCTCAGGACAGTCAGAGTTCTGCTTCATTGAGTCAGGATCCACTAGGAGGACCTGTTATCGAAAATGAAGCTGCCACTGCCATGAATGAAGTGGAAAGAGCCATGGCGGTTAACTTAGAAGAGTTGGAAAGACACCTCAACGTTGAGCAGAGGAAAATATATGACGAAGTTACCATGCAAATTGATCATGGATTAAGTCATGACAAGAAAGAGTGCTCATGTACGTCGTTGAAGCCTGTCCGACTGTACCTGAGTGGAGAAGCGGGAACTGGAAAAAGTTTCCTCATTAAAGCAATTTCATGCTATTTGCAGGAAAGGACAGAGTCATCGCTGTCTTGTGTTGTCACCGCTCCAACTGGACTGGCAGCACATAACATTAAAGGGATTACTTTACATCGTTTACTGATGCTGCCAGTGGAGCATGACAACAAATTACAATATCACAAGCTATCTGGAGATGCTTGTTTTGAAGTTTCAAGAATCTTGAGGAAAATGAAACTTCTTATCATTGACGAAGTAAGCATGGTTTCCAATGTCATGCTTGCCTTTGTGCATTTGAGAATGCAAGAAGTTCTCAAAACAGAGTATGATGTGTTATTTGGTGGCAAACACATCATTGTTTTCGGAGATCTTCTGCAGCTGACACCAGTGAAAGGGCAACCTGTGTTCAAAATGCTCACGCATGAAGATACCAGGAAGTGCCTAGGCAGCATTGGCAACGTCAATATATGGTTAAACTTCAATTATGCTGAACTGCATGAAAATATGCGTCAGGCGAAGGATGAAGTTTACAAGACTATTCTACAAGATGTTAGAATTGGAAAAGTGACCGAGCATGGGAAAGAAGCTTTACATGCACGATTACTATCAAATTTATATCCAGAACAAGATGTTGTGCCTGAGAATATTTTTCAGAAAATTACTGATAAGAAATCTGGAATATGTTTGATGCCAACTCTTGCAGAATGTGCCAAATTCAACAACAAAATGTTGCATTTAGAAAAGCAAGAGATTGTGAAACTGGAAGCTATTGACAGAGTAGAGCATATGGGATCAACAATTATTTTGTCTGAGAATCTGAAAACAAAATTGGATTCATTAGAGAAGAGTATATCTAAAACTGCAGGTTTTGAAAAGACTCTGAATGTGTGCTTGAACTGCCGTATAATTTTAAGAAGGAATTTACATGTTGAAAGAGGTCTGGTAAATGGATCAATGGGTAATGTTGTTGATTTTGTAAAATACAGAAATAGAGATGGAATTGAATTTTTAAAAATTAAATTTGATGGCATTGAGGAAGTACAGCTAATTGGTCGTTGCTCTGCTAGATTTTTGCTTGTAAAAGACTTATATGTTCGCCGTAAGCAGTTTCCTGTTTGCTTGGCATATGCGGTGACAATCCATAAATCGCAAGGTTTAAGTGTAGACTGTGCATTGGTGAATATTGGCAGTTCTGTGTTCAAGGAGGGTATGGCATATGTGGCATTGTCATGAGTTAGAACTTTATCGGGATTGTACTTGATTGAGTGTGATGTCACAAACATTTGTGCGGATCTAGATTGTGTTAAGGAATACAATAGGTTAAGAAGAGAGTATGCGCCACATTTGCCTCAGTATCCTTTGTTTGAGAAACGTGTGGTAGGCCGGAAACGAAGAAATGTGACCAATACTGGGGAGGTTGTAGCAAAAAGACGAAAAGTCGATGAACCTAAAATTACAAGCAGAAACAAAAAGGATTCTGTTGAAGATGTTGTTGGTTTTCAATTTGAAAACAGTTCTGGTGTCAACTGCTATGCTAATGTAGTGGTTAATGTTTTGTTTTCTCTAGAAAATGTAAAAGAAGAGATTGTGGTCAATTCTGATCAAAGATTTTGCAGTTTGTTAAATTCTGTGTTAGAGAAATGTAGCACTGATAGAAGAAACATAGAAAGTGTGTCTGAAATTCGAAATCTGTTAGACAGATGTTCAGGCCAAACACAATTCTCTCAAAATATTCAGCAAGATTGTCAGGAGTTTTTAATGTATATGCTTGATGTATTGCATGCTGAAGGTGTAGATGTAGATCAGCTGTTTGGGCTTTCTTATCAATGGCAGCATGACTGCGAGAACTGTATGGTATCAAGTACTACTAGTGTAGACTCAGAAAGATTTATATATTTAACTTTGCCAGACAGTAAATCAGTCTCCTTTAATAAGCTAGTAAAAGCAGCTGATCACAACATGGAGTGTAGCCAATGTAAATCTGAAATGATGTCCACATTATTTATACGAACATATGGCCAGTATGTCATTTTAATGTTCCAACGATGTAGGCCTGATGGAACAAAATTGACAACTTTAATAAAAAATTTTGTAGCTTCGCAGTTGTCAATATCAGGAAGGACTTTTGTAACTGCAGCAATTATATATCATGACGGCCCTTCAATAACATCAGGACATTACACAGCTTATTTAAAGTCTAGAAATGGCTGGTCATTCTGCAACGATTCTGTTTTAATTTTCAAAAAAAAATTGCCGTATGACCTTAAAAACTCTTACCTGGTGTTTTTAAAACCAAAATTTTAGGGAAATAATCTTGGGATGTGCTCTGTGGAATTTCAAGAAGTTCTAATGGCTCCTACACAATTTGGCCTTGAGGATAAGTGTAGTTCAGAGACATAACTTCTAACCATAAGACTGGACGTCATGGAGAAATAAGTGCACTTTGAATGAGTTCAGAAAAACTATTTCTTTTTATAAGCTAATTGAAGCAGCCAATCAAAACATAGAGTAGAGGGAATGTAAGTCTGCAACGCTGTCTACTGTTTTACATTGCTTTGTGATTGAAAGTGATGTAGAGAATTAAATAATTGTAGTAGTCATAGAGTTAGTGTAAGTCTGCTTCATAGTAAGCAGTATCAGTGTCATAGGAAATGTAGAACATGACTGAGCAAGAAGGGGAAGATATTACTATTCCAGGATTGTGAAAATGATCTTCAACATTTTAATTCTGAAAGTTGCGGAAATGCCAAATGACGGGATTGGCTTACAAGAAATCCAAGAGTTATAAATGGGTCTGACAAGATTTGGCCTTGTGGAAACTTGTGGTAGAGAGCAAGAAGTCATTTATTGCATGTAACATGTTTTTAAAAACGATGGAGATTTTCTTTCAGAAAGTGGCGGGCTGAAAGTAATAACAGCACAAAAGAGTGTAAGCTGTTCATAGGACATCCTTTGACGTCATGGAAAGTAAGTTAACTTTAAGGAGTTCTGAATTCTGATTTCTTATGTTGTATGGGTTTTTTAAACACAATCATTTTGATTGTGTTTTTTTTTCCCCGCTGTTATCTGATGAATACCTTCAAGTCACTGTTTTTAGTGAATTTTAATACATTCTGAGAACAGCAAAAATAAACCATTTAACATGTATAATTAATTCTGTACTGTTTGCATTTATGATGTATATGTAGAACTGTGTAGGAGGCATGGAGAAGGTGAGGCTTCTGTAAGTGTCAAAGTTGTTGCATGCAGTGCTGCACTTCTGCGTATTCTTTCATATGCTAGACTACATCTGCACAATGAGATACATAAGCAAAGGAAACACAAGTGATGTGATTGTGAAATGAGCAAAATAAATTGCACGTATTTCAATTACATCACCTGTGTTTCCTATCATTACGAATCACATTGTGCAGATCAAGTTTAGGTCTGTCCAGGGAAACATAGGAGGTTTGGACTTTGTTCGAGAGTGCAGTGGACATGACTCACTTCATTGGTAGACCTTCACATGTATTATGTCCTCTATTGTCTTCAACAACTCGAAATTTCATCTGCAACCCTGAGTAGGCCTCACCTCAAACAAACCTCTGGATAGGACACATCTTATTGGCATCCTGAAGCAATTATTTAAAATTTTAGTGTCTTGCGACACTTTTCTGAGACAACAGCAATGCAAAAGATGCACCATGTTTTAAGATAGGCCTCACTTCATCTGCATCAAGATACTGTTAGTTTAAAATGTATATCTTTAGGACTGTGTAGGGGGCCTGGAGAAGCAGAAGCTTCTGTAAGTGTCAAAGTTGTTGAAAAACTGTTTGTCCTTCAATCTTTTCCCTTGTCTTTTGTAATTTTTAAATACATGTTTTAATATTTTTGAAATGTTTGTTCTCTCTTTCACAGATTGAAAGTATAAAAACAAAAAGTGAGTAATTTAACGACAATTATAAGGTAAATGCTTTGTACTCTTTTCGTTACATTTCTATCACATTCACCTACTATTAGTTCCACTGCTTCATTTCTTTAACCCTCAGTTTCCTGCCTTTGCTACTTCCCTCATTCCTTTCTCTATTACCTACTTACTCAACTCCTTCCACTCTTTTTCTCAGTCCCTCTCTTCTCATAGTTCCTCACTCTTGTTCACTCACTCCGTCTCTATTACTCTTAGTGTCTTTGACTGATCACTCTATCACTACTTGTTCATAATGCTTTCTCTGTGTAGTTGAAGCACACTAAGGGGCATATTATGAACACAGCCAATAAAATTATTGCTCTTTTTATTGGCAGAAAACTGGTGCAAAAGTGGTTTTAGCGGCAGTTTTCTGCCGCAAAAGCAGCTTTAGCGACACATTTCTGCCAATAAAAGCTGCAAAACTTTTATTGCCTATGTTGATGATATGGCTCTATGTTACTTACATTTCTTTGCTGTTTCAATTAATCTTTTTCTGTTATTTTTTGTTTTCTGTTTTCTATTTTTTCTCTCTGTTATTCCTCATGTTTTAATCTTATTTTGAACATTCACTCACATTCTCCAAGAAACTCTTCTTTGTTAATGTTATACTCTCTTTTTTTTTCTTTCACTTCGTTATCTATTTTGTTTTTCACAATTATACCCTCTTCCGTCTTTTCTTCGGTAAATAGATCTATTAAACAGTATCTCTTCTTTACTCCCTATAGCTGTCTTTCTTTTAACATCACTCTCTGTTTACTTTCCTTATACTTACTCTTTTTTTTTTTTTTTGGTTAGCTCATTTGAGATGTCATCAGTGATGTCATCAGTGATGTCATTTGAGATGTCATCAGTGATGTCATCAGTGATGTCATTTGAGATGTCATCAGTGATGTCATCAGTGATGTCACTGACCATGTCATGAATGATGTAATATGTGACATGATCAGCAGTGGATTGCGGGTGCGCGATATATAGTTAGTACAACTAACTATATATGGAATTTCAATGGTTTTGTGTGAGTAAAATAAGGTTTTTTAAATGCTAATTCCTAACTATATATGGTCTATAACCTATGGTTTTTTCAGTGAATATATATATATATATATATTCACAAATCTGGCTCAGGTTTCCAGTCCAATGGTGCTCTTTTTACCGGTGCACGACTACCAAGCAGAGCCCCGCTTGAATTTATTGCACAAATCTCCTTAAAGGAAGAAAAAGTCGGCACTCACAAAGTTTGTCCCAATCTTCTTTTTATTCTCTTTGTGATCACTCCAGCATAGCAAAAAATAACCAACGCGTTTCGCAACTGAAAGTCGCTTGTTCACGGTTAGTAAAACAAAGTGTTTGTCCCTCCTATATTACGAAGGGCCCATCAGTAACTTTCTGAATGTGATCTCACTTCCTGTTGGATTGACAGGAAGTTAGATGGGAGTTGTAGTTTTTACCTTTTTGTTTATCATTTTTTGTCGTTTCTTTATTTTAACATTATCTCATTTTGTGTGGCAGGTGGCAGATGTAATCATATGTCACAGTCTCGCATACATAAGGATTTAATTGATTCCATATGTGATCTGATCACATTATGTTTAGCTTGCATATCGAGATGTATTCGGTGAAACCAAATTGACGCCCTCTAGTGGGCAAAATAATTCATTTCAATATATTGTTTTTCATTTACTCATTTTCAAGAATTATATACATGAATTATATCTAGGTCATGCCCTCCGGTGGGCTGAAAACAAATTTCATAATTTGGCAAATGAATATAGAACTAATTCTATAATTAATACCTAGGTATTACACAACATCTCACGTGTCTACTAGAAACATGCAGTTGGTTTCCATTTTGTATGCTATATCTATGGCATTCTATATAATTTTATCTAGAAAAAAAGTTCCCCAGAGGGGCCCACCTATATCACATCCCATCATTGTCTTTTAATTAACATCACATTTGTCCATTGGTATTATTAACAGTCTGTTATCTGTTTATACTCTGTTGTTACTAATTTTCTCCTCTTTGAGTTTTAGGATTTATCATGTTTCAATTATACCCATCCAACCGAAACTTAAAGATGTACATAAAGTTCTTCGCTCTGATTTAAACCCCATGGGGTCATTGTTCGAAAGTTTAAGATTTGTCTTGATTCTCTACATCTCAGTTTTCGTTCCTGATCTCCTCCCCTCTCATGTGGTAGAATGCATGAACAAAATGGAAACCAACTGCATGTTTCTAGTAGACACGTGAGATGTTGTGTAATACCTAGGTATTAATTATAGAATTAGTTCTATATTCATTTGCCAAATTATGAAATTTGTTTTCAGCCCACCAGAGGGCATGACCTAGATATAATTCATGTATATAATTCTTGAAAATGAGTAAATGAAAAACAATATATTGAAATGAATTATTATGCCCACTAGAGGGCGTCATTTGGTTTCACCGAATACATCTCGATATGCAAGCTAAACATAATGTGATCAGATCACATATGGAATCAATTAAATCCTTATGTATGCGAGACTGTGACATATGATTACATCTGCCACCTGCCACACAAAATGAGATAATGTTAAAATAAAGAAACAAAAAAAAATGATAAACAAAAAGGTAAAAACTACAACTCCCATCTAGCTTCCTGTCAATCCAACAGGAAGTGAGATCACATTCAGAAAGTTACTGATGGGCCCTTCGTAATATAGGAGGGACAAACACTTTGTTTTACTAACCGTGAACAAGCGACTTTCAGTTGCGAAACGCGTTGGTTATTTTTTGCTATGCTGGAGTGATCACAAAGAGAATAAAAAGAAGATTGGGACAAACTTTGTGAGTGCCGACTTTTTCTTCCTTTAAGGAGATTTGTGCAATATATATATATATATATATATATCCAAAGAACAATGTTCGCCAATCCCCCAGCCTTCTTGATGGCGGCGGGCTCGAGTGAGGAGGCGATCCTCAGTAATTCTTCGCACCAATTTTCGTATTCAAAGAAGGAAACTCGAGCCTCAAATTCTTAAGCGTGATGATTTTATTTAAGCAAAATTGTCAAAATACGCGTGACCAAGGTGCGGCTGCACCGAAACGCGTCGGGCGTTTTTTGACCATTTTGCTTAAATAAAATCATCACGCTTAAGAATTTGAGGCTCGAGTTTCCTTCTTTGAATACGAAAGTTGGTGCGAAGGATATATATATATATATATATGTATATATATATTCACTGAAAAAACCATAGGTTATAGACCATATATAGTTAGAGCTTAGCATTTAAAAAACCTTATTTTACTCACACAAAACCATTGAAATTCCATATATAGTTAGTTGCACTAACTATATATCGCGCACCCGCAATCCACTGCTGATGATGTCACATATTACATCATTCATGACATGGTCAGTGACATCACTGATGACATCACTGATGACATCTCAAATGACATCACTGATGACATCACTGATGACAACATCCAGTGTCTGTATGTTTCTGTAAACTTTAAATATGTCTTACATATTGAAGAATGAGTGGATGAATAAGTGTCTGGATGAAGGATTTAGTAGGTGCATGACTGACTGTATGAGTGAGTGATTAAATGTGTCTCACTGAGTGCATGGGTTAGTGACTAAACTGTCTTAATTTGTGCATCATTATTTCTATTGTTCTGTAAACTGCTGCATGTGTTGATCAGTAGCTATATGAGTAACTATATGGGTTATTGATTGGTTGCCCAATTATTTGTATGGGAGACTGAGTGTGTGTGTGGCTGGCTGGGAGGTGTGTGACTCTGTGCAGATCAATGTGTACTTGTATCAATGATTGTATAAGACAGTAAGTATGTGTTAGTATATGTTTGAAAATGTTATGTGCTCTATGTTTAACTGTATAGATTAGAAAATGGAAGTGTGATTGATTCTTTACAGGACTGACTAGGTGTGTAAGTAACTCCATGGGTGAGTGGCAGAGTGTGATTGTCTGTATAGGTGTATGAGTGCATATGATAGTGTTGTAAAGATGAGTCATTGTATGTATGAATGATTGTATGGGTGAATGAGTGAATGTGTGTGTAGAAGTAGGAATCAGTGAGTGCGTATGTAGTAACTAGTATTGGTGTGTCAATGGTTTCAAAAATTATACTCTGTATTTAACACTGGGTGTAACAGAGGTTATATTAAAGTGTGAGGAGATGCATTTTATTGTCACATGAATGATATCATAAGTGATGTGATCATTGATGTCAAATGAGATGTCATCAGTGATGTCATCAGTGATGTCATTTGAGATGTCATCAGTGATGTCATCAGTGATGTCACTGACCATGTCATGAATGATGTAATATGTGACATCATCAGCAGTGGATTGCGGGTGCGCGATATATAGTTAGTGCAACTAACTATATATGGAATTTCAATGGTTTTGTGTGAGTAAAATAAGGTTTTTTAAATGCTAAGCCCTAACTATATATGGTCTATAACCTATGGTTTTTTCAGTGAATTTTCAAGGTTTTTTAAATGCTAATTCCTAACTATATATGGTCTCTAACCTATGGGTTTTTCAGTGAATTTCAATGGTTTTTTAATAGCAAATATCATAAGCTGTCGAATGTCAAGTACGTGGTAAGTAAAAACATTTTCGTGTTTATGCACACTGATCTGCTTTGAATGCTGCCCCCCCCCTCCCCCTCATTTCTATTAGGAGTACTCTCTCTTTGCAGATAGTGAAGGGTAGTTAACGCAGGCCTTTGCCCCCGTTGTAATCCGTCGTGCCTGCTTCTCTCTCCATTTGATTGATTGTTATCCAAGCATTTACTGTTTTAGAATTGGCTCTCTTTGGTTCATTCTCTATTTACAAACAAGCACAGAGTCGCAATACTCTGTTTAGTCTTTGCAGATAGCGAAAAATCGTGTAAAAAAACAAAAGGAATCGAGCAAAATCAGTAGGCCACTAATGGGATCTCTTTTTGACCTCGCTAAAATAGAAACATTGGGAACAACCCCTCATGACAAACACGAAACTATTGAGATGAACTGAACTCCACACCATGATGGCTGCAATACAGCTCGGCTCCGCCACCCACCCCGCCCAAAATAACGATAAACTCTATGCAAATATTACAAATATATACAACACACCAGCAAAGTAACAGGGTAAAACATTTTATTAAACAACTATTTACATAACTATTTTATACTTTTTGTTGCCCGATCCGGCTAGCTCAATCGATCGAGCATGAAACTCATGCACTCTGATGGTTCAAAGTTTTGAGGAGTGCTTGTAACACTGTCTGAAGCCTATTTGCACTTGCTTCAGCTTCACTATTGTCAAAGTAAAGTGGGGACTGTTTGAGGACGTGACTGCATTTGTGAACAATGTAATGCGGTGCCACCCTGAACCGCTTGACGGAGGCCCCCGAGGGACGGTGTGATGGCGCGGACTCGGAGGGGGCGCTTGGCTCCGGCTCCCTCCCCAAGTCGTGTTCTCCTGGTGTAGCCTGAGATCGCCCCCGACATAGGTGGCCGGCTCCCGGGATCAAGCGGAACTTTTTGCCTTTTGGTAACTCTTCCATTCTTGACCTTGTCCCACAATCCGTTTCACCTAAAGACACGCTGTAGTGGGGCGCCCCTTTACCATTTCAGTTGCCATTCCGCCCGCTTTTGCTACACTGTGCCTCTTCCGCTATTCAGCTGTTTACCGCCCGCTCTTTCGACTACAGCATCTCGCTCACCATGTAGTTGAGTTGCTCCCGCTCTTGCGGTGCAGCGATAGCCGGCTGCCACAGTACTCTCAAAATGGCGGCCGGCTCTTCAGATTTGGGCGTGGTCCACTAAAATTGCCCTGCGACACCTTGGAACTCGGACGCTTGTCTGCTAGAGATTGGGCTCCATTCTCGAAAGCGTCCCCTCAGCCTTGAAGATTCTACAAAAGTCTTGGGGGCCCCCGACTCCCGCAGGCTTCTGGTGGAGAGCGGCTAGCATTATTGCTCGTCGAATGGCCACGACGGAGCTACGAAATGGTGGTGCTCTCATGCTAACGCCAGCTTCAGTCTGAAACATCCAGAAACACTGTAGACTACCAATTCAATCAGTTCCGGTAGCGCCCCAACGTGACCCGGTAGAGAAGAACTAGCCCTCCCCTCTTTCACTGATGGTTCTTGTTGCCTGTCCCTTCTGTTGTCATTTAACAGAACTATTTAGCCTGCTGAAAGGGGTTGTGTTCCGACCGCTGGTTGGTGGAGACATTTTGACTATATTCTAGACCTGCGTTGTCGCGTAATGCGTCATATGACGCGCCGCGTTAGCGCATCCGGAAGTGATCCGGGGCGCGACGCGCAGCGCGTAACGTAAGCATAACAGGTCATATGACTTGTTAATAAAACTTTTCATTGGTTCATTTTACTTTTCTTATTCTAATGATGCTTTCGAACATTATTTTTTCTTAAATATATGTTATAATGTTCCAGGCTAATGTACTTTCCCGGAAAATTTACAACTTTCCTGCAAGTAAAATATATTCCTTTTTCGAGAAAAAGGGCGTTTCTTCGTCCCATGACGGAGCCGTTGAGCAAAAGAGGGTCGGCCTGCTGTCTTAGTCGCCGATACGCCTGAATATCAGATTCTTATCGATCACTTTATGTTGCAGGAGTAGAAAACACAACAGCCCTTGACCATTTATCTTTACTGCGTTCCTGCGTATTATACCTTTTACCCTTCATGTAATTGGACTGCTTTATTTCACTTGCCTTTTACTGATTCGAAAACAGTGACTATTATTAAAAACTTTACCAATGTATATACTACTACCATGTTTTCTTTTAAAAACCTTTATTGTGAAAATGTCATTATACAAATACGGGCCTATAACCACGTGGGCCGGCCACGGAGCAAACTGTAATCGTATATGATGAGTAGACATTTACACTGTAGAGGAACGTAACGGGCGGGCCATTAGGTTGCAAGAACTAAAGTGTCTAACAGTTGCGGAATCGGTGGACGTACATTTTATAATTAAAATACGACAGGGCCACTTACAATAAAATTATCTAGATATACATTTGCGGGCAAGTACCATGGGTGACGTTAATTCGAACTTTCAATAGTACAGTAATCAATAACACATCAGAACTTAATATCAATAGGGATATCGAAATATTCAATCTATTCTCGTCCCCGCCCGCCATGTGCTTCAAAACTGCATACGTATCTCGTGATATCAAGGTTGTGCAACCAGTACACAACAAGGAGTTACGAGTCCCATTTATTCCGGCGCCATTTTGGGCGAGGACGGGCAGGTCCAGGATATAGTCAAAATGTCTCTACCAACCATCGACTATGATGATGTTCATATGCTGTATTTATTAGAGTAACACTCATCTGTCCACATGAAATTAATTTGCCACAATCTAAACATGTCATTTTAATCTTTCCAAAGTTCTTCTAAATATTTGGGACCGTTTCCCTTGCCTCTGATGCTGTCAGTGCCACTTCTTTGATGAATGTACTGGCAGGTCGGGGGTTCTCCTCCAAATCTCTCTTTTATGCAGCACTATAATTAATCGGTGCCACCTCTCCATATGACGATGCATGGTATAGTTACCATAACTATATTTTTTTTCGGTTCCTCTGGAGAGTACATCGTGGCAGATGAAGCGTGTAACGTACCGGGCATTTACCTTTTTTTGCATGTAGAGGAAAGGAAAAAAAATTTGAGCGTCCGAGTTCTAAGGTGTCCCAGGGCCATTTTAGTGGACCAGGCCCAAATCCAAAGAACAGGCCGCCATTTTGAGAGTCCTCTTGCAGCCGCCTGTCGCTGTAGCATCAAGAGCGGCCGAAACTCAGCTGAATGGCAACTGAAACGGTAAAGGGGCGCCCCACTACAGCAGACGAGCCTCCACCTAGGAAGGCCCGTTCACGCCGCCTCCCCCCCCCCTTCGGGCACCCCACGCCGTTATTCGGAGCAGGATTGTAGGATGGCCACACCAGTACGGCAACTTGCTAGACACCACCTCGGTGCCTACCGAATCTCAGCGCCTTGTGGTGTCTTCTATTCAGAAAACATTGTTGTGCTGCCTTCGACCTATTCGCCGCAAGTGCGCACGCAACTCAGCTGCATAGCTTGCTAGACACCACCTCGGTGCTAACCGAATCTCAGCGCCTTGTGGTGTCTTCTATTCCAAAAATATTGTTGCACTGCCTTTGGCCCCATTCGCACATCGGTCCGCTACTGACGCCATCTCACAGGCCAACGGGGCGCCCCACGCCGACTTTCAGCATTGTAGGATGGCCACACCAGTGCAACTTACTAGACACCACCTCGGTGCCATCCGGATCTTGGCATCTCAGCGCCTTGTGGTGTCTTCTATTCAGAAAATATTGTTGCGCTGCCTTTGGCCCCATTCGCACATCGGTCCGCTACTGCCGCCATCTCACAGGCCAACGGGGTGCCCCACGCCGACTTTCAGCATTGTAGGATGGCCACACCAGTGCAACTTACTAGACACCACCTCGGTGCCATCCGGATCTTGGCATCTCAGCGCCTTGTGGTGTCTTCTATTCAGAAAATATTGTTGCGCTGCCTTTGGCCCCATTCGCACATCGGTCCGCTACTGCCGCCATCTCACAGGCCAACGGGGCGCCCCACGCCGACTTTCAGCATTGTAGGATGGCCACACCAGTGCGACAACTTGCTGGACACCACCTCGGTGCCATCCGGATCTTGGCATCTCAGCGCCTTGTGGTGTCTTCTATTCAGAAAATATTGTTGCGCTGCCTTTGGCCCCATTCGCACATCGGTCCGCTACTGCCGCCATCTCACAGGCCAACGGGGCGCCCCACGCCGACTTTCAGCATTGTAGGATGGCCACACCAGTGCGACAACTTGCTGGACACCACCTCGGTGCCATCCGGATCTTGGCGCGTTGTGCTGCCTTCGGCCTATTCGCACATCGGTCCGCTACTGACGCCGCCTCACGTGCCAACGGATTTTCTACGCTTTTTATACCCTATGCCGCATAACAGGTCATGTGACTTGTTTATAAAACTTTTCATTGGTTCATTTTACTTTTGGTTTCCTAATGATGGAAGGCTTGATCATATGACCTAAAAATAACACTTTTCATTGGATGAAAACTATTTTTTTTTCCCAAACGATGAAAGCCCCACCTTGTTTCTGGATGTTTCAGACTGAAGCTGGCGTCAACATGAAAGCACCACCATCTCGTGGCTCCGTCGTGGTCATTCCGCGAGCAATCATGGCAGCCGCTCCCCACCGGAAGCCTACAGGAGTCGGGGGCCCCCAAGACTTTTGTAGAATCCTCAAGGCGGAGGGGACGCTTTCGAGAATGGGGTCCAAGACCTAGCAGACAAGCGTCCGATTTCCAAGGTGTCCCAGGGCCATTTCAGTGGACCAGGCCCAAAAAGGAAAGAGCCTGCCGCCATTTTGAGAGTCCTGTGACAGCCGCCTATCGCTGCACCGCAAGAGTGGGCGCAACTCAGCTAAATTGCGGATTTTGACACAGTGGACCAAAAGCGGACGGAATGGCAACTGAAACGGTAAAGGGGCGCCCCACTACAGCAGACGAGGCTCCACCTGGGGAGGCCCGTTCACGCCGCCTCCCCCCCCCCCGGGGCGCCCCACGCCGTTATTCGGAGGGCGGCAACTCAGCTGAATTGCGGATTTTGACACAGTGGACCAAAAGCGGACGGAATGGCAACTGAAACGGTAAAGGGGCGCCCCACTACAGCAGACGAGGCTCCACCTGGGGAAGCCCGTTCACGCCGCCTCCCCCCCACCCGGGGCGCCCCACGCCGTTATTCGGAGGGCGGCAACTTACTGGACATCACCTTGGTGCCATCGTTCTGCTGCCTTGGAACTATTCGCACAACAGACCGCTACTGATGACCCACCCCCCGCGACGCCCCACGCTGGATACCGAAATCAGTGCGGCACCCAGGCAACATCACCTGGGTGCCGTCCAGAAATCTGGACGTTGTGCTGCCTTGGGACTATTCGCACAACCGACCGCTACTTCCTTCTTTTTCCCTAAAAATGTTTAAATGTTTTTACTGTTTTTGTTTTGTTGTATATATTTATAAGTTATTAAAGTTTTATAATCCTACTACTTTGTTGGACTGCTATATATTTTTAATGTGACACATAATTGTAAAAACTTTGATGTACAAAGAGTCATCCCTGGAATCTTCCGCTTCAGGCTCGGTCCCCTCCCCAATCACAATACAGGATGGTTTTCAGATAGTAGGAACGCGTGTGGTGTGACGGATCTCATCGGGTGTGGGCCTTGATCTACTATAACTCCTTTGAAGAGGGGTAATTTTTTACAGCTGGGGCCATAAACTACATCTGCAGGGCTAGCTGATAGCCTGGGACCGGCCTGGACAATCGGACACAGAGGAAGAGGAGTGTCAGAGGGTGCGGTAGTGAATAGGGCGAAAGGGAGGTGTCGGGCGGGCACAGGGTGTGATTCTCAGGGAAGAGCAGCGCAGATGGGGGGAGGTTTATTGCCCATGCATAAGACAGAGAGCGGGGGTGACCAGTGCCTGGGGAGATGCTTGCGAGGATGGGGAGCCATGCTAAGGATCGACAGCGTGCAGAGAGTGGGTCTGGTCAAGTCATCTAAAATGGCTGCCGTGCACGACAAAAGTGTGGCATTTGAAAAAAGGCAAGATGGCGCAGACAATGTTTTTCAACACTTCCTGATTTCCTTCGAATCGAACGTTAACAGACGTTGGGGCATATTACCAAAGTTAAGCGATATTTATCCCTAACGATGCTTAGCAACGAATTTTTTACCGCTAAGCATCGTCAGAAATTATCGCAGATAAACCTTGCTATTATCAAGGTTTATCGCAAATGCGATAAAAACGGCCGCAATGCATTAATATCGCTGAAAAGTCAGCGATATTCATGCATTACCGAGCTAATGCTCTTAGCCATGTTATCCACCTCCCATTGGATAACATGGCTAAGAACTGCTCAGGGCAGGTGTTACTTTTTGGAGATATTCGCGCTTAGCGCGAATATCTCCAAAAGTTGGTAATAGGAGATAGCGATGTTAGCGACTGTTTCCAGTCGCTAACATCTTGGCATGCCCACTTTGCATGTCATTAGTGATAAATATCACTGACATGCAAAGTGGGGCCCAAGATGGTCGCTATCTCCTACTAGCGGTCGCTAACTGGTGTTAGCGACAGCTAGGTAATACGGAGATAATTTTATCTCCGCTTTCTTGGCTTTTAAAGCCAAAAAAGCGGAGATAAACCCCCTTGATAATATGCCCCGTTATCTCTCCCACACTACCGGTCCCCCTGGGCTTAAACGCCGAGATGGTAGGGACTGCATCCCGTGAAGATAGGCCGAGACGTCACTCAGCAGAAAAAAAAGTAAAAAAAAAGTCTATAAACATACAATAAGTTAAAAGTCAATCATTCTTCATTCCTTGTAGTACGCTCCCCAGTCCGCTTCCCGTTACGCTAACCGGGCGCACCCCACCAAAAAAACGATTTCTCAAAATCCACTGGAGCACATATATTGAGACCTAGCAAAGGCACATCGGGCTACCAGTCCCTACAATTTTGCCAAGTTTCGTGCAAATCCATTCAGCCGTTCGATTATTATTATTTTATTTTTTTTTGCCCCGCGGGGCCCTTTTAAAACCTCCACATCAAACCTAGGGGGTCAGGGAGGATCTACTATGCCCCCTTATGGTCATTTTCCCCTTCGCTTTGGCCTCCTCTTGTCTCTCGATCCTACCGAGAGACAAGATGGCGACCGCCAGTAGGTAATATATATATATATATATATATATATATATATATATATATATATATATATATATATATTACCTACTGGCGGTCGCCAGTAGGTATATATAGTTAGGATTTATGGGATTTTTGAAAATTCTATGTCTAATAACTTTGGCGTTTGTGGACGTAATTGGCTGAAATTGTCAGGAAAATGGAACATTTTGTTTCTGAGTAGCCCCTGAAAATTTGGGGGGGTTTCGTCAAGGGGGGGCCGAGAAAAAAGGGGGGTCCCAAAATGCGTTTTTCCCATGTTAATTTCCATAGGGCGGTTGGCCCCACTTTTAGCCCGAACGGCTGAATGGATTTGCATGAAACTTGGCAAAATTGTAGGGACTGTTAGCCCGATGTGCCTTTGCTAGGTCTCAATATATGTGCTCCAGTGGATTTTGATAAATTAACGTTCAAAAAAATATATATATCTGTAACAGCGCTCTGGGTAGCGCTCCGGTTCGCATACTTGACGCGAAACGGAACTTCGCGAAGCGAAGCTGATTGGCTCTCCGGTGTCTGTCAACATTCTAAACAGTCCGGAGCGGCCGCCATCTTGTCTCTCGGTAGGAGACAAGAGGAGGCCAAAACAAAAGGGGAAATGACCATAAGGGGGCATAGTAGATCCTCCCTCACCCTCTAGGTTTGATGTGGAGGCTTTAAAAGGGCCCCGCGGGTCAAAAAAAAAATCAAAAAAAAAAAATCTATTTTTTTGCGTGGGGAGCGCCCGGTACGCTTTTGTGCAATGGGCGGTGGTAATCTAAATGATGAGGGGGGGAGGGAAAGCACATCAGCGTGCATTAACACGAAAATGTTTTGATCTACCACGTACTTGACTTATCTCTAGCTTTATTAATACAATAAACAATAATGAAATATCGACATCAATAGGGTTGTCCGTATTCCCAGTCAGTACCCTTCCCCGCCCGCCATGTGCACAAAGACCGCATACATCCCCCATAACGTCAAGGCTAAGTAACTAGAACGTCATAAGGAGTTGCAAGTCGCTCCCATACTGGCGCCATTTTGGTGGAGGCCAGGCAGGTCCAGAGTATAGTTCAATGTCTCCAATAAGTAGCGGCAGGAGCAGAATCCGTTTCGGCAGTTCTGGCTTCGTCATTACGAGCACTAGAAAACAAGACATTCTGGGCAATACCACCCTTGACGCAGCCCTTTATTCTACAAGATGGTGTCTTTCAAAAGCCAGGGGTATAGGAGTATGTAACAAGCGAGCCATTTAATTGAAAAAACTAAACGTGACAAACGGTTGCAGAATCAGTGAAGGTTGATTTTTTAATTGAAAGTATAACAGGATCAGTTACAATAAAATCGTCCATACGCACACCATGGGCGAGTATCATGGGTAACATTACTTCGAAGCTTTATTAATACAATAATCAATAATGAAAAATCGACATCAATAGGGTTGTCCGTATTCCCAGTCAGTACCCTTCCCCGCCCGCCATGTGCACAAAGACCGCATACATCCCCCATAACGTCAAGGCTAAGTAACTAGAACGTCATAAGGAGTTGCAAGTCGCTCCCATACTGGCGCCATTTTGGTTGAGGCCAGGCAGGTCCAGAGTATAGTTCAATGTCTCCAATAAGTAGCGGCAGGAGCAGAATCCCTTTCGGCAGTTCTGGCTTCGTCATTAGGAGCACTAAAAAACAAGACATTCTGGGCAATACCACCCTTGACGCAGCCCTTTATTCTACAAGATGGTGTCTTTCAAAAGCCAGGGGTATAGGAGTATGTAACAAGCGAGCCATTTAATTGAAAAAACTAAACGTGACAAACGGTTGCAGAATCAGTGAAGGTTGATTTTTTAATTGAAAGTATAACAGGATCAGTTACAATAAAATCGTCCATACGCACACCATGGGCGAGTATCATGGGTAACATTACTTCGAAGCTTTATTAATACAATAATCAATAATGAAAAATCGACATCAATAGGGTTGTCCGTATTCCTAGTCAGTACCCTTCCCCGCCCGCCATGTGCACAAAGACCGCATACATCCCCCATAACGTCAAGGATAAGTAACTAGAATGTCATAAGGAGTTGCAAGTCGCTCCCATACTGGCGCCATTTTGGTCGAGGCCAGGCAGGTCCAGAGTATAGTTCAATGTCTCCAATAAGTAGCGGCAGGACCAGAATCCCTTTTGGCAGTTCTGGCTTCGTCATTACGAGCACTAGAAAACAAGACATTCTGGGCAATACCACCCTTGACGCAGCCCTTTATGCTACAAGATGGTGTCTTCCATTCAGAAAATATTGTTGGCAGCATTTTGAAAGGAAAGATAAACGGCCGTTCTCCTAGTGAGTCTCACATTGTTACATTTATGAAGAATGTTGAAGAGTAGTATGTTGAAAATCTGAAGCCATCGTTCTACAAACTCTCAACCAGCCTTGGATGGAAAAATCCTGAAGAATGTACAAACTGAAAACCAGTTTTTGTCTGCATACCATCAGCAGCAACACTTGAGTCAGCTTTGTGTGAAGCCGCCATCTTGATCCAATCAATACTGTCCACCTGCACACATTCAGGGACCAGGCCGCATTGCGAGGGCACCGCAAGACGTGTCTTCAGGTCAAACGGATTGTGGGACAAGGTCCAGAATGAAGAGTCACCAAAAGGCAAAAAGTTCCGCCGGACCCCGGGAGGCGGCCGCCTATGTCGGGGCCGATCTCAGGCCACACCAGGGCAACAAGACTTGGGGAGGGGGCAGGAGCCAAGCGCCCCCTCCCAGTCCGCGCCACCACACCGCCCCTCGGGGGCCTCCGTCAAGCGGTTCAGGGAGGCACCGCAGGCAGCGGTTCTTCAGATCAGTGGCTCTCACCGGCAAGGCTCCCCTCCGTCAGCAGCGATCGTTGGCACTGTGGTTGCGGCCGGAGGCCCCGCCTAGTCAACGCTCCAGCCTCTCCATGTCGTAGGCCGCAAGAGTGGGCACAACTCAGCTGGATGGCGGGTGAGGCACTGTGCCGCAAGAGCGGGCGGAACTCAGCTGGCCGAGCGAGGCACTGTGCCGCAAGAGTGGGCGGAACTCAGCTGGCCGAGTGAGGCACTGTGCCGCAAGAGCGGGCGGAACTCAGCTGGCCGAGCGAGGCACTGTACCGCAAGAGTGGGCGGAACTCAGCTGGCCGAGCGAGGCACTGTACCGCAACAGTGGGCGGAACTCAGCTGGCCGAGCGAGGCACTGTGCCGCAACAGTGGGCGCAACTCAGCTGGCCGAGCGAGGCACTGTGCCGCAAGAGCGGGCGTAACTCAGGTGGCCAAGCGAGGCACTGTAGGTCTTCCTCTCACAAAGATGAAAGTCAGAGTGAGGAAACAAGGAGAGGTTTTCATCATTTGGGACAAAAAAATTAGTTCTAAACCAATGAAAAGTGTCATTTTTACGTCACATGACCTAGCCTTACATCATTAGGAAACCAAAAGTGAAATGAACCAATGAAAATTTTTATTAACAAGTCACATGACCTGTTATGCTTACGTTACGCGCTCCGCCCCGCGCCCCGGATCGCTTCCGGGAAGCTGCGCTTCGCGCCTCGCTTCGTGCATCGGGTGCGCTAACGCGGCGCGTCATATGACGCATTACGCGACAACGCGATACTACAGTGTTTCTGGATGTTTCAGACTGAAGCTGGCGTCAGCATGAGAGCACCCCGTGGCTACGTCGTGACCGTTCCGCGAGCAATCATGGCAGTCGCTCCCCACCGGAAGTCTGCGGGAGTCGGGGGCCCCGGTGACTCTTGTAGAATCTTCAAGGCTGAGGGGACGCTTTTGGGAATGGGGCCCATGCCCTAGCAGTCAAGCGTCTGAGTTCCAGGGTTGCCCAGAGCCATCCTTGCAGGCCAGCTGCCTTTGTGAAGCGCTGGGGTGCAGCTGAGAAACCTCCACCTGGGGAGGTGGGGGAGGCTCGTTCGCGCCGCCGCTCCCTTCCGGTGCACCCCACGCCGTCTCGTGGCGCAGGTAGGCACTGTGCCGGAAGAGTGGGCGTAACTCAGATGCCGAGTTAAGCGCTGGTGTGCAGCTGAGAAACCTCCACCTGGGGAGGTGGGGGAGCTCGTTCGCGCCGCCTCTTCCTTCCAGTGCACCCCACGCCATCTCCTGGCGCAGGTATATGTGATGGTCGGACCAGGGCACCGCAGGACGTGTCTTTAGGTCAAACGGATTGTGGGACAAGGTCCAAAATGGAAGAGTCACCAAAAGACAAAAAGGTCCGCCGGACCCCGGGAGCCGGCCGACTATGTCGGGGGCGATCTCAAGCCACAGCAGGGCAACAAGACTTGGGGAGGGGGCAGGAGCCAAGCGCCCCTTCCGAGTCCGCACCACAACACCGCCCCTCAAGGGGGCCTCCGTCAAGCGGCTCAGGGAGGCACCGCAGGCAGCGGTTCTTCAGATCAGTGGTCTCACCGGCAAGGCTCCCCTCCGTCAGCAGCGATCGTTGGCGCTGTGGTTGCGGCCGGAGGCCCCGCATAGTCAACGCCCCGGCCTCTCCATCTCGTAGGCCGCAGAGTAGTCGGGGAGAAATCCCGGGAACGGCAGCATGTATTTGGATCGATGTTGCAGCAGGCTGCCATGTAAATAGTTATTTAATAAAACGTTTTACCCTGTTACTTTGCTGGTGTGTTGTATATATTTATAATATTTGCATAGGGTTTGTCGTTATTTTGGGCGGGGTGGGCGGCGGAGCCGAGCTGTCTTGCAGCCATCATGGCGTCGAGCTCGGTTCCTCTCACTAGTTTCATATTTCTCATGAGGGGTTGTTCATAATGTTTCTATTTTAGCGAGGTCAAAAAGAGATCCCATTAGTGGCCTACTGATTTTGCTTGATTCCTTTTGTTTTTTCTAACGATTTTTCACTATCTGCAAAGACTAAACAGAGTATTGCGACTATGTGCTTGTTTGTAAATAGAGAATGAACCAAAGAGAAGCAATTCCAAAACAGTAAATGCTTGGATAACAATCAATCAAATGGAGAGGGAAGCAGGCACGACGGATTACAACGGGGGCAAAGGCCTGCGTTACCTACCCTTCACTATCTGCAAAGAGAGAATACTCCTAAAAGAAAAGAGGGGAGGGGGGGCAGCGTTCAAAGCACATCAGCGTGCATAAACACGAAAATGTTTTTACCTACCACGTACTTGACATTTTAAAGCTTTTGATATTTGCTAATAAAAAACCATTGAAATTCACTTAAAAAACCTTAGGTTATAGACCATATATAGTTAGGAATTAGCATTTACAAAACCTTGAAAATTCACTGAAAAAACCATGGGTTATAGACCATATATAGTTAGGAATTAGCATTTACAAAACCTTATTTTACTCACACAAAACCATTGAAATTCCATATATAGTTAGTTGCACTAACTATATATCGCGCACCCGCAATCCACTGCTGATGATGTCACATATTACATCATTCATGACATGGTCAGTGACATCACTGATGACATCACTGATGACATCTCAAATGACATCACTGGTGACATCACTGATGACATCTCAAATGACATCACTGATGACATCTCATTTGACATTACTGATCACATCACTGATGACATCATTCATGTGATGACACGATGAACCTCTTCAGACTCTAATATGTACTGTGTTTTACATATGTACTTACTTTGACATGTAGCACTGAGATATCCATTCACTCACCAATACACTCATGCACACAGTCAACCGCCCATACAGCTGTTTCCACATGCACTTTTGAACCCATACATCTAGTGAATCAACTGCTCACACATCTATGCACAGAGTCATACACCTCCCAGCCACCCACACACACACTCAGTCTCCCATACAAATACTTGGGCAACCAATCAATAACCCATATAGTTAGTCATATAGCTAATGATCAACACATGCAGCAGATTACAGAACAACAGACACAATGATGCACAAATTAAAACAGTTTAGTCACTAACCCATGCACTCAGTGAGACACATTTAATCACTCACTCATACAGTCAGTCATGCACCTACTAAATCCTTCATCCAGACACTTATACATCCACTCATTCTTCAATATGTAAGACATATTTTAACTTTACAGAAACATACAGTCACTGGATGTTGTCATCAGTGATGTCATCAGTGATGTCATTTGAGATGTCATCAGTGATGTCATCAGTGATGTCACTGACCATGTCATGAATGATGTAATATGTGACATCATCAGCAGTGGATTGCGGCTGCGCGATATATAGTTAGTGCAACTAACTATATATGGAATTTCAATGGTTTTGTGTGAGTAAAATTAGGTTTTGTAAATGCTAATTCCTAACTATATATGGTCTATAACCCATGGTTTTTTCAGTGAATATATATATTACCTACTGGCGATAGCCAGTAGGTATATATAGTTAGGATTTTTTTCCTATGGGATTTTTGAAAATTCTATGTCGAATAACTTTGGCGTTTGAGGACAGAATTGGCTGAAATTTTCAGGAAAATGGAACATTTTGTTTCTGAGCAGCCCCTGAAAATTTGGGGGGGTTTCGTCAAGGGGGGGCCGAGAAAAAAGGGAGGTCCCAAAACGTGTTTTTCCAATGCAATTTTCCATAGGGCGGTTGGCCTCACTTTTAGCCTGAACGGCTGAATGGATTTACACCAAACTTGGCAAAATTGTAGGGACTGGTAGCCCGATGTGCCTTTGCTATGTCTCAAGATATAGGCTCCAGTGGTTTTTACGAAAATTAACTTTGAAAAATATATATTGGGCTACATTGGGCTATATATATGTTGGAGCCCAAATGTAGCCCAATGCAGCCCAATGTAGCCCAATGTAGCCCAATGTAGCCCAAAGATGGCCACCAGAGACAAAAAAAAACAAATGTAGCCCAAATATCAGCCAGATGTAGCCCAACTATAGCCCAATGACAGAATCTCCCAGAGTGTTCTAAAGAACAACTAGAGTGCTAACAGTCCTACTTATTACAAAGGTATGGCACACCTGAAGCCATCTTGATTGGAATAAAGTGGTAACTCTTAAAACATTTAATTTAAAAAGGAACAAAATGAGGGGGTTCATTTTGCCATAGAAAGTATGATTAGCGAATATATGACGAAATCCCGCATACCACCAGTCCGCAAAAAAAATCCCGCATGTACTATTAGGCCGCAAATTAAAATAACGAAAACCTTTAGAACGAATATGCCTTTAGCATACACTAAACAACTAAACTACCCTAAACCCTAAAACACTACCCCCAGCATGACCCTACACTACACAAACAGTACAACACTACCCTAAACCCTAAAACACTACCCCCAGCATGACCCTACACTACACAAACACTACAACACTACCCTAAACCCTAAAACACTACCCCCAGCATGACCCTACACTACGCAAACACTACAACACTACCCAAAACCCTAAAACACTACACCCCAGCATGACCCTACACTACGCAAACACTACAACACTACCCTAAACCCTAAAACACTACCCCCAGCATGACCCTACACTACACAAACACTACAACACAACCCTAAACCCTAAAACACTACCCCCAGCATGACCCTACACTACGCAAACACTACAACACAACCCTAAACCCTAAAACACTACCCCCAGCATGACCCTACACTACGCAAACACTACAACACTACCCTAAACCCTAAAACACTACCCCCAGCATGACCCTACACTACGCAAACACTACAATACTACCCAAAACCCTAAAACACTACACCCCAGCATGACCCCACACTACGCAAACACTACAACACTACCCTAAACCCTAAAACACTACCCCCAGCATGACCCTACACTACGCAAACACTACAACACTACACCCCAGCATGACCCTACACTACGCAAACACTACAACACTACCCTAAACCCTAAAACACTACCCCCAGCATGACCCTACACTACGCAAACACTACAACACTACCCTAAACCCTAAAACACTACCCTCAGCATGACCCTACACTACGCAAACACTACAACACTACCCTAAACCCTAAAACACTACACCCAGCATGACCCTACAATATGCAAACACTACAACACTACCCTAAACCCTAAAACACTACCCCCAGCATGACCCTACACTACGCAAACACTACAACACTACCCTAAACCCTAAAACACTACCCCCAGCATGACCCTACACTACGCAAACACTACAACACTACCCAAAACCCTAAAACACTACCCCCCAGCATGACCCTACACTACGCAAACACTACAACACTACCCAAAACCCTAAAACACTACCCCCAGCATGACCCTACACTACGCAAACACTACAACACTACCCAAAACCCTAAAACACTACCCCCAGCATGACCCTACACTACGCAAACACTACAACACTACCCTAAACCCTAAGATACTACACCCCAGCATGACCCTACACTACGCAAACACTACAACACTACCCAAAACCCTAAAACACTACCCCCAGCATGACCCTACACTACGCAAACACTACAACACTATCCTAAACCCTAAAACACTACGCCCAGCATGACCCTACACTACGCAAACACTACAACACTACCCTAAACCCTAAAACACTAGCCCCAGCATGACCCTACACTACGCAAACACTACAACACAACCCTAAACCCTAAAACACTACCCCCAGCATGACCCTACACTACGCAAACACTACAACACTACCCTAAACCCTAAAACACTACCCCCAGCATGACCCTACACTACGCAAACACTACAACACAACCCTAAACCCTAAAACACTACCCCCAGCATGACCCTACACTAAACAACCACCACAACTCTACACTACACTAACACAACACTACACTACACAACACTACACTACACTACACAATCACTAACCCACGAAAAAATTAACACAAACCCACTTACCTCTCTCGTCATCGTGGTTTTCACAACGCAAATGCATTTACCATACATGCCTTTAAAACGTAATTCTTTGTAAAGGCATGCGCGATAAATGCACATGCGTTTTGAAAAAATGCGGGTTAATGGTATGCGAGGTCAATGACCTTGCGGGATAATGGTATGCGGACTAAAAGTCTGCGGGATAAAAAATGCGGGAAAATGGCTGCAAACCATGATTAGCAGCAGACTTCCCTGGTGAGCACTAGCTTTACTACAGTGATCTAATGAGCAACTAGAGTGCTAACATTCAGAATTTATGGCAAATGTGTGACACATCTGAATGCCTTCTTGATAGAACCAAAGTAAACAAGCATTGAAAATGCAATAGATCTCGCCCTCGTTTAAGGTAAAGCCATTCTGTTTGTAATGAGGTGGCTTTTTAGCTTTGCTTTTATTAGTGTTTTTAAAACTTTCATGTAAATAACATGCATATGTATGCATATATGTATATGTATGCATGCATTTATATTTATATAGATATGCAGATTATATATGTTTATATATGTATATTACCTACTGGCGATAGCCAGTGGGTATATATAGTTAGGGTTTTTTCTCTATGGGATTTCTGAAAATTCTATGACATGGTCAGTGATGTCACTGACCATGTCATGAATGATGTAATATGTGACATCATCAGCAGTGGATTGCGGGTGCGCGATATATAGTTAGTGCAACTAACTATATATGGAATTTCATTGGTTTTATGTCAATAAAATGTCCAGCTAACTATATATGGTCTCTAACCTATGGTTTTTTCAGTGAATATATATATATATATATATATATATATATATGTTCACAACAGGTGTCCCCCTGTGAGGCCGCACTTAAAAAACCAGGCAAATCCTGCACCTTGAAGCAGCATTCATTTATTCATCTGAAACCGGACATCACAGTGCTTGTATATAATCCTTTGCCCTACGCGTTTCAGAGCTACAAGCTCCTTGCTCACGGGCTTCGTGCAATGTCAGCAGGCAGAATTAGGTGAAATACCGAGTCAGTTCATTTATTGGCTTTAAACATCTTCCGATGAGTCAGTCACGCCAGACAGAGAGAGACAGACTCAGAGAGAGCAAGAGAGACTGACTGACTGAGAAAGAGACTGACTGACAGAGAGGTTGACTGACAGAGAAACTGACTGACAGAGAGACTGACTGACAGAGAATGACTGACAGAGACTGACTTAGAGAGACGGATTGACAGAGAGAGAGAGAGAGGCTGACTGACTAAGAGAGAGAGATTGACTGACTGCGAGAGAGACTGATTGACTGAGGGAGAGAGAGACTGACTGACTGAGGAAGAGAGAGACTGACAGAGAGAGAGGGAGAGAGGAAGAGAGAGAGAGAGAGAGACAAAGAGAGACTGACAGAGAGAGACTGACTGAGAGAGAGAGAGAGACTGACTGAGAGAGAGAGACTGACTGAGGAAGAGAGAGAGTGACAGAGAGAAGGAGAGAGAGAGACAAAGATAGACTGACAGAGAGAGACTGACTGAGAGAGAGAGACTAACTTAGAGAGAGGGAGACTGACTTGGAGAGACTGACAGAGAGAGAGAGAGAGAGAGAGAGAGAGAGACTGAGAGAGAGACTGACTGCCTGACAGAGAATGAGATTGACTGACTGACAGAGAGACCGACTGACAGATAGACTGAATGACAGATAAGATAGACTGAATGCTAGATAGACTGGCTGACAGAGAGACTGACTGAGAGAGAGAGACTGACTGACTGAGAGAGACTGACTGACTGACTGACTGAGAGAGACTGACTGACTGAGAGAGAGAGACTGACTGACTGAGAGAGACTGACTGACAGAGAGAGAGACTGACTGACAGAGAGACTGACTGACTTAGAGAGACTGACTGACTTAGAGAGACTGACTGACAGGGAGAGACTGACTGAAAGAGAGACTGACAGAGAGACTGACTGACTGAGAGGGACTGACTGACAGAGAGAGAGACTGACAGAGAGAGAGACTGACTGAGAGAGAGAGACTGATTGAGAGCGAGACTGACTGACTAAGAGAGAGAGAGAGACTGACTGATAGAAAGACTGACTGACTGAGACTGACTGAGAGAGAGACTGACTGACTGAGAGAGAGACTGACTGAGACTGACTGAGACTGACTGAGAGAGTTACTGACTGAGACTGACTGATTGAGAGAGAGACTAACTGAGACTGACTGATTGAGAGAGAGACTGACTGAGACTGACTGACTGAGAGACTGACTGAGACTGACTGAGAGAGAGACTGACCGAGAGAGACTGATGGACTAATTGAGAGAGAGATTGATTGATGGAGAGAGAAAGAGACGGACAGAGAGAGAGAGAGAGAGAGAGAGAGAGACTTGATGGAATTGGGATCAAAGTGTGCATGAAACTATGTAATGCCTCTTAAGATTGCTATTGTCTGCTAATAAAAATGTATTATCAGAATGTGCTCTTTGTAGTTACATCTGCTTTTGAAGTACAGCATTGTCGCATTGTCTAATGTTTTAAAACAGGTTTGATTATTTGTTTTACTCTAGCCCCGCACTCCACTACCGGTGCGGCCCTCGGCCACAAACCACACTGTAATATTGGCCCCTGACAGAAAGTTTGTGAGTACCCATGGTCTAGAGTGTTACACCCCTTCTGAATTGTGACCACTGCAATAAAAATGGTCTGTTGTTGACTTTTGTGGTACTTTTGGAGTGAATTTTGTGTCTGAGTGGGCGAACTGTACACTTTTGCCATTTTACTTTTGTCTTGAGTAAATGATTTGCCATTACTCGACAGTTGTGTAGTTATAAACCACCCGGTTGCCAGATTTATGGCACTGGTGCAAGGTTGTGTGAACACTGATAATTGTAAGGAGGATTCTTCGCTGTTGGTGTTAATTCTTGTATAATAATTTGATTGTGGTGTTGCATTGTGCGCATGAGAGTTTTGAAAGGTGCACGGAAATGTGGCCCAATTTTGGCTACTCGTTGTGAGAAATAACTTGTAGGTGACTAAGTTCAAGGGTCAACACATTAGATTGCACTTTCGGCCCTCTTGCAATCTGAGTGCGACTCTTGTCCTTGGGAGGTAGAGGGCAGCAGCGGTGAAGCACGTCCTAAGGTGAAAGTGAAGGCACTTCACAGCGGGACCACTCAGGCATTGTGGGGTTTACAGTCACCATCATTTGCTTCAGTCTGTGAGGGAGAGGTAGGGCCCTGATATATGGTAATAAGACATTAATTTTCAGGAAAACCAGGAGGAGTCACGTTTCAGGACCCAGTGCAGGTAACCCAATATTCCCCAAGCATTAGGGACCTTTGGCAGGGTTCTCACTTGAGTGCCAAACCTCTTTTTAGACTAGAGTCTTCACAAATCAAAGACAGACAACATTAACCTTTGTTCACACTTTGGACGGAAGACGATAACTTTTACAAACCTACTGTAGTTTCTAAAGAGCAGCATCACATCTGCATGTCGCCTTTTAATATTTTAATAGCTCTGTATGGCCAATTGTGGAACAATAGTTTCGTCTGTCGAGCAGGAGCGTTCTTTGTTACCCCTCTTTTACTGCTGAACGCAAGCATCTGTTTACTGGGGACAGAAACTTCATAAATCTGGGGGAATTATGACAGGCCTTGCAGTTCAGCCGTGGTAAAATGTGTTTTTCTAGCTCTCGGGTTTAGGAAAAAAGGCTATGAAAACAGACGACTTTCAAACTGGTTTGAAGTTCAGTTTGTTTCTTTTATGAATTGTATAAATCATTTGCAGACTAGCCGCCATTTAGCACTTCCGAGTAGTATCCTCTATAGTGCACTGGCCCGCTTCATGTTACACAATTAATGAGTGAAAAGAAATTAAAAAAAGCGACCCAGCTATAGTTTGGCGTGATAGATAATGTAGATATATAATTTTTCGAACTGTAAGAGAATTTAAGTGTCGATCTGTGATTGCTGGATATGTTTGATAAATGTCAGTTGTTTCGTGTTAAACTTCCAGAGAGAAACTGGACTGTAATTGGTGGGTTTCTTACACAGATGCTGAGATGAGATTTGCCAACATCCTTCCAGCTGCCAGGGTATTCTTACAGACACCCCGCATTGTGCTTACATGTAATCTCTCTCTTACCTACGAGACTATGATCATGCTATGGCTCTGACCCACCTCAACTGGACTCTCATAGTTCCATTTGTACAACAACATGAGTATTCGTGGCTAAAGTGAGCAGATCCATGCTTAGATTTAGCGTCAGGTTTTCTTCACTTTTTTGGCACAGCTTTGATCAAAATCCATTTTTCGATTTACAGAGCCACGCAAATCATAATTTGTGTGGCGGTAAAAAGAAACATAACGCAGCTCATAGAGTTGCATTGAGCTACCTTGCGTTACCTTGCATCAGGTAGGTGTTACATGGGTGGTGCATAGGCGTTTCCATGCATCCGCCTATTTATTTAGATGAAATCCCATATTTACAAACAATTGTAAACCTGGCTTTGTGCTAAAACGATGTGCCTACCTAAGGCTAGTGTAACGAGGGGAAATGTCTTTATTTTGTCTCTGTTATTTCCTCTTTGCATGTGTACTGCATTCTGCAGCACAAATACAAAGTGGAAATAGCCACAGAAAATAGTTTTTGTGCAGGTAGGTGTGTTTTCCTGCACAAAAACTAACCTGACCCCACGGCAGGCACCCTTGCGCCATGACACAAGAGTGCCTGGGTTGGTTAGACAGCCTCAAGTTCGCCAGAGCTAAGTGAGAGAAGAATTGCACCATATCTTTGAAAATATTCTGCTGTTCTGCTCTCTCCTTTTCAGTGCGGCAACTTCACTGCAAAAGGGGTCCTTCCTTTAGGATAGGATCCTTCAGGCATGGCATGCTTCATCACAGGGCCCAACTGAAGCTACAATTTGGAGAAATGCCTGCATGGGCTACAACCTTCCCTGGAGAGTAATTGTTAAGAGCATGTAGCACAGAGGGTAATCAGTGGTGCAGAGAGAAGGTAAGTAGTTAAGGAAACTGGAATAAAACTGCGTTTTGGTGGCTAAAGCTTTATTGTTGTCTCCAGGGGCAAGGACTAAAAAGCCAATGGTTCGATTCACTCAGAGAGAGAAGTTGACATGTGTGTTAGACAAATGCCTTCAGAGGGGTGCGGTGCCATTCAGAAGGAGCATTTTCTCTCTGCTTATCAATATATGTAGTTAGAAGAGCAATAGGATAGGCTAACTGGGACCAAATGTCTTTCCTGGTAGGCATCCACAAGCATGTTTCCTGTGTGATTCAAGGTCACTGTCCCAACTCCACTTTCAGCCATAATGCATAAGAGCCCGTCATGCTGTCCATGAAAGGTGAGTTCCATGTATGTCCTGTGATCACTCATTAACCAAAATACGCCTGAAACTTCCCTGCCCTCCAGCCTTTCATCTTTGTGCTAAAAGCTCCCAATTTATCTGCAGGATCCAAGTCTTTCGTTTTCATCTTTCAAAAGCAACAGCAGTCCAAAAGGTTCTTCGTTTAACTGCAGGACTACTTTCAGCAGCTGTAATGTTTCTCTGTATGGACTATTTGTTCCCCTAAATTCCTGTTTTGTGATGGTATCCCTTGTCATTGTGAACAGATACAGAGAGGGTGGCAAGGACACAAACAGGGGAGCATGTATACTGGGGCAAGGAGATAGTGACACAGGAAGGAGAAGCCCCTGCAAAGTTCACTTGGAAGACAAAAAACATGGGCATTGGGAGAAAGAGACACTGGGACATGAAAATACACAGAGGTAGATGAAGACATGGTCACTGGGCCATGAACAACTTGACTCAGGGAAACATTAACATAGGAAAAAAAAAACATCAGCCAATGAAGGACGTACTTAGGGCACGATTCACAAACGTAAACTTAGACCAAAAGTCTAGGTTAGACCTAAAGTCTAAGGGCCCGATTCATAAATGTAAACTGAGGCTTTAGGTCTAAACTTGGACTTTAGGTCTAAGTTAACCTTTGTAAATTTGGTCCTTAGACGTCTAGTCTAAACACAGGACCAATTCACAAAGGGACTTATGACTCGTAAAGCTACGAGTGCGGAGCCTCCACACTTGTGGCAAAATCTCTGCACTTGGGCAGAATCGCTGCACTGCACACAGTGCTGAGATTCTGCCCCGAGTGCAGAGACTCCACTAGCAGAACTTTAGCCCAGTGACTATGTCTTCATCTACTTTATGAATCGCAAGTACCTTTGTGAATTTGGCCTTTAGACTTCAGGTCTAAGTTTACCTTCGTGAGTTGGGCCCTGAGACTTCAGGTCTAAGTTTACCTTCCTGAGTTGGGCCCTTAGTATTCAGGTCTAAACTTAGACTTCAGGTCTGAGTTGACCTTTGTGAATTGGGCCCAAAGATGCTAAAATAAGGGGCCATGGACAGTGGTGAATAAACACTATTGTAGATAAACATATTCAAGGGATGTGGTACAAAAAGCCTTGTTCACTGGGATGTCAAGATAGAGACTCATAAAATGCGACAGGAGACACGGATGCAAAGATTAGCTTGCTAGTTTATAGGCACTGGGGCAGGGAGTCATATACATAAAGACAAGGACAATCATGCATACACGCACATGCACACACACACATACATACACACATACACGTGTTACCATCCTTGTAGGGACTATATGTGAATACCTGCCTTGTGGGGACTAACCTTTCCCAATGTTTTTAAAATACACTAATAACCAAAAAATGTTAAGAAAAAATTCATGATACAGGATCCTGCTTCAAATTTGCAAATATATTGTTATTTAATCGTGCGCACAGCACCATCCTTGTGGGGACTTGAACACGTGCTACCATCCTTGTGGGGACCTAGTCTGTAACACTATTTGTGGTTGAATACAGTTGGAGGCACATGGCTAGATGTTTATTTTATCAACAATATACACAAACAACATTATAAACTATTCATATATGAATTGCTGCATAAATACTACGGGTATACATTAAAGATAGATTATGTTAATGTGCCAGAAAATATAATATCATGCTTAAAGAAAGACAGTTACAGCTGTATTTAACCTATTTATTAGTGCCTAAAATCTTAGGAGGTAAGGGAACTAACACAAAGAAATGAACATATGGAACTAAGGAATATGGTCTAGTGGAACCCAGAGCTTAATTAGCTGCTAACAGTTTTGCCAAAATAGATGTTCAAGCCCCTATAGAGATAGTGGGTAAAGATCATTGTGGTTAAGTCTCCATAGAAATAGTGTGCACATTCAAAGCATAAATCCCATTATAAAGAGTATGAAGCTAATGATGCTCAAGTCCACACAGAGGTTGTGTGTAAGTATAGCAATGCTCAAGTCCCCACAGAGATGGTATGTTATTATAGCGATGTTTAAGTCCCCACAGAGATAGTGTGTTATCATAGACATGTTCAAGTCCCCACAGAGATGGTGTGTTATTATAGTGATGTTCAAGTCCCCACAAAGATAGTGTGTTATTACTATCTTGTGTAAGCCCCCACAAAGATAGTGTGTTATTATAGCGATGTTTAAGTCCCCACAGAGATAGTGCATGAAGGTGATTGTGTTTAAGTCCTCATTAAAATTGGGCCCAATTCACTAAGGTAAACGTAGGCAAAAAGTCTAACTTTACTGCTTTTCAGTATTCACAAAGGTAAATTAGACTAAAAGTCTAACTTTACTACGTTTCAAGATTCACAAAGGCCCATACAGAGAATGTGAAGCTGATGATGTTCAAGTCGAAGCAAACACAAGGAGATGATGGACGGAGCGCTGAAACTTTTCAAACACTCCCCCCCCCCCAGTCACAGGTCTGGGTTGAATTCATCATCGTTCTTTAGCTCACTTCGCCGCCCCAGTTCAGACTCAGTTACATGCAAATCAGTCTTGACCCTGCGCCTCATGGCACCCCCTGATGCTTCAAGTCAAAACAGAGCTTGCGTTTATTTACAGGAATGCTCAAGTCCCCACAGAGATGGTATGTTTTTATAGTGAATTTTAAGTCTCCACAAATAGTGTGTGTGTTATCACACCCAAGTCCCCACAAGGATAGTAACACAAACCCCCCCCCACACACACACACACACACACACACTCACACACACTGATGAGCACTGAGACTCTGAATCAAGGTAATATAATGCAATGTAGTCTGTTGACATAACAAGTGAAAGAAGTGTTGCCAAATCATGTAAAATTCATTATATATTCCTGTCTGTGCAGTTGTGGTAATTTCAGGTTTAAAGTTTTGGGAAGAACCATGTTTTATGACATTTTATGTTTGGTGATTTGCATGGGCATATTTTGATTCCATTGGTTGTTTCTGTAAGGTCTCCTATGATGGTGCACAATTTTGCTTGTCAGTTTTACTAATGAAGACTTCTTTTTTCATGCAGACTGAGCAGAAGTGGGTGTCCAAAGTATCTTTAACACTGAGACAGGGAGAGACAGCATACAGATTAGAAAGACATGGAGACAGACACTGTCACAAGAAGGCTATTGTGTAGGGGTTCCGCCCATTTAGTACACCAGGATTTGTATTGTTTTTTTAATCACTTGATTTTTTAATCTTTTCTGTGAGTGAGTCTCACTCACGATAATTGCATTTTATTTGAGCTGCTTATGTTTACCACCAGTGTTTGCAAGTGCAGCTCAGTTACTGTAAGGAGCACATGAACATGTATGTGCACATTTGTGTAGGCTGTTTGTGAGAGACTACAATCTTGTGCAGCCTAGTATTACACAAAGGTAACCTGCTTGTGGCAGTCGCAAATTCAACCTGTCAAAAGGGTGAGTAGTGCGCTATACAAGTATCAATTTACAAAATACCCCTAGTTAACAGGCCTAAACATTTGTTTTAGTTGTAATTAAGCTACAAAGAACAGGGTTAAACCCAAAAAAGAGTCACTGGGACCTGGGTATATGAGTATTGTGGACAGAGGGGTCCCGGACTTAAAGGAGCAGTTTATATACAGTACAAAAAGTTTTCGTAGTATTAAGAAAGAAAAACAATTAAAGAGGTACGATGTTTTTATTCACAAAAGCACCTTTAGTAACCCTTTCATGGTTATGAGATATGTATCCAGAAGAAACATTGGAACATTCAAAATATTCTTATGCCCACATGTGAGGGGAGGGAAGTGCTGTGAGGGAGATCAGTGACCAAAAAGGAAATAGAACACAGTATTCATTTATATACACAAAAAATCAATGTTCATATATACATTCTTGAGGTGGTAACCTTAATTCGGTGCCACACAGAAAATTTGCAGTTGTCAAATTATTTTAACGCAAAACCAAAACTCCTAAATGGCTATGCGAATCCTGAGTAACATTAGGAGATGGTGGATAGGTAAGACGTAGTCAACGTTTCGACACTAAGGCGTGTAGGGTAGATTGCCCTTACAAGATGGGTCTTCATCAGGACTGGGGGGTAGGTGGGCAAGCCTCCTAGGGTAAGAAGAATCAAAAAAACTATTCAAAAAAGGAACTTATCCCATAGAAAGTCATAGCGGGAGCACCCGTTACGCAAATCATTAAAAACAGACCTACATTAACGGAGAACTAGCATCATTTGACATTATTGGCCATTATGTGAAAAAACTTTACCGGAGGTTAGAGGGCAAGAGGGTGTATTACCTTAAAAGAGGAGAAAAAGGCCTGGCTTCGAGTGTTTTCAAAAAAAGTGCCTCCCATGTTGGATTAGATCTACAAAGGAACCGTGATGGGGCATTAGTTATCTGGTGCACCGATTGAGGACACACACATAGAACCTGGGGTTGTTCACATAATTACCGTATGGCCGGAATTCAAAGTCATGGCCGGTCGGGGTTGTTCGTATCACTAGAGAAGAGGAAGAGGAGGACTAATCAATATGGTTTCGATCGAAATGGCGCCCTTGACCATATAGATTTTCAAAAAGCCGACTTGCCTCAGTTAAATGTTAAAAGTTAGCTTACCTATTCGAATTATAACGATTTATTCAGAGTCTGAAGGCAGTAGATCCACGCGTCAGTAGTAACCAGGAAGTAACCTGGCGGGGGGCGTGGCTACGTTATACCAATTGCCAGAACCATGAATGTAATTTATGCCATATTGTGCCCTTGCAAGAAAATATATGTTAGTAAAACGAAGCAACAAATAAATGCAAGAATTACACAACACAGGTCAAGGATAAAAAAGAAGGTCATTTCAGCACCAATGGTGGAACATTTTCTTAAGGAAACACATGGAGAAAATGAGTTTCAATGGACGATTTTGGCAGTAATTAATGCCACAAATAGATCCTTAGATATTGAAAATGCCCTGCTACGCAAGGAAGCGTATCTGATAATGAAATTCAATAGTATTAGCAGTGGACTAAATACCATGAGCGAGCTGAATAAAATATGACAAAATTCACTTCAGAATGCATCGCAATCGAGAAAGGGCTTTTAGCCTCTCATTCGCCTTTCATTCGTATAGCGTCACTAATGCAGAGAACACCAAGAATTCATATTGATAAAGGACTAACTACGTAACCCAGAGTGCATCTGTGAAAGGCTTTCAAGACACTCGTTTCTGATTGGTTGGTCCAAAAGATACACGCCCACACGGGTATTAGTGGAGATTGAACACGGAAAAGCGTAATGGCGGCCATTGTTAGATCGCTTGAGGGAATACTGCAAACAAAATCCAAAAAACGGTGGTGAGTACGAATTATTGCGAATATGTAACAAACTAAACTAGCACGTGCTCGAAAAATTAAAACATCTTCATTTTCGTGTTGCAGACGAACACGTTAAAGAACAACATAGATTACGATCGATGCAACGGCTTCAGTAAAGAAACCGTGCTCAAAGGTATTTTCCCTTCCGTTATTTTCGCCGAACTAATACAAAGTAGCAGGCTCAATAAGTAAATGCCGCATTCCCTTGCTTTATAGATAGTGAACGAAGCTCTTCTTGAATTGAATAAAAGACTAATCCGGCTGGATGTAGCACAAAGTTCTAAGGTAATTAGCTAGTGGCATGACAAATTGAACTCAATGAGATTTTATAAGAGAGAGTAACAGCATAACTTAGCATTTATGTTTTGTTGCAGAGGCACATTTGGCATTTAAAAACAATCGCGGATAAATTCTGCAAGTACGGCTAATAAGGACAGCGTGTTTATGTCATTCAGGTACATCAGTCCTGATATAAGTACATGTAGTAAGATTAGTGTTAGAGGAAGTCATTTTAATAAATCTTTTTTTGTCACAAACAATTTATTTCAGAGAAGATTGAGACAGCCCTGAAGAGAGTCCGGTGAATCATAACCAGAACTCGAAACGAGTTGGCACAAGTCTCAAAATAATTAGAGATTGTGGAATTTATTCTCATGATATGATCAAGGAATGTTCATTGTATGAAAATAACCCTTTTATTCCTTGTTGAAAACTTTATTGATCAAGTGATTGAATAAGATAGGTGTTAAGTATAGGCATCTAAAGAAGGTGGAGGAGTGTCTCTATCTTCTTATTTGATTGCAAATGAAATAATGCAAGATGCGAATATCAAATTGTTTTTGACAATATTTTTTCACGATTATTGAATGTATGAGCACTATTTATTATTATATTTTTCACAAAGTATTTCAAACTGTTTTTCTATATATTTTCTTACACATTTATGGAATGATGTCATAATGTTGGAATGATGATGTTCTTTTTCCATGCATCAATGTATGAATATTTATAAACTAATGGCATAAGTAAAAAGGTAACATTAAAATTACCAAGATAAACAATAGAGATTTGTTTACCTTTGTGCAGAAATTATTTGCATTCTTTGAATAAGTTGAGGTCTAGGCTAATTTCATAGTGATAACTCTTACAAAGTTGGCACATGCCTAACGTTTCTGGTGCCTTTCTGTGAGTGGCTAGCTGCCTTTGCAGGTGATGATTTTACCACTGGGAAATGTGTATTAACATCATACAGTTAACAAAAGGAGCCTAGTTGTATAGGGAGTTGGTCTTCCTGACAGTATGGCTTGGGAGGAGTTCTGCCCTGCCCTAGTAACACTTAAAGGGGCTTCCACTCAATCTAAATTCATTGAGCAGCACAACATCTTTGATCCTTGGGGGCGGGGCTTACCAGCGTTGATGGCGGACGCCTAAGCGAAGGACTCCGCACCATTACCCACAACGATCCTGATAAATATCCTTATTCGGCAGAGTCAGACGGTGACCGAAGGAGGCATTGTCCCCCTGATGCCCAGCGGCGGACTTTGCGGCGTATCCCGGTAACAAACGCCCACCAGAAACGAAGATTAGCGCAGGCGCTACATCGCGGCGGACTGGGCCGCAATCCCCGGTCTTGATTTGGGAGTTGCCCGGTTTGCGTAGCTGTGCGTGTGGCCGGAGGTGCGGGGAAGGCCCCGGTCCTACTGGAATAACACCACCGGGGAGAGAGTGCAGACTGGAGTAGACATCGGAGGCCTAAAGAGGGGAGACCCGCTGCAGTACTGGGCTAGATTGGAGGCATACTCGCCGGTGCATCACGATATCCGAAGGAGACCACGTGAGTTCCTTGCTTTGGCGGCACATAGAGCTGGGATCGCGCGGACTGCTCTGCCTGGCGACCCCACGGAGCAGCTTCACCATCGGAGGGATATGCCCAGAACTTACATCCACACGCTCTGCCCACGACGTTAATTCAGCAGCATAACTGTGTGTACTGGTTGTCCCGCGCGTGGCTACCACTACAGAGGGAGTGCCCTTCGGCGCGTGTCCTGGCACCCCTTCCTCTCTATTAAGGCCGGGGTTCGCCTGAGCCTAGGCACAGAAGGACTGGCGAGAGTGCAGGATACCGGGTGGACACGAGACAGGGCCTTGGGACTGCGGAAAGAAAGAGTTCACTGCCGCTTATTGAAGCCCTGCCCTTCCCCCCTTCCGTGCCATTTTGTGATGTGGTGACGGGGCCCCTACCCGCACACTGACTCAACTGCCTCGGTGGAGTACAAGGACCCACTGAGCCCATATGTCGCCGGCGGCTGCCTGATAGGGCTGTAGGTGGACGCTCAGCCCAACTGCTTCACAGAGTGCTGCCATGCCAGGCAAGGGGGCTCAGTGAAAAACAGTGTTCACTGCTGCAGAGGGTGGGGTCCCTCGAACACGCGCTGAATACCGTGATTACCCCATTGAACAGTGTGATCGGGTGGCAGAAGGTGGCATACTTCGAGACTCCTAGCCCTAAGGCCCTTCAACATACTAGTCATCGAGCTGGGGAGAGCTGGAGAGTGAAGCGCGCGCTAATCCGCGGAAGCGCCCCGACGAGAGATAGCTGGCAGTAGTGTCCTCTCCGAGTTTGTCCATATTCAGGCGGGGTGAGTCAGTGGTGGTTTGCTTAATCTAGATATCCTGTTCTCTCATCATGGGCAAAGGTGACAAGACCGAGACTAAACTTGCCTTCGACCAATGGCGGATGAAGGGGCCGGAGGCCCAGGCCCCTCAATCATCACCACGGGCTAATACCCCTGAGAGCTCACTGTGTGCGGATATCAGAGAAATGTTGGTGTCCATGGAGAAGGGCCTACAGGACAGCAGGACCTCAATAGGCTCCAAAATCGATGCCCTCACGTACCGCATGGACCGTATGTCCGAACGTGTGGACAAACACGTGGAGCGCCTCGACATGTCGGAGAGGCGCCTCACGGAAGTGGAGGAAGCTCAGACGGAATGGGACAAAGACCGCAAACAGTTCGGTAGACTTCTACAGGTCATACAGGACAAGTCAGAGGACTTGGAAGCCCGCTCGAGAGGCTCGAACATTCGCATCACGGGAGTTTCGGAGACGACGCAAACTGGAAAAATTGAGCTTTTTGTGGAGAAACTCCTCATCACTCTCTTGGGAGAAGACGTCTTTTCACCAATGTTCATTGTGGAAAGAGCTCACCGCACCCTGGGACCTCGGCCGCGTCCGGGGGCACTTCCGCGACCGATAATAGCTAAACTATTGAACTATAGGGACAGAGACACAGTGTTGCGAGTGGCCAGAGACAAAGGGAAACTGCAGTTCGAAGGTATGGACATCTCCTTATATCCTGACTTTACTGCAAAAGTCCAAGAGGAAAGGCGGCACTTTGCTCCATACAAGAAGCAACTCCGTGAACTAGGACTGGACTACGCGATGATGTACCCGGCGAAACTGCGGATTAACAGACAAGGTCACTCACATTATTTCACGGACCCCAGGGAACTCCAGAAATCCTTGAAGGAATGGTCTAAAGAACGGAGGAAAAGTCCAAAGGGCCGCGAGGATGATCAAGACGAGGCCTCCCACAGGGATGAACAGGACGAATAATACTGCGACTACTCTGGATCCCTCATTACCTGTCAACCGAGGTTAAGTGTTGGGTAGATGCTAGGTCCTTGATTACAATGAGTCCTGAGACCTGTTCGGCACCTATTATGGACTCTAAGGCTGACATCGCTGAGACCGTGCTGCCAGGACTGGGTGAGATCATTTCATTTTATTTCTGTTCCCCTACGGGCATGCTACGCTGATCGTTGGGGTGCGAACTTAGCTGCAGAGTGTACCCTATTTCGAGTATTGGATGAACATTAACTATACTGAATGGGGGTAGGGATAATGGGTAGATACCCGCTGTAATCTCCTGGAGTAAAGAGGTTGACTCATGTTGATGGACACTAGACGGGTGATGGTGCAGGGGCGGTTTTGTAAAGTACAATGCTGAAACATGACTATTTTTTGTTTGTTCTGGTAACCTCTGCCCTTGTGCTGTTAGCTCATGTTGCCCCTAGAGGGGCCGATTTGGGGACTGTTAAAGGGAACTGCGGGGGGGTGAGGGTGGGAGTGGAAAGGGATTGTCTGGCCTGGTTGGGGGTGGTCAGCTGTGGCAGGGGGGGTGTGAGTTCAGGGGAGAGTTTTGGTTTTGGGGAGAGGGAGCTGAAAGTATCGCCAAGTAATGTGCTGCCCGATTTTACCTATAGTAGACTGACGATGACAGTTATGGCTTTGCAGCGGATGGTGTGCAGAGCCTGGAGATCCCCGTTTGATGACTATTGCATCTCACTGTTGAGATGACTGATACAACCGTGATGACTACAGTGGGTGATTCTGAGTCGCTGAGAGCATTGACATGGAATGTGAGAGGGCTTAATGATTATCGTAAGCTTAGGAAGGTTCTAAACTATCTATACAGGCACAACATCGACCTCGCCCTTCTTCAAGAATCCCACCTCCCACTCAATAGTAAGATGCTATCAGCTAAGGGGTTCGGAGGCAATAGTGTGGCGGCGGGGTTCACTACACACTCCAGAGGGGTAGTCACCTGGGTCAATCCTAGATCTAAACTAAAATTAGCTTTGATTGAAGCAGATCCGGAAGGCCGCTACATAATAGCCAGGTGTATTGGCAAGGGGCACGACCTCATAGTGGTAAATGTCTATGGGCCCAACTATGATAACCCTGAGTCTTACGATGCTTTGGCAGCGCATTGCAGAACCCATGTTTGCTCAAGAATGCTGGGGGGGGGTGATTTCAATTTTGTGTTTGATCCAGACCTAGATAGATCGTCAGGGCCGGCCCGACGACCGGCTGCCGCGGCTGTACACATGCAAGCGGAACTGGTTAAACTAGATCTTGTCGACATCTGGAGATACAAGCACCCCACAAAAGGCGGTTATACACACTACTCAGCCTTTCACGATGTTCACACAAGAATAGACTACTGGCTAGCGTCTCAGGCAATGCTGAACAGCATTAAGGGGTGTACGATATTACCGCGTACGCTCTCGGACCACTCCCCCTTGCTTCTAGTACTAGCGGTACCGGTGAGGAGAGTGCCCCCCTTCATATGGCGGTTTCCCCCTTATTCCCTATTGGATGACGTATTCAGGGGAGAATTGGCAGAGGACATAGATTGCTTCTTTGAGACAAATTTGGGGTCCGTTGATAGCTTCCAGACAGTATGGGGCACTTTTAAGGTGTATATCAGAGGGGTGGCTATGGCCAAACACTCAAGTGTACCTAAGTCTATAAGGCAAAGACTGGAACACCTTGAGACTCAACTGTCGGACCTTGAAGGGCGTCAGCAGCGTGACCCCAATGCCAATGCGGCAGCGCAAATCCAGATTTTTAAAAACAAAACAAAAAAAACATCTTTGATCCTTCACAGCATGGCTTTCGACCACGGCATAGCACCGAATCAGCGCTATTGGCAGTGGCGGAATCCATCCGGAGTAGGTTGGATGTGGGAGACTCGGCGGCCTTGGTCCTGTTGGACCTAAGCGCCGCTTTTGATACGGTGTCTCATGAGATTCTTCTTGAACGCCTCCTGGAAGTTGGGATTAGGGATGAGGCTTTGGATTGTACCTGGTCTTTCTTAGAGGAACGGTCCTTCCAGGTCTCAGTACCACCTTTCCATTCCCAGGAGTTTGCCCTGCACCAGGGGATACCACAGGGCTCCATCCTAAGCCCACTTTTGTTCAATCTTTATGTGAGACCCCTGGCGGAGGTGGCAAAAGGCAGAGGGCTGTCCCTGGTGTCGTATGCCGACGACACCCAGTTGATAGTTGCTTTCTCCAAAAATTGCTTTGCCAATTTGGACAAGTTCAAGGAGGATCTTCTGGCCATCTCCGACTGGATGGCGGCAAACTGTTTACAGTTAAATGCTAGTAAATCTGAGATTCTACTGTTTGGCAAGGATCTGGAGTTTTGGTCCGAGCAGTGCTTGCCTATCTCCCTCAAACCCGCCCCGTTACCTAAGGAGGCTGTGAAAAACTTGGGCATGTGGTTTGATAACGGACTGACGTTTGAGAAACAAACAAAAGTTGTTGCTGCCGTCTGCTTTGGGCTCTTGCGAGGGTTGAGACCCCTGCTTGGTTTTTTCCCTCCCAAAGTTCACCAGACTTTCCAGGTTAGACTACGGCAATTCTTTATACCTGGGCGCTAATAAAGCCAGCATTAAGCGCCTTCAGAGGGTCCAGAATGCGGCGGCGCGCCTTTTGGTGGCACTACCTAAATCATGCTCGGTTGCGCATGTGCTCCCCAAACTTCACTGGCTGCCCGTCGAAAAGCGCATTCAGTTTAAGGTGCTGTGCATTTCACACAAGATTCTGACGCACCAAGCTCCATCAGGGCTATCTTGTTCGTTGATGCCCTATGTTCCTGGGCGTTCCCTGAGATCTGCCGACCTTCCGCTTGTTTGTCCACCTCGAGTCTGGAGAGCGAGGGCCGGGGGATGCTCTTTTCGGTTTCTGGCGGCAAAACTTTGGAACTCGCTCCCGGCTCATATTAGAGTTATTCCGAACCTTTTGGCGTTCCGTAAGACCATAAAGACCTGGCTGTTCCCTATGCCTGATGTTCAATCACTAGGTTGGTTAGTCTCTCACGCACTTGTCTCTGGTTTCTGGCTGTGCTGGGACGCCTTATTGCTGAGTCAGCCATGTGCATTATAAATCTCAAATAAATAAAATGAGCCCAAGATCTTTGAAATCGGCCCAATGGAGCCCGGGATATTCACTGTTGACCTTTGACCTTTTGAGAGCAAGGGAGCACATGAGGCTCTGTCACATTTCTGAAATTTACCTTGGGGTGGGCCAGTACCTGGGATCAATGCAACACTATCGACTGAAATATTGGGGAGAGGGACGTGCATGGGGCTTCTCTCCTCTGACTCCAACTGGGATGGAGGATCCAATGAGGAAAGTTTATATGGGATCACCACTTCCAGGCCCAGAAGGCAGATGCTGGGTCCTGGGAGCAGGAAAGGAGATGTTTGTCGTATCTCGCTTAGCACAGAGCTGTGTCCAGGGAGCCAGCTGGGGTTTCGGCGCTCCTGGGTTTCCCCTCAGCATCAATAGTGGAAGCAGGCGCGGTGCGTCCATTGGGGCGTGGGGGCGTAGCCCATCGCCCGCAGCTCCCTCGGCGTCTCTGAACTTAAGTAAACTCTCAGTTTACTTAAGTTCAGAGATGCCGAAGCAGAACTGACAATCATGTCAGTGAGCATGACGTCGGACCGCCCACCCCCTTTAGAGTCTGAAGGGGGTGAGTGGTCGGACGTCATGTTGACTGACATGCATTGTCAGTCAGACGTCACCAGGGGCATGCAGCATCACAAGTGCGCATGACTGGGGACGGAGGGTGAATTTTTCCTCCGTGCCCACTCATGCGCACTTGTGCCTGCTCTGTCTTGCGCATGCCCATTAGGAGAGCGAGGGTTGAGCAAAGGCTCAAACCGCAGTCTCCTAGAGAGGTTGCCACTTGCCAGCAGTGTAGGCGCCAAAGTACACAAGGTGGCGGGGAGCTCGTTGTGGTGCCAGGATAGCTGAGAGGCCTGCCACGTACACTCGTCAGGTGGGATTGTTTTCTTTTATATTAAAACTCCCCCCAACCCCGGCCCTCACCCGTGCAACACCCCCCCCCCCACGACACCCCATTACGAATATAAGTCACAAAGGGACGTTAAGGCCGCACTCACATGGACACGCTGTGCTGAACTGTAAAGAGTGACAACCATGTGTAAATCCTGGTTAGAGAGAGCCAGCGTGTCCTCAACTGACAGGAAGTTTAGGATTTTAGCGAAGAAGCAAAGTCGTTCGGAAAAAAATGTGAATGCAATTGGAATGCAAAAAGCAGCAGTGTTAATTTATCTTCAATTAGGCAGAAATGCGAGTTTACGAGTCGTCCAGGCAGTCCATTTGGGGAGTGAGTGAGATTGTGGACCGCTTGCCTGGTCTTCGAAAGGACAAGAGCCACAGCAGATTAATGGCACCAAAAGTCAACATGAGGCTTGTGACAGACGCCAGCTTCCCAGAGGGAAACACAGTATGTTAATGAACCCCCCCGGGAGCCGCAACATGAGTTTTGTAAACCCCTCCCGCCTCCCCCACTACCCCCACCACGTGCAACCCCCCACGCGATCCCCCCCCCAGCTACCCATCATGCCGCCCGTGGGCCGTGACTGCAGGCCTTGTCATCAGTCTGTGTTTACATGCCGCAGACCGCTCCTCGGAACACGAGCTCTCAGACATGCCATGATATTGCTGAGGTATAACAAGCCTCCATCATTTGTGGTCATAGTCATAGTGGAGCAGAAGTACTGAGGGCTGGCTTCAAACGGGATCCTTTTCTGGGCGAACGTTAATGGGATGTGTGTCATTGTGAGTGATTTTCGTGCTAAAGTGTGGGTTTTTTCCCAACAGAAGAATATTGACTTTCCCCAGCCTTAATTCTTTATTCAGAGGCCGGTTCACTTGATTGCTTCAGAAATCCCTTCTGTTTAGTGATCTAGTGGCGCCTTTGGGAGAGCCTTGAAGGGAACAGCTGTAACATGCCTTATTATCTTAAGCAGAATTACATTGTTATTCACTTGTGAAAAGACGTTCGTCCGATTGCGCACTTTGTATTAGGATATGATGTGGCATTATGCTCATATTGTTAAAAGAATTTGACATTTTCATCTGCGTAGTCTGAGGTAATTTTCGAAAAAAATGCTTGTCTTTTTCGTCTGCAGGCCATGATGGTAAATTACAACGTATGCGTCACTTCCCCATATCAGAATGTGTGCATGTGAAAGGCAGTAAACAGCAATGTTGTCACTCTGTAAAGAGCCCATGCTATAGCCATTGTATTTCACACTTTAGAACTGAAGCAGAATTTAAATAGATGCTGAACAACTGGAGCCAGGACTGCACAGTCAGGGAGTTTCCTTCCTAAGAGCTGTCACATCACCAGTGTCTGGTGGTTCTGCTGTTGTTTGCTGCAGTTGTCTTTTAATCATTGATAGGTCGATTAGTGTTATTGCTGTGGCCAGCGTTCGTGTTGAAGGCTGGTGTTCTGGTTTCTTGCCTTCCCATTTCCTGGCATGTTGTGAGTACATTAACTCTCCATCAGCACAAAACATTTTTGCTCCCTCTGTCGCTTTGTCATGTTCTTCATTATGTTGAATCTCAAGATGTCAAAGAGCAAGAGGCGCGCGTGCCTTTGTATGTCTGTATGTGTGTGTTATGGTATGTGAGTCTGTATGTGCGACTGTGTGTGTGTATTTGTGCTTTTTTTGTACGTGATGCTTTTTTAATGTTTTTACAATGCGCTTAATGCATGTGTGGATGGTCTATGAAAGTTCCTAATTTTTTCTGAAAATGTAATGAAGAAACAGCCTGGGGAACTCATTTTCTGGGGATGACTCTCTTTGTTAAGTGGGAAAACTGAGATTATACTGTTAATGCATTTTAGTTTCAGCAGGACTTCACCTATGAACATACCCTCTGCAGCGGGCTCAATGTGTGTTTCCAGCTCTAGTCTCTGTGCTTCTCAATTTTGCTTGAAAATGCACCCTTTACCCACTCTTTTTTCAAAATTTCCCGAACACCCATTAAGATGTTTGAGCTCGCTCGCTGCGCTCGCTCACCACAGTGCATTCCGACGGAAAGTTTACGCCTCACCACTTTCAAATGTCACCAGCCGCCCCTGAGTGGAAGAGCATCAGGGTGTCCCGGGTGGGACTGACACTCTAAAGGAAAAGAAAAGGGGAAAACAAGAAGTGCAGAGCAAGGCCACATTTGTAAACAAAGCAGCTGAAGTGGCAAATGAAATATGCAGTTTCTCTGGCTTTTAGTGCCACATAATGCTGTACGCGGCTTAATTGATATATGTTTTGTAGCTTGTGGTGCCCCATTCTGGGCAGGGGCACCACCTTCGATATGGAGGAGTGTTGTGGGGGGCTGCATGAGTTCTATCGTCCCCCAGCTGAATTCTCAAATAAACTACTCATAAACTCCGGGGTCCGGAATTCCAAACCCCAGGAACTTTTACAAAGCACCCCAAAGCTAGAGAATTTGCTGTAAAGCCTAGGAGTACAAAGGCCTCCTGTGTTTGGTTCCATGACTGTATGTTATGTGGCTGAAAGGTATAACAGGAAGGCGTACACATGTTATGTTGATTTTTACTTTTTTATTGACAACATATTGCCGATAGCGGTTTTTGACAAACATTGCAATTCTTTATTGACCATGATAATAAAAATTCATTTAAGCGTAGTTACTGATTTCAGTGATATTAAGGAGATTTCTTAACACTGACTATGGTTCGTATAATGTGGTGATTGCTTAGAAAAAGCCATTAGGCTTGCCTTATATATTGATTTGTTGACCCATTCACAATGCCAATAGACCTCCTTCATTTAAAGTGATACACCCCGATTTAGTGATGTTCTAGCTGATATAGGTGGGCAGTACTGTGATTTTGGGGGTCGTGACCCAGTAGGGGTCAAATTTGATTTCAGAATAACAACAGAAGTAATTCCATCTGTCTGAGGCATACATTTGTAAATTACTGCATAGTATTCGGTAGTGTGTTTGTGTGTGTGTGTGTGTGTGTGTGCATGTGTGTGTGTTGCAAAATGCAGTTTTCCTTTTTCAAAGATAAAACACTTTATCATTTATATAGGGTTATCATTGCGTGCCAGCAAATGGCAATTACTAGCCCATACCATCTCCCCTGAGTATTCCTTGGACTGCTCTGCATCTCTACTCTGAGAAAGTCAAGTGCTGCATTGGGGTGCATTGTGGTGTTTAGCTCCCAGACAGAGACAATTGTGGACCTATTGTGCTGGATGTGAGGAACATGCCTCACATCCAGCACAACTAAGAACACATTTCTTACAAAGGTGTAGACACTAGAACATGGAAACAGTGACAGAGAAACTGTCACCAGGATAAATGGGTGTAAAGATAACGAGGCCAGAACATAGAGGAAAAAGAGGACATGAACAGATGCACCACACAAACCCAATAGCAAGGAGTCATGAAACATCTACAACCTGAGACATATCTCAACAAACATTCATAAAGTTGTGCAGCTCTCAGTGCCATGTAACATTGCCATGTTTACAAATACCATCTAGTAATGAGAACAGTGATTAGAAAAAGTACTTCAAACCAGTCTGCTACAATGTTTTCCTGATTATCCTGGGCTAAAAGTTTCTGCCAAGCAAAACAAAAATAAGCAACCAGTGTTCACGCTGCAAATGTGCTGACCAAATAAATTGTCAAGCAAATTATGCAGCAGATGCCATTGATTTAACAAATGTTTGACTGTAGTTCAAGTGATGATTACCATATTTGTTTTATTTAATATTTCACAATTTTTAACTGGAACTCAGTAATATTTGTTGATGTTTTTAACAAATATGTTTCTTCATTATGCTTGCTAGAATTTCACCCCGCCTTCTGATAAATACCAGATTCCCTCTTTAAGCAATGCCAATGGGTTTATATATTTATTTATATATTGTTCATTTAAATATATAGACCTGCATGCTCATGTAATGTACAGAAAACAAATTGCACCCAGTGCCAATCTGTGCTTTCCTTTGCTTAAAAGCTTCAGAATTGTCAGTAATAGTGGTCAGACCACACTTATCTGCCTCGCAAGAGCTATTCGTTGCTCTCATGAGTAAATCTTGGTGTGATCATCATTCATTTCCTGTGTCTTCAATTCAACTACAAGCATCGATCAATATGAGTTTTGGCCGGAGGAAGCAATGATCTGCATTGAAGTAACAACCCTTCAACACTTGTGACATGCTCAGCCCTCTTCCTACCATCGTTGAGGATTTAGTCTGAGCTGGCTACTGTCAGAGGTCCAAGATGTTCCATAATGGAACTCAGATTGTGGATGTTTCTAGTTCCTTTGACGGTTGCACAGGTCCACTGTCGTACCGCAGAAGCACTGATCTTCCATCTTCCTGAAATTTAGTCAAAAGAAATTCTCCTCTATCCTGTGGTGTAGGTGGTTCAGGAAATCTAATTTTGCTGCATTCTTAAGCAGCTTGATGATAAACCTCTGATTATATTTGGAAATGTAGTTGCTGCCATTACCAGGGACATTGGTCTCAAATAGATGTAAAAGAGCAATTGTGACAATGGAGAGAGCAGTGGGGCACAAGCGATGACTTTAGGTGATGAGGTGGCTGTATCCGTTTTAATCAGCTTTCTACAATTTAAGAGTACACTCATAGACAGGGCTTGTGATCACAGCACATATTTCCAAGGACAATATTATTTTTGCTCCAATGTGTGGCAGACTATGGGAAGATTATGTATTAATAGGATTCCATTTAGGCCAATTTGCTATCCCTTTTGGACAGCAAATCTTCTCTGCACGAAAATCCTATCTGTTGGTCATATAGAAAGTTCTTTGACTTCATGAGAAGATGGTGTCAATGTTCACCCTTCATGATTTTGGTCAGAAAACCAGGTTGCAGATGGGTCTATAATTTGCCAGCTCAAGAGGATCTGTAATTAATTTCTTCAGCATAGGCATAACTATGGCATGCAACAGAGTCATTGAGATAAAGCCATTCTGAGAAGAAGTACTTATAGTTCTTGTGAGGTCTAGACCAGGATAGCGATTATGAGTTGTGAGGACTTCTATGCAGAAACTCCAGGCAGCTAGAATTACCAACACCAGCCGGAATCTCCACCCAGAATTCCTGAAATAACAAGTTAGACCCTTCGGAATGGGGAATACATTTATGGACCCAGGTTTACTGGATTGAATACTGCATGGTATTCCTGATTCTGAAGAATTTAATGCAGACTTTAACCATCTTCTCTAATATGGTTGTAAATGTAAGGAGTGACTCCTGTGTAGGTAGGAGGGGGAGTTGAAAGGTGGGAGTACAGACGGATGTTTCCATATAGGAGAGCAGTACATGCTCCCCGTGCTCTGGGAGAAAGTCAGGCAGGGGTCAGGGAATTGGTGTAGGCTGCAATTCAGACCTTTCCCAACTCTATTTTACTTGCCAGATTTTACAGCTTGTACCATAGAGCCCAGTCCCTGTAGTCGAAAAATCCAAGTGCGAGAACAAAGTACCATTATAACTGTACCATTATAACTGTGCAACGCACAACTTTTAGTCGGGAGTTTATTTTATGTTGGATACTATACAGGATGTTTAAGGCTCATCACTGTGCTTTTTCGGCATTTGGTTTTGATCCTATTTTCAAAGACAATATTCAGGTTTTCACAGAGTTGAGTGAAAACAGTTTAGCACCGATCATAATGAACCAGGTAATCTAGAAAGCCTGTGTATATGGATCTATATAACATCAAATCTTTCCTCATCCCTCAGGCCTCTTTGAAGGAAACCCACACAACACGTTTAAGTTCGCAAGGTTTAAAGAAAAGCCTGAGAAATGTGGGGGAAAGACTCAGGGGCATATTATCAAGAACGGTGATAAAATTATCGCTGCTTTAGTGGCAGGAAGCTGCAGCTAAAATGGCGATAATGGGCTTGATAATATGTCCTTGTGAATTTCCATAGCAGCCCAGGTTCTGGTGTTAACCTGGGCTGCTATGGGAATTCACAAGGGCATATTATCCAGCCCATTATCGCCGTTTTAGCGGCAGTTTTCCTGAAGTATAAATATATATTTCCTAATGTATTTTGTCATGTTCTGTCTTGAGCAAACATGCATGTGGATAGAAATTCGTTGCCAAGTGCCTTTTAACGTGTGGGGCCTTTAGTTGTAGTTTTAAACTTCATATTCACCATTTTTAACTCAGCCGTGTCATTTAAACAAGATAATTTTGTAATATGCAAAATTATTCTCCGCACTTCCTTAGTTTAATGATCGTAATTAAAATGACTGATGATTAAAGGAATTCTACAGTAGTATCAACTTTTAATCTCTAATAGCAGGAACTTAGAAGGGTCAGCAGAGTTACTTCTTTCAAATGTGTTTGCTCTTCTGATAATTCACTGGGCAACACAAATAAATCAACATTTATTTAAGGTGGCAAGATGGCAAATCATGGAAACAGAGAGTTAAACTATGGGTGAATGTAAGACTATTGTGGGCTTTATAGGGCAAAATGAAAATTAGCATAATGTACTACTTGGTAAAGGGCAAAGGCCTCAGTGAATCACTTTTAAGCATTATGGTGATGATGAGTTTATAGGATATATATAAATATGATCACTGCCAGCTTTAAAAAGTGTCACCAAGAGCTGCACCAAAGCTGGGATCAAGGAGTGGGCACACGCATGTGCCAGTATATAACAAGTAAACATGGTTTCAGAGGTTTTTTTGAGATTAAAGGGATTCTACAGTAGTATCAACTTTTAATCACTAATAGCAGGAACTTAGAAGGGTCAACAGAGTTACTTTTTACAAAAGTGTTTGCTCTTCTGATAATTCACTGGGCAACAAAAAGAAATCAACATTCATTTAAGGTGGCAAGATGGCAAATCATGGAAATAGAGAGTTAAACTGTGGGTGAATGTAAGACTATTGTGGGCTTTATAGGGCAAAATGAAAATTAGCATAATGTACTACTTGGTAAAGGGCAAAGGCCTCATTGAATCGCTTTTAAGAATTATGGTGATGATGAGATTATAGGATATATATATGATCACTGCCAGCTTTAAAAAGTGTCATCAAGAGCTGCACGAAAGCTAGGGTCAAGGAGCGGGCACACCCACGTGCCGGTATAAAACAAGTACACATTGTTTCAGAATTTATTTGGGAAACATTGTAAAGTGATATTTAAATGGTCTCATAGCAGAATACTATACTGTCTAAGACTCTTACAGCTAGTGTCAACGGCCCTTGCTCTTAGTCATTTTCTTTTGCGACGCAGTGGTGTCTTTGTCCTATACGTATGATGGATATCAGTAATGTTGCCACTGCTACTCCTTATTATGGAGGCTGTTTTATTACTGCTGCTCCATATGGTTTGTGACAGAAGTGTGCATAACAGCTGCTCTTGCATAGTGAAGGAATCTAACCAGTATTGTATCTTAGGGCCTCATTACGATGTCGGTCAGAAGCATTCCGACCGACTCTGTGTCAGAAACATTTCCAAACAAATCAGATTCAGGGAGTTCAACCAACCGATTACGATGTTTCCGAACACTGTTCGGTCGGACTCCTATTGAAATCTATGGGAGCCTGTGTTCCGACTGACAATACAGGCTCCCATTGAAGAAAGGGGTGGGTGGGTAAAATCGGGCACCCTGTGGCTGGCACCCCATGGTGCCTGCCACACTATTTATGGTTGCACAGAGGGGTCCCTTGGGTACCCCCACGGGCCCTGCAACGGGCCCCCAAAGTTGGATTCCGACAGCCAATTTGTGTCGGAACAACCGATTCGGAAAGGCTGTCCGAATCTGACATCGTAATCCGTTGATCGGAAACACGGTCCGTAGACCTGTACGAGTAGTCTTTAACTTACTTGGTTTCTCTGAATGCCATTTGGAACAGAGTTGGAACCGATTTGGAAAGTCCGAATGGTTTCCAACCATCGTAATCGGTCAGTCGGAAGGGTTTCTGAGTTGGTTTCGGACAAACCGAATGCCATTCGGAGCCTTTCCGACTGACATCGTAATGTGGCCCTATATTTTTGTTTCACCATACTTTCTATTCGATATTTTGTCCAAACACCTTGGAGGAACTTATTCCTGTGTACCTGTATTATGTATATAGGAGAAGCTTACACTTTTACTGCAGTTGCTAGTCTTGCTCTGGAATTGTGACTGATGCTTCAAATACTGGTGCCTGCTCTGGCCGAGTCTATTTGTGTTTTGGTGAAGCTTTGCACTAGTGCCATATATGATAAACCTTTTCTGGGTGTTAATGGCATTTGTTTTGTTACTGCCTGTGTGGTGTCTGTTCTCTATGCTTTACCAAAGTTTGAGAAAACTCTTTCACTGAAACAATTATGTTTGTTACTGCTTTTTTTGTCTCCTCCACGCAAAAGTTCTAAAAATGCCTTCAACTGTTTGTGCCTTTACCATAAACGTAAAAGTCCTATTTACGTGGTCTTTATTGCCAAGCATAATTCCAAGGCAGTGGAATATACTCTAAAAAAGGTGTGGACGTACTTCATCACACCTATTACCCGCAGCTAATGCTTCAAGAGCAGTAGTGGATTAGACATGGTTGTATAGCTCAAATTGATTATATTACATAGTAGCCTATGAGCCGTGGATGCTCTCTATCTTAAAATGCATAACAATTTGGAAAGGCATCTCCCTATGTCCTATTGACAGCAGTACATAAAGAATCCTGAACTTCTTTTGCCCCCTCTTGTAACATTTAATTACTGGGCCTAAGGATGTTATGATTCGGACAGTTGGAGCTCTAATTCTTCCACCTATGGCCATCAGTCTAATCATTGCCTAACATGTTAGGGGTCTTGACTCAACTTTCCATTAGGGAATACTTCTATTTAAATATTAATTGTCTCCAGGGTGATATGACCACCTTCTCCTCTGTTGAATGAAAACACCATCACTCCCATGAGAACCTTACTATTACCAATCATACCATCCATCAATGACTGCTAAGGATGGTTCACTAACATTCCCTTTAAAGATTATGAATGTCTCACACAAGGTTGCCTCCTCACTCATTTAGAGGTAAATATTATCTTTTATTCCAAAATCTATATGTGTATTATTTATAATTAGCGTTAGCATGATCCACATCAATATGCCTTTAAATGGTCAGCTCTTGCTAATGAGATAAATTGCAGAAATATCAATGCAATGTGATCATATTTCTACGTAATGTTTTCCAGCCTTTATCGCCCTGATAGAGAGACTCCAGCTAAAACAACTACAGTCAAGTCACCCTTGTAGTGCCCAACATATGGGAACATTGTTTCACACAGCCTTGGGACATTCGGCAAAGAAAATTACTTGACGGCAAACCTGTAAGCCTGTAAGTAAGACCCATGCTATGAGGGTCTTGGCAATACTGAGGCATCAATACTACACCCAGAATTGAAGATACCACAAGGCATGTCAATTCAGTTGAGTGGTGTTACTCTGGGTCACTGGGATTATGAGATTTGTATCGACTACAACATTTTCCACATAATTTTGGATTTGCTGCATTAGCTACACAATCATCTACTGCATAACCTGCAGACTGGAACAAAAAAATATTTTCAGCTCAAATGGATCCAAAGTTACTAAAAACACAGCAACATAAATTGTTACGCAGTGCAAGGCCCTTCGAACAGTTGACTTCATCTTCCTATTGCTTATTTAATGTATTTGGGTGTTAGACTGGTAGTAATGAGGAGAAACATTTGCCCAGGTAAAGTTAACCTGTTTAAACATGCCAAAATATTACATGTATAACATTATACCACATAATTTGCCTCTTCTTGATTCATAATCTAGTAAACACTGCTACATAATGTGGTTATATCCTGCCCCATAATACCAGTAGCCCTGGTGTTACTGTACCATTAGGATTTTATAACGAGGAAATGGTAATTCCCATTAAAATAAGTATTTATGTACTGATCTCCACAGTTTTTCTACATTCTGGGCACTTTCCTGTGGACATATTCCACCAGAATTCCACTGGAAAATGTGACGGCAGCAAACCCTTAGGATGTGGTATTACCCATATTTCTTGTAGCAACATTTTGAATGAAAACTGCTGTTTCTGTCCAGATCAGGATAATACATGACCTCGTAATGAGGGCCTACAAATGATAGAGTATGTATGCTTTAGGCATGCTACATTAAACAAATTAACTAGCAGGTCACCATTATTTAATGCAATAAATACTGTTTGTTGTGACAATTGCTGAAATCTTAAAATGGCTTAAAATGCTTTAGGAACTGTAATGCTTAACATTTCATCAGTCACAGCATTGTCTGATAATGAATCAACCCTGTACTTATCAAAATATATATTATTTAGGCCCTGATGTACAAAGACGTAGGTCAGAAATAGTGGTCCCAATTTGATGCCTGACAAATTGCGACCTGTCTATAATTTTGAGATGCAACTCACCCAACAAAAAATTTCCAGTCACTGGGGTCACATAATGACCTGACGAATGATCAGGGCCACTGGAATTATTTGATTGTTTTGCTGTGACGATTTTTGCATAACTGGAGATTTTCCGCATTTATCACGTAACCCGTCATCTGCCGCATAATCTGTAGATTTTAACATAAACAAATATTATTTCAAGCACAAACGGCTCAAAAGTTTGTAAAAACGCAGTGAAATGCGTCTCCGTACAGTGGTAGGGTCTTGACGGGTCATCTTTCTGTAGCTTATTGATTTATTTGGGTTTTTGAGTTATTTGGTTTTTAAACTGGTACTAATGAAGTACAACTAATGCCTAGACAGTGTTAACAAGTTTAAAAATGACTAAATAATGAGGCATTACTATCACAAAATGTGCCGCATAATTTGGCTTTTTCTTGCCACATACTTTACTTAACCCTGCCTCATTATTTGACCATCTCCTGCCACATAATTCCAGTGGCTAATGACAGTTAATTAGTCAGGTCACTATATGCAGAGCTCTATGATTATCCATAGACATATCATAATGGCCTGCAAGGAACAGTAGACCACCATTCCTTAGTTTGCATTCACAAATGGGATATGTTTCTTTTAAAGTGACCTATGTTCCTTAAAGGGACCAGTGCTGCTTAAAAAAAGTTTTCGGTTTATGAAAACATCAGCGGGATGAGACAGTCGTCCTCAAAACCAATCCCTCTACCCCACGAGGCTGCTATCCATTCGCAAAGAGAAGGTGTATCTCCTTTGGGTGTCAGTAAATGATCAATGGTTTGCAAACTCAAAGCATTAATACATACAATACCCAATTGCAATTAGCATGGGACGCCCCTTCCTATATGTGATTCTGTATTGGTCGGTAATATCATTTCACGAGTTGGTTATGCTTTTCAAACTCGTGAACTATGTTCCATATGCATCAAAAAGCCATTCTGAGGTTGAAAATCCTGTGTTGTAACCATAAAATGGCTTCATTGGACCCTCAATTTGAAAGAAAAAAAAAGTGTTGATTCTAAACATCTTGCTTTTCTTTTTTTGCCCAGGACCTTGCAAGAAAAAATAATACTAGAGCAAAAACGGTTGCAAAAACTCTCTGTGGCAGAATACTACATGACCCTATCGGTGATCCAGTGTTAGCCATCAGCTGCAGAATGCATATGAACTTCATTCACAGTCACGATTTCAGAAATACAAACCAATGTCAATAACTCCTTAAACACACTGTACATCTTAATTAGAGAAAGTAGCACTATTCTGCCTGAGAGGTTATGAGGTCAAAGGTAAAAAAATGTAAAGCTGTCTAAAAAAAACACGGGAGGAAAAAGAAAAATAAGCTAATTAGGAAACGTTTATTTTAAACTTTTCCTTAAAATCCTTGGTGGCCTATACTTGAAATAATTTTTAACTCGTAGCTTTCAATCTTCTTGACAACCGAGCTGAGAGAGACTATTTACTTTTTCTCAAAATTGTCAGAAGTCGCAGAAGTGAAAGGCAGGTCTGATAGAGGTACAATGCATATTTTTATGTCGCTACTAAGTGTCAAATTATGATATTGCATAACTACTACAGCTGTATTGGCAACGCCACTAATGCCTCAGTTGTAAACATGTGTTAACTTATTTACTATTCCTTGCGTATTTTAACAATTTTATATAGAGAAACGGTTTCTGAGAAAATGGCACTTTTACAGAAGGCAGCTTCACACATACCAATAATTCTCACATTAAGCACAATGCACCAGCCATCATCAAGCAACCTCATGCACTCAAGGAAGTCTCCCCAAAGCTCCAAACCACCCTCCCAACCTCATTGTGACTCCTTCCTCTTTCTGCTGGACCTTACAGAGCCAAACCCGAACTCGGGGACACCAATAGCTACACTGCTCTCTTGGACTTAATTGTATCCCCTGGCTGAAGAGGGGTGAAACCCCGAAACCGGTCCTAGGATGCTTGTTTCCGGTCCAGAGAGGACCTGGCTTGGCAGTTCGGGCAGGACTGTTCCCATGAGGCACATGGTCAAGGCTGATTTGCATATGGCTGGGTCTAAACTGGGGTGGCATGGTGAGCAAAAAAAAGATGGATTTAACCCAGATCTCTTGACTGGGGGTGAATGTTTGGATTTGTTCTGAATTACGTCCATCAATTGTGTGTCTTTTCCATTGTAGACAGGGCACACCGCCTTCGCAGGAAGCATTGGTGACCTAATCTTCCTATTCTTCTTACTCATTTAATTATCAAAAACAGGAGACCCCCTGCAGGGTTGTATTTCAGAATATTGAGGATACAAATATTTTTCTTCCACAATATTGACTAATAGTACAATCATAATAATAATAATAGTACCATCCATCGTGATTTTAAGTACATACAGCTAAGTATGGATTTACTATTCCGTGATCCTCATCTATGTACCTTGTTAAACACATATTTGTGGACTTTAGATTAGTACAGCTCTACAGACCCATATTGCTCTCACAATATTGACATACTCTATATTTTGGCCGATCCGTTTTTAATTACCACTGTGTTGATACTTCTTCTCTTGCAAGAATTTACATGTAAATATCAGCAACTATAGTGTGAAGGGCAGGTCCGCTCTATGTGCAGCAGTAGCAGGAATGGCAAAGTCCTCAAAGTATTCGTCATTTGAACGTCTCGACTGCCATTCTCGGCTGCCGACCCGTTCCCTAAAGCTAACCAGCGTGAAGGAGAGGCTCTGCCTACTTTGCTGTGTATGCGCCTGTCCAACTGGCAAGTGGCAGAGCAGGAGTACGTCTCTTGCCCGGCTCCTTTTAGAGGATGTAAAGATACACTGAGAAAAGGTTGCACTTATTCAAGGAAGGATTTTCATTATTCTCATCCTCTGCCCCATTTTATTTGAGTTTTATATAGCGCTGGCTAGACCCAAAGGTATCAGAGCGCTTTACAAAGGGTTCCACAAAGTTACACTATTACATCAGTTACCAGTTACATAATTTTCTACAAAAACATTTCAAGAGCGTAAAGACGAGATAAATGGAGCTTAGAAAAGAGGGGGTAGGGTAAAGGGGTAGGAGGGAAATGGGTGGAGAGATGAGGTAGAGTCTGCCTAAAGTCCGGCTGGGTAGGTGACGGCAGAGGGGGAAGTCCACAGCCCATCTCCTCTCTAGCTATCAGGTAGCTCCACCAGGCATCAGCCAAATAGCTAGGTCTCAACGGAAAAACATTTTAAAGGAATAAGGGACGAAAACATGGAGCATAGAAATGGAAAGGAGGTAGGGTACAGGGGAGGGAGGTAGAAAGCGAAGGCGAGACGAAGGAAGGTCTGCCCAAAGTTCAGCTGGGTAGGTGACGGCCAAGGGGGCCATCTCCTCTATACCTATCAGGTAGCTCCACCGGGCATCGGCCAAAAAACTAGGTCTAGCGCTTAACATAAGGAAACATTGTGTTACAAATTACAAAAATGATCACATTAATTACAAAGAGGTTACAAATTCAATACAGGAGTTATTAGCGACCATGAAAAACAAGATCCACATAAAAGAGAGGGGAAAAAAAGAAAAGGGCCTGGGAGAGCAGGGAGTCCACGGGAGGGAGTCAGCAGTGGAGAAAGATACGAGACATACGTCCAAGGTCCTTCTTGGTAGGTGATGGTCATAGCGGTGTGCCAGAGCCTGTCTCCCCTATAGCTGAATGGGCAGCTCCACCGGGAATGGGTCATACATTTCGGACTCCGCCGTATAAAGGTGAGAATCAGGAATGGACCAAAAGTCTAGAGTCCAGAGATGGGCTGGTGGAGCTGGAGAGGGTGGTAGGATAGGAAGGGGAGTGTAGCTTGGCAGCCATCTTAAGGTCAGGCAAATCGAGTCTGTTGATCTCCAAGACTCGGTAGGTGGTGTTGTCTCTGGATCTTAGGATTGTTTCCTCAGCTAAGCCCATCCATTTCCAATCTGGCAATACTACCAGTAACATAGTCAGATTATAGTGTGGTGCGCTGGGAAACGCCACTGCTTAATAAATCTGCCCCTGGGAAGGTCTGAGGCTTGGCACTGGTTAAAGGTTCAGGAACTCAATTCGGTTTTGGTCTCTCCCAAATGACCGGGACGAATGAAGTGGATAAAATGTTATCCAACTACTCAACCTGGCTGACAGCATCTGCAGACAAGCTGGCTCCTGGCATACAGAAAATTAAGGACTGTAACGAGAAAGGTGGATGAGGTGATCACAGCATTTTAGGATAGACTAGGTTAAGGCTGCTAAGAGAAGGGCCTCTCAAATTCTCTATATTCCTTAGGTGCCAACAAGAAACAGGCAATCAAGTAAAATAAATACATTACTGTTACAAAACTACGTTTCTGCTTGTCACGAAATATCTTGCCTATGTTCCATCATAAATAGTTGTTTATGTTATTTTTTTTTTATTAAAGAGGAAACCAAAACTAAATGTACCTTGGCGCCGGAAAAAACACAGATTGATATTTAACAGACGAAAAGGAACATAGATGCTAGCTCCTAATCAACAAAAATCCAATCTTGATCAGCTTGCTAAATTTAAGTAATGGCCTTTTGGTTTTTATTTAGAATGAAAGGGGGGTTACACAGTTTTGCAGCAACCACAGATAAAGAACTGCCAACCAGTGTTGATCTGTGAAATCACAGTGCATTTAACAGTAGCAACTTTTCCGATCTCACATAGTTTATCAGAGAGTAAAAAAGGAAAGGCTTTGTTAGCGGACTAGGTTTTCCCCTGTACAGGGCTTTATGAACAAGGCATAATGCTTTGAAATTGATCCTGTGCTGAACTGAGAGCCAACAGAGCTTAGGTAGGGCTCCCAAGAAGTAATTGAATTTGCTGATGTTCAATATCAGCTTCGTTTCTACATTTTCAACCATTTCTAACTTTACAGTGGATCTGCTCAGAAGTCCAAAATCCATCAATTTACAATAGTGCAATCTAGAAGACATACATACATTGAAGGCTTTGCTGAACTGAAATCATATGAATGATTCTCCTTAAAGGAAATAGCACATGTTATTAACTGAGTCCGAATATTCAATCAATGTTACTGCAGCATCCATTTTGATCCCTAGATTTTTTTTACACAATTAACAGGATTTGGATTTTGGCCTAAATAAAAGATGGCTCTATCCCAAAAAGTAGAGTGGCAAAAGAAAGCATTCAGCTCTAAATTATCAGGGACCATTCATTAATGGAGCTTGGCCATAGAGTATGGAAGATCGGCGGCTTTCTGCTTTGGCTCACAGTCTACCACAAAAAGCCTCTAGGTGTCATATACTTACACGAGCGTCCGGAGTCTGATCATTTGAATCACCAGGGACAAAGGAGCCATATTTTACATTGCAATATAAAACAAACCATTATTCTCTCATTAAACTTACCACCAGAATTATTCATTGCCTGGAAGTTGTGTACTGCTTGATGCGAGTAGTAGCCGTCATAATAATTGGTTTGATTTTGCGCCAACTCAAATCCACTGTCTTGTTGCATAATATGGTGTTCACTGGGATTCGGTGGATACTTTAGGTGCACTTGACTGTGATCGTCTCTCGGGCTATGCCGAAGAAAGCCTTTACCACTTGGCATATTGTAAGCTACCGCAAAACTGGGTGGTGTTGGAGGGCCGCCTTTATTGGGGCCTCCAGTATGATGAATTGGCGATGTAAAACCAGGCGAAACAGTTTGTAAATGTGGGCTTTGAGGCATTGAAAACCCTGCAGGTCCTGCATGAGGATGAGGACTTGGGGAAGAAGGGTGCACTGTTGATCCATTTGGGTCGAGTGAAAAGTTTGAATTTGGAGTGTTTCTTTCATCCAGACTACACATTTGTTGAGGACGTGAGTTGCTTCCTTTAAAGTGTTGTCTAGGTGGTGACATACTATTATATAAAGTTGGCCTCTGCCCAACAAGATGTTTTTCATCTCCAGATATTACTGGTTCATACAAAAATGGTATTTTCTTCTGTTGAATAGATAAATCAGGGTCGCCAACATTACCATCTTCAAAAAATGCAAAGGGATGTGGAGGGGTTGGTAAAAGTCCACAACCTGGAGGTGGCTTAGGAAAAGGGGCTAAGCAACGCCTTCTCACTTCCACTGCTTCCATCTGGTCTTCATTTTGAGGTCTTTCTTCATAACTAAAAAGCCTGTCCAACATCATCCTTGCATCATCCGTTAACGGATCATGAGAAAACTTGCAATTATCTCCTTGGTACTATTTTGTTCCAGTATGATACAATTTACATGGAAATTAATTAATACACTCAAGATCCTACACCGTTTGTGGTAGTTAACGCTGGATACAAATCACACAAATCCAAAGGTAATCTGAAAATGTAGTTTATTCGCAACAGAGCCCATCCTCCAGTGTGCCTCCAACTTTGCCATCCAGCACTCACCTGAATGACCTGTCTGAAGAATTTTGCTCGCTGGCTGGCCAAGTAACGGTAATGCTAATTCCCTATTCATGCCGACACAGACGTCGTGTCAGGCATCAATAAACAAAATTCCACATCTTTTTCGGGGTACATCTTTGCCGAATATTGCAACCGGAATCCTTTTTGCGGCAGTTGTGGTAGTCCAGTCAAACGGTGACCATCCATCGTTGTCCAGGATCTGCTCTCAGTGGGCTCCAATTGCTCAGAAAATAGTCAAAACCATCTTGTCACCAAATGTGTAGTGGATAACATCGGATACAAATCACGCAGATACAAATGTAGTTTATTCGTAATTAGGTTCAATAACAGAGCCCATCCTCCAGTGTCCCTCTGACTCTGTCATCCTGCAACTGACTGTCCTAACTTGCAACCTTATGTCCGCCCACAGGAGAAAATAACTTGGGAAGATGCTCAGAAGATGCACATAATACACAGAATGCATGTCACCCGCTTACAACAAGGCACAGCAACATGTGCTCCAACTACAAAACCCAAGATACAACACTCTTCTCACCACCTTGAGCAAAGTAACTGACTACAAACACTACGACAAATAGTGATAGTTTCCAGGAAAGACAAACTTGCTGTATCCTGCGTGTATCAGACGTGTACTGGCATCCAAGCCAGAAAAGTCAGTGGTGTTATCATCTGTGCCTTTAATACATTTGAGCCAATCCCCTAAACACACAGCACCACCTAGGAATGGGCCAAAACAGAACGTACAATCTGCATTAGAAATTATCCTGATATGCCACTGTACATGCTCATCTGTTGGCCATGCGGATACATAAATGTTAGGGGAAACACCCATTACAACACAGTCTTTACAACACACTACCTTTACAAAGCAGCTGTTAAAACGCAACTGCCTTTACATCACATGCCATTACAATGCATATCACTACAACGCATGACATTACAACGCATACCATTACAACGCATGCCATTACAATGCATTATATGGTGAGTAATGGGGATTTTTTAGTTTTAGGGTGGGTATGGGCTTTGGGGTACATGGGGATAGTATTTTTACCCCTACACTATCCAACACATACCCTACTATTGCACTCACTGGAGTGGGAATAGTAATTTGTACCCCTACACTACTCCACTGTTGCCCCTAAAGTATTATGTGTTGTAATTGTATGTGTTGTAACATCATATATTCAAATGTGAGATGGTGAGACGAGGAATATTAGAGTATTATTGGATTGAAGCAGAGGCAGCAATGCTTATGTCATGGGTGTTGTCTTTAAAATGTTGAGGTTCTGTATGTATTACCTGATTTCCAGGTTCCTAATGAGTGGATAGTGGGATTTTACTTCCTCTTATTGTTTAAATTTCCAGGGAGGTTGACATTTCTGAAAAAAATGTTGAATGGGTGTACCGAGGGAAGGCAAATGTGATGAAGTCAAAGGTTTATTTGATGAAGTCCCTGTTGGGCTAGAGTGGTCCGCTGAATAGGTTTAAAGCTGACATCTGAGATATTGAGGTTGTATATAATATGAGGAGCTCAAAAGAGTTGTGTCACTGGTTTGCTAAGGGTGCAGGGCCACGTGGAGTTGTGTAAGTGGTCAGTGGCATTGATGCAGTAGCCAGAGAGGAGGAACATTTCAAAGATGTTTCTGGAGGAGAGTTATGTTTCTCTAATGAAGAGACAATTCAGTGTATGTTGTATGATGATCTCTGCAATGTCAGATGTAAGACATTGAGTGGTTGGTTGGAGGGGTGGAGCCACACTCAGGCAACAGTCACCGTCCGTGTCAGGGTGAAACTAAATTAACCTGTGCTTAACCTTCTGGTAGCTTGGCATACAAGAGACAGGCTTAACTTAGAGGCAATGTGTAAAGTACACAAACAGGAATACAAGGAAAACACGCCACAAGGAAAATCCCAGCTTTGTGGATAGTTGTTGCTGAGGTAATTGTTAGCAGTCGTCACAGGAAGTCACTGCTGTAGCGCGATGTGCAGGTCTCACGTTACCGACCGGTGGAGTGTTGTTTCAGTGCCAAGAGCGGGTCTTAATGAATCTTCATGTTGGTGGTCATAATGGGCTGCAGAGTCTTGATGTAAACATGCCCATTTGCAGTTGCAACTAGCCAATACTTCAGGATTTTCACATTTTCTCTAAGAGAAGTACACTCTAATGTCAGTCAAGGGTCCAAGACCTGGGGAGGCACATCTTTGTGATCAGGGACTTGCTATAGCAGAGGTCAGCAGTGCTCAGGCAGGGCCAATTGCAGGTTCAGGCAGGTCTACGTGCAGCAGGTCAGCTGGGCAGCTGCACGGAAGCCTCTGAAGCTTTGTAGTGTACCTAACTCACACCGGAGGTCAGCCAACTGAACCGTGGTTCGCCTGGGATGAAGGTAAGCAGGTCCAGTCTGTAGGCTGCAGTGGCAGCCCCGAAACATTTGTAAAAGGATACTTTAGGGGATGGCACAACGAGTGCTGCTGGACTAGTAGCAGAATTTATTTTAAAGGCCCTGGGTACTGGCAGTACCATTTAATGAGGACATACAAGTAAATTAAATGTGTGTTAATTAGGTGTAGGACAATATTTCCATGTATGAAGGAGAGAGCACAAGCAACGTAGCACTGGTTAGCAGTGGCAAAGTGCACAGAGCCCTAAAGCCAACAAGAATGAGTTCAGAAAAACTATTTGGGTGAATACTAAACCAAAATGTCAGGTCTAACATCAGGGGTAAGAAGAATTGCAGATTTTGTATTGATGTTTTTAGGTATGAGCTCTGGTGAAGGGAATGGGGTTTTGGGTGATGGCCATGTGAGCATAATGTCATTGTGTGCTTAGGTTGAGTTTGTGGATGGCTTTTTTGGCATGGTTTGTGAAACACATAAGGTAGGTATTACATCTGAGAGCAGGAGTCCTCAAGATCCTTCTTGGCCCTACAGAACTCAAGAGAAGTTGCCTATTTCCTTCAGCAAATGGTATCCGGCTGAGAGGCAGCCTTACAGTGGTCAGAAAATGTCTTGTAGCATGTAAAGTATATGTTAAATGGACATTGTTGTCAGGCATGGGACTTGGCCCCTTACATAATATCTTTGGAGGTGTTATGGCCCCTGGTGGCTCTAGGTTGGATGATTTTAAAAGCATCTGTTCTAGGAAAAGTCTGTTACTAGAAAAAGGCAGTCTTGATAGGGTTTTGCCAACAGCTTGCAATGTCTTCTGGGATGTTTCTCTCCACCACAGCTGTAGGGTGATCTATTTAGGATTCTATGACAACAATAAAATCGTGATGGTAGTCACAGAGGATACCAGTTGTGAACCCCATGGGCTTTTGTAGGACAAAAGGTCCCTGCCATATTCATCAGAGGCCTACTTAACATTTTACCGCCTTCCTTCTCGGACAGCTTTTGGTTGGCTTATTTTAAATGCTTCTATGACATTAAAATAGTGGTAGTAGTCACAGAGGATGCCAATCACACAAGCTAGTAGTCACAGAGGATGCCAATCGCACACCCCATGGTCTTTGTAGGACACATAGGCCCTGCTTACATTCATGAGATTCCTGCTTAACATATAAACTGCATGTGTGAGGCTCTGTGGCTACAATTAATAATTCCCTGTTTGAATTGCCTGAGATTGTGAGCCTGATTTAGAAAGATATACATATGTATATTTAGTCATGCGCCTTGATGCCCTTTGGGCTAAGTTCACACATTATAAATAATCCTTCATTCATTCATTCATGAATACATTTATTCCTACACCTGGGTGGAACTTTCCACTTCTTACTATGCACAGTTCCCATGTGAAGAGTTACATCTCAGTGTGGACTTACATATCTTGGCATCCTCATATTAGAGGATGAAGTCTTCTACAATAGAATTTGCAAGTGTAAGGTCACTACTAGTAGCGTTTCCCTGTTGGTGGAGATCTTCACAACCATAATGGTAATTACCCTACTAGAAAGTATAAAGTTTTTTTTTTATTAAAAATATTTTACAGTAAACTATATATACAAAATAAGTTACAATATTTATTATTCACGTATAAATAAGAAAATATAATTGTCCAGAAAAATAACTCATCATATGTGTATGAAATAATACATTCAATTTAAATATATTATTTAGTTTATACATATTTATTTTGAAACAACACTTTAAAAAATATGCCACCCTCCCTAACATTTGTATTTTATTTACTATTTAATAAACATGTTTACAAGTTTTTTTCCTTGGGCACATTCTTCCCTTACTTTTTGCCTGATGTTTAAAAGTATAATTATTTTTGTAACCCAGTTTATAGGCTAACCAAGACTTCACTAAAAGACTACTATCCTGTTACCTCTAGGTGGCCATTCACTGTCCAGAAAGGAACAAAATGTTTGCCCTTAGATTAGGTTCTCTTTTTTTGGATTTTGTAAGTTTCATTGTGTTGGATTGGGTTCAGTACGTACCTTTGGAATTTTTACTAATTATCCTGATTTTGGGGTTGGATTTGTCAGGAAAATAAAGCAGTGACTGGCACTTGCAAATCACAACTAAATCCTTTGTTTCAAAGGCCTCTCAATATTGACGCAATGTTACTTTAATATTTACCGGAAGAAAAAAGTGAAGCAAGTTTCTAATGGAATAAAAAATGTATTGGTTTTGTGGATGACGACTCTTGTAATTTAGATAGGACTCAAAGAATTCTCTGAGCGGCAGCCATCTTCAGTGTCTCCCAGTAAAAAAAGGAGGCTACACCCTGAGGCACATGCTAAGTATCCGCTTTACGTACAGCATGACACGAAGGAATGTTGGGTGTTCTGCAGCAATGGAAACTTTCCCATTGGCACTCTGAATCCCGAAGTCCGAATTTTATGGTGGTGTCGCCAAACTGTTACAGCAGAGAGATATCTTATTTTCTGAGGAAAAAGCCTTTGATTTAACTCAAGACCCTAAGATAGCAGCCATCCTTCAAATCCTTTCTAAAAGAGTGCAGGAGGGGAATATCCCCAGCTCAAACCAACTGATTCTCGTAGGACACCAGGACCTGTGCCTTTTGATGGAACTTGGACGATGCCCCTTGTGTGGATACCAAAACTGTTTGTACTTACAACGGAGCCTAAACAACCTTGGCCGATGCCCGGTGGAGCTGTCCTGTGCAGCTATACAGGAGTCTGGCTTTGGCTCAACCCCTCGGCCGTCACCTACCCAGCCGGACATCTGACAGTGTTTTTCCTCATTGCCCGTTGTGTTTCCTTCCGTCCCTCACATCGCATGTTTTTGTTTTCTACTATGTCGTAACTTGGAACCTGTAAATGATGTAATTATGTAACTGCAACGCTCTGATCCTCATGTAAAGCGCTCCGATACCTCCGGGTCTAGCCAGCGCTATATAAAACTGTGTATATAAATAAATAAAGGTTTAACTTGTGAAATAATTCGAAAAAAACTATTTTATGGACAAGAGTGGTGCTTTTCAAAAGCTGAATTTAAAGACAGAGAAAACACCTATTTAAGGAAAAAATACTCTTTGAACACAGCAAGTAATTTGCACATGACAGGAAGGGATTCATGGTAGTTATCACTGTGTTGTCCCAATGAATGATGAATAACCCTAGCTTTCAAGTGCAAGAGAGCAATAACACCAGGGATAACAGCAATAAGGATTCGAAGGTATATGAATTAGAAGAAAAGGTGCATAGAGTTAAATATTGTGAGAGATCTAAGTGTTGCTAATTTCCAAATAGCATTTGACATTCATGTTTTCAGTATAACACAATATAAGAGTGATAATCTGAGTCCTTAACCATTAAGCAGACCGAAAGCGGGAGGTTAGTCGAAAGGTATTATTTCAATGACAATTTTAATATTATTTAGGCAATTGAATGCACAAAAAGGGTAAAAGAGTATTAATGCTATTCCTTGTCCTTTCAGGTCTGCCTATCAGCTGTACTCAGCCTTGGAGTTAGTCTTTTCCGAAAAACAAGTAATTGCTGAGAATAACAGCAAATCTGACATTCCTCTCCCTGACTACCAGTGTCTGGCTGCATTAATCTTCGGCGGAGTAGTGCTCACAAGGGTTCCACCAGAACCAGTGCAAAAACTGGCTGTAAACTGTCCCCCTCATCTGGCTTCTGGATTCCACTCCTTGTCAATTATATCACAAGGGTCCCCCGAACTGAGAACAACAAAGTAGTCCAGTCCTGTGCCCTGTTCTGTTGTCTCCAGCTTGATGAGGGGGCCCCATATACTTGGGATACAACTCTTGTTTACGTATATCTGATTCCTGGGTATCCACCAGACACTTGTGCCAGACTCCTGCCTTACTAACACAAGACACTTTACTGAATGAATTTTCAACTGTTTGGGTTTCAGGTTTTTGCAAGGATACTTTTTAGAAGTAGGCTAAATTATTGTGACCCTATGCTTATTCTGCATCTTTGTTATTTTCAGGAGTAACTCCTTTTGTTGTGGCACTATCTATTGGCTTCTTTTCAGAACCTTTCAGAAGAGTTTATCCACTATAAACCCGATAATTGAGCACACCCAAAGATCTCTGTCTACCCAAAAAATACCACATAGGATAACATGTATAGCACCAGAATGTTGTCCAAATATCGTCTGTGTTAGACCTGTCAGTCTTAGTGTGGTCTTCCCCCAAACTGTTTGCCTACTTAACTCCAGTTTTGTTTTTGTTGGCCTTAGGACTATGTCACTTTACCACTGCTAACTAGTGTTGAAGTGCTTGTGCTCACACCGCTAAACATTGTTTGATAGGCTTAAACCTAATTGGCATATTTAATTTACTTATAAATCCCTTGTAGAGTGGTATAACTTATACCCAGGACATGGAAATTAAATGATACTTGTGGGCCTGCAGCACTTATTGTGCCACCTACGAAGGTATCACCTTAACAAATGTCCTAGGCCTGCCACGGCAGCATGAATAAAGTTTTAAACTGCCAATTTGACTTGGCAATTTAACCCCTGTGCTAGGCCTTAAACTCCCCTCCTTTGCATATATCACCCCTAAGGTAGGCCCTAGGTAGCCGATAGGGCAGGGTGCATTGGAATTAAAATGTAGGACATGTACATGTAAGTTTACATTTCCTGGTACTGAAAAACGCCTACATGTGTTTTTCACTACTGTGAGGCATATCTATACCATAGGAAAACATTGGGTTGCCTTATTCCATTCAATAAGTGCAAACCTTTGATTAGGAACAGGTATGCAGTTAATGGTTGAGTAAGATTTTTTACTACATTTTAAAAAATGCCACATTTAGAAATTTGGCAATTTTGTGCCCTTTGCACTTTGTGTCTGTGGCATGTCTTGGATCACATGACTCAGTGTAACTGACAGTTAGACTTTGTGAATTACTCATGGACATTCACTCAATAGAGGGATTAGGTGTGTCTGAATGGGCCATCTACTGGCAGGATAGGGGGGACGGAGTTGAGCACAGCTCCACTTGCCACTGAATAGGGTATGCTCTGCCTTCACACAAAGAACCTATCACCTCCCCATTTTCACTAGCGTCGGGAAATTCCATGTACTTCAAATAACTTTTTTAGAAGCTACTGCCAACTCCTAGACGAAGGGCACCATGGTATAGAAATAGGACCTTCAGATCCATTTTCAGTTCACTCCAGGACCTGTCAGGGGCCTGCCTGATGTTATCTACTGTGTACTCAGCAGGACGGCTTTGCTGTACCTGGAAGGACAGCTTTGCTGCCTGGAGCCTGCCTTGAACTCTCAGAGACCAGCAGTGCTGTTGAGCCCTGCATCTTCATCTGAACCCAGGACTACCAGAGTGATTCCAAGGGCTTGTTTGCTGGCTTTCTGTTGAGAGTCAAAGGGACACAAAAGGTTCCCTCCATCTTGAACCTGCACCTATACCTGAGGGAGTCTGGAAACCCCAAGTGGTGTCCCACCTGTCCTGGTCCATTGGTTGTAGTGCTAAAGGTGCCCAGATGCCAAATCCTAAAACTGAGGACTTATAACATTTTGGCCAATAACTGCTCTTGGAACCAGGAGGAGACCAGGACCCGCATGGTTGCCTATCTGCCTAAGGTGCATCCGTGGTCTCATTGACTTCACAGCTTCTCCTGCTATGGTCTTCTCCACAGCAGCAAATCCTTTTCAGTGGTCTTTCACCAAAGGGGTATCAGACCTAATAGAACTGTCTTCAGCTACAGTCCTTTGCCTCGTCCCCCTTGATATTTTCAGCTTCAATTACAGAGACTAAGTCCTGACGTAGAAATCTTCACAGCCGCTTTGACCCAAGGCTATCCGACAATGACGTTTGTTAATTAAAAATTCCTCCGTGTACATCATACACAGAGCAACTGTTAATTAACTAACGTCATTGTCTGAGGGAGATGGACTGAAAAATTATCCCCAGCTTGCACGCATAAATTTGTTCCCTGTGTTAGGGATTTCTTTGGTCTGGAACAATAGATAGTTTGAAGATTTACCTTTTTGATTGATTTGGTGTATATGAAATGTTGCTTTTGAATTACTGCACCCAATGATGTCGCACTTCACTGTTTGTCTATGACTGTTTCTTGTAAAATTATTTAAATGTATCCTGTGTAGATGTGAGTTGAACATTAGTGTTTTCTTTTTTGTTGCATTTGAAATCTCTTAAAAATATACGAAAATAATGTGAAAGGGAATGGTTAAATAAAAACTCATTCAAACAGAAAAGTAATAAGAGCAGAATTTGCAAAGGAGTCAGGTCCCTTTCTTATATTTGATAACTTTCAAGAAGTGGCATTTTTAGAATTATGGCGTAAAATCCGACCATTACACACAGTTTTAAATTATCAATCTTCAGACATCAAACATAAATTTCCTACCTGCTCTCAATCAAAACATATCACATATTACATTTAACCCCTTCGATGCTCATGACGGAATGGTTCCGTCATGAGCGTCGGTTGAGCTGTGCTCATGACGGAACCGTTCCGTCATGAGCCCGTTGGCTCATTAGAACCTTCAGCACAGCGCGAAAATTCGCGCCGCGCTGAAGGTGTTAAGAAGCTAACCCAATGTTATCCTATGGGAGAGAGAGACTGTGCAATAGTGAAAAATGTATCTGAGAGTTTTTCACTTCCAGGACATGTAAAACTTAAAACTACATGTCTAACTTTTTTAACACTACACAGCCTGCCATAGAGGATGTTTAGGGCCTACTTTAGGGGTGGTTTATATGTATTAAAAAGGAAGGCTTAGGCCTGGCAAAGGTTTATTTTTCCAGACCGAAGTGACAATTTAAAACTACACATAGAGGCTGAAATGGCAGACCTGAGACATGTTTAAAAAGGTTAATTAGATTGATGGCACAATGCGTGCTGCAGGCTCACCAGTAGCATTTATTTTGCAGGCCATGGGTACATGTAATGCCACTTTACAAGGGACTTAAAAGTCAATCAAATGGCCCAATTGGGTGTAAAACAGTTTTACCATGTTTAAAGGAGAGAGAACAAGAACTTTAGCACTGGTTGGCAGTGGTAAAGTGTATAGAGTTCTAAAAGGCCAACAAAAACAATTTCAGTAAAAATAGGAAGAGTGAGGCAAAATGTTTGGGGGAAGACTACACTAAGGCTGACAGGCCTAACCGTATTTCTCTGCCTTCTGTAGGTTTAAGGGTGACCTACCACGTCGTGATCAGGAAAAAATCCTGCTAACATAACTTGGCTGGAGTACTTGATTGTGTATTAACCCCTTCCGTGCGGGGGTAATTCCCCCGCTTTACTGGGGGGCGGAGGGGGCGCGTGCAGCGCCCCCATACTCAGGACGAGCTCAGCTCGTCAAGAGGCACGGCGCTCCGGTGCTCATGACGAGCTCAGCTCGTCACAGCTGCACCAGTTCTTGTGGAACGCTCAGCACAGCAGGGGAATTATCCCAGCATGCCAGCGTTCCACGGCTCATGACGAGCTGAGCTCGTCATGAGCATTGATGGTGTTAAGGTAGAGTTGACTGATGCGCTGTTTCTATGAATTTATTGATGTTAAGATACATTTCCTTATCTTGCCTGTGTCTCTTAGATTCAAGAGAATCGGTGGGAGGATGGTTGTTGAATTGTCACCTCTTTGGTTCATGCTGGGAATGGCTCCACCGTGACTCTTCTCCCATCGCACATCCATCTAGGCAACTTGAGCTTCACTCTCATCGCCTGTGATGTCACTGGAAACCCCTTCCTGGATATAGCTCCATTATTGACACCTACTCATCTAAAATTCTATATATTTACTTTCATGTGATTTGTTTGTTTGCCAATCGATGTATCAATTGTGAACACGGCAAAGGGCTTTGCCTCCACTTTACATGAGTAACAGACAACAGTGTCTCAGGCAAGGGTGTCAATTGGCAAACAGTTATACACGGTACAGTTAATTTACATGGGAATGGATCCAGGGGGAAGGAAGCCAAGGAGACAATAAATGAACAAGAATGCAGTGTATTTCAAATGTTACTCATGTTAGACATATTGTAATTCATATGTACAATCACATGAAGAGGAAGCACTGTGTTACATTAAATGGCATGTAACCAAAAATATACAGTGTGTCAGTGCTCGTGAGATTCTGGTGACGACGCAGGTGACATGTGAGTGGGTATATACTGCCATTGTGGTGGGCGCAAAACAACCAATAAGTGAACTTTAAAAGGTCTTTACATAGTTTGAGATACCCCAACAATGAATGCTTTATGAATACAAAAATTTAGGGCAGGGTATCCACAATAGAGAAGCGTCAGGGGTTCCGCTGTGGAAGTCAACGGCGTTTTGGACAGTAGGGAAGTTAGGCAAAGGTCTGCACAGTGGTCAAGGACCAAAAGGGCAACATGGGGGCTGGAAGTGCTGGGGCCCAAGGGGTCCGGTGGAAACTCGGGTCAGCCGGTGAGAGCAACACTGCCTATTGGGAGGGGGAGGAGAGGGAACTGTACTGTGTTTATCTAGGTACCTGAATCAATATTCATATTCTTTGCCCTGGTCCGGTTATAAATCAATAATATCCCTACAACGGCATAGAAACCCTTTTCATAATTCAGTCATAGCGCATGCTGTCACATTAAGCAAGCACTATTCCTCCAGCCCCCTAGAAAGCACACTGAGTTCTTGAATAAACCTGGGAAATCCCCGGTGCTATTGTTTTGATTTCGTCCGAGAACTCCTGTAAAGCACTGTAAGAACGACCAGTTCTTAGTGACATCTTTATTGACATCTTATGTCCATCCTTACGTCAAACCCAGCCCCTCTCAGGTATAAATATACCAATGTTGCCTTAAGCAAACACACGGTGGTAATCCTGGAGCAGAGCAGCTATTTACTTCCGAAGAGCCCAGCTGATGCGAGAGCCCACGGACGCTGCCCCTCCCTTTTGACGCGCTGAGAAAGACGCTGTCTTTTCTCTTGCCGAGAAATCCAGCCTCTGGCGTTTCCAGCTTGCCCTCGCGGGTGACTGGGATACCGAGTCCTGAGAGAGAGATACCAGCCCTCCTGCCTTCTAATACCCAGGTACTGAACTGACTAAACCCTTACAGCGAATTCTTGAGTCAGATCCTTGGCAAAACAAACTTAACTTAAACTGCTACTTACTTACTCCTTCCCACGTATTAGGCTTAGGTCAGGTACACCGGGGTGGGCATAGTTAGAAGCACCAGTTGAGTACGATTAGTCAATGTATATATGTATGTATCTATTTTATCCATTTTAAAGTATCATATGGCTAAGAAACCATATCCATGCTTTTACAGTATTATTTCATAATCCTGCTTTTACTATATGCACTTTACTTTACTACAAGTATTGCAATTGTAGCAATTCATTTCTCTTGTATGAGGAAAGAGACTGCTCAATAAATAACACCTTTTATTGAAAACGCCCGTCTCTCTTTTTCTCTGAAATCTGGTGAAACTAAGTACGCACTTATTGACTGAGTGAAATAGCTGCCTTTTGTTTTCACACGACTCTAGAGATACACTCTTATTCAGGGAGAGCAAAGTTGTCATGTTTTATGGTTGTCAGAAACGAAATCCCTTCTTGTCTATCCAGGGAGGTTAAACCCTTCCTCGCTTATTCGAGAAAGTTTCTAGTGAACTCTGAGCTAGCTGGCAAAAAACTTAAGTCTAATATAGTCAGTAGAGAGCTAGTTAACCTCAGTCCTACGTCTACACTACTGAAGATATTATTCCAATGTGCAGAGCCTATTGGGAATATAGGAACTACACTACATGGTGCCCAACGTTTGGTAAGGCGATAAATCTAACGCAAGACATTAGAGTAACTCAGTCGTGCTTTTTCACACAGACCCTTTCTCCCGTAAATACTCCAAAGACGTCTGGTGTGGGTCAAAGGTTAAAAATCCGCCGAAACTTAGTAGGAGGAGACTCCTATGTATAGTTTTTGGTTTATTCAACATTAAAGGATACATTGTTCCAAAATATTGTGCACCTAATCTTTGTTTCCTTGAAACTTGATCTGCAAGAAAAACCTTCCTGTCAGTAAAATGACAGAAAGTGAAGAAGAAAGGGAGACAGCTAGAATAGCAGCTCGTCTCCTAGAGGATGACAATAGTCTCCTACAGACAGACCCGGATGCAATACTCATCCCGGTCAACATAAGAAAAACTATAACTCTTAAACTTATAGAAAATGGACTAACATCGAGAGGTGGTACAGTCATATTTGTAATTGAGGCACATGAATATCGGCAGACAGAGGTATTCTATTCATGGATAAACTTTCCAGCAGCAAACGCTGTCATACGTGAGTTCCACTATTACAAAATAGAGGAACCTCCGGATGACTACACTCCTTTCGAGGAGGTGGAAATCCCATTAAAATACCAAGAGCACCTGCTCTGGTTTAAAGGCGCCCTAAAACATAATAATCACATCACCAGGCTCGGTCCACTAGGTAGACCAGGAGCAACGTGGCCGGTTCTAGCCAGCTACACACCACATCCTGACATTAATAAAATGTCAAGCGAAGAACTCTTAGTTAAAATAAAAGAATTAACACAGGCATATAGAGACTTGGTTCAATTTGCAACTGAGGATATAACTTTCCTCCAGAAACTGAAAGAAACAGATATAGCAGACCAACCATTTGAACTTGCCAGAATCTTAGAAAAATCCTATGAAGAACTAGGAAGAGATAGTTTGGGTGGGAAACCAGTAAAACCCCAACTAACTGAAAATCCTGAAAAAATATGTATTAAAAATAATCTAAACACTCCAAAAAAGAGCTGGGATGGAAATAAACAATCCACTCCCAAAGAAAAAAGATTCCAGTCCAGAGGATGGTCTCCTCGGCGGAGAGAAAGATCTCCGGACCAGGGACACAAGTCTCCCCAGAGGGAGCCCTCTGAGAAAAGTATAACCTTAGAAATAGGGATAATCTAAAGAAACCTGATAGATATCAAGATATTGATACACGTCCCTCTCGATCTTTTCAGACTTCCTCACAGAAATCGGAAAGAAGAGGACGGTCAGAACACAGGGAAGAGCACGCCAAGTCCAAAGACAAGGAACCTGCTCATCAAAGTAAAAAATTAAAATTTCCAAAAAAGAAGGTAGCCAGTATTAAAGTAATCAAACATGCCGAGGATCCTGAGGACACAGCTGAAAAACGGAGAGTGGGCTCAGACAATGCTAGACAGCGCAGCAGAAGTGAGCATAGCTCACAAGATCCTGATGAATCATCTGGAGACAGTGGACACGAATGAATACATTCAGGTGGAAACTGCAGATACCAGAGTTAGCAAACCTCATAAAATATACGAAATAACATTACGTATAGAGGGAGATAAGACTAGGAAAATAAGGGGTCTATTTTGGGATAACCTCTCCAAAGGCTATGACATCCTTTTAGCTGAAAAAGACTGGCAACCAGAGTTTGTCAGGGAGTGCCCTCATGGCGAAGAAATGATTATGCCTGCCTTCTCAAATCATATTCCAATTCATAAAAAATATACACTTGCAAGAAAGTGGGCAGTAGCCCAAGCTCCTGCATTATATAAAAACCATGTTGGATGGGATGAGGACTCTCCTCCTCACAAAATCCAGTTAAAATCTCAACCAACTGCACGGAGGCAGTACCCAATTAAGCAAGAAGCTAAAAAACAGGTCATTTAAACTCATGTTGCAATACAAAACTCACATAGTGCAGCACTAATGAATAACATTGTGCGCAAAAAATACAAAACAACATTAGACATCTCTAATGGATTCTTTTGTCAAAATATAGCACCTGAAAGCAGGTATTTGACCGCTTTCTCAATAATGGGCTCGCAGAAAAATTCTGTCGACTCCCACAGGGGTTCAAGAACAGCCCAGGATTATTCTCAGCAAGAGTAACAGAGTTACTACAAATGTATGATGATGAGGCATTATCTTATGTCAATGACATCTATCTAACAGATGATGACTTGGATACTCACTTGAAAAGAGTGAACACCATAATACTTGGGTTCGCAGCAGAGGGTTACAAATTCAACTTTAAAAAGTCACGAATTGCCCATCTAACTGTCCTGTTTTTAGGATATGAATTATCAAGTGAAGGCAAAAGCCTGGCAGACAATTTCTTAGAGAAATGTGCTGTAATCCAAGCACCAAGAACGTTGAAAAACTTACAATCAATTCTAGGTTTCCTGAATTTCGGAAGAACTTACATTCTAAATTATGCAGAGAGGGTTAAACCTCTCTATGAACTAATAAAACCAGATTTTAAAACAATCCATTGGACTCAAAAACACACAGAAATTTTGAGATCATTGCAAACAGACATGTTAGCTAAAACAAAATTACAAACACGCGATAACACACGCAACCTTGTGATCCGAGTCATCCCAGGAAGATGCGGATTCACATACCTAACGTCTAATAAGGGAGAAACGGTACCAATAGCATACAAATCACATTTGTACACAGAAGCTGAAAAAACATTCAGTATTAAGGAAAACATTGTACATGCTGTTCAAACAGCTGTAGCAAAAGAAAAAGCCCAAGCCGAAGGCAGACAGATTACTGTTATAACAGCAGAATCAGCCTTTGAGGCATTAACAAGCCCATGTAATTTAACTACCGTGGCATTAAATCCAAAATTGATACAATGGGAAAATTCTCTTGCTACAGAGAAAGTGAAATACTATTTTGGTCCAAACTTGAAAAAATTAAAAAATCTAGAATATGAAAGAGAATATTCTCTGCCAATCAACATTCTGCCCATACGACAGTACGCCTGTGTAATATATACAGACGGATCAGCACAGCCCGCAGTTGGGGGTAAACAAGCTTACAGTGCTGCGTGCGCGATTGTTAAAGGTCGTTGGCACGAAGGAAAATTTAGACCACTGGTCACTAAAACACAATCTCTAGGAGATTTTACAGCTCAGCGAGCTGAACTACTAGCATTTAAGATGGCGCTTGAAAATACTGATCGCGAATTCCCCACACTCATAGTGTGCGATTCATATTATTGCGTTCAGTCTTATAATGAATACTTGCAGAATTGGATTCTGAATGGTTTCAAAGATGCAAAGGGTGGCACAATCAAGCATAAAACGCTTTGGGAACAAGTAGTTCTTTTACAAAAGGAACTACAAAAGACTCACGTGATACATACACTGAGTCATCAACGTGATGGCGTTCACGTTGCAGGGAATTCATTGGCGGATGAGGCCGCGAAGGCAGCTGTGCAAACGGCTTCCGTAGCTGCTATCACCCGGTCAAAAACAAAAATAGACAGCGAGATATTGCAAGCTGTCAGCGCTCCAGTAAAAAATGCGATAAAAACACTCCCGAAAGGCTTTCCAGTAAAGTACTCATACATAACTGATGCGAATAACGTTCCATTTGCTCGAATCCCTGGAGTGGGGGATAGGGCAATTCCAAACATGGAACATAGAGTAGGACTAATTATAGCGGCACACGAAGGGCTCGCTTCTGCACACGCTGGTGTTTCGGCTACAGTATCATTATTAAAACAGAGATACTGGTGGCCACACATGAGAAGACAAACTAGAACTACGTTCTAGAATGTGAAATATGCCAAAGAATGAAGGTATCAACAGTGAAACGACCAGCACAGACGCCCCTTCTAATCTCAGATAAACCATTAGCGTGTGTTTACCTGGACCACTGCGGTCCCTTACAAAGGGATGGCAACTATAAATATATCATGGTCGCAGTGGATTCCTGCACGAGATTCATTTGGATGTGGCCCCAGCACTCGGCTGACGCCAGAACTGTTATAAAAGATTTGCAAGTCTTTATCGGCACATACGCAATTGGCATGCTACACTCTGATCAGGGTCCTGCTTTTAGCTCTCGAGCTTATAAGGAGGCCATGACCAGCATGGGCATCGCATTGCGGTATTCTTGTCCCTTCCATCCTGAGGGAAACGGGATCGTGGAAAGAAAAAACTGAGACATAAAGCAATCTATAACGGCAAAGGTATTAGGTTCGGGGGTTGGGTGGGTTGAACATTTAACAAGTGTCCAACGTAGTCTTAATAATCTGCCAAAAAATTCTCTAAAAGGTTTCAGTCCGTACGAACTATTGTTCGGGACTAGAATGCATATCCAGGACCTCTGTAGTCAAACTTCAGTGGTAGAAGGAAAATGCTTTGATATCAAAGATCGTTTGCCTATTTTACAGGACTTAAATGAAACAAGAAAAGACCTGAGCAACATAAAGTTGAAACAACAGCCAACAGCCACTGAAGAGAAACCACCTGTCCCAGCAACGCCTGTCTAGATTCCAAAGATTGGGGATCTGGTCAGAGAGAAAATCGCGGTGAAGACGGAATTTGGGCCTTCTTACAGAAAAGCAGTACCTGTCTTAGCTGTCAACGGAACAAGATCAGTTGTACTACCGCCCCTTGCTGGTAAAAAGGAGAACCGAGTTGTATCCATCGACCTGGTTAAACCACAATCATGTGGCCAATAATAAGTAGTAGGCCAAGTGGACTCCCAAGAAATAGCAGAACACCAAAGTTTGCTACAAATCAAGAGGTTCAAACTGAGAGACTAATCACATTTGATAAACCTACAGTGATTCAACAAATACTATGCAACGATGCCATGGAACTTACGCCTCTTAAAACCCAAATTGCAACAATTCGTCAAGAAACACCTGTCTACAACGATGTAGCCACAGACTATGCTAATGAAACAAAGAAAAATCCAGAAGCAATTCCAACAATTGACAGAACTGCATCAGGCTACTTCATCAATTTCGATGACTTTTCTGAGGATCCGAGCGAACCTGAGGAACAGCCACAACAACAAAAACTTTTAAAGACAAAGCTAAAGAACTCTTTCATCAACTACAAGAAATATATCTGATTTCTCCATGGATTGAATTTTGGGTGGTGCTAGGTGTATTTTTTCTCCTGCTTTGGCTCATCATGGTACTATGCTTGGGACATTTCTTTGAGGGAAAATATATTACATTGGACACAGCAAGTCAGAATATCAACTTGGTCCTGAAGCCACACAAGTCTTCACACATCGAGAAAAGATAACTTTCTTCAGTAAACTTCACAGCCAATCCAATACCCGGTGGGGTAGCATGGGACAAAACAGGTTAGGAAATATATGGCCCGGTCGAGCTCTTGAAGTATCCTCATCAATTTAAGGTTTCATTAAGTGACTTTGTAAAACCGAGCACATTCTCTGATGATTGGGACTTTGAAAGTATTATTGATATGATGTCAGACTTAGTTATGTCAGCAAAATTTACAGAACATGATTATTTACAGGGTTCATCAAATTATGAACAGATGTATTGCTACAACCACTATGCTAACCATTATTTGCATAAATCTGCTCAACCTAGAAATGTTTTAAATTATAATCAATGGGAACATTGTGCAACTCCACCAAAAGGTAAAAACAATTTATGAGAAATTCCCATACTTCTCAGGGTTTAACACAAGTGAAGCAGAAACATTTTATTTCAAACTGTTAAATAAGACAGGAATGAAAACCATGCTGACAAATACAAAATTAATCTATTCAGAATCATTTTTTGAAAAAATGAATACATTTGGTTTTGATTTTTGGAACAAAAATATTGAAACAAAAACCATCTGGGGTACCAGAGATTGGCAGGTCCAAGGTATGGAATCATTATTCAGAGCCTGCATGATCCCAGAACAAATTATATTTTTGAATGACACAATTCAACAAACATCCTGTTTGGCCTAGCCAAAATTAAAGACTTAAACAAACCGTCTATTCTGAAGCCAACACCTGACAGTAATAGCACTACAGATGTTGAGATACACGTATCCCATATTTTAAACCAAAACAGAACACATCCTGATTGGAAAAAATGGTTGATCTGGCCCACAGACACAAATAACTGTCAGGATAGATTCCTGAACAAAATACAGGGGTTCAAATTGACCAGGCCAGACCCTAGATACTCCCAGAGACAACATCCAACGGATAGTAACAACATGCAGTGTAGGAAAACTCTGCCTCGAATGGCTACAGACATCCACACTGGCAGAAATTAAGCAACACTTGACTTTACTTAAAGAAGGTGCTGACTTGCGTGATTTCATAATGGGACTGCGCAAACAACGTCAATAACGTTTCATAGCGGCCTCTATATATGCAGCTTATAACGAAGCTTGGAAAGAAACTCAAATTGAAACAGCAGAGAAAATACGGGAAATTGACCGTATTAATTTGGAAAAATCACTTTCTGTTGTGGACAATGGGTTAATGACTCTGTCTTCCAGAATATATTCACTGGACAGTATTGTATCATCTGCAATCGATATAATAGAGCAGGACTTACTAATGTTACAACATGGTCAGTCCCAATTGCGTTCTATTGTACAGCTTGGCTGGACGCTACAAAATCTGCGTTCAGGCTACGTGCCTTGGCGTTTAATCAACACAACGTCATTATTCTCTATCTTTAACCTTACTGATAAACAAATCAGCTTGGCACAAAAAGTAGCAGAATATACAATCTGAGCATTGAAAAACTTGAGAGATTACCATAGACAATGTCAGAACGACCTGTCATCGAATGGATAATACACGGAATCATAACTATTCCGATAACAACTTTCCAATTTCGATACTGCCAAAAGTATATACAGGCAGGCCAGTATGAAAGGTTGGGTAAAGGATACATTAAGTCATCATGGAAATTACCTTACACACACACATGTTATAGTGAAAAAGGACAGAATATATTTCTTAGTGGTAATAATTGTGAAAAATCACTAAGTGGTATACTTCTGTGTCAGGGTATAAATCTACATGGGGCCTGTGAGGGGACTTCAAATAACCTTTCATGTCACCAGCATGGCACACCTGCAACTCGAATAGAGCCATTCTATAGACGGCTTTCTAACGGGAGCTACATTCTAATTGTGGACCACAGATGTTGTGGCTTGGTGCCAGGAAAAGCTTATATCGTAAGCGTTTCGTCCATGGTCACTTGTTGTATGCAAGTATTGTATCCGAACGACACTCCAGACAGGGAGGGAAGAATTTGGCCCAGTTTGAAAATCTCTTCTATTCGAATTGATACTTTAAGCAGAATGAAGTCTGTTCTTCTACAGACGCCTGTGCCCTTGACGTCATCGAAAGAAACGTATGATCTCCAAGTTGCAAGGACAATGACAGAGATACATGCATTATTATCAACAAATTGCCCCCTACACTTCGCAGAAATGCTAAACCAAATCTTAAACATTTCTGATGCGAATGGTATCCCAAGTGTATTTAAGACACTTTTTTTCGGGACTGTTGACACCCTTCAAAGCAGTCCTGGGCATTTTTCCTAATTTTGTCCATTCGATCTTTGGCGGCCTTCCACTCCTGTTGGGACTCGTAGCCGGCATTTTATTTTTGATACTCCTGCTTCGTTATGGCAAGCCATGTCACAGACAAGACTCCTGCAACAATGGAAGAAACGATCCTAGCTATACGCTATCGGGACCGCATAACTAAAGTCCTTGGATTAGCCCGGCTAAGAGATCTAAATATGACCTGGTTTCTTTCATTCAGACCCATCTGGCAGAATTGTATCTTACCTGTGTTAAGATGTATGCTGTGCGGAGAAGAATGCGTGTTGGACACCTGTCTCACACTACTATCAGAAGTACCATTGGATACAGATACTTTGCTAGGTCCAGTAACGGCTCGTGTTGGCCCCAGCGGTTACCTATCCTGATGATGGCATTCGTGGAAACTTCACCACTGCGATTAAAGGGTAGTGAAGTACAAGATGAGAGCAGCATCAACCAGGTACGACCTTCTGTAAGCAATGCTGATCAAAACATAATTGAAAGCAATCATGCTCAAGACTGCATGGTAGCGACATTCACCAACTTGGTCGAACTTTCACCTGAGGCGGTAAACTGCTTTTTTGAAAGTCTGTCTGAAATTATGTTTTCCCCCGAACAAAAAGAATAACTTTAAGCATACGAGCACACAGCGTTCCCTGAACTCTGAATTTGGCCTTCAGCTTTGAAAAACAAAAGCTACTGGAAATATTTGGTACTGTTTTTCTTCTTCCCCTGAAAAACGAAATTATTTTCTTTCCCGATTCCAAAATATATATTTTTTTTTTGGCACTCATCCTCTGCTTAAAGTAGAACTATTCTTAGAGAACAGAGCTTTTAATTTTAGGAACTCTAGAGACATAAACATTACCTCAGCCTCTAGCATATTTACAAATAACTGTATTTATATGTGATGAAGTGGTCTCGAACCTTCTTTTCTGTATTAAGAGCCATTTCATGTGTAATTTCGCAAAATCATTCCGCTGATATATGCATCCTATTTTATGAATGATTACTCTGCTTGAAATACTGTACCTATACTCATTTTTCGTGTATTTCGCATATGCCATTTCAAATGCAAAAAATTTATTTTGGGGTGGATCGGTATACACATGCACTATTAGATATGTTTACTATTTGCTTAGTTTAGTAATTATGGACATGAATTCGTGGAGTGGGTGTAGTGTGTTTATCTAGGTACCTGAATCAATATTCATATTCTTTGCCCTGGTCCGGTTATAAATCAATAATATCCCTACAACGGCATAGAAACCCTTTTCATAATTCAGTCATAGCGCATGCTGTCACTTTAAGCAAGCACTATTCCTCCAGCCCCCTAGAAAGCACACCGAGTTCTTAAACAAATCCAAGCCTCCAGCAACCTGGGAAATCCCCGCTGCTATTGTTTTGATTTCGTCCGAGAACTCCTGTAAAGCACTGTAAGAACGACCAGTTCTTAGTGACATCTTTATTGACGTCTTATGTCCATCCTTACGTCAAACCCAGCACCTCTCAGGTATAAATATACCAACGTTGCCTTAAGCAAACACACGGTGGTAATCCTGGAGCAGAGCAGCTATCTACTTCCGAAGAGCCCAGCTGATGCGAGAGCCCACGGACGCTGCCCCTCCCTTTTGACGCCCTGAGAAAGACGCTGTCTTTTCTCTTGCCGAGAAATCCAGCCTCCGGCGTTTCCAGCTTGCCCTCGCGGGTGACTGGGATACCGAGTCCTGAGAGAGAGATACCAGCCCTCCTGCCTTCTAATACCCAGGTACTTAACTGACTAAACCCTTACAGAGAATTCTTGAGTCAGATCCTTGGCAAAACAAACTTAACTTAAACTGCTACTTACTTACTCCTTCCCACGTATTAGGCTTAGGTCAGGTACACCGGGGTAGGCATAGTTAGAAGCACCAGTTGAGTACGATTAGTCAATGTATATATGTATGTATCTGTTTTATCCATTTTAAAGTATCATATGGCTAAGAAACCATATCCATGCTTTTACAGTATTATTTCATAATCCTGATTTTACTATATGCACTTTACTTTACTACAAGTATTGCAATTGTAGCAATTCATTTCTTTTGTATGAGGAAAGAGACTGCTCAATAAATAACACCTTTTATTGAAAACGCCCGTCTCTCTTTTTCTCTGCAATCTGGTGAAACTAAGTACGCACTTATTGACTGAGTGAAATAGCTGCCTTTTGTTTTCACACGACTCTAGAGATACACTCTTATTCAGGGAGAGCAAAGTTGTCATGTTTTATGGTTGTCAGAAACTAAATCCCTTCTTGTCTATCCAAGGACGTTAAACTCCTCCTCGCTTATTCGAGAAAGTTTCTAGTGAACTCTGAGCTAGCTGGCAAAAACTTAAGTCTAATATAGTCAGTAGAGACCTAGTTAACCTCAGTCCTACGTCTACACTACTGAAGATATTATTCCAATGCGCAGAGCCAATTGGGACTATAGGAACTACACTACAGAACATGGAAAGCGTTGTGCGTGGTCGGGTAGGGAGAGCAGAAGGAGTGGATCCCGGGGTGCCGCGGAGCTGGCAAGGTCTCGAGGCTGGTGGAGCCCTGTTAAGGGAGCAGGCTGGCCAACCGCTATGGCGGAAAAAAGAACAGATGGGGGGGGTATGAATTAGAGGAGTGGGTTGTAACTCAATCGGGGTGGTGAGAGAAAAGGAATGGTCCGGGGATGGTGGCATGCCAGCGTTACTAGATAGGGCGGATGTATTGGTGAGAGGTACAAATTCTTTTATGATACCATCAATGTATTTTCCAATCGGTTCCAGGATGGATCCACAACCAGACACGATGGACTGGCTACACACTTGCTAAAAACACTTAAGATTCACCATTGACCTGAAAGAAAATAACCTATCCTTCCTGGACCTATCACTACAAGTAGAAAACAACCAAATTGGGACAGCGCTATTTAGAAAACCCACGGAGCGCAATAGTTGTTGCTCTACTTGAGTTACCACCCACGTGGCCTACGTGATGGTCTACCATTCGGGCAATTCCTACAGATCCGCCGCAACTGTAAGTGGCGTAAGGATTTCTTCAGAGAAGCAGCTGTTCTTACTGAAAAATGTATCTCACAGGGCTACCCTAAGAAGTTGGTCACCAGAGCAAGAAAACGAGCATGGTATAATCACCGTGAAACCTTGTTAACACCCAAACAGAAGAGCACTAATGTTCGCATTTCCTTTGTCTCTACGTTCTCACCAGCCAGCATTAAACTTTCCAAAATCATTGAGGAGCAACTGGAACACACTGGCACCCCTCAACATCTTCAATGATCCTCCCTTGTTCTCATACCGCAGGGGAAAAAACCTCTCTGACCATCTGGTACATGCCATCACATGGCCACAAAATGACACCAGTACAAGATCCGTTCGCATTTCATGGGGCCTACCGCCACTCTTGGGACAATACAAATGCCAGAAATGTGCCCCGTGTTCCGCCACATCGAACACCAAATGTTTTGAACACAATGGAATGAAACATGACCTCAAATCATTTACAAACTGCAGATCCAGGAATGTAATTTACGCAATCCGCTGCCCTGTGACCTACTATACATACGACAAACCACTCAGACGGTCAAAGACCGCATCTTATAACATCGGAGCCGCATCAGGTGTGAGGTGCTGACCGCACCCCTAGCTGCACAGTTCAAAGACAATAACCATGCTGGAACTGATTTCACCTGGATGGTGATTGACCAACCAGCCTTACCAATCAGAGGTGGGGACATCCAGAGACTATTGAATAACGCAGGATTGCCTGTTGTAACACGATTGAGCATGGCCTCAACACTCTTGACGAGTGGAATACCACGCTCACATGGATGCCCCAGTCTCTCTCGCATCTAATCCCTCATCTTTTCCGAATACTGACCCCACCGTAATAAAAATATGAAATATGTTTTTTCCCAGTGACTTTCCCCACCCAGCCAGCTGGTTCACCCTCGCTGGACCTTGAACTCTGCCCCATTTTGGTCAGACTACACCCACATATTTCACCCTGACACTATGTACCCATATTGTTTATAATTCAACATATGAATCATGCTCATTTTGGAAAACATGTCTGTACACAGTGTTTTATTGTGTTTAGTCTGCTTATGTATTTAAGACCTGTATAATGTTTACAAATGTCATTACCCCTCTGGATCATTCGTTTTTGATCCACTAGCACCCTCCCGAGGGATGCCCCCTCCTAGACTTTCTTCCCTTTTTTCCTCCCTTTTCGTCATACCTCACACGCTCTGGTTGTTCTTAGAGCAGACCCCGCCCCCATGACCGTGCCCATGCACTTCATGTTCCCGGCCACTCGCCCCTTCCATACTGCCTGACTAATCCCGGCACAAGATTGATTCCACCAGCTCCTGAATGCAAGTAAGTGCACCCAAGCTGACCATGTTCCCCACTTCCAGCCGCCCGTGTCTCATGGCTCGTCATGCCCCCGTTCTCGTCCCAGGCATAAATGCCCTGTTTTAGCCTGCTCCCCCGCAGCCGGCACCTCCGAGGTTACCGACCAGTGGTTACTTTACTTTTGGGCCTTGCACATCCCCCTCAACCACGGCAATCATTGTCACTCCCTCGTGAGGTCCGTATCATGGTTTTCCGCTGCCCAATCTAGTAATGCTGGCATGCCACCATCCCCGGACCATTTCCCCTCCTCTCACCCCCCGATTGAATCATGACCCACTCCTCTAATTCATATCCCCCCGTCTGTTCTTTTTCCCGCCAGCCAGCTCCCCTTCACAGGGCTCCACCAGCCTCGAGACCTTGCCAGCTACAGGGCACCCCGGGATCCACTCCTTCTGCTCTCCCTACCCGACCACACACAGCGCATTCTGTGTTCCCTCTCCTCCCCCTCCCAATAGGAAGCGTTGCGCTCACCCGCTGACCCGAGTTTCCACAGATCACTCGGGCCCCAGCACTACCGGCCCCCCTGTTGCCCTTCTTGTCCTTGACCACTGAGCAGACCTTCGCTTTCTCTCCCTATTTGTTTCAGATCCATCGTGGGTATCCAGGAATTGCCAGTTACCCCCTTCCCAGACTTACTGTGGACATTTCTTGCCCCTCTGGATACAGCCCATTTCTGATCCATGAGTGAGTCCACTTACCCAGTATTGTTGCGCACTGAGCCGCCTCACTCTTCTGCTTTTACATAGTCACGCGGTAAATTTTAATCATGCGCCCTTTTTAGTCTTGGCCCTCAGTAGTGCCACCTATTCCTTTCCTGTCATCTTCAGGTCCGTTGTATCAGACTTTTGTACATTCGCCTTTTTCTTCTTCCCCAGCACTGTTTCTGTAAATTTTGTAACCAAATCCTGATGATGGCCTAACTTACCCACTGGCCAGAAACGCCGTCGACTTTCACAGCGGAACCCCTGGCGCTTCTCTATTGTGGATACCCCGCCCTAAATTTTTGTATTCATAAAGCAATAATTGTTGGGGTATCTGAAACTGTGTAAAGACCTTTAAAAGTCACTTATTGGTTGTTTTGCACCCACCACGATCGCTGTATATACCCACTTACGTGTCACCTGTGTCGTCACCAGAATCTCACGAGCACTGACACACTGTAGATGTTTGGTTACATGCCATTTAATGTAACACAGTGCTTCCTCTTCATGTGATTGTACATATGAATTACAATATGTGTAACATGAGTAACATTTCAAACATGCTGCATTCTTGTTGATTTATTGTCTCCTTGGCTTCCTTCCCCCTGGATCCATTCCCATGTAAATTAACTGTACCGTGTATAACTGTTCGCCAATTGACACCCTTGCCTGAGACACTGTTGCCTGTTACACATTATTGCCCTAGTCTCCATGGGGTATAAGGGTTACCCCCTGTAGTCCGATACCTACACTTTACATGACGCAGTACATCATCTAATAAGTTATACAGCAAAATCAAAAGGTAAAATACACCAAAAGAAGCTTTTGATATCATCAAACACACACATTATCACAATACTAGGGTATGATCCAGCTCTAGTTGAAATACTATTCATGTTGGGCAGTTTTCATCAGTCTTTTTTCCATTTTACACTTGGGTACCATTTGCCAGTGTACCTCAAACACTGTAAAGCAATTAGCAATGCAGCCAATGAGCTCCACAGTCCGATTGACACTTTTTCCCAATTACGTTTGGTTCCATGCAAGTCTTGGCTTCAGAAAACTACTTGGTCGAGTAAGTATTTTTTATTTTTGAAAATAAATTATCTAACGTACTGCCTCGCTGTATATACCCACTTACGTGTCACCCGTGTCGTCACCAGAATCTCACGAGCACTGACACACTGTAGATGTTTGGTTACATGCAATTTAATGTAACACAGTGCTTCCTCTTCATGTGATTGTACATATGAATTACAATATGTGTAACATGAGTAACATTTCAAACACGCTGCATTCTTGTTGATTTATTGTCTCCTTGGCTTCCTTTCCCCTGGATCCATTCCCATGTAAATTAATTGTACCGTGTTTAACTGTTCGCCAATTGACACCCTTGCCTGAGACACTGTTGCCTGTTACACATTATTGCCCTAGTCTCCATGGGGTATAAGGGTTACCCCCTGTAGTCCGATACCTACACTTTACATGATGCAGTACATCATCTAATAAGTTAAACAGCAAAATCAAAAGGTAAAATACACCAAAAGAAGCTTTTGATATGATCAAACACACACATTATCACAATACCAGGGTTTGATCCAGCTCTAGTTGAAATACTATTCATGTTGGGCAGTTTTCATCAGTCTTTTTTCCATTTTACACTTGGGCACCATTTGCCAGTGTACCTCAAACACTGTAAAGCAATTAGCAATGCAGCCAATGAGCTCCACAGTCCGATTGACACTTTTTCCCAATTACGTTTGGTTCCATGCAAGTCTTGGCTTCAGAAAACTACTTGGTCGAGTAAGTATTTTTTATTTTTGAAAATAAATTATCTAACTTACTACCTTGCAGTACAAACTAACCGTGGAGCTAGAAAGCTTTTAGGAAAATCGCAAAGTGCTCTGTTCATCAAATGTTCGAGCACGTTCAACTGAAGCATTACCCAAGGGTTGTATGCTATAGACATGACAGGCTGAATCCCGCATGCCTCTACCACACAACCAAAACCACATATGTGTCTTAACAACGCATTCTTCTACCACGCATGCCTTTATCACGTACTTTCGTGATAAAGGCATGTGGGGTAAAGGGGTATTCGTGGCTAAGCTCGTGACCCCCCTACCCCTGCCCTAAGCTACAAACTAACCCCTACCCACCCTGAGGTCCAAATACCCCAACCCCTTCCAACCCACACGCTGTCCCTAACCCTTAAACACTACCTCAACCTCCTCTCAGCCCCTTGTGCTGACCCTACAACTTCCCCAACCCCTACCTCTGTCCTTAGGCCTAAAACCCAAACCCCTATTTTTAAAAAGCTACCCTGACACCACTTAGCCCTAAAAACTACCCTGCCCTCCCCAAAACCCTAAAAACGACCCCAACTACCAATTTCCACCCTGCACTGTCCCTAAAAGTACCCCAACCCCTTCCATTGCCCTTAGGCCTAATACCCTAACCCCTAATTAAAAAACTACCCCGAAACAATCCCAACCCCTTCCACTGCCCTTAGGCCAAATACCCTAACCCCAAAATAAAAAAACTACCTGACCCTTACCAGCCCTGATAACATCCCGGCCCTCGCCAGCTCTAAAAACTACTCCAACACTCCACCAGCCCTAAAAACTACCCCTAAACCCCAGCTCCAAAAACTACCTCCAACTCCCCCAGCCCAGAAAACTAACCCCGACCCCCAGACTAGAAAACAAGCCTGACCCCCGCAGCCCTGAAACCTAACTAGCCTGACCCACCCCCCAGCCAAGGCAACTACTCCCAACGCCCCAGCCCAGAAAACTACCCCCAGCCTAGAAAACTACCTTGACCCCCAGCCCAGAAAATTACCCCGACCCCCAACCCAGAAAACTAGCCTCAGTCCAGAAATCTCCAGCCCAGCCCCACTTACCTCAGGGTGGATTTCTTCTATGCCTGGGTGGTAAATTCCGTTCCGTTTGGGGAATTTGCAGAATTTGGGTAATTTCGCGTTCTGCGCAGAACGCGAAATTGCACAAAATTCAGTGTTGCGCGACTTTGCGAAATTTTTTGCTTGTTCGTGTTCTCAAAATGCGTGTTCGCGAGATATTTCCCCCCGAGCACGCAAACAGCAATTGCGAACAGCAAAAAAGCATCACGAACAAGCAATTCCACGCGTTCGCAGAATTTCTGCATGTTCGCGGAGATTTTTTACCGTTTCGCAGAGATTTGCGCAATGCGATTACGGAAAATATGCCCACCCCTAGAAATATTCCTGGGAGGTCTTCCTGCTTCCGTAGCCAGCAGCTAGACCACGCATTGCCTTAACCACGCGTATGCGTGGTTAAGGCAAGAGTTTAGCTTGCGGTGTCGGAACATGTGTGGTTAAGACAGCAGTGTTCTGACTGTTGTTTCCCTTACCCAAGAAACAGGTGGAAAAAGTAGCTAAGGCGTAACCCTCTGCTATCACACACAGTAGAAAGGTGATTACATTCACGAGCTTTGTATTAAAATAGAAATGCTGCAGCATTAGAAAGAAAAGTAAAATATTGTTTATCCTTGAAATCAATGCTTTTGGGAAGTTGTTGAATTTCCAACTTTCCACCGTCTCTAATCTGTGACTTCCTTAGAAGATGCACGTAGTACTTATAGGACACTATGGTTCTCTCAAAATGTCATAAACATCTTACCAGGCATCCCCAAACAGTCTAGAGCTGAAAGGATTAGTATCTTGAAGAGATGAGAACAAATAAAATACCAAGGTCCAAGATGGCTGAGCATTGGCAGGCCATTTATTGTGTCTGTATCTGCTTAATCTAGGCTGCAACCAGGAAGTAGGGCGCCCTGTGCTTGATGTTTATTGCATGTGAGCTCTAGTTTCCAGTACCATTTGAGACTTTCACGAGCAAAGACAGCTCCAGAGGAAACACAAACCGCGGTTGAGGCTGGTATGTAATAGCTTGTCTGCTTTGATTGTTTTAGGAATACTGTTTTTCTGTGTGTATGGTAATTGTTCGTATATGTATAGTAAATAGCAAAGTAAAAAATATAAATGCAGAGCAGAACAATGCATAATGACACAACCAGCATAAGCTCCGAAATTTCCTAATAATAATAACCCGGACCCTGCAATGTATTGCAGTGTATCCTAGGTTTTCTTAGCTCCCTGTGTATTGCACATTTACTAGAAATCTTGATCCGTTGTGGACAATGCTCTGGTTATTGATTGCTGAAGAGCCGGGCCCAATCACTTAAAGGAAAATATTATTTTCAAGGAAGGTTTCATAAAGAGACACGTGATCAGTTCATTTTTTTTTGTGTCTAAAGCACAATGTTTGTGAATTTCCGTCAGAATACAAAATACATTTTTTCTAACCATGAGCACAATTTAATTTTTTTGCATAGCCGTTGTATATGCCAACGATAATTGTTCACCATAGCTGTGAGACATAATGGTATTAGTGGCAATTGAATGGTCTGAGTCAAAAATTGCATTCTGTAGTAGGAAAAGTAGTACTGCTATAGTAATGTAGTAATACTTACTACAGAATGTAATTCGCACACCTAGGAGTGTAAGTCTTCACATCTTTCTATGGGGAGATATTCACACATGTAGGCTTAATTAGTAGAAGACGTGGAATGTACCAGAGGGAGTGGCTGGAGAAAAAGGGCATACCTACTACTAATTGGGATGAGTTATGGGGCAGCTAAAGTGGGGTTTAGTGAGGGACCAGCACGCAACCAAAAAACGATAGTCCCATTGCTTTTCACAAACTGCAATTCTAAAGTTACTATATTATAAATGGACTTAAACATTAATAATTATACTCCAGCTCAGAGTTGGAGTAAGTCCAGCACCACACATAGCCAACCACTTGTACTCCACTTTCCTCCCATACAAAAACCCTCAGATACCATTGGAAAAGCCCTGATGGCCTGAGAAACACTCACCAAAGAAGAAACAGCCAACAACATGAGAACAGTCCTCTAAGGAGCACCTACAGACCACTACCCTCACAACATCTACAACATGGGAGTGGCCCCTATCATCAGAGTTCTCACTTGTATCATGAGTGCCTCCATCACTTCTGAGATGTTCCCTGATGCCTGGAAACACGTAATAGTCAATGCACTGCTAAAGGAACCCTATGCAGACAACATACATTTAGTAAACAACCACCCAATCTCCCTTCTACCATATCCAGCAAAAGTGAGAGAAGAAGCCATAAACAAAAAACTCTATTACCTCCTCAACACACATCAACTGCAAAACCATGTAATCAGGTTTATAGCTGAAACACAGCACTGAGACTGCCCTCACCCCGGCAATCGCTGACATCAGGACCATGAAGACATAGCAGCCCTTATATTACATGACCTCCTCACAACTTTCAACATGGTCTGACACTCCACTATGATCAGAACACTAAACAAGACTGGCATTTAAGGACACACCCTCAACTGGATTTGTTCCTTTCTCACAGGAGGAACACAAAGAGTCTACCTGCCACCTACACATGGAAGTCCAAGAACCTTATATGTGGAGGATCATCCATCAGCCCAATGTTATTCAACATTTATATGACTCCACTAGCGGACCTCATCAGATAATGTAACATCAGCATATTCTCCAATACAGGTGATTCGCAATTGTTATTCTCCCTATTAGACAAGACCCCAACTACAAAAACATCTTCGCCACAAGCATAATCATGAGAACCACATGGATGTGTGTGCATGTGTATATATTTTTTTTTTCACTGAAAAAAACAAAGGTTACAGAGACATTATAGTTAGGCTCAGAATTTACACACACAAACCATAAAAATTCAGCAGTTGTAGTTAGTTACAGTTATAGTTAGTTATCCCGACAAACTATAACTCGTGTCCTAAGGTAAATATAATTAACTAAAATATTAGTAAACAGGAACTCACCCTTAAACAGTTAAAACAGTTAAAAAATACAAACTAACTCCCTCAGCCCCCACTAGCTATCAACAAGCATTTAAAATTAAACTAATGTACTTTTTTCTCCAACAAAAAAGAATCCACATTGCAGCACCCCCAATGGACAACCTGAAAATAAAGTCTTCAACATCCAACAACAACAGATATGTAAATATGAAATAGAAAACTAGTAGCATAATTTTGTATGTAAACAACAAATACATTATAAATATGTTTTTTCTTTATCTTATTGCACTATTTTCAGACATAATAACAGAAACATCAAGACACATCACATCTCAGAAAGGAAAACAATTATTATCTCACAGGAGCTACACTTGCAGCGAAGAAAGTACAAGCACGGAAACTATCTATTGGAAATGTATTAAATATTACTCTAATGTTTGTTAGGGAAGGGCAAGAATAACAGATGACGTTATAACTGATGTAAGGGAACACAACCACCGAAATAGAAGCAAGGCATCTATTACAAGATTTAAGAGAGGCTAGCACTAGCTCCCAAGAGCCCACTACTAAAATCCTAAAAGATATATTCCCTAAAGTCCTCTAACTCATCACATGCCAGCTACCAGCAATAGCCACCTTCAAAAACACTGAATTCCACAAACTAAAAAAGCAAACAGTGATACTCCTCCAACCTTTAGAAAATATCTAGATAATCAAATACCTGAACTCTTAACACCCACATATAATGAGGGACCCTTCCTCTTATATGATAACCATGACAATGAAAATCGTATCCTAATATCTTCTAGGACACATAACTTATTCAAGCTAAGACAATGCCAAACATGGTTGATGGACTAGACATTCAAAATGTGCCCTAAATCATTCACTCAGATAAACACCAAGCATGGTGAATATCAAAACACTAATATACCATTCCTATACGCCCTACTACCTCATGAACAATGTAGCACTTACTTTAAATACTAAACCTCATTGAAATGAAATCAAACAGATACTCCCCACATAAAATAATAATCGATTTTCAAAATGCCATGATTCAAACTATCTTAAAGCTTTACCAACAAGGCTGTCACTACCATTTTAATCAAAGCTTAGGGAGGCGCCAATAAAAATTTCAACTAAGTGTAGAGCATACAACAAACAGTAAATTTGCCTTTGAAATTAAAAACAAAAACATGGCTGCACTAGCTTACGTCCCTGTCTCTGAGGTACCTAAAAACTACAACTCCTTTATAGAAAGTCCTTTCTACCTGCAAAACACACCCAAACTAAGCCCCCTAATGGATTATTGTGAAGAAACTTGGGTTGGCAGACTGCACCACTCTGGAAACAGATGCTAACCCAAATTACAAACACCCTGGTGGAATGTATACAAAATCACCATGACTCAAGAAGCCAAAACCAAAAACACTGTAGAAGGTTGGCACCATGACTTCCATTCCACACTAGGCGTATCCAAAATTCACTCTATTACATTTATGGAAGCCCTACAAAAAGAACAAATCCACCATCAACCACAAATAGAACAATCTGTAACCCAAATGAAACCCTAAAGTTAGCAGAAAACCAATAAAATGCATAATATCCTACAATGTCAAGTACAACTCTTAATTATTAACAAAGAAGTACATACTTAGCATCAATAGTTAAAATCCTATTATAAAATAACTAATATTCTACACAATAAATCAAAAGAATAATTCAAACCACCATGACTAAAATATTTTTAAATAAATAATAAACATACTATTTTTATACATCATGTAAACAATATATACAGCTGAAATTTCAAATAAGCCTGATGAATAGAATTATTATGCATATAAATTATGTAAAAAAAAACTAAAATCTCACCAAACACAAACCTAGAATTAAAAACAAAATTGAATAGGAAACATTAATGACACATAAAATATATTTAGCTAGCACATACAATTGACCTTTCCCACCCACAACAAGTACCTTAAATATAACTTACTTTTCCTTAGCTGTAGATCCTCCTCCGTATCCATGTATTCATAAATATAATCCACCAAAAATTGAAAAATTACTTCTAAAAAGCCCACAAAAATGCAAAATTCATGCACAGCCAATAGTGATCCATCAAAGCAATCCAGAATATTAAAAAAAACATAAAAATGGTTTTAAAAAAGAAACCCTCCTGAAAACGTGAAAAATGGAAGGAAATCAAAATTAAAAATATTGGTTTACTAGAAACCAAAACTGATTTCCTTTAAAAAATAAAAAAAACTCGATCTCCAAGCATCCATACAAAACCTTGGAATTCACAAACCTGTAAAATAGGCTACAATACCCAGTCACAAAACAATACCTTAAACTTAGCATATAGATCACAATTAATCAACACAATGCACATAATGTAACATAATTTAATAATACATTACTAACAACTCTACCTAAGCCTAGCCGAAAACACTAGTGAACCAAATTCATAAAAAGTATGAATAAAGCTACCAAAAACTGAAAACCAACACTATAACTATGAATTACAAGTAGCCCCTATGACCTTTTACCCTCAAAACCCTATATAAAAACTTAGTAAATGTCTTCCCTGTTCTGATGAACTGCTGCACCTTCCCACAAGTTACTTTCAGAAAAATGCACTAAAAGTGAGACAAACAGACTACAAAATTGAAGTTAGCTATAAAACTAAATAGCACCTAAAGAAAACTAAAAAATGCCATCTCCCCATGGAAAACAATAGGGATTTGATTTAAACATGTTAAAAAAGTTTTTAAAACATGTAAAGGCAGAAGGAATAGGACTTTGGGAGCCCCTAGCAGAGCCCCTGTCTCTTGTGGGCCTCTGCTATGGTTATATATATTATTCTAAGAAATACTTAGGGCATTTAAAACAAAAAAATGTTACTTTTGCATTCACTATCAATAAATATCCAGAGTTTAAGCAATTGGCTCAAAATTTTAAATAAAGAAACTGAATTAAATGTGTCAAGTATATGCCTAGTTTTTAACACATTAGTGAACTGATACCAAAGTCATTACGAAAAAAATAAAAATTATTTCCTGATAAAGAATAAATTCTCCAGTCTGCTAGGGGCCAAAATGTGAGAGTTCTTCTTCTATGCAGCTCCACGGCAAATGAAAATATCACAAGGAGCCATATCACATTATTTGCCACAATTTTGGGCTGAGTGGTGTCTTAAGTAGATGAAGATCTGAAGCAGCACTATTTGACCACCTTAGACAGTGATAAATGGTTGCTTGTCAGAGGAACGTTCAAGGTATGTGCTGCAAACATAGCAGCATCTGTTGATATATTTAAAATAAACAAGTGAACATATAGTTATAGCATTCATAAAGCAATATATTAACATATTGAAAAGATAACGGCAAACAGTCAAAAAAGAGTAAATACAAGAACCACATCACACCATAGGAAAATCACATTGCGATAATCCATCACAAAAACACAGCACCACCTAAAAGCAGTAGAACACATCACCTTGACAACAAAAATGCACACAGTGTCATGTAGTTCCTAAACATACATAGGATTTGAGTGTTTAGACAACATAAAGTAAAGGGTTGGTGTCCAGACTGATTCCAGACACCCCAAAGGATATGTTAGCCTTTAGACCAACTATCTCACAGTGCCACCATAAACCCCCTAACCTTAACAAGGAGCGAATAGTTTCTGGCACCTATTGAACATGACAATCCTTGATCCTTCAGGAATCGTGTAAACAGGGCAGGACTTTTCGCTCAGTGAATAAACGATGGGGACGTTTTCAATAAGCATTTATTGAACCAGCGCCATTCTAGTATAAAACATGTTTGCTACAACAACCATTAGACAGAAACAGATGTATAGGATTGCAAGCACTAATAGAGTAAATAATAGGCAGAATTCTACCATGGTGCTAAAACTGTGAAAATGTACATATACATATACGCGTTCTCCTATGATGCAAACCCTACCTAAGATTACCTAAGTGTACTGGGCATGTGTGTGAGTGTTAAGCGAAGAATCACCTAGGAAAGAGCCAACACCATTATCAGATGGGAGAGAACGAGGGGCCCCGTCTTTGTCTCGAGTTGGACACCCCGCAAGGGATGTCGGACTACTGCATGTTGTAGCTTCTGCAGGCTGGGACCTCAGCATGTAGTGTCCGCATGGAAGATTCTCCTTTGCCTATCTAGTCTTGGTATGGTTCTTTTATAACCTTCAACTAGCCTCAAGTTCCTTACACAATCGATATGTTGTGAGTACAATTATGTAAATGAGCCTAAATCAATACCTGCAATTATGAAAAGTAGTTATTTTGCCCTAGGATGAAGATGACCATGACTATTGTACCGAGTATGTTAACCCTGTTATGTACATCAGGTGCAGAGACTTTTTTAAGAAGCTTCATGCATAATAAATGAGGGTAGTTTCAGGGAAACCAATCAACATTTATTCAGCACATAAATGGGTATAAGGTCAGTACTAGAACCCTGATGCGGTGCAAAGTAGGACAAATGTAGGTAAAAAGTTGTGTAGCTACCTAGGCCTAGATTGGGGTACATAGGGGCACATAACAACAGCAAACATGAACAGATATTCTTGCCAGATATTACCACTTCACTGTTTCTATGTAGGCCTGTGCGGAGTTCCGCTATACAGAACTCCACGAAGTGAGAAACAAATTCTGTGGAGTTCCGCAAGCAGCTGAGTGCAGCATGAACTCCTGTTCGCGCGGATCTTCCAGCCACTAGGGTATAAATTCTACCCGAGGGACAGCTCTCGCTCGCCAACCTACAGAGAAGACCACTCGGAGTGCAGAAAACTCTGCTGCGCGTAGTGCAGAAAACTCCGCACACAATTACGAACGGAGCAGAGTTCACCGCCCGGGCCTAATAATATGGTGGTAAAAGGTGTTTACAGCTTACCACCAAGGATATCGAATGGGCCCAGCCAAAAAAGATTTGTGATATGGCACCATATACTAAACCACCATCAGAGTCGGCTTAATCTCAGTTTATTTAAACAGGCTGCATTCACATTTGAATACATATATTTTACGCGGAAAACATGTTTGAGTTCAGAATGTGAATAAGCATAATAAATTGCCATTTTAATCTTTTTACATTCTCTGCTGGTTTAAAGATAGAGGTTAAATATCAGGCTGTCTTCTAACAAATTGCTGGTTACTCTTTTAATGTGGAGATGTTGTTTACTTTTCATTCCCTGACTGCAAAGTGAGAGGATTTTGTAAAGTGAACTATGTTACAATCTTGCCGGGCTACAGTCAGGGCCACTATAATTATGTGGGTGTGGTGGCCCAAATTATGCGGCAAGGTTAACTTAATTATGCAGCAAGAAAACACAAATTAAGCTACTTAATGTGGCACATTTTGTGGTAGTTTTACTTCATTATTTTGACATTCTTACATGCAGCACCTTCAGTAAATTTTGATCCCTTTGAGCACAAAACAACATTTCTTTGTTAAAATCTGCAGATTTTGGAGCAGATAATGGGTTGTGTGGCAAATACTGCAATTTCAAAATTATGTGGAAAATGGCGCAGCCACAGAATTGCATAATTCCTGTGTCCCTGCAGGACGTGTGGAAAAAATACTGTAGGATGTCATATTGTGTCTAATACACCAAAAATTACATACCTTTAAATGGTCTGTAGAAATATTTCAACACATATCAGCAGTTATGAAATCACACATGAAGCACATTTTGTTTTGTAATTCTTAATGCTGATGGAAACTAAGAATTTAAGGGTTCAAAACAAGTTTTGGTGATGCACAATGAAACATTTTGTATTGTATTGCAGCTTTTGTATAGCACTTACTAACCTATGTATGGCACTGAAGCTCTTAGGTACATGGGCAGCAAGCCAACCTAGATATAAAGGGCGGTATGTGGTTGAAAGGGTGTTGTCATTGATTTGTGATCCTATGTTGGAAGAGTTTTCATGTCATGTGTGATGACCACTGAGGGATGGTTATTGTGTTATAGGATGCAGTGCACAGCATTCTGGTGGATGATTAGGTGTGAGAGAAAAATACATACAGCATATGTTTTTTCAGTATGCGGGCAGCTTTGAATAGCTCTGTATGTCCCTTTATGTCTCGTGATTATAGTCTGCTTCTATGGTTACTGCACTAGATTGTCCAATCAGATATTTTGTGTATAGTTATGTGCCTGAGCTGACATGATTGGAGGGAGTTAGAATTGGAGAGATCTGCTAGGATATGCATTGTTACTATCATTCCATACCTGAGTGTCGTTGTGAGCAAATAAAGAAGTGGCCATAGAGTATAGATTTTTCATTGAATTGTTTTTATTGAGTTTTTATGATTAACACATTGTTAGCCAGGAAAATGTTGCATACCTATTCCACTGTTATAGATTTGTTGGATTATACTGACTTAAGCGTAAGATCGCATCAGGAGCAGTGTTTGGGTTTGTTTGTTTAGTACAGTAAACACAATCATATCCTTGGGGAGGGGTGTGCAGATTATATAAGTAGTTGTGATTATGACAGAGTGACATTAATAGCGGTCCAAGCAGATCAGTGCCAAATGCGAGTGTAGAAGCCAGGAGGGGGAGGCAACATATACTTCTATCAAGTGGTCCCCAAATGCCGGGGCAGCGGTATCAGTACTTATGCCAACCAGTGTGCCATTTTTGGGCAGGTAGTTCTCTTCAGTGAAACTCATCACCACTTTCATCCATTGTTCTGCCAAAGGTTTCCCACGGACACCCTTGTACCCCTCTAAATGCAAAGCAGCTCCCGTTGCCAATGTCCAATTCTTCACCTCCTTTTTCCAGCCTCTATGTAGCAGGCCGTCCGTTGGCTTTCAATGAAGAGTAATATCTCTATGGGCTACACTTAGGGCCAGATCTAGAAACCTGTTGCCCGCCTTACTAGATGGTTCTCTACTGTAAAGTCCCAATAGGTAAAGTGTAGAGTGCCTGTCTATTTAGCATTCGCACTAGATCTGCTGTGAACTCAGTCCAAAATCTTGTGATCATTGGGCAGGACCATGCCATTTGTGCAGAGTCCACATTAACCGCCATGCACCAAAGCCATAGTGTATAGATATTTGGGACATGGGTCATGGACTAGATTAAAGTTCTCCAACTGATCCGCAGTGTGTGGCAGATCTCTTCAGTTATTCCATGCCTGTTCAATTAGTGATGGCTGGTTTATTGTATGCTCAGTACTGGTGATGGACAATCCATGTAGCTGATATGATTTATGTGAATGTAACAGTCGCGGGTTACAGGTGGTTGCCAACTGCTGAGTGTTGTGGTATTAGTATTAGTGTGAGCCAGAAATGTTGTATGTGAAATTACATGACTATATATTACCCCAGCACCATAGGTCAGCCCACCTTAATTCACCGGCCAGCAGTTTGCTAGTTGGGTTGTTTCGAATTTGTGGGTTGTAAGCTGAAGATTGAGCTTGACTGTGTCTCTGGGTTATTTTTCCTGAATGTGTAGGGGTGTAGTTATCTTGGAAATAGCCATGTTTCCATCTGTCTTCTGAAGTATATATGTTCCTGGATGATTCAAATGCTGCCAAGTAGTGAGTTCCAGATCTTGGCAACTTGTATTGAGAAAACAGTGCATCCTGCTGATTTCTTATGGTAAGATGGTCTAATGAAAGCTTGGAAGGCAGTTTCCTGTTTTGTTTGTATTGCTTGAATTTAGCTTCTAAGTGTAGCGGTCCCTTTTCTTGGTGGCTCTGTGGACAATGCGAAGTGCCTTGAACATTGCCCTTCATGCTATAAGCAGGCTGTGGATTGATTACAAGACTGGAGTTATGTGTTCTCTTGGGTGACGTTGAAGAAGAAGTCTTGCAACAGCATTTTGGAGGAGTTGTATTTTGGGTATGATAAATAAGGTTGCAACAAGGTATAGGCTGTTGGCATAGTGAAGCTTCGAGATTAGGAGTGTGAGGGAAGCTTGCAGTTTCTGTTGGTATCCAAAGTATGGGAGGATACAACGTAGTTTTTTATTGAATGGAAGGCACTCTGTTAGGTGTTATTAACATGTGGTATTAATTACAGTTCTGAATCCATGGTTACAGTAGGGTTGTGACTCCTCTTGATATTGTTGGAAGGCCTCATGTTCCTTTTATCATATTGCTTGCGGCTGGTATTTTTGCCATTGTCCGCAGTTCATAATCTTTGTCTTTAGATTTAGATTGTTATTTATCTTCCATGTGTTTATGACTCGAAGGCATTTATTAAGTTGTATATTGTAGTGGTCTTCCAGACAATCCATTTTCAAAATGATTTGAGTGTCATCTGCATAGCTATAATAGGTGAGGCTGAATGATTCAATCAGGTTTGGTAAGGGGGTTAGGTAGTTGAATAATAGAGGAGATATAATGGGCCCCTGAGAGACACCAGTGTTGTGTGTGAGGAGCTGATATGAAAGGTGGTACAAACATTAGTTCACAGTCACAGCTGAGAGGTCAAGAATTCAATGCACATTAGCAGAACTCCCATGTCACTGTGCCTGCCCATCAACCGCTCCTCTGACTGGACATAGAACTAATGTCCTCAGCCAGGCCACAGTCCTCAAATAGACCTATCCCGGACTCACACAATCACTTATCCTTTACCATTCCTACCTGTCTTTGTGGTTGATGTCTATCAAAAGTGTCATTTTGTACAGCACCTTTTGCACAACCTGCCTCTAACTATGAGAGTTGTATGCCAAAGTCGGAGGCTGCTTCAAGTCCATACAGTTTTGACTGGTGCTTTTGATCAAATGTAATTAAACTATTCATCTTTTGTCACAACCTTATATTGAAATTCATTGTGGGACCTTCCCAACTTCTCCTCAAAAAATGGCATCTAAGCTCCATATAATTGCAGCCCTAAAATGTTTCAAACACACTGTACACTGCTAATTTCCCAAGATTTTCTCTCTGGAAAATTAATTTAAATTAGTGTCAAGGTACATTAAAACTTCACTTATGAAGTTTTGGCAGGATTAAGAAACTTTATGAAGTAGAGGATTTTCCCTATCATTACGGGAATTAACACCTTCAGCGCGGCGCAAATTTTCGCGCTGTGCTGAAGGTTCTAATGAGCCTGCTGGCTCATGACGGACCGGTTCCGTCATGAGCACATGCCAACCGACGCTCATGACGGAACCGTTCCGTCATGAGCATCGAAGGGGTTAAGGTTTATCCTTTCAAGCCTGACTTCAAGGTGTCATTTGCAAATGCAGAATGTCCCAGGTAGGTCATCCTCCCACAGAGAAATGTTGAGGGTGGAGTCTGGACATCCATCACCTGAAGTAAGATGTGTGGGTGGGGTGGATTTGAGATGAAGCTAGCTTACTTTTTTTTAAACTTCATACGCTTTGATTTTCACAAAGCTCAAACAATTTTGAAACTACACAAAGTTGCAAGTTAGCCTACTTTACAGCTTTATACCTCTCTATTTTAAATCCCATCCCATCTAATCGGTAGAATGTAAAGATGGATAGTGGAAAGTTGATTGAGTGTGCTTTATTATGTACCTTAAAAATCCATGTATTCTTTCACATAGAATTACATGGTGTGCACCCTGAATATCGGAACTAAAATATTGATGGCACAGAATATCGAGGACAGTATATTAGGGAGGAGAGATTAGCAAACATATTGACAGATAAATATAGATTTTTATACCTTACTCCACATATATGTATCTATGCGATATATATCTCTTCATGGCATGTAGATATGGAGTTAGGAATATTAAATCTCTAGTTCCTAATCTCTAGGCAATGCTAAAAATAGGCCCAAATAACTCTTCATTATCATCAGGCAACAAACTTCCAAGCCCCCTTCATCCTCAATGCAACCCTCCAAAGACCTCTGTGATAACTTTGCCAACTATTTAAATGACAAAATCACTAACATCGAGCTCTCCCTGGACGGTCACCACAGCCCCCCCACACAAGCTCCAGCCAGAGGACAAAAGATATCACACCCAATCACTGCCCAAACAGCTGGAAATCCTTCAACACCATCTCCAAGTCAGGGATCATCAAAATGATTTCCTGTTCCAAACCCTCAGCACAATTTGGAGACCCCATCCCTGCCCAAATGGCCAAAGAGCTCAAACTCACCCTAGCCCCGCACTGGACCAAGTTCATTAACAGCTCCCTGAGAACCGGAATCATGCCTGACAGAAGATGTGGTCTTACAGTGGTTCTCCTTCATCCTGCCGAACCACACCCAATGAATAAAAATGAAAAACCACATGTCTGACCTAATACCTGTTGGACTTGGCCCTTCTGGCAGGTTCACCCCTAATCTTTTTTGCTTTTTGTATGTGATCTGTGTTAGTGATTTTTGGTCTCTGCACACTTTTTCCCTGTGTCCCAGAGTAAAGTGCGTGCGTGTACTGAGGCTGGCCTGCCCTCCCAAGGGAATGCATGGGGAATGTGTGTGTCCATGTTAATTCCTGATGTGTGGGGAGTGCAGGCTCGAGTTTGGTATGTGCGAACTCGTGAGATTGAATGCTGCGCAATGATGTATGTGGCGTGTATGTGTCTAGTGGGGAAGTGCCACTTCTAGACATTGGTATGTGTGTGCAGTGAGTGTGCTGGCGTGTGATTGGGTGGAGCTGGCTGGGGTGCCAGGCTCCATGAGTCATGATGGGTCTGCCCGGTGGTGAGTGGAGAGATTATCATGAGTGATATGAGGGAGGGGTACACCTGGGTCCTGAATAGGGCTGGGCTTTCCCCACACAATGCTGGCTCCACCCCCTGTGGTGCGTCTAATGACCCTAGCCCTGCCAGTGAATAGAGTGAGGGCTGCTGCTGGGCACCAGGAGGACCACCACTTGGACTGCCTCCCTGCCTGGAGGCCCAGTGAGCTGGCTCTGGGCCCAGCCTTGCCCCCCTGCCTGCCTCCAGAACTTTGCTGAAGCTTTATTTTGCTTATAGCGCTGGGAGCGATATATCCTTTGCCCCTAGCGCTTGGGAGCGCTTTATTTTGCTTATAGCGCTTGAGACCGCTTTATGTTGTCACCAGCGCTTCCTTTGCTCTCAGCCGTTGCCCACCCGGCATTTGACCCGGATTGGCCGAGATTTTCAATCCCCTGGCAGGTGCCCACCCTGCCCGGGACCTTGCCGCTGGTTTTGTTGTTCAATTCGAGGGAGCCCACTCCTCGGTTGTCCAGAGGAAACCACCCCCGCCGGCCCGTAGATTCTCCGTGAGGCGCTGTCCCACCTCCCCACCCCAGGGCCGCGCTGCTATTGGCCGCAGCCTCGGCCCAGGGCCGCGCTGTGATTGGTGTGAACGCCCCCGATGCAGGAGGCTAGTCCGAAGGGCTGCATAGGATTGGCAGCCCCGCCCGCCGCACCGGAGGAAGAGGAGTCCGGCCGCAAGTACCGCGAGGCCCCCATGCTATGAGGGAGAGCCCCGGAGTAGTAGAGGAGCCGGGAGACCGTAGCGGAGCCCCGCCCGCCTCCAGCGAAGTCCGGAGCAAGTGAGCTGGTGAGTGCGGGTGGGCCATGTTGGTTCTCCCGGGCGGCCTCATTGTTCTTAGAGCCCCGAGAGGCTCCACGCCCGCATTCCTGTGTTGAGCCCTGAGAGGGCTCCGGGGGCATTTCCGTTCTCGAGTCCCCCGAGGAGGGACTCCAATGACGGCCGCATTTTTGTGATTGGAGCCCCGAGGGTACTGGGGGCAATTTGTGTATTTAGAGCCCGAGAGGCTCAGACCGGCCCATTTGTTCTTCGAGCCCAGAAGGGCTCACGGAACCCCCTTTGGTTAGTCAGAGCCCACGAGGCTGCAGGGCCCCTCAGTTGTTCTTCGAGCCCAGAAAGGCTCACGGCGCCCCCTTTGTTTGTCGAGCCCCTAGAGGCTCCAGCTACAGTTGTTTTAGAGCCCCAGAGAGGCTCTTGAGTGCCATTTTGTTTGTTTAGAGCCACGAGGCTCTTGGGGGATACGAGTGCTTCGGTCAGAGCCTGCGAGGCTCCCACGTGGGCCCATCATTATTGCTAGAGCCTGCGAGGCTCCCACGTTGTGTTTGGCCCCATTGTTGTTCCTGAGCCCACGAGGCTCCAACATCGACCCCATCAGTGTCTTCAGCTGCCCATCACTTAGTGGGCAGTTGCTACGTTTAGGCTTGTTCTTGGCTGCCTGCGCAGCCTGCCTTGACATTTTGGGACTAAGGGCATTTGAGCCCTTGCGAGGCCAGTTGGCCTGAGGGACAGTTCTGGTGTTGTGCCTATGTGCACCTTGCGCAATTTGTGATTTACTTGCTAATGTGATTTCTGCGCAATTGTTATTACCTACACCTCTGAATGTTTTTATGCATCATGTGTTTTGCTTCTTTCCCTTTGCTATGTGTTTGATGCTTAGGTGATTGTTTTTCCTTCTTTAAGTCCTGCTAGTAAGGTCCTGGTTCCCCGCGTGATTTTCCTAAGGTGGTTAGGGTTGCTTAGGAGGTATTTACCCTTTACCAGTAAGTCCTGGTTGTGTGCTACATGTACTATTTTGGTGCTACAGTCATTATATGTTCTAGGTGCTAAGTGTTATTCCTACCAGAATTATTATTCCTACAAAGTGCTAATTACAACAAGTGCTAGTTTTAAAAGTGCATACCCCTGACAGTGGTCCAGGTGGCCCTGTCCTGTACATAATCCCCTGTAAATTCTGCCCGTGCCTATTGGCACATTGTAAAGTGTGTGTTTTTATCTAATGTGTTTTGCTATAATACAAAGGCTATTTTTTATATAACCTTGTGTGGAGTTTCCTTTGTGGTGGGCCTTGGGAATTGTTGCTGGGTGCGCGCACAAACGCTTTACACATCGCCTCCGAGATTAGCCTTGCTGCTCGCGTCACGTTACCTAGAGGGTGAGCAGGGGTTATCTTGGGGTGTAACTCCCTTGCCCTGACTTGGGAATGGTGATCTCTGACTGACTTTGGCGCGAGCCTTGGCCAGCCAGGGATCCCGTTTCTAACATTGGTGGCAAGCCTTCACTACAAAACTCTGCATTTTTAGATAACCACATTTTGGGGATTATTGTTTTTTTGGTGAAGTTCCAGTATTTCTTCTCCTGAAAGGTGTCATTTTGTAATTGTGTCCAGTACATTTGTTCCCCTCCCAGAGTTGGTACCTGTGTCGCTTAGGGTCAGGTTGAGAAATCAGGGGTAGTAGAAACTGCCTTACCTAGGGGGTGTGTGTGTGAATGAGTGGTGTGTTACACTGGACAGAGGAGTGCGAGTTCTCTGAGATAGGGAGCTTGCTGAATTTGTTTTTTAATTGTATACTCCTGTTCAAGCTCAGACCCCTAGGTTCCCTGTGTCAAACTCTCCTTGAGACCCTGCGCCAAAATGGAGCCTGCTTTTGATCTCTGTGGTCTTTTTAGATACAGTAGGTTAGAGCTGGTCAGATTCTGTGAAGAGGGAGGCATGGAGGTGAGTGAGTCGGATACTCAGTCCCAGCTTAGGGACAGCTTGATCCAATGGCAAAAGGGTCAATGGGATCTTGAGCGCAGTGAGGAAGATAGGGCCCGGGCCGCACGCCAGGAGGGTGGTGAGTCTGTGTGGAGCCCTGAAGAATCTGAAGAGGATGAAGATGACAGCAGATAGTTGCCCTTGCTGGGTCCAGTATCAGGTGCAGCACCCCATCCTTTGTCCTGTCCCCAGATGAGTGGTTAGATAGGAGGGAAGAGCGGGAGCACCAGCTAGCGATGGAACGGCTCAGGTTAGAGCATGCCCAGCTAGAGGCTGAAAGGGCCTTGTTCAGGGAGAAGATAACCCTAGAGGGTAGGTTATCCCCTGCGCACAGTTTTGATTTTCTGGATTCCCCGGGGAGGGTTGAGTCCAGTGGTGGCAGCTATTTAACTTTCAGTGTAGAAAGTCCCACTCCCAGTTCCCCAAGTATGGTACCTGTTTCCCCAGAAGAGGAGTTCAGGTTGAAGTTCAGGAACCTTAGGAAACCACCTCACCAGTCTTGGGAAGATTTTGAGGATGACTGTTGTGGGGCACTGTGTGATTGGGTAGAGGGTCCCACGAAATATGATTGGGGCGAATTGTTCGACATGATTGTCAAAGAGCACCTGCTCAGTTATTGTTCACCAGGATTGCGCCAACACCTGTTAGGGTGTGGATGGTCTACAGCATGTCAGCTTGCAGGTGAAGCAGACCGCTGGGAAAGTGCGAGAGGTTCTTTAGAGTCATTAGTGAGTGATTCCAACAATAGTGGGTCATGTGTCCTCCAGCCCAGCGTGGTGGAGGAGGGTCAGAGTAGCCCAGCTAGGTCCCAGTATAGTGAGGAGGGTGTAGGGGCTTACTACCTGTCTCAGTAGAGCGGGAGTGAGTGTGTGACCGAGAGTCCCCAGACGCCCGAAGCCCTGCCTCAGAGCCTGGATGGTTTCTTTAGGGAACAACAGGTTGGGGACCTAGGCTTGCCTGTTAGTCCACTTGAGGGAGATCTCCTAGTGTATAGAGGACCTGGAGCATCTGTGAGTGGAGCTTCTATTGTTCTAGAGTCTGGCAGTTCCGCACCGGTAGGGAGGGTACAGGAGTCCAGCGCAAGGAGTGATTGGGGAATAGTATGTGAGTCCCCAGAAGTCCTGGAGTGCCAGGCAATTATTCCACTGAAGGTTTTAGACCAGAGGTTGGGAGGCCAGGTTCAGGTTCAGCCTGACCTGAAGGGTGGGACTACTGTAATCAGTGTCCTGACCGGTTCTTCTTCCAGAGGTACCGCCCCGGTTGGGAGGGAGCAGGACTCTGAAATGGGGTGCAGAGGGTGGGAGAGCCCACCTCTGACCCCGGTGCAACCTGAGGGGTTAAACCCTAGGTTGGGAGAATGGTGTTCTGAGGGTACCCCTCGCAGGACGACCTCAAACAAGTCACTCAATCCCTAGTGTTGTCCAGACTAGACTACGGGAACGCAACACTCACAGGAACAGCAAAGTCTCACCTTGCTCCCCTCAGATCAACTCTGAATGTGGCAGCCAGAATGGTCACCGGAGTCAAGAAATACGAACACATCTCCCCGGCTCTCAGACATCTAAAAGGGCTCCCAATCAAAATGTGTGCCAATTTAAGAACTGCCTGTCTCACGCACAAAGCCCTGCACACTGGAAAACCTGCATACCTGTCTTCCAAACTCAAGAAGGCAGGCCAAACAAGGTCCCTTAGGAGTACAAACACTCTACTCCTCATTCGATCCCTCTCAGGAAATGCGCCCAGAATATGGAACTCCATCCCAGTCCCTATCAGGACTACCCCTCCTTCGTAAAATTCAAAAGACAGCTCAAAGACTTCTTCCTCAATGGATCTCTCCCAAATGGATAGCTGTCGCCCAAGCGCAGAATCCTGACCACTATGACTCGCCGCCAGTTTAAATCTAAGTCTCCAACTTCGTTCACCCCTCTCTTGTTCCCTGAACTTCTCCCCCCTCCCCGAATGGATGTCGTTCATGAGTCAATGTATACACCATCGTTATATTGTTGTGATTTCTATGCACCAAATTTTTGTAAAGCGTGCAGATACTGTCAACTCGTCATGAATCAATACTTATACTACTGCCATACTATGTAACCTCTCCGCTGCTAATGTGGTAAAGCGCCCTGATACCTTCGGGTCTGGCCAGCGCTATACAAAACTCTTAAATAAATTAAATAAATACATAATTCCTGTATGTACTTACCTTTCAATATTCTGTCCTTGATATTCTTGTGCCACAATATTCTGGGGGTTGATATTTATTAGTATAACCAGTATTTGGGAAATAATGAACCTATAGAGCACAACCTTAATGTTTGTTCATAGCTGAGGGCCATGCCCCACAAAAAAATATCGTCCTTGCTGTGGCTCTTCATGTGCTGCTGAATAGCAAGGTGAATATAACATGCAGTCATTTTTCAGTGGCACTCAGATTAAAGCAATGTTATGGTACCCACTACACTTATAAAGATGGATTTTATTGTTAGTGAACGCACTTTAATATAATTTCAGGAGAAAACATGTATACATGATCTATGGTTAAAACCTGCCACATTACAAGAATATTACTGTACTTCGGAAATGTTAATAATCTAATTACTCACTGGGGAAGGGAGAAATTGGCAGGCATTTGGGATATGGTGCACATATGAAAGATATTCAGTTCAACTACGACTAAATTGTTCCGTACAGCAGGAATTATTAATATAAGTGGTAAATGAATATTTTAACATCCATTCAAGTTCTCTGAGACTAGTGGAACATTGATACAATCTGCTATAAATAATTTGCATACTTGTGTATTGTAAGGCAAAAGATTATCTAGACATCAAAAATGGTTGCTATTGTAGGGGCTGCTACACCTGCATGAATAATTTTGACCGTACAGGATGTCCATTCTGGAGATAAAACAGAAACTCCAATATCTATATTTAAAGCAATTAGAAGGTGCTTTGACAATGATAAAGCAATTGTGTCTAAAACTACAAGGCAAGACAAAGCACTGCATTTTGTGGATAGTGTGTGTTTGTGTGTGTGCAGGCATGTGCATGCATGCATGTGTTATGAAAGTTGTCTCTATATAAGGCAGTTAATCCAACCTTCACTGGAACTCATCAAAGATTTCATAGGGTCAGATGTATGAAACCTTTTTCATGGCTGCAAACAGTCTGATTTGGAGATTGCTGCCTTAAGTGTTTGGACATGTACAAAACCCATTTACCCATTTTAATAGTCAGTAAAGGCGTACCAGCTCCTAAAACAGATTGTGACTGAGTCAGTATTTGGAATGGGCATGTTGTGTACATCCATTTCAAATACAGAATCAGTAGCAGAAGGATGTGGGATCACCTTTCCAGCACAAATGTCCTACTGCCCAGCTTGCCCCTTGGTCTCCCGAGTAAAATGATACCTCACTTGTGTGGCGGTCCAATGCAGAATCGGCTTAAAACACGTTTAGAATTTGCTATGCTATACCCTTAATCGCTTTGTGTTTTTGGCCCTTCCCAGTCACAGGCCCTTGGCTCATCCACACATGTGAGGTATCTATTTACTCAGGAAAACAAGGGAAACGCTGGGTGGTAGAACATTTGTGCTGGCATGGTGAGCCCACACAAAAATGTGTGGAAAAAGTGATTATTTTTCAGTTAGGTTTGCAGGGGATTCTGTGTAGGTCCTTGCCTGCGGCGGGTACTTGGCCCACCCACACTAGTGAGGTGCCATTTTTATCGGGAGAGCTGGGGGACCACTGGTTGGTATGAAATTTGTGTCAGGCCAGTGATCCCACAACTTTCCCACACAGAAATCTGAGAAATATATGATTTTGTCAGCTAAATTTGAGGTTTCCAGGGGATTATGGGTAGGGAAACGTTGGGGGATCCACGCAAGCCATACCTACCTGGACTCCCTGGGGTGTCTATTTTTTCAGAAATATGTGGGTTTGTTAGGTTTCCCTAGATGGCCGCCCATCCCAGGGCCAAAATCCCAGATGGGACCCTTTACAAAATACAAGGTTCAAAATCCACAACAAGGCACTGTGAAAAAAAAGGGTCAGTTTTCACTGTAAAAATGTGGTGTGTCCATGTTATGTTTTGGCCCATATCCTGTCACTGGCACTAGGGCTACCCACCCAAGTGAGGTGCCATTTGTATCAGGAAACTTAGAGGAATACAGAATTATAGAGCAACTGTTATTACCTATTGACTTTCTATGCATTTCTGCCTTCCAAATGTAAGATCATGTGTAAAAAAGAAGTCACTTAAATCCCATGCTAGTATGGGTACCGACAATTTTGGAGATGTGCAAATAGCTACTGCCACTAAACTGTACATTTTGTTTCCATTTCGGAAATACTTTACCAAATAAATTGCTATATACCTGGTACACAATGAAAAACCATTGCAGGACACAGCTCAGTTAATTGCTCTTGGTTCCTCAGGTTCTTGGTAAATCCTACAATTCTGATATATCCCCACAACCAGAAGGGTCCATTGGATGTAGAGGTATAGGGCATTTAAAAATCTATCATACTTAGAAGAAGTTACAGGTGAAAACGTTGGCACAAATGGATGTTTTCTTCAACTCATTTTCAATTTTTCTTATTTTCAACTGTTAGTTTCTATAAAAAAACCTTGAAGGATCTCCACAAATGACCCCTTGCTGATTTAAGAATTGTGTCTACTTTTTAGACATGTATAGCTTTTCGGGATCCTTTTTTGGTTCCACACCCATTTCTACCCCTAACTGGAAGGAGGTTGAAAGCACAAAAAGTAGCAAAAATAGGCTATGTTCCAGTAAAATGCCAAAACTCTGTACAAAATGCTGGTTGTCTGACAGACGTCTGCCTGTGTCAGAAAGCTGAGAAAATTATGTTTTCAGCACCACACACTCTTTGTTAATACCATTTGCAGGGGAAAAAAACAGACGCTTTCTTTTGCTGCACTTTTTCCCTATTTAAATTTTTCTTTTTTTATGTATTTTGGCTAAATGTTGGGTCCCATCCAGGGAAATCCACAATCCCTGGGTACCTTTAAAATCCCCATGATGTTAGAAGAAAAAGACGCAAATTTGGCGTGGATATCTTATATGGAGAAAACATTACAGGGGCCTGAGCGTGCACTACTCCAAATAGCCCAAATCAGGCTTAGAACGAGGGGGGAGGCCTAGCAGCGAAAGGGTTAAAAGAAAAAAGGCTTTTTAAAAAAGAAAAAAGCTATCACACTGATGGTGGTCTAATTACTCTTGCAGGCCACCATACCTGTGATCTTTGCCAATCGTGGTGAGTCGTAATTTGTGAAATTGAGCAGGAACAAACTATTCATATTTTGTGAACTGACCTACTACTACATAGGTTGGTTCACCAATGTAGATATTGGTCAGAAAAAAAATGCTTTTAAATTGTGTCCAATTTTTGCAAACAATATCTTCATGCATGTTTTGATGCAGTTACGCATTGGCATTCTGCATATGAGTGTGTACACTTACCCACTCGTCACTGAAGCAGAACTATATGGAACCTCTAGGGATGTATAAAGCAATGATCTATCAATTAGGAACAAAAAGTAATAGTCAAACTGGAAGTAATAAAGAACAATGATGCTCTACAGATACAGCAAAATAAAAAAGGTTCAACCAGTCTTTCCAGAGCCAGGGCACCTTACGATTGGAAAAAAGAGGGGATGTAACTGCAGTAAAGGGCAGCGTAAGCTACATTACTGATGTGTGCAGAAACTGAGCTTGATCCTGACTGTGGAATATGGAGTAAAATGCCTCAGTAAGTTTTTGGGAACGGAGTGCTTCAAATGCCCATTGTCCATTGAGCACTGTGGATGGATTCAAGGGCCATTCGCAAGATATACAACTTAGGGGTTATTCAGTGCGAGGAAGAGGTATTAGACAGCATCCATTGCGAGGAGGAGGCAGCCGATGCTGACATGGAAGGTAAATGCCTTTTTAATTATTTTTATTACTTTGGGAGGGTGGAGGGAGAGGCTAACTATGCTCCGCCACTGAGTTGTAGTTTAGCCTTAACTCCGCATTCGCAGCGGAACGCGGAATAGGCAAAACTATGCAAACTCCGCTGGCGGAGTTTAGTTACCCGCCCGGGGTTATTTACAATCTGCCTGACTGATTACGAAGTTCACTGTCGGAAGGTAAACCATGCTGTCATACCGAACCATTTCCGACAGGCTCTCACAGGATTTGTGTAGGTCGGTACTGCATCGTACACCCCAATGGAAAGCTTTTCCGACCTTGGGATTATGATATCCATTTCCTGCAGCCTTTCGCCGTCTGCCTGTCTGACATGAAAAGGCTGTCTGAAAGTTACTTTGGGGGCACTAGCAAGTCCCTCTTCATCCTGTGGCCTCCGGTTGGGGGCTGAGGGGGTACCTGGGGAACCCCCTGTAAAACTTTGCACTGTGCATGGAGTGCCTGTGACAGGGTCCAGTGTTTTACACACACATCCCCTTTCCCTGTAGGAGCCTGTGTTATGGCCGGTTGTCGGGCAAAACACAGGCTCCCATAGGAAAGAATGAGAATCTGACCGAACAGTGTTCAGTTGCATCGTAATCAGGCAGGAGGAACCGCTGACTGCGACTCAGGTGGTCCCGATTCCGAGTCGGGCTCGGGCAGAAAGTTGCTGCCCAACATGGTAATCTGACCCCTAATATTAAAACTCAAAGAGGCATATTTACAAGGAGTTAACTCAAACAAAACGTAATTTTTTTTGACTTTCTGGTGGCATTAACTCCTTCGCCTTATTTACAAAGCAGCGTTAAGCCACTTAATATGTCTTAATACCGCCTTGTAAAGAATGCCCTTATTTATGCAGCACTTAACGCGAAAGGGGCGTTCACTGGGTGTTGCAGTGGGTGTTCCTTTGCAACACCCATTGCTTTTTGACGCTGCCTCATATTTACTATGGGGCTGAGCCAAAAATACTGCCAGGGAATACCTGGTCTTAAGCAGGCGATACGAGGGGAAATGTTTTATTTCTTCTCGTATTTTGCTCTCTCCACATGCGTTGCATTCTGCAGCACACATAGATCAAGCAAATCGTATGTAAAAAATGTTTTTGTTCAGCAATGCATGCACTTCCTGCACATAAACAATTGCCCGTGCAGAGCAGGCACCCTAGTAAAATGGCACTAGGGAGCCTGCGCTAGAGCTAGGCAGTATTTTTAGTGCCAGCGCTAAGGGTAACGCAGGGGCACAGCATTACCAGTTTTGGCGTAACACCACATTCCGTCACTTTCTTATAAATATGCCTCAAAGTGCCAAACCAGTTTGTGTTTTATGGTACATAAGAGGCTGAAAAAAATATTATGAATCCAGTAAATAAAGCAGTGCCAGCCTACAGGTGGGTAGCAAACAGAGAATTTAGAGCTGAAAGGTGCAAAGTCAAAAGCAATTACCTTGAAGAGTATCCATGTTGTGTTTGTTTACTACTGAGGTGCAGTCCCGCGCATCCGAAAATCCACCATGGGAGGAAGATCCTTCTCCTTCCTGGCAGCCAAGACCTGGAACTCACTCCCCACTCGCCTCCGCCTTACTCAAAACCACATCTCCTTCAGAAAAGAACTTAAAACCTGGCTATTCGACAAATAATGAACCCCTTTCCAAGCGCCTTGAAACCCTCTGGGTGAGTAGTGCGCGATATAAATGCCCGAACTTGAACTTGAACTTAGTTATCATGTTAGGGATCTCAGCACTTCATCGTATGATGGGTGAAATATTGTGAGAAGTGTACAGCTTATTGCCTTTGAACAAACCTGCAGGTATCTTTATGGTGTTTCTTATGATCACATTCCACTATGCAGGTAACTACACAGGGATGCCCATTCCGAGATTGTTGTATATGTTTATGGTCCTGAGCAGGTATAGGTTGGAGATAAAAATGGTCAGCAGAGCTGCTCCAATCTGGGATGGACAGTCTTATAAATTGGAGTCTATAAGTGGCGAGCTGTACATGGCAGATCGCTTCTGTTATTCCAATCCCATTTGAAATTAATGCTAGTTTGTTGCTCTCTACTGGTTCAGTATTGAGTGATAGATATGACCTGCAACTGTTCCGTCTTATGTGAGTATAAGAGGGCCAAGTAGTATAAGGAATTAATTTGCAACCTGTTTGAGCTGAGTGTAACAGTGTTAGTATAAATAACAGCTAGGAGTGTTATATGTGAATGTACATCATTATAAAGTACCCAGGCTAGACACAGGTCAGCATTTATAAGAGGCCTGAAGATAGAAAGTTATTAGTGCTTGCCAACATGAGGAAAGTATGCTGGTTGGGCTATTGCATAATTCTGGATTGTAGATTATACATGATGGAGCGATTATTGTTCTGTGTTCTATTGTAGGGTTATAGAATGTTGTAGTTATCTTGGAAACAGTCATGTTTTCACCGTTCATCTGAAATGTAAATGATCCTGGATGATTTGAATCTTGGCTGATGGTGAGCTCTAGAGTTGTGAATTTAATGTATAGGCATTTTTCTTGGGAGAATCTGTGGATGGTCCAAAGTGTCTTGAACATTTCTCGTCTAGCAACACGTAGTCAGTAGAGTGCTTGCAGGACTGATGCTATGTACTCTCTGGAGTGGAGGCAGAGAAAGATTCTTGCTGCAGTATTTTTGATTAGTTGTATTTTGCTTATGATGAAACTGTGCCTGCCGAGGTATAGGCTGTTAGCCTAATCGAGCATGGAGATCACGTGAATGAGTGTAGATTGCAGCTTTTACTGGTATCCAGGGTAGGAGAGCATATGTTGCAGCGTTTTAATTGTGTTGAAGGTGTTCTTTATGATTTTGCTAACATTCAGTATCAAGGATAGATCTGAATCCATGGTTATCCTAGGTTCCTTACCTCCCTTGATGTTATTTAAGGGACATTGAGTTCCTTTGACCATATTGCTGTTGTTTGCTGTTTTGTTATTTCTTTTTTTTTTTCCTTTTTTTTTATTGACAAGCAAGTCAAGGTGATTAGCAGTTTAACTTTACAAAAATATAATGCAGATACAGATCAAAATACAAAATGAAATAACAACAAGCTCCTAACATTGCCAGTAGTCTGTGTTTAACCGGAAGAGGACCTGTAAACATAAAGTAAAACAGAGGCCTAAGAGAAATAAAACCAAGTTAGGGGAGGAAGGACACGAAAATTCCTAACACAGCTGAGTCGTTAAGAACATCGTCTACTCCAAACATCAGTGGTCCAAAACAGTACAAGCTTTACAAAAAATTACCCCAAATCTTAACAAACTTCCCAGTTGCTTTTGTTCCCCGATTCCTTGCAAGTGAACCTTCCATAGTATAAATTTCATTAACAAGAGCCCACCATTCAATCGTATAAGGAGGGTTCGGAGAGATCCAAGCTCTCGCTATAACCAATCTGGCACAGGTCAGAAGAATATTTAACAAATCTTTATTAGTATTGCTAGGGGGATGTATAGCCAGTAAAACCGAAGCTGCAGACAGTGCAAAATTAGTCACTTTTTTTGGAAGTAAGATATTTTCTATTGCCGACCAGTACCCAGTTAATGATGGACAAGAATAAATCATATGTATGAGGTCTGCTGCCACCAGACCACATTTAGGACATTTGGTATGGTCACTGCTCAAGTTATTTTGTGACCATTTGGAAATTCTTAATGGTGTATAATATAAGTGACAGATAGTCTTGTACGATTGGAGCATTAAGCTAGATGAGTGAGTGACTTTGTTGATATTTACTAGGGTGGCTGTAACATTCTGGGCAGTCACATTAAGTCCTAGTCAGAAGACCATTTTAACGCTAATCTAGGGGCTTCATCCAATCTATTTTGGCTTAAACACTTGTATCCCACGCTAATTAATGATTTCCTGTTTGCAGAGTAGAAACAAGTCCATAGATCTGAACTACTTACTGCTATCAGGTTCATCTTACGTATTAAAAAGTCCCTTATTTGAATATATTTAAATTGCATAATTTCCGGCAATTTAAACAAAAGTTTAAGAGTTTCAAATTGTAAAAAGCCACCTGAACCGTATAGGTCTCCCATTTCTGAATACCATGTTTAGCCCAGTCGTGCCCGATTTTATCAATAAAGATACCTGGGAGCCCTGGATTATCCCAAAGTGGCAGATCAGTGTGGAAAAAAGAAGTATCGCAATTAATCATTATCAAATTCCAAATACGTACTGCATCCCTCGTGGTCTTAAATTTTACACGTTTGAAATAATTCGGATCTTGTACTTTTGCCAGAAATTGTTTTGAATCTCTGCCAAGCATAAATTGGTGAAAAAAAAATGATTATTAATGATGAACAGACTACGAAGCCGACCCAGAAAAGAAGCAAAAAAACAAGCTCTAAAGTCAGGGAAATTAAGACCCCCCTTTTCTAGTGATAATTTCAGTATTGACATCGATCTTCGAGACTTCTTATATCCCCAGATGAAGCTACTGAGAATGCCGTCCAATTTTAAAAAAAACAAATTATTGACACGGAAAGGAATAGAACGAAAAAAGTATAAAAATGTAGGCAAAATATTCATCTTGATCAAGTTCATTCGCCCAAGAAGATTAAGTGGAATCTTATGCCACTTTTTCAAGAGGGCTGCCACCTCTTTTAATAAGGGTTCATAATGTAATGCATTTATTTCAGTGATATTAGAAGATATCTTTACCCCTAGATAAACCGCGGCCTGACATAGTCCTTGCACTGGAGAGTTAGACTGATAGTTCATTATAACTTGTGTTTTGTTCGTATTAAGTTTATAGCCCGAAATGGCACCAAAGTTGTTGGCTTCTTCCGAAATCCCTGCCAATGCATCAACCACATTGGTAGTATAGATAGCCAAGTCGTCAGCATATGCTGTAATTTTCAGGACTTGTCTTCATGCTGCATAGGTACTATCTTGACTTGAGTTTGGAGGGCATTGATAAATGGCTCCATAGAAAGAGCAAAGAGCAGGGGTGACAGAGGGCATCCCTGCCGGGTCCCCCTTAGGATTGAAAAATTGGATGAAAGTGCTCCTGCATAGCTAATATTAGCATTAGGATCCTTATACAGTGCCTGTATACTTCTCAGGAAGCGTCCTCTGAATTGTTTCATCACCCCTCATAGGTAATCCCACCCCTCTCGGTCGAACGCCTTCTCTGCGTCTAAGAGTATCATACCGAGTGGGGTGAGATTAGTTGCTGCCACATCAAAGGCGGTTATCGCCTCATTAACATGGGTGGTAGTATCCCTCCCAACTACAAAACCATGTTGTTGGTCATTTACAAGCTGTGGCATAAGTGAGGCCATCCGCGTTGCTATTAGTTTAGCATAAGCTTTAGCATCAGCATTGATCAAGGATATAGGTCGATAGGACCCACATTCCGTAGGTGATTTATTTTTCTTTAGAAAAAACATTATTTTAGCTGTCTTCCAAGAATCCGGTGCCTTCCCGGTAGCACCAATTAAGTTAATAACTGAGCAGAGAAGTTGTAAAATTTCGTCTGCACAGGTTTTATACAGCTCTATAGGAAGTGTATCCTCTCCGGCCGCCTTATTAGAGGGAAGAGAGGTGACAGCAAGACGTAGCTCTGTTAGTGTGACCTCTTCCTCCAACTGATCGATGCATTCCTGATCTAGGTATTCACCTACGGGTAGATTTTTATTGATATACGTTTGTATCTGGGTCTCGGTGCAGCTACCCTCGGGGGTGTATAGTTTTTCATAATATGAGACGAACAGTCCCAGTATTTGTGCTGGTTGAGTAAGTAATGTATCATTGGGGCCTTTAATAGATTTTACTAATGTTGTTGCATGGTCATCTGCCACCTTGTAAGCCAGGGCCTTTCCTAATTTATCCCTGCATTCATATTGGGACAATTTATATTTAAGTAGCTTATGACTATTTCTTTCCCTAAGTGAGTTTTTTAGAGGCGATCGCGCAGTAACAAGTTTAGTTTCTAGTTGCCCAATATGTTGCGCGCACAGCCCACCAGCTCTGAGATTGTCGGCTAGTTGTTTTTCCAATAGCAGAATACTAGCTGTTGTCATCTTGATCTCTTTCTTTTGCTCTGCATTTTGTTTAAATACATATTGTTGCACAAGTCCCCTAGTAGAGGCTTTACAAGCATCCCAGACTGATAGAAGTGATGCGGTGTTAGTATTGATTTCAATGAATTCTTTGATATGCGCCTTAAGCCTTATGACAAATGCTAAGTCTGCTAATAGGTATCTGGGGAAAGTGAAAGGTCTAAGTTCCAATGCCCTTTGCACTATGCTAAACGAGAAAAGTATAGGATTGTGGTCAGACGAGACCTTTGGGAAAATCTCCATGCAGGCTAAATCAATAACCTCATCTGATGCCCTCGCCAGATCTATTCGTGAGCACAATTTGTGGGGTGGGGAATAATACGTATATCCAGGTATGTCCGGATGTAGATTCCTCCACACGTCTTTTACATTATGTATCCTTGCTAATTCTAAAATCGCAGCCCTAGTTTTGCGCATGCGTCGGAATAAGCCTCTCTTAGTCACATCCTGGTCATAGTTTAACACACAATTAAAATCCCCCATCATAATAAGTTCTCCCTCCCGCGAAAGTAACTCAATGCTCAGCCAATCGAAAATACGTGGGTCATCAGTGTTAGGCCCATAAATAGCACAGAAAACATATTTACAATTTTCAACCTGCATTTGAGCAATAGCCCATCGACCTCCGCTAACAGAAGCAGTTTTAATCACTTCCCCCCGCAATTGCTTTTCTTCCCAGAATTGTAACGCCCCGGATGGAAGCATTTAAAGTAGTGCACACCACCACCTCGTATCCTAATTGGCTCAATAATTTCTTATCTTGAAAGCATATATGTGTTTCCGTTAACATAATCAAATGTGGATCGTACATTCTCAGCTCTTCATACACCAAACACCTTTTGTTCTCATTGTTCAGGCCTGAAACATTCCAGGCTAAACACCTAAATTGCAACATTATAAATGATTAATAAAACAAATCTTCTACATCTTCCAATAATTGCCGCATCATTGCCTGTCTGCGGCCTACAAAATTAGCCACCTTGAGTCTTGCCTTGTCCTTTTCTATTTTTTCCCCTCCCCTCCCCTCCCCTCCACAACCCCCCCAGACCCCTGTCCCACCCTCTACCCCTACGTACCTAAAGGGAGAATCCCCCTCTATCACCTGCTGCCGCTGGATGGGCAGCCAAATCGCAGTGCAGCAGTCTGAAAAGCCCTCACCCTTAAGTATATTATACTTGGGCCACCCCAAAAATGGTAGACAGTTAATTAAACACCCCCCACCGTTAATACTTTTCAAAAAAATTCCAATTTCTTATTATAAATACAGGTATGTAATAGTAATTTTTGCTAGAACCATCTCAGCTTCCTTGATCTCATTGAGGTGATACGTATGACCGGATTTAATAACTTTAAGTCAGGCCAGTTCTTGGAGAAAGACCTGCGCCCCAGATGACTTAAAGGGATCTATTAGCTGTCGCAGTTTCCAGCATTTCTCCATTGTATTCTTAAATAAGTCAGACTTGACAAAAAAGGTTACATCTTCAGTCACCACGGGTGTATTAGGTCTGGCTTTCATAGAGACTGCCTGTCTGAGTAAAAAATTCCCAAAAAAGATCAAAAAGGGACGGGGGAATTTACGTCCCTTGTTTCTGTTTACTAAGGGCAGGCGGTGGGCTCACTGTAATTGAAAGTCCCAGTCCCAGTCGGCCAGATCAGGGAAAGCACGCTGGAAAAGTTTGACAAAATAAGTGCGAGGATCTGAGCCCTCTGAGCCTTCCGGAATCCAGAAAAGTCTAAGATTCTGCCTTCGCTGTCTGTTCTCCATATCCTCCAGTTTGTTTTGCAATGCTCGGATCTCCACATCATGTCGGGCTGTCCTGTTCTCGGTGCCTTCTGACTGCTCTTCAACTAGCACGACCCTCTGCTGCAGTTCTTCTACCTCTTGGGTAATGCCGCCCATCTTGCTAGTCACATTTAATAGACAATTTTGCATCTTGCTATTATCTTCCTTTAATTGCAAGAAATATTGCTGGGCTTCTTGACGCTTCTCGGCCAATATTTGGAGTATTAAAGCCAGGGAGGAGCTCTCATACTGAGCGGAGACTGCCGGGATGCCCTTACTAAATGGTGTTTCATAAAGTAAATTTGCGGGGGCCTGCACTCCCGTTAGGTTATTTCCCCTCGCTTCAGCCCCTTGAACCTTCATAGGGGGAGCTAAGATGGTAGTTTGGGTATGAGCAGTGCCACAGCTCCTCTCTCCTTCATTTAGTGTCTCACTTGTTTCAGCTTGCATGTAGACCCCATCTTCCAATGTGATATCCGCAGTTCCAACCATGGAAGATCCATTGGGGTCATTAGAAAAGTAATTTTGACACTTGTGTCGTGTAAAGGGTGTGCAGCCTCGGTCGGACTAGTGCCTGATAGTCGCAGTGCCATAGACTTGACCCCTCCCTTGGCCTGAATCCGTTTTCGCAGTGGACTCTCATCCAGGATAGGTTTACCTCTCACATTTGAAAATGAGATCACTGTTGAGAGAGTGGAGGGGCTAATGTTTTTTTTATTCTTAATTTTGCCTTTAGCCTTTGTTCTTCCCTTTTTCCTAGTTAAAAGTTTCATTGTATCAGCAGGAGAATCAGCCGACCCCCCTTCTTCTTCTTCAGGTACTTCCTCGCACTCATCGTTAGACCCTTCAGCTCTTTCCAAATTCCCTGATGGATGCTCAACAGTGATGTTACCCACTTCACTACTTTCGTCGTGAATATCTTGTGTAATAAGACTCTGTGCCAAATTAATGTTATCCAGTACATTGGGGTTTTCAAAGCCCTCTTCAATAACCTTAGCAGAGTCTCTTAAATCTGATTCCATGCCCCCTAGCTCCTGTTCCCCCGGAACCTCAGTTGCCATATTAACCAAAATATTGTTTGCTATCTCCTCCTCGCCTCTGCCATTAGGCTCCAAAAGCACCGCAGTCACAGCATCTTTCTTTCGATGGACCCCCCAATATTCTGCTCCTTCCCCAATGTATCCGCATTTTGCTGGGCTTTTGATACTAAAGCAACATTATTGCCTTTGGCACAAGTAGCAGTGGTTACAGTAGCAGGGGTAGATTTAGTCTTAGCACCTAAGTTTTTTTCCACAGCAGAAAACAAAGAGGGGCAAATTAGTTGCTGCTTTCCAGTCGGTGGTTAGCCTTGTCAAGTTTCACAGCATTCTCCGGCGATTGTAAGGCAGTCCCCGCTGGCGCAGTAATCACAACAGTCAGGGCAGGCATATTCCCTGGCATCTTCACGTTCTTCTTTAGTGCCAGAATTGAGGCATTTGTGGTAGCCGCCTGATTGAAGCTCTCTTCGGTGGTGGGGGCCCCACTTGCAGCCCGAGATCCTCTTGGTAAATTCTTTGGGGCCATGTTCCAGCCTTATACAAATATCGCCTGATCTTGGTCTCCTCGGCGTCTCCGTCTCTCCGCGTATGCTGGCCGGCTGCAACGCGTCGACGCCTACCCCAAGACCAGAGAAGCCGAACCACGAGAGGAGCTTCCAACGAGCCCAGCACGACGTCCCAGGGCACAAAGCGTCCCAGGGCACAAAGCGTCCCGGTGAAGCCGCGAAATAGTAAGAGCTGAAGCATCCACCGTTTTCTTACAAGCTTCACCACGCGTTTCTTTAGGGAATTTCCAATTAAACAATCCAATCCTTCCTCTGTCAGATTGCCAAGTTAGCACGGGGGTACCAAGTCAGCATCACCGTCAAGAAACGGCAGTATCAGTGCCGAAGTTTCGATGTGAGGAGCTCTGCTGCACTGCAGTGGCGTCTTCAATCCGCCATCTTTTCCCCCACTCGATCGTTTTGCTATATCTTAAAGGATTTGATTTCTGTCTTTGCAGTATTGAGCTTTAGGTGGCCAATCATCATATTTGCAATTAAACTACTCTGTTAAATATTCTAACTAGGTATGGGCCATTAGATATTAGTGTGATGGATTAGTTGGGTTAGGGTTTTCCTTGTTAAGTAAACTTCTAGCTACATTCAGCAAATTGTTTGAAGGATATCTTTAAACACTTAAGTGAAGAGAAAACCCTGCTGACGTCCTTCCTACTGCTTTCAAAGTGAGAAGTACGCCAATGGGTTGTCTTCCAGTTCTGAAAATAGATATGCTTCTCTTTTTAAAATAAGAAGCATATTTTCCAAAATCAAAGCTGGAATGTGAGGGAACAGCTTCCCTTGTGCTGTGGTTTGATTATTTTTTGTTTTGATGTAATACTCGCGTGCACAGCACACTAATGTCACAACAAAAGAGAAGTGAAAGAAGACGGTGGTAATGGTAGAGTTTGCTTTCATTTTTGATCAGTGCTAGGGGGCATAGCACAGCCCCTGAGACCCATTTGACACAGGAGAGGCAGAATTGGAAAGCAGATAATGTCCCCAGTCTCTCCTTAGTGGATTCCTGCTTGAGGACTTCCCTGTGCATGTGAACCTCAAGCAGGGGTCCATGCAACTAAACATCAGGGATTGTTGATTGCATAGGAATGGGTATGTGGTCCCCCTACCCCGGGATACAACAGGAATAGTAGTAATTTTATTGCATGATAAATTAAACTCTTTGCCAAAATTAGCTACAATCACAACAAGGGTTTGTTAAAAATATTGTTATAAAAAATACACTCAGCAACATTGATAGATACACTATAATGAAGATGTGGGGATTATTAAACCAATCGTGTAAAAAATTCTTACGCTGGTCATACGGAGCCGTAAATTCTGTCAAATGTCCATAGAAATAGTCCTGCAATAAGAAGTTCTTTGAGAGGGTACAAAAGTCTTTCTCCCCCCCCCCCCCCCCCAGGGGGATGAGTAGGGATATTTACAGCAATGTATCCCACCCTAGTGGGACAGGATGACCACTAAACACCTGGTAGTATAATTTCTGCAATTTCTTGGAGATGATGGAGAGCCACAGACATAAGCTTGTGACTCCACCACCCGAGGGCATAACAGTCTTCCTATGCCTGGAGAGGATAGGATGTGTTAATCTCCATACGTCTTCCATGGAGGGTAAGGGAGGCAGAGAGCTCAATATTCTTCAAGGAATAGCATGTTTGCAGTTTTGAGGGTAGAGCAACCCCATTGACTTGTGATCCTCCCACACAAGGACACAACAGTCTTTATTTTTCCTCTGGGGGGCTGTTATGAGCCTAATGTTCCTCCTCTGCAGAGCAGAGAGCTGACTAGACAACAGAGAACATTAGTTGTACTGATTGCATGGTTTGTGCTCTATCGTCACCCCAGGCATGACTGTCGTTCTGACCTTCCCCTGGGGCAGTTGAGGGGCTTTAACCTGAATCTGCACCCCGTAGGGCAGAGAGCCCACTAGACACCAGGGAATTTTTTACTTTGTTTGGGAGGGCTGACCCTCCCATGAGAATGGACCTATGCTCCTCCCCACCTCTGGGCATGACAGACTTTCTGCTCTGATGAGGAGAACATCGGGGGTATCCCCTTGGGGAGCAGACACCCACTAGACACCAAGGAATGTTGTGTTTAATTTTTTGGGACGGTTAGTCGCCCCCAAATGGGCACGGGAGCAAAAAGTCCCCTAGATCACCAAGTCAAAATAGTCCAAACAAAGAAGAAGGTGTGAATGAGCCACAGTTTTTCTATCCTAGGGGTTGTTTGTGAGGTTTACTAAAATTCTGCCCTTGTGGGGGCAAAAGGTCCTCTAGGCACCAGGGATATATTTTTTTGGTTTAGGAAATAAATATGGGTGTGTGCAGGCCACCCTGGTGTTGAGCCTATCCCACACCTCTGAAGCCCCAACAGTCGCTCTGTCATCCCCTCGCAATCAAGAGGAATTTTGGATTCTTTTGGGCATCATTTTGACATATGGACCAGCATAGTTGGGGTACATCCATATTTCCTTATACTTGCCATACTGAATGGCTGCTCTAATTTGGCCTGTGCTCAACTGTCACCCAGGGAAACCTACTAAACTCTGAAATTTCTGAAAAACAGACTCTCAAAGGAGTCCAGGGTGGTGTGCCATGCCTATATCCTACAGGGTCTGTTTAAAACATAAGTACTACCTGGATAGCAACCTGAGCAGATGAATGCTGGCCCATCAATTGCATGCCAAGATTCACTCCAGCTCCATTCAGGCAATTCGCCCTACCCTAACTCTGAGTTCTATTCCGACATGCAGATCGCAGATGCCTTTCACGACTTTTATACGTTTCTTTATGCTGAACCAACAAGCGCCCTCCCCACCCACGGGGAACTTTCAGAATATCTTGCCTCCTATCCTACGACCCCACTTCCAAAACACACAGCTGACACTTTGGCAAAGTAGTATAGGCAATTGCCCACCTCAAACTATTGAAAGCCCCGGGTCCTGATGGGTTCTGCTCAAAATTTTTTAAAACCTTCTGTCATGAATTGACTCCTATTCTTACCAGGCTTTTTAATTATTTTGCTTCCTCTGGCTCCGTTACCGCCTCTATGTTAGAGGCATCTATTTCGGTCCTCCACAAGCCAGTGCAGGACCTGACACTATGTGGGTCATATAGACCCATATCACTCCGAAGTATCGCAGCCAAACTATTCACAAACATTGTAGCTCATCGACTCAATCCCTTTATGCCGCATTTGATCTCACAAGACCAACTGGGCTGTATCCCAGGCCAACAATGCAGGGACAGAACCCAGTGCATCTACCATCTGCTCAACAAAGTGTCTTGGACACAAATGGAGGCCCTTCTCCTCTTGATTGAAGTGGAGAAGGCATTCAACAGAGTCCACCTGCTTTATCTATTTCAGACTTTAGGGAATGTTTCTGTTTCGGATCTCAGTTTCTTGGTTTCTAAGGTGCGCGTTAATAGATTGTATGCCCTATATATGGAGCCCCTCACCCAAAACATTTGGGTATGTCTGGATATCTCTGGTATCACATTCAGAGGCAAACAACATCTAATTAGCTTATATGTGGGAGAAGTGATTTTAGCCATTTCAGACCCCTTGACCTCTCTTTTCAAAGAGAGAGGCCACATATCACAGGCCGGGTTGTAGGGGTGTGCAAAATTCACATCATTTTCTTACATCAAATTATGAGAAATTTTAACAAATGTGTGAAATTGTGCATAATGATGTGAAATGCAAATCTGTCATTTCGCAATATATTTTAGTGTGAAATGTGATGTTGCGTTGATTTTATCACAGGGGTACTTTTTTAAAAGTACTGCAAATAACATCTGCTTGCTTGCTGTTGTTCCCGTGCATTTGCTGTAAACCTTTACTGCAAATTGCACGTTTGTGGTACATTTTTATCACAAATGACACATAATCACACAAAGTGGCATAATGGCATCATTTTGGGAATTACTTATAGCAAGCGTAATGTGAAGTTTCCAAAATTATGCAAATTACACCAGCGTAATTATATTTAGCCCAAGCCTTAAATTTAATTTTATATATTTTCAAAAGAGTCTTCAATTTTTACTAATGCACTATTTCAAAATAAAACTGAGCAGTGTTGTAAGAAAATGTCTTAATTAAATACCCACATTATCCGGACAAATATTGTCTGAGATCCAACCATGATTCCTTGGCCCTGAGACTACTGCTTGTCTATGCACCCAAAGGCCATCAGAGTGTGGGAAGTAATTTATTCTCAGTAAAGCATTCTCCCTGCATTCCTTCAGGTAAATTCGCTAATCGGGAGCAATCCCCGAAGGGCTCATCCAATAATACCACAAAAGTCCCCTTCTCCCTTGAGGAAATAAGCCTGCTCTCTGGACCATTCAGAGACTTAGAAGCACTCTTCTAATTCTTCTCTGACTCTAGTCATCTCTTTCCCACTGGAAGCCATTCCAGTTCTGAAAAGGAAGCTGCTGAGGCTGCTGCCGTCACAGTTTCCTATGTTGAAACCTTTCAGCACGAGATCTCATAAAATGACACAGGGACACTTGAGCACTCTCTCTAGTTTCTGAATACACCGATCCGTTTCAGTTATTACACTTTTTATTGGTCCATTATATACTTTTTATTGGTCCATATTTTACTTTCCTACCCCACATGTGTTTCATCTGATGACTTCCTCATGGCTAGAAGGTACATAATACAGATCCATTATATTTCCAACTCTAGGTAACATATATATCAAAACAGTCCACACCACGGTACAGTAACCAAACAAATCTGTAAGGCGCTCTAGCCAGATCAGTATCAGTACATTGTGTCCAGAATAGCAATGCGTCCTCCAAGAGAGTATACAAATAGCTACATTGTATTGTGTATACATAAATCCTTATTAGACTCAGCAGGCAAAGAATTTTAAACATCTTGATACGTTCTCTGTGACCCTTTTGATCATCAATTGAGAGACAATTATAATGGATCAGATGGTGATTCAGCTTATTCGAAAAGGCTATACATTACCCTTTCACTTCTCCCCTGTGGTCGTGCCTTCCTTCTATAAATAAGTCATCACCGGATCATGTCTCCATCTTGGAAGGGGAGATTCCTGCCCGGTTGAACTAAGTAGACCTTGAAATATTGTCATTGGAGCAGCGGGCCATATGATATTAGCCTGTTTACTGCTTTGTCCTTAAGACTGATTCTAATTATCTTTATTCAGCAGTTCAAATTCCATCTGTTGTCTATTGGCAAGGTGCCAGAGGGCCTCGGTGAAAGGGAAAGGATGAAGTCTCTTTATCTCAATTTTCCATCTAACAATCCTCCCGTCTCAAAGGTGCTACCCCGAATTTACAGTGTGATACCAGCACTATCAACTATACTACTGCCATTTAGTGTGATGACATCTCCACGAGTTTTCACTAAAGTATTGACTGTGGTGGCAGCTTAGCTCAAGAGGTCAGGAGTCGATGTATTCTTATACTTTGGCGACTGGCTGTGTCCATCCATCCTCACGCTGAGTCTTTTTTCAGCCTTCTGTAGTCACATCTTATTGTTCTTACAGATGTCTCTTTTTTGGACTGTGGCGCTCCATCTGCGGGTGAAGACAGCACAAGGCCTTTGGTCCATGTGAGTGCAACAGCTGGACATCGATGTGCTTGTGTTGTAGGCAGTTTACGTAGTACTGAAGACATTTCTACCTTTCATCATAGGGAGCACCATTTAAATTCTTCCAGATAACACAACTACCATTCATTATATTAAGGTAGTGGGCCTTGTGCTTATGTTGGAAGGAATTACACCACTCACGATGGCCCCGGCAGTTGGGCATTTTCCACAGGTGCTCCACTTACCGGAAGCCCTCAATTTGAGGGTTGAAGTTCTCAGTAGAAGCCTATGGGGTGGAACTTTATTCTCAGGTGACAGACAGGATGTTCTCTGGATTGACATGTTTACATATGGACCTCTTCACCATGTTATGTACTTCCTTCAGAATGGCTCCATGGGGGATGCCTTGAGGTTCAGCTTGTGTGTGAGAGCATTGAGCTCAATTCATCCTGATAAGATCAGATAATAACATTGCAATGAGGGTTGTGATCTGTTGGAGCACAGCATTTGCCTCTCTTCCTCTTTCACACCAGGTAGACTTTGCTTTCATAGCAGGATGGTTGAGTGTTCTACCCCAATCCTCAGATGCTTCAACTGCACACATAAAGATTAAGCAGTACAAATTTGAGATATTTAGTTTGCTAACAGTGGTGGTATATGTCACGCTGCTGCCTAAAAGTCTGCAACAAAATTGGTCAATGATTGATGGCCCAAATTTCTGCTTGAGGCAAAATCCCATTGCTTAAACCCTTTCTAGTCTAGCCTCTATGATTTTCCGTACTGCATGCTTTACCTTGCCCAACAGGACTTGGCAGTCCTTGCCCACCTTGTCTGCATTCCCGTGTCTCCATGATAAAGATTACTTGTGCAGTTCTCCCTTAGAGGCACATTTTCTAAAAGGCCTCTTATACATGTTGCCCCCATGCCATTTATTGCTCCATAGTGGGATTAGAATTTGGTGTTTACCTTTATTATGGCCTCAACTTTTGAACCTATGCACAGTTGCTTGGTTTGTTTCCTTACCTTAAAGACAGTATTGTTGGTGACAATACGGTGGCTTCTAGGATTGACTAATTATGGGCTTGTCAGAAAGGGTAGCCTTCACTGATCTCATTCAGCTAAGCTGGTCCTTCCTACTTGCTCATTTCCTTTGCTGAAGATCAGGTCGGCCTTTGATATGGGTTAGTCCACTTTTCCATCCTTCTTTTTTTCTCTTCACCGCACCAAGAAAAAAAAAGAAATTACATATGCCTACCACGTGGCATGCCAGAGGGCCCTGCTTCGTAAGTTTATTTTGCTGCTGCTCAAGTAGATTTTTTACTTTAACTGCAAACTTCTGACTGCGGATGGTCACGACTGCCTGTGACCGTCCGCGTTGGGGAAATCGCACTGGTTGCCCTCCTAGTAACCAAAAATTGCATTGGGGGATGCCAAATTTCACACTTGGCAACTTATTGTGCGCATGAAAAAACTCTGCCAAGCAGCGGTTGGCAGAATTTGGCCGGAACACAGCATTATATGCATAACACGGAGTGACCAAAACTCCACCAAATCCGCCAGCAGAGCAAAATTATCATCCACCTCTACATATTACAAATGACTTTGGAGTCTCTACACATAAATAGATAGGACAATCCTATCTTTTTATGTGCTGAGACTCTGCAGTCATAAACCTACTAGTCGTGAAATACCTTTGTGAATAGCAAGCAATACTACATTTACACAAAACGTAGGCTTTCCATTGGAAATCAAGCCCCTAGAATGTACCTCAACCAGGCTGTTTCTGAACAAACTGACCACACAAACAAAACTGAGTGATCAGAATTTTTTCCATCCATTTCATTCACATGTCTTTTCCTTGTAGGCATTTCTTCATGAACTACAATTTCATTTAACGCCATCTCGTTATTTGACATTTTAGCACCCCCAGATAGGATTAGTTAGAACTATGTAAATGCAAGAATACGATCCAATACCATTAGAAGTCATTCAAAGAAAAAAATATATGTGATATATAGATAATTTAGGGACTATTGGTTAAGGGTAAGAGGTTCAGGGTATACAGGTATGGTGTTAAAGGTAAGGAGTTGAGGGTAATAGGGAAAAGAGTTCAGGGGAGAGGATGTAGCCTTACGGCTAGAGCGGTCGACCTCGAAGCAACATCCTGTGACTCTGGGCAAATCACTTAATCTCACCGTGCCTAACAAAAATGAATGTATCCATCTGTAACGAAACTGGTGCTCATGTAAAGCGTTCTGATACCCGATGTCTCTGGTCTAGTTTGCGCTATCTAAAACTCTATTAAAAAAAAGAAAGTTAATGTTAAGAAGGTCTGCAGTTAATGGTAAGTGATAAGTGATAAGTGTAGGAGCTAAAGGGGTGATATAAAGGGAAAGAGGCAAACTAACAGCTAAAGGGTAAGGGGTTAAAGATCAAAGGTAAATGGTATGTTGTAAAGGGTTATCGGTAAGAACATAAGGGATTTAGTTTAAATGTAAGGATTTAAAGGTAAGTGATTAGGAGTAAGGGTAATTTATTAAGGGTTAAGTATAACATGGCATAGGTATGTTTTATGGGTAAAGGGAAAGGCTACGGGCTTAGGGTAAAGAAATAAGGGTGATGGATAAAAGGGCTATGGGAAAGGTCATAAGGGTAAGGGCAAAAAGGTAAGGGGTTTAATGTAAAGTGAAGCACGTGAGGAATTATGGATAACAGGTAATTAATTAAGGATAAGCTGGTTACAGGGTAATGGGAAAGGGGTGATTCATTCACAAATGGACAAGATGTGCTTCAACTCTTCAGAGCATTTCCTCATTGCAAGGAAAGCAGTGATAACTCGCCTGAGGAGATGCAATTTAGCAGTTGGGCGAGGGACCCTCTGTTATATTTTGTGTTGCTCGTTTGAAGTAGATTAGACACGCAAACCAAATAGAGCAGTTATAGGTCGTCTAGGCACACACAAGAGATAATACTCAAATGTTTCTATTCAGTGCTGCACCCAAAAAAGGCAACACTGCTTACAAGCCTTGTACTGTAAAAGAAAAATTGCAAGCTACCAAAATAATCAGTGGGGGATTATATTAATATATTTATAAATCAACAAGGTCCACCTCACGTGGGATCAGTGTTATTCCTGTTGTTGATGGAATACACTAAATGTTTTAAAATACCCCTCACACACCAAAAAGGCCCTTGGTGTCATGCTTCATCATCGGGGTCTTCCCGCCCGGCTGCCGGACGGGGCAGTGCTGCGACAAGCGACTACGCTGGAGCACCTTTATAGATGAAAGTGCTATGTGAGTGAAATGGAGTGAGTGTCAGTGGGGTCAGGGGTGAGATGGATACGTGATGTTAAAAAATACCTGGCCTGGTGATAGAAAAAACTATTTAATAAACACTGGCTGGTATTGTTAAAAAAGGGTGATTCGGAAAGAGCAAGCGGGTTAATGTGCTTCCTTTCCTGTGTGGGTCAACATGTTTCGGGGCGCCGTGCCCCTTAGTCAGGACCGGGATCAGATCCCCCTGTCACTCACTGATGTCTTTCCACATTAAAAAGAAAAAAGAAATAGGTGTATGTACAGACTAGTGTGGTGGTACTATGTCTATCAATGTGTATAGGTATTTATTTTATAAATATACACAGCCCTAACTAGACCAGAAATACTGATGTAGTATGCTTAGGGAGGTAGGGAGCAATGCCCCATGAGCCAGCTCTGGACAAAGGGTAATTGAGGGTCCAATCAACCCCCAGCACGATTGTGCTTCCTCCTTCGTCTGCGGCTTCCGTGGTTTGTCAATTATATTAATATCCATATTTAGAACAAAAAGACAGTTCACTTATAACAAAGTCCATCCAGATGGGTCAAGACATTCTTCCTTTTATCCATAAACACCTGAGAAGACACAGAGGTGAGTCTTTAAAAACAATTTATTCTTCACAAAATAGAAACATCCAGCCCAGACAATGCGAATTGCTTGACTCATCTGACCTTTGGTTCTGTCAGTGAATATATACATAGATATATGTATGTCAAAACCAAAGGTTACAGGGACATTATAGTTAGGAAATAGAATTTAAAAAACCCTACAAATGTACTGAAAAAAACGAAAGGTTACAGGGAAGTTATAGTTAGGCTCACATATATACACATATATAAAGTGTGTCCACCAGCCCTTGCCAACTTATACCTCAGGTCCTCAGTTCCTGGGCCTTGACCTGGGCATGATGGCACTGGGAAGAGTGGGAGTGTTCTAGCAGGATAATGTAGTCAATTAGGATCACATTCCATTCGTTTAAAAAAAAGAGAAATTCAGCAGTGATAGTTAGCTGAGTTAACTGTAACTTACGACCCTGCAATTCACTGTCAATCAATCAATTAATCAGGGATTTGTTAAGCGTACTACTCACCCGCGAGGGCCTCAAGGTGCTGGTGGTGGGGGAGGGGTTGCATGCAGCTTCGTCTCATCCGAAGAGCAAGGCCTTGGGGCTTTTCCTGAAATCTTGCAGTGTGGGGATTTGTCTGATTCTGAGTGGGAGTTTGTTCCAGGTCTTGGCTGCGATGTGGTAGAAGGATCGCCCCTGCTCTGGCTCTATGGGTGCGTGAGATTTTGGCTAGGGTGAGATCGGCGGATCTGACGCTCCTCTTGGGTGCTTATAAGGAGATTATTTTGTTGAGGTATTGGGGTCCGAGGTTGTGGAGGGATTTGTAGGCATAGGTGAGGAGTTTGAAGGCCGCTCTTCTTTTGTCAGGGAGCCAGTGGAGTTCTCATAGGTGTTGGATGATGTGGTGTTGTTGTGTGATGCCAAGGACAAGTCTAGTTGCTGCGTTCTGGATAATCTGCAGTTTGAGGAGTAGGGATTTGTTTATTCCGGTGTAGAGGGTATTCCCATAGTCCAGTCTGCTGCTATGAGTGTGTGGGTGACAATCCTTCTGGATTCGGGGGATCCATTTGAAGGTCTTGAGGAGGATGCAGAGGGTGTTGAAGCATGTGGAGTCTTCGGCATTGATCTGTCGGGTCAAGGTGAGGGAGGAGTCGAATATGATGCAAGGTTGCGAGTGTGGTCTGTGGGAGTGGGAGGTTCGCCAAGGGTGGTGGGCCACCAGGTGTTTTCCCATGCTGAGGGGGTGGATCCGAGGATGAGGACTTCCGTTTCATCTGAGTTGAGCTTTAGGCAGCTGTTGCTTATCCAGGAGACAACGTCCTTCATACCTTCCTGGAAGCTGTATCTGGTGACTCCCGGTTCGTTGGTGAGGGAGAGGATGAGCTGATGATTGTCGGCATAGGATACTATGCTGAGTCCATATTTTCTGATGATGGTGGCAAGAGGGGCAATTAGATGTTGAAGAGTGTGGGGCTGAGTGAGGATCCTTGGGGATCTATGTGGGTTCAGTGAGGAAGTGTGGGACTCTGATTCTTTGGGTTTGGTCTGTGAGGAAGGAGATAATCCAGTTGAGGGCAGTTCCCCACATGCCAGTGTCTTGGAGTCTGGCAGTTAGTGTGCGGTGGGAGATGGGTGTTGAAGGTTGCTGAGAGGTCTAGTAGGATGAGGGCTGACATTTGGCCCCGGTCCAGTAGGGTGCGGATATCGTCCATGGTGGCTAGTAGGACGGTCTCTGTGCTGTGGTTTCTGAGGAATCTGGATTGGGAGGACTCAAGGATTGAGTTGGCTTCTACGAAGTTAGTGAGGTGGTCGATCTTCTCTGTGACTCTGGCTGCAAAGGGGAGGAGAGAGATGGGTCGGTAGTTCTTGAGGCCCGTCAGGTCTGCGGTGGGCTTCTTGAGGAGGGGCTTGACCTCTGTGCATTTCGAGGCGTCTGGGAAGGTGCCTGTTTCGAGAGAGCAGTTAATAGTATGTCGTAGTTCGGGTGCGATGGAGAAGGCGGCTCTGTGGAAGATGTGCGGTTGGGCAAGGGTCATCGGTGCTCCTGAGTTTAAACTTCTCATGGTCTTAGCGGTGTCTTCTGTGGGGACAGGGGTCCAGGTGGTGATGGAAGGCTGGGTTGCATTGTCGGTTAGAGGTGTGGGGTCGGTGTCACGGTTCTGCTCATCAAAGTTGCTGTAGAAAGTTCTGATCTTAAGATGGAAGTAGGAGCTGAGTTTGTTGCAGAGGTCCTGGGAGGAAGGGTCGTTGGACGATTTACGATATGTGAACTTATGACCTCACATATTACATCACTCATGGCATGGTCAGTGACATCACTGATGACATTTGAAATGACTTCATTGATGACATCATCTGGTGACTGTAAGAAAAAGTTACTGAGTGTTAAAAATATATTCTAAGGTACATGGCTGTGGGAGTGCCTGTATGGGTGAGTGAGTGGATGTTTCAGTGGTGTGTAGAAGAATGAGTGGGTATTGGAGAGACTGTATACATGAGGGAGTGGGTGTGTGAGTTTTTGTATGGGTGAGGGAGTGGGTGTGTCAGTGGGTGTATGAGTAAGTGAGTGGCTGTGTGCGTATATGAATGGGTAAGTGAGTGGGTATGAAAGTGGCTATAAAGGTGACAGCAAGGGTGAATGAATGAGTGGCTGTATGGGTGATTGTTTGGGTGTGTCAGGGGCTGTAAATGGTGAATGAGAGGGTGCATGAGTGGCTGAATGAGTAACTGAGCAGATGCAAGTGTCTGTGTGGCTGATTGACAGGGTAAATGAGTGACTGTATCAGTGCAAGCATGATTATGTATGTGGGTATATGTGTGAGTGAGTGGTTGTATGTGTGGCTGTATGAGTGTGAGAGAGGTTGTATGGGAGTGTATGTGCTTATCTCAGGGACTGTATAGATGAGTGAGTACATGTATTACTATATGTATGAGTAAGGGACTGGGTGTGTGAGTAAATCTATGGATGAGTTAGTGGCTGTGTGGCTGATTGTATGGGTGAATGAGTAGATGTGTATGGGTGATGATTCACTGTGTGATGTCTGTCTGGGTATATGAGTGGGTGTGTAAGTGTCTGTGTGTCTATATGACTAGATGTGTGAGTGGCTGTATTGGTCAGTGAGTAGGTGCATGAGTTGTATATGTAAGTTAGAGGTTGTGTTAGTGGTTGTATGGCTAAGTTGATGTGTGAGTGGCTTTATGGATCAGTGAGTAGTTGTGTGAGTATTTGTAAGAGGCTGTGAATGGGTATGATAGTGGTTGTCTGGGAGTGGGTGCATGAGATGGTGTATGGGGTGTAAGTGGGTTTGTGAGTGGCTCTGTGGATAGTATCATCAGTGATGTGATTTGAGATGCCATCAGTGATGTGTTTTGAGAGGTCATCGTTGATGTCATTTGAGATGTCATCATTGATGTCATTTGAGATGTCATCAGTGATGTTATTAACCATGTCATGCGTGTTGTAATCAGTGAGGTCATCAGCAGTGAATTCCATGGATGAAAGTTATAGTCAGCTCGGCTACCTAAAACTGCTGAATTTCTCTGGTTTTGTAACAGTGAAATGAGAGCTTAACTATAACGTCACAGTAACCTTTGTTTTTTTCAGCGATTTCCTAGGGTTTTTTAGATTCTATTTCCTAACTATAATGTCCCTGTAACCTTAGAGTTTTTCAGTGAATTTCTAAGGTTTTTAAAGTCTATTTCCTACCTATAACATCCCTGTATCCTTTGGAGTTGTCAGTAAATATTTAAGGTTTTTTAAATTCTATTTCCTAACTGTAACATCTCTATAACCTTTGATTTTTTTTGGGTGATTTTCAGTATTAAACTTTTTTATTTCCTAAGAGTAATCTGTTCAGGTTTCATTTCTGGGAAATGAGCATCGCACCAGTATGAATCCTGACCTGCATTTTTATCCAAGAAGCGGACACTGTTGTGTGCAACACCTCTACCCAATGGAGTACTTTATACTGACTAATTAGTAAGTGCTACCTTGTAGGGTAAATGTATGGTGCATCGGCTACACTCCTATTTAGGCCCGGGTAGGTAGTGATCCATGGGACCAGGGTTCGGCAACAGACCCCCTACATTAATTTATTTCAGCCCTGGGGAATTGCCCACTCTTATTTTGAATAAATTGCCCTGAGGAGGTAGTGGTCCCCTTGGCTGCAGGGGGTCATGCTGGCCGCCCTGCATTATTTAAACATACTTTGACCCAGGGAGGTAGCAGTCCCAGAGGCATTGGCAGGCTATAGGAAATGCTTTTTTTCCTTTGCCAAAAACTATGGCATTGTTTGATGACATTTTTAAAAACTAGCTTGAGGCTCACCTCAGCTACTGGCTTGAAAATATTGGTGTGATCCGTCAAGTGGGGGTCGGGAAAAAGGCGGGGTCCCAAAATGCGTTTTCCCCATGTTAATTCCAATAGGAAACATTAGACACAGCTACAGCCTGAACTGCTGAACGGAATTACACCAAATTTGCAGGTAGGTAGCTGTTGGTCCAGAAAGCAGCTTTTATGTTAAATGGTGTACATCCATTCAGTAATTGTGGAGTTATTTATAGGTTTTTCAGACATACAACTGAGGTTGCAGAGGTTCCATGACCCCTCCCGAGATCTTGTGCTGAGCTTGGATTAGTTGGCAACACTTCAAAGCAGAAGTATTGGCAGCCATGTTGTGACTCGGTTGTACCGGGTCACAGAAATAAAATGTAATAAAAAAGAAAAGGGGGCAGGTAGAAACACCCTGAAACCCTAGGCCTCTTGGGTGCTCTGCATTGCCCTGCAATGTTTGCCCCCTCCCCCGGAGCCATAGATGGCCCTGGGGGCCATGTCCCCCCAGTGCTGGCTCCTGCTATGTCCTGGGGTGCCTGCCCCCAGGACATAGCTGTTTGCTAAGGTTTGGTAGGAGCTTTACCGCTCCCGCCAAGCAATAGAAAACTGTGCTCTCTTTCAGTAAGTGAGAGCATTGAAAATTCTCTTGCTTGCTGAAAGTGTACACAATTGCTTTGACAGAGAGGGAGCTGCATCTTAGCAGCTCCCTCTCTGTCAAAGCAGTGCTGGCTCCTGCAGCGGTGGGGAGCAGGCAGTTTCCTCGGGTACCTTGAGGCTCCCCCCCGTTGTCACCAACACGACAATGTCGGTGCCCTGGCTGGGACCAGGGCACCCACAATAGAGGCAGGGCCATGGGGGATGAGGTACCTGGGGCCTTCTTTTACCGCCACTCAGCAAATTCAACTCCTGGTACACTTCTCATTTGGGGATGACGTCCTCTTGGCTGCTGAGTGTCCTTGGGGGCAACGAACTCCTCCTGTTACCTCCAGTAAGTCCCACACAGCAAGATTGCTAAAGGGACTTTGGAGGCCACATGCACTTTCTCCATCACTCTGCAAACACGTCTCCTGGCACACTAATGGTTGGGGAATGAAGTCCTTATGAATGCTGAGGGACCTTGGGGGCCAAGAAGCCCTCCTGGTACTTTCTGTAAGTGCTACACGGCGGGATTTCTGAGAGCTGGTCAAAGTCCCCACTCACTTTCTCCACCACTTTGGAAGCGCCATTACTACTTGGTAATTGGAGTAACCGAGGGTTTTGGATATATCCAATTCAAGAAGAACGAGCGTGGACCCTCCGTATGTGCAAGTCAATTTTATTGCCACCAATTCAGTCCACCATTACGCGTTTCAGCCGATTCACTGCCTTGATCACATGACAACGCTAAGATAGTGTAACCCGTATTTAAAGTGCCAGTGCATACAACTCAATTAAACGATATAGACAACATACTATGGCATAAATGTAGCTTTTTTTTGCATAAATGCAATATACAGAATGGATTTTCCACATCTTTATGCCAATTACTGATAAAGGCCTGATACAAATTACGATTTTTTAAAAACCATTACTATATTTGTAGCATGTTAACACAATGCGATGTGGGCAAATATAATATGTAAACTTATAAATAGTTTTACCTATCTATTACCACTTTACTTAAGGGTTTAGGAACAATTGCAAACCTAATACTTACCTACATAGCTATTGTGATTAACATATATATATATATTACCTACTGGCGGTCGCCAGTAGGTATATATAGTTAGGATTTTTTCTCTATGGGTTTTTTGAAAATTCTATGTCTAATAACTTTGGCGTTTGTGGACGGAATTGGCTGAAATTTTCAGGAAAATGGCACATTTTGTTTCTGAGCAGCCCTTGAAAATTTGGGGGGGGTTCGTCCAGTGGGGGCCGAGAAAAAAGGGGGGTCCCAAAACGTGTTTTTAACATTGAGTTTTCCATAGGGCGGTTGGCCTCACTTTTAGCCCGAACGGCTGAATGGATTTGCACGAAACTTGGCAAAATTGTAGGGACTGGTAGCCCGATGTGCCTTTTGTAGGTCTCAATATATGTGCTCCAGTGGATTTTGAGAAATTAACGTTTAAAAAAAGATATATATCTGTAACAGCGGACCGGTTAGCGCTCTGGTTCGCGGACTTTTCGCGCAACGGAGCTTTGTGAAGCGAAGCTGATTGGTTCTCCGGCGTCTGTCAACATTCCAAACAGTCCGTAGCGGCCGCCATCTTGTCTCTCGGTAGGATCGAGAGACAAGAGGAGGTCAAAACAAAGGGGGAAATAACTATAAGGGGGCATAGTAGATCCTCGCTGACCCCCTAGGTTTGATGTGGAGGTTTTAAAAGGGCCCCGCGGGGCAAAAAAAAAAAATAAAAATAATAATTGAACGGCTGAATGGATTTGCACGAAACTTGGCAAAATATTAGGGACTGGTAGCCCGATGTGCCTTTGCTAGGTCTCAATATATGTGCTCCAGTGGATTTTGAGAAATTAACGTTCAAAAAAAGATATATATCTGTAACAGCGCTCCGCTTCGCGTAACGGAGGTTTGCGAAGCTGATTGGTCATTCTGTCACTGGGCTATAGTTGGGCTACATCTGGCTGATATTTGGGCTACATTTGTTTTTTTGTGTGTCTGGCGGCCATCTTTGGGCTACATTGGGCTACATTGGGCTTCATTGGGCTACATTCGGCTAATTAGCAAATAGCTCATCGCAAACTAGGAATGGTAAAGAATCGCTATTTATTCCTTAAAGTTCGCTATTTAGGAAATGCAAATAACTTTGATGATACATATGGCGGTTCATCTCTAACAAGATAAGAAGCATAGGGATAGATTTATGATGACTGGCGCATCACCAGGGATGTGTTAGTCATTCTGTGCCGCTGTTCCGTCACCTATGGTGTGCTGCATTTACAATGCGGCGCATCATGGGGCAAAAACAGCACAGATGCGTGATGTATCTGTGCCGTAAAGGTGGCGCATTGCTGGAGTTGTATCGCAAGTGTGATGAAGCTCCAGCAAGGGTCGGGGGTGCCCCTGTCGCAGGGTTTCTGTTCTCACACAGAACTGTGGACAGAGGATTGGAACCTCGGCGAATTAGGGTGTCCCAAAACTCACGTTAGTAATCAAAAACTATTTAGCAAGCTAGGTACAGTGTCACATTGGATATAACAAACTCTCAATGTTTAGACAATCCAGAATATGAACTTATAGTACCTCAGGATACGTGGAACTCATGAACAGTCGGTCGTTATATATTTCTTAGAAACCAGAACATGGAGTTAAGAAGAACACATGTGTATTTGAAATGTTTATTTACTAATGCCGTCTTCTCAGGCGTAGTACCTTAGATAATAAAAGTACACATATTATCAGTAGCAAAATTACCAGCATAGTTACTAGTACATAAAAAGTGAATGGTGATAGTATGTTAACATGCTGTAAATGAATAAGAGTTAGCAACACTTATAAGCAGCCGCGGGCCGTGGAGGGAGTTACGGTGAGGCAGGGAGGCGGGGAGGGGGAGAAGCAGGGTGGAGAATACAAGTACACATATTATCAGTAGCAAAATTACCAGCATAGTTACTAGTACATAAAAAGCGAATGGTGACAGTATGTTAACATGCTGTAAATGAATAAGAGTTAGCAACACTTATAAGCAGCCGCGGGCCGTGGAGGGAGTTACGGTGGGGCAGGGAGGCGGGGAGGGGGAGGGGCAAGGTAGAGAGGGCTCCACCCTGCTTCTCCCCCTCCCCGCCTCCCTGCCCCATCGTAACTCCCTCCACGGCCCGCGGCTGCTTATATCTCACCCTCCCTAATACACATATTATATTATTTGCTAAGAAGGTCTCTTTGTGTTGGTTTAGGGCGTGTCCATACTTTAGTGTCTTAGATTTGAAGGAATCACATCAGCATACACCAGCTCTCTCTTCATGTGAACCGCATCAACTGTTGTGTATGTGTGTTCGGCAAAGCAATATAAAACCCGCCTCATGCCCAGAATTGGCAGAAGTTGCACTTATGTTATGAGTATGAAGTCGTGGAGATCAGACCTCATAACAATTCTGTATCGTGTTGTTCTTGAAACTTTAGCACTCGCTGTACAGATATAGTTTAACAAGTAAAGCAGATAGTAGACCAATAACATATTATTCTCATGTAAACCACGATGAACTACTAGGTGGAAAGCTAAAGCAACAACTAAGTGTCGTGTGCAGAAGTTGCAAAAAAGGAAAAATGGCGTTTAAACCGGTAATGAGCCCATGCTAACTTAACACGGTGGAAAGATATCCAGGACCTAGATGACACCTCCTCATGATCCGGAAACGAACTGAATAAGATAATAGAAGTGCCATCTCATGAGAGCAGATTGCAAGTTTATATGTGGACGGTCCGCAAGGTAAAGCATTAAAAACTAGGAAAATTCAATGCTAAAGAAAAATAAAACAGCCAAGTACTTTATCGAGTCTTAAGCCAATAGGCAAGGTAAATAATAAAAACTTGACAAATAAGTCAATGAATTGTCAATGAAATGCTAGTACTCAGCATATCAAACATGAAAAAGGTCTATGACATAACTGTGTATGCAAAATAAGCTGCAACAGCCTCCAATAGGAAGTCACCGTCTTCATCCGAAAACAGTTCAGCCATCCAATTTAAAAGCGGAAAAGAACATACGTGCTCTCCCAGCACCGGATCCTCTATCACCATCAGAGGACAGCTCGGTGGGTTTTCAAGAAAGCTGTGTTCCAAGAAAGACTGTGCTGCCGCCAGTAAATTCCAGGGACCAAGTAGTCCATGCATCAATGCCACAGCCATAATCCTTTCGCCAGGACAAATCAACTTGTGAGTAATGATAGGAGTCATCAGCTGATTAAAGTCGACGTCAGGAGAAACCGGTCCGCAGAGACACAAATCAATGGCCCAATCGAAATCACAGGTCAGGCAGTGAAATACAGGCTGGACACAGGTGAAGTAGGAGAACCGAAAAGATAATCCATATGCCGTGCTTAATATCGCCAACGGCATTGTGCCATAATATTCTAGCATGCGATTGCGGAACAGTGTCAGCAGCTGCAGGGTCGGAGGTTGCATAGGAGGGACATCCATATTTAAAAATGTAAAAAAGCACAAGAGCGTCCGCTGGTAATGCAAGTAAAAATGCAATCCACGAACCAGAGTGGAGAAAATGGAATGAAAGGGAGCAGGGATGACTCCAAAGATTTTCTCAAATGAAGTCACGAGACCACTGGTAACAACTTTAAAAAAGTGTGCCAGGGATTTTGTGGAGGATGCGTTAAAGATAGTCGGAAACATGTTGCTGAAATTGAAAGGCAAACCTGTGTACGGGTGTTCGCTATGTGAAGTACGAAAGTTTCACGGGCCGAACTCAAGGCCACCTCTCTCTGAGACAAAAGAGCTCTTATTCTTGTCATGCCGTTGAAACGTGTCCCAAGGTTGGTATTTGTGGCCAGATTGAAAACTCCCTATGTTCATGTGTGGGAGGAAATAGAACATTTCTGCAGCAAATAACCCGTTCACTTACTGTTACGATAAAAGGAATACTTTTAATTAACTCAGAACAATCTTCATTATTGAGCATCAAATAACTACCATTTTCCAACAACTTGAACGTGGGGATGATAGCAGGAACTGGCGTGCCTTGCAACACGCAAGCCATATTTGGTCGGTGTTTGTTGCATGAATCGTGTAACTGTATGTGCCTACACATTAGTGAATGATCTGGCGTCTCAGTGCATTCCTCTCCATTCAGATAAACTTCTTGATCATCTTTGAAACATCTGTATGTGTATGGAAGCGACCAGACCTCATGAACAAAAGCACTACCTAAAGGTTCATAAAGACCTATTGGTATATATTTCATACAATTTGAAAACTTATATAAAGCAAAAGGCAGCGTTATTAAACCGTGGATAAGGCATGTTGCCAAAAAACCCGCAATCCTCTGCTGATGATGTCACTGAGCATGTCATGAATGATGTAATATGTGACATCATCAGTAGTGGATTATGGGTAATAGTATCTCTAGTTTACTCCCCTATAGCTGTCTTTCTTTTAACATAAGTGTGTGTTTCCTTCCCTTATACTTACTGTTTTTGGTTCGCTTCCAGTTCGCGTACCAGCGAGCGAACTAGGAAGCGAACTAAGAGAAATAGAGGTTGGCACAGTTCCAAATATTGTACCAATTTTTTAATAACGGGGAGGTAGTTCTGAAAAGAACTTTTTTTTTTATTTTTCTGAACATTTTTTTACTGTTTTTGAATTTTTCGGAACAGTTTTATATTTTTTGGGGTTTTTCTTGGAGGGGGCAATGAAAACGATTCATTGTAAAGGGCTCAACAGGAGCAACAAAACAAAAAAAAGAAGTATTTATTATTTTGGGCGTTTCGGACAAACTTGCATATGATAGTCAATAGCTCTGTTGATCAGAGTGATGCTTCTTTCTCCGTAGGAAATGAATCCATCGCAAAATACGCAGGTGTGTTTTACTTCACCAAATCTCATTTGTATATTTGGCACCATCTCCCTGCCCTCTGGTCCCGTTACTTCCGGTACAACAGATCTTCTGGCCATAATAGGGAGATTATCTAGGTCGTTCCGAAACTGTGCAGCACTGTAGTTGTTAGGATGCCACCTAGTCATATGGCGATGCATTGTGTAGTTTCCGAAACTGTATTTTTTGTCGGTCCCTCTGGACAGTCTATCTTGACATATAAGGCAAGTTACGTATCTTGCATTTACTTTTTTCTGACCTTTGGGAATTTTAAAAAATTGCCAAATGAAGTTTTCTTTCCGGTGAGACGTCTTGGGCTGCTCAGGCAAAAACTGCCTCTCTTCGTGCTCGTCCTCCTGTTCCTCTTCTTCTTCTTCTTGTTGAATTACAACTTGAGCAGGTGGTCCACTCTTCCTTGGATGTGGTGGAGGTGGTGGGGAAGCACCAGCTGAAGCTACTAAAGAAGCCATTGCTCAGTGATCACAAAGGGTCTTTCTCTCACAATGATGAAAGTCAGAGTGAGGAAAGAAGGAGGGATTTTCATCATTTGGGAAAAACAAGAGTTCTCAACCAATCAAAAGTGTTCATTTTAGATTATATGACCTAGTCTTACATCATTAGGAAACCAAAAGTGAAATGAACCAATGAAAAGTGTTATTACCAAGTCACATGACTTGCTGTGTTTTCGTTAAGCGCTTTGCAGGGCCTCCCTGTTTGCTTCCAGAAACCTGCGCTTTGGCACTCGCTTCGCGTACCAGTTCGCTAACGTAGCACGTCATATGACGTATCAAGCGACAACGTGGAACGTCATGCGGACGGGAGGCGTCACGATGTTGTTTTCTAACACGGCACTTGCGGTAAAGAAACGTTTACCGGCTCGCGGTCTATTTCGCGGCATCAAGGTCAGCTAACGGGAAGCTTCCCGATTCGCGAAGCGGGAACGAAGAAAAAAAAATATTTAAAAAAAAAATTATTCATAAACATATAAAATATATTTTTGGATTTAAAGAAGAATACATTTTACAGCTACAGATATTAGCTGTTAAAAAACCAATGAAATTCACAGAAAAAACCATAGGTTATAGACCATATATAGTTAGGAATTAGCATTTACAAAACCTTGAAAATTCACTGAAAAAACCATAGGTTATAGACCATATATAGTTAGGAAATAGCATTTAGAAAACCTTATTTTACTCACACAAAACCATTGAAATTCCATATATAGTTAGTTGCACTAACTATATATCGCGCACCTGCAATCCACTGCTGATGATGTCACATATTACATCATTCATGACATGGTCAGTGACATCACTGATGACATCACTGATGACATCTCAAATGACATCACTGATGACATCACTGATGACAACATCCAGTGACTGTATGCTTCTGTAAAGTTAAAATATGTCTTACATATTGAAGAATGAGTGGATGTATAAGTGTCTGGATGAAGGATTTAGTAGGTGCATGACTGACTGTATAAGTGAGTGATTAAATGTGTCTCACTGAGTGCATGGGTTAGTGACTAAACTGTTTTAAATTGTGCATCATTGTGTCTGTTGTTTTGTAATCTGATGCATGTGTTGATCATTAGCTATATGACTAACTATATGGGTTATTGATTAGTTGCCCAAGTATTTGTATGGGAGACTGAGTGTGTGTGTGGGTGTCTGGGAGGTGTATGACTCTGTGCATAGATGTGTGAGCAGTTGATTCACTAGATGTATGGGTTCAAAAGTGCATGTGGAAACATCTGTATGGGCGGTTGACTGTGTGCATGAGTGTATTGGTGAGTGAATGGATATCTCAGTGCTACATGTCAAAGTAAGTACATATGTAAAACACAGTACATGTGATAGTTGACATATATAAATAACTGTGCATAAGAGCCAGTGAATGTGTGAGTGGCTGTATGGATTATTGTGAACTTGTATCAGGGATTGTATAACAGAGTAAATATGTGTTATTATATGTTCCAATAAGTAAGGTGTGTATAACTATATAGTTGAGGAAATCGAGGTGTGATTGATTCTTTGCAAGACTGACTAGGTGTGTGAGTAACTCCATGGATGAGTGACAGTCTGTGAGTGTCTGTTTACACTGAGTGTATCTAAGGTTATATTAGAGTCTGAAGAGGTTCATTGTATCATCACATGAATGATGTCATCAGTGATGTGATCAGTAATGTCAAATGAGATGTCATCAGTGATGTCATCAGTGATGTCATTTGAGATGTCATCAGTGATGTCATCAGTGATGTCACTGACCATGTCATGAATGATGTAATATGTGACATCATCAGCAGTGGATTGCAGGTGCGCGATATATAGTTAGTGCAACTAACTATATATGGAATTTCAATGGTTTTGTGTGAGTAAAATAAGGTTTTCTAAATGCTATTTCCTAACTATATATGGTCTATAACCTATGGTTTTTTCAGTGAATTTTCAAGGTTTTGTAAATGCTAATTCCTAACTATATATGGTCTATAACCTATGGTTTTTTCTGTGAATATATATATATATATATGTGTGTGTGTGTGTGTGTGTATTTTTTTCTTAATCTGCAGTACTGTGGGAGTACCGCAGTACAGGAAAAAAATGAATACGAAATTAATTAGAAATACACTATAAGACACTGTATTTTAACACTGTAATGTGCTAAACGGTTTCTTCAATATTTTACATATTTAAATATGCACAAAAAAGTATACAAAGTAGCACATTTTTTAGTAATAATTACTACACTACTTTAAAAAACATGCAGTTCACCGCACACACTGGCATAAAAATATAGAAAGTTTATAAACAAAAAGTTAACCTTTAAAAAAATGTAGTAGTACTACAGTGATATACCATCCAGTGGAGGGTATCCCCCAAACAATTTTTGGGAACTGAGGTTAACCAAGCAATATATACTCAAAGAACCCACTATCCAATTTATTTGCAATGAATCAGTCAGTTTAATCACTACTAACCCAATATTATTCAAAGGAAAATAAATTGTATTTAATTGATTATCAGATATTCATGCACAATTCATTACAGTGTATTACAAACACTCCATTGCTTCTTATATGTTCAATGTACCTTGAAAGTGCAATATTCCATAGTAACAACTTTCTCAGTCTTAAAATAGAAAAATTTAAATGAAACCACAAATCCTCACTGGCGCACTTAAGGCAAGCCCGTCTTTGCCCGTCCGTGCCTGGACCGCGCCCAGCGCCAGGACCCCTGGACACCACGAACGCCACGACGCCCGACACCGATACGATGCCAGAACCCTCCACGCACTCAACACCGGACGATCACACACCTGCTTCCTGGCTGCCCTGAAGCGCACCCACGGAGCTTTCACCTGCCGGAACTGCAGCTTCACAAGCATCCGCCCCACCATTCTGCTGACCAGGAAAGAACCCAACCACCTCAGATGCATACTTCCCAACACCCGATCCGCCCAAAAACATGCCGTTGAACTCTGGGACCTACTCGACTCAACCTCCCCAGACGTTGCCTTCCTGACGGAGACCTGGCTGAACCCCGCCTCGGCACCCGACATAGCCATAGCCGTCCCGGAAGGCTACAAGATCACCCGCAAGGACCACACCAACAGAGCGGGAGGAGGAATCACCATCGTCCACAGGAACACTCTCAGAGTCTTGACCAACACGGACGACACCCTCAGCACCGCCGAACACCTGCACTTCCAGATCCACACCGACCCCAACACCACCCTCAGAGGAACCCTCATCTACAGACCGCCCAGACCCCGACCACAGTTCAGCTACTCCATCGCCGACTTCGTCAGCACACACACCCTCACCTCCACGGACTACATCCTCCTCGGGGACCTGAACTTCCACCTCGAGAACAATAAGACACCAACTCCACCACTCTGATCGATGACCTAGCCAACCTCGGACTCAGAAAACTCGTCACAACACCCACCCAATCCGCCGGTCACGCGCTTGACCCCATCTTCTCCGCAAGCCCCCACGTCTCCTTCAACCATACCACCGAACTCCACTGGACCGACCACCGCTGCATCCACTTCACCTTCAAGAAACCCACCACGCACCACCGCACCCAACAGATGCCTCACCGCTGCTGGAGCAAAGTCACCGAAGACCAGCTAACCACCACCCTCGCCCAGAGCCCACCCGCCGACCATACCGACCCCGACACTGCCGCCCGCAACCTCAGACAGTGGATCAACGACTGCGCCAACACCCTCGCCCCGATCAAGAAACCCTCCAACGATCATACCAACAAGAAAGCCTGCTGGTTCACTGAAGACCTCCGGGCCTCCAAGCAAACCTGCCAAAAGCTGGAGAAGATCTGGCTCCGTGAACGAAAACCGGACAGCCATGCCGCCCACAAGAATGCCACCAGCAGACCCCATCACCTCATCAGATCCGCCAAAAGGGCCTCTTTCAGAGACGGCCTAGACAACAACGCGCACAACAGCAAAGAGCTCTTCAACATCGTGAAAGAACTCTCCAACCCCAGCTCCAACACCAACGACGTCCCACCCTCGCAAGACCTGTGCGACTTGCTGCAAGATCACAGACATCCACGACAGTTTCAATGTCACGACCGCCCCGACAACCGCTGAGACCTCCACCACCACGACCACCATCCGCACCAACCGCCTACTCTACTGGACCAACATCAACGACGATGACACCATCAAGATCATGAACACCATCCACTCCGGATCTCCGTCAGATCCATGCCCACACCACATCTTCAACAAAGCCAGCACATCCATCGCACCCCATCTCCGGAAAGTCATGAACACCTCCTTCGAGAACGCAACCTTCCCAGAGAGCTGGAAGCACGCCGAGATCAACGCCTTACTCAAGAAACCCAAGGCGGACCCCAAGGACCTAAAGAACTTCCGGCCCATCTCCCTGCTCCCGTTCCCGGCAAAGGTCATCGAGAAGACCGCCAATGAACAACTGACCCGCTACCTCGAGGAGAACAACATCCTGGACCCTTCCCAGTCCGGGTTCTGCAGCAATCACAGCACCGAGACTACCCTCATCACCGCCACCGATGACATCAAGTCCCTGCTGGACAACGGAGAAACGGTGGCCCTAATCCTCCTGGACCTGTCAGCGGCCTTCAACACGGTCTGTCACCACACACTACGAACACGCCTCCACAACGCTGGGATCCAAAAGAAGGCCCTGGACTGGACCACCTCCTTCCTCCCCAGCAGAACACAGAGCGTCCGCCTACCCCCCTTTCACTCCGAAGCCACGGAGATCATCTGCGGCATACCCCAGGGCTCATCCCTCAGCCCAACTCTGTTTAACATCTACATGGCACCGCTCGCCCAAGTCGCCTGTCGGCACAACCTCAACATCCTCTCTTACGCCGATGGCACCCAGCTGATACTCTCCCTCACCAAGGACCCCCACACCGCCAAAACCAACTTCACGAAGGAATGAAGGCCGTTGCTGAATGGATGAGGAACAGCCGACTGAAGCTGAACTCGAACAAGACGGAGGTCCTCATCCTCGGATGCAACCCTTCGGCCTGGGACGACTCCTGGTGGCCGACCGCACTCGGAACCGCTCCAACACCCACCGACCACGCGCGCAACCTAGGGGTCATCCTCGACTCCACCCTCTCCATGACCAAACAGGTCAATGCCATCTCCTCCTCCTGCTTCAACACCCTCCGCATGCTCCGTAGGATCTACAAGTGGATCCACACTGAAACGAGAAGAACAGTCACCCAGGCCCTTGTCAGCAGCAGGTTGGACTATGGAAACGCCCTCTACGCAGGAGCCTCGGCCAAACTCCTGAGACGGCTCCAACGCATCCAGAATGCCTCTGCATGCCTGATCCTCGACATCCCTCGCCGCTACCACATCACACCCCACCTGAGAGACCTGCACTGGCTCCCGGTCAACAAGAGGATAACCTTCAAGCTCCTCACCCACGCACACAAGGCACTCCACAACACCGGACCAACGTACCTCAACAGACGACTCCGCTTCTACACCCCCACTAGCCAGCTCCGCTCCGCGGCACTCGCCCTCGCTACAGTCCCCCCCTTCCGAAGAGCGACCTCAGGCAGCAGATCGTTCTCCCACCTCACCGCCAAGACCTGGAACACCCTCCCCATCCACCTACAGCAGACCCAAGACCTGCTGCCCTTCAGAAAACTCCTCGAGACCTGGCTTTTCAAGCAGTAGCAGCATTCCCCACCACTGCGCCTTGAGACCCTCACGGGTGAGTAGTGCACTTTACAAATGATATGATTGATTCATACCAAACGCTCAATAACTCATACACCACACACTATTCACTATGCCCCGGAATTAGAATCACAGAGAGGAGACTCATTTTCCTTCTTACATCAATGTGTGAGCACATGGTTAACGCATGTTTTGGTGGTCACAGTAATTCATAGCCACCTTCTTCGGGACCTTCTTCAGTGTCCTTTTTGACAAAAACACATGGAGTTTTTGTAGGGGTCATTTGAAAGGATTCCTTCAATTTTTAATATGTTCAGAGTTGCTTATCGACTCAGCCTCATGTGCGGTGTTTCTAACTCTCTGTCACTTTCCAAATAGAAACACATTACATCACTCATGACATCTTTTATGACATCATTGATAATATCACTGCAACATTTGCAATAAAATTGTAGATGAGAAAACTGTGCATGCTGGGGGCCGCGAGTTATAATTGCCTTAGGGCACTGGAAATAAGGGTATAGTGGGGTGTCAAACCTCTGTTTATTAATTTGCATCATAGGACTATAGCCCTACCATATTTGAATCTATTGCAATGTCGGGTCTGATTCATAAAACCTAGTCACAATATTTACTCCTAGAGGGATACATCTACAATTGGAGTACATCTCTGGTTACCATAGAATTTACATCTGAAAAATAACGACAGTTGCGCATTCTCTGGAATAGTTCAGGATTTCTTTGTGAAATCCAGCTTATGTTCCTGCAAAAGTGCTTTTAGACCAGGGGCCTCCAACCTTTTCTGCAGTGAGAGCTACTTCTGCTGAACTAAAATCCCACTGAGCTCCTAATAGATTTTTTTCACTGTAAAAATCGTGACCACATATATTAATGCTACAATATGAAGACCATAAACAGGGTTATCAGTAGTGATCAGCCAAGCATTCGAAGCAAGGTTACCAGAAGAAATACCAGGAAAAAGCTTATAAATATTGAATGTCTCCATATGACTAATGAAGTAACATTCAGCTGCCTAGTGGCACAAACGACATAACCACAGCAATAAGTCTCCCAACTCAGCTTCAATTATCATTCAGCTATAAACTGTTAATGTGTTTTGGATTTGGAACCTTTTGTCTTCATCAGCATATCAGTTTCTGAAAATACACATTTTTGTCTACCACTTTCCATTTTGGGCAAGACATTTGCACTTTCTTAAATTTTGGGGTATTATTTTCTTGGAAAATTGTAATCCTCTTGTATAATGCCCTTCTGCTACACTCAATCCACTTTTGGAACTATTCCTTCCCACACACTCTGTATATAGGGACTTAATCCTGCCTTTTGCCAGAGTAAATTTCTAAACCTATTTGTTAGGACAACATGCCGGTTAGTGAACACCCGCAAACTCGCAAGTTTATGAATGGTCAGTTATTAACTTGGTATTGCAGCTTGAGAACACCCACAAACTGCCACTAGAAGGAAATGCATTTAGAAGTTCAAATTGACGTTTTGTGATTAACAAATATAGCTTTACATTTGGTCATTTAAGTATTTTGGCATAAAGTTCAGCTTAGTTCCAGAAATATTTTCACAAAATTGGCTGTTAATGATGAAACGGGCACTTTTTATTTTGGGGGACAGTATTTAACTGTCGGATTAGAGAAGTCAGTAATAGGCATTGAGACCGAATTGAAACAACCCCACACTCCACATCAGAAGAACATCTCACCCATTTCACGTTTATATCAAGTCACTGAACGAAACAATAAAACATAATCCAACACCCTCGACCCCCTATCAGCGCAGCAGCTTCATACCTATGGCAACTCCCCAAAGGCAGCAGGTTCTGCAGTTGCCGTGTTCCCTCACTTCTGTAGACAATCCCGGATTACACTCCTTCGAAAGAAACCTACATTTGTCTAGTACCTATGGATGGCCTTAGAACAGGGAAAAAACGCAGTTATCTTGTACTGCACACACGTCAGTGTTTAACACGTCAAAGACTGGCCAAAGAGAGCGCTGCTTCAGGCACTTGCCAAGGTGTCACTGATGTCAGATAGGTAATTATTTCAGAATATTATAACAGAAATATTGTGTCTTGATTAGTAGTTGGTAGCATATCACCTCACTGGAATTAAGGATATCGAATCTACATGCAATGTGTTGATATTTCTGCAAATGACATTTAGTGGTTGATATTTTTGTCAGATAATATATTCTGACATACAACCGTCAGATAGGGAAGATGGACTATTCCACCTCTTACCAGGAAACCAGGGGTTACAGACTTGCAAACATAGCTCCACCACACACCCTTTCGGCGTCAAATGGAGTTCGATCTGTCATTATCTCGTTCAAATAAAAAATGCACTAAAAAAACATGTGCAACACACACTTGCAGGTTGTTATGAGATTCTAGACTAGATATGTCAGAACCTACAGGTGAAGACAGGTGAGATATATTTAAACAGCGGGCTTTTGAGACTGGCAACTATCTGCAGACTTTCATGAACTTTCATGAACTAGTAAAGCCAATAGATCTCATCTTTTAAAATTCCAAGCTATTGGCTTTGACAATGGCATGTGAAGGTATACCTCAAGATGCATGTCCACGCCTGGCTGACAATCTTGGGAAAATGAAAAGAAAGTAAGGAAGTACATGCATTTCCATGAAGTGCTAAATAAATACATTGTCCATTCAATTAAGGTGGTGTAAGGATACAACTCATCCAGTCAGAACACTCTTTGACCAAAATGCTCCTGGGTGGGACCTATCCAAGAATATGGAAGAAAGCTATCAAATGAAAAGCAAACAAATGAGAAAAATATCAAAGCCTTCCAAATCACGAGGAAGGGCTGACCCAAAGCATATGTTATGTGTTCGAAATATTAGGTTTGTACTGCCCAAAATGAAAATGAAGCACCATTCCTAATTGGAGCCTATCTATTCACGAGCCTCAGTCCTTTTAAGCCCTATTATTTCCCCTTTCTGTTGCTGAAATGCACCTAATTGTAAACCATTTTAAAACTTCCTCTTGGAAGGAAATCCCTTTTTTTGTTACCCAGCAATCATTTAACAGTCGTTGTCAATGGGTTATTCCTGTCTAAATCAATGTTGTAATATAAAACATGACAATAGAGTGGTTCTGGTTTAAAGCATGAACCTGGTCCTGGTCCTTCCCAACTCCAACTCAGTCATTTCATTGCTCTTTTTTCACAGTCTCTGCTTCCTGATGCTGAACGTTCACAGTCTTTCAGTGCCACGTTAAAATTATTAAAAAAAAAGGTCTTTTCTTTCATTGGGTTTCGTGACTACCTGCTCTCTGCAGCTCCAGCCACAATGGAGTGCCCCAAGGCTAGAGGTGCTACTGTTCTGTCTAAGTTCGTGCCGCAGCATTTATGCAATTGTGGAAATGGGCAAACGTACTCCGGGACAGGGGCGGCTCTAGGCTCATGGCGGCCCTGGGCAGGGAGCGTAGGTAGGGAGCCCCGGAAGAGGGGGTCCGGGCGGGGCATAGTGCAGAGGCCAGTGAAGAGGGGGGCGGGTGGGGGGGGTCAGAGTGTTTGGAAGTGGAACTGAGGATTATTATATTAAGGATATGTATTGGCGTGGGGGCCCCTGGGGTTTGGTGGCCCTGTGCAGGTGCACAGCTTGCACATGCCTAAGGCCGCCCCTGTCCGGGAACACTTTAACTAAAGTCGAGGCAGCTAAAAGGGGATGGAGTCATGACAGGCAGTGTATTGATGGGAATAGTTTGCAACAGTAAGGCAAATCATAATTTAAAAAATAAAATCTTCCTCAAAAACATTGCCAACATGGACAAACGGGATAGTGAATACATTCTTGCTCACTTAATTGGTCACAAACAGCCTGAATTTTAAGGAAGCTTTGCTGGATAAGACACCTTCGTCAAAGCTCTGTATTACACTGGTAGAATACGTGTGGTTGTTAATAAATTTGCAGAATATGGCTGTGTTCATTCCCTGGACACAAGTTTGAATAACCTCAAAGTAGCTCAGGGGGTTAGCACTCTAGTTGCAGAGCCTGGAATGTAACGTAACATGGCAGATTTGTATTTTATGTTAGACAGCTCAGTGGGTCAATATTTGTGTTGCAAACATCCACCTCTTACCTGCAGGTGCAATTTGCAAGTGTGGTAAAAAAGTTTCAGATTTATTCAGCCACCTCAAACACTTCATTTAACCTTCATGGCATAAGTTTGAATCCTTGCAGGTTTTAACTTAATCTTTCATTATTGGAAGGCGGACAAATTTGGGCTCCTAGGGGTAGTAATATTATTATTGATAAACTTAATGTTATTATTAAACTTAATATTAAGTGCCAAAAAGTCAGTTTGTATTGTGTTCGCTATTAAAGATTAATATTGGAGTGCTTTCACACATGGAGAGACGTATCCAGAATATCTACAGAGCTTGCAATGAGCAACATCTTAAATAGACTCAGAGCCTGGGAAAGTCAAAAATAATTCAAAATCTGTTGAACACTTAACAGCTTCTGACATGATATGTTATGTTTGTATTACCTTTGATGGCCTACTGGCTATGGCAGTCAGTTGTGTGGTGCCAGCAGTGTGTCTTTATAACTTCTATCTGCTTGTGGCCAGGACACCACATACACACAAAAGAAATGTAAATATCCAAGAAATTATGCATTATGTAGCAGGTCCATTGTAAAGGGAAATTAGTGTCTATTTAACCTCCTCACGCTCACTCCGAAGCACACTGAGGGGCATATTTATAAGAGGTTTGCGTCATGCTGGCACCACACAATGAGGAACATGCATGTCGCAAACCTCTAACTTTTATTTGTGATGCCACACAAAGCCACTTTGGGTGGTTTTGAATGCCTTAAAATAATTGAGTAATGCAAAAAAGCACAAATCCCTGTACTTCATTTCTCTGTCAAGGGAACACCTTCCTGCATGAAAACAACCCTGCCCACAAAGCTGGCACCTAAGGGTGCTTGTTTTGGCAGGCTCCCAGTTTAGCACCAGCGCATGGGGAAGAGATAGGAATTGGCTGTATTAGATAAATATGGTACATTCTTGCCCTTTTCCTGTGGCGCAGGGCAGTGCAGCAAGGTAACCTGCTGCACTGCGCCACAAAATCCATTACTATGCCCCTGAATGTGTGCAGGCATTGCTGCTTTTGTGCGCATGCCGAAACACCACACCAATGCACTGTGGGGGATGATGCGCTGAGACTAGTCCAGAAAACTGCTCGGCTCAGTTATAGCCACCAGAACTGAAATTCCAGCATTGCATTTACATTCAAGTAATTTCTTCTTGCCTGCGTCTGCATTAGGTCGGTGCTAGTTTTTGATACAAATCTCAGTCTGGCTATCTTGGTAGATTGGGCTTTGCATCGAAACGTATGTTTGGTTCTTATGATCCACCCGGCTAATGCTCCTCTAACCCCTCTTTGACGCAGACACGAACCCTGATTGAGTCAGGCAGAGCAGGATCACCGCAGGAATTGTGCCTTGCCGTTGCCGGATTCTCAGTGTGCCTAAATTCCTGGACCCACTTTCGTCTGTTTTGAAACATCGGGCCCAAACTTTTCGAGTGTTAAATTCGCCCAGAAACATCGCCTTGATGCTTTTACTGCAGCAGCCACATTTCTTTCCCCTCTTTTCTGGCACAGGGGAGCACTGACTCCCCCTGCCTTAAGTGAGGGCACAAGTGCGAAAAAACAAGCATCAATATCCTAGGGGTCCTTTTATCAGGTGGTCTACACATTCTTAAAGCCTGGTTTACTATATATTTTATTTAACTTTGTCTGTTGTACGTGTAAGACAATTTAAAAAAACGGCGACATTAAAATATCATTAAAAAATACGTGCTTGGGCAGAGCTGTCCAGAGTTATGGATAGAGTATTGATTTCTGACGTGATGCAGCTGGTGAGGATATTAAAGTGGGCTCAAAAAACCGGCAGCGGTTTGGAGATATATTAAAAATGTGGGTAGTTTAAATTTGATGCAAAGCAGGGTGCAGAAAATGAGGGTGTGCATTATGATGTCTACCAGTTGTGACTTCCATAAACGTATGTTTGTCTCAGCTCTTGCTGCTACAAAAGTTTCTTATTATTTTTTTGCTAGTAATCCCGTCCAGGTGGAGGATATCAAACCACGCGAGGGAGGCATTGCCTTCCGTCATGTGGAAGTACTAGATTAGCCTTATAATGAACTTGAAATAGGGGCAGGTCGAAGGAAATATGGTAGAAGGACGGGAAAAGAGGTAATTGTAGAAAGACCAGAATCGAGGAAGTGCAGTCATTGGTTGCTGTGATGAAGGAGTCCTGTAACCTGCTTGCATTATCGATTTCATAGCTATCCACCAGGAATCTTTCACCCCACCCAGTTTCGATCTAATTATTGTTGCCTTTATTTTCATTTGTAGGTGCAAAATCCTACACGTCTGAATTTTTGCCATCTTCACGTTCCCAAACGTAGTCTTGTTTTCTTCTGTTAGAAATCCCTCAAACAGAGACTGGGATCCAGATCTACTATGGGTGAGTGCTAGCGCAGCCCCAAGCAGGACGTGCCATATACTATCCAGTGCAAAAGGTGTTTTGCACTCGAAAGGTTAAAAGTTCATAGTTCTAGCATGGGGCAGGGCATGCTTCCCTACCTGAAAAAAACACAGGAGAGACAAGCTTGGCTACATCAGTGAAAGCATCATGCGATTTTTACCTGTGAAATTACCACCCTGTGGAATCAGGTCCGGTATCGAAACACAAGGAAAAACTGTGCGTAAGAACTCGGGCCCACTGACAATCAAGCGATGCAGAATTACATGTGGTAATTGTACTCTGTCTGACTCAGAATCGGAGCCTTTGTGTCATTTTGCGTTGAAGGGGTGTTAGTGGAGAATTACTGAGACAGATCATGGAATCACCCACAGATTTTGATGCATAGCCCAATCTACTAAGATAACTAGACCAGGTTTGTGTCATCAACTAACTGCCTATGCAGAGGAATTTGTCCTGGAATTAACCCTGGGCAAAGCACTACGCTACGCTCGCGGAGTTTGCGAAGTTTTCGCAACTTCGCACTACGCGAGCTGCACGTAGCACAGTGCGAACATGCGTAGTGCAGCGTAGCGTAGTGCAGCTGTCATTTTTTGCTTGTTTGCGGTCCTGAACGTCATGTTCGCGACCGCGAGCAAGCAAAATGACATCCCGGCGAGATTCTCAACGCGAGGAGGTCAGGTTTCTCATTGTGAGTGGTTGCGCATGCTCGCGACCGCTCTCAATGAGAAACTACCTGTTCGCGTTGAGAAAGCTGCCGCTCGAGTAATAATCTACTCGATCAGCAGAAAACTACAGCTCGCACTGTGCAAGATGCCGTTTTCAATGCTTGCACAGTGCCGGATGCTTGTCGGCACTGAGCAATCATTGAAAACGCATCTTGCACAGTGCGAACATGCTACTACGCAGCTCGCGTAGTGCTACGTGAAGTTCGCGTAGTGCGAAGTGCACTTCGCGTAGCTTCGCGTAGCGCTACTTCGCGAACTACTACCACCCTTACCTGGAATGGTATGCCTCGGGTACAGATCACATTCTAGAGAGTACAAGCTCATCTCTGCACCGTGGGTGAGGCAGCATGTCTCATATGTCTCTGTGCTGGGTTATCGCCCTTGTACAACACCTTGCAGCAAAATTGGACCCTGCACTGCTCTACATTGCGTGAACAATTTCTAAATCTTGGCGCTAGTCTATGTTTCTCCTTTGTAACCATATATTGCCTGCTTATCTCAGGAATTCAGTTGTCTGAGGTGATATATCAGCAATGGCAAAGCACCCCATTCCTCCTGCAGTATGCTCCTGTCCCCAATATCAGGCCACATCTTTGCCTTCCTGCTCTGTCATATTGGGGTTAATTCATCATAAATTGGAAAAGATCTTTAAAATCCAATGCAGAAGCATTCCATGGCATCGGAATCTCCTATGACATGTTTTATGTTGCCTGTGTCCACCACATCAACACCTGTCTTTTGTTTACAATAATAGATCACTAATTAGAACTTTTTCATTGCACTTTAAGAAACTCATCCTATCGTTAAGAAATAGTGTGAAATAGGATAAACATGCGTTGTATAAGACATTAAGCAGGATATATGATTCACATGCACCAGTTTGCAAATTATGTCAGTGTGTTAGTTATGTGGTAAGTGCACCCGAGGGTGGCGTCCCCTCAGTGCACTGCTTTATATCCAATAACTAGAATATTCCACATTTAATCAAAACGTTATGCAAGTTGATTGCAGAGATTGAATGTATTCTTTTGCATAAGTTCCTCTTTTTACGTATTTTTTCACATGGTCTCAAAAATGACAATCTTCAAATGAAGCAGGAATTATAATTCAGTGTATTAGCCCCGATGCATTTCCGGCTCATGGGAGCCCTTCATCAGTGTGTTAGGTATGCCACAGAATTAAAGAAACTAGGAGAGACAACACAGAAATCCAGTAACAGTTCAAAATAAACCATACGATACACATTGTTGTGGTAATATGGCAGTTGTTGCCATTTATAATTGCTACAAATGTGATTATCATCAAATGTGACGAGGCTCAATTATTAACTTTAGACATGCGAACTAGAGCTGAAAATGGAAGCACAGGGCCCCGTACAGCCGACCAGATCCTTGACCCAATTTTGGCACAAAATATTACAGCAGACGACAGTCTATTACAATCCCAAAAAATGTCGTAACTTCCAATGGCAATTTCCTAGAGTACTAACACCTGCATAACTTCTACTTGAGAGACTAAGGGAATGACATTTCTGAGACTAGTGTGCATTGGCACTGTGGTATTCATGTGTGGCAGTGGTCTTTCAGGGGGTCACAGCATGAACCAGAGAAAGCTGTCAAAGAAAATAAATGGGAGGGAGCAGTGTGGTAGCCTCCTGGGCGCCAACAAGTGAACATTTCAAATGCCTTGGTTCCACCTCACATTTCATCTGCTTGCCTTCAGCCACCTAAGCAGCATTCACCCATCGAAATGTTGACAGGGAGGATTGAGGATAGATTAGAACAGGTTTATGCTGATGGCTTTGGGTGTCTGAAGAATCCCAGATGCTTAATCTTACCCTTAGTAGACAACTGTGTGTTTGTGGTTCGCACAGTAACATGGCCCAATAACATTCAGGCCCACCCCAATGAATAATCCCACCTTAGGCTAAAGAAAATAATGGTAAGAGGAAAATGGGGAAAGATAGAGAGGACAACAAAGTAAAAACTATAGGTGTGGCAGATTCGTAACTTGCACCACAGAGCATCCTTAAAATGCATGGCTCTGTTCCAAAGGCAAAAACAAAAGTTGATGGACAGAATGCAGAACAATGTCATACATTCACGCCAGTACAGAGATCTGGGCCTAAATCCATCGTTTTTTGGCTCACCACCCCACCCCAGTTCAGACATGGCCATATGCAAATCAGCCTTGACCCTGTGCCTCATGGGAACAGTCCAGCCCGAACTGCCAAGCCATGTCTTCCCTGGACCGGAATCAAGCATCCGAGGACCGGTTTCTGGCATTCCAGCCGTCTTCAGCCCGGCTTGCTTGAATCCAGTGGCAAAGTGAGCAAGGGACTCCCGTCTGAGCATACCCTGCCACACTTATGGCGGCCAAAGCGGTACAAAAGGAGGTGGTGATGGACGGAGCATCAGAACCAATCAAACGCTCACACCCAGTCAAAAGATCTGGGTTTGATCCATCACCGTTCTTTAGCCCACTCTGCCACCCCAGTTCAGACATGGCTATATGCAAATCAGTCTGACCCTGTGCCTCATGGGAACAGTCCAGCCCGAACTGCCAAGCCATGCCTTCCCTGGACCGGAAACAAGCTTCCGAGGACCGGTTTCTGGCATTCCAGCCGTCTTCATCCCGGCTTGCTTGAATCCAGTGGCAAAGTGAGCAAGGGACTCACGTCTGAGCATACCCTGCCACACTTATGGCGGCCAAAGCGGTACAAAAGGGGGTGGTGATGGACGGAGCATCAGAACCAATCAAACACTCACACCTAGTCAAAAGATCTGGGTTTGATCCATCACCGTTCTTTAGCCCACTCTGCCACCCCAGTACAGACATGGCTATATGCAAATCAGTCTGACCCTGTGCCTCATGGGAACAGTCCAGCCCGAACTGCCAAGCCATGCCTTCCCTGGACCGGAAACAAGCTTCCGAGGACCGGTTTCTGGCATTACAGCCGTCTTCAGCCCGGCTTGCTTGAATCCAGTGGCAAAGTGAGCAAGGGACTCACGTATGAGCATACCCTGCCACACTTATGATGAGCAAAATAACGATGGTTAAAACCCAGATCTGTGACTGGGGGTGAATTTTTTGCCATTGTGCAACATTCCGTCCATCATCTTGTGTGTTTTGCTATAAACCCTATGTGGGAAGGGTATGCCCAGACGTGGGTCCCGTGCTCACTAAGCCACTGGAGTCTAGCTATCCTGGCTGAAGACGGCTGATAGCCAGAAACCGGTCCTAGGATGCTTGATTCCGGTCCAGGGAAGACATGGCTTGGCAGTTCGGGCTGGACTGTTCCCATGAGACACAGGGTCAAGGCTGATTTGCATATGGCCATGTCTGAACTGGGGTGGCTGGGTGAGCAAAATAACGATGGATTAAACCCAGATCTGTGACTGGGGGTGAATGTTTTGCCATTGTGAAACATTCTGTCCATCATCTTGTGTGTTTTGCTGTTCACCCTATGTGGTAAGGGTATGCCCAGACGTGGGTCCCATGCTCACTAAGCCACTGGAGTCAAGCTATCCTGGCTGAAGACGGCTGATAGCCAGAAACCAGTCCTAGGATGCTTGATTCCGGTCCAGGGAAAGACATGCCTTGGCAGTTCGGGCTGGACTGTTCCCATGAGGCACAGGGTCAAGGCTGATTTGCATATAGCCATGTCTGAACTGGGGTGGTTTGGTGAGCAAAATAACGATGGATTAAACCCAGACCAGTGACTGGGGGTGAAAGTTTTGCCATTGTGCAACATTCTGTCCATCATCTTGTGTGTTTTTCTGTTCCACAGGCAGCAGAAGCCATAAGCCCGGCAGTGGATGAAAGATACAATACCAGTCGGGACAGCAATTGGCTATGAACTCAAGGTATAGTTTGAAGCAGCTGCTCTGCAGCTTGCACCTGGGCTAGATCAGTGGAAGTAAGACTTAGGAAAGAATGTCAGGAAGGGGATTATACCAGTGTGTGATTTCCCAGGTTAGAGTGTCAGCTTCCCTACACCTCTCTGCTGTCACAGACCAGGAACATGCCAATATAACTTCAAATCGTACCTGTCTCTCTCCACCTCCTCCCCGTGTCCTCTCCTTCTGCCTCCTTAACCTCACTGCTTCTCTGGCTCATCTCCCAGCCTTGAAGCCCGTTGTCTTAGCTCTTTGGAATGCCAGGGCTGGATACAGGACAGAGTGTGCAGACTCCAGACAAGGCCCCTGAGCGGGCTCCAGTTTCTGTCTTTGGTCTGGACACATCAAGTGAAAAAGGTGATAATTAATTTTTGGCTTGTAACCTGTGTCTAAATACAAACTCTTTCACATGTCAATTGCCACTGAAGCTCCTAACTTGCTCTCAACAGGCTGTATGACGTTACAACGCATACTTTTACCACGCATACCTTTACAACGCGGTTTTTACCACGCATACCATTACAACGCATAGCGCTTAGAGGTGCTGCATAGTGGTAAGTATAATTTTCTATTCCAACTCCAGTCCCCGTGGACACTAGGGAAGGTGTTGGATAGAAAATTAAACTTATTCCCTATCCTAGAGCGCCCCCCAGCGCAATGCGTTGTAATGGTATGCGTGGTAATGCCTGCGTTGTAATGGTAGTGCGTTGTAAAAGTTTCATTGTAAACCTTGTATACCCTCTCAACAATGCCACACACCCATAAGAGAAGAAGCCTTGAGGAGGGCCTGAACAGACATAGCCATTTACAGGCTCCTCCTACCTCAGAATTACTGAGAAATGGCTTGCAACACCTCAAGGACAAAATTAACCTCAGAGACTGTCTGAACGACATGTACCATTGAATGAAGGAACGCTGATATGCTTTAATTGGAATAAAACAGAGATTCTACTATTAAGCAAGCTAAACAGAACTATTCAACAGCACTATAACATTCTGTGTATGACTGCCTCACTAGAGTATTGGACAGCCTATGAAAAAGAGAGTGGAGTATTTTCTAATCACGGAGACGTCACATCCCTCCTCCCCCAGGTATCTGTTTAAAAGCCCCCCTTCTCAAGAGTTTCCCTTAAAAAACTGATGACACCATTCATTTACCAGCAAGCTCCCTGACCCGCCCTCTGTCCCAGCCCCTTGGGTATAGGAACACTGGACATAACAACAACCACAAAATGCTCCCATTTGTCAGGTAGAGGGGAAATAATGAATAAACAGGGATGGCATAGGCATCACTTAATATCTGCACAATCAAAAAATGTACCTGAACTTGTGTAATGTAACTGCAGCTTTTGTAAAGCACTTCAATACCTTTGGGTCAGATGAGTTTGCGCTATATACATAAATGGCCCCAAAAATTAATCTGACATTATGTAATGTAACTAGCACTCATGTAAAGAGCTCTAACACCTTCGGGTCACTCAAGTTCACACTATATAATAAAACATGCCTCATAGTCCCTGGGGAGCTGCGTTAATGGTATTTGAAATAGGAGCTCTGAGAGGAGGAGGATGACAGGAAGAGGCATAAATGCTGCTCCCATATGTCAGATAGAGGGGAATTAAGGAATAAACTGGGAAGGCATCGGCATCACCTTTTGTAATGTACCTGGCACTTTTGTAAAGAGCTTCAAAACATTTCTGTCCGTTGATTTCGCACTCTACAAATATGCCCCCAAAAATAAAACTGACATTGTGTAATGTAACTAGCGATCATGTAAAGCGTTCCAACACCTTTGGGTTGTTCTAGTTCACATTATATAAACAAGCGTCAGAGAAAATGGGACAGGAGTTGCCGAAGCCTTGCCCATAACTGTACTGCAAGGTTAGACTGCTGAAGGTCCGGTGACCGAGGATTGTTAAAGCAACAAGCAGTGAAGTGGGAGGAGCTTGGAGGAAATCCTCGCACTTTAAAGTCAGAGAAAACTAAAGAGACGATTTTGAAAACATAGTCTGAAGAGTCTGAAATTTCATCTCGGTATTTGAACGGGACTGGCAGATTAAGTGATTTGCGCCTAAGCTGAACCACCGAAGAGCGGCAAACAGTGCCATGAGCAGGAATCAAAGAAAAAAATAGTCCCCCATATGAACACATAAAAACAAAAGCGTAATGTTAACAGTGATTGGGCGGTGCTCTGTGGGTGGAAAACAATCACAAAAAGAAGGGACAAAGAGGAAGGATTAATCACAAGCAAGCAAGCATTTTTGAACAACAATCGAAGGGACAAATAAAAAGGCACTGGGTAGGCTGTAAGCGCGCAGAGTGAATACAGCATCTCTCGAAGAGACAGCACCTGCGCTGCTTATGCTTGACCCACAAAGGATCCTAATCACAAGTGAGCATCTCCAGAACCAATTCAAAATGTGGGGAACTAACACGTTACTTTCAACATAGAACTTTATTTTGTCCCCAAGATGAATATTATTCTGAAAACAGCCAATTTCAACAGCCATGTAGAGAGCAACATGAGCAGCGTTTGAAAGAATATAAAGTAGCTATCATGGAAGAAAAGGGAATTTACTACTCTAAGATTACAGAGTCCATCAAATCCTCCAGAGAGCTTTTCAATATCAACTCCCTCAATTCTACTATTCACAGATACTTTGGAGTTTTTGCAGGAGCTCTGTGATAGATTATCAATCTTCTTCCGTACCAAACTCACAGATATATACTCCTTGCTGGAGGCATCCAATTCTGAAACGGGGCTATCTGATCAGCCTGTACTCCACCTTAATGAAAGCGCCAGTAGGGAGGAGACACCCAGGCTATTCACTTTCCTTAGTATGTCAACAGAAGTTATGGACCAGTTACTAGAAGGAGTCACTTCTGGTTCTCCTTTGGATTCTTGCCCTCTGAAGGTGCTAAAAATTGGTAGAGAGGTTATCATTACCCACCTTACTGCTAAACTGAATGTAGCCATCTCAGAGGGGCAGTACCCTATCTCTTGGAAGTCTGCAGTGGTTAAGCTACTCTTAAAAAAGCCTTCTTTGGACCCTACGGAATTGAAAAATTACCGTCCGATTTCTCTGCTACCAGTCCCAGCCAAGATTTTGGAAACCTATTTAAATTCTCACCTTAGTGCCTACTTAAAGGACCATCAGATTCTCGATGGGTCACAACATGGCTTCAGAAGCCACCATAGTCCGAAAACAGCACTGACTGCGGTATTTAATAATATCTGTACTCAGGTGGACGCAGGTCACACTACATTGTTGGTCCTTCTTGACCTTACCGCAGCTTTTGATACTCAATCTCCTCCCTCTAAGGCTGGTTGAACATCTCAGGGAGATTGGGATCGGGGGCTCGGCCTTGGGGCTTCTCACTTCCTTCCTCAGTGATCGGACACAGACAATGAAAATGGGCCATTTCTATTCGGCTTCTAATCCCCTGTCATGTGGAGTCACTCAGGGCTCCTCCTTGAGCCCAACACTTTTTAATATCTATGTTGCCCTGCTGGCAAAGGTGGTGAGATCCTTTGGGCTGGAGGTGTATGGTGACGACACACAAATAATGGTGACCGTTACTCACAGCTTTAGGGACTCTGCCATTAACTCTAAAAATTGTATGCAGGCAGTCACATCATGGATGGTGGAAAATGTTATGAAACTGAATGGGGAGAAGACTGAAGTCTTGATATTTGGTAACCAATTGGATATTTGGTCCAACGATTGGTGGCCGAATGCCCTGGGCAGCTGCCGTTGCCCATGGGAAACATCTAGGGGTCATAGTGGACAATTCTCTTTCTTTGAGCCTGCAGATTAGAAGGACAGTGTCCACTTGTTTTGGTATAATTAGGATCCTTAGGAAAATTTCCCAGTTCCTCTTGTTTGCCTCATGTAAACAGGCTGTTATCGCCCCTGTAATATTCAGATTGGATTACTGTAATGCCCTTTATCTGGGTATTAACAAAGGACTGGTGCGACGTTTGAAGCTTGTGCAGAATACTGCTGTCAGGCTGGTGATGGATCTGCCGAAATACCACTCAGTCTCTGCTTCTGTTAATTCCTGTCTGTACATTGTTCCGCTACAGCGCCTTGACGCCCTTGGGCTAAGTTAGCGCTTTATATATTTTATATTCATTCATTCATTCTTAGGTTTCACTGCTACTTTAACAAGAGCACTAAGTGGGCAAATCAGAGCTTCCTCCTCACTTCTTGAGTTTCACAAGAAGCTGAAGACCTGGGTCTTCGTATAAGCACCTTGGGGACAACAAACCTACTCACCTGTCCATGCGCCAGTAGGCCCTCTTGGGTGATTAGTGTGCTATAAAAACCAATATAACATAACATAATGAATCAGGCAAGATCTAATCAGATTGCACTTGTGACCTCTCATGGTCACAAGTGAAAGTCTCAATCGCTGATCCCAAAGCACTCTGGGATAAATTATCAGGATAAATGCAGAAATTGTAGCACAATATATTCCACTAAAAATTCTCCATTCATCCAAGGCATAGACCCTACTGCTACCCCTAAAAGGCTATATGGTAAGGGTGAAGATTATTAGGCGCACTTAGGTGAGAACTGAGATTCCTAATGCACTAGTGGCTCTATTTGTGAACAGCAACACCAACTACCAGTGCTCATGACCTACCCAGAATACCAATACAATTCCAGGTTACAGCCAGTCCTGCACAACAGCCAATCAACGAACCATGACACACCTTCACTTACTACACAAACACAGGCAAATTAAATAATTCAAATAGCTTATCTAAATGCAATAACCCACTTCAGCCACAATGTTTGAGTCATGACCCCACTCCTCACGAACCTGTACAGATGATCTCCTTTTGATCACAGACAACTCTTTCTCTGTCATGCTTTTCCGAGTTTATGTCAATTCTTCACTAATCCCAGCTACGATTCAACTTCTCAACCCATACCCTCTTAAAATATAGTTGCTCCAATATGATTCTTAATCTTATGTATCTGGTTCTCGCTATGCACTAATTTGAACAGTGCACTTCCGCCCTTGCTTAAATTCCGAGTCCCTTAGTGGACCACCATGCCTATATGATTTTGTAAAATTCCAACGCAGAAGCCCTCCTTAGTCACAATTATTAAAAAGAAAATAATATATACATTTTCAACAGCAGTACAGAGCTGCAGACTTTATGCTCAACATATCCATATTCTTGCGATCTGCACAACATTATGTTGTGCCTCTAATGTGATATGCTGGGGCAATATAAAGTAGAGAAATAAAATACATAAAATTAATGAATAAATAAATACATAAGTGTACTATAGATAATTGCAGATCTACTAAATATTTTGAGAGTTTGTGTATGTTTTTGAATGCGTAGTACCCCCCCCCAATATTGTGGGTTATGGTCTATGGTCACAGTGCTTCCACAGACGAGGATCGGCCATTCAAGTTATAGTAAGAGATGTAATGTAACGAAAACTTATATAGCGCAAAAACTGTCACCCTATGGGTATCCTGGCGCTGGGACTTACCCTGTTGTCAGTGTGCATAAAAATAACCTGTTCGCAGGTAATGGGTAACTCGTATACTATTCTCTTGGAAAAAGGCATGTCTTTATGCTTTTACTGAATGGAAGCAGTGATTTGATTTGTCTAATATTCAAGGGAAGATTGTTCCAGAGTCCTGCGGCTGCTACACCAAAAGCACTGCCACCCGTCCTAGTCTTCTTGAATCTTGTGGTGGTTACCAGATTTGCGCTTGATGAACGGAGATTTCTTCCAGGAGTGTGCTAGGTACATTTTTCCTGCATGGATACTGGACCTAAACCATTTACTGCTCTGAACACAATACAGAGGGTTTTGAAATTAATTCTCTCATTAATAGGTAGCCAGTGACGGTCCTTTAAAGCTAAAGTCATTGAGGACCTGCGCTGCCTATTTAAGGCCAATTTAGCTGCTATAGACTGGATCCTCTGTAACTTCAGTAACGGTGAGTTTTGTGCTCCCAGATGAGTTACAATAGTCCAGCCTGCTCAATATTATACTCCTCACTACTTGAGATCTGGTAGTAGCAGGCAATAAGGTAAGGATCTGACGTAGTGCTTTTATCAAGGAGAAGCAATTACAGACTGTTTTATTAACTTGTGACTCCAATTGCAGGTTATCATTCCATAAAACCCCCAAGTTACGCACTGTTCTAGCTGGAATCAGTGGTTTATACATAGGGGTGAGTCTGAAATCGGAGGGAAAATGCTGCACAATTTTGGTCATGGAGCAGTACACTATCTCTGTTTTGTCTCCATTGAATTGAAAGGAATTTTTTCTGAGCCATTTGGAGGTACTATGCATGCACTCCTGGAATTTCTCTACGGATACTGCCTGGTTTCCTTCTAGGGAGAACACCAATTGTGTGTCATCTGCATAGTTGACTAGATCAATGCCAAAGGACTTGATAATAGGGATCAGAGGGCCCAAATAGATATTAAATAGGATTGGGCTTATTGCTGATCCCTGTGGCACCCCGTGGCGCACATGGGTCTTGGAGGATGTAAAAGGTGGAATTTTTACCGCCTGTTGCCTTCCCATCAGATAAGATTGTAGCCACTTCCATTTTTACTGGGTACGGTAGGAGGGAGATAGGTCTTAAACTCAATGATCATTGGGGGTCAAATGAAGGTTTCTTAAGCGTCATGCGTCATTCCTACCAATAGGAACTATGGGAACCCTAGGAATTACACATCAAGGTGCTCAGGTGGCTTAGTTGAGGGACCTGATTAAAAAACAATTCCCTTGGCAACAATACACATTAGTAGCAAGTAGTCAAATTAATACTAATTCATATCATATGGTGACAAAAATTATAAGTCAACAGAATAAAAATAGCACTATTTCTAATTATGGCCAGCATAAACAGAAACAGAAGAGACAATACCACAGTATTACATAACCCCTTGTCCAGTACCAATGCACATTCAAAGGAAAATCTAACACCTCCTGTTTGATGTATATATTTCATTAACATTCTGCTGGGATTGGTGTCTCCTTGAATTGTGCCAGACCCTGCTATTTTTATTCTGTTGACTTATAATTTTTGTCACCATATGATATGAATTCCGGTGAACAGGAATTGTGATTGAAAAGTGATTTTATGAAGGTGTATAAAGAAACTGTTTTGATGTATTATTCTGTTCTATGGACCAAATTGTGTTTTTTAACATGTTTTGAATAAATGTACCAACCAAAAGTGTATCGTATGGAATAGCAATTGTGTATTTTCTTTTGGTATTAATTTGACTACTTGCTACTAATGTGTATTGTTTGCCAAGGGAATTGTTTTTTAATCAGGTGTGTACCTCATTTCCCTTGACTATACCAAGGGGTCCCTCTCATATTTGATAAGTTAGTTGAGGAACCTGCATTGATAGCATGTTGGGAAAGAGATGCATCTCACATGCACACTCTAGTGCTGGATTACTCAAAAAGGAACTGGAGCTTAAAAGCTTAAAGACACAGTGTACTACTGAAGAGCAGAAGGAGTGGTGCCAAGGCAATACCGGTACTTGGAATTGTACTTAAGATGTGAAAAAATTATTATTCTTAACTGGACTGCCACTGATCACTTTTCATTCTTATGACAGTATGGCAGCATTGAAGGGAGTGTAGTGTCTTCCCAGCCCTGGAGTATGCAATATAGATTATGCCATACACAGGAGCTGCAGTTGGGATCATCTTTTTTCTCCAACATTCATTCACACACTGCTCATTACGTCAGACTAACTAGACCACACCCTAACACCTCCCCCACATCTTACATAGTTCCTGTCTCAGAGTCCGCCTAGAACCACCAGGGTCATAGTGGGTGTCACATCGAAATGCTACAGCGCCCCAGTTAAATACAAAGTGGCAGGCGTCAATTAAATCATATTTCCTCAATCAGTCTGCGAGGAGCTCGCACCTGTCTGCCAGCCCGGTGATCTAGAGAAGCTGAGGTCCACCCTCACCGGACACCTGGGGCACAGGCTCATGCTTGGGAGCTGGACATGAGGGGTGTGTTCACTTCCGAGGCAGCTTCATGAGCTGGTGGGTGATGAGGTAGGTGTTTGGAGTGTGATGTGTTCCGAGTGATGGATTTATCTGGACAATATCCTGTCTTCATGTGTCCCTTGAACACAACAACCTGTAAAGGATCAGTAGTGAATGTGGTGTTCGTCTTTTGTTTTTGTTTCAGCTGTACTAGTACCCAGTCTCCTTTTCCAAAGACTGTTTCCTGGGCATGTCAGCCTGATCAGCATGCACTTTTATTTTACTCTTATGAGCGGCGTTCGTGTCACGAAGTTTGTCAGTGTTCACAGACTGATCTGAGATCCATTGAGGTATTTCTGTTCTGATTGCTCTTCCAAACAACAATGTAATTGAATTATCACCTGTTGTGAAGTGAACGATGGATCGATAGGCCCGGAGGACCTGGCACAGTGCCTAGTTCAAGTCAATCCCTTCTATTGAAGGTCATCGAATTACCCTTTTAGGGGTGCCCATAAATCTTTCGACTATACCATTGGCTTGAGACCAGAGAGGTGTACTCTTTTGACGTTTGACACTGAGTTATTTAAGGAAATCTTTAAAATCTTTACTATTCAATGACAGACCAATGTCTGACTTGAGGACCTCTGGAATGCCCTGAGTTGCAAAGATGTCATCAAGCATTTCTATGACTTTGTCAGGAGTCGCTGAAGATAGCGTCTCTACCAAGGGGAAACACAAATATTCGTCTATGATTACCATGAGATGCTGTCCATCTCCTAATGGTCCAAAGAAGTTGACTGCGGCTCTCTCCCAGGCATGGGCAGGAAGATCAGACATTGTCACTGGATGATGTGCCACCTTTAGGGAAGAGCCATTACAGATGTGGCAGGCCTTCAACTCTGTTTCTACTTGCTCATCTAGTCGAGGGAACCACACCCTTTCTTGTAGTGTTCTTTTTGTGGTTCTATGCCACGATGCCCTTCATGGGACAATTCTATGACCCATTGTCTCAGGCTTCCAGATATGATGATTCTCAAGCCTCTCAGTATTATTCCTTCTTGGGTGAATGCTAAATCATCCTTTATGTTCTTCTTAACTTTTGGAATTCAGTATCACTGGCCAAAGGCTGGGTGCTTCGCCTCCATGAGTGTATCTCAATGAGTTCTTCGACTGTGACCATGTTTTTGTCCTCATTGGTGGCAGCAATAATTTGGTCCACAGGTGTGCTTGGCCTTATGATGAAATTGAGATATTGTTCAGCCATCCTTAATTTTGTTCCTGGACGATGTAGTGGTGCTAGTGAAGAGTATTCCGTATGGTTTTGACCCTTCCCAGGTTTGTCTACAATCTCATAGTCATACTCCTTCAACCTCAAACCCCACCCTTCAATGCGAGGAGGAATCTTGACCTTCAGATTTCTAAATATGGTGAACAACGCCTTGTGGTCCGTGATGACAGCATATCTTTCCCAAGGAGGAATACATGAAAATTATCACAGGCCCATACCACAGCAAGACTCTTCTTCTCAGAATGAGAGTAGGCAAATTCTGTCTCAGATAGGCTTTGACTTGCATAGTCCATCAAATGTCTCTCACTCAAGTAGTCATTGCACTAGTGCTCTCTTTTTAGAAATCAAGTCCACTTCCTGTTGCACTGCATTTAGAAAGCTCCTAAAGACATGGCTTCTTAGGATGGCATGTGAGTAATGACCTGTTTCAACCTATGTTTCAGTTACCTCAGCACCATAAAATCAATCGGTGAACGTGCGGTTTAGAAATTGTTTTAACATAACATAACTTTGGGCTACATTTGTGTATAGCAAGAATGGACTCTAGTCCCACTGACCTCACATCTACTGTGACTTCAGTGTATAGCCTTGTTTTTTGTGTAGGCCATTTCCGTCACATTCTCGATTGCATGTTTTATCTCTTTAAAACTTTGATCACATTCAGGGGACCCCCAAAAGGGAGCATTCCTCTTGGTTAGGTCTCTCAATTGAGCACTGACCGTGGCGAAATTGTGAATGTATCATGAGCAAAAACTGCCCATGCTTAGAAAGGGCAGCAGCATCGCAACATCTTGAGGGGGGCAAGTGGATGACAGTATTTGCACTTTGTCTGGATCTGCGGTCAAGCCTCCATCAGAGAATATGTGCACAAAGAATTTGAGTTTGGTTGTATTGAATTTGCATTTCACTGCATTCAAGATGAGGCCATCATTAGCAAGTAACTCGGGTAAGAGCTTTTTGCGTGTTCTCGTTGTGTGCTTGCAATAACCAGTATGTCGTCACTATAGTTGAAAGCATGTGAAACGGGTTGACTTACTCTGCGAGTAACATCTCGAAATATCTGAGCAGCTGAAGATACTCCAAAGCTCAGTCTCTTGTACCAGAATAAACCAACATGGGTGGGAAAAGTGGTCATATATCTGCAGCTCTCTTCTAACTCAAGCTGGTGATACCCTTTGTTTAGGTCAAGGCAGGAAAAGACTTTTGCTCCATACAGTTACATGATCATGTCCACTATATGAGGACCAGGATGTCTCTCCCTCACCATGGCCTTGTTTGGCTGGCACATGTGGACATACATGTCCACCGCTCCATTACTGTCTTTATTTGGTACTACTACAATGGGAGAGACCCATGTTGTGCAGAGTGTGGAGTGTTTAATGATGTTGTGCCTTAGAAGTATTGCCAGTACTTTTTCCACAGCTTCTTGAAAATGAAAAATTACTCTGCGATGCCGCTGGGCAACAGAACCAATGTCTTCGTTGATGTGAATCTGTACTCTTATCTTCTTGAGTTTCCTCAAGCCATAAAACAGCAACAGGAATTGCCTCATGATTTCAAGTTCAGTACAGACGTAGTAGTCGTGGGATATGAAATCCATGTCAGCCACTGGGGCGAAAATTAGTAGACATGTATTAAATAAGGTTCCTTGTAGAATGTGAATGGTGGCTCGTGTGAAAGAATGTGAAAGGCAGTCGTTGATGATTTTCAGGCGCATGGCTTCTTTATCAGTGAAGTCACAGAATTTGCAATGTTTAATACGCGAGTCAAGTCTCTTAACAAACGCAAGTCTGTTCTTGTGCTTTGTTGAAGATGTACTTTTCATAATCAACATTTGGCATTGGATTGAATTTGGCTTCTAATGCTGAAACTTTCTTTAGCACTTCTTTCCCTCCATATGTTGCCAGATATTTTAAATACTTGGTGATTTTATTATCATCCGCCTCCTCAAGCACATCTGCAAAGTCTTTGAATATTTCAATCCATGCAGCCAAACTGGCACCAAAGTTGTATTTCTTGGCTGTGTCAATGGTGGCAGTGGTTTTAAGAACGCTGCTGTGTTGTACTTTGCACTCCCTTCCTGCGCCATAGTGTCAGCACGTGACTCTCAACTTGTTGCACTGCTGAGTGTGAGTCATCAAGTTCTGGAATTATCAGCCACATGTAGGTTCATGTGGTGCAGTACACTCTAATCATTTATAAATGTATGTTCTATTTGCTTTCTGTCTCTTGTACTATATGAACTCTATTGTTCCTTTACTTATGTTGTCTGAATAGTTGCTCCCTTGGTCTGTGCTGATATTTATGCTGCACTTCTCATCCGTGCGTTGCACACTCTCTGATTAGTTTCATTTCTCAGGACACAGACACGTGTCTCACACTCTCCAATCAATTTAATTTCTCAGGACACACACATGTGTCACCATGCAGAGTTCAGGCCAATTTTGTGATGTCAGTACGTTCAGATCAATGCGCTGCTTCAGGCAGCTCCCTAGTCGCTGTTTGTTCAGGGCACAGTGCCATGTCTTTGCCGACAACCTCACCAGCGGTGTTGGTGGGCATTTTGAACACGCGCCACTGCAGGGCCTCTGACTGCTTCCACAGCTGTGTTTGGACTGGAGTGGGGCATTCACTTCATGTGTGGCAGTCGCAGACTGCTTTGCATCGATTCTGGCATTTGCTGCACGTAGGAGCAGCTTGCACAACCATTGCAAACTGTCACCGGGAGCAGTCTTTCTCTTTTTCACTAGCACATATCCTCCACACTTCCCCAGATGTAGCGTTTTCCCCAGCCCTGGAGCATGCAATATAGATCACACCACACACAATCACTGCAGTTGAGCATATCTTTATTCTCCAACATTCACTCACACACTGCTCATTACGTCATACTTCCTAGACCACTCCCTAACACCTCCCCCACATACTACATAGTTCTTGGCTCAGATTCCACCTAGAACCACCAGGGTCCTAGTGCGCGTCACATCGATATGGTACAGAGAGCTCATATAAATGTTAAGTTAATGTTGAATGTCTCTTGAGAGAGACAGCAGTGGCTCCATCTGCAGATATCAAGTCTGATTATCTGCACACTGCTTGAAAGGCAGAAAACATTGGACAACCTGCTTCTGGCCTCTGAGAGTTTTTTGTTTCTGCTGCCTGCATCTTCGAGGGTAGAGAAGTGAGCCACATCTGATGTTGTTTTCAGTGTATCTCTGATACTTGGAAAATTGGGAACTTTTTCAAGAGAGTTTTTAAGAGGTTGAATGTCACAGTGTTGAGGTCAAGAATATCAACCTACATGACTAAACTAGCAGCATAGCACCAAAGTAGTCATACATAGGAGAGTGAAGGTTACTACTATCAACTCCACATCTTCTTACTTTGACATTTAGGGGCCTATTAGGATGGCGGACGGACCTGCGTCCGTCCGCCATCCCCGAGGGGAGGAACCGTCCACAGGGGCAGCGACGGTCCCCCCATGTGCACCCCCCAGCCCCCGACACCTTGGGGGCCCGCAATGGGAAACACCAATGACCACATGCTTTTCCACAGCGGAAAAGCCGCCGTGGAAAAGCATGTTTTCATGCACATCCTAATTTGGTTGACGGTGTCTTGCAGACACCGTCACCAAATAGCCCTCCACACCCCGTGGATCAGCGGCGGATGGATCAGCCTTCCGCCGCTGGTCTCACCGCAATCCAACCGCCATCCTAATCTGGCGGTGGGTGATGTCTGTGGCTGCGGCGGTGAATCCGCATCCTCAAGGCCGGCGGTGGCTTCCGCCGACCCGGGGGATGCGGATTCACCGCCATCCTAATCGGCCCCTATGTTTGCAGTTGACATTGTGAAGAACTTGCTCTGCATGTCCTTCTGCAATGTTTTTTGGTGAGGATATGATTTATTTTCACATACAGAAAATATTTTCCGTGCTGTGATGAGCTCTATACCATTGTGTGATTGCACCATTTAGGTAATTCAGTTCATGAAACCATGTAGCATATCTTCATTTCGCGAGGATATTCCTATTGCTCTCATGACATCGTGGAACCCTCAATTTTCTGTTTTCTTAACATGTTTGACGATTTGATTTGGATTTTTCCTCTCGGGTGAAGAAACACCATCCAATACTGTGTGCATTCTCACTCTACTCACAAACAGATGAATGTTATTCAAGACCCAGAATCCTTTTGTCCCACTGTGCTAATAACGTGTTGGTACGTGTTCCCCAGATGTGAAGCGCCTCAACAATCGGTACCTCTATTCGGCTGATGCCTTTTCATTTTGCAGCAGGTCAAATTCTCAGATTTTATTGGACTGTACAATAAGACACTCTCCCACGCGACGTTCAACATTACGACTTATATGATGTTTATTATCAAAAGTAAATAGAAAATTCACATGTCGGTAATGTATAAAATGGCATTTCAGGAAAAAGATCAGGGGAAGTGATAAAATGAATTGACTAAGGTAACTGAAGCATGTGCATAATTCTTCCTGGATTTTTCTGAACTCAACGGGAGTCCGCATCAGCTTGGGTTTATTCGGAAGTGCATAAACCAGATTGACAACATCCCCTAAATGCAGGAGGTATATATCCTGAAAGGTAAAGATTAGTGCACTAAAGCGAAAAAAGCAAGTTAACTACATAGCGTTTGAGAATCCACAAAAAAAGTAGACAAAATCTTTGAAGCAGAAATGTGTTTAAATGAAGAGATTTTTATAAAATTGTTAGAGAAGGCATACAAATGGTGCTAAGCATGGAAACTATTAGGCTTACAAAGAAAAAGTGGAATTATGATGCCAGAATAAATTTAACTAATCATGTGTTCAAAGGACACGTCTCGCTAAATAGTTATTGTGAAATAATAGAGCATAAGAATTGATTTAAAACATAAGTGCTACTTAGAAGTGAAAGATAGACGAATTACGGTTGAGAAACAAGGATGGGTGGAAATTCGTTAGTCTTTTTTTTTATTTGATTTTTTAGAGATTTAATTGAGTTTGAATTTTAAATTGTAAACGGGAGGTCAACATACATTAAAAAGACAAAAGGAAACAAGCATTTGCAGTGCAACAGGTATCGCATTTGTGAGAGTTATAGCTTGTGGTATTGTAAATGACAATCAGGTACATGCTTCATTGTTGCCGTTTGCGATTCCTTAATTGCGAAAATTAAGGAATCGCAAACGGCAATGCATCAAAAAATCGCAATTTTTTTAGCGATTCCTTATTTTTCCTTATTTGCGATTCACAATTTGCGAATCACAATTAAGGAATCCCTTCCCATTGATTCCTATGGGCCAAAAGGCCCATAGGAATGAATGGGAAGACAATCTCAATTTGCGATTCGCAATTAGCTAATCGCAAATTGAGATTGCGATTTCAAGGGTGCAGGGGTGTCCAAAGGACACCCTGTTGCACCCCTGAAATCAATCTATGCACATATGTTGTGCACACACATGCACTAAGGGCATGTGTGTGCACAACATGACAGTTTTAAAAATCCACAAAATTGCATTTTTCTGATTTTTCGCAAATTATCATGAGGTTCAACCACATGGTAATTTGCTCCCCTTAATTGCGAAATCGCAATTTTTAAATGTTTCTTGCATCGCATTTAAGGAGTCGCAAAATGCGATTCCTTAAATGCAATCGCAATTTGAGAATTCACAAATGTTTGCGAATTCTTAAATTGCGAGGGCCTTGAACCTTCATGCATCCCAAAAGAGGATTTTGCAATCGCAAACGGCAGATTTTTGCGATTGGCACCGTTTGCGATCGCAAAATCCTTTGATGCATGTACCTGAATGTGTTTTATCTATGTGATTTGTAGTTGAGTAGATGTATATGGTTTGGAGTTGAATTATGAGGGTTGAATTCGAACTGTTAGTTGCAGTACTGCGGTAGTACTGAGTTGCTACTGAAGTGCTGAGGTGGTGTTGCACTGGTGGTGAGGATGAGAATTGTGATCCTGGAGATACATATTGCTGAAGTTTATTATAGTGTTTAGGAGCGTGCAATGTTATTATAGCTTTGAGCCTAAGGACTACAAAGACCATCATATTTTATGACTACTACGGCCCAAGTGCCAAGAAGCAAATGTGTTTAAACAGTGCTCTACACTCTATTACTTTTATTTGTGCCCTCTTTTACCTCGACAGATCAGTGACACCACTAATTGGTAATAAGGCTGTATATTGAAATAAACATAATGGATATGAAATAAATAGTTTATTATTATATAAAACTAATAAATAGTTTATTATTATATAAAACTACGTTTGAGTACTTTTTGCAGCATAAATGTGGCAAGCGCATAGAGGTGTGTGAGGGATTTGAGTGTACGGTGTGAGCTATGGGAATGGGGTAGTACATTTTTGAATGTCAGGAAATTCCAGAGCCAAACAAGGTTATGTGGAGGTGGCCAATGTTTCCATAGTAACAATTGGCAAAAATCCAGATATGGAGGTAAAAAAAAGCTCTGGTAAAAACAAGGTCTTAGCATTTAATGCGCTACAGCAAAACTGCTGTAGTGCATATATATGTTTAGATGCATTGTAAATTGAAGCCAGACTGTTAATTAAAGCCAGATCTATGGCAGCTGCCGTGTATGCCACTGTAGATGTATGTGTTTGTGTGTAAACATTTCTGTGTGTGATGTGCGCACAATTTTTAAATAATGTATTACAACCATCTGCAGTTACAAATCGAGTAAGGAGTTGTTGCAATACAATAAGGCTGCGTTTTTTCTCACCAAAACTACGAAATACGTAGTAAAGCTAAGAGTGAGAGTTGATGAAAGGGGGAGAAAATAAATATGCACGTCAGAGTCCGGTGAGTGGGAGAAGGAGCAGATAGGTCTGAAAGTGGGAGCAGGGAGGGCGAGTAAGACATGTAAGTGGGATGAACAGAGAAAGTGAAACAATTTCAGTGGCACTGTTGTTAAAATATTTGCCATCTTGTCCCTGTATGTGGCTTGAAAAAAGAGTTGTGGCATTCCTTCTGAAAAGTAAGTGCTCATGCTGGCAATGGCGCTGACACCCCCCTTGCTGGGAGTATGTTGTTATAACAACCTCGCAAGGGGGTGCTGAGGATCAACATAAACATATCTGCTTTCCTGCACTGTATCCTCAAGTTGTGGGTGAGCGAGGATCTGCTTCTTAGGCCTGCCATTGTAATCAGGAAGAACCGAGGGCTGCACCTTGCCTCTCCAGGCTGCTGTTGCCCGGCCTCTGTGGCACTGCCGGGCTGTGTGGCACTCACTCTCTGCCCAGATGTGTGGCTTCACTCAGGGAGCTCGTGCACCCGCAGAACCTCCATAATGAGCTGATGGCTCTTCGCATTAGCAGCTTCCCGCCAGTCTTTGGGCTTTAACTACAGGATGTGTAAATACAAAACTTATGAGGCCATGAGGGGACTCGAGTCGCTCCATATTACTCACACAGAACTGAAGAAAGCCATGTAAATGCATCATATAACTGTATTTCATCCAGTGCTGAAGTTGAGTCAAAGTAGTTTCTATCAACTGTGCCAGTGATGTCATACCACAGCTTGGTGTCACAGTCTCAACCGCCATTGCAGAGCTGTACGACCACACTGCGAGCAGGATGGTCAGAGCACGCCCAACGCGCTTCATCCTTGCATCGAGCAGAGGTGTAAGTGGGGCGATAGTACACTTGGAAAAGAAGGGTTCCTTTCAAACCCTATGGTAGCACCCACCTGCTATAGGTTTTTATCCCTCGAAGGGCAATCCTCTCATTAAAGTATAGTGAAGGATCTCCCTTCCCAGTTTTAATCCTGCATTTCACACCCCACCACTTCACGTTACAATCCATCTCACCTGCACTCATCAAACGGCAGCCTCTTAAAAGACCTCCGCCAAAGTGACCCTTTATGGGACTCGTAGGGCACTGCAGCGCCAGCCCGACGAGGAGCACCATCTTTTGATGAAGCATGACATCCCCTAGGGGATGTGTGAGGGCACCATAAACTGTCTCACTAACTGTCCCTGTTCAGTACTCTGACACAAGCACTCTCCACCCTCTGAGAGACTGTGCCTCTCACTTTATCCTTTCCATGATTCCCCCTTTGCCCCTTTTTGTAACTTGAATTCTATATAGGAGCACAGGCTTCTGGACCTCATAATCAGGCTACCTGGCCCCCCTTAACCCTTCTTCACTAGAAAGGGGTAATTCTTTATACATGCTTATACCATGCAACCTGCAAGTACTTCACTACAGCACATACAGCAAATGGGTCTTGTCCTTTCCTAAAAGCCAACAACGAAGATGTCCGATTGAGATGATCCAAGGCGCGGTATGTTGAGGATATCCATTTTGAGCGACTTGCTGAATATGCTGGACAAAAGAAAATGACATGTTTCTCAGTCTTATTGTGACAGGAACAGACATGGAACTTCGTGCATTAACTATCCAAGTGCTAGAAAATGCCACAAGGGGAAGAATGCTGCAGCCAAATTTTAAATAAAGAGATCTTGCACAGGGAGGGCAAAGGTTATCTAAAAAAAGTTTATACAAAGGGAATGCTTTAAAAGTTAAAAAAGATAGAGTTAGCAAGCCTGTAGCTCCAGGGGCTGTAAGTTTAACATAGTGCCTTTTCCAGAACCTCCAGGTTGAGCTCCATTAAGTTTGCCTTGATTGATCTTAACCAAGGAATCTTCCTCAAAGTTTCTGACCTTCCAAGAATGTCAGGAAGTCCCTCCCTGTACCATTTCAGCACGTCTGACTTCCCAGTAAACTAATGGGCACAATTTGGCCACTAAGCGCACAGGCCAGAGTCAAGGGTCAAATCGTACAGTTACAAGGAGTAAGGGAGTGCTAATAATGAGCGTACAAATTTATTTTACCCGCAAGCCAGATTGGTCAATGCCAATCACATTTGAGTGCATTACATTGGAAAAGATTGACCTCCTGCAATACTACAAGCTGCTGTATGACTAACCTTGGTGCCTTACTGGGGAAGACAAAATGTTTTTAGTCAGTCTTAACAAGTTATACTGAATATGATCCCATTCCACACTTTGGGGCATATGTACAAGGACTTAACGCCGTCGTCGCGTCATTATTTTGAAGTTACGGTGGCTTTTTTTTATCGGCTTATTTACAAGTTGCCGCTAACCTAAGTTAGCAGCAGTTTAGTGGCGAAAACATTAATTTTAATGATCGCCACTTCTGTTAGCGGGACTTAACGAATATGAGATGCAAGGTAGATGTTCCTGTGCAAAAACAGCAGCTAACTCAACTTCATGATATTTACAATGATTTACAGGTCCGGCGATACATCCTAAAAACTGCCACTAAGGCCAGTTAGCGGCTGGTTTTTAAGATGAAAAAGGTGGTCTAAAAAATGGAGCAAAAACACCTGCATATAAGGGAGACCAACCCAGACCCTCATTTGCTTAACGAATGACACCATGGAGGTACGGTAGGGTGAAAATACCTTCAAGGGATTTTACTGCTATTGGATTTTAAGCAAAGTTTCAAACAGCAATTAGCGGCCTTACGCACTTGGTGCCGATAGTGCAAAAACTGCAACAGTAGATATTTGGTCAATGTTAATAAGCCACCATAGGTGATCTAAATGAGAATGAGAGCAAAATAAGGTGTATATGAACATTTTTGTATTTAATACTTCCAAAGAAATTAAAAGGGTACAAAATAGATAACAAGTACCCTTTTAATTGGGTGGACTGTGCCAGTGAGATGTTAAGTATGGAAGTGAGGTCTTTAACTAGTGCTGGGGCTATTTTGGCCATGATCTGGGCTGATGCGGGGTCATTTGGGGAGCCTGATTTCGCTTTTTCAAGTTTGGCCTTAACCTCCTCTTTGGTTATGGTGCGAAATGCTGATAGTGTGTGGTGCGTTTTTGATGTTTCTAGATGCTCGTTGTGTAGCGGTACAAGAAGATGACAGATCCCCTGCACACATATGTAATGGGGCAGAATTAGTTGCCATGCAAAAACATAGTCAGCCTTGCACCATGCAGCATGTGTCCCTGTATCATGGGATTACAAGTAGTGCTGCATCAGGGTAGCAACAACTACACACAAATATTCTCAAAAATATATTAAACATCACTCTGTGTCGTTGCAGAATGGAGCGTGCATCGGAATAGCATGCAAACAATACAAATCCCAATCTCACTACATGTTGTGCATGCATATGACAATCCTGGTGAGGTGTAACAATATAATGCTCAAAATCTTATACTTCAATGTGTCTTGATTGCCAACGGACACACACAGAAATATCTATGGGTATTACTCAAAAATGCATACATGCAGAGTCATGCTCAAGGACATCAATGCATATGTACATTGTCATCACATGTTCCAGTAAGTTGATTGCACCAGGTAGCAGTGCCACTGTCACTGAGACCGGCACACCTTGGTGGCAAGGTGGATGTAATTAGCCCACAATGAGTGCAATGTTTAGCTGACAAGGAATCTCTCCCACAGCTACCCTCAGCACAGTCACTCCCAATGAGGAATCTAGATGATGTTCAAACATAGTAAACGTCATAAACTTAAGGTGGATGTGTCAGCAAGCACATGTGCCAATGGTGCACCCCATAAAATATGTGCCCTGGAGAGGATCAGTATGTGCAACGGGCCTGTAAAGAAACTGCAATCTATTTCCTAGTGAAACGTACATACGGACAGTCAAAACATGGAGGTAATACACAGGATCCAGAGAATAACAGCAAAGTGAGGTGTAGGCTATCAAGTGTAGGCAATTTTATTTACAGTGATGCTGGTCAGTTGTCTGAATCAACACATACCAAACCCAAAAGGCCACAGTTGCACAATGCACACACAACAAAATAGACACTCTGCAAACACAGCAGGCACAAATAATAATGTACACCTCTCCCCATTATCTGTTTCAGGTATCAAGGATATGCACTATCGCCATGGCTGATGACGCCCATCGAAGTGACACACACACAGGCACAGAGAGACTACAATGTTTCACTGGGACGCACAAGGGACATTTTTGGACGGACCTTTGGAGTCCTGAAATCCAGGTTCCGGTGCTTAGATATATCTGGTGGCAGACTCCTGTACAGACCAGAACTAGTATGCAAGATCATAATGGCATGTTGCATTATGCACAATATTTGTGAACGCACGAACACGCCACTGGGTAAAGACCAGGATAATAATTCTTTCTTTATTCGGTTTTAGACATTACAAAACCATAAAAGCAACATGATAAATTATACATTTACATGTTTTAAAAATATCAAGTCTATCATAAAAGTGTTTTTAACAAAATTCTAAAATATTAAAAGAATCAATTCCATTAAGTAATTCAGTTTTTAGAGGTTGCTCCTGTGCCTTATAATACATTTTAGGAAGTTTAATACATGATAACAAATGCATTTAGAATCTAACATTTGTAGGGATAACATGGCGGGACGGCATTGTCTAAAACCACAGCGTTTTAACAGGGGAAGTAACCAGATTTTTCTGTGGGTATTAAAATATTTACAGAACAATATGGTATGTATACAAGACTGTGGGGACATGTCATCACATGGACAATGAGCCAAAGTTGGTTCCCATGTATTCTTTACTGGGAAGGCTACGAGTCTATGAAAAAGGTTGAATCTAAACCTTGTCAGAAGCATCTTGTCGTAAGTACTGATCTCTAATGTCAAATAAGGCTGGATTTGCGGGGTGAGTGTAGGCAATTTTATTTACAGTGATGCTGGTCAGTTGTCTGAAACAACACATACCAAACCCAAAAGGCCAAAGTTGCACAATGCACACACAACAAAATAGACACTCTGCAAACACAGCAGGCACAAATAATAATGTACACCTCTCCCCATTATCTGTTTCAGGTATCAAGGATATGCACTATCGCCATGGCTGATGACGCCCATCGAAGTGACACACACACAGGCACAGAGAGACTACAATGTTTCACTGGGACTCACAAGGGACATTTTTGGACGGACCTTTCGAGTCCTGAAATCCAGGTTCCGGTGCTTAGATATATCTGGTGGCAGACTCCTGTACAGACCAGAACTAGTATGCAAGATCATAATGGCATGTTGCATTATGCACAATATTTGTGAACGCACGAACACGCCACTGGGTAAAGACCAGGAGGAGCAGGACAATCCAGAGGATGGCCAGGGCGAAGAGGCAGATGTCAGACACACCACAGCATCTGCTGCTGGAATACTAGGAAGATATCAAATAATAATACATTTTTTTCACTTAATCACAATTATCAAAGATCCCATAACATGGATTTTTTCACTCTAAAAATTCACAGAATACAATTACCAAAGATCCCATCACCTGGATTTTTCACTCTTAAAAATTCACTGAATATCACTAAGTCCAATAAAATATAAAATAAATAGTATAGTATGTTTGGTTTATATTCTCAGAAGTTCATATATCTGTCAATTCAAAGGTAAATAGAAAACATTGACACACAGCTCTTATATATAGCAGTGGACAAAACATCAATCAAACTAAGATTGGGGACGGGACAACCGATCGGGCCTATGACCTAAGTAATGTGTATGGTCCCTCACTGAACAGAGAACAGATATAAACATGAGGGAAGTGCTATAGGAAAACTAATAAGTAGAGAGAACATTTCCCAGAAACATACTAACAATCATATCATGAGTGGACAATGTTTTTTATGAGATGACCATGACAACAAACAGTACCACAATGACATTGTCCAAAATTCAATACAAGTTTACCAATGGCAATTACATGAGGTGTGTCATTAACTAATTAAATACAACTACACAAATATACACAGACACCAGCATTCACAGTTGAAACATAGACAAACATGCAAATTACAAAATGTGGCAATGTCACATTTTGTTGTATCACACCAGGAATGTACAACAGACTCTCTAGAATACAATATTGGTCAAGATAGCCAGAAACCATGAATGAAATGTATTGCAGCCCTGTGTGGGGAACCTGTACCTCAACTCCAGTCATGTGTATGCTACCCCAAAACCTATCTCTGCACAGAACCAAGGAAAATCTATCATACACGCACGAGAATCATAACATGTGATGATGAAAAACACACATGGTTGTGTCCTGGATGACAAATCACATGTGAGACATATACCATGTAAGTCATGGTTGTACAAGCAGTGTGAACATGTTTTTGGTGATCATGCTGCTGCTGTGCCTCGTCTCTTCTACACAAAACCATCTCACAACCATGGACAATGACACAAGGCATCCAAACACAACACACTTTAATGATCAGTGAATCTACAAAAGTAATACTTGCTCAACCGGGAGTACATAAGCATGGGTACAGCTGGGCACTCTGAGTTTGCCTGTGGAAACCACATGTGCTGGGTATGCAAATGTGCCCTCAAAGATGCACAGTCAGAGGTACTTTGACATACAAGCTGTGCCAAGATCAGGTGCCTCACCTTCACCAGCTAATGCTCGGCACAAAAACAACATGCATAATGTTGTGAAAAGGGGCAGGACAAAATAGGATGTCTCCATTGTCAACCCATCATTTCGGTGGTGTGTGCCATGCAGCACAGAGTACTCTATGTATATGATCATGTGCACCTTGATTGTTCAACAATACACGGTGCACCATTCCTGAATCTCTGGTCTGCAATGGGTCTACACCTGGCATGCTAGAGTTTGCCAACAGCTAAGTGTTGTTGATGCTGCATCAATGTCCACATCTAGTGCACACAGGCCTGCAGAACATGCAGGTCTAGCTGTCAAAGACATTATGCATGAACTCTGCAGTACCTGTGTCTGACACTATGGGTCAAATAGAAATGATATAGTGTTGATTCAATTTCATGTGGACTGTATGTGCTTACTGGCATTGAACATCATGCTGTTGTAAATAGTGCACATTGTAAAGTACTGCTTTGCTGTGGCCATCCAACAATGTCCTGTCCACTTTGGACATTGGCTCCACAACATTCGAACAGATGGCTTTGTGTGCTTTGTTGTCCTCTACATGATTTGCACACGGCTGACACATTCTGCATTATGATGCATAGATTTCTGACAACATCAGTGTTGCTACCACAAGCTCATGAAGCGTACATAGTCTGAAACATGATGAACTGTCGACACACATAAAATGTTTGTTATGGCACCTGTCCAGACATCATATTGGTATCAACTTTGCTTCAAGCTGTGTAGCGCTGTCACACTAAACTGATGTTATTTTGTGTCAGACACAAAATGGGCAATATGAGATGTAAGAATGCATCTCACATATGTAGCAGAAATCCCACATAAAAAGCCAAATATACACAATTTTCTCACATCATCAGATAATGTAGATCACCATTGTGTCCCACAACCACCTTGATTCATGCAAATGACGGACTTTGCAGCTGTGCATATAAATTGTGCACATCTGCTAATCTTGGCTTAATAATACCAAGTATGAATCTGTGGTTAAGCATATACATTGTTTTAAGCATCCAAAATATGTTTTACAAGTACTGGACGCCTGATGTTCATTTACATGCGTGTAGCAAGCTTGTCAAACAGTAGCAGACATCAAAGAAATTAGTAAATTGACAGTCACTTATGTTGTCACACATACTGACTATGTCAAACACAATGACGACCACTGATGCGTGCATGTATAATCACACATGAATCAATGTGGATAGTCTGCAATGTTTGATGTAGACAACTATGTATAACTGTAATCTAGACATTTCAGATTGAGGTAAGTCACATACCCATACGTAAGTCATGTACCACATACCACAGATCACCTCACACAAACAAATGGTGTCAGCAGTCATGCAATTTCATTAAATACTGTTCATTTGATGAACAACTTGCACTTAGCATCCAAATATTTGCTGCTTTAACGCAAAAGCAATAATTTTTTCATAACCACCATAGAAAATAATCACAAAATACATGTAACAACACTGAATATTACCACTAAAGCCAATTTTCGTGCATAATCTTACAACATAGTCAAAAAACGGGCAGCAAACACACAGGAAGTGATGTCAGCATGCATCCTGTGTACTAGAGGAGTACTGTACACTTTTACTTTCTCTTTTGAGCACATTGTTAGTGAATGTGGAGAGTGTTGGAGGTGTTTGGAGTTGTGTGCTGGTGTTTTTGCGAGTAGAGAGTATTGTTGTGTCCTGTGAACTGTCCCTAGTGTCTCTGTGAAGTCTTGTGTACTTGTCCTTATGTGTTTTTCCGTCTTGTACCAAATCTTGTTGAGTGTCTGTCCAAGGGGTAATTTAACATTATTAATAGTTTCTGGGGTATATATTTGGTCTTTACTTTATTACTAGTGGGTTTAGGTGTTTTGTAAGATGGTGGGTGTGGCTAGGGAGGGGGTGATGTCAGAGGGGGCTTTGGGGGCTTCCTCGGGCTTGTAAAATTCTACCTACCCTTGATCATTGAGAGTGGGGGAAGGATCCTGCAGGGATATTCTGTAAGTGTACCTAAGGTGAGGTGGGAGCATGTACGCAGTCAAATGCTGAGGATCTTTGGGGTGGACAGGACTGGATGGCAGGATTGCATGGACCATGACGGTGACATGTTGGATCACCTCGGAGGTCAGACCCAGGAGCCCCCTGCCTGACAATGGAGCCTCGGCGTCACCACGCGGACATCTGCGTGGTGCAGAGAGGCAGAGGGCAGACCCAGGAGTCCCCTGCCTGACAATGGAGCCTCGGCGTCACCGCGTGGACAGCGGCATGGTGCAGAGAGGCAGAGGGCAGACCCAGGAGTCCCCTGCCTGACAATTTATTTATTTATTTATTTATGCATTTTTATATAGCGCAGACTTTACCCGAAGGCGTCAGAGCGCTTTACATTAGGAACACAAGTGAACCATGATGAGAACATTACACAGGAACCGATTACAAAAGTAGACGTTACATTACATACGGTAAAAGTGACAATTGTGAGCAAATAAAACACATGAGGCAGGAAAAATTGTGAGCAACCAAAAATACATGAGGTAGTAAAGAGTGCACAAGAGGAAAAAGTGACAAGTGTGCAGGATATAAGAGAAAACAAGGTATAGTTAGAGGTATAATGGAGGACAATGGAGCCTCGGCGTCACCGCGTGGACAGCGGCATGGTGCAGAGAGGCAGAGGGCAGACCCAGAAGCCCCCTGCCTGACAACGGAGCCTCGGCGTCACCGCGTGGACAGCGGCGTGGTGCAGAGAGGCAGAGGGCAGACCCTGGAGCCCCCTGCCTGACAACGGAGCCTCAGCATCACCAGGTGGACAGCGGCGTGGTGCAGGGAAGCGGAGGGCAGACCCAGGAGCTCCCTGCCTGACAACGGAGCCTCGGCGTCCCCCGCATTGGATGAGGACAGCTGCGTCGCGCATAAGGAACCAAACCCTAAATACAACGTAGTCTGGGGAGAGGTAGGGCAGAGCAGCCCTGAGAGCCCACGGTATCGGAAGAGGCGGCGAGCAGCGGAGCAGACCGGTGGCAGAAATAGGAGGGCACCGCCTCTACAGGGGGACCGGTGAAGATACGACCGCATTAACTGTCCACTGCTGATGGTGAAAAATACGACAACTGAGCTGACGGTGAGGCGCTTTGCTATATCGCTAGTGGCTTTGCTTAGCTTTGCAAGGTTTGCTCTGGTCATAAGGTTGTTAGTTGTTGATCTCATGAACTACTGTTAAGGATACAGTTTTCATGGCCACTTCCTGTAAATAACTGTTCAAGGAAATACAGCGACCATTTTGTGAGGCTAATTAGCTGCCTTGCTGGGTCTAAACTTTGGCTCTGAACGTAATGGAGTATTAAGAAAACAGAGACAGGACTAGATTACCTGAATTCAGCAGAGGTCCTCATTAGTAGGTGTTATGATGAGAAGTGAACAGAGGACTACACCATAGAGAAGAGGATATAAAAATAAACAGAGGACTTACGAGATATAGAAATAAACAAAGGACTAAAAAACTCACAGACTCGGTCTCACTAACAGAGAAATAGGACTGCACCTCAGGCAATAATACTGGTAGCCATCTTGGAAGGGGCAAAATACTGCAAAAAACTTGGTCCTTTATCTCACTAGGGAATTTGAAAGTTTGTCTTAAATCTGGTTACAGTCTGCAGCTGTTTAAATGGAAATTTCTTTTTAGCTGGCATAACTCTTGTATATACTAGCACATAGGATATGATATAGTACGTCTTTCTCATGCACGGCCTTCCGCCATTTATTTGAGAGAAAGTGCAACTATTGACAGCTACGTTCAGGATATCTAGATCCGAACTCTCTCAGGCCTATAACTATGTCAGGACAACACCTAAAACCGGAGGGAACGAACTCATACACTATAATTTACCCACCCTCTATCTCTAAAAAATGCCTCCAAAGCCTTTAAACACAACCTGCTCAGATCAAATCCAGAAACACTTATACTTTACCCCTCTTTTGATTTAAAAAAATGGCGCGTTTATTAACGACTTTATCTTCTTTTCGTTGAAAACGGCCAAATGGAGAAGCGCAATAAATAACCTACTGAAAATCCAGGTAACTAAAAACATTCCCTATGGATCAAAGTTGATCACTACCCCTTCTAGAAAAAGTAGGGCCACATTAAATATCACGTGTTATAAAAATTGAATGTTTCTCAATCAAGCGGCCAATAAAGATCTGGAACGCTTTGACGAAATGTTTTCAAAACTAAAAAACTACGTCCTCAGCAGCCCCTCTATAAAAAGAACCCAGCCTAACAGTAATCCCCAAGCTAGCACAGCTGAAACTGACAGAGAAACAGAATCTAATCAACCTACCCAAATTAGTGAGACTGACTGCAGCAACACTAGTGATGTAACTCATACTCTACATCGGGAACTCAAGAATTCACAGACTAATGGTATTGGCTGCACCATCGCACTAAGCAGCAAAAACGCCTATTCGGAACCTCAATTATTACATCAGGGTGGAAACTTGAGTAATAAGGTCTCTGAATCACAACAGGCGGACCTCGCTTTGGCGTCTAAAGTCATCTCACCCAATACAATACAACGCCCTCGTCATGACTCTAATAGAGAAGTAGACCGGGACAAAAACACGCAACTAACAATTGTTCCACTGACTCTCGGCCCTATCACCCATCCTACCCATAACACCGATATCGTCCCACTAGCAAGTACTGGTAGCAAGTGGGAAATTACTCCGACGAATCAAGATCAAGTAAACCAGAATGGAGCTTTGGGAAACCTCAAAGGGAGACAAGGAACTACCCCTAAGCATAATGCAACATGCTCAGGCCATAATGGGTCAACCAAAGAGTCTCACACTCAACAACCCTCTAGAACACCCGATAGTCCAGTCTCGATTAGGTCCAGATCCCCTCGAATTAATAGTGATATCATAGACCTCAGATCACAATCATGCAAAACGTACAAAGCCATGCTCCCCGCCATTAAAGATATGAAAACCTGCTTTGCTTATCTGAAAAATGGCTGGCAAAAACGGAGGCTCTTCAATCTTACTACCCTGAAAAGCACATTAAATACTGTTACACCCCTATGGCGCATGCAAATAGAATTTACCGTCCTCTAGAGCAACTCAACTATCTGTCTGACAACGAGATCTTATCCATTGTGGCCACATATGAACCCACGCCTACCTCTCAAACTAAGTTAGAAGAAAACAATAATATTCAAACGATCTTAACGAACGCCTGTAGAATCTCACAGACAAACATTAGAAGGATCAATACCAACAATCTTAGGAAAGTTTCATTAACGCCCTTAGAATCTCTGCCATCCGTGAGCACTGAGCAGAAACATATTCGCTGCGCTCTACTCAACTGTCGCTCAGCGAATAAACATGCGGCAGACATAGCCGACCTCATACTCAGCCATGAAATTGACGTAATCATTCTAACAGAGACATGCCTCTCTGACTCTTCATCGCCCTGCCTAGACCTCCTTGTCCCCCCGAACTACCAGATTATGAGACAGGATAGAAATATCAGAAAAGGTGGAGGCATCGCTTGTGTACATAGATCTGACTTTTCCATCACAAAAATACAGGCTGATCCTCTAGAGTCCTGTGAATATCTAGGCATGTCTTTAAGATCAGCAGACAACCAGTACTGCAAACTCCACGCACTATACCACCCCCCGGGTACTAAGACCAAATTCATCGACCAGCTGATGGATATCATTACTACTAACGCCAATCTGCAGACGAACAATGTTTTTTTAGGAGACTTTAACAGTCATTGGGAAGATCATGAGGATAATCAAATCACCCTGTTGAAAAATTTCCTGGATGACCAATCGTTAATCCAAGGATGCCATCTCCCCACCCACAACAAAGGGTCCATATTAGATTGGATATTAGCTAAAGAAAAAATCTATTGAGAACATTGTAATCACTCCGTGTCTCGGGTCGGACCACCACATAATTACCTTTGAAATTCCCTTCAGAAAATCTAAATCGTCCACACAAGCTATTAAACCCAAAAAGTGGACCAGGGACACTAGAGGAATTAATAAGGAAAACCTAGGCGCACGCTGCGAAACTGATCTGCAGCCACCCAAGAGCATGGTTGACGTCAACGACCTCACGCTGCACTATAACAAAACTATGTCCAGCATTATGGAGGACATAGCCCCACTAAAACTGAAAAGGTTCTCGGAGAAAGACAAAAATCCTTGGTTCAATGGTGCCCTAAATGAAGAAAGAAGGTCACTGAGGCTAGCAGAACGTAAATGGCGACAACACCCTTCTTCACCCCATCTAACCTTACTGAGACAATCCAGGAAAGCGTATAACAAAAGCATCATTAAATCTAAAAAAGAATTCTTTCGGAAAGAATTGGATAGTGCAATAAATAGACCTAGGAAACTCTTCGATCTTCTCAAAGAACAATCAAACAAGGCGGCCGAAATGGCTCCAGTCATTTCCAAAACTAACTTAAATAGCGAAGGCTTCTCGGTCTTCTTTTCAGAAAAAGCTAACTCATTGGAGAAGGAACTCAAAAAAGCAGCAGATTAAATAGAAATGGAGAAGGGCCTGGGAGGTGTGGTACCGGAGTTACAGCAAACTGCCAAACCTAAAAACAATGCCAGATGGTCAGATTTTAGACAGGTCAGTGAACTACACATTTCAAAGATCATGGCGACCTCTAAATCAAATTATCACTATAATGATCCCCTACCTGCGAAATGCTGGTCCTCCATAAATCACCTGCTAATCCCAACTTGGACTAAGGTCATCAATGCCTCTCTGTCACAAGGTCAAATACCGGCCTGCCTAAAAACAGGACAAGTCATCCCTCTCCTAAAAAAACCGACTGAGAACCCCTTAGATCCGAACAATTTCAGACCGGTAACCAACATTGCCATGTTGGCCAAAATTCTGGAAAAATGTGTCCAACAACAACTGAGCATACACATCTCTGATTTCAAGCTGCTAAACGATTGCCAATCCGGCTTCCGCCCAAACCACAGCACCGAAACTGCGATGCTACACATAGTTGATGACGCCTTACTGGCTCTTGACCAGAACGAAACATGTCTCTTAATATTGCTGGACCTGTCGTCAGCCTTCGACACGTTGAACCATGCCTATATACTTGATCGACTGAAAAACAGGATGGGTTTTGAAGGTACGGTGCTAACCTGGTTTAGCTCCTTTCTGGAAAATAGATCACAAAAAGTCTTTGTCAACCAAACCCTTCCAAGCGCAACCAACAATAATATAGGCGTTCCGCAAGGCTCAACGCTATCTCCGGCACTTTTCAATCTTTATGTAGAACCTCTTACAGAAATTCTACAAAAAGACAACATTGCTTTCCATATGTATGCTGATGACACTCAGCTGTACATCAAGGTCGCTTCGTCAGATGACATAAAGTCAATGAATCTAGCTTTAAAGAGAACCCTACTATGGTTAACCAAGAACCACCTTAAGCTAAACCCTCAGAAAACTGAATTCCTACTGATTACTCCACAGAAAAGTAAAATAATGATTGCAGAATGGTCCAACCTCATCACTGCTCTAAATTTCACTCCGAAGATTGTTGAGTCAACCAAATCACTGGGCATCATTCTGAAAAAAAATCTTAACATGTCAGCTCATATCAACACAATGGCAAAAAAAGCCAGGTTCCACTTAAGCTACTTACGAAAGCTAAAACCTGTAATAAATAAAGCAGACCTTAAAACAGCAGTTCAGGCACTGGTCATCTCAAGGATTGAATATGGTTGCACTACCTTAGCAGGGCTCCCTAAGATCTCAACAGCCCCATTGAAAGCATGCCTTAATGCAGCCACAAGACTTATAGCGGGATCCAAAAAATTCGACCATATCTCTCCTCATTTGAAAGCTCTCAACTGGCTTCCGTTCAAAGCACGAATCCAGTTCAAACTGGCATGCATCACCCATAAAGCAGTACACGACAAATCTCCAGTCTATCTCGCCCAGAAACTCACTCAGTCAGGAGGGTCTCGCTCCTCCAGGAGCAAAGTGGATATACTACTGAAACCAGCACGTTTCCGTAAGAAAAAAACCTATGACCGAGCATTCTCAGGGGCAGCACCGAGAATTTGGAATGCCCTCCCCCCGGACATAAGAAGAATTCCTTACATCACAACATTCAAAAAGGAGGCAAAATTGTTTTACATGAAGACATTTCTTCCCTAATACCTTACTGCTGAACTATTTATATGTCATGCTCCCTTGCTGTTCGAATGCTAACACAAGCCCTCTTTGTACTTACGGGACCTGTATAGTCATGTTGTGTCTTATTACGTTAATTACTGGATCTGTATATTCATATTTTGTCTTATTATGTTGTATAGTGCTAAAGGGATGCTTAAGGCTAGAGGCTCAATAGTAAGCTATCTGTTGAATACTATATATTTAACAATGCCTTTCGTAATTGTAGTTGTTTCAAACCAGTAATGGCTCGGAATATGTATGGGTTGGGTTGTTGTAAGACCCTGTAAAGCACTCTGATACCCTGCACAGGGTCATGTTCGCGCTATAGAAAACACCAAAAATAAAAATAAATAAATAAAAATTGGCTTACAAGGTGGTAAGTACAACCTCAAAAAAAATAAATGAACACTTTTGTAACACAGCCACAAATGCAGTCTGGAACATAATGTGAGAAGTGCTACAGGATGATGTCCGTCATGTAGAATGAAGATGCCAGCTTCCACACAATCACACGTGTACCATTGTGTAAGTGAGACTGTGTTCATGATGAGGTATGACCATTTTCAGGAATGGGTACACTCCTGCACACATAAAATGAAGGGCTGTGTCAAGGTACAAGGTAGGCTGTGCAGTGCATCCTATGAAGATAGTGTTTGAGGAGATATGTGTGTGTATACCCTTAATGTGAATGAGATCACCATGTGAGCTGCACAATGAAGGATACAAAAACATGACAGATACCTCGTGTACAAACATGTCTGGCACCACTGTGCAAGGGTCTAATCACAAGTTGACACTTCACAATGTATGTTAAATTTCTCATCACTGCAACACTGTCTCACAATCACAATTGCACTATCACATGACTGATTTTGATGAGATTAGAACAATTGTTTTTGTACAATATACGCCATTTCCGGAGTGTCAGTCTGCCACACAAAAGGTGTGATTATACAACATCAATTGTCGTAACACACCCCTGTGAAATCTGCAGCGATGATATTGTCTACAGACCATGGAGAACATGATATTGTTGGGAGAAACGTGGCCTTGGGAATGTGTCAAACAAGTAGTGTGTGCAAAATGTGCAAATTTGTTAGCAGGATTGTCTTGTGTTTCCAAACTCAGCATTCGTCATGTCTTGTGGGAACAACAGGCAAAGTAGACACAATCATGTATGCAACCTGAACTGCAACAGTATAGTTACAGGGCATTGTCATTGATGTTGATGAATCTGAGGATGAATAGGACACATGTGGGAATTCACGTCTCATACCAACACATGTTTCTTTTCATGGCTCACAGCTGGCCGACCACTGATCACTCAGGAGAACATCGACGCCTTCAGGGACCCACACGCCACTGGTGAGTTCATTCATTTAATCTTGTCATTGCGAGATGTGATAAATGTCTGGGTAAAATCCTGTATGTAGTAGTATGCAATCTGGGTGTTTATCACAAGTACCTTGCCTCCAGTGTGATGATGTTTTAAAAAAGTGTGACATATGAACAAATCAGTAAGTAAAGATTGAGCAATGCATATGTCATCTGGATGTAGCTTTGCACATGCCCAGTCAGTTATACCCATGCAAGAAATATCAATGGGTTATGTTACTCTAGCACATGCATTTGGATCACACAACGTACAGACAGGAGAGGAGACATGTGAGTAATGTTGGTGATGACTGTGACCAGACATGGAATGCGTGTACATCCTTGACGGAGATAACTGTCAATGATGTTCAAACACAGGAATCCCGCTGAACATATCGGACGAACAACTGAACATTTTTCCGTCTCATTCGTTTAGTTTGGGCCAAGTTGCTGGTTCTAATAGCCCCGCACGCAGTACTTAGAGTTTTGATTTTTGAATATTTGGCAAATTATCAAGACATGATATTTGCCTATGCAGGGAAGTTCTATCTACATTGTGCTTCTAAACAGAAGCATTTTATCTACGAGGAAGGGACTACTATGTCCAGAAATGCATCGGGCATTCACAAGATTGTTGTACAATAATCATGATGCCTGGCATATTGTATAATAATATTGATGAAACAATGAAAGTTGATATTGTACTGTTTGATTAAGCTTATATTGCTGTTTTGTTTATGCCATTGCTAATGACTAACTGAATAATAGTTTATTTTGAACAAATGGTACAGTGTTGAGAATTATTATTATTATCAGGTTTACTTTGAACAAATGGTTAGGGTTTAATAACCCAGTGGAACAGTGCACAGTGTACGCAAGTTATCTTACTTGTAATAGCATCCAAATCTTTGTTGCACCAGGTGTCATTCTCAGAAACCAGTACAAATTTATTGCTGCAGGATCCAGAGTCACACCTCCTTTGTAAGCGTCGACATCACTGTAACGTAAAGTTAGGTCACAACCGTGGATTTCTGCCAATAGTGATTGTCTTTCATCTGATGTGTCATATCTTTGACATGTTGGTACATATCACAAGCGTGAAAAGTGATTCGAGACGTATGTCTGAAAGGACTGTGTGCACAGCTAAGAGAATGTACACTTACTATACCAAATTTTGACAATGTGTACACAATCTAATACGACGTGTAACAGAAACAATTGTCTCACACTGAATCACCATTGATTTTCATTTACTTGCAATTAAACAAATATTTTAACATGATTCAATATATGCACATACAACTATCGTTGCTTCATGATAATCAATAAGAACAAAGCATGCCATAGTTAAAGCATTAAGATATGCAGAGACTGACGATTGATGTTCTTCCGCCCTTTTTTTACCATTGATTTTCATTTACTTGCTATTAAACTAATATTTTAACATAATTCAATCTATGCACATACAATTATCATTGCTTCATGATAATCAATAAGAACAAAGCATGCCGTAGTTAAGATATGAACGCGAAGAGTGACGATTGATGTTCAATGGCCCAATGCATTTCGGGACCTCGTGTCAATTCCTCAGGGGCCATTTAAAAAACACAACAAGCTGGTACCCAGAGTGAAGGTATCAAGCCACGAACTATGGCTCAGAGGCACAATTGTGGACTGCGCATAAAAACAAAAAGCCTGAAATGACGGCAGAAGTTCATTTGTGTGTTCTCTCCTGACTATGGGGCACTGCACACCATTTAATCATCAATGTTACATTTTACAGCATTGTGGGAGCATGATTGTCTTAGCCCGAGTCACAATGCTGCGTTTAGCTGGCTGCCTGAGAATGAAGCACAACAGGGCTCAAAACCACCTTTTCACATCATATCTTGTGTGCCAAGGTTGGGAGCTGAATACATGCACAAACACATCTTTAGAGGTCTGGACACTCTCTCCAAGGCCAGCTAGAATGTGTTGGAATGTATGATACCCTTAGCATATTGTATCTGAATATGTACAGTGGTGGAATTTGTTGAATTGGTCACAAATATGCTGTTCTAAAGTGTTCTGTGGTGTGCGGTCAAATGAAAAGAATAGGACACCATTGATTATTCAAGTGCATAAAGTTGCGCTGTACATCACATGAACAATCAGTGCTGATAATGTCATCATGTGACTTCAATTTGTGCTGCATGAAGCAGCACACATTGATTTATCTGTACATATCGTAAGGAATGGTCATGTGCAGGAAGGGGCACTTTGTGGCCCATTCACATCTTCCACAGCAACGGATAGATACTTGCAGCGTTGTGCAAGTGGGCCAGAATATGCCCAAGGAGGCAATATTTTTCAGGCAGTGTGGGGTGAAACACAGGTCTGCACAGTACTGTTGTAGGTATGCTGCATACCAGCTTTATTGAAGTTGCAGGGCATAGCGTTAAGCCAAGGATACCAATGGCACACTCCCCAACCACCTTGCGAAGATGGCCCTATGTATTTAATTAGCATGTTTTGACTCCGCATTAGTGTTGTCAAGCTGTCTCCATGGGCTCATTCCCCTGGTAGACTCGGGGGAAAATGTACAAGCCCCTCTCGCCACCACAACGCCACCTATTGTGAAGTTGTGGTGGCAAGTGGAGCTGCACCTTATGTACAAGTCAGCGTTCAGCCACCGAACACTGTTTTTCCATGTGTGCTGCCCTGTGCAGCACACATTGAAAAAGGCCAATTGCATTGTTTGTTTCTGTACAGGAAGGTGTCCCTTCCTGTGCATGTACAAATAAAGAAAGAAATGCCATTTTGTGACATAAGGGCATTCATAGGACTGTTCATGTGCAGGAAGGGACACCTTCCTACACATAAACAATCCTCCCTTGCACGCAGACACCCTTGCACTCGTGCAAGGGTACCTGCATTGGCTCTGAGTTGATAAACTTAGCACCATCACAGGGGGACACACAGGGCTGCACCACATTATTGTACATATGGTGCAGCCTTGTATTTCAGAAGTGGAGGAGTGCTGCGTTACCCCCGGAAGGCTAATGCCTCTCTCCTCTACTTACTTGTACATATCCCCCTCAGTCAGGGTATGTGACAGCATCATCATTTGACACTGACGATCTCATTGTGTTGTGACACTACATGTCACATGCCATGTACTGTCATGTCAGTGTCACCATCATGGTGTAACTAATCCTTAATTCAACCTTGAATTGTCCATATCTTTTTTAAACCTCAAACCTTTCGTTAGAGAGTAGGGTCCCATGTTTTCCTGCCCTTGTGTTTCTCAGTTAAATGGAGAACATTGGCATAGTTATCTGGACTCACATATTGTCATTGGTCTTATTTTACAGACAACATGTCGCCAGAGGAGGCACACGCATTCCAGGTTCGTAAAGAAGGATATCAGCACATACGCCCGATGGCCAAGGGATATCGTACTATGGTTAAGAGTTACAGAGATGACCAAGCAGCTGGGAGATGGAAGTCTCTGCCTGAAGTTGGACTGCAAAGATTGGTGAGGGACACACAGGCCATACCTAGCCCTTCTAACATCAGGCAGGGGTCCAGACATACCCAAAGATCTGCCCCTCAAATTCAGACACCACAAAGCCAACATGCTGCTACAGGATCAGGCACACAAGCAGTTGCCCCCTCATGGCCATGCGTACAAGGGACTGCCACACTGCCATCTGCAGCACAGATACATGCTGTAGGGTTCCCAAACAGGGACCGTCAGTGCATGATGGACATGAATGTCTGACTGGCCCAAATAGAAAGGGAAATGTCGGACCAGAGCACCCACCTCCAGGACATCAAGGCTGTGCAGGGTCTCCCTTGAATCACTGACAGAATATCGAAATCAAAAAAATCGACATACAAAATATCGAGTCGAAAATATCGAAGTACAAAATATCGACAGCCTATCTTCAAACAGGTAAGTACCAAAATATCGACTCCAAAATATCGACTTACAAAAATATAGACTGTAAAAATATCGATTTTTTTAAATGTCTTAAAATTAAGTTAAAAATAATATATATAAATATATTTAATATAAACTTAGAAATAATTATTAAATAAATGTAATATTAATAAATATTTAATATAAATAAAAAAATTATATCACCAAAAATAATACATATATATATATATATATATTACCTACTGGCGGTCGCCAGTAGGTATATATAGTTAGGATTTTTTCTCTATGGGATTTTTGAAAATTCTATGTCTAATAACTTTGGCGTTTGTGGACGGAATTGGCTGAAATTTTCAGGAAAATGGCACATTTTGTTTCTGAGCAGCCCTTGAAAATTTGGGGGGGGTTCGTCAAGGGGGGGCCGAGAAAAAAGGGGGGTCCCAAAACGTGTTTTTAACATTGAGTTTTCCATAGGGCGGTTGGCCTCACTTTTAGCCCGAACGGCTGAATGGATTTGCACGAAACTTGGCAAAATTGTAGGGACTGGTAGCCCGATGTGCCTTTTGTAGGTCTCAATATATGTGCTCCAGTGGATTTTGAGAAATTAACGTTTAAAAAAAGATATATATCTGTAACAGCGGACCTGGCAGCGTCCCAGGACGCGTACTTTACGCGCAACGGAGCTTTGTGAAGCGAAGCTGATTGGTTCTCCGGCGTCTGTCAACATTCCAAAAAGTCCGTAGCGGCCGCCATCTTGTCTCTCGGTAGGATCGAGAGACAAGAGGAGGTCAAAACAAAGGGGGAAATAACTATAAGGGGGCATAGTAGATCCTCGCTGACCCCCTAGGTTTGATGTGGAGGTTTTAAAAGGGCCCCGCGGGGCAAAAAAAAAACAAAATAATAATAATCGAACGGTTGAATGGATTTGCACGAAACTTGGCAAAATATTAGGGACTGGTAGCCCGATGTGCCTTTGCTAGGTCTCAATATATGTGCTCCAGTGGATTTTGAGAAATTAACGTTCAAAAAAAGATATATATCTGTAACAGCGCTCCGCTTCGCGTACTTTTCGCGTTACGGAGCTTTGCGAAGCTGATTGGTTCTCCGGCGTCTGTCAACATTCCAAACAGTCCGTAGCGGCCGCCATCTTGTCTCTCGGTAGGATTGAGAGACAAGAGGAGGCCAAAGCGAAGGGGGAAATGACCATAAGGGGGCATAGTAGATCCTTCCTGACCTCTTAGGTTTGATGTACCATTTTGCCAAGTTTGGTGTAATTCCGTTCAGCCATTCAGGCTGTAGACGTATGTAAATGTCCTATGGAAAATTGCATGGGGAAAACACATTTGAAAGTGTTGAAATTTAGAACCAATTAAAATGTTACTTTGGTTTTGTATTTGTGTGTGATGAAAGTTAATTGGTTATGTATATATCTAAAATGAGAGGAAACCACAGCCATTTTGTGATACTACTGTCTGAGGTACATTTGTGAGGAATTTTTGGTGGTGAATTTCTGGTGTTTGATTTACACAGTACTAACACTTCTGCTACTTTTAAAAAGGTGAGTTGTTAATTTGTAAGGGGAACTATGTTGTACACTTGAAGATAATTTGAAAAATGTTTTCTGTTATTTATTTGCAGTCCTTCTGTTATACTAAATACTTGATAAAGTTAGTTTTATATTATGTATTACTAAAAACGATAAATGAAAGTGATTATTTTTTTCTGCAATTTACAGCAAGCAATTTCAAAATAAAATGGCTCACAATGAAGAGACCGTGGCAATTTCTTTTGAATTGTCCAACACATTGATTGAAATTGAGAGCACCAATAATGAAATATTGTCACAAGGAGGACATGACTTGTATGATTCCATTAGATTGATTGAAATGGACAGCACCAAGAATGAAATATTGTCACAAGGAGATGACTTGAATGATTCCACTACATTGATTGAAATTGAGAGCACCAATAATGAAATATTGTCACAAGGAGGAGATGACTTGTATGATTCCATTAGATTGATTGAAATGGACAGCACCAATAATGAAATATTGTCACAAGGAGGAGATGACTTGAATGATTCCACTACATTGATTGAAATTGAGAGCACCAATAATGAAATATTGTCACGAGGAGATGACTTGAATGATTCCACTACATTGATTGAAATTGACAGCACCAATAATGAAATATTGTCACAAGGAGGAGATGACTTGAATGATTTTTTTGATCAATCTCTTGATGGCGAATTTATCGAGTGTTTGGAGACCATAGAGTTACAAGAATCATCATTGGAGACTTTTAATGAGGACATTGCTGATGAGGACATGTTACTAGTTCTTTCAAATTTAGAAAATTCTGAAGAATAAATTTATATTTAGAAATCAAAAATTGTTTGAGACATTATTCATTTTTATTTTTAATTTATGAGGTTGTAGCGAAGTGATTGTAGTATAAAATGAGACTTATAGTATAGAGTGCAACATTTTTATGTTACATGGTAAGTTTACTCATATTTACTTCCCTTCTGCCACTATATTATCTCCAATGTGTATTTGACATCTCTTCTTCATCTCCGGCCTCCTTTTTTCTCACTGTGTGTCTCCGATGCATCTTATCGCTGCTATTTTGTGTAATTACAGAAGAGAGTAAAATAAAATAGTTCGGAACGTGAAAAGGGGGCAAAGTAGAGTACTCCTCACCCCCTAGGCCTTTTTAGGCGGTCCCAAAAGGATCAGTTTCTGCTTTCCTGAGAGATTATGGTATGAGTTCCATATACCACAATAACTTGCATTACAACATGCAAGATATCTATCTCCTATTACCAACTTTTGGAGATATTCGCGCTAAGCGCGAATATCTCCAAAAAGTAACACCTGCCCTGAGCAGTTCTTAGCCATGTTATCCAATGGGAGGTGGATAACATGGCTAAGAGCATTAGCTCGGTAATGCATGAATATCGCTGAGTTTTTAGCGATATTCATGCATTGCGGCCGTTTATTATCGCATTTGCGATAAACCTTGATAATAGCAAGGTTTATCTTCGATAATTTCTGACGATGCTTAGTGGTAAAAAATTGGTTGGTAAGCATCGTTAGCGATAAATATCGCTTAACTTTGGTAATATGCCCCAACGTCTGTTAACGTTCGATTCGAAGGAAATGAGGAAGTGTTGAAAAACATTGTCTGCGCCATCTTGCCTTTTTTGAAATGCCACACTTTTGTCGTGCACGGCAGCCATTTTAGATGTGTTGACCAGACCCACTCTCTGCACGCTGTCGATTCGTAGCATGGCTCCTCACCCACGCAAGCATCTTCCCTAGGCACTGGTCACCACCGCTCTCTGTCTTATGCATGGGCAATAAACCTCCCCCCATCTGCGCTGCTCTTCCCTGAGAATCACACTCTGTGCCCGCCCGACACCTCCCTTTCGCCCTATTCACTACCGCACCCTCTGACACTCCTCTTTCTCTGTGTCCGATTGTCCAGGCTATCAGCTAGCCCTGCAGATGTAGTTTATGGCCCCAGCTGTAAAGAATCACCCCTCTTCAAAGGAGTTATAGTAGATCAAGGCCCACACCCGATGAGATCCGTCACACCACACGTGTTCCTACTATCTGAAAACCATCCTGTATTGTGATTGGGGAGGGGACCGAGCCTGAAGCGGAAGATTCCAGGAATGACTCTTTGTACATCAAAGTTTTTACAATTATGTGTCACATTAAAAATATATAGCACTCCAACAAAGTAGTAGGAATATAAAACTTTAATAACATATAAATATATACAAGAAAACAAAAACAGTAAAAACATTTAAACAACGAAGAGACCGTGGCAATTTCTTTTGAATTATCCAATAGATTTATTGAAATTGACAGCACCAATAATGAAATATTCTTGTCAGTAGCGGTCTGTTGTGCGAATAGTTCCAAGGCAGCAGAACGCGCTGAAATCTAGATGGCACGAAAGTGATGTCTAGTAAGTTGCCGCCCAGCAAAAAACGGCGTGGGGCGCCGCGGGGGTGAGTGAGTCCAGTAGGCACCACAGCTATTCTTACCGGCATTGCAGAATTACTGCTGGGGACAATGCCTGTGCTGTAGCAGGGTCACAGCAGAAACAAAAAGGATTCTGTTGAAGATGTTGTTGGTTTTCAATTTGAAAACAGTTCTGGTGTCAACTGCTATGCTAATGTAGTGGTTAATGTTTTGTTTTCTCTAGAAAATGTAAAAGAGGGGGAGGCAGTCCAAAGTTCCGTTAAAAGGGCAAAGGAAAGGATCGGTGGTTTGAACTATCAGTCAAAAAGGGGAGGGGGTGCAATAATTTTTCCTACCGGGTCACACTGTGCTTTCACCGGAAGTGAGGTCTGCAGGATTCTAGTAATTCAAAGTGAGGCTGGCGCCAGCATGGGAGCGCCGACGTCCCGCGGATACAGTTTCGTCACTCCACGGGCGATCATGGCAGTCATTCCCCATCGAGGGTCGGAGACTCCCGTGGCTCCTCTAGAATCTTCAAGGTCGTGGAGGACTACGGCGGTGGAGTCAACCAGTGACCGGGCCATTTCTTTATGCTGGGCCCGCTCTTGCCAGGTCGACCGCCATTTTGAGAGTTCGGCAGCTACCGGCGATCGCGGGGTCACATGAGCGGACGGGCTCCACCCTGCCGGGCGAGACGTTGCAGCATGGCCACAGTGGAAGAACCCTTTTCCGGGCGCCTGGAGCGCTGAGGGTGCAGCTGGGAAGCCTCCACCTGGGGAGGCGGGAGAGGCCTGTTCGCACCGTCTCTCCCTCCCAGTGCACCCCACGGCGTCTCGCTTGAGATTTGTTATGGCCGGACCAGGCGATGAGGACGAGGGGGGGGGGTCGGAGGCATGTGCAAGACATCCCCCCCCAGTGTTGTCGCAGCCATTATAAAAGAAAGAAGTGTCCCGTCCGTCTTCGGGCCGGGCTTCCGGTGGATGTCGGCCGGACGCCCCTGGCTCTGGCCCCATGAACGGGTTTCTTGGTTTATCGGCTGCAGCCGGATCCCGTCGGCCTCGGCCCCCCGACCGTTGGTGGTCGGACCGGAAGAGCATGTGGCGGGACTACCTGCAACTCTCAAGGGCCACCGCGGCCGGACTGGGAGAGAGAGGGGAGGGTCGAGGAGACATTCCCCCCCCCCTGCAACTGTTCAGCGTTGTAAAGGCAATCCCCTGGCCGGGTCCCGCTGGCCTCGGCCTCTCCTCCGGCTACACCCTACGTTAGGATCTCCTGGGCGTGGCAGCAGGACCTGCCTTATATGGGCTGCTCCCGGCTGGGCGTAGCCGGAACCCTGCCCCACCTTGGAAGTTTCCAGAGTGGGGGTGGATGTTCTACTGACTTGCATTTTCCCTAGTCTATCGATTTTTTTGGCGTGGCAGGCGGTGGGACAGCGAGTGGTGATTTGGTTTCTCTTACTGTTTTTCTGGTCTCTCACCACTGGCATATTTTAACGTTTTCTTGTTTCTAGGACATTAATAGGTTTTATCATTACGTTATGTTATCGTTTCTTTGTTCGTTGTTTAATAAAAGTTCATGTTCATCAGTGGCCTACTGATTTTCGTTTTCCTATTTTTTTCTTTCCAGGTTGTTTCATGGTAAAGTTTCTGTTAACAGGATACAGTGATCACTTCGTTATTATTGCATATGTCCTTTTCACTAGGGGTGCTCTCTGGTCGGGCCAGATGACGTATCTCTAGTAAATGGTCCGGGTGAAAAAGGTGCATCAATCAGTGGGGAGTAGATAGGCATGACAGATTACAACGGGGGAGAACGGTCCGCATTACGTACCCTTTCACTACTTGCAAAGATTTTCCTACGTTTATTTGCAAACAGGGAATACCTCCAAAAAGAACTAATTCCCAAACAGTCAATGTTCGGACAATCAATCAATCAATGAGGAATGAAATAGGTACGACGTGTTAAAGGCTTGCGTTACCTACCCTTCACTATCTGCAAAGGGAGAGAGAATATTCCTATTCTTCCTCGTTTGCAGGTAGAGAAGATCCTTAAGAGAATTAACTTCGAACAATTCAATGCTCGATTGAAACAATCAACAAGGGGTACTGTGAACACAAATGAACGCCGCTTATATACATACGAATTGCTATTTTCAACAGGTTGTTCCTAATGTTTCTATTTTAGCGAGGTCAAAAAGAGATCCCATTAGTGGCCTACTGATTTTGCTCGATTCCTTTTGTTTTTTTACACGATTTTTCGCTATCTGCAAAGACTAAACAGAGTATTGCGACTCTGTGCTTGTTTGTAAATAGAGAATGAACCAAAGAGAACAATCAATCAAATGGAGAGAGAAGCAGGCACGACGGATTACAAAGGGGGCAAAGGGCTGCGTTAACTACCCTTCACTATCTGCAAAGAGAGAGTACTCCTAATAGAAATGAGGGGTGGGGGGCAGCATTCAAAGCAGATCAGTGTGCATAAACACGAAAATGTTTTTACTTACCACGTACTTGACATTCGACAGCTTATGATATTTGCTATTAAAAAACCATTGAAATTCACTGAAAAAACCATAGGTTATAGACCATATATAGTTAGGAATTAGCATTTACAAAACCTTGAAAATTCACTGAAAAAACCATAGGTTATAGACCATATATAGTTAGGAATTAGCATTTACAAAACCTTGAAAATTCACTGAAAAAACCATAGGTTATAGACCATATATAGTTAGGAATTAGCATTTAAAAAACCTTATTTTACTCACACAAAACCATTGAAATTCCATATATAGTTAGTTGCACTAACTATATATCGCGCACCCGCAATCCACTGCTGATGATGTCACATATTACATCATTCATGACATGGTCAGTGACATCACTGATGACATCACTGATGACATCTCAAATGACATCACTGATGACATCACTGATGACATCTCATTTGACATCAATGACCACATCACTGATGATATCATTCATGTGACAATACAATGCATCTCCTCACACTTTAATATAACCTCTGTTACACCCAGTGTTAAATACAGAGTATAATTTTTGAAACCATTGACACACCAATACTAGTTACTACATACGCACTCAGTGATTCCTATGTTTACACACACATTCACTCATTTACCCATACAATCATTCATACATACAATCACTCATCTTTACAACACTATCATATGCACTCATACACCTATACAGACTCTCACACTCTGTCACTCATCCATGGAGTTACTCACACACCTAGTCAGTCCTGTAAAGAATCAATCACACTTCCATTTTCTAATCTATACAGTTAAACATAGAGCACCTTACATTTTGAAACATATACTAACACATAATTACTCTCTTATACAATCATTGATACAAGTACACATTGATCTGCACAGAGTCACACACCTCCCAGCCAGCCACACACACACTCAGTCTCCCATACAAATACTTGGGCAATCAATCAATAACCCATATAGTTACTCATATAGCTACTGATCAACACATGCAGCAGTTTACAGAACAACAGACATAATGATGCACAAATTAAGACAGTTTAGTCACTAACCCATGCACTCAGTGAGACACATTTAATCACTCACTCATACAGTCAGTCACGCACCTACTAAATCCTTCATCCAGACACTTCTACATCTACTCATTCTTCAATATGTAAAACATATTTAAACTTTACAGAAACACACAGTCACTGGATGATGTCATCAGTGATGTCATTTGAGATGTCATCAGTGATGTCATCAGTGATGTCACTGACCATGTCATGAATGATGTAATATGTGACATCATCAGCAGTGGATTGCGGGTGCGCGATATATAGTTAGTGCAACTAACTATATATGGAATTTCAATGGTTTTGTGTGAGTAAAATAAGGTTTTTTAAATGCTAATTCCTAACTATATATGGTCTATAACCTATGGTTTTTTCAGTGAATTTTCAAGGTTTTGTAAATGCTAATTCCTAACTATATATGGTCTATAACCTATGTTTTTTTCAGTGAATATATATATATATATATAAACATATTATTAAATAAACATATTAATATAATATAATTTAATTTAATTTCATTAAATTAATTTAAATTTAATTTTACTTTATTTTTACACTGTACCCCAAAAACCCAAAACTGACCCTGAACCCTAAAAATGCCCCTTTACCCAAAAACTAAAAACTGACCCTGAACCCTAAAAATACCCCTTTACCCAAAAACTAAAAACTGACCCTGAACCCTAAAAATACCCCTTTACCCAAAAACCCAAAACTGACCCTGAACCCTAAAAATACCCCTTTACCCAAAAACCCAAAACTGACTCTGAACCCTAACAATACCCCTTTACCCAAAAACCCAAAACTTAAATTTAATTTTCAAAACCAATTACTTTTATTTACAAAGTAAATTTTATTTAATGGTCAATTATTAATTAATTAACAAATTTAATTAATTAACATATTTAATTAGTTATTATTAAATTACTCCCCACCCTATCCCCCTATAAACTCACAACCCACTACAGAAATTAATTTACTAATTATTATTTATTTATTCTTTAAATATTTATAATTACCAATTATATTTTAATTATTTACCAAATAATAATTAATTAACAATTATTATTAATTTACATATTTAATTAATTAAATTTAAATTACTTCCCACCCTATTCCCCTATAAACCAACAACCCGCTAAAAAAAATAATATAGTAAAAACTAATGATTTATCAATTATTCAATTATTATTAATTACCAATTATAATTTAATTAATTAACAATTATTAATTAATTAACAATTACTATTATATTACATATTTATATAATTATATTTAAATTACTCCCCACCCTATTCCCCTATAAACCCACAACCCGCTAAAAAAAGAATATAGTAAAAAGTAATGATTTATCAATTATTCAATTATTATTAATTACCAATTATAATTTAATTAATTAACAATTATTAATTAATTAACAATTACTATTATATTACTTATTTATATAATTATATTTAAATTACTTCCCACCCTATTCCCCTATAAACCCACAACCCGCTACAGATTTATATTACACAATTATTACAAATTATAAAACACCTAATTTGACATATTTTTGTTGTCTATATTCTATCTACTCGATATTATGTCTAGTCTATATTTTTGATTCGATATTTTTGCTATTAATATCGATAGTAATCGATATTTTTGTAGTCGATATTATGTCTGGTCGATATGTCTAGTCTATATTTTTGACTCGATATTTGTGTATGTCGATATTTTTGAGGTCGAAATTATGTCTGTGTACCGTCTCCCTTATTGAGTTGGAGAAGTTGTGACCCTTCCCCCTTTTCGTCAGTCCCCCAGTGTTAATTTCTCAAAAAAAATTGTATTAGGGTAGGGTTTTAAGTGTTAGGTAGTATAGTTGTAGTGTAGAAATAGTTAGTGTAATATTTTATAAATGTTTCAGATTTTTTATTCTCTTAATGTAGTATCCTGGGCTAAGTTTCCCTTCTCTTTGGGTGGCAGGTTGATGTATTTATTGTTATATGAAAATATATATATATATATATATATATATATATATCTATATATATATATATATATATATGAAAAAAACACCTCCTTCACAAGAAAAGAGACGTGACCCAGAAGGGAGATACAAGGAAGCACTTTAATGCACAAGAGTCTCGGGCGAATGCATTTCAGCAATCTCTGCCTTCCTCAGCGCCCCTCTCCAGCTGCTCCTTGTGCTGCGAATGGTGAGTCTGTCACGCTGTTGTAGACGGTTGCCATACTCCGCCCCCAAGATGTGATGTAAGCATCCTGTGTAGTTCCATGTGGTAGAACTACACTTCCCACAAAGCCTCAGTGTTGTGCCTCCTGGGAATTGGAAAGTGCTGTGGGGTAGTGGAGTCGGATTTCGTGACAGGCGCAGCGCTTGAAATCCGTTGGGAGGTGAGGCAAATGAACATCTCGGTGCCCCCTCGAGTCCCCCTTGTTTGACCGCCGCAACCTCTCTGCCTGGTATCCTTCACGGGGGTTGGCGCAGGAATCCCGGTCACCCAAACAGAGGATATGAATATCCTCTTACCGCGTCTGTCAGCCAAGCGTCCTGGTGGGTGATGGACTTAATTGCTAACGCAATCAAACAAAACGTGCTCCATCGAGCTGGCCAGCAAGTCCAGACCACTTAGGCGGCGGGGGTCGCGTACATACGCCCTGGCTTGGCGCAAAATGTCTGAAAAAACACCTCCTTCACAAGAAAAGAGACGTGACCCAGAAGGGAGATACAAGGAAGCACTTTAATGCACAAGAGTCTCGGGCGAATGCATTTCAGCAATTTCTGCCTTCCTCAGCGCCCCTCTCCAGCTGCTCCTTGTGCTGCGAATGGTGAGTCTGTCACGCTGTTGTAGACGGTTGCCATACTCCGCCCCCAAGATGTGATGTAAGCATCCTGTGTAGTTCCATGTGGTAGAACTACACTTCCCACAAAGCCTCAGTGTTGTGCCTCCTGGGAATTGGAAAGTGCTGTGGGGTAGTGGAGTCGGATTTCGTGACAGGCGCAGCGCTGAAATCCGTTGGGAGGTGAGGCAAATGAACATCTCGGTGCCCCCTCGAGTCCCCCTTGTTTGACCGCCGCAACCTCTCTGCCTGGTATCCTTCACGGGGGTTGGCGCAGGAATCCCGGTCACCCAAACAGAGGATATGAATATCCTCTTACCGCGTCTGTCAGCCAAGCGTCCTGGTGGGTGATGGACTTAATTGCTAACGCAATCAAACAAAACGTGCTCCATCGAGCTGGCCAGCAAGTCCAGACCACTTAGGCGGCGGGGGTCGCGTACATACGCCTTGGCTTGGCGCAAAATGTCTGAAAAAACACCTCCTTCACAAGAAAAGAGACGTGACCCAGAAGGGAGATACAAGGAAGCACTTTAATGCACAAGAGTCTCGGGCGAATGCATTTCAGCAATTTCTGCCTTCCTCAGCGCCCCTCTCCAGCTGCTCCTTGTGCTGCGAATGGTGAGTCTGTCACGCTGTTGTAGACGGTTGCCATACTCCGCCCCCAAGATGTGATGTAAGCATCCTGTGTAGTTCCATGTGGTAGAACTACACTTCCCACAAAGCCTCAGTGTTGTGCCTCCTGGGAATATATATATATATCCAGCTCCAAAATCCTTCGTTATCAAAAGAAGGAAAACAGCACTCCCGGGACTTAGTTACAGCAGCAAATTTATTTCGGCACAAACAGACGCGTTTTGGAATAGGTTTTTCTTTCGTCAGTGTTTACATTTCAATATACCGTCATCACTTTTAAAGGAACCATATTTGAATCATTAACATAGAAAGAGGGTTTTTGCGTGTCTAAACTTTTCGACTAGCGCCATTTTAAAAAGGAGATATCCCGTGTTAACAGAAATCTTTTCTTATACATGGATGCATTATTGATAAATATCGACATCATTTAAAAAGAAGAGATATCTCATTTCTTCAAATTATTGTACACAAATGCATTGAAGGTGCAAATAATAAAGGCCCAACAATTTCATACTTTCTTAAAAGCATAATGCTAATTATCTTGTCGTGGATCGGCTTGCGCAACCGTATAAATAATCAGTTGCAGATATGGTACATTCTGTTCTATGTTCATTAAGCCTCATATAGGCCTATAGTGGTTGGTTCCCATCAAACATAAAGGGGCTGTTTTGACATCAAATATCTGAACAGTTTCCATCATCAATTAATTCTCATTCACAATCCTATTTGCCAAGGTGTACTGATAATCCCACTATTCAATCCATTCGGGGACTTGGTGCCAAGGTCTATGATATAGCGGGATTCTAATCTTCTTAATTTCAAAACTCGATCCCCTCCTCTTATATGAGGCAGCACATAATCAATGCAAAAATAGCGTAACAGATCCCTGTCGCTATTGTATTTAACAGAAAAGTGGCGCGCCACTGGGTAGCTAAAATCTTTTTTCTGTGATTGCGCACATATGTTCCAATATTCTCAGTTTGACCATGTTGACAGGGCTCCCTATGTATTTTAACCCACAGGGGCACGTGAGGCAATATACCGTATGGGTGGTTTGGCAAGTCATGAACTTGTTGATCCTTTTGTCCCTTTTTAAGCCCTATATTTTTTACGATAGGGTTCTTTGGCTAAAGGCACAGGCCTTACATCTTCCACATGGAAAAAAGCCTTTCATGTCCCTCAGTGTTCCCTGTCTTGGGGGCATATTTTCTAGATGGCTGTGTACCAGACTGTCCTTTAAAGAGCGTGCCTTCCTGAAAGTGATCAGTGGCCCCGCTGGTACATCCTTTGCAATGATGTTATCTGTCTTGAGTATATGCCAATTTTTCTTCATAATACTTCTGAGTTTATTGGAGTCACTTGAATAGGTGGTGATCGTTCTAAACTTGCCTGTCTCGTCTTTTTGATGGAGTTTAGATTTTAATAGATCTTTCCTTGGGAGGGTTCTAACTCTTTTAAGAGTATTTTCAAGAAGATCCGCATCATATCCCCTCATTAAGAATCTTTCTATGCTCCCACTTACTGCTACTTCGAAGTCACATTCCCTAGAACAGTTTCTCTTTAATTTTAAAAATTCGCCAGAGGGAATGTTATTCTTAAGTTTCTTGGGATGCGCACTGGTGGCGTGAAGTGTGCTATTCCCGGCAGTGGGCTTTCTGAAGAGCGAGGTGGTGATTCTACCCTCTAGAATCTATCTCCACTCTTAGATCTAAATAGTTCACTTCAACCGATATATATAGTTGTGCAGGATATATGTGTAGTTTGTTCATGTTTATCTAAGATGTATTTGTCCTGTCTGCTGATGTGCTTTAAGGGTGGGAGGGGGTTGATGTCTCAGATATGTTGTTGCATGTTTAATATTAGTTAAGGTACATAGTTTGGAGTAGCATTTTTAGTGTTTGTTTAGGGTAGATAATTTTGTGAAATAGTAATGAATGGTTACTGGTTTGGAATTGTGGTTGCATTTATGTCCGAAGTAAATTGGTGGAGGGGTGCTTTTTACCTTATATACAACTTGTTCAATCACACAACAGTCATTTAAATGTGTATGTGTGGTCATGACATGTAATTTAGCTCGATGGATAGTATCAGAATCCATTTGATTTGTGGGCAGGAAACTTGTATGGATTCCAGGATGGCGAGTAAGAGTTATGCCCTAGACTAGGGACACTCTTTTGTAAAGTTTAACTTCTTATTTGAGACTCACATAGTTGTACACCACATTGTCGCCCATTTACAACAGAATGTAGAAACATGGGTTTAAGCAAACATTCCGAAGAAGCAGCACCAACCAAATGGCACTGTACCCACGGGCACTCCTTATGAGACGTTGTCACTGTGATTAATGGCAGTGTAATCAGTTTTCATGAGTATAATAATTTTCAACCACTCGTTCTGTATGTGCAGGAAGGTGAGCCTCCTTGCACATAAACATCCAAATTATAAAATGTTGACACACTTGCACTACTAAGCAAGGGTGCCTGTGTCTGTGCATGGCAGCTGAACACTGCACCAGGCACAAGTGAAATGCAGTGTGGTGATATAATCTTGGAAACACGCCGCATACATCAATTTTCATGATGGATAAGCGTTGCAATGTCAATGTTTGCTTAAATTAGAAATTGTGTATGGTTTGCGGCCCACCGAAATACTGGTTGAACGTTTACTAGATAAGCTCTGACTGGCTATTTCTGGGTGCCTCCGGGTGATATCCTCTCTGACCCTAAGGGATCATAATTTGTAAACACACCAAAGAAGCAGCACCAACCAAATGGCACTGTACCCACGGGCACTCCTTATGAGACGTTGTCTCTGTGATTAATGGCAGTGTAATCCGTTTTCATGAGTATAATAATTCTCAACCACTCGTTGTAGATCAGTGCAATAACTTCTTTAATCCAAATTTTGTTTAAATCATTTCTTTGTAATGTTCAAAGCTGTCACATTGCAGATTGATTTTATCAGGGCTGCTTGTAGGAAGAGTTAGCATTCCTGGACAGTACACTTAAACTAAGATTTTTTAATTTCAGATTGTACATTAATACCCTGATGAAGGGCATGGGTCCCGAAATCCATAGGGATATATACATCGCAATTTGAGTTGGAATCAAATGATGGAGCGATTGTTATATTTTATTGAAAATTGATGAAATTGATCTGCAATGTGACAGCTTTGAACATTACAAAAAAATTATTTAAACAAAATTTGGATTAAAGAAGTTATTGCACTGATCTACAACGAGTGGTTGAGAATTATTATACTCATGAAAACGGATTACACTGCCATTACAGAGACAACGTCTCAGAAGGAGTGCCCGTGGGTACAGTGCCATTTGGTTGGTGCTGCTTCTTCGGTGTGTTTATAATTTATGATCCCCCAGGGTCAGAGGGGATATCACCCGGAGGCACCCAGAAATAGCCAGTCAGAGCTTATCTAGTAAGCGTTCAACCAGTATTTCGGTGTGCCGCACACCATACACAATTTCTAATTGAATTTCCACTGACCAACAAAGTGCGAGCACCCTCAGTCAAGATGTCTTACGAAGAAATAGCTAAGATCACCACAAACCGAGCAGACACATTCGGATTTTCCAGTGAAGAAACAAGCCGAATATACTCTCTTATTCAGGAAGTGGACCCTTCCACAGCCAGCACCTTCTCTTCCCCAAGCATGCTAAAACAGCTACTCTATACATCTAAACGTGTCATTAACCAATGCTTGCACGCTGGCACCTTAATAGGGTATTATAAGGATCAACGAATTCCAAGGGGACTACGAATCGCGTTGAAGTCTACGCTCTGCAGGAACAACTCCACGTTTACAGAACATTGGTACGCCATACTAAACCACTGCTCCCTAGACCTAATCCTTCTAATAGTGGAGGAACTCGCGAAAGTAATTGAAGATTTGGAAAAAGAAATTAAACAATTGCACCAAAATCTAGACAGCAACTTAACCAAAGATGAGCTAGATAAAGCGCTCAACGATATCAACATACAATTGGACAAATAGACGAAGGAAATCAGCGACAGAAAGATACGCAATATACAAACGCGACACTATGCACTACAAATTGGGAGATGTTTATAGCTGGGCGGAGGTTTACGCCCAGCGGAGACAACGCACACCTTGCAATCAGTCATCAGACGAAGGTAGTTCCACATCAGACAGCTCATTCCAACGAGGTGGTCTACAGACTGGAAGGTTCAAGAGACCTGTTCAAACTTCTAGAACATCAGAAGTTTTGAGACCAACCGACAAAGATACAACTGGAGGTCCTTTTTTAGAGAAGGGCCCACCCACAATCTTCGAACCAGGAGGAGTAGCAGACACAAGAGAATCCACGACTCCAATAGCGCAGTCAACAAGGAGCAAAAAAACGTAGTGATCAACATTTCCAAAACAACCATAACCAACGCACAGCTGGCCACACTACAATGTGGAACTACTTTCATACCAACCTACCATTCCAACGAATTGGAAACTGAGATAAGTCTGTATAAGTTTATGAGAAGTTTGAGATTAAGGCATTATTTCTCCAACGTCATAACACAAACATACTCCAGCTCAGAAGGCACTTGCATGAGCCTGAGGACCAAAAGTGGTTTCAATGCACCAATCAGCCAAAAAAATGTGGATTCTTATGAGACTATCACCGTCAATGCAATCAGAGAACTACATAAAAAACCAAACTCTAAACACAGCAACTTCAATCTCAAACAAAAAAAAGCTATCAGTCAAATCATCAAAAAAGACATCACATGTTGTAAAGCAGATAAAGGCAGAGCACTTGTAATCATGGACTCTCGGTATTATCAGGAAAGCGTAGCGGATCACAAATCCAATCCTGACCTATATATGAAATTAACTCAAGATCCTACTGAAGTCTTCTTGGATATACTCAGAAGTATCTTGGAAAAAGCGTGCACCATGGGAACAATCACTGAGAAAGACAAAAATTATTTGATTCAATCAAACCCCAAGAGCCTGAGTCTTTATATGCTCCCGAAGATTCACAAAGATCTCAATAGACTGCCCTTCCGGCCAATAGTGTCCACCAGAGGCTCTATTCACGAACCCACAGGGAACTATATTGATATGTATTTATAGCCACTGGTGAAAGAGATGTCCACATATTTGCGCGATACCACCGATTTTCTGAACAAACTCGACCAAACCTCACTTGACCCTGACGCAAACATCAAATTATGCACCATTGATGTGTGTGCCTTATACACGTTGATTCCTCACAACAGGGGTCTGGAAGCGATTAAATCGTTTCTCTTACAACACTCAATCAAAGAGGAACTAAAAGTCCTGCTACTGGAGTTAATACAGTATTCTTTATACCACAGTTACTTCCTATGGGATGGAGTGTATTACCAACAATTAGTTGGTGCATCAATGGGAAATTGTGCAGCCCCCAGCTATGCAAATTTAATAATGCACAGACTGGAACTTGACCACATTTTGAACAATCCAAGATGAATGAACAAAATAAAACATTTTTGGAGATACATAGATGACATTTTTCTAATATGGGACGGAACTACAGATGAAATCACAGAGTTCATCACTTACATCAATGACATTGATGATCACATCAAATTCACATACTCAACGAGGACACAGAGCATACCGTTTTTAGATGTGTTAGTAAAACATCAAGACAACAAACTGCAAACAGACCTATACACTAAAACAACGGACAGGAACAATGTATTACATTTGGACAGCTGCCATCCTTTTTCGCTGAAAAAACATTTACCCTATTCGCAATTACTTAGGGTCAAAAGAATTTGCTCTCAACCACACACATACATAAGCAATGAACAGATGATACTGTCGAAGTTCAAGGACAGAAATTACTCAAGCCAGATCCTGGATTCAGCGAAACAACGAGTGGGCAACCTTAGACGCCAGGATCTATTGTCTTTCCATACGAGACAGAAATCTACCGACAGGCCAAATTTTCAACTAAAAGTTTGCAAATCAAAAGAATTATCATGAAGAATTGGCAAATGATACAAACTGAACCTGACTTCAATGGGATCTTCAATCATGTTCCACTTTTCGCTTATCAAAGATCAAAGAACATTAAAGACCTATTGAAAACCACACCCATAACACTTGATACACGATTCACCGGCACTAGACCGTGCCACAATTGCAGTCATTGTCATAATGTCATTCAGGGCAACACATTGAATCACCCAACTTCAGGCAAAGCAATGAAATTGTTTACCAATGCCACGTGCGATTCAAAAAAACCTGGTATACCTTCTAAAATGTCCCTGCGGATTGCCCTATGTAGGGAAAACTGAAAGAAAAATAAAGGTTCGTCTAACCGAACACAAAAGCACCATCAGGAATAAGGTCATGAAAGCTCCATTTGCTGCACATTTTGTTAATAACAATCACAACATTAGCCAAATTAGATTCTTGGTATTGGAGGTTGTCCCGCTCAAGCAGGGTGTAGACAATAGGAAGAGATTAATACAACGCAAACTTGTTTGGATAAAAAGACTGGATGCATGCCAGCCTAAAGGTCTGAACAACCGAATTGAGTACAGCTGCTTTCTTTAACGTGACATTAACTGCGAACTACACAATGGATGAATGACTTTGTTTTTTTTTAAAAACAACTTTTTCCTTGTATTTCATTGGTTGACACTCATGGATTCAATTTTCACACTTGCACACTTTTTTAAGATCTACTGATGTTTGTACATTATACGTTTTTTAATAGGATTCAATCAATGTTTAGCTTAAGTTTTATATACCATGTTTTCTTTTTTAGTTGACACGCCTTTCCACAATTCTCACACCAGATCAATGGACTGACTTTGTGAGACTAGCATTTATAGATTGGCCCGCCAACTTTTCACATAATATACACTCCCACATTCTAACCGTGGGTTACACTAACGGTTTTTAATAATTTGGCTGCCACATCTTGAGGTTCACTGAAGTACATGTTTGTGATACTACAGACACGTTCTATAATCACTGTTTCAAGATGGCTGCCAGGAACTAGTCCATCTTCGAGTTTTAATCTAGTGCTCACACACACGGTTGTGTACCTCGTTGAGTTTTATTACTGTTTTGTTACCGTCTTAAGATGGCCGCCACGAATTAGTCCATCTTCAAGTTTTATTCCAATATCTACACACATGGTTACATCGATGAAACTTAGCAGACTCGAATCGGAGCTCCGCGTTACTGTTTTGTATACACGGAAACACTGAAACCCCGTCACACCAATTTATGCGGTAAGACTCGTAGCACCTTGTTTACCAACATCACTTGAATGGCATAGACGTGTTCACGCCCCCTGACTGTAGTTAGATTCACGTCGTTCGGATTGTTATTATTCAAAGTTTACATATTCTACTCACCTGGGCACCCGTTTTCCGTTAACAATAGCATCTTTTCCCAATTCACATGCACCGAGCACATATTAGTTTTGCTTTACCACAGTCCTAAGTTCCCTGAATTTCACAGATTTTCGATTCACTTGGCAACATGTGAGCACTTTAGCACAATCACAGCCAACCCTGAGAGCATTAGCTACCGCGTATTTTCTATTCGTTTACCGTGTACTTCTAGTTTTTTCACCAGCATGTTCACCACACATTTGGGCTGCTTGTAGGAAGAGTTAGCATTCCTGGACAGTACACTTAAACTAAGATTTTTTAATTTCAGATTGTACATTAATCCCCTGATGAAGGGCATGGGTCCCGAAATGCATAGGGATATATATACATCGCAATTTGAGTTGGAATCAAATGATGGAGCGATTGTTATATTTTATTGAAAATTGATGAAATCGATCTGCAATGTGACAGCTTTGAACATTACAAAGAAATGATTTAAACAAAATTTGGATTAAAGAAGTTATTGCACTGATCTACAACAAGTGGTTGAGAATTATCATACTCATGAAAACGGATTACACTGCCATTACAGAGACAACGTCTCAGAAGGAGTGCCCGTGGGTACAGTGCCATTTGGTTGGTGCTGCTTCTTCGGTGTGTTTATAATTTATGATCCCCCAGGGTCAGAGGAGATATCACCCGGAGGCACCCAGAAATAGCCAGTCAGAGCTTATCTAGTAAGCGTTCAACCAGTATTTCGGTGTGCCGCACACCATACACAATTTCTAATTGAATTTCCACTGACCAACAAAGTGCGAGCACCCTCAGTCAAGATGTCTTACGAAGAAATAGCTAACATCACCACAAACCGAGCAGACACATTCGGATTTTCCAGTGAAGAAACAAGCCGAATATACTCTCTTATTCAGGAAGTGGACCCTTACACAGCCAGCACCTTCTCTTCCCCAAGCATGCTAAAACAGCTACTCTATACATCTAAACGTGTCATTAACTAATGCTTGCACGCTGGCACCTTAATAAGGTATTATAAGGATCAGCGAATTCCAAGGGGACTACGAATCGCGTTGAAGCCTACGCTCTGCAGGAACAACCCCACGTTTACAGAACGTTGGTACGCCATACTAAACCACTGCTCCCTAGACCTAATCCTTCTAATTGTGGAGGAACTCGCGAAAGTAATTGAAGATTTGGAAAAAAAAATTAAACAATTGCACCAAAATCTAGACATCAACTTAACCAAAGATGAGCTAGATAAAGCGCTCAACGATATCAACATACAATTGGACAAATAGACGAAGGAAATCAGCGACAGAAAGATACGCAATATACAAACGTGACACTATGCACTACAAATTGGGAGATGTTTACAGCTGGGCGGAGGTTTACGCCCAGCGGAGACAATGCACACCTTGCAATCAGTCATCAGACGAAGGTAGTTCCACATCAGACAGCTCATTCCAACGAGGTGGTCTACAGACTGGAAGGTTCAAGAGACCTGTTCAAACTTCTAGAACATCAGAAGTTTTGAGACCAACCGACAAAGATACAACTGGAGGTCCTTTTTTAGAGAAGGGCCCACCCACAATCTTCGAACCAGGAGGAGTAGCAGACACAAGAGAATCCACGACTCCAATAGCGCAGTCAACAAGGAGCAAAAAAACGTAGTGATCAACATTTCCAAAACAACCATAACCAACCCACAGCTGGCCACACTACAACGTGGAACTTCTTTCTTACCAACCTACCATTCCAACGAATTGGAAACTGAGATAAGTCTGTATAAGTTTATGAGAAGTTTGAGATTAATGCTATGAGTATGGAATCGTGCACCGCTTGTAGTCTTACTGCTTTTTTCGTGCCTCCTGGGTTCGCCCCCCGTCTGGGGCGATGAGTCTATAATCCACAAGTAGCAGGGATACCTGATCTGGTATTCCTGTCCCCCAGGGCACCGATTCGTGCTGAGTACCCTGCTCTGGGTTTTTTAATTCAAGATTGGTATTCCAATGACTGAAACATGATACTTCATCACGCTGATTGATTAATCCATAATTTCATTTATTTCTCTTATTTTCCAATGCATTTCGGCAGTGTTACTGCCTTCATCAGGGAAATAATTTTCTACAACAAATCAAAAATTATAATAATCAGCATCAGTAATTTCATTGGATTCATTACATGCACTGTTACTACAAAAACTTTTTCATTATTTTCGTTGTTAACTTGGTTGTATGCCTATTTATAATTGTGCGCATTGCGTGTATTTTAGTCCCTGTTCCCAAAAGTTATAATCTCCCTCAAAGCTTCTACAGTCAACAACTCGTAAGGTTTCTTAAGGCGTTTCCTACGTTGTGTTGTGAGTGAGTTTGGTTATGGCAGGTGTTCGGTGACTGCTATGCTCGTTGTTCGACCTCGCCGCTCGTGCTGGGAAGTGAATGGGCTTAATGTTACTATAAAGCTCCACATAGGAGAAAACTTCTAAGTTTAGGCGTTATCTATTAAATTGCGGCTGCATTGCTCACCTTAGCGTGTGTGGTGCCCCGTACTGCGGCTTAGTCCGCGGGTTCCCTTCTCTTCCGGTATTCTAACTCGAAGCTACCTGTGGGCTGTGTCCATTCATCCTGGGTATTTTAAAAAAGTGTTTAATGTGAAACATAATATGTACTGTTAATGGCTACAGGTAACAGAGAAATTCAGTTCGTTCACAAAGTCCGCCTGGTTTCAGGCTGAAACAGGAGAACTACTGGATTTATAACCTTGGCAGCCTGAAACCAGGCGGACTTAATGAACGAACTGAATTTCTCTGTTACCTGTAGCCATTAACAGTACATATTATGTTTCACATTAAACACTTTTTTAAAATACCCAGGATGAATGGACACAGCCCACAGGTAGCTTCGTCATAGGGGAAGCGGGCACTAGGGGAGGTCCACCTAGGTAACCGATAAAGCTACATTGTAATTAAACTTTAAAAAAAAGCCGTGAGGGCAATATCAGTGCGCATGCGCGAACTCCGGAGTTAGAATACCGGAAGAGAAGGGAACCCGCGGACTAAGCCGCAGTACGGGGCGCCACACACGCCAAGGTGAGCAATGCAGCCGCAAGTTAATAGATAACGCCTAAACTTAGAAGTTTTCTCCTATGTGGAGCTTTATAGTAACATTAAGCCCATTAACCTCCCAGCGCGAGCGGCGAGGTCGAACAACGAGCATAGCAGTCACCGAACACCCGCCATAACCAAACTCACTCACAACACAACGTAGGAAACGCCTTAAGAAACCTTACGAGTTGTTGACTGTAGAAGCTTTGAGGGAGATTATAACTTTTGGGAACAGGGACTAAAATACACGCAATGCGCACAATTATAAATAGGCATACAACCAAGTTAACAACGAAAATAATGAAAAAGTTTTTGTAGTAACAGTGCATGTAATGAATCCAATGAAATTAGTGATGCTGATTATTATCATTTTTGATTTGTTGTAGAAAATTATTTCCCTGATGAAGGCAGTAACACTGCCGAAATGCATTGCAAAATAAGAGAAGTAAATGAAATTATGGATTAATCAATCAGCATGATGAAGTATCATGTTTCAGTCATTGGAATACCAATCTTGAATTAAAAAACCCAGAGCAGGGTACTCAGCACGAATCGGTGCCCTGGGGGACAGGAATACCAGATCAGGTATCCCTGCTACTTGTGAAGTTTGAGATTAAGGCATTATTTCTCCAACGTCATAACACAAACATACTCCAGCTCAGAAGGCACTTGCATGAGCCTGAGGACCAAAAGTGGTTTCAATGCACCAATCAGCCAAAAAAAATTGGATTCTTATGAGACTATCACTGTCAATGCAATCAGAGAACTACATAAAAAAACAAACTCTAAACACAGCAACTTCAATCTCAAACAAAAAAAAGCTATCAGTCAAATCATCAAAAAAGACATCACATGTTGTAAAGCAGATAAAGGCAGAGCACTTGTAATCATGGACTCTCAGTATTATCAGGAAAGCGTAGCGGATCACATATCCAATCCTGACCTATATATGAAATTAACTCAAGATCCTACTGAAGTCTTCTTGGATATACTCAGAAGTATCTTGGAAAAAGCGTGCACCATGGGAACAATCACTGAGAAAGACAAAACATATTTGATTCAATCAAACCCCAAGAGCCTGAGTCTTTATATGCTCCCGAAGATTCACAAAGATCTCAATAGACCGCCCTTCCGGCCAATAGTGTCCACCAGAGGCTCTATTCATGAACCCACAGGGAAATATATTGATATGTATTTATAGCCACTGGTGAAAGAGATGTCCACATATTTGCGCGATACCACCGATTTTCTGAACAAACTCGACCAAACCTCACTTGACCCTGACGCAAACATCAAATTATGCACCATTGATGTGTGTGCCTTATACACGTCGATTCCTCACAACAGGGGTCTGGAAGCGATTAAATCGTTTCTCTTACAACACTCAATCAAAGAGGAACTAAAAGTCCTGACACTGGAGTTAATACAGTATACTTTATACCACAGTTACTTCCTATGGGATGGAGTGTATTACCAACAATTAGTTGGTGCATCAATGGGAAATTGTGCAGCCCCCAGCTATGCAAAATTAATAATGCACAGACTGGAACTTGACCACATTTTGAACAATCCAAGATGGATGAACAAAATAAAACATTTTTGGAGATACATAGATGTCATTTTTCTAATATGGGACGGAACTACAGATGAAATCACAGAGTTCATCACTTACATCAATGACATTGATGATCACATCAAATTCACATACTCAACGAGGACACAGAGCATACCGTTTTTAGATGTGTTAGTAAAACATCAAGACAACAAACTGCAAACAGACCTGTACACTAAAACAACGGACAGGAACAATGTATTACATTTTGACAGCTGCCATCCTTTTTCGCTGAAAAAACTTTTACCCTATTCGCAATTACTTAGGGTCAAAAGAATTTGCTCTCAACCACACACATACATAAGCAATGAACAGATGATACTGTCGAAGTTCAAGGACAGAAATTACTCAAGCCAGATCCTGGATTCAGCGAAACAACGAGTGGGCAACCTTAGACGCCAGGATCTATTGTCTTTCCATACGAGACAGAAATCTACCGACAGGCCAAATTTTCAACTAAAAGTTTGCAAATCAAAAGAATTATCATGAAGAATTGGCAAATGATACAAACTGAACCTGACTTCAATGGGATCTTCAATCATGTTCCACTTTTCGCTTATCAAAGATCAAAGAACATTAAAGACCTATTGAAAACCACACCCATAACACTTGATACACGATTCACCGGCACTAGACCGTGCCACAATTGCAGTCATTGTCATAATGTCATTCAGGGCAACACATTGAATCACCCAACTTCAGGCAAAGCAATGAAATTGTTCACCAATGCCACGTGTGATTAAAAAAACCTGGTATACCTTCTAAAATGTCCCTGCGGATTGCCCTATGTAGGGAAAACTGAAAGAAAAATAAAGGTTCGTCTAACCGAACACAAAAGCACCATCAGGAATAAGGTCATGAAAGCTCCATTTGCTGCACATTTTGTTAATAACAATCACAACATTAGCCAAATTAGATTCTTGGTATTGGAGGTTGTCCCGCTCAAGCAGGGTGTAGACAACAGGAAGAGATTATTACAACGCAAACTTGTTTGGATAAAAAGACTGGATGCATGCCAGCCTAAAGGTCTGAACAACTGAATTGAGTACAGCTGCTTTCTTTAACGTGACATTAACTGCGAACTACACAATGGATGAATGACTTTGTTTTTTTTTTAAAACAACTTTTTCCTTGTATTTCATTGGTTGACTCTCATGGATTCAATTTTCACACTTGCACACTTTTTTAAGATCTACTGATGTTTGTACATTATACGTTTTTTAATAGGATTCAATCAATGTTTAGCTTAAGTTTTATATACCATGTTTTCTTTTTTAGTTGACACGCCTTTCCACAATTCTCACACCAGATCAATGGACTGACTTTGTGAGACTAGCATTTATAGATTTGCCCGCCAACTTTTCACATAATATACACTCCCACATTCTAACCGTGGGTTACACTAACGGTTTTTAATAATTTGGCTGCCACATCTTGAGGTTCACTGAAGTACATGTTTGTGATACTACAGACACGTTCTATAATCACTGTTTCAAGATGGCTGCCAGGAACTAGTCCATCTTCGAGTTTTAATCTAGTGCTCACACACAGGGTCGTGTACCTCGTTGAGTTTTATTACTGTTTTGTTACCGTCTTAAGATGGCCGCCATGAATTAGTCCATCTTTGAGTTTTATTTCAATATCTACACACATGGTTACATCGATGAAACTTAGCAGACTCGAATCGGAGCTCCGCGTTACTGTTTTGTATACACGGAAACACTGAAACGCCGTCACACCAATTTATGCGGTAAGACTCGTAGCACCTTGTTTACCAACATCACTCGAATGGCATAGATGTGTTCACGCCCCCTGACTGTAGTTACATTCACGTCGTTCGGGTTGTTATTATTCAAAGTTTACATATTCTACTCACCTGGGCACCCGTTTTCCGTTAACAATAGCATCTTTCCCAATTCACATGCACCGAGCACATATTAGTTTTGCTTTACCACAGTCCTAAGTTCCCTGAATTTCACAGATTTTCGATTCACTTGGCAACATGTGAGCACTTTAGCACAATCACAGCCAACCCTGAGAGCATTAGCTACCGCGTATTTTCTATTCGTTTACCGTGTACTTCTAGTTTTTTCACCAGCATGTTCACCACACATTTGGGCTGCTTGTAGGAAGAGTTAGCATTCCTGGACAGTACACTTAAACTAAGATTTTTTAATTTCAGATTGTACATTAATCCCCTGATGAAGGGCATGGGTCCCGAAATGCATAGGGATATATATACATCGCAATTTGAGTTGGAATCAAATGATGGAGTGATTGTTATATGTTATTGAAAATTGATGAAATCAATCTGCAATGTGACAGCTTTGAACATTACAAAGAAATGATTTAAACAAAATTTGGATTAAAGAAGTTATTGCACTGATCTACAACGAGTGGTTGAGAATTATTATACTCATGAAAATGGATTACACTGCCATTAATCACAGAGACAACGTCTCATAAGGAGTGCCCGTGGGTACAGTGCCATTTGGTTGGTGCTGCTTCTTTGGTGTGTTTACAAATTATGATCCCTTAGGGTCAGAGAGGATATCACCCGGAGGCACCCAGAAATAGCCAGTCAGAGCTTATCTAGTAAACGTTCAACCAGTATTTCGGTGGGCCGCAAACCATACACAATTTCTAATTTAAGCAAACATTGACATTGCAACGCTTATCCATCATGAAAATTGATGTATGCGGCGTGTTTCCAAGATTATATCACCACCCTGCATTTCACTTGTGCCTGGTGCAGTGTTCAGCTGCCATGCACAGACACAGGCACCCTTGCTTAGTAGTGCAAGTATGTCAACATTTTATAATTTGGATGTTTATGTGCAAGGAGGCTCACCTTCCTGCACATACAGAATGTTGGCATTTTGCAGATCAAATGTGCGCTGCACAAGGCACAAAACAGTTAAACAGCAAACAGGAGAGGAAAAATGAAGCATTTCTCCCTGCAGTGCCAGTGTTATACCCACTTTTGCCAGCTGTTACTTTTGGCATTACCTCATACTGATGCCACCCTTGAAATAGTGGTACGGCATCTGACACTATGCTAATTGCAGTGCACTACACACAACTAGACACATTGCCCTCCCCTTTCACAGTGAGCACAGCATGAGAGGGTCCCTTATTTTCAAGGCAGTGTTAAGCCACGGTAAGTGGCTGACTGAGGACTTGCAGTTTAGGAGAAGTCCCTATTGCCAATATATCTTCACTGAAACAGACATTGTGGTTCCAGCAGCGGTGTGTAAATATGTGCCATGACGCTTAATCATCTATGGGAATATGTTGTTTGCCATGACACGCATCACAACAAGCTTTGTCCTCCCCGTTGAGTGTGAGTAGGTCTGCCAAATAAAACTTGTCAGCGGTGCTAATTGAAGACACTTCCTGTGGCATGAGACTGACTTGGACATATTTCAGCACATGCCTCTTCCCATCATGTACATAGAGCAATGTTGGATTCTTGTGAGAATGTAGTATTTTAGCTATGAGGGCACTGCTGGTTCACACACACCCGGTCATCTCACTGCCTATCGGGGATACTTACTCAACATGACCATTTATTAAATGTCCCTCAGTGTAAGTTTTGATGGATTCACTTAATTTTTGACACTTCAATACTTGACAGGTCATGGGAAAATACACATCTGTGTTATTTACATGTGCATTCACATTGATAGAAGACTGGCCCAAAAATTGGTCATACAATCCCCACATTGGATAGATGGCCAGTGGAAAACCTGACAGAGTTCTTTGGGGATAAAATGTCCAGAGATATGTTGAGGAAGAGAGAGAGTTCAGTCAGCAGGCTGATTGCAGTGTCATTAAGAACAATGCCTACATTGGCAGGCCTTATTGAAGACCAAGGTGCGTGTCGCAGAGTCATTCATAGGACAGTGGTATATGGTGTTCCGAGGCATGATCGTAAGCACAGATCCAAGCAGAAACTGCTGACTTTTTCGCAGAAATGTGGATTCATCCTCATCTTCCTCCTCTGATGTGTCATGTGCCTACTGTGTGCGTGATGGCATATTGGCTGGAGCACTGTGAGGCTGTGACACATCAGGGGGGTGAGAGGTGGACATGGAAGTAGCAGCAGCATTCATCTGTTTCACATGATGAGGCATCACTGCAGTGATGATGAGCTGCAGGGCTTGCAAGACTCCAGCAATGTCTCTGTGTTGTGCAGCCATGGCTGCCAAGTGTGAGGTCTGCATCCACTCCATGTTCTTTATGATCTTTCTCATTTCATGCAACTCCTTGGTGACATCGCTGGAGCCATTTTGACTGGACAGTTGTTCTTGTCTCTGGATCAGTACTCCAGCGATGTCAGCCATGGAATGCTGGAGAGCATGGAGCAGATTATGGGTGCCTGTGATGGACTCAAGGTGGCCCCTAATGGGACTGAGACACTCACGGACCCCATCTAGTTTGGCTGCCAGGCTGACAAACCCCACACGCACCTGACCAGCCATCTCCTGCTGGACCTGTACCGCACGATGTTATATAGGAAGTGGGTGCTCACGGTCCCAGGAGACAGCTGTGGTGGTAGGTGATTGCTAATGTATGTTTTGGGCAGGGGGTGGAGCATCCACAACGCTGTTGGATGTCCCTGCTTCCAGAGATGGGTTGACGATGGAATTGAGCAGGCCTTGGAGGGTGACCTGGTAGATGGTTGGGAATGTCTTCATCTTCATCATTCAAGAGTGGGACAGGCTGCTGCACAGAAGGTAATGTTTCTACCTCTGTAATGTAAAGGAGAGATGCTGTTGTATGTGTGTCTCAAGTATGGTAATAACATTGCAGTACACATTGAAAGATCAAAAGTGTTGGGGAAATTAGATCTCATATATATGTGCATGTTAGGAATCAGGTTTTTCCTTGCATACATTTCTTACTATCCTCCTATTGTCTTCACCCTTGTGAGTATAGGGATGCATGTTTTTCTACGGATATTGCAGTGTAGACACCCAACACAACACCCCTTACCCTCACCTCTCCCACCACGTAAAGTGTGAATGTGTGCCTTGGTTACATGGCTGTGATTTATAGTGGCTTGTAAGTGATGGTAGGCCAATATCACCACCACAGCATCACAGCAAGTGATCTTGGCACTTGGATGGGTGCTTAGAAATATGCACAAGTGATGGACACATGGATGATACATGTAATTCAGCTCAGGCTGATTGGATGCCTTTGTTGGTGCAAGGAGGTTTACACACATGACTGCCTATGCATTTGTTCACTCCTACTGTTTACTTTCCCCAAGGACTGATTTCCATGCATGTCAATGACTAATGACCATCTCACACCAGGACTGTGATTTCAGTACTATACTTTTTACTACATGACACTCGTAGATAGTTTGATGTGGATGACTGCATTTTGATGTATCATGTGAAGGTGACATATAGCAAGTTGAGATGCATATAGGTAACATTGTGAATCTTGCTCTGTGCCATACTTAACTTGACATGCACCTTGAGAGGGACTGTATGGGTCAGTGTGCCTGGCACACACAAAAACATAGTTTATTTGTAATAGGACTCATTCCTGATGTGCATAGTCTTTAAACTGTACCTTTGCTTGAATTTACCTCCTGCTCATAGTTGTACATCGCATTCGCTCTCCAGTCTGTTGGATGTGGACAATATGGTCTATGCACCTTTGAGGCACAAGGGCGCTTAACTTCAATGCATGGGGGGTGCATGTTTTTAGGCTACTGAGACTCACAACATAGTTCGTCACTTTGGGAACACAGGCCTGCATCTCATGAACAAGCAAAGGGGCACATTGCCTTGAGAGTTAGCAGAGTGTGGCATTGGCCTCCTAGGCACAACTCCAAGCTCAGCCAAATTGTCAACACAGGGCTGCATAACATTGTCAAAAATGAGATGCAGCCCTGTGAAATTCCCATCTCTTTGGCATAACTTCACAGGCCCACACTGATGCCGGCCCATATGCAGTATTGTGCAGGGGTGTCCGAGTAGAGTTGAAGATTGTGCATGAGCATGTAGGGGAGCTTACTGCACATGCTCAATCTTCCGCACAACACAGGCACCCTTGCACAATACTGCATGTGTGCTGGAATCAGTGTGGGCCTGTGAAGTTGGGTCACAGAGATGGGAATTTCACAGAGCTACATCTCATTGTTGTCAATGAAATGCTGCCCTGTGTTGACAATTTGGCTGAGCGTGGTGTTGTGAATCTTGCTCTGTGCTATACTTAACTTGACATGCACCTTGAGAGGGACTGCATGGGTCAGTGTGCCTGGCACACACAAAAACATAGTTTATTTGTAATAGGACACATTCCTGATGTGCATAGTCTTTAAACTGTACCTTTGCTTGAATTTACCTCCTGCTCATAGTTGTACATCGCATTCGCTCTCCAGTTTGTTGGATGTGGACAATATGGTCTATGCACCTTTGAGGCACAAGGGCGCTTAACTTCAATGCATGGGGGGTGCATGTTTTTAGGCTACTGAGACTCACAACATAATTCATCACTTTGGGAACACAGGCCTGCATCTCATGAACAAGCAAAGGGGCACATTGCCTTGAGAGTTAGCAGAGTGTGGCATTGGCCACCTAGGCACAACACCAAGCTCAGCCAAATTGTCAACACAGGGCTGCATAACATTGTCAAAAATGAGATGCAGCCCTGTGAAATTCCCATCTCTTTGGCATAACTTCACAGGCCCACACTGATGCCGGCACATATGCAGTATTGTGCAGGGGTGTCCGAGTAGAGTTGAAGATTGTGCATGAGCATGTAGGGGAGCTTACTGCACATGCTCAATCTTCCGCACAACACAGGCACCCTTGCACAATACTGCATGTGTGCTGGAATCAGTGTGGGCCTGTGAAGTTGGGTCACAGAGATGGGAATTTCACAGAGCTACATCTCATTGTTGTCAATGAAATGCTGCCCTGTGTTGACAATTTGGCTGAGTGTGGTGTTGTGCCTCCTGCGAAAGAAAGTGGTGTCACGCTGATTAGCGTGTGTTTTCTGATTGCTGACTGAACACCATCACTTTTTTCACATTGGCGGCAAGATTTTTATCGCCATGACGCAGGTGTTAACGTGCACAACTCATGCCGTGATGAGACACTATCGCCATGTAGTGACGTATTACGTCGGTACCATGGCGATAGTTTTCAGAGAGACACGGCGGTAAGAAAATTGCCGCTAACTAACGTTAGCATTAGCGGCAGTACTTGTGCATATCCCCCTTTGTTTGCTCTTCTCTGCCATTACACAGAAGAGAATAAGCCAGATGCAATCTATCTTTTCCGTTGGTATAAAAAGTGTTTTGCTTCAATATGCGAGTGTCTCTAAAATGTTGCTTTTACAGGTAAGGGAACATATATTTATCTACATTGACTGCAGAAGGAATAATTATTCAATCTCAGCAGCCATAATAGGCAAGTAAATCTATTTAAAAGCTCACTGTTCGGTTCCAAAATTGGAATTCTGAACAAGTTCCAACCAACACCCACCTTTAAAGTGTTCACCTTTCCCCCAGTTGCCCATCTTCCTCTAGTAAAATCATTTGAGTTATGATTTGCTCCCACTTATATTATGCTAACCACAATAACTCAGTAGTAAAATGACCCAAGTTTCAAATCAAACTAAAAAAGTACATGACCATTTCTCAACCATTCTACTAAAGTTTTCTTTCAAAATAAAGATGTACATAGGGCCGAAAAACCCTCAATCCTTGGGAAGAACACCTTGGTGTATTAGGTATGGATGTGGAAGAGTTGTCCTAGAATTAACGAAGGTTAATGGCAAGGAAGCAAGACTTTTGTTCATCTTCATCATCTCAGTCTTCATGGAACAAACTAAAGCATGCACAGTCTTGGACTTGGTGTTCATCATTAGCAAAATCATTACTTCATGCTGGACAGCACGCATTGTCAACTTTTTGTCAAAAGTTAGATGCAACTTAACTTCTTAACAGCCAAACAGACTCTTCAACCATCACTGGAGGCACAAGACTGTTCAGCATGCCACACATAATCCTGAATCAATGTACCCAATCCAGGATGCAGAATATTACATGTCAGCGCAAAGACCCCCCCCCATTTTTCCAATCAATATACTACAACTCCCCTGGATGATCATCACTGAATCCCTAGTGGGAGCAGGACTTGAGCTAGAGAGCAGTACAAGAAATGTATCAACCAAAGCGATTGGCTAATGACTACAGCAGGAGCTTTCTTATGTTACCCTAAGACTGTTACAAACAGACTTACAGAAGACATTATTACTGTGTGGACTTCTGTAGGTACAATAAAACAGTTCCCTTTCTGCACACCCTTCCTCCTGATGACCCAAGACTCCTTTATTGCCCAAATCACTGTCCAGCAAGGATACAAATTGAAGAGAGACAGCCTCAAGGAATTACCTCCTCGAAGAATCCCATAAGAGACTGGATACAAGTGTAAGAGTATCTGTTTCATTCCAATAGCTATTATGTACGCCAAATCCCTAACTGGTACTGAGGAGACCAGGATACTACAAAAGTCACTTATGCTGTCCATCCCTACCTTCTGGATGATGGAGGTGATTAAAAGGATTGGGAAAAGGCATACAGCAGACCCTCAATTGTAATCAAAAAATGCATCCAAAACCTGTGCCCAGAAATTCTGATACCTTTTACCAACTCCTCTGAGAATGGCATTCCTTAAGATCACAAAAATGGCATGAACATGCATTCTGAAGACATTGAATGTACAGGAAACTCTCCGGAAGATGATAGAAACCCTTCTGAGCTAATCCCTCGCATGTGAACTGAACGCAAGGAAATGAGATGAGCACGCGCCCAGATCTTCCAAAGCCTGCCCGGACTAAAGGCAGACAGTTTTTGGAAGATTACAAGAAAGAAGTGTGTAAGCACATGGAATGCCAGTGGAGATATTAAAAGGACAACAGAGAGGCAGGCCTGGTAAGATGAAAAAAGGACTTAAGCACATGTAACATAGAAAACCTGATTTATAGGTTGAAAGAAATAAACTGTCAATAGAGAATGTAATCAATACTTCGGCAAGTGGTAAGAAATGAGCATGAAGGAAAGCAAACAAGGAAAGCAGATGCAAATGGTTGCTCTGTGAGTCTGACCATAGATAAGTTCTAAAGCATCTTGAAAACAAACACTACATCTGAAACTTGCTTATACCAGCATCCCAGACACCGAGAAGACTTTCAGTCCCAGGTGCGTGCAAAATCATGTATTAAACCACCATCTTAGACCTTCAGCAGAACACCCTGAACTCTTGAGGGAATAGATAAATGTCCCTGTAGATAGGAAAGAAACATGCTGTGTCTACTCATCTGCAAGTATTGTCCACTCATGTTATTTGAAGACAGGGGACTGAGAATACCAACTGGCCTGATTGCAATGCTGCTTCTACCTGCTCCCTTTTCTGATTGTTCACTCATGTTTAGGTGACTCTATTGTTTAATTATAGCACAGCTAACTTTGGAAGATTATAGAAGCACACTGAACTCCCCCCGTAGAATGTATAGAATACCAACCACCAATTTGAGATGAAAAGTGCAAAACAGGAACTTCTTGCTCAAATTTTAGGAAACAGAGATAACTGTGATCCTGAAGATGGACAACCAGCAGATGTAGATATAATCTTACCATAGAATGAAAACAAGACATGTCATCGTATGACCATGAGTAAAAAGCAATACTTTTTAAGTTGAAAACAGAGAAGCTACACCAAAAACGGAACCGCCCAGACACCAGTAAGAAACCCAACATCTAGTCCACACAGAATATGGCCACAATCAACCTGAAATACTGTGATCATGGCACTGGGGATTACATGCTACAGCTGATCAGGAGTCTGTACCTCTTTGTACACCATTAGAATTCCTGCTATAACTCCGTCCTCAGTTGGGGGTCGGGCAAAGAAAGAAGAGAAAAATATAGATTTGAGGTTGACTGAGGCCAACACTTTGACAAACAGCCACTGTCAAGCTTTCAACTCAGGAAGGTGGACTGAGAAGATATGTGAATTGTGATATGAAAGTACATTTTCAAAATATACAGAAATGCCAAACAAAATCCTTCCAGGGTGATCAACAGTGTTATCTACTAAAGATTCTTAATAATAAACCATATAAATATTACATGCCTGGTCAACCGCTTCTGATACTAAAACCATCCAGGGGCATCCTGTCAGCTTGAAGCACACTTTATGACAATTTACAACCCCCAAACTTTTCTTTACAGAAACTGAGAGCCTTATGTATCTGTAAACTTTGAACCACCATCAGCAAAGCTTGACTTTCTAGTGAAAACTTCGACCGAGAAGAGGAATTTATCTGACACTGGAACAAGAGAAACAAGTTCTGTGCTATAACAATACCTGACATCACCTGGGCCATGGAAAGACACTCCCCCCCAACCTCCTGATATGGAAAGGCACGTAACGGGGAACATGGCGGCTGGCTGACGCCAGTCATGGGAACTCCCGAGCAAAGCACCGAGGAAATCCACCAAACGGAAAGCATGAAGTTTTGAAGTTAAGTATTGAGGCGGGTGTGGGGAGTGCTCCGTTCTGCTGAGCCCGTATGGCGGTGGCAATCCGCACGACTACCTTTTCCTCAACCACATTATGATGGGGCGTGGGGGTGCACTCGGGGGGTAAAATAGGAAACATTAATTGCCTATGTTTCTTACCCAATACTAATGTTTCTACAGAAAAGTCTCATCAAAAGGCACACAAAAACATACCTATAGTACCCCCCTACATTTGAATGCACAAGGTGGCAGGCACAGCGCAGTGCCTCTCATGTTGTGCAGTCAAATGCAGAACTTGCATTTCTTGCATTGCGGCGGGTGCTATTAGCACAGACATTATGCAGTTTTAATTAACTTGTTTACATGGGGATCTCTTCTCTCTTTTCGTGACTCATGTTTGCTCATTCCTTTGAATGTCGTGTGATGATACACGCCCGAATAGTGCTCTTTATAACACTTGTACTCCCCTCACTTCTCCACAGAGCAGTGCTTCCTATCCTGAGCTGTTTCCAGGTTGAGGTGAAGCCTTTTACCCAGTTGTTACGGGTCAGAGAGTGATGTTTATCTTATTGTCTACACACATAGGGTGTATGGTGTAAGTAGAAAAATCTGCTGATCCCACTTACATTTGTGTTTTGTTTTGTCGTAAGCCACTGACTTTATCACATGTATGTCTGTATTTCTTCCTACTAGGTACAGTCACCCTTCTGAGAACAAAAACCGGAAGTGCCTTTGGTTCCATATCTGATTTTATTTTCCTTTATAAATCACTTCACTAAGCAGCAGCATCTATAGGGTCCTGACGAAAGCTTTGACACACTATGTCTCTTTTTGGCTGAAACATGTTGACCACACTGTTTCGTCCGACACATGCGGTTTAAATCTATACTGCAGGTGCACTGTTTTTAATCCTGGCAGTGAGGATATATGAATAAAGGATGTATTGTATTCTCCGTAGCTAGTTTTAACATCACTCCCTTCACATTATTTCTTCTGTAGCGCTGCGCCCTCCCCTACACTTTGTCTCTCATGTAGTGGATTTAGTAAATCCGTGCAGAGTAGACTTCAAAACATCCCTGTGCTCCTCCCTCTCAGAGAGGGGGTTGTAGCCCTCCGAGGAACTAGGTTTCCTCTAAGAGGAGAATCCCAAATGATGAAGCATGCCACCTTTGGGGGGTGAGGGATTTTATCCTAAAAAGGGATTATCCCACAGTAAAGCCTGTGTGATATAGTCAGTGTCCTGTTTTCTTTCTCTGTGTGCTCTTATCTCAGACCCAAGGATTTTGCTTGATATATTGACATTATGATCTTGGCGTGAGTATGGTGTGTTGGAGCATATGACAGCAATGGGCACTGGCCCTTGCTTCTTACAATTTCAAATAATGATGAATTTTAGAGAAATGTAAGATACATTTGGATTATAAATGTATTTGAAAGTATTTTTTGCTGTTTTTCTATGTCATGCATTTAATGTGAGTGTAGCACTTTAACAACAGTGCTCTTTGTACAAGGCAGAGGTAACTATATCTCAGAATTGAGAAAGTGGGAAATGGAGCATTGTCACTTTAATGTTTTTGAAACTTTATTAATGGTATAAAAAGCCCCAAAATTGGCAGCAACCTTGGGTTTGACAAAGACCACTTTCGCAGTTGAAACACGTTACCTGGTTGTTTGCGGTCACTAATAAAACTCCCCAAAAACGAGCCAGAGTGTGTTAGAGTCTGTTCTCATGCAGGAGCAGGCAGTTTGAAAGAAGTAAGAGTTATTCACCGGTGGCGAATTCCGTCATGCCCTCTGTGCCAGGAAGCACCGCGGAGATCGGAAGAAGTTAACGCTGTTATGTGGTACACAGCAGAGTCGCCTGCTACCGTGAGTTAACGCGGAAGTAATCAATTAAGGCTAGCATGGAGCCATGATCGGGACAGTGTCCAGAGAGAACGGTTAGACACGAGCCATGTGAATCTGTGTGCTGTCGGGAGAGAGCATAACGGTATTTAACCGTGCAGCGGGACGCATTATTGTAGAGTTTAGTGACCACAATTGTGTGAAATGGAGTAGCCTAAAGACAGAGAGAGTGCGGCAGAGCAGCTATTCAGTGACACTAACATAATTGAAGCAGTCAGCAGAGCAAGAAAGGAGGGCAAGCCGGTGAATCCAAAGGATTAGAAAGATCTTTTGAGAGCATTAGAAAAGCTGATAAAATGCGAAACGTCAAAATGGTGGGATATCAAATCTCTAACACGATACCTGGAGGTGGGACGTGTTCCTCCAGGTATACTCATTGCGCCCATGTAGATTCCTCAAAGTGAATATTGGCGGTTCTAATAAAATACACTGACATTGACAAACAAGCCTTACTGCAAGAGATTGAAACACCCTCCAAACAGTTGCGCAAACTACCTGAGCAGGTCACCATTAAGAAATTGCAAATGGAGATGCAAGAAAGGGTGAAGAAGTATGAGCAAACCATCCAAGATTGAAAGGCTGTGAAGTTTAGAAGAGACAAACTGGATTACCAGAGGGGCCAAATCTTCACCTTTTCAAAGTGCTTTGAGAACATTCGGCGCCAGAAGATGACCAATAGTCTAAGAGGGAGCACTGCACAAACAAGAAATCAGGTTCTGAGATCAGCTCCGAGGTGGACACAAATAACGAGAACACACGTCAGTCAACAAGTGTACCCTATGTGGAAGACGAGTTGCGTTTTTTCCTATGGGACAGGAACACAAACTTAAGACCACTACGAGTGCAAGAGAGAACCTTCTGGGGGGGAGAGGAAGAGTAAAAACCAAAGGTCAAAAAGAACAGACTGCCAACAAAACAAATAGCAAGAAAAACAAATGATGGACAGTAACATCAGCATAATAAATTTGTCTGACCTAACATTAAATGCAGAAGAAATCAATATTCTCTCACATGGTTTTTCTTAATGTGCCCCTGAGGACATGGATTATGTACAAACTCGAATAAACTGTTTTAAATGTATTTGCAAACTCAGGTTGGCCAAATATTTTGCTGCTGGCAGGGCAGCAGAGGGGTGGAACCTTGAGCCAATTGAAGACACTACTACCCTACAGATCTCTGATGTTGACCTACTAAGAGACCTGGATATTCTAGAGAGGGGTGGCAAACATGAGGTAGCAGACACGCACTACTCAGAGAAAAGGGTCTAAGTGTATATGGTAGACCAAGCACGCCTTTTAAACCCCGATCTGTATTTTTACCCATGGTCTCCAAAGACTCCATTGCTTCCTTTTCCGAGTTAGATGTTCACGATTTCAAACAACTGCATGTTGAACTGCATGCCAAAGGTCCAACTATGACATCAGATATAGGGTACAGGAATCTTGTCAAAAAACTACAGTCAAGAACAGATAAAGTGGTAAGAGAGGTGGACAAGGTTGAGAATATTGTCCTCTGGCCGCTTGCCATGTATCAGGAGGAAGCGAGGCTACAGCTCAGTGACCGGCAATGTTATCTGAGAATAGATAATGATAAACTACAAACCACCACCACCAATTTCCATTTGGAATTGGCTCAGGTAGGCTAGTTGGCCCCTAAGGACCTCCAGGAGCAAAGGGGACTTCATCCCCCAACCAAGAGAGCGCCAGGAGGCTCGTTTGCAGAGAGGTGGACAAAGGGGGCATATGCTGCTATCAGAACACTGCAGTCCTGCTGTGTGGGACATAGTGGAGGTAATAGGAGGGGTAGTTGGCCCCTCCTATTTGCGGGGTTGTAAACTATAGGTAGCTCACGTAACTATAACTGCCGAATGTCTATGGCTTTGTAAGTGAAATCTGAGCTTATAATGACCCTGTAACCTTTTATATATATGTATATAAATATAAACATAGATATATAAATAAATACATATATATATATATATATATATATATACATATATATATATATACATATATATATATATATATATATATATATATATATATATATATATATATATATATATATATATATATATATATATATATATATATATATATATATATATATATATATATATATATATATATATATATTAATGAATTTGCCTGCTTCCCTCACATCTAGATCCTACTAAGGATTTTAATTGACTCTCTGAACTCTGTATGCATTGGAACCTACTATAGGTGTTTAATGAAAGCTCAATGTAACTACACATCCCAGCATATTTTATGAAGCAATTAAGTACATAACTGAACCCATGAGGGGTTTCAACTAATCAGCATGCAGTATGAAGAGTGCTTCGATGCTCATAGGAGAAAAGCCTCTGATGAAGTGGTACGTTGGCCACAGAAACGCGTCAGGCAATACAACAAACTTGGATGGCTGTGACGGGCTGAACCGTGATGCCAGATGGCAGACGCACTGTCTATTGCATCTTGAGAAGCTTCAGCCTTTGTTGGACAATATTATGACACAGGTGCCGTCCTTTGCAGGATGCACCATCTCGAAGGAATGAGAGGCTGAGGGGGAGGAACCTTCCTGCTCCGGTTTCCAGGACAGTCCGTCTTGATGAAAAGTGCCTGCTGCGATCACATTTAAATCCTACTAAGGATTTTAATTGACTCTCTGAACTCTGTACGCATTGGAACCTACTATAGGTATTTAATAAAAGCTAGATGTGACTACACATCCCAGCATGCTGTATGAAGCAATTAAGTATGTAGTTGAACCTGTAGGAGAGTAGGGTCTGCTATCCTATGGTCACCCCAAATGTTTGCTTTTTGCTTCACTGGTTTATGACTTAATGTGGCTGTGGGCCTGCTAATCAGACTCACAGCCTGCTGTTCTCTCTCTAAATTAATACCAATGCACACCAGGTGCATTACGAATTGGAACTGGCTCACCTTATTGGCCCCTGTAACTGTGTACCCAGGTACCAAGGGCATAGGTGTTTTCAAGGCCTACCAGGGGCTGCAGCATGTATTATGCCACCCCTGGCCTGGCCTCCATATTTGACACAACTGGCTGATCACTCAGCTGGGGTAAGTCGGTGTAATCACCCCTTACTTAGGTATAGTATGTCTATATCTAACTTAAAATGGACACATATGTTCCTATCAGCCACTCCTAGGGAAGGCCTCATCAATCCTGGAGGCAGAGTGCTTGGAAATATGTGAGATGGTGCTCTAGCATGAGCTGAGCCTGTCTGCAGCATTCGGAACCACGTCCTTTAGCTGTTCCATGATACTGCCATACCATATACTCTTAAGTGCATTATGAACCTTGCGGTTAAATGCTATCTTTGGTTTGGCTTTATCAAAACATGTCGAGTAAGGTGTCATACGAATTGGAATACTACCCCCTCGCCAGTTCTGGCAACGGGGGTAGCATTCCACCCTTCTAGAGGGACACAACATGTACATAACCTGAAACCCGGGTAAAGTTAAACATGAGCCTCAGCATCACAAAATGGATGCTGCCACCACAGACACAAGTCTGACCTCCTGCTGCTGGGAGTCCTTCCAGCGAGGGAGGCTTGGACAAAGGGTTTGCTGCCTTGGGAGGTGCTAGCACCACCCCAGACAGGATTTTGTGTATTGGGTAGGACAGGGCTGAATAGAATGAGACATGCCTGGGGCACACAAGGTGTCCCTGTGCATAAGCCAGTCCAAACCGGTGCTGGGGCTTTCCAGCCCCAGTCTTGGTGTGGAGCTGGACAAAGGAAAGGGGGTGTAGCCACCCCCCTTCCTGGTCCCACCCAGAGGAGAGACCTAGCAGGTAATCCGGCCCCTAGATTTGGAATAAGAGTAGGAGCTGTGTCCCAAGACTTCAGCCCATCCTGAACTCGACTTGAAACTAAGAAGAAAACTGCACTTCGACATTCTGCTGCACAGAAGACTGAAGAGAATCTCCCTTGTGGTCAAGGAGTGACCACCCTGTGAATACAGGCACCAACCAGCAACTCGACGTCTGCTTTGCCGCCGCCTCCCGCCGGAGCCCGAGCCCAGAGCCCAACAAGACCTGGATTTCCAGACATCTCACAGCCTGATCCACAGTCCCTGAAAAGAAGAGACCCGTGGAGGCACCGAGAGACGTGGGATCGGCCATCTTGAAAGACCCCCGAGAAGCTGACTGCGCAGCACCCGAGGCTCCCTCGATGCTGTGCTCTGGGGTTTGAAAAGCCCCACCACCGAGCAGCATCTGCACCAAAGATCAGCCCCCGAGCATCTCCACGATCTGCGTGGGGCCCTTTTGCACTTTGCCGCTTGACGCGTCATCCCGGTCACTAGCCCGTTGACTGGTGGCCATCTTGGCAACGAAATCTGCAATCTATACTGCTGGTCTGGTTGCTCCAGACTGGCCCTTGCTCCTGTAAAAAGGAGCAGCCCCTCTGACCTTGCTGGTCCGAGAAATAAGCTTTCTTTACTTCCTGCGTGGCTTGCATTAGCCAAGGCCTGTTTGCTCCAATCAAGTTGCCGACACTGCCATCAGCTAGAGCCTTTGTGGGACAGCTCGTGATTGACTCCTCGACGTCCTCGACCTCTTCGTGTCCACGTGTCCACGTGGCTGCAGAGACAAGCTGCACCTCATCGCCTGTTTGCACCCGACATCGCCTGGTTCCATCCTGGTTCCACTGTAGTCACTGGCTAGTGACTTTGAACATTGTCCCCTCTGCTTTCAGGTCTTCACATCTTCAGATCCATCCTTGGATCCACCGGAACTCTCCTCGACGACCCGCCTGCAGCATCTTCATCTCCAGGCACCATCAACCTGCGTGACGAAACCCGACACTACTTGGCACCTGTGCACCCGCTTCCTGTGGGTGAGGTAACTCAGCAACGCCGGTGTTCCTACACTGGTACACACCTCTAGTGCCTAGGTATAAAGTTTTGTCCTTCTAGGTCAGTCGGAAGGTTCCTAAAACGGTAACTTTATAACTTTTACGCACCATTGACATTGCATTGGTGCATGCGTGTACTTTAAGCACTGCACCGAGTCCCGCGGGCCTTTCCCGACTTCTTCTCTGTTAGTCCCGAACAGCTCCAGAGATTCCCCAGGCCCTAGGCCTATTTCCTTTCCAATTGGTGGTTCTTATACCACTATTTTAGTATATGGTTTAAGTGGCCCCTAGGGCTCATCCATATTGTGCAACTTTTGTATATTTAAACTGTGTTTTGTTTTAACGCATTTGCTTCTGTGCTCATAAAGAGTATAGGGGATATTTGTAGTAAATAAATATATAAATATATATTTTCAATATATATCTGTGTGGTGTCCTTTCATTTGGTATTCAAGGGGATTGTGTATGGTAAAACAGCTTGCTTCACATGCCTTTACAGAGTTTAGCCTAAGACTGCTTTGTCCACGCTACTAGGATAGCTGGTCTATAAGGTTGACTTACAACCAATCATCATAAGGGTTGCTTGGCATGGTACAAGGTGATCACTAGAACTAGTGAGCATCATATACCAGGCCAACTTCTCACATTGGTGAGCAGCGGTAGGGATTTGAGCTTGCTGTTGTTTTACCATTACAGTCTTTGAGAGTATAATTTGAAAGATCATACAGGTACCTGTTAGGTACATATAAAACAAGACTAGTATACTTAAGTTCTACTGAACTTAGTTGTTGTAGAGGATAGGGAGTAGCACACCCTGACTACAATTACTAGATAGGTTTAGTAGGTAAACACCAGTGTAGGTAGATTGCAACATATCCACCCACACTAGAGCAATGTCTGGAGCAGAGGGGTCCACTTGACCTGTCCCTGTTGAGAGTGACCCTCCAAAGGCACCATCCAAATTTGCTATGTTAAACTTTAAAGAAATGAGGCAGCTGTGTACCTTAAGAGGTCTCAAGACGGGTCCAGCCCCTACCACAGCACACCTCAGAGAGCTTTTAGACCAGTCTGAAGCTCTAAAGACCTCTAAAACAGACCCCACAGGGAATGTTGAAGGAGGCTCTCCCACTGAAGATGATAATACTGACACCCCTGTCCCTGTTGTCCAGATAGATGAGGAAAACCAGAACACTTGAGATACTCAGCCTGAGGATGAGTAGTAGGAAGAGGAGGAAGAAGAAAGTGATTATGATGATGAGAGACTTAGTCAGGTGCCAGTCAAGAGACTTAGCCAGGCTAACTTAAGCCAATTTGGGACTGAGTCAGGGTCAAACCCACTCAGACCCCCCAAGTGGACTTAACCAGGAGTCTATGAGGAGAAGGAATCACTCAGGTGAATCTGACACTTCCCATGCTTCTAGAGGTTCTCATGGTCACTCCAGAAGGGGGATGACTAGCCCTCAGAGAAGGGAACATGAGGCCAACATGAGAGAGGCTGAGCTTAGGACCCAGAAGAGACAGCTGGAAGTAGCCCTGATCCAAGAGAAGCTTGCTAAAGCAAGACAGCCTAGAGAGAGTGGATTAGGATCCACTGGTGGCAGCACTATCCCTAAGGATAAAGACAGGTCCTATGACAATAGAAACCTGAGTAAGATTGTGCCCCCCTACAAAGCTGGGGATGACATCCACAAATGGATAACTACACTTGAGAGAGCCTGCAGAGTACAGCAGATCCATCAGGAGCAGTGGGCAGCAATCTTGTGGCTCTCCTTTGAAGGTAGAGGCCGAGACAGACTCCTCACAGTTAGTGATGGGGATTCTAGAAACTACCTGGTCCTGAAGAGTGCTCTGATAAATGGGTTGGGCTTAACCACTGAACAGTACAGGTTAATGTTCAGAGAGACCCAGAAGACACAGACTCAGGACTGGTCTGAATTTGTTGAATGTGCCACTAAGGCTCTGGAGGGCTGGTTGCTGGGAAGTAAGGTTACAGACTATGAAGGATTGTACAATTTGCTTATGAGAGAACAAATTGTAAATAATTGTCAGAACCAGCAGTTGCATCAACATTTGGTTGACTCAGATCTGACCTCTCCCCAAGATTTGGGAAAGAGGGCAGACAAATGGGTTAGAACCAGAGTTAAGCAAAAGAACCAGAACCAGAACCAGGGTGGTGACCAAAAGAAAACAGACCAGAAGGGTGGGGAGCAGACAGCTAAAGACCAGAAGTCTTCAACAGGGCCCCAAACTAATACTGAGGGTGGGTCCCAAACTTCGAAGAAGAAAAAGAAAGAAGGTCAAAGAAAACCCTGGTGTAGTAATTGTAAAAACACCTCTCACTGGACCAGTGAGTGTAAAAAGGGTGGAGCCCCCAACACTGCAGCCCCTAAGGCACCTACACCCAATAGTACAGTCAGCAGTGTTGGTCCACAAACTAAGGGGGTAGTAGGTATCACCTTGGGAACTGAGGGAGAGTCTGGCCTAGTCAGAACCCCCACACAGGCTGTTCTGATCTGTGATGTGGACATAGAGTTGTCCACTACTGTCAGCCCCAGTAATCTGGGCAAGTACAGGCAGACGCCTTTGATTAATGAAAAAGTGGCTCAAGCATACAGGGACACATGTGCCAGTGTCACTATGGTGACACCTAGCTTTGTGGACCCTGGACAATACATACCAGGTGGCAATTACCTGGTGACCAATGCCAGCAATGTCACTACTACCCATAGTGTGGCAATTGTTAATTTCTCCTGGGGAGGGGTAACTGGCCTAAAAAGAGTTGTGGTTAGTGCTGATCTCCCAGTTGAATGTTTGTTGGGCAATGACCTGGAGAGCTCTCTATGGTCAGAAGTTGAGTACAGGACTCATGCAGAGATGTTAGGGATATCATCACATGTCCTTGCTGTGACCAGGTCACAGGCCAAAAAGTGCCTCTCTGAACATCAGATCTTGGATCCTGGAACAATGGACCAAGCACCTTCCAAGAAGAAGCACAGGAGGGTAAAGGCTGTGCCTTCCCAACTGCCTACAAGTGAGGATCAGCCTTCACAGGAAGATGATCTTGAGACCCCTGAAGGAACTGTCCCTGAAGAACTTGAACCTGATCAGGTTGAGTTTCTGGGGACAGGGGGACCTTCTAGGGCAGACTTGGGGCAGGCTCAGTTAACCTGTCCTTCTCTTGAACCCCTCAGACAGCAGGCTGCTGATGAGGCTGCTGGGAATGCTCAAGGTACCCATAAAGTGTATTGGGATGATGGGCTCCTTTATTCAGAGGGTAGAGACCCCAAGCCTGGTACAACCAGGAGGTTGGTTATACCTCTGCAATTTAGGGGCTTCCTTCTAACCTTGGCCCATGATATTCCCTTAGCAGGACACCTAGGCCAGAACAAGACTTGGGACAGCCTTGTCCCTCACTTTCACTGGCCTCACATGTCTGAAGATACAAAGGAGTTTTGTCGCTACTGTGTAACCTGCCACGCCAGTGGCAAAGCAGGTGAAACAACCAAGGCCCCCCTGATACCACTACCTGTGGTGGGGGTCCCCTTTGAAAGAGTGGGGATTGATATTGTAGGTCCAATGGATCCCCCTACAGCATCTGGGCACAGATTCATACTGGTGGTGGTAGACCATGCCACCAGGTACCCAGAGGCAATTCCCCTTAGGACCACAACAGCTCCTGTTGTGCCCAGGGCCTTACTTGGAGTTTTCTCCAGAGTGGGGTTTCCTAAGGAGGTAGTATCTGATAGAGGTGCCAACTTCATGTCAGGATACTTAACAGCTATGTGGAAGGAATGTGGTGTCAACTACAAGTTCACCACTCCTTATCATCCACAATGTAATGGGCTTGTTGAAAGGTTCAACAAGACCCTAAAGGGTATGATCAAAGGATTACCTGAAAAGCTCAGGCGAAGATGGGATATCCTTCTGCCGTATCTTCTGTTTGCTTACAGAGAGGTCCCACAAAAGGGGGTTGGCTTCAGCCCCTTTGAATTGTTGTTTGGGTACCCTGTAAGAGGACCCCTGTGTTTAGTGAGGGAAGGATGGGAGTTACCTCTCAGAAAACCCAAGCAAAGACATAGTGGACTATGTACTTGGTCTCCGCTCCAGGATGGCTGAGTATATGGAGAAGGTATCCAAAAACCGTGAGGCCAGCCAAGAATTACAGAAAGCTTGGCATGACCAAAAGGCTGTCTTGACTGAATACCAGCCTGGACAGAAAGTATGGGTGTTGGAGCCAGTGGCCCAGCAGTACTCCAAGACAAATGGTCTGGACCCCATACTATCATTGAGAAGAAGGGAGAGGTTACCTACTTGGTGGACCTAGGAACTCCCCGGAGCCCCCACAGGGTGCTCCATGTTAACAGATTGAAGGCATATGTTGACAGGGCAGACATGGGCTTGCTCATGGCTACAGATGAGGGGCAGGAGGAAGAGAGTGACCCGCTCCTAGACCTGCTGACTCAGAACCCTGAAGATGGCTCAGTTGATGGTGTGGCCTTAGATGGCAGCCTCACTGAACATCAGCAAAATGACTGTAGGCAAGTTTTGCAGTCATATAGACATATTTTCTCATTGACACCCAGTCAGACTAACTGGTGTACCCATGTGGTGGACACTGGTGACAGTCTTCCTGTGAAAAACATGATTTACAGGCAACCTGACCATGTCAGAGACTGTATAAAGACTGAGGTGCAAAAGATGCTGGAATTAGGTGTTATTGAACCTTCAGAGAGCCCCTGGGCTAGCCCAGTGGTTCTGGTCCCCAAACCTCACACCAAAGATGGCAAGAGAGAGATGAGGTTCTGTGTGGATTACAGAGGACTCAATGCTGTCACCAGGACAGATGCACACCCTATTCCAAGGGCAGATGAGCTCATAGACAAATTGGCTTCTGCCAAGTATTTGAGCACATTTGACTTGACAGCTGGCTATTGGCAAATCAGGTTAGCTGAGGAGTCTAAATCCAAAACTGCATTTTCTACCCCAGGTGGGCATTACCAATTTGTGGTGATGCCCTTTGGTTTGAAAAATGCACCTACCACCTTCCAAAGGTTGGTGAATCAAGTCCTTACTGGGTTGGATGACTTTTGTGCAGCATATCTGGATGATATTGCTGTCTTCAGCTCCACCTGGGAGGATCACCTGGTCCCCCTGAAGGAAGTGCTAGAGGCTCTGCAAAAGGCAGGCCTCACTATCAAGGCCACAAAGTGCCAGATAGGGCAGAGTGTAGTTGTATACTTGGGCCACCTTGTAGGTGGAGGCCAAGTTCAACCACTGGAGAGTAAGATCCAGACCATAAAGGACTGGTCCCCTCCAACTACCCAGACTCAGGTCAGAGCTTTCTTGGGCCTGACTGGGTACTACAGGAAGTTTGTTAAGAACTATGGGCCCATTGTGACTCCTCATAATGATCTGACATCAAAGAAGATGCCCAAAAAGGTTCAGTGGACAGTAAACTGTCAAAAGGCATTTGATGACCTGAAGAAGGCCACGTGCTCTGCACCTATCCTGAAGAGTCCTGACTACTCACGATAGTTCATTGTCCAAACAGATGCTTCTGAGTTGGGAGTGGGAGCTGTGCTTTCACAAATTAATGTAGATGGTCAAGACCAGCCCATTGCTTTTATTAGCAGAAGGCTGACCCCCAGAGAGAAACATTGGTCAGCCATTGAGAGGGAGGCCTTTGCTGTGGTGTGGGCCCTGAAGAAGTTGAGACCATACTTGTTTGGCACTCACTTCAAGATTCAGACCGACCATAAGCCCCTCTTATGGCTTAATCAGATGAAGGGTGAAAACCCCAAACTGCTCAGGTGGTCCATTTCCCTACAGGGGATGGACTTTACAGTGGAGCACCGCCCAGGGACTGACCATGGTAATGCAGATGGTCTCTCCAGGTACTTCCACTTAGAACATGAAGACACAACTGGTCAAGGTTAGTCTAATGTCCCTGCGTTTGGGGGGGGGGGAGAGGTGTGTAGGAGAGTAGGGTCTGCTATCCTATGGTCACCCCAAATTTCTGCTTTTTGCTTCACTGGTTTATGACTTATTGTGGCTGTGGGCCTGCTAATCAGACCCACAGCCTGCTGTTCTCTCTCTAAATTAATACCAATGCACACCAGGTGCATTACGAATTGGAACTGGTTCACCTTATTGGCCCCTGTAACCGTGTACCCAGGTACCCAGGGCATAGGTGTTTCCAAGGCCTACCAGGGGCTGCAGCATGTATTATGCCACACCTGGCCTGGCCTCCATATTTGACACAACTGGCTGATCACTCAGCTGGGGTAAGTCGGTGTAATCACCCCTTACTTAGGTATAGTATGTCTACATCTAACTTAAAATGGACACATATGTTCCTATCAGCCACTCCTAGGGAAGGCCTCATCAATCCTGGAGGCAGAGTGCTTGGAAATATGTGAGATGGTGTTCTAGCATGAGCTGAGCCTGTCTGCAGCTCGGAACCACGTCCTTTAGCTGTTCCATGATACCTCCATACCATATACTCTTAAGTGCATTATGAACCTCGCGGTTAAATGCTATCTTTGGTTTGGCTTTATCAAAACATGTCGAGTAAGGTGTCATACGAATTGGAATACTACCCCCTCGCCAGTTCTGGCGATGGGGGTAGCATTCCTCCCTTCTAGAGGGACACAACATGTACATAACCTGAAACCCGGGTAAAGTTAAACATGAGCCTCAGCATCACAAAATGGATGCTGCCACCACAGACACAAGTCTGACCTCCTGCTGCTGGGAGTCCTTCCAGCAAGGGAGGCTTGGACAAAGGGTTTCCTGCCTTGGGAGGTGCTAGCACCACCCCAGACAGGATTTTGTGTATTGGGTAGGACAGGGATGAATAGAATGAGACATGCCTGGGGCACACAAGGTGTCCCTGTGCATAAGCCAGTCCAAACCGGTGCTGGGGCTTTCCAGCCCCAGTCTTGGCGCGGAGATGGACAAAGGAAAGGGGGTGTAGCCACCCCCCTTCCTGGTCCCACCCAGAGGAGGGACCTAGCAGGTAATCCGGCCCCTAGATTTGGAATAAGAGTAGGAGCTGTGTCCCAAGACTTCAGATCATCCTGAACTCGACTTGAAACTAAGAAGAAAACTGGACTTTGACATTCTGCTGCACAGAAGACTGAAGAGATTCTCCCTTGTGGTCAAGGAGTGACCACCCTGTGAATACAGGCACCAACCAGCAACTCGACGCCTGCTTTGCCGCCGCCTCCTGCCGGAGCCTGAGACCAGAGCCCGACAAGACCTAGATTCCCAGACATCTCACAGTCCGATCCACAGTCCCTGAAAAGAAGAGACCTGTGGAGGCACCGAGAGACGTGGGACCGGCCATCTTGAAAGACCCCGAGAAGCTGACTGAGCAGCACCCGAGGCTCCCTTGATGCCGTGCTTTGGGGTTTGAGAAGCCCGAGCAGCATCTGCACCAAAGATCAGCCTCCCAGCATCTCCACGATCTGCGTGGGGCCCTTTTGCACTTTGCCACTCGACGTGTCATCCCGGTCGCTAGCCCGTTGGCTGGTGGCCATTTTGGTGACGAAATCTACAATCTATACTGCTGGTCTGATTGCTCCAGACTGGCCCTTGCTCCTGTAAAAAGGAGCAGCCCCTCTGACCTTGCTGGTCCGAGAAATAAGCTTTCTTCACTTCCTGCGTGGCTTGCATTAGCCAAGGCCTGTTTTCTCCAATCAAGTTGCCGACACCGCCATCAGCTAGAGCCTTTGTGGGACAGGTGGTTATCGACTCCTCGATGTCCTCGACCTCTTCGTGTCCACGTGGTTGCAGAGACAAGCTGCACCTCATCGCCTGTTTGCACCCGACATCGCCTGGTTCCATCCTGGTTCCACGGTAGTCACTGGCTAGTGACTTTGAACATTGTCCCCTCTGCTTTCATGTCTTCACATCTTCAGATCCATCCTTGGATCCACCGGAACTCTCCTCGACGACCCGCCTGCAGCATCTTCATCTCCAGGCACCATCAACCTGCGTGACGAAACCCGACACTACTTGGCACCTGTGCACCCGCTTCCTGTGGGTGAGGTAACTCAGCAACGCCAGTGTTCCTACACTGGTACACACCTCTAGTGCCTAGGTCTAAAGTTTTGTCCTTCTAGGTCAGTCGGAAGGTTCCTAAAACGGTAACTTTATAACTTTTACGCACCATTGACATTGCATTGGTGCATGCGTGTACTTTAAGCACGGCACCCGAGTCCCGCGGGCCTTTCCCGACTTTTTCACTGTTAGTCCCGAACAGCTCCAGCGATTCCCCAGGCCCTGGGCCTATTTCCTTTCCAATTGGTGGTTCTTATACCACTATTTTAGTATATGGTTTAAGTGGCCCCTAGGGCTCATCCATATTGTGTAACTTTTGTATATTTAAACTGTGTTTTGTTTTAACGCATTTGCTTCTGTGCTCATAAAGAGTATTGGGGATATTTGTAGTAAATAAATATATATATTTTTTCTATATATATCTGTGTGGTGTACCTTTAATTTGGTATTCAAGGGGATTGTGTATGGTAAAACAGCTTGCTTCACATGCCTTTACAGAGTTTAGCCTAAGACTGCTTTGTCCACGCTACTAGGATAGCTGGTCTATAAGGTTGACTTACAACCAATCATCATAAGGGTTGCTTGGCATGGTACAAGGTAATCACTAGAACTAGTGAGCATCATATACCAGGCCAACTTCTCACAGAACCCATAATCAGCATGCAGTATAAAGAGAGCTCCAATGCGTACAGGAGAAATGCCACTGATAAAGTGGTACGTTGGTCACAGAAACACATCAGGCAATACAATGAACGTGGATAGCTGGGGTGGGCTGAACCGCGTAGGCAGAGGCACTGTCGAGTGCATCTTGAGAATCTTTGGCCTTTGTTGGACAATATTAAGACACCGGTGCCGTATGTACCATCTCAAAGGAATGAGAGGCTGAGGGAGAGGAACCTTCCTACTCCGGTTTCCAGCACAGTGCGTCTTGATAAAAAGTGCCTGCTCACATCACATCTAGATACTACTAAGGATTTTAATTGACTCTCTGAACTACGCATTGGAACCTACTATATGTGTTTGATGAAAGCTCGATGTGACTACACATCCCAGTATGCTGTATGAAGCAATTAAGTACGTATTGAACCCATGAGGGGTTTCGGCTAATGAATGAATGAATGAATATACAAGTTATAGAGCGCTAACTTAGCCCTAATGCATCAAGGCGCTGGAGTACAGAACAATATGCAGGTAGACTAGGAAACACTCAAACCAGCCCCTCAAGGGAACAGCCAAGTCTTTAAAAACTTTCAGAAGAGTGTAAAGTGATCTTTGACCTGAGAGTTCATCAGGAATAGAGTTCCATAAGTTGGCCGCAGCAGTTGAAAAAGCTCTCCCACCACATCTCAACCTTTTAAACCTTGGGACAATGAGGTTGCTGACCTGAAATTTCTCGTGGGGACATAATGCTGAAATAAGGTCCTGATGCCCACCGAGCCAAGGCCATATTAGGCATTATGAGTGAGGCAGAGAGCTTTAAACATGATTCTGCGCTCCATAGGGAGCCAATGTAGCGAAAGAAGGGAAGATGAAACAGTGTGGTGTTTAGGAAGGTCCATCACCAGCCTTGCAGCGGTGTTTTGCACCAACTGCAGACGCCCCAACTGTCCTTTGTTAATGCCCAAATACAGGGCATTGCAATAATCCAATCTGGACAGTATTAGTGCAACTTCAACTTGTTTTCGAGCTGCAAAAGAGAGGAACCGTGAGATTTTCCTAATGAGCCTAATTAACCCAAAGCAGGTAGCCACTGTCCTGGAGACCTGCAAGTTCAAAGAAAGGGAGTTGTTGACCACCACTCCCAGGTTTTTACCATGAGAGACGGGGTAGGACATGGCCCAGGAAGTCGGCTCACCACTCCCGTGACCACGTGTCCATCTTATCACCAAAGATCAGAACCTCTGTCTTCTCGCCGTTCAATTTTAGATAGTTTTGTATCATCCATGACGAGACTACTTGCATGTAAAATTTCGAGCTGAGTCACTGACATTGTGAGTGATGGACACCATAATTTGAGTGTCATCCGCATAAGACAACACCTCCAACCCAAACGATTCCACCACCCTTGCAAGCGGGGCTACATCGATGTTAAATAGCGTAGGGCTCAAGGAAGAGCCCTGAGGCACTCCGCAAACAAGGGGGGCAGAATCCGAGTAGAAGCTTCCCAGTTTTACCATTTGAGATCAATCCCTAAGAAAGGAGGTGAGAAGATCTAAGGCAGAGCCCCCAATACCTATCTCCCTGAGACATTCCACAAGTCTCAAGGGGGACAGGGCATCGAACGCTGCAGTAAGATCAAGTAAAACTAGTAAAAAACTGGTATGTCCCGCATCCACCTGTGACCTGATGTTATCAAATACCGCAGTGAGGGCAGTTTCCGTGCTGTGGCACCTTCTAAACCCATGTTGAGAGCCATCCAGAATTTGGTGGTCCCTCAAATAGGCACTTAGATGGGCGTTCAGGTGGGATTTCCGAATCTTAGCTGGAACCGGCAGGAGAGAAATTGGACGAACATTTTTAAGTTCTGTCGGATCCAATGAGGGTGTTTTAGCAGTGGCCTAAACACTGCCGCCTTCCACGCCAGGAGATATTAACCATCTGAGATCGCTGAATTAAGGAGTGTGGTACGTGTGGGATAATGGCTGATTTAGCGGTTTTAAGAACCTTCAAAGGACAGGGATCCATAGGTGATACTGACTTAACTTCTTCTAAAAGGTGCTCTACAGTTTCAGGAGATAGCTTAGGAAAGGTAAGTAAGCAGGGAGGCACCATCAGTATGCAGTATAAAGAGCTCTCCATTGCGTACAGGAGAAATGCCTCTGTTGGAGTGATACGTTGGCCACAGAAACGCGTCAGGCAATACAACAAACTTGGATGGCTGGGGCGGGCTGAACCATGATGCCGGATGGCAGATGCACTGTCGAGTGCATCTTGAAAAGCTTCGGCCTTTGTCAGACAATATATATATATATATATATACATCAAAACAATACCCTTTCAGGCATAGAGTGATGTACAAATTATGCAAAAAAGAGGCAGAGAACTCTGGGTAATTGTCAAGTTTCGGTTGAAAGCAGCTACTATATAAAGCACTCTCGACATCAGCGAGACTCTAAATTTGCTCACCAAAAATGTCTGCTTTTCTATCAAAATCTTTAAGCATAGGATTAGCACAGTGCGGAGATAGAAAGGGGCAAGGTGTTTGCCATTTCTACAGCAAAGTTCTTAAGCATGAAGAAAAAAACTTCACAATATTTTGGGTACTAGGGTGGCTGTGACAAGAGCCTAATTGCGTTGGTTGTGTTTTCAGGGCTGCTACACATAAGACCGGATGCAGAGTTTCAGGTTACTTACAAACACCTTTTTGCTTTCATCTGAACAGTGCACTTCATCATTTCTATAAATTCCATGCATGTCAAAACGCAAATTGTTGTTATAGATACAGCCCAGGCCATGTGATGGTCTCTGTGGAATGCAGAAACAGTTTTATTAACATGTTTCCTAGCTTTGTTAATCTCTGGACAGAACTGGTTAGACCACTTCCATTTCTGTCTTTGCCATATGTTAGAGTACACCAATACAGTGTTAGGGAAAAGCATAATCAATTCAGCAAAGGTATTCTTCATTAGGAATTTCAGTCCTACTTCAGTTAATGTGCCTAGGTGATTGCCACCGCAGTGCACAATCATGAGGATGGTCACACGGACATTATAGTTAGGAATTAGCATTTAAAAAAACCTTAGAAATTCACTGAAAAAAACAAAGGTTTACAGGGCCGTTATAGTTAGGATATAGAATTTTAAAACCTTAGAAGTCACTGAAAAACACAAAGGTTACAGGGCCGTTATAGTTAGGATATAGAATTTTAAAACCTTAGAAGTCACTGAAAAACACAAAGTTTACAGGGATGTTATAGTTAGACTTAGATTTCACATGCACAAAACCATAGAAATTCAACAGTTAGCTAACTATAACTCACGCCCCCACAATGCACTGCTTATAACCTCACGTATTATATCACTCATGACATGATCAGTGACATCACTCATGATATCATCCAAAGACTCTCTGACGTACCCACTCACACCTCAATATAACCTTTCATACACCCACTCCAACTTCTACACTAGCTGTCTCAAAACATAGACACACTCATGCCAGTACTTTCATACCCACTTACTGATTCATCGGTCTACACACACATCTACTCAGTTACACATACAGCCACTCATATACTAACTCACTTACTATTACAACCACTGATATATCCACTCATATACCCATACAGCCACTCACACACAGCCAGTCACTCATAGAGCTACTCATATACTTACTCACCCACCTATAGAGTCAATCTCACAGCCATCTACTGACCTATACAGTTATACTCACACCCACTCATGTATCCATCCAGACACTAACACATAGTCACTCACCTATACATTCACTGACAAAGCACACACTCACCTATACTGACTTTCACCTATGCAGTTACTCATCCATATACCGCTGACATATCCATTTACTCACTGATACAGACATACACACACTCACTCATCCATACAGCTACTTACACACATACTCACTAACCCATGAAGCCACTGACTCCCCCATACACCTATCCCTACAGGCATTTGTACAGCCCCTCACACAACCACACAGCCAATGAGACACCCATACATGTACTCAAACAACCAATCACTCACCCACACCAAAACTCACATACCCTCTCACACACCTATGCAACCACTTGGACACCAACTGACAGACATATACAGACATTCACACAATTAGTCACTCGCCTATACATTCACTGAGACACTTAATTATTCACTTATACAGTTACTCACACAATCCAATTAGGCATTCATACACCCACTGATTCACCAATACACCTTGGAATGTATATTTAACGCTCATAAACTTAAAAAAAAACACTCACAGTCGCTGGATGATGTCATCAGGGATTCATCAGTGATGTAATTTGAGATATCATCAGTGATGTCACTGACCATGTCATGAGTGATGTAGTATGTGAGGTCATAAGCAGTGCATTGCGGGGATGTGAGTTATAATTACCTCAGCTAACTCTAACTGCTGAATTTCTCTTGTCTGTGCATCTGAAATCTAAGCATAACTATACTGGAAATAAAATTCATCTGCCAAGCATATTCCCCCTGAGTGTGCACTTTACTTCAGGTTTGCAATTAATCTTACAGTCCGGCGTATATATATATGTATATATATATTTGCCTCCAAAAAGAAATTATACTCGCACTCCACCAGGAAATCAGTTCATAGCAGGTTTATTTATGTGCCATTACAGCACACAGCCTTTACCTACGCGTTTCGATCTTACGATCTTGATCACGGTTACAAACATTTGTCCATTGTTTGTTTCTACCTTTTATACCAGTCAATCATAACTGCCCTATTATGAGGCATTATGGTACTAGTAGTTACTATTTTCAATTCATACATTTAAGGAATGTGGTATATTTTGTTTGCATATTTACAAGGTATTCTCTGGTACAGATGTATACACATGTGTCTTTGTCTTGTTCATGCAAATTGAAGAGTCGCAAAACATGTATTGTATAATCTCTAAGTGAGTCTAGTATATACACATATTTACATGCATAAATGGACCAATTACATGTGAATGCCAACTATTCTGAGCATTACATTATTTGCTAAGTTATTTTACAAAAAATATATATATATATGTTTCTCGGGACTCAGTGCCCTATTTTTTTATTATTGAAGACAAGTCTGCATTGTATATCATTAGCTGTTGTTTATCCTTCCAATAACCAGATTATTTAAAGTGAGGTTTTAACTTATTAAAGGTGCACATAAAGTTCTTCGTCCCCATTTAATCCACCAGGGTTTTTTGTTTTAAATCGAATGATTAACCTCGATTCAAGTCGACGTAAAGTCATCAGTCTGTTACCACCTCTCTCCTTTATTGGAACTGTTGCCAATCCACTGTATGTAATGTCCTTCCATGTCCTTTTTTCTTTTTCATGGGTTAGCATATGTTTTGCCATTGCATAGCTTTGATCGTGATTCTCTATTGCACGGATATGCTCCGATATTCTTTTATGTAGAGGGCAGATGGTACTTCCGATGTATCTTTGGCCACAGAAACATTGTAACAGATATACCACATGTGTGACGGAGCTTTCCTAAATGTCATCTGTGGAAATTGGCCAAGTTCTTTTCCTATATCTGGATATATATATATATTATAAATTGCTGGAAATATGGACATTGGTCTGATTCCTACGAGAGAGGTGCATATGAAATTGGATATTACGGCAGTGGCGAGGGAATTCCCTTTTGTTCTTTACGCATCATGCAGGGGAATCTCTTTTGCAGCAAAGGGGACTGTGTATTTTCAATATCTATGTGACATTTTAATAACAAACACTCACAATGCATCGCAGCCAATGAAGGAAAAAAGGAATTATTTACCTATAATTCGATCTGTGATGGTAACTCAAGCACTGTGAAATGCTGTCTTTCGATAAAAACACACACTGACATGACGGGCATTAATAGTGACTATCAACAAAGATGGCAGCAGTCCTCTTTTGTGTGCAACTATTAATCATCCGATGGGAATGTTATCACTGAACTTCAAAGCATGATTGTAATACTACATCATTTGATTGCAGGTACTGAGGAAGGAGAAAGCTGAAATGCGTATACTGGCATTAAAGGAGTATTGGAATGTTCTACCATGAGTGCACTGTGTTTGTCCTTTGGGATTGTTTAATGCAGATATCGTGGGCTCACCACCACATTGCGGAGGCACCCACCCTGAGTGCAATCGAGCTGCAGGTAAACTTTGTGAATGTATGTATATATATATACATACACTTGCACCGAAATAAATATTTAAACTATACCAGAAGACTGACTTTGGCGTATTCTTGTAGTCTGTGTACCTGCCGGTGCGGAGAAGCACAGCTGCGGCAAGTCGGATTTTCATATATATAACACTGTGATCAAGACCTGCGGTCGAAACGCGTAGGTGGATGGGGCTCCTCGAGTCTCTTGAATAAAAACCCTAACTTCAGCAAATGGACGAGTGCAGACATTATTTTCTATTTTGGTGAAGGATTATTTGTGGGGATACGTTCATCCCTGCTGTCTGGCACCGACCGATACAAGTGTGCACCTTCTAAGGAACGAATTGGTGGTCTATATATAAATCTAATTGTGGATTTCAGAAGGTGTGCGCCTAGTTTCTTTGCTGGCAAGTGAAGGAGTGTGGAATATATATATATATATATATATATATATATATATATATATATATATATATATATATATATATATATATATATATTATATATATATATATATATATATATTCACTGAAAAAACCATAGGTTATAGACCATATATAGTTAGGAATTAGCATTTACAAAACCTTGAAAATTCACTGAAAAAACCATAGGTTATAGACCATATATAGTTAGGAATTAGCATTTACAAAACCTTGAAAATTCACTGCAAAAACCATAGGTTAGAGACCATATATAGTTAGCTGGACATTTTATTGACATAAAACCAATGAAATTCCATATATAGTTAGTTGCACTAACTATATATCGCGCACCCGCAATCCACTGCTGATGATGTCACATATTACATCATTCATGACATGGTCAGTGACATCACTGATGACATCACTGATGACATCTCAAATGACATCACTGATGACATCACTGATAACAACATCCAGTGATTTTTTGTTTCTATAAAGTTTAAATATGTCTTACATATTGAAGAATGAGTGGATGTGTAAGTGTCTGGACGAAGGATTTAGTAGGTGCATGACTGACTGTATGAGTGAGTGATTAAATGTGTCTCACTGAGTGCATGGGTTAGTGACTAAACTGTCTTAATTTGTGCATCATTATGTCTGTTGTTCTGTAAACTGCTGCATGTGTTGATCAGTAGCTATATGAGTAACTATATGGGTTATTGATTGATTGCCCAAGTATTTGTATGGGAGACTGAGTGTGTGTGTGGCTAGCTGGGAGGTGTGTGACTCTGTGCAGATCAATCTGTACTTGTATCAATGATTGTATAAGAAGGTAAGTATGTGTTAGTATATGTTTGAAAATGTAAGGTGCTCTATGTTTAACTGTATAGACAAGAAAATGGAAGTGTCATTGATTCTTTACAGGACTGACTAGGTGTGTGAGTAACTCCATGGATGAGTGGCAGACTGTGAGTGTCTGTATAGGTGTATGAGTGCATATGATAGTGTTGTAAAGATGAGTGATTGTATGTATGAATGATTGTATGGGTGAATGAGTGAAGGTGTGTGTAGACGTAGCAATCAGTGAGTGCGTATGTAGTAACTAGTATTGGTGTGTCAATGGTTTCAAAAATTATACTCTCTTTTTAACACTGGGTGAAACAGAGGTTATATTAAAATGTGAGGAGATGCATTGTATTGTCACATGAATGATATCATCAGTGATGTGGTCATTGATGTCAAATGAGATGTCATCAGTGATGTCATCAGTGATGTCATTTGAGATGTCATCAGTGATGTCATCAGTGATGTCACTGACCATGTCATGAATGATGTAATATGTGACATCATCAGCAGTGGATTGCGGGTGCGCGATATATAGTTAGTGCAACTAACTATATATGGAATTTCATTGGTTTTATGTCAATAAAATGTCCAGCTAACTATATATGGTCTCTAACCTATGGTTTTTGCAGTGAATTTTCAAGGTTTTGTAAATGCTAATTCCTAACTATATATGGTCTATAACCTATGGTTTTTTCAGTGAATTTTCAAGGTTTTGTAAATGCTAATTCCTAACTATATATGGTCTATAACCTATGGTTTTTTCAGTGAATTTCAATGGTTTTTTAATAGCAAATATCATAAGCTGTCGAATGTCAAGTACGTGGTAAGTAAAAACATTTTCGTGTTTATGCACACTGATCTGCTTTGAATGCTGCCCCCCACCCCTCATTTCTATTAGGAGTACTCTCTCTTTGCAGATAGTGAAGGGTAGTTAACGCAGCCCTTTGCCCCCTTTGTAATCCGTCGTGCCTGCTTCTCTCTCCATTTGATTGATTGTTCTCTTTGGTTCATTCTCTATTTACAAACAAGCACAGAGTCGCAATACTCTGTTTAGTCTTTGCAGATAGCGAAAAATCGTGTAAAAAAACAAAAGGAATCGAGCAAAATCAGTAGGCCACTAATGGGATCTCTTTTTGACCTCGCTAAAATAGAAACATTAGGAACAACCTGTTGAAAATAGCAATGCGTATGTACATAAGCGGCGTTCATTTGTGTTCACAGTACCCCTTGTTGATTGTTTCAATCGAGCATTGAATTGTTCGAAGTTGGTTCTCTTAAGGATCTTCTCTGCCTGCAAACGAGGAAGAATAGGAATATTCTCTCTCCCTTTGCAGATAGTGAAGGGTAGGTAACGCAAGCCTTTAACACGTCGTACCTATTTCATTCCTCATTGATTGATTGATTGTCCGAACATTGACTGTTTGGGAATTAGTTCTTTTTGGAGGTATTCCCTGTTTGCAAATAAACGTAGGAAAATCTTTGCAAGTAGTGAAAGGGTACGTAATGCGGACCTTTCTCCCCCGTTGTAATCTGTCATGCCTATCTACTCCCCACTGATTGATGCACCTGTTTCACCCGGACCATTTACTAGAGATACGTCATCTGGCCCGACCAGAGAGCACCCCTAGTGAAAAGGACATATGCAATAATAACGAAGTGATCACTGTATCCTGTTAACAGAAACTTTAGCATGAAACAACCTGGAAAGAAAAGAATAGGAAAACGAAAATCAGTAGGCCACTGATGAACATGAACTTTTATTAAACAACGAACAAAGAAACGATAACATAACGTAATGATAAAACCTAATAATGTCCTAGAAACAAGAAAACGTTAAAATATGCCAGTGGTGAGAGACCAGAAAAACAGTAAGAGAAACCAAATCACCCCTCGCTGTCCCACCGCCTGCCACGCCAAAAAAATCGATAGACTAGGGAAAATGCAAGTCAGTAAAACATCCGCCCCCACTCTGGAAACTTCCAAGGTGGGGCAGGGTTGCGGCTACGCCCAGCCGGGAGCAGCCCATATAAGGCAGGTCCTGCTGCCACGCCTCGGCCAGGAGATCCTAACGTAGGGTGTAGCCGGAGGAGAGGCCGAGGCCAGCGGGACCCGGCCAGGGGATTGCCTTTACAACGCTGAACAGTTGCAGGGGGGGGGGAATGTCTCCTCGACCCTCCCCTCTCTCTCCCAGTCCGGCCGCGGTGGCCCTTGAGAGTTGCAGGTACTCCCGCCACATGCTCTTCCGGTCCGGCCACCAACGGTCGGGGGGCCGAGGACGACGGGATCCGGCTGCAGCCGATAAACCAAGAAACCCGTTCATGGGGCCAGAGCCAGGGGCGTCCGGCCGACATCTACCGGAAGCCCGGCCCGAAGACGGACGGGACACTTCTTCTTTCATGAATAATGGCTGCAACAACACTGGGGGGGGATGTCTTGCACATGCCTCCGACCCCCCCCCCCCTCGTCCTCATCGCCTGGTCCGGCCATAACAAATCTCAAGCGAGACGCCGTGGGGTGCACTGGGAGGGAGAGACGGTGCGAACAGGCCTCTCCCGCCTCCCCAGGTGGAGGCTTCCCAGCTGCACCCTCAGCGCTCCAGGCGCCCGGAAAAGGGTTCTTCCACTGTGGCCATGCTGCAACGTCTCGCCCGGCAGGGTGGAGCCTGTCCGCTCATTTGACCCCGCGATCGCCAGTAGCTACCGAACTCTCAAAATGGCGGTCGACCTGGCAAGAGCGGGCCCAGCATAAAGAAATGGCCCGGTCACTGGTTGACTTCACCACCGTAGTCCTCCACGACCTTGAAGATTCTAGAGGAGCCGCGGGAGTCTCCGACCCCCGATGGGGAATGACTGCCATGATCGCCCGTGGAGTGACGAAACTGTATCCGCGGGACGTCGGCGCTCCCATGCTGGCGCCAGCCTCACTTTGAATTACTAGAATCCTGCAGACCTCAGTTCCGGTGAAAGCACAGTGTGACCCGGTAGGAAAAATTGTTGCACCCCCTCCCCTTTTTCACTGATAGTTCAAACCACCGATCCTTTCCTTTGCCCTTTTAACGGAACTTTGGACTGCCTCCCCCTCTTTTACATTTTCTAGAGAAAACAAAACATTAACCACTACATTAGCATAGCAGTTGACACCAGAACTGTTTTCAAATTTAAAACCAACAACATCTTCAACAAAATCCTTTTTGTTTCTGCTGTGACCCTGCTACAGCACAGGCATTGTCCCCAGCAGTAATTCTGCGATGCCGGTAAGAATAGCTGTGGTGCCTACTGGACTCACTCACCCCCGCGGCGCCCCACGCCGTTATTTGCTGGGCGGCAACTTACTAGACATCACTTTCGTGCCATCTAGATTTCAGCGCGTTCTGCTGCCTTAGAACTATTCGCACAACAGACCGCTACTGACAAGAATATTTCATTATTGGTGCTGTCAATTTCAATAAATCTATTGGATAATTCAAAAGAAATTGCCACGGTCTCTTCGTTGTTTAAATGTTTTTACTGTTTTTGTTTTGTTGTATATATTTATATGTTATTAAAGTTTTATATTCCTACTACTTTGTTGGAGTGCTATATATTTTTAATGAGACACATAATTGTAAAAACTTTGATGTACCAAGAGTCATTCCTGGAATCTTCCGCTTCAGGCTCGGTCCCCTCCCCAATCACAATACAGGATGGTTTTCAGATAGTAGGAACACGTGTGGTGTGACGGATCTCATCGGGTGTGGGCCTTGATCTACTATAACTCCTTTGAAGAGGGGTGATTCTTTACAGCTGGGGCCATAAACTACATCTGCAGGGCTAGGTGATAGCCTGGACAATCGGACACAGAGGAAGAGGAGTGTCAGAGGGTGCGGTAGTGAATAGGGCAAAAGGGAGGTGTCGGGCGGGCACAGAGTGTGATTCTCAGGGAAGAGCAGCGCAGATGGGGGGAGGTTTATTGCCCATGCATAAGACAGAGAGCGGGGGTGACCAGTGCCTGGGGAAGATGCTTGCGAGGGTGAGGAGCCATGCTACGAATCGACAGCGTGCAGAGAGTGGGTCTGGTCAAGGCATCTAAAATGGCTGCCGTGCACGACAAAAGTGTGGCATTTCAAAAAAGGCAAGATGGCGCAGACAATGTTTTTCAACACTTCCTCATTTCCTTCGAATCGAACGTTAACAGACGTTGGGGCATATTACCAAAGTTAAGCGATATTTATCGCTAACGATGCTTACCAACGAATTTTTTACCGCTAAGCATCGTCAGAAATTATCGAAGATAAACCTTGCTATTATCAAGGTTTATCGCAAATGCGATAATAAACGGCCGCAATGCATGAATATCGCTAAAAACTCAGCGATATTCATGCATTACCGAGCTAATGCTCTTAGCCATGTTATCCACCTCCCATTGGATAACATGGCTAAGAACTGCTCAGGGCAGGTGTTACTTTTTGGAGATATTCGCGCTTAGCGCGAATATCTCCAAAAGGAGATAGATATCTTGCATGTTGTAATGCAAGTTATTGTGGTATATGGAACTCATACCATAATCTCTCAGGAAAGCAGAAACTGATCCTTTTGGGACCGCCTAAAAAGGCCTAGGGGGTGAGGAGTACTCTACTTTGCCCCCTTTTCACGTTCCGAACTATTTTATTTTACTCTCTTCTGTAATTACACAAAATAGCAGCGATAAGATGCATCGGAGACACACAGTGAGAGAAAGGAGGCCGGAGATGAAGAAGAGATGTCAAATACACATTGGAGATAATATAGTGGCAGAAGGGAAGTAAATATGAGTAAACTTACCATGTAACATAAAAATGTTGCACTCTATACTATAAGTCTCATTTTATACTACAATCACTTCGCTACAACCTCATAAATTAAAAATAAAAATGAATAATGTCTCAAACAATTTTTGATTTCTAAATATAAATTTATTCTTCAGAATTTTCTAAATTTGAAAGAACTAGTAACATGTCCTCATCAGCAATGTCCTCATGAAAAGTCTGCAATGATGATTCTTGTAACTCTATGGTCTCCAAACATTCGATAAATTCGCCATCAAGAGATTGATCAAAAAAATCATTCAAGTCATCTCCTCCTTGTGACAATATTTCATTATTGGTGCTGTCAATTTCAATCAATGTAGTGGAATCATTCAAGTCATCTCCTCGTGACAATATTTCATTATTGGTGCTCTCAATTTCAATCAATGTAGTGGAATCATTCAAGTCATCTCCTCCTTGTGACAATATTTCATTATTGGTGCTGTCCATTTCAATCAATCTAATGGAATCATACAAGTCATCTCCTCCTTGTGACAATATTTCATTATTGGTGCTCTCAATTTCAATCAATGTAGTGGAATCATTCAAGTCATCTCCTTGTGACAATATTTCATTATTGGTGCTGTCCATTTCAATCAATCTAATGGAATCATACAAGTCATCTCCTCCTTGTGACAATATTTCATTATTGGTGCTCTCAATTTCAATCAATGTAGTGGACAATTCAAAAGAAATTGCCACGGTCTCTTCATTGTGAGCCATTTTATTTTGAAATTGCTTGCTGTAAATTGCAGAAAAAAATAATCACTTTCATTTATCGTTTTTAGTAATACATAATATAAAACTAACTTTATCAAGTATTTAGTATAACAGAAGGACTGCAAATAAATAACAGAAAACATTTTTCAAATTATCTTCAAGTGTACAACATAGTTCCCCTTACAAATTAACAACTCACCTCAAAAGTAGGAGAAGTGTTAGTACTGTGTAAATCAAACACCAGAAATTCACCACCAAAAATTCCTCACAAATGTACCTCAGACAGTAGTATCACAAAATGGCTGTGGTTTCCTCTCATTTGACATATATACATAACCAATTAACTTTCATCACACACAAATACAAAACCAAACTAACATTTTAATTGGTTCTAAATTTCAACACTTTCAAATGTGTTTTCCACATGCAATTTTCCATAGGACATTTACATACGTCTACAGCCTGAATGGCTGAACGGAATTACACCAAACTTGGCAAAATGGTACATCAAACCTAAGAGGTCAGGAAGGATCTACTATGCCCCCTTATGGTCATTTCCCCCTTCGCTTTGGCCTCCTCTTGTCTCTCAATCCTACCGAGAGACAAGATGGCGGCCGCTACGGACTGTTTGGAATTTTGACAGACGCCGGAGAACCAATCAGCTTCGCAAAGCTCTGTAACGCGAAAAGTACGCGAAGCGGAGCGCTGTTACAGATATATATCTTTTTTTGAACGTTAATTTCTCAAAATCCACTGGAGCACATATATTGAGACCTAGCAAAGGCACATCGGGCTACCAGTCCCTAATATTTTGCCAAGTTTCGTGCAAATCCATTCAGCCGTTCGATTATTATTATTTTTTTTTTTTTTGCCCCGCGGGGCCCTTTTAAAACCTCCACATCAAACGTAGGGGGTCAGCGAGAATCTACTATTCCCCCTTATGGTCATTTGCCCCTTCGCTTTGGCCTCCTCTTGTCTCTCAATCCTACCGAGAGACAAGATGGCGGCCGCTACGGACTGTTTGGAATGTTGACAGACGCCGGAGAACCAATCAGCTTCGCAAAGCTCCGTAACGCGAAAAGTACGCGAAGCGGAGCGCTGTTACAGATATATATCTTTTTTTGAACGTTAATTTCTCAAAATCCACTGGAGCACATATATTGAGACCTAGCAAAGGCACATCGGGCTACCAGTCCCTAATATTTTGCCAAGTTTCGTACAAATCCATTCAGCCGTTCGATTATTATTATTTTTATTTTTTTTTGCCCCGCGGGGCCCTTTTAAAACCTCCACATCAAACGTAGGGGGTCAGCGAGGATCTACTATTCCCCCTTATGGTCATTTGCCCCTTCGCTTTGGCCTCCTCTTGTCTCTCGATCCTACCGAGAGACAAGATGGCGGCCGCTACGGACTGTTTGGAATGTTTACAGACGCTGGAGAACCAATCAGCTTCGCTTCACAAAGCTCCGTTGCGCGAAAAGTACGCGTACTGGAGCGCTGCCCGGTCCGCTGTTACAGATATATATCTTTTTTTAAACGTTAATTTCTCAAAATCCACTGGAGCACATATATTGAGACCTACAAAAGGCACATCGGGCTACCAGTCGCTACAATTTTGCCAAGTTTCGTGCAAATCCATTCAGCCGTTCGGGCTAAAAGTGAGGCCAACCGCCCTATGGAAAACTCAATGTTAAAAACACGTTTTGGGACCCCCCCTTTTTTCTCGGCCCCCCCTTGACGAACCCCCCCCAAATTTTCAAAGGCTGCTCAGAAACAAAATGTGCCATTTTCCTGAAAATTTCAGCCAATTCCGTCCACAAACGCCAAAGTTATTAGACATAGAATTTTCAAAAATCCCATAGAGAAAAAATCCTAACTATATATACCTACTGGCGACCGCCAGTAGGTAAAAAGTACGCGAAGCGGAGCGCTGTTACAGATATATATCTTTTTTTGAACGTTAATTTCTCAAAATCCACTGGAGCACATATATTGAGACCTAGCAAAGGCACATCGGGCTACCAGTCCCTAATATTTTGCCAAGTTTCGTGCAAATCCATTCAGCCTTTCGATTATTATTATTTTTTATTTTTTTTGCCCCGCGGGGCCCTTTTAAAACCTCCACATCAAACGTAGGGGGTCAGCGAGGATCTACTATTCCCCCTTATGGTCATTTGCCCCTTCGCTTTGGCCTCCTCTTGTCTCTCGATCCTACCGAGAGACAAGATGGCGGCCGCTACGGACTGTTTGGAATGTTGACAGACGCCGGAGAACCAATCAGCTTCGCAAAGCTCCGTAACGCGAAAAGTACGCGAAGCGGAGCGCTGTTACAGATATATATCTTTTTTTGAACGTTAATTTCTCAAAATCCACTGGAGCACATATATTGAGACCTAGCAAAGGCACATCGGGCTACCAGTCCCTAATATTTTGCCAAGTTTCGTGCAAATCCATTCAGCCGTTCAATTATTATTATTTTTTTTTTTTTTTGCCCCGCGGGGCCCTTTTAAAACCTCCACATCAAACGTAGGGGGTCAGCGAGGATCTACTATTCCCCCTTATGGTCATTTGCCCCTTCGCTTTGGCCTCCTCTTGTCTCTCGATCCTACCGAGAGACAAGATGGCGGCCGCTACGGACTGTTTGGAATGTTGACAGACGCCGGAGAACCAATCAGCTTCGCAAAGCTCCGTAACGCGAAAAGTACGCGAAGCGGAGCGCTGTTACAGATATATATCTTTTTTTGAACGTTAATTTCTCAAAATCCACTGGAGCACATATATTGAGACCTAGCAAAGGCACATCGGGCTACCAGTCCCTAATATTTTGCCAAGTTTCGTGCAAATCCATTCAGCCGTTCAATTATTATTATTTTATTTTTTTTTGGCCCCGCGGGGCCCTTTTAAAACCTCCACATCAAACGTAGGGGGTCAGCGAGGATCTACTATTCCCCCTTATGGTCATTTGCCCCTTCGCTTTGGCCTCCTCTTGTCTCTCGATCCTACCGAGAGACAAGATGGCGGCCGCTACGGACTGTTTGGAATGTTTACAGACGCCGGAGAACCAATCAGCTTCGCTTCACAAAGCTCCGTTGCGCGAAAAGTACGCGTACTGGAGCGCTGCCCGGTCCGCTGTTACAGATATATATCTTTTTTTAAACGTTAATTTCTCAAAATCCACTGGAGCACATATATTGAGACCTACAAAAGGCACATCGGGCTACCAGTCCCTACAATTTTGCCAAGTTTCGTGCAAATCCATTTAGCCGTTCGGGCTAAAAGTGAGGCCAACCGCCCTATGGAAAACTCAATGTTAAAAACACGTTTTGGGACCCCCCTTTTTTCTCGGCCCCCCCTTGACGAACCCCCCCCAAATTTTCAAGGGCTGCTCAGAAACAAAATGTGCCATTTTCCTGAAAATTTCAGCCAATTCCGTCCACAAACGCCAAAGTTATTAGACATAGAATTTTCAAAAATCCCATAGAGAAAAAATCCTAACTATATATACCTACTGGCGACCGCCAGTAGGTAATATATATATTTTTTTATATATATATATATATATATATATACATACATATATATATATATATATATTTACATATATATATATATATATATATCAATCTAATTGTGGATTTCAGAAGGTGTGAGCCAAATAAACTAGGCGCACACCTTCTGAAATCCACAATTAGATTTATTTCAATCCATTTAGCACGAAAGCAGATGATCTACACGTTTCGATGCTACAAGCATCTTGCTCACGATCAACTTCCCACATTTTTTTCAAACATTTAAGACATTCAAAATAATGTGTGCCATTATTTCCTGTAGTGTGATACCGAGCATTGTGGTTATTGTAGTTTTGATTTAAAAAGAGTCTCTAGAGGAGAAATTTTACTTCATTCCACATTGGAAAATTATTACTTCTTATTTCAGTTTTTCGATCTTTGCTTTGAACAAATCATATTTAGTTTTATTTTCATATTATAATGTTCACTCTTTAATGAGTCCACAATAAATCATTTTTCAACTTTGTTTTTCAGTTTTATGTTCTCATCCCTCTGGTGGGATTTGTTCTCTTCCATTCAATTCATTTTTATGGAATTACGTCATTTGCTCAGGGTTAAAGATCTTTTGCACATTTTCCCATGTTTTGATATTCCCCTCTCATGTTCTCATTCCGAGTTGATGTACATTAATGTCTATCAAAGGTGAGTATATAACTCCTCCGATTGGTTGAGGCCATGCGGACTCAGAGTTCTGAAGTTTAGGATGTGACGTGACTCCTTCTGTTTTAGGATTATTTCTCGGTCACCTCCTCGAATGTTCTTCGGTATCGTTTCTATTCCAAAGAATTTTAGTTTTAGCCAGTCTGCATTGTGTGATTGCTCCATGTGCTTGGCAACAGCGTTTGCTCTGTCCTTGTGCGTAGTTGCTCTAGCATGTTCCATGATGCGTTTCTTCAATTCCCCTTTTGTGCTTCCCACATACATTAGTGGGCAGGGACATTCTATTCCATAGATTGTGAAGTCTGTTTTGCAGGTGATTAGCTGACGTATTTCCCATTTTTTGTTGTTCGGCATTTTTATTTCCTTCATTTGTTTCGCATTTTGCATCCATAACATTTTACAAAACCTGTTGTTTTGAGCCGGTCATTTCCTTTGTCCTTTTTCATTTTAAAATGACTGTGAATCAGTTGATCTTTGAGATTTGGTGCTCTTCGATAAGTTACCGTCGGATGTTTTCCAACTAATTTCCCAACTGTATCATCCAAATGTAGGATTTTCCAATTTTTTCTTAAAATTTGCATGAATGTTTTGCTCCCTTCGGAGTAATCCGTAATGAGTCTGATTGGTTCTTGTTCATTATTGTTTTTGTTCTCGAGTGATTGTTTCAAGCAATCACCTCTGGGTGTCTCATCTGCCCTTTTCCAGCATTTTTCCACATTTCCTTGATTGTATTTCCGGTTTTTGAATCTCCTTTTCGTTAGTGAGCTATGTTTTTGCCATTCTGTTTCTTCACTACAAATTCTTTTTATGCGGAAGAACTCCCCGTAGGAGATGCTGGCAGTTAATGATGCTTGATGAAAGCTTGTGGCTTCCAGTGTGGCATTGGTTGCTGTGGACTTTCTATGCAGGGTAGAATGTATCTGGTTATCCTTGATATAAATGTGTGTGTCAAGGAAAGTTACTTCTTGTTTGTTGATTTCATATGTGAAATTTAACCCTGTCATACTTCCATTCATGATTTGATAGTACTTTTCAAATTCCTCTGGGGACCCATCCCAGATAATAAATAGATCGTCTATAAATCTTATCCAACAGATGATTTTGCTGGTCATGTGATCATTTTCTGGGGCCCAAGCAAATTCCTTTTCCCAAAAGCCCATCATCAAGCATGCGTAATTTGGACTAAATGAAAAGCCATGGCTGTTCCACTTCTTTGTCGGTATAATTCTTCTCCGAACAAAAATATGTTCTCAGATAAACATAATGCAATCATTATATATAACATTTAGTTGTGATTTTTATATTGGATGTTGCGATCCCGCAAAAAGTAATTGCATGCCTCTATCCCTATGTCATTACTTATGTTCGTATATAGGGATACGACATCCATTGTGATAAGTTGGTAATTTTCATGCCATGGGGTGTTTTCGAGTCTTCTTAAAAAATCATTTGTGTCTTGAACATAAGAGCTCAATTGCGTCACATATGGCTTTAGGAAATAGTCAATATAGTTCGAGATGGGTTCTAGCAAAGAGCCCTGTGCTGAAAGGATTGGCCTGCCCGGGGGTTTCTTCCGATCTTTATGAACCTTTGGCAGGAAATAAATTGTAGCTGTCATTGGGTGGTTGACTGTCAGGTATTTTTGTTCATCCTCATCAATTAAGTTTTTTGATTTCCATTGTCTTAGTTTCTCGTCCAATTTGTTTTTTATCTCTGATGTTGGATTGATTCTCAATTTTTCATAATATTTAGTATCTTTCAGTTGGCGATGAGCTTCAATAATATAAGCACTCTTTTCCCAGATTACTAAATTTCCTCCCTTATCCGCCATTTTTATTTCGATTAGCTCGTCCTTTGTTAAATTTGCTAGAACTTCTCGTTCTTGCAGTGTTAGGTTATCTTTGTAATTGGAACCTTTCATTTTGTATAGGTCCTGAACCACTGCCTCCTGGAAAATATCCACTTTATTTCCTGGGATTAATTGGGGATAAAATTTAGATTTGAGTTTCTTTTGGCTAAGGCCCGCTCCTGCTTGAGAAATCGCTTGACTGAGAGTTGTTTCATTTTTATCCATTACATCAAGGTTCAATAAAGTTGTGTATGCATTCGCATCTTTTGCTGTTATATTTGGAGCAATTTCCTCTCCTGTTGCTTGTTTTTTATTTTTCATTTTGTTTTCCGCAAAGAATTTGGCTAACTTTATTTTTCTTATATACAGGTAGAAATCTATTCGGACTTGGGCCAAGTTCATTTTTTTTTTTTTTTTTCTTAGGACAGAAATGTATGCCTCTTTTTAAAAATGAGATCTCAGCTTCTGTGATTGTTCTTCTAGAGAGATGGATGATTTGTAATTCATCATTTATTTCCCCCTCTTCTGGCGCATGCTCCGTGTTTCTGTTCCTACTTTTTCGGTTGTTTCGTTTGTTTCTTTTCCCCCTTCTTGTCTTTTTCTGTTTGTTTTCCACTGCTGTCCTCGTCCCCGTCCTCTTGATTGATTTTGTGCGCCCCGGTTCTGTTCCCATCGTCGTTGTTCTAACACGAGGCGCATATCCTCTAAAAAAGGTGTTTTTTCCGGGTTTGTGGATGTACTTGGTTCACCATCACTTGTTCCTACTGATGTTAAAGATGAGGATATGGAGGAGGCACTGTTGGTCATATTATCAGCTCGATTTTTTGGGGCTAGTTGTTTAAAATAATCATATTTTCTGGAGAATGTGAATATACGGCCTTCCTCATAATCTACGCTGTCATGTATAAATTTATTATGTTTGCGTTCTCTCACTGTGTTTTCATGTTTTTCAATTTGACTCTCCAAGTCCTCCTTGAATTTAGTCATGTCATTATTAAGTTTCAATTGTGTAATTTCTTTTTCCATTTCATTAAGTTCTTCCTGTATTTTGTTTAGGCCAATTTCAATGTGCTTGACAAGGATTTCTATCAGTCCCAATGATGATCTCAAAATGAACTCTCCCCATTCTTCCAGTAATTCATTTGACGTCTCCTGGTGGCTTGGCATCAACATTATTCCTAAGCCCCTGGGTACTCTTTGTACTTCCAAGTATTTTTTTAGGGTTATTAATTCCCATTATTTGTTTATTTCTTTACGGCTCAGCCTTTCCCATACTCTTAATTTGCTTTTGGCATCCGATTTAGGAACATCCGATTTTGCATTTTTCTCCATTCTGTCCTTGTCCGTGTTTCCTCTCACAAACATTGTTGTTAAAAGTTCATTTCTTTTTGCTGCCCTTTGTTCCATATTGCTTTCTTTAGCTGTTATGTTTATCCGGTATTATTTATCGTGTTATGTGGCGCTTCAGAAGCCGTGTTGCATGCATAAGACAAATTGGTTTGTATATACGCGGTACTTTCTCAGTGAAGTATAATCGTGATCCTTTTAACCACTATGCTTGCATTCTCGGCACACAGCTGACCTGTTCCGCTCCTCTGATAGGGAAACAATTTAAACGGGTTTGCTTCTTTCCGACACAATCACACTCTTACCTCCAGCTTGGAGCGGTGTGCACGTCACGAAGCACTGCCGTTTCGTTTCTCCTGTCAGCGTTCACTCTGGTCGGGTTCATTTATCTCCACACTCCGGTTCGACATTCCCCGGCCATTAAGCGCTCATTGTGGGCGCGTAGCCTTACGGCAGAACCACGCCGTTTTCTATTCCACACTCCTTCACTTGCCAGCAATGAAGCTAGGCGCACACCTTCTATAATCCACAATTAGATTGATTTCAATCCATTTAGCACGAAAGCAGATGATCTACGCGTTTCGATGCTACAAGCATCTTGCTCACGATCAACTTCCCACATTTATTTCAAACATTTAAGACATTCAAAATAATGTGTGACATCATTTCCTGTAGTGTGATACCGAGCATTGTGGTTATTGTAGTTTTGATTTAAAAAGAGTCTCTAGGGGAGAAATTTTACTTCATTCCACATTGGAAAATTATTACTCCTTATTTCAGTTTTTCGATCTTTGCTTTGAACAAATCATATTTAGTTTTATTTTCATATTATAATGTTCACTCTTTAATGAGTCCACAATAAATCATTTTTCAACTTTGTTTTTCAGTTTTATGTTCTCATCCCTGTGGTGGGATTTGTTCTCTTCCATTCAATTGAAAAAAATGTGGGAAGTTGATCGTGAGCAAGATGCTTGTAGCATCGAAACGCGTAGATCATCTGCTTTCGTGCTTAATGGATTGAAATAAATCTAATTGTGGATTTCAGAAGGTGTGCGCCTAGTTTATTTGATGGCAAGTGAAGGAGTGTGGAATAGAAAACGGCGTGGTTCTGCCGTAAGGCTACGCACCCACAATGATCGCTTAATGGCCGGGGAACGTCGAACCGGAGTGTGGAGATAAATGAACCCGACCAGAGTTAACGCTGACAGGAGAAAGAAACGGCAGTGCTTCGTATATATATATACATATATATATATATATATACATATATATATATATATATATATATATATATATATACACTGAAAAAACTATAGGTTTCACACCAGTTATAGTTAGCTGGAAATTTTACTGACATAAAACCATTGAAATTCCCATGTTATAGGTAGTTGGACTCATTATAACTTGCGCGCCTGCAATGCACTGCTGATGACGTCACATATTACATCACTCATGACATCACTGATGACACCATCCAGTGAATGTGTGTCTTTCTGAAAAATAAATATGTTTTATATATGTATATGTAAAGGTCGATGGAAGAAAATGTGTTTAAATAAGTGTCTAAATGGATGGGTTTTTAAAAAAAATTGATTGGTTAACTCGCTTATTAAGTGTATCTTAGTGAATACATATATTAGCGAGTAATGTTTAAATATTTAAATATATGTATCAGTGTTTCACTTTGTGTATAAGTGGCTGCATGGGTTGGTGAGTAGCTACATGTGTGTGTATATGGGTTATTATTTTATTTTTTTAGTATCAGTATGAGTTTCTGTATGGTTTGGTGGGGGTATTACTTAACACATAGATGCATCAATGACTGACTCACTGTTTGTATGTGTTTTGAAGACAGCATATGTGCAGGACTGTATGGATGGATGAGTGTGTATATGTGTGTGTTAGTGAGTGAATGCCTGTCTCACTAGTGTCTTTATCAGTAACTACATATGTTTTAATCTAGTATATGTGAGTATTGATGTATATAAGTGAGTATATGTGAGAGTGAGAGATTGTAAGAGTTCCTGTTTAAATAAGTATGTGTTTCTATAAGTGATTGTTTAAGAGAGTAAGTATGTGTAAGTTTCCTTAGAAGTAAGGTGGTAGTGTGTGTATAGCTGTATATGCAAATAAATGGATGTTCAATAGTTTATTTGCATGTGTGAGTATGTGTGTGAGTAACTTTTGGATGAATGTCGGTGTGTAACAGGATGTATAGGTGTATCACTACATATGATGAGTGAGTATATGTATGAGTGACTATATAGAACTGTTGGTGAATGAGTGGATGTGTATATAGATTGTGGAATTACTGAATTGGTTGTTGTAACTGGTATGGGTATCTCCATTTTTTTGTAAATTTTAGTTTCTATTTTTGAATATGTGTTTCAAGGGTTACATTACACTGAAATGAGGTTTGTCACTCTGTCACAAGGATGGTGTCATCAGTGATGTCATGAGTGATGTCACTGACCATGTCATGAGTGATGTAATATGTGACGTCATCAGCAGTGCATTGCAGGCGCGCAAGTTATAGTGAGTCCAACTAACTATAACGTGGGAATTTCAATGGTTTATGTCAGTAAAATTTCCCGCTAACTATAACTGGTGTGAAACCTATGGTTTTTTCAGTGAATTTAATAGGTTTTTTAAATGCTAATTCCTAACTATAACTGGTGTGAAACCTATGGTTTTTTCAGTGAATTTCATAGGTTTTGTAAATGCTAATTCCTAACTATATATAGGGCCTCAAACCTATGTTTTTTTCAGTGAATTTCAAAAGTTTTTTAATAGCAAATCTCTATAGCTATAAAATATAATATTTTTTATAATGAATTTTATATTGTATATTTATGTAATACTATTTTTTTATGTATATTTTTCCCTTTTTTTTTTTTTGCCCTGGTGCGCTCCCGGTGCGCGTACCGGTGAGCATACTGGTAAGCGCAGTGTTGCGGTGCGCCCCGGTGCGCGTACCGGTGAGCGTCCCATTAGCGCTATTGCCGCGAACGAAAACATCATTGTGACATATCGCGTAGCCGCGTGATGCGTCTTATGACGCACGGCGTAAGCGCACCCGGAAGCGCCCGAGCGCATACGATCGCGCAACGTAAGTGCCCCCGGGCACGCCCCGGGGCGCGCCCCGGGGCGCGTAGCGTAAGCGCGTCGGGTCATGTGACCTGAAAATTACACTTTTCATTGGTTCAGAACAGTTTGTTTTTCCAAATGATGAAAGCCCCCACCTTTTTTCCTCATTCTCACTTTGTTGTTTGACCGAGGAAGACCTGTTTCTAGTAAGTGAGAAATGGCTACAGTAGCAGCAGCAGCAGGAGCACCTCAACCACCACCACCACCACCACCACAAGGACCACCACAACACAACAGTGGTGGTGAAGAAGAAGAGGAGGAGGAGAGGCAGTTCCTGCCTGAAGATAATCCCCCCTATAAACACACATTGTGTGGGAGTTTTTTAAAATCCCAAGGGGACTAAAGAAAGTCAATGCGCCAAAAGTGACATGTCTGATCTGTGGCACTGTACTTTCCAGGGGAACCCTGCAAAAAAGTATCCTTTTGGCAATAATACCATGATTTGCCACATGCAACACAGGCATCCAAACAACTATTCTGCGGCAGAGGTCAGAGAACTGACACGAAACCCTCCCCAATCTTCTCCCAGCACCTCCAAAAGCAAACAACCCACTCCATCGGGTCCAGAGACAAGGGAGATGGTCCCAAATATCCAACCCCAGTTTGGAGATTTTAAAATAGTTTGTATATTTTGCGGGACTACAATTTCCTCTGGAGAGCAAAGTATTAAATTGATCAACCGTGCTGGAGACAACCACAACTGCAGAAAGAAACCTTCATTTTTTCCTGATTTTTTTTTTGCTCTAGTTGAGCCGTTTACAATTCCCTGTTTTTTGTTTGTCCCCATAAAAATTACAAAAAAAATATAAAATTGTTCATAAAAGCCCAAAAAAGTTAAAAATTTTCAAAAAAACAATAAAAAAATATAAAACAACAAAAAGAATAAAAAAAACAGTTCTTTTCAGAACTACCTCCAATTTATAAAAAAATGCTACATTTTTTAAAAACTGTCATTCTTTTTTCTCCAGGGTACGCGTACCGGTACGCGCACCGGGGCACGCACCCAAAAAAAAAATAAAAAAAATAATGAAGGAGTGAGCATGAGGGAAGGGAACAGAGAGAGTGATGTTAAGAGAAAGAGAGCTAGAGGGAGCAACACAGAGGGACTGTGTATTAGATAGTAAGACATAGAGAAGGTGTAATAGGGTGTAAGTGAGAAAAGGAAAATGAATAAGGGAGCGAAAGAAGGGAAGAGAGAGGAAGAAGACTAAAGCAGAGGTACTGGGAGAATGTGAGTGGGTGTTGAAAGTAAAGGGAAGGACAGTAAAGGATGGGGAATGTGGGGTAGTGACGGAACCGGAGTAAAGGAACAGCGGTGAGGGAGGGTGAGAAAAGAGCAGTGAGTGTAAGTAAAGAGGGGTGAAAGAGGGTGGATAAAAGTGAATAAGGGTAAGACATGGGGAGTGACAGAGGGAAAGGACAGAGAGAATAAAGGAAGGAGTGACTGAAAGGGACTGAGTGAAGCAGCAAAGAAAGGTAAGTGAGGGAGTGTGGGTGAGTTATAGGGAGTGAGCATGACGAAAGAGTAGTGACAGAGTGAGGGGACAGAGACAGTGAGGGTAAGAGAGACAGAGTGAGGGAACGGGAATGAGGAAATGTGAGGACAGACGGACTGAGAGAAGGAGTGAGAGGAGTGGAGTAAGTGAGTAAGGGAAAGGGAATGAGTGAGGGAGCGAAGGAAGAGAACAGAGGGTAAGGGAAGTAAAGCAGGGGGACTGAAATAAGTTGAATGTGGTAGGAGAGTAAGGGAAAGAGGAGTAAACATGGAGGATAAGAATAAGTGAGGGAAGCAGAGTAAGGAAACAGGAGTGAGGTAGGGTGAGAGAATAGTAGTGAGGTTAAAGCAAAGGGTGATGACAAACTACATTTTTTTAGTTACACTTACCATATATTTAATGTAAACTTAATTACATGTTTTTACTACACTTTGTATCTGTGAAAGAGAGAAGAAAAAATAAGTTATAATTAGTAAAATATATATTTTAAAATAGAAGAGACTGGTCAAGAGGTTAAAAATCATAAAAGTGTACTAAGAAATAAAGTAAGAGTGAAGGACACAGAAAGGGAAATAAAGTAATGTAGAAGGACAAAAAGAGGGAAAAAGAAATAGAAGGAGAGCAAATTACTAAGAGTAAGGCAGATACATTCAGTGACAGAGAGGAAGAGAAGAAGAGAGAAATGAACTGAAGGTAAGAAAGATACTAAAAGAATGTGAGTTAGCAAAACTAAATCAGGAAAGAGGAGTAAGTAAAAGGGGAATGACTGAGAGGGAAAGGAGTCTGATTGAGGATGCATTTACAAGAATGAGGAATGGAAGATGACTGAGAGTGAGTGAAGGGGAGTCACAGAGTGAAGGGATGAAGGGAGTGAGGATAATATAGAAGGATTGAGGGAAAAGGAGTGAGGAAGTTAGTAGACAGAGGGACTAAAGGAAGGACTGAGTGAAGTGGAGTACAATGAGTGAGGAAAGGAAAATGAGTAAGGGAGCAAAAGAAGGAAAGAGAGGGGAAGAGGACTAAAGCAGTGGTACTGAGAGAATGTGATTCGGTGATGAAAGTAAAGAGAAGGAAACTGAAAGATAGGAAATGAGGGGTAGTAATGGAACCGGAGTAAAAGAAATGGGATGAAGAACGATGAGAGAGGAGCAGTGAAGTTGTTGTAAGAGAAATGATAGAAGGTAGATAAACACAAGTGACCATAACACAAGGAGAGTGAGGGACTGAGGACAGAGAGGTAGTGAACGAAAAACAGAGAGAAGCGGACAAAAGAAAGGAGCAAAGAAAGATAAGTGAGATAGAGTGGGTGAGTTATAGTGACAGAGTGCGACAAAAGAGGTGAGTGAGTAAAGAGGAATTACTAAAAGAGCAAAGGAGGAAAAGACGGAAAAGGAAAGTAAAGCAGAGAGACTGAAAGCTGAAAAGTTGTGCAAGGGAGGGAGGGGATGCAGACAGTTGAAATGGGAATGAGGGGTTGTGAAAGAAGTGGAGTAAAGGAACAGGGGTGAAACAGAGTGAGAGAAAGGCAGTGTGAGTGAGTAAAGAGAGCTGAAAGAGGGTGGAAAAAGGAAAGTGAGTGTGAGACAATGGGAATACAATTTAAATTACACAATACAAACTATAGAATAACTTGTAAAACATGTTAGATAGTTTATTTTTGCTGTTCTCAGAATATATTGAATTTCACTAAAAACAGTGAGTTCAAACTACTCATCATATGACAGCGGGAAAAAGAAACACAATCTAAAAGATTGTGTTTAAAAAAAAGCATATAAACTTAAAAATCACATATGTACACTAATCTTTGATTCATTACTTTTCCTTTAAGCCAAATAGTACATCAAGAAGGTCCTTTTCGTTGGAAAATACTCTGCTGTTCTCTAAAACTTCCATTTCATCGACTTTCTATAAGATAAGCTCCAAGAACATCTGAAATATTTTTCAATGTTTTCATTTCCTCCTTGTGTTCAGTCATGACTCTTTGCTCATTCTTTCACTTTTCCTTAAGGCCAAATAGTGTCAGATGTATCAGTATGTTTTCAAATTACTAAAAACAAACTCTGAAATTACCGTTTTCCCGACGTTCTGAAAGAAAAGCTCATACAACATTTTCACAATGTTTAAATATTCATATTTCCATCTCTGGCTCACTCATATTCAACATTTCCTATAATACTGATATCACTTACTATGAGATCCACTTACAGTACCTATATGACAACTAGAATTTTTATATTATCTTGATCACTTTTACTCACAATATAATTTTAAACAGCAAACTAACTTTTATTAACTGCTCCCGTCTTCATAGGCCAATTACCTTTACTTAAATTTTGGTTCTAAAAACACTAGGTATGAATTTTTTAACTCAAAAGGCAAACATTGTTTGAAAGTCAAATGAGTATCATTACAGAGCTTCCACCCTTTTTGACATGTGTGATGCCCTGATGTTGTCGAAGGACCGTCATGATAAATAATAGCTACAGTTGCAAAGGTTCTTCCTGAAATTGATAACTGAGAAGCCACGAAATTTTTAATAGAAGTTGTCAATTTAGTTCCATCAGGTCTACATCGTTGGAACATTAAAATGACATACTGACCATAAGTTTGTATAAATAATGTGGACCGCATTGCACACTTACATTGGGTACACACCATATTGTGATCAGCTGCTTTAACTAGATTATTAAAAGACACTGATTTGCAGTCTGGTAAAGTCAAATATATAAATCTTTCAGTGTCTATTCTAGTACTACTTGATAAACTACAATTGTCGCAGTCATGCTGCCATTGATAAGAAAGGCCAAAAAGATTTTCTACATCTACACCTTCATCTTCCAATACACCAAACATATACATTAAAAATTCCTGACAATCCTGCTGAATATTCTGTGAAAATTGATTTTGACCAGAACATATGTCTAAAAGATTTTGAATTTCGGAAACACTTTCTATTTTTGCTCTATCACTGCTACATTTCTCAAACACAGAATTCAATAAACAGCAGAATCTTTGATCCCGATTTTCAACAATCTGTTCTTGTAAAAAAAACAACATTAACCACTACATTAGCATAGCAGTTGACACCAGATCTTCAACAGAATCCTTTTTCTTTCTGCTTACAATTACAGTTTCATCTACTTTTTGTCTTTTTGCTACTACCTCACTGCAATTATTCTCATTTCTTCTTTTTCGGCCTACCACACGTTTTTCAAACAGAGGACATTGAGGCAAATGTGGAGCATACTCTCTTCTTAACCTATTGTATTCTTTAACACAATCTAGATCTGCACAAATCTTTGTCTCATCACACTCAATCAAGTACAATCCTGATAAAGTTCTGACTCGTGATAATGCCACATATGCCATACCCTGTTTAAACACAGAACTTCCAATGTTCACCAAAGCACTATCTACACTTAAACCTTGAGATTTATGAATTGTCACCGCATATGCCAAACAAACAGGAAACTGTTTTCGGCGAACATATAAGTCTTTAACAAGCAAAAATCTAGCAGAACAACGACTGATTTGTTGTACTTCCTCAATGCCATCAAATTTAATTTTTAAAAATTCAATTCCATCTCTATTTCTGTAATTCAGAAATTCAATAACATGACCCATTGCTCCATTTACCAGACCTCTATCAACATTTAAATTCCTTCTCAAAATGATACGACAATTTAAACACACATTCAGAGTCTTTTCAAAACCAGCAGTTTTAGATATACTCTTCTCTAATGAATCCAATTTTGATTTCAAATTTTCTGACAAAATAATTGTAGCTCCCATATGCTCTATTTCATCTATAGCTTCCAGTTTCACAATCTCTTTTTTCTCTAAGTTTAACATTTTGTTGTTGAAGATGGAACATTCTTGCAGAGTTGGCATCAAACATATCCCAGATTTGTTCTCAGTAATTTTCTTAAAAATGTTCTCTGGAAGAATGTTTTCATTTGGATACAAATTTGAAATTAATCGTGCATGTAAAGCTTCTTTCCCATGCTCACTTACTTTTCCGATTCTTACATCTTGTAGAATATTTTTATAATCTTCATCCTTTGCCTGTCGCATATTTTGAAGTAGTTCTGCATATTTGAAATTTAACTATATATTAACGTTTCCAATGCTTCCTAGGCACTTCCTGGTATCTTCATGCTTGAGCATTTTAAACACTGCTTGTCCTTTCACTGGAGTCAACTGCAGTAGATCTCCAAAAACAATAATGTGTTCCCTCCAAATAACACATCATACTCTGTTCTAAGAATTTCTTGCATTCTCAAATGCACAAAAGCAAGCATTAGATTTGAGACCATGCTTACTTCATCAATGATAAGAAGTTTCATTTTCTTCAGGACTCTGGAAACTTCAGAACACGCATCTCCAGATAGCTTGTGGTATTGCAATTTATTATCATGCTCAACTGGTAGCATCAGTAAACGATGTAAAGTAATCCCTTTAATGTTATGTGCTGTTGGAGCGGTAACAACACAAGACAGTTGTGATTCAGTCCTTTTCTGCAGATAAGTTGCAATTGCTTTAATCAGAAAACTTTTTCTAGTTCCCGCTTCTCCACTCACGTACAGTCGGACAGGCTTAAATGATGTACATGAGCACTCTTTTTTTCTCATGACTGAATCCATGTTCAATCTGTTCTGTGACTTCGTCATATATCTGTTTCTGCTCAACGTTTAGTTGTTTCACCAACTCTTCTAAGTTAACTACATCCTCTTGAGCTTGTTCCATAGCTCTTTCCACCTCACCCATGGCAGTGGCAGCTTCATTTTGGATAATTGGTCCTCCTAGTGAATCCTGACTCAATGAAGTAGAACTCTGACTGTCTTGTGAACTGTCTCTAGCAATCTCTACAGCAATTGTGGCTCTTGCTCTATTTCTTCGTTCAACATTCGCAGATAATTTGGAAAAACAGGACATTCTATGGTATCCTTGGTTGCATTAAAAGAATCTTCGTAACAGAGAAAATCTCCAAGTAGTTCCTCTTCTGTACGCCATGGCTTAAAGAGTTGCAAAAGAGCTAAATAGTAAAATTCCCTTTTGTCTGGAGATTCGCAACTCAATTTTCGATGATTAATCAAATGGCCTTTTCTCTGCTTCACTAGACATCCTTCACACCCAATGACAGCATATATTCCATTATTGATATCTTGTGTGATGTTCCTCTTATAACTATAGTTTTGCAGAACTTCATACAAACAACTGTTCTCAAGATGACTACTTCTATTTGGATAGTATGTATCCAACATGTTTGTCTTCAAAATATCTGTACTGTTTGGTTCTTTCTCCCCCAAATACTCAATTTCTTGTACAGATTTCAAAACTCGGTTTCGTGTTGCAGCAAGACCTAGACTCGCCCAAATGATTGTTCTAGATTTGGCATAGAGACTTGCTGATGATAACCGATCAGAACATTCATATGCTCGAATTTCTCGATGCGACAACATCTTCAGACTGAAACTGTATAATTTTTTACTTATACTCTTTTCATGTGAAATGTCCTCCGACATTTCCTTCAGTTCTGTCTTTTCTTTTTTTGTGATGTAAGACGTCACATATCGAGCCACAGCAATAGAGTTGTCAGCAACAAACTGAATATCCATGTTAGCATTCCACATGGACAAAATCACTGGGTTGTAGTCATTGATGTACTTGGACTCTTCATTTTTTTTAAATTGTATGTATTTTTTGGTGATTTCCTCGTCACAGCATGTCGCAGAGAAGATATCAAATTATTTACTCTTCCTTTAGAAATCACTGGTCTTGGAAACCCGAAACGACATTTTGTGTAGAACTTGTCCTTGTTTCTGAATTTTCGACGACAGTACTTTCCACAACGATGGGATTGAAAGCTTAAAACTTGTTGCCTTAAACTGTTTTCTTCGGTAGTTTTCGGAACAGCACATGTTGAATACTCTTGAATGAAACTCATCACTGTGTCATCCGAATCTGTTCCAAATTTGAGTGCATCTTTAATCCATAACAACATATGTATGTGAGGAGCACCTCTCGCTTGATACTCCTTTCTCCAAAAGAAATCCAAAACCTCTCCAAGGGGAGGATTTTTTTTGTTTGTATTAAAAGACATCATAGCTTCAAATCTATGATTGAAATATCTGCATACATTCACTGGATCCAAAGAACACAGTTCTCCAGGTGTTTTGAATTCTATATTTTGTATGTTTGCATTTGCCTCTTGTAGAAATTGAAGTAAGTCGTCCCATGCATACTCAGCACAGCTAAGAGTGAGGAACCATGTAGGAGTTCCTAAGTTTCTTAGCATACATTTCAATTCCCCATGACGACGGAACCAATACTCGTTTGTACCACGCTGGCATGCCATGAGATTGATTAGCTGAGATTCCAAAATACTTGTTGGCTCAAGGCTCGATTATTGTAACTCACTATATGCCGGGGCCAACAAGGGCTTTCTGCAGCGCCTACAGGTTGTACAGAATGCGGCGGCACGATTTGTTTTGGATCTGCCATGGCTGTCCTCAGCGACCATGGCAAGGAAGAGTTGGCTCCCCATCACCTCAAGAGTATCCTTTAAACTCCTCTGCCTTACATACCATGCCCTCATGGCTGGTCCGGCTGATGCTCTTGGATCCCTGCTTACTCGTTATGTTCCGAGTAGATGTCTACGATCATTAGAGCTCAACCAACTGGTAGTCCCGCGCTCCAGGAAGGCTAGATGGGGAAGTAAGGCCTTTTCCATCTTGGCACCCCAACTATGGAACTCTCTTCCCCTTCAGATCAAATCACAACCCTCATTGGATCTCTTTAGGAAAGCTCTGAAAACCTGGTGCTTTGTGAATGCGTATCAGTAATCTCCCTCCACCTGCTGTCCTCAGCTAGTTTTGAGTTAGGAGCCTTGACGCCCATGGGGCTAAGTTGCGCATGTATAAATTCCATTTCATTCATTCATTCATTCTTGCAGATTGACTTTCTCCATAAAGTCCCTCGCCGAAACATTTTGCAGATGTGGTCCACTTTTCAGTATATGGTTCACTGCATAAGAAAGCCCAGACAAGTCACTTTCATACAGTAGATGAAACAAATACGGAATGCATTGACGAAACCTTGGATCTTCAGCATATAATCTTAAAGTCCGGTATTCAGATGCAGGAATTTGAACTGGTCGATCGTCATATCGTCCACCTTGACCTGTTGGAAATAACTGTGGAAAACAACGAGCTTCCAAACTTTCTTCCCATACACTAATGGGACTTCCTTTTGCTGCTTTCATTTGAAACAAGTTAATTGCATTCCCCATTACTTCTTTGGAATGCAAAGGATGAACAGTATAATGTTCATATATTTCTTCACTTCTAGACACATCAACTTTTTCAATTTGGCCGGCTGAACAATCACTGTATTCTTCTGCAACTGTTTCCTCTGCTCCAACACATACATGTTTGTAGTACTCATTGTTTTTGACCAAATACAACGTTGCCTTTTTGACTTTCCTAACATCCACTAAATCTTGCCGGATTTTCTTACTCTTTGTCGGAACCCCATTAACACTTTTTCTACACCAATTGTATCAATATTTTTCTTGAAATCTAGAGGCAAATAAACAACTCTTCCCTTTAATCCTCTCTGTAAATCTGAAGGAGGCAATTTCCCTATCTTAGGCTCCATGCGAATAGCCTGAAAAGGATGCACACATTGAATCAGAATAGACTCATAGGTATTTAAATCCATCAATTCAGAAGGAATGTCTACCAACTCCAGATTATTATGAACAGCTCTAGCAGGCATTCTGTTTTCATTTAATTTAATATAACAATATTTACAAATACGTTGATCGGAACCCAAATCAAAACAATTTTCTACCAACAAATAAGTTGCAAAATCCTTCCACTCATTATTATTTACCTTTTCGCTTTTTACATATAAATCAACTAATCTAGTCTGATGCTTATAATGAGTTCGTCGACAACACACACAACTAAAATTTGGCCTTTCACTTGATTTCACCTTAAACTTGGAAATTTCCTGGTCAAACTTTTCTGTACTGTGTCAATTTCTACACTGTCCTCTTTTTCATCAAAATAACAAAACTCAATTTCTTCACAAATGTTCTTCACATCTAATTCAGATCCATGCAAAAGAGCACTGTTTAACAGTTTAAGCTTAAGTGCTGGACTTTTTGCATAATACAACCTTCTCACTAATTTCCTCATTTTATTATGTTGCACTGCTAACATCCTGAAATGATGAAAAACACTCTGACATACTTTTCTAGAAAGACAAGCCAGTGAATGCCCATGCAAACCTGTGTTTTCTCTCACTCTGCAAGGATCTAAGTCTTGCAACATCTTCATTTTCTGTTTTAGACTTTTCTTACTATATGTACGTAAGAAATTACGCAGCAAATCGATTGAATCCTGTCGCACACTACAAATACTACTACACTTCCAAGTGTACACTGGACCCTTAGTACGTCTCCCTAAAACTTCATCAGCTAACACCTCTTCTGCATCTCTAGACACAAGTTTCTCTTTTTCAATCGGACAACCGTCTTTCACCTCATATGCTCGACCACTGGTGTCAACTGCATGCACCAAAACATTCTCCTGGAAGTAACTCTCCTCATTAAAAAATGGCTCACAACTTGAACTATGCATCCATTCTCCAGAAAAAACTTCACAAAAATTAGTCCGATTAATTATTCTTTTGCATCTACTGTTTGATTTGAAAACATCAATTGCCTTGTTAAGTATCCTATTTCTATTGATTACTAAAATAAATATTTTTTTCTTCACTTCAAAAGCCTGATCAACAATCTTTTCTACACTTTTCTTTTTCTTGTAAAAAGCAGCTCTCTGTTTACCTTTCTTAACATTTTTTAACAAATTTAAAACTACCCTATTGCGAAACATTCGTCTATGAATGTCCCTAAATTGGTTTTGCCTTCTATTCCTATACATACTGTTCTCTCCTGCTCCAGTAGTAACATTTTTGCGGGGCCTCTCCTTCCTTTTCAAATTTGCTCTCTCCTTCTGTATATTCACATTTCCATTAAAACATTTTTTTGATCTACATATGTTCCGAAAAAAAGACTTAGTTGTCTTACCAGGAGCTTTTTTTGTGTTTTTTGAAGTATTTGTTGTAGGGGAGTGCTTTAATTCCATTGCTGTTTTTGATTTTTTCCGCTTGGCATCTTTCCTTCTCCTCTGCCTTGAGGGCATATTTCCTTAGTATTGAAATCTTGATTTCAATCTGTGGTAAAGAAAAAAATAACACATTATAGACCACTATTACCAAACAACAAAGCAATGACAATAAGCAAACGATATAAACACTAGTTTACAACATATCTAACTTTATACCACAGCAACTATGTAACTAGGAGTAAGACAGAGAAAAAGAGCTAGAGGGAGTAACACAAAGAGACAGAGAGAGTCAGACAAAGAAACAGGTAGAGGGAGTAAAACATAGAGAAGGAGTAAGACAGAGAGAGTGTATATGTTGTAAGACAGAGAAAGGATGTAATAGGGAGAGGGAGTAAGTCAAAGAAAGGGAGAAAGGGAGTAAGTCAGAAAAAGGGTATAACAGGGTGGAAGACAGAGAGAGGGTGTAAGAGGATGTAAGACAGAGAGAGGGTGTTAGAAGGGGAGAGGATGTAAAAGAGACTAAAACGGAGAGAGGCTGTAAAAGGGAGAGAGAGAGAGTAAGTTTGAGAGAGGGTGTAAGAGGAAGTAAATCAGAGAGAGGATGTAACAAGGAGTAAGTCAGCCAGAGGGTGTAACAGGAAGAGAGGAAGAGAATAACAAAGTCAGAAAGAGGAAGAGAGGGTGTAAAACAGACAAAAGGTGTAATAGGGAGTAAGTCAGGGAGAGAATGTTACAAAGAGAAAGGTTGTAAGACGGAATAAATCAGGAGGAGGATGTAAGAGAGAGTATGACTTACAAATTGCTGTAAAAAAGAGAGAGAGGGAATAAATTAGAGACAGGGTGTAAGAGAAAGTAAGTCAAAGAGAGAGTGTAAGAGAGTGTAACACAGAGTCAGGATGTAAAAAGGAATAAGTCAGAGAGAGGGTGTTAGAAGGGGACAGGTGGAAAAATAGAGTAAGTCAGGAAGAGAATATAATAGAGACTAATACATTCTTGATAATGCTTGGTAAAGAAATGTTGGTGCATAAAGGAATTGTATTTTGTAAATGAGTGAGGTTTCAGTAGTGTAATGAAATGCTTATACATATGACCTGTGCTCTGCTTTGTAAATGTTATTTAAAAAAAGATTTCGGGCACATGAATTGGTTTTACATTATTGACAAGGATTAGATAGTATCTGCATGATTAAAAAAATATATTAGCACATTTCACAATCATGTGACCTGTGTTTCCTCAGATTAGTAAGCAGATTGTGCAGATGAGGTGAGGCCTGTCCAGGGGTGCAGAGGAGGTAAGTCCTGTGTCCAAGAGTACTGTGGACAGGACTCACCTCCTCTGACCCCTAGACAAGCCTCACCTCCTCTGTGCCCCCTGGACAGGCCTCAATCTATTGGGTATAATAGATGGTAACAGGATGCAGATGAGGTGAGACCTGACCAGGAGTGCAGATGAGGTGAGGCCTGTCCTGGGGAGCAGAGGTGGTGAGGCCTCCTAAGCCCCCCTCAGAAAACCTAGGGGGTCAGGGGGTCTCTACTGTGCCCCCTTTTACCCATTCCCAACATTGTTTGTCCTCCATCTTGTGTCTCAATTGTACCGAAACACAATATGGAGAAGTTAATTTACATAAAAACCACTGGAGAGACTTTCACCAAATATAGAGTAGGCCCTACTACATACCAGTCCCTACTATTTTCCCAAATTTGGTGGAATTCCATTGAGTCATTTGGGCTGTAGCCCTGTCTAAATATCCTGAGGTAAATTACATGACAAAAACACATATGAAAGTGTTAGAATTTACAACCAATTAAAATGTTACTTTCGTTTTGTATTTTTATGTGCTGACATTTGATTGGTTATGTACATGAATATATATGAAAAATGAGAGGGAAACACGGCCATTTTGACTAGTACTACCTGAGGTACATTTATAAAGGATTTTCTCTCAAAACTTCAACTGCTTTCTGAAAGGTAAGTTGTTAATTTGTAAGGGGAACTATGTTGTGCACTTTAAGTTAATTTTGAAAAACGTTTTCTGTTAGTTATTTACTATCCCTCTGTTATAGTTATAGATTGAGATAGGCTTCTCTGTTATAGTTATGGATTGAGTTAGGCTTCTCTGGTATAATTATGAATTTACTTAGGCTTCATCACATGCACTTTTTTATATTTCTACTTCCTGCCTGATACCATACACTGCCCAAAGATAACTTCACTGTTAAAAACTCAGAAGTACCTCTCTGAACTTAAACCCAACAGTGCCCTAACTCTACTGATATAGTTATTTTTTATGCAATTTACAGCAAGAAAATGGAAGGTAAACAAGAGACCATCAATATTTCTTTTGAAATTACGGATGAGATTCTTCAAGAAGATTTTCTTGACTTGGATTTCATGGATGAGTCTCTGGACCAAGAATTCATTGACTGTTTAGAAAATATTGAATCATGCAATCAAAATTTTGAGGAGATTCCAGATAATCAGATGTTGGAAGTTTTATTAAATTATGAAAATTCTGAACAATATATTTATATTTAATAAATAAAAATTGTTTGAGACATTATTCATTTTTATATGTAATTCATGAAGTAGTACCAAAATGATTATAATATAAAGTGAGACTTACAGTATACTGTGCAACTTTTTTGTGTTACATAGTACGTTTACTCATAGTTACTTCCTTTCTCCCACTATATTATCTCCAATGTGTATTTGACATCTCTTTTTCATCTCCTGCCTCCTTTCTCTCACTGTCTGTCTCTAATGCACCATATCACCGCCAATTTTGTGTAGATTCAGAAGAGAGTAAAATTTAATACTTGAAAACATCATAAGGGAGCAGGGTAGACTACCCATGATCCCCTAGGCCTTCTCAGGGAGTGCTTAAAGGATCTGTTTCTGCTTTCCTGACAGACTATGGTATGGATTCCATATACCACAATAACTTCTGTAACAACATGCAAGATATCTACAGAGGAGACGGTGTACATTGAATTTAAGACGCTGCATTGGTACCTACATGTTGGTACTTAAATCACCCACACAACACAACAACTCTATTCAGAGCTACCCTACCTCTAGGCACTTTAAATTATTATTTTACTGTTTCACTGGGTTTTCCCCATGGTACGCCCCCGCGAAAATCAATTTTTTTTTTTTGCCCCGCGGGGCCCTTTTATGGCCCCCACATCAAACCTAGGGGGTCAGGGGGGGTCTACCCTGTCCCCCTTTGGTCATTTCCCCCTTTGTTTTTGCCACCTCTTGTGTCTCGATCCTACCGAGACACAAGATGGCGGCCGCTCCGGACTGTTTGGAATGTTGACAGACACCCGAGAGCCAATCAGCTTTCCGCTCGCGAACTTGCGTAGGGCGCTGGAGCGCGCCCCGGTGCGCGTACCGGGGCGCGCATATATATATATATATATTTTTTTTAACTTAAATTACTCAAAATCCACTGGAGCACATATCTTGAGGCATAGCAAAGGCACATCGGGCTACCAGTCCCCACACTTTTGCCAAGTTTGGTGGAAATCCATTCAGCCGTTCGGGCTAAAAGTGAGTCCAACCGCCCTATGGAAATTAACATGGGGAAAACATGTTTTGGGACCCCCCTTTTATCTCGGCCCCCGCTTGACGAATCCCCCCACACTTTCAGGGAAGGAGCGGAGCGGAGCTGGCCATTTTCTTGGAGAAATTCAGCCAATTCCGTCCATCAACGCCAAAGTCAATCAATCAATCAATCATATCACTTGTATAGCGCGCTACTCACCCGGAGGGTCTCAAGGCGCTTGGGGGAAGGGGGCCGCTACTGCTCGAACAGCCAGGTCTTGAGTTGTCTCCTGAAGGCGAGGTGGTCCTGGGTCAGTCGAAGGTGGATGGGGAGGGAGTTCCATGTCTTGGCCGCCAGGTAGGAGAAGGATCTGCCTCCGGCGGTGGCTCTTCGGATGCGCGGTACGGCAGCGAGGGCGAGGCTAGCTGACCGTAGCTGACGGGTGGGCATGTGGAAGGTCATGCGGTCGTTGAGGTACTTGGGGCCCAGGTTGTGGAGAGACTTGTGTGCGTGGGTGAGGAGCCTGAACGTGATCCTCTTGTTGACGGGGAGCCAGTGCAGGTTCCTCAGGTGGCCGGAGATGTGGCTGCGTCGAGGGATGTCCAGGATGAGTCGGGCGGAGGCGTTCTGGATGCGTTGTAGTCTTTTCTGTAGCTTGGCTGTGGTTCCGGCGTAGAGGGTGTTTCCGTAGTCCAGCCGGCTGGTGACGAGAGCCTGGGTGACAGTCTTCCTGGTTTCGATCGGGATCCATCGGAAGATCTTGCGGAGCATGCGGAGGGTGTGAAAGCATGAAGAGGAGATGGCGTTGACTTGTCTGGTCATCAAGAGGGAGGAATCCAGGATGAACCCCAGGTTGCGTGCGTGGTCTGTCGGCTTGGGGGCGGTGCCCAGGGCTGGGGGCCACCAGGAGTCGTCCCAGGCGGAGGGTGATGGTCCAAGGATGAGGACTTCCGTCTTGTCTGAGTTCAGTTTGAAGCGGCTGTTCTTCATCCACTCGGCGACGTCTCTCATCCCTGGAGGCTGGTTCTGGCGGTGTCGGGGTCTCTGGTGAGGGAGAGGATCAGCTGGGTGTTGTCGGCGTAGGAGATGATGTTGACGTTGTGTTGGCGTGCGATGGCTGCGAGAGGTCTCATGTAGACATTGAAGAGAGTGGGGCTGAGTGATGATCCTTGCGGGACGCCGCAGATGGCTTCGGTGGCCTCGGAACGAAACGGGGGGAGGCGGACTCTCTGTGTTCTTCCAGCGAGGAACGAGATGATCCACTTCAATGCCTTCTCTTGGATGCCAGTGTTGCTGAGGCGCAGGACTAGGGTGTGGTATCAGACAGTGTCGAACGCGGCGGAGAGGTCCAGGAGGATGAGTGCCGCTGTTTCCCCGTTGTCGAGAAGGGCTCGGATGTCGTCGGTGGCTGCGATGAGGGCGGTCTCGGTGCTGTGGTTGGCTCTGAAACCGGACTGCGAGGGGTCGAGGGATCCATTCGTCTCGAGGAAGGCGGCAAGCTGTCTGTTGGCGGTCTTCTCGATGACTTTGGCAGGGAAAGGGAGGAGCGAGATGGGGTAGAAGTTTTTGAGGTCGGTGGGGTCCGCTGTTGGTTTCTTCAGTAGGGCGCTGAGCTCGGCATGCTTCCAGCTCCCCGGGAAGGTGGCGGTGTCGAAGGAGGTGTTGATGACGTCTCGGAGTTGGGGTGCGATGGTGGAGTCGGCCTTGTTGAAGACGTGGTGGGGGCAGGGGGCAGTCGGAGATCCAGAGTGGATGGTGTTCATCATGCGGGCTGTGTCTTCGGTGGTTACTGCGGCCCAGGTGCGAAGGGTGGCGGTGGGGTGCGTTGGTTCGGCGGTTGGGTGCGAGGATGGTGCTCCGAAGCTGTTGTGGATGTCGGCAATCTTGCGGTGGAAGAACGAGGCGAGGGAGTCGCAGAGATCTTGTGAGGGGGTGATGTTGTTGTTGCCGGTGCTGGGGTTGGAGAACTCCTTGACGATGCTGAAGAGTTCCTTGCTGTCTTGGGCGTTGTTGTCCAGTCGGTCCTTCAATGATTTCTTCTTGGTGGTGCGGATGAGCTGGTGGTGCTTGCGGGTCGCGTGCTTGAGGGCGGTCATGTTGTCAGTGGTCCGGTCGAGGAGCCAGGCTTTCTCGAGGGTGCGGCAGGTCTTCTTGGAGTCCTTGAGTTCGTCGGTGAACCAGAGGACCTTCTTGCTTCTGGGTTTGCTGGGAGGGTTCTTCAGTGGTGTGAGGTCGTCGGTGCAGGCGGTCAGCCACTGCGTGAAGTTGCGGGCTGCTTCGTTGGGGTCCGGTGTGCTGGCAGGTGGGTTCTGTCTGAGGGAGGTGGTGAGCTGGTCGGCGGTGATCTTGCTCCAGCTTCTGTGAGGAACCTGTTGCGGGTGGTGGTGGGTAGTGGTTTTTCTGAAGCCTAAGTGGATGCAGCTGTGGTCGGTCCAGTGAAGTCCGGCGGAGTGGCTGAAGGAGAAGTGCTTGCTGGATGAGAAGACAGGGTCAAGCGTGTGGCCGGCGTAGTGGGTGGGGGTGTTGACCAGTTGCTTGAGTCCGAGGTTGGCGAGGTTGTCCAGCAAGGTGACGGTGTTGCAGTCCTTATTGTTTTCCAGGTGGAAGTTGAGGTCCCCTAGGAGGATGTAGTCGGCGGAGGGGAGGGCGTGTGGGCTGATGAAGTCCGTGATGTCTTCGCTGCATTGCGTGCGTGGTCCCGGGGGCCGGTAGATGAGGGTGCCTCTGAGGGTAGTCTTTGGGTCGGTGTGAATCTGGAAGTGGAGGTGTTCGGCGGCGGCGAAGGTGTCGTCGGCGTCGGCGTCGGACGTGATGCGGATGGTGTTTTTGTGGACGTTGGCGATGCCTCCCCCAGTCTGGTTGATGCGGTCCCTCCTGGTGATCTTGTATCCATCCGGGATGGCGATGGCGATGTCGGGGGCTGAGGAGGCGTTCATCCATGTTTCAGTGAGGAACGCGACGTCTGGTGATGTTGTGTCGAGCAGGTTCCAGAGTTCGACGGGGTGTCTGTGGACGGAGCGGGTGTTGAGCAGGATGCACTTGAGGTCGCTGCTGGGGTTTGGCTTGGCGGGCGCGGTGCATGTTCGGAGGCAGGTGAACTTGCAGGTTGTGTAGGTGAAGGGTCCGTGGAAGCGTTTCGGGGCGGCCCGGCAGCAGGCGGGGTTCCGGCCGGCATTGAGTGCGTTGAGGGCGGCGGCGTCGTAGGTCTGTCGGGTCGTCTTGCGTCGGTGGGGGCCAGGGGTCCGGGCGCTGGGCGCGGTCCAGGCGTGGACGGGTGCAGACGGGCTTACCTTTGGCGCGCCTTCAGCGCACAATCGGCGCGCCCGCTGCGCGTCCGTGCGGTCGCCATTTATGGCGAAGTGGGAGGGAGGGAGGAGCAGCTGGGAGGCGGGAGCGGGGAGGGCACAGAACACAAAGGGGGCGTGGCCGATAGCACGGCGGCGGGAAGCGGGGAGCGGGGCGGGCAGGCACAGGGGTCAGAGAGGCAGGACAACAGCACAGGCTATAACAACAAATCAATAACAGTAAATGGGAAATAAAGAAATGTTAGCAAGATGCGGGGGAACAAAAAAGTAAACAGATTACAATCAGCAGTACACGCAATTACGGCGGGGGGCGGGGTCCGCCAGGCAGGCACAGCGAGGCTGCGGGCAGCAGCGGGGGGAGATACACACACAACAGCTGGTGGCCGTGCGGCACGGGGGTGTCCTGAGAACAGTTATTCCCAATAGAATGTTGCGGATTTCCTATGGAAACTAGGTCCTAACTATAACTACCTACTGGCGACCGCCAGTAGGTAATATATATATATATATATATATATATATAAACAGCAGACCCCTCCGATAGGAAAAGGAAAGAGGCCACACAGGGAAACCTTCGGGAGCCATTTAATGAAGACAGCAAAGCATAATGCATTTCGGTACTCATAACCTTCCTCAGATGCTGCTGCTACCGTGATGAAACTCCACCCACGCCTTATGAGTGTCCTGCCTTGCCCTCATTGGAAGGTAAGTTACGACCCCTAGTCACCTGATCTTATTTTCAGGAATGTAGTCCATAGTGGCACTTCATGTCCCAGCAACCATTGCGCCCAAGTGGATGCTGCGTGGAAAAGGGGTCACTGTTCAGGGAAAAGGCGCTGCAAATTCAAATGGAGTGTCCCGGTAAAAATGAAAGTCTCAGGCTCCCTTGGGTTCCCTTAATACTCCAACCTCGTGTGATGGCGTCCGCTCGGCTATTAGTCGACAATACAGTGATTGTAGCTCCTCGTGCAGTCACGGGCTGCCACTGGCAGTGGTCCATAGCTTCTTCCACATTTGAGGTGGGCAGGAGTTATTCGATACCTCAAAAAAGTGAAAAATGCCGAAAAACAGCAGATGCCAGCATTCTCCTGCCACTTGATGGAGCGGAGCCTCTTGCGCGCCTCTGGCATGCACGCAAATAGAATATGAACAGCAGACCCCTCCGATAGGAAAAGGAAAGAGGCCACACAGGGAAACCTTCGGGAGCCGTTTAATGAAGACAGCAAAGCATAATGCATTTCGGTACTCATAACCTTCCTCAGATGCTGCTGCTACCGTGATGAAACTCCACCCACGCCTTATGAGTGTCCTGCCTTGCCCTCATTGGAAGGTAAGTTACGACCCCTAGTCACCTGATCTTATTTTCAGGAATGTAGTCCATAGTGGCACTTCATGTCCCAGCAAGCATTGCGCCCAAGTGGATGCTGTGTGGAAAAGGGGTCACTGTTCAGGGAAAAGGCGCTGCAAATTCAAATGGAGTATCCCGGTAAAAATGAAAGTCTCAGGCTCCCTTGGGTTCCCTTAATACTCCAACCTCGTTTGATGGCGTCCGCTCGGCCATGAGTCGACAATACAGTGATTGTAGCTCCTCGTGCAGTCATGGGCTGCCACTGGCAGTGGTCCATAGCTTCTTCCACATTTGAGGTGGGCAGGAGTGATTCGATACCTCGAAAAAGTGAAAAATGCCGAAAAACAGCAGATGCCAGCATTCTCCTGCCACTTGATGGAGCGGAGCCTCTTGCGCGCCTCTGGCATGCACGCAAATAGAATATAAACAGCAGACCCCTCCGATAGGAAAAGGAAAGAGGCCACACAGGGAAACCTTCGGGAGCCGTTTAATGAAGACAGCAAAGCATAATGCATTTCGGTACTCATAAACTTCCTCATATGCTGCTGCTACCGTGATGAAACTCCACCCACGCCTTATGAGTGTCCTGCCTTGCCCTCATTGGAAGGTAAGTTACGACCCCTAGTCACCTGATCTTATTTTTAGGAATGTAGTCCATAGTGGCAGTTCATGTCCCAGCAAGCATTGCGCCCATATATCGCCACAACGCTTTATTTTCTCTGCATCTTAGCAGCTCCCCGTGTGGAAAAGCAATGCCGGCTCCAGAAGGACGCGGGGAGCCGGCCAGACCGTGGGGGGATTGGGTACCCCCCACGGTCCCCAATGGAGAGGGCCAGCCCAGGGGAATGCGGTTCCAGGGGCTACAGGTGGCCCAGGAGGGCCACGTGGCTCCCCTCCCCAAAATGTTAAATACATTTTTTTTTAAGAACAAAGGCTGGCCCCGGGGGGGGGGGTCCCCGGGGCCATAAATGGCATAAGGAGGGGGGCAAGGCAGGCCACGCAGCCCCCTTCCCAAAATTGTGAGAAAGAAAATAATGGGGGCAGGCCCTGAGGGATGGGGTCTCCAGGGTCAAGATTATTAGGAAAAGAAGGGGGGCCACACAGCCCCCTTCTTACAAAAAAACAAAAAAGTACCGGCATCGCGCAGGAGGCCATGCTCCCTCCTTTGAGCACTCTGCACACGCGCACCCTGGCACCCTAGGGACCATTAGGATTCAAGGGGACTTAATCTCTCAACTTAGAATGGCCACAGGGCTCGTTTACACAGTGGGGAAGGGAGGGGACGGGGCCTGAGGTGACGTGTGGAAACACGCCCTATGACGCGTTTTAAGTTGGGGAAATAATTCCGCTTCAATCCTGAAGGCCCATGGGGGCCAACTAGTCCACCAGGTGCTTCCAGTAAGCGCCACTGCGCTGCATTGCAGAGAGATGGTCCAGGCAGTACCCATATTCTCTGCAACGCAGCTATGTGGTGCTAACTAGAGATACCTGATGGCTAGTTGTACCCAGGGGATACTCAGGATTCAAGGGGACTGTATCCCCAAAATTAAAATTACCACAGGACGTGTTTGCACACGTCAGCTCAGCCCCCCCGCCCTTCACCAGTGTGCAAACACGCCCTGCGGCGCATTTTAAGAGGTAGTTTTAATCCCCCTGCCCTTTTATATACTAGAGCTTACAGAGGAGGACATGCTAATAACAGGGGTACATCACATCTAGATACTACTAAGGATTTTAATTGACTCTCTGAACTACGCATTGGAACCTACTATAGGTGTTTGATGAAAGCTCGATGTGACTACACATCCCAGCATGCTGTATGAAGCAATTAATTACGTATTGAACCCATGAGGGGTTTCAACTAATGAATGAATGAATGAATATACAAGTTATAGAGCGCTAACTTAGCCCTAATGCATCAAGGCTCTGGAGTACAGAACAATATGCAGGTAGACTAGGAAACACTCAAACCAGCCCCTCAAGGGAACAGCCAGGTCTTTAAAGACTTTCAGAAGAGAGTACAGTGATCTTTGACCTGAGAATTCATCAGGAATAGAGTTCCATAAGTTGGCCGCAGCAGTTGAAAAAGCTCCCCCACCACATCTCAACCTTTTAAACCTTGGGACAATGAGGTTGCTGACCTGAAATTTCTCATGGGGACATAATGCTGAAATAAGGTCCTGATGCCCACTGGGCCAAGGCCATATTAGGCATTATGAGTGAGGCAAAGAGCTTTAAACATGATACTGCGCTCCATAGGCAGCCAATGTAGTGAAAGAAGGGAAGATGAAACAGTGTGGTGTTTAGGAAGGTCCATCACCAGCCTTGCAGCGGTGTTTTGCACCAGCTGCAGGCGCCCCAACTGTCCTTTGTTAATGCCCAAATACAGGGCATTGCAATAATCCAATCTGGACAGTATTAGTGCAACTACAACTTGTTTTCGAGCTGCAAAAGAGAGGAACCGTGAGATTTTCCTAATGAGCCTAATCAACCCAAAGCAGGTAGCCACTATCCTGGAGACCTGCAAGTTCAAAGAAAGGGAGTTGTTGACCACCACTCCCAGGTTTTTACCATGAGAGACGGGGATAGGACATGACCCAGGGAGTCGGGTCACCACTCCCCTGACCACGTGTCCCTCTTATCACCAAAGATCAGAACCTCTGTCTTCTCGCCGTTCAATTTTAGATAGTTTTGTATCATCCATGACGAGACTACTTGCATGTAAAATTTCGAGCTGAGTCACTGACATTGTGAGTGATGGACACCATAATTTGAGTGTCGTCTGCATAAGACAACACCTCCAACCCAAACGATTCCACCACCCTTGCAAGTGGGGCTACATAGATGTTAAATAGTGTAGGGCTCAAGGAAGAGCCCTGAGGCACTCCGCAAACAAGGGGGCAGAATCCGAGTAGAAGCTTCCCAGTTTTACCGTTTGAGATCGGTCCCTAAGAAAGGAGGTGAGAAGATCTAAGGCAAAGCCCCCAATACCTATCTCCCTGAGACATTCCACAAGTCTCAAGGGGGACAGGGCATTGAACGCTGCAGTAGGTTCAAGTAAAACTAGTAAAAAACTGGTATGTCCCGCATCAACCTGTGACCTGATGTTATTAAATACCGCAGTGAGGGCAATTTCTATGCTGTGGCAGCTTCTAAACCCATGTTGAGAGCCATCCAGAATTTGGTGGTCCCTCAAATAGGCACTTAGATGGGAGTTCAGGTGGGATTCCAGAATCTTAGCTGGAACCGGCAGGAGAGAAATTGGACGAAAATGTTTAAGTTCTATCGGATCCAATGAGGGCGTTTTAGCAGTGGCATAAACACTGCCGCCTTCCACGCCAGGGGATATTAACCATCTGAGATCGCTGAATTAAGGAGTGTGGTAAGGTGTGGGATAATGGCTGATTTAGCGGTTTTAAGAACCTTCAAAGGACAGGGATCCATAGGTGATACTGACTTAACTTCTTCTAAAAGGTGCTCTACAGTTTCGGGAGATAGCTTAGGAAAGGCAAGTAAGCTGGGAGGCACCATCAGTATGCAGTATAAATAGCTCTCCAATACGTACAGGCGAAATGCCTCTGATGAAGTGATACGTTGGCCACAGAAACGCGTCAGGCAATAAAACAAACTTAGATGGCTGGGGCGGGCTGAACCATTGTGCCGGATGGCAGATGCACTGTCGAGTGCATCTTGAAAAGCTTCGGCCTTTGTCGGACAATATATATATATATATGTACATCAAAACAATACCCTTTCAGGCATAGAGTGATGTACAAATTATGCAAAAAAGAGACAGAGAACTCTGGGTAATTGTCAAGTTTCGGTGGAAAGCAGCTACTATATAAAGCACTCTCGACACCAGCGAGACTCTAAATTTGCTCACCAAAAATATCTGCTATTCTATCAAAATCTTTAAGCATAGGATTATGTAGTATTCTGGTATCTTGTATCCTAATAATGTATTGCCTAGTATCTCCTTCTCTACCCCAGCTTGTGGAATATTCCAGCGATGATGTATTGTAGAATGTTGGGACTCTGTGGGGCTGGAGATGACAGTTAGCTTTGGGGTGAGCATCAAGCTAGATGTTCCTGGTGGGGCCTTATTACCATCTTAACTGCTTAATTATAAATAAACATCTTTAAATCATCATCAGCGTGGACATCATCACTACAAAATTTATGGCGACGAGGACTACAAGAAACTACGCGTAAATCAAAGTACAAGCGACGCAAGAAACCTCTAATCTACGTCTAAAGAGCTGCTAGCGCAATTTTAAGCTACTAGACATGACGCAGATTTCAGCAAGAAGCCACAACAAACGTGAGTTAAATGAAACTACAGAAAAAAAACTAAGGAACATAAAAAGCCAAGAACCATGGAGCCACCAAGAGAAAATCAGCACGCTTTGAAGCCCCACCAGTGTCCCCCAGATCGGACAGCCCTGCCCAAGCGTGTTGTACATGGCTCACATGGACACTCAACAAAAGTAAGCAAGTTTTTATTCCTTTATTGGTATCTGCTATAAATAAAAAGAAACCTGCGCAGAGATATTTTGAAAAAGACATTCTGCTTCAGCTAAAACGTATTATTCAGTGATTAAATAATTAGCACAGTGCGGAGATAGAAAGGGGCAAGGTTTTTGCCATTTCTACAGCAAAGTTCTAAAGCATGAAGAAAAAAACTTCACAATATTTTGGGTACTAGGGTGGCTGTGACAAGAGCCTAATTGCGTTGGTTGTGTTCTCAGGGTTGCTAAACATAAGACCGGATGCAGAGTTTCAGGTTACTTACAAACACCCTTTTGCTTTCATCTGTACAGTGCACTCCATCATTTCTATAAATTCCATGCATGTCAAAACGCAAATTGTTGTTATAGATACAGCCCAGGCCATGTGATGGTCTCTGTGGAATGCAGAAACAGTTTTATTAACATGTTTCCTAGCTTTGTTAATCTCTGGACAGAACTGGTTAGACCACTTCCATTTCTGTCTTTGGCATATGTTAGAGTACACCAATACAGTGTTAGGGAAAAGCATAATCAATTCAGCAAAGGTATCCTTCATTAGGAATTTCAGTGCTACTTCAGTTAATGTGCCTAGGTGATTGCCACCGCAGTGCATAATCATGAGGATGGTCACACGGACATTATAGTTAGGAATTAGAATTTAAAAAAACCTTATAAATTCACTGAAAAAAACAAGGTTTACAGGGCCGTTATAGTTAGGATATAGAATTTTAAAACCTTAGAAGTCACTGAAAAACACAAAGGTTACAGGGCCGTTATAGTTAGGATATAGAATTTTAAAACCTTAGAAGTCACTGAAAAACACAAAGGTTACAGGGATGTTATAGTTAGACTTAGATTTCACATGCACAAAACCATAGAAATTCAACAGTTAGCTAACTATAACTCACGCCCCCACAATGCACTGCTTATAACCTCACGTATTATATCACTCATGACATGATCAGTGACATCACTCATGATATCATCCAAAGACTCTCTGACGTACCCACTCACACCTCAATATAACCTTTCATACACCCACTCCAACTTCTACACTAGCAGTCTCAAAACATAGACACACTCATGCCAGTACTTTCACACCCACTTACTGATTCATCGGTCTACACACACATCTACTCAGTTACCCATACAGCCACTCATATACTAACTCACTTACTAATACAACCACTGATATATCCACTCATATACCCATACAGCCACTCACACACAGCCAGTCACTCATAGAGCTACTCACATACTCACTAACTCATAAAGCCACTGACAACCTCATACACTCATCCCTACAGGCAGTTGTACAGCCCCTCACACAACCACACAGCCAATGAGACACCCATACATGTACTCAAACAACCAATCACTCACCCACACCGAAACTCACATACCCACTCACACACCTATGAAACCACTTAGACACCAACTGACAGACAGATACAGACATTCACACAATTAGTCACTCGCCTATACATTCACTGAGACACTTAATTATTCACTTATACAGTTACTCACACAATCCAATTAGGCATTCATACACCCACTGATTCAACAATACACCTTGGAATGTATATTTAACGCTCATAAACTTTAAAAAAAACACTCACAGTCGCTGGATGATGTCATCAAGGATTCATCAGTGATGTAATTTGAGATATCATCAGTGATGTCACTGACCATGTCATGAGTGATGTAGTATGTGAGGTCATAAGCAGTGCATTGCGGGGATGTGAATTTTAATTACCTCGGCTAACTCTAACGGCTGAATTTCTCTTGTCTGTGCATCTGAAATCTAAGCATAACTATACTGGAAATAAAATTCATCTGCCAAGCATATTCCCCCTGAGTGTGCACTTTACTTCAGGTTTGCAATTAATCTTACAGTCCGGCGTATATATATATATATATATATATATATATATATATATTATAAATTGCTGGAAATATGGACATTGGTCTGATTCCTACGAGAGAGGTGCATATGAAATTGGATATTACGGCAGTGGCGAGGGAATTCCCTTATTGTTCTTTACTCATCATGCAGGGGAATCTCTTTTGCAGCAAAGGGGACTGTGTATTTTCAATATCTATGTGACATTTTAATAACAAACACTCATTTTGAATCGCAGTCAATGAAGGAAAAAAGGAATTATTTACCTATAATTCGATCTGTGATGGTAACTCAAGCACTGTGAAATGCTGTCTTTTGATAAAAACACACACAGACATGGCTGGCATTAACAGTGACTATCAAGAAAGATGGCAGCAGTCCTCTTTAGTGTGCAAATATTAATCATCCAATAGGAATGTTATCACTGATCTTAAAAGTATGATTGTAATACTACATCATTTGATTGCTGGTACTGAGGAAGGCGAAAGCTGAAATGCGTATACTGGCATTAAAGGAGTATTGGAATGTTATACCATGAGTGCACTGTGTTTGTCCTTTGGGATTGTTTAATGCAGATATCGTGGGCTCACCACCACATTGCGGAGGCACCCACCCTGAGTGCAATCGAGCTGCAGGTAAACTTTGTGAATGTATGTATGTATATATATATTCACTGAAAAAAACATAGGTTATACACCATATATAGTTAGGAATTAGCATTTAAAAAACCTTATTTTACTCACACAAAACCATTGAAATTCCATATATAGTTAGTTGCACTAACTATATATCGCGCACCCGCAATCCACTGCTGATGATGTCACATATTACATCATTCATGACATGGTCAGTGACATCACTGATGACATCACTGATGACATCTCAAATGACATCACTGATGACATCACTGATGACATCTCATTTGACATCAATGACCACATCACTGATGATATCATTCATGTGACAATACAATGCATCTCCTCACATTTTAATATAACCTCTGTTTCACCCAGTGTTAAATACAGAGTATAATTTTTGAAACCATTGACACACCAATACTAGTTACTACATATGTACTCACTGATTCCTACGTCTACACACACATTCACTCATTCACCCATACAATCATTCATACATACAATCACTCATCTTTACAACACTATCATATGCACTCATACACCTATACAGACACTCACACTCTGCCACTCATCCATGGAGTTACTCACACACCTAGTCAGTCCTGTAAAGAATCAATCACACTTCCATTTTCTTGTCTATACAGTTAAACATAGAGCACCTTACATTTTCAAACATATACTAACACATACTTACCTTGTTATACAATCATTGATATAAGTACACATTGATCTGCACAGAGTCACACACCTCCCAGCCAGCCACACACACACTCAGTCTCCCATACAAATACTTGGACAATCAATCAATAACCCATATAGTTACTCATATAGCTACTGATCAACACATGCAGCAGTTTACAGAACAACAGACATAATGATGCACAAATTAAGACAGTTTAGTCACTAACCCATGCACTCAGTGAGATACATTTAATCACTCACTCATACAGTCAGTCATGCACCTACTAAATCCTTCGTCCAGACACTTATACATCCACTCATTCTTCAATATGTAAGACATATTTAAACTTTACAGAAACATAAAATCACTGGATGTTGTTATCAGTGATGTCATCAGTGATGTCATTTGAGATGTCATCAGTGATGTCATCAGTGATGTCACTGACCATGTCATGAATGATGTAATATGTGACATCATCAGCAGTGGATTGCGGGTGCGCGATATATAGTTAGTGCAACTAACTATATATGGAATTTCAATGGTTTTGTGTGAGTAAAATAAGGTTTTTTAAATGCTAATTCCTAACTATATATGGTGTATAACCTATGGTTTTTTCAGTGAATTTTCAAGGTTTTGTAAATGCTAATTCCTAACTATATATGGTTTATAACCTATGGTTTTTTCAGTGAATTTCAATGGTTTTTTAATAGCAAATATCTATAGCTGTAAAATGTATTCTTATTTAAATCCAAAAATATATTTTATATGTTTATTAATAATTTTTTTTAAATATTTTTTTTGTTTCGCTCCCGGTCCGCGGACCGGGAAGCTTCCCGTTAGCTCAATTTGATGCCGCGACCCGGTCCGCGAACCGGTAAAAAATCAACATAGTGACGGTATCTCGTTGCCGCGTAATGCGTCTTATGACGTACTGCGTTAGCGCACCCGGAAGTGCCCCGGGGCGCGGACCGAGGCGCGAAACGCAGCTCCCCGGAAGCGATCCGCGGCGCTTCGCGAAAACGCAACGTATCGCGTTGCCGCGTAATGCGTCTTGTGACGTACCGCGTTAGCGCACCCGGAAGTGTCCCGGGGCGCGGACCGGGGCGCGAAGCTTAGCGACCCGGAAGCTAACCGGGGCGCGTTCCGCAGCGCGTAACATGAGCGTGAGAGGTCATGTGACTTGTTAATAAAACTTTTCATTGGTTCATTTCACTTTTGGTTTCATAATGATGTAAGGCTAGGTCAGGTGACCTAAAAATAACACTTTTCATTGGTTGAGAAGTATTGTTTTTCCCAAATGATGAAAACCCCTCCTTCTTTCCTCACTCTGACTTTCATCATTGTGAGAGGAAGACCTATTTTGCTTGTTGGAAAATGGCTTCATTGGTAGCTTCAGCTGGTGGACCCCCACCACCACCTCCACCTCCTCATGGGAAGAGAGGACCACCTCCCCAGGTCATTACCAACACTGAGGAGGAAGATGAAGAAATGGATGAGGAGGGAGAAGAACCACAGTTCTTAGAAGAGGTGCCCCGGGTTTCCAGAAAGAAAGCCAGTTTCATCTGGCAGTTTTATTCGATCCCTCGTGGCCAAAAAAAAGTCAATGCGAGGTATGTCACCTGCCGCATATGCAAAGAACAATTGTCCAGAGGGACGGACAAAAAATATAGCTATGGAAATCACACAATGCACAGGCACATGACAAGGAAGCATCCACTAAATTACAGCCGGGCGGAAATAAGGGATATGCTTGACAATCCAAGACCAACTCCTGTGGCCAGACCAACAATACCGATTTCTCTAACACCAGAAGAGGCACGGGAAACTGTGCCAAATATTCAAGAAAATTTTGGGCACATGATTCACTTATGTATGCACTGTCGTGCATTATTAGCTTGTGGCAACATGAGCATCAATGCACTCAACCTGGCGTATGAACACCATGATTGCCCTAACCGCCCCCAGTAATTTTTTTTTGCTCCTGTTGAGCCCTTTTCAACGCCTGTTTTTTGTTGTTTCCCCCCCCCCCAAAAAAAACCAAAAAAAATATAAAATTGTTCAAAAAATACAAAAAAAACAAAAAATGTTCAAAAAATAAAAAAATATATAAAACAACAAAAATATTTAAAAAAAAGTTCTTTTCAGAACTACCTTCCCTTTCAAAAAAAATTGCTAGAATGTTTAGCACTCTGGCAAGCTCTATTTCTTTTGGTTCGCTCCCGGGTTAGCTTCCCGGTACGCGGACCGGGAGCTAACCAAAAAAAATTAAAAAAAAAAAAAGTGTAAGTATAAGGAAAGTAAACAGAGAGTGATGTTAAAAGAAAGACAGCTATAGGGAGTAAAGAAGAGATACTGTTTAATAGATCTATTTACCGAAGAAAAGACAGAAGAGGGTATAATTGTGAAAAACAAAATAGATAACGAAGTGAAAGAAAAAAAAAGAGAGTATAACATTAACAAAGAAGAGTTTCTTGGAGAATGTGAGTGAATGTTCAAAATAAGATTAAAACATGAGGAATAACAGAGAGAAAAAATAGAAAACAGAAAACAAAAAATAACAGAAAAAGATTAATTGAAACAGCAAAGAAATGTAAGTAACATAGAGCCATATCATCAACATATGCAATAAAAGTTTTGCAGCTTTTATCGGCAGAAATATGTCGCTAAAGCTGCTTTTGTGGCAGAAAACTGCCGCTAAAACCACTTTTGCACCAGTTTTCTGCCAATAAAAAGAGCAATAATTTTATTGGCTGTGTTCATAATATTCCCCTTAGTGTGCTTCAACTACACAGAGAAAGCATTATGAACAAGTAGTGATAGAGTGATCAGTCAAAGACACTAAGAGTAATAGAGACGGAGTGAGTGAACAAGAGTGAGGAACTATGAGAAGAGAGGGACTGAGGAAAAGAGTGGAAGGAGTTGAGTAAGTAGGTAATAGAGAAAGGAATGAGGAAAGTAGCAAAGGCAGGAAACTGAGGGTTAAAGAAATGAAGCTGTGGAACTAATAGTAGGTGAATGTGATAGAAATGTAACGAAAAGAATACAAAACATTTACCTTATAATTGTCGTTAAATTACTCACTTTTTGTTTTTATACTTTCAATCTGTGAAAGAGAGAACAAACATTTGAAAAATATTAAAACATGTATTTAAAAATTAGAAAAGACAAGGGAAAAGATTGAAGGACAAACAGTTTTTCAACAACTTTGACACTTACAGAAGCTTCTGCTTCTCCAGGCCCCCTACACAGTCCTAAAGATATACATTTTAAACTAACAGTATCTTGATGCAGATGAAGTGAGGCCTATCTTAAAACATGGTGCATCTTTTGCATTGCTGTTGTTTCAGAAAAGTGTCGCAAGACACTAAAATTTTAAATAATTGCTTCAGGATGCCAATAAGATGTCTACTATCCAGAGGTTTGTTTGAGGTGAGGCCTACTCAGGGTTGCAGATGAGATTTACACTTGTTGAAGAGTACAGAGGAGATAATACATGTGAAGGTCTACCAATGAAGTGAGTCATGTCCACTGCACTCTTCAACAAAGTCCAAACCTCCTATGTTTCCCTGGACAGACCTAAACTTGATCTGCACAATGTGATTCGTAATGATAGGAAACACAGGTGATGTAAATGAAATACGTGCAATTTATTTTGCTCATTTCACAATCACATCACTTGTGTTTCCTTTGCTTAGGTATCTCATTGTGCAGATGTAGTCCAGCATATGAAAGAATACGCAGAAGTGCAGCACTGCATGCAACAACTTTGACACTTACAGAAGCCTCACCTTCTCCATGCCTCCTACACAGTTCTACATATACATCATAAATGCAAACAGTACAGAATTAATTATACATGTTAAATGGTTTATTTTTGCTGTTCTCAGAATGTATCAAAATTCACTAAAAACAGTGACTTGAAGGTATTCATCATATAACAGCGGGGAAAAAAAACACAATCAAAATGATTGTGTTTAAAAAACCCATACAACATAAGAAATCAAAATTCAGAACTCCTTAAAGTTAACTTACTTTCCATGACGTCCAAGGATGTCCTATGAACAGCTTACACTCTTTTGTGCTGTTATTACTTTCAGCCCGCCACTTTCTGAAAGAAAATCTCCATCGTTTTTAAAAACACGTTACATGCAATAAATGACTTCTTGCTCTCTACCACAAGTTTCCACAAGGCCAAATCTGGTCAGAGCCATTTATAACTCTTGGATTTCTTGTAAGCCAATCCCGTCATTTGGCATATCCGCAACTTTCAGAATTAAAATGTTGAAGATCATTTTCACAATCCTGGAATAGTAATATCTTCCCCTTCTTGCACAGTCATGTTCTACATTTCCTATGACACTGATACTGCTTACTATGAAGCAGACTTACACTACCGCTATGACTACTACAATAATTTAATTCTCTACATCACTTTTAATCACAAAGCAATGTAAAACAGTAGACAGCATTGCATACTTACATTCCCTCTACTCCATGTTTTGATTGGCTGCTTCAATTAGCTTATAAAAAGAAACAGTTTTTCTGAACTCATTCAAAGTGCACGTATTTCTCCATGACGTCCAGTCCTATGGTTAGAAGTTATGTCTCTGAACTACACTTATCCTCAAGGCCAAATTGTGTAGGAGCCATTAGAACGTCTTGAAATTCCACAGAGCACATCCCGAGATTATTTCCCTAAAATTTTGGTTTTAAAAACACCAGGTAAGAGTTTTTAAGGTCATACGGCATTTTTTTTTTGAAAATTAAAACAGAATCATTGCAGAATGACCAGCCATTTCTACACTTTAAATAAGCTGTGTAATGTCCTGATGTTATTGAAGGGCCATCATGATATATAATTGCTGCAGTTACAAAAGTCCTTCCTGATATTGACAGCTGCGAAGCTACAAAATTTTTAATTAAAGTTGTCAATTTTGTTCCATCAGGCCTACATCGTTGGAACATTAAAATGACATACTGGCCATATGTTCGTATAAATAATGTGGACATCATTTCAGATTTACATTGGCTACACTCCATGTTGTGATCAGCTGCTTTTACTAGCTTATTAAAGGAGACTGATTTACTGTCTGGCAAAGTTAAATATATAAATCTTTCTGAGTCTACACTAGTAGTACTTGATACCATACAGTTCTCGCAGTCATGCTGCCATTGATAAGAAAGCCCAAACAGCTGATCTACATCTACACCTTCAGCATGTAATACATCAAGCATATACATTAAAAACTCCTGACAATCTTGCTGAATATTTTGAGAGAATTGTGTTTGGCCTGAACATCTGTCTAACAGATTTCGAATTTCAGACACACTTTCTATGTTTCTTCTATCAGTGCTACATTTCTCTAACACAGAATTTAACAAACTGCAAAATCTTTGATCAGAATTGACCACAATCTCTTCTTTTACATTTTCTAGAGAAAACAAAACATTAACCACTACATTAGCATAGCAGTTGACACCAGAACTGTTTTCAAATTGAAAACCAACAACATCTTCAACAGAATCCTTTTTGTTTCTGCTTGTAATTTTAGGTTCATCGACTTTTCGTCTTTTTGCTACAACCTCCCCAATATTGGTCACATTTCTTCGTTTCCGGCCTACCACACGTTTCTCAAACAAAGGATACTGAGGCAAATGTGGCGCATACTCTCTTCTTAACCTATTGTATTCCTTAACACAATCTAGATCAGCACAAATGTTTGTGACATCACACTCAATCAAGTACAATCCCGATAAAGTTCTAACTCGTGACAATGCCACATATGCCATACCCTCCTTGAACACGGAACTGCCAATATTCACCAATGCACTGTCTACACTTAAACCTTGCGATTTATGGATTGTCACCGCATATGCCAAGCAAACAGGAAACTGCTTACGGCGAACATATAAGTCTTTTACAAGCAAAAATCTAGCAGAGCAACGACCAATTAGCTGTACTTCCTCAATGCCATCAAATTTAATTTTTAAAAATTCAATTCCATCTCTATTTCTGTATTTTACAAAATCAACAACATTACCCATTGATCCATTTACCAGACCTCTTTCAACATGTAAATTCCTTCTTAAAATTATACGGCAGTTCAAGCACACATTCAGAGTCTTTTCAAAACCTGCAGTTTTAGATATACTCTTCTCTAATGAATCCAATTTTGTTTTCAGATTCTCAGACAAAATAATTGTTGATCCCATATGCTCTACTCTGTCAATAGCTTCCAGTTTCACAATCTCTTGCTTTTCTAAATGCAACATTTTGTTGTTGAATTTGGCACATTCTGCAAGAGTTGGCATCAAACATATTCCAGATTTCTTATCAGTAATTTTCTGAAAAATATTCTCAGGCACAACATCTTGTTCTGGATATAAATTTGACAGTAATCGTGCATGTAAAGCTTCTTTCCCATGCTCGGTCACTTTTCCAATTCTAACATCTTGTAGAATAGTCTTGTAAACTTCATCCTTCGCCTGACGCATATTTTCATGCAGTTCAGCATAATTGAAGTTTAACCATATATTGACGTTGCCAATGCTGCCTAGGCACTTCCTGGTATCTTCATGCGTGAGCATTTTGAACACAGGTTGCCCTTTCACTGGTGTCAGCTGCAGAAGATCTCCGAAAACAATGATGTGTTTGCCACCAAATAACACATCATACTCTGTTTTGAGAACTTCTTGCATCCTCAAATGCACAAAGGCAAGCATGACATTGGAAACCATGCTTACTTCGTCAATGATAAGAAGTTTCATTTTCCTCAAGATTCTTGAAACTTCAAAACAAGCATCTCCAGATAGCTTGTGATATTGTAATTTGTTGTCATGCTCCACTGGCAGCATCAGTAAACGATGTAAAGTAATCCCTTTAATGTTATGTGCTGCCAGTCCAGTTGGAGCGGTGACAACACAAGACAGCGATGACTCTGTCCTTTCCTGCAAATAGCATGAAATTGCTTTAATGAGGAAACTTTTTCCAGTTCCCGCTTCTCCACTCACGTACAGTCGGACAGGCTTCAACGACGTACATGAGCACTCTTTCTTGTCATGACTTAATCCATGATCAATTTGCATGGTAACTTCGTCATATATTTTCCTCTGCTCAACGTTGAGTTGTCTTTCCAACTCTTCTAAGTTAACCACATCCTCCTGAGCATGTGCCATGGCTCTTTCCACTTCATTCATGGCAGTGGCAGCTTCATTTTCGATAACAGGTCCTCCTAGTGGATCCTGACTCAATGAAGCAGAACTCTGACTGTCCTGAGAACTGTCTCTGGCAATCTCGGCTGCAATCGTTGCTTCCTGCTCAATTTCCGCATTCAACATTTCTACATATTTGGGAAAAGCAGGACATTCTATGGTCTCCTTGGCGGCATTGAAAGAGTCTTCGTAACAGAGGAAATCTCCAAGCAGTTCCTCTTCTGCACGCCAAGGCTTGAAAAGTTGCAAAAGTGCTAAATAGAAAAACTCCTTTTTTTCAGGAGATTCGCCACTCAATTTTCGATGGTTTACCAAGTGGCATTTTCTTTGCTTGACCAGACATCCCTCACTTCCTATTACAGCATACACTCCTTTCTCAGTATCTTCTTTGATGTTCCTCTTGAATATGTAATTTTGAAGAACCTCATACAGACAAACATTGTCGAGGTGACTGCTTCTATTTGGATAATATGTATCCAACATGTTGGTCTTCAAAATGTCGGTACTGTTTGGCTCCTTTTCCGCCAAATACTCAATTTCCCGCACAGGTTTCAGAACTCGATTACGCGTTGCAGCAAGACCAAGACTCGCCCAAACGATACTCCTGGACTTGGCATAGAGACTTGCTGAAGACAACCGGTCAGAGCATTCGTAAGCTCCAATTTCTCGATGCGACAACATCTTCAGACTTCAACTGTACCACTTCTTGCTGAGGCTCTTTTCATGGGAAATGTCCTCCCACATATCCTTCAATTCTGTCTTCTCTTTTTTGGTGATGTAAGACGTCACATACCGAGCCACAGCCATACAGTTATCAGCCACAAACTGTATATCCATGTTAGCATTCCACATGGACAAAATCACCGGGTTGTAGTCGTTGATGTACTTGGACTCTTCGTTCCTCTTCAAATTGTATGTGTTTTTAGGTGATTTCTTCATGACATTATGTCGCAGCGAAGACATCAAACTGTTTACTCTTCCTTTAGAAATCACCGGTCGTGGAAAACCGAAACGACATTTGGTGTAGAACTTGTCCTTGTTTCGGAATTTACGACGGCAGTACTTTCCACATCGATGGCTTTGGAAACGCAGAACTTTTTCTCTTAGGCTTTTCTTCTCCTTTGCGTTTGGAACAGCACACGTAGAATACTGTTGGATGAAACTCATCACTGAGTCTTCTGGATCCGTTCCAAATTTAGGTGCATCCTTGATCCACAGCAACATATGTATATGAGGAGCACCTCTTGCTTGGTACTCCTTTCTCCAGAAGAAATCCAACACCTCTCCAAGAGGTGGATTCTTCTTATTCATGATGAAAGACATCATAGCTTCAAATCTATGATTGAAGTACCTACATACATTGACTGGATCCAAAGAGCACAGTTCTCCGGGTGTCTTGAATTCGATGTTATCTACGTTAGCATTTGCCTCTCGTAGAAATTCAAGTAAGTCTTCCCAGCCATACTCGGCACAGCTCAGAGTGAGGAACCATGTGGGAGTACCTAAGTTCCTCAGCATACATTTTAAATCACCATGACGACGGTACCAGTACTCATTAGTACCACACTGACACGCCATGAGATTAATCAGGTGAGAATCCAAAATACTGTCTTGGACATTGACTTTATCCATAAAGTCACTTGCCGAGATGTTTTGCATGTGTATACCACTTTTCAAGATGTGGTTCACTGCATATGACAGTCCAGACAGATCGCTTTCAAACAGGAGATGAAACAAATAGGGAATGCATTGTCGAAACCTAGCATCTCCTGCATACAATCGCAAAGTCCGGTATTCAGAAGCAGGAATTTGATGAGGTCGCTCATCATATCTTCCTCCCTGACCTGTTGGAAAAAGCTGTGGGAAACACCGAGCTTCCAAACTTTCCTCCCAAACACTAATGGGACTCCCTTTGGCTTGTTTCATTTGAAACAACTCAATAGCATTCCCCATGACTTCCTTGGAATGCAAAGGATGAACACTATAATGTTCATATATTTCTTCACTAGTAGAGGGTTCTACTTTCTCAATTTGACCAGCACACAAATCGCTATCCTCTTCCTCACTTACTTCCTCTTCTGCAACATATACATTCTTATAGTATTTATTATTTTTTTTCAAATACAATGTTGCCTTTTTAACTTTCCTAACATCTACTAAATCTTGCCATATTTTCTTATTCTTTGTCGGAACCCCATTAACTAAGATAACCAGAGGTTCCTCTTCCACTTTTTCTACTCCAATTGTGTTAATGTTTTTCTTCAAATCTAGAGGCAAATAAACAACTCTTCCCTTTAATCCTCTCTGTAAATCTGATGGAGGCAATTTCCCTGTCTTTGGCTCCATTCTTACAATAGCCTGAAAGGGATGGATACTTTGAATCAAAATAGATTCATAAGTATTTAAATCCTTCAATTCAGAAGGAATCTCAACCAATTCCAGATTATTATGAACTGCTCTAGCAGGCATCTGGTTTTGATTTAATTTGCAACAACAATAAGTACACACACGTTGATCCAATCCCAAATCAAAACAATTTTCTACCATCAAGTATGTTGCGAAATCCTTCCATTCACTATTATCTTCCCTTTCACTTTTTGCATATAAATCCACTAACTTAGTCTGATTCTTATAATAAGTGCGTCGACAACACACACAAGTGAAATTAGGCCTCTCACTTGATTTCACCTCAAACGTCGCAATTTCCCTCTGGAAATTATCTGTACTGGAAACCTGTACACTATCTTCCACATGACCCTCTTCTTCTTGCTCAATTTCAACATTCTCCTCTTTACTTCCAAAGTAACAAAACTCAATTTCTTCACATATATTCTTCACATCTATTTCAGAACCATGCAAAAGAGCAGCGCATAATTGTTTAAGCATAATTGCTGGACTCTTAGCATAATACAACATTCTAACTAATTTCCTCACTTTATTATGATGCACTGCTAGCATCCTGAAATGATGAAAAACACTCTGGCATACTCTCCTGGAAAGACAAGCTAGTGAATGACCATGCAAACCTGTCACTTCTCTTACTCTGCAAGGATCTAATTCTTGCAACAACCTTATTTTCTGCTTCAAACTTTTCTTATTAAATGACCGTACAAAATCACAAAGCAAATTGATGGAATCCTGTCGCACACTGCAAATACTACTACACTTCCAGGTGTACACAGGACCCTTAGCACGTCTTCCTAAAACCTCATTACCTAACACCTCTTCTGCCTCTGTTGTCACAAGTTTTTCTTTTTCAACTGGACAACCATCTTTCACTTCATAAGCACGACCACTGGTGTCAACTGCATGCACCAAATCATTATCCTGGAAATAACTCTCCTCATTAAAAAATGCCTCACAGCTTGAACTATGCATCCATTCTCCAGAAAAAACTTCACAAAAATTACTACGATTAACTATTCTCTTCCATCTACTATTTCTTTTGAAATCATAAATTGCCTTGTTTAGCTTCCTAATTCTATTGATTATCAAAATAAATAACTTACGTTTAATTTCAAATGCCTGATCAATAACTTTCTCAACTTTTTTTTTTCTCTTATAAAAAACCAGTTTCTGTTGACCTTTCTTAATATTTTTTAACAAATTGCCAATTATCCTGTTGCGGAACATTCGTTTACGAATCTCCCTAAACTGTTGTTTCCTTCTACTATCATGCACAGAGTTATCTCTTGCTCTAGCAGTAACATTTTTGATTGGCCTTTCCTTTCCATTTGAATTCCTTCTCGTTTTATGGACTGAAACATTTTCTGTAGTAATATTTTTTTTACTACACATATTTCTTATGAAATATTTTGTGCTCTTACCCGGTGCTTTCTTCGTGACTTGACAAATCTTTTTGTTAGAGGACTGCTGCCTTTTTTCTTTCACCTGCTGTCTTTGACGTTTTGCAGCCTTTCTCTGTCTTTCTATTGTTGGCATGGTGAAATCTTGAAATGATCTGCAGTTGAATCTGTGGTAAAATATAATAAAAAATGTTATTAACCATTATTACCAAACAGTAAAACAATAACAGTGATCAAAAACTTAACACACTACTTGACATTTTAAATAGAAGATTTTTTAGTCCTTGCAAATTTACAATACAGAAATAGCAGAAAAGAAATGACATTTATATTTATGTTACCTGTGCTATTTTATATGTGAATCTGATCTAATTTTATGAGCATATTTTAATATTTTATTGAAGACACTACACATAACCTGCTTTTGAAGGTGTCTTTATTTTTAAATTAAACGGTTTACCTTTTTACTTTGTATTAATTATAAATTTTAAAAATAAATGTTTATATTTCCATAGGCTCAAGCAGGTCAGCTTCCCATCCTATGTCATATAATTCGGACAAATCTGCATCCTCATCACGCTCTTCTTCATCCTCAGGATTTAAATCATCCAAGGGATCAACATCCACTGATGTTTCAATTACAAGTTCAATGATGAGGTCAAAATCAACTGATTGCAGATTGTCGCTCATGTTGAGGTTGTCTTTATCTTTAAAGAAAGATAACAACAATGAGATGTTGCAGAGTAAGAGACAAATCTCAGAGATTATAATAGTAAAATTGTTTAACAAGAGTAATATTTTGCAGCTATTATTTAGCCATGTCCAGCAATGCTGAGCAGGTGAAGACTATGTCTAAATTTTCAGTGAACAGGACTCATCTCTTCTTAACCTTGGATAAGCCTCACCGACTCTGTGTGTCCTGCACATACTTAAATGTAAAGGGGCAGATTTATGTTAAATGGCACATCCCCAGGCATGCACCAGTTAACGTGCACCACTACTCTGCCACCCATGGTGTGCCGTATTTACAATCAGATAGGAGAAAGCTTCGTCAAAACCCTGCGCCTGCTTTAAGCAGGCATAGGTCTTGACGCAACATTGTGGAGATGGGGCACCCCTGAGCCTTGCTTGAGCTGCATCGCACTTGCGATACAACTCCAGCAATCACTACCTTTACAGCACAGATACGTCACGCATCTGTGCCATTTTTGCCCCATGATGCCCCGTATTCTAAATGCAGCACACCATGGGTGGCGGAACAGCGGCGCAGGATGACTGACACATCCCTGGTGATGCACCAGTCATCATAAATCTATCCCTAAGCTTCTTATCTTGTTACAGATGAACCGCCATATGTAGCATGAAACTATTTTGCATTTCCTAAATAGCGAATTTTAAGGAATAAATAGCAATTCTTTACCATTCCTAATTTGCAATGAGCAAATTGCTAATTGCAAGTTACCCATTCATTTCCATGGGCTAGGAGGCTCATAGGAATGAAGGTTTAATTTGCGATTAGCAATTTGCTCATCACAAATTAGGAATTTTTCCAAGGGTGCAGGGGTGTCTCAAGAATACCCTGCTGCACCCCTGAAAAATAAATTTGGGGGCATATGGCACACATACATGCCCTAAGGGCATGTGTTGGCGTCATATGGCACCTTTTGTTTTTTTGAAAAAAAGCTTTTTGAAAAGAATTCACAAATTACCACCAATTTACCACAATAGTTTCCAAATCCTTAATGTCATTTTTTACATATTTTTTGTTTGATACATTGCATTTAAGTAGTCACAAAATTTGCAAATCCTTCAGTGCAATTGCAAAATAAGGAATAGAAAATTATGCTACTCCTTATTTTGCATCAAACTTGTTTGATACATACCATTTGTCTAATTAACATTCGCAAAGGCCGAAATTCGTAGAATTTTGATCTTTGCGAATGCTAATTAGCTTGATACATATGGCCCCAAGTGAGGCCTGTCTTGCGACATGGTGCATCTTTTGCATCACTGCTGCATCGGTTTCATGTGGTACGTTTTTTTACACCATGACATATCTGCCTAAATGCATCAATTTGTAATGTTGTCGCCTCATAGCAAATCTTTTGCACCGCCGCTGCATCATAAAAGTGACGCACAGTGGCACAAAAGAGGCATACACCTATCATAAATCTGTCCCTAGCATTTTAAAAGATTAATCCAGGATGACGATAAGGTGTGGCCTATCCAGAGGTTTGTTTAAGGTGAGGCCTACTCAGGATTGCAGATTAAAGTTACGCTTGATGAAGAATACAGAGGAGATAATACATGTAAAGGCCTACCAATGAAGTAAGTAATGTGCACTTTATTGCGCCAGTCATCATAAATGTATCCCTAAGCTTCTTATCTTGTTACAGATGAACCACCATATGTACCATCAAACTATTTTGCATTTCCTAAATAGCAAATTTTAAGGAATAAATAGCAATTCTTTACCATTCCTAATTTGCAATGAGCAAATTGCTAATTGCAAATTAGCACCGCCGCTGCATCATAAAAGTGACGCACAGTGGCACAAAAGAGGCATACACCTATCATAAATCTGTCCCTAGCATTTTAAATGATTAATCCAGGATGACAATAAGGTGTGGCCTATCCAAAGGTTTGTTTAAGGTGAGGCCTACTCAGGATTGCAGATTAAAGTTACGCTTGATGAAGAATACAGAGGAGATAATACATGTAAAGGCCTACCAATGAAGTAAGTAATGTCCACTTTATTGCGCCAGTCATCATAAATGTATCCCTAAGCTTCTTATCTTGTTACAGATGAACCACCATATGTACCATCAAACTATTTTGCATTTCCTAAATAGCAAATTTTAAGGAATAAATAGCAATTCTTTACCATTCCTAATTTGCAATGAGCAAATTGCTAATTGCAAGTTACCCATTCACTTCCATGGGCTAGGAGGCTCATAGGAATGAAGGTTGCAATTTGAAGATTAGCAATTAGCTCATCACAAAATAGGAATTTTTTCAAGCGTGCAGGGGTATCTCAAGAACACCCTGCTACACCCCTGAAAAAGAAATTTGGGGGCATATGGCACACATACATGCCCTAAGGACATGTATAGGCGTCATATGGCACCTTTTGTTTTTTGGAAAAAAATGCTTTTTGAAAAGAATTCGCAAATTACCACAAACTAGAAGTTGGTGGTAGTTTCCAAATCCTTAATATCATTTTTTACATATTTTTTGTTTGATACATTGCATTTAAGGAATCGCAAAATTTGCAAATCCTTCAGTGCAATCGCAAAATAAGGAATAGCAAATTTTGAATTAAGGACATTTTAAGTAATTTCCACATGTGCAGTGTTTTCAAATTATGATTTGAAATTCGTTTTTGGGGAAAAGTAATGGTTTGCAAATTTATGACAAGGACATAATGGTGTATGCTTCTCTATAAGGCATTTCAGTGTCTCTGATGTCATTTTTCCCATATTACATTATAAGACCATTCCCCATGGAGCACATTCCTTGTAAATATGCTCCCACCTGTGCATGGTGAATTTAGATTTTGACTGTTTGAGTCACATAGCCATGTTAAAAGTCACCCCAAAAAATTGCAAACGCTTTAAAAAAACACATTCATGTGTCTTAAGGACCTTTTAAGTCATTTCCCCGTGGACAGTGTTTTGTAAGTGGCGCAAAAGAGGCATACACCTATCATAAATCTGTCCCTAGCATTTTAAATGATTAATTCAGGATGACGATAAGGTGTGGCCTATCCAGAGGTTTGTTTAAGGTGAGGCCTACTCAGGATTGCAGATTAAAGTTACGCTTGATGAAGAATACAGAGGACATAATACATGTAAAGCTCTACCAATGAAGTAAGTGATGTCCACTTCATTGCGCCAGTCATCATAAATGTATCCCTAAGCTTCTTATCTTGTTATACATCAACCGCCATATGTATCATATAACTATTTTGCATTTCCAAAATAGCGAATTTTAAGGAATAAATAGCGATTCTTTACCATTCCTAATTTGCGATGAGCAAATTGCTAATTGCAAATTACCCATTCATTTCCATGGAGCAGGAGGCCCATAAGAATGAAGGTGCAATTTGCGATTAGCAATTAGCTCATCGCAAATTAGGAATTTTTCCAAAGGTGCAGGGGTGTCTCAAGAACACCCTGCTGCACCCCTGAAAACGAAATTTGTGGACATATGGCGCACATAAATTTTAACAACATTCCTTTACCTCAAAAACGATTTTCAATTCATAATTTGAAAACACTGCCCACAGGGAAATTACTTAAAATGTCCTTAAGACACATGAAAGTGTTTTTTTATTGCCTTTCCAGCATGGTTGGGTCACTTTTAACATGGCTATGTAACACAAACATTTAAAATCTAAATTTCCCATGCACAGGTCGGAGCATATTTACAAGCAACTTGCGCCACAAAGAAAGGTCTTACATTAAAATGGGAAAAATAACATCAGGGACAGTCAATTGCCGTATAAAGAAGCATACACCATTATGTCCTTGTCATAAATTTAAAAACAATTCCTTTTCCCCAAAAACGATTTTCAAATCATAATTTCAAAACACTACACATGGGAAAATTACTTAAAATGTCCTTAAGACACATAAAAGCGTTTTTTGATTGCCTTTGCAGCATGTTTGTATCACTTTTAACATGGCTATGTAACACAAACATTCAAAATCTAAATTTTCCATGCACATGTGGGAGCATATTTACAAGCAATTTGCGCCACATAATTCATAATTTTCTCCTAAAAGCACACTATTCTCTATCTAAATTAAAGAAATATTTTCTCACCTTAGCAAATACTTTGAGTTTGAAAACAGTCTCAGAAACACACCAATTTGTCTTCAGCAGAGCAAAAGGTATGCACTCCAGAGTCTGCAGCTATCAAAAGCACAGAAATGCTGTAATTCTTCACACATATCTCTCATGTCACCCAATCAAAACTCTTCCCTCACTTTTTTTCAAATGAAAACCCTTCCCCCCTCTGCCCTTTCTGCCTTTTCTGCATGGCAACCACCTCTTGGAAGACTTCTGGTGTTTGCAAGTTCACACAACTTTGTTGCAATTGAACTCTGAACTCTCAGTGCACCTGCATATCCAGTGCATTCTTTCATTTAATGATTTTTTATTGACCATTTAAAATACATCTTTCAAAGAACACATCCGTGCACCCTAACTTTCTGTTTTCAGCAATCAAAATCCACCAATCACTGTTACTGCTTCATGAACACAGAAACTCCACAGTTTTTTTCATTTTAAACTCTCATTTTTTCAACTGCCATTTCATTGCCACACTTCATCTGACTGCAGGAGAACCTTCTCTCACCATGTTTTCTGTCTGGATTGTTGGACATAGTTATATTCACTGGGCTCAAAGGTACGTTGAAAACAGGAAATTACCTAACCTCAATTTACAAGATGTGGAAATTAAGTGGTTTGGCCACAGAGGATTAAAATGTCACCAATTGATACCATTGGTGAAAACCTTTATGCATTTGCCCAAACCTGACCTGTTAATTGTGCACTGTGGAGGTAATGACTTGGGCACTTTGACTGGTGTAGGTCTGGAAATGCTTTTAAAGGACACCTTTGAGCAATTAATGGCACTTTTTCCTCAGACTGCCTTGGTATATTCAAATATATGCCAAAGACAGAAATGGAGGTGGTCAAACCAATTTTGTCCACAAATTGAGAAGTCGAGGAAGCATGTAAACAAATCTCTTTCAGCTTACATGAGAGACCATGGAATGGGCTCCCTGTACAACAATAACTTGCGTTACTACATGCAAGATATCTACAGAGGAGATGGAGTTCACTTCTCAGATGAGGGCAACAGAGTTTTCACTCTGAATTTAAGAATGTGCATTGGTACCTACTTATAAGTACCTAAATGTACCATAAACCCAAAAGCTCTTCTCAGAGCTACCCTACATCTGATCACTCACAATTATTATTTTACTCTAACATTTTTCACTAATTTCCAACAAAGTACGCTCCCTGGGGCGCTACCCGGTACGCGAACCGGGAGCTAACCTCGCGAAATTTTTTTTAAAAATGTTTTTTTTTTCGCACATATAAGCCTCCTCAGCCACCCTCAGAAAACCTAGGGGGTCAAGATAACTCTACCGTGCCCCCTTCTACCCATTCTGAACATTATTTGCCCTCCATCTTGTATCTTAATTCGACCGAAACACAAAATGGTGGACTCCCGGAACGCTTAAGGTTCGCGAACCGGGGCGCTCAACGGTACGCGTACCGGGTCGCTCCCTGGGAAGCGCACCATCAAAAAAGGTGGGAAAGTAGTTCACAGAAAAGCCACTGGAGACAATTTCACCAAATATAGATTAGCTCATACTACATACCAATCCCTACCATTTTCACAAATTTGATTGGAATTCCATTTAGTCATTTAGCCTGTAGACCTCTCTAAATACCCTGTGGTAAATTACTTCACAAAACACATCTGAAGTGTTGGAATTGACAACCAATGAAAATGTTACTTTCATTTTCTACTTTTTTTACCTGACATTTCATTGGTTATATACCTGAATATATATAAAGGAAGAGAAGAAAACACAGCCATTTTGACTACTACTTCTTGCTGTACATTTCAATAGTATTTTCACTAATTCCTTCAACTTCTTTCTAAAGGTAAGTTTTTATTTTTAAAACTGAAGTATATTGTGCACTATAAGTTAATATGGTAAACTTTTTCTGATAGATATATACTATCCCTCTGTAGTAGTTATAGATTTAGAGAGACTTCTCTGTTATAGTTATGGATGGAGTTAGGCTTCTCTTGTATAATTATGAATTTACTTACGTTAAATCACATACACTTTTTTATATTCCTACTTCCACTCTGATACTATACACTGCCCAAAGATAAATTCACTGATAAAAAATGCCTATCTAAAATTATTCCCAACTTTGCCCTATCTCTACTAATATATATTTTTTTAATCCAAATTTCAGGCAAAATGGAAGGCGAAAACCAAGTTTCTTTTGAAATGGACCTGCAAGAAAGCAGCCAAGAATTGATTGATACAATTGATCAAATTGACATTGAATTTTTCGATGAAACTTGGGACAATGAACTACTGCAATGTGTACAAGCAGTAGATAACCTCCTTGCAAATGAGGACATTTTACACCCTCAGAGACTACAATGTATATTCCATGATAAATATGAAATTTCTGACAATGAAATGTTAGAAAGTTTAATAAATTATGAAACACAATCACAATAAAAAAAAGCTTAAAAAATAAAAAAAATAAAAAATAATCAACAAAAACAACAATCAATTAACATACAGCATTTGAAAAGTCTATCATTCATTTTTCATTGCAGTACGCTGCCCAGAACGCTTCCCGGTTCGCGGACCGGGCGCTCCCCACGCAAAAAAAAACAAAATTTTTTTTTTGTTTTTTTTGCCCCGCGGGGCCCTTTTAAAACCTCCACATTAAACCTAGGGGGTCAGGGAGGATCTAGTATGCCCCCTTATGGTCATTTTCGCCTTTGTTTTGGCCTCCTCTTGTCTCTCAATCCTACCGAGAGACAAGATGGCGGCCGCTCCGGACTGTTTAGAATGTTGACAGACACCGGAGAGCCAATCAGCTTAGCTATGCGAAGTTCCGGTACGCTTAAGGTCCGCGGACCGGAGCGCTGCCCGGAGCGCGCTTACAGATATATATCTTTTTTTAAACGTTAATTTCTCAAAATCCACTGGAGCACATATATTGAGACCTAGAAAAGGCACATTGGGCTACCAGTCCCTACAATTTTGCCAAGTTTCATGCAAATCCATTCAGCCGTTCGGGCTAAAAGTGAGGCCAACCGCCCTATGGAAAACTCAATGTTAAAAACACGTTTTGGGACCCCCCTTTTTTCTCGGTCCCCCCTTGACGAAACCCCCCCAAATTTCCAAGGGCTGCTCAGAAACAAAATGTTCCATTTTCCAGAAAATTTCAGCCAATTCCGTCCACAAACGCCAAAGTTATTAGACATAGAATTTTCAAAAATCCCATAGGGAAAAAATCCTAACTATATATACCTACTGGCGACCGCCAGTAGGTAATATATATATATATATATATATATATATATATATATATATATATATATATATATATGTATATATATATATATATATATATTCACTGAAAAAACCATAGGTTTCACCCCAGTTATAGTTAGGAATTAGCATTTAAAAAACTATTAAATTCACTGAAAAAACCATAGGTTTTACACCAGTTATAGTTAGCTGGAAATTTTACTCGCATAAAACCATTGAAATTCCCACGTTATAGTTAGTTGGACTCATTATAACTTGCACATGCGAATGCACTGCTGATGACGTCACATATTACATCACTCATGACATGGTCAGTGACATCACTCATGACATCACTGATGACACCATCCAGTGAATGTGTGTTTATCTGAGAAATAAATATGTGTTATATATGTATATGTAAAAGTTGATGGAAAAATAAATTAGTGTTTAGATGGTTTTTTTTTTTTTAATTGATTGGTTAACTGACTTAATAAGTGTATCTTAGGCAATACATATCTTAGTGAGTAATGTTTAAATATTTAAATATAAGGATTAGTGTTTCACTTTCTGTATAAGTGGCTGCATGGGTTGGTGAGTAGCTACATGTGTATGTATATGGGTTATTAGATGTTTGATTTAGTATCAGTATGAGTGTTTGTATGGCTTGGTGGGGGTATTACTTAGCACATAGATGCATGAATAACTGACTCTCTGTATGTGTTTTGAAGACGGCATATGTGCAGGACTGTATGGGTGGATGAGTGAGTATATGTGTGTGTTAGTGAGTGAATGACTGTCTCACTAGTGTCTTTATCAGCAACTACATATATTTTAATCTAGTATATGTGAATATTGATGTATGCAAGTGAGTATATGTGAGAGTATGAGATTGTAAGAGTGCCTGTTTAAATAAGTATGTGTTTCTATAAGTGATTGTTTAAGAGAATAAATATGTGTAAATTTCCTTAGAAGTAAGGTGGTAGTGTGTGTATAGCTCTATATGCAAATAAATGGATGTTCAATAGTTTATTTGCATGTGTGAGTATGTGTGTGAGTAACTTTTGGATGACTGTCGGTGTGTAACAGGATGTATAGGTGTATCACTACATATGATGAGTGAGTATATGTATGAGTGACTATATAGAACCGTTGGTGAATGAGTGGATGTATATATAGATGGTGGAATTATTGAATTGGTTGTTGTAACTGGTATGGGTATCTCCATTTTGTTTGAAAATTTTAGTTTCTATTTTTGAATATGTGTTTCAAGGGTTACATTACAGTGAAAGGAGGTCTGTCACTCTGTCACAATGATGGTGTCATCAGTGATGTCATGAGTGATGTCACTGACCATGTCATGAGTGATGTAATATGTGACGTCATCAGCAGTGCATTGCACGCGCAAGTTATAGTGAGTCCAACTAACTATAACGTGGGAATTTCAATGGTTTTATGCGAGTAAAATTTCCAGCTAACTATAACTGGTGTAAAACCTATGGTTTTTTCAGTGAATTTAATAGGTTTTTTAAATGCTAATTCCTAACTATAACTGGGGTGAAACCTATGGTTTTTTCAGTGAATTTCATAGGTTTTAGCAAATATCTATAGGTAAGAAAGTAATAATTTTTATAACAAACCCAAAGAGCACTTTGCCTCACAACAGGGATAAGACTGAGGCAAACACTTTCTCAAGGAGCTTCACAATTTTACAAAATACAATTCCTCTATGCAAACAAACTCAATATGCTTCCTACACTGATTTAAAACACAGCTAACATCATTGTAAAGAGTCAAATTGACACCTGTGTCTAAGAATGCAGACAGGGATATGCTTCATGAAGCCTAGTCCACTGCACACTTAGATACAAGCCTCACCACCTAGGCTCCCCATGAAAGCCCAAACATGTACCTTTTTTCCCCATATTTAAAAAGTGACGCATGTATGCATCATTTTTTAAACCTTTGCGCCACATTATACTCAAAAATGTAAAAACAATTTATTTTCCCCAAAATCGTTTTTGACATCACATTTAGGAAACACAGCACAGCTCATATTTACAATCATCTGCCTCACAGCAGGGATAAGACTGAGGCAAAATCTTGCACCTGCCTCACAACAGGAATAAGACTGAGGCAAACGCTTTCACATGGAGCTTCACAATTTTACAAAATACAATTCCTCTATGCAAACAAACTCAATATGCTTCCTACACTGATTTAAAACACAGGTAACATCATCGTAAAGAGTCAAATTGACACCTGCGTCTAAGAATGCAGACAGGTATATGCGTCATGAAGCCTAGTCCACTGCACTCTTAGACACAAGCTTCACCACCTACGCTCCCCAGGAAAACCCAAACAAGTACCTTTTTGGCCCATATTTAAAAATTGATGCATATAGGTAGATGCGTCACTTTTTAAACCTCTGCGCCACATTATAATCAAAAATGTAAAAACCAATCATTTTCTCCAAAATCGTTTTTGACATCACATTTAGGAAACACAGCACAGATCCTATTTACAATCATCTGCCTCACAGCAGGGATAAGACTGAGGCAAAATCTTGCACCTGCCTCACAACAGGAATAAGACTGAGACAAACGCTTTCTCATGGAGCTTCACAATTTTACAAAATACAATTCCTCTATGCAAACAAACTCAATATGCTTCCCACACTGTTTTAAAACACAGCTACCATCATTGTAAAGAGTCAAATTGACACCTGTGTCTAAGAATGCAGACAGGGATATGCTTCATGAAGCCTAGTCCACTGCACACTTAGATACAATCCTCACCACCTAGGCTCCCCAGGAAAGCCCAAACATGTACCTTTTTTCCCCATATTTAAAAAGTGACGCATGTATGCGTCATTTTTTAAACCTTTGCTCCACATTATACTCAAAAATGTAAAATCCATTTATTTTCCCCCAAATCGTTTTTGACATCACATTTAGGAAACACAGCACAGATCATATTTACAACCATCTGCCTCACAGCAGGGATAAGACTGAGGCCAAATCTTGCACCTGCCTCACAACAGGAATAAGACTGAGGCAAACGCTTTCACATGAAGCTTCACAATTTTACAAAATACAATTCCTCTATGCAAACAAACTCAATATGCTTGCTACACTGAGTTAACACAGGTAACATCATTGTAAAGAGTCAAATGTATTTCTATTAAACATGCACACATTCTTTATTCCTTTTAAAAAATGTAAAAACTATTTATTTTCCCCAAAATCGTTTTTTACATCACATTTACAAAACACAGCCCAGGTCCTATGTAGAAGCATTCCATGTCACGACTAAAAATTCACAATTTTACAAAATACAATTAACGCTTTCACATGAAGCTTCACAATTTTACAAAATACAATTCCTCTATGCAAACAAACTCAATATGCTTCCTACACTGAGTTAACACAGGTAACATCATTGTAAAGAGTCAAATGTATTTCTATTAAACATGCACACATTCTTTATTCCTTTTAAAAAATGTAAAAACTATTTTCCCCAAAATCGTTTTTTACATCACATTTACAAAACACACCACAGGTCCTATGTAGAAGCATTCCATGTCACGACTAAAACTTCACAATTTTACAAAATACAATTACTCTATGCAGTAAAAACTTTTTACCAAGCATTATCAAAAAGCATGACACAAAGCAACATTAAAAAAACAAAATTTGCTTCCAAATCTTCTCCATAGAGTATACAAGTCTCTATGTATATTAAATAAATCATAACTCACCTTTACAAATATTTTAGGAGATTCAGAACAGTGTCAGATACACACACCAATATTTCTTTAGCAGAGCAAAAGGTATGTTCTCCAGACACTGCAAACCATAAAGGCACAGAAAACCTCTAATTCTACACACATATTGCTCATGGTAACCAATCAAATCTCTTCCCTCTGTATTTTCAAACCAACACCCTTCCCCCCCTCAGCCCTTTCTACCTGTTACCATAGCAACTCCCTCCTCACTTAGCTCCCAGGGTTAAAAGTTTATTCTACAATGTTGCAAATCACCTCATCAAGGATGTTTGACCTGCGAATACACCAGCTTTTCTGGTGCAAGGTTTCTTTAAATGACTTTTTTTGACAAATTCAAATTACTTCTTACACAGAACACAACCATGCACCCTAACTTTCAGTTTTCAACTATCTCATTCTACCAATCATTGCTTGTGATTCAAGAGCACTGAAACTCCACAGGTATTTTGTTTTTGCAAACTCCTATTGTTCCAACTGCCATTTCTTTTCCACACTTCATCTGACTGCATCAGAATCTCCTCTCACCATGTATTCTGTCTGGATTATTGGACATAGCTATATCCACTGGGCTCAAAGGTATGCAGCTACCAGAAATTTCCACAACCTTGACTTATTAAATGTGAAGATTAAATGGATTGGCCACAGAGGATTGAAATGTCACCAATTGATACCATTGGTGAAAACCTTTTTGCATTTGCCACACCCTGACCTTTTAATTGTGCACTGTGGAGGAAATGACTTGGGCACTTTGACTGGGGTAGGTCTGGAAATGCTTATAAAGGACACCTTTGATCAATTGATGGCACTTTTTCCTCAAACTGCCTTGGTATATTCCAATTTATGCCAAAGGCAGAAATGGAAGTGGTCCAATCAATTTTGTCCACAATTTGAGAAAGCACGGAAACATGTGAATAAATCTGTTTCTGCTTACATGAGAGACTATGGAATGGGTTCAATATACAATAATAACTTGCGTTACAACATGCAAGATATCTACAGGGAAGATGGTGTGCACTTTTCAGATGAGGGGAATAGAATATTCCTCCTGAATTTAAGACTGTGCATTGGTACCTACTTGTAGGTACCTAAATCAGCCACAGAACCCAAAAGCCCTTTTCAGGGCTACCCTATCTCTGATCACTCGAAATGATTATCTTTTTCTAACTTTTTTCACTATTTTTCACCATAGTACGTTCCCCGGTACGCTTCCCGGTGCGCGTACCGGGCTCTCCCCCCGCGAAAAATAAAAACTTTTTTTTTGTTTGCCTATTTCGGACTCCTAAGACCCCCTCAGAAAACCTAGAGGGTCAAGGAGTGCCTACGATGCCCCCTTATACCCATTCCCAACGTTGTTTGTCCTCCATTTTCTGTCACAAATCTACCGAAACACAAAATGGAGGACTCCCGTAGAGCTGCCGGTACGTGTACCGGGGCGCGCACCGGGAAGCGCTCCCAAAAAATGTTAAAAGTTAATTTACATAAAAACCACTGGAGACACTTTCACCAAATATAGAATAGCTCATACTACATACCAATCCCTACCATTTTCCCAAATTCGATGGAATTCCATTGAGCCATTTGAGCTGTAGCACTGTCAAAATATCCTGAGGTAAATTACTTCACAAAAACACATCTGAAGTGTTAGAATTGACAACCAATTAAAATGTTACTTTCATTTTCTACTTTTTTTACCTGACATTTGATTGGTTATGTACCTGAATATATATAAAGAAAGAGAGGGAAACACAGCCATTTTGACTACTACTTCCTGGTGTACATTTCAAAAGGATTTTCACTAATAACTTCTTTTTAAAGGTAATTTGTTATTTTGAAAACTGAAGTATATTGTGCACTTTAAGTTAATATGGAAAACTTTTTCTGATAGTTATATACTATCCCTCTGTAATAGTTATAGATTTAGATAGACTTCTCTGTTATAGTTATGGATGGATTTAGGCTTGTCTTGGATAATTATGAATTTACTTAGGTTTCATCACATACACTTTTTTATATTTCTACTTCCAGCCTGATACCATACACTGCCCAAAGATAACTTCACTGTTAAAAAATCAAAACTACCTGTCTGAACTTAAACCCAACAGTGCCCTATCTCTACTGATATATTTATTTTTTATGCAATTTACAGCAACATAATGGAAGGAGATCAAAATAAATGTAATATTTCATTCGAACTTGATCTTCAGGACAACCCAGAGGAAGAGAATAACGATTCAGATTTTTTTGATCAGTCTCTTGATGAAGAGTTTCTGAAATATGTGGAAGAAACGGAATCATGTAATCCAAATGAGGACATTCCTAACGACATAATGTTGTAAGTCTTATTAAATTTTGAAAAATCAGAGCAATAAATGTATATTTAATAATTAAAAATGGTTCCAGACATTATTCTTTTTTATATGTAATCAATGAAATAGTACCAAAATGAATATAATATAATGTGAGACTTATAGTATACTGTGCAACATTTTTGTTTTACATAGTAATTTTGCTCATAGATACTTCCTTTCTCTCACTATATTATCTCCAAAGTGTATTTGACATCTCTTTTTCATCTCCTGCCTCCATGTTCTTTATGTTTTCCTGACAGACTATGGTATGCATTCCATATACCACAATAACTTCTATAACAACATGCAAAGTATCTACAGAGTAAACGATGTACATTGAATTTAAGACTCTGCATTGGTACCTACATGTTGGTACTTAAATCACCCACACAACACAACAACTCTATTCAGAGATACCCTACCTCTAAGCACTTTAAATTATTATTTTAGTGTTTCACTGAGTTTTCCCCATGTGTGGGGGTGGGGGAGGTGTGTGTGGGGGGTGTGCGGGGTGTGTCTGTGAGGTGTGTATGTGTGTGTGTGTGTCTGGGGGATGAGGTGTATATCTGTGTGGGGTATGTGGGTGTGGGTGGGGATGTGGGTGTGTAAAGTGTTTGTGTGGGTGTGGGTGTGTGGGGTGTTTCGGTGTAGGTGGAAGTGTGGGTGTGTGAGGTGTGTTTGGGGTGTGTGTGGGTGTGGGGAGTATGTGTATAGGATGTGTGTGTATGTGTGGGATGTGTGGATGTGTCTGTGAGGTGTGCGTGTGTGTGGGGGGGAGGTGTGTGGGATGTGTGAGGTGTGTCTGTGAGGTATCTGTGTGTGCGTGTGTGTGTGTTGGGGGGGTGAGGTGTGTGTGTGTGTCTGGGTGTGTGGGATGTGTGGTTGTGGGTGTGGATGTATAAGGTGTCGGTGTAGGGCTGTGGGGTGTTTGGGTGTGGGTAGAGGTGTGCGTGTGTAAGGTGTGTGTGGGGAGTGTGTGACTGTGGGGGTGTAGGGTTGTGTGCGTGTGGGTGTGTGTGGGATGTACTTGTAGGTACCTAAAACAGCCACAGAACCCAAAAGCTCTTTTCAGTGCTACCCTACCTGTAATCAATCAAAATGATTATTTTACACTATTATTTTTTGCACTATTTTTCACCAAAATACGCTCCCCGGTGCGCGTACCGGGCGCTCCCCCCGCGAAAATCGAAAAAAAAATTACATTTTTTTTTTACCCGAGGGAACCTTTTATGGCCTCCACATCAAACCTAGGGGGTCAGGTGGGGTCTACCCTGCCCCCTTTTCATTATTTTCCCTTTTGGTTTTACCACCTCTTGTGTCTCGATCCTACTGAGACACATAGGGGTCGATTCCGATCCGGTAAAATCCCCGTCCGTACGATTCGAATCCGGAGCCGTTTCCGTACGACTCGTACGGACGCCGTACGACCGGACGATTCCGATCCCGATCGTCCGACCCGGGCACGATTCGTACGGAACACGTTGATTCGTACGGAAAAGTGCACGATCACCTACACACCGTACGGCGCGTACCCCCCATGATCGCAGGGGTACGCGCCGTACCCCTGTGATCATGCGGGGTACATGCCGTACACCCAGCGTACATGGGGTACGTGCCGTACACCCACCGTACATGGGGTACGGTGCGTACCCCATGTACGCTGGGTGTATGGCACGTACCCCGCATGATCACAGGGGTATGGCGCGTACCCCTGCGATCATGGGGGGTACGTGCCGTACCCGGGGGGGCGTTTCGTACCTGTTTCGGCGCAAACTCTGCGTTTACGACTGTTTTCGGCTCCCGTAGGAAAAGGGTCGTACGGCGCGTACCCGACACGGATCGTACTTGCTGGGTCGTAAAAACCAGCCGCGAACCGTAGTGATGTCGCGTACAGCCGGTTCCGAGTGAAACTCGTACGGAGATCTGAGTCGTACGGAGTCCTGTACGACTCGTACGGAGTTTGGCACCTGGTACGGATCGTACTTCGTCGTACGTACGGGACGTCTACGGGTACGATTCGTATGGGGAAAAAACTCTCCGTACGACGATTCGGAGCGCATTTTACCTGATCGGAATCGACCTAAAGATGGCGGCCGCTGCGGACTGTTTTGAATGTTTACAGACACCCGAGAGCCAATCAGCTTCCCGTGCGCAGGTCGCGTGGCGCGCCCGGAGCGCTCCCCGGTACGCGCACCGGGGCGCGCTTACAGATATATCAATTTTTTTGAACCTAAATTACTCAAAATCCTATGGACCACATATCTTGAGACATAGCAAAGGCACATCGGGCTACCAGTCCCTACAATTTTGCCAAGTTTGGTGAAAATCCATTCAGCCGTTCGAGCTAAAAGTGCGACAGACCGCCCTATGGAAATTAACATGGGGAAAACACGTTTTGGGACCCCCTTTTATCTCGGCCCCCGCTTGACGAATCCCCCCCCAAACTTTCAGGGAAAGAGCGGAGCGCTGCGAGGCAATGTTGCTGAAAAATTCAGGCTGATTCCTCAACCGGCGCCAAAGTTATTCCAAATAGAATGTTGCGATTTCCCTATGGAAATCGATCCTAACTATAACTACCTACTGGCGACCGCCAGTAGGTAATATATATATATATATGTATTACCTACTGGTGGTCGCCAGTAGGTAGTTATATTTAGGACCTAGCTACCATAGGAAATCCACAAAATTTTATTGGGAATAACTCTGGCGCCGGTTGAGGAATTTCTGTGTAATTTTCCAAAATTTTGGCCAGCTCTGCTCCGCTCCTTCCCTGAAAGTTTTTGGGGGATTCGTGAAGTGGGGGCTGAGAAAAAAGGGGGGTCCCAAAATGTGTTTTCCCCATGTTAATTTCCATAAGACGTTCAGACACGTCTACAGCCCGAACCGCTGAACGGAATTACGTCAAACTTTGCAAAATTTTAGGGACTGGTAGGCAGATGTGCCTTTGCTATATTTGGTGAAAATTGCTCCAGTGTTTTTTTTTTATTAACTTCAAAAACACATATATATCTATAGGCACGCTCCAAGCGCTCACCGGTACGCGTACCAGGGAGCACACCCGGCGCGCTACGGGAGTGCGCGAGCGGAAAGCTGATTGGCTGTCGGATGTCTGTCAACATTCTAAACAGTCCGGAGAGTCCGCCATCTTGTGTCTCGGTAGAATCGAGACACAAGAGGTTAAAAAAAAGGGGGAAATGATTAAAAGGGGGCAGGGTAGACACCCCCTGACCCCCTAGGTTTTTGGAGGGGGGCCTAGAAGGACTCTGAAGGGCAAAAAACATTTTTTTTTAATTTTCGCGGGGTAAGAGCTCGGTGCGTTCCCAGGTGCGCTCTCCAGTACGCGCACCCTGAGCGCACCACGGGGAAAAACAGTGTAAAAAATTAGAGTAAAAAAACTTATTTAGAGTGCTTAGAGGTAGGGTAGCTCTGAAAAGAGCTGTTGTGTTATGTGAGTGTTTTTTGTACCTACAAGTAGGTACCAATGCAGAGTCTCAAATTCAAGAGGAAGACTTTATTCCCCTCTTCTGTAAAATGTACACCATCTCTCCTATAGATGCCTTGCATGTTGTAATGCAAGTTGTTGTGGTAAATGGAACCCATATTTAATAGTCTCTGAGGAAAGCAGAAACCGATGTATTTACATGTTTCCTTGCTTTCTCAATCGGTGGACAAAATTGGTTGAACCAGTTCCATTTTTGCCTTTGGCATATATTAGAAAATACCAAGGTAGTATTTGGAAAAAGTGACATCAATTGCCCAAATATGTCCTTTAAAAGCATTTCCAGACCTACCCTAGTCAAAGTGCCTAGGTCATTTCCAGCACAGTGCACAATTATAAGGTCAGGGTGTGGAAGATGCATAAAGGATTTTATCAATGGTATCAATTGGTGACTTCTTAATCCTCTCTGTCCAATCCACATAATGTCCACATTTGGTAAATCAAGGTTGTAAATACCTCTGTTGCTTGCAAATTTTTTACTCCAGAAGACATAGCTATGACCCACAAACCAGACTTTTGGCATCTTGAAGGTAGATGTGCTTCTAGTCAGATGAGTTGTGGAAATGAAATGGCAGTTTGAAAGTAGCAATTATTAAAAAAAAAAGTGGTTGAGATTCAGTGCACTTGAAAACCCAGAAATGAATGGTGCTTTCTTAAAAATCTCCACTGACAATTAGGGTGCATGCTTTTTTTTTTTTAAAGAAGTCATTTCAATGGTTGAGAAAAAGTCATTTAAAGAAACATTGCACTTGATTAGCTAGTACATTGAGAGGTCAAACACCCTTGCTGGATTCTTTTGCAACATAGTATAATGAACTTCTGAACTGTGTGCTGGGTTAGGAGGGAGTTACCATGGTAACAGGGTGAATGAGCACTGGGGTGATGGGTGAATGTTATGTGAGTTTCAAAGTCTTCAAATGTAAAACCAATTAAAATGTGCAGTTTGGTTTTGAATTTGTGTGGGAAGAATTTTGATTGGTTATGTACAAGAATATGGGTCTGAAATGAGAAAGAATCAGTGCCATTATTCTGAGGCTCCAGTGAAAGAAGCATTATTCAGAGTTTGTGCTTAAGAAAATCTGTTGTGTGTGACTGACACTGTTCTACATCTTTCAAAGCATTTTTAAAGGTGAGTAATGATTCTTTTAATAAAGATAGAATGCTGTATGCACTATGGGGAAGATTAAGAAGCATATTGTGCTTCTTTATTCTTGCATTTTGTGTCATTTTTTTTATTATGCTGTTAAAATAATTTATGGTGCATATTGGAAATGTATTTTGAAAATGAGTTAAGTTTCTGCTTTGTTTTTGTAGTGGTAATTTAAATGAGCTTTGCTTTGTGTCAAAAACGATTTAGTATGCAAAGTATTTTCTGGAAAAAAGTCTGCTTTTTAAATTTTGGAGAAGCATTACACTGACTTTCTGTTTGAAATAAGAGAAAACATTTTCACATTTTTCAATAATGTCACCTGTGCCTTGTAACAGTTTGCCTCAATTAGCTTAAAGAGTATTCTTTGCTTGTGTCTCACTTTACTCTGTGCCTGTGTGTAATCTGATATATGATTCATTTAATGAAGATACACTGCTGTATGCAGTATAGGGAAGATTAGGAAGCATATTGATAATCTACCTAAGAAGGAATGATTAAATTGGAATAATATGCTTAGTTGATGTCTTTAAAAATATGGAAGTATATGTTTTTTAAAGACATGGTAGATTACATGTAACATGTGCCTAAGATCACACTGATGGATGAATCAAGCTTTACTCACAGTGTGATCTTAGGCACATGACCAGGATGTTACATGTAATGAGAAATTAATGTTATGTCTTGCTTATATATAGGTGGCCTGTTTTTGGCCTGTAGAGACAGTGAAATAATATGAGCAGAGACACACATACTGCTTGCAGAAACAGACATGGTAGATTATATGTAACATTCTGGCCATGTGCCTAAGATCACACTGTGAGTCAAGCTTGATTTTACATGACTCCTGACACACTGAAGCTGCAGTTACGTCCCTCTGACCTCGCATACTTCTAGTTCAGCCGAGAGAAGCCCAGCAAGAGGCCAAGACAGTATTATGAATAAAAGTTATCTGAGGAAAAGTACACAGAACCCGTCCGAGGGAGATAGGCCTAGCCATTCTGTCTCCATTTAATCAAATCACAGTGCTTGCACCCATAGAAAAGCTCATGCAACGAATAAATATGCCCTCTCTGTCTTTTAGTGACGAACAACCTTTGCTTCTTTTGCTTGCTGACTCTAGATATCAGTTGTACTAGATGTGCTGGTCGCCTTGACATAAAAGATCTCTCTGCTAGGTTGTAAGTCAGCCTCCACCCAGTTACACGTCAATTGCACGTCATGCTCAAAGTTGCACAATTAGGGCACAGTTCGAGCTGGTCATGCAAACTCCTCCTCTGTGTACCACCCACCCATGACACCTACCTATCACCTACCTATTACTCATCAAAGTACACACCCTCATGCACACCCACATGCTCTTATTTCATTTTCTGTCTTGCGCCTGCTCCTATGTACAAGGAGTGAAAAGTATATAATATAATGTTTTGTTATTAAATGTTAGAAGACTCTTCCTGAACCTCTGTGGTGATGGAACATATTCTCCCTTTGACTCGAGTTATTGGAATAAAGCCCATTTTAACTCAGATACCACGGACTCTGCTTCTCACTTGATGCATGCTAATTGTTAATGCCTAGAAATTCAGCCAGGGTAATATTTTATTTACCACAATATGGGTGAATAATATGTTTACTTGATGTCTTTAAAAATATGGAAGTACATGTTTTTTAGAGACATGGTTGATTACATGCAATATCCAGATCCTAGGCACATGATTAGGATGTTACATATAATCTACCATGTCTGTCTCTACAAGCAGTATGTGTGTTTCTGCTCATATAATTTCACTGTCTCTACAGGCCAAAAACAGGCCACCTACATATAAGGAAGACATAACATTATTTTCTCATTACATGTAACATCCTGGTCATGTGCCTAAGATCACACTGTGAGTGAAGCTTGATTCACCCATCAGTGTGATCTTAGGCACAACGACCAGGATGTTACATGTAATCTACCATGTCTTTAAAAAACATGTACTTCCATATTTTAAAGACATCAACTAAGCATATTATTCACCCATATCCATTTAAAATCAAGCTTGACTCGCAGTGTGATCTTAGACACATGACCAGGATGTTACATATAATCTACCATGTCTGTCTCTGCAAGAAGTATGTGTGTCTCTGCTCATATTATTTCACTGTCTCTACAGGCCAAAAACAGGCCACCTATATATAAGAAAGACATAACATTAATTTCTCATTACATGTAACATCCTGGTCATGTGCCTAAGATCACACTGTGAGTGAAGCTTGATTCACCCATCAGTGTGATCTTAGGCACATGACCAGGATGCAACATGTAATCTACCATGTCTTTAAAAAACATGTACTTTCATATTTTTAAAGACATCAACTGAGCATGTTATTCACCCAGATCCATTAGAAATCAAGCTTGACTCACAGTGTGATCTTAGGCACATGACCAGGATGTTACATATAATCTACCATGTCTGTCTGTGCAAGCAGTATGTTTGTCTCTACTCATATTATTTCACTGTCTCTACAGGCCAAAAATAGGCCACCTACATATAAGCAAGAGATAACATTAATTTCTCATTACATGCAACATCAGGGTCATGTGCCTAAGATCACACTGTGAGTGAAGCTTGATTCACCCATCAGTGTGATCTTAGGCACATGACCAGGATGTTACATGTAATCTACCATGTCTTTAAAAAACAAGTACTTCCATATTTTTAAAGACATCAAATGAGCATATTATTCACCCAGATCCATTTAAAATCAAGCTTGACTCACAGTGTGATCTTAGGCACATGACCAGGATGTTACATATAATCTACCATGTCTGTTTTTGCAAGCAGTATGTGTGTCTCTGCTCATATTTTTCACTGTCTCTACAGGCCAAAAACAGGCCACCTATATATAAGCAAGACATAACAATAATTAGTAAATCGTTTTTGACACAAAGCAAACCATATGTAATGTAAATCAGCCTTTTGTTGTATACTAGTGTTTATATCGTTTACTTATTGTAATTGCTATGTAATATGTTGGTAGTGGTCTATAATATGTTATTTTTTCTTTACCACAGATTATAATCATCTATACAAAGAAAAAAAAATATGCCATCCAAACAAAGACGTGAAAAGCAGTATAAAAAAGAATTAAGGTCTAAGGAAAAAAAAATATAAGAGTCAACCAAATCAAAATCTTCAGAGAAAAAAATTGCTCCTGGTAAGCAAATAAAATTTTTTCTCAGGAACTTATTGAAATGTCAAAAAATACAACGCGTGATTTCAAAGAAGAATAACACACCTGTAATTAGAAAGAAGAAAGTTTGTCCCTCCAAAAATGTTCGACCTGTAGAAGGAGATGATATTGTCTATAGCAATAGAAGGAGAAATCAATTTATTGAAATTCGTAGACGAATGTTTTATAACAGAATTATATGCAATTTATTAAAAAATGGTAAAGTGGTATCAAAAAAGACCGCTTTTTACAAGAAATAAAACATAGTTAAGAATGTGGATGAAGCATTTAAAGTGAAAAATAAATTGTTTAGTTTAGTAATGTATAGAAGTCGTACACTCGATAAGGTAATCAATGTGTTCAAATCAAAATGTAAGTGGAGGAGAGTAATTAATCTGACTAATTTTTGTGATGTTTTTTCTGGAGAATAGAAGCATAGTTCAGGTTGTGAGCCATTTTTTAATGAAGAAAGTTACTTTCAGGATAATGCTTTGGTGCATGCAGTTGACACCAGTGGTCGAGCATATGAGGTGAAGGACGGTTGTCCAGTTGAAAAAGAAGAGATTGTGCCTAGAAATACAGAAGAGGTGTTAGCTGATGAAGTTTTAGGGAGATGTCGTAAGGCTCCAGTGTATATTTGGAATTGTAGTAGTATTTGTAGTGTGCGACAGGATTCAATTGATTTGTTCAGCAGTTTCTTACGGACATATACTAAGAAAAGTGTCAAACAAAAAATGAAAATTTTACAAGAGTTAGTTCCTTGTAGAGTGAGAGAAAAAACAGGTTTGCAAGGGCATTCACTGGCTTGTCTTTCAAGAAAAGTATGTCAGAGTGTTTTTCACCATTTTAGGATGTTAGCAGTGCATCATAATAAAGTGAGGAAATTAGTGAGAAGGTTGTATTATGCAAAAAGTCCAGCACTTAAACTAAAACAGTTATACAGTGCTCTTTTGCATGGAACTGAATTAGATGTGAAAAACATTTGTGATGAAATTGAGTTTTGTTACTTTGGTGAAAAAAAGAACAGTGCAGAAATTGATACAGTAATAGAAGGTAATGTAGAAGAGAATGTAGAGATTATAAGTACAGAAAAATTTGAACATGAAATTACAAAGTTTAAGGTCAATTCAAGTGAAAGGCCTAATATTACTTGCGTGTGTTGTCGACGAACTCATTATAAGCATCAGACTAGATTAGTTGATTTATATGTAAAAAGCAAAAAGATAAATTATAATGAGTGGAAGGATTTTGCAACTTATTTGTTGGTAGAAATTTGATTTGATTTGGGATCTGATCAACGTATCTGTAAATATTGTTATCATAAATTAAATGAAAACAGAATGCCTGCTAGAGCTGTTGATAATAATCTGGAGTTGGTAAATATTCCTTCTCAATTGATGGATTTAAATACACATGAGTCTATTCTGATTCAATGTGTGCATCCTTTTCAGGCTATTGTTCGCATGGAGCCTAAGACAGGGAAATTGCCTCCTTCAGATTTACAGAGAGGATTAAAGGGAAGAGTTGTTTATTTGCCTCTAGATTTTAAGAAAAATATTGATACAATTGGTGTTGAAAAAGTAGAAGAGGAACCTCTGGTTATTCTAGTTAATGGTGTTCCAACAAAGAGTAAGAAAATATGGCAAGAATTAGTGGATGTTAGGAAAGTCAAAAAGGCAATGTTGTATCTGGTAAAAAATAATCAGTACTATAAAAATGTATATGTGGGAGAAGAGGAAACAACTGTACAAGACGACACTGATTTCTCAGCTGGGCAAATTGAAAAAGTTGATGTCTCTAGAAGTGAAGAAATTTATGAACATTATAGTGTTCATCCATTGCATTCCAAAGAAGTAATGGGGAATGCTATTGACTTGTTTCAAATGAAAAAAGCCAAAGGAAGTCCCATTAGTGTATGGGAAGAAAGTTTGGAAGCTCGTTGTTTTCCACAGTTATTTCCAACAGGTGAAGGTGGACGATATGACGACCGACCTGTTCAAATTCCTGAATCTGAATACCGGGCTTCAAGATTATATGCAGAAGATCCAAGGTTTCGTCAATGCATTCCATATTTGTTCCATGTTTGAGAGTGACTTGTCTGGACTTTCTTATGCAGTAAACCATATACTTAAAAGTGGAACACATCTACAAAATGTTTCGGCAAGGGATTTTATGGATAAAGTGAAAATGCAAGACAGTGTTTTGGAATCTCAGCTAATTAATCTCATGGCATGTCAGCGTGGTACTAACGAGTATTGGTACCGTCGTCATGGGGAATTGAAATGTATGCTAAGAAACGTAGGAACTCCTACATGGTTCCTCACTCTTAGCTGTGCTGAGTATGCTTGGGAAGACTTACTTGAATTTCTACGAGAGGCAAATAAAAACATTGAAAATATTGATTACAAGACACCTGGAGAACTGTGCTCTTTGGATCCAGTTAATGTATGCAGATATTTCAATCATAGGTTTGAAGCTATGATGTCTTTTATTACAAACAAAACAAAATCCTCCACTTGGAGAGGTGTTGGATTTCTTTTGGAGAAAGGAGTATCAAGCAAGAGGTGCTCCTCACATACATATGCTGCTATGGATTAAAGATGCACCATAATTTGGAACAGATTCAGATGAGAAAGTGATGAGTTTCATTGAGCAGTATTCTACATGTGCTGTTCCGAAAAGTACAGAAGAAAACAATTTAAGACATCAAGTTTTACACTTTCAAACCCATCGTTGTGGAAATACTGTCGTCGAAAATACAAATCCAAGGACAAGTTCTACACAAAATGTCGTTTTGCATTTCCACGTCCAGTAACATCGAAAGGAAGAGTGAACAATTTTATGTCTTCTCTGCGACATACTGTGACAAGAAAATCACCCAAAAATACATACAACCTAAGAAGAAATGAGGAATCAAAATACATAAATGACTACAACCCAGTCATTTTGTCCATGTAGAATGCTAACATGGATATTCGATATGTTGCTGATAACTCTATTGCTGTGGCTCGATATGTGACATCTTATATCACAAAATCAGAAAAGACGGACCTGAAGGAAATGTGGGAGGAAATTTCACATGAAAAGAGTCTAAGCAAGAAATTATACAGTTACAGTCTGAAGATGTTGTCGCATCGAGAAATTGGAGCATACGAATGTTCTGATCGGTTATCATCAGCAAGTCTATATGCCAAATCTAGAACCATCATTTGGGTGAGTCTAGTCTTGCTGCAACACGAAACCGAGTTTTGAAATCTGTACAAGAAATTGAGTATTTGGTGGAGAAAGAACCAGACAGTACAGATATTTTGAAGACAAACATGTTAGATACATACTATCCAAATAGAAGTAGTTATCTTGAGAATGTTTGTCTCTATGACGTTCTACAAACCTATACTTTTAAGAGGAACGTCACAGAAGACATCAATAAAGGTGTATATGCTGTAATTGGAAGTAAAGGCTGTCTGGTGAAACAAAGAAAAGGCCATTTGATTAATCATCGAAAATTGATTTGTGAATCTCCAGACAAAAGGGAATTTTATTACTTAGCTCTTTTGCAACTCTTTAAGCCTTGGCGAAGAGAAGAGGAACTACTTGGAGATTTTCTTACTTATGAAGATTTGTTTAATGCAACCAAGGATACCATAGAATGTCCTGTTTTTTCAAATTATCTGCAAATGTTGAACGAGGAAATACAGCAAGAAGCTACAATTGCAGCAGAGATTGCTAGAGACAGTTCTCAAGACAGTCAGAGTTCTGTTTCATTGAGTCAGGATCCACTTGGTGGACCAATTATACAAAATGAAGCTGCCACTGCCATGGATGAAGTAGAAGGAGCCATGGAACAAGTTCAGGAGGATGTAGTTAACTTAGAAGATTTGGAAAAAGAACTAAACGTTGAGCAGAGGCAAATATATGACGAAGTCACAGAACACATTGAGAATGGTTTATCTCATGAGAAAAAAGAGTGCTCATGTACATCATTTATACCTGTTCGACTGTACGTGAGTGGAGAAGCAGGAACTGGAAAAAGTTTCCTGATTAAAGCAATTGCAACGTATCTGCAGAAAAGAACGGAGTCATCGTTGTCTTGTGTTGTTACCACTCCAACTGGGTTGGCATCACACAACATTAAAGGGAATACTTTACATCGCTTATTGATGCTGCCAGTAGAGCATGATAATAAATTACAATACCACAAGCTATCTAGAGAAGCTTGTTGGGAAGTTTCAAGAGTCCTAAAGAAAATGAAACTTCTTAACATTGATGAAGTAAGCATGGTATCATATGTAATGCTTGCTTTTGTGCATTTAAGAATGCAAGAAATTCTTAAAACAGAGTATGATGTGTTATTTGGAGGCAAACACATCATCGTTTCTGGAGATCTACTGCAACTAACTCCAGTGAAAGGACAGCCAGTGTTTAAAACGCTTACACATGAAGATACCAGGAAGTGCCTAGGAAGCATTGGAAATGTTAACATATGGTTAAATTTCAAATATACAGAACTGCTTCAAAATATGCGACAGGCAAAGGATGAAGATTACAAAAATATTCTACAAGATATAAGAATTGGAAAACTAACTGAGCATGGCAAAGAAGCTTTACATGGACGATTAATTTCAAATTTGTTTCCAAATAAAAATATTCTCCCAGACAATATTTTTATGAAAATTCCTGAAATCAAATCTGTTATATGCTTGATGCCAACTCTGAAAGAATGTTCAATCTTCAACAACAAAATGTTAAAGTTGGAAAATCAAGAGATTCTGAAACTGGAAGCTATTGATAAAATAGAACATGAAGGAGCAACTATTATTTTGTCTGAAAAGTTGAAATCAAAATTGGATTCTTTAGAGAAGACAATATCTAAAACTGCTGGTTTGGAAAAGACTCTGTATGCATCTTTAAATTGTCGTATAATTTTACGACGTAATTTACATGTGGAAAGAGGTTTGGTAAATGGAGCAATGGGTCATGTTGTTGATTTTGTGAATTACCGATATATAGATGGAATTGAATTTATAAAAATTAAATTTGATCGTATTGAAGAAGTACAACAAATCAGTCGTTGTTCTGCACGATTTTTGCTTGTGAAAGATTTATATGTCCGCCGAAAACAGTTTCCTGTTTCTTTGGCATATGCAGTGACTATTCATAAATCTCAAGGTTTAAGTGTAGATAGTGCTTTGGTGAATATTGGAAGTTCTGTGTTCAAGGAGGGTATGGCTTATGTTGCTTTATCTCGAGTCAGAACTTTATCAGGATTGTACTTGATTGATTTTGATGAGACAAAGATTAATGCAGATCTAAATTGTGTAAAAGAATTTAATAGGTTAAGAAGAGGGTATGCTCCAAATTTACCTCAATATCCTCTATTTGAAAAGCATGTGGGAGGCCGAAAAAGAAGAAATGAGAAAAATTGTAGTGAAGTTATAGCAAAAAGAAAAAAGGTAGATGAACCAGTAATTGTAAGCAGAAACTACATGGATTCAGTTAAAGATGTTGTTGGATTTCAGTTTGAAAATAGTTCTGGTGTCAACTGCTATGCTAATGTAGTGGTTAATGTTGTTTTTTTTCTCCAAACTGTACAAGAACAGATTGCTGAAAATCGTGATCAAACATTTTGTTGTTTATTAAATTCTGTATTAGAGAAATGTAGCAGTGATAGAACAAAAATACAAAGTGTTTCTGAAATTCGAAAAGTTTTAGACATGTTCTGGTCTAAATCAATTTTCACAGAATATTCAGCAAGATTGTCAGGAATTTCTAATGTATATGCTTGTTGTTTTGCAAGATGAAGGTGTAGAAAATCTTTTTGGCCTTTCTTATAAATGGCAACATGACTGCGACAATTGCTCCTTTTCAAGTAGTACTACAATAGACACTGAAAGATTTATATATTTGACTTTACCAGACTGCAAATCAGTGTCATTTAATAATCTAGTTAGACAAGCAAATCAAAGCATGGTCTGCACTCAATGTAAATCAGCAATGCTATCAACATTATTTATACAAAGATATGGACAGTATGTTATTTTAATGTTCCAACGATGTAGACCTGATGAAACTAAATTGACAACAATAATTAAAAAATGTGTGGCTTCTCAATTATCAATTTCAGGAAGAACCTTTACAACTGCAGCAATTATTTACCATGATGGTCCTTCAACAACATCAGGACATTACACAGCTTATTTAAAATGTCATAAAGGATGGAAACACTGTAATGATACTCAATTGACTTTCAAACAACGTTTGCCTTCTGACTTACAAAATTCTTACCTAGTGTTCTTACAACCGAAATTTTAGGGAAGGTAATGGCCTATGAAGATTGCAGCAGTTAATATAGCTTAGTTTGCTGTTCAAAATTACTTTCCGAGTGAGAGTGATGAAGATAATTAAAAACATGTAGTTCTCATAGAGATAGTATATGTATATCACATAGTGTGTGCTATGAGTATTATAGAAAATATTTATAAAAAGTAACCTAGAGGTGGAAATAAAACTATTGTTTCATAATGTAAAAGATGTTGGAGCTTTTCTTTCAGAAACTTGGGTAAATGAGAGAGTAAGAATACTCTGGACTAATTTCCAAAGAAAAGGACTTTCCATATACTATTTGGCCTCGTTGAAAAGTAGATGGATCAAATGTGAGTTTAGATATGTTTTTTCTAAATGTTACATTATTTATTAAAAGATTTATGGGTTTTTTAAACACAATCATTTTGATTGTGTTTTTTTTTACCCGCTGTTATATGATGAGTAGTATTGAAGTTACTCTTTTAAGTGAAATTCAATATATTCTGAGAACAGCAAAAATAAACCATATAACATGTTGTACAAAATATTTTGTATTTTCTATTATTAAATATATATTATTCTCCCCTTCTCTTATGCTCACTCACCTATTTCCACCCTCTATCACTCCTCTTAACTCACCCTCACTGGCCCTTTTTCAATCTCCCTCACCTCCCTTCCCTTATTCCACTTTCATCACTTATTCTCATTCTCCACTCCTTCACGGCCCTTTCCCTCTCTCCCTTCCACCACTTTCCAGCTGTCAGTCACTCTACTTCACTCCCCTTCCCCTTGTTTTCTTTCTTTGTTCCCTCAATAATTCCCCTTCTCTCACTCACCTTATTACACTTCACTCACTCCTTCTCTCACTTCCTCTGTCCTCTCACATCCTCATTCCCCTTCCCTCACTCCCTCTCTCTTAGCCTCAGTCTCTCGATCCTCTCACTCTCTCACTCCTCTTCTGTCACGCTTACTCCGTAAAACTCACCCACCCTCCCTTACTTACCTTTCTTTGCTCTCTCACTCAGTTCCTTTTTGCCACTCTTTCCTTCACTACCTCTATGTTCTCACTCCTTCACTTCCCTTGTCACAAGCTCACTTGCTATTATCCTCTCTTTATTTTCCCTTTTTCATCAACCTCACTGCCCTTCACTCACCCTCCTTCACCCTGGTTCCCTTACTCCAGTTCCTTCAGTTATCCTCATTCATCATCTTTAACTACCCTTCCTCTTTCTCTCCTCACGCACTCACCTTTTCCCAGTCCCTTTTTTTCACTTTTCTTCCCTTTCTTCCCTCTCTTTGCTCCGTCAGTCATTCTCCTTCCTTTACTCACCTTACTGCTGTTTACTCACTCTTTCTCTCACTCCCTCTGTTCTCTTATATTCTCACTTGTCTTCCCTCACTCCCTCTCTGTTACCCTCAGTCCCATTGTCTCCTCACTGTCTTACAACCCTACATTCACCCTCACTCACCTTCCATGCCTCATTGTCATTAATCCACCGTTATTCACTCCTGCTTCTCTGTCACTCACTCCCCTTTCTTCCTTTAGTTTTCCTAATGCACATTCCTTTAGTATCTTACTCACCTTCAGTTCATTTCTCTCTCCTGCTCATGTTCACTGTTACTGAATGTATCCATGTCATTATCCTTTTAGTAATTTGCTCTCTCTATATTTCTTTTTAACTCTCTCTGACCTTCACCATTCCTTTGTTTTCCTTTCTGATTCCTTCACTTCTACTTTATCTCTTACTAACTTTTTATGACTTTTAATCTCCTACTTTGTCTCTTGTATTGTAAAATATATATTATAAATATTCTAACTTATTTTTTTTCTCTTTCACAGATATTACATTTAATGAAAATATGTAATTAAGTTTACATTACTTATAAGGTAAGTTTGATGTACAAAATTTACTTTCCCTATACTCTTTTCCTTAAACTCACTACTCTTCTCTGATGCTCCCACACCCCTGTTCCCTTATTGCACTTGCCTTACTTATTCTGAATCACTCCTTTACTCTTTACCCTTCCCTTACTCTCCTTACTCCACTTCACTAACTCCTTCTCTTACTCCCTCTGTCCTCTTACTTCTACACTCCTTCTCCCTCATTCTCTCTCTGTTAGCCTCATTCTCTCCATTCCCTTAGTCTCTCACTCCTCTTCTATCACGCTCACTCCCTATAACTCAGCCATACTCCCACACTCACCTTCTTTCAGACCTTCTCCTTTACTTTACTTCCTCTCTCTTCCCTTCTTTCGCTCCTTCACACTTTTCCCTTCCCTTACTCTCTTTACTCCACTTCACTAACTCCTTCTCTTACTCCCTCTGTCCTGTTAGTTCTACACTTTCCTTCCCTCATTCTCTCTCTGTTAGCCTTATTCTCTCTGTCCCTTTAGTCTCTCACTCCTCCTCTATCACGCTCACTCCCTATAACATAGCCATACTCCCACACTCACCTTTTTTCAAACCTTCTCCTTTACTTTCCTTCCTCTCTTTTCCCTTACTTCATTCATTTACTCTTTTCCCTTCCCCTACTCTCCTTAGTCCACCTCACTAACTCCTTCTTTTACTCCCTCTGTCCTCTTACCTCTACACTCCTCTTCCCTCATTCTCTCTTTGTTAGCCTCATTCTCTCCATTCCCTTCGTCTCTCACACATCTTCTGTCACGCTCACTCCGTATAACTCAGCCATACTCCCACACTCACCTTTTTTCAAACCTTCTCCTTTACTTTCCTTCCTGTCTCTACCCTTCTTTCGTTCATTCACTCTTTTCCCTTCCCTTACTCTCCTTACTCCACTTCACTAACTCCATTCCCTTAGTCTCTCACTCCTCTTCTATCACGCTCACTCCCTATAACTCAGCCATACTCCCACATTCACCTTCTTTCAAACCTTCTCCTTTACTTTCCTTCCTCTCTCTTCCCTTACTTAATTCTTTACTCTTTTTCTTTCACTTACTCTCCTTACTCCACTTCACTAACTCCTTCCCTCTGTCCTCTTACTTCTACACTCCCCTTCCCTCATTCTCTCTCTGTTAGCCTCATTCTCTCCGTCCCCTTAGTCTCTCACACCTCTTCTGTCACGCTCACTCCCTATAACTCAGCTACACTCCCACACTCACCTTCTTTCAAACCTTCTCCTTTACTTTCCTGCCTGTCTCTTCCCTTCTTTCGCTCCTTCACTCTTTTCCCTTCCCTTACTCTCCTTACTCCACTTCATTACCTCCTTCTCTTACTCTGTCTGTCCTCTTACTTCTACACTCCCCTTCCCTCATTCTCTCTCTGTTAGCCTCATTCTCTCCGTCCCCTTAGTCTCTCACACCTCTTCTGTCACGCTCACTCCCTATAATTCAGCCATACTCCCACACTCACCTTTTTTCAAACCTTCTCCTTTACTTTCCTTCCTGTCTCTACCCTTCTTTCGTTCATTCACTCTTTTCCCTTCCCTTACTCTCCTTACTCCACTTCACTAACTCCTTCTCTTACTCCTCTGTCCTCTTACTTCTACACTCCCTTTCCCTCATTCTCTCTCTGTTACCCTTATACTGTCCGTCATCGAAGTCTCTCACTCCTCTTCTGTTACGCTTACTCCCTATAACTCAGCCACACTCCCTCACTTATCTTTCTTTCCTCCCTCACTCAGTCCTCTACTCTCACTTTTCCCTTCACTTTCTCTGTCTCCTCACTCCCTTACTCCCCTTGTCTCACGCTCACTCGCCTTTATCCAGTCTCTATCACCACTCTTTCCTCAACATCACTGCTCTTTTCTTACCCTTCCACCCCCCGTTCCTTTACTCCATTTTCTTCACTTATCCTCATTCCCCTTGTTCACTCCCCTTCTCCTCACTCACCTCCCACACTCACCTTCTTTCAGTCCCCCTACTTCACTTCCCTTCCCCTCTCGTCCCTTTCTTTGCTTCTTCACTCATTTCCTTTCCTCTCTCACTGCACTCCACTTCACTTACTCCTTTTGAATTTGTAAAGAATACAGCTCTTTTTTGAGAATTGGAGGTAGTTCTAAAAAGAACGTTTTTTTTCCTTATTTTTTAGGTTTTTTTCTGAACAAAAACAAAAACAGGGAATGCCAAACTGCTCAACACGAGAAAAAAAAAGAGGAAAAATTAAGGCTGGGGAGGCAGTGGTGTTTTTCCCTTCTGCGTGCAATGAGCTTGATGCTCTGCTCACAGTAGCAAAGCAGTTCATCGCATTGCTTACACTTGATAGTGATGTCACTGAAAACCGGCTGAATGTTCGGTATCATCTCCAATTCCACTGCTCTTCCTCTCCCTGATGTTGTGGCTCCTCCAGTGGATGTTGAGGCACCATCCCTTGGGGGATTACGTGCCAGGTCTCTGACACTCTCCTGGGCATAGTTCTGGGGCTGCCTCCGTTGAACATGGCGAATCATTGTGGAGTTGCCAAAACTGTACTTTCTTCTAGGGTCTCCCCGTGAAAGCACAGGTTTGTAAATTTTGCACTCCACCTTTGGAGCATTAACCTTTTTCAATCCTACAGGTATGGAAACAAACTTCCATATAAAGTGCTCCTTGATCTTGGGCTGAGGAGGCTCTTCCTGGATGAAGTCATCTGAGTCCTCACTGCTGCTGGGTGGTCTGGCAGCCATTCTTTTCACTACGTAGAAGAACAGAAAGGAACAGGTCTTGCTGTCTCCAAAGTGAAAGAAGAAGTGAAAGAAATGGGTGGGGTTTTCATTAGTTGTAAAAAAACTGTTAACAACCAATGAAAAGAGTTATTTTAAGGTCACATGACTTGGCGCGCTTACGCTGCGCGCACCGGAGCGCTTCCGGGGGCGCTTACGCAGCACGAACATAGGCGCTCCCGGGGGCGCTTACACGGCGCGCCTAAATGATGTCTACTTTTTTTCCGCACGCGGAAATAGCGCTCTCGCTGCGCTCTCGGGTGAGCTTACCGGTGCGCGCACCCTGAGCGCTCCAAGACAAAATGATAAAAAAAAAAAACTACATGAAAAATACATTGTAAAAACATTTTTGGAAAAAAAAAATATTAATTAAAAGTTATAAAAAACAGCTAATAAAAAAAACTGTTTAAAAATCGTAGGTTACAAACTCAATATACAAAGGAATTAGCTTTTAAAAAACCTTTGAAATTTACTGAAACAACCATAGGTTTCACAATTGTTATAGTTGGGAATTAGCATTTAAAAAACCTTTGAAATTCACTGAAAAAAACATAGGTTTCACATTTGGTATAGTTAGGAATTAGCATTTAAAAAACCTTTGAAATTCACTGAAAAAACCATAGGTTTCACACCGGTTATAGTTAGCTAAACATTTTACTCATACAAAACTATTGAAATTCCCACGTTATAGTTAGTTGGACTCACTATAACTCGCGCGCCCGCAATCCACTGCTGATGATGTTACATATTACATCATTCATGACATGGTCAGTGACATCACTGATGACATCTCAAATGACATCACTGATGACATCTGATGACATCTCAAATGACATCACTGATGACAAGACTATAGGCAGGCTAGCATTGATGCTAAAGAGAGGTTTGAGAGAAGAGGGTACAATAAAAACATCTTACAACAGGCCAGTGTGAAAGCCTCAGGCATCAACAGGAGGGACCTCCTGATACCGAAATCAAAAGTAGAGGTGCCTGATGAGGTGAGAATGATCACAGAGTTTAACACCAAATCAGGAGAAATTGTAAACATTTTCAAAAAACACTGGCATATACTCACCGCAGACAAAACCCTAAAAAAACATCTGCCACAGAGACCATTGATTACCTATAAAAGATGTCCATCTTTGGCAGATCATCTGGTCCGCAGCCATTTTAGAACAACGACTCAACCCATCAAACTATCTAAATCAACAGGCTTTTTTCCCTGTCTAAAATGCAAGGCACGCAGATTCAGTAGTAAAGTGTCTGAGTATCCCAATTGCACAGGTGAAAAGAAACCCAATATAAAAATCAAACAGTTACTCAATTGTAACTCAGAATATACTATCTACTGTCTAACCTGCCCCTGCAAGCTGCGATATATTGGCAGCACTATAAAACCTGCTAAACTAAGAATCCTAGAGCACATGCGGGCAATCACCAACAGGGATAAGACATACCCCGTTGCCCGCCATTTTGCCGAACACCATCAGAGTAACTGGGAGAAACTTAGTTTTTATTGCATTGATCAGGCTGCTAAATTGGAGCGGGGGGGGACAGAGATAAGTCCCTACGCATCCTTGAGTCAAAGTATATCATCAGTCTTAAAACCATGACTCCGTGGGGACTTAATAATAATGAAGAACTATGGGTCCACCTCTGAAACACACATAGAATCATAAATATATGATACTAGGACTAATATCATCTAATATCATCCTTTAATCTTTAAGATTATCCTTCTACTGAACTGAATGTCATTACCTGTTGACCTGTGCTGCAAATATAATTGTATAATTGCCCATACAGGGCCAAATAAGTAACACAATGCTTTATAGGAAATGATTTTTCCTAGCAATTCTGCACTTCAGTGGTTAAAAATCTATAAGAGACACCGAAAATAGAAACTTTATATGAATTTATAAAAGAACGGAACTGCACGCATTTATGAATATTACTGTGTTTAAAAACTGTTAATGAATGTTTGTACGTTACATGTTTTTAATTAGCACTATGCACTTTACTTTTAGTCACCATTGATAGCCATGTATCATAATGCAATTTGCATGTTACAAGATGGCTCCCATCTTTGTGTATGTTAGTAGCCCTTTTTTGTTTCTTTATCTCCATGATCAGGTTGGACTGGCTAATGGCTTAAAATGGCGACTTGTATTTGACACAAACGTAACACTGACGAAGCCTGTAAAGGCGAAACGCGTCTGTTTGGGGTGAGGGGGGTTTGGTGTAATAAATCTTTGAATCGGATACCAGCGTGCCAGCCGTTTTCATTCCGAACTAATGGATGAAAGTAGGAACGTGCAGTAATATATATATATATATATATATATATATCACCACAACGCTTTCTTTTCTCTGCATCTTAGCAGCTCCCCATGTGGAAAAGCAATGCCGGCTCCAGAAGGACGCGGGGAGCCGGCCGGACCGTTGGGGGATTGGGTACCCCCCACGGTCCTCAATGGAGAGGGCCAGCCCCGGGGAATGGGGTCCTAGGGGCTACAAGTGGCCCGGGAGGGGGGGCCATTTGGCTCCCCTCCCCAAAATGTTAATTAACATTTTTTTTTAAAGAACAAAGGCTGGCCCCGGGGGAGGGGGTCCCCGGGGCCAGAAATGGCCTAAGGAGGGGGGCAAAGCAGCCCCCTTCCCAAAATTGTGAGGAAGAAAATAATGGGGGCAGGCCCTGGGGGATGGGGTCCCAGGGCCAAGATTATTAGGAAAAGAAGGAGGCCACACAGACCCCTTCTTTAAAAAAAACAAAAAAGGACCGGCACCGCGCAGGTGGCCATGCCCCCTCCTTTGAGCACTCTGCACACGCGCACCCTGTCACCCTAGGGACCATTAGGATTCAAGGGGACTTAATCGCTCAACTTAGAACGGCCACAGGGCTTGTTTACACAGTGGTGAAGGGAGGGGATGGGGCCTGAGGTGACATGTTCAAACACACCCTGTGGTGCGTTTTAAGTTGGGGAAATAATTCCTCTTCAATCCTGAGGGACCCTGGGGGCCAACTAGCCCACCAGGTGCTTCCAGTAAGCGCCACTGTGCTGCGTTGCAGAGAGGTGGTGAGGGCCTAGCCCCTTTTTACACCTCTCTGCAATGGTGCTTACTGGACGTACCTAGTGCGCTCATTTGCAGCTAGGGACCCGTAGGATTCACAGGGAGTTAATCTCCCAACTTAAAACGGCCACAGGGCGTGTTTACACAGTGGGGAAGGGAGGGGACGGGGCCTGAGGTGACGTGTGGAAACACGCCCTATGACGTGTTTTAAGTTGGGGAAATAATTCCGCTTCAATCCTGAGGAGCCATGGGGGCCAACTAGTCCACCAGGTGCTTCCAGTAAGCGCCACTGCGCTGCGTTGTAGAGAGGTGGTCCAGGACGTACCCATTTTCTCTGCAATGCAGCTTTGTGGAGCTAACTAGAGATACCTGATGGGCTAGTTGTACCCAAGGGATACTCAGTATTCAAGGGGACTGTATCCCCAAATTTAAAATGGCCACAGGACATGTTCGCACACGTCAGCTCAGCCCCCCCCCGCCCTTCACCAGTGTGCAAACACGCCCTGCGGCGCATTTTAAGAGGTAGTTTTAATCCCCCTGCCCTATTATATACTAGGGCTTACAGAGGAGGACATGCTAATAACAGGGGTAACCCAACGCATAGTGTTCCCTGGTGTATGTAGGTGTTTTAACTGTATTCTAAGTGTCTTGTAGCATAGCACTGGCTCTAGGACTGGTTAGTCAGAGTCAGTTACCACCAGTACCCATCTGAAAAAATTGTGGGTACAGGATGATTTTGCAACAAGGCCTCTTTCTGCTCCTCTGTTTGTTCTTTCTACACGTCTTCCTTCTTCCTGCACTTTTCTTTGTCTTTGAGGATTTCTGTTGCTTCTTTCCACATTTCTTTTTCGTCTTTCTGTGTTTTTTCTTCTTTCTTCACCTGTCTTACCTCTGTAGGCATAGTTAGAAACACCTTTGAAATACACTTAAAAAAACCATAGGTTTCAGTTACATTAAAAATAGAATTTACCATTTAAAAAACCTTTGAAATTCACTGAAAAAACCATAGGTTTCAGGCACGTTATAGTTAGGAATTAGCATTTAAAAAAACCTTAGAAATTCACAGAAAAACCATAGGTTTCAGGGGTGTTATAGTTAGCTGGACATTTCACTCGTACAAAACCATTGAAATTCCACCGTTATAGTTAGTTCAGCTAATTATAACGCACGCGCCCGCAATACACTGCTTATGACGTCACATATTACATCACTCATGACATGGTCAGTGACATCACTCATGACATATACAACATATTCAGTAATTCCAAGATCTACATACACATCCACTCATTCACCAACAGTCCTATATAGTCACTCATACATGTACTCATCATATGTACTCAATAACCAATACATCCTGTTACTCACCGCCACTCATTCATAGAGTTACTCACACATATAGTCACTCATGCTAATAAAGAATGAAACATCCATTTACTTGCATATATGGTTATACACACACCACTACACTTACTTCTACAGAAACGTATACATACTTACTCTATTAAACAATCACTTATAGAAACACATACTTATTTATACAGGAACTCTTCCAATCTCTCACTCTCACATATACTCACTTATATACACCGATACTAACATATACTAATTTAAAACATATGTAATTACTCATAAACACACTACTGAGACAGTAGACAGCCATTCACTCACTGACACACCCATACACACACTCATCCACTCATACAGTCCTGCACACATGCTGTCTTCAACACATACAAATAGTTAGTCACTAATTCATGCATCTATGCGCTAAGTAATAACCCCCTCTGAACCATACAGACACTGATCTTGATACTCAAAAAAGCAAATAATAACCCATATAGACACTCATGTAGCTACTCACCAACCCATGCAGCCACCTATACACGAAGAGACAGACTGATACAGATATTTACATAGTTAAACATTACTCGCTAAGATACGCTTAATCAGTCAGTTATACATCAATTTTACAAAACAAAACATCCATTTAGACACTTATTTCCCCATTTAGCATACCTTTAGCAAAACTATCTTATTTTTTGGGGAGTCACCTGAGCTTTTGGCCCGGGGCTTGGCGGGCATGGCCGCCGAGCCCCGGGCCAAAAACTCAGGTGCCCCCCCCCCCAAAAAAAACAAGGTAGTTTTACTATACAGACCCTCCAGGATATTTGCTGCGAAATCGGCACTTTTAAAAAAATGCCGTGATTTTTACAAAAATGCCGGCGAAATCAGCATTTTTGTAGAAATCGCGGCATTTTTCGCTATATCCTGGGGGGTCTGCTTTATCCAAAGACATGCACCGGTTGCCCCACACCTGTAGATGATCTACAGACACTGGGGTCAGAGGGTTAAAGCAGCTCGGCTGCAGCTGGCAGTGTGAAGGTCTAGGCTCTTTGTCATTCAGAGCTGCCCGGGACTGCGCTCGTTCGCACCTCTTCCTGGACCACAAGAATGACAATGGGAGCCCTCACCTTGCACATCAACAGGAGGGGAGGGGGGGATGGGTTGTTGTCACAGAGGATGGAGCAGGAATCGGACAGAGCAGTTCTCCTTCGAGTGTAATGTGAAAGGGTTTGCAGTGACAGGAATAGGAACTTCGAGTCTTAGGCCTGTGAGAAGGCTCATTTACTGACCTGGCAAATTGTTTTTAAACACAGTCAGCAAGTCAATTTGGGAAAGAAACGGAGAACAATTTAAATTGAAAACAAAAGACACGCTACCTTAAATCTGTTAATATATTTTTTTTTAACTCGAATCTTGCACTGCTGAGAGATTATCTGCAGCATTCACACCCGGAACTATCTATGTGCTTGCACTTCTACTCTAATGTGAATTGTATTAGCAAAATGTCTGACCTTGCTTTAAAGATGTTGCACTAAGTGCTCCATCCATGTACGATTTTTAGCATTGGATCGTAGCAAGCTTCTCCTTAAAGCTGAAGTTTAGTGCAAAAACGCTGGGCTCTCTATGAGCATACTATGAAATCATGGTTTTATTCTATAGATTAAAGAATTAGCAGAGTATAAATTTTCCGATTTAAAAAAAGGACTACAGGCCATAGAAGGCAAACAAGCAATGGCACCTTCCAGTACTCCAGGATATGGGGTGAATGGATGAATGAAAGATTGAATAAATGGATAATGAGAGAGGATGGATGGATTGATGAGAGGGGAAGGATGGAGAGAAAATTTAAATAGCTGGATGTATGGGTGGAAGGGTAGCTGGATGATGGATGAGGGGAAAGATGGATGAGGGGAAGGATGGATGATGGATGAGAGGAAGGATGGATGAGGGGAAGGATGGATGGATGAAGGGAAGGATGGATGAGAGGAAGGATGGATGGATGAGGGGATGGATAGAGGGGAAGGATGGATGGATGGATGGATGGGTGGGTGAAAGGATGGATGGATGATGAGGGGAAGGATGGATGATGAGGGGAAGGATGGATGGATGGATGATGAGGGGATGGATGGATGGATGTTTGATGAGGGGGTGGGTGAAAGGATGGATGATGAGGGGAAGGGTGGATGGATGGATGGATGATGAGGGAATGGATGGATGATGAGGGGGTGGGTGAAAGGATGGATGGATGATGAGGGGAAGGATGGATGGATGATGAGGGGAAGGATGGATGGATGAAGAGTGGGTGGGTGGATGGATGGATGATGAGGGCAAAGGATGGATGGATGATGAGGGAAAAGGATGGATGGGTGATGAGGGGAAGGATGGATGATGAGGAGAAGGACAGATGGATGGCTGGATGGATGGATGGATGATGGGTGGGTGAAAGGATGGATGGAAGGAAGAATGGCTAAGTGAAAGGGTCGATGGAGAGAGAAAGTGAGGATGGATGGATGACTAAAATAGTGGATGGGTGGAAGGATTAGTAAGTGAAAGGATGGCTGGATTGGTGAAAGGGTAAATGGCTGAATGGATGAGTGAATGGATGGATGGGATGAAGAGTGGATGGATAAGTGTACAGATGGATAGGGTGAAAGGGTGGATGGATAATGGAGACGAGTGAAAGGATGGATGAGGGGATGGATGAAGGGATGGATGAGTGAAATGATAGATGGAAGGATACATGATGGATAGGTTTGCAAACGGTTGAATATGTTTGGAAATGGCTGGGCTTACTTATATACTATTGCGCGACCTCTGATGTGTCTGTAAAACGTACCTATTGTCCTGAAGTTTTGTCCTGAATTTTGAGCTCCTGTCCTGAATTTGTGTCCTGAATTTTGACCCTTTGTCCTGAATTTTTACACTCACCGTCCTGAATTTGCACCAATGCCAGTTGGTCACCCTATTCGCTGGCTTGTAGACGGAGCGCCGTGCAGAGATGTTTGTCCCTTAAGATAAACAGACAGAACCACTCAGCCGAGAGAGCTGAGGCGCACACGGGACGGGGTATCTGCAGAGGCGCGCTGGACAAGGGATGAAGTCTGAGGGTTGAGCTCACCTATTGCAGACCATTTCCCCCTGGGAGTGAGCCATGGGAAAAATCCTAGAGGCGAGAAATTTAACACGGGCGTCAAGTGGCCCCATGTCATGGGTGTCAACTTCAACCAGTCCCCGCTTTTAAATCGGAGACGATTTGCAGGCTGACATTTTGCAACGAAACTACAAGTACCAACATGCAGTTCGCTACTGTGTAACAAGTGACCACTTGGCGGTTTTGACTGCTCTTTCTCTAGTGGTTAGGTCTGTCGAACGGGCATCCGGTGGGATATCAGGTTGTGTTCAAAATACACTGTACTATTTAACGTGCTTACTAATAAAAGGGGCGATAGGTATAGCCATCATTAGTGCAGCAGGTACAGTGGCACCAAGCTCTAAGGCTATTGCAAGACACAAACTGACCTGCAATGGTACGCCTCTTCTGGCGCAGGGCTTTGCAACGTGACGCATCTGGGAGATGCGTCACGTAGTAAATACCCCGCACCATGGTGCATCTTTTGCGCCGCCGCTGCGTCAAAAAAGTGACGCAACGGCGGCGTAAAAGCAGCGCAAGGGGCTTGTAAATCTGCCCCAAAGTGTCTACATTGTAAAGAAACCAAATATACATAGCTTCATGTTGTTAAATAACTAAAAAAACTAAGATATCTGTGTTTGTTGTAGGAAAAATGGCCACATAAAATGCCGCAAAATTGCCGCTAAATTTCCATATTTGTGCCGCTAAATTTCCATTTTTGTGCCGCTAAATTTGCTATTCCATGCCGCTATATCCTGGGGGGTCTGACTATAGGTTATTTTAAATTCTCCACCGTACGATTTGGACCTTTTCCTGTTGCAGCCACTATGCCTACCCACGCAAGTGAGGTACCATTTTTTTTGGGAGACCTGGGGGAACGCTGGGTGGGTGGAAATGTGTTGATCCACACAGATTCCGGAACTTTCCACCACAGAAATGTGAGGAAAATGCGTTTTGTTTGTCAATTTCTTAGCTTTGCAAGGGATTCTGGGTAACAGAACCTGGTCGTAGGCAGTCGAGTCAGCCCATCCTGAATTCCCCTGGGTGTCTAGTTTTCAAAAATGTATAGGTTTGCTAGGTTTCCCTAGGTGCCGGCAGAGCTAGGGTTCAAAAACAAAAGGTAGGCTCTTTGCCAAAAAAGGGCACTATTTCACTGCGAAATTGAGTTGCGACCACGTTGCGTTTTGCGCTGTTTCCTGTCGCAGGCATTAGGCAGACCCAGGCACGTGAGGTACCATTTTTTTGGGGAGACCAGGGGGAACGCTGGGTGGGTGGAAATTTGTTGATCCACACAGATTCCAGAACTTTCCACCACAGAGATTTGAGGAAAATGCGTTTTTTTTGTCAATTTCTAAGCTTTGCAAGGGATTCTGGGTAACAGAACCTGGTGGTAGGCAGTCGAGTCACCCCATCCTGAATTCCCCTGGGTGTCTAGTTTTTAAAAATGTATAGGTTTGCTAGGTTTCCCTAGGTGCCGGCAGAGCTAGGGTTCAAAAACAAAAGGTAGGCTCTTTGCCAAAAAAGAGCATGATTTCACTGCGAAATTGAGTTGCGACCACGTTGCGTTTTGCGCTGTTTCCTGTCGCAGCCACTAGGCAGACCCAGGCAAGTGAGGTACCATTTTTTTTGGGAGACCCGGGGGAACGCTGGGTGGGTGGAAATTTGTTGATCCACATAGATTCCAGAACTTTTCGCCACAGAAATGTGAGGGAAATGTGTTTTTTTGTCAATTTATTTGCTTTGCAAGGGATTCTGAGTAACAGAACCTAGTGGTAGGCAGTCGAGTCACCCCATCCTGAATTCCCCTCGGTGTCTAGTTTTCAAAAATGTATAGGTTTGCTAGGTTTCCCTAAGTGCTGGCAGAGCTAGGGGTCAAAAACAAAAAGTAGGCTCTTTGCCAAAAAAGGGCACGATTTCACTGCGAAATTGAGGTGCGACCACGTTGCGTTTTGCGCTGTCTCCTGTCACAGCCACTAGGCAGACCCAGGCAAGTGAGGTACCATTTTTTTCGGGAGACCCGGGGGAACGCTGGGTGGGTGGAAATTTGTTGATCCACATAGATTCCAGAACTTTTCACCACAGAAATGTGAGGGAAATGTGTTTTTTTGTCAATTTGTTTGCTTTGCAAGGGATTCTGAGTAACAGAACCTAGTGGTAGGCAGTCGAGTCACCCCATCCTGAATTCCCCTCGGTGTCTAGTTTTCAAAAATGTATAGGTTTGCTAGGTTTCCCTAAGTGCTGGCAGAGCTAGGGGTCAAAAACAAAAAGTAGGCTCTTTGCCAAAAAAGGGCACGATTTCACTGCGAAATTGAGGTGCGACCACGTTGCGTTTTGCGCTGTCTCCTGTCACAGCCACTAGGCAGACCCAGGCAAGTGAGGTACCATTTTTTTCGGGAGTCCCGGGGGAACGCTGGGTGGGTGGAAATTTGTTGATCCACGCAGATTCCAGAACTTTCCACCACAGAAATGTGAGAAAAATGTGTTTTGTTTGACAATTTCTTAGATTTGCAAGGGATTCTTGGTAACAGAACCTGGTGGTAGGCAGTCGAGTCACCCCATCCTGAATTCCCCATGGTGTCTAGTTTTCAAAAATGTATAGGTTTGCTAGGTTTCCCTAGGTGCCGGCAGAGCTAGGCACTTTGCCATAAAAGGGTCAATTTTTAACTGCAAAATTGAGGTGTGACCACATTGCATTTTGCGCCGTTTCCTGTCGCAGGCACAAGGCCGACCCACACAAGTGAGGTACTGTTTTTATCGGGAGACTTAGGGTAATTCAGATTGGTAAATCAACTGTTATTACCAATTGAGTTTTCATGCATTTCTCCCTTCCCAATGAAAGACATTGTGTAAAAAAAAATCTTTTAAAAAAATGACCAATAATTCTCATGCTAGTATGAGTATTCCCAATTTTGAAAATGTGCAAATATATACTGTTTATAATTTGTACCCAATTCAGAAATACATAGGTGCCTTTCATACAGATTTTTCCATGTATACATTTTCCAAGAATAAGTGCTCTATACCCAGTAAATAATAAAATACCATAGCAAGTTGCTGCTCAGTTTTTGGATCTGGGTTCGTCGGGTTCTTGGTGAAACTACAAGTCCTATATATCCCCACAACCAGGAAGGTCTAACAGATGTAACGGTATATTGCTTTCTAAGAGCTGTCAAAAATACAAAAAGTTATAGGTGAAAACGTTGAGACAAAAGGCTGTTTTTTTCAACACATTTTCAATTATTCCAATATTTAACTGTTAGTTTCTATACAGAAACCTTCATGGATTTAGACAAATTACCCCTTTCTGAATTCAAAATGTTGTCTACTTTTCGAAAATGTATAGCTTTCCAGGATCCATTATTGCTTTCAAACTCATTTCTACCATTAACTGGAAGGAGGTTGACAGCTCTAAAAATATCAAAAATAGGCTATGTCCCAAAAAAATGCAAAAACTGTGTGAAAAATGTTGGTTCTCTGACAAAAGACTGTCATTTCCTACAAGCTGAGAAAATGGAGATTTCAGCTCCACAAACCGTTTTTTGATAACATTTCAAGGGAAAAACCCAGAGGCTTTCATTTGCAGCCTGTTTTTCGCATTTTTCTGAAAAAAACTAAAATTTCACTGTATTTTGGTTAATTTCTGGGACCCCTCCAAGGGAATCCACACACCCTGGGCACCTTTAGAATCCACATGATGTTGGAAGAAAAGGACGCAAATTTGTCGTGGATACCTTATGTGGTCAAAAAGTTACAGGGGACTAAGCGCGCACTACCCCAAATCGCCAAAAAAAGGCTTAGCACAGGAGGGGAAAAGGCCTAGCAGCGAAGGGGTTAAATATCCTAACAAAACAAATAGTCAAAAATTTCATCCTATATATACATATACAAAATATATGCACATAAATATCAGGAAATAAATAAGGACCTATATGCAAAACAATGTTTTAGGAGTAGAACAACAATACAACAACTGATCTATATATATCCTTTGACAAACGGCGTTCCACAACGGGCACTCGGGCGAAGAACCACAGCTCACGTGTATTAGTCCAAAAAGTAAGGTTTGTTTATTACACCATAAACCCAACTGGACGCTTTTCGCATTCCACAGAGCGCTTGATCACAGCTCTGTGGAGTGCGAAACGCGTCACGTTGGGTTTATGATGTAATAAACCTTACTTTTTGGACTAATACACGTGAGCCGTGGTTCTTCGCCCGAGTGCCCGTTGTGGAACGCCATTTGTGAAAGGATATTATTGCCGGCTGCTCCGCCGGTAACGAGCCAACCCTGTAAAAAGCGAGGGATTGCCAGCAGGAGCTTTTTTGTTTGGATATATATATATATATATATATATATATATATATTACCTACTGGCGGTCGCCAGTAGGTATATATAGTTAGGATTTTTTCTCTATGGGTTTTTTGAAAATTCTATGTCTAATAACTTTGGCGTTTGTGGACGGAATTGGCTGAAATTTTCAGGAAAATGGCACATTTTGTTTCTGAGCAGCCCTTGAAAATTTGGGGGGGGTTCGTCAAGGGGGGGCCGAGAAAAAAGGGGGGTCCCAAAACGTGTTTTTAACATTGAGTTTTCCATAGGGCGGTTGGCCTCACTTTTAGCCCGAACGGCTGAATGGATTTGCACGAAACTTGGCAAAATTGTAGGGACTGGTAGCCCGATGTGCCTTTTGTAGGTCTCAATATATGTGCTCCAGTGGATTTTGAGAAATTAACGTTTAAAAAAAGATATATATCTGTAACAGCGGACCGGGCAGCGTCCCAGGACGCGTACTTTTCGCGCAACGGAGCTTTGTGAAGCGAAGCTGATTGGTTCTCCGGCGTCTGTCAACATTCCAAACAGTCCGTAGCGGCCGCCATCTTGTCTCTCGGTAGGATCGAGAGACAAGAGGAGGCGAAAGCGAAGGGGCAAATGACCATAAGGGGGAATAGTAGATCCTCGCTGACCCCCTAGGTTTGATGTGGAGGTTTTAAAAGGGCCCCGCGGGGCAAAAAAAAATAATAATAATAATAATCGAACGGCTGAATGGATTTGCACGAAACTTGGTAAAATATTAGGGACTGGTAGCCCGATGTGCCTTTGCTAGGTCTCAATATATGTGCTCCAGTGGATTTTGAGAAATTAACGTTCAAAAAAAGATATATATCTGTAACAGCGCTCCGCTTCGCGTACTTTTCGCGTTACGGAGCTTTGCGAAGCTGATTGGTTCTCCGGCGTCTGTCAACATTCCAAACAGTCCGTAGCGGCCGCCATCTTGTCTCTCGGTAGGATTGAGAGACAAGAGGAGGCCAAAGCGAAGGGGGAAATGACCATAAGGGGGCATAGTAGATCCTTCCTGACCTCTTAGGTTTGATGTACCATTTTGCCAAGTTTGGTGTAATTCCGTTCAGCCATTCAGGCTGTAGACGTATGTAAATGTCCTATGGAAAATTGCATGGGGAAAACACATTTGAAAGTGTTGAAATTTAGAACCAATTAAAATGTTACTTTGGTTTTGTATTTGTGTGTGATGAAAGTTAATTGGTTATGTATATAAGTCAAATGAGAGGAAACCACAGCCATTTTGTGATACTACTGTCTGAGGTACATTTGTGAGGAATTTTTGGTGGTGAATTTCTGGTGTTTGATTTACACAGTACTAACACTTCTGCTACTTTTAAAAAGGTGAGTTGTTAATTTGTAAGGGGAACTATGTTGTACACTTGAAGATAATTTGAAAAATGTTTTCTGTTATTTATTTGCAGTCCTTCTGTTATACTAAATACTTGATGAAGTTAGTTTTATATTATGTATTACTAAAAACGATAAATGAAAGTGATTATTTTTTTCTGCAATTTACAGCAAGCAATTTCAAAATAAAATGGCTCACAATGAAGAGACCGTGGCAATTTCTTTTGAATTGTCCACTACATTGATTGAAATTGAGAGCACCAATAATGAAATATTGTCACAAGGAGGACATGACTTGTATGATTCCATTAGATTGATTGAAATGGACAGCACCAAGAATGAAATATTGTCACAAGGAGATGACTTGAATGATTCCACTACATTGATTGAAATTGAGAGCACCAATAATGAAATATTGTCACAAGGAGGAGATGGCTTGTATGATTCCATTAGATTGATTGAAATGGACAGGACCAATAATGAAATATTGTCACAAGGAGGAGATGACTTGAATGATTCCACTACATTGATTGAAATTGAGAGCACCAATAATGAAATATTGTCACGAGGAGATGACTTGAATGATTCCACTACATTGATTGAAATGGACAGCACCAATAATGAAATATTGTCAGAAGGAGGAGATGACTTGAATGATTTTTTTGATCAATCTCTTGATGGCGAATTTATCGAGTGTTTGGAGACCATAGAGTTACAAGAATCATCATTGCAGACTTTTAATGAGGAGATTCCAGATGAGATGATTGAAGAGGAAATTACTGATGAGGACATGTTACTAGTTGTTTCAAATTTAGAAAATTCTGAAGAATAAATTTATATTTAGAAATCAAAAATTGTTTGAGACATTATTTATTTTTATTTTTAATTTATGAGGTTGTAGCGAAGTGATTGTAGTATAAAATGAGACTTATAGTATAGAGTGCAACATTTTTATGTTACATGGTAAGTTTACTCATATTTACTTCCCTTCTGCCACTATATTATCTCCAATGTGTATTTGACATGTCTTCTTCATCTCCGGCCTCCTTTCTCTCACTGTGTGTCTCCGATGCATCTTATCGCTGGTATTTTGTGTAATTACAGAAGAGAGTAAAATAAAATAGTTCGGAACGTGAAAAGGGGGCAAAGTAGAGTACTCCTCATCCCCTAGGCCTTTTTAGGCGGTCCCAAAAGGATCAGTTTCTGCTTTCCTGAGAGATTATGGTATGAGTTCCATATACCACAATAACTTGCATTACAACATGCAAGATATCTATCTCCTATTACCAACTTTTGGAGATATTCGCGCTAAGCGCGAATATCTCCAAAAAGTAACACCTGCCCTGAGCAGTTCTTAGCCATGTTATCCAATGGGAGGTGGATAACATGGCTAAGAGTATTAGCTCGGTAATGCATGAATATCGCTGAGTTTTTAGCGATATTCATGCATTGCGGCCGTTTATTATCGCATTTGCGATAAACCTTGATAATAGTAAGGTTTATCTTCGATAATTTCTGACGATGCTTAGTGGTAAAAAATTGGTTGGTAAGCATCGTTAGCGATAAATATCGCTTAACTTTGGTAATATGCCCCAACGTCTGTTAACGTTCGATTCGAAGGAAATGAGGAAGTGTTGAAAAACATTGTCTGCGCCATCTTGCCTTTTTTGAAATGCCACACTTTTGTCGTGCACGGCAGCCATTTTAGATGTCTTGACCAGACCCACTCTCTGCACGCTGTCGATTCGTAGCATGGCTCCTCACCCTCGCAAGCATCTTCCCCAGGCACTGGTCACCCCCGCTCTCTGTCTTATGCATGGGCAATAAACCTCCCCCCATCTGCGCTGCTCTTCCCTGAGAATCACACTGTGCCCGCCCGACACCTCCCTTTCGCCCTATTCACTACCGCACCCTGTGACACTCCTCTTCCTCTGTGTCCGATTGTCCAGGCTATCAGCTAGCCCTGCAGATGTAGTTTATGGCCCCAGCTGTAAAGAATCACCCCTCTTCAAAGGAGTTATAGTAGATCAAGGCCCACACCCGATGAGATCCGTCACACCACACGTGTTCCTACTATCTGAAAACTATCCTGTATTGTGATTGGGGAGGGGACCGAGCCTGAAGCGGAAGATTCCAGGAATGACTCTTTGTACATCAAAGTTTTTACAATTATGTGTCACATAAAAAATATATAGCACTCCAACAAAGTAGTAGGAATATAAAACTTTAATAACATATAAATATATACAACAAAACAAAAACAGTAAAAACATTTAAACAACGAAGAGACCGTGGCAATTTCTTTTGAATTATCCAATAGATTTATTGAAATTGACAGCACCAATAATGAAATATTCTTGTCAGTAGCGGTCTGTTGTGCGAATAGTTCCAAGGCAGCAGAACGCGCTGAAATCTGGATGTCACGAAGGTGATGTCTAGCAAGTTGCCGCCCAGCAAATAACGGCGTGGGGCGCCGCGGGGGTGAGTGAGTCCAGTAGGCACCACAGCTATTCTTACCGGCATTGCAGAATTACTGCTGGGGACAATGCCTGTGCTGGAGCAGGGTCACAGCAGAAACAAAAAGGATTCTGTTGAAGATGTTGTTGGTTTTCAATTTGAAAACAGTTCTGGTGTCAACTGCTATGCTAATGTAGTGGTTAATGTTTTGTTTTCTCTAGAAAATGTAAAAGAGGGGGAGGCAGTCCAAAGTTCCGTTAAAAGGGCAAAGGAAAGGATCGGTGGTTTGAACTATCAGTCAAAAAGGGGAGGGGGTGCAACAATTTTTCCTACCGGGTCACACTGTGCTTTCACCGGAAGTGAGGTCTGCAGGATTCTAGTAATTCAAAGTGAGGCTGGCGCCGACGTCCCGCGGATACAGTTTCGTCACTCCACGGGTGATCATGGCAGTCATTCCCCATCGGGGGTGGGAGACTCCCGCGGCTCCTCTAGAATCTTCAAGGTCGTGGAGGACTACGGTGGTGGAGTCAACCAGTGACCGGGCCATTTCTTTATGCTGGGCCCGCTCTTGCCAGGTCGACCGCCATTTTGAGAGTTCGGTAGCTACTGGCGATCGCGGGGTCAAATGAGCGGACGGGCTCCACCCTGCCGGGCGAGACGTTGCAGCATGGCCACAGTGGAAGAACTCTTTTCCGGGCGCCTGGACCGCTGAGGGTGCAGCTGGGAAGCCTCCACTGGGGAGGCGGGAGAGGCCTGTTCGCACCGTCTCTCCCTCCCAGTGCACCCCACGGCGTCTCGCTTGAGATTTGTTATGGCCGGACCAGGCGATGAGGACGAGGGGGGGGTCGGAGGCATGTGCAAGACATCCCCCCCCAGTGTTGTCGCAGCCATTATAAAAGAAAGAAGTGTCCCGTCCGTCTTCGGGCCGGGCTTCCGGTGGATGTCGGCCGGACGCCCCTGGCTCTGGCCCCATGAACGGGTTTCTTGGTTTATCGGCTGCAGCCGGATTCCGTCGGCCTCGGCCCCCCGACCGTTGGTGGCCGGACCGGAAGAGCATGTGGCGGGACTACCTGCAACTCTCAAGGGCCACCGCGGCCGGACTGGGAGAGAGAGGGGAGGGTCGAGGAGACATTCCCCCCCCCTGCAACTGTTCAGCGTTGTAAAGGCAATCCCCTGGCCGGGTCCCGTTGGTCTCGGCCTCTCCTCCGGCTACACCCTACGTTAGGATCTCCTGGCCGAGGCGTGGCAGCAGGACCTGCCTTATATGGGCTGCTCCCGGCTGGGCGTAGCCGGAACCCTGCCCCACCTTGGAAGTTTCCAGAGTGGGGGCGGATGTTCTACTGACTTGCATTTTCCCTAGTCTATCGATTTTTTTGGCGTGGCAGGCGGTGGGACAGCGAGGGGTGATTTGGTTTCTCTTACTGTTTTTCTGGTCTCTCACCACTGGCATATTTTAACGTTTTCTTGTTTCTAGGACATTAATAGGTTTTATCATTACGTTATGTTATCGTTTCTTTGTTCGTTGTTTAATAAAAGTTCATGTTCATCAGTGGCCTACTGATTTTCGTTTTCCTATTCTTTTCTTTCCAGGTTGTTTCATGCTAAAGTTTCTGTTAACAGGATACAGTGATCACTTCGTTATTATTGCATATGTCCTTTTCACTAGGGGTGCTCTCTGGTCGGGCCAGATGACGTATGTCTAGTAAATGGTCCGGGTGAAACAGGTGCATCAATCAGTGGGGAGTAGATAGGCATGACAGATTACAACGGGGGAGAAAGGTCCGCATTACGTACCCTTTCACTACTTGCAAAGATTTTCCTACGTTTATTTGCAAACAGGGAATACCTCCAAAAAGAACTAATTCCCAAACAGTCAATGTTCGGACAATCAATCAATCAATGAGGAATGAAATAGGTACGACGTGTTAAAGGCTTGCGTTACCTACCCTTCACTATCTGCAAAGGGAGAGAGAATATTCCTATTCTTCCTCGTTTGCAGGTAGAGAAGATCCTTAAGAGAATTAACATCGAACAATTCAATGCTCGATTGAAACAATCAACAAGGGGTACTGTGAACACAAATGAACGCCGCTTATGTACATACGCATTGCTATTTTCAACAGGTTGTTCCTAATGTTTCTATTTTAGCGAGGTCAAAAAGAGATCCCATTAGTGGCCTACTGATTTTGCTCGATTCCTTTTGTTTTTTTACACGATTTTTCGCTATCTGCAAAGACTAAACAGAGTATTGCGACTCTGTGCTTGTTTGTAAATAGAGAATGAACCAAAGAGAACAATCAATCAAATGGAGAGAGAAGCAGGCACGACGGATTACAAAGGGGGAAAGGGCTGCGTTAACTACCCTTCACTATCTGCAAAGAGAGAGTACTCCTAATAGAAATGAGGGGTGGGGGGCAGCAATCAAAGCAGATCAGTGTGCATAAACACGAAAAAAAAAATTCTTACCACGTACTTGACATTCGACAGCTTATGATATTTGCTATTAAAAAACCATTGAAATTCACTGAAAAAACCATAGGTTATAGACCATATATAGTTAGGAATTAGCATTTACAAAACCTTGAAAATTCACTGAAAAAACCATAGGTTATAGACCATATATAGTTAGGAATTAGCATTTAAAAAACCTTATTTTACTCACACAAAACCATTGAAATTCCATATATAGTTAGTTGCACTAACTATATATTGCGCACCCGCAATCCACTGCTGATGATGTCACATATTACATCATTCATGACATGGTCAGTGACATCACTGATGACATCACTGATGACATCTCAAATGACATCACTGATGACATCTCATTTGACATCAATGACCACATCACTGATGATATCATTCATGTGACAATACAATGCATCTCCTCACATTTTAATATAACCTCTGTTTCACCCAGTGTTAAAAACAGAGTATAATTTTTGAAACCATTGACACACCAATACTAGTTACTACATACGTACTCACTGATTCCTACGTCTACACACACATTCACTCATTCACCCATACAATCATTCATACATACAATCACTCATGTTTACAACACAATCATATGCACTCATACACCTATACAGACACTCACACTCTGCCACTCATCGATGGAGTTACTCACACACCTAGTCAGTCCTGTAAAGAATCAATCACACTTCCATTTTCTACTCTATACAGTTAAACATAGAGCACCTTACGTTTTCAACCATATACTAACACATACTTACTCTCTTATACAATCATTGATACAAGTACACATTGATCTGTACAGAGTCACACACCTCCCATCCAGCCACACACACACTCAGTCTCCCATGCAAATACTTGGGCAATCAATCAATAACCCATATAGTTACTCATATAGCTACTGATCAACACATGCAGCAGTTTACAGAACAACAGACATAATGATGCACAAATTAAGACAGTTTAGTCACTAACCCATGCACTCAGTGAGACACATTTAATCACTCACTCATACATTCAGTCATGCACCTACTAAATCCTTCGTCCAGACACTTATACATCCACTCATTCTTCAATATGTAAGACATATTTTAACTTTACAGAAACATAGTCACTGGATGTTGTCATCAGTGATGTCATCAGTGATGTCATTTGAGATGTCATCAGTGATGTCATCAGTGATGTCACTGACCATGTCATGAATGATGTAATATGTGACATCATCAGCAGTGGATTGCGGGTGCGCAATATATAGTTAGTGCAACTAACTATATATGGAATTTCAATGGTTTTGTGTGAGTAAAATAAGGTTTTTTAAATGCTAATTCCTAACTATATATGGTCTATAACCTATGGTTTTTTCAGTGAATTTTCAAGGTTTTGTAAATGCTAATTCCTAACTATATATGGTCTATAACCTATGGTTTTTTCAGTGAATATATATATATATATATATATATATATATATATATATATATATATATATATATATATATGTTTCCAAACATTCCCCAGATTTAAGGACGCAACTCCACATCAGAGAAGGTACAACCTTTTATTTTCTTAATGAAGACAGCAATTCCCCTCCGATGATTCTGTCCTGTTTGCCAATGCATTTCGAAGCTGTTTGCTTCTTTCTCAAGGCAAGCGTGAAGGTGCAGCAATGTCAGCAAAACCACAGTCCCCATATGCTAATGCCTTTTATCGGCCTCCGGTGTGCCTCCCTGCTGGGAAATTGTTCGCAATGCATACTGGAACACGTGGTTCATTTTGCTTGTTTTATTCCTTCCAGTAGGTTCTGCACCAATTCACGATAAATTAAAGACCCAGTGTATGCCCTCCAGTGGGCCTCAGAGTGATTTTGCCTCTTCATACATTAATCCTCTGATGTGCCATCGACGGAAGCGGCAAAGTTCCATTTCCCGAGGGCTCCTTCATTTTGGAGTGGTGCAATCCTCCACGGCCTGCGGGCGCCGTGATTAATTGTTTCCAAACATTCCCCAGATTTAAGGACGCAACTCCACATCAGAGAAGGTACAACCTTTTATTTTCTTAATGAAGACAGCAATTCCCCTCCGATGATTCTGTCCTGTTTGCCAATGCATTTCGAAGCTGTTTGCTTCTTTCTCAAGGCAAGCGTGAAGGTGCAGCAATGTCAGCAAAACCACAGTCCCCATATGCTAATGCCTTTTATCGGCCTCCGGTGTGCCTCCCTGCTGGGAAATTGTTCACAATGCATACTGGAACACGTGGTTCATTTTGCTTGTTTTATTCCTTCCAGTAGGTTCTGCACCAATTCACGATAAATTAAAGACCCAGTGTATGCCCTCCAGTGGGCCTCAGAGTGATTTTGCCTCTTCATACATTAATCCTCTGATGTGCCATCGACGGAAGCGGCAAAGTTCCATTTCCCGAGGGCTCCTTCATTTTGGAGTGGTGCAATCCTCCACGGCCTGCGGGCGCCGTGATTAATTGTTTCCAAACATTCCCCAGATTTAAGGACGCAACTCCACATCAGAGAAGGTACAACCTTTTATTTTCTTAATGAAGACAGCAATTCCCCTCCGATGATTCTGTCCTGTTTGCCAATGCATTTCGAAGCTGTTTGCTTCTTTCTCAAGGCAAGCGTGAAGGTGCAGCAATGTCAGCAAAACCACAGTCCCCATATGCTAATGCCTTTTATCGGCCTCCGGTGTGCCTCCCTGCTGGGAAATTGTTCGCAATGCATACTGGAACACGTGGTTCATTTTGCTTGTTTTATTCCTTCCAGTAGGTTCTGCACCAATTCACGATAAATTAAAGACCCAGTGTATGCCCTCCAGTGGGCCTCAGAGTGATTTTGCCTCTTCATACATTAATCCTCTGATGTGCCATCGACGGAAGCGGCAAAGTTCCATTTCCCGAGGGCTCCTTCATTTTGGAGTGGTGCAATCCTCCACGGCCTGCGGGCGCCGTGATTAATTGTTTCCAAACATTCCCCAGATTTAAGGACGCAACTCCACATCAGAGAAGGTACAACCTTTTATTTTCTTAATGAAGACAGCAATTCCCCTCCGATGATTCTGTCCTGTTTGCCAATGCATTTCGAAGCTGTTTGCTTCTTTCTCAAGGCAAGCGTGAAGGTGCAGCAATGTCAGCAAAACCACAGTCCCCATATGCTAATGCCTTTTATCGGCCTCCGGTGTGCCTCCCTGCTGGGAAATTGTTCGCAATGCATACTGGAACACGTGGTTCATTTTGCTTGTTTTATTCCTTCCAGTAGGTTCTGCACCAATTCACGATAAATTAAAGACCCAGTGTATGCCCTCCAGTGGGCCTCAGAGTGATTTTGCCTCTTCATACATTAATCCTCTGATGTGCCATCGACGGAAGCGGCAAAGTTCCATTTCCCGAGGGCTCCTTCATTTTGGAGTGGTGCAATCCTCCACGGCCTGCGGGCGCCGTGATTAATTGTTTCCAAACATTCCCCAGATTTAAGGACGCAACTCCACATCAGAGAAGGTACAACCTTTTATTTTCTTAATGAAGACAGCAATTCCCCTCCGATGATTCTGTCCTGTTTGCCAATGCATTTCGAAGCTGTTTGCTTCTTTCTCAAGGCAAGCGTGAAGGTGCAGCAATGTCAGCAAAACCACAGTCCCCATATGCTAATGCCTTTTATCGGCCTCCGGTGTGCCTCCCTGCTGGGAAATTGTTCGCAATGCATACTGGAACACGTGGTTCATTTTGCTTGTTTTATTCCTTCCAGTAGGTTCTGCACCAATTCACGATAAATTAAAGACCCAGTGTATGCCCTCCAGTGGGCCTCAGAGTGATTTTGCCTCTTCATACATTAATCCTCTGATGTGCCATCGACGGAAGCGGCAAAGTTCCATTTCCCGAGGGCTCCTTCATTTTGGAGTGGTGCAATCCTCCACGGCCTGCGGGCGCCGTGATTAATTGTTTCCAAACATTCCCCAGATTTAAGGACGCAACTCCACATCAGAGAAGGTACAACCTTTTATTTTCTTAATGAAGACAGCAATTCCCCTCCGATGATTCTGTCCTGTTTGCCAATGCATTTCGAAGCTGTTTGCTTCTTTCTCAAGGCAAGCGTGAAGGTGCAGCAATGTCAGCAAAACCACAGTCCCCATATGCTAATGCCTTTTATCGGCCTCCGGTGTGCCTCCCTGCTGGGAAATTGTTCGCAATGCATACTGGAACACGTGGTTCATTTTGCTTGTTTTATTCCTTCCAGTAGGTTCTGCACCAATTCACGATAAATTAAAGACCCAGTGTATGCCCTCCAGTGGGCCTCAGAGTGATTTTGCCTCTTCATACATTAATCCTCTGATGTGCCATCGACGGAAGCGGCAAAGTTCCATTTCCCGAGGGCTCCTTCATTTTGGAGTGGTGCAATCCTCCACGGCCTGCGGGCGCCGTGATTAATTGTTTCCAAACATTCCCCAGATTTAAGGACGCAACTCCACATCAGAGAAGGTACAACCTTTTATTTTCTTAATGAAGACAGCAATTCCCCTCCGATGATTCTGTCCTGTTTGCCAATGCATTTCGAAGCTGTTTGCTTCTTTCTCAAGGCAAGCGTGAAGGTGCAGCAATGTCAGCAAAACCACAGTCCCCATATGCTAATGCCTTTTATCGGCCTCCGGTGTGCCTCCCTGCTGGGAAATTGTTCGCAATGCATACTGGAACACGTGGTTCATTTTGCTTGTTTTATTCCTTCCAGTAGGTTCTGCACCAATTCACGATAAATTAAAGACCCAGTGTATGCCCTCCAGTGGGCCTCAGAGTGATTTTGCCTCTTCATACATTAATCCTCTGATGTGCCATCGACGGAAGCGGCAAAGTTCCATTTCCCGAGGGCTCCTTCATTTTGGAGTGGTGCAATCCTCCACGGCCTGCGGGCGCCGTGATTAATTGTTTCCAAACATTCCCCAGATTTGAGGACGCAACTCCACATCAGAGAAGGTACAACCTTTTATTTTCTTAATGAAGACAGCAATTCCCCTCCGATGATTCTGTCCTGTTTGCCAATGCATTTCGAAGCTGTTTGCTTCTTTCTCAAGGCAAGCGTGAAGGTGCAGCAATGTCAGCAAAACCACAGTCCCCATATGCTAATGCCTTTTATCGGCCTCCGGTGTGCCTCCCTGCTGGACATTGCTGCATCTTCACGCTTGCCTTGAGAAAGAAGCAAACAGCTTCGAAATGCATTGGCAAACAGGACAGAATCATCGGAGGGGAATTGCTGTCTTCATTAAGAAAATAAAAGGTTGTACCTTCTCTGATGTGGAGTTGCGTCCTTAAATCTGGGGAATGTTTGGAAACAATATATATATATATATATATATATATTACCTACTGGCGGTCGCCAGTAGGTATATATAGTTAGGATTTTTTCCCTATGGGATTTTTGAAAATTCTATGTCTAATAACTTTGGCGTTTGTGGACGGAATTGGCTGAAATTTTCAGGAAAATTGAACATTTTGTTTCTGAGCAGCCCCTGGAAATTTGGGGGGGGTTCGTCAAGGGGGGGCCGTGTTTTTCCCATGTTAATTTCCATAGGGCGGTTGGCCTCACTTTTAGGCCGAACGGCTGAATGGATTTGCACGAAACTTGGCAAAATTGTAGGGACTGTTAGCCCGATGTGCCTTTGCTAGGTCTCAATATATGTGCTCCAGTGGATTTTGAGAAATTAACGTTCAAAAAAAGATATATATCTGTAAGCGCGCTCCGGGTAGCGCCCCGGTTCGCGTACTTGACGCGTAACGGAACTTCGCGAAGCGAAGCTGATTGGCTCTCCGGTGTCTGTCAACATTCTAAACAGTCCGGAGCGGCCGCCATCTTGTCTCTCGGTAGGATCGAGAGACAAGAGGAGGCCAAAACAAAGGGGGAAATGACCATAAGGGGGCATAGTAGATCCTCCCTGACCCCCTAGGTTTGATGTGGAGGCTTTAAAAGGGCCCCGCAGGGCAAAAAAAAAAAAACATTTTTTTTGTTTTTTTGCGTGGGAAGCGCCCGGTCCGCGAACCGGGAAGCGTTCTGGGGAGCGTACTATAAGGAAAAAAGAATGATAGACTTTTCAAATACTGTATGTTAATTGATTGTTGGTTTTGTTAATTATTTTTTAATTTCTTTATTTTTTAAGCAATCATTTATTATTGTGATTGTGTTTCAAAATTTAATAACATTTCTAACATTTCACTGTCTGAAATGTCGTCATTTTCATTGAACATAGCTTGTAATCTCTGAGTGTGTAAAATGTCCTCATTTTGAAGGAGGTCATCTACAGCTAGCACACATTGCAGTAGTTCTTGGTCCCAAGTTTCATCCATAAATTCTATATAATTTGGATCAATTAATTCTTGGCTGCTCTCTTGCAGGACAATTTGAAATGAAACTTTCTGTTTGCCTTCCATGTTGCCTGAAATTTGGATAAAAAAAATATATATTAGTAGAGATAGGGCACTGTTGGGAATAATTTTGGGCAGTGTATAGTATCAGAGTGGAAGTAGGAATATAAAAAAGTGTATGTGATTTAACGTAAGTAAATTCATAATTATACAAGAGAAACCTAACTCCATTCATAACTATAACAGAGAAGTCTATCTAAATCTATAACTACTACAGAGGGATAGTATATAACTATCAGAAAAAGTTTACCATATTAACTGATAGTGCACAATATACTTCAGTTTTTAAAATAACAACTTACCTTTACAAAGAAGTTGAAGTGATTAGTTGTTATATGGGTTTTTTAAACACAATCATTTTGATTGTGTTTTTTTCCCCGCTGTTATATGATGAATACCTTCAAGTCACTGTTTTTAGTGAAATTTGATATATTCTGAGAACAGCAAAAATAAACCATTTAACATGTATAATTAATTCTGTACTTTTTGTATTTATGATATACATTTAGAATTGTGTAGGAGGCATGTCAAAGTTGTTGCATAGAGTGCTCACCTTCTGCGTAGTCTTTCATATGATAGACTAGATCTGCACAATGAGATACCTAAGCAAAGGAAACACAAGTGATGTGATTGTGGAATGAGCAAAAAAAATTGCACGTTTTTCAATTATATTACCTGTGTTTCCTAACATTACACATCACATTGTGTAGATGAGGTTTAGGCCTGTTCCTGGAGACAGAGGAGGTCTGACATTTGTTCAAGAGTGCAGTGGACATGACACACTTGGTTGGTAGGCCTGCACATGTATTATCTCCTCTGTATTCTTCAACAAACCTAAATTTCATCTGCAACTCTGAGTAGGACTTACCTGAAACAAATCTGTGGATAGGTTACACCTTATCGGCATCTTGAAACAATGATTTAAAATGTTAGGGTGTAGATTTATGATGGCCGTGCGCCTCTTTTGCTCCGCTGTGGGTCACTTTTGTGTAAAAGATGCACCATGTTGCAAGATAGGTTTCAGTTCATCTCCAGCAAGATACCATCAGTTTGAAATGTATATAATTAGCACTGTGTAGGGGGCATGCAGAAGCTGAAGCTTTTGTAAGTGTCAAATTTGTTGTATACACTGCTCAACTTCTGTGTACTGTTTGATATGCTAGACTCCATCTGCACTATGAGATACCTAAGCAAAGGCAACACAGGTGATGTGATTGTGAAATGAGGAAAATAAACTCCACATTTTTCAATTACATCACCTGTGTTTCCTAAGTTTACGAATGACATTGTGCAGATGAACTTTAGGTCTGTCCACGGACACAGAAGAGGTCTGGCCTTTGTTCAAGAGTGAAGTGGAAATGACTTACTTCATTAGTAGGCCTTCACATGTATTATCTCCTCTGTATTCTTCAACAAGTGTAAATTTGATCTGCAACCCTGAGTAGGCCTCACCTTAAACAAACCTCTGGATAGGCCACACCTTATCGTCATCCTAAATCAATCATTTAACATGTTAGGGACAGATTTATGATAGGTGTATGCCTCTTTTGCGCCACTGTGCGTCACTTTTGTGACGCAGTGGCGGTTGAAAAGGTTTGCTATGAGGCGACAAAATTACAAAATGATGCATCTAGGCAGATGTGTCATGCTGTAAAAAAACAATGCCACATGAGACCGATGCAGCAGTGATGCAAAAGATGCACCATGTTGCAAGATAGGACTCACTTCATCTGCATCAAGATACTGTTAGTTTAAAATGTATATTTTTAGGACTGTGTAGGGGCATGGAGAAGCAGAGGCTTCTGTAAGTGTCAAAGTTGTTGAAAAACTGTTTGCCCTTCAATCTTTTCCCTTGTCTTTTCTAATTTATTAAAAACATATTTTAATATTTTTCAAATGTTTGTTCTCTCTTTCACAGATTGAAAGTATAAAAATAACAAATGACTAACTTAACGACAATTACAAGGTAAATGTTTTGTACTCTTTTCGTTATATTTCTATCACATTTAACTTCTATTAGTTCCACTGCTTCATTTCTTTAACCATCACTTTCCTGCCTTTGCTACTTCCCTCATTCCTTTCTCTATTACTTAATTACTCTACTCCTTCCACTATTTTTCTTAGTCCCTCTCTTCTCATACTTCTTTACTCTTGGTCACTCACTCTGTCTCTATTACTGTCACTGTTTCTGACTGATCAAAAATTTTTTTTTTTAAAAGAACAGTAAGTATAAGGGAAGGAAACAGACAGTTATGTTAAAAGAAAGACAGCTATAGGGAGTAAACTAGGGATACTGTTACCCGCAATCCTCTGCTGATGATGTCACTGACCATGTCATGAATGATGTAATATGTGACATCATCAGCAGTGGATTGCGGGTAACAGTATCTCTAGTTTACTCCCCTATAGCTGTCTTTCTTTTAACATAACTGTCTGTTTTCTTCCCTTATACTTACTGTTCTTTTTAAAAAAAAAATGTTTTTGGTTCGCTCCCGGTTCGCGTACCGGCGAGCGAACCGGGAAGCGAACCAAGAGAAATAGAGGTTGGCAGAGTTCCAAATATTCTACCCATTTTTTTATAACGGGGAGGTAGTTCTGAAAAGAACTTTTTTTTAAATAGTTTTTGTTGTTTTATATTTTTTTATTATTTTTCAGAATTTTTTTTTACTTTTTTTGAATTTTTCTGAACGGTTTTATATTTTTTGGGGGTTTTTTGGGGGGGGGAACGAAAACGATTCATTGTAAAGGGCTCAACAGGAGCAACAAAAAAAAAAGAATTTATTGTCTGGGGCGTTTCGGACAAACATGATTATCGATAGCTCTGTTGATTAACGTGATGCTACTTTCTCTGTAGCAAATGAACTGATTACAAAGTACGCAGACTTGTTTTACTTCGCCGAATCTCATTTGTATGTTTGGGACCATCTCCCTCCCCTCTGGTCCCGTCACTTCCGGTACAACAGATCTTCTGGCCATAGAAGGGGGATTATCTTGCTCGTTACGTAACTGTGCAGCACTGTAATTGTTAGGATGCGATGCGATGCATTGTGTAGTTTCCGTAACTGTATTTCTTCTCGGTCCCTCTGGACAGTCTATCTTGACATATAAGGCAAGTTACGTACCTTGCATTGACTTTTTTCTGGCCTCGGGGAAATTTAAAAAATTGCCAAATAAAGTTTTCTTTCAGGTGAGACCTCCTGGGCTCCTCAGGCAAAAAATGCCTCTCTTCCTGCTCTTCCTCCTCTTCCTCTTCTTCCTCTTCTTGCTGAATTATAACTTCAGCAGGTGGTCCTCTCTTCCTTGGATGTGGTGGAGGTGGTGGGGAAGCACCAGCTGAAGCTACTAATGAAGCCATTGCTCACTGGTAACAAAGGGTCTTTCTCTCACAAAGATGAAAGTCAGAGTGAGGAAAGAAGGAGGGGTTTTCATCATTTGGGAAAAACAATAGTTCTAAACCAATGAAAAGTGTTAATTTTAGATCACATGACCTAGTCTTACATCATTAGGAAACCAAAAGTGAAATGAACCAATGAAAAGTGTTATTACCAAGTCACATGACCTGCTGTGTTTACGTTACGCGCTTTGGGCCGCGTCCCGGATCGCTTCCGGGAAGCTGCGCTTCGCGCCTCGGTTCGCGTACCAGTTCGCTTCCGGGTACGCTACCTTGGCGCGTCATATGACGTATTACGCGACAACGCGATACGTCACGCTGACGCGACGCGTCACGATGTTGTTTTCTAACGCAGCAGTTGCGGAAACGGAACGTTTACCGGTTCGCGGACCGGGTCGCGGCACCAAATTGCGCTAACGGGAAGCTAACCAGTTCGCGTACCGGGAGCGAAACAAAAAATATAATAAAAAAAAAAAAGTATTAAAAACATGTAAAATATATTTTTTGATTTAAAGAAAAATACATTTTAAAGCTTTTGTTATTTGCTATTAAAAAACCATTGAAATTCACTGAAAAAACCATAGGTTATAGACCATATAAGGTTAGGAATTAGCATTTAAAAAACCTTTTTTTACTCACACAAAACCATTGAAATTCCATATATAGTTAGTTGTACTAACTATATATCGCGCACCCGCAATCCACTGCTGATCATGTCACATATTACATCATTCATGACATGGTCAGTGACATCACTGATGACATCACTGATGACATCTCAAATGACATCACTGATGACATCACTGATGACATCTCAAATGACATGACTGATGACAACACTGATGACATCTCAAATGACATCATTGATGATATCTCTGATGACATCACTGATGACATCATTGATGACATCTCAAATGACATCACCGATGACATCACTGATGACATCACTGATCACATCTCAAAAGACATCACTGATGACATCACTGATGACATCTCAAATGACATCACTGATGACATCCCTAATGACATCACTGATGACATCTCAAATGACATCACTGATGACATCACTGATGACATCTCATTTGACATTACTGATCACATCACTGATGACATCATTCATGTGATAATACGATGAACCTCTTCAGACTCTAATATAACCTTAGATACACTCAGTGCAAACAGACACTCACAGACTGTCACTCATCCATGGAGTTACTCACACACCTAGTCAGTCATGCAAAGAATCAATCACACCTCCATTTCCTCAACTATACAGTTATACACACCTTACTTATTCAAACATATAGTAACACATATTTACTCTCTTATACCATCGCTGATACAAGTTCACAATGATCCATACAGCCACTCACACATTTACTGGCTCTTTTGCACAGTTATTTATATATGTCAACTCTCACATGTATTGTGTTTTACATATGTACTTACTTTGACATGTAGCACTGAGATATCCATTCACTCACCAATACACTCATGCACACAGTCAACCGCCCATACAGCTGTTTCCACATGCACTTTTGAACCCATACATCTAGTCATCTAGTCAATCAACTGCTCACACATCTATGCACAGAGTCATACACCTCCCAGCCACCCACACACACACTCAGTCTCCCATACAAATACTTGGGCAACCAATCAATAACCCATATAGTTACTCATATAGCTACTGATCAACACATGCAGCAGTTTACAGAACAACAGACATAATGATGCACAAATTAAGACAGTTTAGTCACTAACACATGCACTCAGTGAGACACATTTAATCACTCACTCATACAGTCAGTCATGCACCTACTAAATCCTTCATCCAGACACTTATACATCCACTCATTCTTCAATATGTAAGACATATTTTAACTTTACAGAAACATACAGTCACTGGATGTTGTCATCAGTGATGTCATCAGTGATGTCATTTGAGATGTCATCAGTGATGTCATCAGTGATGTCACTGACCATGTCATGAATGATGTAATATGTGACATGATCAGCAGTGGATTGCGGGTGCGCGATATATAGTTAGTACAACTAACTATATATGGAATTTCAATGGTTTTGTGTGAGTAAAAAAAGGTTTTTTAAATGCTAATTCCTAACTATATATGGTCTATAACCTCTGGTTTTTTCAGTGAATATATAGATATATATATATATCTACACACAATTAACTCTGAAATACTTACATTTTTTGTGGTGAAGGCATGCATGACATAGTCATTATAAAAATATGTATGGTGAAGGCATGCATGGTAAAGACGCATAAGTTGTACAGGATATTGTAATGGTTAGTCTTTGTTAAGGCTTCGTTGTAAAGGTTGTTTCCCTTTCAAATCATAAAGGGCCGGGTAAATAAAATTTCCTGTTGACTGAAGAAAACACTTTTTAAACTGCTTCATCTGCCAATGAGCCCAAACACTGTTCTCCTCCATGGTTAGCTTCTGAATCGAAGCTAATTCCAAGCCCAGTACAACAGCAACAGGGAAACCTAGAATCTGGCTCCAACACAAAATTACATTGGTGGTAATTTAGTGTGAAGAGAAAAGCAGCCAAGACAAGAACTGCCTTTGGTATATTTACCAGGTAGGAGTATCTAGGGATAGGTTCATCATGAACGAGGATCCAGGGATAGTGAAGGCATGCTTCTATGTTGGGGCTGTTTGGCTCTAAAACCCTTTATATTTCTGTCAATAATGCATTTCAGTCTATTTTTTTAAGTGCCCTGGGGTGTATGTTTTTAATAAGCCTATCTAGAAAGAGTAGCCAAATGACCAATTGGTACATACCATGCCAAATTTACTGCTGACATGCCAGAAATAGAGTTCATTAACACAGAGATACCTAGGGATAATCATAAATGGAGCTGAAAAAGAAAAGCCAAATTTAATACAGTCGCTACCGGCTGATCAGTATGCTCTAATGTCAAAGGCAATACCAGTCTTTAATAAAATGGTTATGAACAAAAAAACAAGGGAATATATTTTGGATAGACCTAAATAGACACTGTTTTGCCCTATGCAACAGTCTCTTCTGCCCTATTTGGGCAAATATAAGTTTATTCAAAAACAATTCAGAATGAGGTCAGAAATCCTGACTGGGAGTCCAAGTTGTTAAAATGGGATAGACCCAACAAGGGAAGACCAAAGTCGAGTGAGAGGTAGGCCTGGGCGGTAAATTCCATTCCGCTTGCGGAATTTGCAGAATTTGGGTAATTTCGCGTTCCGCGGAGAATGCAGAATTGCCAAAAATTCCTCTAACCACGGCTTCGCCCAATTTGTTGCTTGTTCACAATTTCAAAATGCGTGTTTGCAAGATATTTTCCCCCGAGCACGCAAACAGCATTTGCAAACAGGAAAAAAGCATAGCAAACGGGCGGAACAAGCAATTCCGCGTGTTTGAGGAACTCTGTGTGCTCGCGGAGATTTTTTACCAATCCGCAGAGCTTTACGGAGCACGACTACACAAATTCTGCCCACCCGTAGTAAGAGCCTAAAAGTGAACATCATAGAATAACTCCCCTTTTCTTGGTCATTGTTGAGGAGAACCCTTGTTGGTGTCACGTCAGGTACCCTAAGCTCTCAGGTCCAATGTTTGCTCCTGTCATTAAGGGATGACTCACTTCCCCCTTTCAGCAGCAAAAACCCATCCAAATTAGTAGCTCTAAACAATGCAGCTCCCATTGACCATGTTGTCAAGAAAACACGGACAGCCTAGTACCACTTACCACTTCTTCATGAAATCAAGCCATGTAGTTAAATACAACTTCACAGTGGTTTTCTTATACCCAAATATCAGCAAGTCTGAAGCTGTGTATCACAACTTCATATTCTCAAAGTGACAGTAGAAAAAAGCATATGCAAACTGTGCATGCCTTCAACCAATTGCACGGCCCTGTGTAACACTTACACTGTGATTAACAGCGCAGGATCAAATTAGGACCTGCACTCCCAATTGTACATGTGCCCCCAAGCCTCACAATAGAAGGCGAACTATGGTAAAATCTATTAAAAAGAACTTCTCAAATGCAGTGTGCATTTTGAGGAGAGCGTGTTTGTTTGTGCATGAGCATAAGCACATAATAGCCTGTGTGTGTAGATGCATGACAAAATTATGCATCTGTATGTGTGGTGCATGTTTGTGCCGATATCAAGGGCCTAACTGCAGAAAAATTACTTTGAAGGTACTTTCTCTCAGCAGCCTAACCGCTTTCAATGATCACCTCCCGCCACAGTTTGTGATTCTTCTTTGAAAGGATATATCAACCAGCATTGACAATGGACATTCCAGCACTGCTCATCTTCTACCTTAATGTACACACAAATAATTTCCCTGCCCTCTTCCTTGAATAGAGTTCTGTTGCTTGCCAGCAATTTTACACTCTATAAATCTCACCCCACCCATACAACAGCTTGGGACATGATGAGAGGAAGGTGGTGAGAGCATGCAATAAGAGACAGGACAAAAGTAGTCTTTCTACACCTGGATTACAGATACCTTGATTAAACATATTTACGATTTGAGACTCAGGCAGGTAGCATGATTTTGCCGGGAACACAATTACTTTAGGGTACGAGTTATAGTTTCTCAAGACAACTGTAACTGGTGTATTTCACTGCTTTTATTCTTTTAAAACAGTATGGGTTATATTGACAAGGAAGTGGCAGAGCGTATCATTGGCCTCATTGGTTTAACACCGCGATCCACCACTTCTAAAATGAAGAGCTGCACCATATTTACAAGAATACGGTGCAGCTTTGCGGTTCTCCCGGCACAGGCGCTACTTTAGCTGCTTACCACCAACGCAGGCACCCTTGCACCATAGTGCAAGGGTGCCTGTATTGAGGGGAATGATGGTTTATGTGCAGGAAGGTGTCCCTTCCTGCACATAAACAATTCAAAATGGCGTTTTTAAACTTCTATGTGTGCTGCTTAATACAACACATATAGAAGTTGCAAAACGTCATTTTTTTAATGGTTGTTGAGTGCAGGAAGGGACACCTTCCTGCACCTAAACAATCAATGATGTTCTGCTGTTTCTATGTGTACTGCACAACGCAGCACACATGGAAACAGCAGAAACGAGGAGAAATTAAAAATGTCTCCTTGTTGCGCCAGAGTATGACCAGGTTTTCCCTGGTCGTACTTTTCACACTGCCCCATATTTATGCCACCCTTGTAAATATGGGGCATCTACAAAATCAATGGGTGTTGCAGTAAAACACCCATCGGCCGCTCTTTCACGCTATGTATAGCGGGAAATTGTGCCATATTCACAAGGCGGCATTAAGCCATATAAATAAGGCAAATCCCCTATCGCCACCATAGCATTGAGAAAGGTGATGTTGTGGTGGTGGTAGGGGCTTGTAAATATGCCCCAATGTTTTCAGTGACATCTTCATCTAACTATAACTTCCCTTTATCCTTTGTTTCTTTCCGTGTGTATATATATTCTGGCAGTCGCCAGCAGGGAGGTATAGTTAGGACCATGTTTCCATAGGAAAAGATTTTGGTTTTTGACTTCTCATATCTTTGGCGGTGTATGAGGAATATTCCCAAAAATGTGCAAAAGAAGTACCTAGCTGGTTCTAGTTGTGCTTGGAAGGTTTCAGGGTGATCCATCAAATGGGAACCCAGAAAAGAGGGGGGTCAAAAAGCATGCGTTTCCCATGTCAATTCCCATAGAGATTTTAGACATGACTGCAGCCCAAACTGCTGGACGGAACTATGCCAAATTTGGCAGAAAGATAGCTCATTGTCCAGAAAGTGTTCTTTTTGTTATTTGTTGTAAATCCGTACAGTGGATACAGTGGAGTGGGACAGATTCAGCATACAGTTGAATAGCATAAAGTTCAGTGGCATAGAATGTAGTTGCGTACACTGGAATACTTTTCCATTTTTAACATATTCAAATTTTATGTAAAAAGTCATTGCAGTACTGCGGTAATACCTAAAAAAGACTGTGCTTCTTTAAAAAATGTAAGAAAGAAATGTGTGGTTCTCCCTAAACTGCTGTAAAAGTTATAAATACATTTCTTAACCTATTAACACTTGAATAAATGTGGTATAGCAGGGAACATCAATAAAACCTAATATTTATCTAAATCTAAGACTCAAAGCGACAATGCAGCGAAACACAAAATGCAGACAAAATGTGCTGGAAACACCCAGGCCGCCATTTACCTATCATAGCCATGTACCACGGTATATCGCAAACCTACTGTAGTATATCACAGTACGATATATAACTATGTATTTTAAAAGTTATAACTTTCACAATACTTACACTGTTCACACATACTACCAAATATCACCATTTACACCAAATAATCTATTTTCTGGCCACATTACATCCACATCTATTAACACATGTTCACACTATGTTGGTTTCAATTACCACATTGCAATCCACTCCACTCTCTGCTATTACATCCACTCTATGTTGCTCTAATATGCGTCACTTTATTCTATGCTACTCCACTGTACGCCACGCCATTGTACCCCACTCCACCCTACCCTGCTACACTGTACACTATTACACTCTATGCCACTCCATGTTATAATACTCCAATGTATACCAATACACTGTTCACTCCACTACGCTCCTCCAATGTACTCTGTTCCGTGGTATGTAACTCCATTCTATGACACCACATGCTATACTATGCTATGCTATTCCAGTCTATGGTACTACACTGTACGCTATTCCGCTGTACGCCACTGAACTTCATGCCACTCCACTGTAAGCCACTCCACTCAATGCCACTCCCCTCTATGACAATCCACAGTATGCTATTACACTGCACATCACTCAATGGCACTACACTCGACGCAACTCTACTCTACCCCACACCAATCCACTCTCCCATACTACACTACTACTATATGGCACTACACTCTATCCCACTTCAATGTACACACACTACTCTACGTTATTCCACTGTATGCCACCCTACTTAAACACGCTCTAGTGTATACTACCTCACTGTACACCACTCCACTATACGCTATTCCATTGTATGCCACTCCACTGTATGGAACTTCACTATACACCACTACACTCTACACTATTCCACTGTATGCAACTCAACTGTATGACACTCCAGTCTTTGCTATTCCACTCTATACCACTCCACTGTATGCAATCCACTGCACACCACTCTAATGTATGCCATTCCACTGTACGCCACTCCACTGCGTGCCACTCCACTCTATGCAACTCCACTCTATGCCACTGCACTCTATGCCACTTCAGTCTACACCACTGCACTGTACACCACTCCACTCTACAACAATCCACTGTATGCTATTATACTGTACATCATTCCATTCTATTCCACTCCACTGTATGTCACTCCACTCTGTCCTACTCCACTCTATTCTATTGCACTACACAAAACTCCCTTCTACACCACTCTAGTGTACACTGTTCCATTATATGCCGCACCACTCTATGTCATTACACTGTATGCCAGTAACACTTATTCTACTGTACACCACTCCATGGTACACTACTCAACTGTATGCCACACCACTCCACTCTATGCCACTCCGCTCTAATCTATTCCACTGTGCACCACTTCATCTAGAGCACTCCTCTCTACACCACTGCACATTACGTTATTACACTGTACGCTACTACAGTATATCCTACTACACTTTACCCCACTCCACTCTACAGCACTTGACTCTATGGTATGCCGCTCTACAACACCCCACTCTATGCCACTACACTGTAGGCCACTCACTGGACGCCACTCCGGTCTACGCTATTCCACTGCAGGCCTATACACTTTACATCATTCCACTCTACAGCACTCCACTCTATTCTACTCCACTCTACGCTATTACACCCAAACCCTCTCCACTCTATGCCACTCCTCTCTACCCCACTTCAGTGTACGGTATTCCAATGTATGCCATTCCAGTATATGTCACTCCACTCTACACCACTCCACTTTACGCTATTTAAATGTATGCCACTACTGTATGCCCAGGGTCACTAGAATTATGCATAACTAGAGGGCCAAATTTAGCGGCAGGGTTGAATGAATAATGCGGCAAGAATAGGCAAATTATGTCGCACATTTTTTGACAGTATGGCCTCATTATTTTGATAGAAGCAAAAGGTTTTTATTTTGTTAAAATCTGCAGATTATGCAGCAGATGCTGGATTATGTTAAAAAGTGGTAAATCTATAATTATGCAAAAATTGCAGCAGCTACACAATCGCATGCCAGTAGCCCTGAGTATACCTCACTTCACTGTACACCAATCCACCCTACAAGACTCCACTGTACGCCACCCCACTCCATGCTACTCCACTGCACACAACTCTATTTTATGCTACTATTTGTATATAACTCGCCTCTAAAACACTCCAGTGTACACCACTTCACTGTACACCACATCACTGTATGCTGTTTCACTCTATGCTGCTCAACTGTACAATACTCTAGTCTACACCACTCCACTGTATGCTACTGCCCTATACCCCAATATCACTCCCCTCTAACACACTCCAGTGTATGCCACTTCACTGTACACCACTCACCTATAAGCTATTGCACTCTATGCTGCTCAACTGTACAACACTCCAGTCTATACCACTCCACTGTACTCTACTGCCCTATACACCAATACACTCTACAATATTCAACTGTACACAGCTCCACTGTGCGACACTCTACTCTATGCTATTCCAGTCTATGACACTCGACTCTTTGCTACTCTAATATATACCATTCCACTGTATGCCTCTTCACTATATGCAACTCTACTCTATCCTACTCCAGTCTACAGCACTCCACACAATTGTACACAACTTCACTCTAAGTCACTCCAGTCTATACCATGGCACTGTACGAAACTCCATTCTATACCAATCTAGTGTATGCTACTCCGCTATTTGCCATTCCATACCACGTGACAACACTGTACCAATTACACTCAACATTATCCCACTCTACCCCACTCCACTATGCACTTCTACACTGTATGCCACTCCACTTTTCGCCACTCTACTCTATGCTACTGCACTCTGTAATTCAACTGTACGCTACTCAACTCTACATCACTCAACTCTACGCAAATCCACAGGACACTATTACACTGTATGCAACTACAGTCTACCCAACTACTCTCTACCCCGCCCCCCTCTACAACATTATACTCTATGATATTCCACTTTAAAATGCTCCACTCTATGCCACTACAGTGTATGTCACCTCAATCTATGCCACTCCACCCTATGCCATCCAAGTCTATGCCATTTCACTATACGCCATTAGACTGTACCTTACTCCACTCTATGCCACTCTACTCTACGGTACTCCCATCTACACCAACTCCATACTACGTCTCTCCACTCCACACTACTTCACTCTACCCCACTCCAGTGTACTGTATTCCACTGTATGCCTCTCTGGGTATATGCCACTCCTCTCTATGCCATATGACTCTATGGTATTCCAATGTACACCATAACACTGTATCTCACTCCACTCTATGACAGTCCACTCTACAACACTCCATTGCACGCCACTCCACTCTATGCTACACCACAATACGCTAATCTACTCTATGCTATTCCACTGTATATGACTCTATTGTGCCACACTCCAGTGTATGCCATGCACTGTACACTACTCCGCAGTTAAACTGTATGCACTCCAGTCTATGAATGAAATGAAATTAAATGAAAACTTTTAAAGCGCAACGAATGCCCGCAGACATCTAAGTCATTACTTATTTAGTAAAACCCCAGGTTTACAACAATTAACGAAAAGAGGGAGGGCTAGGGCTTAGCTTCAGCTCGAGTTCCATAGTTTGGAGGTGCCATCAATGAAACTTCTGCCACTCCGGGAGGCTCTTCTGAACTTAGGAACCATAATATATCTGGCTGAAGAGAAACAAAGCCTTCTGGAAGGAATTTACCAGATACATTTCTTCCAGTGATAGTTAGGCCCAGAGTTGTGTAAAACTTTATAGGCAATGCACAAAGCCTTGAATTCTATCCTAATTTTAATAGACAGCCAATGTAGCTTAACCAGCATCAGCAAGGCCGATTGGTATTTGGGGATCCTCAATAAGAGTAGTAGTTTGTGGAGGTTTTTTGCAGTATGTTCAGAAAAACAGAGTTACAGTAATCCAATCTAAATAGAGGAAAGTCACTGTAATTTTCCAATGATCCATAGGAATAAAATGACAGATTTCTCTGATGATCTTCAAAGTAAGGAAGACTGAGAAGGATATAGCATTGACCTGATCTCCAAATGATAATTTCTTGTCAACAAGGACCCCACAATCCCTAACGTTCATCAATGGAGTGGCGAGCAGGCCTAACTAACTCTTGAGCTAGCCATCCAGAAGGTAGTGTCATTGCCTAAGAGAAGAAACTCTGTTTAACCGGAGTTTAACTTTAAATAATTGGCTTTCATCCAGTTATCAACTAGCCTCATACAATTGTTAAATCTGATGGCTGTTTCTTCTGGATTGCTAGATACTGACACTGCTGAAATGTCAGAGGATTTAATGAATTTAGCTAGTGGGTGACATAAAGATTAAAAAGGTAGGGCTCAACTAAGAACCCTGAGGCACCACACATGGCAAGTTGAAAGGTTAAGAGGCAAGTTCGCCCATAGTGACAAATTGTTCCCTCACGGACAAGAAGGACTTCAGAAGGTAAAGGGCAACACCCCTAATACCTAATTCAAAACAAAGGCCAATCATCAGCTCATGATTTCCCATATCGAAAGCCGCAGGGAAATCCAACATTATAAGCACAGCTTTACCACTCTTGTCTAATGTAGCCCTTAAGTCTTCTAAGGCAGCAATAAGTGCTGACTCAGTGCTGTGTCCAGCTCTGAAACCAGATTATGAAAGATCTAATTATTTGTTGGATTTAATAAAAGATGCCAATTAACAGTTAAACGCCATTTCCATGGACTTTGCTGCGTATGGAAAATGAGAAATAGGGCAGTAACTGCTCGGGTCTTGGGGATCCAGACTCATTTTTTAAGAAGTGGAAGGATGGCAGCTCATTCAATCCTTCAGGAAAATAGCCAGAGGTAATCATCTCATTGAAAATTCCCGTGAGATACACACTGATGATATCCGAGGCTAAATGAATGATCTTTGATGGACTAGGGTCCAAAGGGAATCCTGATTTTATGGGCTTCATCAGGCTTAGTACCTGCCTAGTACCTAATGGAGAGAAGGAGATTAGGATTTCTGTGTTACAGAGCGAACAGTTATTATCCTAAAAAATGGTAACAGCATGTCTAATGGTTGCAAAGGTATTAAAAGCATCTTCCACTTTTACCTGAAGAAATTCTGCCAGGAACTACAAAAAGCTTAACCGTAATTACCAAGATTTTTCTCTGGCAAATTAGCCAATGTTTTTACTGTCCTGAAGAACGCATTTGATGAATTTTGTGAGTTCTGCATCTTATTAATAATGTAATCCGATTTCTCATTTAAAATTAATACATTATTGTATCATAGTTTTTCCTCCATTTGCATTCCTCTCTCCTACAATGCTGTTTAAGAGCTCTCAGTTTCTCTGAGAACCAGGGTTTTGTAAGTATGTTTCTCCTCTTGGTCCACGTTTTATTGGAGGACAGGCATGTCTATTGCTGAGTCAATCCAAGTGGAAATGGCTAATTCCAAATCCCTACCAGCAAGGGACTTGGATTTAGACAATGACTCTTTGAATGTTGATGGATTCATTTTGTGCCAGGCTCAGCCTTTGATGGGTGTGTGGGTAATAGAGCTTCTTGGCTGAGTATGAGGTAAAGCAATTTAAAAAAAGACTGCTCTATGATCATACCAAGTTAATGGTAGAGAAGTCATCTACACCACTTCACTGTACAGTACTACACAATACGTTACTACACTCTACACTATTCCACTGTAGACAACCCAAATCTAAGACATTCCACTCTATGCTATTCCACTCTATGCAACTCCACTGTAGGCCGCTCTAATATACGCTATTCCACTGTACGCCACTCCCCTCTATGCCATGCTACTAGTTCCACTCCATGCCACAACACTCTATGCCACTCCACTTTACACCACTCCACTGTATGCCACTCCAGTCTACGGTACTGCACAGTGCACCACTGTAAGCTATTACACTGTGCATCACTGCACTCTATGCCACTCCACTGTATGGTACTCCAATCTATGCCAATCAACTCTACCCTACTATGCTCAGCCCTATTTCACTGTACAACACTCCATTCTGCCCCACTCTAAGGTAGGCTATTCCACTATATGATGACACTCCACTCCACTCTACGTCACTACACTGTACACCATTCACACTCAACATTAGTCCACTGTACACCACTCCATGTACTCTACTTCACTGTATGCCACTCCAGTTTTTGCCACTACACTTTGCACTATTTCACTGTATGCCACTTCACTTTAAACTCTCCATGCTGCGGCTCTCCACAGTGCACTATTACACTGTACTCCACTGCAGTCTCCCCTACTATACTCTACCACACTCCACTCTACAGCCCTACACTCTATGCCACTCTTCTCTGTTCTACTCCACTGTTTGCCACGCCACTCTACGTTATTACAATCTACGCATCTCCACTCAACACCAGTTCACTCTCCCCCAGTCCAGTATACGGTATTTCACTGTATGCCACTCCAGTATATGCCACTCCACACAATGCCACTCCACTCTACACTATTCCAATATCCGACACTACACTGCGCCTCACTCCAATCTACACCAGTTCACTGTACACCACTCCACTGTATGCCACTCCACTGTACATCACTGTACTCTATGCTACTCCGCTGTACTTCACTCTACTCTAACACACTCCAGTGTACGCTACTCACTGTATGCTATTCCACTGTATGCTGCTGAACTTTATGGCACTCTAGTCTGCAACACTCATCTGTACCTTGCTACACTATACACCAATACACTCTACACTATTCCACTGTCCAAGCCTCAACTGTGTGACACTCCCCTCTATGCTATTCCACTCTATGCCACTTCACGCTACGCTACTCTAATATATGCTATTCCACTGTATGCCACTCCACAGTACACCACTCCACTCTACACCACTCTACTCTACCCCACCTCATGCCATTGCACACTATGCCGCTCTACGATATGCCACTCCATTCTTTGAAAATTCACTGTACGCTATTACCCTGTACATCACTCCATTCTATGCCACTCCACACTATGCCAATCCACTCTACCCTACTACACTCTACCCTATTCCACACTCCATTCTATGGGTCTCTAGCGTACGCTATTCCACTATATGCCACTTTTCTCTATGTTACTACACTGTATGCAAGTAACACTCAATGTTATTCCACTATACACCGCTCCACAGTACACTACTTCACAGTATGCTACTATACTCTACACCACCCCACTCTATGCCACTATACTCTGATCTATTCCACTGCACACCATTTCCCTCTAGAACAACCCACTCTACATCACTCAACACTCTATCTCATTACACTCTATCTCCCCCCACTCTACAACACTCCAGTCTATGGTATTCCACTCTACAACACTCCACTCTATGCCACTACACCATAGGCCCCTCCACTCTATGCCACTCCAGTCTACGTTATTATACTACATTATACATTACTCCACTATACGCTTCTCCACTCTACGCTACTCAACTGTATGGCACTCCACTATTGCACTCTACACCTTTCCACCGTATGCTAGTACACTCTACCCCACTCCAATATACTTCATTCCACTATATGCCACTCCAATATATGCTACTCCACTCTACGCCACTCCACTCTACGCTATTTAAATATATGACACTATAGTCCTCATTCCATGGTAAACAATGACTCCCTGCACACGCTCAAAGTGTATAGTCAAATGACAGTAATATAAATTAATAGTCATCTTCTTTATTTCTTTTTTTTATTTCTTTTTTTCTTCAGTAGAGGGTGTCACCTTATGGCCCATTGAATCCTTAGCATCCTTAGCCAACACGGGTTTCGTCGCTTTTTAGGGAAGTAATCCCACGACTTCTTCAGGGCTAAGAAGGTATACAAATACAGTAATTGTTATGTATGTTACTGCAATTTGTGTAAGTACAAACACCTTTTAGTGACTTGGTATCAGCCAATACATTTTAAGAGTGCTCCTAGTATCATTATGCATATGTGGAAACCCATGCATACATTATAGTGCCAGTGGCTACTTAATGATCATGATACAGTTGATGTACAAATGTAAAGAAATATGAGAATACAAATGGCGAAAAACCAGTAATATAATTCCCTCGCTCTAGCTGAAAATTCATTATATAATAAAAAGTAGTGATATAGACAGAGATTAAAACAGTAAATTTTCCCTGTGCTGCAGAAAACCGTGAATATAAAATAAATGAGTATTTCCCCTCTCTGTTGCCGAAATCCGTACATTTAAAATGAAAAATATAAAGTGCTACCCTCAATTCGGGGATGAAAAGGAAAGGAAAATAGTAATATGATACCTAATGTAACTCACTCCGGAGTCCTAAAAATATTAACAAGAAAGAAAGAAAGTTCACTGTGTAAACACAGCTAGCCCCACACGTCTTTTCACCTGCTCAATTACAAATCCAAAATTATTATTGTCGGGCATACCTTTATTTCGGTGATAATTCCAACCCAAAAGTCATTAAAAAATAGTCTCCCAAATTCCAAAAAGGTATATTATACATTTGGGTTGTTGTCTAAATGTAAACTCCGATTACGGAGAAGGCTTAGTCCTTGTGCCCAATCCTTAAAGTAAAAAACGAGGGAGTGACAATGTAGTGAAATACTGCCTCAGCAGATAAATTAAATGTGGTCTCACAACAGTTCCATGCCCCAAACACTTACTGGCACATGTAATGTTCCATCGAAACCCACATTCCACCATTATACCGAGTGTGAGACAACGTAACCAGAAGTCCCTATTCAAAGCTTCTAGAGCCGCTGAAATAGAAAGAAGACTCCAACACAGAATCCCTAGTTGAGGCTTACGAGGACCATCGCCATTTTGGAATAGAATATAACCTCTTACTAGACTAATCAAATGTGTGCGCTTGCTTGCAATCATCCATTATGTATGTGTTGCCCATCTCAAAACCCGAATCTCAAAGTACACGAGAAGTGTACTAGCTAGTGTGTGAAGAAAAATTCATATCGCTGGTGAAATTGTGTGTTCACCAAAAAAATGTATGCTGACAAATTTAAATAGTGTACATCACTCTACTCTGCGCCACTCTACTCTACCCCGATCCACTCTACGCCACTCTACTCTATGCCAATCCAATCTACGCCACTGCACTCTATGCCACTCCAGTCTATGCCACTCCAGTCTATGCTAGTCCTCCATGATACTCCACTCTATGCTATTCCACTGTACTGCGCTCCACTCTACCAACTACATTTTACACTATTCCACTCTACACCATTCCACCATACACAGTGTATTCAACTCTGTAGCCACACTACATTCACTTTAACTTCTCACTCTCCCATGCACTTTATTGTCACAAAAGATTTGATTTGCATTGTCATAACTGTTTTTGAAAATACTATTATTTTATATGGTATAAGTGAGATAATATAAAATGGGACAAGCAGTCCAAGGAGAAGGTGTGAGTTATAGTGAACTGAAGAATTTCTAATGTTTGTATATTTTGAGTTTGGTTTGTATAGAAAGGTTTAATGTTTGCTTTTTCATTGAAGGTGGTGGTCCCCATGGCTTCAGCCAAGTCTCAAGATGGCTGCCAACACTTCCTGGTCGAAGTGCTGGCAGCCAATCAGAGCTCTGCATTTCCCTGCATGAGCTCATTATTTTTCATAAAGTTGTCATGGCCTCAGATATCACTAACTGCAGTTTCTTAAATTTCTTAACAACTACTGAACGGATTTACAATAAATAACAAAAAGCACAATCTGTGTAACCAAATCTACCTTTCTATCGAATATGGTGGAATTCCGTCCAGCAATTCTGGCTGCAGGCGTGTCTAATGCTCCAATAGGAATTAACATCAGAAAATACACTTTTTTATGCCCCTTTTTCACACCCCCTGCATGACAGATCACTCCAAAAATTTCTATGTACAACAAGACCAAACTAGACACTTTGTTTGGTAAAATGTAATGATTCGTCACACAGCGGCAAAGTTATAGGCAAGTCAAAAAATCCTTTTCCTATGGAAGCATGGTCATAACTATAGCGACCACAAGTAGGTAATATACATGTACAAAAGTGACAAACGTTAAATGTTATTTTAATTTAAATGTTTGTGTGTAGGAACTACTGATCCCACAATGCCTCATTATGGATGGAGAGGGAGACATGTACATAAAAGTAAAAGTGAAAAGAGACTACGCTATTTACCGGGATCAAGACCATGATGGTTGAAACGCGTAGGAGGAGAGAGATGGAGGATTAAATAAATTAATAAAATCCCAACGAGAGTGCTGCTATATTTTCATTTTTGATGACAAATGTTTTTGCAAGGTTTGTCCTACCTTGCCGCATGCACCAGCTGAGAAGAGTGCCCCCCACTGAAGGACTACTCGTTGAACTATATTGCATACGGGTGAGCGCCCGGCATTTGTTTCCTGGCTGACCTTCAAACGGATTTGTAGGCTGTTGCTGACTTGGATGGTGCCGCTACAAGAGAAACGTGATTGAGAACCATTAGAACCAACGACAAGAAGCACAGCAATCAACAACCAGGAAAACTGAAACGCAAACATTCCAAACGCCAAGGTTAAGCAGAACAGAGGATGCAGGACCAGCAAGCACAGCAGAAAAGACACTAAAACAAATGTTTGTCCAACTTGAAAGATTAATAAGGAAGGAGATAACCAAAAGCTGGGAGGTCATTACGCTTGAGGAATACATAGAGTTTGGAAGAGTGCCAAGGGCCTTGAGAATATTCATACTATCAAACCACCCAGACACCAAGTCAGATATGTTAGAAGAGTGGGGGAAGAACAATGTGAAGTGCTCACGCAATATGATGCTTATTGTCGTGAAATATGCTAAATAAAGATATAGAGGAATTACTTCAAAATATAGCGAATTAGAGTCACAAATCCAGGCATCTAAATAAGAGGAGGAATCAAAGAAACTAAGAATGGAAATGGAAAGAAATTTGGACAAATATGAGAATGAAGTGGAAGAGCGGAAAGAACGGAAGTTTAGAAGGGATGAGCATGAATATGAATGTGAGGCGATACTCACGTTTGCCAAATGATTTGACGTCTTAAAACAGTGAAGGGGAAGTAGCAGTGACATCTGTCTATAGCACGTCTTTTTTAGATGAAATGAAACTGTTGTACCAAGATCAAAAATGAACGAGGGGAAGGTGAAGAGGACATGGAGCTGGACATGGAAGGGGAAGAGGACTAACAGGAAGCAGAGAAAATGACATAAGACATGAAGAGGCTCTGGAAAAAACAAAGGGCTACCACCTGCGCAATCGAATAAAAAAGAAATGAGAAAGATTGAGGAAGGAGTGGAACCCAATCTGATCATCAATTTGTCCAAAAAAAAATACTTTTGCCCAACCCTATATCCAGGCAATCGGATAGACACCTTTCAGGATCTACTTGGGGCAGATCTAGAAGTGATGGAAAATATAAAGCATAGTCACAAAAAAGAAAATGTAACAAAAGAAGAACGTAAAGCACTGAAGTCATTAACTTATAACAACTTGATAGAAATAAAGCCACACGCAACAAAGATGGTAATATAGTGATCCTGGAGAGGGAGGACTATATTGAAGCAATGCATCAACTAACAGCATAAACTATAAGGTATTAAATAACAATCCAGTCAATGATCTAGTAGGGGAGTTGAATAGCAAATTCAAACACTGGTGTAAAAAAGGACTGCTTAGTGATGAAGAAACCTCATTCCTAATGAATGAAAATTCGATTCTACTCACCATTTATTTTTTGCCTAAGGTGCATAAGACCTTGTCCACACCACCAGGCCGCCCCATAATATAAAGCTGTGGATCATTGTATGAAAATCTTGCCACGTATGTGGATCATTTCTTGGCACCAATAGTACCGACCTTGAACTCCTACATTAAAGACACTGGTGACTTTCTCAGGATTTTAATGGAAATTAGTTGGCAGAAAGAGTGCTCGCTTGTCACAATCGATGTTGTTTCCCTCTATACATTGATAAGCCATGAAATTGGATTGCAGGCTGTCATGTCTTTTTTAAAACAAAGAACAATAGGAGATCTACAATATACTCATGTTATTAGGGATGATCGAACTCTGTTTGTAAAAAAAAAATCGTTATGTTTAATAAAAAGCTTTACTCCCAAAGTTGCGGGAACGCCATGGGAGTTTCCTTCTCTCCAAGTTATGCAAACCTCATGATGGGGCAGTGGGAAAAATATCGTTTGGAGAGAAGAAAATGCCCAATGCACAGCCATAGTAGCACTTTTGTTGCGATTCATAGATGATTTGTTTCTTCTATGGAAAGGTACTGAAGCAGAATTCATGGAATATCTAGCTATTCTCAATAACAATGAAGTGGGCTTAAGTTTACTTATAACATCAATGCAATGGAGATTGACTTCCTAGATGTAAAGGGTATGTCAAGTCTAACAAAATAGAGACGCCAGTCTTCTGAAAAAGTACAGCTACAAACAGTGTGCTCCATGGCTCGAGCTTTCATTCGCACTCATTAAAGAAAAGAATACCGTATGGTGAGTTCATTAGGAAGAAAAGCAACTGCTCTGAAGCTAAAGAAATGGAATCAAAATTCAAAGAAACAAAACAGCGATTCCTTAAGAGAGGGTACAAATTTAGCGACATCCAACGTGGAGAAGCCAAAGCAAGAAGTATAACAAGGGCACAAACATTGATAAACAATAAACAACAACAAGATGCCATGATTCGAATGATTCTAACTTACAGCAAAAAAAGCTTTAAAATACAAAAAATATTGAATAAATATTGGAACGTCCTGAAAAAAGATTCGGACATCGGAGCAAAGTTGGGTGAACGCCCACTAATAGCCTTCAGAAAAGGGCCATTGTTATCGGACACCCTGGTAAACAGCCATTTTGTGATGAAAAAGCCAGAGACCTGGCTCCGAAGTTTACAGAAGGGGTTTGGAAAGTGCAATAGCAGCAAGGCATGTAAAATAGGAAATTATTTGAAGACCGTTATTGACCCTCGAGGTAAACCGTTCAACATCAATGAGGTTATTACATGCGAATCCACATATGTTGTGTACCTAATTGAATGCTGCTGTTGAAAACGATACATAGGCAGTACCATATGCCCATTGAAAAAACTTATTTTGGAGCATATTATAGTGACTCAAAATAAGGATACAACATATACAATTGCCAAACATATGCAAACAGATGAAGACAAAACTTGGCTGAACATGACATACTCTGGCCTAATGACAGTGCCACCACATGAGAGGGGAGGCAATAGGTCTCTGAAACTGAGATGACTGGAATCGAGGCTCATTATAAAACTTAAAACCAAGATCCCGATGGGACTCAATGGGGACAGAGAAATGCTTATTCACCTCTAATATCATGCACTAACTGTGTCAGTGTTTCTTTGTATACTATATGGAATGCTTCATAGTGGAGATTTTCTTGTCTGCTGCGAGTAGAAATTGTCTAGAGCGATTTTTGGAATATACAAGGATGTGATCATGAGAGTGTAGTATGCAGTAGAATTAATTAACGTTTAAACGGTGTATTGGCTATTTATTTATTTTATTTTATTTATGGGCTTGTAACGCGCCGGCATCACACCCGAAGGTGTATCTCCGCGCGGAGCTGTGAGGTGAACAGGTCGAGCAAGCTCCTCCTAGAATAGTACTGTCTTTAGGCATTTTCTGAAAGCTGAGTGACTCGAGCATTCTCTAAGGGAGAGGGGGAGGTTGTTCCATAGACGTGGGCCCATGATGGAGAGGGCACGGCCTCCCTGTCTGGTCTTGTGATGTCTGGGAACCTGAAGTAACAGTTGGTTACTGGACCTAAGATTGCGGGATGGACGGTGGTACACAAATTTATCTGCCAAGTAGTGGGGTCCCAGATTGTGAAGACTCTTGTGTATCACACAGCAGATCTTGAATTCCACCCGTTTCCGGGTGGGAAGCCAGTGAAGGGCCTTGAGGAGGGGGAGGGACGGCGTTCTGGGGGGGTGTTAGTTACCAGCCGTGCCGCGGTGTTCTGCACCACCTGCAGTTTATTGAGCACTCCTTCATTGGCTGCTAAGAATAGGCCGTTGCAATAGTCCAGGTGACTCAGAACGAGGGCCTGGACCAGGGTCTTCCGTGTGTTGTCTGGTAGAAGGGGGAACACTTTCCGAAGGAGGCTAATGATGTGGAAGCAGGACCCTGCCGTGGTGCTGGCATGATGGAAAAGGGTAAGGTCATGGTCTAAACGAACCCCCAGGTTTTTTACTACCTGTTTCGGGAGAGGGGTCTGACCCAAGCTGGAGGGCCACCAGTCGGGGGTCCACAGGATTCTTGCCTCTCCGAATAGCATGACCTCAGACTTTCCCACATTACACTGGAGAAAGTTCTTGGCCATCCAGCTGGCGATCGCAGTCATGCCGTTGGAGAAAGCTTGTCTTATCTCCGGGGTAAAGGTCTTAAAGGTAAACAGCAGCTGCGTATCGTCAGCGTAGGAGATAGGCATAAACCCGAAGGACCTCGTCATGTTGGCCAAAGAGGAGACATATACGTTAAACAACGTAGGGCTAAGACAGGAGCCCTGCGGGACTCCTCTGATGATACTGGCAGAAGTGGAGCTAAAAGGGCCCATATTCACCTTCTGAGTACGCTCTGAGAGAAAGCTGGTGAACCACGCCAAGGCAGATCTGCCAATGCCTTTCTCCTTTAATCTGGTGAGGAGAATGGCGTGGGATATGGTGTCGAATGCTGCGGATAAGTCCAACAGCACCAACACCACTGACAGCCCTCTGTCCAGGGACAGGCGTATGGCATCCGTGACGGAGAGAAGAGCAGTCTCAGTGCTATGCCTAGGCCTGAACCCGGACTGAGAATGGTCTAGACTGCCGGTCTGCTCAATGAAGCTGGAGAGATGGTAATTAACGTGCTTCTCCGTCAGTTTGCCAATGAACGGCAGAAGGGAGATTGGCCTCAGATTGGTCATGTCCGACCAGGGGATGGCGGTGTTTTTCCTGATAGGCTTGACCATGGCCTCCTTCCACTCCCGGGGGACCAATCCCTCAGAGAGGGAGCGGTTGATCACCGTCAGAATGGAGGGACTGAGGACACTCCCAATAAGGTGCATGACACGGGCTGGTACAGGATCCACTGGGCTACCTGATTTAATAGTCCCAATCAGGGAGTTGACTTGGTCCAAGGTTATCTCGGGGATGAAGGATAGCGTAGCTGGAGCAGCACAGGCTATTCCAGGCTGGAGACTGGAAGAGGAGTCATTTTCATCCGCGGATGGGCTTGATTGGGAGATGTTTCGATAAATGGCATCAATTTTATCGGAAAAAAACCCAGCAGTGTCATCGCACAGTTTTTGGGTCAGCACTTCTGGGCTGTCGCAAGCGACGGGCTTGGTGAATGTGCAGAGAACCTGGTACAACAGTTTGGAGTCGTTGCCAGCCTCAGAGAGTTGGAAGATAATATGGGACTTACGGGCAGCTCGGATGTTTTTGTGATAGAGTCTCATTGCTGAGCTATACCTGTCTCTATCGACAGTGCTGCGCGAGATTCTCCAGGATTTCTCCAACTTCCTGCAGGCCTTTTTCTCCGCACGCAGTAAGTCCGAGTACCATGGTTCCTGCTTGCGGTCAGAACGCCGATTGCAGCGTCTTAGGGGGGCAATAAGGTTGACCGCCGTACTCAAGGCATCATTGAATTTGGACAGGGCCAAACTGGGGGAGTCTGAGGGGAGAAAATCAGGAGGTATAAAAGCCGTTCTAAAAGCATCAGCGGACATCTTGTGCCACTGCCTGCGCCATAGCGGAAGGGGGGCAGAGTGGGGGCGTTCTTCAGAGAGAGTAGGGAGGGAGAAATTGATTATAAAGTGGTCGGTCCATTCCACCTGCGTTGGGGGGTAACAGGTCAGGGAATGTGAGTTGGATAGAATTATGTCGAGGGTATGACCAGCCTGATGAGTCGGACCCTGGTTGCACTGTTTAAAGCCTAGGGCCGATAAGTCAGCCAGCAGGTTGCGTGCTTCTGCATTGTCAGATAGTTCGCTGTGAACATTGAAGTCCCCGAGGAGTACAAAATTGGTCCCTGAGCTGATATGGGGAGCTAGTGTCTCCAGAAGGATAGTCGAGGCCTCAGTATAGGGGCCCGGGGGGCGGTATACCAATGCTCCCTTCCAGCAGGCTAGAGATGAGGAACCAATTTTAAAAACCAGAATCTCAATGTCGCTAGTCCAACATTGGTCAAGAACGGTGACCGTAAAAGTGTCTTTATAGATTACAGCGACCCCGCCGCCGGTTTTGACAGGGCGGTCTAGCCTAAGAATCTTATACCCTGAAGGGACCCCCAAGGTGATAGCAGGGACCAGGTGGGGTTTAAGCCAGGTCTCCGTACAGAAGCAGTAGTCAGGGCGGGTAGAGTGTATTAAGTCCCAGACCTCCGAGTGATGCTTCGGGAGAGATCGTACGTTACAGAGTATGCTGTTGCCCCTGGGGGGCAAGGGGCTAAGGTCATCCGGGGTCGGAGTGCCTACCAGGGGGGGACAAGGATATGACTGATAGTGACAATGCTTGCAGGAAAACGGGCCCCCGGGACATGGGCCGGCATCCTGTGCGCAGCCTTTAGGCGGCGGGTGCCACAGATTACGTAAGTCACAGGAAGAGTACCTTAATCTGCCCACTACTCTGCAAGTTGAAGCAGCAGAAGTAGGGTTCATGGCCCCTGGCCCCGTTCGGTCACGGACGGGCACAGACGGGCTCCTCTCTGGCTCGTCTCAGGCGCGACTAAGGCGCCCCCTGCGCGCAACCGCTGCGCGCTTGGGCGACGAGAGGGCTTAAATGCCCTGCCTGAAGTGATCTGCTAGAGCGCTAACAGCGCGATAGTGTGGGTGGGGTCACTGGCTCTTCCTGTCCCGCCCTCCGCTCAATCGGCACTGGTTGCCGTGTCGGAACGGGGCGGGGCAGGGGAAGAATCGAGCACAGGCCCAGGAAGTCAGCACAACATTAGCAGTGAGTGTCCAATATTTTTAAAATGTAGTAATCACAAGTTAAAATACAGATTTAAAATACAACTGTGCAGGAGCACACAAACAGGTACCGGCTAGTGGGGAGCGCGGAGCGCTGTCACAATCACAGCAGATAACACAAGCGGGTCGGGGAGACTCTGCCACCGTCCTCCCTTCCGCAAGCTGCCGCAGCTCCTCGCCGCCTTAAATGCCCTGCCTGAAGTGATCTGCTAGAGCGCTAACAGCGCGATAGTGTGGGTGGGGTCACTGGCTCTTCCTGTCCCGCCCTCCGCTCAATCGGCACTGGTTGCCGTGTCGGAACGGGGCGGGGCAGGGGAAGAATCGAGCACAGGCCCAGGAAGTCAGCACAACATTAGCAGTGAGTGTCCAATATTTTTAAAATGTAGTAATCACAAGTGAAAATACAGATTTAAAATACAACTGTGCAGGAGCACACAAACAGGTACCGGCTAGTGGGGAGCGCGGAGCGCTGTCACAATCACAGCAGATAACACAAGCGGGTCGGGGAGACTCTGCCACCGTCCTCCCTTCCGCAAGCTGCCGCAGCTCCTCGCCGCCTTAAATGCCCTGCCTGAAGTGATCTGCTAGAGCGCTAACAGCGCGATAGTGTGGGTGGGGTCACTGGCTCTTCCTGTCCCGCCCTCCACTCAATCGGCACTGGTTGCCGTGTCGGAACGGGGCGGGGCAGGGGAAGAATCGAGCACAGGCCCAGGAAGTCAGCACAACATTAGCAGTGAGTGTCCAATATTTTTAAAATGTAGTAATCACAAGTTAAAATACAGATTTAAAATACAACTGTGCAGGAGCACACAAACAGGTACCGGCTAGTGGGGAGCGCGGAGCGCTGTCACAATCACAGCAGATAACACAAGCGGGTCGGGGAGACTCTGCCACCGTCCTCCCTTCCGCTATGATCTAGAATATCAGTATAGTTACGTGATTTCATGAGGATGATGTGGGCACTAAGTCTTGTACAGAGAAAATGGACACTTAGTTCTATACCTGTGAACAAATTGAAGATACGGACAGTAAGTCCACGAATACGCAACGTAACGTGTAAATGTAAAAATATAAAACACATAATACATAACAATGGCAATCACTTAGAAACAATTGTGACGTAGGATGGTAACAAGCGTATGACTAAACATACCACCGAATGTGACACTAAGTAGATAATATTGCATACAACTATTCGCTGAAAAAAACACAGTTTTTACAGACGTTATAGTCAGTCACACTCCTACTTAAACATTCCTCCTGACTCTTATACAGCCATTCATTCTTCAATACACCTTGGTATATATATGTATAACATATTTACATTTTATAGAAACACATAGTCACTGGATGATGTCATCAGTGATGTCATTTGAGATGTCATCAGTGATGTCATCAGTGAAGTCACTGACCATGTCATGAATGATGTAATATGTGACGTCATCAGCAGTGCATTGCGCGGCGCAGGTTATAATTAGCTGAACTAATTATAACAGGGGAATTTCTATCGTTTTGTATGAGTGAAATGTCCAACTAACTATAACGTCCCTGAAACCAATGTTTTTTTCAGTGAATTTCTAAGGTTTTTTTAAAATGCTAATTCCTAACTATAACGTCTGTAAAACCTATGGCTTTTTAAGTGAAATTCAAAGGTTTTTCAAATGTTAATTTTATATTTTAATATTTATAAAACCTATATTTTTTCAAATTTTTTGTACAATATTTTGGAACTCTATTATCCTTTTTTTAACTTTTCAAATTATGTATTATTTTATATCTTCCCCCAAAAATATGTATGTAATTTTTTCTATTTTTTGGAGAAAACTAAAGTCCCGTACCGGTAGTCTACCAAGCTTCATCAGCATGCAAATCCTATCCACCATATTGAAATGATGCGGATTTCGTAACTGATGGGTTCGTGGCACCACATCCCGCAAAACAACATATACGTACGAGGTCACGCCAGCTTCTACTTTGGTATGCGACGGGTACGCAGTACCAAGTCGCTCATTACATCATGTACGTGTGGGGTCACGCCCGCTGCGTGTTGCGTAAGCAATGAGTGCACGCTGCCAGGCCCTGTCTTACGTCATAGACATATGGTGTTGTGCCGGGTACGCCATTCCCTCATTTTAATCTTATGTCTCAAAAGTATTTGTAAATAACTTTAAAGTATATATGACAGCAAGAGATAATCTAAAATATTTTAAACATTTATATATTTCTAACTGTAATAAACTTATATTATAGTAAATATATTGTCTCAAAATCGCGTTGGGTGCGGCCTCCTTGCGCGCTGAGTGAGAGATTGCCATGTGACCTAAAAAAAAGCATTTGATTAGTTTAAAGCATTTCCCATTGTAGCAGTTGGAGAACGCCACCCATTTTAGTTATTCTCTCTACAGCATTTGATGAGACACACCTCTTCTGCTTAGAGAGCTATTTTGAAACTTTTTGCTATTTACGCAATCTTACACTACACACAACATGCAACCATCATCTTCATCAATATTTATGGTCTGCAAAGTAGTCTTCCACCTGTGATAGCCATACACCTAAAATGTACATGACCGAAGTATTCCCCACTACCAGAGGTAACATGGTTACATAAGCTGTCCACAACACAATGTAATGTAGTATGGCCCAGGGGCAGTATCATGCATAGATAATGAACACATGGACACAGATTGATAGTGAAAGTGGGTACGGGCACGTGCGCTCAACACCTTTTTATTACCAGGGTCACATATCCAGTGACATCTGTGGTGGATGTGTGTGGGGTGAGTGTAAACCAGCCCTCAGGGAATGATTGCTGCTATCATCAACTTCAACAGTAATCATTGGATCACACACAGACATTCAATAATAAAAGAATCAATAGTTTGTGCTGCAGTAAGGTAGGGACAGTAGATGTGAAATAATATAGGAAAATATTCTATCGTAAAAGAACCACAACTTGTGGTATACTGAGACACAATCAATAGATATGAAATAATACACAAAAAGATTGTATCATAAAGGGTCCATCAGTTCTAGTGCACTCAGAAAGCCACATCAAAAGCATTCAGCATGTGCACAACCAGCGATGATGCATGCTGCGGGCGGGCCGTACTAGGAGTAATATCTGTTGCCATCAACACAGCATCATCTGCAATAGCGACTCAATATGAATTTTGAAAACTGGTGTCTGCAGTGTAGGCCAGAGAGAGCAGTCAGCAAAGGCCCACAGCTACGTAACGTGGACTTGAGCTGCCCAGTTTGTCATAAGCAAAGCAAAAAAAAGCGTGTGCGGAGCCTGTAATGATAGGTATGCATGGTGTAGACAGTGCGCACTGGAGCAATGTCTTTTCGTACTGTGTCATCTACAATAGCGACTCGATCTAAATTGTGAACACTGCTGTCTGCAGTGTTAATTGAAGGCAGTACTCACACTGACAACCATTAATACTTTTTCTCACTTCCTCTTCACAAAATACAACAACATAAATTACAAAAAAGTCTGCAATAAAAAAAAACAAAAAATTCGAATAGCGATTTCTGCTGTCCACAGTGTAGACTATTCAGTGTTCCTTTGGACTTGCAAGATAAATTTGGTCATTGTAGTAAACCTATAAGTCATCTAAAAAAATGTCTTCAAGCAAGTATACTAAAAGGATATTGTGTATATTTCAATAGACGTTCTAGTTACTTGACAACTGGATTCTGTAATTAAACAATCACAACTCAATCTAAATTGTGAGCCTGGCTGACTGCAGTGTAGGCCAGAGGCAGTATTCATTAACGCCTCACAGCCACGTACCGTTGAATTCGAAAGCATGGAGTTGGTAGCACCAGATCGGAGGGGGTACAGAGAAATAATCACAGACTTTAACTTCTGGCATCCTGAATCATAGAATCAAGACCCTGTTTCACTGTTCGGACCTGCAGTACTGCGCTGTACTCCACGGACTGGTGTCAACCAAGCACGAAAATCCTGTGCAATAGCTAGCTACGCAAGCAAGAGTCTGATGCACCTCAATGGAGGGAGTTCTATGAAAACCAAGCAGCAAGTCATATTGGATATCTTCCATTGTGGAATCAAGACACCGTTCCACTGTTGGGACCTAGAGTTGGTTGCACCTGATCGGAAGTGGTACACATAAATCATCACTGACTTTAACTTCTGACATCCTCAATCATAGAATCAAGACCCCGTTTCACTGTTCGGACCTGCTGTACCCCGGTGTAGTCCAGCGACTACAGTCAACCAAGCTCATTAAACCTGTACAGCAGTTAGCTACGGAAGCACAGTGTGTGATGCACCTCAATGGAGAGAGTTCTGTGAAAAGCAAGCAGCTGCTAATATAGGACATCGTCCATTGTGTGACCAAGACACTGTTCCACCGTTGGGACCTAGAGTTGGTACCACCTGGTCAAAGGGGGTACACAGAAATCATCACAGACTTTAACTTCTAACATCCTCATTCATAGAATCAAGGCCCCGTTTCACAGTTCTGACCTGCTGTACCATGGTGTAGTCCAGCGAGTACCGTCAACCAAGCCCAATAATCCTGTACAGCAGTTAGCTACGAAAGCCTAGAGTCTAATGCACCTCAACAGAGGGAGTTCTGTGAAAACCAAGCAACAGGTAATATCGGACATCGTCCATTGTGGGATCAAGACACTGTTCCACTGTTGGGACCTAGAGTTGGTAGCACCTGGTCGGAGGGGGTACACGGAAATCATCACAGACTTTAACTTATAACATCCTCAATCATAGAATCAAGACCCCTTTTCACTGTTCGGACCTGCTGTACCACGGTGTAGTCCAGCGAGTACCGTCAACCAAGCCCAATAATCCTGTACAGCAGTTAGCTACGGAAGCACAGAGTCTGATGCACCTCAACAGAGGGAGTTCTGTGAAAACCAGGCAACAGGTAATATCGGACATCGCCCATTGTGGGATCAAGACACCGTTCCACTGTTGGGACCTGGTTGCACCTGGTCGGAGGGGGTACACCAAAATCATCACAGACTTTAGCTTCTGACATCCTCAATCAGAGAATAAAGACCCGTTTCACTGTTCGGACCTGCTATTCCGCGGTGTAGTCCAGCGAGTATCGTCAACCAAGCCCAATAATCCTGTACAGCAGTTAGCCATGGAAGCACAGAGTCTGATACACCTCAACGGAGGGAGTTCTGTGAAAAGTAAGCAGCAGGTAATGTAGGACATCGTCCATTGTGGGATCAAGACACTGTTCCACTGTTGGGACCTAGAGTTGGTAGCACCTGGTCGGAGGGGGTACACAGAAATCATCACTGACTGTAACTTCTAACATCCTCAATCATAGAATCAAGACCCCGTTTCACTGTTCAGACCTGCTGTACCACGGTGTAGTCCAGCGAGTACCGTCAACCAAGCCCAATAATCCAGTACAGCAGTTAGCTACAGAAGCACAGAGTCTGATGCACCTCAACAGAGAGAGTTCTGGGAAAACCAAGCAACAGGTAATATTGGATATTGTCCATTGTAGGATCAAGACACCGCTCCACTGTAGGGACCTAGAGTTGGTTGCACCTGGTCGAAGGGAATACCTTCATCTCCACTCTCAGATTCAGTTCTAACATAGTCTATTGAGGGATCAAGACACCGTTCCACTGTTGGGACCTAGAGTTGGTTGCACCTGGTCGAAGGGAATACCTTCATCTCCACTCTCAGATGCAGTTCTAACATCATCCATTGTGGGATCAAGACATCGTTCCACTCTTGGTACCTGTTTAACTACTGTGTTAGTAGTATAAGACTACTCCACGCTACTGGGCCTCAGGCTGGGCATTGTGTGCCTGTGTTGCGGTAGCCAGCGTTGATCTCAGGAGCCTTCCGAGCTCACAGACCTCGGGCCAGGAGCTTCTGCCAGCACATGGTGGGCCCTCTTTCACATACGGCGGTGTCGAAAGTTGAACTGTGGGGCATATATGCGTTGCAGCGGCCATGACTGTTTCTGGATACCAGCACGCTGAAAGCATCATTCACGCAGCTCACGGCGTCAGCCTCGTGGCGGTGTAAGCTGTGCAGACCTGGCAGACACGTCTGCCATTCTGGAGCAAAACCACACCCAGAGAAACGTGCCTCTTCTTCATACCCCCTACACTACCCTGTGCTAAACATTTGGAGGGGGGGAAGAGGCACGTTCGCGCTACCTTTCTGTAATCTTCCCTACTGACTGTACTATCATGGTTGCGTCCACTGTCTACTTTACTTTTTAATATTTATTTGGAGGGGGGCTGCGGGGCCCCCTCCAAATGGCCATTTATGGCCCCGGGGACCCCATCCCCCGGGGTCGGCCTTTGCGTGTTGTAAAAAAAAAATTCTTTTATTATTGGAGATGGGGGCCGCATTGCCCCCCTCCCTGGCCACTTCTGGCCCCGGGACCCCATCCCCCAGGCAATGGCCACATTATTATTTTTTTTATGGAGGGGGGCTGCATGCCCCCCCTCCCAAGGCCTCTATTGGCCCCGGGGACCCCATCACCCGGGGGCTGGCCTTGACTTATTTATTTATTTTTTTTAAACAATTTGGGGAGGGGGCCACCTGGACCCCTCCCGGGCCACTTCTGGGGGACCGCATCAGTGATGTCATTTGAGATGTCTTCAGTGATGTCATCAGTGATGTCATTGACCATGTCATGAGTGATGTAATATGTGACATCATCAGCAGTGCATTACGGGGGCGTGAGTTATAGTTAGCTGAACTAACAATAATGGGGAAATTTCTATGGTTTTGTACATGTGAAATGTTCAGCTAACTATAACACCCCTGAAACCTATGGTTTTTTCAGTGAATTTCTAAGGTTTTTTAAATGCTAATTTCTAACTATAACGTACCTGAAACCTATGATTTTTTCAGTGAATATATATATATATTTATATTTATATACACAGATAATATATATACAGAGATGTATATATATTTTTTTTAACAAAAAGCACTGTATTGCAATGAAAGGTACTTGGATTAGTGTGTGTGACAAGGGTGAGTATCTGTGTTTTTGTGAGTAGCCTCCTAGCACATTAACCAGCTGTGGTGGTGGTGTACAAGGTGGGACCAGGGCAAATAGAAGTGAGGCACAGGTCTCATCTGACTTCCCTCTAGAGAAGTCACCGCATTTGACATAATATCCTTTACTTTGGTTTTACATAGTGCCTGATAGTACCACAAGAGAAGTCATAGGGACCCTCAAAATTTAAATCTGGACTGGGCTGGGGATGGTTGAAGCGTCCTGATAGTTTGATACATGCTGCTCAAAAAGATGTCCGTGGTGCTAAGATTAATAAATAAAGTATGTACTGCCGTGAGAGAAAAATTACAAATATTAAAGTGTGGAACTAGAGAAACAGCCACTCTTAGTTCATTTTATAGTAGGCATTTTATTGGAATACTAGAGGATGGTTTCGCAGAACTGTGTTGGCTATAAAAATGAAATATTGAGTGAATTTAAAATGTCAAGTGAAGAGATAGAGGTAATCAGTCCCTGCTGTTAGCTGAAAGGTGTGACCAGCTTTATATTTAGGGAGGTAGACAGGCTTTTTGTGAAGATTTCTTCTTCTTGCAGCCAAAAATCCTTTTTTTAAATTGTGGAATACTATTTACTTAGTATCTTTGGAGGCTTGTCTGATGTGGAATTTATGGTATATTTAATAGGACTAGTAACATCCAACAGGAAATCTCCTTACAGCCTTTTACTAGCTCCAGCAGATGTTGTGCTTGATCCCACACGAGGGACATATATTTATTATATGAAAGCAAGGGTTATTTTGCATTTATTTTCTCCACAATCTCGTATTTATGACTACGTTGCGTTTTAAAATGAAAGAATCAAAGACGACTAACAGGAGGGAATGAAAGTTAGGCTCCTAAAAAGAATGTCGGATTTGACACATTAGACTATACTAATAAAAGCATGCGCTGAGAAAGCCTTTAGGTCAGGATTTGATTTTGTTATGCTTTTTCACAATGGAAATGTGTGAAGTGGGTCGAATGAAGCATTTTGTGTTATTTTACGCTTTATTTTATGAACACATCAAATATTTGTAGTTGGGAATACAAAATCACAAATGATAACGGATTGGATTACATTTTGTAAAAATGTGTTTTTTATTATTTAACTGTGCAAAGGTTTGAGCTAGATTTAGTGGGGGATGTAAATGAGTGTAAACATAGGTTATCTCAACAGCAACAGTTTAGTATGCATCTTCTGGGAGCTTCATTTTTTATTTAACATTTTATGCAGGCAGTTTTAGCTGTATATCGGAGCTCTTCCAATGTTCACATTAAAGTAAACAAAAGAAGGCAAAGGGAGACCATTTGGATCTGCCCTTTCATTGATGAGCCTCTTTACCTCCGCTCAGCATTTGATTGGCTAGCATTTTTGCTAGTTCACATAAGTATGGCGTCTTTTGCAATGCATGGACAGTGCCGTGTCCACGCGCTATAACAGAAGTGCATGCTTATTAAATATCCATTGGCGCCAATACATGGGAAACTATCCCTACTGCTGCAGCAACTGCCATTCTCCGCGGTGTCACACTGCAAGCGCTTCGTGTGCCCGCACTGGCGGTAGTTTGCTTCTTGAAGAGCAACAATGCATGTTTTTGAAATATTTTTAAAAAGTCCACTCTGTTTATTGCACTTCCTTAGTAGTTAAACTGTGGAGTGTTCTAACCGAACTTTTCAAAGCTCTGGGGTTCTCTTTCGGCTGACGTCATCAGATCCAGTGTCAGCACCAAGTCTACAGTCTCCTCTCATCGGGAAGTGTGCTGGGAAGGATAGAAACGTCTGCCAGGCAAGAGGCTTCCCCCTCCTCATCCTAATCCGAAAACCTCATACTGTTTTGGGATTAAGATGGTAATCAGAGTCTCTGATATAGATTCAGATTTAACAGAGTAGGGGCTGCTGGATACAAGCTGGAGGGTGGGGGTGACTAGTAAGTGTAGGTGACGTATGTACTTAAAGGGGCCTTGTAGGATGGGGCATCGACTGGTAGTTATAGCACACAGAATCTCGCTGGGATGGAGTTGTTTGCCGCCTTCAACAGATACATTTTCATTGCATAAACGCTTCCTGCACATATCAATTCTATTGCAATTGAAGCGATATTTATATATAGTTCTTTATTTTCTTCATAATGTTATTTGTCGACATCCATTATAATGTTTAGCAATGCAATCATATAAAGAGTAGATTTGGAAATCTGCCAGTCTATGGCACAACAGCAGCTTTATTGCCTTGCCATTTTGTTCACAAATTGCCCTTTCAGGCTGCCCAGACAGTCCACCCTCGAACATGGCAGCACCTTGAAATGGCTATGGAAAGAGGACTGAACAATAGAAACAAACAAGGGTCCACAGCTGTACCCCAGTCAGGCTTGATCAGCAATGGTAACAGAAAGAGGACTGCACCTTCTCAACAAACAAGGGCCCATAACTGCACCCTGAGCCATGCTCGCTCAGGTGGTGGCCATCCTGAAGTGGCACTGCCCTGCTATAGCAATCAATAAAAGCCTGTTGGTCCTTGGAAAGCTCCAGGAATTTTGTCTCACTTACGACCCGGCCAAACTCTTATCTCTCAAAGTTACTATCCCAATGACTACGGACATAAGGATTTCTGCTGATTACCCACCCAGATCGCTCCTTTAGTGTCCAACCCTTGTCAACATGGTAGGTCCTGGCCTGTCTGCTACTGGGGTAAACACATACACCCTGGTTTACCCCCTACCCTCTCCAAAACTGCCGCAAAAAATTTCAAGCACCTCACCATGAAAAATCACCCTGAGACTCTGATCTCTGACCTACGCTTCAGTGCGGACAACGGCACAGTCATCAACCACCTTGTTTTCTACTCCAGAAGAACCCCCGCTTGGCGCAATACCTTTGAGCATCTCCTTAATGTACGCTTAACCAGGAACATTCCCTACGGCACTAAACTCAAAATAGCACCCTCCGCAACCCTGCGAGCCGACCTTACCATCACCCTTTACAAAAGCGGCATTGTATTGGTCCAAACCTCAAACAAAAACCTCAATAAATTTGCAGACCTTTTTATCCTCCTCAGAAACCATGTGCATGACACTAGCAGGGCCAACACCTGCCTCGATGACCTTCCGACCTGCCCGCCCCGTATATCTAGCCTCCCACAAACCACCTCTCTAAGGCTCTCCAACACTACTGCTCCCAACCCCTCCAGTTCGTTTACCGGCCTGGCCAACACTACCTCCCCGAGACCCCTGGTCCCCTCCCCTCTTTCTCCCCTTACGATCTCGGAGGTCTCTAACATAGGTCACCCTAACCCCCTCAGCTCATCTACCGGCCCTACTAACGCAATCGACCCGAGACCCCTGGTCTCCTCCCGTCTAGCTCCCCACTCGGACTCTGAGACCGGTAAGCCTTCAATGACCTATGATGCAGGTCAAGCTAACCCTGCTAGCCCACAAACCACCCCCCTACTGCTCCCAATACAACCCATCCTAACCCTCCTAGCACCCCTATCGTTCCTGCTCCCATCACAGCTCATCCTAACCCTCCTGGCACCCCTATCGTGCCTGCTCCCAACACAGCCCATCCTAACCCTCATAGCTTCCCCACCGCACCCCCCCCCTTATATGGATATCGATACTCTGCACTCCAGAGCCACCAAAATAATCCAGAGCATCCATTTCTCATCCTGAATCTAACGAACCTCCTCCACCTCGCTGAACTCTCCTTCGCCAGCCTCAAGCCCCTGTTGAACTCCACTTCCCCACCTATTACAGAGCTCCCCAAACACCCTCTACCTCCATCCCTGAGGCACTTTCACCCTCGCAAGCACCCTTGCTACCTATCGGAGGAAGAAATCCTAGCTCTCGCCCTCTCCTATAACGCTTCCCTCACCTCACCAAATCCGCTAGACCTCACTAAAAAAGAAATCCTCGCCATTCGACAGGACCACAATGCAGCCCCAGTCACCCCTTGTCCATCAGATGTGAGTGAAGAACATCCCATCTGCACGGTCGCTATCAATCCCTGCAGATCTGCTACCCTCTGCAACAGAAGTGTGACCAGAAGCAATCGAATGCCTGTACTTCTGTCTGCCCGACACCCGACACCCCCTGACCGCTCCCTGACTGGTCTCTTAATCAACTGCCGATCGGCAGTAAAGCGCGCTGCTGATGTTGCTGCTCTCATCATGAACAGTAAGTTCGACTTAGCAATTCTAACAGAATCATGGCTAAACGATTCCTCATCCTCATGTCTGGACCTCTTAGTCCCTCTCAACTATAACATTGCGTGGCTGGACAGACAACATAGCAAGAAAGGAGGGGGCATCGCCTGCATCTATCGCTCTAACCTTCATGTCACGGAAATTCTGGCGAATACCACTGACTCTTGCGAATACCTCGCCCTCTCAATTTGCAATAACTCCACCGAACTATGCAACCTCTGCATCTTTTACCACCCCCAGGCATGAACGACTCCTTCACTGACCTCCTCATGGAAATCCTCACAGCAAAGAGTTCCTCCAACGCTAAAGACATCTTCCTCGGCGATTTCAACTTACACTGGAATGACCTCGAAGATCCTCATTTCAATGCCATTAAAGACCTCCAGACAGATCAAGCCCTGACCCAATCTTGTTTCCTCCCAACTCACTCAAAAGGGGACACTCTTGACTGGATCATCGCTAAGGAAACAACCGTCAAACTTAGTTCAATAGACCCTGTGACTGGTCTAACCACCACGCCATTGCCTTCCTACCACCTGGCACCATCAAGACAGAGCACCACAGCCGGTGCTTCCTAAACGATGGGTCAGAGACACTAAGAACCTAAACCACAAGGAACACGAGTCTCTGTGCAAATCTGACTCCCCCTGCATATCACAACGGTCAGTGACCTCAACGGTCACTATTCTGCAACTATGTCCAACATTCTGGATGACCTAGCCCCTGTAAAACTAAAAAGAACTCAAATCAAAGATAGAAACCCCTGGTTCACTGGATCCCTCAACTTTAAAAGGAGATTCCTCCGACAATCCGAAAGAATCTGGAGACAGCACCCCTCTGCCGCTCACCCAAAACTTCTCCGCCAGGCCAGAAATACATATAACAAGAACATCCTCAACTCAAAAAAAGAATTCTTCAGATCGGAACTAGGGAACGCTCAGAACAGGCCCATCAAACTCTTCAAACTGGTCAAACACCAATCCAACAAATTGGCCAAAACATCGAAAGAAAACCACAAGTCTCTAATTTCATCCGAGGAATTCTCCTCGTTTTTTGCAGACAAAATTAAAACCTTAGGCAACAAACTTAGTTCCGCCCCATACTCTCTACCCTCCTGACCTACCTCCTCCACCCAAGCCGCCCCAACAGACTTCACCCAAGAACCAAGCACACTGGATCGACTTCACACTCTATGACGAAGACTCTGTCTCCAAAATCCTATCTACCTTAGACCCGAACAACCACTTCAACGACCCGCTCCCCTCTAAATGCCTAGCTGCCGTCGCCCAATCCATTATTTCTAGCTGGACTATGATAATTAATGCCTCCCTCCGGCAGGGATCAATTCCTGACTCCCTGAAAGTGGGTCAAGTCCTCCCCATGCTGAAAAAGCCATCTCTGGATCCAGCCTCACCTTTCAATTTCAGACCTATTTCCAACATTCCTCTCTTAGCTAAAGTACTGGCAAAGTGTGTGCAACTGCAGCTAAGTCGCCACATCAACTACTTCCACCTACTCGAAGATTTCCAATTGGGTTTCAGGCCGGGACACAGCACTGAAACCACCATGCTCCACATTGTCGATCATGCCCTCCAAGCCCTTGACCAAGGCAAAACCTGTTTCCTATTCCTCCTAGATCTATCCTCGGCCTTCGATACGGTCAACCATGGGAAGCTTCTCGAACGTCTAAAACTCAGGATGGGACTAGATGTCACCGTTCTTGAATGATTTAGATACTTCCTCCAAAACCAATCTCAGAGATTCCTAATCAACGGCATCCTGCCCGCTCCCTCTTCGGTCACTGTTGGAGTCCCTCAAGGCTCAGCGCTGTCCCCCACCCTCTTCAGCCTTTATCTAGAACCACTTGCCGAAGTCCTTCGCACCACAAATATCTCCTACCATATGTACGCTGATGACACTCAGATCTACATCAAAATCTGATCTCTCGAGGAGATTCTCTCCCTGAATTAGGCCCAGAAGCAGACCGTCCAATGGCTCGCCTCCAATCAACTCAAACTCAAAGAAAACGGAATTTCTTCTAATTTCCCCTCCTAAAACCGACCCCGAGATTCAGACTTAGATTAGGGCCATCACAGCCTTAAACTGTCCACTGACCATTGTGAACTCGGCCAAATCGCTGGGAATAACCTTGGACTGCAACTTGAACATGCGAGACCACATCAGCTTGATGGCCACATCTGCCAGATTCCACCTGAGCTACCTATGGAAACTGAAACCCTTCCTTGACGCTCCCGACCTAAAAATGGCAGTCCAAGCACTAGTCATTTCTACACTGGAATATGGCTATTCCACCCTCTCTGGTTTACCCAAGATCTCTCTAGCACCCTTAAAATCCTGCCTCAATGCGGCCGCCAGACTACTCACCGGCACAAGGAAATTTGATCACATTTCTCCACACCTGAAAATGCTGAACTGGCTTCCTCTCGAGGCTAGAATACAGCTTAAGCTGGCATGCATCACGCACAAGGCCTTATACTCAAACTACCCTGCATATCTGGCACAGAAACATGTGTTATCTGGAAGAATCAGAAACTCATGGTCCGCCAGAGACCTCCTACTCCAGCCCGCACGCTTTCGAAAAAAAACCTTATAATCGGGCATTCGCTGGGGCTGCGCCAAGAAAATGAAATTCCCTCCCACCCGCCATCAGAAAAATCCCCTCTGTTGCACGTTTCAACAAGCATTTACAATGCAACGGTCTCGCCTTTTACAAAAGTTAGAGCTATTGGCAATGTTAATGACAACATTTTTATTTATGTGTTGGTTTTGAAAACAGATAAATAAATGGCATTGTCATTTACAATGCCAATAGCTTACTCTGTTTTATATTTCTAATCACAAATGTATTTCACTTAAACCACGTATTCTATTCAAGAGGTGGTCAATCTTGACTCCAGACTGATCACGGGCAATGCCCCTATACTGCTAAATTTCCAGGTATCGGAAAATCCAATAATTGTAGCCTCTAACCTATAAATATACTACAGAACCCTGTGCAACTTTAGCTAATATTCTATGTAGGCAACCTGCGGACTTGGCATTCTCTCGAACTGCAGAGCAAAAAGCAGGGTGCAGAAAGTACTTTGAAGGCACCCTGCACCCCCAGTCTCCCCTCGAGTAGCATGCATGGCGAAACCGGGTGTTAGCTTGTTCATTGTTACAAAACATGTCGAGTAGGCTCAAATATGCTTCTTATGAAAATGGCTAATTACTGTCTGAACTCTGTCAATGTGAAAACATATGCTGCGCCCCTTTCATCGCTGTCCGCTTCTCTTTATCAGATGGCAGTCCAGGCAGCCTCATACCAGCTCAATTCTTTAGACTTGAGTCTGCTGCATACTCACTCAGGAGCCACTCGTGAGGAGTTTCACTTGGAACAATGATGGGGCGAGGATACTCAACTCACACATTACTGCACTTAAATACCTCACGAGGAAGAGCGGGACGGAAAGTGGAGCCAGCGGTCAAAAAGGACTACAGAAAGGTGTCTGGGACGACCTGCTCTGTCATAGTGTGTAATATTAAGCATTGGACAAGTCGAGAAGAGCTGTGCAGTGCTCGATCCTCTCTGGGTACTGCTCATCAACGTACTGCCCGAGCACACATCTCCCGCCTGCGCCTCCGACCTGCTGGGGGGGAGAGGAGCCGAGATACGGCGGGGGTCGGGTCAGTCAGCGCAAGAAACTGCTTCTTCTGTTCTGGGAAAACAAGAGAGTGGAGGGGGGCTGGGCAGAAGGAGGACACCTCCAGACTCGTAAATGAGGCCGAGTGCACCGTTTCTCTGAGGTGGTCAATCTTGACTCCGCAGTGCACGCCAGATCTCAATACCTGGCACCCTACACTCAAAAAGGAGCACTTGGGACGTAGGAATACAGTTCTACCGGTCTCACATTAAAAACAAGCTTTTGAAACATGCCTCGAAACATAAACACAAGAAAAGTGACAGTCAGGACAAGAAGCAAAAATAAAAATGCCGGTACAGGAAATGAGAAAAAAACTTACATTCTGGTGGACTTCCGCCGGAGTTCTAAGGTACACGTCCAACTTTTCAAGTCGCTCCCACCCCTGCACGTAGAGTTCATGCATCCCTCGTGCATGACTATCTACCCCAAGACATCTCCGTTTTTATTTATTTATTTAATGTGTTTCTAATAGTGTAACGTAGAACAACCAGCATTTACACAACATACAACGATATCTGGACAGCTTTAGCTTAATGAAAGATTTCAGTAAAGAAAAGCAAAACATGGCGCCCCCATAGTTAGCCTGAAACAGGAAGCCGGGAGACCAGCGCTGCACACAATGACGAGGGATTCTCTAGAACAAACAACGAGAGGTCCGAGGCTCCAGCCCTGGTCTGGGCTTGAGGCGACCATCCCTGCGCCCCCACAGAGTACACATGGGAGGACTGCAAGCTGTAGTAGCCCCGAGTGCTTCCAGTAAACACAGTCAGACACATCTCCCCAGACTGGCGCCAGCACACATAATACACCGCCCAAACCCCCTGGCTTCTCCATTGTGCAATCTCATTTCACCAATCAGAACACAGTTCTGCCGATAAAAATGCACGAAACCTGCAGTTGCGTGGATGAGAGCGGAAACAGGATTTTTCCACAGAACTAGGCTCACGGAACTAGAAAAAGAGAAAACCCCCTGTCTCCAGAGAGAGGCGAGACGCTCACCTAGCCACTCCCTGCAAGAGCCAGGCGAGCAGCAGCCTGGCGCAAATGCGCAGCGTGCAAACAAAACCTCGGCTCCTTCGTCTCCGTTTTCCCCTTTTTCCAGTGCCCTTAAAACCGAGACTGTTGTGTGAGGAAGAAAGGGCATAAAAGAGAAAAAAATGCTCGCAAATGCATACATACATCCCGGTACCATAAATAGCGCAGCCCACTCCTGCAAAAGACACGATGAAAGTGACAAAAACATGCCGTAAAAAAAAAAAAAAACGCCCACCGCCGCAGGACATTCTAAAAGGGGCGGAGCTAGGAAAAAATCACCGGAACGCCCACAAATCTGCTCCAACATTTACTGGCACATCTCTCTACCAATGGCTAGCCTCCATTTATGGAGCTAGCCAATGGAAGACAGAGGCGGGTTAAAGCCCCGTACTGAAGATCAAAAGATTTCGCCTGCGCGACACTGCTGCGCAGTGGACGCCAGGCGAAACCTAAAAAGGAGGCCAAATCCTTCCTCATGAGTAAATTCCTCGTCTAAACCCTGTCTCACAACCCCAACAGAGATTTTTGCCTCCTGCCGTCGACCTTTCGCCCCACCAAGAAACCCGGGGCTTGTCTTCAGCAACTATAATGTTAACTGTACCTTGTATCCTTCCATCCCTCCTGTGTCCTCGGCAACTGTAATGCTAGCTATACCTTGTGTTCCTTCCATCCCCCTTGTACTCTCGTGATTCCATGCCTTTTGTACAACTCTTTGACTATGTAAAGCGCTCTGATACCCTAACGGGTCAAGTTTGCGCTCTATAAAACATTTAAAAAATAATAATAATAAATAAATCTCTGCTGTCAGTTCCACATTTCCTTGATTGGAGTTTCCCTAGTTTGTAGAATCTGTGGGTTCGATCACAAAGCGCCTCCGCACTCGTGGGGAGGCCCCTCAGTTGTGGTGGGTGGCACGCACTCATAACTGGGGCCCGCGCTCTTCTCATGGTGGGACCCCTGCAATGAGTAACTGCAGTGCGGAGGTTCCACCATGCTATGCGGGGCCCCGACCACGACTGCGGAGCCTCCCTCACGGGTGAGGAGGCACTTTGTGATTCGAATTGGGTCCTCCTTCTCTCAAGTTACCTGTTGACATTTCACTAATGATGGTCCCAGTCATTTGTACACATTGAATATAGCCATGTACCCCGCTTGCGGAGGGTTTATGGCAAATAAAGAAAAGAAACTAATTATTTAAGATAATTGTTTATCTGAGGTGCACTGATGCAAGCGACCCCATATCGGGAGTGGCACATTCAGACGGTCCTAGCTTTTTAACATGATGGGATTTTGAGCTCTTACTTGAGATATTCAAAACAAAACTACAACTCTTAGAAGCACCAACTTATTAGCCAGGTAATATATTATGGCAAAACAGTTGCAGAACTCCTGCCCGGCAAGCTCTCAGCTCCCTTGCCTCACTTAGGGAAAGCAACGCTGCAGAGGATACAAAGATGAAACCTCAGTTGGCCCTGTCATCGGAATACCATGACTAATTCGCCAACTGTTAGACTCCTGCGCCACAGCAGTCATCACTGAATATCTCTGCTTGGAGGTGCTATGCTTCCCATGGTGGTCCTAGGCAGGGAAAACAAACAAAGGCTTTACCCGAACCCCCAGTTTGGTTATTTGTCAGTATCAGCTCAGGGGTCACAGGGCAACAAGGGTCACCTGGTGGTAGACACTCAGAATTCACAGTCAAATAACAGACACTATAGGAGGATGTGGCCTAACGGCTAGAGCAGTCAACCTAGAAGCTGGGGAACCGGGTTGGCATCTCGGCAGAGACGCTCAACATCCTGTGATTCTGGGCAAATTACTTCATCTCCCTGTGCCTAAAAAAATTAATGTCTGTAACGCAACCGGTGCTCATGTTGCACTCTGATACCTTAGGGTCAAGTTTGCACTATGTAAACCAAAATAAAACAAAAAAGAACTTTCCAACACAGGACGTATGTATGTAAAAAGAGAAAAAAATTAATCACACACCAAAACATAATAGTACACATCGGAAATGTTAATCGGCTACACAATTCTAAGACGGGCTATGGGGTTTCAACAGACAAAAATATTCAGGCATAAATCTAGCACAGGCTTGAGCTCACTATAATATTGTGCAATCTGCTGCTATCATTCTGTGGCCCATAGGCTAATCTCTATATGTCTCAAAACTAAGGTTCTTTAGGGCAATTTAATCCCACTGGGTTACATAAGTTACTGGATACCATAGGGATACGCAGTCAATGTTCAAGGCCATTCACCTTGAGTTACCAATGGCTCAGGCACTTGGAACAGTGCAGTCACTGGTAATGAGAGAAAGGGTGAGCCGTCCAGCTTGCAGATTTCAACAGTGCAGCTGGAAGCCCAGCTTTCTCCGAATCTTAGTATTGATGCTGGATTACAGAAGTAGCATAGGTCCGGCAGCACCTCAATGTCCCTTGCTAAGAGAAATTCTTCTACAAGGGTGGTCTTTGGTCTTCAATTACAAGGCTCAAAATCGCAACAGAGCAGAGTTCTCTGGCCTCTGACAGATTTCAGGCACTTTGCTGACATGCACTAGGGACATAGAATTATTCAGCTCAATTGGCTTGTTGTACACACTTGTAGGGAGGCCAAGGGACTCTGTTTAGACATGGGCCAGCACCAGTTGCACTCCCCATTCAGTCCACTACTTCAGGGGTACCCTACGCTTCCCTCTTTGGATCGTTTCTTCCTGTAGGTCTATGCGTTCCTTCCCCTCTCTGAGCAGGCCAGGCCAAGGACAGACCTACAGCTCTCTAGCAAGATGGACAGACATCAGGTATTATCCGCTTACCTATGGGGGCTACCAGGCCTGGCCTTCTGAAGCACTTCAAGTACTCTGAAGAGCACTTGCTTCCTTGGTCAGTGAAGTACTTGAAACTGGAACCAAGGCAATAGTTTTGCAGTTATTTTCCAGGCATTGGCTATTGATCCCACTGGCAATATTCAAGAAGAAGTTCAGAGAGGCTCCCTTTAATAGTTCATTTTTCCTTATGCCAAACAGACATTCTTGGGCAAAGGTGATGGCTCTCATTGCAGGGACTGTCCATACTATTTTTAACTGAAGCACCCAAACACGAGGACAAGGAAGACTCTGGTCTTGACTGTCAACGGCCTTCTGGAGTAGGGTTCAAGGCAGAGACAAAGGGGACATGCCTTCCTGAAGATTCCCTCTCCTTAGCAACATAATCTGGTGGCTCTCCTCCTCTTCCCTTCTATCTACTCAAATAGCAGTGCTCGGGAAGAGATCATCATCAGACCCTTGCTCACAATTGAATAAGTAAGTCAGCCTTGACTCCATCCTCACACACTTCATTGTCGGAGGAGGGACCCCTTGGCCAGAACGCAGTCAATACATTTTTACTGTCTGGGGCAACTGTACCTCAAGGGCCGTCTTATGCAATGTTTTACCTGAGATAATCCAGATGGACATCACTGGTCCTCCCATCCACACACTCACAAACAATATGGAGTCAAACCATTGCCAACTAGAGACCCCCATTTCTAACACTCAGCCTCTGGAGGCGGAAGAGGAGTAACCGCCGCTCCGTCGAGGTAAGCCAGGTAGTCCACTGGGGTACCAATTTCTGCAGAGTAAAGCTTTACGTAAAATGCCTGGTAAACACCAGCAATGCTGTTGGCGTCTTTCAATTTAGTCCCCTTGTTTGTCACAATTTAATTTATTGAGTTTGTGTGTTGCTCGATGCACAACCGGTGTGCAAAGAGGTGGCCTGCCCTGTCGCACCCCACATGTGTTTAAGGTGTAATAAGGCATATTCTGCCCTATCTAGTTTGAGGAATATCAGTTGGAGACGTTCTCCTTCCAGGGCTCTCCAGACCCGGGGTGCGCCTGTGCGTTTATATATGGTTTCTAGCTCTAGGACCCTCTCTTCCAGAATCTTCCTCTTAAATAGAACCGTGTCAAGCAAAATAATCATTAAAAAAAATGTTCCATACAGTGTTACCTTCCCCTTCAATATTATTTTCTTGCATTTCTTTTATCCTTTCCAGAAAATAACGTGCTTGTTTTGTGCCAGGAGGCCTCTTTAATGAGAAAACGAATTATTTGATTGTGTGTTATAGTTTATATTCAAACCATTTTGTTGAGCATCAGAGGCTATGCTAAGAAGTCCTTATATGTCAAAAAGCAAGCAAATAAAATGAGTGGTGCAAAAACACGACTTCAACACTGTGCTGTTAAGCACTGCATTCACATCTTACTGCTATTTGATACCTATGTTCCTACACTACGTATATGTATCCAAATACAACCTTGTGCCTAGAGGACGTGTGTAACATATTCAGCACACAAAATGCCGGCTTTAGCCCGAGCTGCAAGGTGTGAGTGGGCATCCCTTTGTGAAATGCCCTTAGGCATTAACCGGCTGTCGTGCAACAATTTGATCTGGAGGTGCCCCGCCGACTGATGATTGCTGAAAAGGCAATTGGTGTGATGATGTTGAATGGTGTCTAAGGGTAACACTTGCATTCTTGTGCTAATCTGTCTGCCAATACAGACAATCACTTGTGCAAAGACTTCTGTGTACTCTGCATGCAGAGCAAGAGACAGCAGAAACCAAGGAAGACAAAGGGCAGCAGGAAACATGTGGACGAGGAAGGGCCGGGTAGCTGATTAGAGAGACGATGATATATTCCAATGGAAACTATTTTCTCAAATGGCTGGGAGCACAAATAAAAATTGTCATGATGTATATTTCAGGTGCGACCAATGACACATTTTGACCCAGAAAAGACAATGAAACAAGGAAAAACCTGTTTAATATTCAATACTTTGGTGACTCCATCTTTTGATAGCTCAGGATGAGAAGGGGAAGGGCAGGGAAGGTGCAATGCATGCCCCAGTGTGAGAGTCAGGCCTTCACTGATTTCCAATTTCTCCCCAGCAATGCCTGCTTTCTCAGCCTTCCACGGTCTACTATGTCTCTCCCCTTCAGAGCTTGACCTCACTCTCTCCATTCCCTTCCTGCCTGGGCATTCTTTCCTCAGCAATCATTGCTCCCCCTTTCCTCCCAAACCTCTTGCCGATAAACCTTTTGCTCTCATCCCTTGTCCTACTTTTGCCCACTGTTTCCTCAGCGACACCTGCTCTCTCACTCCCCCTGCCTGGTTTGTTCTCAGTATCTGCCTCCCTCTCGTTTATTTGACCCTCTCTTCTCAGCGGTACCTTCTTTCTATCCTGTCCGTTCTCCTTGCTCTGAAGTTCTTCTCTGCTTTGTAATAGAGGGTGTTCACTTTCCCTTGTGAGACTGACCACAGTCACAGCCAAATCGTGGTGCAGTGTATGCACAAGATGAAAGTCAAATGACTGTGGTGCGAAATTGGGTTGTTGATTGAGGGGGGAGGCTTTGAGCTCTTCAGTTGCAACAATCACAATCCCTGTCAGGGTTAACCCTAAAACGTACTAATTTAATTGTACTTAACCCTCTGATAGCTTGGCACAAAAGCAGGCAGGCTTAAATTGCGGGCAATGTGTAAAATATTCATGCAGCACACAAATATTAATATTCGAAAACAGAACACAAGAAATATTCCACACTAATTTAGAAAAATAATAAAATGTTATAAACTATTTGACACCAAAAGGACAAAAATCACATTATTAGAACCGGAGATGAGCAATTTGAAAGATTTAAGGTAGGCCTAACACGTCACCCCTGTTCATCTAGTTGTGGCTGAATGGGGGAAATGCACAAGTTCAGGCTGACTGCTATGATACAAGGACCAGGATATAACCCAGTATTCTCTTTTCCCTAAATCGGCACATGGAGTACTGGAATATTTCTTGTATTCCCTTTCAGTGCATTACTATTAGAAAATGTATGCCAAAATTGCACTTCAAATGCACTTTTTGATTTAATTTTATTTCAAAACTCTCTTTTCTCGAGGAAGTGGGGCTCCTATCAAAACTTTACATGGGGAAGGCTCGCTGGCTGAAATTCAGATCAGGTTTTGCATCTGTCTTTCAGCAGTGCCAGTTGTGGGTGTGGAGGAGCATATTGAGAAGTAGGTTAAGCAGCGGATAGAGTAGGTGGAGCCGGGGAAAGTGGGTTGGCCTCCTAAAACAATTTAAGCACATGCACTTAATATTTTACAAATGAAGCACTGGGCCTCCCTGTGAATTTTCCAGCAAGGAAAGGACAACTGATCTCTTAGTTGGGTTATTAAGGCCTCTGACATTTAGGCTCACCACCTTAATCTCCATTTTTACTGAGAGGGAAACGTCTGCTAGGGTCATCACTCATAGGTCTCCTTGGATGTGGGAGGGCCCTGAGGTGCAGGCTAGTGAAGTGAGATAAGGTTTGTAGTCCCACCATGGCTTCATGTGAGTGAGAAGGTGTGTTGGGAGGAAGTCACCTTAAACCGAACCCAACAAAAAAATATACGAGATGCCATAGAGAAGTAGGCAATAGTAGAAGGTCCATTGAGATATGGAACATGGAAGTAGGGGAGCCAGCAATGACCATGTTCATCATCTCTTGTGTGCGAGCCTCCCATGCCCGCCCCGCCCTCTACATACCATCCACCTAAATAGGAAGTCTCAGGGCTGCTTCAAGTGGAGGGGCACTCCTTGTCCACTCCGTTGCCAGATAGGGAGCGAATGACAGTGACTTTGGGGAATCAATTTGTGTTGTGTCCTGCGTCTGTTTCATCCTTTGGGTCAGCCTCGGGTGGGGGCCAGGTGAGCATCTTGTTCTGAGAGGTACAAGTTTAATAGTTTATAGGCTTCTGTCAGTGATCGGATCTGGTGGGTTGTGCCTTCCAAGCAGAAGATAAGGCAGAAACGATGACCCTACGAGTATGATGCACCAATCTTTCTCGATTGATTCGTTACTGGGAGGAATTCCTTCCGTTTCTGTACAGTGATAGCAGCTAGGTCTTGAAAGAGCTGTAGGGAAATGCCCGAAACTGAAGCAGCAGGGTGTCTCGTGCCTTTAGAAGGATTGCTTCCTTAGTCTTAAAGTCATGCACGCAGACCAAGATGTATGCTAGGGGCCGTGTTGCGTCTCGAGTTGGGCCCACACGGTGTCATCTGTCCAGTTTGATGTTGTTCTCCTTGTTGGAGTCTAGAACCGAGTGGAACAGGACCTGCACATATTTTCCTAGGTCAGAGCCTTCTTCCGCGGTTCGGGCCCCTCTGATATGGATGTTATTTCTTCTACACCTGTTTTCGAAGTCTTCAGTGTGTGCCTGAAGGACAATCTGTTGCTCTTGGAGCCTGATTATTTCCTGCTGTAGATTCTCGAGTTCTCCATCTCGCACAGTGTTGCCTTCCCCCAGGGCAGCTACTCGTTCCCCAACTTCATCAATGTCTCAGCTGGCTTCCCTTAACTTGAGGGCAAGATACTTCTTCACTGTCTGCAGGACTTTGTGGAGGGAGGCAAAGAATGATTCCAGGAACTCCCATGTCCCTGGATCCCCATCATGCTCTCTGCTCGCCCCTACCTTTGCCTCACCGAGACCTGTCTTCTCTTCATGTGTCCCCCCAGAGGTCTTAAGGAGCATGTCGAGGACAGTTCTCTCTTTTTTGGCTTTAACTGAGGCCATGAGGGCACAGGTGATTCCCGGCAAGCCAGGCCCTCCCAGCAGGTGGTCTAAAGTAGAGGGCATGTGCTTGGTGCGCAAGTGGGACTTCCCGTCAACCCACTTGTAGGGTTGTGATGAGGTAGACGGGGAGAAAGGACCCTCTGGGGCTGCTCTTCCGCTCCTGGTTCTGGGCCAGATCTGGGATTAGCCTTCTGTCTCATTGCGTCAGGGGGCAGACCGTCTCTGATTCAATTCTCTGGGGCCTTTTCACCCATGGTCAGGTGCAGAAAGGGCGGGCAACACCCCAAAGGCCCGGGGGAAGCCAAAAGTGATGTAGGCTGTAGCAGGGCGACCCCCTGTCCTCCCTTCAGGCGATGGTTGCCCAGCTACCAAAGGGAGAGGGTCTGTCCAAGTGGGGTCCCGAACTGGGCCCGGTCTGAACTTCTTCACTCCTCATGGGTCTCCACCTCAGGGGCCCTCTAAATGGTACAGTCTCTCTCCCAGGGGCCCACTAATGAAGTAAGGGAGAGAGATGGAAGAGGCTCCCGCCTCCCACGTACCTGGTCTCTGTAAGTTGCCTGGTTGACCTTATTCCAGGCCTCCCTCTCCGCCTCCTTTCCAAATGCTGGTGCTCAGCCCCGTCACGAAGGCCTCTGCTAGGCCCAACATGTACTGTAGCAGCCTTCTGGCTGCAATCAGGATCAGGTTTACCCATGTCTTCTGCCTCCTCCCCGGGGGCTCTGCGATGCAGCCGCAAGGCTCTTGTTTCTGGCGGGATCAGGGGTTCCTGATCTCATAGGGCCTGACCCGCCCCAGGCCTACCTCAATGAGGGGGCGGAACGTCTCTCTCCCAGCGTGTGGGCTATCGTCGGGTACAAGCCATCGCCGTCGATCTGGTCAAGGACGGGGAGGCCCAACCCGCCTGTGCTTCACATCGGATAGTGCCCACACCGTCATCCGCCCCCGCCTGTTCACACACCACACAATCCCAAACCAAATGATACTCTGGACACGTGGTTATGGGAAAGAACTGTTGCAGGTTTATTTTCATACAACAGCGTATGAGGTTTAGGTGGGTCATCTTACAGGCGATCCAAAGCAGGCAGCCCCTCGCTGACCCGCATGCCTAAAGAGCCGTCTTACACGGTGAGTTGATGCTCTGACGGTGCAGCACATTACCATCTTCGTTATACTCCCGCCCCCCTGTCAGGGCGGAGCGGTGTGGCACACCCCCGGTCGGTTCAGGCCCCCGACCGCCCAAAGGACTAACGGGGCTCCGTCGCGGTTTCCAGGAACCTCCTATGGCTCCTGGTCCTTGGCTCTGACACCCTTACTGTGCCATGCAGAGGTACCCTTACTGTACCCTTCTGCCGCAGAGGTACCCTTACTGTACCCGTCTGCCTCCAGATCGCCCTGTAGTCCGCCACAGCTCTGGGGGAGGCCCCTGTCGATGGCAGAGCCCCCCACCACTCCGCTACTTACAACCTGCTGCTGTTAGTGCCTCTTGCACATCCAGGAGGAACATATCCATCCCTAAACCAGACAAATGCACCCCATCTCTATCGAAGTACCCTCCGGTCTTTTCTTGTATGAGTGCATGCCTAATGAAACCCAGGCCTCTCCTCTCCATGAACTTCTGCATGGATCTGTTGACCCTCCTGCGGGAATGCTCTATCGCTGTTGGAGATCTAGCTCCCCTCCATTCTCTACGGGGGGCAATTTCTGACCACAGAAGCTCAGCAGCTCCTAACCTGTTGCCCACTGCTACTAAGTCCCTCTGCATGACCTGAATCAGGGCCCTCCTCCCAAGTGTGACTAGGTCATTCCCTCCCAAGTGGATGATGAGGACATTGGGGGGGCCGCCCCTTAGTGCAATGTGCTGATCAAGCTTGAACCTCAAGTTGCCCCATTTCATTCCCGGAAGGCCCAACCATACGATCTGTGTTTGTGCGAAAACCCGGGTTCACTTCTTGAGTGCTGCCCAATGTTCCAATCTGGCAACATAAGAATGTCCAATCACCCACACGCAACAATCAGCTGTAAAGCGAACAAAATACGTTCAAATAAAGGGGAGAAGGACGCCGTACTGTCAGCACACGTGGTTTAATAGTTCACACTACACACCGTTTACTGAAAATTTGTAAACGAACACTCAGTTAAATGGTATACACTACAAAAAGTTCACTGCAAAAGTCATGGCTGAATAATATACACTGCTCAAGGAAAAGCGTGGAGGGGAACGACAGGCATAATTACGTGTCGAGCACATCATCGGAAACATCCAGAACTGCCACCCTCCAACTGCTGTTATTCCTAAGGACGAATGTAACGCTGAAAACAGGTGGATGACCAACGTCCTACCCTCTTGACTCCATCGGCCCCCATCCCAGCCTTGAATGCCGCCGTGGCCGCACCAATCCTAAACGAGTGACGTGAGAATTTCAGACCCGCTCCTGAGAGCCCAGCTCTGGCCAGGGCTGCCCCCATAATACGTTCCAGCTGGAACCTGGTTAGTGGTGACCCATCAGCATGCATGAGGAAGTGCCCAGCTAAGAGTGGCCTGATCTTCAAATATTCCCTGACCGTGGCAACCGGGCAGTATCTGGGATCCCCCAGCGCCTGAAGCACTATTGTTGAGCCCCTCCCGGCCTGATCAGTCTTGGATTTGCGGATGTGGAGCACCAGGCTGTCCCTAGCGCAGACGTCCAGCATATCTAACGCTGCCCCAGATCTATCTGTTTTGGCTTTGGCCACTAACTCGCTCACCCTAAAGGCGCCAAAGAACGCCAGGCAGAAGGCTGTCGAAAAAAGCTGAGCTTCAAATGGGGAACTGGTGACCGCTGGCAGGGCATCTATCATACGCTGCAGTGCAGGGAATTCAATCGCAGATCTCTTGTCAGCTGGCCTTGTCTCTTCCCGCGCCCACCCCTTGAGTGCTGCCCTTATCCTGAAGGAACAAGTGGGGTCGTCCGCCTCGTTAAGTCTGGTGTCATGCTTCAAGGCTGCCAAGTGGCCGCACACCCACGAATGTGTCCTGCCAGTCTCCCTGGCCCATACCACAAAAGTCTCGACCTGTTCTCGTAGACCCAAAGCTGTTGCTCCTAAGGACACTATCACTGCTCTGAAAGTAGTGAGTTGTGCAGCATATCTTCTCTGGGTGGCCTGTGCCAGGGATCGTTGGCCCATCAAATTCAATCGTTCCCCCACCGAAGGAGTCTCCACAGCGGTGCCGGGAATGGTGTCATCGCCGCTCTCGCCCGCGGCCAGGCCTCTCGGAAATGGAGCCACTGAAAGCGAGAGAGAGCGTCAGCTGCCACATTCTTAACACCCTCAATATGTCTTGCCCTAAACTCAGTGTTATTCTGCAGACCTGCCCTAACTAATTCCCTGAGCAAACTAAGAGCCAAGGGACAAGTGGCTGATAGCCCATTGATGGCCTGAACTACCGCCATGTTGTCTGACCAAAAGACTACCTTTCTGTTGCTAAGCCCGCCTGGCCACAAATGCACTGCTGCCACTATGGGAAAAAGTTCAAGAACCGTTATGTTTGCTGTTACCCCCTTCTTTCACCACGCATTGGGCCAGCTCATCGCACACCACTCTTCGCCAAAGATAACACCAAAATCTTCCCTACCAGATGCATCTAAAAACAAGCAAAGTTCTTGGCTGCTTTCCCATGGTGCCCTCCAAATCACTGTACCATTAAAGTTCTCTAAAAATTCAGCCCACATTTCCAGATCTGCTTTCAGACCAGGACCGAGGCTCACCAGGTGTTGTTTTCTACTTATGTTGGCTGTAGCCTTCGCTAACCTTCGGGAAAAAACCTTGCCTGCCGGTATGACTCGCGCTGCAAAGTTCAGCTTGCCTAACAGACTCTGTACCACCTCTAAGGTAGCCTTACCCCTGCCAATCAATGACCTAATGTCGTGCCTCAAATCGCTAACTTTGTCAGCCGGGAGCCTGGATTCACCTCTGATGGTGTCCAGCTCGATGCCCAAAAAAGTCAGTATCTGCGCTGGACCTTCTGTATTGTCGGGGCAAGGGGCACCCCCATATCAGCTGCCATTCTTTCGAATGCCCGCAAACCTTCTGAGCACTCCTGAGTCCCTACCCTGCCGAAAAAGAGGAAATCATCAAGGTAATGTGTCACTTGGGAGATGCCATGTTTGGTGGTCAGAACCCACTGAAGGAAGGAACTGAAGGCCTAGAAATAGGCACATGAGACAGCACAACCCATTGGCATGCAGCGATCAAAGAAATATGCGCCATCCCACTTAAAACCTAGCAGGTGTTGACTCGCTGGATGAACAGGTAGTAGGCGAAACGCCGATTCAATGTCGGCCTTGGCCAACCACGCCCCCTTCCCAGTCCTCCTTATCATATCTATAGCCATGTCCAGCAAACAATAAGACACAGAACAGGCCCCTTCATCCAGCCAGTGATTAACAGAGTTGCCCTCAGGGTAGGATAGATGGTGTATCAAGCGATATGCTCCTGGCTGCTTTTTTGGTACTACTCCCAGAGGTGAAACCAGAGAGTGTTCAAGGGGTGGGGATGAAAAGGGGCCCGCGACCCTCCCCAGGGCCACCTCCTTCTTGATTTTCTCACTGACCACTAGTGGGAGTTCTCTCGCTGATTTGAGGTTCAAAGCATCCCTGCAAACCAGAGGACCCTTGTATGGTATCTTGAAACCATCTACAAAACCCTCAGATAGAAGCGCTCTCTCCCTCAAGTGCGGATACAACCTGACTAATGGGAGAAAATTCTGCAGCACAATAGGTGAGGGGCCCTTGCTGGCTCCATGAGGCGGGCCCTGCCTAGCGAGAATAGGCGGGGCACTGAAATCTGTTGTACACGCGGTCCGTCCCCCACCAACACCTCTACTGGCGTGCCCCGTCTGTTCTATGGGCCTGGGCAGGAGGCAAACTTTGGCTGGTGGTGGCTGCATGTTGCGCACCACATTTGCTACAACTATGGGCGAACTTGCACGCTCTTCCCCAGGTGCATGCCCCCCCGTTAAACAGTCTACATGTTCCTGAATTGAATCGTCTCGGTCCAAACTTCTGGCCCCTACCCCTGCCCCCACGAAAGGACTGCTTGAAAGGACGCCTAGGGAACTGCTCCCATCTCCTGTTGTCTGACTCACCCTGCGCTATGTATGGTATGTCTTTCTTTTCGCTGACTGTTCTGCACATGTGCTTGATCCCGAGTTGGATTTCCTTCTGATCCCAACCTAACTCAGGGCAAATAGCCATTGTCTTCCTGAAATCCTGATCATACAAAAACCATCCCATCCCTCCTGACTCTCTCGCTTCTTGCTGGATGGTGTTAGCGTACTCCATCAGCGCCTCGCTCTGGGCCGGGTCCTTCTGCACTATTACCGCAGCTAAGATGATAAAAGCCTCAGTCCAATTCTCTATCATTTTCTCGGACCATCGCTGGTACCTGACCTTCTTCTCATCTTCTTTCCCCCCATCTTTCTAGTGTCTGCTCCTGCGGTGCTATGCATCAATAAAGTCAAAATGTCAATATACTCCCTTCTCCATATCCCTTCCTTAGCTGCTTGGGGTACCTGCCATGCCAGTGAACAGCGGCCTGAGGCCAATGGGGCCTGGGTGACAGCTGATCTAGGTAACCCTCCCCCGGCTGGTTGTACTACCTTACCCTGGACCGGGACAGCAACAGCCGGGCTGGGCCGTTCCACTTCCGCTGAACCGCCAACGTTAGCCTCCCCGCTAGTGGATGGTGTCGTTGCACATACTACTGCACTGGGCGTGGCGGGTGCCGACCCCACGGCCACCGGATGGCCAGTAGCAGGAATATTATGGGGGTATGACATGACGCTAGGGAGGGGCGGTGGCCCTGTAGCTGGTGTTGCTGTGACGGCAGCTGTGGGTACCGGCAAAATGACTGTTGTGAACCCAGGCCCTTGGGCCGGAGCCGTCGGAGGCCCTTGCTGGGCCCACACTTGCAGCACTGATGCTGAGGCCGCAGGTGCAGGCGCAGGTGGCAATACTTGTTGTGCAGGAACAGGTGGCAATACTTGTTGAACCGCCACCACATCATCTAAACGTTTTTGAAAAAGTGCCATCAGCCCCATCATTTGGTCCATTGCCTTACCCATTTGGGCCATGTCTGTCAGGCTACTGGCCGAATCCTGCACAACGGTAGGTGTCCCTGTCGATTCTGGGGCCCGTGCCGCGGGGGGCGGCGGTGCTGGTCTTTGATCCGGACGCGGTGCCTCGGCTGGGAAATCCTTGCGTGTGTGTTTCCGTTTGCGATTGGACCTCCGCGTTGCTCCCACTGAGGTACTTGCCGCGTCCACGGGGGGCGGAGTGATGGCGACTCCGGACTCCTCCTGCCTACGCGCCTTGATAAAGCCCTGAGCCCACGCCGGCCCTTTCGCCTGAGCCAAGGCCAAAAACTCTGCCCACAGGCCCTCCTGCGGTGGTGCGGTGCCGCGAGCGTCCATAGCGGTGGCGTCTACCCTTTCGGGTCCCTATGGGCGAAAAATTATGTGAGGTGGTGCTACCAATTAACGGGATTAATTAGTAACCAGTGACTGCAGCGCGTGTTTCCTAGAAAAAAGGATGTGCTTTAGAGCTCACGGAAAAGACGACTCCCTTGAAAATAAAACAACAGCAAATGGAATGCGAAAATTTACATGAGGTGGTGCTACCAGGACAACTCTACGTTGCTGGGCCAGAGGGCATGCACAACTGACACTTCGTGGTGATACATCGTACATTTTGCATTTACCTGTTTTGACTTGCGCTAACTTCCTGTTACGGGGCCAACCGGTCCTTCCTAATCTTTGTAGCGCGACCTGAAAAGACAATGTCGAGTTAGAGAATTGCCCCTTCTATTGGAATGTGCAGCAGCATGGCTTCCCCAAACCCCAGCGGCCCACCCGGTCGCCAGCCGCAAGACATGGCATCAGCACACGCCCCCAAGCGCGGACAAGCGTTAAACCGGCAATACTGTGACTGGCAATAGAGTCTCAAAACTCATGACTCACACCCCTCACGGCACATAGGACGGGCGCAGCGCAGGTAGCTGGCGCCCTCTGCAACCCCGTGACACCACCTTAGCTGGCTGTTACTTTATAAAAGAGAGGGGGGGGCGCCTTGCATTCACAAACCCCCGATTCATTTCTCATGCACCAGGAAGCATGCCCACATTCCAGTCCCAGGCCCCGGGTCGCAAAATTACACGCCTAGTAAACAAACGCTGCGTGGCTTAGGCAGCTTGGGCTAACCGGACCGGTTCGGTATCCAAGCGTTTTACATCGCACCAGTTACGTTACATGAGGCAAACACTTTCCGATCTAGTCCCGTCTAACTGACAGGAATGCGAAGCCCTGAGCTACTGCCGTGAACAAAGCGGCTGGTCCCTGACTGAAACGAGCTCGCCTGTCTGCCAGCTAACATGCACTGCTGCAGCATCAATCCCACGAGGGCACGTATGACCGAAATGGCACGCCGCCCCCTCCCCAATTCATTTCCTTGTATTAAACACTTAATTCGCCACCAGCCTCAGTAAAGTTCCCTTCCTTCAGCAGACGCGCATGACTTGCTCCTCTGCGCGTGCGCTGCAGTTGTGTTTTCCAAGCCGCTGCTTTACGCGTCAGTGGTGCAATGGCTTGCACATGTACACGGAGGCATGGTAACATGGTAAATTCCGTGATATGCTGACATGGTAAAGTATACCCCACTGTGTCAGGGTGTGAGCAGCCAAATGCCTAAAAGGGTTTGAATTTTATGAGCGCAAAAGTTGTACGTACAAAACGTACGCTGACACGGGGCTACATGCGGAGAGGGGACAACTCTCCCGGCATGACATCTTTGCTCACGTGTGAGATACACAAGATGGCCGTCCCACTGATGCACTGTGGCTACAGCCTTCTCCTCCCAGCAGCACCGACACGCACTCTGACCGCAGGGTGTCTACCATTACCCGGCAACATACATCCCCACCTTGCTAGCTATCCCATTCACCGGGACGACGATACCCGATCGCTACTCAGGCCACGCCGCATGGCAGCCAGCCGCTTAGATCAGGCCTGGGGGGGGGGGGGTTACCGAGCCCCATTCCTCGTAAATTACAAGCAGACAAGACTGCGCTCGTCCCAATAATGGGACCTGGTGGCAACAAAACATTCAGCAAATACAACCGCTTTATGAAGGTTTTCGAAGGTCTTAAAATTCACGTATGGGGTTACCGTCGGAGACTAAGTTCTGACTTTGAATGGTGTCGGGGCTGCATGTGAGTTGGGCGTAGTATTTAACGTTTTCCTCAGACTGATATCTGCGTGATTGTGCGAATCTGACCTACATTCCATTGAGCCACCATTTTAAAGAAAAAGCATGGCACGATCAACCCCCTTACAAAAGAGGAAGATTCCGGCCCAGATGGGTCAAGCTCCTTCCCCCGCGCGAAACTGCCGACCGGGACCTAGTAGCCCTTCCGCCTTCCGGCCATGTCGGGGGCTGCCCCAAGGATTACGTGCCCGTAATGCACCCCCTTCCCCAACGACCCGAACAGAGATCACTAACAGACCCGCCCGCACTCGATCTTGTCGCTACGACTCACCAACCCCCCCCCCGTACCCCCCCCCGTGGTCATCAACCACTGGGGCACACGACGAACAGCGCTTGGGCCGCGGGCGGGCAGCTTGCAAAGAGGCCGGGCCGAGGGCGAGCTGGATTAAATAGGGCAGGGGTATGCCCCTCCCAACAGATGAGCCCACCCCCTTTGGCCGGCGTCCGGTGAGCGCGGGGAGGGGCCGGGCCCGCTTAACCTTTCTCCGCCCACCCCCCCCTTTTGCACAGGCTGGCGCTGCGACTAGTGGCACTATCGCGCTGCCTTGTCCATGTTCCCCTGCGGGTCACGCAGTGAGCGGCAAATCCACCAGCGCACTCTCCAGCAGGCCTGGCCTCTACTTCAGGGGTTGCCCCTCTGACCGTGCTTAGGCCGGGTGGGGTGGTGAACCCCGCGGATCCTGGGAGGCATGAACACCGCCTCAATCGCTCTCGTCACGGGCCACTCTGCCTTCCGAGAGTAGCACCCAGAGTTGGCACTGGTCCGAGGATGCAGGGGACACTAAAGGCAGTGGATAGGGCTTGAATTTGGAGCTATTGACAGGGCAGGGACAGAGCGGTCGGGATCCGCTTCTGTTGAGGTCACCATCTTGGCCATGCCCACTGCAATATTTTTTTTAAGTATATCCCAGGTGCTGTGTACTGGGTCTGCTGTTGAAACAATATAACTTTTGGGTTCAATAGATGGTTCTTGTTGTCCCTCTGTGGCCTCGGATGTAGGATCTATTTGTAGATGACTATCGCACTTCATTTTGACCATCAGATCTGCCTTTTAGCGTTCTTTGTAGCATTCTAACAAACCTCAGTTAGTATATCATGAATACATGATATACATGATTCTGTTTTAACATTTTCTTTTTGTACTGTGGAGTTATTTGGCATCAAATGTATATCCGTATCAAACATACCAGTAAATCCAAAGTGTCTTCTTTTAGCAAACAGTCAAAATAAAGAAAGATTCTCAATGTTATGTTTCTTTTTAGGGACCTGTGTACCTTTAAGTGCACACCAAGCTGCATAGCTGTTATATTATCAACAATTATTCAACCGCAATTTTAGGAAAATGAAACATGAACAATTTAAATGATGCATGCATTGTTCTTTGCAAGTATTGGAAGAAAAACGACGATCCGCAATAAGCATTTATTCCAATAATGCCGGGCTGCTGATAGCTTCCCTGCTGGCCGCCGCGCTGCACAATGGACTCCTGCACTTCAGTCGTGTGTCTTTCACTGAAGAGTGCCTGCTGTAGCCAGTGTGGAGACGTCAAGGGCGTCAGTTCTATAGCTATAGTAAACGTATGTAGCAGCCTAAGGAGGGGGTAATAACTTGACTTTTGTGCTGCCAAATCACTTATGAATTGCTTCCCTTCACACAAAACGATTTCCAAGGCTGCTCTGTGATGAGCATTAATAACAGTGGACTTGATGCAGGCAGCTGACATGAGGGAGGGGTGAGATGAGGAGCAGCAGCGGGCCGGAGAGAGACAGGGCTCGTTTGTCACAGAGCGACAGCAGGGAGGGGGCATGTTTTTGAACCTGGTGCACCTAAATTGTGGTATAAGACAGCCAGCATGACAGGCTATCTCCTTAGGACAAATCATGATGTTAAAATGTACGAGGACGAAGAGAGCTGGCAGGCAGAATGTGATGTTACAAGTAGGCAGAAAATGTCTTCGTGTTTGAAACAAAGCAGAGACCATCTGAGAATAAATGCATGTCCCTTCAGGCAAGTTACTCTTTTCTTCCATCTTAGTGACTGTGTTGTCAAAAGGGGCAGCCTTCAAATTGTTGCCACAAGCTGCAGCATGATAATACCGCGCCTCTTGATGTTCCATTGAAGCAATTCCAACTGCGACAGGGCCCGGTCATCATCTATTCCTACTGGCTTCATTCACCCTGTCCTGGTATATTCTGAATGTGATTTACTGGGAGAGCACGAACAGATAGGGGCCCAGGCTAGTTTCTGCGCTCTTTTGTTGGGTGGCGGAGCTCAGAGTGGAGCATGGTGCCAGACACCATCACCCCATCACCCCACTTCAGTTTCATTTGAACAGTTATTAAAGCCATCGGATTAGATTCATTTATGTATTGTACGTTTACTTATAATCATTACAAAAATTGCACTTCATGATAAAAATCTCAGCAATAAAATGTTTCTTTGCACACTAATTATACACTACTAGCAAACTCAATAAAAATCCCATGATATATTAAAAGCAATTATTTCATCAAGGTCCATGCAGGGGCGTGTTGTTTTTACTCCCTATGCTTGGTCAGTGTACTAAAAAGAAAGGGTGTATTCTTTGACATTGCGCACTAAGAGTGAAACTGCTCCGAACTAGTTGTTACAATTGTCATCAGAACATGAAATGTTTCCACAAAAATTATCCGACTGACCAATAGCTACAGGTGGGACTCGCAGCTTTAAAGTTCCAGCTATTCCCAAACATCTGAGGTCTGCAACCTAAATTAAGCTGGCCATTCACCCAGTCATATTGAAGACATTTGAGTGCGCCTCTTTGCATGTAGAAATGTCATGAATCAGGAGCACCTTCTATTTCATTGGAAAGAGACTTTCTTAAGTTCCACAGAGGAACAAAGAACAACCTCTTTCATGACCTAAAGTCCTCCATCCTCTTTTAATACGTCATCAGGTGCATCTCTCGAATTGCGATGTGCACCTCTTCAATGTGCAATTCTAACCAATATGATGCTTAAGACGAGCTGGGTTTGTACACAGACTCATTGACTATTTCATGATGGCCTGATATACTACAGGCTTAACATATTGTGTTGAAGAATAGCCGTCTGCTAGAAACCAAGCCACACTGTTATCCGGATGGACGATTGCTCTAACAATTTTACTCAAATATTTGGCCAGTCGTTTTGTGATGATCTTATAGACAACATGTAAAATGCTAATGGGCCTATAGAAATTCGCATTTTCCCTGTTCTTTTCCTTTTTAGGAAACTGACCACTATTGCTATACAAAATGTTGATGGGACTTCTCCCCCTTCTATAATATAGTTAGCGAGCTTTAATATCTCGGGATTTAACACAGATGCAAATTTCTTATATAGCTCAGCCGATAAGCCATCTTCACGACAGGAAAATCCATTAACGAAAGAATTAACTACCTCCTTGACTTCTTCGAGAGAAAATGTAGCTACCAAAGCTTGAGCTTGTCTTTGTCATAGCTTGGGAATAGGGAGCTGGCTTAAAAACACCCGAGTTGGGGATATCTACGTTCTGACGAACACTGTATAAAGCCTTGTAGTGTTTGCAAAAGTTTGCCTGAATATGAGCAGGATCTACAATATAAGTTCTTGTTTCTTCATCGAAAAGTAATACTATCCTATACTATGCTTGCCGCTCTTGGGCCTGCCAGGCTCCAAGTTTCCTTGCATATTCACTTTCCTCATAGATCTTTTGAAGATATGCAGTATTGGCAATGTATCCTTGCTTACATCATAATAATCTTGCATGCACAGTCTAACTTTTCTGACTGCTATCTTGTTAGTAAGGGTCCTGGTTCCTAAAATGTCCCCATTTTCCTGATGTAATGCCAATTCTAACCCTGTCCTGTGTTCTGACAAGCGTTTCTTCTCCGAAATTCTTCTAGAGGTTATAAAGCCACGAATAGTTGCCTTAAATGCTTCCCAAACATTATCCACACTAGCCGTATTTACATTCGCCTTAAAGTAATTAACAATCTCATTTTATATCCCCTTGCACCAAACCTTGTCTTCCAGCTTCACTTTGATTAAAGACCATCTCCCACCAGACCATTCTTCCTTAATCCCGAAAAAAACGCATCTAGATGAGAGAGTAATGGATATAGTAATGTCACAGACTTTCTAAGTCTAGACTCCTAGAAAGATTGAACTGAAGTTGAACCTACTATTAGGCACTGTAAAATAATGATGCAATGGTGATTTATTTGGACATTTTTTGCATGAACTGGATCCTAGTAACATTTTGACAAGTTTGATCAGGTTGAAGATCTAATAGAGACTAGAACATACAGATCCATTGGCTGATGGGTCACTATCTTTAGACAAAGAATGGATAATGAGGTATTCTTGAAGGCTCCGGATAAGTGGCAGTCCAAGGAGGGCCTACAGATGTCGGTAGAGACCTGGAATAATTTCAATCTGTCCATTTTTCTTTAACGAAGGGGGCTAAATTTCAGTTTAATGGAATTCTATTCAAAATGGTTGCTTGATAGAACCCCAGATTATTGCACAAAATTAACCCCCAGATATCGGAATGCTGTTTTAGGTGCTCAATGGAGGGGGGTGGGGCAACTGGGCTCCTATTATCTGGGGTTGCCCAAAAATAAATCAGTTTTGGGTTGATATTCAGGAATATTGCCACCATACATTAAAATCCAATGGATGCCCAGACAGCAGGTATTCCCCCGATGTCAAAATAGAACTGCTGCAGAAGAAACAGTTATTTGTAATTGCTTTAAATGTAATTGTCAATAATTCTTCAATATTGGTGATCGGAAATGAATCCTACTTTCCAACAATTGCAGTCTAAAATGTAAAAAATTAAGGGTCTAGAATATCGTTATGCATTAGGATCTTGGACTCATAACAAATTTCAGGTACTATGGGGGGCGCTGGAATATGTGGGGTGATAAACTGGGGGGAAAAATATTTGGGACAATGTGCACTATAAGGTATTCCCGTGGGTGTAAATAGCGTGTTTTTGCCATATGTGTTATTCGTATAGTGTTTCTTCTTGTTCTGTTTATCATTACGATATAATGTTTTAATGAAATGGGGTTTGTTGCCTGTATGTATCAACATATTCTACGGTCAAATTGCTATTTCAATGAACCAGAGATTCGCCACCTGATAAGCTGGAGCATTTATTGCTCAATTGTATGCATTTCAGCTGTACATTTACATACTTTTTCTCATTGAGGAAAACATTTGCAGATTAAAGAACATGTGGTAGAACTACACCTACATACAGACATTAACGAGGGGCTCATCTAGCAGAAAGAATGCCAGAAGACCTTGAAGAGGGATACAACAACCTAGGGGAATAAAAAGGCTGACTTCACTAAATGTGCACTTCTCCTTTCACAGTGCCAACGTTAGAACAGGGCTACATTTACAAGAACAGCTAGGCTAAATGCACATTGTACAACATTGGATAACAAAATAAAAGTGCATTTAATATACTTCTAAATGTGCAATAAAGCTAAGGCGTTAGCATGCTTTGAGCAGGTATAAATACAAATTAATAATTTATAATACAGATAGGTATTAAAAAAATTACACCCTCACTGTTTTGAAGGACTAATAGGTTTACTTCACTTAACTATGCATATATGTACTTTAACAATGTATATCTTTGAGGAAGGTGGAGTGTAATGAAGAATAGTAAATCTGTACTTACCAATGAATATCAGACGTTACAACCAGGGCCGGACTGGGAACTGAAAGCAGCCCTGGCAAATTTCTGCAGACCAGCCCCCGCCTGGCGCGTAGCGAGCGAGCGCAGCGAGCGAGCTCAACTGGTATTAGGAGGGTTTGGGGGGGTTCTCCCCCCAAGAAAATTTTGGAAAATGACAGACCAAAAGGGTGAATTTTACAGCACATTTTTCATTACATATTCAATTGTATCAACTTTCAAAGTACAGTAAATAGTAGATGATGACCTTAAAGAGCACCAGGTTAGCCACCCAGTCACATGTACCCATTGACATCCTTTCAGAGAGCAACAAAAATAGACACAATAGTGAATCAGAGAGAGCAAAGTAAAAGTGAGACCAACCCCCACATGATGTGTAGCGAGCAAGCACAGTGAGCAACCACTACTAGGGGGAGTTTGGGGGCTTGAACTTGTCCCTCCCAAGAAAATTTGAGAGACAGAAAGGCCAAAACAAAGCATTTTTCAACACATTTTTCATTACATATTAGATTGTATTAACTTTTAAAGCATAGTAAATTGTCACTCACGTTGTTACAAATTAAGCACTGATGTGATGTCACACATGAGCACACAGGCCACTGACTGAGGCCAGAAACTGTGGAAATGTCACACATAAACACCAAGGCACTGACCCAGGCCTGGTCACACCATCAGGCCACTAAGCATGCAAACGTCACATATAAGCACCCAGGCCGTAAGCATGGAAATGTCACACATGAGCCTCCAGCTCCAGGTCACTGAGGCCAGCAAATATGGAAATAGCATACATAATTAAGCACCCAGGCCAGAAAGCATGGAAACGTCACACATAAGCACCCAGGCTGACAGAAGGCATGGAAATGTCTCAAATGGCACCCTAGCCAGAAAGTATGAAAAATTAACACAAAGGCCCTGTCCTTGACATCTTTAAACAGCCTACTTAAGTGGGTGACACAATAAGTGTTGCAGAGCAACTAGCAGCATTTAATGTACAGTCCCTGGTACCTGTAGAACCACATTTCTAGGGACTTACAAGTAATTTAAAATTGCCAATTCGATGTAAGACACCATGTTTCAAAGGAAAGAGCGCAAGCACTTTAGCACTGGTTAGTGGTAGTAAAGTGCACTGAGCCCTAAGAGCCAACAAAAATTGCCTTTTTTGATTCAATAAAGCAGATGAAACCGGATTTTAATTTAGAGGAATCTGAGGCCGGCAGCGACTTATCTAACCATGTCTCAGCAGTCAGTATGAACAATATGTATCTAAAAAAATTTTACATGTGCTAATGGCGCTGGGACTTTTTCTGTAGCTTTTCCTTTTCCGCCCACCTGTTTCAACACCTACAACGTGCACATCTGTAATTCACATGCAAACAGTGAATGGTCATTGGGGTATGGGCGATATGCCGGAAGATATTGACTGGCTTCACAAGCTGTACCACACCCTGATTATGGAGAAGATCTCAGCTACAGTACACCACCAGCTGCAACAGTTTGAGAAGCAGTAGGGCCCCTGCATGGATTTTATCACAAATGCATTTTGAGAACTCTCTTGGCAGAAATATCTACGAGTGCTGCACCTCACAGACCTGGGTTACTGTACAATGGTGTACCTGGACCAGCTCCTAAAGGGCAAAATGGATCCTTTATCAAGTTTATGAGTGAACAGGACGTCTTTCTTGTTATCTCCCCCTACTTTCTCCTCCCAAGTTTCCATTATTCACCCCTTTCATTTCCCTTATCCCCCGCATTTCTTGGCTTTAATGGCATCACTGGGTTTTAGATACGACACTGGCCATGTAACCATAACATACAATTATCTCCTGCTTTATCAGTACAATTCAGTGATCTCGTGTGTGTGCGTGGGGGGGGTCGCAGTGGTGGGCATTTAAGTGTGGTACGGTAAATCTGGTCTTATTCTCAACAGATCAGTATTATAATTATTCAGAGATAGCAACGAGATTGTTTAGCAGGCAATGCAATGCAAACTGTAATGGGAACGTTTTGAAAAGTTAGGTAGAAACTACAACGCGGAAGGCCGGTGTTATTTCTACTGTACGGTACCTGCACCAATCAATGCCTCTTAAGTGATGGATGTGGTCTGGCCTCAGGCTCTCCTTACTGCAGCATGATGGTTTCTTTATACCATTTTGTAGTGGCAGGCAAAAAGGAGTCAGTCAGTGTAAAATTGCTACAGATTTCGCGTATTTGTTTGATTACATATTTGACTGCCGGCCTGAGCGAGGTAGCAGTACTGATGAGATAAACAACAGTGCGGAAATAGAAGCCACTGTTTCGGGGCAGATCACAGATTACCTTGTTGAATCAATCAATGTGCTGCTTCAACATGTACAACCGCATAAAAAGATGCATCGTATAGAAGGGGCATATGCGGTCCCTCCCTCCCTCCTCTTTAGATACTGCTGTGCAGCACCAGTAGTCTGAAATATTCTAATATTGCGTTTTATTCCAGTCGCTCTTGCATCTGTGTGGTTATTCTAGGTGTAGAAACAATACATTTTTTTAACTGTGCGCTCAGCACAGCAAGTGAAATGAGTTGCTATCTGAAGTGCCTCGAAGATTACTAGGAGAGTTTGAATTATTTATGCTGCATGGAATCTCAAATTATGCTGCATATTATTCGATGAAATAAGCATTGGCTTTATTATGTAAATACATTTACATTTCCTCATTCAGGAGAGAGCGGAGTGGTATACAGAGTACACACGCTCCTTAAGAAATAGCCCTTGAATAAAAAGTTTTATTTGCTCATTGAGTCCCAGTTATGGGGAAACGGTTATGTTATGTAACTTATGGCTAATTTGATCTTGATTAAAGAGGCAACTACTTAAAACTACCTTATTTAAGATGTATTTAAATCCAGAAACTAGGGGCCATGCACGAATAAACAGTTGCTTTCTATCCCGCTCATTAAGAAATAACTCCTCAGGCCGCCTAGCTCAATGCATTTATTTGTATAGCGTGTGTGGCAACCGTGGCACTCGGAGACACGTTTAGGATTTTAGCTCTTCGACCTCTCAAAAGAAAGTTGGACACGTTTGGGGTTCTTTTCGGGTGCACTTTCGAGATACCGGCCAGCTACTTGGAGAAGTGTCCAATAGCAATTGGTTTCATCATGACAAAGATACCTTTCCTGGAAAGGTATTATTTCTTTCCTCCTCTTTAACATTGAAGCGCACTATTTCGGCTTTAACTTGCTGGTATAGAGGAGACGCAGAATGCTCAAGAGAAGCACTCACTGCCCCACAGGGCTCAGCCTCCCATAGGAGACACAGAATGCTCAAGGGAAGCACCAGTGCGCTGTGGGAAGCACTTACTGCCCCACAGGGCTTTGCATCCCAGAGGAGACACAAAATGCCCAGGGGAAGCACCAGCGCACTGTGGAAAGCACTTACTGCCCCGCAGAGAAAGGGGGGGCTGATAATGCAACCAGCTGGACTTTGGTACTTACCTAAAGAGCGGTAGAATCTTGCTGAAACCGTAAAATGGTCCTGACCAAGGTCTTGACCAATGTTCCCTTACATTTTTTTCTTTTGTGTGCGGCAGTGTATGGTCTCTGTGCACTGCAGCCAAGGCTATGTGCACCAAGTATCCGACCATGCATGCGAGTGCAGCAACAAATTATCAGTGCAAATACTACTCCAAGCTTTTACTTAATGTGAAAAGAAAGTGCATTTTCACACATACAGAACCATATGAGGGGTCTCAAGACAGATTTGCAATTTAGATATGCATGCCATGGTCTTGATGGACAGTCCTTCCAAGAAATGGCAAACCATGAATGCCCCACAAAAAGCACTGATTGAAGTGAGCACACCCAAAGCCCTCTCTCTGTATTAATTCTGCTAAATCACAGAAACTGCCTAATAGTGCTATTTCACCTGGATAGAGCTCATGTTATTGGCCTCACACGTCACTTTCTATGGTATGTGGAGAGGCCAACGTTTGGAGGTGCATGTAGTCTTGACACCTCTAGGACCCATTGACAGGCACTGTACGAAACTAGCACTGCATTCTGCCTCAACTCCAGAGCTCTCAATCAAGTCCTGCCATAACAATGCACCCACAACTTCTTTTCATTACATCAGAATGCAACTCAATTGACAGTATGCACTGTACAAATCATATGCTGCATAAAAGAAATACCTATTCACATCTTCTGGAAAAGCAAATCCTCTTAGGAAACTCATGGTGAAATACAATGTGAAGCATCCATATACCACTATGTATTTTGTTTTAAATAGTCTTTTAATGGGGTGACAGAAGCCATGAAGCAGCGCACAACTGTTGCCCATAACAAAAACTGAAGTCAAGGAGCCATAAGGCCTCTTGTTATGGAGGGGAAACAAAGGATATATATATATATAACTACCCCTCATGAGGCGTCAAAGCACTTTTCGGCGAGTAGCACGCTACTCCTGAACCCAAAAAGGATTAGTGGTGGGTTAGTATAAGAAAATCATGTTCATTTGAGTGGTGGACATGTGAGTCTGTTAGTTGGATTGAATAGGATAATGGAAGAGGGAATAGTCTAGAAAGTGTTATTTAGGAGATCATAGCAGTGAGATGAGGATTGTGAGGTGTAAAAGGAAAGATGGAGGTGGGACGAGTCTCTAGAAAGGGATTAGGGAAATCACAGTAGTAAAATGAGGTTTGGGATACCTGAGAGGTGGATTCAGAAAGAATTGTTTGGGAGATCATAGAAGTAAAATAAGGCTTCCTTAAAGTGAATATATTGAAAACAACATCAAAACATACTTCAACTAATTACGCTTTCAAAGTCTCTGCCCGTCCTAAAACCCATAAGATGTTTTAAAGATAAACTCAATGAAAGAAATTCAACACTGGAATTTACTTGCTTTTACACTGTGAACAGAATATAATGTTCCCACATGTTAAACCAACCCATGTGCATAAACCAATTGTGACAGCTTAATTTGATAACCGTTAAACCAACTCAATGGTGCACAAAATAAACCGGTCATTGATTACCAATTTTTAACACTGCAAGTGACGCTACTTCATTCAAACCATGCAGTTTAAATTAAACATGTGACTCTAAAGGATATACAAAACATACAAAAAGCCCAATCCCAATCATGAAAAAAGGAAAGAAACATTCAGACACACCCTGCACATCATACCCATTAATCAATCAAACATGTGCTGTGATAATAGATTATTAGCATAAAATTCCTTAAATAACAATTGTAGACACTAAAATACTGAATAAATATGAGAAATAATGATGATTGGCAATAAGAAATATTTCCCATGCTCATGACGAGCTGAGCTCGTCATGAGCCACGGTTCCCGTGTGCTCATGATGAGCTCACCTCATTATGACTGTTAGAAAGCTCACACTCTGGGCTAATTCCCCTGCTTTGCTGAGCGTTCTAAGTAAACGGGTGTGGCCGTGACGAGCTCAGCTCGTCATGAGCACCGGGGAGCTGTGCGCGCCCCCCCCCCCCCCCCCCAGCACAGCAGGGAAATCAGCCTTGCAGTGAAGGGGTTAAAGAAAAAAAGGACAGATGTGTTCTGCAAGTAAATTTTATTTATTTATTTATTTAATGCGATTTTATATAGCGCAAACTTTACCCGAAGATGTCAGAGCGCTTTACATAAGAACCAGTTGCAAAACATAAGGACTTAGGATTACATGCATTACATGAAAGATACCAACAGAAAAAATTGAAAATGTACAAGATGTACAGTCACTCAAGGAAGAGATACACATGGATAAACTCTAAGAGTAACATAGGAATGGTAGAGAGTACAAAGGTCTACTGCATATACTAGTGATTAGAGTTATCTCTATATACATATATATACACATAGTAGATTTTCTCAGGTCAAGAACAAAAAAAAAACAGAAGGGCAGAGTTCCATTAAGTGAGGTCGGAGGGGGGACGCAGTCACATCACCAAGGGAGGGTGGGAAGTGATAAAGTTATGACACACAAGCATTTGCTGGTTATACTTAGTCAGAGTAGAGCCTCTATAGTGTGACTCCAGGGCTAAAACCGATCTTCCCATGTGCAAAGATTGAGTATAGCAGGCCTTAGATGGCAGAGGAGGTATTAGCAGAATGCACTGATTATATGCGGTCAGCATAAATGGTGTAACTAGACAACAGAGGGCAGGGCACGGTGTGCCCTCAATACAGGCAGGCATCGTAAATAATCTAAAGAGGCAGTTCACAAATGCTCTAGGATGTACAGCCAGGAGTGATAGAGAGCAGTTTTCCTAAAGCACTAGTGAACGGTTACTTCTGTATGATCTGGCATTGATTTAGAAGCAAAGAAGAAAGGCTACATATATGCATAAGTTACTGCATCCTAGGTTTAATGCTCTGCGGGGACAGGCTAAGTGTGACAAAAGAGCAAACACAGAATTGCACTGGGTAAAGCCAGCTATGATAAATACTCTCTAGGGATACCTCAGGAGAAATCCATGGTGTACGGTGGTTACAGATTGCCAGGTCAGTGCCCCATATCCTTCTCGGGACTGTTCCCCGAGATTGTCTGGCTTTTGTAGAGCCAAGCCTTCATAGTATTTCTGCCTTCGTGGTGCAATGCAGATTGTGTGGCCTTTTAAATATATTTTGGGATTGTGAAAGCGCATCATGCTTTGAGCCAGCGCAGCGCTGCTATTGGGTGACTTGTTTAATACATCAGTGTTCATGAAAGTGTCTCAAAGCATGATGCGTACTTTCATGATCACTAAGATATTTACATGGCAATGCAATCATTTGTTTCACAAGCCCCGCAGCCACGACCCAATTACTAAGTAGAAACGACTCCTGACCCAAACTCGATCGGAACTGGCAAAAAGTCGGCATAACTGTCGAGAAGCAAACGGCATACAGCTTCTCCAATGGAAACGAAAACAGACATTCCCCGTCCTAGGGCCCGGAATGCGAAGAATGGACCAGCCGTCGGTGAGTACAAAGGAGGGATCATCTGATTGCAAACATTTAAACAACACTCACCTGGCGGCGGGCGGCACTGGCAGACATTCGGCAGCAGGGACACTGGGACAGGCAGGGCCAGGGGGGCTAGACATAATTAAATTATGGTTCGGTGAGAGAAGGCCTCTCGTCGTCACGGTCGTGCGCGAGCCCCAATGCGCAAGTGTCACTTCCAAAAGCCGCGCCCGCCCGAGCCCTAAAGGGGGGAACTGAAACTAAAAGCAGGCAGCCCAGACGCGGATATGGAGACATATGCGCACACGCAACCCACACTCTAAAATGACACTACTGCTCTCCAATGTATTAGGAAAGTTGTACCTTTTTCCACACGGAGCGAGGAGAGAGGCAGGCATGCAGCAGGGTACAGTAGTAAGTGCTCTACTACACTGTACTGTTCATAAAATCGGCCCCACCCACACGCAGCAACAAAACCGGCCCCCGTCCAAAAAACCGGCCCCCACCCCTGGCAGCCGACCGGGGGATTGCCCGGTGCCCGTCATTGCCAGTCCGGGCCTGGTTACAACGTGGGAATTTACCGTCCATGCCTTTTCCCCCGCAGGCATTGCAATGTGTTGGCCTTTGCGACGAGTTGTAATACCATGCAGAGCTTTTCAATGGATTATACTCCTGATTGTGGATATGAAGAATATCGACATACAAGATTATCAAAACAGAATATGAAGAGACAAAAGATTGAAAGGTAAGTACACATAGGAATGTATAGGTGTACTATTCCTAACTCCATATCTATGTACCGTGAAGATATATGTACCTCATAGGTACATATATGTGGAGTTAGGTATAGAAAATCTAGACTAATTTACCTAATGATATTTTTTTCGATATTCTGTCCTTGATATTTAGTACCCTCAATATTCTGACTTCAATATTCAGTATGCACACCTTTACAACTCATGCCTTTATCCCGCATTGCATGTTTTAAAGTCTGATATTCTTTCTTTTAAAAAAAATATTTGTATTTATTTTTTGTAATTTGAATTTAAGGCAAAAAATATAGCAACAGTTCCTCTGAAAGAGAGCATGAGGTTAGATTCCAGCATCGCATATATATATATATATATATATATATATATATATATATGTGTGTGTCGAGAGTAACGTCTGGATTGTCTACACTTATCAACAATGGGTCATATCGCACAACTAGTAGGGCTCTTTCCCCGATCACCCCAGCAGCAAGTCCAATCCCGCCTCCTCCGCCCCCAGCTCCAATTCATATTATTTTATCGATGGAGCCCATATCCTTTGGAATTTGTGGGGACAACCCCTTGCTTCGTATGTCACTTTCTCCTCAACCATATAGAGATCCAAACTTGTTCTCCATTCCTGGAGTGTAGGGAGTTGGTGGGGCCCCCAGTATCAGGCTATGTCCCTTTTGGCCATCACCAGACCCAAGTTAGCCAACATGGGTTTATGACGTGGCAGATCCCCGTCTGAGGGGATTCCCGAAGGAGAAACCTAGCTTCCAAATCAATTTGGGATTCCAGTATATTGTTTAGTTCCCTCACTATCTTTCTCCAATATGTTTAAATCCTGCTGCACTCCCAGAGGGTGTGTATAAATGTATTCTGTTCTGTGTGGCATCTAAGGCAATCTGCGTTATCTGCTCTTCCCATAGAATGTAGTCGTGCTCTGTTAATGTAAATTCTGTGTAGGATTTTATACTGGATGAGCCACAATCTTAGTTTGAACGCCAGTTCACGTGGGTACATGAGGGCCGTCTCCCAATTAATGTCCTCTAACGGGCCACTAGTGAGTTCAAATTTAACTCCAAGTGAGCCTAGTTTGCCCGGCATATTGTTAATTAGTGTTTTATATGTCAACGAAATGACTTGAGTCGGAATCTCTTCCTGCAAGAGTCTGCCCTCTATTGGGGCATATTCCGGCAGCATCATTGCACCTAGTCCCTCGACTTGCCAGGCAAGTTTCAGTCGAAGGTAGGGATAGGGTTGAGTGTTGTGAAGTTGATATTTGGCTTGAAGTAAGGTAAATGGGGCCAATGTGCATTTCTCTTGTTGTATAGCTCCTATATATCCTTATATCGCGTTAAGTTAGCATAGGTACATTTGAGATTTAAACGCCATTTTTCCTTTCTTGCAACTTCTGCACACGACCCTTAATTGTTGACTTAGCTTTCAACCTAGTGGTTTGCCGTGGTGTATGTGAGAATAATATGTTATTGCTCTGATATCAGTTTTGTTTAATAAACCATGTCTGCACGGAGAGTGCTGAAGTTTCAGGAGCAACACGATATGGAATTGTTATGAGGTCTGATCTCCACGCCTTCATAGTCATAACACAAGTGCAGCCTTTGCCAACTTGGGCTTGAGGCGGGATTGATATTGCTTTGCACGAGAATTGTTAACACACTTGATGCGGTGCACATGCAGAGAGAGCTGGTGTATGCTGATGTGATTCCTTCATGCTAGGACACTAAGGTATGGGCCCGCCCTAAAACAACCCAAAGAGACCTTCTTAGCTAATAATATAATATATGTGTTAGGGAGGGTGAGATATAAGTGTTGTTAACTCTTATTCATTACAGCATGTTAACATGCTGTCACCATTCGCTTTTTATGTCTTAGTAACTATGCTGATAATTTTGATACTGATAATAAGTATACTTGTATTATCTAAGATACTGCGCCTGAGAAGACGGCATTAGTAAATAAACATTTCAAATGCACATGTGTCTTCTTTACTCCATGTTCTGGTTTGTAATGATAATATAACAAAAGAGTGTTCATGAGTCCCACGTACCCTGAGGTACTGTAAGTTCATGTTCTGGTTTGTCTAAACATTGGGAGTTTGATATGTCCAATGAGACACTGTAGCTAGCTCGGTAAGGGGTGAGTTGGTTGCTAAGGTAAGTTTTGGGACATCCTAATTTGCCGAGGTTCCACTCCTCTGTGCACAGTTCTGTGTGAGTACAGAAACCCTGCAACATGGCGCCCAACGGTTTCGGTGGTCTTATATCATGACACTCGAGTAGTTTATCGTTCATGCCTTAACCCCTTCACATCCGTTTCCGGAGAACGGGGTGTCGGTGAAACCTACCTATTTTTTGAAATAGGTCTTTATTCAAGCTTGATTCTTTCTCAAACGGTTTCTTTGAATTACTACCCAGTTGTGCTACAAAGTATTCTTTGTGTGTTCTTGTTTCCAGTGTTGACATGGCGGCGGTGGCTATTGCGCAGCATAGTCGCGTAGCGGTACGCAACCATCTTCAGACGTACCAAGTCCCAGTAGATGGGATGGCTGTGATTTTCGTGGTATGTGCAGATCCGGCGTTTCCTTACGAGTGGTTTTACTCTTGGGTTACGTTTCCGGCTGTGGACGCTAATTCTGGTTTGTTCCACTCCTACACCGCCTCGGATGTCCCGGCTGAATATACGCCGTACAGGGCATTGGAAATTCCTATTGATCATTGGCAGCATCGAGTTTGGTTTGATGGCGCCCTGCCCCACTCTTTGTCCCCTGCGAGGTTAGGTCCACTCTCAATTCCAGGTACAAATTGGCCTGCGTTGGGTGGCTTTACCCCGCACCCGAATCACGGGGCTTGTACCCTGGCAGAAATTCGCAGGCTACATGTAGTTTCCATTTCCGTGATTCGTGCTTTAGTGCAATACATCGGTCGTCATCTTCCTGGTGGTCCCCAGGGGGGTGCGGCCGCTCCCATGGATCGAGGCGGAATGCGTCTCAATCCAGTGATGGTTAATTCGGTTTTTGGTGCGCGTCCTGTTGACAACGATGACTTCCCATTCTGGCTAGCAGAGAAGTTTGATCAACTGGAGGCGGTTTTTCCGAATTCTACTCCTGCTGATAAACATAGAATGTTAACGATTACTCTACCAAAGGATATTACTCCTGAACTTGCTGACTGTGAAAGCTGGGGAAAAACTTTTGCGGCAGTTTTTACGAGGTGCTTCGGCACCCCGTCTATGAATGCTCTGCCTGAAATAATTAGACGTGTTCAGAATGATCACGGTCCAGAGGCAGCGGTTGAATTGGGTATGCGCCTGTGTGGTTCGTTTGAGATTGTAAGTGATCTCATTCTCTCCAATGTTAAAGGAGATGCAGTTAACTTTCAGGTGTCGAATGCTTTGGCTGCTCTGCCCGATGCCGACAAACCCCGCCAGTTAGCAAAGATTGTGGTGGCCGCTTATAAGACAATTGGCCGCACAAGTAGAGGTCTGAAATATTTTCCAGTGAAGGATAAAAAACAACCTCAGGGACAATCTGCAGTGACAGATGTCCAGCCCAAGTCCAAAAAACAGAATTGGCCTAAAAAACAGACACAGGGGAAGCAGACTAGGCAAACTCTGGATCCTGTTCCTGCAATACAAGCTCCTGCGCCGGCAGACAGAGTTTATGATTTGCGCGATCGCGCGATGATTAAATCACCTGATCGTTTTCAGGGTTCTGATCAACGCTCTCCTCGTTCCTTTCAGGAAACATCGGCCCAGAAGACCGGTGGTGGAGGAGGGGGTGGACGTGGACGTGGTGGCCAGCAAGGACGTGGTCAGTCCCGCCAGACAGACGGCGCAGTGAAGCAGGAGGATTCTACGCCTAAGCGTCCGCAGTTTGCGAAGAAGAAAGTCGCGGCCTTAACAGCGCATAGATATGCCACAGATAGTGAGAACGCGGCTTCGGAATCTGACGTGGGCTCTGACCTTGCTGGACAGCGCGGCGGAGATTACCATAGTCAGAGAGGCGCTCCGTCCACTACTGAGGGTGACAGCGACTGAAGTTTTTGTTGTTATAGAAACAGCCGATACGAGATTGGCTCCCCCTGAAAGACTTTTTGAAATTGTCCTGTTAATTGAAGGTGACATACAGCGTACTGTCAGAGGGGTATTTTGGGAGAACCTTTCGTCTACGTACGACATTTTGCTTTCCGAGGCTGACTGGCCCCCACCTTTTGTGCTCGCAGCGCCGCGAGGGGAGGAGGTAATCCTTCCCAGTTTCGCGCACACTGTCTCAACTGAGCATGCGCAGCATTTTGCAGAAGAGTGGGCTCGTGCTCTAGCACCGGCTCTCTACCGCAACCAATGTGGTTGGGACAAATTGTCCCCATGCCACGAAATTCCTTTGCGGTCTGAGCCGCAGCCTCAGCCTCAATATCCCATACGGCGTGAAGCTAAAGCGGCCGTCGCAGAAATCCTTGAACAATTGGAATATCAGGGAGTTATTGAAACGTGTGTGTCACCAATGAATAATCCCCTTTTTACTGTGACCAAACCTGACGGGTCATATCGTTTGGTATTGGATTACCGGCATTTGAACTCGCATTGCCGTAACTGTGCAGTACAGAATACTCACGGCTCTGCCCTAGTGGATAGTCTAGTGCGTAAGCGTTTCAAGACAACGCTTGACATTTCCAATGGTTTTTATGCCCACAGACTGGATGGCTTTAGCTCCCAATGGACAAGTTTTACGTCCGCTGGTGTGCAAAAATGCTTCCGGCGACTCCCAATGGGCTACAAAAATAGTCCTGGGGTCTTCACCTCCAGAATAGTCACACTATTGGAGGGAATCGATCCGGATGCATGTTCTTATGTGGATGATATTTATCTCACAGACGACGAAATTTGGATGCATCTGTGTCGAGTGAATTCCATAATTTGTACCTTTGCAGACATGGGTTACAAATTAAATTTTGCAAAATCGCACATTGCAGAACACACAGTGTTGTTTTTGGGCTATGAGCTCAACAATGAAGGTAGAGGTTTGGCTCCTCACTTCTTAGAGAAGTGCGCACAATTGCGCGCTCCAACAACACTGAAAAAATTACAATCTTTACTGGGCTTTTTGAATTTCGGCAGAACTTACATTCCGGAATATGCCCAGCGTATCAAGCCTTTGTATGCTTTGATACAACCAACTTTCTCAAAATCATGCTGGCTGCCTGAGCATTCAGCCATTTTGCAATCCTTGCAGGCTGATCTGCTCGCTTCTAAATATTTACTGACTCGTGATAACCACACCAACCTGGTAATAAGAATAATTCCTGGGACGGTGGGTTTCACATACCTCACTTTTAATGAAGGTGACACAGTACCTATTGCTTACAAGTCACACTTGTACACTTCGGCTGAGATGCGGTTTCCCACAGTGGAAAAGGTTTTAACTGCTGTACAGATGGCTATTCTAAAGGAACGAGCACTGTCTCAGGGGAAACGCATGCTAGTGGTAACACCCTGTCCTCACTTGGAGGCAGTCACGAAAGCCAGTGTACCGAATTCAAAGGCTTTGCACCCTCGGTGGATTCAGTGGGCAGCGTCATTGTCATCCACGGATGTCATGTTTATTTTTGACGCTTCCTTACGGTCGCAGGAGTACTTGCAGTATGAATTCGTTCATCCTGCTCCTCTGGCTATGCGACCTTTGGAGGACTTCCATTGCATCATTTACACTGATGGGTCGGCGCAGGTTGCGCATGGCTCTAAACATGCCTACGTTTCCGCATGCGCCATTGTGGTCGGTGCTATGTTGAATGATGAGTTCGTTTCCAGGGAAGTGCACACGTTGCCCCTGGGCGATTGCACCGCACAATTGGCAGAGCTTCGTGCTCTCTTACTAGCTTTGGAGTACGCAGATCCAAGTGTTACTACTCTAATTGTAAGTGATTCTTACTACTGTGTCCAGTCTTACAATGAAAACTTGTTCTTTTGGATTCAAAATGATTTTCATGATTCCAAGGGTAGCACAATAAAACATAAAATGATCTGGGTTCGTGTGGCAGAGCTTAAGGCTATGTTGCCACTCGTTTATGTGATTCATACTCTCGGTCATCAGCGCGTAGGAGTTCACGCTGTTGGCAACTCGCTTGCTGATGAAGCAGCGAAATCAGCAGTATCTACATACTTAGTTGCAGCAGTTACTAGGTCTAAAACCAAGATTGATAGCGACATCTTGGCAGCGATTGCTGCCTCTGAGAAGGGAAGTAAACATCCTGCGGGATTCCCTTCGAAGTATAAATACCACTTAAGTCCCGAAAAGGTTCCTTTTGTGACAATTCCTGATGTTGGGGAACGGCTGATTCCCAACTCGGATCGCAGAACAGACTTGATTACAGCGGCTCATGAAGGTGTGGCGTCTGCGCATGCGGGCGTCTCAGCCACTGTAACGCAACTACAACAACGTTTCTGGTGGCGGGGACTGTACAAACAGACGCGTGATTATGTCCTTTTTTGTGACATATGCCAGCAGATTAAACCTTCAACTGCTACGCGTCCGCCACAGACTCAGTTGTACATTTCTAATAAACCACTAGGCTGTGTTTATTTAGACCACTGCGGTCCTTTTTCATCTGATACTGCGTATAAGTACATCTTAGTAGCAGTTGACTCATGCACACGCTTTGTGTGGGTATGGCCACATCGCAGCGCTGATTCACGGACTGTCATTAGAGATTTGCGTATCTTTATAGGGATTTTTGCCTGTGGTACCTTCCGTTCGGATCAGGGTCCGGCTTTCGCCTCTAAGGCGTATAAGGATGCCATGATTTCGATGGGGGTCCAAGTCAAGTTTTCGTCACCCTACAGACCTGAGGGTAATAGTGTAGTTGAACGAATGAACCGTGATTTAAAGCAATCTTTGACAGCCCGAGTTATAGGCACTGGCAGAAACTGGCTGGCTCACCTCTATGGCGTGCAGCGTGCTCTTAATAATCTCCCTAGAAGGTCTCTGGGTGGGCGGACCCCATACGAAATGCTCTTTGGCATCAAGATGTACGTCCCTGACCTTGACGGTCTAGACTCTGTGGTTCGCGCCACTTCCTTTGACGCAGATGAACATTGCAATGTTTTACAGAATCTACAAAAGACCAGAGACAGTCTTGCAAAGGAACATTTGCCCTCCACTTCGGATGATGCGTTGCAGATCCCGGTAGTTGGCTGGCTACCCCAAGTTGGAGAACTGGTTCGAGAGAAGATCGACAACAAGAAAGAGTTTGGTCCCTCCTATCGAGCTCCAGTCCCAGTGCTTGGAGTGAAGGGCACAAGAACAGTCATTTTACCACCACTTCCAGGTCGTAAGGAAAACAGGTTTATTTCTATTGACAATGTCAAGATACACAGAGTGGCCGATTCTTCTTAGCATGACACCGGCTGTTTCCTGTCCTTCCATTGTGAGAAATTCAATTATGCCCACTGCCTCTAATATTGAACTTGAAGTGGCCATCGAATTACCTGCTGTTTCCAGTCCATTATTAAATAATTTGCCCGGAACTAACATGGATGAGACAGACTATACATACCCCACTGATTTGTCCATGCCTGACCTGCAAGCTCGTTTAGCCACGGAATCCAGATTTTCATTTGACTCTGCTTCCCTTGCCTCGAAAAAACCCTCTCAAATTGCGGTATATGCTAGCCTGTTTAAAAAACATTTTTTGATTCCTCCTTGGATATACATTTGGCTGGTCCTTTTTTCGGTTTACCTTTTTATGTCAATTGGTTTTGTGTTTTATTTTTTTCGGATTATGAATGGACACTATGTCGAGGAGAGAACTTGCATTACTCATTTAAATGGAACATTGGCCCCACTTTCCTCTTCACATTCTACACACAGATTAAAAAGAGACTTGACTTTGGTTAACATCACAGCATGGCCTGTTCTGGATGGAATCGCGTGGGATGCAGTTCGTTTTCAGATTCATGGCCCAACGGAAGTCGTTAATGTTCCTAATGTACTAAGAGTTAATATGGGGGATGTGGTGAAACAAAACATTCGTTCTGATGATTGGGATGTTAATGCTGTGGAAAGTTTGTTTTCTGATTTGAAATACTATGCTGCTTTTGATGCTGAGGATTTATATTTAGAATCTGCTAATTATGGTGAATTGTTCTGTTACCAACATTATGGCAATCACTTCTTACACAAAACATCTTCCCGAAGGGAGGCTGTTAATTTTACTCAGTGGGAACATTGCCCAGCTCCTACACAAGGGAGTTCAGAAACGTTTCTTAAAAAGTATACTTATTTCACTGACTTTAACCAGTCCAATCCCGAGTCCTTTTATTTTAAATTTCACAAACAGCCACTGTCCAAGGTTAGACTTACCGATACAAAATTGTTGTACTCGAAGGCCTTCCTAGATCAATTAGTTACTGGGGGCTATGAGTTATGGAAGGAAACAATAGACCTTAAATCAGTTTGGGGTTCAAGGGCCTGGCAGGTACAAGGCACTGAGGCTTTGCACCGTGCATGTCTCATCCCAAATCATATGTTGTTTTTAAATGAAACCATTTCCCAGACCACATGCTTTGGATTGGCTACATCTAAAAGGTTAAACACCCCGTCTTTCCCGGAGTTGGAGGAATATGAGAATTGGAGTAATTTTACTCAATTGTCCATTAAAGATATACAGGCTCTGCTTCTTAATTCCTCCTTTAACATTTCCAGTATGAATCCCAGGGGTTGGCTGCTTTGGCACCGTAGTGCTGATTCTTGCCAAAAAAGATTTTTGAATATATCTGACGGTTTTAAGACTGTTAGATCTGATCCCCGGTTTGATTTGAGTCATACTGTCACCTCTTACTCTGTGGGCAAGTTGTGTCAAGCTTGGCTGAAACATTCAACTTTACATGCGGTTAAGTATCACCTTTCCAAACTGAATGCAGACGTGGATTTGAATGATTTCATTAAAGGCCCAGCTAGTGGCAGGTCGAAAAGGTGGTTATATGGGGTTTACAATGAAATTTGGAAACTCTCACAGATTGAGGCCGCTTCACGCCTTAGGGCTATTGATCAGGCGAATCTTGAGAAAGTGCTTGCAGTTGTTGACAATAGCATTAACGTGCTTTCCTCTAGAATTTACACATTAGATAATATTGTGTCGTCTGTTGTTGATATTGTGCATGATGAAGTGTCAGTATTATACCATGGTCAAAATCAATTACGGTCAATCATGCAGTTTGCATGGACACTACAGACTCTGAAAATGGGTAAAGTTTCCTGGGGATACATGAACGTTTCCTCTTTATTTTCCCCGTTTAATTTGACAGACAAACAACGCTTGCTTTCAATGCGTGATGCTTCCTTTTCTATGCTCCATATTGAAAGATTGGAGTCTTTACCTTTTTCTGTGGCAGAAGCCACTACTGCTACGTGGCTTATCCACGGTTTAATAACACTGCCTTTTGCTTTATATAAGTTTTCAAATTGTATGAAATATGTGCCAATAGGTCGTTTTGAACCCTTAGGTAGCGGTTTTCTTCATGAGGTCTGGTCACTCCCATACACATACAGATGTTTCAAGGATGAACAAGAAGTTTATCTAACAGGGGATGAGTGTACTGAGACGCCAGATCATTCTTTAATGTGCAGACACATACAGTTACACGGTTCATGTAACAAGGACCGACCGAATATGGCTTGCGTTTTACAGGGCACGCCAGTTCCTGCTATCATCCCCACGTTTAAATTGTTAGAGAATGGTAGTTATTTAATGCTCAATAATGAAAACTGTTGTGGTTTAATTAAAGGTATAGCTTTCATAGTAACGGTTAGTGAACGAGTTATTTGCTGCAGAAATGTTCTTTATCCTCCCACACGTGAACATAGGGAGTCTTCCATTTGGCCACAGATACCGACCTTGGGAGCAGAATTCAGCGGCATGGCTAGAATAAGAGCTCTATTGTCCCAGAAAGAGGTGGCCTTGAGCTCGGCCCGTGAAACTTTCGTGCTTCACATTGCTAACACCCGTACGGAGGTTCAGGCTCTTTTAAATACTGATTTGCCTTTGCATTTCGGAGCCATGGTCCGTTCTATCTTTAACGCATCCTCCACAACGGGCCTAGCACATTTTTTTAAAGTTGTTAGCGGTGGTCTCGTGACTTCCTTTGAGAAGATTTTTGGAGTCATCCCTGCCTTCTTCCATTCTATTTTTTCATCCTTATTTGGAGGGTTCCCGTTTTTACTTGCATTAGCGGCTGGCGCATTGGTGGTTTTCTGCCTTTTTAAATATGGATGCCCTTCCTGTGCAAGACCACGCTCAGCTGCTACTGACGCGGTTTCGCAACCGCATGCTTGATTATTATGGCACACTGCCGTTGGCGACTCTAAGCACGGCGTTTGGATTATCTTTTCGGTTCTCCTATTTCACCTGTGTCCAGCCTGTATTTCGCTGCCTGACCTGTGATTTCCTTTGGGCCATTGATTTGTGTCTCTGCGGACCAATATCTTCTGACGTCGATTTTGATCAACTGATGAGTCCTATCATTGCTCACGAGTTGGTTTGTTCTGACGAAAGGATTATGGCCTTGGCGGTGGCACATGGACTAATGGGTCCCTGGGATGTGTTGTCGGCAGCGCGAAATTTCTTGGAACGAAGTTTTCTTGAAAACCCACCGAGCTGTCCTCTGATGGTTATAGAGGATCCGGTGCTGGAAGATCACGTATGTTCCTTTCATCTTTTAAATTGGATGGCTGAACTGTTTTCGGATGAGGACAGTGACTTCCTCCTGGAGGCTGTTGCGGCTTACTTTTCATATACAGTCTTATCATAGACACTGCCTCAAATTGACATGCTGATTGATAGCATTTCCTTGATTTTATTGACTTTTGGTCAAGACATTTTATTTTTGCTTGCCTATTGGCTTGAGCCACATTATACTTGTGGGCTATTTTTTAGCATTAGTTTTTATAATTGAATTTTTATTCATGCTCGTTTAAAATTGGATTCTGCTCTCATGTGATGGCACTTCTGTTATCTTATTTAGTCCGTTCTCGGATCATGGGGGGGTGTTGTATAGCTCCTATATATCCTTATATCGTGTTAAGTTAGCATAGGTACATTTGAGATTTAAACGCCATTTTTCCTTTCTTGCAACTTCTGCACACGACCCTTAATTGTTGACTTAGCTTTCAACCTAGTGGTTTGCCGTGGTGTATGTGAGAATAATATGTTATTGCTCTGATATCAGTTTTGTTTAATAAACCATGTCTGCACGGAGAGTGCTGAAGTTTCAGGAGCAACACGATATGGAATTGTTATGAGGTCTGATCTCCACGCCTTCATAGTCATAACACAAGTGCAGCCTTTGCCAACTTGGGCTTGAGGCGGGATTGATATTGCTTTGCACGAGAATTGTTAACACACTTGATGCGGTGCACATGCAGAGAGAGCTGGTGTATGCTGATGTGATTCCTTCATGCTAGGACACTAAGGTATGGGCCCGCCCTAAAACAACCCAAAGAGACCTTCTTAGCTAATAATATAATATATGTGTTAGGGAGGGTGAGATATAAGTGTTGTTAACTCTTATTCATTACAGCATGTTAACATGCTGTCACCATTCGCTTTTTATGTCTTAGTAACTATGCTGATAATTTTGATACTGATAATAAGTATACTTGTATTATCTAAGATACTGCGCCTGAGAAGACGGCATTAGTAAATAAACATTTCAAATGCACATGTGTCTTCTTTACTCCATGTTCTGGTTTGTAATGATAATATAACAAAAGAGTGTTCATGAGTCCCACGTACCCTGAGGTACTGTAAGTTCATGTTCTGGTTTGTCTAAACATTGGGAGTTTGATATGTCCAATGAGACACTGTAGCTAGCTCGGTAAGGGGTGAGTTGGTTGCTAAGGTAAGTTTTGGGACATCCTAATTTGCCGAGGTTCCACTCCTCTGTGCACAGTTCTGTGTGAGTACAGAAACCCTGCAACACTCTATGACATCCCCTATTGTGGAAATCCCTTTTAAATCCCACTGCCTAAAACCACTCAGCTTACCAATCTCAGCTAGCCTAGTTCCCTACCATAATGGGGTCTCCCTTGTAGGTTTCATATTCCATTTCATTTGCTTCTCAGCACTTTTCCATGCTTCTAGCACTCTTTGGGTAGCCGGTAAGAGCCAGGTACAGACTGTAGCCCCATATATATAGTGTAAGTGTGTGCATTCTCGGAATTGTTATCTTTCCAACCTATAGGTGGGGTGGTCTCTCTGAGCGTGGTTCCATTCATTAATTACAATGTGATGTGCCGCTTTGTAGTAGGCCCTGATATCCAGTAGGGCAAGACCCCCATTGTATGGGTTGTGCTGCGGCATTGGTTGTGCTAACCGTGCATGTGACCCATCCCATAAAAGCAAGCATAGCTCACTATCAATGGTTGCAAACACAGTCTCTGGTATTTTGCAGTAGGTGTTTTGCAAAATATCAAGCAGCTGAGGGAGTGTGATCATTTTGTATATAGCGGCCCACCCCATGATCGTCAAAGGGAGTTTCCTTCACCTCTTGACGTCTGCTTGAAAGTTTAAAAGGATTCGCTTGCTATTATGCTCTAAGTTAGTGGGTGACCTTATTGATGATATAGAGTCCAAGGTAGATAAACCCCTCCTTGGACAATCGTAAGCAACTCGGGTAGGTCTGGGCCCCACCGCCCCTCCCACCGGGTACATGGTGGATTTACTCGAATTTATCATATAACCTGCGTGGCGGCCATATTCCTCAAAGATTCGCAATATTTTGGGGAGTGTCTCGCTGGGTCCGAGACATATAATAAAATATCATCCGCATATAGTGATATGTTAATGTTAATTGCATTTGTAAAGTGCTGCTGTTACCCGAAGGTGTCCTGGCGCTAAGGTGAAGACCTACAGGAGGGACAAAGATTGTGTATTATCGGACCTAATTTGTGAAGAGCCACGTTTTTAAGGCCTTCCTAAAGGCCACCAAGTTGGTCATGTGTCTCAGGTATAGTGGGAGGGTGTTCCAAGCCTTAGCTGCGTTGGCAATAAAACTTCTGCCACCCCAGTAAGCTTTTTTTGTCTGGGGCATTATCACTAATTTAGCATCAGATGACCGGAGTGCTCTTTTTGGTGAATAATAACGGAAGTGTTGTTTTAGAAATTCAGGCCCTGTTCGATGCAGAGCCTTGAAGACCAAACACAAGGGCTTGAACTGGGTACGCTTCCTGACTGGCAGCCAGTGAAGTTTTTTGATTGATCCTGTGATTGATGCATACTTGGGAGTTCCCGTGAGGAGTCTGGCGGCTGCGTTCTGCAGAATTTGTAGTTTATTCATTGATCCTTCTTGTAGCTTGAGGTAAAGACTCTTGCAATAGTCTAGTCTGGACATTACTAATGCAGTGACCACCGTTTGTTGTGCGTCTTTAGGAAGTAGAGGCATTATTTTTTTACAAAATCTGAGGATGAACGAAGTTTTGGATGCCACAGAATTCACCTGGTCCTTGAAACTAAGTGTGTCTTCAATCCAAACTCCCATGTTCTTCACCTTCCTGGTTGGGGCTGGCAGTGGTCATATTGAGTTCGGCCAACAGTCTGGAATCCAAAAAATAGGATTGTTGCCGAAGAGCACAACCTCAGTCTTAGTGGAGTTCAATTTTAAACAGTTCTGTGCCATCCAATTTCCCACCGCATTCATACAGTCCTCCAGTCTGGATGCAGTCTCTTGTACCTGTTCTGGTCGTATTTCCACAACGATTTGGGTGTCGTTGTCGTAGGATATCAAACTAACATCATAGGATTCAATGAGGGGGGCTAGAGAGGACACATAAACATTAAAAAGTGTTGGGCTTAATGAGGGCACCTGCGGTACTCCACAAGGTAAGGAGAAAGCTTCTGCTTCAAATTTGTCCAGTTTGACAGTTTGGGTTCTTTCTGAGAGAAAGTATTCAAGGAGTTTTTGGGCCATACCCTCAACTCCTATCTCTTCTAAGCGGTACACCAACAAGGCATGGTGGACCGTATCAAATGCCGCCGAAAGGTCTAGCAGGATCAGGGTGGCCCTACCTCCTTCATCGAGAGTGGCCCTGATCTCTTCCGTGGACTTGATGAGCGCCGTTTCCATGCTGTGACCCTCTCTAAATCCATATTGAGTAGGGTCCAGTGCTTGGGATAGTTTTAGAAACTGGTTAAGTTGGGTGTTCATATTTCTCTCAATTATTTTTGCCGGAAGGGGTAGTCTGGAAATGGGACTGAAATTGTTTGGATCTTTGGCATCTAGGTTGAACTTCTTCAATAATGGCAGAATGGAAGCCTGTATCCAGTCTCTCGGGAAGTATCCCTCTTTGTACATTAGGTTGAAGATAGATGTAAGTTTGCCCGCCACTATCTGTGCCGCTAATTTTAATGTTGCTATCGGGACTGGGTTATAAGGGATCCTGACTTCACTTTAACAAGGGGTTATAGGTATCTCCTTCAGTGAGAGAGCTAAAGCTGTTCAGTTCAATGTTATCTTTTATTACTTTCATTGGGCAAGTGGAAGAGTCTGATGACATTCTATTTAATGAGTCTGAGAATGTTAGAAAAATGACATTGATTTTGTCGAAGAAGAATTTGGCTATATTATTACATAATTCTTGACTTGCTGGGATAGATGGGGTGCTGGGATGGGCTGCGGTATTAACTGTTTTGAACAGTACTTTAGGCGAGTTTTTGGCTTCGTGAATTTTTTCCGTTAAATACTTTTGTTTGGTGCTCTAAAGCAGCTGTTTGTATTGTGCCAGGCTCAATTTGTATTCCTTTTTTGTCTTCATCTTTGTATTCCTTCCTCCAACTTCCTTCCCGGTGTTTACAAATACGTTTTTGGTCCTTGAGCTCCTGCGAGTACCAAGGTGCGGAGGGTCATTGCCTGTGGAGGCGTACCCATTTTTTGGGGGCTAGCTTATTCCCTGCTTCTTCTAGCCACTTTGTGTATGATTTAGTTGCATGGTCAAGGCCTGTAGGAGGCGTGGTTATTGGAAAAGATACCATTGAGAGTGGAGGGTGGCTCCAGTTACCAGTTGTTCTAGATTTCTGCCCATCATTAGATCTAGAAGGTTGGCTGTGTCTGGGTTTGAGTCTAACTCAAGATGGAAATTAATATTGCCTAATATTGTATATGAGGAAAGATTTAACCCTATTTCTAATAAGTTGCCAGCTAGAGTTATAAAAATGTTCTCTGGCCTGGGGGCCTACAGATGAGGGAGCCTCTAAAGGAGTCATGATGTGTAATATAGAGTCAGAACTCTAGAGCTTCACATTCCTCATTCACTAGGGAATTAAAGGATGACGTGATTGTGTTGTGGTATATGACCGCTAATCTGCCCCCTTTCTTCTGTGCTCTGTTAAGCGAGTAGCAGAGATATTAGTTGGTGTGGCTTTCACCAGATCTGGACCATTAGCATCGTCCGTCCAGGTCTCTGTGACAAAAGCAATCATTATCCTCTCGTCCTCCAAGAAGGAGGCACATTCGGTGCTGTGCTTGACCTGGGACCTCGCATTAATCAGGACGCAGTTCCATACAGTGCTAAGGCGACTTTACTTGTCTTTTTCTCTTCCCCATTTAGCGCAGCCACTGGTTGAGACGTTATTTCCGGTAGTTTGATGCTACAACCAGGGCAAAACTTTAAGAGTTGGGTAGGCCTGTGTTCTGGGTGAAAACTATAGCAGTTTTGGTCGGCTTTGTTGGAGTTAAGAACTTTCAGGTCATATTTGAAAAAGGGCTGGGGCCCCTGTGTGCCGGATAATTGTGCGTTGACAGGGAATAGACATACAAGAAAATAGAAAACCTGGGCAAGGTTGACTACATTAGTCATGGGCAACACAATTTCAAATGATATTTTTTTAGTAAATAGACATATAAAAAACTTTTTTTACCATACAAATATTTGATACTAGCAGCCCGTCTCGACGTTGTCCGGCTATGAAATAGAATGTGTGTAATGTGTGTATTTGGCAAGGGCAATTTTAAAAAAAATCTCGCGGTAGACAACATTTTTTGTTTCATTAGAATAGGGATGGAGAAGGCCCCGCTGCAGCCCTGGTTGATGTTAGCAGGCGCGTGTAATTGGTGTAGTGATCCGCCGCCTGAGCCCGGCTACAGCCCTGGTTGATGTTAGCAGGCGCGTGTAATGTCATTGAATGAGAGAGTTATCAGCCGCGGGTAAATCCGTTTAATGAGAGAGTTGAGTGACAACGAGTAGGAGAGGCTGCAGTAATTGTCCCCACAGACACGCTCATTTGCGTGTTCCCCCGCTTGAAGCACATATGCAGGCCTGTTTGATGTTAGCAGGTGCGTGTTCACCGGCTTGAGGCCCAGCTGCAGCCCTGGTTGATGTTATCAGGCACGTGTAATTAGTGTACTGATCCCACGCCTGAGCCAGGCTAGAGCCCTGGTTGATGGTAGCAGGCGCGTGTAATTTCGTTGAATTAGAGAGTTCAGTAACCGCACGCAGGAGAGGCTTCAGTAACGTTACTTACCAGGCCTCCAGGTGAATGCGTTTGTCACGCCCCCAGCACATGGCCACAGCAGACGATCTTCTGATTAATGTATGACCGACATGGCATGAAGAGCTGAACGTAGCACACTCCCCCAGCGTTTCTCAGGCCCCCAGCGTGCCCCTTGATGCGGGGCAATTGCGTACACATGGCACGAACGCCGGACACACGCCCCCAGCATTTCTCATGCCCCCAGCGTGCCCCTTGATGCTGCGCAGCAACGTAATTGGCGCTTGTATGTACGACTCACATGGCATGAAGGGCGGACACACGCCCCCAGCGTTTGCCACGCCCCCAACATTTGTCACGCCCCCAACACACGCCCACAGCCCACGATGTGATGGCCTTACCGCACGCTCCCACCATTAGTCACGCCCCAATCCCACGCCCACAGCACAACGCAGACACGCCCACAAGGGACTACTATGCTGGCACGTTCTTTTACCTTTTAAATGTATAGAGGAGTTGGCCTAACGGCTAAGGTGCTCGACCTCGGACCTGGGGATCTGTGTTCGAGTCATGGTAACGACGCCAAACATCCTGTGATTATGGGCAAATCACTTATTCTCCCCGTGCCTAACAAAAATGAATGTGTGTCCTCATGTAACGTAACTGGTGCTGTGTAATGCGCTCTGATACCTGATTCAGTTTGGGTCAAGTTCGCGCTACATAAAACTCTGCAACAAAAAAAAATATGGTGGCCGTCTGCATAGCCTATGTCCTTCTGCTGCAACTGCCCTTTCCAACGCTGTATTGGGTGTTGTGATTGGAGCTGTGGTTACTGAGATTACCCGCCTCAAACGTTTGGGCTCTCTCTTTATAATATTATTATGGATTTTGTTATTATTTCACATATTATGGTCAAGCTAGTTGATCCATTGAGTATTCATTTGTTATAAGACTTGATAAGTTTGCCAAAAATTATTATTTTTTTTTTTTAAAAGGACATTCAGTGAGTTAACGTATAGGACAATTTCACAAACAATACATAAATGAAATATACATTCTCAACGATAAAACACATTGGGTACAGATAGACGCAATGATCAGGAACTGATCAGGAACAGACAGTGTGTGCTTGAACTGAGCTTTCAGGTCATTACGGGAGTATGAGAGACTTTCCCTGATGTCGTTTGGGCAGGGGGGCTGGCGCTGAGCGCGGAATGAGCACAGACGGGCGCAGAGGGGCTTGCCTTTGGCACGTCTTCGGGGCGCCGAAGGTATACTTGCTGCGTGCTCGCGCCAGCATCTGTTTAAAGACCATCAGGGGCATTAGAGGACTAGCCCGCTGGCTGGAATACTCCCAAAATGGCGGCTGTCCCGCGCTGTAACTGCAGGGGACTTTGAGCTGGGGACTCTCTGGCAGGTGAGTATCACAGAGTGCAAATGCTCAGGTAAAAATTTTCAAGACAATATTTTAAAAAAGCCACAAGTGCAAAGTTTTAAAAAACAGATTTTCGAACTACGAGCAGAGTTGGTCTCTCCCGGCTGAGCCTCAGGAGGACTTCACCTCTAAAAATCAGGACTCGTCTTTGAAACCACCCAGCCCTTGGCAGGCTCGAACTACACAGGCCAATGTCTCCAATATAAGGGCGAACAGCAGGGGGGGTAGGGGGAGACCCTGGCTATAACGTATGATATTCTTACATATCTATATATATATTTATATCTATGTCTATCTATCTCTGTCTATACTGTCTCACAGGTAGCTGGTCGTGGTCACAATTTTCCAATGACAGGGCCAGGGGCACTGACTGGCCCAGTTGGCACCCCCTTAAACAAAGAAGCACTATACATTAGAATTAGAGGAACACATGACCATCAAATCAAAATACTTTGAGAAAAGTAAATCATAGAATGATGGATCTAACAGTTCTAAATTGAGCATAACCAACTTCATCCAAAGAAATGCATGGAAGGTCATGAGTGAAACCAGAGAAGCCCTGAAATGCCCTTCACAATCTCAAATGGGCATGCTGGCAGCCATTGAGACAAGGAGGAAAGTTCAGATGACCTTCTTATGGCTACACTCCAAGTCAACTACTGTGCAACAGAGACAATAGCTCACTGTGTTGAAGGGCAAGTACAGAGGCCCTTTGACCTTGCCAGTAATTACACATACGATATATACAATTTGTCTTATGACACTTGCTTTTAACTTAACACTTAAAAGTAGAATGGATTACATAAGACAAGTCTAAAGGCAATCTCTAGTTAGCTTTCCTTTTGCTTTTAGTAGGTTGCTTCTCTTTTGGAGAGACAATGTCCATGAGAGAAGACTACAGTGATTTGGTAACACCTTTCATAGCACTATTTGTGAAGGTTTGAAAACTGGAGGGTGGCAGATGATAATAATTTATTAGCAGTGTTCATGAAAACACCACTTTTATGTTTTAATAAGCATTGTTTGTGTGCACGTCAGCCTTCTCAGCCTCGTTTCCAACGTTTTGATGACAGGAGGAGAATGGAGGCTGAATGGGCTGAGCGACACTCCATCTACAGAGTGTTGTGAAAAGAACACATCACTCTGTATGTGGATGTCTGAATTGCTCATCTGAGGGGTGTATGATACCCTTACATAGGCACAGTCCTTTTTATTTTGCAGAAATACTGCACATGGTTCAAGCAGCACAGTATTTCTGCTAAAATGCGGCTATCAGAGCGTACTTTAAGGTATCTCTAAAGTAGCTGATAAGGATCGGTTCAGGGCAGCAAAGGCTATATCCCAAGCACCATCCTAGCTTCTGATAGGGCTGTAGTTCCAGTCTTATCAAGAAGTTGGGAGAGCAAGTAAAGTGAGTTTTCCATATCCATACTGATAACTTTATTTCGGCGAACTCGGGCCATAAAAGTACATTAATGCGATCATAAAACCAAAAAAAACAAATAGATTAATAAATAACATACAGTCATATATTCTACATTTTTTACAATTTAAAAATATGATTTGACCATCCCTGAAGTCAGATAAAACAACTATAAGATTTGTTAAAAGTTATCAATGTTAAAATTGGAATTAATAGGTAATACAAATAACCCCATTGTATGTGCCTCCATAAATTTCTTGAAGAAAAGGGCAAACGTGGGGCTCTACACACAATTATTTTAAAAAGCTCCTGCGCTTGTGCCACATACCATTCAGGAAGCGCGAAACAGCAAAAACAAAAGGGGGATAGGTATCATGCTTTAAATTCCTAAAGGCTTCTAAACAGTGTCTAAACAATAGATTTCTACAGATTGGGGCTATCCATCGTTTGTGGGATGCCAGATATGCAGGGCAGGGAAAAAACACGTGAATTTCAGACTGTGTACATGCCGGTCATTCTTCATTCTTTGCATTATCCCATTTACTGGTAAACATCATGAGAGGAAGAGTCCCCAATCTAAATTAAATGTATCGTTTCCTGGCCTGAGGAGGATAGATCAAATCTAAGAACTCTTTTTTGTATTCAGCCTTCACTTGTAGAAAATAAATTGTCAAGCGGCCTTTCTTGGAGGATTGTTAAATTATGATGCCTATAGTGCCGCACAAGATCTACCCTAGTTGTTAACGGGCACACTGTATCGGGTGCTTCCCAAAGTTTCTGCCTCCCTATCCTAGTACTGTGTGCCCTTATGTGGCTAAGCCACGGATTTTTCTTATTAATTAGGCTAGGCACAACCTCTCTGAGTTCGTCTCTATAGCAAGACTGCTCTGGTGTTGCCCATAGCCTACGCCAGTACGTAAGGGGCCTTAAGGCGATTTCTTCATCAATAGGTAACAGCCCTAAGTCAATGCGGAGTGGAACTAAGGGAGTGCTAGAGGGGAGTCCCACCACATTCCTCATGAAGAAATGCTCTACTTTCATTAGGTTAGAGGGCCTGCAGTGTCCCCACAATTCAGCCCCGTACAGGGTGGCCCCCCTAGCCTGTGCTTTATATATTTCAATAATAGGGGCGGCTGGCTTAAACATAGCCAATCTATGTATTTTCATGATCCCCCCGCTATTTGAGTTAGCTTTAAGCTTGCCTTAGCCAGTTGGGTATCCCACTCCAGCTGTTCTGATAAAGTGATACCAAGGTACTCAAAAGTCTTCATTCTCTCCAGGGGAGTGCCATCTAATGATGGGTTCGGACAAGTAGTTTTGGGGGGGTTGAAGATCATAAATTTGGTTTTAGTTCGGTTGATCTCCAAGCCCCTCAAGATACAAAAGTTAGCAAAGCCATCCAATGCCCGTTGATGTTTTGGACAGCAACAAAGTGTCGTCCGCGAACATCAACGCAGGCACCCTCCCGAGACTAGCCTTGGTGCATCACTATCTTTAACACTACTTAAGTGCTCAATTAGCCCGTTGATGTAAAGGCAAAATAAAGTGGGGGCAAGGACGCACCCCTGGCAAACACCCTGCTTAACGGTAAAACGTGCTGACAGTTTTCTGCACCTAACTTGAGCGTAGGTCTCCCTATGTAGCCTCACTAGCACATCCAAAAAGGTACGGTGGGATCCCAAGATCGCACAATACTTTCCACAGTTATTCTCTAGGTACTAAGTCGAAGGCAGACCTCAGGTCGACGAATATGAGGTAGAGGCTGCCACCCTCTACACTCACCGTCTTCCAGTAAAGGACCTGAAGTCAGAATATCTGGTCAATTGTTGATGTACTCGACCTGAAGCCTGCCTGATAAGGACTTAGGATCTCCATCTCCTCTATCCAGCCCTGTATTCTGTCTAGAATAACCCGTCCCATAAGTTTCTGGGTAGTGTCTATTAGGCTAATAGGCCTGTAGTTAGACGGATGAAGAGGGCAACCTTTTTTGTGTATGGGGACTATCTCAGCCCCATGCCAGGTATCCGGGGGATCCATACACTTTAAGGTGGCATTAAACAGGGCACACAGATACGGACCCCAGATTTTCGGTTCCATCCGAAAAAGATCTCCGGGTAGCTTATCTAGGCCAGGTGCTTTGTTGGGTTGTAATTTATCAATGGCGGATTCTACTTCTCCTAGGGTAATCTCCCAAGCCCCTTCCAATCAATACTCATGGAAGGGCTTCGGAGAGGGAGAGGTAGTGCCCTCTTTGCTCTGACCAGCATACAATGCCTCAAAGTGTGCTTCCCAAACTGCAGGTGCTATATTAGGTTCTAGAGAGAGTCGCCCCACCTTCCCACCCCTCCACCCCCCACCCCCTTACCCCAGAGCTGACTATTGCCCAGAATGTTTTCAGGTCTTCTTCATGTATGGCAATCCTGAGCTCTTCCCACTTCTCAGCTTCCCAATTTTTCCTTTCTGTATTAATAGTCCACTTGTACCTTGTCCTACACTGCTTAATTGATAACCTATCCTTCGCCTTCACTGCAGTTAGCAGATCTAATTTAGCATCACAACAGTTTGCATTATACCAAGGACAGGTGGAATCATTTTTTACCCTTCGCTTCCCTACCGGGTAAAACACATCGAGCAGTTTTAGTGTCAGCTGTTTATGGATTTTTAGGGGCCTGTCCTGAATCCCTATTTGTGGATCCGCTCCTGCTGCCTCACCCATTTCAATTAGGTATGGCAGAACCTGTTGTTATATATTGGCCAATTTAGGTAGAGATTTCTGGATGTGACACCACCTCACTCTCCGCCTATTATTCGTTAGAGTTAATACATTTTGCGCTGAATTGGGTGCTGGTGGAGAGTTAGACAAACCCAGACTCCCTGCTTTTAGGGTCATTACTAGAGCATTACGATCACTGTCTCGCCTCTGGTGAATCTGAAAGTCAAGAAACCTGTCCCAAGCTCTAGTATTCACCAAGATGTAATCAAGCAGCGAATTCTGCCCTTCTCTATTAAACGGGAACTGGCCTGGTCTATCAGATTTTGTCCTCCCGTTACATGCCCTCAATGATAATGCCAGGGTGAGGGAATTAAGTTGTAAGACCAGCGGCGACCAAGCTTTAACTGGTGGAAACTGCGGGTCAGGTATCAACCAGTACCGATCCTCCTCAGTAGAGCCATCTAGGGTTGGATTATTTAGAGGCTCAAACTGGCAGTTGAAATCACCTCCTACTATCAGTACAGCTGCTGGATCCAGATTTGGTATAAAATGTCTCAGATCTTCTATAGCTCCAGATTCTTGCCCATTATGTACAGGTCTTCAGTAGACATTAAGTAGGGCTATTTGTGTTTTTGAAGGTAGTGTTAACAGAACACATTGCACATCATCAGAGTTGACTGGAATCTGCTCAGCTTTAACACCAAGGTGTGTGCCCTCCCAAATACTTAAGCCACCAGACGGTCTACCCCTACCCTTCGTGGTAGCCAATATATTGAAAGGAGCAAAACCTACTCGCTGGTATTCCTCCCGGGCCCACGTCTCCTGGAATAGGCAGACATCACAGTTGTCTACAAAAGATCCCCAATCTGGAACGGATAATTTGTTTTTAATTCCAGCCAGGTTCCAAGACAGAATTCTGATATTATCACCCAACATTCAAGTTTTCTGCTGTACCTCAGTGCCCCTATCGCCCTCGACCAGCAGTCCATCCGGATACAGTCCGGCATGATTGTCCTCAGCCACCGCCAATTCTCCACAGGATGCCCCCCTGACTACTGGGGATGGTGCATCAAGGGCACCTTCTTCCTGAATTATCATAGGTAGAGTGCCCAGGGACAGACAGTCGACAGCACAGCTCCCCGCAGCCAAAACGGTCTCACAGTTATCTACTGCTTCCCTCGGTTTTGGTCTGCCACCGATGTTTGAACCTACCGCCGTTCATTGCCATACTGGGCATTGTAGAAACTTTAGCCTCCCTACTATCTTCGATAACTTCCTTAGAGGATTTCTCGCACCCCAATACACTATTTAGGGTCAATATCTCACCATGGGCCACGGCTCCCTCACCAATTTTAGACAAACCTGGCTGGTTGGCAAGAGAGTTTGGATGGTGACTACTCATAGACTGTCAATCTACCTGATCTAAAACACTGAATCTATTACTAACAGGGAAGGCGACTGATAGGGGGATGTCATTTATGCATCGACCATAGTGTATGCTACCTGCCTGGGGTCTTGGATCCCAGCTATCCCGATTTCCCCATGGCTTGCCCCTTCTCTCTGAAATAGGATTGTTAGGAAAGGCAGGGTAAAAATACGATAAGGGGAGGGACTGTATTTGTGTTGGAGACCATGCTGAATGCCAGTCGCATATATTTTCTACCACCCGCCTGTCTCTAAAATTGATCAAAATACAGTCACCCTCAATGTGTTTCTATTGTTGCCCCACCCAGTCTACTCTACGGGCAAAAAGGATTTCACTAAATACCTGTGGAGGGAGTGGCCTATTAGAGTTCAACCAATGAGTACATTTATTTTTGAGGTCAATGTATGACTCCTCTTTGCCTTGATTCAGCACAGGAACCCCCGCTAATACTACAACATACGGAGTTGATGAAGGTGGTAGATCTATACACGGTAGTCTAGTCTTTAGTGCACCATGGATCAAGGTACCCCTAGAGGAAGCACGTATTCTATCTTTTGACACTTGTTCGTGCGTCGAACTACCCCCCTCACACAACATCGCTGGGTTCGTGTTTTTAGTGGCTTCTCCCCCACCACTTGCCTCACTCCCAATCATTGCCATAGTATTCGCCACAACACTCCCACTCATAGAGGGTAAAGTTAAGTTAGTAGGGGGTAGGTAGGGTGGATTGCTGGGGATGCGGGGGTTACATGATACATTTGTTACCATTACTGGAGACCCAATATCCCCTTCCATCCGCACAGTGTTCTTGGCATGTTTACGTGCAAAGAGAAATTCAAGATGCAAGAGTCTTTCCTCTATAGAATTGAGTCTATCATAAAGAGGAAGGCACGAGTTCGTAAATAGGGTTTCCAGTTTAGTCTAAAAGTTCGCTCCTATTTGGGTTGAAAGGACATCACCGCTGGGGGAGTGGCTGGCTAGGTTCAAGACTAATTGGCATACCTGCAGTTATTGACTCTCCGGGCTTTGAGCATTTTTGGGTTTTGGCGTTTTTATTCCTCTGAGATCCTACGCCCCACTTTCTCTTTATTGCTGGTTCCGGTTCACACTGTTTAGCCGCCACTTGCGAGATAGAGCTACAAACAGACCTTGTTTGCGCTCTGGGGAATACAGTGCAAGCAGTCTCCTTATTTTGTGGAACAACAAGCAAGGTTATTGGTGTGGAGTCCAGACAAGAAGAGATGGTAAGTAAACCCACTGAGTCTTGCAGTTGCTGAATGTCACTTCCTGCAATAACAGGTCAATGTCTAAGATTGGAGGTTGAACTGGTGATCTTCCGTGAGCTAAACTACCTAAAGATGACCGTTTAGATAAGATGAGATCCAGCGATAAACGCCGTTCGGTCAGTTCTATTTCATGAGCCAATACGGATGATGCTCTAATTAGGAAGTGGTGCAACGACCCAACTATTGACCCACCAGTTACAGAATTCCTCCTTTTCCCACCTCTACAGGTCATCGCAGTTTTAGGAGGCAACTCAACAACTACTCCAAGGTTCAAATCTTGCAGACTTGCAGACTATCATGCGGGCACTGACCTTCGGGTGCACGTTCTGTCAGAGGGGGGCCGTCCCGTTCTCTTCCGTGCTCGAACGGGCTCAAACCGGCCTGCCCGTTCTGCGCAGTGGGAGCGGCAAGGAATCATGAAGCGGCTGGGAAGGGATGGGTTGATGCACCTCAGGTGCTGCAGGCTCTGGCCTCCTGGGACGTTGAGTCCTGCTCCTACGTCAATCCGGCAAGTCTCCCCTCGGACAAATCTCCTCCTGTGATGCGGCACCCCCGCAGCGGGCGCCGCGAGGAGTTATGAAGCGGCTGGGAAGGGAGGGGCTGATGCACCTCAGGTGCTGCGGGCTCTGGCCTCCTGGGACGTTGAGTTCTGCTCCTACGTCAATCCGGCAAGTCTCCCCACGGACAAATCTCCTCCTGCGATGCGGCACCCCTGTGAGTTTCCCCTTTCTAACCCTGACCCTTTATCTCTGTCTGGTTCTTCATTTGGAATAATGGCTTGTTGGTTAAGATGTCCAGAGCCAAATCCCACCCCTGCTGCTGCAATGGAGCCTTTGACTTGCCAGCAAAGAACGTAAAATAAATTAAATAAATAAAAAATAAGTTTTGTTTCTTTGTGCATGCGTAAGTGTGTTGCTGAGTGATTGATGGTGACTGAGATTGGGTGAAGGTGAGTGCATATTGGTGTGTTTGATAGTGTCAATGAGAGTGAAGTGTGAGTGAATTTGAATGAGAGAAAGTGAGTGTGAGGGAACGAGTGAAGGAGTATGACTGGGTTAGAATGAGTGAGAGAAGATTGTGAGAGGGAGTGGAAGTGGTAAGGGGAGCGGATATCAATGGTGCAGCAAGTGCAGCTGCACCGGGGCCCAGAGGCCTGAGTAAGTCATATGTATTAAAGCAGAGTGCCTGGCCATCAGGGGTTGTAAGTGAGAGTCAATGTATGTCAAATGGTGCATGTAAGTGTGTTTGTGAGTAAGAGTCAGAACCAGTATGTTTGAGTGGGAGTAAGTATGATTAAAAATGAGTAAGTGAGGGAGGGTGAGTGAGTTGGAGTAAGGGAAAGAGAGTGAATGAGAGGCCGAGTGAGTGAGAGAGTGTGAGCGAGTAAGAGTGTGCTTATTGGCACGTTTTGTGCTTGTAAGTCTGCTGCTGACCATACCATACTCAAGATACATCTTGGCTTAAGAGTGTACTCAAAATAACAAGCTGCTGCTATAATATTGGAAGGAATTCTTGACACAAGGGACGGAACCTACTGTAAGTAATTTCTCACATTGGGCTCCCATTGACAAATTCTGGTCCAGGCCAATGTGAAATGATTTGTGGGATGGGTGCATGCATTGCAAATCGCAGGTGCTGGCCCATTAGAGGTAATTCCTGGCATGAGAAAGGCCACCCATGGCAAAAATGCTGGTGCAGTCGGCATACTTAAGATCAGTACTTAATTTGCTAAAGAATGACTGCCAGGGCCCAAAGTTTTGCTCAGAAGCACACGGTTGGCACTTCCAGGGGCGCCAAATAGAAAGGTGGTGCAGTCTTGATTCTACTTCATGCCTCTTTCATCCACCACCAGGCATTCCCTGCTCCTTGATCTCACCGTTTCAGGTTCCTTTTCATCCCTGCTTTCTTTTTTTGTCACAGTTTTTCTATCTTTCTTTTAATAGTTTTTTCCCCCTTTGTGCTTTTTTCTCTCTCTTGCTCAGGGTCAAAGCTGATGAGGGAAAATATGTGAAGTGCTAATGGGCCCACCTGCAATCACCGGTACAACTTAAGCATTGGATGAGGTAATTCTTGGCCCCAAAGATGGTAGCTAGGGAAATTTGGCAAAAATGGGTTGAACTCATGGGAAGTATTATGCCTCAGCACTCACCACTTTCAAAGATCACCAGCCGCCACTGCAGAGTGGCATATATCTCACCAACTATGCAAGGAATGTATTTGTATGATGAGCCTTGTTATGTAAAGTGTATTAAAATTAAAAACTGCACTGTTTTAACTGAGAAACATGTATGTAATTAACTGCAGCACATATTGTAATGGACCACATTGTAGTAGAAAAACACAGCCACCTGATCTGTTATATTTTATTGCTATTCTTTTGAAGTTTTCTTCCTTTTGCAATCAGTTCCCTAGTTCCTCAAATAATCACCACTACTGCTCTTTTGTTTTAATGCTTTTTGGCTCTTTCTGTTCAACTTCCTATTGTTTCTCTCGAAATTCTGTCAAATGTGTTTAGTTGAATGGGCCTGCTGGGAGGGAAACCTTTCCCCTCAGAGGTTATATAAGCACTTACTTCAATCCTCCACAAGCACGTATTCTCGACCCTTATTCCAGGCCATTCCCAGGCCATTTACAAATGACATAGACATGCAATTGATCAGTCTCAAAAGTACATGAATATGCTGCACTAGCCCTGACTACTTAAATTCTCCTAATAATGTGTTTAGCCCTGGTATCAAGGTAAAAAGCTGTGAGATTAAAAGAACCATGATGTGATGTCTTCCCTGTTTGGCCCTCTTTAGGCCCTGAGGTCCTGGAGGTCAGAGACACAACACCAATGCAAATCCATAAATGCCGAAGATCAGAGCTGTGATCCTCAATGCCACCTCTAGGTGCACCACATCGACTGGGTTAAAAATGTATGGCTACTCTGTAAATTGCCACCAACTACGGCAACACAAACACTGCTCCTGCATGAAGCCTAGTGACTTATTGGTATATAATCATTTGCATTTACATTTAAATTTTCTTAGGGGAACAGTCTCATAGGGCCACTAAAGCAATGCTTTGGTAGACCCCATTAGCAAAATGAGATAAAAGATGATCATAACTCTGGGGCGCTGTGCCTCTCTGGGTAGCACACACAGTTTTGCTGTGTGGACCTCCTGGATTGTGCTGGATAAATGTTGATTGCCTCTCTAGCATCCTTGGGTTGCACACATTCGACTTTCTGGTCGACTTCAATGATTTATTGGAGCATATATGTATTTGCATTGCAGGAGCTTTGTTTCCTGGGTCATGCATGAACCTGTCCAGGAAGAACCCCATATTCCAAAGAAGATATAACTATTCCAACCTTCTGAGTGATGGGTCTCCTTGAAGCAATACCAGGAGAATTGATAGGTACTAATTTGGGAGCTGTGCAACCTTGCATCATTTCAATGTCATGGGGTTAATTCATATACTGATTAGACAAAGTCATGAATATTACCCATATGGATAACTAGACAAAGCTGGCTCCATAGCTATGGCACAGACAGGTTATTATGTCATTATCGTGTTGGGAAACATCATAATGATTGTAAGAAATTAGTGAGTAGATTGGAAGCCGACTTAAATAATAAACACAATTCTTGTCAGGGTGATATACAAAAGTCGCTAAATTAACCTGTGCTTAACCCTCTGGTAGCTTTTCACAAAAGCAGTGAGACTTAACTTAGAGGCAAAGTGTACTGTATTTATGCAGCACTCACACAGAATTAAGGGAAAACACAATAAAAAAGCCCCAACCAATTTGGGAAAAATAGAGAACATGTTAATAAATTAAATGACACCAAAATGACAAAAACGCAAAGTCAGTAGAACGGTAGATATAAGTTTTTTAGGTTTTAGGTGAAAATAGCATCAGAAGCTCAAAGCGCCACTAGGGATTATCTGGTTGTGCTGGAGTAAGGCACCGTCACAAGTTCAGGCCAACTGCAATGGAGCATGGGTAGTATACATGGACCAGGTTAGTCCCGCTGGAAAATTAACTTCTCAAACTTCCGTTCGCGTTAGTGGGGGACGTAAGGAGGATGCAAGTCGAGCATGGTGGATGGATGTTGCTGTAGTGTGAAGGATCAGTCATTACTGGATCTTTGTGTTGGTTGTTCATTGCAGACGGTTGCTTTCACCGCGAATTGCGGGTCTCCGTTGACAATCATCGTGGGTGGTCTATTCTTGAAACAAAGAAGTCACTGTGGAGTCTTGAGGAGCCCAAAACGTCTGAAACTTCAATTTTTTGTCAGGTGGTGTTCTCGCTGATGCCAGCACCAAGAGTCCACAACTTGAGGGGCACCTTTGGGGATCAGGACTTGCTCCGGCAGAGGCCATCAACAGGGCTCGCGCAGCTCGAAGAAGATCCAGTTGGTGCTAGTCTGCTGGGCAGTTGCAGGGAAATTTTGGGTGACTCTGCAGGAAGGACCGAGTCAAACTATGATTAATAATTCAACCTTCTCCTTATTCCTCTGCTCCCCATCTGTCCCCGTTAGCTACCTTTAAAATATCTCAATAAACATGCCCACTTGCATAGCAGCCACACTTTCTAAAACTAAAGTCACAAAATTAATCTGTGGTTAACCTTCTGGTAACATGGCAAAAAGCAGGTAGGCTTAATTTAGAGGCAATGTGTAAAGTATGTATGCAGCAAACAAACAGTAATAAAGTGTACACAACACAAGAAAAATCCCAAACCCCAAACCAATTATTAAAAATAGAGTTCATTTTAATAAATGAAATGATGCCAGAATGACAAAAATCCAATCAGAAGAACCGTAGACATTCAATTTCAAAGCTTTAGGGCGATGTAGTGTCTAAAAGCACTCACGGGTATCTGGTCGTGCTAGACCGGGGGAAAGTCACAAGTGCAGGCTGACCGCAATGGAGTGCAGGCCAGATACAGGGACCAGTTAAGTCCAGCTGAAAAAGTTGCGGTCCTAGTGGAAAAAGCTGCAAGGAGCAGGGAGAATGTGACAGATGGTCATTACTGTAGTACTTGCAGGCCTGGTATTGGGGACAGATGTAGCTGTAGAGTGACGATCCAATCAGGCTTTGCAGACGGCTGTTGCTGGAGCTTCTCATTGGCGGTCAATGTGACCTGTTGTTGCTGTATCGCTAAGTGCTGATCTCGCATTGCTGGTCTTTGTTGATGATCCCTGTAGGGTGAAGAGTTTTGCATTGTCTGTCCTCTTGGGCGGCAGAGTATCGGCACAAACAGGTCCGTTTACAGAACTTCAGGAGTTTCCATGAAGAGGAGTGCACTCTGATGCCAGCAAAGGGTCCAGGACCTGGGGAGGTGCCTCTTTGGGATCAGGGACTCAGCATTACAAAGGCCAGCAGGGCGCAGGCAGATCCAGTTGTAAGTCCAGGCAGGTCCAGGGCAGCAGGTCAGTTACAGGGAGGCCTGTGGAGCTTGTGCCCCAGCAGCGCAGAACAGGAGTTCAGCCAACTGATCCTTGAAGTCACTCAAGGTAACCTGGGATAAAGGGAGCAGGTTTAATCTTCCTTTTCAGTATTCAGGTCCAGCCTCAAGCAGCAAGACAGTTATTTGTGGGACAAGGCAGGTCTCAAGAAACAGGGCAGTCCTCAGGCAGCAGCAGGACAGTCCTCTGAAGAACAAGGTAGGCATTAAGCTGCAGAGCAGTCCTCTGGGGGTCCAGGCTGTCCTTTTAAACTCTTCCACAGGTCCAGGAGTGTACCGAAGAGTGGCTCTGGAGGTCCAATATTTATACCTGGTGCCAGCCTTTGAAGTGGGGTAATTCCCCATACTACCCTCACATCTGGTTTTGGAAAGTTATTATCTTCCTTTCAAGGCTGTGATGACAAAGGGCGACTGTCATGTTCCTTTGAAATGTAAGTGGGGCTGGGTACAACATTGCCATAACCATCCTGGCAGGCTGGCCCATTCTGACTACTCCCAGTCGGTGCTTAATTTTTGCTGGTGGTTTCCTGTGCTTAGCACCACCACTTAATTCGCAGCACCAGGTATATACATTTTTTCTCCCTCACTCGGAATACCAGATAACTGTTCAGAATAATTATACCTAGCTGGGTGACTGTGTGGCATGCTCCACAGACTGGCCCACCCTGGTCTAAGCATGATGAATGTGTATTGCTCATCATAATAGTGACATCCTCATGCCTTGTTGTCATGACCCTGGGCAATCACTAAATAATTGTGCCATGCTCTCTAATCTGTTCATCACTGGATCTGTTTAATGCAGCTTGTCTGAGCCTACTGTTAAATAATTGCAGCAGGGGCCTGGCTCATTGTTGAACTGAACAAGGCAGACTGCGCAAGCCCAGGCGCAGGACAGACTTCGCAGGGAGTAATCAATCAAGAACAACCCACTGCCTAGTAGTTTATAGTAAAGCTATACGTCAAGGATAAGACAAAGGAACAGCAAAGTCACATCCCCCAGGAGCAAAAATACAGTGTGCCAACAGCCAAATGGCAGCAGGTGCTCAACAGCTAATACCCAGAGATCATCATTATTAGAACATTTGTATCAAATTTATTGTACCAATTCTCAAGTTATAAAAAAAATAGACAGTAAACATTCAATCAGTATTCCTCAAAATACAATAAACAATCAGAAACATGGTTATACATATAGTTGAAACCCAGGTGCCACACACATACACGTAACCAATTCATGCTCTCAACAGAATCATACTCATTCATTCATGCAATCACAGTATTCACCAGGGGTCCACTGCATCAAAACCAATAGTCTCCACAAGTGAGTCATTGAAGATGTTATACATAGAATAAGCCACAAAGTGCTTCATAATTCTTCCATCATATCGTACAATCACCATTTAGACATATATTTCTATTGGGTGAAATTATAAGTTTTTCAAAGCTTCATGTAAACCTCGAAGGAGGACAAGACATTATGGTATTGGAGGACAGGTAAAGATCACGGAACACCAGCGCCTTAGCTCGTTTCGGTGACACCTTCTTCAGAGCGCATTAACAAGATGCAGGGGAAACTGCAGGCACCTGGGATACCTGAAATAATATCAGTTCAGCATGAAGTGACCGGATAACCTGAAAATCCGGATTGGGTTTCGGATGAGGGAGGGCCCCAGAGGGTGGAAAATTAATGGCAAGGGTCCTACAATGCATCAGTGGGAAGCAGGGATCTGATACTACACTAGCCACATACACGGAATGTCCAAATATCTATGATGGTGGAGAAAATCAAGTGTAAAGATAGATAATGCCCAGTGTATGGGACTAGGCCGATCAAAGGTTTCAAAGATTCCGGATTTCTAAGGATCCTGGGGGGCTCCCCAAAGGAGATGAAAGGCGGATAGCCAATCCTGATTTTCAGGCTATCCGGTCAGTTCATGCTGAACTGATATTATTTCAGGTATCCCAGGCGCCAGCAGTTTCCCCTTCATCTTGTTTATTGACCCTGAAGAAACTTACAATTTCACCCAATGGAAATATATGTCTAAATGGTGACTGTACTACATGATGGAAGCATTCCAAAGCACTTTGTGGCTTATTCTATGTATAACGTCTTCAATGACTCACTTGCGGAGACTATTGGTTTTGATGCAGTGGACCCCTTGTGAATACTGTGATTGCATGAATGAGTGAGTATGATTCTGATGAGAGCATGAGTCCGTTACATGTATGTGTGTTGCGCCTGGGTTTCAACTATATGTATAACCATGTTTCTGATTGTATTTTGAGGAATATTTATTGAATGTTTATTAATTCTCTATTTTATACCTTGAGAATTGGTACAATACATTTGATACATATGTTCTAATAATGATGATCTCTGGGTATTAGAGGTTGAGCGTCTGCCGCTTTTTGGCGGTTAGCACACTGTATTTTTGCTCCAGGGGAAGTTACTTTGCTTTTCCCTTATCTTATCCTTGACATATAGCTTTTCTATAAACCACTTTCAGGACGTGGGTTGATCTTGATTGATTACTAATGATTTCGCCTGTTCCCCTGCCTAGGCATTCTTTCAGTGGCCCCCTTCTGTGTGATTATTTAGACTTGGCAGGGAGGCCACATGAGGAATAAATGAAAGTGCAGTCTTTGCACATCCCTTGTAGCCCTGTACAAAGTACTGGGCATAAAAATGCCCTTGATGTGTCTTAGTTAGGGCCGACTGGCTGCATCACTCCTCCTTTTAGCAGCGTGCCGGACTATGTCTGCCAGTGCGTTCTCCCCAGTTGCTGAGTTGCATGAGTCACGCAGCATTATGGCGATGTTTTACTCCCCATTTGATTTGCTCTTGGAGTCCTTACGATTGTTTAAATGGCTTTTGGCTATATTCTATATGTTTATTTTAAGTATCTCCATTTGTTGTGGTGTATGGCAGAGTTTGTACATGGGAGTTGGGCCTCCGGAATGAATGGAGTTTTGTGGAACTTGTTAGTGAAGTTTATAGAGCACTAGACCTCAATTTTTAGTACAGGTGTTGTAGTTTCTGTTAAGGTGTTGTCATTTTGGTAGATATGATACCTTTACCTTATTCAAACAACTTTTGTTTTAATGAAGCTTGCTGTCAAACAAATGGACTGTCATAATCCATGCCATGATTCTCAAACAGTAGTATATTTTTGATTTTAAATGCGTTCACATTGTCCATGTCACCATAAAAGCAATGGTCATGGCAGTGGTACAATTGAGTGGTGCCAGGAATGTAGCTGGACGGAAAACTGGAAGAAGTGACAACAGCCTCCTAAAAACATTGAGAATGGGACTTAATCACTTAAATTAAGCACTGCTCCCAGCCCCCTTTGTCTCACAGACTGGCAGAAATACACAAATTGCAACAGCAGAGCCATTCACACTTTTGCGTTCTTCGGGAGCTGACATTGCTTTTTTGCATGGGGAGATGCTAATTTGTATGTGGAAATGCAATCTGCTTTGGATTTTGAAAGTGAGAACAGATTTCACTGCTCTATCTTTTAAAATGCAAACTAAGTTTGCTATGGGAGGGTGGGAGTCGTGAGAGTCTCGCCCTGTCAAAGCAAACAGCAGTGTCCCGGGGGTAGGCACCCCGGGACACTGCAGGAGCCGGCCGTCGCGCGTGGCGGTACCCAGGGCCCTCGAGGGCACCAGGCGGAGGGCCACGCAGTGTGCCTCCCGGAATACACAAATTCCCGGGATCGGTGGTTCCCGGGAGTTGAAGGGGGTCGTTGAGGCCCACACACTTCTAATTTTGTAGGGGGGTTGGATACGAAAGTGGTGCAAGGGGGTTGTAAATCTGGTACACAGTGTTCTGTTTTACTTTGATTTCCTTTCTGTCATGTAGAGGATCCTGGGTCGATATAACGGTTTCTGTACAGCCAGTACTTTCAACCCTACTCCCAAACTGCTTACTGCCTGTTACTAGAGTGACAGTTCATGGAACACTTAAGTGCACACAGAGGTTAGTTCACCACACTATGTTACTAATGGTGTTATAGTTTTAAAAGTTTTCCATAGGAACCACTAGTTGTAGCAATAGACTATGGTAAATATCTGGTAAAGAGTTAGTCTCAGAATTATACTTCAAATTGTAAATATCATTTCTATTGGGGACTGCTACCCCCACAAAAAAAAGACGTATATACTTTTTTAAAACTAACTTTTATTAAAACAATAAATAACTGGAAACATAACTAAAAGATAACAATACAATAAATAACTACAACCATAACTTTAACAAAACAATATAATAAACAGCATGTGATAAGGACTCCAATATAAGTGCGGTAGGTAATCTGCAAAACAAAAAAGAAATTTAGGGGTTCATTAGGATGGCGCCCGCCATCCTCACGGGGATTGGGACCGCCCGCCATAAGGGCGGGGGTTCTGTGGTGGGGATTAGGATGCGCCCTCCACAGTGGCAGGCGCATCCTTCATTTTTAACATTGTGGCGGGCGGTGCTCTCAGCACCGCCCCCACAATGCTAAAAATGCATGTATGTATTTGCATACACGAAGCGGCAGGCAACGCACAAACTTTGCCTGCCCGCCATCCTCACAGGGATTGGTACTGCCCGCCATAAGGGCGGGGTCCCGTTGTGGGGATTAGGATGTGCCCTCCACAGTGGCGGGCGCATCCCTCATTTTTAACATTGTGGCGGGTGGTGCTCTTAGCACCGCCACCCACAATGCAGTGGACATTTCACTCGTACAAAACCATTGAAATTCCCCCGTTATAGTTAGTTGTACTAACTATAACTCACGCACCCACAATCCACTGCTGATGATGTCACATATTACATCATTCATGACATCACTGATGACATCTCACGTCCAACTAACTATAACACCCCTGATCAAGCCTGTCTAATTTCTAAAAGGGTAATGACTCCGATCAAAATACTTACCTTACAGCATAGAAACCCAGAAATTAAATTTCTTTTCAGTTATATTTATTTATCAAAAATATTTATATGTATTAGTTTTTTATATATTTTCACACTTTTTTGGATTCATATTAACAAACAAATGTATACACAAAACAAAATCACATTATTATTTCAATTGAAGAAAGACATTCTTTGATTTTTCTAAACAGTGATTTGTATTTTGGTAACCTCCAAAATTACTCTATCATTCTTTCATTCTCACCTTCCATTCCACTCATTCATACCAACTATCATACCACACAGACAAATTCAGAATAAAAACACATCTGAGCAAGAGTCCTACTCGCTAGTTCTGTTTGTCATTTGTCAAAAGAAATTGTTTTTAGTTCAAACATAGACACAAATCCATCAAGTTGATTATAGATGGTTCTTTTCTTGACTTGATTCTTGGGTGGGCTTTTAGATGCATGTCACTGGCCTACGTACGTTTCGGTGAAACCAAATTAATATCAGCTTCTTCAGGACCAACAGTGTTGTATATAAATATGTATACATAACACCCATTGATTGCATGAGGCTCTGTATAGATAACTGTATACTTGTAATAGTGATTTAATAGCACATTAAGCTTGAGTTACTATCTACATGAATAAATAGTGTTATTTGTATAAGTGTGTAGCTGAGTATATGTAATGTAAATCTAAATATGATACATTGTTTGCAAAAGTGAGTAGGATGACTGCATAAGTGAATAGGATGTGTGCTGGTGTGTTCTGTCGATATAGGTGTATAAGTTTATTTGATAGTGTTCTATTGATCTTTGTTAGCATGTATGAGTAAATCTATACGTAATTGATTAGATGTGTGGGTAGATCTAGGAATCACTGAGTGAGTTTTTAGATACTTGTATTGCTGTGTCAATGGATTTAAATATGGTACTCTTTATTTTACAGTGAGTGATGAAAGGTTATACTAGTGAATGAGGAGGTGTATCTAATTGGCACTTGGATGATGTCATCAGTGAAGTCATCAGTGATGTAATATGTGACATCATCAGTAGTGGATTGGGGGCACGTGAGTTATAGTTAGCAGAACTAACTATAACAAAGGAATTTCAATGGTTTTATATGAGTGAAATGTACAGCTAACTATAATACCCCTAAAACCTATGAGGGCATATTACCACCACCCAGCGATATTTATAGCTAAATATGCTTAGCGACAATTTTTCTATCGCCGTGCATCGCCGGATTTTATTGCAGAGATAACGTGCTATTAGCAACGTTTATCTCCAATGCGATAAAATATCCGGCGATGGAGGCTTAATGCGTGAATATCGCTGGGAATCCAGCGATATTCAGGCATTAACACCAATAGGGTCTTAACCTGAATATCCAACTCCCATTGGATATACAGGTTTAGAAGTGGTCTGAGCAGGCGTTAGTTTTCAGCGATATTCGTGCTTAGCACACATTTTTTCATCGCTACGCCTGCGTTGATAATAGGCGATAGCGATGTTAGCGACTGATTTCAGTCGCTAACAGGTTGGTTACGCCCACTTTGCATGTCATTAGCGATAAATATCACTGATATGCAAAGCGGGCCCCAAACCGCTCGCTATCACCTAAAAGCTGTCGGTAACTGATGTTAGCAACAGCTTGCTAATAGGGTGATGAAATTATCGCCGCTTTGCGGCTGAAAACGGCCGCAAAAGTGACGATAATTTCATATCGCCTGCCTTGGTAATATGCCCCATTGTTTTTTCAGTGAATTTCTAAGGTTATTTAAATGTTAATTCCCAACAATAACATGTCTGAAAATTATGTTTTTTTCAAAGAATTCCAAAGGTTTTAAAAATGACAATTTTTTAATGTATTAATTGTTATATTTATTTTTTATACTGATTTACTACACTTTTTAAAACTATTTATTTTTAGATATTTTATTTTTTAAATTACATTATAATTACATTACAAAATATACTTTCTCAGAACGAATTACTTTAGTGTAAATACTTTGCAAATAGGCAATAGACTTTTAAGAACAGTAGTTACAGTTGTTGCAATGGGCAACACAATTTCAAACACAATGCAACTTTGAGCTCAATTAGAATTTCTAGTTAAATGCAATTAGTTACTTTATGGATTACTTTTGTAACCACAGGACTGAATCCTAGATTAAGTCCTGGGACATCTGCTGTAAACAGTTGAGTTAAATCGTTTTGGTTACAGTAGTGATTTTTAAGGAATATTATTGTATTTTAAAAGTTGACACTTAGAAACTTTTTCACATAGAATCACCAATGTTATCCTATTGGAAGAAATTCACTTAGCAAGTAAGTAGTGTTATCGTTACTTTTTCTTACTCAGTGGTGGATCCTGGATCTAGCACTGGTGCATCTCCTGTAAACAGATAAAGAATGCATTTAAGTTATACAGGCGATTTTTAAGGAATATTTGTAGTTTGTGAAAATCGACGCTTAGAAACTTTTCTTGTGAAAACCAGACAATGGATTCCTATGGAAAGAAATACAAGCTACCGGTAAGTACGCTTAGAATTACTTTTCAGGATCAGTATTGGGCTCATAGATGCAGCACTGAGGTATCTCCTGATAACAGGTGAGCACATCAGAATTCGTAGTTGGGCTGATTTTAGAGGGTCACTAGCCCACTAGGTATCTCCAATAAGCTCCACAGAACTGTGTTGCAGAGAGGTGCAAAAAGGTGCATGGCCTCTGAACACCAATCTGCAACGCAGCTCCCTCGCGCATACTGGAGATACCTGTTGGGCTATTTGGCCCTCAGGGACCCTAAGTATTGAAAGAGAATTAATTTCCCAACATATAACCCGCAACGGGTACAGTGGTGAAAGAAGGGGACGTGGCCTGAGGTGACATGTCTGCAAACACGCCCTGTGGCGCGTTTTAAGTTAGAGAAATAATTCCTCCTCAGTCCTGTGGGTCCCTGGGGGCCAACTAGCCCACCAGGTACCTCCAGATGTTCAGAGATGTGGCAATCAACTGTGTATAAGGGAAAGAACTCGCACATCAACAATAATGTATTTATTTTAATACTCGAATAAATAAAACAAAACGAATAGCACCTTGTAAAAAAAATAAGGATAATAGGGGTTTTAGATGGGGAAGTGTATTAAATTTTGGACAGAAACTGTACACAGAAACCAATAAATAAACTTGCTTTAAAAGATAAATACAAAGATATTTATTTTAATACTCTTATAATAAAAGAAAGAATTAAAAGAAAAAGAAAGAGCGAATACGTATGAGGATATAAAACGAAACTAAAACTGTTTAACAAGTTTCACTTTTACAAAGACATGTCCGCAAGTTAAACAGTGGAAATGTAAGCACGTGGCAACTGAAAAACGTGACAAAAAAAATGGGAGGAGCACTAGATTGGTTCCATAGTGACTTCAATAACCAAAACGTATATAAACCACACCCATAGGATGATTACTTTCGTTTCTGTGATTTAATTACGGGTGACCAAACTACGAGCAAGATGAAGTTTACGATCGTCAGATTCATCTTCAGTTTATCATCCATTTCCTCAGAGGGAACATAAAGTTAATGTATATATTGTAATATATAAAACATCATGCTCCCTCCAGAGGAGTTGGATGTATGTCGACGGAAGGAGGAAAGAATTTTAAAGAGAGGTAAATTAATAGTATAAGTTTATGCTTTATATATTTTTCTAATGCAAGTATATTATTATGATTTCTAAATGTAGTGTGTAAAAGTATAATTGTACTTTAGAAATGAAATGATGTAAGAACACTTCATGTATTATCGTCGTGATATGAAAATACTACAAAGACGCAGAAAAAAGAAGGTTTGAAATATGTACAAATCAAAAAAAATGATCAAGTCATTCTCTTTTTCTTCTAGAGTGAAAATTGGTTTATCAGTATGTATATTGTGTAGTACTGTGACGTATTTTCACTCATGAAGTACTGGAGGTTTATCATTGCAAGCAGTAAACATGGAAAAAAATATTAATGTCAATTAACAAATAATAAAATAATCCTTTTTAACAGTCACAAGGTTTTCATAAAGAGTAATTGAAAAGAAATGTACAAAAAACAAAAAAGAAAGATGAAGTAGTGAGGGAGTGTTTGTAGTAGCACTTCTATTCTACTTTATCTGAAAGTAAATCATGCCCTCTTATATTACTAAGAATTTGGGGCAAAACTTTAAAAAAGATTTGAATAGAAAATAGTGTTTGCGGAGAAAAAAGGGAGTGTGTGCATATTTATATAGCGCGGAGTCGACCTAAAACTATATCAGCAAATTACATGAGCACTGTATTTATAGTACATTTTCAGGCAGGCGTAAATTGCGTCATTTCTCTTCAATAACAGGATGTGGACGCGACTCAGAGGCTCGAACACTGATTTTCAGCACCAAATTCGACAGTGTACCTTAATGACCACATACATATATATATTAGCTGCCAAAAACTTCATCCTAAAGCTTTCATAGCCCTGTATTACTACAGCTACAACACTCCACTGAATGTACAACACACATTCATATTCGCAGAAATATGTCATGTCCACCATCTTTTATGTGTGCAACTGTGGATGAATATATATAGGGTCAGTGATACCCCGTACCTTCCATGTTGGCCATGCTGTAGTACTTTACAGATATAATGACACCTTTGCATTTAAGACCCGGGTGACATCAGCCCTACAACACGGACACCCGAATCAGTTGATTTCTCATATAGCTCACGACGGAACCACGCCCATAGCTCTGGAAACATGGTTCACAGCCTCGCGCAGCACTGGCATACGTCAGGCCAGCCCACTCTGTTCACACTTCCAGGAAACCACAACAAATTTAACAAGACTTTCCTAGCGCTAAAGCGGCGATAATTTTAACGCTGTCCTTGTAAATATGCCAACAATATCGTGAGAAATACAGCAAAAATTCATGTTCGCAAGTGAAAACCTTGGTAATATAGGACAGTGCACTTAACATCAATCAACCTCGCGTATTAAACATGTTTAAGTCTACTTCAGAACACATGTCAGGATCCGACATAAACCGCAATTAGCAAGAGTTTTCCTATCGGTCCTGAAATCCAGGGCTGCCTTGTAAATACAACGCTGTTGTCATACCTCCCTCTTCCTTTTTATATTCTCATAGAAACACCTACCTTCCCACTGAGAACACCTACATTGCAACTCATTAGAGATACGAGGCGACCCCTTAGCAACCCGGCTGCTAACATGCATCAATGCATCTTTGCGTCACCTAGTAAATAGGGCGATATAATTTTCACCGTATTTTTGGCTTTTTTTTAAAATTGCGGCGAGATGGCACTTGTTAGTATGCCCTCAAGTTTGCTATGACACAGTGAGAACCTCGACTCCCGCCCTGCCATAGCAAACAGCAGTGTCCCGGGGGTAGACACCCCAAGACACAGCAGGAACCACTCCTGGGAGGTGGGGTTCCCCAAGGCTTTCCAATGCTCCAGAATGGAGACCACGCAGCCTCAATCCCAAAATATAAAAAGCCCCAGAGGGTGGTAATCCCCGGGCTTAGACGGACCTTTGAGCTCCCTCACCCAGTTATTTTGTAGCACCAAGGAATGGAGGTCCCCGGGCTACAAGGCATCTCTGGACCACCATCAAATGTAATATTTTAGACCCCGAGATTTGACCATCCCAGGTAGCTAATTTTTAAACAAGCACAGGAGCCTGCCTACGTTTTTATTTTTTTTACTGCGGATCCATGCACCCAGCGCACATTCCTCAATTTTTTCAACAAAAAAAACATTTTTGGGGGGGCCCTAGAGATCCCTGTGGGACCCCCTGAGCAGGTCTAGAGGGTCAAAACATTGCAAACCTGCCCCTTTATACATTTTGAACACTTCTTCCACTAATTTCTAGACCCTCGCTTCTGACGAGGCACAAAATGGCACGAGTCTGAATCGAGGACTACCTCTTTGCCAAATTTGGCATAATTCCGTTCAACCGTTCGGGCTGTAACCGCAACGAACGGTTCCTATGGAAAATTGCATGGAGAATACACGTTTTGGAACCCCCCTTTTTTCTCTGCCCCCGCTTCAAATGCAATATTTTAGACCACGGGATTGGTCCTACCCAGGTAGCTAATTTTTAAACAAGCACAGGAGCCAGAGCTACGTTTTTACTTTTTTTTACGGAGGTTCCATGTACCCAGCGCACATTTCTCTGTTTTCTCCCCACAAAAAATAATTTTCTTTTGGGCCCTAGAGGATAAAATATTTTTTCCCTGCCCCCTTTATACATTTTGAACACTTGTTTCACTAATTTCTAGATCCTCGCTTCTACCGAGGCACAAAATGGCAGCCAACACATCCTGGTTTTGAATGTTGACAACCACTGCAGAGCCAATGAGCATTCAGCGTGTGATCAGGATGAAGCGCTTATAGTCCGCGCAACATGCGCGCATCCACAAGGCCATAGATATATATGTACTTTTAATTGTCATTTTCTCATGAACTACTGAACAAATTTACACCATATAAGCAAAAGGCATGAGCCTAAACCAAGGACTACAACTTAGCCAAATCTGGTGTAATTCCATTCAGCTGTTCGGGCTGTATCTGCGATGAATGGTACCTATGAAAATTGCATGGGGAAAACACGTTTTGGGCCCCCCCTTTTTTCTCAGCCCTGCTTCACGAATCACCCTAAGACTTTAAGGATAGAAGCGGACCAGAGCACCCCACCACTTTTGAAAATTTTGCAAAGATTTGTCAACCAGCTCCAAAGTTATTCCCAATAGAATGTTGTGGATTTCCTATGGAAAATAGGTCCTAACTATAATTACCTACTGGAGACCGCCAGTAGGTGATATATTTATATATATATATGTATATATCCCTCGAACAGCAGGCACTCCTTCAGCTTGCAAAAATGAATGGCACACACGGAGTTCTTATTTAAAGTTTGAAAATGCTTTATTCGGTGTTTTAGCCTTCTCCCCCCTATCGACAGACGCGTTTCGCCTCGCGGCTTTTTCAATGTCGATTTCACTTGTGAAAAAACAACCCATTTAAACCCTTCACATGTTGTCATAGCCATGAAGACAAAAAATGGACTTTCCACCAACCTCACAGATGTAATTTACAAGGCGGCCATCTTGTGATGGGTTAGTATAATATGAAAACGTACATCAATTAATTTAAAAGTGCAAGTGCAAATCATAGAATATTCATAAATCATAATTGAAAAACAAGAACAAATTTCATTTACAAGCGTTTGCATATATACAGTTAGTTAATCATTTTCAGTGTATAACGCCTGTTTTAGTTTCAACCACTGTAGTACAAAGAAAACAAGTATTTACAATGAATTCATAAATCGCCTGTTTCATTAATATAAACCCTACTGTGGTTTCAGAATTGTGCCCTGAATGGGCTACTAACTATATGTCTAGTTAACATTACCAGCTCATGAAAGGTTCTTATTTCATATTTGAGCGGTAAATTATTTCATAGAGAACGGAATGAAGTAAAAAGGTCAGTTATTTCAAACATTTCCAACACTATCAAACATTTTAAACAATGCTGTTATTCTTTTTCTCAACGTTACATCACTGTTCATCACTCAAGGTGAGTCCAAAGTTCTTCATCATTATTGAGTCCAGCTGGGCTCATACTTTGTAACTCAATGATGTAACGGGACTCTTTAGCTCTGAGTTTTTTCAACCTATCTCCACCCCTTTAATGCTTTTCTACCCCGTCTATACAATAAAACTTCAACAGATCCCTGTTACTCTGATGATATATTTCAAAATGTCTTGCGACAGGGTAGGCTGGGTCTTTGTTTGAAATGGCCCGCATGTGTTCTAATATTCGTTTTTCCGTGGGTTTCTTTGTACTGCCTATATATCTTTTTTGGCATGGACAGACAAGACAGTAGATAGTATATTCGGAGTTGCAGTTAAAAAATTGTTTAATTGTTCTTATCGGCCTAGGGTCCCCTGGCCTGCCCTCAAAAGTGGTCACCTTTTTACTATATTTACAGGCCTTACATTTCCGACAAGGAAAAAAGCAGTTATCCCAAGTTTGTTCTGTATTGCATTGGGTTTAGTAAAATGACTGTGTATTTGATGGTCACCGATCGAAGGGCATCTTTTATATGTAATAGGAGGACGTTCCGGGATATGATTTTTTAGTACACTGTTGGTTTGGAGGATGTGCCAATTCTTTTTGAATATTTGGACTATTTGGGCAGATTTGTTATTGTACATGGTGATCATACGTACAGTATTGTCCTCAGTCTTCTTTATTTTGTTTTTGGAGGACAACAATGCTTTCCTCTCAATTACCTGTACTTTTTCTTCAGCCGTTTTTAAATCATCTTTCCTATACCCTCTGTCTTTAAAGCGATCCAATGCCTCTTTCTTGGCAATTGCATAACTCCTTTCGATGGTACAATTTCGCTTCAAGCGTAACAGTTCCCCGTAGGGTATGCTTTTTATTAGGCTAGTAGGATGGAGACTGCCTGCATGCAGGACTGCATTTCCTGCAGTTGGTTTTCTGTAAAGACGGGTTAGTAAGGTGTTATTTTCAATATAGACCTGTAGGTCCAGATACTTAACCGTACTCTTGCTGATGTTCCCTGTAAATATCAAATTCAGTTCATTATTATTAAGAGGGGCGACATACTCCTCAGCCGAGGGTTGATCGCCTCTCCATATAATAAAGAGGTCGTCGATATATCGCGACCAAATTACGATCCTATCCAGCCATTGGTCATTGGCTTCCCCCCAGGCTACGTGCTTCTCCCACCAACCGACGAAAAGATTCACGTAGCTGGGGGCAAAGCACGTACCCATCGCTGTCCCCCGTTTCTGTTGGTACAGTTGCCCTCCGAATATGAAGATGTTGTTATGTAGGCAGTACGAGATCATGTCTAACAGCATGTTATTGTGTTGGGTAAATTTAGGATGTTTTTGACCTAGGAACCATCTAATCGCTTTCAAACCATCAGAGTGACAAATACAGGTGTATAAGCTGGTGATGTCCAGGGTTATTAGCAACAAATCTTCCTCCCATCTAATCCCTTCTATGTGTCTGAGAAAGTCCTGAGTGTCCTGTATATATGACGCCAGATTTCTCACCATAGGGGCTAGGAAAGAGTCTACATAAATAGCCATATTCTCCAGGAGGCTGTTAATTGAGGCCACAATAGGTCTTCCTGGGGATTTTTGTAGTGTTTATCAATTTTTGGCAAATGGTAGAATGTTGGCAGAGTTGGTTCATCACAGTACAGAAAGAGGTATTCATCATTAGACAACATGCCTTCCTCCTTCCACTGGCCCAGTAGCTGATGATATTTTGCTATACATTCTACATATTTGTTGCGATGGATTGGGGTATAGCATTCAACATCTTCCAATTGCCGCATTGCCTCCCGTTGGTAATGTTCTTTGTTAAAAATCACCATGTTGCCCCCTTTGTATGATGGTTTAATATATGTATATATATATATATATATCTATATATATATATATATATATATATATATATAGATATATATATATATATATATATATATTACCTACTGGCGGTCGTCGGTAGGTAGTTATAGTTAGGACCTAGTTTCCATAGGAAATCCGCAATATTCTATTGGGAATAACTTTGGCGTCGGTTGAGGAATTTGTGTGTAATTTTCCAAAATTTAGGCCAGCTCCGCTCCGCTTCTTCCCTGGAAGTTTCGGGGGGATTCGTCATGCGGGGGCCGAGAAAAGGGAGGTCCCAAAACATGTTTTCCCCTTGTTAATTTCCATAGGACGTTCAGACACGGCTACAGCCCGAACCGCTGAATGGAATTACACAAAACTTTGCAAAATTGTAGGGACTGGTACGCAGAAGTGCCTTTTCTATATTTGGTGAAAATTGCTCTAGTGGTTTTACGAAAATTTACTTCAAAAACACATATATATATATATATATATATATATATATATATATATGCGCGCTTCGAGCGCTTACCGGTACGCGAACCAGGGAGCGCACCGGGCGCGCCACGGAAGTACGCGAGCGGAAAGCTGATTGGTTCTTGGGTGTCTGTCAATATTCCAAACAGTCCGGAGAGTCCGCCATCTTGTGTCTCGGTAGAATCGAGACACAAGAGGTGAAAAAAAAAGCGGGAAATGATTAAAAGAGGGCAGGGTAGATACGCCCTGGCCCCCTAGGTTATAAGGTACTGGGTCTTTTTGCATTGTGTCTCATGTTTTTATGTAATGCTGGCAAAAAAATGAATGGTGCATATTGGAAAAGTATTTTGGAAATGAGTCAGGTTTCTGCCTTGTAATGTAGTGGTCATTTAAATGGGCTGTGCTCTGTGTCTAAAACGATTTACTATGCTAAATGTTTTTGGGTAAAATATATGGCTTTAACTTTTTTGACAAGGATCACACTGAGTGTCTGTGTTAATTAAGGAATTATATTTCACCTTTTTCTATAATGTCACCTGTGTCTCCTCACAGTTTGCATCTCTTAGCTTATAGGGTACTGTTTCTTTATATTGTTTCTCATGCTTTGATTCAATGCTGGATTCGAGATAGATGACACAGACAAAGAGAGAGATGACACACACAAAGAGAGAGATGGGGCAGGCACAGAGTGAGAGGAGGCACAGGCACTGAGTGAGATGAGAAACAGGCACAGAGTGAGATGAGACACAGGCACAGAGTGAGATGAGACACACGCAAAGTGAGAAATGACACACACAAAGAGAGAGATGGGACAGGCACAGAGTGAGATGAGACACAGGCACAGAGTGAGATGAGACACAGGCACAGAGTGAGATGAGACACAGGCACAGAGTACCCTTTAAGCTAAGAGATGCAAACTGTGAGCAGACACAGGTGACAATATTGAAAAATGTGAAAATATAAATCCTTATTTCACACAGACACTCAGTGTGATCCTTGAAAAAATGTTAGAGCCATACATTTTACCATGAAACATTTACCAGAGTGAGATGAGACACACGCAAAGAGATAAATGACACACACAAAGAGAGAGATGGGGCAGGCACAGAGTGAGATGAGACACAGGCACAGAGTGAGATGAGACACAGGCACAGAGGGAGATGAGACACACGCAAAGTGAGAAATGACACACACAAAGAGAGAGATGGGGCAGGGACAGAGTGAGATGAGACACAGGCACAAAGTGAGATGAGACACAGGCACAGAGTGAGATGAGACACAAGCACAGAGTACCCTTTAAGCTAAGAGATGCAAACTGTGAGCAGACACAGGTGACATTATTGAAAAATGTGAAAATACAAATCCTTATTTCACACAGACACTCAGTGTGATCCTTGTCAAAAATGTTAAAGCCATACATTTTACCATAAAACAGTTACCAGAGTGAGATGAGACACACGCAAAGAGAGAAATGACACACACAAAGAGAGAGATGGGGCAGGCACATAGTGAGATGAGACACAGGCACAGAGTGAGATGAGACACAGGCACAGAGTGAGATGAGACACAGGCACAGAGTGAGATGAGACACATGCAAAGTGAGAAATGACACACTCAAAGAGAGAGATGGGGCAGGCACAGAGTGAGATGAGACACAGGCACAGAGTGAGATAAGACACAGGCACAGAGTGAGATGAGACACAGGCACAGAGTGAGATGAGACACAGGCACAGAGTACCCTTTAAGCTAAGAGATGCAAACTGTGAGCAGACACAGGTGACATAATTGAAAAATGTGAAAATATAAATCCTTATTTCACACAGACACTCAGTGTGCTCCTTGTAAAAACATTTAAAACCATACATTTTACCATAAAACATTTACCAGAGTGAGATGAGACACACGCAAAGAGAGAAATGAGACACAGGCACAGAGTGAGATGAGACACAGGCACAGAGTGAGATGAGACACACGCAAAGTGAGAAATGACACACACAAAGAGAGAGATAGGGCAGGCACAGAGTGAGATGAGACACAGGCACAGAGTGAGATGAGACACACGCAAAGTGAGAAATGACACACACAAAGAGAGAGATAGGGCAGGCACAGAGTGAGATGAGACACAGGCACAGAGTGAGATGAGACGCAGGCACAGACTGAGATGAGACGCAGGCACAGAGTGAGATGAGACACAGGTACAGAGGGAGATGAGACACACGCAAAGTGAGAAATGACACACACAAAGAGAGAGATGGGGCAGGCACAGAGTGAGATGAGACACTGGCACAGAGTGAGATGAGACACAGGCACAGAGTGAGATGAGACACAGGCACAGAGTACCCTTTAAGCTAAGAGATGGAAACTGTGAGCAGACACAGGTGACATTATTGAAAAATGTGAAAATATAAATCCTTATTTCACACAGACACTCAGTGTGATCCTTGTCAAAAATGTTAAAGCCATACATTTTACCATAAAACATTTAGCAGAGTGAGATGTGACACACGCAAAGTGAGAAATGTCACACACAAAGAGAGACATGGGGCAGGCACAGAGTCAGATGAGACACAGGCACAGAGTCCGATGAGACACACGCACTGAGTGAGATGAGACACACGCAAAGTGAGAAATGACACACACAAAGAGAGAGATGGGGCAGGCACAGAGTGAGATGAGACACAGGCACAGAGTGAGATGAGACACAGGCACAAAGTGAGATGAGACACAGGCACACAGTGAGATAAGACACAGGCACAGAGTACCCTTTAAGCTAAGAGATGCAAACTGTGAGCAGACACAGGTGACATTATTGAAAAATGTGAAAATATAAATCCTTATTTCACACAGACACTCAGTGTGATCCTTGTCAAAAATGTTAAAGCCATACATTTTACCATAAAACAGTTACCAGAGTGAGATGAGACACACGCAAAGAGAGAAATGACACATACAAAGAGAGAGATGGGGCAGGCACAGAGTGAGATGAGACACAGGCACAGAGTGAGATGAGACACAGGCACAGAGTGAGATGAGACACAGGCACAGAGTGAGATGAGAAACACGCAAAGTGAGAAATGACACACACAAAGAGAGAGATGGGGCAGGCACAGAGTGAGATGAGACACAGGCACAGAGTGAGATAATACACAGGCACAGAGTGAGATGAGACACAGGCACAGAGTGAGATGAGACACAGGCACAGAGTACCCTTTAAGCTAAGAGATGCAAACTGTGAGCAGACACAGGTGACATTATTGAAAAATGTGAAAATATAAATCCTTATTTCACACAGACACTCAATGTGATCCTTGTAAAAAACTTTTAAAGCCATACATTTTACCATACAACATTTACCAGAGTGAGATGAGACACACGCAAAGAGAGAAATGACACACACAAAGAGAGAGATGGGGCAGGCACAGAGTGAGATGAGACATAGGCACAGAGTGAGATGAGACACAGGCACAGAGTGAGATGAGACACAGGCACAGAGTGAGATGAGACACAGGCACAGAGTGAGATGAGACACACGCAAAGTGAGAAATGACACGCACAAAGAGAGAGATAGGGCAGGCACAGAGTGAGATGACACACAGGCACAGAGTGAGATGAGACGCAGGCACAGAGTGAGATGAGACGCAGGCACAGAGTGAGATGAGGACACAGGCACAGAGTGAGATGAGACACAGGCACAGAGTGAGATGAGACACAGGCACAGAGTACCCTTTAAGCTAAGAGATGCAAACTGTGAGCAGACACAGGTGACATTATTGAAAAATGTGAACATATAAATCCTTATTTCACACAGACACTCAGTGTGATCCTTGTCAAAAATGTTAAAGCCATACATTTTACCATGAAACATTTACCAGAGTGAGTTGAGACACACGTACAGAGAGAAATGACACACACAAAGAGAGAGATGGGGCAGGTACAGAGTGAGATGAGACACAGGTACAGAGTGAGATGAGACACAGGCACAGAGTGAGATGAGACACAGGCACAGAGTGTGATGAGACACACGCAAAGTGAGAAATGACACACACAAAGAGAGAGATGGGACAGGCACAGAGTGAGATGAGACACAGGCACAGAGTGAGATGAGACACAGGCACAGAGTGAGATGAGACACAGGCACAGAGTACCCTTTAAGCTAAGAGATGCAAACTGTGAGCAGACACAGGTGACATTATTGAAAAATGTGAAAATATAAATCCTTATTTCACACAGACACTCAGTGTGATCCTTGTCAAAAATGAGTGAGATAAGACACAGACACAGAGTGAGATGAGACACAGGCACCGAGTAAGATGAGACACAGGCACAGAGTGAGATGAGGCACGCAAAGAGAGAAATGACACACACAAAGAGAGAGATGGAGCAGAGACTGAGTGAGATGAGACACAGGCACAGAGTGAGATGAGACATGAAAGAGAGAAATGACACACACAAAGAGAGAGATGGGGCAGGCACAGAGTGAGATGAGACACAGGCACAGAGTGAGATGAGACACAGGCACGGAGTGAGATGAGACACAGGCACGGAGTGAGATGAGACACAGGCACAGAGTGAGATGAGACACAGGCACAGAGTGAGATGAGACACAGGCACAGAGTGAGATGAGACACAGGCACAGAGTGAGATGAGACACAGGCACAGAGTATCCTTTAAGCTAAGAGATGCAAACTGTGAGCAAACACACGTGACATTATTGAAAAATGTGAAAATATAAATCCTTATTTCACACAGACAGTCAGTGTGATCCTTGTCAAAAATGTTAAAGCAATACATTTTACTATGAAATATTTACCAGAGTGAGATGAGACACACGCAAAGACAGATATTACACACACAAGGAGAGAGATGGGGCAGGCACAGAGTGAGATGAGACACAAGCACAGAGTGAGATGACACACAGGCACAGAGTGAGATGAGACACAGGCACAGAGTGAGATAAGACACACGCAAAGTGAGAAATGACACACACAAAGAGAGAGATGGGGCAGGCACAGAGTGAGATGAGACACAGGCACAGAGTGAGATGAGACACAGGCACAGAGCGAGATGACACACGCAAAGAGAGAAATGACACACACAAAGAGAGAGATGGGGCAGAGACTGAGTGAGATGTGGCACAGGCACAGAGTGAGATGAGACAACCAAACAGAGAAATGACACACACAAAGAGAGAGATGGGGCAGGCACAGAGTGAGATAAGACACAGGCACAGAGTGAGATGAGACACAGGCACAGAGTGAGATGAGACACAGGCACAGAGTGAGATGAGACACAGGCACAGAGTACCCTTTAAGCTAAGAGATGCAAACTGTGAGCAGACACAGGTGACTTTATTGAAAAATGTGAAAATATAAATCCTTATTTCACACAGACACTCAGTGTGATCCTTGTCAAACATGTTAAAGCCATATATTTTACCATGAAACATTTACCAGAGTGAGATGAGACACAGGCACAGAGTGAGATGAGACACACACAAAGTGAGAAATGACACACACAAAGAGAGTGATGGGGCAGGCACAGAGTGAGATGAGACACAGGCACAGAGTGAGATGAGACACAGGCACAGAGTGTGATGAGACACACGCAAAGTGAGAAATGACACACACAAAGAGAGAGATAGGGCAGGCACAGGGTGAGATGAGACACAGGCACAGAGTGAGATGAGACACAGGCACAGAGTGAGATGAGACACAGGCACAGAGTGAGATGAGACACAGGCACAGAGTGAGATGAGACACAGGCACAGAGTACCCTTTAAGCTAAGAGGTGCAAACTGTGAGCAGACACAGGTGACATTATTGAAAAATGTGAAAATATAAATCCTTATTTCACACAGACACTCAGTGTGATCCTTGTCAAAAATGAGTGAGATAAGACACAGACACAGAGTGAGATGAGACACAGGCACCGAGTAAGATGAGACACAGGCACAGAGTGAGATGAGACACACTAAGAGAGAAATTACACACACAAAGAGAGAGATGGGGCAGGTACAGAGTGAGATGAGGTACAGGCACAGAGTGAGATGAGACACAGGCACAGAGTGAGATGAGACACAGGCATGGAGTGAGATGAGACACAGGCACAGAGTGAGATGAGACACACGCAAAGAGAAATGACACACACAAAGAGAGAGATGGGGCAAGCACAGAGTGAGATGAGACACAGGCACAGAGTGAGATGAGACACAGGCACAGAGTGAGATGAGACACAGGCACAGAGTGAGATGAGACACAGGCACAGAGTACCCTTTAAGCTAAGAGATGCAAACTGTGAGCAGACACAGGTGACAATATTGAAAAATTTGAAAATATAAATCCTTATTTCACACAGACACTCAGTGTGATCCTTGAAAAAATGTTAGAGCCATACATTTTACCATGAAACATTTACCAGAGTGAGATGAGACACACGCAAAGAGAGAAATGACACACACAAAGAGAGAGATGGGGCAGGCACAGAGTGAGATGAGACACAGGCACAGAGTGAGATGAGACACAGGCACAGAGGGAGATGAGACACACGCAAAGTGAGAAATGACACACACAAAGAGAGAGATGAGGCAGGGACAGAGTGAGATGAGACACAGGCACAAAGTGAGATGAGACACAGGCACAGAGTGAGATGAGACACAAGCACAGAGTACCCTTTAAGCTAAGAGATGCAAACTGTGAGCAGACACAGGTGACATTATTGAAAAATGTGAACATATAAATCCTTATTTCACACAGACACTCAGTGTGATCCTTGTCAAAAATGTTAAAGCCATACATTTTACCATAAAACAGTTACCAGAGTGAGATGAGACACACGCAAAGAGAGAAATGACACACACAAAGAGAGAGATGGGGCAGGCACATAGTGAGATGAGACACAGGCACAGAGTGAGATGAGACACAGGCACAGAGTGAGATGAGACACAGGCACAGAGTACCCTTTAAGCTAAGAGATGGAAACTGTGAGCAGACACAGGTGACATTATTGAAAAATGTGAAAATATAAATCCTTATTTTACACAGACACTCAGTGTGATCCTTGTCAAAAATGTTAAAGCCATACATTTTACCATAAAACATTTAGCAGAGTGAGATGTGACACACGCAAAGTGAGAAATGTCACACACAAATAGAGACATGGGGCAGGCACAGAGTCAGATGAGACACAGGCACAGAGTCAGATGAGACACACGCACTGAGTGAGATGAGACACACGCAAAGTGAGAAATGACACACACAAAGAGAGAGATGGGGCAGGCACAGAGTGAGATGAGACACAGGCACAGAGTGAGATGAGACACAGGCACAAAGTGAGATGAGACACAGGCACAGAGTGAGATGAGACACAAGCACAGAGTACCCTTTAAGCTAAGAGATGCAAACTGTGAGCAGACACAGGTGACATTATTGAAAAATGTGAAAATATAAATCCTTATTTCACACAGACACTCAGTGTGATCCTTGTAAAAAACTTTTAAAGCCATACATTTTACCATAAAACATTTACCAGAGTGAGATGAGACACACGCAAAGAGAGAAATGACACACACAAAGAGAGAGATGGGGCAGGCACAGAGTGAGATGAGACACAGGCACAGAGTGAGATGAGACACAGGCACAGAGTGAGATGAGACACAGGCACAGAGTGAGATGAGAAACACGCAAAGTGAGAAATGACACACACAAAGAGAGAGATGGGGCAGGCACATAGTGAGATGAGACACAGGCACAGAGTGAGATGAGACACAGGCACAGAGTGAGATGAGACACAGGCACAGAGTACCCTTTAAGCTAAGAGATGGAAACTGTGAGCAGACACAGGTGACATTATTGAAAAATGTGAAAATATAAATCCTTATTTTACACAGACACTCAGTGTGATCCTTGTCAAAAATGTTAAAGCCATACATTTTACCATAAAACATTTAGCAGAGTGAGATGTGACACACGCAAAGTGAGAAATGTCACACACAAATAGAGACATGGGGCAGGCACAGAGTCAGATGAGACACAGGCACAGAGTCAGATGAGACACACGCACTGAGTGAGATGAGACACACGCAAAGTGAGAAATGACACACACAAAGAGAGAGATGGGGCAGGCACAGAGTGAGATGAGACACAGGCACAGAGTGAGATGAGACACAGGCACAAAGTGAGATGAGACACAGGCACAGAGTGAGATGAGACACAAGCACAGAGTACCCTTTAAGCTAAGAGATGCAAACTGTGAGCAGACACAGGTGACATTATTGAAAAATGTGAAAATATAAATCCTTATTTCACACAGACACTCAGTGTGATCCTTGTCAAAAATGTTAAAGGCATACATTTTACCATAAAACAGTTACCAGAGTGAGATGAGACACACGCAAAGAGAGAAATGACACACACAAAGAGAGAGATGGGGCAGGCACAGAGTGAGATGAGACACAGGCACAGAGTGAGATGAGACACAGGCACAGAGTGAGATGAGAAACACGCAAAGTGAGAAATGACACACACAAAGAGAGAGATGGGGCAGGCACAGAGTGAGATGAGACACAGGCACAGAGTGAGATAAAACACAGGCACAGAGTGAGATGAGACACAGGCACAGAGTGAGATGAGACACAGGCACAGAGTACCCTTTAAGATAAGAGATGCAAACTGTGAGCAGACACAGGTGACATTATTGAAAAATGTGAAAATATAAATCCTTATTTCACACAGACACTCAGTGTGATCCTTGTAAAAAACTTTTAAAGCCATACATTTTACCATAAAACATTTACCAGAGTGAGATGAGACACACGCAAAGATGAGATGAGACATAGGCACAGAGTGAGATGAGACACAGGCACAGAGTGAGATGAGACACAGGCACAGAGTGAGATGAGACACAGGCACAGAGTGAGATGAGACACACGCAAAGTGAGAAATGACACGCACAAAGAGAGAGATAGGGCAGGCACAAAGTGAGATGACACACAGGCACAGAGTGAGATGAGACGCAGGCACAGAGTGAGATGAGACGCAGGCACAGAGTGAGATGAGGACACAGGCACAGAGTGAGATGAGACACAGGCACAGAGTGAGATGAGACACAGGCACAGAGTACCCTTTAAGCTAAGAGATGCAAACTGTGAGCAGACACAGGTGACATTATTGAAAAATGTGAACATATAAATCCTTATTTCACACAGACACTCAGTGTGATCCTTGTCAAAAATGTTAAAGCCATACATTTTACCATGAAACATTTACCAGAGTGAGTGAGACACACGTAAAGAGAGAAATGACACACACAAAGAGAGAGATGGGGCAGGTACAGAGTGAGATGAGACACAGGTACAGAGTGAGATGAGACACAGGCACAGAGTGAGATGAGACACAGGCACAGAGTGTGATGAGACACACGCAAAGTGAGAAATGACACACACAAAGAGAGAGATGGGGCAGGCACAGAGTGAGATGAGACACAGGCACAGAGTGAGATGAGACACAGGCACAGAGTGAGATGAGACACAGGCACAGAGTACCCTTTAAGCTAAGAAATTCAAACTGTGAGCAGACACAGGTGACATTATTGAAAAATGTGAAAATATAAATCCTTATTTCACACAGACACTCAGTGTGATCCTTGTCAAAAATGATTGAGATAAGACACAGACACAGAGTGAGATGAGACACAAGCACCGAGTAAGATGAGACACAGGCACAGAGTGAGATGAGACACGCAAAGAGAGAAATGTCACACACAAAGATAGAGATGGAGCAGAGACTGAGTGAGATGAGACACAGGCACAGAGTGAGATGAGACACGAAAGAGAGAAATGACACACACAAAGAGAGAGATGGGGCAGGCACAGAGTGAGATGAGACACAGGCACAGAGTGAGATGAGACACAGGCACAGAGTGAGATGAGACACAGGCACGGAGTGAGATGAGACACAGGCACAGAGTGAGATGAGACACAGGCACAGAGTGAGATGAGACACAGGCACAGAGTGAGATGAGACACAGGCACAGAGTGACATGAGACACAGGCACAGAGTATCCTTTAAGCTAAGAGATGCAAACTGTGAGCAAACACACGTGACATTATTGAAAAATGTGAAAATATAAATCCTTATTTCACACAGACAGTCAGTGTGATCCTTGTCAAAAATGTTAAAGCAATACATTTTACTATGAAATATTTACCAGAGTGAGATGAGACACACGCAAAGAGAGAAATTACACACACAAGGAGAGAGATGGGGCAGGCACAGAGTGAGATGAGACACAGGCACAGAGTGAGATGACACACAGGCACAGAGTGAGATGAGACACAGGCACAGAGTGAGATAAGACACACGCAAAGTGAGAAATGACACACACAAAGAGAGAGATGGGGCAGGCACAGAGTGAGATGAGACACAGGCACAGAGTGAGATGAGACACAGCCACAGAGCGAGATGACACACGCAAAGAGAGAAATGACACACACAAAGAGAGAGATGGGGCGGAGACTGAGTGAGATGTGGCACAGGCACAGAGTGAGATGAGACAACCAAACAGAGAAATGACACACACAAAGAGAGAGATGGGGCAGGCACAGAGTGAGATGAGACACAGGCACAGAGTGAGATGAGACACAGGCACAGAGTGAGATGAGACACAGGCACAGAGTGAGATGAGACACAGGCACAGAGTACCCTTTAAGCTAAGAGATGCAAACTGTGAGCAGACACAGGTGACTTTATTGAAAAATGTAAAAATATAAATCCTTATTTCACACAGACACTCAGTGTGATCCTTGTCAAACATGTTAAAGCCATATATTTTACCATGAAACATTTACCAGAGTGAGATGAGACACAGGCACAGAGTGAGATGAGACACACACAAAGTGAGAAATGACACACACAAAGAGAGTGATGGGGCAGGCACAGAGTGAGATGAGACACAGGCACAGAGTGAGATGAGAAACACGCAAAGTGAGAAATGACACACACAAAGAGAGAGATGGGGCAGGCACAGAGTGAGATGAGACACAGGCACAGAGTGAGATGAGACACAGGTACAGAGTGAGATGAGACACAGGTACAGAGTGAGATGAGACACAGGCACAGAGTGAGATGAGACACAGGCACAGAGTGAGATGAGACACAGGCACAGAGTACCCTTTAAGCTAAGAGATGCAAACTGTGAGCAGACACAGGTGACATTATTGAAAAATGTGAAAATATAAATCCTTATTTCACACAGACACTCAGTGTGATCCTTGTGTGGAAAAGTGAATTTTGCCATGTTCTGTGTCCCTACGCGTCATCCAACATATGTTATCTGTGCATGATTAATATGCCTATGTATTCCCCATGTTCGATTAAAGACGCAATTACAGTTGTGTCCACCTCTAGTATGTCAGTTTCCAGTTCTCGTGAATACTACGAATATCAGGCCTATGTAAAGTTACGTTGCCACGTTTCTCAGTGTGCACGTTATTACATTGTAAAGTCCCCGTTTCTAGGCCTCAAAAGGGCCCGGACACCAGATTCAGCTCCTGTCTCCTGAAGCCTCGCTGAGGAGCGATACAGCCCCCACCTGTATCCTCGACCCTTCACTTACTTCCTGCCTCGCAGTGCCCGGCTCAGCCTGGCTCTGCCTCTGAGTCTGCCAAGAGTATGTTATGATTCCAGTTATCAGTTCAGTCCTCCTTCTCTGCATTCCTAAAGCTACTGAACTGCATCAATAGTTTCCGTCATTGTCTAGCCTTTACGTCTCCATGTAAGAGAAATACTGCATTTAATGGTCATTTAATATTCTTCATCACGCACTACATGTAGAATAATGCATGCTCTAGTCTTAGAGTCCGTTAGCCTTTACCCCATAACTTTTGGATTCTATCAACATGTTCTCTAAACATCAGATACTAGATACTGTTTAGGTACATGTCGCCCTGACTCTCCAGACTTCAGTCTCTGCTCCTAGCACAGAGTTCATAGCCCCCAGCTTCTCCTAGTAACACGTCATTGTCAGTTTGCGCGCACCACCAGGTTAGAGGTCCCGGCTCCTTAGGTAGCCCCCTCCATGTCTCCGCCCCATTCATGACATATTCTGTTACGTTTGCATCACATGTCTATGTATACGCCTCTGTTACACCCACTTTCACCCTTATCTTTCGCGACTGCTATTGACCACACCCACTGCTCCGCCTATCCTATGTACTGTAATGCAACTGTTTTAGTATATATGTTCGTGTATTGTTATTAAAAGTTAGCGCGCTCATCCCAGATCCTGTCCCGGCAGCTGTCGGGCTCTGTCATCCTATTCCTGTGCAGGTCGTCCTGTTCCTGTCCTTTATGCTGTATTAAACCTGCAAACTACTACTACCTCGAATCTTGACTCTTATTTATTGAGCTATCTTTTATTAATTTATGCATTCAAAAAAGAGAGGTATTATTTATTTATTTACCACATAATGGCGCCCGAATAGGGACTTGCCCTTTCCCCACGCGCCGGTGAAGCCACGCCGGCCCCCTGACCCTCTGCAGCTGTGACGGAACCATACCGTGCACGTGCAGATATTTCTGCTTCAAGTATCCCTCAGGCCCACGGAGGAGACGGAGGTGGCGGTCCAGCATCCAGACGAGGCGGTGGAGGAACGCGGCGAGTCCCGACCAGAGCCCAAGCCGAGAGTCCAAGGTCCGAGGTATCCGGAGGCCCACCCGTAACAGAAGTCCGAAGTTCGTCCGTCCGGCGTCGAAGCAGTCCAGTCCCGTCCGAGGCCTTCCGTTCTTGCTGCCCGGTGAGTACCGTTGCTGGGGTAGTATCTAGACAGGGTCAATCTAATTGACTCTGGTCCGTGGGTTGGTGGTACACAGACCCACAAACGAAGTGTCCACTTCGGTGGATGCGGGTCCTGACGTGTCTCTGTATGAGACCGGTAAGTTTCGTACTGTTTCAGCAGTGCATCTAGTTTCTGTTCTAGTCAGTTCTGTTTCTCGAGAAAATTCATGTATTCTGTTTCCCGTATTCCAGGTAGTATTCTGTTCGAACTGTTATTCTGAATGTTATTCATGTATTTTAATGTCGTGGTATGAGTGCGAAGTAATTATCGTGTTTATTGTGTATTGTGTTGTGCCCAGATTATAGTTCAGTCATGCCACTCTTTTCAAAACTGCGTCAGTTAAAAACCAGAAAAGGTCTGCTAGAAACAGCAGTTCCTGTCCCGCCTAGGGACAGTCCAGGTCATTTCATGTATCAGAAGCATGGCATAAGCGCCATATTGTATCTAGATTTATGGGTAGAATATACCAAACAGTTAGAAGAAAAGTATAGATGGCCCGTATCGGGTACATGGGATGCCGAGTGCATCATGAGAGTAGAAGAAGCATTATGGAAAAAGAAAGCCAGACAGTCACAGAAAGATGCCATCGAGTTATGGCGCAAAGAATCTCATAAAAGAACCGAAAAAGAAATCAGAAAGTCAGAATTAAGTAGAGAATCCTTAGAACGAGCACAAGAAAAAGAATTAATCGAGATTGGTGAACGAGTTAAAACCGAACAGTCAGACAGACAGAGGCATGCCCTCATTAAGGGTATGTATCCTCTTCTTGCAGAGGGCTTGCCAAAAGCGACCCCGGAGGCATCCAGTAATTTCCCGCCACCATTAGTTCCGACCAAGCTACGTCACAAACCGACCGCAGCTGATATTTTCATTTCGTCCTATTTGGACGACACAGTCCCAGAATATGCAAATCCTGTTCCTGCACCGCCAGTCCCTGTAAATCAGGCACTTCCCGCTCCTCCAGACACCGGAGTACCTGTTACGGTACCCCCGGTCCAGCCCGCCATACAAGTCCAGCCTACATTTCCATTTCCCACTCTGCCAGGACGAAGAGCATCAGTAGACGACTCCAGTTTAGGGGCCGCAGGGGGAGGTACTCCTCAAACCCCGCCGCCACACAAGCGTTTAACGTTAGCCGAATTACATGCACAAGCGTCACAGCGTACGCCCAGGTATCAGTCTGTTGCAGAAATAAGAAAAGCCCTTACCGAATGTGGCTATGATCCAGTCCCAGGCGAGGATAGTATGGTTTTATATTCATTACGCGTGAGAAAGGTGACCGAGTATCTAGTCACCCTACCAGATATGAAAGAAGATCTAGACAGAATATATCGTTTCATCCGTACCGGGAATGATCCAGAAAGTATTAGTGATGTCATGTGCCAAAGAAAAGCTGAAGTCCAGCTCATGCTATTAAAGTTTCTGATTAATTGTTTAATACGAGAACAAGATTATCCGACCAAAGATCCAGTCGAAATGAGAACCCTGACAAGGTGGAGTGATAATATAGCCGAGGGTAAGCACAAGACCATCGGTAGTATAGAGAGTATGTACAAGAAGATTCGTAAAGAAATAATAAGGATACACGAACAACGCAAAGCAGCACAAGTAAGCGAGAAAGAAAATGACTCTTCTACAGAAGAGGTAGAGGACGAGAATCCCGACAGAATAGCGTATGTAGAAAAATCTAGATTTCCAGATCGCCATTTGCGCCTAGAACACAAGTCAATTTTTCATCATCCAGCACCAGAACAAGGTTCTCTAGAACAAGTATTTCAAGCTACCGATCACATTCTGAAATTACGAATCGGTTATAGCGAGTTAAGTACTATGCATGAACAAGAACTAGTCCGATCAGCAGTCCGATGGATTACTGATTCTACCACTTTTCCAGACGAAATAGTGGCACAAATGTTTCTGAAATTGCCCCCAGCCGAGCAACGACTGGCGGGTATGTATATGATCCAGCACCTCATTACACTGTATGAGGGTCAACATTCTGATCCAGGTCCGTTACATGATGTCCTGAACGAGTTACTCCAGTATAAGTGGAAAGGTTTAGGTACCGATTTAATTAGTGTCATTCTAGAACAGCGTCACAAATACAGAACGTTCTTGAACCCGCATTTTGTTCATGTCTCACCCCCAGAAAGTAAACCCTTTTACATAGACAGACAGAATCCGTTACGAGAAGTACATCCAGTTAAGACAGCAGGTGGTGAAATGCAACGAGTGTTTGTTTACACCCCGATTACAAAGATGGAACTCTTAGAGATGAAAAAGTTAATTCCCTGTCATGATAAAGATCCAGCAGGGTTCCACCGAGAATTAAAAGACATGCTCCGTATGGGAGAATACACGTATCCAGATATTATTAAAATGTTAAAAGTCTTGTTGCCCGCAGGGGTATATGAGAAACTCAAAGAAAAAGAATGGGAGGTGGGAGAGAAAAAGATCGATTGGGCAGTTCTAGAAGCCGAAGACAAGGCACGAGTACCAGGTACCGGTCTTGGAGATAAATGCAAAGAATTACCGGAATTATTAATACAAGTTTTACCCAGATTATTGACGACTAGAAAGGAAGACTGGGATGCAATCTCAGCCTGTAAACAGAAACAAGACGAAGATATTAGTGATTATTATTCTAGATTCGAGAAATGTTTTAGCATCAACAGTGGCCTCAAGACAAGTAGTGAGTTATACCCTCATCTTTTTGTTACTAAATTAGTCGAGAATTCAAGTCCACAAATTAAAAACCGAGTTTTGAAAGTCGAAAGTACCTGGCAAGCTAATACCCCGTCCCAGATGTTACAGATGCTTCAATATCACCAGAATAGAATCAGAGAAGAACAAGAACATGAAAGGAAACGTATGAAAGACACGAAAATGAAAGTACTAGTTGCACAATCCGTTCCTCAAGACAGTCAGAAGAGGGGACCAAATCAAGCCAGTCATCCTGCAGCTCCCGTTAAAGGAAACTGCAATTATTGTAAACAGCCAGGTCATTTTATAAACGAGTGTGCAGTTCTGAAACACAACATAGCTACCGGTAAGACAAAAGAAAGACCACGTCCGCCTAGACAAGAACAAGTTTCACAGACTTCTCAGCCACAGAATGCACCTCAGACAGTTACAGCACCGCAGCCTATCGCTGCAACACAGCATGTTACACAGCAGATGTACCAGTATGCACAGTCTGAGTATCCAGAGTATCAGCCATATTCATGAAACAGCCTAGAGAGGGAGGTAGGCTTGCCTCTCATCGAGATACCTGTAGATCAAGAAGGTCCCTATGTTCATAGTCAAGTATTAGGGAAAGACAGAAAGTTTTTGATTGATACAGGGGCAAGTAGGACCACTATTAGTCACGCCGAAGTTCCAGGGGCTCCGCTCTCAGGCTCAAGAAATGTTTCCCTTGGATTTTCAGGAAAACCTATCGTAAATGAAATATCAAAGCCAGTTACTCTAGAAGTAGGTCCATTGTCCCGCACTACTGATCTGTTACTTACTAAGTCATGTCCAGAAAACCTATTAGGCATTAAAACACTGAAAGAGTTAGGTGCAGTTATATGCTGTTCCCCAGAAGGAATACGATTGTTCCTACGTGACTTCAAGGGTCACTATGTATTACGAGATTTTGATCCCAGATTGTCCAAGGTTCCGCAGCATCTATGGGCGCAAGGTCCGACTGATGTTGGCTTTATGCAAATCACACCCCATCGTGTGACTCTCAAGCCAGGTGTAGTCCTGCCACGAATAAGACAGTACAGATTGCCACCAGAGGCTGTAGCAGCCTTATCCAAAATTATTGACGAGCTCATGGCTCAAGGAGTAATTGTAGAAACTGACTCCAATGTATGCAATTCTCCGATCATTCCTGTCATGAAACGTACTGATCCGAATGCACCTCCAGTATATCGATTAGTGATTGATCTCCGAGAACTTAATAAATGTATTATTCCGCAGTACCCAGTTGTCCCAGATATCTCTTCCCTATTGACAGACATTGATTCCGAAGCCTCATTTTTTTCAGTCATAGATCTCAAGAACGCGTTTTTCAGTGTCCCCATTCATCCAGACAGCCAGTTTCTTTTCGGATTTTGTTTAAATGGAAGGAGCTATATGTTTACACGAGCTCCTCAAGGTTTCACAGAAAGTCCTAGTATTTACAGTCAAGCACTTAAGAGGCAACTAGACAACATTCACATGCCAACTGACACTGCCCTGCTCCAGTATGTCGATGATCTACTGATCACAGCCCGTTCTGAACGTGCTTGCGAGCGAGCATCACTTACAGTCCTGTATTTCCTAGCCGAGATGGGACACAAGGTGTCCCCTTCTAAGCTTCAATTCTGTGTCCAGCAAGTGGTCTACTTAGGACACTTACTGTCCAAGAGGGGTAGGCAGTTGACACCAGACCGTATCCAGTTAATAGCGAGTCTTCCTCAGCCAAGGACCCAGAAGGAGGTACGTGCTTTTATCGGCCTTACTTCTTATTGCAGACAATGGATTCCTCAGTATGCATTCCTAGCTAAACCACTGATACAGTTAACGACACAGGAGGCAGCCGTATCGACTGTTCTCCCTTGGACATCTGAACATACACTCAGTTTCAATGAGTTAAAGAAAGCCCTATGTCAAGCTCCAGTTCTAGCAACACCGAACTACAGTAAGTCTTTTACACTTTTCGTCACTGAACGCGAAGGTACAGCATTATCTGTTCTCACACAAGATCAAGCAGGACAATACAAGCCCTGTGCTTATTTTTCTAGCACATTAGATCCGGTGGCCCAGGCTCTGCCTGCGTGCCTCAAGTCAGTTGCAGCCACAGCACTAGCTATCAGACAAAGTGATTCCATAGTATTAGGACATTCCTTGACAGTACAAGTTCCACACTCCGTGGAAGTTCTTTTAAACCGAACACAAACTCAGCACTTGACAATTGCACGTTTAACAGGTTATGAATTGACACTGTTCCAGCCACACATAGAAATCAGACGCTGCAACGTCCTAAATCCTGCTACATTGTTGCCGTCAGTTACTTCGAATTCTGCCACACACGATTGTGTGGAAGTAGTTAATATCATGACAAAGCCAAGACAAGATCTGACAGATATTCCATTACCAGATCCCGACCTGACACTTTATGTGGATGGTTCATGTATGAGAACAAGTACAGGAGAACTAGTAGCCGCGTATGCAGTGACTACCGACACTGAAGTTATTGAAACACACCGTATTGACACTCTGTCTGCTCAAGCAGCGGAGCTAGTTGCTCTGACTCAAGCCTGCATACACGCCAAGAACCTGAAAGTTAATGTTTACACCGATTCACGTTACGCATTTGGAGTTGTACACGACTTCGGAGTGCTCTGGCAAGAGAGAGGTTTCATGACTTCTCATGGAACCAAGATTCAGCATGGTCTCCTTATTCAGGCTCTGTTAGATGCAATACACTTACCGACATCCATTGCTATCATGAAGTGCAAAGCACGTACGAAAGTTACTGACACTATTTCCCAGGGTAATGATCTAGCAGATCGCACAGCCAAGCTTACAACACAGACACCAGACGTTCCAGTAAATAAGACACCGACATACACTCCAGATCCGACTACATGTATGACAGTTAAGGACCCTACTCAAGACGTCATAGATATCCAGTTACATGCTACTCCCGATGAAATCAAGAAATGGTCCGAACAAGGAGGGGTCCAGACAGAGCAGGGATGGTTAACAAAGGGTAGAGCCACATGGTTTCTCCCCGACTCCATGGTTCAAGTCATTATCAATACCGCACATAGTCCAGCACATTTAGGAGAAAAAGCTATGTTAGACAGTATCCAGAACATTTGGTTCAACAAGCATTTACGAGCTGCAGCCAAGCAGAAAGTCCGTACCTGTATGATATGTTGCCAGTTTAATCCAGGTAAAAGTGTCCCGGTGGAACAAGGTGGTTTCCAACCTCCTGACCACCCTTTTGAAGTCCTCCAGATGGATTATATTCAGATGGAGCGATGTCGAGGTTTCAAGTATGTCCTTGTAGTTGTATGCGCTTTGTCCAGGTGGACGGAGGCATATCCAGTTCCAGATTACACAGCCGCGACCACTGCCAAGCAGTTGGTTCGTGAGTTTTTCCCCCGTTACGGACTCCCTAGAGTCGTATATTCTGACAACGGCCAGCCATTCTCATCTGAACTCATGAAGCACGTTTCCCTTTTGTTAGGGTACCAGTGGAAGTTCCATTGTGTACGCCATCCTGAAGCAGCCGGTCTCGTAGAGAGACATAATCAGACTTTGAAAATCCGTATTGCAAAAATTTGTCAAGAGAAAGGTGTGGACTGGCTAGTAGCTCTGCCAGTTGCTCTGTTTTACATGCGCATGGTCGCACATTCCAGATCAGGTCTGTCCCCGTACGAGGTCGTTTTCGGCCGCCCCCCTAACATGTGGGGTACACCTAGACCCCGAAGTATTACCGATGTTTCAAGTAATATGCTGACAGATTACCTAGCTTCCTTGATGTCTGCCCTCAACTCTTGTCGTTCACAGGTTGCTGCCGCATTTCCAGACAATACCGAGGTGGCACCGCATGAAATTGTTCCAGGATCCATGGTCCTAGTGCGTAATTTCGACCGCTCAAGTCCGCTGGAGCCTCGCTGGAAGGAGCCCCGACAGGTCCTCCTCGCCACCCGTACAGCCGTGAAGTTGGAGGGACGCAAAGGCTGGGTGCATCTTTCGCATATTAAACAGTTTTATGGACCGAAACCTGTCTCAAAGAACATTTCCCAGGATTCAAAGGACTGCCAAAGTACTATCCTGAAGGACTGTCCCGCAAAGAACAATGTTACTGAACCCCCCCTGTTAGAGAAAACTCCGCAACAGGAGTATAAACTCAAGTTAAGGTCTAGTAAAATAAGTCAGCCAGTTTGATTGTCTAAGTCCTCCCCTAGGTGAAACGGTTAAACCGGTTTCTGACATGTATAAAATAGACCCCCATAGTGAGAGAGTTAGTCAAAACTCAATCCGATGTATCGTTTTTCTATGTTTCATATTATTTCTCAGTATTATGATTTCCTGCACCAGTTATGCATTTTACCTGTATTTCCCAGTTTCTCATGTAAATAAGTCTTCTAATGCTACAGTAGAGCACACGTTTAGTGATCTACCTCCTCATGAACTCTCTTACCGTCTCGCTATGCGTAATAACTCATTTATCCGCATGTTACATTATTCACACCAGACCAGCAATGCTACTAATTGTTGGGTGTGTGGTCGACTCCCCCCTTTCCAGACACCGAAGGGAGTTCTGCCACTCTTTCCTTATCCATTTTCACATAATGGTTCGTGTGGAGCATGGTCCACGTTAACGTCATCCTCAACAGATATGTCTTTTCTTAACAGTACATGTTTCCCAGACAAGCAAGGTCTTCCCCACAGAACAGGGTTAGATCTAGAAAATGAAGTTTACAATTTAGGTAATTATTCTTCGAATTTCATGGTCCTGAATGTTCAGTCTGATTCCACTCCAGACTTACCTGCTATTTCAGTACTACCAGTCAAAGGCGAATTATGTGTCCGAAATTATGGTTCCGTACATGTAGGACATAGTGATTGTACTACTATTATCAAGTATGGTGACAGTAGGAAATCTATTTTCAAGGCTTCACGTCATTCTTATTTTATTTGTGGTCAAACTGCATATGTTCGTCTGCCCCTCGATTGGGAGGGAACCTGTTACATTGCCTTCCTACTGCCACCTGTTTTCCTAGCTCCATCTGATTATCACAGAAACACACATCTAGTACACCTTAGACATAGAAGGGAGTCCCCCATTGTCGATTATACTGAAACTGCTCTAGAACAGTATACAGATTTCAATAGAGGTTTATTTTTCTTTATAGGACCTATCCAGAATAGTAAGCTAATTCGTAGGTTAACAAGAACCCTTGAAGCTGTAGTAAATGAGACTGCCTCTGCTCTAGGTAACCTAACCGAAGAGCAATCTGCTATGAGATTTGTCGTTTTACAGAATCGTCTCGTCCTTGACGTCATATTGGCCGATAGGGGCGGGGCCTGTAGAGTCATCGGATCTAGTTGCTGCATTTTCATTCCAAATAACGCGCCGTCTGTTTATTCAGCTATAACCAGACTTCATAAAATTGCCCATCTGTTACACCAAGATCCAGGCACCTGGACATGGTCCGGTTGGTTCTGGAATATAATTTCCGCCTGGGGATGGAAAGTCTTGTCCTTTCTAGGTATTGCAGTAGCGATCATATTCAGCTGCTGCCTCTGTATACAATGTGGCCCTGCGATTTGCGGCATTTGTGCTACCTCTTGTATTCTTAGTCCCAAGCCCCGTTCTAAATCCCGTTCCAGGATAATTCGAGACGAGCAAATGATACTGTATGAAATGATAGATGGTATCATGAATATTGATGTTTCCTGATGGAAACGTAGTGACAAGGAGGGAATGTGGAAAAGTAAATTTTGCCATGTTCTGTGTCCCTACGCGTCATCCAACATATGTTATCTGTGCATGATTAATATGCCTATGTATTCCCCATGTTCGATTAAAGACGCAATTACAGTTGTGTCCACCTCTAGTATGTCAGTTTCCAGTTCTCGTGAATACTACGAATATCAGGCCTATGTAAAGTTACGTTGCCACGTTTCTCAGTGTGCACGTTATTACATTGTAAAGTCCCCGTTTCTAGGCCTCAAAAGGGCCCGGACACCAGATTCAGCTCCTGTCTCCTGAAGCCTCGCTGAGGAGCGATACAGCCCCCACCTGTATCCTCGACCCTTCACTTACTTCCTGCCTCGCAGTGCCCGGCTCAGCCTGGCTCTGCCTCTGAGTCTGCCAAGAGTATGTTATGATTCCAGTTATCAGTTCAGTCCTCCTTCTCTGCATTCCTAAAGCTACTGAACTGCATCAATAGTTTCCGTCATTGTCTAGCCTTTACGTCTCCATGTAAGAGAAATACTGCATTTAATGGTCATTTAATATTCTTCATCACGCACTACATGTAGAATAATGCATGCTCTAGTCTTAGAGTCCGTTAGCCTTTACCCCATAACTTTTGGATTCTATCAACATGTTCTCTAAACATCAGATACTAGATACTGTTTAGGTACATGTCGCCCTGACTCTCCAGACTTCAGTCTCTGCTCCTAGCACAGAGTTCATAGCCCCCAGCTTCTCCTAGTAACACGTCATTGTCAGTTTGCGCGCACCACCAGGTTAGAGGTCCCGGCTCCTTAGGTAGCCCCCTCCATGTCTCCGCCCCATTCATGACATATTCTGTTACGTTTGCATCACATGTCTATGTATACGCCTCTGTTACACCCACTTTCACCCTTATCTTTCGCGACTGCTATTGACCACACCCACTGCTCCGCCTATCCTATGTACTGTAATGCAACTGTTTTAGTATATATGTTCGTGTATTGTTATTAAAAGTTAGCGCGCTCATCCCAAATCCTGTCCCGGCAGCTGTCGGGCTCTGTCATCCTATTCCTGTGCAGGTCGTCCTGTTCCTGTCCTTTATGCTGTATTAAACCTGCAAACTCCTACTACCTCGAATCTTGACTCTTATTTATTGAGCTATCTTTTATTAATTTATGCATTCAAAAAAGAGAGGTATTATTTATTTATTTACCACACTTGTCAAAAATGAGTGAGATAAGACACAGACACAGAGTGAGATGAGACACAGGCACTGAGTAAGATGAGACACAGGCACAGAGTGAGATGAGACACACTAAGAGAGAAATGTCACACACAAAGATAGAGATGGAGCAGAGACTGAGTGAGATGAGACACAGGCACAGAGTGAGATGAGACACGAAAGAGAGAAATGACACACACAAAGAGAGAGATGGGGCAGGCACAGAGTGAGATGAGACACAGGCACAGAGTGAGATGAGACACAGGCACGGAGTGAGATGAGACACAGGCACGGAGTGAGATGAGACACAGGCACAGAGTGAGATGAGACACAGGCACAGAGTGAGATGAGACACAGGCACAGAGTGAGATGAGACACAGGAACAGAGTGACATGAGACACAGGCACAGAGTATCCTTTAAGCTAAGAGATGCAAACTGTGAGCAAACACACGTGACATTATTGAAAAATGTGAAAATATAAATCCTTATTTCACACAGACAGTCAGTGTGATCCTTGTCAAAAATGTTAAAGCAATACATTTTACTATGAAATATTTACCAGAGTGAGATGAGACACACGCAAAGAGAGAAATTACACACACAAGGAGAGAGATGGGGCAGGCACAGAGTGAGATGAGACACAGGCACAGTGTGAGATGACACACAGGCACAGAGTGAGATGAGACACAGGCACAGAGTGAGATAAGACACACGCAAAGTGAGAAATGACACACACAAAGAGAGAGATGGGGCAGGCACAGAGTGAGATGAGACACAGGCACAGAGTGAGATGAGACACAGGCACAGAGCGAGATGACACACGCAAAGAGAGAAATGACACACACAAAGAGAGAGATGGGGCGGAGACTGAGTGAGATGTGGCACAGGCACAGCGTGAGATGAGACAACCAAACAGAGAAATGACACACACAAAGAGAGAGATGGGGCAGGCACAGAGTGAGATGAGACACAGGCACAGAGTGAGATGAGACACAGGCACAGAGTGAGATGAGACACAGGCACAGAGTGAGATGAGACACAGGCACAGAGTGAGATGAGACACACGCAAAGTGAGAAATGACACGCACAAAGAGAGAGATAGGGCAGGCACAAAGTGAGATGACACACAGGCACAGAGTGAGATGAGACGCAGGCACAGAGTGAGATGAGACGCAGGCACGGAGTGAGATGAGACATAGGCACAGAGTGAAATGAGACACAGGCACAGAGTGAGATGAGACACTCAAAGAGAGAAATGACACACACAAAGAGAGAGATGGGGCAGGCACACAGTGAGATGAGACACAGGCACAGAGTGAGATGAGACACAGGCACAGAGTGAGATGAGACACAGGCACAGAGTGAGATGAGACACAGGCACAGAGTATCCTTTAAGCTAAGAGATGCAAACTGTGAGCAGACACAGGTGACATTATTGAAAAATGTGAAAATATAAATCCTTATTTCACACAGACAGTCAGTGTGATCCTTGTCAAAAAATGTTAAAGCCATACATTTTACCATGAAACATTTATCAGAGTGAGATGAGACACACGCAAAGAGAGAAATTACACACACAAGGAGAGAGATGGCGCAGGCACAGAGTGAGATGAGACACAGGCACAGAGTGAGATGAGACACAGGCACAGAGTGAGATGAGACACAGGCACAGAGTGAGATGAGACACACGCAAAGTGAGAAATGACACACACAAAGAGAGAGATGGGGCAGGCACAGAGTGAGATGAGACACAGGCACAGAGTGAGATGAGACACAGGCACAGAGCGAGATGACACACGCAAAGAGAGGAATGACACACACAAAGAGAGAGATGGGGCAGGCACAGAGTGAGATGAGACACAGGCACAGAGTGAGATGAGACAACCAAACATAGAAATGACACACACAAAGAGAGAGATGGGGCAGGCACAGAGTGAGATGAGACATAGGCACAGAGTGAGATGAGACACAGGCACAGAGTGAGATGAGACACAGGCACAGAGTGAGATGAGACACAGGCACAGAGTGAGATGAGACACACGCAAAGTGAGAAATGACACGCACAAAGAGAGAGATAGGGCAGGCACAAAGTGAGATGACACACAGGCACAGAGTGAGATGAGACGCAGGCACAGAGTGAGATGAGACGCAGGCACAGAGTGAGATGAGGACACAGGCACAGAGTGAGATGAGACACAGGCACAGAGTGAGATGAGACACAGGCACAGAGTACCCTTTAAGCTAAGAGATGCAAACTGTGAGCAGACACAGGTGACATTATTGAAAAATGTGAACATATAAATCCTTATTTCACACAACCACTCAGTGTGATCCTTGTCAAAAATGTTAAAGCCATACATTTTACCATGAAACATTTACCAGAGTGAGTTGAGACACACGTAAAGAGAGAAATGACACACACAAAGAGAGAGATGGGGCAGGTACAGAGTGAGATGAGACACAGGTACAGAGTGAGATGAGACACAGGCACAGAGTGAGATGAGACACAGGCACAGAGTGTGATGAGACACACGCAAAGTGAGAAATGACACACACAAAGAGAGAGATGGGGCAGGCACAGAGTGAGATGAGACACAGGCACAGAGTGAGATGAGACACAGGCACAGAGTGAGATGAGACACAGGCACAGAGTACCCTTTAAGCTAAGAGATGCAAACTGTGAGCAGACACAGGTGACATTATTGAAAAATGTGAAAATATAAATCCTTATTTCACACAGACACTCAGTGTAATCCTTGTCAGAAATGAGTGAGATAAGACACAGACACAGAGTGAGAGGAGACACAGGCACCGAGTAAGATGAGACACAGGCACAGAGTGAGATGAGACACGCAAAGAGAGAAATGACACACACAAAGAGAGAGATGGAGCAGAGACTGAGTGAGATGAGACACAGGCACAGAGTGAGATGAGACACGAAAGAGAGAAATGACACACACAAAGAGAGAGATGGGGCAGGCACAGAGTGAGATGAGACACAGGCACGGAGTGAGATGAGACACAGGCACGGAGTGAGATGAGACATAGGCACAGAGTGAAATGAGACACAGGCACAGAGTGAGATGAGACACTCAAAGAGAGAAATGACACACACAAAGAGAGAGATGGGGCAGGCACACAGTGAGATGAGACACAGGCACAGAGTGAGATGAGACACAGGCACAGAGTGAGATGAGACACAGGCACAGAGTATCCTTTAAGCTAAGAGATGCAAACTGTGAGCAGACACAGATGACATTATTGAAAAATGTGAAAATATAAATCCTTATTTCACACAGACAGTCAGTGTGATCCTTGTCAAAAAATGTTAAAGCCATACATTTTACCATGAAACATTTATCAGAGTGAGATGAGACACACGCAAAGAGAGAAATTACACACACAAGGAGAGAGATGGGGCAGGCACAGAGTGAGATGAGACACAGGCACAGAGTGAGATGAGACACAGGCACAGAGTGAGATGAGACACAGGCACAGAGTGAGATGAGACACACGCAAAGTGAGAAATGACACACACAAAGAGAGAGATGGGGCAGGCACAGAGTGAGATGAGACACAGGCACAGAGTGAGATGAGACACAGGCACAGAGCGAGATGACACACGCAAAGAGAGGAATGACACACACAAAGAGAGAGATGGGGCAGGCACAGAGTGAGATGAGACACAGGCACAGAGTGAGATGAGACAACCAAACATAGAAATGACACACACAAAGAGAGAGATGGGGCAGGCACAGAGTGAGATGAGACATAGGCACAGAGTGAGATGAGACACAGGCACAGAGTGAGATGAGACACAGGCACAGAGTGAGATGAGACACAGGCACAGAGTGAGATGAGACACACGCAAAGTGAGAAATGACACGCACAAAGAGAGAGATAGGGCAGGCACAAAGTGAGATGACACACAGGCACAGAGTGAGATGAGACGCAGGCACAGAGTGAGATGAGACGCAGGCACAGAGTGAGATGAGGACACAGGCACAGAGTGAGATGAGACACAGGCACAGAGTGAGATGAGACACAGGCACAGAGTACCCTTTAAGCTAAGAGATGCAAACTGTGAGCAGACACAGGTGACATTATTGAAAAATGTGAACATATAAATCCTTATTTCACACAGACACTCAGTGTGATCCTTGTCAAAAATGTTAAAGCCATACATTTTACCATGAAACATTTACCAGAGTGAGTTGAGACACACGTAAAGAGAGAAATGACACACACAAAGAGAGAGATGGGGCAGGTACAGAGTGAGATGAGACACAGGTACAGAGTGAGATGAGACACAGGCACAGAGTGAGATGAGACACAGGCACAGAGTGTGATGAGACACACGCAAAGTGAGAAATGACACACACAAAGAGAGAGATGGGGCAGGCACAGAGTGAGATGAGACACAGAGTGAAATGAGACACAGGCACAGAGTGAGATGAGACACAGGCACAGAGTACCCTTTAAGCTAAGAGATGCAAACTGTGAGCAGACACAGGTGACATTATTGAAAAATGTGAAAATATAAATCCTTATTTCACACAGACACTCAGTGTAATCCTTGTCAGAAATGAGTGAGATAAGACACAGACACAGAGTGAGAGGAGACACAGGCACCGAGTAAGATGAGACACAGGCACAGAGTGAGATGAGACACGCAAAGAGAGAAATGACACACACAAAGAGAGAGATGGAGCAGAGACTGAGTGAGATGAGGTACAGGCACAGAGTGAGATGAGACACGAAAGAGAGAAATGACACACACAAAGAGAGAGATGGGGCAGGCACAGAGTGAGATGAGACACAGGCACAGAGTGAGATGAGACACAGGCACAGAGTGAGATGAGACACAGGCACGGAGTGAGATGAGACACAGGCACAGAGTGAGATGAGACACAGGCACAGAGTGAGATGAGACACAGGCACAGAGTGAGATGAGACACAGGCACAGAGTGAGATGAGACACAGGCACAGAGTATCCTTTAAGCTAAGAGATGCAAACTGTGAGCAAACACACGTGACATTATTGAAAAATGTGAAAATATAAATCCTTATTTGACACAGACAGTCAGTGTGATCCTTGTCAAAACTGTTAAAGCAATACATTTTACTATGAAATATTTACCAGAGTGAGATGAGACACACGCAAAGAGAGAAATTACACACACAAGGAGAGAGATGGGGCAGGCACAGAGTGAGATGAGACACAGGCACAGAGTGAGATGAGACACAGGCACAGAGTGAGATGAGACACACGCAAAGTGAGAAATGACACACACAAAGAGAGAGATGGGGCAGGCACAGAGTGAGATGAGACACAGGCACAGAGTGAGATGAGACACAGGCACAGAGCGAGATGACACACGCAAAGAGAGGAATGACACACACAAAGAGAGAGATGGGGCAGGCACAGAGTGAGATGAGACACAGGCACAGAGTGAGATGAGACAACCAAACATAGAAATGACACACACAAAGAGAGAGATGGGGCAGGCACAGAGTGAGATGAGACATAGGCACAGAGTGAGATGAGACACAGGCACAGAGTGAGATGAGACACAGGCACAGAGTGAGATGAGACACAGGCACAGAGTGAGATGAGACACACGCAAAGTGAGAAATGACACGCACAAAGAGAGAGATAGGGCAGGCACAAAGTGAGATGACACACAGGCACAGAGTGAGATGAGACGCAGGCACAGAGTGAGATGAGACGCAGGCACAGAGTGAGATGAGGACACAGGCACAGAGTGAGATGAGACACAGGCACAGAGTGAGATGAGACACAGGCACAGAGTACCCTTTAAGCTAAGAGATGCAAACTGTGAGCAGACACAGGTGACATTATTGAAAAATGTGAACATATAAATCCTTATTTCACACAGACACTCAGTGTGATCCTTGTCAAAAATGTTAAAGCCATACATTTTACCATGAAACATTTACCAGAGTGAGTTGAGACACACGTAAAGAGAGAAATGACACACACAAAGAGAGAGATGGGGCAGGTACAGAGTGAGATGAGACACAGGTACAGAGTGAGATGAGACACAGGCACAGAGTGAGATGAGACACAGGCACAGAGTGTGATGAGACACACGCAAAGTGAGAAATGACACACACAAAGAGAGAGATGGGGCAGGCACAGAGTGAGATGAGACACAGGCACAGAGTGAGATGAGACACAGGCACAGAGTGAGATGAGACACAGGCACAGAGTACCCTTTAAGCTAAGAGATGCAAACTGTGAGCAGACACAGGTGACATTATTGAAAAATGTGAAAATATAAATCCTTATTTCACACAGACACTCAGTGTAATCCTTGTCAAAAATGAGTGAGATAAGACACAGACACAGAGTGAGAGGAGACACAGGCACCGAGTAAGATGAGACACAGGCAAAGAGTGAGATGAGACACGCAAAGAGAGAAATGACACACACAAAGAGAGAGATGGAGCAGAGACTGAGTGAGATGAGACACAGGCACAGAGTGAGATGAGACACGAAAGAGAGAAATGACACACACAAAGAGAGAGATGGGGCAGGCACAGAGTGAGATGAGACACAGGCACAGAGTGAGATGAGACACAGGCACGGAGTGAGATGAGACACAGGCACGGAGTGAGATGAGACATAGGCACAGAGTGAAATGAGACACAGGCACAGAGTGAGATGAGACACTCAAAGAGAGAAATGACACACACAAAGAGAGAGATGGGGCAGGCACACAGTGAGATGAGACACAGGCACAGAGTGAGATGAGACACAGGCACAGAGTGAGATGAGACACAGGCACAGAGTGAGATGAGACACAGGCACAGAGTATCCTTTAAGCTAAGAGATGCAAACTGTGAGCAGACACAGGTGACATTATTGAAAAATGTGAAAATATAAATCCTTATTTCACACAGACAGTCAGTGTGATCCTTGTCAAAAAATGTTAAAGCCATACATTTTACCATGAAACATTTATCAGAGTGAGATGAGACACACGCAAAGAGAGAAATTACACACACAAGGAGAGAGATGGGGCAGGCACAGAGTGAGATGAGACACAGGCACAGAGTGAGATGAGACACAGGCACAGAGTGAGATGAGACACAGGCACAGAGTGAGATGAGACACACGCAAAGTGAGAAATGACACACACAAAGAGAGAGATGGGGCAGGCACAGAGTGAGATGAGACACAGGCACAGAGTGAGATGAGACACAGGCACAGAGCGAGATGACACACCCAAAGAGAGGAATGACACACACAAAGAGAGAGATGGGGCAGGCACAGAGTGAGATGAGACACAGGCACAGAGTGAGATGAGACAACCAAACATAGAAATGACACACACAAAGAGAGAGATGGGGCAGGCACAGAGTGAGATGAGACATAGGCACAGAGTGAGATGAGACACAGGCACAGAGTGAGATGAGACACAGGCACAGAGTGAGATGAGACACAGGCACAGAGTGAGATGAGACACACGCAAAGTGAGAAATGACACGCACAAAGAGAGAGATAGGGCAGGCACAAAGTGAGATGACACACAGGCACAGAGTGAGATGAGACGCAGGCACAGAGTGAGATGAGACGCAGGCACAGAGTGAGATGAGGACACAGGCACAGAGTGAGATGAGACACAGGCACAGAGTGAGATGAGACACAGGCACAGAGTACCCTTTAAGCTAAGAGATGCAAACTGTGAGCAGACACAGGTGACATTATTGAAAAATGTGAACATATAAATCCTTATTTCACACAGACACTCAGTGTGATCCTTGTCAAAAATGTTAAAGCCATACATTTTACCATGAAACATTTACCAGAGTGAGTTGAGACACACGTAAAGAGAGAAATGACACACACAAAGAGAGAGATGGGGCAGGTACAGAGTGAGATGAGACACAGGTACAGAGTGAGATGAGACACAGGCACAGAGTGAGATGAGACACAGGCACAGAGTGTGATGAGACACACGCAAAGTGAGAAATGACACACACAAAGAGAGAGATGGGGCAGGCACAGAGTGAGATGAGACACAGGCACAGAGTGAGATGAGACACAGGCACAGAGTGAGATGAGACACAGGCACAGAGTACCCTTTAAGCTAAGAGATGCAAACTGTGAGCAGACACAGGTGACATTATTGAAAAATGTGAAAACATAAATCCTTATTTCACACAGACACTCAGTGTAATCCTTGTCAGAAATGAGTGAGATAAGACACAGACACAGAGTGAGAGGAGACACAGGCACCGAGTAAGATGAGACACAGGCACAGAGTGAGATGAGACACGCAAAGAGAGAAATGACACACACAAAGAGAGAGATGGAGCAGAGACTGAGTGAGATGAGACACAGGCACAGAGTGAGATGAGACACGAAAGAGAGAAATGACACACACAAAGAGAGAGATGGGGCAGGCACAGAGTGAGATGAGACACAGGCACGGAGTGAGATGAGACACAGGCACGGAGTGAGATGAGACATAGGCACAGAGTGAAATGAGACACAGGCACAGAGTGAGATGAGACACTCAAAGAGAGAAATGACACACACAAAGAGAGAGATGGGGCAGGCACACAGTGAGATGAGACACAGGCACAGAGTGAGATGAGACACAGGCACAGAGTGAGATGAGACACAGGCACAGAGTGAGATGAGACACAGGCACAGAGTATCCTTTAAGCTAAGAGATGCAAACTGTGAGCAGACACAGATGACATTATTGAAAAATGTGAAAATATAAATCCTTATTTCACACAGACAGTCAGTGTGATCCTTGTCAAAAAATGTTAAAGCCATACATTTTACCATGAAACATTTATCAGAGTGAGATGAGACACACGCAAAGAGAGAAATTACACACACAAGGAGAGAGATGGGGCAGGCACAGAGTGAGATGAGACACAGGCACAGAGTGAGATGAGACACAGGCACAGAGTGAGATGAGACACAGGCACAGAGTGAGATGAGACACACGCAAAGTGAGAAATGACACACACAAAGAGAGAGATGGGGCAGGCACAGAGTGAGATGAGACACAGGCACAGAGTGAGATGAGACACAGGCACAGAGCGAGATGACACACGCAAAGAGAGGAATGACACACACAAAGAGAGAGATGGGGCAGGCACAGAGTGAGATGAGACACAGGCACAGAGTGAGATGAGACAACCAAACATAGAAATGACACACACAAAGAGAGAGGTGGGGCAGGCACAGAGTGAGATGAGACATAGGCACAGAGTGAGATGAGACACAGGCACAGAGTGAGATGAGACACAGGCACAGAGTGAGATGAGACACAGGCACAGAGTGAGATGAGACACACGCAAAGTGAGAAATGACACGCACAAAGAGAGAGATAGGGCAGGCACAAAGTGAGATGACACACAGGCACAGAGTGAGATGAGACGCAGGCACAGAGTGAGATGAGACGCAGGCACAGAGTGAGATGAGGACACAGGCACAGAGTGAGATGAGACACAGGCACAGAGTGAGATGAGACACAGGCACAGAGTACCCTTTAAGCTAAGAGATGCAAACTGTGAGCAGACACAGGTGACATTATTGAAAAATGTGAACATATAAATCCTTATTTCACACAGACACTCAGTGTGATCCTTGTCAAAAATGTTAAAGCCATACATTTTACCATGAAACATTTACCAGAGTGAGTTGAGACACACGTAAAGAGAGAAATGACACACACAAAGAGAGAGATGGGGCAGGTACAGAGTGAGATGAGACACAGGTACAGAGTGAGATGAGACACAGGCACAGAGTGAGATGAGACACAGGCACAGAGTGTGATGAGACACACGCAAAGTGAGAAATGACACACACAAAGTGAGAGATGGGGCAGGCACAGAGTGAGATGAGACACAGAGTGAGATGAGACACAGGCACAGAGTGAGATGAGACACAGGCACAGAGTACCCTTTAAGCTAAGAGATGCAAACTGTGAGCAGACACAGGTGACATTATTGAAAAATGTGAAAATATAAATCCTTATTTCACACAGACACTCAGTGTAATCCTTGTCAGAAATGAGTGAGATAAGACACAGACACAGAGTGAGAGGAGACACAGGCACCGAGTAAGATGAGACACAGGCACAGAGTGAGATGAGACACGCAAAGAGAGAAATGACACACACAAAGAGAGAGATGGAGCAGAGACTGAGTGAGATGAGACACAGGCACAGAGTGAGATGAGACACGAAAGAGAGAAATGACACACACAAAGAGAGAGATGGGGCAGGCACAGAGTGAGATGAGACACAGGCACAGAGTGAGATGAGACACAGGCACAGAGTGAGATGAGACACAGGCACGGAGTGAGATGAGACACAGGCACAGAGTGAGATGAGACACAGGCACAGAGTGAGATGAGACACAGGCACAGAGTGAGATGAGACACAGGCACAGAGTGAGATGAGACACAGGCACAGAGTATCCTTTAAGCTAAGAGATGCAAACTGTGAGCAAACACACGTGACATTATTGAAAAATGTGAAAATATAAATCCTTATTTGACACAGACAGTCAGTGTAATCCTTGTCAAAAATGTTAAAGCAATACATTTTACTATGAAATATTTACCAGAGTGAGATGAGACACACGCAAAGAGAGAAATTACACACACAAGGAGAGAGATGGGGCAGGCACAGAGTGAGATGAGACACAGGCACAGAGTGAGATGACACACAGGCACAGAGTGAGATGAGACACAGGCACAGAGTGAGATAAGACACACGCAAAGTGAGAAATGACACACACAAAGAGAGAGATGGGGCAGGCACAGAGTGAGATGAGACACAGGCACAGAGTGAGATGAGACACAGGCACAGAGCGAGATGACACACGCAAAGAGAGAAATGACACACACAAAGAGAGAGATGGGGCAGAGACTGAGTGAGATGTGGCACAGGCACAGAGTGAGATGAGACAACCAAACAGAGAAATGACACACACAAAGAGAGAGATGGGGCAGGCACAGAGTGAGATGAGACACAGGCACAGAGTGAGATGAGACACAGGCACAGAGTGAGATGAGACACAGGCACAGAGTGAGATGAGACACAGGCACAGAGTACCCTTTAAGCTAAGAGATGCAAACTGTGAGCAGACACAGGTGACTTTATTGAAAAATGTGAAAATATAAATCCTTATTTCACACAGACACTCAGTGTGATCCTTGTCAAACATGTTAAAGCCATATATTTTACCATGAAACATTTACCAGACTGAGATGAGACACACACAAAGTGAGAAAGGACACACACAAAGAGAGTGATGGGGCAGGCACAGAGTGAGATGAGACACAGGCACAGAGTGAGATGAGACACAGGCACAGAGTGTGATGAGACACACGCAAAGTGAGAAATGACACACACAAAGAGAGTGATGGGGCAGGCACAGAGTGAGATGAGACACAGGCACAGAGTGAGATGAGACACAGGCACAGAGTGAGATGAGACACAGGCACAGAGTGAGATGAGACACAGGCACAGAGTGAGATGAGACACAGGCACAGAGTACCCTTTAAGCTAAGAGATGCAAACTGTGAGCAGACACAGGTGACATTATTGAAAAATGTGAAAATATAAATCCTTATTTCACACAGACACTCAGTGTGATCCTTGTCAAAAATGAGTGAGATAAGACACAGACACAGAGTGAGATGAGACACAGGCACCGAGTAAGATGAGACACAGGCACAGAGTGAGATGAGACACACTAAGAGAGAAATTACACACACAAAGAGAGAGATGGGGCAGGTACAGAGTGAGATGAGGTACAGGCACAGAGTGAGATGAGACACAGGCACAGAGTGAGATGAGACACAGGCATGGAGTGAGATGAGACACAGGCACAGAGTGAGATGAGACACACGCAAAGAGAAATGACACACACAAAGAGAGAGATGGGGCAGGCACAGAGTGAGATGAGACACAGGCACAGAGTGAGATGAGACACAGGCACAGAGTGAGATGAGACACAGGCACAGAGTGAGATGAGACACAGGCACAGAGTACCCTTTAAGCTAAGAGATGCAAACTGTGAGCAGACACAGGTGACAATATTGAAAAATGTGAAAATATAAATCCTTATTTCACACAGACACTCAGTGTGATCCTTGAAAAAATGTTAGAGCCATACATTTTACCATGAAACATTTACCAGAGTGAGATGAGACACACGCAAAGAGAGAAATGACACACACAAAGAGAGAGATGGGGCAGGCACAGAGTGAGATGAGACACAGGCACAGAGTGAGATGAGACACAGGCACAGAGGGAGATGAGACACACGCAAAGTGAGAAATGACACACACAAAGAGAGAGATGGGGCAGGGACAGAGTGAGATGAGACACAGGCACAACGTGAGATGAGACACAGGCACAGAGTGAGATGAGACACAAGCACAGAGTACCCTTTAAGCTAAGAGATGCAAACTGTGAGCAGACACAGGTGACATTATTGAAAAATGTGAAAATATAAATCCTTATTTCACACAGACACTCAGTGTGATCCTTGTAAAAAAATTTAAAGCCATACATTTTACCATAAAACATTTACCAGAGTGAGATGAGACACACGCAAAGAGAGAAATGACACACACAAAGAGAGAGATGGGGCAGGCACAGAGTGAGATGAGACACAGGCACAGAGTGAGATGAGACACAGGCACAGAGTGAGATGAGACACATGCACAGAGTGAGATTAGACACACGCAAAGTGAGAAATGACACACACAAAGAGAGAGATAGGGCAGGCACAGAGTGAGATGAGACACAGGCACAGAGTGAGATGAGACGCAGGCACAGAGTGAGATGAGACGCAGGCACAGAGTGAGATGAGACATAGGTACAGAGGGAGATGAGACACACGCAAAGTGAGAAATGACACACACAAAGAGAGAGATGGGGCAGGCACAGAGTGAGATGAGACACAGGCACAGAGTGAGATGAGACACAGGCACAGAGTGAGATGAGACACAGGCACAGAGTACCCTTTAAGCTAAGAGATGGAAACTGTGAGCAGACACAGGTGACATTATTGAAAAATGTGAAAATATAAATCCTTATTTTACACAGACACTCAGTGTGATCCTTGTCAAAAATGTTAAAGCCATACATTTTACCATAAAACATTTAGCAGAGTGAGATGAGACACACGCAAAGTGAGAAATGTCACACACAAAGAGAGACATGGGGCAGGCACAGAGTCAGATGAGACACAGGCACAGAGTCAGATGAGACACACGCACTGAGTGAGATGAGACACACGCAAAGTGAGAAATGACACACACAAAGAGAGAGATGGGGCAGGCAGAGAGTGAGATGAGACACAGGCACAGAGTGAGATGAGACACAGGCACAAAGTGAGATGAGACACAGGCACAGAGTGAGATGAGACACAAGCACAGAGTACCCTTTAAGCTAAGAGATGCAAACTGTGAGCAGACACAGGTGACATTATTGAAAAATGTGAAAATATAAATCCTTATTTCACACAGACACTCAGTGTGATCCTTGTCAAAAATGTTAAAGCCATACATTTTACCATAAAACAGTTACCAGAGTGAGATGAGACACACGCAAAGAGAGAAATGACACACACAAAGAGAGAGATGGGGCAGGCACAGAGTGAGATGAGACACAGGCACAGAGTGAGATGAGACACAGGCACAGAGTGAGATGAGACACAGGCACAGAGTGAGATGAGAAACACGCAAAGTGAGAAATGACACACACAAAGAGAGAGATGGGGCAGGCACAGAGTGAGATGAGACACAGGCACAGAGTGAGATAAAACACAGGCACAGAGTGAGATGAGACACAGGCACAGAGTGAGATGAGACACAGGCACAGAGTACCCTTTAAGCTAAGAGATGCAAACTGTGAGCAGACACAGGTGACATTATTGAAAAATGTGAAAATATAAATCCTTATTTCACACAGACACTCAGTGTGATCCTTGTAAAAAACTTTTAAAGCCATACATTTTACCATAAAACATTTACCAGAGTGAGATGAGACACACGCAAAGAGAGAAATGACACACACAAAGAGAGAGATGGGGCAGGCACAGAGTGAGATGAGACATAGGCACAGAGTGAGATGAGACACAGGCACAGAGTGAGATGAGACACAGGCACAGAGTGAGATGAGACACAGGCACAGAGTGAGATGAGACACACGCAAAGTGAGAAATGACACGCACAAAGAGAGAGATAGGGCAGGCACAAAGTGAGATGACACACAGGCACAGAGTGAGATGAGACGCAGGCACAGAGTGAGATGAGACGCAGGCACAGAGTGAGATGAGGACACAGGCACAGAGTGAGATGAGACACAGGCACAGAGTGAGATGAGACATAGGCACAGAGTACCCTTTAAGCTAAGAGATGCAAACTGTGAGCAGACACAGGTGACATTATTCAAAAATGTGAACATATAAATCCTTATTTCACACAGACACTCAGTGTGATCCTTGTCAAAAATGTTAAAGCCATACATTTTACCATGAAACATTTACCAGAGTGAGTTGAGACACACGTAAAGAGAGAAATGACACACACAAAGAGAGAGATGGGGCAGGTACAGAGTGAGATGAGACACAGGTGCAGAGTGAGATGAGACACAGGCACAGAGTGAGATGAGACACAGGCACAGAGTGTGATGAGACACACGCAAAGTGAGAAATGACACACACAAAGAGAGAGATGGGGCAGGCACAGAGTGAGATGAGACACAGGCACAGAGTGAGATGAGACACAGGCACAGAGTGAGATGAGACACAGGCACAGAGTACCCTTTAAGCTAAGAGATGCAAACTGTGAGCAGACACAGGTGACATTATTGAAAAATGTGAAAATATAAATCCTTATTTCACACAGACACTCAGTGTGATCCTTGTCAAAAATGAGTGAGATAAGACACAGACACAGAGTGAGATGAGACACAGGCACCGAGTAAGATGAGACACAGGCACAGAGTGAGATGAGACACGCAAAGAGAGAAATGACACACACAAAGAGAGAGATGGAGCAGAGACTGAGTGAGATGAGACACAGGCACAGAGTGAGATGAGACACGAAAGAGAGAAATGACACACACAAAGAGAGAGATGGGGCAGGCACAGAGTGAGATGAGACACAGGCACAGAGTGAGATGAGACACAGGCACGGAGTGAGATGAGACACAGGCACAGAGTGAGATGAGACACAGGCACAGAGTGAGATGAGACAAAGGCACAGAGTGAGATGAGACACAGGCACAGAGTATCCTTTAAGCTAAGAGATGCAAACTGTGAGCAAACACACGTGACATTATTGAAAAATTTGAAAATATGAATCCTTATTTCACACAGACAGTCAGTGTGATCCTTGTCAAAAATGTTAAAGCAATACATTTTACTATGAAATATTTACCAGAGTGAGATGAGACACACGCAAAGAGAGAAATTACACACACAAGGAGAGAGATGGGGCAGGCACAGAGTGAGATGAGACACAGGCACAGAGTGAGATGACACACAGGCACAGAGTGAGATGAGACACAGGCACAGAGTGAGATAAGACACATGCAAAGTGAGAAATGACACACACAAAGAGAGAGATGGGGCAGGCACAGAGTGAGATGAGACACAGGCACAGAGTGAGATGAGACACAGGCACAGAGCGAGATGACACACGCAAAGAGAGAAATGACACACACAAAGAGAGAGATGGGGCAGAGACTGAGTGAGATGTGGCACAGGCAGAGAGTGAGATGAGACAACCAAACAGAGAAATGACACACACAAAGAGAGAGATGGGGCAGGCACAGAGTGAGATGAGACACAGGCACAGAGTGAGATGAGACACAGGCACAGAGTGAGATGAGACACATGCACAGAGTGAGATGAGACACAGGCACAGAGTACCCTTTAAGCTAAGAGATGCAAACTGTGAGCAGACACAGGTGACTGTAGTAAGTTAATATATATAGTCTGAAGCTTGATACAATTAAATGACAGCTTTATTGCAGTACAGAGTAGGTAGGTCTATCCCCTGCCTGGCCAGAGCTCCAACTGCCAACAGGGCAGATGGAAACTCCAGAACAAGGAACGCCATGGTGTTCTAGAGCACTGGTCAGGAAAGCAAGAGAAGCACTGTACAACATATCTACCCCCCTTAGCAGATAAAAGAAACAAAACATTAACTTGATAAAGCATAGTAAACAATCAATGTATATAATCATCTAAATAAGTGGGTGGGCGGCGAGGGCGAGAATTCCTTGTAGAGATCTCTCTAGAAGGCGTCTGAGAAATAGGAGAAGGAACCAAGTCACCCAGGTCAACCCCATGTACCGACATGGAAGCTGGAGCATCGCCACTACCCACTTCCCCCCCTCCGATGGAAACGGAAGGGAGAACAGGCCCACCATCAGGAGTTAATAAGTAACCATTACAGCTCCTCGAAGCTTCACCCTCTGGACACACAGAAGAATCACCTTCCTTTCTTTGAAACAAAGCCACCCTCCTATAGTTCCAAGTTTCCCCATTATCTAATACAACATAATGTGGGGAAGCTTTTTTGACTCTAAAAGGACCCCTATATTTGGTAAGGCCCTTGGAAAACCTTCCCGGTTTGACCTTAACCAGATCACCCGCTGTAATGGGCAGGAAATTTCCAGAAGAAGGTAAAACCACATTTCCTTCACATCTCAACCATGCAGGAGTCAATTTTGAGACTGGTGTGCGTCCACGCATCAATTCGAATGGAGATTTCTCTCCATTTCTATGAGGTGTTGATCGGTAGGCCCACACAAGTTCTTGTACCCGCTCATGTGAAAAACAACCACTTTGCACAAACATCTGAATCACCCCCTTCACCAGACGATTCACTCTCTCGCAGAGGCCATTCCCCTGTGGGTTGTATAAACTTGTCCTCTGATGTTTGATACCACATTCTCGCATAAATAATGTCATTTTCAAGGATGTCAATTGTGTGCCATTGTCAGAAATGAGAATAGATGGATACCCTTCATTTAAAAACACACCCTTCAAGAAGGCAATAGTGGTATCAGTGTCAATCTCTTTCACAAATTGCACACAGAGCCATTTAGAGAAACAATCAATCACCACAATGGCAAAGCGTTGATTCACAGGCAACTCATTCATAGGACCTATGAAATCTAGGCAAATGCTATGCCAAGGTAAGTTCTCAAATCCAATTTTTTGAGGTGAGTGTGATCCCACAACTTTTAATCGTTTTTCTCCTTCTTTGCAGTAAATGCACCTCACCACACAATCTACAGCGTCGTTGTCTACTGTTGGCCACCAAAAATTTTCCTTAACACGACGCTGCGTGAGGGTTTGACCCAAATGGCCCTCATGAGCCAACTTGAGAATTCTGTTCCGTAATGAACTAGGAGGGATATAACGGTCACCTCGCATCAACACGTTCTCTCCCTCTAAAGAAATCTCATCCAATACTCTCAGAAAAGGTCTAACAGCAGGCAAAACAGTGCTCTCTCTTCTAGTTCCCTTGGAGACAAGGTCAATAACAGACTGTAGGACATAATCTTCCTGCATACTCTTCACCCAATCCTCACGGGTGAAAGAACCACTTCCTATAGATAGTACATCCTCCATCACTAAGGCTACAGGATAATCATCTAAAACAACGCCATCTTTTCTATTATGCTCCTCAGAATGTACTGGAAGTCGGGACAAACAATCCGCCTGGATGTTCTTCCAACCATGAACAAACTCAATCTCATACTGGTAATCTTGCAAACGAGAAGCTAGCCTCGCCAACCTGGGAGACCCCTTCCCAGTGCCACCCGGGGCTAATACATAGACCAGCGGTTTATGGTCAGTGCGCAGAATAAATTTGTAGCCCCATAAGTAAGTTCTAAAATAGCTCGTGCCCCAAACTGCCGCAAGAGCTTCGCGTTCTATGACGGAATAATTGGATTCAGAAACAGACAAGGGTCTGGAAGCAAACGCTATAGTCTTCTCTTCTGCCCCGTGTTTTTGCAATAACACCGCACCAAGCCCCACTCCGCTCGCATCAACCATCAACACAGATGAACGACTCGTATCAAAAGGGGCCAGTACGCCAGCAGACTTAAGTTCCCTTTTTATCAAATTAACACATGATTCATGCTCAGTGGTCCAAATAAATCTGACACCCTTTTTCAACAAACATCTCAAAGGTGCGGTCTTAGATGAAAAATCTCTCACAAATTTTGAATAAAACTCAACTAAGCCCATGAAGGACCGAAGTTGATCTTTATCAACCGGTGAGGGAGCTAACTCTATAGCTTCTAATAGATTCTTCTTAGGCTTTATGCCCTTCTCAGACAAAGAAAACCCTAAATATTCAATTTCTTCCAAAAGGAAAGCACACTTTTCTTTCCTCAAAGTGAGCCCAGCATCATCTATTCTACGTAATACACTTTGCAAAATACTATTATGTTCTTCAAGTGAATCTCCATAAATTAAGACATCATCTTGAAAATATAAGACTTTGTCTAGACCCTTAAATACCTCCGATACTAGCCTCTGGAACACGCTGGCCGCCGAGACTAAGCCAAACGGTAATCGTGTGAACTGGAATGTTCTTTCGCTAGTGATGAAAGCAGTTAAGGGCTTTGAAACATCATCGAGACAAATCTGATGGTAAGCATGTTTTAGGTCCAGTTTGCTAAAATATTTTGCTCCTTTAAGTGTTGACACTAGCTCGCCAATATTTGGCAGTGGGAACACATCCGCCACTACACATTTGTTCAGTGAACGTAGATCTACACAAAACCTAATTTTATTATCAGGTTTTTGGGAAATCACCACAGGCGAAACCCAAGGAGACGCCTCAATAGGCTCGATGACACCTCCTTGGAGCATTTCCTCTAAGGTGGCTTTGACTTCTTCTCTCAACGCAAAAGGGACACGTCTAACTTTGTGTTGGACGGGTGTACTGCCTTCTTTGAGAATTATGTGGTGGGAATAGCCTACTAGTTCTCCTAACTGATCCCTAAAGACATTCTTGAAACTCTCCAGAATTTCATGTATTGAGGAGTTGTCAACAATTGCGATAGGATCGTCTGCTCTGGGATTGACCACAATATGTAAGTCGTATTGTTGATAGCGTCCCAGAATGGCTGGTCCATTAGTGGATATATACACTTTACCTAATGCAGACCTATTTCTGAACTCAATTTTCCCATCGAAATAGCCCATAAGATCTATTTTTTTTACCTTGGTAGCCAGAGGGAAAAATGTCACATTCGCTCAAAGTTCTGTCACCCCACACACTCTTCATCAAGGACTTAGGAATTATGGTCCATTTAGAACCTGTATCAACCATCAGATTGATGGACTTCCCATCTATGGTAAAATTTGTTTTCAAAATCTTTCCTCTCCGTTCCTCGCAAGAACATACAGAGTCACACAACACTAAAATCTTATTTATATCTCGCCTTAGATCACCATACTCTCTAACCACTGTTACTTTTGAACTATTTTTGTTTTTACACATTTTTGCGAAATGTCCTATTTTCCCACAAGATAAACACTCCTTATTTTTTGCAAAACAAAATTTAGCGTCAGAAGCGTGTGAATAACTTCCACACTTTGTACACGTTCTAGAGTTATAGTTTTTGTTGCTAGGTTGTATGTTCTTTTTCTGTAGTACATAGCCTTTTTTTCTAACAATGGCTATGGCTGCCGTCTCTTCATCACTATTGTCACTATTTATGACTTTGTTAGAAACTTCTGCGATTCTTGGTTCTAATCCACTCTTTTGCAATTCTTTCATACATTTTTCGCTTTCTTCGACGACTTTGGCTAAATCTATGGCTACTCTCAGTGTTGGATTTTTTGCTGCCCATAGACGTTCTTGGACTTTCCTGTTGTTCGCTTGAACAATGAGTTGATCTCTAATAAGTTCGTCAGTCATCTGACCAAAACTGCACTTTACAGACAGTTCGCGTAACCACGCCACAAAGTCATCAATACTCTCACCTTCCAACTGTTTGTTTTTATAAAATTTATATCTCTGCAATACTAGATTTTCTTCTTTCCCAAACCTAGTCTCCAGTCTTGTTATTGCCTCTTTGAATTCATCAACTTGTGATGTGGATCCTGAAGATAGAACCTGCGGTATAAATTTGAACACACGCTGCCCCTCCTTTCCTAATGTAGTCATTAGTAGGGCCTTTTTCCTTTTTGGTGTAAAATCCTCTCCGTCTAGAGCCTCTATATAATTATGGAACATGACAATCCAATCTTCCCATGCCATAGAGGGGTTCCCTGGTTCAGGTAGGAATTGGGGAGGTAGGGCAACATTAATTGGTTGTGACATATTGGCTATTGTTGATATATTAAGAGAAAGTAATTACTTGATGCTCAATGTGTGTTAAAGTTATACCACGATGTGATGGTTCTTAACTCTCTTTGCACAATTTTGTACACAACCACTCGAAATTCTATGTTCCTCCAATGCTTACTGCGTGTGTTACTTTTACTGATTTTTTTCACAACCACACGAAATTCTATGTTCCTCCAATGCTTACTGCATGTGTTACTCTTACCGATTTTGACGTTTATTGTCCATGCGTGTGCCAGAGTTTTCTAAGTTGTAGACGCGTAGCACGAACAGCCGATTTGGTCTTTGGATCGCGTCTGTGGGTCGCGTCTGTTGCACAACAACTGTTACTAAGGACTCACAAAATGGCTGACAGCGTCTTGCGTCAGCGCGTCCTAGCTCGTGGTGACGCCTCTAGACGTCGGGTCGTCACAGGACACTGCGTAGTCTGGCGCTGCGTTCTTCCATTGTGTTCTGGCTGTTGCTGAGATACCAACTCTACGTCACCTTTTGGAATGTCGCTTCTGTTTCAGCCGCTACTGCTTCGTCATGAGGCCTTCGAGCCTTTCAAGCCACCGTCATACCTTTCTTGACGGTACCGGATAAAATCCTGGGAATGGGTCGCTCTTGTCGCAGAGTAACGATGGATCAGAGGCACACCTCGCCTCGTCTTGTTCACTGCACAGGGTTCGGGGTGATGAGATCGCCACCTCTCCGTCGCTTCTTCCGCTGCAATGCTGCCAATCAAAAGTTGTGGCCAAGCAAGACATCCGCGTCCAAGTCGCCAATTGTAGTAAGTTAATATATATAGTCTGAAGCTTGATACAATTGAATGACAGCTTTATTGCAGTACAGAGTAGGTAGGTCTATCCCCTGCCTGGCCAGAGCTCCAACTGCCAACAGGGCAGATGGAAACTCCAGAACAAGGAACGCCATGGTGTTCTAGAGCACTGGTCAGGAAAGCAAGAGAAGTACTGTACAACAGTGACTTTATTGAAAAATGTGAAAATATAAATCCTTATTTCACACAGACACTCAGTGTGATCCTTGTCAAACATGTTAAAGCCATATATTTTACCATGAAACATTTACCAGAGTGAGATGAGACACAGGCACAGAGTGAGATGAGACACACACAAAGTGAGAAATGACACACACAAAGAGAGTGATGGGGCAGGCACAGAGTGAGATGAGACACAGGCACAGAGTGAGATGAGACACAGGCACAGAGTGTGAGGAGACACACGCAAAGTGAGAAATGACACACACAAAGAGAGAGATAGGGCAGGCACAGGGTGAGATGAGACACAGGCACAGAGTGAGATGAGACACAGGCACAGAGTGAGATGAGACACAGGCACAGAGTGAGATGAGACACAGGCACAGAGTGAGATGAGACACAGGCACAGAGTACCCTTTAAGCTAAGAGATGCAAACTGTGAGCAGACACAGGTGACATTATTGAAAAATGTGAAAATATAAATCCTTATTTCACACAGACACTCAGTGTGATCCTTGTCAAAAATGAGTGAGATAAGACACAGACACAGAGTGAGATGAGACACAGGCACCGAGTAAGATGAGACACAGGCACAGAGTGAGATGAGACACACTAAGAGAGAAATTACACACACAAAGAGAGAGATGGGGCAGGTACAGAGTGAGATGAGGTACAGGCACAGAGTGAGATGAGACACAGGCACAGAGTGAGATGAGACACAGGCATGGAGTGAGATGAGACACAGGCACAGAGTGAGATGAGACACGCAAAGAGAGAAATGACACACACAAAGAGAGAGATGGAGCAGAGACTGAGTGAGATGAGACACAGGCACAGAGTGAGATGAGACACGAAAGAGAGAAATGACACACACAAAGAGAGAGATGGGGCAGGCACAGAGTGAGATGAGACACAGGCACAGAGTGAGATGAGACACAGGCACGGAGTGAGATGAGACACAGGCACGGAATGAGATGAGACACAGGCACAGAGTGAGATGAGACACAGGCACAGAGTGTGAGGAGACACACGCAAAGTGAGAAATGACACACACAAAGAGAGAGATAGGGCAGGCACAGGGTGAGATGAGACACAGGCACAGAGTGAGATGAGACACAGGCACAGAGTGAGATGAGACACAGGCACAGAGTGAGATGAGACACAGGCACAGAGTGAGATGAGACACAGGCACAGAGTACCCTTTAAGCTAAGAGATGCAAACTGTGAGCAGACACAGGTGACATTATTGAAAAATGTGAAAATATAAATCCTTATTTCACACAGACACTCAGTGTGATCCTTGTCAAAAATGAGTGAGATAAGACACAGACACAGAGTGAGATGAGACACAGGCACCGAGTAAGATGAGACACAGGCACAGAGTGAGATGAGACACACTAAGAGAGAAATTACACACACAAAGAGAGAGATGGGGCAGGTACAGAGTGAGATGAGGTACAGGCACAGAGTGAGATGAGACACAGGCACAGAGTGAGATGAGACACAGGCATGGAGTGAGATGAGACACAGGCACAGAGTGAGATGAGACACGCAAAGAGAGAAATGACACACACAAAGAGAGAGATGGAGCAGAGACTGAGTGAGATGAGACACAGGCACAGAGTGAGATGAGACACGAAAGAGAGAAATGACACACACAAAGAGAGAGATGGGGCAGGCACAGAGTGAGATGAGACACAGGCACAGAGTGAGATGAGACACAGGCACGGAGTGAGATGAGACACAGGCACGGAATGAGATGAGACACAGGCACAGAGTTAGATGAGACACAGGCACAGAGTGAGATGAGACATAGGCACAGAGTGAGATGAGACACAGGCACAGAGTGAGATGAGACACTCAAAGAGAGAAATGACACACACAAAGAGAGAGATGGGGCAGGCACAGAGTCAGATGAGACACACGCAAAGTGAGAAATGACACACACAAAGAGAGAGATGGGGCAGGCACAGAGTGAGATGAGACACAGGCACAGAGTGAGATGAGACACAGGCACAGAGTGAGATGAGACACAGGCACAGAGTGAGATGAGACACAGGCACAGAGTACCCTTTAAGCTAAGAGATGCAAACTGTGAGCAGACACAGGTGACATTATTGAAAAATGTGAAAATATAAATCCTTATTTCACACAGACAGTCAGTGTGATCGTTGTCAAAAATGTTAAAGCAATACATTTTACCATGAAACATTTACCAGAGTGAGATGAGACACACGCAAAGAGAGAAATTACACACACAAGGAGAGGGATGGGGCAGGCACAGAATGAGATGAGACACAGGCACAGAGTGAGATGAGACACAGGCACAGAGTGAGATGAGACACGGGCACAGAGTGAGGTGAGACACATGCAAAGTGAGAAATGACACACACAAAGAGAGAGATGGGGCAGGCACAGAGTGAGATGAGACACAGGCACAGAGTGAGATGAGACACAGGCACAGAGCGAGATGACACACGCAAAGAGAGAAATGACACACACAAAGAGAGAGATGGGGCAGAGACTGAGTGAGATGTGACACAGGCACAGAGTGAGATGAGACAACCAAACAGAGAAATGACACACACAAAGAGAGAGATGGGGCAGGCACAGAGTGAGATGAGACACAGGCACAGAGTGAGATGAGACACAGGCACAGAGTGAGATGAGACACAGGCACAGAGTGAGATGAGACACAGGCACAGAGTACCCTTTAAGCTAAGAGATGCAAACTGTGAGCAGACACAGGTGACATTATTGAAAAATGTGAAAATATAAATCCTTATTTCACACAGACACTCAGTGTGATCCTTGTAAAAAATGAGTGAGATAAGACACAGACACAGAGTGAGATGAGACACAGGCACAGAGTAAGATGAGACACAGGCACAGAGTGAGATGAGACACTCAAAGAGAGAAATGACACACACAAAGAGAGAGATGGGGCAGGTACATAGTGAGATGAGTTACAGGCACAGAGTGAGGTGAGACACAGGCACAGAGTGAGATGAGACACAGGCACAGAGTGAGATGAGACACAGGCATGGAGTGAGATGAGACACAGGCACAGAGTGAGATGAGACACGCAAAGAGAGAAATGACACACACAAAGAGAGAGATGGAGCAGAGACTGAGTGAGATGAGACACAGGCACAGAGTGAGATGAGACACGAAAGAGAGAAATGACACACACAAAGAGAGAGATGGGGCAGGCACAGAGTGAGATGAGGCACAGGCACAGAGTGAGATAAGACACAGGCACGGAGTGAGATGAGACACAGGCACGGAGTGAGATGAGACACAGGCACAGAGTTAGATGAGACACAGGCACAGAGTGAGATGAGACATAGGCACAGAGTGAAATGAGACACAGGCACAGAGTGAGATGAGACACTCAAAGAGAGAAATGACACACACAAAGAGAGAGATGGGGCAGGCACAAAGTGAGATGAGACACAGGCACAGAGTGAGATGAGACACAGGCACAGAGTGAGATGAGACACAGGCACAGAGTGAGATGAGACACAGGCACAGAGTATCCTTTAAGCTAAGAGATGCAAACTGTGAGCAGACACAGGTGACATTATTGAAAAATGTGAAAATATAAATCCTTATTTCACACAGACAGTCAGTGTGATCCTTGTCAAAAAATGTTAAAGCCATACATTTTACCATGAAACATTTACCAGAGTGAGATGAGACACACGCAAAGAGAGAAATTACACACACAAGGAGAGAGATGGGGCAGGCACAGAGTGAGATGAGACACAGGCACAGAGTGAGATGAGACACAGGCACAGAGTGAGATGAGACACAGGCACAGAGTGAGATGAGACACACGCAAAGTGAGAAATGACACACACAAAGAGAGAGATGGGGCAGGCACAGAGTGAGATGAGACACAGGCACAGAGTGAGATGAGACACAGGCACAGAGCGAGATGACACACGCAAAGAGAGGAATGACACACACAAAGAGAGAGATGGGGCAGGCACAGAGTGAGATGAGACACAGGCACAGAGTGAGATGAGACAACCAAACATAGAAATGACACCCACACAAAGAGAGAGATGGGGCAGGCACAGAGTGAGATGAGACACAGGCACGGAGTTAGATGAGACACAGGCACAGAGTGAGATGAGACACAGGCACAGAGTGAGATGAGACACAGGCACAGAGTGAGATGAGACACAGGCACAGAGTGAGATGGTGCAGGCAGAGAATGAGATTAATAATGAAACTGTACTGCACTGTTGCTGTGACACAGTTGCTCTGCTATAAACTTAGTTATGTTGTAAACTAGTGTTTATATCATTTACTTATTGTAATTGCTATGTAGTATATTAGTAGTGGTGTATAATATGTTATTTTCTCTTTACCACAGATTGAAATCATCTATAGAAAGATAAAAGAATATGCAGACGAAGGAAAGAAGAAGAAAAATATATAAACATGGTTTATTGTCCAAGAAAACACAATTAGAAGATTCATCCAAAACACAATCTTCAGTGAAAAAAAAGAATGCTCCTGGTAAGCAAACAAAGGACTTATTTAGGAAATTAACGCAATGTAAAAAAAAATTGATGTTGTTTCAAAGAAAATAAAATTATCTGTAAATAAAAAGAAAAAGCTGAGCCCCCCAAAAAATGTTAGACCTGTAGAAGGAGATGATATTTCTATAGTAATAGACGGAGGAATCAATTTATTGACATTTGTAGACGAATGTTTTATAACAGAATTGTTTTAAATTTATAAAAAAATGTAAAGATGTATAAAAAGAAGACTGCTTTTTACAAGAACAAAAAAAGTATAGTGAAGATTGTGGATCAGGCTTTCGAAGTGAAAAACAAATTATACGGTTTAGTAATCAATAGAATTCGTACACTAGATAAGGTAATCAATGTTTTGAAATCAAAATGTAAGTGGAAAAGTGTAATTAATCTGACTAATTTTTGTGATGTTTTTTCTGGAGAATGGAAGCATAGTTCAAGTTGTGAGCCATTTTTTAATGAAGAGAGTTACTTTCAGGATAATGATTTGGTGCATGCAGTTGACACCAGTGGTCGAGCATATGAGGTGAAGGACGGTTGTCCGGTTGAAAAATAAAAAATTATGCCTAGAAATGCAGAAGAGGTGTTAGCTGATGAAGCTTTAGGGAGATGTCCTATGGCTCCAGTGTATACTTGGAATTGTAGTAGTATTTGTAGTGTGCGACAGGATTCAATTAATTTGTTTCTCAATTTCTTACGGACATATACTAAGAAATGTGTAAAACAAAAGATGAAGATGTTGCAAGAGTTAGATCCTTCCAGAGTGAGAGAAAAAACAGGTTTGCATGGGCATTCACTGGCTTGTCTTTCAAGAAAAGTATGTCAGAGTGTTTTTCACCATTTTAGGATGTTAGCAGTGTATCATAATAAAGTGAGGAAATTAGTGAGAAGGTTGTATTATGCAAAAAGTCCAGCACTTAAGCTAAAACAGTTAAACAGTGCTCTTTTGCATGGATCTGAATTAGATGTGAAGAACATTTGTAAAGAAATTGAGTTTTGTTATTTTGGTGAAAAAGAGGACAGTGCAGAAACTGATACAGTAATAGAAGGTAATGTGGAAGAGAATGTACAGATTTCAAGTACAGACAAATGTGACCATGAAATTACAAAGTTTAAGGTCAATTCAAGTGAAAGGCCTAATTTTTGTTGTGTGTGTTGTCGACGAACTCATTATAAGAATCAGACTAGGTTAGTTGATTTATATGTAAAAAGTGAAATGGAAAATAATAATGAGTGGAAGGATTTTGCAACTTATTTATTGGTAGAAAATTGTTTTGATTTGGGTTCTGATCAAGGTATTTGTAAATATTGTTATAATAAATTAAATGAAAACAGAATGCCTGCTAGAGCTGTTCATAATAATCTGGAGTTGGTTGACATTCCTTCTGAATTGATGGATTTAAATACCTATGAGTCTATTCTGATTCAATGTGTGCATCCTTTTCAGGCTATTGTTCGCATGGAGCCTAAGACAGGGAAATTGCCTCCTTCAGATTTACAGAGAGGATTAAAGGGAAGAGTTGTTTATTTGCCTCTAGATTTTAAGAAAAATATTGATACAATTGGTGTAGAAAAAGTAGAAGAGGAACCTCTGGTTATTCTAGTTAATGGTGTTCCAACAAAGAGTAAGAAAATCTGGCAAGAATTAGTGGATGTTAGGAAAGTCAAAAAGGCAACGTTGTATTTGGTAAAAAAAAATCACTACTACAAAAATGTATATGTTGGAGAAGAGGAAACAACTTTAGAAGAGGACAGTGATTTCTCAGCTGGGCAAATTGAAAAAGTTGATGTCTCTAGAAGTGAAGAAATTTATGAACATTATAGTGTTCATCCATTGCATTCCAAAGAAGTAATGGGGAATGCTATTGACTTGTTTCAAATGAAAGAAGCAAAAGGATGTCCCATTAGTGTATGGGAAGAAAGTTTGGAAGCTCGTGGTTTTCCTCAGGTATTTCCAACAGGTCAAGGTGGACGATATGATGACCGACCTGCTCAAATTCCTGCATCTGAATACCGGACTTTAAGATTATATGCAGAAGATCCAAGGTTTCGTCAATGCATTCCATATTTGTTTCATCTACTGTTTGAGAGTGACTTGTCTGGACTTTCTTATGCAGTGAACCATATACTGAAAAGTGGAGTACATCTGCAAAATGTTTCGGCAAGGGACTTTATGGATAAAGTCAAACTGCAAGACAGTATTTTGGAATCTCACCTAATTAATCTCATGGCATGTCAGCGTGGTACTAACGAGTATTGGTACAGTCGTCATGGGGAATTGAAATGTATGCTAAGAAACTTAGGAACTCCTACATGGTTCCTCACTCTTAGCTGTGCTGAGTATGCTTGGGAAGACTTACTTCAATTTCTACGAGAGGCAAATGCAAACATTGAAAATATAGAATACAAGACACCTGGAGAACTGTGCTCTTTGGATCCAGTTAATGTATGCAGGTATTTCAATCATAGGTTTAAAGCTATGATGTCTTTTATCACAAACAAAAAGAATCCTCCGCTTGGAGAGGTTTTGGATTTCTTTTGAAGAAAGGAGTATCAAGCAAGAGGCGTTCCTCACATACATATGCTGCTATGGATCAAAGATGCACCCAAATTTGGAACAGATTCGAATGACACAGTGATGAGTTTCATTGAACAGTATTCTACATGTGCTGTTCCGAAAAGTACAGAAGAAAACAATTTAAGAAATCAAGTTTTACGCTTTCAAACCCATCGTTGTGGAAAATGCTGTAGTCGAAAATACAAATCCATGGACAAGTTCTACACAAAATGTCGTTTTGCATTTCCACGTCCAGTAATATCGAAAGGAAGAGTGAACAATTTTATGTCTTCTCTGCGACATACTGTGACAAGAAAATCACCGAAAAATACATACAACTTGAGAAGAAATGAAGAATCCAAATACATAAATGACTACAACCCAGTCATTTTGTCCATGTGGAATGCTAACATGGATATTCAATATGTTGCTGACAACTCTATTGCTGTGGCTCGATATGTGACGTCTTACATCACAAAATCAGAAAAGACGGAACTGAAGGAAATGTGGGAGGAAATTTCACATGAAAAGAGTCTAAGTAAGAAATTATACAGTTACAGTCTGAAGATGTTGTCGCATCGAGAAATTGGAGCATATGAATGTTCTGATCGGTTATCATCAGCAAGTCTATATGCCAAATCTAGAACAATCATTTGGGTGAGTCTAGGTCTTGCTGCAACACGAAACCGAGTTTTGAAATCTGTACAAGAAATAGAGTATTTGGCGGAGAAAGAACCAAACAGTACAGATATTTTGAAGACAAACATGTTGGATACATACTATCCAAATAAAAGTAGTCATCTTGAGAACGTTTGTCTCTATAAAGTTCTGCAAACCTATACTTTTAAGAGGAACATCACAGAAGATATCAATAAAGGAGTATATGCTGTAATTGGATGTGAAAGATGTCTGGTGAAACAAAGAAAAGACCATGTGATTAATCATCGACAATTGAGTTGCGAATCTCCTGACAAAAGGGAATTTTACTATTTAGCTCTTTTGCAACTCTTTAAGCCATGGAGTACAGAAGAGGAACTACTTGGAGATTTTCTCAGTTATGAAGATTCCTTCAATGCAACCAAGGTTACCATAGAATGTCCTGTTTTTTCAAATTATCTGGAAATGTTGAACGAGGAAATACAGCAAGAAACTACAATTGCAGCAGAGATTGCTAGAGACAGTTCTCAAGACAGTCAGAGTTCTGCTTCATTGAGTCAGGATCCACTAGGAGGACCAATTATCCAAAATGAAGCTGCCACTGCCATGGATGAAGTGGAAAGAGCGATGGAACAAGCTCAGGAGGATGTAGTTAACTTAGAAGATTTGGAAAAATAACTAAACGTTGAGCAGAAACAAATATATGATGAAGTCACAGAACAGATTGAGCATGGTTTATGTCATGAGAAAAAAGAGTGCTCATGTACGTCATTTATGCCTGTCCGACTGTTCGTGAGTGGAGAAGCAGGAACTGGAAAACGTTTTCTGATTAAAGCAATTGCAACTTATCTGCAGAAAAGAACGGAGTCATCGCTGTCTTGTGTTGTTACCGCTCCAACTGGGTTGGCAGCACATAACATTAAAGGGATTACTTTACATCGTTTATTGATGCTGCCAGTAGAGCATGATAATAAATTACAATACCACAAGCTATCTGGATAAGCTTGTTGTGAAGTTCCCAGAGTCCTGAAGAAAATGAAACTTCTTATCATTGATGAGGTAAGCATGGTATCAAATGTAATGCTTGCTTTTGTGCATTTAAGAATGCAAGGAATTCTTAAAACAGAGTATGATGTGTTATTTGGAGGCAAACACATCATTGTTTTTGGAGATCTACTGCAGCTAACTCCAGTGAAAGGACAACCAGTGTTTAAAATGCTTACGCATGAAGATACCAGGAAGTGCTTAGGAAGCTTTGGAAATGTTAACATATGGTTACATTTCAAATATGCAGAACTGCTTCAAAATATGTGACAGGCAAAGGATGAAGATTATAAAAATATTCTACAAGATGTAAGAATTGGAAAAGTAAGTGAGCATGGCAAAGAAACTTTACATGCACGATTAATTTCAAATTTGTTTCCAAACGAAAATATTCTCCCAGAGAATATTTTTAAGAAAATTCCTGAAAACGAATCTGTGATATGCTTGATGCCAACTCTGCAAGAATGTTCAATCTTCAACAACAAAATGTTAAAGTTAGAAAATCAAGAGAGTGTGAAACTGGAAGCTATTGATAAAATAGGGCATGAAGGAGCAACTATTATTTTGTCAGAAAAGTTGAAATCAAAATTGGATTCTTTAGAGAAGACAATATCTAAAACTGCTGGTTTGGAAAAGACTCTGTATGCATGTTTCAATTGTCGTATAATTTTATGACGGAATTTACATGTGGAAAGAGGTTTAGTAAATGGAGCAATGGGTCATGTTGTTGATTTTGTGAATTACCGAAATAGAGATGGAATTGAATTTTTAAAAATTGAATTTGATGGAATTGAAAAAGTACAACACATCAGTCGTTGTTCTGCTCGATTTTTGCTTGTGAAAGATTTATATGTCCGCCGAAAACAGTTTCCTGTTTCTTTGGCATATGCGGTGACTATTCATAAATCTCAAAATTTAAGTGTAGATAGTGCTTTGGTGAATATTGGAAGTTCTGTGTTCAAGGAGGGTATGGCATATGTTGCTTTATCTCGAGTCAGAACTTTATCTGGATTGTACTTGATTGATTTTGATGAGACAAAGATTAGTGCAGATCTAAATTGTGTAAAAGAATATAATAGGTTAAGAAGAGAGTATGCTCCTAATTTACCTCAATATCCTCTATTTGAAAAGCGTGTGGTAGGCCGAAAAAGAAAAAATTGGAAACATTGTAGTGAAGTTGTAGCAAAAAGAAAAAAAGTAGATGAAGCAGTAATTGTAAGCAGAAAGGAAAAGGATTCAGTTAAAGATGTTGTTGGATTTCAGTTTGAAAACAGTTCTGGGTCAACTGCTATGCTAATGTAGTGGTTAATGTTGTTTTTTTTCTCCAAACATCACAAGAACAGATTGTTAAAAATCGGGATCAAAGATTTTGTTGTTTGTTGAATTCTGTGTTACAGAAATGTAGCAGTGATAGAACAAAAATAGAAAGTGTTTCTGAAATTCGAAATGTTTTAGACATATGTTCTGGTCTAAATCAGTTTTCACAGAATATTCAGCAAGATTGTCAGGAATTTCTAATGTATATGCTTGTTATATTGCAAGATGAAGGTATAGATGTAGAAAATCTTTTTGGCCTTTCTTTTAAATGGCAGCATAACTGCGACAATTGTTCCTTTTCAAGTACTACTACAATAGACACTGAAAGATTTATATATTTGACTTTACCAGACTGCACATCAGTGTCTTTTAATAATCTTGTTAGAGAAGCAAATCAAAACATGGTCTGTACTCAATGTAAATCTGCAATGCTATCAACCTTATTTATACAAAGATATGGACAGTATGTAATTTTAATGTTCCAACGATGTAGACCTGATGGAACTAAATTGACAACTTTAATTAACAATTTTGTGGCTTCTCAATTATCAATTTCAGGAAGAACCTTTGCAACTGCAGCAACTATTTACCATGATGGTCCTTCGACAACATCAGGACATTACACAGCTTATTTAAAATGTCAAAAAGGCTGAACTAATTGTAATGATACTCAATTGACTTTCAAACAACGTTTGCCTTCTGACTTAAAAAAATTCTTACCTAGTGTTCTTACAACCGAAATTTTAGGAAAGGTAATTGACCTATGAAGATTGGAGCAGTTAATAAAACTTAGTCTGCTGTTCAAAATTACTTTGTGAGTGAGATTGATCAAGATAATAAAAAACTTGTAGTTGTCATAGTAGTGTAAGTGTATCACATAGTGAGTGATATCAGTATTATAGGAAATGTTAATCATGAGTAAGCCAGCGATGGAAATATAACTATTGTTTCATGATGTAAAAGATGTTGGAGCTTTTCTTTCAGAAACTCGGGTAAATGGAAGTTTAAGAGTACTATTGAGTAATTTCCAAAGAAAAGGACTTTCCATATACTATTTGGCCTCGTGGAAAAGTACGTGGATCAAAAGTGAGTTAAGATATGTTTTTTCTAAGTTTTACATTATTTATTAAAACGTTGTATGGGTATTTTAAACACAATCTTTTTGATTGTTTTTTTTTGCCCGCTATCATATGATGAGTAGTATTGAACTCACTGTTTTAAGTGAAATTCAATATATTCTGAGAACAGCAAAAATAAACCATATAATATGTTGTACAAGTTTTTTTGTATTTTGTATTGTGAAATATATATTATACTCCCCTTGTCTCACGCTCACTCACCTTTTTCCTCACTATCACCCCTCTTTACTCACCTTCACTGCCCTTCTCTCACTCTCCTTCACCCCGTTCCCTTACTCCACTACCCTCACTACCTCTCATTCCCCATTCCTTCACTCCCCTTTCCCTCTCTCCCCTCCACCACTTTCCAGCTCTCAGTCACTCTACTTCAGTCCCCTTCCCCTTCTTTCTATCTTTTGCTCCCTCAGTAATTCCCCTTCTCTCACTCACCTTACTCCACTTCATTCACTCCCTCTCTCACTCCCTCTGTCCTCTCACATCCTCACTCCCCTTCCCTTACTCTTTCACTCTTACCCTCACTCCCTCCATCCCCTCACTTTGTCACTCCCCCTTCCCTCACACTCACTCCCTTTAACTCACCAACACTCCCTCATTTACCTTTCTATGCTCCCTTACTTAGTCTCCTTCTCTCACTCCTTCCTTTACAACCTCTATCTCCTCACTCCCTCACTCCCCTTGTGTTACGCTCACTCACCTTTATCCACTCTCTATGACTCCTCTTTCCTCAACCTCACTGCCCTTCTCTCACCCTCCCTCACCCCGTTCCCTTACTCCACTTCCCTCACTTATACTCATTCCCCATCCTTAACTCCCCTTACACTTACTCTCCTCCCACAGTCACCTTTTCCCAGTCCCTCTGCTTCACTCCCCTTCCCCTTCTTTCCTTCCTTTGCTCCCTCAGTAATTCCCCTTTTCTCACTCACCTTACTCCACTTTACTCACTCCTTCTCTCACTCCCTCTGTCTCTCACTTCCTCACTCCTCTTCCCTCACTCCCTCTCTGTTACCCTCACTCCCTCTATCCCCTCACTCTCACTCGCCCCTTCACTCACTCTCACTTACCTTCCATTCCTCATTGTCGTGAATTCACCCTCACTCACTCCCTCTTCCCTGTCACTCACTCCCCTTTCCTTACTCCCCTTTCCTCCATTAGTTTTGATAACTCACATTCCTTTAGTGTCTTACTCACCTTCAGTTAATTTCTCTCTCCCTCTCTTGCTCTCTGTCACTGAATCAGTCAGTCAATATAGCTTTATTCGATTTTGATTCAAAAATCATAAAAGCATGCGGTTTAAAAACAGTTGTAAATACAAGCATACATACAATAATACATAATATCTACATGTTAAAAACTTTTGCCCAACCCGTGGGAGTAAGTATCTTGGTTATAACGTACTATACACAGGTCAACCAACAATTAATAGGGGTTCCAGTGCTTAAAACTATAGAGCAATGATTCTTGAGGGGTATAAGTAGGAAAACTTCTGCCCATTAACATGTTGCACCCTGCCTTTGGACTGGATGTGGGGGACCACGACATTCTGGGGTAAAAATCGTGCAAATCCCAGACGGAGATTGGGCTGTTTCCCACTTGGGGTGCGCAAGTACGCAGATACGGGACAATATGTCTCTGCCTAAATCTTACAAGCACTAAGTCACCAACAATATCTTTTTGGAGGGAACCCAGCCAACCCACCCTTCTAACACTTGTTATTGTACCCACAAGGTTGGGTGGCAAGGGTCTATTGTTGGTCAGCCAAAACTTGACCTTGTTCAGCAAGTCGTGTTGTCTCTCGATTTTCCCTGGAGGAAGTACTGGTACTCCCGCGAGGACACACACAAAGGGAGCTGCCTCTGGGGGGAGTTGGATGGAAGTAACTTTATTATAGTGTGCTCTAGGAGCAGCAAGTTGCGCGAGAATAGGTATAGGGGAGGTTCTACGAAGTATTGGAACTAGTACATTGGAGACTATTGGTTGGGTTAAGACCCTTTTGCCTTGCGTGGTTGGCTTTGGGTCTTTCGGGGTAGAAGATGGGTCGGAACATTTGGGTGCTACACTACTTTTATTAGCTGGCAAGGTGGACTTGGTGGACTTGATGGTTTCTTCCAATCCCGTCAGCCTGTCCCCTAGTGTGTTTATTTTATCTAACAGTGGTGTTATGATAGAGCTGACCAGTTGTTCGATAAGGGATAATAGATCCGCCTGTATAGGAGATGGTAGAACAACTAGTTTCTCAGCAGTCTCAGGGATCATGGAGGGGTTGCAGACAGGAGGTGTAGGGCTTAAGCACAATTTTTGAGGTTTAGGTTGGTTCCCCATGTTATTAACCCCATTACATCTCCTTGTAACGGATGAGGAATCGGAAATAGCGAGCCTTTGGGTGTTTTGAATGTTATCTTGATTTGATGATGGGAGGGGTTGCAAAGAGTTGACAGTATCGGGTGATGCACAGAAGCTTTCAACAGGGAGCGGTGAATCCACTAAAACATGTGTGGTTTTGCATAGGAAGTTTAACTCATCTAACCACGAGGACGCTTGGTCTGCGTCTACTGTTTGTAAAGTCTCAGTGGGCATTGTTGTCTTATCCCCCTTGAAAGTCATATTGTAGTTTAGGTCCTAGGACAGAGGCAAAGTTAGAGGATAATACACCAAAGAGAAGCAAGTGTTCTTTACCTCATCTTAGCATATAATCACGACACCAAGGGGGATGGCCCCGTCCCGTCCTCCTCGGGTCTCAGAGGGCCTAAGAGGGCCCGCCCTTTGCCCGGGCCTAGCCCGGCGTCCCCCTCGCGTCCCGCGAGGAAGGTCCGTCGGGATTTTAAAGCGCCTCCTGGCGCTGCTGTTTGGTCACGTGGTTCGTAGGGCTGCTGGGGATTGTAGTGCCCTGCCCTGCTCTCCACGCAGCGTCCAGCGCTTCCCTGGGTAGTAGTGGGAGCGGGCAGCGGGAGGCAGGCAGGCAGCAATCCCAGCAAGTAACAGAGGGTCAGCAGTCCTCCCGGGCACCCCAGCGGCAACGACAGGCAAGACCCAAGATGCTCCCCCCGCTCTGCAGGTCCGCCGGGATTTTAAAGCGCCTCCTGGCGCTGCTGTTTGGTCACGTGGTTCGTAGGGCTGCTGGGGATTGTAGTGCCCTGCCCTGCACTCCACGCAGCGTCCAGCGCTTCCCTGGGTAGTAGTGGGAGCGGGCAGCGGGAGGCAGGCAGGCAGCAATCCCAGCAAGTAACAGAGGGTCAGCAGGCGACGCGGCAGGGTCTTGAGCCCAAATGTCCACGGACTTGATAATTCTCGCCTCGGTGCCTACTCGAATCATGGGTTCACACTCTGCAGCTCTGGGCAATAGCTTGCTTAATCTCCACTACGGCCCCCCTGCGGCGGGATGCCTGGTCTTCACCTTGGGGATGCCCAGTAGGGGTAATCTCGCAGGGAAAGCCAGGACGGGTTCCCAAAGCAAGCGCCAAGTGACCTGTCGGTGATTTGGCGCTATACAAATCGAAATTAACATAACATAACATAACAGTCCTCCCGGGCACCCCAGCGGCAACGACAGGCAAGACCCAAGATGCTCCACTGAATCTATCCGCCTCATTATCCTCTTAGTAATTTGCTCTCCCTCTATTTCTTTTTCCCTCTCTCTGGCCTTCACCAGTCCTTTGTTTCTCCGTCCTCTTACTCTCTCACTCCTCTTCCATCACGCTCACTCCCTATAACTCAGCCACACTCCCTCACTTACCTTTCTTTGCTCCCTCACTCAGTCCCTTTCTGTCGCTCCTTTCTTCACTCCCTCTATCCACTCACTCCCTCACTCCCCTTGTTGTCTTACCCTCACTCACTTTTATCCACCCTCTTTCACCCCTCTTTACTCACACTCTCTGCTGTTCTCTCACCCTCCTTCACCCCCGTTCCCTTACTCTGGTTCCCTCACTACCCCTCATTCCCCATCCTTCTCTCCCCTTCCCTTTACTTTCATCCCCCACTCACCTTCTCTCAGTACCTATGCTTCAGTCCTATTCCCCTCTATTCCCTTCCTTCGCTCACTCACTCATTCCCCTTCCCTCACTCACCTTACTCCACTTCACTCACTCCTTCTCTCACTCCCTCTGTCCTGTCACATCCTCATTCTCCTTCCCACACTCCCTCTCTCTTAGCTTCACTACCTCCATCCCCTCACTCTCTCAGTCCCCTTCCCTCATGCTCACTCCCTTTAACTAACCTACACTCCCTCACTTACCTTTCTATGCTCCCTCACTCAGTCCCCTTCTCTCACTCTTTCCTTTACTCCCTCTGTCTCCTCACTCCCTCACTCCCCTTGTCTCACGCTCACTTGCCTTTATCTACCCTCTATCACCACTCTTTCGTCAAACTCACTGCTCTTCTCTTACCCTTCCTCACCCCATTCCTTTACTCCGCTTTCCTCACTTATCCTCATTCCCCATGTTCACTCCCCTTCCCCTCACTCACCTCCCACACTCACCTTCTTTCAGTCCCCCTGCTTCACTTCCTTTCCCCTCTCTTCCTTTCCTTCGCTCACTCACTCATTCCCCTTCCCTTACTCACCTTACTCCACTTCACTCACTCCTTCTCTCACTCCCTCTGTCCTGTCACATCCTCCTTCTCTCACTCCCTCTCTCTTGGCCTCACTACCTCCGTCCCCTCACTCTCTGTCCCCTTCCCTCATGCTCACTCCCTTTAACTCACCTACACTCCCTCACTTACCTTTCTATGCTCCCTCACTCACTCCCCTTCTGTCATTTGTTCCTTCAGTCACTTTCTCCCCTTCACATACATTCTTTAAAAAAAACAGAATATATAAGGAATATAGCTCTTGTTGGAGAATTGGAGGTAGTTCTAAAAAGAACTTTTTTTCCTTCTTTTTTTGATTTTATATTTTTTTTAACTTTTTTAGAACGATTTTAAACTTTTTTTGGTTTTTGGGGGGAGAAAAACAAAACCAGGGATTCCAAAACTGCTCAACAGGAGCAAAAAAAGGGGGGAAATTTGTGGTGGGTTGTAGTGTAGTTCCTATATTCCCAATAGGCTCTGTGCATTGGAATAATATAAACAGCAGTGTAGACGTAGGACTGAGGTCGACTAGGTCTCTACTGACTATATTAGACTTAATTAGTTTTGCCAGCTAGCTCAGAGGTCACTAGAAACTTTCTCGAATAAACAAGGAGGAGTTTAACTTCCCTGGATAGACAAGAAGGGATTAGCTTCTGACAACCATAAACATGACAACTTTGCTCCCTCAGAATGAGAGTGTATCTCTAGAGTCGTGTGAAAACAATAGACAGCTATTTTACTCAGTCAATCGTGCAGACTTAGTTTCAATAAGAGTGCAGAGAATAGAGAGACGGGCGTTTTCAATAAAAGGTGTTATTTATTGAGCAGTCTTCTTTCTCATGCAAGAGAAATGAATTGCCACAATTGCAATACTTAACATAAAGTAAAGTGCGTACAGTAAAAGGAGTATTATGAAATAATACTGTAAAAGCATTGATATGGTTTCTTAGCCATATGATACTTTAAAATGGATAAAATATATACATACATAAAAACATTGACTAACGTACTCAACTGGTGCTTCTGATCTACGCCTACCCCAGTGTACCTGACCTAAGCCTAATACGTGGGAAGGAGTAAGTAAGTAGCAGTTTAAGTTAAGTTGGTTTTGCCAAGGATCTGAATCAAGAATTCTCTTTACGGGTTTAGTCAGCTCCGTACCTGGGTAATAGAAAGCAGGAGGTCTGGTATCTCTCTCTCAGGACTCGATATCCCAGCAACCCGCAAGGGTGGCTGAAAACACCGGAGCTGGATTTTATCGGCTGGAGAAAAAGACAGCGTCTCTCTCAGTGCGTCAAAAGGGAGGGGCGGCGTCTGTGGGCTCTCGCATCAGCTGGGATCTCGGGCAAGTAGGTAGCCGCTCTGCTCCAAACCACCGTGTGTTTGCTTAAGGCAACGTTGGTATATTTATACCTGAAAGGTGCCGGGTTTGACGTAAGGTTGGACATAAGACGTCAATAAAGATGTCACTAGGAACTGGCTGTTCTTTCAGTGTTCACAGGGGTTCTAGGACAAATCAAAACAGAAGCATGGGGATTTCCCAGGTTGCTGGATGTTTGTTTTGTTTAAAGAACTCGTTGTACTCTCTAGGAGCCTGGGGAAGTAGCCTTGCTTAATTTGGACTGCATGGGCTACGACTAAATATGGATATGATTCTTATGCCTTTATAAGGTTATTATTTATTATAACCACATAAGGACATAAATCAGGAATATCGAATTAGGGTCCTAGATAGAATTACAACAAGTGGAGCAGCGGTGCTCTTCTTTTTTATGACCAATAAGTTCTATGCTCTGCTCCCCATAGCAAAGCAGTTTGTCGCAGTCCATGCAGACAATTTTGATGCGTGCAAAGACTGGCTGCACGTTCGGGATTAATCTTGCAGCTTTACTTCCCGAAGGTGTTGCTCCACCAGTTGAGGTGCTGCCGCCATCTGTTGGGCGATTACGTGCCAGGTCCCTGACACTCTCCCTCGCATAGTTGGGGTGCCTTCTCTGGACATGCCTAATTAAAGTAGCGTTTCCAAAGCTGTATTTTTTATTTGGATTCCCACGTGATAAGGTGGTGCCACAGATTTTGGCCACCACAAGTGTGGAAGGGTATGCTCAGATGTGAGTCCCTTGCTCACTGCACCATCAGGATTCAAGCAAGCCGGGCCGAAGACGGCTGTAATGCCAGAAACCGGTCCCCGGAAGCTTGTTTCCTTTCCAGTAAAGAATTGGCTTGGTAGTTTGGTCTGCCCTGTTCCCATGATGCACTGGGCCAAGGTCAGACTAATTTGCATGTAGCCAGGTTCTGAGCTGGGATGGTGCAGTGAGCTAAAAAACGGTGATGGATCAAGCCCTGATCTTTTGACTGGGTAGGAGTGTTCTGCTTAATTCAGATACTCTGTCCATCACCACCCCCTTTATGAATCGCCACAGATTTTGCAGCACACCTTCGCCGCATTCACCTTCTTTTCACCTTCGGGGAAGGTAAAAAATTTCCATATGAAATGTTCTTTTACTTTGCGCCGAGGAGGGTCCTCAGGCAAAAAATCTTATTCTGAGTCACTGGAGGTTGGCTGTCTTACAGCCATTGTTCAGAAAAGGAAAAGATGCTGCAGATGATCCAAGGAACACCTCTTGCTCTCTCCAAGTTCAAAGTGGTAGTGAGGTAAATGGGTGGGGGCTTTCAATATTTGGAAAAAAACTGTTATGAACCAATGAAAAGTGTTGTTTTAGGTCACATGGCTTGACGCGCTTCTGGGTGCGCTTACGCGGCATGTACGTAGGCGCTCACGTAGGCGCTTCTGGGGGGCGCTTACGTGGCGCGTCACAATGACGTTTTACTTGATTTTCGGAAATGTGTTTAGAGTCAAAATACGGTTTTTAAAAATAAAAAATAATACTTTTATGAGTATGCTACTGAATGTCTTGATTAATATTTACTTTAAATACATAATTATATATTTTTTCGCATGCGGGAATAGCGCTCTCGCTACGTGCACGGGTGCGCGTACCCTGAGCGCTCCAGGGTAAAAAGATTTTTTTTAAAACACAGGAAAAAAACATTGAAAAAATGATGTTAGAAAAATATACATTATTTAAATAATTTTATAAAAATTATAATAATTAATAGCTATAAAAAATAGCTATTAAAAAAACTTAATAATTCACTTTAAAAACCGTAGTTTACAAACTCGTTATAGTTAGGAATTAGCTTTTAAAAAACATTTATAATTCACTGAAAAAACCATTGGTTTAACACTCGTTCTAGTTAGGAATTAGCATTTAAAAAACCTTTGAAAATCACTGAAAAAATCATAGGTTTCACACCAGTTATAGGTAGCTGAACATTTTACTCATACAAAACCATTGAAATTCCCACGTTTTAGTTAGTTGGACTCACTATAACTCGCGCGCCCGCAATCCACTGCTGATGATGTCACATATTACATCATTCATGACATGGTCAGTGACATCACTGATGACATCTCAAATGACATCACTGATGACATCACTGATGACTTCTCAAATGACATCACTGATGACATGATTTTTAAGGAATATTATTGCATTTTAAAAAGTTGACAGAAATTTTTTCACATAGAATCACCAATGTTATCCTATGGCAGGAAATTCACTTTTCAGTTTTTCTTACTCAGTGGTGGATCCTGGATCCAGCACTGGTGCATCTCCTGTAAACAGTTGAAAGAATGTGTTTAACTCATACAGACGATTTTTTAGGAATATTTTTAGTTTGTGAAAATAGACAGAAACTCTTCTGCTGAAAACCACACAATGGATTCCTATGGAAGAAAATACAAGTTGCTGGTAAGTACGCTTAGAATGATTTTTCAGGGTCAGTGCTGGGCTAAAAGATGCAGCACTGGGTTCTCTCCTGATAACAGGTGAGTAATTCGGAATTCTTAGTTCGGCTGATTTTAGAGGAATTTTTGTACATTTCCAAAATCGACACTTAGAAACGTTTCTGGTGAAAACCACACAATGGATTCCTATGGAAGGAAATACAAGTTACTGGTAAGTACGCTTAGAATTACTTTTCATGGTCATTGCTGGGCTAAAAGATGCAGCACTGGGTTATCTCCTGATAACAGGTGGGTAAATCGGAATTCGTAGTTCGGCTGATTTTAGAGGAATATTTGTACACTGGTGAAGGAAGGGAGCGGGGCCTGTGGTGACATGTGTGCAAACATGCCCTGTGGTGCGTTTTAAGTTGGGGATTTAATTCCTCTTCAATCCTGCGGTCCCTTGGGGGCCAACTAGCCCACCAGGTACCTCCAGTATGCGCCAGGGAGCTGCGTTGCAGAGGTGTTCAGAGGCCACGTCCATTTTTTACAACACCTGCAACGCAGCTCCGTGGCGCTTATTGGAGGTACCTGGTGGGCTAGTTTGCCCTTTGGTTACCTCTGGATTGAAGAGGAATTGATTCCCCAACTTAAAACGCGCCTAATTTATTGGCCCCAGGGACCCCATCCCCCAGGGCCTGCCCCCAATTTTTAATAAAAAACAAAAATCAGGAAGGGGGTCGCGTGGCACCCCACCGGATGCTATAATTTGCCCCGGGGACACCATTCCCCAGGGCAAGGCCCTTTTTTTAAAAAATTGTTATTTTGGAGGGGGGCTGTCTTGCCTCCCTCCTGTGGTCAGTTCTGGCCACGGGGACCCCATCCCCCGGGGCTGTTTATTTTTTTTAATGGTTTTTTTGGGGGAGGGGGGCCGCGTGGCTCCCCTCCCGGACCACTACTAGCCCGGGGACCCCATCCCCTGGGGCTGGCCCTCTCAGTTGGGGGCCGTGGGGGTCACCAATCCCCCCATGGTCCCAGCCAGCTCCCTGCGTCCTGCGGGAGAAGGTATTGATTTTCCACATGGGGAACAGCTAACATGCTGCTCACTCTGTGGAAAGGCAATCTGCTTTCCTATTTGGAGGAGAGAGCAGGCTTCCTGCTCTCTCTTCCAAATAGGAAAGCAGTTTGCAATGACAGGGTGGGAGCCGGGAGGCTCACGCCCTGTCATTGAAAACTACAGTGTCACGGGGATGTGCACCCCGGGATGGACCTTGGGGGGTGGGGTTCCCCAGGGCCTAGACGAGGCTCCAGGAGGGGGGCCTCGTGGCCCACCTCCCACATTTTGAAGAAGCCCCGGGGGTGGCGGTCCCCGGGGCTGGGGGAGCCTCAGAGCCCCCCTCACTTAATGTTTTGAAGCCCCGGGGGTGGCGGTAAGTATCTTATCCATGCCTTTGCAGGTTCTAAAACATGTGAACATATAGCCAGTATTTTCCTCTTGAAAAGGTGGAAAATCTAGTTGTAAAACTAAACCTTCAATGCTCAATCCAACCATAGAGCCATTTAAGAATACTTTCTACTAATTGTGAAATACAATATTATCCAAGACAATTGAGACATGATTTAGAGTTTGGTGGCTGGGATACTCTGTCACAGATTTGACATATTTCATGCCTGCCTTACTTCAAGTGACATAGGATATAATGCACTTTTAATACAGTGATCAGGATAACCACCACATTTATGATGGAGTATATCATCTGCCAAACTCCAACTCAGGCCCCTACACACAAAAGGTAAACATTAGTTAATCAGTATTAACTACTGAATTACCACTGATTGCCTCAGGAACTGAACAAGAAGCCGGGTCCAAACAGCCAGCCATCCTACAACACCCATTGTAACTCAGGGCTGGGACTCACACGGTGAACACCTTGCACTTCAATCCTAAATAATAACATCTCTGATTTCTAAACACTGGGAGCACATAACTTACAAATGCATCCCTAGAGTCAAAACATGATTCCATTTTGAAAAGATACCTTGACCAGGTTTACCAACACTTTGCACTTGGTTTCGTCACAAAAGAGACACAAACCTAGCACAAAATGTTGTGATGGGATTTGTGTTCTAACACAAATCATTATTTTTTGGGAATGTTGCATAAAATAGCACATAGTAATGCAATGCACTACCTAATGTCAAAGGGGCATATTATAGGTTGTATATGGTAATTCCTTTACAACCACCCCAAGGTTTTATTCACACTCCTATCTACTAATATTTGTAGACAGGGAGTTGCATAGACAAAATGATGTCTCATGGAGATAGATGTAACAGAAAAGCAACTTTAAAAATATCATCATTTCCCAACTTAGCCTGTGTGCTGCACTATACAGCACACATAAAAGGGAGGGGAAAGTATTAAAGCATAGGTTTTGTACGGGAAGGTATTCCTTCCCGTACCAAATCTATGCTTTACAGCAGGGTCTTGCAGCTCCTCTGAGGTCTGGTACCATCCAGCCATGGTTTTGACTGTAGAGATTCAGCCACAGACCAGAGCCTGGTCCTGTCAGGAGCGGCATCACCAATGTTGCATTTGTAGTTCTGTTATTGATTACAGTGGGTGTGTTTTCTTTGCAAATAGCTCAGTGGTTTATAGCTTTAGACTGCAGTGGCCAGGGATCTTACAAAACTTGCATTTCAATTTGAATCCAATATTCATATTTACAAACCTAAAAATCCCTGAAATCAAATACATTGTTTCAGGTGTTAAGTGCAGGAGGCGTGTTGTGCTTGTGCCTTTCAAATCAGATATGTTTTATAGACTGCAACAAATGAGTCTAAAAGTCATCCCACCAGAGCCTAGAAAATTATTTTTCTTCAGCTCACCTGAAAAGCGAACAAAGTCATGGCTGGGGCCTACCATGTTAACTTTCTGTTTTTTAATTATCCACAGCTTCCTCTAAGCTCTCCAGGTCAAACTGATACCGTTGCTGCTCTCAATGAGCAGAGGGGTGCCTCTCTGAGATTCACAAGGATGGGGCTGCGTGTACAGAGTAAAGATCTCTAAAAACGCTATTTTGCCTCTACTTCTAGTGCTGCTCTTGTAGCCTCGGAGGCTAGGGGATGCCAGAAATTGCCTGGGGTAACAAGGGGCAAGCCAGGGGTTGCAGCTGCGATCCCTGGCGGCTCCTAAATTACGTCCATGATTACATTATATGGATTTGTTTATTGTGTCAATCTAAATTCATGTCAGATAATATCATTTTTGTTTTAAAATAATATTGTTTTGGTAGATTTTTTACATTATCTTTTTTATTTTATTATACATTTTTACTTGGATTTTTCTTTAGTTTTGTACTTTAATGCACATTTGTTTGAAGTGGGAATGAAAAATCTGACCCCTCTGGAGTCCATTGCTTTCCCCACTTTCACTTCATTTGGAGTTGGAATAGTAAATCAGACCCCATCCAACATCCAATGTTCCTTAATTTGGAAGGAGAGTAGTATATCTGACCTTCCCCTAACCAAGGAATAAAGATGCTAAGGTAAAAATAAGCAGCCATTGCAAATGTAGCTCACAAGAGTAAAGGGAGCTCTTTGCTGTCACATACGACACATCAGTGCATGAAATAGAATTATAGAATTGCAATTATATCAGTGCACCTGTTTGATCCTGAAAAGTGTTGACACGCTTTATCAACTATATTGTATCCTTGCTTTGAAGTGCAGGTACTCTCTGTAGGTACCTGAAGGTCATTGCCCACTTAAAGTTAAAAAGGCTGAAGATCCATGTCAACATCCCACTGCGTAACACTTAGGCAGTAAGAGAAGTTTATCTGCTGCATGGTGAAGAACATGCAGAAGAATGTGATGACTAGGTCACTGAATGCAAGCAAGCAAATGAAGAGGAGAGCGACACATGTAAATGGGCCTAGCTGTGGATCATTATATATAGAGTAACAGTGTGTTGCTGAAGAGTGTGGTCATGAAGATAAGCGTAGATAGCAGCACCAACATGAGCCTGGTGTGTGGTGGTGCCTCAAAGACATATACCTATAGCTGCAGCTGGAAGGACTCAATGAACTGCCATGTCACATATTGCCCCATAGGAAGCAGTTGAATTTCTCTGAGGAGATGTTCAGAGACTGCATATAGGACTGGGTGACCATGTTAGCCATGTACTAGGCACTAATCCACAACAGCCTGCAGTCAGAGAACGCCTCCCCCACACATACACACAGGGCCGGACTGGCCATAGCGGGCACTGGACAATCCCCTGGTGCGCCGCATGGGTGGGGGCAGGTTTTGGGCCCCTGGGGGCCGTTTTTGTTACAGGGCCGTTTTTGCAGCATAGATGCAAAATCGGCCCTGTACCAAAATCGGCCGAAAACCGGCCACGGCAAAGGGCTCGGCAGCACCTTTAACCCCCCACCCCCGAGTGGGGAGGGGGGGCCAGTCAAGCACTCTGCCAGGGCCGGTTGTGGTTCCCAGCCCGGCCCTGCATACACATAAACATACACACATGTTTACACACACACATACCCCTACAAGAAAAAGTTGCTGGTCTTCCTGATCAGGCAAGAGACCATGCTAAAGGCATTTCTTGCAGCTCTGAATTCCATGCTTTCATTATCTGCATAGCTGCATCTTGATTCCATATTTGGAAACACAGATCTCAATGCACTTCTAAGTAAAGGTTTACTAGCAGTTTTTTGTATCTTTCTCTTCCTCCATCTTTCTCCCTTATGTGTTTTTCTCTCTCTTGCTCTGGGCTAAAGTTTGATGTGAAAAAATAAGCGTCATTACCCAAAAATGAATGCCATGGCACAATCAACCACTGCCTCAAATTAACCCGTTGCCTGCGGCAGGAATTCTAGCCCGGTGCTGGACATTCCAATCGCAGTCGTGGTCGTGACGGAACTCAGCCTTCATGCGCACAGGCCACCCGTGACTGCTGGGTTCCGACATGAGCCTCAAACGGGTTAAGCACAGGAGCAGGGAAAGATAAGTGCCAAAGCTGTGTGGCAAAATCTGATGTCAGCAGTGGAAGGATACATTAACCAATCAAAACAATGTGAGACTGAAATTCTCCTGAGCTAGACAAATACAAGAATAGGTAGGAAAGCCATTAACTTAGGAGCAAGGGAGTGAGACAGACTGCAAAGCCATCCAGTCATGAGCAAGGGGCTGACCCAAAGCCCACCCAAAGAATAGAATATATATTGGAAATACCAGGTCTGCCTACAGGCAGCTAGCATGGGCTGTTGCATACATATAAAAAGGTGTAGCACAGTGTCCCATAAGCTTTGGTACTTGTAAGGGAGCTCTCCAACTTTCAGAAGGTGATTGGAGACAGAAACCGTATTTCTGGGGGAAACATTTTTATATGATACAAGTTTGATATATTGTTTTAGGGAGTTTATAGCAAACCCTTTAACCCCCTGCCGTGCGGGGGGGGGGGCGCACAGCTCCCCAGTGCTCATGACGAGCTCAGCTCGTCATGAGCCACGGTGGTCGTGTGCTCATGACGAGCTGAGCTCGTCATGACCACACCCGTTTCATTAGAACGCTCGCACAGCAGGGGAATTTGCCCAGCGTGCGAGTGTTCTAACGGTCATGACGAGCTCAGCTCGTCATGAGCACACGAGAACCGTGGCTCATGACGAGCTGAGCTCGTCATGAGCATTGGGGGGGTTAAAGACATTCCTAGCACTAAAAGAATATGCTGCAGGCATTTTCAATTAAAAATTGTCAGCCTCTAAGACACTGATACTCAAAGTACAGCCCTGGAGCCGTATGTGGTCCTACTGACCTCCACATGTGGCCCTCTTGACCTTCACATGTGGCTCCCAATTGAACATCCGACCTGGACTGCTGTTTACTTGAGACACAAGAAAGAGAAGAAGCAAATAAGGTGCCCTGCCTCACTTAACTTTAAGAACACAATTATAAAAGGAATATTGACACATATGTGCATGATGCAATTTTTTCAGAATTCAATATAAAGTGCATTTTATTAACATGCAGCTGTGTCTTACCTCCGTACATTCGATTATATCAGGGCATTCAGAAGATTTTTTCCACCCAGACAACAATGCCATTAGTGAACTAAGAGGCAAGTCATTTGTCGCATGGAAACCTTTGGGTTGTACATTATTGTAGTTTAATAAATCAAACACAAAAGAAGGGTTTGTACAGCTTATATCCAGAATTCGTGTATTTCAAGGTGCTCTTAAATGTTCTTATATGTCATAATGAAGAATAAAGAAGCCCAATGAAATTAGACAATTGGCTGGGATCACACAATTTAGTCAGGTGGGGAAGCCAGGATCGATACTAGGCTTTTGGTTTCAATGTGTCCAATGTATTTCATTCCAATGCAATAAACAAGTTACTCTTTTTCACTCTTGACTCTCTCAAGGATTATCCCATGGTGCAGTATGGAATGTAACACTCCAAATAACTCAATGACTTACTAACCACAACATGACTTGCTTCCCCTACGGCCACCTAACCCCCCCACACACACACACACTCACACACATAACCCCACTCCCACCGTACACACTACAGTACATACTTTGTGACACAGCGATAATGTTTGTGAGTACCCTGTTCTAAGAGATGAAAATCTTTAATAAGTATTAGAACTCATGCCACCTTGATTCAGTGAGTCCAAATATCTTTATAATAAGCATTTGCTCTGTCCAACTGATAGAAGGCGTGCGTTCGTAAGTTAATTTTCATTCAGAAACAAAATGGCAGAATGGATACTATTTTTATAAGTGTTATCAGTACAGTTCTAGGCCCATGAAAACTAAGATGGCTCTTAATATGCTGTAGTTTTATTGAAAGGCTTAAGTTTACTATAGGGAGTTTCTTTGGCAGAGTCAACTTTTCGAATAATGTCTTTAAGTAGACAAGTGAAAATAGTCTTTTCTGTGATTGAAAAAGCATAAATCAGCCAAAAACCTGGATCGCATTGATTGGGGAAACAGGCTGAATCATGTATGTGGATTTAATGCAGGTATTCTTGAGATAGGATTTTTTTTAATTCCCATACATACCCGGTGGTGATATTGGCTTTCGCAACAGTTTTTTCTTGCAGCTGTCTATGTCAGGGGAGAGTAGATTTGAGGATTAAAGAAAGGTGCTTTTTTGCTAAAAATATATACCTTTTACAAATAAACTGGTTGCTATGTCAAAATAATGATGACAAAATAGTTTATTAAAATCTTTTTTACAAATTCTATACCTCAGTTCAAATGTTGCCATCTGCGGATGCAATATGCAGATGCAGTTTCGAAGAAGGAGGCACTCTGGACATTTATAGGCGCGGGTGAAACTTACTACTAAGGACGTTCCTCCAGTATATGGATTTTCCACTGTACTTAGTTTACAGAGCATACATCTGGGAGTTTCAGGTTGCAAACAAACTCCCCTGCTCAGTCTGTTTTTCCTTTACTATTTCTGCAGATTAACCTCATGCTTTAACCCGGTTTCACTGCTTCCTGTCTGTTGGTCGGCAGTCTGCACACAAGCACCACAATGGGTCTGGTGATGAGCCCAGCCGGGGGGTGACCTGCGGAGGGAGAAGGGCGGGGTGGGGGTAGTAATGTATGGATTACGTACTTTAACAGGTAAGAAAACATAAAAATAAATAAAACTAATTTCGTTGCGCGCACTGCATCGCATTTGGTGATGCAGTGCAAGCAACGAAATTCGCACAAAAGCAGGTAACCGCCCGGCCGGGACTCCCACTACCGTCCGTGGCTGGATGAGACCACTTATTATAAAGATTAGCAGAGTTGCGAGCGAGGCGGACTCAACAGAGATGATGAGTACTCCAGTGAAGCATTGGCTGAAGTTATATTGCTCTCGAGGGGGGCCCAGGAGAATACTGCAGCTGCTACAGGCCACATGATGATGGCACTGGCCTATCACCAAGGCGGTCATTTAGGCACATAGGTATCATTGAGTTGCGTCACCCTTGTGTCACTCAAAGGAGCGCAATGGCAATGCAACTACTAAGTCTGATTTCTCAACCCATGCAAGGCCATCTTGCATGGTCCTGAGTGGCTTTGCAAATCTAGAGTATTGTAATGCAGTGCAAATCAATGCGTTACGTTACTCTGCCCAGGAAGGCATTGCATGGGTGGAGCGTGGTTGTTCCACCCACGGATTTTGGTGCATTCCCAGATTTACCATTACTAGTAGACCTGGGAATGCATAAAAATGATACTCCTCCCCAGGTGAGGCGTAACAGGTAGAAACAGCTTTATTTCGGCACAAAAACAATCCTGCTTACAATGCAATGACCCTGGCACCATGATGCAAGGCTGCCTGCGTTGGCGCTAGGCAGCACATTGTGCACCAGTGCAAGAAAAGAACATGAATGTCCCTATAATGTTAAATAAGATCTATTCCTGCTCTTTCCCTTTCATGCAGTGCAGCAAGGTGGCTTGCTGTGCTGCATGAATTCTTGAGAAATCTGCCCCATAGTGTTTTTTTTCGAACAGGTCAACCGCAGTAAATTGCCACTTCTTTTGCCTGCAAAAATAATGATACTCCGCCCCATTTGGTGAAGAGGAGGGATTCCACTCATAGAATCCCTTGACCTGACTGCTCTTCCAGCACGGGCTGACAACTCATAACAATGATCCATCTGCCCTATTGAAGGTGTGGTGACCTTTATTAGATTTCCCTGCCCAGGACCAAGATAAGAGGCATGGTCACCCCGGGTGGAGAAGTTAAACAATGATCCTTATGTGCAGGTAAGAAACTTAGAGCCATTGTTTTTTTTTATTATTCAGAAACAATTTTGTTTGTGACAAACAAAAAAGTTTGCAGAGTAGTGCCAAAACAACTGGCACCTGCCCTGCAAACTTCATTCAGAGCCCCTGTCCCACAGGCCATTGTTCTGAGGGCAATGAGAAACCTCCCTCCCCCAAGCAGGTGGAAATCTCAAAATATGGTGGGAGGTCCTCTGGTGTCGGGGTCCTTTGACCTGGTTGGCTCATTCGCCATCCGCCTATGTCTAAACAATCTTCCCCATCTTTATTTCAAAGTAACTCTCTTACATTTGTTTTTCCACTGACGGGTGAGCTAGCCCTGGGCCGCCATCCAATCATTTCTTTTTTGAACATACACTGTTTTAATGTCCATGCTGCAGTCTCCTAGCTCACACTTTAAAACAGCTGGAAACACCCTTAATTGCAGGAAACGTAAGGCATTTTTTGCCTTTGTTACAGTCTCCCTGCTAGCGCCCTACTCCTTGGTCTCTTTTTTGCACTCCATTGTGGCTCTGCCAAGGTTCTGTACACTGTACTGTGTTTATCCAGTCTCTCCAGTCTCCTCCTGTAGACCAGTCCACTTTTGAACTGTATTGCAGCATCAGAAGATCAATACTGACTATTATCTTACTCAATAAATAACAAAGATAACAGCCACGCATGGACGAAAAAGTCATACAATAAAGAAAACAGTCTTAGACCAATGTCTGATACACAATGACCACACCGCATTGCAACCAGTCCGATAGGAAGCCAGTCCCTAAGTGCCTCAGCCTGTCGCCATTTCTCTTCTTCAATGCTTCTCATGCTGATGAATCTATTTCCCATTCTCTGATTGAATGTTCTTAATGTTGTACAAGTGACAAGTGACTGTCGAGATGTTAACTACTATGTTAGTTGTCACTACATGTCTAAATTTAACAGGTTTTTGGTCCGAGTGGGTGTGAAGGTCCACACACATTGTTTCCATGCCTGGAACTGTTGTGGTGTCTCATGTCTTTCATTATGTTTCACTTCATTGTCTCCTATGTATTTCCAGTGGTGGGCCTTTGGGGCCGAGGCTGACAAATGTGTTCAGGGAGCTCTATAGTGTCAGTCTCATCATTAGCCGAACCCAGTGGTATCCTACCCAGCCTCATTGTAAGCTCTTTTCTCTCAGGGCTAGGCTTCCCTCTTTTTCCTCTTTTCTCCTACAGGCTGCAGTGGTGTTCCACTCATTTTGCTTCTGTAATTTAATGGCATAGCCTTCACTCAGTGTGAGGGTGTATTGATTTTATAGCGGTTTTTATGTAGCTTAGGTTTACCTATATATTTATATATATCTTCGTCAAAGAAAGGATTACTCGCACTCCAGGAGGTTCATTTAAGAGTCTTATTTAGTCCAGTGTGTAACAGCCAACACCTTCAAGTTCTCACAAACCAACGCGTTTCGACCAGATTGGTCTTGATCACCATGATCAGAACCAATCTGGTCGAAAGGTGTTGGTTTTTGAGAACTTGAAGGTGTTGGCTGTTACACACTAGATTAAATAAGCCTTTAAATGAACCTCGTGGAGTGCGAGTAATCCTTTCTTTGCTGAATATACGTAATGTGGATCTCGATTCCTTTTCCGCACTACTCGCACCAATCGTGAGCGCGCTGATTAGGAGGAATCATTTGGTGAAAAATATTTATATATATATATATATATATATATATATATATATATATATATATATATATATATATATATATATATATATATATATATATATATAATACGCCTACGTAGTCAGGGTTGAGTCGATTGAAAAGGCATATTTTTGATTTCTTAATAACTTTGGCACCATTTGACAAATGCCTTTAAACTTTCCAAAAAAAGTACGTCCACGGTTTTTCAGAGCAAGCTCAATGCATATGCCAAGGAAAGAAGCAGGGTTTCCCACAGATGAAAATGACTATTTTAATTGTCATAGGAATATTTGATCTTTAATTCAGAAAAATAGCTGAATGGAATAACACCAAATTCAGAATGAAGGAAGAACTGTACCCAAAGAAGTACCTTTGCTTGGTTTGGTGTAAAGTTGCTCAGTAGTTTTCGTTCACATTGGGCATGAAGGCGATACATTTTAGAGATATCTGGACTGTTCATTTTCAAATGATCCTCAGCTCCAGAACTGTGGATCCCTGCTGCTGCAACATTTTTACAAACTTGAATTTAATTGCCAGAGGGAGCTTTTTCTTCCATTGCCCATGGGTGAATGCACAACATAGGTTTTGAAAGCGTCCTCCCATTATCACCTTGGCACATCCCTGCTGCTGTGGTAAATAAATAAATAATACCCTATTTTTGATAGCATAACAGATAGCTCAATAAATAAGAGTCAAGATTCGAGGTAGTAGGAGTTTCTGCAGGTTTATTACAGCATAAGGACAGGATCAGGACAACCTGCATGGGAATAGGACAATAAGGCCCGGCAGCTGCCGGGGCTGGGTCTGGGATGAGCGCGCTAACATTTAATAACAAAACATTGACTTATATACATAGCGCAAACACATAGCAGTACATTGCAGTAGGCGTAACAGTGGGTGGAGCAGAAGGCGTGACGCGTAGCAGTCGCGAGAGATAACAGAAATAAGAGGTGTAACTGGGAGTTTACTTAGACATGTGATGCAAAACGTAACAGAATATGTCATGAATGGGCGGAAACATTGGTGGGGCTACCTAAGGAGCCGGGACCTCTAACCTAATTGTGCGCGAAAACTGGCAATGACGTGTTACTAGGAGAAGCTGGGGGCTACGAACTCTGTGCTAGGAGCAGAGACTAGAGTCTGAAGGGTCGGAGCGACATGTACCTAAACCCTATCTGGTATCTAATGTTTAGGGAACATGTTGATATGAACTAGAAGTCATGAGGGGAAAAGCTAACCTGATTCTAAGACTGGACCATGCATTATTCTACATGTAGTGCGTGAAGAAGAATACTAAATGACCATTAAATACAGTATTTCTCTAACATGGAGACGAGAAGGCTAGACAATGACGGAAACTATTGATGCAGTTCAGTAGCTTAGGAATGCAGAGGAGGAGGACTGAACTGATAGCAGGAACTGTAACATACTTTTGGCAGACTCAGAGGCAGAGCCGGGGTGCACCGGGCACTGCAAGGCAGGAAGTAAGTGAAGGGTCGAGGATACAGGTGGGGGCTGTATCGCTCCTCAGCGAGGCTTTCAGGAGACAGGAGCTGAATCTGTGGTCCGGGCCCTTTTGAGGCCTGGAAACGGGGACTTTATAATTGAATAACGTGCACACTGAGAAACGTGGCAACATTACTTACATAGGCCTGATATTCGTAGTATTCACGAGGACTGGAAACTAACATACTAGAGGTGGACACAACTGAAATTGCGTCTTTAATCAGAAATGGGGAATAACATATGCATATTGGTCATGCACACATAACATATGATGGATGGGGCGTAGGGACACAGAACATGGCAAAATTTACTTTTCCACATTCCCTCCTTGTCACTACGTTTCCATCAGGAAACATCAATATTCATGATACCGTCTATCATTTCATACAGTACCATTTGCTCGTCTCGAATTGTCTTGGAACGGGATTTAGAACAGGGCTTGGGACGGGGAGTACAAGAGGTAGCACACATGCTGCAAATCGCAGGGCCACATTGTATACAGAGGCAGCAGCTAAATATGATCGCTACTGCAATACCTAAAAAGGACAGGACTTTCCATCCCCATGCGGAAATTATATTCCAGAACCAACCGGACCATGTCCAGGTGCCTGGATCTTGGTGTAACAGATGGGCAATTTTATGGAGTCTGGTTATAGCTGAATAAACAGACGGCGCGTTATTTGGAATGAAAATACAACAACTGGATCCGAGAATTCTACAGGCCCCGCCCCTATCGGCCAGTATGACGTCAAGGACGAGACGATTCTGTAAAACGACAATTCTCATAAAGGATTGCTCTTCAGTTAAGTTACCTAGAGCGGAGGCAGTCTCATCTACTACTGCTTCAAGGGTTCTCGTTAACCTACGAATAAGCTTACTATTTACAACTGTACCTAAATAAGGGAAAACACCTTTATCTATATCAATGAATTGCTCTGCGGCGGTTTCAGTATAATCGACAATCGGGAGATTTCTCTTGTGTCTAGTGTGTACTAAGAAAGAATTCCTATGATAGTCAGGTGGGGCTAGAAAAACAGGTGGCAGTAGGAAAGCAATGTAACAGGTTCCCTCCCAATCGAGGGGCAGACGGACATATGCAGTTTGACCACAAATAAAATAAGAATGACGTGAAGCTTTGAAAATTGATTTCCCACTGTCACTATACTGGATAACAGTAGTACATTCACTATGACCTATATGTACAGAACCATAACTACGGACACATAATTCGCCTTTGACTGGTAGTACTGAAATAGCGGGTGAGTCTGGAGTAGTATCAGACTGAACATTCAGGACCATGAAATTCGACGAATAATTTCCTAAATTATATACTTCATTTTCTAAATCTAAACCTGTTCTGTGGGGGAAACCTTGCTTGTCTGGGAAACATGTACTGTTAAGAAAAGACATATCTGTTGAGGATGACGTTAACGTGGACCATGCTCCACACGAACCATTGTGTGAGAATGGATAGGGAAAGAGTGGCAGAACTCCCTTCGATGTCTGGAAAGGGGGGAGTCGACCACACACCCAACAATTAGTGGCATTGCTGGTCTGGTGTGAATAATGTAACATACGGATGAATGTATTATTACGCATGGCGAGGCGGTATGCATATTCGTGAGGAGGCAGATCACTAAACGTGTGCTCTACTGTAGCATGAGCAGACATATTTACATGAGGAACTGAAAAACACAGATAGAAAGCATAGCTGGTGCAGGAAATCATTATGCTGATGAATAATATGAAACTCAGAAAAACGATACATTGAAGTGAACTTCGACTGACTCTCTCACTATGGGGGTCTATTTTATACATGTCAGAAACAGCCTAACCGTTTCACCTAGGGGAGGACTTATACAATCAAACTGGCTGACTTATTAGACCTGAGCTTTAACTTATACTCCTGTTGCGGAGTTTTCTCTAACAAGGGAGGGGTTGTAATAAAGTCTGGTGCGGGACAGTCCTTCAAAACAATGTTCTGGCAATCCTTCGAATCCTGGGAAATGTTCTTGGAAATGTCTTTGTAGGCTGACTTCGGTCCTTTGAAAAGTTTTACATGAGAAAGGTGGACCCACCCCTTCCTGCCTTCCAACTTGACGGCAGTTCGGGTGGTCAAGAGGACCTGACGTGGCTCCTTCCAACGTGGTTCCAGCGGACTTGATCTGTCAAAATTTCTGATCATCACCAAGGAGCCTGGAACGATCTCGTGCGGTGCCACCTCGGTATTGTCTGGAAATGCGGCGGCAACCTGTGAACGACATGAGTTGAGGGCAGACATCAAGGAAGCTAGGTAATCTGTCAGCATATTACATGAAACATCGGTAATACTTCGGGGTCTAGGAGTACCCCACATATTAGGGGGGCGGCCGAAAACGACCTCATACGGGGACAGACCTGATCTGGAATGTGCGACCATACGCATGTAAAACAGAGCGACTGGCAAAGCTACTAACCAGTCCACACCCTTGTCTTTACAGACTTTTGCTATACGGATTTTCAGAGTCTGATTATGCCTTTCGACTAGTCCAGCTGCTTCTGGATGGCGTACACAATGGAACTTCCACTGGTACCCTAACAAAAGGGAAACGTGTTTCATGAGTTCAGATGAGAATGGCTGACCGTTATCAGAATATACGACTCTAGGGAGTCCATATCTAGGGAAGAATTCACGAACCAACTGCTTGGCAGTGGTCGCGGCTGTGTAATCTGGGACTGGATATGCTTCTGTCCATCTGGACAAAGCGCATACAACTACAAGGACATACTTGAAACCTCGACATCGCTCCATTTGAATATAATCCATCTGGAGGACCTCAAAAGGGTGGTCAGGGGGCTGGAAACCACCTTGTTCCACCGGGACACTTTTACCTGGATTAAACTGACAACATATCATACAGGTACGGACTTTCTGCTTGGCTGCAGCTCGTAAATGCTTGTTGAACCAAATGTTCTGGATACTGTCTAACATAGCTTTTTCTCCTAAATGTGCTGGACTATGTGCGGTATTGATAATGACTTGAACCATAGAATCGGGGAGAAACCATGTGGCTCTACCCTTCGTTAACCATCCTTGATCTGTCTGGACCCCTCCTTGTACAGACCATTTCTTGATTTCATCGGGAGTAGCATGTGACTGGATATCTATGACATCTTGAGTAGGGTCCTTAACTGTCATGCATGTAATCGGATCTGGAGTATGTGTCTGTGTCTGATTAACTGGAATGTCTGGAGTCTGTGCTGTAAGCTTGGCTGTGCGGTCTGCTAAATCATTACCTTGGGAAATAATGTCAGTGACTTTCGTATGTGCTTTGCACTTCATGATAGCAATAGATGTCGGTAAATGTATGGCATCTAACAGGGCTTGAATAAGGAGACCATGCTGAATCTTGGTTCCATGAGAAGTCATAAAACCTCTCTCCTGCCAGAGCACTCCGAAGTCGTGTACAACTCCGAATGCGTAACGTGAATCTGTGTAAACATTAACCTTCAGGTTTGTGGCATGTATACAGGCTTGTGTCAGAGCGACTAGCTCTGCTGCTTGAGCGGACAGAGTATCAATACGGTGTGTTTCAATAACTTCGGTGTCAGTAGTCACTGCATATGCGGCGACTAGTTCTCCTGTACTAGTTCTCATACATGAACCATCCACATAAAGTGTCAGGTCAGGATCTGGTAACGGAATATCTGTCAGGTCTTGTCTTGGCTTTGTCGTAATGTTAACTACTTCCACACAATCATGTGTGTCTGGATTTGAACTAACTGATGGTAACAGTGTAGCAGGATTCAGGACGTTGCAGCGTCTAATTTCTATGTGTGGCTGGAACAGTGTCAATTCATAACCTGTTAAACGTGCAATTGTCAAGTGCTGAGTTTGTGTTCGGTTTAAAAGAACTTCTACTGAATGTGGAACTTGTACTGTCAAGGAATGTCCTAAAACTATAGAATCACTTTGTCTGATAGCTAGTGCTGTGGCTGCAACTGACTTGAGGCACGCAGGCAACGCCTGGGCGACTGGATCTAATGTGCTCGAAAAATAAGCACAGGGCTTGTATTGACCTGCTTGATCTTGTGTGAGGACAGATAATGCTGTACCTTCGCGTTCAGTAACGAAAAGTGTAAAAGGCTTACTGTAGTTCGGTGTAGCTAGAACTGGAGCTTGACATAGGGCTTTCTTTAACTCGTTGAAACTAAGTGTATGGTCAGATGTCCAAGGGAGGACAGTCGATACGGCTGCCTCCTGTGTCGTTAACTGTATCAGTGGCTTGGCTAGGAATGCATACTGGGGAATCCATTGTCTACAATAAGAAGTAAGGCCGATAAAGGCACGTACCTCCTTCTGGGTTCTTGGCTGGGGAAGACTCGCTATTAACTGGATACGGTCGGGTGTCAACTGCCTACCCCTCTTGGACAGCAAGTGTCCTAAGTATACCACTTGCTGGACACAGAATTGAAGCTTCGAAGGTGACACCTTGTGCCCCATCTCGGCTAGAAAATACAGAACTGTAAGTGATGCTCGCTCGCAGTCACGTTCAGAACGGGCTGTGATCAGTAGATCATCGACATACTGGAGCAGGGCAGTGTCAGTTGGCATGTGAATGTTGTCTAGTTGTCTCTTGAGCGCTTGACTGTAAATACTAGGGCTTTCTGTGAAACCTTGAGGAGCTCGTGTAAACATATAGCTCCTTCCATTCAAACAGAATCCGAAAAGAAACTGACTGTCTGGATGAATTGGAACACTGAAAAATGCATTCTTGAGGTCAATAACAGTGAAAAACATGGCTTCGGAATCAATGGCTGTTAACAGGGAAGAAATGTCTGGGACAACTGGGTACTGAGGAATAATACATTTATTAAGCTCTCGTAAATCAATCACTAATCGATATACTGGGGGTGCATTCGGATCAGTACGTTTCATGACTGGAATGATCGGAGAATTACATACATTGGAGTCAGTTTCTACAACTACTCCTTGAGCCATGAGCTCGTCAATAATTTTGGATAAGGCTGCTACAGCCTCAGGTGGCAGTCTGTACTGTCTGATTCGTGGTAACACTACACCTGGTTTGAGAGTCACACGATGGGGTGTGATTTGCATGTAACCTACATCAGTTGGACCTTGCGCCCATAAATGCTGCGGAACATTAGACAATCTGGAATCAAAATCTCGTAATACATAGTGACCCTTAAAGTCACGTAGGAACAGACGTATTCCCTCTGGGGAACAGCAAATAACTGCACCTAGTTCTTTCAATGTCTTAATGCCTAATAGATTTTCTGGACATGACTTAGTAAGTAACAGATCAGTAGTACGGGACAATGGACCTACTTCTAGAGTAACTGGCTTTGATATCTCATTAACTATGGGTTTTCCTGAAAATCCAAGGGAAACATTTCTTGAGCCTGAGAGCGGAGCCCCTGGTACTTCGGCGTGACTAATTGTGGTCCTACTTGCCCCTGTATCGATCAAAAACTTTCTGTCTTTCCCTAATACTTGACTGTGAACATAGGGACCTTCTTGGTCTACAGGTATCTCGATGAGAGGCAAGCCTACCTCCCTCTCTAGGCTGTTTCATGAATATGACTGATACTCTGGATACTCAGACTGTGCATACTGGTACATCTGTGATGTAACGTGCTGTGTTGCAGCAATAGGCTGCGGAACTGTAACTGTCTGTTGTGCATTCTGTGACTGAGGAGTCTGTGAAACTTGTTCTTGTCTCGGCGGACGTGGTCTTTCTTTAGTCTTACCAGTAGCTATGTTATGTTTCAGAACTGCACACTCGTTTATAAAATGACCTGGCTGTTTACAATAATTGCAGTTCCCTTTAACGGGAGCCGCAGGGTGACTGGCTTGATTCGGACCTCTCTTCTGACTGTCTTGAGGAACAGATTGTGCAACTAGCACTTTCATTTTCGTGTCTTTCATACGTTTTCTTTCGTGTTCTTGCTCTTCTCTGATTCTATTCTGGTGATACTGAAGCATCTGGAGCATCTGGGACGGAGTATTTGCTTGCCAGGTGCTTTCGACTTTCAAAACTCGGTTTTTAATTTGTGGACTTGAATTCTCGACTAATTTGGTAACGAAAAGATGAGGGTATGACTCACTACTTGTCTTGAGACCACTGTTAATACTGAAACATTTCTCAAATCTAGAATAAAAATCACTAATATCTTCATCTTGTTTCTGTTTACAGGCTGAGATTGCATCCCAGTCTTCTTTCCTAGTTGTCAATAATCTGGGTAAAACTTGAATCAATAATTCTGGTAATTCTTTACATTTATCTCCAAGACCGGTACCTGGTACTCGTGCCTTGTCTTCAGCTTCTAGAGCTGTCCAATCGATCTTTTTCTCTCCCACCTCCCATTCTTTTTCCTTTAACTTTTCATACACCCCTGCGGGTAGCAGGACCTTTAACATTTTAATGATATCTGGGTAAGTGTATTCTCCCATACGGAGCATGTCTTTTAATTCTCTATGGAACCCTGCTGGATCTTTGTCATGACAGGGAATTAATTTCTTCATCTCGAGGAGTTCCATCTTTGAAATCGGAGTGTATACAAACACTCGTTGCATTACGCCACCCGCCCCTTGGACTGGGTGGACTTCTCGTAGCGGATTCTGTCTATCTATGTAGAATGGTTTACTTTCTGGGGGTGAGACATGAACAAAATGCGGGTTCAGGAACGTTCTATACTTGTGGCGCTGTTCTAGAATGACACTAATTAAATCGGTACCTAGACCTCTCCATCTGTACTGGAGTAACTCGTTCAGGATATCATGTAACGGGCCTGGATCAGAATGTTGACCCTCATACAGAATAATGAGGTGCTGGATCATATACATACCCACCAGTCGTTGCTCGGCTGAGGGCAGTTTCAGAAACATTTGTGCCACTATTTCGTCTGGAAAAGTGGTAGAATCAGTAATCCATCGGACTGCTGATCGGGCTAGTTCTTGTTCGTGCATGGTACTTAATTCGCTATATCCAACTCGTGATTTCAGAATGTGATCGGTAGCTTGAAATACTTGTTCTAGAGAACCTCGTTCTGGTGCTGGATGATGAAAAATAGACTTAGGTTCTGGACGTAAATGGCGATCTGGAAATCTGGATTTTCCTACATACGCTATTCTGGCGGGATTCTCGTCTTCCTCTTCAGGATCAGAGATACTTTCTTTCTCGCTTACTTGTGCTGCTTTACGCTGTTCGTGTAACCTTATTATTTCTTTACGAATTTTCTTGTACATACTTTCCATGGCACTAATGGTCTTGTGCTTACCCTCGGCTATATTATCACTCCACCTTGTTAGAATTCTCATTTCGGCGGGATCTTTAGACGGGTAATCTTGTTCTCTTATTAGGCAATTGATCAGGAACTTTAATATCATGAGCTGAATCTCGGCTTTCCTTTGAGACATAATTTCGCCAATACTTTCTGGATCATCCCCTGTACGGATGAAACGATATATTCTGTCTAGATCTTCTTTCATATTCGGTAAGGTGACTAGATACTCGGTCACCCTCCTTACACGTACGGAATATAAAACCATATTATACTCGCCTGGGACTGCGTCATAGACACATTCGGCAAGGGCTTGTCTGATTTCTGTAACAGACTTATTACTTTTAGGAGTACGCTGTGATGCTTGAGCATGTAATTCGAGTGCTGATAAACGCTTATGTGGCGGCGGGGTTTGAGGAGGACCTCCTCCTGCGGCCCCTAGACTAGAATCGTCGACTGACATTCTTCGTGCTTGCAGGGTCGGTAATTGTAACGTGGGCTGAACTTGTATGGCAGGCTGACCCGGGGGTACCGTAAAAGGTACTCCGGTGTCTGGAGGAACGGGAAGTGCCTGATTTACAGGGACAGGTGGAGCGCGAACTGGATTTGCATATTCTGGAACTGTATCATCCAAATAGGACGAAATAAAAATATCAGCTGCGGTCGGTTTGTGACGTAGCTTGGTCGGAACTAATGGTGGTGGGAAATTACTGGGTGCCTCTGGGGTCGCTTTTGGCAAACCTTCGGCAAGGAGAGGATACATACCCTTAATAAGGGCATGCCTCTGTCTGTCTGACTGTTCGGTTTTGACTTGTTCACCTATCTCGATTAATTCTCTTTCTTGGGCTCGTTCTTGGGATTCTCTACTTAACTCTGACTTTCTGACTTCCTTTTCCGTTCTTCTATGCGCTTCCTTACGCCATAACTCGATGGCATCTTTCTGTGACTGTCTGGCTTTCTTTTTCCATAATGCTTCTTCTACTCGCATGATACATTCGGCATCCCATGTACCCGATACGGGCCATCTATACTTTTCTTCTAACTGTTTGGTATACTCTACCCATAAATCTAGATACAATATGGCGCTTATGCCATGTTTCTGATACATAAAGTGACCTGGACTGTCCCTAGGCGGAACAGGAACTGCTTCCTCTAACAGACCCTTTCTGGTTTTTAACTGACGTAACTTGGAAAAGAGCGGCATTCTAAACTTGAATCGGAACACAATACAATACACGAAAAACAATAACAATTGGGAAAACAATTCAGGCATACCACGACGTTGAAAATACATTAAACAACATTATAAATAACAGTTCGAACAGAATACTACCTGAAAATACTGAAAACAGAAACAGAACAGAATTCTCGAGAACGGAACAGACTAGAGTTACTGGATGCACTGCTGTAACAGTACGGAACATACCGGTCCCATAAAGGAACGCATCAAGACCCGTATCCACCAAGGTGAACACTTCGTTTGTGGGCTTGGGTACCACCAACCCACGGACCAGGAGTCAATTTAGACTGACCCTGTCTAGACACTACCCCAGCAATGGTACTCACCGGGCAGCACGGAACGGAAGGCCTCGGACGGGACTGGACTACGACGGACTTCGGACTTCGGACTTCAGTTACGGGTGGGCCTCCGGATACCTCGGACCTTGGACTCTCGGCTTGGGCTCTGGTCGGGACTCGCCGCGTTCCTCCACCGTCTCGTTCGGATGCTGGACCGCCTCCTCCGTCTCCTCCGTGGGCCTGAGGGATACTTGGAGCAGAAATATCTGCCAGTGCACGGTATGGTCCCGTCACGACTGCAGAGGGTCAGGGGGTCGGCGTGGCTTCACCGACGCGTGGGGAAAGGGCAAGTCCCTGTTCGGGCGCCATTATGTGGTAAATAAATAAATAATACCCTATTTTTGATAGCATAACAGATAGCTCAATAAATAAGAGTCAAGATTCGAGTAGTAGTAGGAGTTTCTGCAGGTTTATTACAGCATAAGGACAGGATCAGGACAACCTGCATGGGAATAGGACAATAAGGCCCGGCAGCTGCCGGGGCTGGGTCTGGGATGAGCGCGCTAACATTTAATAACAAAACATTGACTTATATACATAGCGCAAACACATAGCAGTACATTGCAGTAGGCGTAACAGTGGGTGGAGCAGAAGGCGTGACGCGTAGCAGTCGCGAGAGATAACAGAAATAAGAGGTGTAACTGGGAGTTTACTTAGACATGTGATGCAAAACGTAACAGAATATGTCATGAATGGGCGGAAACATTGGTGGGGCTACCTAAGGAGCCGGGACCTCTAACCTAATTGTGCGCGAAAACTGGCAATGACGTGTTACTAGGAGAAGCTGGGGGCTACGAACTCTGTGCTAGGAGCAGAGACTAGAGTCTGAAGGGTCGGAGCGACATGTACCTAAACCCTATCTGGTATCTAATGTTTAGGGAACATGTTGATATGAACTAGAAGTCATGAGGGGAAAAGCTAACCTGATTCTAAGACTGGACCATGCATTATTCTACATGTAGTGCGTGAAGAAGAATACTAAATGACCATTAAATACAGTATTTCTCTAACATGGAGACGAGAAGGCTAGACAATGACGGAAACTATTGATGCAGTTCAGTAGCTTAGGAATGCAGAGGAGGAGGACTGAACTGATAGCAGGAACTGTAACATACTTTTGGCAGACTCAGAGGCAGAGCCGGGGTGCACCGGGCACTGCAAGGCAGGAAGTAAGTGAAGGGTCGAGGATACAGGTGGGGGCTGTATCGCTCCTCAGCGAGGCTTTCAGGAGACAGGAGCTGAATCTGTGGTCCGGGCCCTTTTGAGGCCTGGAAACGGGGACTTTATAATTGAATAACGTGCACACTGAGAAACGTGGCAACATTACTTACATAGGCCTGATATTCGTAGTATTCACGAGGACTGGAAACTAACATACTAGAGGTGGACACAACTGAAATTGCGTCTTTAATCAGAAATGGGGAATAACATATGCATATTGGTCATGCACACATAACATATGATGGATGGGGCGTAGGGACACAGAACATGGCAAAATTTACTTTTCCACACTGCACACAGCCAATGGAGGGTTGAGCTAATCCAAAATAAACTGCACAGGGCTAAAGGATGTGCACAACAGGGGTCAGATGTCCACGCAGGGTGGGGCACTGTGCCTGACCAGAAACGAGTTCATATACCAAACTCTTGTAGCTTATTTCTGCTTATGGGGCTAATGACAACATTATTTTCGGCAGATCCACCACAAACCCATCAAGTGTGCTACGGGAAAACTATGTAGCAAAATTGGGCTTTGCTTTTGATCTGCAACAGATACACACCTCAAAAAATAAGCCAATATGTTTTTATTAAACAAAAACAATACATTCATAAAGTAAAGGTGGCTCTAAGAAGAGTATTTCTGTTTATGGTGGGATTTTTGCAAACGTATAGATAACATTGGATATATTCCTTCAGATTGCTTAGGATGCTAATGCCTCCTCCTGCCAAATGCGCTCGATCTCCTCAGAAAATTCCAGGTAGGTTGAACTGGATGTTATTGACATAGATAGATCCTATGCCATGATCTGGGAGGTATGCAAAAATCAGTTTGTTGACTGGTTTACAGAATTTGTCAATTTGTAGACAACAGTGGTTGGGCCATTTCCACTTTTGCCTCGGACAGAGGTTTCAAGATATAAAGTTTGTATAAGGGAAGAGATGCGTCAATTTTCCAATACTTTCTTTCATTTTGAAAGACAAAGCAGCACCAGTTACTGTGCTTAATTCGTCCCTCCACAATTATGACATCTGGTTGCTCGTATTATAATGCTTTTTACCAAAGGTAAAAGTTGAAGCCATGGATGCCAATCCATCTAATGTCCACATTAGGCAATTCAATATCCTTATCACTCAGCAAGATCTAGCACACTCACAAGCCCAGTGGTAAAGTGACTGGTCAACTATCTGCATTAAAACCATGCTGCTGGAGTACATATGAACATAAAATAATAAGCTCCAGAATGGGATTTCTGCACCAAAATGCAGTGATTTAGATAAAAATAACATGACTGCTGTAAGGTAATTGTATTGTGATCGTTGGCTGTCTGTGAAAAAGAACTGAGTACAGGCCACACAATTTCTTTGAAAATGACTATGTAAATTTAAGGATGTCCCTTGAGTTAATGTAATGCTATATTTAGAGCATCTATATGAATGTTGTGCTTAGTAGGAAAACCACCTAATGAAATATTATTAATACAATTGACTTCATGTCACATTAAGGTAAGGCTGGGTTCTAAAGCCACGTATAAGATAAAAGCAATTGAGTTTTCAGAATGATAGAAACTATGTAAATAATCTTTCTACCACTGATTCAAAGTCGGTGCAGAATCTGGATTGATGTATTGAGGGAAATTCGAGACCCATATAGTAACAGTAGTTCGTCCAGCTTTTTTCCGCTTAAACTAACCACTAAATATATATTAAACACTAAATATAAACCAATTGCATGCTTAATAATAAACATTAAGGAGGTCATTAGGATGGCGGGAGGACAAAGTCCGCCCGCCATCCTATTGGGAAATGGGGCCCCCATAAGGGGGGGGTCTTGTGGGGGCCATTAGGATGAATACCTGACATTGTGGCGGGCAGTGCACTCAGCACCGCCCGCCACAATGCTAGGAAGGCATGTCGTGCACTTCCATGCAAAACATGACAGGCACCGTGCGGTGCCTGCCATCTTGTGCATGGAACTGCAGGGGGGTACCATAGGTACCCCCCATGTGCACCTTCCACTCCCCTGGCGGCCCGCAACAGGCCCCCACAAGGCCCCCACAAGCCTTTCCCGCATGCCTTTCCGTGGCAGCAATGCCGCCTCGGAAAGGCATGTTTCCTCCCCCATGATAATATGACTGGCGGTGTCTAACAGACATCGCCACCATATTAAACTCTTTTCTGCCCTGTCGATTTGTTGACCGGGCGGAAAAGCGGCAGACGGTCTTTCCGTCCGCCGCGGTCCCCCTAGCAATATGACGGGGGAAATGGATGGCAGGCGGGGACGGATCTCGGGCTAGTCGCCAACGCCATGCAGGCGGTGGCAATCCGCCCGAGATCCTAATGGGCCCCTAAATGTTGATAAATTTTGATGCTGCTTTATATCTTGCTGTTGACTGATTTGTTTATAAACGTAGTAATATGTTTGGTACTCTCCCTTTGGGTCCTTATTCATTATGGGGGAAGTTTCTTTTTTATTAAAACCTGATGAGACATTGTTGAAGGTATCACTAATTACCCAGGTCTCAACTGGTTCTACAGATTTCCCTGTCACTTGTTTTGTAATAATAAACTCAGACACAAACTATATCAAGGCTATACTGTGTGGCCTTCAAACAATTGCAGATTCGACCACAAGTTCGGTCTGCTGATGATGAGGGTTTGGAGTTTATCATTGTCATTTGAAAGCCACTTGTACAATTTGCTCAACATCCTCAGAGTGTGGAGATAGGACGTGGTGACGCAGGGACCTGGAGGGACATGTCCAGCTTGTTGTCGATGATGATTCCAAGATATTTATGGGCTGGGGTGGCAGTGGGTCTGAGTTCTGTATAATGTACCCTGCGGCATCCGACAGCGAGGCATCCTTTCCGAAGATCACTACTTCACTCTTGTTCGTGTTCACCTACAGGCAGTTGAACTTCATCCAGGAGGACACTTCGGTCATGCAGGAGTTGAGATTTTGCATTGTGCTGGGTGTTTTGTCAGAGGGGGACAGTGTCAGTTGTGTGTCATTGGTGTGAGTATGTCAATGTTGTGTGCTTGGATGACGACTGCCAGTAGAGTCATGTAGATGTTGAAGAGTTTCAACTGAGGGAGGAGCCATGCAGGACTCCGCAAATGAGTTCTTGGGCTTCTGAGTAGTAGTGAGGCATTTTGTGTCCTCCTGGTGAAAATTGTGCAGATTCATCAGAGGGCAGGCCTTTGGATGCCATTCTTGTGCATTCATTTGATCAGGGGCTAGGAGACTGTCAAACGGTGCAGAGAGGTTGAGTAGGATGAGGGCTGCAGTTTCTCATCTGTCAAGGATCATCAGGATGTTGTCAATTGCTGCAATGGTTTACTATGAATTCTGATTGCATGGCATTAAGGAGGTGGTGGTTGGCGAGGTGGGTGACAAGACATCCACTGATGGCGTTTTCTAGGACCTTGGCTGGGTATGGTAAGAGAAAGGGTAGTCAGGTGTTCGCAAGCTTATCTCGATCTGCTGTGGGCTTCTTCAGGAGGGTGTTGATGGGTGAGTGTTTCCAAGCTTCCTGGAAACTATGATAGGGGTGAGCGCTTGGCTAATTGGGGTGGACCCTTTGTTGAAGACGTGGTGCAGGCAAGGATCCGACAGAGCCCCACAGTGAATCGTCTTCGTGATTGTTGCATTTCCTCTGTGGTGATGGTGTTCCCTGTGGTCAGGGTGTTTCATTGGTCAGATATCCGTAGACTTGCTACCAGAATGCTGGGGTCTGGCTGTGGGTCAAAGTTGGTGTATATTGCTGTGATTTTGCTGCACAATAAGTCTGAGAGGTAGTTTTACAGTTCCTGTGTTGGGGTGCTGTTGCTAGTGGTTGCTGCAGGTGAGGTGAATTCCTTGATGATTCCAAAAATATCTGCTGCTGTTGGTGCTATTGTTGTGGCTAGGGCCTTCTCTTAGTTTCAATGATCCCCCAGTGCTAGCGACTCAGGGCAGATTTGAAAACGTCCTTATCTAATTCTTCCTGGCTTGCTCTCTACCGCCGTCTAGTTTCTTGCTGGCATTAAGAAGGTCCTGAGGTGGGGAGCATAAGGGGTAATGGGCTGGGCTGGGAGGTTGTAAAGAACAAAAAACAAGCAAAACAAGAGATTAACAAGCAAACTATGGCAGAAAAATTAGCACAGAGAGCACAAAATACATTCAAAGAGAGGGAGGGATTAGCAGAATTGTGAAGCAGAGGCACAGTAGAGAGCATTATGAAAAGAGTGAGTGTGAGAGAGAGAGAGATAGAGAGAGAGATGGCGAGCAACAAAGGAATGAGAGAGGAGTGACGTGGGAGCCTCGAAGTGCTGGAATCTGGTCTGCAAGGGCCTTGATCAGTCGGAGGACTGGTTGCAGGTAAATCCTAAAGGGGGACATTGGCTGTACACCTTCTTAATGGTTGGTCTACCCTGCGGCCACCATTAAACAGGACCTGGAAGAAGGAAGGAGCGCAGGGATGTGGGTGGGACTGAGAGGGTCACTGGGAGGTGCCACCCCCTGACCAAAGGGTAGGCAGCCAATTGGCTACTTCTCTTCCCTTCCTTAACCCCCCTAAATTTAGTATTTAGGTGGCCCCCTGAATCCCAAACTTTTAATTCCAGTGCCTAAAAAGAAGAAGACAACATTGAAGAGCTGATCCCCGCAAAAAACGGAAGACTGATGTGGGCTTTTGGCACCAAACCCTGCCTGCCACACACAGATTTGACAATTGCAACAACCTGACTAACCCTGCAGCTGTGCATTGTCCACAAGCCCTGGAGGGTTGCCAGCACTGTAATAAGCAGCCAGCATTTCCCTTGGAGTAGAGGTGCAACTCGCCTGCATACCACAGGCACCGACTGCGATGTCTGGTTTGAAGAAGTTGCACTCCACCGGGTCCACCGAGCAGTAGTCACCCAGGAGATGGTCATCACCCTCGAATGGGTCTGTCTTCCTGCCAGGCCTATGGGGGAGGACCTCCACAAGCCTTCCTGCACCAATACTTTGGTTACTGGACCCCTTGCCGTGCCAAACGTTTGTTGGAAGCCCAGTCCGTACTACAGCAACATCACCGATGACCAGCCGATGAGGGACGTCAACTCCGCAGAGACCATCACCGAGAGTGGCCCAGCTGCCCCGTCTTTGCCCCCTTGCAGGTCCCAAAGAACAAAACTGAGCACCTTGACCCACGAGAGCCAGCTTGTTGCAAACACTCTGCACCCAAGCCGCCTGGGCCTAGGAAATCTGACTGCTTCTCTGTGCTCCCTGGACCCTCACGACCGAGCCTCCCATTGGGAGCTCTTGGACTTGTCCTCAAGTGCCCCTTAGCAACTTATTTCCAGGTGGAATTGTAGCACGAAAGATTACCAATCTGTCTAGCACCTTTGCATCCAGACTCACCAGGGCAGATTTGCCTGATCTGCTGGTGGATCTTCGGTCCTTGTCTCTCTACCACCTCATGACCAAAAGGGGTTCCACGGAAACGTACTGCAAGTATATGCATGCCATGAATGTTCTTTCTCCCATACGGAAAGCATAAGGCATAAAAACGCACTGTTGATTAACATTGCTAATTCAGTGAAAAGTCCATTCCGAAAAAGAACTTATCTATTTACGAAGTTCTTGGCTTCAAAAGATATATGAAAATACCTGTTATTTTTCTAAATTGGTGTGAATCTCCTTTTTGTGTGGGTGCAACACTTTTTGATCTGTGTGTGCAACAAATGTCTAACACTCCTCTTTGATAAGCCTAATGCTGTTTGACCACAACACCCTAGATGAAGAACCTTGGGATTGCTAGTGCAAGGCCCTGTCCACTTATAAGGGATACATAAACTCGTTACACAGCATACCCCTTTTTGATTTACTGTACAGGGAGCCAGTTTCCCACAGTCATTACATCAAGGGTAGATAAAAATACAAGGCTTCCCCAACTGACCCACTCTACTTCCGTGGACAGCTTCCATCTGACTCTTCAGTGGTAGCTGCTCCGCGCAAAAGAATCATCTCTCAGACCACTGGTGATGCCCCTCCACCAGATTAAGAGAGCAAGAGAATAGATGCTGCAGGCAAAGGGGTAGCTGCGCAATCAGCCAACCATTGGTGGATTGCCAATTCGATCGGGCTTCTTTCTCAATATGACCAGACATATTGGGATGAAATGGAGGAACTCCTCCATTATTTCCCAGATTAACACAAAAAGAAAGGCTATGAGATTGTATCTGCAGGGAAGCAGTCACTTGAAAGACTGAGTTTATTAAATAGAACTTAAATATTAATATATGATATATTACCTTTATACATATATACCTTCCATGTACGTATGTATCTATATATTTATCAGTTTACTCCTACTGTAAAAAAAAAATATATATATATAAATGTGTACCTCTCCATTGCACTACCCTATATCTCAACCTATATCTCTCTTATCCTCTATCTAATTTTACTACTATGGTCTTCAAAATAACCCATTCTAGACTCTCCCTTCCTCTATTCTTTCTAGCATCATCTCAATCCTGATTTTACTATTCATGTCTCCCAAACAAGCCTTTCTAAACCCTGCCTCATGTATCCCTCCTTAGACTCATCCGAGACCTCATTTGTCTCCATAATCCATTTCTAGAGACTCTTCCCCATCCAAGCCTCCTACTGCTCCTATGATCTCCAAATAAACACTTTCTAGATGCTTAACCTTTTCTATCCAATTATTTTACATTGTAATCCAATTAACAGGCCCTGTAACAGCTAAAATTACCTAAACATGACATGGATAAGTAATTATTTAAAAGTTATAAAACATACAATAAGAAAAGAGGACCCGGGTATTGTGTAGATTTTACATTTGTAGGGTGGCACTTTATTTTTTAAAATCTTTGCCTGATACTTATGTCTGTTTTTCGGTAGCCACATTTCTGTGGGCCTACAAAAAAAGGTGAAAGATGCAAGACTGATAGTTGGCATAAGGGTTTTTACTGAATATTCAAATATGGATGATGCGTAACCTTATGTATCTGTATGACAGGGTGGCATATCTGTTTTCCTAGCTCAGCCCTGTCATGCTTGTGCTTCCAACTCTGTGGTGCCATAATGTGCCTCCCCTCGCCTGGCCACGCTTTTCATTTCCATACTGTGCACAGTGATTATTAAAAAAACACCAGCGACAGAGGAACTATCTGAGTGCCTTTTGGGGGGATTTTGTGTAACTGAGTTAAGAGTGATCTAACCACAAGGGTGTTATTAAAGTTTAAAACCACAAAATTGCTTGGTAAAGTTTGGCAGGATATACCCAACCATCCCACTCTCCTCGCCATAATAATTTGTTTGGGCAAAGACCCAGAACCTGCTCCCAAGTAATTAAGTGACATGAGAACCAGTAGAGGCATTTGTCCATTAGTTGGATTTTCGTTTCATGTTGCTCCTCTCGTAAAGTTGGTTTCGTTTGCCAGGACCAGTACAAGAGGTGACGCCGCTGGTGGAAGGTGCAGGGCTTGATGTGGGTAAATATTTATCCCCGCTTTGGGATTTTCTGGGTTCTGGGGGTTGACCCCTCATTCCCGTTCACCAGGGCCACTGAGTTGTTTCTTATGACGGGTAGAGTTTGAATTGTTCCTTCTGTTGCCTTCTCAGGGGGTACATTGGTTTGCACAGGGGGCACATGCTGCCATGGCGCAGGTCCAGTACCAGGACAGGCATTTAATGGTGGGACCAGTCCCAAGTTATTATGTGGAGGAAGTTGGGTGGATACCACAGATTGTCCGGCGGGACTGGGACATGAAGTCTCCACGGGGGATAAGCTACCTGTTCCCTGTGCCTCAATACGAGATAGTCTCTCCTCAATCTGTGTCAATTTGAGTAATAGCGGATTCAATAAAATGGACATATTTTTTTCTAAACTTTCCCACATAAGCTCATCGGATTGCCGTGGGTGGAGAACGAGGATGTAGGAGTAATGTTTTCCACACTTATGTCCCCCTTTATTTTTATTACGCAGGTGGTTCTGATTGGTTTTAGCTTTGTAGCCCCACCACCCTTTCTTCTCTTTACTGGTGGTTCAGTATTAGAGTCCATGCGGGAGCGGAGGTCATAGCTGATAGATGATACAGGGAAGGCAGGTGCTGTAGGCAACGATATTGACAGTATTGACTGGCTAGTTGTTGGACAGGCTAGAGGAGCTGTTAGGAGTGACTGGCGCGGTCTGCGTCGGAGATTTGTGTGCGTTCGAATGCAAGGGAGGATGGGAGTTGTGGTCCCCAGAGGCGAGTTGTGCATCCTCTCTCCAGCATCGGTAATGATAAAAAAAATGCCCGGTGTCCAGAAGGGACAATCCAACAGGTGAGATGGTGGCTACACTGCTGCAGGCTGGCGTCAGAGATTTGTAAGCGTTCGAGCGCAAGGGAGGTCGGGAGTAGTGGTCCCCAACGGCGTGTTGTGCGGCCTCTCCCCAGGAGTGGTAAAGAAGAAAGAAAATGCCTGGCATCTAGGAGGAACAATCTAACAGGTGAGATTGCGGCTTACATGTCCACTACTTAAATTAACACTTTTTGCCTATACTAACCTACCACTAATCCTTTGTGGGTTCCGGAGTAGCATACTAATCGCCAAAAAGCATTTTGATGCTTTGTATGAGGTAGTTTCAACAAAACAGGGTACCTCTGACACCATAAATCATGCTAAATTTTTGACAGCAGCAGTCCGTTTTATTGACCTTGCACTTATTTTATTTTTGAATCTTTATTTTTTTTTGCAGTTAAGTATTCCTTCACCGTGTACACAACACAAAATTTTTATCTTGTTTTTAAAAAAGGGAACCTTTACATTTACACACAGAACATGAAAAGATATACAAAAAACACTTATTGTACATATACAACAATACACTTAAATTCTTACAAATATTTGAAAGTCACTGAAACTTTACATGTTTGTTTTTTTCAAAGAAGAAAAAACTTTTTAACACCTTTGGTTAACGTAAGCGTTTATAAGCACTGTTTGTTTTTCTACAAAATTCTAATGTCCCATTATTATTCACTGTGTTAAGACTATATACAATGTTAGTCCTGTCCACCTGTCCTGACTTGTGGTCCTTTTGAGTGGTCTGAAAGAACTTTACAATATATTTTAAACGGACAAGTTTATCTTATTCCAACTCAACCAGATGGAAAAAAAACAACTTGTCTTAGACTAGATCTTTCTAGACCACTGAGTTGAGGTAGTTAGCACTATATAAATACCAATTACAATTACCATTAACCATCGCACTCCTAAAAAGTGTGAATATTTAGACTATTCCAGGCCCTCAAAGCTATAAGAATAGCTTGAGTGCTGGTAAAAGTAATTTTAATGTATGTTGAATAGTTGTATGATGGAACCACGCATGGCATTACAACGCATGTCTTAGCAACACGGTCATTACAACAACTGCGTCTTTACCACTCATGACTTTACAATGCATGCCTTTACCAAACATATGCCTTTAACAAGCATGTATTTACCACGAAAAAGTAATTATTGCAGGTTAGTATAAAGCCTTTTAATTTCCACCCTAAACCTAAAAATGCCCTTTCCACCCAAAAAAAACCATACCCACTCTCAACCCTAAAAATTCCCTTGCCATCCAAAAACCCATAGCCACCCTAAACCCTAAAAGATCCCTTACCACCCAAAAACCCAAACCTACCCTCAACCCGAAAAAAATCCCTTACCAACCAAAATCCCACATCCACCCTAAACCCTGAAAATTCCCATCTCAACAAAAAACAAACACCCACCATAACCCCTAAGAACGCCCTTCCCCTAACATATATAGTGTGTATGTGTGTGTGTATATATATTCACTGAAAAAAACATTGGTTTTAGGAGTGTTATAGTTAGCTGGACATTTTACTCGTACAAAACCATTGGAATTCCTCCGTTATAGTTAGTTCTGCTAACTATAACTCGCGCGCCCACAATCCACTGCTGATGATGTCACATATTACATCATTCATCACATGGTCAGTGACATCACTGATGACATCACTGATGACATCTCAAAAGACATCACTGATGACATCACTGATGACATCATCCAGTGAATGTGGTTTGGCTCGGTATTTAAATATATATTATATATATAGCAATCTGCATTGAAGAATGAGTGGATATATAAATATCTGGATGGAGGATTTAGTAGCAGTGTGATTGACTGTTTACTTGAATAATTTATAATTTCTCGCTAAATATATTGGATAGTGACTAAACTGTGTGAAATCTGTATCACTTTGTCAGTTGTTGTGTAAACTGCTGCACCAGTTGGTTACTAGCTATGTGAAAGTCTATATTAGTTATTGATTAGTTAACTGACTATTTGTATGGGAGAGTGAATGTGTGTGTGGTTCGGTGGAGGGTGTGTGACTGCCCAAAGATGCGTGAATAGTTGATTTAGTAGGTATATGACGTTAAGACTACATGTTATAACAGTTGTTTGGGTGAGTGAATATATTTATGGGTGTGGTGATGAGAAAATATATCTCTCAATGGTACATGGCCGACAAACTAGAAAAATAAAAGGCAGTGTATGTGACAGTTGTTGTATATAAATAAGTATACATAAGAGTCCGTGATTGTATGAGTGACTGTATGGATAACTGTATACTTGTAATAGTGATTTTATAACACACTAAGTATGAGTTACTATCTATATGAATAAATGAAGTGGTGTTTGTATAATTGTGTAGCTGAGTAAATGTAAGTATGATCCATTGTTTGCATAAGTGAGTAGGATGACTGCATAAGTGAATAAGATGTGTGCTGGTGTGTAATGTCGAAATAGGTGTAAAAGTATATTTCATAGTGTTCTATTGATCATTGACAGCATGTACGAGTGAATCTATAGGTAAGTGCTTAGATGTGTGTGTAGATCTAGGAATCACTGAGTGGGTTTTTAGAAACTTGCATTGGTGTGTCAATGGATTCAAATATGGTACTCTGTATTTTACAGTGAGTGATGAAAGGGTATACTAGTTTATGATGAGGTGTATCTGATTGTCACATGGATGATGTCATAAGTGATGTCATCAGTGATGTAATATGTGACATCATCAGCAGTGGATTGCGGGCGCGCGAGTTATAGTTAGCAGAACCAACTATATTTGAGGAATGTCAATGGTTTTGTATGAGTGAAATGTCCAGCTAACTATAACACCCCTAAAACCTATGTTTTTTTTCAGTGAATTTCTAAGGTTCTTTAAATGCTAATTCCTAACTATGACATGTCTAAAACCTATAGTTTTTTCAGTGAATTTCAAAGGTTTTTTAAATGCTAATTCCTAACTATAACATGTCTGAAACCTATGTTTTTTTCAGTGAATTTCAAAGGTTTTGTAAATGACAATTTTTAAATGTATTAATTGTTATATTTATTTTTTGGAAACTGATTTACTACATTTTTTTAAACTATTTATTTTGAGATATTTTATTTTTTATATTACATTATAATTACATTATACCTTACCTTACAAAGTATACATTTCCAGAATGAATTACTTTAGTTTAAATAGTTTGCAAATAGGCAATGGACTTTTAAATACATTAGTTACAGTTGTTGCAATTTCAAATGCAACATTGAGCTCAAAGGGGATTTCTAGTTAAATGCAATTAGTTACTTTATGGATTACTTTTCTAACCACAGGACTGGATCCTGGATTCAGTCCTGTGACATCTCATGTAAACAGTTGAGTAAAAGCGTTTTGGTTACAGTAGTGATTTTTAAGGAATATTAATGTATTTTAAAAGTTGACAGAAACTTTTTCACATCAGAAAGGCTGATTGACTGCCAAGAGCCTATCAGAAAGGGATCACGTGGTCAGGGAACATGGTGGCTTGCTGACGCCAGTCGGGAGACACCCTGTGCGAGGAGGAGAGCCCTGGCCCTAGACGGTGAAAGATGAAGTTTTAGGTTTGCGAGTTTTCCACTGCTACTTTTCTGCCCGCATGATGGCGGTTCTACGGCTGTGACGGGGACATTCGCATGGAAATTTCTAATCAGGATAGTGTCCCTCACAACCCTTAAGACGGTGTGGTAACCCGGTTTTTGGGACCCTGTTTTACACTTCATTATAAGGTAAGGCTGTATGGGTACCGGACCCAGGAATCTTTTTCTTAAACTGGCCGCCAAGAGACGTGTCTCCACCCCATCTGAGCGTTGGAGGAACAATCTGTGTATGCGGTGGAAAAACTAAGAAAGGGTAATGTCTCTTCACTCGGGCTAAATTTGAACGGAGTTGGAGCGAAGGGATACTTTTTGAATCAGGAAGGCTGGATGGAGAGTGAATATCAGTTTCGGGTGTCAGTATTAGAGGTACAGCATTCTACAAGTCCGCCTGGGAAGGAGAGAGAGGCAGTTGCGCATGTTTGTCTCTCATCTGATAATTTAAAATCTAATAAAGGAGACACAAGTGTTAATACAAGAGGTGGAAGATCTTTGACAGTAAAGAGCAGATACCAACTCTGGTCTGATTTGGAAAAAAAGGGAATATCAAGGAAAAAGGCAGCGATTCTACCCGAGTGGTGACGCCAAAAATCGCGCTTAAAAAGAATACTAAAAATTTGCCAATGAAAAAGTGTGGGTCGAATAAATTACAGATAGCTTCAAAGCCAATACCCTCTTTAAGGTCGTATTTTAAGATAATAGAGCAGGTTGCTGGTTCTCAATTGACAGAGGAAGCGAAGCCAGGAACATGTGGAGTTCATAAAACTGTATCGAACTCTGCAGGTAAAGTTGGTTCCTCTGACCAGTTGGGGGTTCCACTGAGGCTGGAAAATCTTTTTTTCTCCCCTTATGAAGGGTCAAGAGGGTCTAGTGGAGATACCTCAGGTCACTCCGGAAAAAGAGGTTAATGAGCCTAATCAGTCAAATGGGGCTATTTCTGATTGCGTTGCAAGTGCTGCTGCTGAGTCTCATTTCATTCAAGATGAAAGTAATATAGTTGTCCCCTGTGGTCAATTAGGGGCCTTTTTGGCCAGCTTCAGAAAAGAGAATCTAGCCAAATTTGAGACTTCTGAAAACAATCAGAGAGAAATTCAGGATAGGGGGGAGGTCCTGGAGCATAAGATTGATGACTTGGCTAAGCGAACTGAGAATCTTGAAGAGGAGGTGAAAGCTTTGGGAGAGACCACTGCCTCTAATCTCAGAGAGATTGAGAAGCTAAAACAAGGGAACAAGGAGTTACAGCAGGATATGGAAAGGCTTGAAACTTCAGGCTAGGAGAAATAATATACGTATTTTAGGGATTAATGAGAATGCCGAATGCCGAAGGGACAGACTTAAAGGGTTTTGTCTCTCGGTTATTGGGGTAGTTCCTCTCAGATAGAGAGGAGATTGATTAGGCAGACGAACTTCAGAGGGTGCACAGAGACCCATATAGGTTGCTGCCGGGAAGGAAAGCCCCGAGGAAGATTCTTGTTTGCTTCCATACTTATACAATCAAGAAGTTGGTTTTAACTAGGGCATTAAAAGAAAGGTCATCTACATTTGGGGATTGTACATACTCAATTCGTTCGGATATGGGTAAAAGAACAGCGGAGCGCCAGTGGCTGTTAGGCTCAAAGATGAATGAATTGAGGCTTAAGGGAGCCCAAGTGCATATTAAGTTCTCCGCTATCTTGAAAGTCATGTGGAACAACAAAATGTACAACTTTCAGGAACCTGAGGAAGTGAACGCCTTGTTAACAAAGATGGTAGGAGCAGAATATAGGGGTGCTTTCCTCAGGTTCTCAAGAAGTTATAAATTGATAAATTACAGATAGGACATAGTTGAGGTTAGTTAGCATGATAAAGCTGAGATAGGTCAAGATAAGGAATTAATCCATTAGAGTAATATGTGATCTGTAGTAAAATCTGGCAATTTACAACAGTGCGCAAGTCAAATCAATAGTGCCTATTTGTGTAAATATGTAAATATGTGGACATGAGACTGTCAATTTTGAGCTAGGTTGCCGGGTTCACCTCGTTAGCATAGGGGTATCTCGAAGGCGCTTGCGCCCTAAGAGATATTAGGGTGGGTTCCCTGGGGGGAGGGGCACAGGGTGTTGGGAGCATTTGGGAAGAAAGAAAAAAAATAGGGAACTCTACCTGCTGTGTTGTGTATATCTATATGTTAAATTCTTTTGTTTTACGATGAGAGGGTGGGAGTTTTTCCAACTAAAAAATGAATAAGAACTCAGTGCATCTCATCTCATGGAATGTGAATAGGGTGAGATCTAAGAAACAATCGACCCGCATTATGGAGTTTCCTAAAAAATCTGAGGCTAGTATTATTCTACTACAGGAGACACATTTACAAGAGGAGGAGTGTTCAAACATGTTTAAAAAATGGTCTTGGGTTCAGGACACTGTTAGTTCAAAACAGAGGGGTAGTACAAGAGGAGTCGCCATTATTATAAGATCCAATAGTGGTATTAAATTAGAAAGTCATTCTACAGACTCTTCAGGGAGGTGGGTAATTGCTAATATGAAAATGCAGAATAGGGCACTGGTATGTGTGAGCTATTACGGCCAAAATCAGGATAAACCAGACCCTCTGATTAAATTGGAGGCTGCCCTCTTAACAGTCAATGTTCCAGTGGTTATTGGAGGCGACTTTAATTTAGTCCAAAGTCCAGAGTTAGATAGGACCTCAAGGACAAACTATAATACCCCTTTAAATTCTATGACTGCACTTGAAATTTTGAAGTATGAATAAAATTTAGTCCATTTTTGGAGAGCCAAAAAAGGGAACGATAAGGGATATACTTTTCATAGCAAAAAAATATAGTCATCACTCCCGCATAGACTACTTTTTAACCGATCAGGGCGTAAAAGGAGAAGTTGAAAGGGTTGAACATTTGCCTACCATCCTCTCTGATCATTCTGCTGTTTTACTCTCCTTGAGATTACAAGAAAAGAGAGGAGTTGTTAGATGGACATTAGATCGGACTATCTTACTCGATGAAGCGGTTCAATCAAAGTTGCGGGAGGAGGCTACAATCTTTTTTCAGGTTAATAGGGGGTCAGCAAAGATCCAGGTCATCTGGGATGCCTTTAAGGCATTCTTAAGAGGAGAGATTACATCTATCATGATTGGGAAGAATCGTAGTTTTAGGAAGAGAGAAGGTCCTTTTTGAAAATATTCAAAGTAAAGAGCAGGAATTACAAAGGGCTTCCTTAGAGTTCTTCTGTAGGGTCCCACTCTTTACTAAGGAGCTGGAGAGTCTTCAAGCAGAATACAAGAGTGTCCTGGATAACATCTTATTAAGTAGATGGAAAGTTAGCAAACTTCAGAACTTTTCTTATGGGGAGAGAAGTGGCAGGCTTTTAGCCTGGAAGGCTAAAACGGATAGAGTTCGAAATCAAATTTACAGATTTTAGTCACCAAAGCTGAAATTGTAGTGGAAGTACGGGGATATATGGCCAAACTATATAGTGAGGAGATTGAGCCTGGGGTGCAAAAAATCAAGGATTTCTTGGAAAGCGTTGAGCTTCCATCTCTCAGTGATGATCAGAGCTTCTTTTTAGCTTCTGGAATAACAGAGGAAGAAATTTGTGTACAGCTGAGAAGGATGGCAAGAGGAAAAGCGGCGGCCTAGATGGCCTTCTGAGAGAGTTATACTTATTATTAGAGGAGAACCTAATATCAGTGTTCAAGGAACTCTTTGATAGTATATTGAGGAATGGGGATGATCCCCCTGTATCATGAGATAAGGCTACGATAGTCTTAATTTTAAAACCAAATAAGGATATACTTGCTGCTGAAACTTATAGGCCTATATCCCTTCTGAACACGGTCTATAAGGTGTTTACGGGGATATTGGCGACTATGGTTGCCAAAATCATAAAAAGCATCATTCATACTGATCAGAGGGGGTTCATTCCAGGAAGGCAGCTTAATGAGCTCACTGGCATAATGTTGAGAATAGTAGATTTGGCAGAATGCTATAACCTTCCAGTAACTATAGTGGCAGTCGATGCTGCCAAAGCGTTTGACCAAGTGCATTGGCCATATCTGTGGTCGCCTTTGGAAAATCTTGGTTTCCCTAAGAATTTAATAAAAGCCCTTCAGGCACTTTATAGAGTACCTAGAGCTAGAGTGTTAGTTAACGGGGAATTAACTGAGTGGTTTAAGATTATGTGAGAAACTAGGCAGAGGTGTCTGATGTCACCATTGTTATTTATTATTTATATTGAACCTTTGGCAGCATCAATTAGAGAAGACCCTACTATTTCCCCATTTAGATTTAAAAACTTCCAGGCTAATCTAGCACTATATGCAGATGATTTAATCTTATACACACAGAATCCAGCAGTCTCTATTCCTAAACTGCTGACTAGAGCAGAGATTTTTGGGAATGTCTCTGGTTATAGTCATGAATAGAGACAAAACGGAAGTAATGGAGTGGAATCAAACATCTGAGACCCCCGGGGTTAAATCCCAATGCGATATCTGGGTATTCTAATTACTCAAAAATTAGTAGACGTTCCTATTGTTAATTGGAAAAAGATTAGCCATGAGGTGGGGAAACTACTGAATGGATGGGTACATTTTCATCTTAACTTATATGGTAGGGTCAATTTGATTAAAATGATCATCCTTCCAAAGATAACTTTTCTTTTTAATAATATACCTCTTCCATTTGACAAGATCGAGCTCGTAAAGATGCAGGGCAAGATTGGTAGCTTTGTTTGGGCATCAAAGGGTGCCCGCATCTCATGAAAAAAGCATAGGAGGAGGTTGGAGAAGGGGTGCCTTGCGTTACCTGATTTATGGGTTTATGCAAATGTTTTTCACTTTAAGAATTTCAGGATACTATTAAATAAGGCAGATGACTCTGCATTGGGCCGTATTTATGGAGCAATGTTGAGTGAACTTGGGGATGAGCAGGGCAATTTTTGTTTAAATTTGGGGACCCAATTTTTTTTTAAAAGGTTCGACTTAAGATCTTGTTACAGGCAGTGAAAAATTGGGTTTTTATACGAAATAAAATGAGAGTTTCTTATTATCCTGATTATTCTCCGATTTGGGGTTCACCAGGCACCCCAGAATGTTTGGATGATGTGCTTAGTCTGCCATTGAAGCAAGCAGGTTTTTTCTGTTGGGGAGACTTAAAATCGGGTGTCGATTTGATAACGTGAGAATCTTTGACTCTATGTACTCAAGGAGAATTAACTTGATTTAAATACTACCAACTTTCAGCTTGGTGGGCCGGATAGCAGTGGGTAGAGCATGAGGATAATATTTGGTTAATTCAGGCTATGAAGATGGGGAAAATCAACAAAGAGGTAGCTTTGTGATATCGATTGTTAATTGAAGCAGAGGATAATATAAAGGACGATATCCAAAAGCTCTGGCAAAATGTTTTAGAAAATATAAACATGAGTCAGGCTTGGCTGGCTTCCTTTTCACTGCTGCGTGAGATAGTTAAACTGGCTTATTTTAAGCGTAATCATCTCTTTCCTCTTTATCGGGTCTATTGGACCCCTGCAAAATTGACAAAATTCCCTGGAACTCAGTATGTATGTTTGAGGTGCAAGGATCCCCTGGCAAATGATTGCCATATGTTTTTAACTTGCCCAGTGATTGCTAAATTTTGGGTTGATATTGTTGAATTTTTTAAGGATGTCACAGGAATTCAGCTAGAAATCACAAAAGGGCTGCTAGATAATTTTTTTATGTTATTCTATTGGGAAGGCGAGAAATATGTAAAGCCTGGAAATTGGCTGCCCCACCTCTTTTGTCTAAGTGCAAAAATAATATAATACGAACCAGCCGATCAGATATAGCATATGACTCTAGAAGTCAGAAAAAGGTTTGGGTTTTGTTGGTTGACTGGTGTCAGAGGAACGGGTCCAATGCTTAAGTCAATTACAGTTGTTAGTCCTGTTCCCCCTCATGCGTGAGGAGTAGGAGTGGAAGCAGCTATTTCTTGTGCGGAAAGACTCTATTTTCATCCGGCCCTCAGATTGGGAAATGGAGTATTAGCTGCAAGTTAACTGACAGGATGAGGACCACACAAAAAAAGAAAAGAAGAAACTTTTTCACATAGAAACACCAATGTCATCCTAAGGGAAGAAATTCACTTAGCAGGTAAGTAGTGTTATCGTTACTTTTTCTTACTCAGAGGTGGATCCTGGATCCAGCACTGGTGCATCTCCTGTAAACAGTTGAAAGAATGCGTTTAAGTCATATAGGCGATTTTTAAGGAATATTTGTAGTTTGTGAAAATCGACACAAAAACTGTTCTGGTGAAAACCACATAATGGATTCCTATGGAAGGAAATACAAGTTACTGGTAAGTACGGTTAGAATTACTTTTCAGGGTCAGTGCTGGGCTAAAAGGTGCAGCACTCGCTTCTCTCCTGATAACAGGTCAGTACATCGGAATTCGTTGTTCAGATGATTTTAGGTGGAATATTTTAAAGTTCCAAAACTCCACACTTAAAAGAATTTCCAAGTGAAACCAGTCAATGTTGGGCATATGGAAGGAAATTCAAGTTACTGGTAAGTACGGTTAGAAGTACTTTTCAGGATCAGTACTGGGCTTAAAGATGCAACACTGAGGTCTCTCCTGATAACAGGTGAGTAAATCCGAATTCGTAGTTTGGCTGATTTTACTTTGGTCCACTATATATAGAGCCACTTTCCTACACCATCCCCTCCCTTCATCACTGTCTAAAGGCTCCCTGTGTCCGTTTTAATTTGGGAGATTAAGTCCCCTTCCATCCTCAGGGTCCCTGGGGCCCAAGTAGCCCACTAGTTACCTCCAGTAAGCGCCACAGAGCTGCGTTGTGGAGAGGTGTAAAAAGGGGCATGGCCTGGGCCACCTCTCTGCAATGTAGTGCAGTGGCACTTACTGGAAGCACCTGGTGGGCTAGTTAGCCCCCAGTGGCCCTCAGGATTGAAGGGGAATTATTTCCCCAACTTAAAACACGCCACAGGGAGTGTTTACACACGTCACCTCAGGCCCCGTCCCCTCCCTTTGCCAATGTGTAATTGCGCCCTGTGTCCGTTTTAAGTTGGGAGATTAAGCCCCCTTGAATCCCGAGGGTCCCTAGGGTCTAACAAGCCCACTAGGCACCTCCAGTAGGTGTCACAGAGCTGCATTGAAGAGAGGTGTAAAAAGTGGCGCGGCCGCTGCACACTTCTCTGCAGCGCAGCTCCCTGGTGCTTACTGAGGTACCTGGTGGGCTAGTTGGCCCCCAGGGGACCTCAGGATTGAAGAGGAATTAATTCCTCAACTGAAAACGTGCCACAGGGTGTATTTGCTCGCACATCACCTCAGGCCCCACCCCCTACCTTCATCACTGTGCAAACGTGCCCCGTGGTGCGTTTTTAAGTTGGGGGATTAAGTCCCCTTAAATTCTGAGGTCCCTTGGGGGCCAACTAGCCCACCAGGTAACTCCAGTAAGCACCACTGAGCTGTTTTGCAGAGAGGTGTAAAAAGGGGCGTGGCCTCAGAACAGCTTTCTGCAACGCAGCCCCCTGGCGCATATTGGAGGTTCCTGGTGGGCTAGTTGGCCCCCAGGGACCCTCAAGATTGAAGAGAAATTAATTTCTCAACTTGAAACGCACCACAGGGCACATTTCCACAATGGTGAAGGAAAGGGGCGGGGCCTGAGGTGACATGTGTGCAAACATGCCCTGTGGCACGTTTTAAGTTGGGGAATTAATTCCTCTTCAATCCTGAGGTACCTGGGGGCCAACTAGCCCACCAGGGACCTCCAGTATGCGCCAGGGAGCTGTGTTCCAGAGAGGTGTTCAGAGGCCATGCCCCTTTTTAGAGCACTCTGCAACGCAGCTCCGTGGCGCTTACTGGAGGTACCTGGTGGGCTAGTTGGCCCCCAAGGGACCTTAGGATTGAAGCGGAATTAACTCCCCAACTTAAAACGCGCCACAGGGTGTGTTTGCACACATATCACCTCAGGCCCCGCCCCCTACTTTCACCTCTATGCAAACGTGCCATGTGGCACGTTTTAAGTTGGGGGAATAAGTCCCCTTGAATCTTGAGGTCCCCTGGGGGCCAACAAGCCCACCAGGTACCTCCAGTAGGTGCCACGGAGTTGTGTTGCAGAGAGGTGTAAAGAGGGGCGTGGTCTCAGAACACCTCTCTGCAACGCAGCCCCCTGGCTCATACTGGAGGTTCCTGGTGGGCTAGTTGGCCCCCAAGGACCCCCAGTATTCAAGGGGAATTTGTTCCCCATCTGCAAACGCGCCAGGAGGTGCGTTTGCAGAGTGGTGCAAGGAGGGGGCGTGGCCTCCGGTGCAATGTCGTTTTTTTTCTTTTTTTTAAGAAGGGGGCTGTGTAGCCCCCCTTCTTTTTCTAATTTACTGGCCCTGGGGACCCCATCCCCCAGGGCCTGCCCCCAATTTTTTTTTAAATGTAGAAATCGGGAAGGGGGACACGTGGCCCTCCTCCCGAGGCCATAATTTGACCCGGGGATTGGCCCTTTTTTTAATTATTATTATTTAGGAAGGGGGCTGCCTTGCCCCCCCTCCTGTGGCCACTTATGGCCCCGGGGTCCCCATCTCCCGGGGCCTGCTTTTTTTTAATTATTTTTTTCTTTGAGGAGGGGAGCTGCGTGGCCCCCCCTCCCGGGCCACTAATAGCCCTGGGGACCGCATCCCCCGGGGCCGGCCCTCTCCGTTTGGGGCAGTGGGGGGTTCCCCAATCCCGCCACAGTCCCAGCAGGCTCCCTGCATCCTGCGGGAGCCGGCATTGCTTTTCCACATGGGGAGCAGCTATCATGCCCCCACACAGGTTATTGAACCCCCCCACACAGGGTATTTAAAAAAAATTAAGCCCCGGGGGTGGCAGTCCCCAGGCCGCAGGGGTTGTGAGTCCCCCCGCCATTCATTTTTTAAAGCCCCGGGGGCTGGCAGTCCCCGGGGCTGGGTGTGTCCTAAGAGACCCCCCAACAAATTACCAGAAGCCCCGGGGATGGTGGTCCCCGGCTCTGGGAGGGCCTCAGAGCGCCCCCAACTGAATTTTAAGAAGCCCCGGGGCTGGAGGGCCTGAGAGCCCCCCCACACCAAATTTTAAGAAGCCCTAGGGTGGCGGTCCCTGGGGCTGGGGGGGCCTGAGAGCCCCCCAACCCAATTTAAAGAAACTGCGGGGGTGGCGGTCCCCGGGGCTGCGGGGGGCCGTGAGCCCCCTGCCTATATTATGTTAAAGCCCTGGGGGTGGCAGTCCCCAAGGTAGTGTGGGGGGATTGGCACCCCCACACTTTTTTTCATCATGCCCCGGGATTTGGCACCCCGGGGGCTAATTAGCATTGAAGCGTGGGAGCCTGCGCTTCATTTTTTTTTTGATCAGCAGAATACGCGCATCTGCACGGATTTTGCAGATTTTTTTTTTAAATAATGCTTTATTGGGGCTTGGGGGTCCTTGTGGGACCCTTGAACAGGCCTAGGGGGTCAGGGTGTTTCTACCCTGCCCCCTTTTCGCGTTTTGCCTTTTTTTTTTAATAGGTTTCTTGTGCTTCGGTTCTACCGAGGCACAAGATGGCTGCCAACACTTCCTGATTTGGAGTGTTGACAGCCAATTAGAATACAGCTCGTGCACGGGAAGGTGTACTTAGGGTGCGTGGATCCACCGCGGCCACAGATATATATGTACATTTAATTGTGATTTTCTCAGGAACTACTGAACGGATTTGCACCATTTAAGCAAAAGGCACGAGTCTGAACCAAGGCCTACCTCTCTGCCAAATTTGGTGTAATTCCGATCAGCAGTTCTGGCTGTAGCCGGGATGAACGTTTCCTATGGAAAATTGCATGGGGAAAACATGTTTTGGGACCCCCTTTTTTCTTTGCCCCTGCTTCCCGAATCACCCAGGGACTTTCAGGATAGGAACGGACCGGAGCTGGCCATTAGTTTTGAGAATTTCAGGAAGATTGGTCAACCGGCGCCAAAGTTATTCCAAATAGATTGTTGCGGATTTCCTATGGAAAATTGGTCCTAACTAGACGCCAGTAGGTAATATATCTTAAAACGAATAAATAAAAAAGCCTGTACCAACGATACCCTTGTTCGAGTGCCGGATGATTTCCTTGTGTTTTGGAATGGATATCCTATTTTGATTTGCTGGTCTAAGAGGTTTTGGTGTATTGGGAAACATGAATTCTTTGGTACTAAACCTTAATTTGGTGTGGCAGATAGCCCACTGTATTGAAACAAGATGAAAATTAAAAATACGAGCTGGTTTATTTTGCACTTTATCACATGAATTGTTGTAACAATCAATGACTGTAATTGATGGTATTATTTCCTTCACGCTTTATTCTTCAGAGAAATGAGGTTGATTAACTTAACTATCCCTTAACCAAAACCCTTGCCTGGACAGCTAGCATGGGCACCCCTCCTATACCAAAACAAGAAATCAAAAGCCTGGGCTTCTGGCTAGACCAAGACCTCAGCTTCAGAGCCCAAGCAAGAAAAACAGCCGGCACTTGCTTTGGGCTCATGCAAGCAGCCCGTAAGATCCTACCGCTCATTCCCCCCCAATCCAGAAAAATTCTGATTCAGGGCCTCATCTTGTCTAGATTAGACTACTGAAACGCCTTATACCTTGGGGCACCGGTAGCTGTCATAAAAAAACGGCAGCATACTCAGAACGCTGCAGCAAGACTACTGACTGGAACAAAATCCAGATGTTCAGCCAAACCCTCCCTCAAGGCTCTTCATTGGCTTCCCGTTCAAGAACGCATCTCCTTTAAGGCCTTGTGCATCTCCCATAAAATCGTACAAGGCAAGGGTCCACCAATACTGAGACCCCTCATCAAACCACACAAATCATCCCGACAGCTCAGATCGGACACCCTGTCTCTAGCAAGCGTCCCCAGAATAAGGAAAGCTCGTGCTGGCGGTCGCAGCTTTTCTTATAATGCTTCCAAGCTTTGGAACAGTTTACCCCTTAACATCCGCAGAGAAAACAATCTTCTCGCATTTCGGAGATTTTTGAAAACCTGGCTGTTCCCCCAATAAACCAGCCCCAGGAGTACTGTCAAGCTTCACGATAGCGCTGGGACGCCCGAGGGTAGCTACGCGCTTTAGAAATCCTAAATCAAATAAAAATCAAATCAAATCAAATTAACTTACACCCTGAGAAGATCTAACATGTTTGTGCCATGGAGTAATAAAGCACAAATTGAAGAAAAAAACGTGAATACACCTTTAAAAGGTGGTGTGTGAGGAACGCGGGTCATGTGACCAAGAACAACCAGGGTTGTTCGAAACACGTTATCCTCGTCTGCTTGCTGTGCCTAAATAAACAACTGAAGAAAGGATTACGGGCTCGTCTTGATTCTTTGCAAACTTACTAGAATTCCGCGGTTTCATGTTAAGACGGCGGCGTCCATCTGACGAAGCCCTCACTCGCTGGCTGGGTGTCCTCACCGTCACCATACAGATTACCGGTTGTCTTGCCCTTAGGGACACCCGCCGACGCGGGAATGGGAAATCTGCAAGAATCGTCTCTCACAGACTGAGACGAATGGGAAAAGAAGGTGCGTGAAAGCTTGACCGTCGGCATACGTTGGTAGAGGGAACCCGGCAACGGCTGTCTCTCCCCCGGAAGTCGACGCACCAGGACCCACGGACCGGCATCGTAGAAACTGACTGACCTCCGGGTCAGCATCAAGCAACTACATCGGCTATCCCTCCCGCAGTCAGAGTACGCGTGAGTTAACTAGTTAACGTTAACACGCGAATCCTTTCAAAAGAAGGCACTGGAATTTTTCCCACCTTGAAGTTCGTAGACGGCACTACCAAAATGACGAGCGAGTTGATGAGAGAACGGGAGAAGTCAGTTCAGGCGATCTTCCAGTCCACTAAGCCCGGCGGGGCACCGGGAAGCACGGGGTCAGCCGCAGTACAATCTGACACAGTACAAGGCTGGAAGAGCAAAATTAACCATCTGGAGAAATTGAAAAGAAAAGAAATTAATCGTTGGTGGGAAGCTACTTCACTTGGCAAGTACCTGGAAGTCAACCGTATTCCCAGGGGTTTACGGATATTTATCATTCCAACATTGGCAATACCTAAACCCCACATACTGCAAAAATGGACAGAAAATACGAACAACTGTTCAAGAGGGATGATTGAAATCCTCATAGAAAGCGCATGGGAGGAACACACAGAGACGACTAAACAAATAGAAGATATCATGGCTGACTTGGGAAAGGAATCAGAACAAACAATAATTGAATCCACATTGAAAAACATGGATGAAAGATTGAAAAGGTATGAAAAAGAAATAACCCAAAGAAAACAACGAAAATTTGTGAGGGATGAGAGAGATTATGCGGCTGGCAGGATTCTAACATTCGCTAGAAGGTATGACAAACCCTGCACTGACATCCAAAAACAACAGACACTGAGTACCTTTGATACACAACTAAGTGGATCTCAATCAGGACTATGAGTTCTGACAATGACTCAGTGTCGAGTGGTGCCTCAATGACCACCACCCCCCAACAGGTTTTTTCCAAGGAACTGCTAACTCTGCAGAAAGAGAGAGAACATTCAAGCAGAGGTCGTCTAAAAACAAAGAAACAAGGAGACGGAGACTTAATCAAAAAAGGAACATCCGGAGAAAAACAAGCAGAGAAGGTCGGCATGGGAACGAGAGGCCAAGCAAACAAGAAACAACAATGATGGAGAACCACACAGAACTCACGGTAATTAACCTTACTGATAAAATATTGACTGTGAATGAAACAAAAGTATTACAATTAGGACTATCTTTTTGCCCAGACTCTAACTTTGATTATGCTGATGTGCGAGCTGATCTCTATAAATTTGAGAGAAAACTAAAATTGTGTAAGATACATGCGGGTAAAAACAAGTCACAGCAAACCAAAGATGACAGAGATTTAGACATAGGAGGCCCCACAATAGAGGCTATCCCGATACTCACAACATTAACTACACTAGGGAGTCAACACAGTCAGGCAAGTGGCTCAATCATAACAGATTTCCCACCTTTGTCAGCCCCCGCCTCTCTAGCGCTTATGGGCTGTTTAAAATCTGGGTCGCCGTTGGACCCTTGCCCAGCTAAACTTTTGGGTAAATTGGCGGAGGTAATTAACCCACTGGCGAACCCTCTCCTCAACCTATCGTTGAGCTTGGGAGTGGTTCCGTCAGAGTGGAAGAAGGCCATGGTTATCCCGCTACTTAAAAAACCTGGCCTTGACCCAAAGGTCCCAGCTAACTATAGGCCGATTTCGCTGCTGCCGGCCTTGGTAAAAATCTTGGAGAAGCACGTCCAGTCGGTGCTCTCCAATTTTTTGGAGTCTCATGAGATTCTGCATGACTCTCAGTCAGGCTTTCGCTCTAATCGTAGCACCGAGACCGCGCTCCTTGAGGTTTCTGAAACCATTAAAGGGGTGTTGGATACCGGGGGCAAAGTCATGTTGGTGTTGTTGGACTTGTCGGCGGCTTTTGACACCGTCCCCCATGATGGCCTTCTCGCAAGACTCTTCGAGATTGGTCTCCGGGGGACGGTGCTCAAATGGTTTTCGTCTTTTTTAGCCGGCCGCCGGCAGACGGTCTGGACACCACCTGACTCCGCCGTTATGCCGCCATTGGGAGTCGGGGTCCCTCAGGGCTCTTTTTTGAGCCCGACCCTTTTTAACATCTTTATGACCCCACTGGCGGCGGTGGCGGAGTCGTTTGGTGCCCGGATCGTGTCGTATGCCGACGACACCCAGCTCCTCTTCTCTTGCGAGAGAGGGGCTGACTTTGACGGGGAGAGTATCCGGAGTTGCCTTGGGGCGGTGTTCGCATGGTTCCAACTGAACAGCCTCAAGTGCAACTCCGATAAATCGGAGGTACTCTTCTTCGGGTGCGATGTAGAGCCCAGCTGGCAGACCTGGTGGCCCGTCGACATGTTCCCACCATCCGGCTCCTCCCCTATGGCTAAAAACCTGGGGGTTAAGATGGATGTGGGGTTGACGATGAAGGCCCAGATTCTGGGGGTGACCGGCACCTGCTTTGGCCTATTAAAAATGCTGCGGAGGTTTTTGCCTCTTCTGTCTGAGGAGCACAGGAGGTTGACTGTGCAGGCTCTGATAGGCTCCAGGTTGGATTATGCCAACATTCTTTACCTGGGCCTACCAGAGTATCTGCTACAGCGGCTTCAAGTGGCGCAGAATGCGGCGGCCAGGGCCATTTTTGGTCTAAATAGACGCAGTAGCGTCTCTGGGCTACTGCTGGCGCTACATTGGCTACCCATCCGCAAGCGGATTGCCTTCAAGGCTATGACTTTGGCCTATAAGGCGCTCCATGCGGTGGGGGCGAAGTATCTCCAGAAGAGACTGGCCTTTTACCATCCGGCGCGGTCGTTGAGGTCTGAATCTCTACTCTTGGCGACGGTCCCTCGGGTTAAGAGGGCCCGCCTGGGTGGCCGTTCTTTTAGTTTATTGGCCCCACAGATGTGGAATTCGTTGCCGCTCCCACTTCGGGGGGCTACCTCTCTTTTTGAGTTTAGGAAAGGGCTTAAAACCCTGCTGTTCTCTCAGTAGGTTTCCAGGTTGTTCTTTTTTATTGTCTGTGTGCTGTTCATTTCTTTTAATCTGTGTTATGTTATTCTGCATTACTTCCCCTTACCTAAAGCGCCGGGACACTCTTTTTGAGTAACCGTTGCGCTATACAAAACTACAAATAACATAACATAACATAACATAACATAACATAACAGATCCTTTCGATATAACTATTGGAAGGCAGGTGACTAATATCACAGACAGAGTCACGGATGCCCCAGCCGGTACCACTTTCCGGAGAAAAAGTAAATTTATACCTATCATGCCAAGAGACAATGTAGATGTATTCAGTGACTTAGTCAACGGAGATTTGGACAAACTGATCACGCTACGCTCTTCGAGCAAGAATTTTAATAAAGAGCAATGGAAAGTAATCCAAAACCTAAAACAGGACACGAACACAATAATAAAACCCTCCGACAAGGGTGGAAACATTGTGCTTATGCCCAGGGAGATGTATATGGACGAGGCAAAAAGGCAAATATTGGATACAACATGCTATTGCAAGGTGGATAAGAAATATCTGGTCAACTTACAAGAGACTTATTACAAAAAATTGGAGCACTGGCAAGGGAGGGGATTGTTAACATGGGATAAGGAAAGATATCTGCATAAAGATAACCCAGTAACCCCCACATTTTATTTGCTTCCAAAAGTGCACAAAAGCTTGACTGGACCGCCAGGGAGACCAATAGTCTCGTCCATAAACAGTCTCTTTGAACACACTAGCATCAACATTGACTATTTTCTTTTTCCTTATGTACAAGAACTAACATCGTACACAAGAGACACCACCGATTTCATACAGAAAATTTCAAAGTTAGAGGTAGACGATCAGTGCTGGTTGGTATGCCTTGATGTCGAATCCTTATACACTAGTATAAGACACAGGGACGGCATCAAGGCGTGCCAATTTTTCCTGAAGCAACGCAGGATGGAATACTGGGAACATACATGTATGTTACTTGAAATGATTCAATTGTGTATGAATGAAAATATTTTTTTGTTTGACAAAGTCTATTATAGGCAGCAACAAGGCACTTCCATGGGCACCTGCTTCGCCCCCAGCTACGCCAACTTGTTGGTCGGCTGGTGGGAGTAGCAGGTGCTCTGGAACGACCTCACAGAGAAGTGGGCCCTAAATGTAAGAAAGTGGTTGCGATACATTGACGACGTCTTTTTTGTGTAGAGAGGGTTGGAAAAATACTTGAATTTCTTCATTTATTGGTTAAACATAAATGAAGTTAATCTCAAATTCACAAGGCACTACAGACAACACACAGTAGATTTTCTAGACGTCAGAATTACCAAGGTACACAACCACCTAACCACGACCCTATTCAGGAAAGACACGGCAGGAAACTCTTTTCTTACTCTTCGAGTGCACATCCCCCCAGTTTTACATGGGGAATTCCATTCAGCGAGTTCCTGAGGGCAAAACGGAACTGCTCCATGGATTCTCAGTTTCAACAAACAAAAGAAAATAGGAAAGAGAGGTTTTTAGCCCGAGGATACTCAAATAAATCTTTAAAAGAGGCTGAAGAAAGAGTGAATAAAGTAACCAGAGAAGAGGCATTGACAACTACTAAAAACAAGATCTCTAGGACAAAGACACCTGAGATCAGATTTATAACGAAATACTGTGGCCAGTCCCACCAAATAAGACAAATTTTGAAGAACAGATGGGACATCTTAATACAGGATCCTATCTTGAGAAATTCAATTGGAACTACCCCAGGCATTTCCTACAAATGGGGACAATCTCTGAAAGATTGTCTAGTACAGAGCCACTTAGCACCAAAAGAAACAGACTGGTTGCAAGGAAGTAAAGGATTTTGAAAATGTGGCAACTGTAAGGCCTGTAGGGATAGTGTAAACTGTAATGAGATCTTTCTCCCTAAAACCAAGAGAAAATGGGAAATAAACCCCGTATAACATGTTCCACCGACTATGTGGTATACCTTATACGATGCCCATGTGACCTATGGTATATAGGGTCAACAACGGCACCAGTAAAAAAACGAATCCTGGAACACTGGCGCGCGATTACCAATAAAGATCTCTCATACAGTACCGCAAGGCACTTTAATCAGTTCCATAAGGGTTAAACATCAACAGCAAAATATGTGGGAATCACCACAGTTAAAAGTAACATCAGGGGTGGAGATAGGTTAGCTGCATTGCGCAAACTGGAGTCAAGACTGATCTTATTGGCAGGAACTTGCTTCCCGGGTGGTATGAACATGGATGAAGAACTACATTCCCATTTATTGGGAAATTAAAAATGATACCCCGATGAGGAGAAAATGACTTGAGGACACTAGACTGACTACCCATTAGATATTTTTAAACATCTTTGTTTTTAATTCCCCACCCCGTATACCCTCACATTTTCACGATATACACCAGCTAAACAATGTAGGGCTATTAATTGTATATTTCTGCGATAAGATCAAGAGTCATATCTCATATGTAAACAATATTGTATAAAGTGTAAATTTTGTAGTATACCAAAACCTTTCCTTCTCCCGTCTTCACAGGTGGAGTATGAAGCAATCTCAGAAGACTGGTTATGGACCTTTAATTCTGAAAAATATGAACTGTGTATATAATACCCACGTGTAAGATTAGATAAAATTTAAGGAGTCAAGAGGAGGGAGGAAGTATAGAAGGGTACTATACCAATATTTTTTCATGATTTGCTGGTCTAAGAGGTTTTGGTGTATTGGGAAACATGAATTCTTTGGTACTAAACCTTAATTTGGTGTGACAGATAGCCCACTGTATTGAAACAAGATGAAAATTAAAAATACGAGCTGGTTTATTTTGCACTTTATCACATGAATTGTTGTAACAATCAATGACTGTAATTGATGGTATTATTTCCTTCACGCTTTATTCTTCAGAGAAATGAGGTTGATTTACTTACACCCTGAGAAGATCTAATCTGTTTGTGCCATGGAGTAATAAAGCACAAATTGAAGAAAAAAACGTGAATACACCTTTAAAAGGTGGTGTGTGAGGAACGCGGGTCATGTGACCAAGAACAACCAGGGTTGTTCGAAACGCGTTATCCTCGTCTGCTTGCTGTGCCTAAATAAACAACTGAAGAAAGGATTACAGGCTCGTCTGGATTCTTTGCAAACTTACTAGAATTCTGCGGTTTCATATATATATATATATATATATATATAAATAAATATATATATATATATATATATTACCTACTGGCGGTCGCCAGTAGGTATATATAGTTAGGATTTTTTCTCTATGGGATTTTTGAAAATTCTATGTCTAATAACTTTGGCGTTTGTGGACGGAATTGGCTGAAATTTTCAGGAAAATGGAACATTTTGTTTCTGAGCAGCCCCTGAAAATTTGGGGGGGTTCGTCAAGGGGGGGCCGAGAAAAAAGGGGGGTCCCAAAACGCGTTTTTCCCATGTTAATTTCCATAGGGCGGTTGGCCTCACTTTTAGCCCGAACGGCTGAATGGATTTGCACGAAACTTGGCAAAATTGTAGGGACTGGTAGCCCGATGTGCCTTTGCTAGGTCTCAATATATGTGCTCCAGTGGATTTTGAGAAATTAACGTTCAAAAAAAGATATATATCTGTAACAGCGCTCCGGGCAGCGATCCGGTTCGCGTACTTTTCGCGTTACGGAGCTTTGCGAAGCGAAGCTGATTGGCTCTCCGGTGTCTGTAAACATTCCAAACAGTCCGTAGCGGCCGCCATCTTGTCTCTCGGTAGGATCGAGAGACAAGAGGAGGCCAAAGCGAAGGGGCAAATGACCATAAGGGGGCATAGTAGATCCTCCCTGACCCCCTAGGTTTGATGTGGAGGCTTTAAAAGGGCCCCGCGGGGCAAAAAAAAAACAACAAAAAAACGTTTTTTTTCGTGGGGTGCGCCCGGTACGCGTAACGGAAAGCGGACTGGGGAGCGTACTACAAGGAAACAAGAATGATTGACTTTTAACTTATTGTATGTTTATAGACTTTTTTTGATTTTTTTTTTTTTTTCTGCTGAGTGACGTCTCGGCCTATCTCCACGGGATGTAGTCCCTACTATCTCGGCGTTTAAGCCCAGGGGGACCGGTAGTGTGGGAGAGATAACGTCTGTTAACGTTCGATTCGAAGGAAATCAGGAAGTGTTGATAAACATTGTCTGCGCCATCTTGCCTTTTTTCAAATGCCACACTTTTGTCGTGCACGGCAGCCATTTTAGATGCCTTGACCAGACCCACTCTCTGCACGCTGTCGATCCTTAGCATGGCTCCCCACCCTCGCAAGCATCTCCCCCAGGCACTGGTCACCCCCGCTCTCTGTCTTATGCATGGGCAATAAACCTCCCCCCATCTGCGCTGCTCTTCCCTGAGAATCACACCCTGTGCCCGCTCGACACCTCCCTTTCGCCCTATTCACTACCGCACCCTCTGACACTCCTCTTCCTATGTGTCCGATTGTCCAGGCCGGTCCCAGGCTATCACCTAGCCCTGCAGATGTAGTTTATGGCCCCAGCTGTAAAGAATCACCCCTCTTCAAAGGAGTTACAGTAGATCAAGGCCCCCACCCGATGAGATCCGTCACACCACACGCGTTCCTACTATCTGAAAACCATCCTGTATTGTGATTGGGGAGGGGACCGAGCCTGAAGCGGAAGATTCCAGGGATGCCTCTTTGTACATCAAAGTTTTTACAATTATGTGTCACATTAAAAATATATAGCACTCCAACAAAGTAGTAGGATTATAAAACTTTAATAACTTATAAATATATACAACGCAACAAAAACAGTAAATACATTTAAACATTTTTTTGAAAAAAGAAGCAACAATGGTCAGTAGCTGTGTTTTGTGCGAATAGTCCCAAGGCAGCACAACGTGCTGAGTTCTGGACGGCACCCAGGTGATGTTACCTGGGTGCCGCACTGGTTTTTGGTATCCTACAATGCAGCTCCGAAAAACGGCGTGGGGCGTCCCGGGGGGTCCGGGGGAGGCCTCGTCAGTAGCGGTCTGTTGTGCGAATAGTCCCAAGGCAGCAGAACGCGCTGAGATGTGGATGGCACCCAGGTGATGTTCAGTAAGTTGCCGCACTGGTTTTGGTATCCTACAATGCTGCTCCGAATAACGGCGTGGGGCGCCCCGGGGGGGGGGGGTGAGGTGGCGTGAACGGGCCTCCCCAGGTGGAGGCTCGTCTGCTGTAGTGGGGCGCCCCTTTACCGTTTCAGTTGCCATTCCGCCCGCTTTTGGTACACTGTGCCAAAATCCGCCATTCAGCTGAGTTGCGCCCACTCTTGCGGTGCAGCGATAGGCGGCTGCCACAGGACTCTCAAAATGGCGGCAGGCTCTTTCCTTTTTGGGCCTGGTCCACTGAAATGGCCCTGGGACACCTTGGAACTCGGACGCTTGTCTGCTAGGTCTTGGACCCCATTCTCGAAAGCGTCCCCTCAGCCTTGAAGATTCTACAAAAGTCTTGGGGGCCCCCGACTCCTGCAGGCTTCCGGTGGGGAGCGGCTGCCATGATTGCTCGCGGAATGACCACGACGGAGCCACGAAATGGTGGTGCTTTCATGCTGACGCCAGCTTCAGTCTGAAACATCCAGAAACAAGGTGGGGCTTTCATCGTTTGGGAAAAAAAAATGTTTTAATCCAATGAAAAGTGTTATTTTTAGGTCATATGATCAAGCCTTCCATCATTAGGAAACCAAAAGTAAAATGAACCAATAAAAAGTTTTATAAACAAGTCACATGACCTGTTATGCGGCATAGGGCTATAAAAAGCGTAGAAAATCCATTGGCACGTGAGGCGGCGTCAATAGCGGACCGATGTGCGAATAGGCCGAAGGCAGCACAACGCGCCAAGATCCGGATGGCACCGAGGTGGTGTCCAGCAAGTTGCCGCACTGGTGTGGCCATCCTACAATGCTGTGCCGAAAGTCGGCGTGGGGCGCCCCGTTGGCCTGTGAGTTCGCGTCAGTCAGTGGGGGCTGTTTGAGGATCTGATTGCATTGGAAAGCAATGTGATGCTGTGCGTCGCCCCCAAGATGGAGGTTCCTCGGCTGCAGTGGGGCGCCCCTTGGTGTTTCACTCGCTGTGCAGCTGAGTTGCGTGCGCACTTGCGGCGAATAGGCCGAAGGCAGCACAACGCGCCAAGATCCGGATGGCACCGAGGTGGTGTCCAGCAAGTTGCCGCACTGGTGTGGCCATCCTACACTGCTGCGCCGAAAGTCGGCGTGGGGTGCCCCGTTGGCCTGTGAGGTGGCGTCAGTAGCGGACCGATGTGTGAATAGGCCGGAACCAGCACAAGGCGCCAAGATCCGGATGGCACCGAGGTGGTGTCATAGTTGAGAGTTCTGAGAAGCGGGCGGGAGGCGGCGCAAACGAGTCTCTCCCTCCATGTGGAGGCACTTCATCTGCAGTGGGGCGCCGAGATCCGGATGGCACCGAGGTGGTGTCTAGCAAGTTGCCGCACTGGTGTGTGTTGAAAAGATGGAAGGTCCACAGCAAGTCTATGTTCCTTCAGTGGAGCGCCGTCTAGCTGAGTTTCGCCCGCTCTTGCTGCTACAGCGACAGGCGGCTGCAACAGGACTCTCAAAATGGCGGCCTGTTCTTTGGATTTGGGCCTGGTCCACTAAAATGGCCCTGGGACACCTTAGAACTCGGACGCTCGAATTTTTTTTCCTTTCCTCTACATGCAAAAAAGGTAAATGCCCGGTACGTTACCTGCCTCATCTGCCACGATGTACTCTCCAGAGGAACCGAAAAAAATATAGTTATGGTAATTGTGGCAAATTAATTTCATGTGGACAGATGAGTGTTACTCTAATAAATACAGCATATGAACATCATCATAGTCGATGGTTGGTGGAGACATTTTGACTATATCCTGGACCTGCCCGTCCTCGCCCAAAATGGCGCCGGAATAAATGGGACTCGTAACTCCTTGTTGTGTACTGGTTGCACAACCTTGATATCACGAGATACGTATGCAGTTTTGAAGCACATGGCGGGCGGGGACGAGAATTGATTGAATATTTCGACATCCCTATTGATATTAAGTTCTGATGTGTTATTGATTACTGTACTATTGAAAGTTCGAATTAACGTCACCCATGGTACTTGCCCGCAAATGTATATCTAGATAATTTTATTGTAACTGGCCCTGTCGTATTTTAATTATAAAATGTACGTCCACCGATTCCGCAACTGTTAGACACCTTAGTTCTTGCAACCTAATGGCCCGCCCGTTACGTTCCTCTACAGTGTAAATGTCTCCTCATCATATACGATTACAGTTTTCTCCGTGGCCGGCCCACGTGGTTATAGGCCCGTATTTGTATACTAACATTTTCACAATAAAGGTTTTTAAAAGAAAACATGGTAGTAGTATTTACATTGGTAAAGTTTTTAATAATAGTCACTGTTTTCGAATCAGTAAAAGGCAAGTGAAATAAAGCAGTCCAATTACATGAAGGGTAAAAGGTATAATACGCAGGAACGCAGTAAAGATAAATGGTCAAGGGCTGTTGTGTTTTCTACTCCTGCAACATAAAGTGATCGATAAGAATCTGATATTCAGGCGTATCGGCGACTAAGACAGCAGGCCGAGCCTCTTTTGCTCAACGGCTCCGTCATGGGACGAAGAAACGCCCTTTTTCTCGAAAAAGGAATATATTTTACTTGCAGGACAGTTTTTCAGGGAAAGTACATTAGCCTGGAACATTATAACATATATGTTTAAGAAAAAATAATGTTCGAAAGCAATAAAAAGCGTAATTTTTAGGTCATATGACCAAGCCTTTCATCATTAGAATAAGAAAAGTAAAATGAAAACCAATGAAAAGTTTTATTAACAAGTCACATGACCTGTTATGCTTACGTTACGCGCTGCGCGCCGCGCCCCGGATTGCTTCTGGGAAGCTGCGCTTTGCACACCGGAGCACTTCCGGATGCGCTAACGCGGCGCGTCATATGACGCATTACGCGACAACTCAGGTCCAGAATATAGTCAAAATGTCTCCACCAACCAGCGGTCGGAACACAATCCCTTTCAGCAGGCTAAATAGTTCTGTTAAATGACAACAGAAGCGACAGGCAACAAGAACCATCAGTCAAAGATGGGAGGGCAAGTTCTTCTCTACCGGGTCACGTTGGGGCGCTACCGGAACTGATCGAATTGGTAGTCTACAGTGTTTCTGGATGTTTCAGACTGAAGCTGGCGTCAGCATGAGAGCACCACCATCTCGTAGCTCCGTCGTGGCCATTCCACGAGCAATCATGGCAGCCGCTCCCCACCAGAAGCCTGCGGGAGTCGGGGGCCCCCAAGACTTTTGTAGAATCTTCAAGGCTGAGGGGACGCTTTCGAGAATGGAGCCCAAGCCCTAGCAGACAAGCGTCCGAGTTCCAAGGTGTCCCAGGGCCATTTCAGTGGACCAGGCCCAAAAAGGAAAGAGCCTGCCGCCATTTTGAGAGTCCTGTGGCAGCCGCCTATCGCTGCACCGCAAGAGCGGGAGCAACTCAACTACATGGTGAGCGAAACGCTGTAGTCGCAAGAGCGGGCGGTAAACAGCTGAATAGCGGAAGAGGCACAGTGTAGCAAAAGCGGGCGGAATGGCAACTGAAACGGTAAAGAGGCGCCCCACTACAGCGTGTCTTCAGGTCAAACGGATTGTGGGACAAGGTCCAGAATGGAAGAGTCACCAAAAGGCAAAAAGTTCCGCTTGACCCCGGGAGCCGGCCACCTATGTCGGGGGCGATCTCAGGCCACACCAGGGCAACACGACTTGGGGAGGGGGCCGGAGCCAAGCGCCCCCTCCGAGTCCGCGCCATCACACCGTCCCTCAGGGGCCTCCGTCAAGCGGTTCAGGGAGGCACCGCATCACATTGTTTTCAAATGCAGTCACGTCCTCAAACAGCCCCCACTTACATTGAGAATAGTGAAGCTGTAGCAGGTGCAAATAAGCTTCAGACAGTCTAACAAGCACTCCTCAAAACTTTGAACTATCAGAGTGCATGAGTTTCATGCTCGATCGATTGAGCTAGCCGGATCGGGCAACAAAAAGTATAAAATAGTTATGTAAATAGTTATTTAATAAAATGTTTTACCCTGTTACTTTGCTGGTGTGTTGTATATATTTGTAATATTTGCATAGAGTTTATCGTTATTTTGGGCGGGGTGGGTGGCGGAGCCGAGCTGTCTTGCAGCCATCATGGTGTGGAGTTCAGTTCATCTCACTAGTTTCGTATTTCTCATGAGAGGTTGTTCCTAATGTTTCTATTTTAGCGAGGTCAAAAAGAGATCCCATTAGTGGCCTACTGATTTTGCTCGATTCCTTTTGTTTTTTTACACGATTTTTCACTATCTGCAAAGACTAAACAGAGTATTGCGACTCTGTGCTTGTTTGTAAATAGAGAATGAACCAAAGAGAACCAATTCTAAAACAGTAAATGCTTGGATAACAATCAATCAAATGGAGAGAGAAGCAGGCACGACGGATTACAACGGGGGCAAAGGCCTGCGTTAACTACCCTTCACTATCTGCAAAGAGAGAGTACTCCTAATAGAAATGAGGGGGGGGGAGCATTCAAAGCAGATCAGTGTGCATAAACACGAAAATGTTTTTACTTACCACGTACTTGACATTCGACAGCTTATGATATTTGCTATTAAAAAACCATTGAAATTCACTGAAAAAAGCATAGGTTAGAGACCATATATAGTTAGGAATTAGCATTTAAAAAACCTTGAAAATTCACTGAAAAAACCATAGGTTATAGACCATATATAGTTAGGAATTAGCATTTAAAAAACCTTATTTTACTCACACAAAACCATTGAAATTCCATATATAGTTAGTTGCACTAACTATATATCGCGCACCCGCAATCCACTGCTGATGATGTCACATATTACATCATTCATGACATGGTCAGTGACATCACTGATGACATCACTGATGACATCTCAAATGACATCACTGATGACATCACTGATGACATCTCATTTGACATCATTCTTGTGCTAATACGATAAACCTCTTCAGACTCTAATATAACCTTAGATACACTCAGTGTATACAGACACTCACACACTGTCACTCATCCATGGAGTTACTCACACACCTAGTCAGTCATGCAAAGAATCAATCACACCTCCATTTCCTCAACTATACAGTTATACACACCTTACTTATTCAAACATATACTAACACATATTTACTCTCTTATACAATCCCTGATACAAGTTCACAATGATCCATACAGCCACTCACACATTCAGTGGCTCTCATGCACAGTTATTTATATATGCCAACTCTCACATGTACTGTGTTTTACATATGTACTTACTATGACATGTAGCATTGAGATATCCATTCACTCATCAATACACTCATGCACACAGTCAACCGCCCATGTAGCTGTTTCCACATGCACTCTTGAACTCATGCACCTAGTGAATCAACTGCTCACACATCTATGCACAGAGTCACACACCTCCCAGCCACCCCCACACAAACTCAATCTCCCATACAAATACTTGGGCAACCAATCAATAACACATATAGCCTCTCGTATAGCTAATGATCAACACATGCAGCAGTTTACATCACAACAGACATACTGAAGCACACATTCAGACAGTTTAGTCACTAACCCATGCATTTAGTACGACACATTTATTCACTCACTCATACAGTCAGTCACGCACCTACTAAATCCTTCATCCAGACACTTATACATCCACTCATTCTTCAATATATCAAACATATTTAAACTTTACAGAAACACACAGTCACTGGATGATGTCATCAGTGATGTCATTTGAGATGTCATTAGTGATGTCATTTGAGATGTCATCAGTGATGTCATCAGTGATGTCACTGACCATGTCATGAATGATGTAATATGTGACATCATCAGCAGTGGATTGCGGGTGCGCGATATATAGTTAGTGCAACTAACTATATATGGAATTTCAATGGTTTTGTGTGAGTAAAATAAGGTTTTTTAAATGCTAATTCCTAACTATATATGGTCTATAACCTATGGTTTTTTCAGTGAATATATATATATATATACACACACACACACATACACTTACCTTTGTACTTACATTTTTCATGGTAATGGCATGCGCTGTAAGAGCAGGTTGTGGTAAAAAACTGTGTGGTAAAGGCATGTGTGGTAAAGATGTATGTGTTGTTAAGCTTTCTTTGTAATGGCATTCGTGGTACAGAGCAAGTTGTAATTGCTGTTTCCCATCTTGAATTAATAAGCATCTGTTGCTTTGCTCATTTCCAAATGAGATAGACAGTGACACCTTGTGGCAGACTGTCATAAGTGCTGGTGTTGGCAATTAAGCGCTGTGCAGAAAACCTCAAACCACCGGCTCAAATTAACCACTGCCGAAACACAGTTAATGTTGTTATGCGTTGCCAGAACTAGTAAAACTGACGCTGCTGGCTGCAGTCCACAAAAGAAAGAGACCCTACACAGCCAAAGTAACTCCTGTCCCTTCGGGCATACATGGGTTTCTCCTACAATTATGAAAGTAACTTTTCTCAAGTAAATGCCCACAAACTGATAAAGGCGTTCTTTGTTGCTGAATGACCATTGTTGCTTCTTATGGTTGCTATTATGCATATATTTGTCGTCTTGGGAGCTGACATTTTACATGCCCTTTTCATTCTGAACGAATCCTTGAGACAAAAGTCCCATCTTAAGTGGCCTCATTGTTTCCATGAAATGGCTTTAATTTCTTATGTTCTTGACAAATCCGCATCACTGTGAGAAGTTAGCATTTTAAATGGCCCTTAACAAGGAACATAATGAAACAGTGTGTGAACCTTTGAAAAGATTCCAAGCGCACATTATGATGTTCTTGCACAACACTCCCAGATCTCTATCGCTATGATGGCGAGCAGCGTGCTTTCCAAAATGTAGCAAAGAGTGGGTTTTGACCTTTGCCATATATTCAGCTGGAGTTTTGTGTTGTGTTCAAAAGACGGATGTTTTTCTTATCTTGGTACTCTGCTCTCCCTATCAAACACCTTTACTGGGGCAGGAAGGAACACTGACGTGAAACACCCCCTCACGGCACTTCCGGGATGCCGGCTAGACCAAAGGAGACTGTGGAGGTTGAGTCCGATGTACTGTTGCAACTACTTGACGTGACGTCACAGTCTGCTGCCCACCAACTGCGCCTGACAGTGAGAGCGGGACAGTTATCAAGTGACTGATAAGAGGAAAGGGAAAAGGACACTTAATGGAGAGAGGAGACTGAAGTTTACAGGCAGTGACTCACTTCGCGGCGACATCAGAGGGATGCTACTTCTGCGTTAAAAATAGCCAGACTCTTTTAAACTAGAAAGAAGAACCAGGATCCGGGACGGGCAAAACTTAACGCAGATCTGCGAAATAGGTGGAATCCACTTAAAAAAAAAAAATCCATAGCGCTCATGCCGGAATCCTGCATCTTGTACTACGTGCATTTTGTCGTTCGGTTAAAAAAGGTAATTTCCATAAAGCACAGGGTGGTTTATGTGCAAACTGATTTTGCGTTCCAAAGCCTGTAATTATCTACATAACAGGCTTTGCAATTTCAAAATCAGAAGTAAGGGTCTTTCCGACTTGCAAAGTGCCTTTTGTGACCCACTATGAATTGCAAAGAGGAGGGCCAAGAAAGGTTACCCCGTCCTCTTGAGATTCAGAATGCCTTGACCCAAGGGTACGCAGCAAGAATTGTGGTTGCAAACGTTGAAGAGATACCGAAGAGTTGCACTTGTGATGGACTAGAGATTTGTTAACAAGGGACATCTCTCATAGGCAGGTCCAGCTTTAATACTGGTGGCGCCCTGTACAACAATGTGTGTTGGTGCTCCGCCAATGACCACCTCGCCACAGATTCCCTCACTGCCACCATTTGACAGTGCCCTCTAAGTCTCCATAACCACTGTCTCTTAGAATCATTTATTTTTATAGTGCCCCTCATACCAGTGTAAGGTGTCAGAACACTTTACATCACACATGCGATGCACGGAGATAATCAAATGTGTGTTAATCAGTGTACAGGAAATCTTACATAACATAGAGGCCTACAAGGTGTAGGAGTCACATGTCATCCATACTGGTAGGCAGTATAGTTTAAGAGTCCTTGGTCTGAAAAAGCACAAATTCAGAATTTAAAATGTAACACCATTGTTAGGGGTTTGCTTTAATAATAATTGATTTCTACCTAAATGAACCCTTTTCGCAATATTAGGATAAGGAAATACTGGGTAAAAAGTACATGTAGCTGTAATATATTCCTTGCAGTTTACATGCAGCTCTTTGACGACAGTTCATATCTCACTGCTCTATATTCGGATTTTAACTTTTAAACTGCAAGTAACAAAAGGATCTCTCTGACAAAGTGATAACCCATTGACATATTTATTGTGTATGCACTTTGTGATCTGAATGTGACACATTCTTTGCAGCAGGCGCATTAACCCTCTGCGCTATGATGAGCCAAAACGTCCTCTACCAGACAAAGCTCTGGTCTGTCTCCAGGAAGAACATTTATCACTGGAGTTATCGTGACATTTTCTTTGATGCTTGAACATTTCTGGGACAAGGAACAATGGCGTCTGGTGCTTTTAAAACAATAAACCTGGCGCTCCTACCCCAAGTCAGCGCCCGGTGCGGTGGCACCGACCACACCGCCCTAGAGCCAGCTCTGCTCCCAGGAGTGCAGGTTGAAGTACCTATGCCCCAGCAAACATATCACCACCACCAATCATCAGTCACCATGAGGGGGCGGGGCCTCTGACAGTCAAGCATATCCTTGTGGTCTGTGGTTGGAACAGGTAACAATAAAATCGGGCTCATTCGGTGGACTCAAATGTTGAGCACGCTCAAGTTAAAATAGAGGTTGATCCACAAAATTTGAAAGAAGGAGGATAGCCCAGTCTTCACACTTTAAGAAAACCTTTATTCTTACTTATTCGGTGTCTTAGAGCTGGAAAAATGTCAGAATTCCAAGATATTAACACAATATATACATTTATATGCAAATACTACAAATTGGAATCTGTCACATAGCCAATTGTTATCATGGAAGCCAGGAACCCCCTTTGAAAGGCCTGAGGTGACACCCCATGCACAACTGACTATATACAGTATTTTCCCCAGGCCGTGAAAAAATAGTTTGATGATTATTAGTCTGTTCTAAAAATGTTTTCTGTTCACAACATTTACAATGAAGCTGGAAATGCGTGTGAAATACTCGACTTCCTGCTGTCAAAATAAATCAGTGCATCCCATTCCCTGGTGGTCTGTGCAACTCTTGTACCATATAATAATGCTGGCCTGGGGGATGAGAAGGGCTTCCATGCTAAAAGGCATTAACCTTAGGTACTGTGTCTGCCCTTTACAATATCATTATCACAAAAATCTAGATCCAAACGCGTTGGAGGAAGGCTTCCTGTCAGTTTAATAGTGCAGATGACTCATGAAACCATTCCCTTTATTCCCCTTTACTAAGAACTTCCCCCAGAGGGTTGTACGACCCGCAGTCCATTGGGGGGCAGGTTTCTACAAGTCTAAAAGTGAGGAGGCTGCCCATTAATCACAGCCTTTGATGGCCCTAACCTAATGAAATCTGCACATCTGTCTTGAGTTTCTGCATGGCTCGCAGCCATGGCGAGGCTTGGAGAGGGTCTCTTTCACTGGTCCGACCCTAACCTCGCTCAGTGGGGCTTCCCAACCACCCGGATAGCTGAGTGAATTTAATTACTGCATTGGACTGCTTTTATTTCCCAGAGATTCTCTGAATTATTATTTCTGAACTGAGTCACCGGGACCTAATGCTAGAAGTAAAATCCTGTCAGGACGGGAACAAGTTCACTTTCTCTAACAAGATTGCCATTTTCAGGTATCGTCTGCACTGCGCTTGCCCTGTGCTTGAAAAATCTATTGCTTTTAATATAAACTTAAAAGGGAATTACATCTCGCCTCCTCTCTTTCCTGGCTTCTCATTTGTTCCTGAGCTTCCACTTATCTTTCCTCCATTTCTACTGGCTGTAACATATTTTCCTCCATTTACTAATGCTTCTTCCTCGTCTGCTTCTCTTTTCAGTTTCCGTCGCCAAAAGACTGTTAACATTCACTTTGGTGGAACTATATTTCAATAAAGTTTAGCCTTTTACTCTTGCAGCATATTTATATAACAATTTATCGCCCAGAGAGATAAAGTGATTTGCATAGAATCACAGGATGGTTAAGTCAGCAGCTCTGGCTGGTGCGCCACATACTCTCAACTCCCAAACAATCCGGGAACTGAATCAATCATGGAATTTTGAAGTGCGCTACTCACCCGTGAGGGTCTCAAGGCGCTTGGGTGGCGGTGGGGGGGGAAGCTCGTCAGTCAGTCAAATAGCCAGGTCTTGAGGGTCCTCTTGAAGATGTGCAGAGAGCAGGAACGTCTGATGTTGATCGGGAGCTCGTTCCAGGTCTTAGCCGTGATGTAGGAGAAGGATCTTCCACTGGTTCTTGCTCTGTGGATGTGCGGAGGTTTCTCCTGGGTACGTGGAAGGAGATTATTTCGTTGAGATTTGGGGTCTGGTGTTGTGGAAGCATTGTGGAAGCATTTGTAGACGTGTGGGAGTAACCTGAAGGTTACTTTCATCTCGACGGGGAGCCAGTGGAGGTCTCCCATGTGTTAGGTGATGTGTTCGTGTCAAGGGATGTTGTGGACGAGTCGGACTGCGGTGTTCTGTATTGTCTGAAGCTTTCGGAGCAGACACTTGTTGATTCCGGCGTAGAGGGCATTTCTGTAGTCCAGCCTGCTGGTTATGAGTGCGTGGGTTATGGTCTTCTTTGATGCAGTGGGGATCTATTTGAAGCCGTTGATCTGTCGGGTCATGGAGAGGGATGTCAGGGAGCTCTTTCCTTCTCCCGTACTATGATTAATGAAAACAGCTCTTTATTAATTACATAGGCGAAACGGATGCATTACCAATGCTTGATAGATGTGACAGTAACTTAAGCGGGCCCTCTGCAGTTGGTGTTGGGGGCTTCACATCTTTTTGATAAATGGAGTATCCACTTGAGCAGGACCTTGTGTTGTAAATTAGTATACCCAGATCAGTTGACTGGGGGTGAGTGTTTGTATTGTCAACGCTCCGTCCATCACCACCTTTGGTTTTTCTTGGTTCGCCCTAAGTTGGCAGGGTATGCTCAGACGTGAGTCCCTTGCTCACTTTGCCACTGGAGTCAAGCAAGCCCGGCGGAAGACGGCTGTAATGCCAGAAACCGGTCCTGGGAAGCTTGATTCCGGTACAGGGAAGACATGGCTTGGCAGTTCGGGCTGGACTGTTCCCATGAGGCACAGGTTCAGACTGATTTGCATATGGCCATGTCTGAACTGGGGTGGCGGAGTGAGCTAAAGAACGGTGATGGATTAAACCCAGATCAGTTGACTGGGGGTGAGTGTTTGTATTGTCAACGCTCCGTCCATCACCACCTTTGGTTTTTCTTGGTTCACCCTAAGTTGTCAGGGTATGCTCAGACGTGAGTCCCTTGCTCACTTTGCCACTGGAGTCAAGCAAGCCCGGCTGAAGACGGCTGTCATGCCAGAAACCGGTCCTGGGAAGCTTGATTCCGGTCCAGGGAAAACATGGCTTGGCAGTTCGGGCTGGACTGTTCCCATGAGGCACAGGGTCAGACTGATTTGCATTTGGCCGTGTCTGAACTGGGGTGGCGGAGTGAGCTAAAGAATGGTGATGGATTAAACCCAGATCAGTTGACTGGGAGTGAGTGTTTGTATTGTCAACGCTCCGTCCATCACCACTTTTGGTTTTTCTTGTAAATTAGTATTCTCAGGCAGCCCTCTTGAGAGAAGTTGCCTCTCTAAGAACCCTGATCTGAACATTGTCTGCACAAGAGTCATGTCCCTGCAATGCCCAAGACAGTCAGCTTTCTCTTCAAAGGAGAAGTATCATCAGAGAAGAAATCTATCGGTCTTCTATTAGCCATGTCTAGGCAAGGCAGCTCACTTGCACACTGTCACGCTGTAACCCATTTCTTTTTTGTTTTAGTTTTGGAAATTAGCTGAAGTTCATCATCTTCAGTGGGATGTGCCTTTAGGATGCCACTAGGTTACACATAGTTTACCAAGCCCAGAGAACAGTTGGTCATGGGCAGTTCCACTGCTAAAAGAGGATTTTCGTAGCACCTCCATTCTTATGTTTCCTTGTGTCCACTGAAGAAGAGAGTTGTAGCGCATCTTGTAAGTGCATGGAAGCTGAGCATTTTGTGTTTTACAAGCTGCATACGTTTTCTGTTATGATAGGATAAAGTGATATCTTTGTTTACTAACTGAACTAGAAATCAGTTATATAGCAGATTATTCTATGAACAAAATGGCCCCTGTTTAAACTTGTGTCCACATATATTTAACTTCTTCTACCATCCTGCTGTCAGCCAATCAGTGACAGAGAAGAACAACACAGCCTAATGGCAGCAGAGTTGCAGTAATGGTGATGCCCAGTTCCGCAGGCATGGCCCTGAAGGGCAACCTGGTGGAATTCAATAGATCTGATGCTACAGGGGTGCCTTGAGCCATCCATTACCAGGTCAGCAGGATCCATACTTTTCCAAGTTTACACCGCTGTTCAAGTCAGTGTTGTACTACAACAGTTAAGTCTCAATACCAAATTGCATTTATATCAATTCCTCAGTACTGTCTACCAACATATTGTCAAGGTAAGTATATGTGGAGTTACAACTAGTACAATTAGGGACTGATCATGAGTGGCTCATCATATTTTGACCAGTGCATAAACCTCCGTTTGACTTTGTGTCATAATTACAAGTTAAAAGGTATTTAACGCATCCAATAACTATCCGATGCATTAAATACCTCAAAGCTTAATTAAATTGCGGCAGTTCAAACCTTCAGAAATTTAACAGGAAATGTGTACCATATTTACTGTACCATGCAGATTTTGCTGCGTTGAACACCAAAATCAGCATGTTATTCCTCAATTACTCGTATTGCACCCAAAAAATAACATACACTATGGTATCGTAATTTATTAGGGACAATAAATGACACCTGAACTATGAATCAGGGCCCTAGACTTCTCTATACATGCTTACTTTGGCAATATGCAGGTAGTCCATGTTGTGGACTACCTGCATATTGCCAACACCTGAACAAACTGGATAAGGGAAGCTGCACAGGGTAGGTAGGGGCCTCCACTCATCTTTTCCCCTATTTACCCACTCCTCTCCTCAAGATAAATAAGGTAACCCCCATCCATCCTTTTGCATATTAATCCAAATGTTCCTATTTTACCTGAATTTGTGTTCCATCTGACTGCTTGTTTACTGGTGCCCGAATCTTTTCTTCGAAAGAATAGCTGCATAATGAAGATGAACTCCGCAATCAGCCACTGTACTCTAATAATCATGGTTGGATTCAGCAAATTGAAGGTGGAGTTCCCTTTCCTTGTCCAGCTACTCTCATGTCAAACACTGTACACTAAAAAAAAATCCCTCCCACTAGAAAAAGACAGATCTGGGTATGACCTCGCTTTGAGTGGTTTGCAGCAGTGTCATAATGGAAAATGATGGGACCCCAGCAACATCTTAAGGATTTGGGGGGCAGAGGGCCGCACAGAATTTTGGACGTTCCTGCTCGATACAACTCTGAATTTATTCTCCGTTTTAGGCACATTCACACTGTCGGTGACTATGGTCGGATCACTGACAACCTTCTTCTTTGGTCATCCAAGATTTGAGCCCAACCTTGGAGCAAACAGGGTTTCTCCGCACCAGCTAAGCAGAACGACTAGTGACATAAACAAGCTCACTGCATGTAGTGCATGGTGCAGAGGATTGGTGTTTCACCCTTTAGGCTTAGCATATGGCGGGTGCATTTTTTGTTAACTGCAATTTAGACCCTGCTCTGTGAGGAATAGAGACTCTGAGTCAGGTGGCACTAGGCTGCGATTGCATCAGCCATAAGTTGCTTCACTTGGACAGTGCAGTCAAGGAGGCAGCAATTAATGCTGCTCTGCACTGCAGAATGGCACATGCTCTACCTACCAGAAAAGCAAAAGTCTTTGATACGTTGTAGCTACTTTGTCATCACCATTTGAGCAAATGGTGCTAAAGGCTGCTTTTGTTTACAGCACTGCCTGTGCTGAGTTAGACAGGTATTTGAACTCAGAAGGCAGCAGGGTGTCATTTAAACTGCTGGAAGAAGCTCCAAAAAGACAATGTTGTCACATAGGGTGCACACAATGTCTAACTTTATTTTACATATTTGGCACATTCTGAATAAAGGCAAAGGCCTGTGCAGGCGGGATGGACCTATGCACTTCAAAAGGTGACAACGCCTGCTGAATCTAACCAGATGAAAAAGGGATTTTTCTCTAAACCCCTCTATCTCTCAGGCAGGGGAAGCAGGCTGGACAGCCTGCACTGTCTCAACAATAATCAAGCATTTGCAAAGCAATAGGTCTCACATTTGTGAGAGTTAGAGCTATTGGCATTGTAAATGATAATGTTTTTTACGTATGTGTTTTATTTTGGAGTGTAGAGGATGCATATGGAATTATGTGGGCTGTATTGGAATTGTTAGTTGTGGAATTGTGTGATGTGTAGTGTATTTATATAGTGAAATTATGAAGTATGGTGAATAGATAGTGGTGAGAGCTGCAGAGAATAGACAGAAAAGAAGAATGAGAGGAATAGGTAGTTTGTGTATGAAGCGGTTATTGAACTTTAGACAGGAGCAGAAATAGTGTGTGAGAAATACACAAAGAGGCCATAGATGCATAAAGAGGGAGGTTTTGTATTCACAGAAGACACCCTAAGAAGAGGAGGAGAGTGTGGGATGGAAACTTTTCAAAGTTACGGGATGGAAATTGTGTTTGAAGACCTGAAGTTAATCGCATGAGAGAGACAGGAATAGTGCAAGAGAGAGTGAGAGAGATGGGTGAGAAAGTGTTCGAGAGATAGAGGGTCAAGTGGAAGGGGCACCTGGGGGGAGGCGAGAGGCGGACTAGTGTACAGTGTGAGGAGGTAGAGGAAGGTAGTATGTGTGAGTAGCAGTATAGAGAGGAGACAGGTAGTGTGAGTGAGATGAGAGACAGCACTGGTATTGCGAAATAAGAGTGGAGAGTGTGAGAGAGAGATGAGAGGGGGAGTGGGTATGTAGGGGAGAGGGGACGGTGTCTATGTGGGACAAAGAGATGCAGAGGACTAACCAAAACTGCCTAGTGAGCTGGACGAAGTTTCCTTATTGTAACTGTTGTGATAGTGTTGCAGATTTGTGTGCATTCTGTGTGAAAAAAAAACATAATTTCAACAATATACAAGCCACTCATAGAAAGCAGCGGAGAGGATATACATGCTGCATTGGCAGTGGATTACCATTTATTGCACTAGTATAACAAAATGCCTGTTTCAGAATATATTTAAAAGACAAATTAACATTTACATAAAAGTTGGTTGCCAAAAAATATTAGACTATTTCATTGAATGCAGAATATATGCCTCTCTGGAGTCAGCAGACAGACGGTTTAAGATTCCCCCATGTAAACCAAACAGCCCTATTAATTCCTTCCACAAATTATTGTTTCGTGGTAACATACTTCAGAAATGTTTGGCTGCTAAAGCGAGAGGAATTGGTTTATCCCAACCTCGTTCTACCTCAAAGAATGATTATTTAGGCACGAGCTTTTAACAGAGACGCATTTTTATTGCACACTTTTATTGAACCATTTTACTGAATAAAAATTACACATAAAGACAAGTTTTAAAGGATGTGGTGCTTTTTTATGACTCACTGTATAGTTTCATTCACACTTACAATCAGTGCATAAAAACACTAAATGAAATTAGAGAAAACTGGATCCGATGCCTAACAGGGGAACGTAGGCGGCTTGGTGTTTTCCAGTACTGTAAGGGGAGTCTGGCAGGACTTCCAACCTGTGAAGTAGGGGTTTAATCCCTTAGCACAAGACAGAGGGATGGTAATTCGTAATTAGCTGTACTTTAGGTTAGGACACTCGGTATCTGGAATGAACTACCACAGCTGGTGACTTGGTTTTTGTGTAATGGGCCTCAAGGTTACATTTTGTGTAACTTGGTTTGCAACAGCAGAGAATGGAACTCAAGAGCCGGGCATCAGTGAAACACAGAGACAAGACATGCCCTGGGGAATACAGGACGCTGCGGAACCTGGCTAAGTGCTTCAGATAGGATTATCCCCTAATTATACTAGAGAAAGCAGTTAATCCCATATCTAAAACAGATCAGATCACTCCTCTAATATGCTGGCTCTAGGCCACTGTGAAACAAAATAAAATATCAGCTTCCAACTCCCGTTAATCACCAGCCGAACCACTCACAACAAGGTATAATTGTCCAGTGCCCTGTGTCAGGAGAAGAGATCTACCCTACTGGTACAGTTGCGGGACTTGGCACAAGAAGACACATCCGACACTCTTTAAAAAAATATTTTTCATATAGCGCTTTGGAAGCCATTTCTAAGTGCTGAAACCAAGGCACAACTGGACCGTGCCTGATTCAGGGGTCAAACGCCTTTTTTAGCCGCCATTCCAGAACTTTGTTTTACGTATTCTACACATATAAGCAAATAAAGGCAATGAATCCCCCAAGTTATCTTAACCCCCATTAGTAAAAGATAACGCTTTAAAACAGCATGGGAAAGTTCTAGTACCCGTTCATGAAAACACACAAGAGATGCAAATTACATAGCAATGTATTGAGTGATATACCTAATTAAACGTAATTCACGAACATCCCAATTACTCACCTCATGTAAATTCGACTGGGACATTTCTCTCTAGATTTTCATAAAGTCCCTTCACATGAAAAACTGTCTAACCAGTTGTTTTTTGTTGTTGTTTAAAAAAAATAATCTTTATTCATTTTATATTGAACACAACAGACAGCCGTGGATACAATATGATAACACACGTGTTGTAGTACAGCACCATTTGCATTATTGTGCCCATTAGGTGGGGGGGGGGTCGAATCACCATAATCAACTTTACAAATAATCAAGGACAATGGTAATTCTCTACAAAATCTGTCGACTGATGATATTGCACATAGCTGTATCAAAACATATGTTAAATAAGAAAAGAAAATTAAACATAATACCACCTAACTTATGTGTCCGCCTCATGATTGACATAACCTGTTTCATGTTACCGTTAGAAGTGTCACTTACGCGGGGTCCAATCCATCAGGGTCCTGCTGAGGAAGGTATTTTCTATGAAAGAGAAATGAGGGAAAGGGTTGTACAGCGCCAATGCCACTGTATGTGCAGGTACGGTCAGGCCAGTACAACAGTATGAGACAGCTGTAACTTTCTGCCGCGCCCACATGTATGTAGCCTAGTACAGGGCTCGAGTGGGGGTACCACGCGGGTGGATGGCGTCCCCCCACTTATTTTACCGGGGGACGCCGTCCCCCCTGCCAAACAGCTGGACTTCACTTTTTGGCCACTCTGGGACGAGAAGCTCGGTGACATACCCACTATACAGCAGGCAAAGCTACCTATGACCGGCTGCCACGAGGCAGCAGCAGCAATCAATGACCCGCATCTGTCACCTCCGCTGAAAACGGTCCTTATCTTTTTTTCCCTCTGTAAGCTTTGTTCTTCGGAGCTTCTATTAAAGACACTATGAACCCCTCCAAACAGCTGCGCATCTTCAGCGTTTAATTTGAAAAAACTAGGGGGCGGTGGTGGGTAAGCCCCCCGGAAGGGAGATGACCCCCCCTGCAATTGCCATCCCACTGCTACATGTTTCCTCCAGAGGCCTACGTATCGAGCTGGCCGACTGACTTCGTGGTGCTTCTCCCACTTGAGTTTGAACAGTGTTCAGGCGCCAAGCTGCTAGCACCGTACAGGGCCGCCTTTAGGCATGTGCAAGCTGTGCACCTGCACAGGGCCACCAAACCCAGGGGCCACCACGCCAATATATATCCTTAATATATTAATCCTCTGCGGATGGATACATGTTTGCGTGGTGGCCCCTGGCAGGGATTTGGCGGCCTCCGGCTCTGTTCCACTTCTAAACACCCTGACCCCCTCCCCTCTTTACTGGCCTGCGCGCTCCGCCCCACCCGGACCCCCTCTTCCGGGCCCCCTACCTACGCTCCCTGCCCAGGGCCACCATGAGCCTAGAGCCGGCCCTGCACCGTACAGCAACCAAACGATGCGATACATGGTGGGGGAACATCCCGCTCGCCCACGCCATTTGCCACCTCATTAGGACATATCATAATCTGCACTCCATGTACCGCAAGACGCGCACTCTTATCTCGCCCCCTCCTGCACACTGCACAGAAGCGGCTTCTTTCCGCCTTCGAAACGAGAGTGCTAAAGTCAAATCTATCAGCAGAATATTGCATATTATGCTTAATTTCGAACATAGACATTGCAATATTATTTTCACCATGAATGCATATGTACTTTACAGACTAGCTACATATTGACCCATTGTCACTTTAAGAAATACAACTTATCTGTGGTGTTACTTGCAGTCGGAAGCACACAAAACGATTACTTTTTTCTGGTACCCCACTCATTTATTGCTTTAACTAAAAAAAACAAGAAGCTCGGCACCTTTCGTGACGTCACTTCCGGTGACAGCATCCCCCCCCTTCTTTTTTTACGACTTGTGCCCTGGCCTAGTACGCCGCCTGTGGATGCGCCACAATGTATACGCTCAGAGCATCCTGGGTGTGCCCACTGGATGCGGCGTCAGTTCTTTTGGGCCATCACCCGTGATCTTGTATGTCATGGAGGCTCGCTTCTATAATAGTTACATAATGTTGCCAGTCTATGGGTGGCGCCCAGGACGTTGGGCGTAGAGGCTGAAAAGCCTGTGTCTCGTATTTGGCAACTATCTAACCAGTTAAGCATTGCAAAGAAGGGAAACTATTTCAAAGTATTCATACACTCTTAAATAATAAACTATATTGTATTATAGTTCTGGGCGAGCAAGGAGGTTGAATCCGATTTACTTCCCCAATATAGCCACAGCATGTTCACGGAAGAGATACTGCAAATTAACGCATCCTCAGTCAAAACTATTTTTAAAGACCTGCTGATCAAGCTTTTTATGTTAATATTTCTCTAACTTTTTGTTTCTATGTAAACTTCATGGGAATTAGTATTTTTGATTCTTGAGCATTTTATTTAGTGATGCCACGGCACAGCTTCTGGTGATTAGTTTCTAATATTTAAGGCATGCCCAGTAAACGAGTCACTCCTCCCACCTTCGCAACATGTCAGCAGACCTACTAAATCGAAAGGAGTTACTAACTCTATCAGGATGCTTACTTCTGCATTACGGTTTTGTATTTGGGGCCAACAAGGATGGACTCAGAATTAAAAGAAGGACTGTCAAATTTGGTCAGACCAGTCATCCAACTGTATGTAGCATGCAAGAGCTGCAGACTGGTACCAGAGACACCAGATCCATGGTGTAGGTCTGCCGTGTTGATGTCTGGGGATGGGGCTAGCTGCTGAATGGCTGTATGCGCACCGTCTTTTACTTACTTATGCTGCGTTATAAGTACAATTGAAGAAGCCGCCACAGGGCGTGGCTTAGCCGGCTGCAAGATGGCCGCACTCTGAGTGGGCTCTGCCGGCCAAGCCGATAATCCGCCAGTAATCCTGCAGACTTTCCCAACATTGACATTTGACGCCATGCCATCTCGACCTACCTCGCCCCGGGGCACTGTCTGATCCAACTTTGGCCCTCTTGCAATGACGCTGTAACGAGTTCTGCCACTGGGCCTGGGCCTCGGAGCTGGGTCATTATGCTGGCATGGCCTTTCTGGTGCTTCTTCTTGGCGGCGTCCTGTGACTGGATCCTCACCCTGCGCACTGCCTCCACCTCTCTACCATCGGATCCGGTGAGTGCTGCTGCTGCGGGGGGATCTTGTGGCGGGTTTGGGGGCACGTGAGTCGTACCATCCGGTCCGGCCTTCTCATTGTACGGGCGCTCGCTGAGACGGCCTATCTCCATCTGGCCTGACGACGTGGGTGACGCGCTCCCCACGACTCCCTGCCACTCATTGCCCTCCTCTGTTGTAGCCCCCCGGCTCCCTACGGAGCTTCGCTGCTGCCGCTGGGGCCGTTCCTGCTGCCATCCGAATATGGCTTTCCAGCTGCCTGCCTGCCGCCACTGCCGGGTGGTCGATTCTACACAGCCACCATCTCGCCTGGCACCCGGCCCTGGGTCCTTCACCTGCCACCACGTATCCTCCGCCTGTTGGTGCCAGCGGCTGCGCCCAGCGCCTGCCTTGACCTTCCTGCTGGGCTCGACGCCAGCCGGGGCCCGACCTTGTAGGCGACCCGGCTCTTTGCAGCCCTGGATGCGGCCTCGGTGACCACCTGCCTCTCCTAACCCTGGACTCGAGGTGGCCCACTGGGGGCCCGTATGCTGCTTGCCTCCCGCTGGTCGTGGTGGGCGCTGCTGCTGTGGTGACCACTGTGCCAGGTTGGAGGCATGTGAGCCATACCGCAGGGTCTTATCCACCACCATTGCTGCTGGGGCTTCCCAGTAATACCTCCCTCGTTGGCCTCGCTGCATTGGCCCCACGCCGGGGGCTGCAGGCGGAAACAAGATGGCGACCAGAATAGTGCAATAACAAGATCACGGAGAAGAAGCAGCAAAAGAAACTCTCAAATGCCCCCGCTGAGCTGCCAAGCTCAACGTCCTCAGCAAAGCTAAGCCCCAAGACTTTCACAGAGGCGGCGAATGGCATACCCGAGATGCACTCACGGGAGAGCGATCCTGCCGGTAGCGGTGAGGTGCCGGGTTTTTAAGAACCCGGTGGTGCCAGGGGATAACACCCGAAGACCTCTGAGTTCTCCCTTGTTCCGGACCACAGAAACACAGAGTCTTCTAGTCGCAGTCAGAGATCAAGTTTTATTGGCAGCTACCAAGAAACATGTGTCCTAGAAGCACGACCACGCGGATCGTGTGTTCTCAGGAGACTGTTCGTTTTTACAGAACAAGCCTTCTCCTTATATACAGAAATAATAGCTGCAAGCAAGAATTCTTGAGTTTATGATATGGCTGAACACATATTTCTACAATAATACAAAGAGCGAAGTCATGTAGGCAAGCCCATATTTTAGACGTCTAATTCGTGATAGATTACCCGGTCAGGCCCGGAACTCCCATCAGATATCGACGAAACCCCAATAAAGAAGGGCACCTCCTAGTCATAAAACTGGCCATAAACAAGGAACGCGGACAGGTGTGTGTGTGCGTAGAAAACATGATCTGTACGCGGTGAATGGTTTATGGTATGTTATGCATTGATGCTATCGTATTCGGCCACTGGGCGAGGAGCTGCCCAAACAGGTTTGGCTGGAGGCAAGGGAGTCAGTTGGGACAGGTCAGGGGGAAGTCAAGGAAAGGTGGACGTGTCCTTTTAGATCAAGCTCAACCTTACTCAATTGACTTATCATGAGGGCAAGACACAAGATGGATGCCGTTTACAAAATGGAGTCTGAGGGGTCGGAACGGAAACTACGATTTAGGGGTGTTGGCATTCCTCGATCATGACGCAAATGATTAGGAATGATGTCCTAATCATTACCGGTCTGTTGATACCAAATTCGTCATGGGATATTGATATTTTGTGGCACGGGTATTGGATCTCGATATCGTGATAACAGTAGGGTCCAGAATTTCAGAACCACAGACCCTCCTTTTGCCCTTATGTAAGGCAATAACTCATGTTAATCTGAGTCCAAATCTGTATTAATAAATTCATGGAGATGCTGCTGTAGCATCATTCTGTTGCTCAGTTCGTCCCTTGACACAGGCTTCCTTACACATGGGGTAGCACAGAGGCCACATAGTGCAGGAGCGCACTGTACACACAGGCAGAACATAAACAGAAGCGCTAAGATCATCCCAACGAAGATCAGTGTTTTCCATCCCCAGGCAGTGATCAGGCCCCAGAACCACCCTAGAAGGGACCAATCTCCTTTTTCCACGTGAAGGGAACCAGATATTTTGTGTAGTTTGGAGATGGCCTGGTACACTGTCGGTGCATTATCAGGGATGAAAATACAGCAACTAGATTGGATCACTCTGCATACACCACCACGATCGGCGAGTATGATATCTAGGGCAACTCGGTTCTGAAGGGTCATAAGTCGATCCGACTGAAGCTCGGTTGTCAAGTTGTCAAGGGCTCCGGCCGTTGTAATCACGGCGGATTCAACTATCCTCGATAACTGGCGAATATTCCTGCTGTTCACCATAGGCCCCCAAAAGGGCAGAAAACCCTTTGCGAAGTCTGCAAATTCCTGACCCGCGGTGTCGTCTTTACTCACGACACCTCTAGCTGTCCTTGTCCGATGGTAATCTGCTCTGGCCGTGTAGGTGGGAGGCAGCAGAAATGAGATGAAACACGTGCCTGAGAAGTCAGGGAGCAACCATGTATAGGCTTGGTCGTGGCAGACGAAATACGTGCCTTTGGCTGCTAAGAATAGGGGGGAAGTTCGGGAAGCGAATACATATGTTTCCGTGCATATGCTCTTTCCTAATTGTGCTTTGGGATCCCTACCGATACCTTGTAAACATAAGTGACCTTTGTGGGGCACTATCCAAACTGGGCGGGATTTCTTTGCTGTCTGTCCCTTACTCAGGGAAATCCCATTCTTAGTTATGTTCCAACGACTGTATGGAGTGAGTTCATCTTTGGGGATCGTTTGATATGTGTCGAACTCCCTACTCATATTTTTTATCCCTGCCACTAGTGCCTTGTTGTTGGAATCGCTTTCAATGGAACGGGTTGGGTATGGTTCTAGGGCGAACAGGAACATGGTCTGGAAAGCCCACAGAGAACCATAATAACTGAATGGCAGGATGAAGTATGGGATACCCTTATCCGTTGTGTGTGGCATGAGTCCACATATCCAACAGTTCGATGTGTTCATTATGGACTGGTGTTGGTGTAGGAGTTGAATAAATGAGTTGTTTACAAATTCAAGTCTTCTGGCAGACTCGTGTTCAGGTAGAGGGTGAAAGTAGTGTGGAGAGATAGTAGGAGGAGGTGGTGGCCGGGTGTCATTTGAAAAAGTAACTTGCAATACGAATTGAGTATAACCAGTCAAAAACATCGTTATGCTACACAACATTAAAATACATGTTATCAAAAACCTTCTTTTGGCCAGTACAGTGCATAGTTGTCTTTCAATGTTCTTGAATCTGATAGGTCTCTTTACCCTAGGAAACTCCATCCTCTAGTTGCTGCCCGCGGTGGTAGATTGATTCTGCCAGGGAGTGCGCTCTGTTCAGTCCGGGGTAACTCCCTTGGACCAACCAGAACCGTTGACCTAAACGTCCCCAGTTGCACTCCCCAGACTTCAACCGCGACCCTAGCAGCAGAACCGGATGGTGGTTCGAAAATCAAAAATGAGCAAGTTCCCTGAGAGTGAGAGAGCTGAAAAATCAAAAATAGTTCTTGGGGGAAGGGAAATCACATTAATTTGCTTTTTATTAGTCTCTTTGTCTTGACCTTAGATTATATTTTTGTTTCCCAGGTACGGTGTGGTCTTCAAACAATGTCTTAGGTTCTGAAGTGTCCAACTGCATTGACGGTGGCACAAGTCCTTGTAAAATATGATCACTCTCTTTTTCGGTACCAGTTTCTTTTAAACGTGCATCGCTGAAAGGGATGAAGCGAGGTATGGATTCTGTCTCAGAGTCGGCAAGTCCTTCATTGACCCACCGGTCGTATGGAAGGGGCAGAGGGACCCGTTTGCAGTGGGTCCCGTGTATCCAACTTTTCTTTCCTTCCACCCGAACGGCTGATCTCGTGGAAAGAAGCACAAGGTGCGATCCGGTCCACCTGGGTTGTTCGTTGTTTGTGCGCCGAAAATTCCGCACCAAGACCCACGTGCCGGGTTCGATGGAGTGACCTGGATCGTCAGAGGCTGGTGGAGAGGAACTGTGAACCTGTTGGTGTAAAACACGCAATTTAGTTGTCAATTCGCACAAATAGTCAAGCAGTACGGGGTGTTCTATTTCGCTGAGTTTCTTTGGCCTTGGCACGCCCCAGACGTTGGCTGGGCGGCCAAACACTATTTCATGGGGGCTAAGTCCTAATCTAGAATGGACGGTCATTCTGGTCGACAGGAGTGCTAGAGGCAAGGCGTCAGGCCATTTAAGACCTGTGCTGGCTTGGACCTTGGCTAGTTTGAGTTTCAATGTGCCATTGTAGCACTCCACTAATCCAGCTGATTGGGGGTGGTTTGCAGCGTGGAACTTTTGGCGTATGCCTAGACACTCACACACTCTCCTCATCACACGTCCTAAGAATTCACTTCCATTATCACTCCAGATCATTCTAGGCATGCCGAATCTAGGGAAGAATTCTTTGACAAGGGTTTTGGCAGTTGACAAGGCGGTATTGTCCTTAAGGGGGTATGCTTCCACCCACCTTGAAAAAGCGCAAACAACAACGAGCACATACTTCAGATTGTTGCACCTCTCCATGTGGATGAAATTGAGCTGCAAAACCTCGAACGGATACGTTGGAGGCGCAAAATGACCAGCTGGAGTTGGGGTTCCCTTACCGGGATTATGCTTCAAACACACCATACATTTTCTGACCACGTTTTCTGCACATTTTGGGATATTGCTATTCTGCCATACTGGGGCCAATAGCTTACATATTCCTTTCGAACTGATGTGCGCAAATCCATGAGCCATTGTTACTACTGCAAGTACATATGCGTTAGGTAATAGTAATCGCTGGTGCTCTGACAGTTCGACCCAACAACCATTCGCATCTAATCTACCTTTACTTTCTCTCCATTCATTCACCTCTTTCTCAGTTGCCTCGGCTTGTATAGATTTCACGCTTTCGATGGTGTCCTCACACATTCCCACATCAGTAATCCATCTAGCGGGACCTACAACATACATCCGACTCATTGTGTTCCTTGCAGTCTCTTTCGCAACCTCGTCTGCAAATGCATTCCCGCGGCCAACATCGTCTTGAATCTTTTTGTGTGCACTGCATTTCATAATTGCAACTTGTAGTGGCAAGGTCAATGACTCGAGGAGCTCATTAACTAGCTGACCATGCTGTATCTTTGCACCATGTGACGTAAGGAATCCACGTTCACGCCACAATCTCCCAAAACTGTGAGCCACACCAAAGGCGTATTGGCTGTCAGTGTACACATTCACTCGCTTTCCTTTCGCCAACACACATGCTCTTGTAAGTACAATTAGCTCTGCAGCTTGTGCAGAATTGTGGGAAATGCGCGCGGTCTCTATAATGGTGTGTAATGTTGTTACGGCATAGGCTGCAGTCGTATCACCATTTGGCAACTTGAAACATGAACCATCAACCCATAAAGTATCATTGCATTCAGGAAGGGGAGTGTCCTGTAAGTCTACTCTCCCTTTTGTCTCTTCTTCTGTCCTAAAGCAGCAGTCATGTTTATCAATCTTGTCTGTTTCTGTCGGGATGGGTAGTAGCGTAGCGGGGTTGAGTGTATCACACCTCTTTATGTGGATGTGACTTGCTAACAGTGTAAGTTCGTAACTGGATAGTCGAGCGCTAGTGAGATGTTGTGTCTTCGTCCTGTTTAGCAAAATGTCTACTGCATGCGGGACCATAACGATCAGAGTATTATTCATGACTAATCCAGCGGACTGTCGAATGCAGACAGCTGCTGCGACGGTAGCCCTCAGACAACTTGGTAGGGCTTTAGCCACAGGATCTAGAGTTGCCGAAAAATACGCGCATGGGCGCTGTTTTTCCCCAAAGTGTTGTGTTAGGACTGATAATGCACAACCTTCCTTCTCATGGACGTATAATGTAAAAGGCTTACTGTAGTTGGGGTTTCCCAACACAGGAGCCGAACACAATGCATCACGCAACTCGTGGAAACTCGTCTGACAATCTTCAGACCAGGGCATAGGATTGGGCGTGTCTTTACAGAGTAGTGCCAGTAAGGGTTTAGCTAGTAGTGAGAAATTCGGTATCCATTGTCTACAGTACGATGTAATGCCCAAGAAGGCTCGAACCTCTCTCTGTGTCCTTGGGGCACTCAGCTCTGCTATTGCCTGTATTCTTTCTGGTGTCAGTCGCCTTCCCTCCTTCGACAAGATGTGACCTAGGTAGGTAACTTCTTGTCGACAAAATTGTAGTTTGGAGAGAGAGACTTTGTGCTTCATGTCACATAAGTGATGCAATAATGACAGCGTAGCTTGTTTGCAAATTTCTTCAGTGTCTGCAGCGATCAGCAGATCATCTACATACTGAATCAGAGTTGACCCATCTGGTAGAACAATTGTGTCCAGTTGTGTTTTCAGGGCCTGACTGAATATTGATGGGCTTTCGCCGTAGCCTTGAGGAGCGCACTTGAAGCGGAAGCTTCGTCCTCCTAAATTGAATCCAAAAATATCTCTACTCTCCTCAGCAATCGGGATGCTGAAGAAAGCGTTCTTCAGGTCGATCACCGAGAACCAATTTGCTGAAGCTGGAACCATCGTCAACAAGGCAGTAATGTCGGGGACAACTGGAAACTGTGGGATAACTACCTTGTTCACTTCTCTGAGATCGATCACGAACCTGTACACAGGGGGCTGTGAAGGATCGGTACGCTTTAAGACCGGTAAAACTGGACTGTTACAAACATTTCCTGTTGTTTCTTCGATGACGTCTTTATCAATCAGGTCATAAACAATCGTCAATAACGCCTTTTCACATTCGCTAGATATTTTATATTGGGGAATACGTGGCAACCTAACGTTGGCTTTCAATGTTATGACATACGGTGCTATCTCCAAACGACCTACATCATTAGAACCATTAGCCCATAGTACATCAGGAAGACACGACAATTCAGTTGCAATATTTTCTTTTGACACATACATTGGAGAAACGACTTTCTTACCTAAAGTAAGCTGTACTCCCAAGGGAGAACAGTACAAAGTCGCATACAACCTCTTTAGTAAATCCAAACCTAACAAATTTTCACCGCAACCTGTTGTCAAAATGAGGGGTGCTTCTAATTCGCATGGGCCAACAGAAAGGGATATAGGACTAGAGATCGGGTTTCTAACAGGGGCGCCAGAGAAACCTACTGACACATTCATTTCGCCAGACAAAGGTGCGCCAGGAAGTTTCGAGTGCATAATAGAACTTTTTGTAGCACCAGTATCCAGCAGAAATGGCTCTGACACTCCTGAGGCAATCACCTCAACATAAGGTCCATTCTGATCTACTGGAACTGAAACGACTCCCTCTCTTTGTCCATGGCTGTCCTAGCAATCATTACCCTCATTTTCGTGTTCGGTGTAATAGTCGTCAGCATAGTACTGAGCTGACCTAGACGATGCATTATTCTGTTGGTCAAAGCTGTTCATGGAATTCTGAGGCGGAAAAGAAGCTGTGTTCTGGGAGAAATTTCCACGGCCCCTACCTCTAGGGGCATGTTGAACACCTCTTCCCCTTACACCTGAAACACCGTTTAAACATTGCGCAAGAGCCGGACAATTACCTTTAAAATGACCCTCTTCCTTGCAATACGCACATTGATTCGGGCCATACGGAAGATGCTGATGGGAAAACTCGTTTCCTTGCGCGTTTCTCGAATACTGCTGTTGTGGTTGATAATTGGGCTGACTAGCCACACGAGGCGGATAGGCCTGCTGGAGAAGAACCTTAGTTTTCAAATCTTTAGTCTTTTTGTCTACCTTATCTAGCTCGTCTTTGTGCCTATTTTCATAGTACTGGGCTGTAGCTAAAATCTGCGCTGACGTAGAGACAGCCCAAGCACTCTCTGAATCTTTTAGTTTAGTACACAGTTCAGGAAGCAAATTATGTACGAATTTGTCTACAAACAATCTTTGACCACCCTCGGTAGCCATATCTTGACCACTATGATCGGTGAAAGTCTCCTCAAATCTCGTGAAAAAGTCAGACACATTCTCATCTTTCTTCTGCTTGCACGCAGATAGCTTGTCCCAGTTTACGCGTACTTCAGGCATTATTGTTTTCATGTACGCGATAATCCTACCGGGAAGTTCGGCTATTAACGGCTCAGGTTTAGAACCACCAATTTGTCTAGCATCTATAGCGGTAATATTAGCCCATGAATCACCTAGTTCTTGGTCATGGTCCGTATGACGAATTTTACTCCATAAAGGATGTGGGACAACATTTCCAAACAACATGTCTACATCCGCTAAATTCATTATACATGAGCTTGCAGTTTGCGATAACTCCTTATAATACCCAGTCGGGTTTTTACGGGGATCAGGTAGTGTCTGCTTGAGCGCTAAAACTTCTGATCTTTTCCAGGGGACATGTACCCATACACGCTGGAAATGTGGCAGAATTGGCGGTACTACATTCGCATCGCCTTCCCTCCAAACCGGAGGAACCTCTCTCATGGGGTACTGTCTCGCTCTTTTCCTACCTGATACGTCGTCTTGGTACAATGATCTAGAGACGTTTCCCTTATTTCCTATAAGAGAGCAATAACTCTATCGCTTTCTCAACATCTGCACCTGTAATCATACCTTCATGGAACTTAAAACGCGTACGCCATAGTTCGTCCATTGTGTATTTGGGATCATTCGTCTCCAAATCTTCGCACAGATATACACACATCTCTTCGAATACGTATCTCTGAGTGGGTGCATTCCATTGACGGAAAACTTCCATAACAGACTGAACATCATATCTAACAGTATCCGCAATCCATTGGCGTGCTAGTTCATTCAGCACTTTTCTTTCCTCGTAATCAGGCAGTTGACTACGTAACTGTCTATCTTCTGTTTTAGGGGTCGTTTTAGGCGACCCGAAGAAAGGTGAAAGCAGACCAGTGACGGTACCTGTCACTCTTTGTCTAATAGAAGGAGAAGCTTGCGGAGGGGCAAATGCATCAGAAAAGACAGGCTGAGGCGAAGAAGAAATCGAGGCCATAGCAGAGGAAGTTGAAACAGTGGCAGACTTAGTATCATAGGGAACAGTTGGAGCTGTAGGCAAAGTGGTAGAAGTGGATGGAGTATGTAGCAAAGATGGCGGCCCTTGAGAAGTCTGCGCCGGAGAAGTAGAAACCAGCTGAAGAGGAGCTGGCGTTCGTGCAAGAGCTGGGTTACGTGCGCCGGGGCGCGGTATAGTAAAATGCTTTGGTGGTGCGGTAGCGTCTAACGCATACGGTGGAGGTGAGCTCAATAATTGGGACATTAACGGATCTTTCTCGGATCTTTCCTCTTGACCTCGTCCCTCATTTGGTAACATCGGGTAGCATTTATCTACTGCTAGTTTCTTGCTACTAAGTATTTGTTCGCTTTCTTGCTCTTCCTCGTTATCCCTGTATGCAACGGCAGCTTGCACCATTGACATACCTCTTTTATTCCTTTTTGCTAATTTTATTTCTTTCTGTTTGGCTTCTTTGCGCCATAAGCGAAAAGAGTCAAACATCGCCGGCCGGGCTTTTTTCTTGAACAATTTGACCTCTAGGTTGTCTAAGATTTCTGGGTCAAAACTACCATATTGGGGCCACTTTAAAACACCATCCTTGCGGGTGTATTTTATCCACACTTCATTATATGTGATAGGACCTACGCCATGCTTCACATAGAGCTCATACGTTGGAGTTCCAATCGGAGGAACCGGACAAGAATCCTCTAATCGGGAGTCCTTACTACAACCAAGACAAAACAAGTTTCCAAGTCTGCTAAAGCAAGGCATCTTTGCTCACTCGTTTAGCTTCAAACTTCAAAGGATTATCGATTACGATATTTCTCGTGAAAACACGAGTCCTTCGGCTTTGGGGCTTGCAAGTACCAAATCAAAGCGTATCTCAAGGATACCAAAAACTAAGGATCAAACTAAGGACTGGGAGACGCTCCACTTATACTTAACTGAAGTATTTGAAGATCAGTGACGTCGCTAGAAGACTCGTCTATCGTTTCGCTCTACCAAGGATCACTGGGTCCAAAACAAGGCGATAGTCAGGGCAGCAGTCCTTCGTAGCCGTCGGGACGCGGGGAACCTCGCAGCAAAGACCTTCGGAACCACGTCGACATACAGGGGTCGCTGAAGTGGCTGGCCGTCCTCTGGAATTTTCACACGAAGCTCCTCACGAACATCTGGCTTGGACCGTCGCCGCTTGATACCGCCCCGAGTTGGGCGCCAACTGAGGTGCCGGGTTTTTAAGAACCCGGTGGTGCCAGGGGATAACACCCGAAGACCTCTGAGTTCTCCCTTGTTCCGGACCACAGAAACACGGAGTCTTCTAGTCGCAGTCAGAGATCAAGTTTTATTGGCAGCTACCAAGTAACATGTGCCCTAGAAGCACGACCACGCGGATCGTGTGTTCTCAGGAGACTGTTCGTTTTTACAGAACAAGCCTTCTCCTTATATACAGAAATAATAGCTGCAAGCAAGAATTCTTGAGTTTATGATATGGCTGTACACATATTTCTACAATAATACAAAGAGCGAAGTCATGTAGGCAAGCCCATATTTTAGACGTCTAATTCGTGATAGATTACCCGGTCAGGCCCGGAACTCCCATCAGATATCGACGAAACCCCAATAAAGAAGGGCACCTCCTAGTCATAAAACTGGCCATAAACAAGGAACGCGGACAGGTGTGTGTGTGCGTAGAAAACATGATCTGTACGCGGTGAATGGTTTATGGTATGTTATGCATTGATGCTATCGTATTCGGCCACTGGGCGAGGAGCTGCCCAAACAGGTTTGGCTGGAGGCAAGGGAGTCAGTTGGGACAGGTCAGGGGGAAGTCAAGGAAAGGTGGACGTGTCCTTTTAGATCAAGCTCAACCTTACTCAATTGACTTATCATGAGGGCAAGACACAAGATGGATGCCGTTTACAAAATGGAGTCTGAGGGGTCGGAACGGAAACTACGATTTAGGGGTGTTGGCATTCCGCGATCATGATGCAAATGATTAGGAATGATGTCCTAATCATTACCGGTCTGTTGATACCAAATTCGTCATGGGATATTGATATTTTGTGGCACGGGTATTGGATCTCGATATCGTGATAACAGTAGGGTCCAGAATTTCAGAACCACAGCGGACCTTTACCAAGATGGCGGTCACAATGCTGCACTAAGACGATCGTAACCCCAAATGCAGCAGCTCGCGCTGAGTAAGCGCGACCAACCGGGGAGGACGAGAGCGGGGATATTTAATGCATAGCATAGCGCGCAATTAGTGAGGCAAGAACACAAACTGGGCTCAATACCTGCAAGCAGTACTAGGGCGCTCTAAGATGGAGCAAACGAAAGCGAAACCAACGAAGGGATAAGATGGAGGAAGAAACTCGAAAACAGACAAAGGACTAATCATCTGCCCCACAAGCGTCCGGGAACAACAAAAGAGAGGAGTGAGGATTAGCCGTACGATAACACAGCACACAGGCGGTAGAACAGAACCACCCTGCCCCAGATTTGAAAAAAAAAAAGACCAACAATTGCAGTTTCTTGTGCACTGGACCAGGAGAACGACTGCAGTAATCTCACACCTAGCCTGTAGCGCGAGAAGCGTTCCGCAACAGTACAGGTCGAAGTGGGAGTGTCACCAAGCACAAAACGCGGTGCTAATCCCGCCAGATGCCCCATACACCGCTGCAGAGTCTCAGGTGGGCTAAAAAGGAAAGCGGGTCCAGTCACTGACGCGCTGACAGTAGCGACAATGCAGGGGGGAAAAAAGGAGCGGCACCATGCCCATAAACACAAGCCCTGATCAATAGCCCAGCAGAATGGAAAGAACAAGCTCGTTAACAAGAAAAACTCCATATTCCCCACAACTCTAAATTAGCACTAATCAGAATTATTAGCAAAAATGTTACTTGTCCCCGGACATTATTTGGATTTTTCTTGTCCCCGGACATCGAATGGTCAGGAGCGTCTGACGCTGTGGCCGCCGTTCCTACAGGTCATAGCAACACAAGACTTCTGGCGTAATTCTCAACCGGCGTTTTAACCTCAAGATGGCGCCTCCAAAGAAATGGACCTGCTTTTTGAATGCCTCACAGCAGATCCATGGGAACTTTTACCAAACTACCTACCCCCTACCCCTCCCCGCTCTACTCCTCTCCTCTTTCCTGCTACTAACCTTTGCCCTCACCTGTCCTTGCCCTAGTCCCCACCCTGTTTACCTGTGAATTTCCAGCTTCATTTGAGAGCTAGCTATTTTGTCTGATGCCCGATGGAGCTACTTGGTTTAGCTATAGGGGAATAAAATTTCAACAAAAAGAGAGGCAGGGAGAAAGTAATCATACACTCGTAGTCCCCAGTTATACTGAATTAAACAAGAGAAGAGTGCAAGGACTCTAATAACAACAACAAGAGCAGGGAAACAGGGATACACAAGACCAATTTGGTTTGTATAGAAAGCCCTCACTCACCAACCTGGTTGGTGACATGCTTCATCATAGGGCCCCACTGGGAGAGGCCGAATGCCTCCCCAGTGTGCTTCAACGCCAGATTTACTGTGGAGCGGGTATTGTGAGATGGTGAATGATAAGTGATAGTGGTGGTGGTGAAGATTAAAAATGTCTAAGTTGTATCAAAAAAATGATTTAATGTTTGATCAATTGGACATATTAAAAACAATGTGTTGGAAAACAAGACAAATAGATTTTTTAGCTATTTTCAGATAGTTTACAAGTGGGTCAACATGTTTCTGCCGTAGGAGGTGTAATTTTACCAGGCATTCATCAGGATCAAAAGTAGACTAAACCCCGGCGGTATGAGCACGCTAAGGCCCACCCTAACCTAGGGACGTGAAAGTGAAAATATGTACAAAGTGCAAGTGAAGGAAAAAATCCTTCTGTGGTACTCTCGATTTGAGAGACCAAAAATTGTGCACCTGCAAAGGAAGCGACATTGACATACATAAAAGAGACAGAACAAACAATTAGTTATTGGTCTTAGCTCAAGACTGTGTCTATTGTGGTCACAAAGTGCTCTGGTTGTTAAAAACTACCAAACTTTAGCCTAGCGATATAGTTAACACCAAACCATGTCAGGAGGGTGGTGTTCGTGCCAGGGGGTGGGTAAATATGTGCATAAGAGATCAGAAAAAATGCACACAGCAGTATTCACATGCTGGTCGACACACACGAGGGGCGTGTATGGATAGTAGGATCAATAGACCAAATGGCCAGTGACCCCAACAATGAAACATTAAAAAGTTCTCACTTGACTGGTGAGAGACAATCACACCATGGATCTCGGGAGGGGGGTGGGGGAGAAATCGGCACACCCTTAGGGGTAAAAAGACACCATTCAGCAATTTAAACAGACAGGTAGTACTTAGCTCGTGGTATCGGTAGTGCCGGCGTTTCGACTTACGCCCTCAACGCCAGGCACCCACTGGAAACCTGCAGATCACCCTCAGTAACCAGATCCCGAAGATGTTTGTTCGTACTCGTGCCGAGGTATATGAAGGCGAGAAAAGCGGCGCCCAGTTCCGGGTTGGGCGTGGCTACGTCAGAAGGCGTCAAACAGTACAATCCGGGAGGAGGTTCTGAGCAGAGGCTTGCAGTGTGAGGAAAAACAACTAGACCAGGAACGGTCAGTGTTTGCTCAAATACAAAACTTTATCACAAGGAAGTGAAATGAACACCGGAACACTGGTGTGAGGCTAGGCCACAAATAAGCGAGTTCGGTGAATAGGTACTGAATAAAATGAGACAGCTCGCAGAAGGGGAGTCTACAGACCATGAGGTTCATGGAATAAAAGTTAGCCAGGATCGTGGCAGAGGCTAAAATCATAATGAATGTTTACGGGAACTTATAGAGAGTAAAGCCTAAGTAGCTCACAGGAATGGCAACCACATATAGCTCGAGATAGGTAGTCAGATAGCTGATGATGTAGACGCAGGGTCAGTACAGGTACTAATGAACAGGCCGGGATGTTCAAAAGTGTCATAATCACTAGTCCTAGTAAACAGTACAGTTGAGTGGGCATTAACTTCAGTGTCACTCAAGGCTGGATTATTTCAGTATTGACGACCATCGAATATCGTCATTTAAGCCGTGATTGTGGGTTCCCAGATGGTAGACCCATCTTTACTCTTTTTCAAAGAGTCTCTGAGGGATGTTCCTACCCCCACTGATCTGTTCGATTACAGTCCACCTGAGATCGTTTGTGGTATGGTTGGTCTGGAGGAAGTGATCGCTCATTTTCGTTGTTATTCACCGGCATCTTATGTTGCTCCTGCGTTCACAGATTCTCTGTTTGATCTTTCGGGTGGTCATTCCAATGTATCGTAAATCGCAGGGGCACGTGATCAGGTAGATTATGTTGGAGGAGTTACAGTTAGTATGGACTCTTTGGATCCATATTTTACCTGGTTCCAAGACTAGTTGCTTGGTTTGAGTTGTCAAATGACAAACACTGCAATCAGAGCAAGGGAAATGCCCCACAATTCTGGGTATACCCCAGGTGCCTGGTAGGGTAGTTTCCTTAGGTTGAGTGTGGACTAATGAGTCTTTTAGGCTTCGTCCTTTCTTGAAGAAGAGGAGCGGCTTCTCCCAGGTTTTATTGGTGCTGGAGAGGATCTTCCAGTTTTTGTTGATGGATTTTTTCATTATATTGGACAAGCAGCTGTAGGTCGTGACGCAGGTAAGGGGAACTTCCTGGGGTTGCATGGGATTATTTTCCAAAAGGACCTCACGCGGTTGGTTGCGTGCCCGTTTGTATCCTTTGTTCAGGATGCTGGTTGGGTAACCTCTTGCTTGCAGTTTCTGAGTAAGGCCAGATGATTGTTCCTTGAAGTCTTTAACATCACTACAATTACGCCTGATTCTCAGATACTGACCCTATGGAAGGTTCTCTTTCAATGGCCGTGGGTGAAAGCTGGAAAATTCCAGGAGATTACTCTTAGCAGTAGGTTTATAATGAGTTTTAGTTGTCAAAGATGTGCAATTAACAGAGATGATAACATCTAGGAAAACAACTTCAGTTTGGCTCATGGTGTGGGTGAATCTTAAGCTAAGGTCTACAGTATTGATCCATCTTAAAAAGTCTCCCAGCAGGGTCTCACTGCCTTTCCAAATTAGGAGCACATTGTCAATGTATCTCCTCCACAGATAGCTGGAGGAGGAGAAGGGCCCATTAGTTGGTAGGATGTTTTTAGCTTCAAAATCATAGACATACAACCCTGCCATACATGGGGCGAAGGTGCTGCCCATTGAGGTCCCCGTGCTTTGCAGGAAGAGTTACCCTTTGTATGCAAAGAAATTCTCTTTTAGGGCCATAGTGGCACAGTCTAGAATAAAGCCCTTTGGTGTTTGATGATTCCATGGGGTAGAATCAAGGGCGGTCCCCAGGACCTTGATGGTGTCGTCCTGGGGGATGCTTGTATATAAGCTCTCTATATCTAGGGTGACCAGTGTCACAGTGCCCTCCTCGAAAGTTATTTCTTGTAGGAGATGTAGAAGGCTCTTGGTGTCCTTCAAGTAGGTGGGGGTGTTCTGGATGATAGGTTTAAGGAAGTGGTCACAAAAGCGTGAGAGTGGTTCCAGCAACGAGCTAATGCCAGCAACAATAGGCCTGACTGGTGGAGGTGATTTGTTCTTGTGTGTTTTTGGCAAGGTATAAAAGTATGGAATTACACTGTCACTGGCACTCAAGAAATCTGCTTCATTCTTGGAAATATACCCGTTTTCCTCCGTTCCCTTTACTAGGTGGGTAATTTGAGTTTTCAGCTCTGCTGAGGGGTCTTTGATTAAGGGGGTGTAGTTTTTCTTGTCATTCAGAAGGTCTTGGCAAACTTTTTCATAGTCTCTAGTGTTTTGAATGACTATCCCGCCGCCTTTGTTTGCGAGTTGGAGTGTAATCTCTGTATTGTTTTGGAGGTCCTGGAGGGCTTTGTATTCAGCAGTACTGAAGTTGCAAAACGTCTTCGGTTCTTGGCATGTCTCCATGTCCTGGAAAAGTGCTTGTTCGAATGCTGTGATGGCTACCGGTACAGTACAGGGAGGTGGGGTAAAGCTTGATTTCAAACGTAGGCCTGTGTCCCCTTTGCGGATGTCACTGTTGTGGTCATCTTTTCCTTCGAAGAAGGCCTTGAGTTTGAGTTTCCTAAACAAGTCGGTCAACTCACAGTGTAGTCTAAATTTATCTGGACGGGCAGTTGGGACAAATCCCAGACCCTTTTCCAGCACTTTGGTTTCCATGGGTGTCAGTTCTTTGTCTGGCAAGTTGGTGATGAGACTTACTGCGCACTCGTTCCTGGTAACAATGCTTTGCTGCGGGTGTGGTTGCCTACTGGGTCGTCTGTGTCCCAGGAGACCTGGTTGTTCCCTCTTCTCTTCCCTCTTCCTCTCCGGCCTCTGTCTAAACAAGGCTGTTGATATTGGTTCTGGAAGTGGGGTTGTTGCATAAAGGCTGGGTTCCAGCCCATGATGGGGAACTGTGGTTGTTGGAATGGGAATTGTTGGGGGCCGCCTCCTGGCAAAGGAGCGGGGGGCCATCTTGGTTGTTGGTTATAGTAGCCCGATCTGCCCCTGTTGCCCCTGTTCCCTCTTCTTCGGCTCTGTCGGTAAGAGCCGTCGCTTGACCCACTACTGTTAGATGAGTTACCATCAGAGTAGTCAGAGTTGTTAGGATTTCTAATCGGTGGTGTGTAGTTAGGTTCAGCATACGGGTAAATATTATCAAATTCAAATTTTTGGAGATCTTTTTGGAACTTAGTGACCTTTGATTGCATCAAGTTGTCTTTATATTCGTTTAATTCTTTGTTAATTTCATCCAGTCTGGGATGTAAGAAAAAACTGGATGAAATTAACAAATAATTAAACGAATACAAATACAATTTGATGCAATCAAATGTCACTAAGTTCCAAAAAGATCTAAAAAAATATGAATTTGATAAAATGTACCCGTATGCTGACCCTAACTACTCTGAAGGTAACTCATCTAACAGTAGTGGGTCAAGCGACGGCTCTTACCAATAGAGCCGAAGAAGAGGGAACAGGGGTAACAGCGGCAGATCGGGCTACTATAACCAACAACCAAGATGGCCCCCTGCTCCTTTGCCAGGAGGCGGCCCCCAACAATTCCCCTTCCAACAACCATAGTTCCCCCTCATGGACTGGAACCCAGCCTTTATGCAACAACCCCACTTCCAGAACCAATATCAACCGCCTTTTTTAGACAGAGGCAGGAGAGGAAGAGGGAAGAGGAGAGGGAACCGCCAGGTCTCCTGGGACACAGACGACCCAGTAGGTGACCGCACCAGCAGCAAAGCATTGTTACCAGGAACGAGTGTGCAGTAAGTCTAATCACCAACTTGTCAGACAAAGAACTGACACCCATGGAAATCAAAGTGCTGGAAAAGGGTCTGGGATTTGTCCCAACTGCCCGTCTGGATAAATTTAGACTACACTGTGAGTTGACCGACTTCTTTAGGAAACTCAAACTCAAGGCCTTCTTCGAAGGAAAAGATGACCCCAACAGTGACACCCGCAAAGGGGACACAGGCCTACGTTCGAAATCAAGCTTTGCCCCACCTCCCTATACTGTACCGGCAGCCATCACAGCATTCGAACAAGCAGTTTTCAAGGACATGGAGACATGCCAAGAACCGAAAATGTTTTGCAACTTCAGTACTGCTGAATACAAAGCCCTCCAGGACCTCCAAAACAACACAGAGATTACACTCAAATCCGCAGACAAAGGCGGCGGGATAGTCATTCAGAACACTAGAGACTATGAAAAAGTTTGCCAAGACCTTCTGAATGACAAGAAAAACTACACCCCCCTAATCAAAGACCCCTCAGCAGAGCTGAAAACTAAAATTATCCACATAGTAAAGGGAGCGGAGGAAAACAGGTATATTTCCAAGAATGAAGCAGATTTCTTGAGTGCCCGTGACAGTGTAATTCCATACTTTTATACCCTGCCATAAACACACAAGAACAAATCACCTCCACCAGGCAGGCCTATTGTTTCTGGGATTGGCTCGTTGCTGGAACCACTCTCTCACGCTTTTGTGACCACTTCCTTAAACCTATCATCCAGAACACCCCCACCTACTTGAAGGACACCAAGAGCCTTCTACATCTCATACAAGAAATAACTTTCGAGGAGGGCACTGTGACACTGTTGTATGACTATGATTTTGAAGCTAAGCACATCCTACCAACTAATGCGCCCTTCTCCTCCTCCATCTATCTGTGGAGGAGATACATTGACGATGTGCTCTTAATTTGGATAGGCAGTGAGGCTCTGCTGGGAGACTTTTTGCGATGGATCAGTACTGTAGACCTTAGCTTAAGATTCACCCACAACATGAGCCAAGTTGAAGTTGTTTTCCTAGATGTTATAATCTCTGTTAATGGCACATCTTTGACAACTTAAACTCATTATAAACCTACTGCTAAGAATAATCTCCTGGAATTTTCCAGCTTTCACCCACGGCCATTAAAAGAGAACCTTCCATATGGTCCGTATCTGAGAATCAGGCGTAATTGTAGTGATGTTAAAGACTTCAAGGAACAATCCTCTGGCCTAACTCAGAAACTGCAAGCAAGAGGTTACGCAACCAGCATCCTGAACAAAGGATACAAACGGGCACGCAACCAACCGCGTGAGGTCCTTTTGGAAAATAATCCCAGGCAACCCCAGGAAGTCCCTCTTACCTACGTCACGACCTACAGCAGCTTGTCCAATATAATGAAAAAATCCATCAACAAAAACTGGAAGATCATCTCCAGCACCAATAAAACCTGGGAGAACCCGCTCTTGTCCTTCAAGAAAGGACAAAGCCTAAAAGACTCATTAGTTCACACTCGGCCCAAGGAAACTACCCTACCAGGCATACGCACCATCACTGACACCTGGGGTATGCCCACAATTGTTGGGCATTTCCCTTGCTCTGATTGCAGTGTTTGTCATTTGACAACTCAAACCAAGCAACTAGTCTTGGAACCAGGTAAAATATGGACCCAAAGAGTCCATACTAACTGTAACTCCTCCAACGTAATCTACCTGATCACGTGCCCCTGCGATTTACGATACATTGGAATGACCACCCGAAAGATCAAACAGAGAATCTGTGAACACAGGAGCAACATAAGATGCCGGAGAATAACAACGAAAATGAGAAATCACTTCCTCCAGACCAACCATACCACAAACGATCTCAGGTGGACTGTAATCGAACAGATCAGTGGGGGTAGGAACATCACTCAGAGACTCTTTGAAAAAGAGCAAAGATGGGTCTACCGTCTGGGAACCAACAATCAAGGCTTAAATGACGATATTCCATGGTCGTCAATACTGAAATATTCCAGCCTTGAGTGACACTGAATTTAATGCCCACTCGACTGTACTGTTTACTAGGACTAGTGATCATGACCCCTTTGAACATCCCGGGCTGTTCATTAGTACCTGTACTGACCCTGCGTCTATATCATCAGCTATCTGACTACCTATCTCGAGCTATATGGTAGTTGCCATTCCTGTGAGCTACTTAGGCTTTAATCTCTATAAGTCCCCGTAAACATTCTTTATGATTTTAGCCTCTGCCACGCTCCTGGCTAACTTTTATTCCATGAGCCTCATGGTTTGTAGACTCCCCTTCTGCGTGCTTTCTCACCGAACTCGCTTATTTGTGGCCTAGCCTCACACCAGTGTTCCGGTGTTCATTTCACTTCCTTGTAATAAAGTTTTGTATTCGAGCAAACATGGACCATTCCTGGTCTAGTTTTTTTTCCTCACACTGTAAGCCTCTGCTCGGAACGTCCTCCCGGATTGGACTGTTTGACACCTTCTGACGTAGCCACGCCCACTCCCGAACTGGACGCCGCTTTCACTCACCTTCATATACCTCGGCACCAGTACGAAGAAACATCTTCGGTATCCGGTTACTGAGGGTGATCTGCAGGTTTCCAGTGGGTGCCTGGCATCGAGGGCGTAAGTCGAAACGCCGCCACTACCGATACCACGAGCTAAGTACTACCTGACGGTTTAAATTGCAGAATGGTGTATTTTTACCCCTAAGGGTGTGCCGACTACGCCATCACCCCCTCCCGAGATCCATGGTGTGATTGTCTGTCGCCAGTCAAGTGAGAACTTTTTAACGTTTCATTGTTGGGGGTCACTGGCCATTTGGTTTATTGATCCTACCATCCATACACGGCCCTCGTGTGGGTCGACCAGCATGTGAATACTGCTGTGTGCATTTTTTCTAATCTCTTATGCACATATGTACCCACCCCCTGGCGCGAACACCACCCTCCTGACATGGTTTGGTGTTAACTATATCGCTAGCCTACCGTTTGGTAGTTTTTAACAACCAGAGCACTTTGTGACCACAATAGACACAGTCTTGAGCTAAGACCAATAACGAATTGTTTGCACTGTCTCTTTTATGTATGTCCATGTCGCTTCCTTTGCAGGTGCACAATTTTTGGTCTCTCAAATCGAGAGTACCACAGAAGGATTTTTTCCTTCACTTGCACTTTGTACATATTTTCACTTTCACGTCCCTAGGTTAGGGTGGGCCTTAGCGTGCTCATACCGCTGGGGTTTAGTCCACTTTTGGTCCTGATGAATGCCTGGTAAAATTACACCTCCTACGACAGAAACATGTTGACCCACTTGTAAACTATCTGGAAATAGCTAAACAATCTATTTGGCTTGTTTTCCAACACATTGTTTTCAATATGTCCAATTGATCAAACATTAAATCATTTTTTTGATACAACTTAGACATTTTTAATCTTCACCACCACCACTATCACTTATCATTCACCATCTCACAATACCCGCTCCGCAGTAAATCTGGTGTTGAATCACACTGGGGAGGCATTCGGCCTCTCCCAGTGGGGCCCTATGATGAAGCATATCACCAACCAGGTTGGTGAGTGAGGGCTTTCTATACAAACCAAATTGGTCTTAGCTATAGGGGAGACAGGTCGGGTATTCCCTCCTTGGACATCACCTACCCAGTTGGTCTTTAGCCAGACTTCGTTTCGTCTCTTCTGTCGTCTCTTCCCGCTTCCTCCCTCTATTCATATCTCTCCTTCTCTCCTCTATCAATGTATTGAGACTGAACTATTTTGTCTGATGCCCGATGGAGCTACCTATTTTTTAGTTATAGGGGAGATGGGCCGTGGATTCCCTCCTTGGTCTTCACCTACCCAGTTGGCCTTTAGACAGATTTCATTTCGTCTCTCCTTGTTGTCGCTTCCCCTATCCTCCCTTTCTCACCTTCCCTGTTCCCTCCCCTTTACGCTCCATTTATTTTTCCCTCCATGTTATTTAAATGTTTCCCATTGAGACCTAGCTATTTGGCCAAAGCCCGGTGGAGCTACAAGATAGCTATAGAGGAGATGGGTTTTGGGACTTCCCCTCGACCGTCACCTACCCAGCCGGTCTTTGGGCAGACTTTCCTTCGTCTTTCTGACGTATCTCCCTTCCATCCTGTTTTTCTGCGAACCTTTTCCCTCGACACTTGAGACCGAACTACTTTGTCTGATGTCCGATGGAGCTACCTGGTTTAGCTATAGGGGAGATGGATTCCCTCCTTGGTCGTCACCTACCCAGTCGGTCTTTAGACAGACTTCCTCTCGTCTCTACGGTTGTTTCTTCCCTTATCCTCACTTTCTCACCTCCCCTACCCCCTACTTCTTTTCTCCCTCCTTTCTCTTGTCTCCTAATGTATTGCTGATTGTTTGATGTAATGTGTAATTGTTGATCTTTTTCTGTTATGCTGTTAAACCACATTGTTGCACTTCTTTTGTCCCTCCTGTTGTCTCCTCCCACAACCTCCCTCTATTTATGTCTCTCCTTCTCCCTCTCTTAATGTATTGAGACTGAACATTTTTGTCTGATGCCCGATGTAGCTATAGGGGAGATACCTACCCAGTTGGTCTTTAGACAGACTTCTTTTCGTCTCTCTGTATTGTCTCTTCCCTTATCTTCCCTTTCTCACCTTCCTTGCCCCCTCCACTACTTTTCTCTCTCCTTTCTATTCTCTCCTAATTGTATTGCCTATTTTTTGGGGATTCATTGTGTAATTGTTGAACTTTTCCTATTACATTGTTGATTCTCATGTAAAGCGCTCTGATACCTCCGAGTCTAGCCAGCACTATATAAAACTCTTTCAATAAATAAATAAATTAAAATAATGTTTTCCCGCTGCCACTGCCCGCAGCTCCGCCATCTTCTGCGGCGCCTGCGGCCGGGGCTGGCACTGCTGCGACCACTCCTCACCAGGCGGTCTCCAACTCCACGGACTCCTTGCGCCACCTCGCCAGTCCAGTGGCTCTACCATGCCGCCGGCTTTGCCACTCCTCTGCAAGACCTGTGGACCTGACGGACACCTGCCTCATGCCGCCACTATGAGGGGTGACACCTGTGGCCCTATCACCCCCCTCATCCGGCGTGGCCGCAACCTCCTCACTGCGTTCCTGCACTACTGCCTCCCTGCCCTGACCGCCCGTTTTATCTTCTCTCGCCGTGACTCATTTTGCACATCTCAGGGCGCTGCCGCCTCTACCCCTCGCCGCAGCCTCTCTCCTGCTGCTTGGCTGCTTTCGTCACCTGCCTCTGCCCGGCCATGGGGAAAACTGACCCTAAACAACCAAAGATCGCCTTCGATCAGCGCCAGCAAACACGTCAGGATGGTGCAGTCACTGATGGGGCTATTCAGCTGCCCTAACAAATATGGCCACAACACGGGAGGACAACCTTAAGTCTATCACATTGGATGTCAAATCCACAGTCACAGGCATTGCAGCCCACCTTGACCAGTTGTCGGCCCGTCTGGACACGGTCAAGGCCCATGTCGACTCTTCCGGCATACGCCATCTGCATGTTGAAATGAGGATCTCTGATGCTGAAGATGCCCCCACTCAGGATCATCAAAAACTACTTCAAATGGATAAGTGTCAGAAGCAGTACCTGAATTATCTTGATTCCGTGGGAGCGAATGACCAAGGCTTCAATGCTGATATTTTCCAAATTCCCTATCACCCCTACACCCGGATTTCTCCAAGCCTAGGAATGGAAGGGAAAGGGGAAGTGGATAACGAACAACAAAGAGAGACTTCCACACTGGTGCCTTCTTCACTACCTCTTGAATTGGAGATGCGGGGGAACACCTGAAATAATTAACAGATCATTACTATGGTTCCAACAACACTTAGAATTCAACACTCTCTCTCTCCTCCTTCTCTCAATACCTGATACTAAGTGGAAATTGCTTCTCTCTTGAGAGTATTCTACAATTCAGTCTTGCTAGTAGGATTGTAGGACTCTAGTTGTCGTTAGTGTCTTTTAGAAGGTTGCATCAAGTAGAGGTGGTAAATAACAGTATAACCATATGCATATAATTTATACTCCCATTTACTTGTAGTAACTGGTAGATTTCTAGACTTGAAGAATGACTGAAAGGACTCACACAGCTTACTGTACCAAAGGAACAGCAATTGTCGCAAGAAAGTCACTCGCCTTCAATTCCTTATAGAACTGCCTGATATCTTTTGCAGGTATGAAAGGACAATGCTGGCTGAGGCTATTCAGGACTATGCTGAACTTCTCAAGGAAACGAATAACTGCCTCACGGTAAATATTGTTCTAGAATTGCTCAGGGAGAACAACGCTGTAATAAAGTCTTTATGAAGAATTGGAAACTTCTTACCGCTCAAGCTTTGAATCGAAGCGGAAGAATTACTTGCCCAACGGAATTGTCTGCTTACGAATTCTGCCTCAGAAATTCCCCCTCCGACTCCACAGGACACAAGAAAATGCGGAGCTGCGGCGGGAATGGAACTGGGGAGTATATGACAGGAATATACGGGCTTTACTTAAACGAATACTGAAGATTGTGACAGGAGCCCAAAACTGAACGTCTTACTGCCGGTAAACGACAGTTGAAGTGCGCCACATAGAACGCGCCGGGAAAGGAAATGGCGGACTGAGCGGCAAAGACTAGAACGCTAACCTAACACTCTGGTGGCGCAATCAGGAAGCGTTAACCAACCCTCCACCAGACTGCGAACATAAACCTGCTTCTGGATGGAACCCCAAATTGGAAACGGCTGCAAAGAGTTTCCTTGGACCTTGAAAGTGGGAACAGAAGGGAGCCTAGTGATAGAACCTGGCATGATCCTGACAGTACCCCCCACCAAAGCCCCCTCCTTAGGTTTCAGTGGATGGATCTTATGAAATTCTGTGACTAATCTTGGAGCATGAACATTGTTACTGGGTTCCCAAGACCTTTCCTCCGGACCATAACCTTTCCAATCCACTAAATAGAAGATTTTCCCTCTTCTCAATTTAGAGTCCAAAATCCTCTTGACCTCAAATTCTTCAGAGTTCTGCACTTGAATTGGAGCTGGTGGTAGGACACGTCTGAAATTCGGGGGTTTCTTTTAATCAACGAGACATGAAAGGTTGGGTGGATCTTTAATGACTTAGAGAGCTCTACTCTTACACTCACTGGATTCACCATCCGAACCACTGCAAAAGGACCCACAAATCTCGGTTGCAACTTTCGATTCCCCCTCAACCGCATGTGTCGAGTGGAAATCCATACCTTTTCCCCAGGCTCAAAAATGGGACTTACTCTTCGCTTCTTATCGGCCTGCACCTTGTATGCCCCCTTAGCCTTACTGAGATTAGAAGAAGCTGTCTGATAGGATCTTTGTAAATTTCTAATCACTTCCTCTGCTGCAGGGACCTCTACTTCCACCCGACCAACTAACATATTGGGATGTCGACCTGAATTCAAAAAGAATGGGGAGAACCCAGTAGCCGAATGAACTGAATTGTTATAAGCAAACTCAGCAGTGCTTAACAAAGAAGGCTATTCCCCTTCCTGATCCATCAAATACATCCGAAGATATTGTTCTAAATCTTGATTCACTCTTTCTGTCTGCCCATCCGTCTCCGGATGATAACTGGTGGACAGACGGGAGTCAACCCCCAGACCATTTAGGAAGGACTTCCAAAATCGGGAAACAAATTGTGAACCACGATCTGAAATCACCACCTTGGGAATTCCATGCAATTTGACAATGTTTTCAATGAATAGTGTGGCCAATTGAGATGCTGTGGGTAGGGTCTTCAGGGGAATGAAATGACTCATTTTAGAGAACTGGTCCACTACCACCCAAATCACTGAATACCCCTGACTAGTGGGCAGATCTACAATGAAATCCATGGAGATGGTGTGCCAGGGAGATGGGGCAACAGGTAAAGGCATTAGGAGACCCTGCGGGGATTGTCTCAAACTCTTGCCCTTAACACATGGTTCACAAGTGGCGATGTACTGCCTCACCTGAGTGTCCATGCCCGGCCAAAGGAAGATTCTCCTGATCAATTCCAAAGTCTTCTTGGCCCCTTTTTGGCCAGCCAACTGATGATCATGGAACTGCTGAATGATTTTTTTTTGTAGATTTTCGCTGGGGACGAACATCTTCCCTTGCAAGAATGGTTTCCCATCCTTAACATTTCGATCAGGACCTTCCAATTCCCAATTGGAAAATTCAGTCTTAGTGAATTCTTCTCTAATCTGATTCTCCAAGTCATCCTCGACTGCAATGGCCACAATCTTTTCTTCTGGAATGATGAATCCTTCCACCTTAACATCTCTTTCTTCTCCCATACTCAACCGTGAAAGGGCATCGGCTTTTCCATTAGCTGAACCTGGCTTATAGGTCAAAACAAAATCATAGTCTGCAAAAAAGAGTGACCACCGCAGTTGCCTAGGGGTGAGAGTTCGAGCAGATTTTAAGAATTGTAAGTTCCGATGATCCGTGAAGACAGTAATAACATGTCTCGCACCAAGCAAGTAATGTCTCCAAACCTTGAAAGCCCCTTTCACTGCCAAAAGTTCCTTATCCACAATTGAATATTTGATCTCTGCTGGAGATAGTTTACGGGAATGATAAGCCACTGGATGGAGTTGACCTGTGTCTTTATGACGTTGAGACAGAATTCCTCCAATGGCCAAATTGGACGCATCTGCTTCAATGAAAAATGGTTCTTTCAAATTAGGATGTTGCAGAACAGGAGCGGTGACAAATGCTTCCTTTAACAATAGAAAAGCCTCCTCTGCTTCTCGTTCCCAAATGAATCGTACATTCTTCTTGAGTAGACGATTAATTGGGCTCACCTTTTCAGAAAAATTCTGAATGAAATGCCGATAAAAATTGGCGAATCCCAAAAAGCTCTGTATCTCCTTCACAGACCTTGGTGCAGGCCAAGACTTGATTGCCCGAAGCTTAGAATTATCCATGGATACACCTTCTGGAGATAGAATGAAACCCAAAAACTCCACACTAGAAGAATGAAAAACACACTTTTCCAGCTTGACAAACAGATGATTCTCCAACAACCGTTCCAAAATGGCACGTACATGGCCAACATGTTCCTCCAAACTGTTTGAGTAAATGACGATATCGTCGATGTAAACCACAGCAAAACGGTCCAGGTACTCACGCAGCACGTCGTTCACGAAATGCTGAAAGGCTGCCGGGGCGTTGCAAAGCCCAAAGGGCATCACTTGATATTCAAACAACCCTAGACTTGTTCGGAATGCTGTCTTCCACTCCTCACCCTCAGCCATGCGTACTAAATGGTAAGCCCCACCTAAATCCAATTTGGTGTACACACAAGCATCCTTGACCTGATCGAGGAGTTCAGAAATGAGGGTAGTGGGTAACGATTCTTTTTTGTGACTAAATTCAAAGCCCGATAATCGATGCAGGTTCTTAAAGTTCCATCCTTCTTAGGAATAAAAAACAGAGGTGATGACACGGGGGGATTGAGAAGGTCGAATGAAACCGTTGGCTGAATTTTGTTCAATGTAGTCCTTAACCACTTGGATGCTAAGGTACATCCACCTCTTCCCATTGACTTTCCATTGAAATCAATGGAAACTCCATGACGAGTTACCCTTGTCATTAGCACTGAAGGGGTTAAGATGGATGTTCTCTGGTTCCGATAAAGCATAAATTCGACTGCACGGCAAAGAGGCTCCCGGCTCCAATTCGATCCTGCAATCGTATTCTCGATGAGGTGGCAATTTTCGAGCTTCTTTCTCATTGAAAACTTCCTTCAGATTTTGATATTCCTCTGGAATTACGGGAACTTCCAAGGCACAAATCATCTGAATTTGGTTGGCCAAATTTAATGACATGGTAGAACTTGTGGTCTCAGGAATTGATTGAAAACAGTGTTCACAGCAAAAATCTGAGTTCATCTCCACTGTGCGTCTAGACCAATCAATCTGTGGATTGTGCTCAGTGAGCCAGGGCAAACCAAGTATGAGCTGGAACTGGGGGGCATCAATGAGATTAAATCGGATGTAACTTCGATGTTCTCCCGGACCCAATACCGTTATCAATTCTGTATCATAGGCTGTAGGCCCAGAAGACAAATTTGTGCCGTCCACAGCTAGAACTGGTTCTGGTCTTAACTTCTTTTCAAATTGAATTCCTAAAGATTTGGCAAATTGGATGTCACAAAAGTTCCCAGTTGCTCCCGAATCCACCATCACCGAAACTTCTTCCACATGAGATTTTCCCAAAAATATCTTACTAGACAAAATCAAATGCGGGGCTGCAGACTGCAAGGTATTCGCCAAAAACTGTGACTTTGGAGTTGTCTCATCACTCGCTCCCACCAGTGCAACTCCGTCTACTGGTGGAGCCGGTCTTTTACCCACGAACTGGTCTTGGGTCTCTTTGAACATTCCTTGACAAAATGGCCCGACTGGCCACAATACATGCACAGCTTGCCTTGACGCCTTTTTTCTCTTTCCTCCTTGGTAAGAGGACCTCGGATCGTACCCACCTGCATGGGTTCTTCAGAGGAGTGACTTTGACTCTCTTGGCTCTTGACCAACTCAGACCTGGCTCGATCATATCGTGGCGGAAGAGTACGAACATCTCTCCGCCGCTCATTTCGTCTTTCCGCCTGCCGCTGGTCAATCTGCAAAACCAGATCTATAAGTTTAGATACATCGGTTGGTCTTTTGGGAATCTGAGCCAATCCATCCTTCAATTCATCCTTCAAACGTCTGTAAAAAATTGCCGCCCTCTTGGATTCTGGCCAACTGGTTTCTACGATCAATTTGTTAAATTGTGCCAAATACGCCACCAGATCTCGATTTCCTTGCTTTAACTCCAGCAGTTCATTGTCGGTAGTTTGTGAAATAGTTCTTTGATCAAAAATACGCAAAAATTCAGCCTTGAAATCTTCAAATTTGTACAACACCGGGTCATTACAAGCCACCAAAGGCAATGACCACGCCGCTGCATCGCCACTCAGGTAGGACAGCACAAACGCCACTTTAGACTGGTCCTCCTTAAATAAAATGGGCTTGCACAGGAAATGCAAAGAGCACTGTGTAAGAAAAATCTGTGCCTTATGGGGATCTCCCTGAAATCTCTCGGGGGGGGCAATGGAATGGTAGGGGACATAGAATGCACTACCTGCGTAGTTAACTCTGAAGAAGAAGAGGAGGAGGGCGCAAAAGCAGATGACTTAATACTCCCAAAATTAGGACGTGGACTTTCAGAAAGCTCTTCTATTCTCTGATGTAAATAACTAGCCTCCTGATTAGATTTCCTCACCTCCTCCCTGGTTTCACTCAACTGCTTCTGTAACCCCTCTAACACCGAAGCCAAGGCCTTGACAGCTAACCCTTCAGCCATCTCGCCCGGACGGAAGGTAACTAGGCACTTCAATCTGTCAGAAGCAGTACCTGAATTATCTTGATTCCGTGGGAGCGAATGACCAAGGCTTCAATGCTGATATTTTCCAAATTCCCTATCACCCCTACACCCGGATTTCTCCAAGCCTAGGAATGGAATGGAAAGGGGAAGTGGATAACGAACAACAAAGAGAGACTTCCACACTGGTGCCTTCTTTACTACCTCTTGAATTGGAGATGCGGGGGAACACCTGAAATAATTAACAGATCATTACTATTGTTCTAACAACACTTAGAATTCAACACTCTCTCTCTCCTCCTTCTCTCAATACCTGATACTAAGTGGAAATTGCTTCTCTCTTGAGAGTATTCTACAATTCAGTCTTGCTAGTAGGATTGTAGGACTCTAGTTGCCGTTAGTGTCTTTTAGAAGGTTGCATCAAGTAGAGGTGGTAAATAACAGTATAACCATATGCATATAATTTATACTCCCATTTACTTGTAGTAACTGGTAGATTTCTAGACTTAAAGAATGACTGGAAGGACTCACACAGCTTACTGTACCAAAGGAACAGCAATTGTTGCAAGAAAGTCACTCGCCTTCAATTCCTTATAGAACTGCCTGATATCTTTTGCAGGTATGAAAGGACAATGCTGGCTGAGGCTATTCAGGACTATGCTGAACTTCTCAAGGAAACGAATAACTGCCTCACGGTAAATATTGTTCTAGAATTGCTCAGGGAGAACAACGCTGTAATAAAGTCTTTATGAAGAATTGGAAACTTCTTACCGCTCAAACTTTGAATCGAAGCGGAAGAATTACTTGCCCAACGGAATTGTCTGCTTACGAATTCTGCCTCAGAAATTCCCCCTCCGACTCCACAGGACACAAGAAAATGCAGAGCTGCGGCGGGAATGGAACTGGGGAGTATATGACAGGAATATACGGGCTTTACTTAAACGAATACTGAAGATTGTGACAGGAGCCCAAAACGGAACGTCTTACTGCCGGTAAACGACAGTTGAAGTGCGCCACATAGAACGCGCCGGGAAAGGAAATGGCGGACTGAGCGGCAAAGACTAGAACGCTAACCTAACACTCTGGTGGCGCAATCAGGAAGCGTTAACCAACCCTCCACCAGACTGCGAACATGAACCTGCTTCTGGATGGAACCCCAAATTGGAAACGGCTGTAAAGAGTTTCCTTGGACCTTGAAAGTGGGAACAGAAGGGAGCCTAGTGATAGAACCTGGCATGATCCTGACAATAAGATACTTGAGCTAATTCAGAACAAAAATGAGGATTTCGAGGCGCCCTCCCACAGGTGCAACCTTCAAATTACAGGTGTGCCCGAATCCACAAATATCTACTAGAATGGAGGACTTTGTAGAACAGCTCATTCGCAAACTTTTTGGTGATGTCCTATCCTCGGCCTTCATTGTTGAGCGGGCCGATCACTTCCTCGGTCCTCATCCCGGCCCTGGCCTGCCGACTCGCCCCATCATTGCCAAAATCCTGAACTTCAGGGACTGCGATGCTATTCTTTGAGCGGCCAGGAAAAAGGGCGAAATTCGTCATCAGGGCAACTCCTTGTCGTTCTACCGCGACTACACTATGGCGATGCAGGCTGCTTGCCGTGAGTTCTTCCCGGCGAAACGGATCCTTCAAAAGCATGAAGTCTCTTACTCCCTGGCATATCCCACTAAACTGCTGTCAGGCAAGGCTCCAAGATGCTCGTCTTCCCGGATCCCATGAACGCTTTGGCCTTCACAAAGAAACTAGACCGGTCACACCAATCTTCTCCTGCTAACTCTCAAGCCACCGCCAATGGCAACCTTAGCGATGATGACTGAACTGTCGTGAACTCTTGACTCTATTGCTGGTTGTACTTCATGTTGCTCAGACACCTGTCTCGAATTGGCCCTCTCTGTATTCCTATCTCCGCAGGGCACTCCATTTCATAACTATGCTCCGGGCTTGGTGCCCCTGATTTCCTGATGTCATTTCTTCTGTTGTCTGCCACAACCTATGGCTTTGCCACCATGCCTCTTTGGTAGGGGTGTGTGCTGAGAGACACCATACCTACACAGGATTTTTCCCTCCTTGGACATAGACTTTTCCCTTCCCAGTTGTAGGTCCCCAGGGTGGGTATGGGTGGTATCTCAGCCTGATTGGGGGGTTGGAGTGGGTAGTGAGGAGGGGGGCTTCTTTGGGTTTGTTGCCTCTCTCTGACGCCCTATTGTTTGTTTTGATGTATGTTTTTCTTTTTGGTCCCTTAGTGACATGTCATTTCATTCATACATGTCGTTCTAGTGCACTCCTCTATTCCACTGCACCGTGTCCTCATTGTACATCTGTTGCTAGCTGCCTTACTGGGTGTTCTGTGCGGCTGGGGCTGTTGCCTGTGTATGAGGCTTTTGTTGTGATTTTGACTTTGTCGATTCACCGCGCATCCAATGTCATTGCACAGTGCATTTTGCTATACTCCTTTTGGCACTGCTCCATCCGATTGCATGAGGTTATACCCTAACTTATAGCCTCCCTTGACATTAATTTCCATGGCTGACACCTCCTTTTGGACCTGGAACGTCAGTGGTCTTAACACCACCGCAAGGCACGCCTGGTCCACGCTCACCTATCCCGGCATAAGGTAGATATCTGTTTTATACAGGAGACCCAACTGCTACCCGTGACATCCTCCAGACTTCTTTCCAGGCATTGGGGCAAAATACACTCCTCCTTCTACTCTAACTACTCTCAGGGTGTCTATCGTGCTGCGTAGAGGGCTTCCGTGGCGGAATTCCCAGGTAGTTATTGACCCCGGGGGCACTTTGTAGTCCTTCATGGCACCCTTCAGGCCCAATCTTTGACTCTGGCAGCGCTTTATGGCCCCAACAATGACGATCCAGACTTCTTCACGCACGTTTGGCGCCACATCTCGTCCTTTGGCCCTGCTGCGCTCCTCTGGGGGGACGACTTCAATGTAACACTGTCTCCCACACAAGATCACTCTGGTCCTCACACCTCCCACCTGCGTGCAGATTCACTACTGGGCTCCATTCTTACTGATAACTCCCTATATGAAGCGTGGCACCACACTCGATCGAGGCATGCGAGGGCACTTTGTGAGAAGTTGGCCTGGTATATGCTGCTCACTAGTTCTAGTGATCACCTTGTACCATGCCAAGCAACCCTTATGGTGCAGGTTGTAAAGTCAACCTTATAGACAAGCTATCCTAGGGGTAGCAAGGACTAAGCAGTCTTAGGCTAAACTCTGTAAAGGCATGTGAAGCAAGCTGTTTTACCATACACAATCCCTTGAATACCAAATGAAAGGACACCACACAGATATATATTGAAAATATATATAGATTTATTTCTCAAAAGATACCCTATACTCTTTATGAGCACAGAAGCACAAGCGTTAAAACAAAACACAGTTTAAATACACAAAAGTTGCACGAATATGGATGAGCCCTAGGGGCCACCTAAACCATATACTAAAATAGTGGTATAAGAACCACTATGGGGAAAGTGAAGAGGCCTAGGGCCTGGGGATTCGCTGGAGCTGATCGGGACTAGCAGTGAAGAAGTCGGGAAAGGCCCGCGGGACTCGGGTGCAGTGCGGAAAGTGCACGCAATACCAATGCAATGTCAATGGTGCGTAAAAGTTACAAAGTTAGTTATTAAGGAACCTTCCGAGTGACCTAGAAAGCTGAAACTTTAGACACAGGCCCTAGAGGTGTGTACCAGTGTGGGAACACCGGCGGAGCTGAGTTACCTCACCCACAGGTAGCGGATGCACAGGGTCGAAGTAGTGTCGGGTTTCGTCACGCAGGTCGATGGTGCTTGGAGCTGAAGATGCTGCAGGCGGCTCGATGTGAAGAGTTCCGGTGGATCCAGGGATGGATCTGAAGAGGTGAAGACCTGAAAGCAGAGGGGACAATGTTCAAAGTCACTAGCCAGTGACTACCGTGGAACCAGAGTGGAACCAGGCGATGTCGGGTGCAAACAGGCGTCGAGGTGTAGCTTCTCTCTGCAGCCACGTAGACACGAGGGGTCGAAGACGTCCAGGAGTCGGTCACGAGTTGTCCCACGCAGGCTTCTCGCTGTTGGCGGTGTCGGCAACCGGATGGAAGCAAACAGGCCTTGGCTAAGGCAAGCCATGCAGGAATCCAAAAAGGCTTGTCACTCCGACCAGCAAGGTCAGAGCGGGTGCTCCCTTTTACAGGAGCAAGGGCAAGTCTGAAGCAACCAGACCTGCAGTGAAAGTTGAAGGTTTCGTTGCCAAGATGGCCGCTAGCGACATGGCAAGTGGCCGGGATGGCGCGTCAAGTGGCACGGTGCAAAAGGGCCCCACGCAGATTGTGGAGATGCTGGGGGGCTGATCTTTGGTGCAAGGGCTGCTCGAGGTTGGGGCTTCTCAAACCCCAAAGCACAGCGTCGAGGGTGCCTCTGATGCTGCGCAGTCAGCGTCTCGGGGGTCTTCCAAGATGTCCGGTCCCACGTCTCTCGATGCCTCCATGGGTCCCTTCTTCGCAGGGACTGTGGATCGGGCGGTGAGAAGTCTGGGAGTCTGGGTCTTGTCAGGCTCTGGGCTCGGGCTCCGGCGGGAGGCGGCGGCAAAGCAGATGTCGAGTTGCTGGTTGGTGCCTGTGTTCACAGGGTGGTCACTCCTTGGCCACAAGGGAGATTCTCTTCCGTCTTCTGAGCAGCAGAATGTCGAAGTCCAGTCTTCTTCTGTATTTCAAGTTGATTCAGGATGATCTGAAGTCTCAGGACACAGCTCCCACTCTTATTCGAATCTGGGGGGCCGGATCACCTACTAGTCCCTCCTCTGGGTGGAACCAGGAAGGGGAGTGGTTACACCCCCTTTCCTTCGTCCAGTTTCGCGCCAGGACTGGGGCAGGAAGGCCCCAGCACCGGTTTGAACTGGCCTATGCACGGGGACACCTTGTGTGCCCCAGGCATGTCTGATTCTATTCAGCCCTGTCCTACCCAATACACAAAATCCTGTCTGGGGTGGTGCTAGCACCTCCCAAGGCAGGAAACCCTTTGTCCAAGCTGCCCTCGCTGGAAGGACTCCCAGCAGCAGGAGGTCAGACTTGTGTCTGCGGTGGCAGCATCCATCTTGTGATGCTGAGGCTCTGTTTAACTTTAACCGGGGTTCAGGCTAGGTACATGTCGTGTCCCTCTAGAAGGGTGGAATGCTACCCCTGTCGCCAGAACTGGCGAGGGGGTAGTATTCCAATTCGTATGACACCTTACTCGACATGTTTTGATAAAGCCAAACCCAAGATAGCATTTAACCGCGAGGATTATAATGCACTTAAGAGTATATGGTATGGCAGTATCATGAAACAGCTAAAGGACATGGTTCCGAAAGCTGCAGACAGGCTCAGCTCATGCCAGAGCACCATCTCACATATTTCCAAGCACTCTGCCTCCAGGATTGATGAGGCCTTCCATAGGAGTGGCTGATAGGAACATATGTGTCCATTTTAGGTTAGGTATAGGCATACTACACCTAAGTAAGGGGTGGTTACACCGACTTACCCCAGCTGAGTGATCAGCCAGTTGTGTCAAATATGGAGGCCAGGCCAGGGGTGGCACAATACATGCTGCAGCCCCTGGTAGGCCTTGGAAGCACCTATGCCCTGGGTACCTGGGTACATTGTTACAGGGGCCAATAAGGTGAACCAGTTCCAATGTCGTTATGCACCTAAAGTACATGGGTAACAATTTAGAGAGAGAACAGCAGGCTGTGGGTCTGATTAGCAGGCCCACAGCCACATTAAGTCATAAACCAGTGAAGCAAAAAGCAAAAATTTGGGGTGACCATAGGATAGCAGACCCTACTCTCCTACACACTTGCGCAACTGGCTCCCGCGGCTGTTGGTCCCACTTGGACCTCTGGATCACCACCCCGGACGCCCTTGCTTGGCTCACCTCTGTTGAGCATAAGGTGCGCACCCTTTCAGATCACACTCCTGTACGCCTCTTTCTGCACCTCCCTCACTCCCCTTGCCGCTCATTCTCCTGGTGGCTTCCCCCAATGAGCTACGCGACTCGGACTTCTGCAACGAGATACACACCGCATCTCGAATTAATTTAAGCTTATCGAGGGCTCTGTCGACTCCCCCGCCACGCTTTGGGTGGGTTTTAAGGCCGTTATCCGTGGAGAATATTTTTCCAAACTGTCCGGTGTCTTACGCTCTACCTATCTGCGGCACTCTTGATAAATTAGAATTGGAGATTAAGGCTCTGGACTCATCCCACTCCCAAGACCCCAACCCTGACACGCTGGCTCAATTCCGGGGAAAGCTCACTGACTTCGCTGACAAGGCCAACAGGAAGCTCGCATTTCTCAGCAGCTGGGCACGGGCATGCCGCTTTTGCGAGGGTGGCTGCCCTGGAAAGACCCTTGCTAAGCTCCTCCGCCCACCTCATGCTGCGTCCTACATAACCGCCCTCCAGGATGGAGGCCCCGACAGAACCACCTCCCCATAGGAAATAAAAGCGCGATTCACTGCATTTTACACACAACTTTACACGGCCGGGACTATGCCCACACGCGAGGTTCTCAATCAATATTTTGACACTCTTCAGCTCCTTTGGCTTGGCAACCCTCACCGGGAATTCCTTGATAAGCCCTTCTCCAAAGAGGAGATCCTTGCTGCGATTAATGGAATCCCCTGTGATAAGGCCCTGAGGTCGAAAGGCCTGCCTGTCTTTCTATAAGACCTTCGTGCCCCTTCAGGTCCCGCAATTAGCTGCCATGTACAACGAATCTTATGAGAACGGTCAGTTTCCCCCCTCGCTCCGCGAGGCTCCTACTCGCTTTACTCCTAAAGCTGGACATACCCTCAAAGCTGCTGGTCTCATATCTTCCACTTTCACTGATGAATACAGACTACAAAATCTTCGCCAAGCTCCTTGCCTCTTGACTTCTTCCCCTAATGCTGCTCATTGCCTGCCCGGACCAGTCCAAATTCATTCCCGGCCACGCAACCTCTCACAACCTCTGGACTATATTCTCCGTCCTTTATCAAATTAACCCTGCGCTTCCGGCTGTGGCTGCCCTGCTTGATGCCTCCAAAGCCTCCAAAGCCTTTGATACCTTACAGTGGCCTTTTCTCTTCTATCTCCTCCCTTCCTTGGGCTTCAGTCCATTCTTCACAAGTAAAATACTACTTCTCTACACCCTTCCCACTGCCCGCCTCCGGTTCAACAGTCAAATATCTGAGCCTATTTCTATCGAGCAGGGTACCAGGCAGGGGTGCCCGCTGTCACACATGCTTTTTGTCATCGCAATCAAACCCTTTGCAGCTAAGCTTCGACAGCACCACACCCAGAGGGACATCCGCTTTGCGGCCCGTGCTCTAGTAGTCTCCATGTATGCAGACAACGTTACTTTTTATGTCCGCAATCCCCAGGAGAATCTCAGCCCACTGGTTCGTGAGGTGATACGGTTTAGGGGCTACTCCGGCATCCAGGTTAATTGGCATTAGTCTGAGCTTTTCCCCCTAACTGATGCCACGGTGCCCTTGACTCCTGATTATCCCTTCGTGTGGGCGTCGGGTCCCACAAGATACTTAGGCATCTGGCTGAGCAGGGATATGGATGAACTTTGGAGAGCTAACTTTGGCCGTGTTGTGGACTGGTTTGAGTCCAAGATTCCCTTCTGGCACCGGTTACCCCTGTCTCTGGCCGGTCGCAGTGCCATCGCCAAGATGGTGGTGCTCCCGAAGTTTTTATATTTATTTGTCAATATTCCCATCCCTCTCTCCGCCCACTTTTTTCGCAAAGTCCGCTCATTGCTCATTACTCTGGTCTGGGCCGGTGGACAACCCAAAATTGCATATAATATTCTCACCCTCTCAATGTCGCATGGCAGTCTTGGAGCCCCCGATTATAAACTCTATGCCGTTAGCGCTCAGGACAGTTTTCTCTATTTTTTACTCCACCTCACTTCTTTTCAGCCGCATGTCGCAGTGGAGGCTGACCTTGCTGTCCCGTGGCCGCTCATGACCGCCTTCTTCGCCCCGGCGAAACTCCTACGCACCGAATTCGACACGGTGGAGACCCTGCGCTGGGATGGGCTCTGTAAACTCTCCGGCTCAGATATGCTTTCCGCGAATGCCATGCCTATCGCTCACCATCTGGCTTATCCTCCCCTCTAGTCTTCCTGGATAGTTAAACATGCCACCCGCTTTCCACAGTGTCGGACCTCTACCCTGAGAAACATTCTTCTCACTCGCTGCCAACTCCGGCCCTCTGGACACTCTGCTTTACTATCAACTCAGGGCTATCTGCAGGGAGATTCACTCCTCTTTCCCCCAGCCTCCTCTCTCGATGGCCACTCTTGACTTCCTTTACATGTCCCCCTCCCCCCGGAAACTGGTCACTAAAATTTACACCCCTATGCTGGCAGCATCCCCCATTTCCACTGACGGGCGCGTGCGGCGTGGAATGAGGACCTGGGTGTTGAAATTTCTCAAGTTGACTGGCTCTATTGTTGCAATCAGATCAAACGCCTGTCCCCACACTAGCGCCTGCTCCGTATCCACTTTAAGTATTTACATAGGCTCTACCGGACCCCTGCTCAGTTGCACAAGATGGGGCTTATCCCCAATGACAGATGACAGCACTGCTCTGCCCCTGCTGCTGACTTTTCCCACCTCTCCTGGCTGAGCCCTCAGATCTCCGCATACTGGCGCAAGGTGTGCGCCGCTATTTCTGAGATCACCTCGTCCCTGGTCCAGCCGGATCCTCAGCCTGATACACTTCGTAAAATTTAGCCCAGATGCCACACACCGCTTGACTGTGATGCTTCTTGTCCCTGCGCGGCGCAGGGTCTCCATGTGCTGGGGCCCCAGTCTTGCACCCAAGGTCGCCATATGGCTCGAGGATGCTCCGCGTTGTCAGACACTCCTGTCCGAGTTCTGGTACCTGATGCCTGCCAAATCCCGCCCAATTACTAGTTTTGATGGGAAAAAATCTCATCTAGTTGCGCACAGTTCACCTGGTGTAATCCTACACCTTAAGCATTTATACAATATCAATACAAAATATAATGGTCAATCACTTATTTAATTTCATAAACTGATTCTCTTTTGATCAATCACAAAAATAAAGTGTTACATAGTTTTAATACAATCATATTTTGACAATTTTCACGCTATTTTTCTTTGCACTATAAATTCTATATCCACATTTCAAAACCACTTGAAATTCATAACATTTCATTATTATTTGTATTCATGCCCAATGCATTTCGGCACCCAATAGTGCCTTCATCAGGGGATGATCTGCAATGAAAAATAACAAGAACTGTGAATGTATTCTAATAGACATGTGTCATGGGGGTATATGTATTAACAGTAATCTTACTTCATACCTCTCAATATCATTTATGTGTTCAGTCAGCTGAAAAATAAAAAAATGAAAAGCCAGCAATGTCATATGTTAGAAATATTGATTTATGTAGTCTCAGATTTACTGCGAAAAAACCAAAGAAATACTGGCTTACCCTAAACTTGTTGGGACTTGATATTCTATAGAGAGAAAGTCGTTACAACCCAAACGTTAGTTGTAATCATTCAAATGTATACGTTTTGTGTAAAGTACAAAAAATAGAAGTCCTACCTTAACTGGATTGGTTATGGCGACCTATAAACGTATAATGTAACGTTTAGATACTAAAATGCAATGTCAAACTGATATGTAACGTTGTGAACGGTTCCGAGAAAACATACCTCTAAAATGGTTGTTCTTTCCCTAAGGTAGAAAAAACGGGTTTGTTTAGAAAACGGGTAAGATTTTAAGAGACGAAAAGATGTTAGTGAACATTCTATCTTAGAGCAAGAATCATACTGAGAATAATACCTGTATAAACCGCCTTCAATGTTCTGACCGAATACGCGTCATCCACTGACACTGAAAAAGGACTATAACGTAAATACTCTCTGAATCTACAGCAATTGTAGTCCACCATATATAACGGTACTATGTGTGTACAAAATACGAAACTCGTAATCGAGATATACATCCATAACTTCAAAAAATACTCCGCCACTCGTTGTGCAACGTTCTACTCTTCACAACTGTCCGTGACATTATTAATATTTATCGTGTCAAAAATATACGACATCCGTCGGTACTGAGAACTATAACGAGATACCTTCTCTCGTTTCAGAAGTTGTGGCATGCCATATATAACAATGCTATATGCATGCTAAATACAAAGCTCAAAGTGGAGATATTCATCGATGACTTCAAAAATAGTTAGATACAGTGCTCTGCTGTTTACAAGGTTCTATACAGTAATGCAACTGTATTTAAAAATAGTTCTTAAATATGTGGAAAGATGATCTTCCTTGGCTTCGGAAAATATTCAGCCAGACGTCGTAATACCGAATTTAATAATACGCTATTAAGTCATATAAAGTAATGCACCTATATATGATAGTTGTCTCATAGATGTTAAGTCTGTTATGTAGTACGTTATATCGCATATTGTACAATATGAAACGGAACAATATGAGACATGAAGTTGTAATTCGAATTGTCGTGTCCAGAACGAAATTTCCTGTTTGCATGAATATGTAAATAAATGTGGGTGTTCATAAAAATACCTGAACCACAGGGGACCTCAACTATAGTGATTGTGATGTTGTTACACTAAATACACCATAGTAAATCAAATAAGTGAAATGTCACATCAGATATTTAGTAATACAGGTCATATGCATATCAAAAACACTAGAAACATTGACATTAAACCTAGAGTATTGTTCTCCAAGATCTCCAAACAAAATAATATGAGACATACCTATCAAAAATAATGATCTATTATACTAGTGATGGTGTGCTTTTACGTGTTCTCCTAAGTATAAAACTCACTATTTCTTTAGTTGTCTGCACTTAATGAAAGTTCGAAGATGGATTGGTCTGAATTTTGAAATGCTGAAACGTTCAGCTTATTGGATCCTAAAGGTAACACGATAAATCATATCTATCGTTTAACCCCTTCGGTTGCATTGTCTGTAGTTGTTTGATCCAGTATAACTCATGTTGAAGAAGTCTCTGTCTGTTATCAATGCCGGATTGAATTGTCACTTTTTCTATGATAAAGCACCGTAGTTGGGAGATCATATGATTAGCTTCTTTCCAATGGGTGGCAAGTGGTGATGACAAATACTGATTTCGTATTCTACTTTTATGCTCAGTTAGTCTCGTCTTGAACTTCCGCTCAGTTTTGCCAACATACATTTTGCCACATGGGCACTTGATCCCATATATTACATTTTGAGTGTTGCAATCACAATTGATTGTAAATTTTGATTGCTATTTGACAATTGATTGTAAATTTTGATTGCTATTTGGCAATTACGTGGTGTTGACAAATAAATGCCAATACTTATATATATTTTTACAGTATTTTTTTTGTATTGTGTTTAGTCTTCAGTGTATGTAGTGTACAATACGCTGTCCTTGCGGGGACCCTTCTGTTTATGTACCGCAATCACTGTTGTGACTCAGATTTATTGTTTTACCGGTAGTTGGGTGTGGAAAAGTATTACCAGTAATTATGTTGTTGCAGTTTGTACAATTCAAACAACGTGCGGTGCCCTTGTAATCAATATTTGGGTTCTCCGTCACAGTACGTTTCAATATTTGTCTGATGTTGGGTCCTCTCTTGTAAGCGTGCATCGGTTGTTGTGCAAATATACCATTAAAGTCTTTCTCTGTAGACAAAAGTTCCCATCTCTGGTTGATGATCCGTTTTATTTTAGTAGATGCTGTAGTGAACTTTGTTACAAAAACCATTCTGTCCTGATTAGTGGTTGATCTAGGTTGAAACAATGTTTGTCTATTCATTTGAGTAACTCGCTCTCTGCTTCGTTCTATTGTTTGCTCTGGGTATCCACGGTCTCGGTATCTTTGGACAAACTTTTCAATGTTAACCTCACATGTTGTTGGTTGTGAGCAAATCCTTTTGATACGAATAAATTGGGAGAGGGGTAAATTCTCCACTAATCGCCTTAGGTGGAAACTGGTATAGTGCAATGCACTATTTCGGTCCGTGGCTTTAGTATATAGTTCTGTATTGAAACCCATTGGGTGTTTGTGGATCCTCACATCTAGGAAATCCATCGTGTCACGATCTATTTTATAAGTAAATTGAATCCTGGGGTTCACCTGGTTGAGATGTTGTATGGTGTCAAGTAGTGATTCCTCGGTACCTTGCCAGATAAGAAAAATGTCGTCTATAAAACGACAGTACATTTTGACTTGTGCCCACATTGTAGTTTCAAACAGATGTTCAGCCTCGAATTGCGCCATGAAAATGTTCGCATATGCAGGGGCCCCTGCAAAGCCCATGGACGTTCCAGTCATTTGAGCATAAAACCGTTTATTCCATTCAAAATAACTGTTGTTCAAACAAAATTTCAGTAACTGCAAAAGAAACACTTTATCTGTGGGTAGATCCTCCATTTGTAAAAGAGCCCATTCCACTGAGTCTAGCCCGGCGGAGTGTGGGATTGAAGTGTATAAGGATATTACATCAATTGTACAGAGAATCCAACTTTCTTCTGCTTCACCATTGATTTCCGAGATTTTGGTTAAAAAATCACTCGTATCCCTTACGTAAGATCTCCAACTTTGAACAAACTTCTGCAAGAAAAAATCAAGAAATTTTCCGAGGGGGTCAAAAATAGACCCGCACCCCGAGACGATAGGTCTGCATGGTGGATTTGTTAGGTGTTTATGCACCTTAGGGAGCATATATAGTTTAGGACAACGTGGGTGATGAGTCGTCAAAAAACTTCTGATTTTGTCATCAATCCAATCTTGTTCAATGGCTTGCTGCAATAGATCTTTAAGCATTGATTGTAATGATCCTGTGGGATCTCTGTCCAAAAGTTGATACGTGTCCGTATCAGAAACATGCTCCTCCACTTTTGCGGTGTAAAAATGCATATCCATAACTACCAGTGCACCTCCTTTATCGGCTGGTTGAATCTGTATTGTCCGGTTCGTTGCCAGATTGTGTAGTGTTTGTTGTTCAGATCTGGTGAGGTTACTGTGTTTCATTGACTTATAATCCAAACCTTGTATATCCCTTTTCACCATTGTTTCAAATGTGTCAAGCATTTTGTGCGACGTTGGAGGTTGAAAAGGGCTCTTAGGTTTAAATTGTGAGTTGTATTCAGTTTGAATTGTGTCCACTTGTGTCTTACCTCTTAAGTCGCAATTCTCAGCGCCCTGTGACCTCCCCCGTGCTCCCCGCCAGCGCTCCGCACTCACCGGCCGCCGGTGATGGTCAACGAGTAGCTTGCTTCCTGCTCCCACTCCCCTCTGCTTCACTAGCCTCTCTCCCTCACTCGATGTGCCTCTTGCCGTGGCTCACTCTGCTACCCTAGTGCTCCCTCGACATCTCTCCTCTGTATCGATTTCATGTATTACGTGTTCGAGGTAACCTTTTGTTGCAATATACTGTACGTCTGTATATGACGTCTTGATACAGTGCAATCTTATATCCTTGCTGTGCAATTTTGTTCAATAAAGGATTTTGAAAAAAAATGAAATAAAAAAAGGAGCGGCCACAGGGGGCAAATTGGTAAAAGCCAAGTAGCGACCGGAGAGTTGTGGTGAGGGCGGGTTGTGGATATGGGTGAAGGTGCTAGCTGGGACGCAGGGGAGTGGTGAAAGAGCGATTGGAACTGCCGGCAGTAACTAGACTGCACTCACATTTCAGTTCAATGGATGTCCATACGTAAGTACTGCCTGAGCTTCGCTGCTCGTTCATGTGGCAATGCTCCAGGGGATTTAACTTTGAAAAAAAGGTGGGACATGCAGCAACCATTAGCCATTTGAGGCTACAGTTTTTAAATCACACAGGAAAAAAGCCAATCCAAAGCATGGGAGGAGTCAGACCCTACAAAGTACAGACAACAGATCGCCTAAAAGTGCAAGTGCTGTATAGGTTCGACCTAAAAAGTAAGTAAACAAATTGGTTGTTTTAAACTCTAGAGACTCTGGGACTGTCCCAAAAGCTTAAATGAGAGGGCCTTTGGAAAGATTGATGCCCTGAGCCAGAGCCCAATTTGCCCAAGCTATAAAATGTCTCTGTGGGACCCACCCCTGTAGAATGTGAAGAGGGATCATTGAGTCCTGCCTATGTCACTGATAATTAATGACTTTGGGCTGAAAGGGGTCCTCCTAAAGGGCTGCAATGCCCCTGAAGGGCCCCATGAACTACAGGGGATGAAAATCCTGCTTCTAAATATAGTAATTTGATGCTTAAGATGGTGCTATTTTGTAAAACTGTATCTGTCTGAACATGCTGCCATTTTATGCTGTGGGGTAGTGTTGGTAATGCTGTGAGAATTTGGTTCAGATGTGGCTCCACTGTGTCCAAGTTCTCAGTGCTTTCCTGTATACGACTGGGGGGATTCATGGTGGTGAGTGTTTAAGCACATGCACAGTTGCTGGACGGTATTCAGCATGCAATGTGCGTCCTCATATTGCACGATGTCCCTTCATCCTGCTGTTTTATGGGAGTTATATGCAGGTCATCTCCTGTAGGGCATTTGGGTTTCATCGTCAGGATGGTTGCAGGAGACCTGAATGTATGCCCTGACTACTGGTTAAAATGTACTGTATGTGTGCATGGATCATTGTGTGACTGATAAATCATGTGTTATTTGTCTTTGTAGGCATTCAGAAGTGTGTGAAACATGCATTAACAATAGTTTTTGATGTCCTCCTAAATATTTGTATTTTTTCAACCCACACTCAAAGTGCTGTACTCAGTGAATGTTTCAATTCTGTCTTGTGTATGCTGCACCTTGCAGATGTCATGAGGTTTCTTCGTCTTGTGGGTTTGTGCCAATGATTAATTGTCTATATGTTTTATGTTTTGCACAAACACTGGTATATTTCTACATTCTCAAAATTAATTTTCAAGCTTTTCTGGCATCAGCACAGAATCTGTTGTCGACACTCAACTGTTGTCACACATCTACCCAATTACCTACCTACCTGTTTCATAGTGACTATTCATAAATCCTGCCCATTGGAGTCTGCCAGTCTCCCGCCTGCTTGGCAAGACTTGGCATCTCACACTGTGAGCTGTAGACTTCCATTTCGAGGACATCTCAAGAGAAATGACTGAGAACAAATGCCCCGGCCTGTATATGTCAGGGACTGTCTCTTTCCTTTTCGTATATTTAATTGCTCCCAAGACTAAAAAAGGACCGATAATAGGACATTAATACCAATATGGCTGGGTTTGCTCTCCCCAGTTATGATTGTGTGAAAATATTGGAAGTGGAGTAAACCCTCCTAAAAAACTTTTATACCCTCTTAATGATGTCAGCAGCACAAAGAAGAAAGAGATTGTGTCTTTTGTTGCAGATATTGTTAATCTTCCCCAGCTGGATTTAACAATAGCCTTCAACAAGGCATGCATACAATGAAATAGCACATTGTTTTATTCCTATTCTGAAAAACTCTAAAACTTCTTGGAAGGAAAAAAACATGGCAACAACCTCCTAGTATTTTCCAAGCCTGTATGCCAGAATAAAACAAGCATTGGCAAAGCCTGTAGGTCTGCCCTTTTTTCGGTGTGAGCTATATTTTGCAGTAAAGATATTTTCTTTAATAAAAGGGGGTTGTTATTAACTTTTCTTAATGAAGGTGGTGTTGTTGGTTTGTTTGGGTGACTGCTTCATGGAGCTTTAAGGCACTGATTTTGTTCCAACTCCGAGAAAGTACCAGTGTGTGTGTGTGTGTATATATATATATATAGATACATATATATATATATATCTATATATATATATATATTACCTACTGGCGGTCGCCAGTAGGTATATATAGTTAGGATTTTTTCTCTATGGGATTTTTGAAAATTCTATGTCTAATAACTTTGGCGTTTGTGGACGGAATTGGCTGAAATTTTCTGGAAAATGGAACATTTTGCTTCTGAGCAGCCCCTGAAGATTTGGGGGGGGTTCGTCAAGGGGGGGCCGAGAAAAAAGGGGGGTCCCAAAACGTGTTTTTAACATTGAGTTTTCCATAGGGCGGTTGGCCTCACTTTTAGCCCGAACGGCTGAATGGATTTGCATGAAACTTGGCAAAATTGTAGGGACTGGTAGCCCGATGTGCCTTTTGTAGGTCTCAATATATGTGCTCCAGTGGATTTTGAGAAATTAACGTTTAAAAAAAGATATATATCTGTAACAGCGGACCGGGCAGCTCCCCCGGTTCGCGGACCGGGGCGCGTACCGGAACTTCGCGTAGCGAAGCTGATTGGTTCTCCGGTGTCTGTCAACATTCTAAACAGTCCGGAGCGGCCGCCATCTTGTCTCTCGGTAGGATTGAGAGACAAGAGGAGGCCAAAACAAAGGGGGAAATAACCATAAGGGGGCATAGTAGATCCTCCCTGACCCCCTAGGTTTAATGTGGAGGCTTTAAAAGGGCCCTGCGGGGCAAAAAAAAAAAAAAATTTTTTGTTTTTTTGCGTGGGTAGCGCCCGGTCCGCGAACCGGGAAGCGTTCTGGGCAGCGTACTGCAATGAAAAATGAATGATAGACTTTTTAAATGCTGTATGTTAATTGATTGTTGGTTTTGTTGATTATTTTTTATTTTCTTTATTTTTTAAGCATTTTTTTTATTGTGATTGTGTTTCATAATTTATTAAACTTTCTAACATTTCATTGTCAGAAATTTCATAATTATCATTGAATATACATTGTAGTCTCTGAGGGTGTAAAATGTCCTCATTTTCAAGGAGGTTATCTACTGCTTGTACACATTGCAGTAGTTCTTTGTCCCAAGTTTCATCGAAAAATTCAATATCATTTTCATCAATGATTTCTTGGCTGCTCTCTTGCAGGACAATTTGAAATTCAACTTTCTGTTCGCCTTCCATTTTGCCTGAAATTTAGATTAAAAAAATATATATTAGTAGAGATAGGGCACTGTTGGGATTAATTTTAGATAGGCAGTTTTTATCAGTGAATTTATCTTTGGGCAGTGTATAGTATCAGAGTGGAAGTAGGAATATAAAAAAGTGTATGTGATTTAACGTAAGTAAATTCATAATTATACAAGAGAAGCCTAACTCCATCCATAACTATAACAGAGAAGTCTATCTAAATCTATAACTACTACAGAGGGATAGTATATAACTATCAGAAAAAGTTTACCATATTAACTTATAGTGCACAATATACTTCAGTTTTAAAAATAAAAACTTACCTTTAGAAAGAAGTTGAAGGAATTAGTGAAAATACTATTGAAATGTACACCAAGAAGTAGTAGTCAAAATGGCTGTGTTTTCTTCTCTTCCTTTATATATATTCAGGTATATAACCAATGAAATGTCAGGTAAAAAAAGTAGAAAATGAAAGTAACATATTAATTGGTTGTCAATTCCAACACTTCAGATGTGTTTTGTGAAGTAATTTACCTCAGGGTATTTAGAGAGGTCTACAGGCTAAATGGCTAAATGGAATTCCAATCAAATTTGTGAAAATGGTAGGGATTGGTATGTAGTATGAGCTAATCTATATTTGGTGAAATTGTCTCCAGTGGCTTTTCTGTGAACTACTTCCCACCTTTTTTGATGGTGCGCTTCCCAGGGAGCGACCCGGTACGCGAACCGTTGAGCGCCCCGGTTCGCGAACCTTAAGCGTTACGGGAGTCCACCATTTTGTGTTTCGGTCGAATTAAGATGCAAAATGGAGGGCAAATAATGTTCAGAATGGGTAGAAGGGGGCACGGTAGACTTATCTTGACCCCCTAGGTTTTGTGAGGGTGGCTGAGGAGGCTTATATGTGCGAAAAAAAAAAAAATTAAAAATTTCGCGAGGTTAGCTCCCGGTTCGCGTACCGGGTAGCGTCCCAGGGAGCGTACTTTGTTGAAAATTAGTGAAAAATGTTAGAGTAAAATAATAATTGTGAGTGATCAGATGTAGGGTAGCTCTGAGAAGAGCTTTTGGGTTTATGGTACATTTAGGTACTTATAAGTAGGTACCAATGCACAGTCTTAAATTCAGAGTGAAAATTCTGTTGCCCTCATCTGAGAAGTGAACTCCATCTCCTCTGTAGATATCTTGCATGTAGTAACGCAAGTTATTGTTGTACAGGGAGCCCATTCCATGGTCTCTCATGTAAGCTGAAACAGATTTGTTTACATGCTTCCTCGACTTCTCAATTTGTGGACAAAATTGGTTTGACCACCTCCATTTCTGTCTTTGGCATATATTTGAATATACCAAGGCAGTCTGAGGAAAAAGTGCCATCAATTGCTCAAAGGTGTCCTTTAAAAGCATTTCCAGACCTACCCCAGTCAAAGTGCCCAAATCATTACCTCCACAGTGCACAATTAACAGGTCAGGTTTGGGCAAATGCATAAAGGTTTTCACCAATGGTATCAATTGGTGACATTTTAATCCTCTGTGGCCAAACCACTTAATTTCCACATCTTGTAAATTGAGGTTAGGTAATTTTCTGTTCTCAGCATACCTGTGAGCCCAGTGAATATAACTATGTCCAACAATCCAGACAGAAAACATGGTGAGAGGAGGTTCTCCTGCAGTCAGATGAAGTGTGGCAATGAAATGGCAGTTGAAAAAATGAGAGTTTAAAATGAAAAAAACTGTGGAGTTTCTGTGTTCATGAAGCAGTAACAGTGATTGGTGGATTTTGATTGCTGAAAACAGAAAGTTAGGGTGCATGGATGTGTTCTTTGAAAGATGTATTTTGAGTGGTCAATAAAAAATCATTAAATGAAAGATTGCAGTGGATACGCAGGTGCACTGAGAGTTCAGAGTTCAATTGCAACATTGTTGTGTGAACTTGCAAACACCAGAGGTCTTCCAAGAGGTGGTTGCTATGCAGAAAAGGCATGAAATGGCAGAGGGGGGAAGGGTTTTCATTTGAAAAAAAGTGAGGGAAGAGTTTTGATTGGGTGACATGAGAGATATGTGTGAAGAATTACAGCATTTCTGTGCTTTTGATAGCTGCAGACTCTGGAGTGCATACCTTTTGCTCTGCTGAAGACAAATTGGTGTGTTTCTGAGACTGTTTTCAAACTCAAAGTATTTGCTAAGGTGAGAAAATATTTCTTTAATTTAGATAGAGAATAGTGTGCTTTAAGGAAAAAATTATGAATTATGTGGCGCAAATTGCTTGTAAATATGCTCCCATCTGTGCATGGAAAATTTAGATTTTGAATGTTTGTGTTACATAGCCATGTTAAAAGTGATACAAACATGCTGCAAAGGCAATTAAAAAACGCTTTTATGTGTCTTAAGGACATTTTAAGTAATTTTCCCATGTGCAGTGTTTTGAAATTATGATTTGAAAATCGTTTTTGGGGAAAAGGAATTGTTTTTAAATTTATGACAAGGACATAATGGTGTATGCTTCTTTATACGGCAATTGACTGTCCCTGATGTTATTTTTCCCATTTTAATGTAAGACCTTTCTCTGTGGCGCAAATTGCTTGTAAATATGGTCCCACCTGTGCATGGCAAATTTAGATTTTAAATGTTTGTGTTACATAGCCATGTTAAAAGTGACCCAACCATGCTGGAAAGGCAATCAAAAAACACTTTCATGTGTCTTAAGGACATTTTAAGTCATTTCCTCATGTGCAGTGTTTTCAAATTATGATTTGAAAATCGTTTTTGGGGAAAAGGAATGGTTTGTAAATTTATGACAAGGAAATAATGGTGTATGATTCTTTATAAGGCATTTCAGTGTCTCTGATGTCATTTTTCACATATTACATTAAAAGACCTTTCCCTGTGGAGCACATTCCTTGTAAATATGCTCCCACCTGTGCATGGTAAATTTAGATTTTGACTGTTTGAGTTACATAGCCATGTTAAAAGTGACCCAAAAACTTGCAAAGGCTTTTAAAAAAAACTTTCATGTGTCTTAAGGACATTTTAAGTAATTTCCCTGTGGGCAGTGTTTTCAAATTATGAATTGAAAATCGTTTTTGAGGTAATGGAATGTTGTTAAAATTTATGTGCGCCATATGCCCCCAAATTTATTTTTCAGGGGTGCAGCAGGGTGTTCTTGAGACACCCCTGCACCTTTGGAAAAATTCCTAATTTGCAATGAGCTAATTGCTAATCGCAAATTGCACCTTCATTCATATGGGCATCCTGGCCCATGGAAATGAATGGGTAATTTGCAATTAGCAATTTGCTCATCGCAAATTTGGAATGGTAAAGAATCGCTATTTATTCCTTAAAATTCGCTATTTTGGAAATGCAAAATAGTTATATGATACATATGGCGGTTGATGTCTAACAAGATAAGAAGCTTAGGGATACATTTATGATGACTGGCGCAATGAAGTGGACATCACTTACTTCATTGGTAGAGCTTTACATGTATTATGTCCTCTGTATTCTTCATCAAGCGTAACTTTAATCTGCAATCCTGAGTAGGCCTCACCTTAAACAAACCTCTGGATAGGCCACACCTTATCGTCATCATGAATTAATCATTTAAAATGCTAGGGACAGATTTATGATAGGTGTATGCCTCTTTTGCGCCACTTACAAAACACTGTCCACGGGGAAATGACTTAAAATGTCCTTAAGACACATGAATGTGTTTTTTTAAAGCGTTTGCAATTTTTTTGGGTCACTTTTAACATGGCTATGTGACTCAAACAGTCAAAATCTAAATTCACCATGCACAGGTGGGAGCATATTTACAAGGAATGTGCTCCATGGGGAAAGGTCTTATAATGTAATATGGGAAAAATGACATCAGAGACACTGAAATGCCTTATAGAGAAGCATACACCATTATGTCCTTGTCATAAATTTGCAAACCATTACTTTTCCCCAAAAACGATTTTCAAATCATAATTTGAAAACACTGCACATGTGGAAATGACTTAAAATGTCCTTAATTCAAAATTTGCTATTCCTTATTTTGCGATTGCACTGAAGGGTTTGCAAATTTTGCGATTCCTTAAATGTAATGTATCAAACAAAAAATATGTAAAAAATGACATTAAGGATTTGGAAACTACCACCAACTTCTAGTTTGTGGTAATTTGCGAATTCTTTTCAAAAAGCATTTTTTTCCAAAAAACAAAAGGTGCCATATGACGCCAATACATGTCCTTAGGGCATGTATGTGTGCCATATGCCCCCAAATTTCTTTTTCAGGGGTGCAGCAGGGTGTTCTTGAGATACCCCTGCACCCTTGAAAAAATTCCTATTTTGTGATGAGCTAATTGCTAATCGCAAATTGCACCTTCATTCCTATGAGCCCCCTAGCCCATGGAAATGAATGGGTAATTTGCAATTAGCAATTTGCTCATTGCAAATTAGGAATGGTAAAGAATTGCTATTTATTCCTTAAAATTCGCTATTTAGGAAATGCAAAATAGTTTGATGGTACATATGGTGGTTCATCTGTAACAAGATAAGAAGCTTAGGGATACATTTATGATGACTGGCGAAATAAAGTGCAAATCACTTACTTCATTGGTAGGCCTTTACATGTATTATCTCTTCTGTATTCTTCATCAAGCGTAACTTTAATCTGCAATCCTGAGTAGGCCTCACCTTAAACAAACCTCTGGATAGGCCACACCTTATCGTCATCATGAATTAATCATTTAAAATGCTAGGGACAGATTTATGATAGGTGTATGACTCTTTTGCGCCACTTACAAAACACTGTCCACGGGGAAATGACTTAAAATGTCCTTAAGACACATGAATGTGTTTTTTTAAAGCGTTTCCAATTTTTTTGGGTCACTATTAACATGGCTATGTGACTCAAACAGTCAAAATCTAAATTCACCATGCACAGGTGGGAGCATATTTACAAGGAATGTGCTCCATGGGGAAAGGTCTTATAATGTAATATGGGAAAAATGACATCAGAGACACTGAAATGCCTTATAGAGAAGCATACACCATTATGTCCTTGTCATAAATTTGCAAACCATTCCTTTTCCCCAAAAACGATTTTCAAATCATAATTTGAAAACACTGCACATGTGGAAATTACTTAAAATGTCCTTAATTCAAAATTTGCTATTCTTTATTTTGTGATTGCACTGAAGGATTTGCAAATTTTGCGATTACTTAAATGCAATGTATCGAACAAAAAATATGTAAAAAATAACATTAAGGATTTGGAAACTACCACCAACTTCTAGTTTGTGGTAATTTGCAAATTCTTTTCAAAAAGCATTTTTTTCCAAAAAACTAAAGGTGCCATATGACGCCAATACATGTCCTTAGGGCATGTATGTGCGCAATATGCCCCCAAATTTCTTTTTCAGGGGTGCAGCAGGGTGTTCTTGAGATACCCCTGCACCCTTGAAAAAATTCCTAATTTGTGATGAGCTAATTGCTAATCGCAAATTGCACCTTCATTCCTATGAGCCTCCTAGCCCATGGAAATGAATGGGTAATTTGCAATTAGCAATTTGCTCATTGCAAATTAGGAATGGTAAAGAATTGCTATTTATTCCTTAAAATTCGCTATTTAGGAAATGCAAAATAGTTTGATGGTACATATGGTGGTTCATCTGTAACAAGATAAGAAGCTTAGGGATACATTTATGATGACTGGCGAAATAAAGTGCACATTACTTACTTCATTGGTAGGCCTTTACATGTATTATCTCCTCTGTATTCTTCATCAAGCGTAACTTTAATCTGCAATCCTGAGTAGGCCTCACCTTAAACAAACCTTTGGATAGGCCACACCTTATCGTCATCCTGGATTAATCATTTAAAATGCTAGGGACAGATTTATGATAGGTGTATGCCTCTTTTGCGCCACTGTGCGTCACTTTTATGATGCAGCGGCGGTGCAAAAGATTTGCTATGAGGCGACAAAATTACAAATTGATGCATTTAGGCAGATATGTCATGGTGTAAAAAAAACGTACCACATGAAACCGATGCAGCAGTGATGCAAAAGATGCACCATGTTGCAAGACAGGCCTCACTTGGGGCCATATGTATCAAGCTAATTAGCATTCGCAAAGATCAAAATTCTGCGAATTTCGGCCTTTGCGAATGTTAATTAGACAAATGGTATGTATCAAACAAGTTTGATGCAAAATAAGGAGTAGCAAAATTTGCTATTCCTTATTTTGCGATTGCACTGAAGGATTTGCAAATTTTGCGATTACTTAAATGCAATGTATCAAACAAAAAATATGTAAAAAATGACATTAAGGATTTGGAAACTACCACCAACTTCTAGTTGGTGGTAATTTGTGAATTCTTTTCAAAAAGCTTTTTTTCCCAAAAACAAAAGGTCCCATATGACGCCAACACATGCCCTTAGGGCATGTATGTGTGCCATATGCCCCCAAATTTCTTTTTCAGGGGTGCAGCAGGGTGTTTTTGAGACACCCCTGCACCCTTGGAAAAATTCCTAATTTGTGAGGAGCAAATTGCTAATCGCAAATTAAACCTTCATTCCTATGAGCCTCCTAGCCCATGGAAATGAATGGGTAACTTGCAATTAGCAATTTGCTCATTGCAAATTAGGAATGGTAAAGAATTGCTATTTATCCCTTAAAATTCGCTATTTAGGAAATGCAAAATAGTTTGATGGTACATATGGCGGTTCATCTGTAACAAGATAAGAAGCTTAGGGATAGATTTATGATGACTGGTGCATCACCAGGGATGTGTCAGTCATCCTGCGCCGCTGTTCCGCCACCCATGGTGTGCTGCATTTACAATGCGGGGCATCATGGGGCAAAAATGGCACAGATGCGTGACGTATCTGTGCTGTAAAGGTAGTGATTGCTGGAGTTGTATCGCAAGTGCGATGCAGCTCAAGCAAGGCTCAGGGGTGCCCCATCTCCACAATGTTGCGTCAAGACCTATGCCTGCTTAAAGCAGGCGCAGGGTTTTGACGCAGCTTTCTCCTATCTGATTGTAAATACGGCACACCATGGGTGGCAGAGCAGCGGTGCACGTTAACTGGTGCATGCCTGGGGATGTGCCATTTAACATAAATCTGCCCCTTTACATTTAAGTATGTGCAGGGGACACAGAGTCGGTGAGGCTTATCCAAGGTTAAGAAGAGATGAGTCCTGTTCACTGAAAAATTAGACATAGTCTTCACCTGCTCAGCATTGCTGGACATGGCTAAATAATAGCTGCAAAATATTACTCTTGTTAAACAATTTTACTATTATAATCTCTGAGATTTGTCTCTTACTCTGCAACATCTCATTGTTGTTATCTTTCTTTAAAGATAAAGACAACATCAACATGAGCGACAATCTGCAATCAGTTGATTTTGACCTCATCATTGAACTCGTAATTGAAACATCAGTGGATGTTGATCCCTTGGATGATTTAAATCCTGAGGATGAAGAAGAGCGTGATGAGGATGCAGATTTGTCCGAATTATATGACATAGGGTGGGAAGCTGACCTGCTTGAGCCTATGGAACTATAAACATTTATTTTTAAAATTTATAATTAATAAAAAGTAAAAATGTAAACCGTTTAATTTAAAAATAAAGACACCTTCAAAAACAGGTTATGTGTAGTGTCTTCAATAAAATATTAAAATATGCTCATAAAATTAGATCAGATTCACATATAAAATAGCACAGGTAACATAAATATAAATGTCATTTCTTTTCTGCTATTTCTGTATTGTAAATTTGCCAAGGACTAAAAAATCTTCTATTTAAAATGTCAAGTAGTGTGTTAAGTTTTTGATCACTGTTATTGATTTACTGTTTGGTAATAGTGGTTAATAACATTTTTTATTATATTTTACCACAGATTCAACTGCAGATCATTTCAAGATTTCACCATGCCAACAATAGAAAGACAGAGAAAGGCTGCAAAACGTCAAAGACAGCAGGTGAAACAAAATAAGCAGCAGTCCTCTAACAAAAAGATTTGTCAAGTCACGAAGAAAGCACCGGGTAAGAGCACAAAATATTTCATAAGAAATATGTGTAGTAAAAAAAATATTACTACAGAAAATGTTTCAGTCCAGAAAAAGAGAACCAATTCAAATGGAAAGGAAAGGCCAATCAAAAATGTTACTGCTAGAGCAAGAGATAACTCTGTGCATGATAGTAGAAGGAAACAACAGTTTAGGGACATTCGGAAACGAATGTTCCGCAACAGGATAATTGGCAATTTGTTAAAAAATATTAAGAAAGGTCAACAGAAAGTGGTTTTTTATAAGAGAAAAAAAAAAGTTGAGAAAGTTATTGATCAGGCATTTGAAATTAAACGTAAGTTATTTATTTTGATAATCAATAGAATTAGGAAGCTAAACAAGGCAATTTATGATTTCAAAAGAAATAGTAGATGGAAGAGAATAGTTAATCGTAGTAATTTTTGTGAAGTTTTTTCTGGAGAATGGATGCATAGTTCAAGCTGTGAGGCATTTTTTAATGAGGAGAGTTATTTCCAGGATAATGATTTGGTGCATGCAGTTGACACCAGTGGTCGTGCTTATGAAGTGAAAGATGGTTGTCCAGTTGAAAAAGAAAAACTTGTGACAACAGAGACAGAAGAGGTGTTAGGTAATGAGGTTTTAGGAAGACGTGCTAAGGGTCCTGTCTACACCTGGAAGTGTAGTAGTATTTGTAGTGTGCGACAGGATTCCATCAATTTGCTTTGTGATTTTGTACGGTCATTTAATAAGAAAAGTTTGAAGCAGAAAATAAGGTTGTTGCAAGAATTAGATCCTTGCAGAGTGAGAGAAGTGACAGGTTTGCATGGTCATTCACTGGCTTGTCTTTCCAGGAGAGTATGCCAGAGTGTTTTTCATCATTTCAGGATGCTAGCAGTGCATCATAATAAAGTGAGGAAATTAGTTAGAATGTTGTATTATGCTAAGAGTCCAGCAATTATGCTTAAACAATTATGCGCTGCTCTTTTGCATGGTTCTGAAATAGATGTGAAGAATATATGTGAAGAAATTGAGTTTTGTTACTTTGGAAGTAAAGAGGAGAATGTTGAAATTGACCAAGAAGAAGAGGGTAATGTGGAAGATAGTGTACAGGTTTCCAGTACAGATAATTTTCAGAAGGAAATTGCGACGTTTCAGGTGAAATCAAGTGAGAGGCCTAATTTCACTTGTGTGTGTTGTCGACGCACTTATTATAAGAATCAGACTAAGTTAGTGGATTTATATGCAAAAAGTGAAAGGGAAAATAATAGTGAATGGAAGGATTTCGCAACATACTTGATGGTAGAAAATTGTTTTGATTTGGGATTGGATCAACGTGTGTGTACTTATTGTTGTTGCAAATTAAATCAAAACCAGATGCCTGCTAGAGCAGTTCATAATAATCTGGAATTGGTTGAGATTCCTTCTGAATTGAAGGATTTAAATACTTATGAATCTATTTTGATTCAAAGTATCCATCCCTTTCAGGCTATTGTAAGAATGGAGCCAAAGACAGGGAAATTGCCTCCATCAGATTTACAGAGAGGATTAAAGGGAAGAGTTGTTTATTTGCCTCTAGATTTGAAGAAAAACATTAACACAATTGGAGTAGAAAAAGTGGAAGAGGAACCTCTTGTTATCTTAGTTAATGGGGTTCCGACAAAGAATAAGAAAATATGGCAAGATTTAGTAGATGTTAGGAAAGTCAAAAGGGCAACATTGTATTTGAAAAAATATAATAAATACTATAAAAATGTATATGTTGCAGAAGAGGAAGTAAGTGAGGAAGAGGACAGCGATTTGTGTGCTGGTCAAATTGAGAAAGTAGAACCCTGTACTAGTGAAGAAATATATGAACATTATAGTGTTCATCCTTTGCATTCCAAGGAAGTCATGGGGAATGCTATTGAGTTGTTTCAAATGAAACAAGCGAAAGGGAGTCCCATTAGTGTTTGGGAGGAAAGTTTGGAAGCTCGGTGTTTCCCACAGCTTTTTCCAACAGGTCAGGGAGGAAGATATGATGAGCGACCTCATCAAATTCCTGCTTCTGAATACCGGACTTTGCGATTGTATGCAGGAGATGCTAGGTTTCGACAATGCATTCCTTATTTGTTTCATCTCCTGTTTGAAAGCGATCTGTCTGGACTGTCATATGCAGTGAACCACATTTTGAAAAGTGGTATACACATGCAAAACATCTCGGCAAGTGACTTTATGGATAAAGTCAATGTCCAAGACAGTATTTTGGATTCTCACCTGATTAATCTCATGGCGTGTCAGCGTGGTACTAATGAGTACTGGTACCGTCGTCATGGTGATTTAAAATGTATGCTGAGGAACTTAGGTACTCCCACATGGTTCCTCACTCTGAGCTGTGCCGAGTATGGCTGGGAAGACTTACTTGAATTTCTACGAGAGGCAAATGCTAACGTAGATAACATCGAATTCAAGACACCCGGAGAACTGTGCTCTTTGGATCCAGTCAATGTATGTAGGTACTTCAATCATAGATTTGAAGCTATGATGTCTTTCATCATGAATAAGAAGAATCCACCTCTTGGAGAGGTGTTGGATTTCTTCTGGAGAAAGGAGTACCAAGCAAGAGGTGCTCCTCATATACATATGTTGCTGTGGATCAAGGATGCACCTAAATTTGGAACGGATCCAGAAGACTCAGTGATGAGTTTCATCCAACAGTATTCTACGTGTGCTGTTCCAAACGCAAAGGAGAAGAAAAGCCTAAGAGAAAAAGTTCTGCGTTTCCAAAGCCATCGATGTGGAAAGTACTGCCGTCGTAAATTCCGAAACAAGGACAAGTTCTACACTAAATGTCGTTTCGGCTTTCCACGACCGGTGATTTCTAAAAGAAGAGTAAACAGTTTGATGTCTTCGCTGCGACACAATGTCATGAAGAAATCACCTAAAAACACATACAATTTGAAGAGGAACGAAGAGTCCAAGTACATCAACGACTACAAGCGGGGATTTTGTCCATGTGGAATGCTAACATGGATATACAGTTTGTGGCTGATAACTGTATGGCTGTGGCTCGGTATGTGACGTCTTACATCACCAAAAAAGAGAAGACAGAATTGAAGGATATGTGGGAGGACATTTCCCATGAAAAGAGCCTCAGCAAGAAGTTGTACAGTTTCAGTCTGAAGATGTTGTCGCATCGAGAAATTGGAGCTTACGAATGCTCTGACCGGTTGTCTTCAGCAAGTCTCTATGCCAAGTCCAGGAGTATCGTTTGGGCGAGTCTTGGTCTTGCTGCAATGCGTAATCGAGTTCTCAAACCTGTGCGGGAAATTGAGTATTTGGCGGAAAAGGAGCCAAACAGTACAGACATTTTGAAGACCAACATGTTGGATACATATTATCCAAATAGAAGCAGTCACCTCGACAATGTTTGTCTGTATGAGGTTCTTCAAAATTACATATTCAAGAGGAACATCAAAGAAGATACTGAGAAAGGAGTGTATGCTGTAATAGGAAGTGAGGGATGTCTGGTCAAGCAAAGAAAATGCCACTTGGTAAACCATCGAAAATTGAGTGGCGAATCTCCTGAAAAAAAGGAGTTTTTCTATTTAGCACTTTTGCAACTTTTCAAGCCTTGGCGTGCAGAAGAGGAACTGCTTGGAGATTTCCTCTGTTACGAAGACTCTTTCAATGCCGCCAAGGAGACCATAGAATGTCCTGCTTTTCCCAAATATGTAGAAATGTTGAATGCGGAAATTGAGCAGGAAGCAACGATTGCAGCCGAGATTGCCAGAGACAGTTCTCAGGACAGTCAGAGTTCTGCTTCATTGAGTCAGGATCCACTAGGAGGACCTGTTATCGAAAATGAAGCTGCCACTGCCATGAATGAAGTGGAAAGAGCCATGGCACATGCTCAGGAGGATGCGGTTAACTTAGAAGAGTTGGAAAGACAACTCAACGTTGAGCAGAGGAAAATATATGACGAAGTTACCATGCAAATTGATCATGGATTAAGTCATGACAAGAAAGAGTGCTCATGTACATTGTTGAAGCCTGTCCGACTGTACGTGAGTGGAGAAGCGGGAACTGGAAAAAGTTTCCTCATTAAAGCAATTTCATGCTATTTGCAGGAAAGGACAGAGTCATCGCTGTCTTGTGTTGTCACCGCTCCAACTGGACTGGCAGCACATAACATTAAAGGGATTACTTTACATCGTTTACTGATGCTGCCAGTGGAGCATGACAACAAATTACAATATCACAAGCTATCTGGAGATGCTTGTTTTGAAGTTTCAAGAATCTTGAGGAAAATGAAACTTCTTATCATTGACGAAGTAAGCATGGTTTCCAATGTCATGCTTGCCTTTGTGCATTTGAGAATGCAAGAAGTTCTCAAAACAGAGTATGATGTGTTATTTGGTGGCAAACACATCATTGTTTTCGGAGATCTTTTGCAGCTGACACCAGTGAAAGGGCAACCTGTGTTCAAAATGCTCACGCATGAAGATACCAGGAAGTGCCTAGGGAGCATTGGCAACGTCAATATATGGTTAAACTTCAATTATGCTGAACTGCATGAAAATATGCGTCAGGCGAAGGATGAAGTTTACAAGACTATTCTACAAGATGTTAGAATTGGAAAAGTGACCGAGCATGGGAAAGAAGCTTTACATGCACGATTACTGTCAAATTTATATCCAGAACAAGATGTTGTGCCTGAGAATATTTTTCAGAAAATTACTGAGAAGAAATCTGGAATATGTTTGATGCCAACTCTTGCAGAATGTGCCAAATTCAACAACAAAATGTTGCATTTAGAAAAGCAAGAGATTGTGAAACTGGAAGCTATTGACAGAGTAGAGCATATGGGATCAACAATTATTTTGTCTGAGAATCTGAAAACAAAATTGGATTCATTAGAGAAGAGTATATCTAAAACTGCAGGTTTTGAAAAGACTCTGAATGTGTGCTTGAACTGCCGTATAATTTTAAGAAGGAATTTACATGTTGAAAGAGGTCTGGTAAATGGATCAATGGGTAATGTTGTTGATTTTGTGAAATACAGAAATAGAGATGGAATTGAATTTTTAAAAATTAAATTTGATGGCATTGAGGAAGTACAGCTAATTGGTCGTTGTTCTTCTAGATTTTTGCTTGTAAAAGACTTATATGTTCGCCGTAAGCAGTTTCCTGTTTGCTTGGCATATGCGGTGACAATCCATAAATCGCAAGGTTTAAGTGTAGACAGTGCATTGGTGAATATTGGCAGTTCTGTGTTCAAGGAGGGTATGGCATATGTGGCATTGTCACGAGTTAGAACTTTATCGGGATTGTACTTGATTGAGTGTGATGTCACAAACATTTGTGCGGATCTAGATTGTGTTAAGGAATACAATAGGTTAAGAAGAGAGTATGCGCCACATTTGCCTCAGTATCCTTTGTTTGAGAAACGTGTGGTAGGCCGGAAACGAAGAAATGTGACCAATACTGGGGAGGTTGTAGCAAAAAGACAAAAAGTCAATGAACCTAAAATTACAAGCAGAAACAAAAAGGATTCTGTTGAAGATGTTGTTGGTTTTCAGTTTGAAAACAGTTCTGGTGTCAACTGCTATGCTAATGTAGTGGTTAATGTTTTGTTTTCTCTAGAAAATGTAAAAGAAGAGATTGTGGTCAATTCTGATCAAACATTTTGCAGTTTGTTAAATTCTGTGTTAGAGAAATGTAGCACTGATAGAACAAACATAGAAAGTGTGTCTGAAATTCGAAATCTGTTAGACAGATGTTCAGGCCAAACACAATTCTCTCAAAATATTCAGCAAGATTGTCAGGAGTTTTTAATGTATATGCTTGATGTATTACATGCTGAAGGTGTAGATGTAGATCAGTTGTTTGGGCTTTCTTATCAATGGCAGCATGACTGCGAGAACTGTATGGTATCAAGTACTACTAGTGTAGACTCAGAAAGATTTATATATTTAACTTTGCCAGACAGTAAATCAGTCTCCTTTAATAAGCTAGTAAAAGCAGCTGATCACAACATGGAGTGTAGCCAATGTAAATCTGAAATGATGTCCACATTATTTATACGAACATATGGCCAGTATGTCATTTTAATGTTCCAACGATGTAGGCCTGATGGAACAAAATTGACAACTTTAATTAAAAATTTTGTAGCTTCGCAGTTGTCAATATCAGGAAGGACTTTTGTAACTGCAGCAATTATATATCATGACGGTCCTTCAATAACATCAGGACATTACACAGCTTATTTAAAGTCTAGAAATGGCTGGTCATTCTGCAACGATTCTGTTTTAATTTTCAAAAAAAAATTGCCGTATGACCTTAAAAACTCTTACCTGGTGTTTTTAAAACCAAAATTTTAGGGAAATAATCTCGGGATGTGCTCTGTGGAATTTCAAGAAGTTCTAATGGCTCCTACACAATTTGGCCTTGAGGATAAGTGTAGTTCAGAGACATAACTTCTAACCATAAGACTGGACGTCATGGAGAAATAAGTGCACTTTGAATGAGTTCAGAAAAACTATTTCTTTTTATAAGCTAATTGAAGCAGCCAATCAAAACATAAAGTAGAGGGAATGTAAGTCTGCAATGCTGTCTACTGTTTTACATTGCTTTGTGATTAAAAGTGATGTAGAGAATTAAATAATTGTAGTAGTCATAGAGGTAGTGTACGTCTGCTTCATAGTAAGCAGTATTAGTGTCATAGGAAATGTAGAACATGACTGAGCAAGAAGGGGAAGATATTACTATTCCAGGATTGTGAAAATGATCTTCAACATTTTAATTCTGAAAGTTGCGGAAATGCCAAATGACGGGATTGGCTTACAAGAAATCCAAGAGTTATAAATGGGTCTGACAAGATTTGGCCTTGTAGAAACTTGTGGTAGAGAGCAAGAAGTCATTTATTGCATGTAACATGTTTTTAAAAACGATGGAGATTTTCTTTCAGAAAGTGGCGGGCTGAAAGTAATAACAGCACAACAGAGTGTAAGCTGTTCATAGGACATCCTTTGACGTCATGGAAAGTAAGTTAACTTTAAGGAGTTCTGAATTCTGATTTGTTATGTTGTATGGGTTTTTTAAACACAATCATTTTGATTGTGTTTTTTTTTCCCCGCTGTTATATGATGAATACCTTCAAGTCACTGTTTTTAGTGAATTTTGATACATTCTGAGAACAGCAAAAATAAACCATTTAACATGTATAATTAATTCTGTACTGTTTGCATTTATGATGTATATGTAGAACTGTGTAGGAGGCATGGAGAAGGTGAGGCTTCTGTAAGTGTCAAAGTTGTTGCATGCAGTGCTGCACTTCTGCGTATTCTTTCATATGCTGGACTACATCTGCACAATGAGATACCTAAGCAAAGGAAACACAAGTGATGTGATTGTGAAATGAGCAAAATAAATTGCACGTATTTCATTTACATCACCTGTGTTTCCTATCATTATGAATCACATTGTGCAGATCAAGTTTAGGTCTGTCCAGGGAAACATAGGAGGTTTGGACTTTGTTCAAGAGTGCAGTGGACATGACTCACTTCATTGGTAGACCTTCACATGTATTATGTCCTCTGTTCTCTTCAACAACTCGAAATTTCATCTGCAACCCTGAGTAGGCCTCACCTCAAACAAACCTCTGGATAGGACACATCTTATTGGCATCCTGAAGTAATCATTTAAAATTTTAGTGTCTTGCGACACTTTTCTGAGACAACAGCAATGCAAAAGATGCACCATGTTTTAAGATAGGCCTCACTTCATCTGCATCAAGATACTGTTAGTTTAAAATGTATATCTTTAGGACTGTGTAGGGGGCCTGGAGAAGCAGAAGCTTCTGTAAGTGTCAAAGTTGTTGAAAAACTGTTTGTCCTTCAATCTTTTCCCTTGTCTTTTGTAATTTTTAAATACATGTTTTAATATTTTTCAAATGTTTGTTCTCTCTTTCACAGATTGAAAGTATAAAAACAAAAAGTGAGTAATTTAACGACAATTATAAGGTAAATGTTTTGTACTCTTTTCATTACATTTCTATCACATTTAACTTCTATTAGTTCCACTGCTTCATTTCTTTAACCCTCAGTTTCCTGCCTTTGCTACTTTCCTCATTCCTTTCTCTATTACCTACTTACTCAACTCCTTCCACTCTTTTTCTCAGTCCCTCTCTTCTCATAGTTCCTCACTCTTGTTCACTCACTCCGTCTCTATTACTCTTAGTGTCTTTGACTAATAACTCTATCACTACTTGTTCATAATGCTTTCTCTGTGTAGTTGAAGCACACTAAGGGGCATATTATGAACACAGCCAATAAAATTATTGCTCTTTTTATTGGCAGAAAACTGGTGCAAAAGTGGTTTTAGCGGCAGTTTTCTGCCGCAAAAGCAGCTTTAGCGACACATTTCTGCCAATAAAAGCTGCAAAACTTTTATTGCCTATGTTGATGATATGGCTCTATGTTACTTACATTTCTTTGCTGTTTCAATTAATCTTTTTCTGTTATTTTTTGTTTTCTGTTTTCTATTTTTTCTCTCTGTTATTCCTCATGTTTTAATCTTATTTTGAACATTCACTCACATTCTCCAAGAAACTCTTCTTTGTTAATGTTATACTCTCTTTTTTTTTCTTTCACTTCGTTATCTATTTTGTTTTTCACAATTATACCCTCTTCCGTCTTTTCTTCGGTAAATAGATCTATTAAACAGTATCTCTTCTTTACTCCCTATAGCTGTCTTTCTTTTAACATCACTCTCTGTTTACTTTCCTTATACTTACTCTTTTTAAAAAAAAAAAAATTTTTTGGTTAGCTCCCGGTCCGCGTACCGGGAAGCTAACCGGGAAGCGAACCAAAAGAAATAGAGCTTGCCAGAGTGCTAAACATTCTAGCAATTTTTTTTGAAAGGGAAGGTAGTTCTGAAAAGAACTTTTTTTTAAATATTTTTGTTGTTTTATATATATTTTTTTTTTTTGAACATTTTTTGGTTTTTTTGTATTTTTTGAACGATTTTATATATTTTTTGGGTTTTTTTGGGGGGGGGAAACAACAAAAAACAGGCATTGAAAAGGGCTCAACAGGAGCAAAAAAAAAATTACTGGGGGCGGTTAGGGCAATTATGGTGTTCATACGCCAGGTTTATAGCATTTATGCTCATGTTGCCACATGCTAACAACGCACGACAGTGCATACAAGAGTGTATCATGTGGCCAAAATGTTCTTGTATATTTGGCACAGTTTCCCGTGCCTCTGCTGGTGTCAATGAAATGGGTATTCTTGATCTGGCCACAGGAGTTGATCTTGGATTTTCCTGCAAATCCCGTATTTCCGCCCGGCTATAATTGAGTGGATGCTTCCTTGTCATGTGCCTGTGCATTGTATGATTTCCGTAACTATATTTCTTATCCGTCCCTCTGGATAATTTTTCTTTACAGATGAGGCAGGTGACATACCTCGCATTGACTTTTTTTTGGCCAGGAGGGATCGAATAAAACTACCAGATGAAACTGGCTTTCTTATGTGAAACCCGGGGCACCTCTTCTAAGAACTGTGGTTCTTCTCCCTCCTCTTCATCCATTTCTTCCTCTTCCTCCTCAGTGTTGGTCATCACCTGGGGAGGTGGTCCTCTCTTCCCATGAGGAGGTGGAGGTGGTGGTGGGGGTCCACCAGCTGAAGCAACTACTGAAGCCATTTCTGATATAGTAATGAAGGTCTTCCTCTCACAATGATGAAAGTCAGAGTGAGGAAAGAAGGAGGGGTTTTCATCATTTGGGAAAAACAATACTTCTCAACCAATGAAAAGTGTTATTTTTAGGTCACCTGACCTAGCCTTACATCATTATGAAACCAAAAGTGAAATGAACCAATGAAAAGTTTTATTAACAAGTCACATGACCTCTCACGCTCATGTTACGCGCTGCGGAACGCGCCCCGGTTAGCTTCCGGGTCGCTGAGCTTCGCGCCTCGGTCCGCGCCCCGGGACACTTCCGGGTGCGCTAACGCAGTACGTCACAAGACGCATTACGCGGCAACGCGATACGTCGCGCTTTCGCGACGCGACGCAGATCGCTTCCGGGGAGCTGCGTTTCGCGCCTTGGTCCGCGCCCCGGGGCACTTCCGGGTGCGCTAACGCAGTACGTCATAAGACGCATTACGCGGCAACGCGATACCGTCACTATGTTGATTTCTTACCGGTTCGCGGACCGGGTCGCGGCATCAAATTGAGCTAACGGGAAGCTTCCCGGTTCGCGGACCGGGAGCGAAACAAAAAAAATATTTAAAAAAAATTATTAATAAACATATAAAATATATTTTTGGATTTAAAGAAGAATACATTTTACAGCTATAGATATTAGCTTTTAAAAAACCAATGAAATTCACTGAAAAAACCATAGGTTATAGACCATATATAGTTAGGAATTAGCATTTACAAAACCTTGAAAATTCACTGAAAAAACCATAGGTTATACACCATATATAGTTAGGAATTAGCATTTAAAAAACCTTATTTTACTCACACAAAACCATTGAAATTCCATATATAGTTAGTTGTACTAACTATATATCGCGCACCCGCAATCCACTGCTGATCATGTCACATATTACATCATTCATGACATGGTCAGTGACATCACTGATGACATCACTGATGACATCTCAAATGACATCACTGATGACATCACTGATGACATCTCAAATGACATCACTGATGACATCACTGATGACATCTCAAATGACATCACTGATGACATCACTGATGACATCTCAAATGACATCACTGATGACATCACTGATGACATCTCATTTGACATTACTGATCACATCACTGATGACATCTCAAATGACATCACTGATGACATCACTGATGACATCTCAAATGACATCACTGATGACATCACTGATGACATCTCAAATGACATCACTGATGACATCACTGATGACATCTCATTTTGACATTACTGATCACATCACTGATGACATCATTCATGTGATAATACGATGAACCTCTTCAGACTCTAATATAACCTTAGATACACTCAGTGTAAACACAGACTCGCAGATTGTCACTCATCCATGAAGTTACACCTAGTCAGTCATGCAAACAATCAATCACACCTCCATTTCCTTAACTATACAGTTAAACACACCTTACTCATTCAAACATATACTAAAACATATTTACTCACTTATACAATCCTGGATACAAGTTCACAATGATCCATACAGCCACTCACACATTCACTGGCTCTTATGCACAGTTATTTATATATGTCAACTCTCACATGTACTGTATTTTACATATGTACTTACTTTGACATGTAGCACTGAGATATCTATTCACTCACCAATACAGTCATGCACACAGTCAACCGCCCATACAGCTGTTTCCACATGCACTTTTGAACCCATACATCTATGCAGAGAGTCATACACCTCCCAGCCACCCATACACACTCTCAGTCTCCCATACAAATACTTGGGCAACCAATCAATTACCCATATAGTTAATCATATAGCTACTGATCAACACATGCAGCAGTTTACAGAACAACAGACATAATGATGCACAAATTAAGACAGTTTAGTCACTAACCCATGCACTCAGTGAGACACATTTAATCACTCACTCATACAGTCAGTCATGCACCTACTAAATCCTTTGTTCAGACACTTCTACATCCACTCATTCTTCAATATGTAAGACATATTTTAACTTTACAGAAACATACAGTCACTGGATGTTGTCATCAGTGATGTCATCAGTGATGTCATTTGAGATGTCATCAGTGATGTCATCAGTGATGTCATTTGAGATGTCATCAGTGATGTCATCAGTGATGTCATTTGAGATGTCATCAGTGATGTCATCAGTGATGTCACTGACCATGTCATGAATGATGTAATATGTGACATGATCAGCAGTGGATTGCGGGTGCGCGATATATAGTTAGTACAACTAACTATATATGGAATTTCAATGGTTTTGTGTGAGTAAAATAAGGTTTATTAAATGCTAATTCCTAACTATATATGGTGTATAACCTATGGTTTTTTCAGTGAATTTTCAAGGTTTTGTAAATGCTAATTCCTAACTATATATGGTCTATAACCTATGGTTTTTTCAGTGAATATATATATATATATATAGATATATATATATATCTATATATATATATATATTTGAACGCTGGAACCTGACCGCCAAAGGTGACGGTAACAACAGGCGTAGACCTCGTCTTCGACCAAGTGTTTAGTCAAGTCGTAAACACCAAAAAAAGCCACATCACAGGAATCATTGCCAGCAATCCATTTTTAATTTTGGTTAAAGTGCAAGAGCGAGTGCCCTCCCTGACGCGTTTCGCTCCGCAGGCGGAGCTTGATCACATGACGCGTCAGGAGTAGGCCGTGCATTAAATTCACATTAAAAGCCCAAGCGCCTAAAGAAACAGGACGCAAGGGTTGCAACAAAGCAAAAAGGCGTACACTTTGTAGTTAAAGCAATAGTGCCAATCAAATTGTGTTTTACATCTATGTACAAGGGGACAAAACTAAGAGCATAGTGCTCACATGTCGTGTCAAAAACTGAACGTTACATAAATAAATATAATGAATATTCGCAGGGAGTAAAGTACAAATTATGCATTTGGACTTATCAACATAAAGATCATAAGATGAAGTTATAATAGAATGTAAAGCAAAGCTGATATATCGCCAATGGAAATAAACAGTGTGTTTAAACAGTCAAATGCAAATGCATCCAAACATTCTATTCATCATCAGTCACAAAAAGAGTTGATTATACTCTCCCTGAGCAAAATTATTGACAACCCCAGTCAAAAACGCAATGTATGTCAAATGACCAAAAAAAGGTACCTAAGTGCTAAAGTGCAAGTGCTTTAAGAACAATTTCATAATCCAATGAAATACATTATACTGGCTATAGAAGACCTGATTTGAAAACTATAAATATAAACAAGAAAGATGCAGTTAAACACTTCAAAATATTCCGTCCTATTGATAAATCAAAGACAGGATCATCACAAGAAATGTAAAAAAAGGGGAGAAACAAAAATTGCTCTTTTCACAGAAAACAAGGTCAGATATATACAATTTATAGAAAATGATGTAATTCATCAAAAGCATTAAGCCCATTAGGGGCCCGGGTATCAAGCAACATAATGAAAAATGCCTCTTTTTGACAAAGCAACTTTTCACGATCACCACCTCTGCCTGGGTTGGCTATGGAGCACAACAAAGTGTATTTAAGATCTTTTAAATTCTTGTCGTGAACCGCTTTGAAGTGACGAGCCACCGGGTAGTTCATATCTGAGTTAACAATAGCTCGGATGTGCTGCAAAATACGCTGGTGCGCAGGAAGTTTAGTACTTCCAATATATGACAGAGAACATGTGCAGGTTAGCTGGCACACTACAAAATCACTGCGACATGTCAGATGTTCTTTTATTGGGATCAACCTGTCATTGAAAGCTGATGTATAATGAGTCCCATTCACAGCAAATGTGCATGCACGGCACGAGGTGCACCTAAAAAAAACACATTTATTAAGCCAATTCGTTTTTGGGGGCAGTTCCGGTTGTGTTCTATCTAGTGCGTCTTTCATAGAAGGAGCCCTCCTAAAGGTTATGGCTGGTGATTTAGGTAAAAATGGAGCAAGGATAACATCAGTTAATACAATTGGCCACTCTGATCGAATGATGTTGCTGATCTTGGATGTCTGAGAGCAATAGGTGGTAATGAATCGAACAGAGCCCTGTTCAATAGATTCTGAGATCTCCTTAATTTTAGGGATTAAAAGGTCCTCGCGGGAGCGAGCACATACCTTGATCATATATATATATCACAAAAGCAAAGTCTCAGAACCTCCAGAATGGCGAAATGAGAGAAACGGACCCAACGACTCAGGCAGAAAGATGTTTATTGTTCACTCTTGCCCACTGGAACGCGTGCCCTTGATCACACATAAAATACAGCATCCGCCATTGTTTTAATGATGCTAAGTGTCCAACCCCTTGTGAGTCACATGACCTCCACCATAGACAGAGAAAAAATACTCAGTCCATAGGTATGGTAAGAACAACAAACCATACGAAAAAAATACTGAATTTGCACAACCGTTTTAAAGTCCGCATAAATGCTTAAGTTTTAAAATGACAAGTGCAAATCATAAATACATAAATATATAAATATATACATGAATAAATATATATGTGTATAAAACATTCAATGTAAAACCTGTTTAGATGTCATTGTGGAATGTGTAGCTGACCCAAATACATAGATAAAAATAATAATAAATTTGTAAACAATCATAGTGCAAAACATTGCAATGTGTGCAAATTCTGCATTTATTGTAGGTCTTAAGTATAACAGCTGCCATATTGAAGTAAGAATTATTTAATTGATCCACTTAAGAATATAAATATATATTCTTATCCACAGAAAACATTGGTACTGTCTTTTTATCTGCTTAAATGCATATAAAACCTTACCTATCAACTAGTTCCTTAGTTTTAAAAGGCGAGTTGACTTTGCCTAAAAACTGTCTCAGAAGATTTGTCTATGTGCATACGTGGAGGTAATAAAGTGGTAAAGTGCTCCTAAAAATACCCTGAATAGTTATGATAAACAATATAAACTAATAAAAACAAAAACACCTAACCTTCACTTCTAATAAAATACCATACTGTGCAAGTGATATTGGTTACAAAACAGGAATTATGCTAGCATCAGTCCTTCCACTCACCTATGTCCATGTGCAAAGAAAGTCTCAGACATCCATTTATCTTACTGCTCTAGAATACGTATAATAAAACCACATAGTAAACTTTGATCCAATAGGCACTACACTGTTCTAACCTAAAGTGTTTACAGGTAATTATACATATCTTCAGTGGTGTTAAGCCCATTGGGAGTCTTGCTGTCTAATTCCAAAATGATCCTTGTCTCAAGTTTTCTAAGCAGTTTTTCTCTATTGCCTCCCCTTCTAAGTTGGGCCACTGCATTGATCACATAGTATGAGAGACACTTTAAATCGTTGTTGTGAACAGCTTTGAAATGTCTGGCGACCAGATATGCGTTGTCATTGTTCACGATCGCCCTGAGATGCTGTAGAATTGTACCTGCAGCTTAGTGCTACCCACATAACGCAGGCCCCAGGTGCACATCAAAACATATACAGCATACCCAGTTCTGCAGCAATAGCTACCCTTAATGACCACACTCCTATTTGAAAATGGAGTGTTGTAGTGAGTGGTAGTGATGCCGAACTTGCAAGCACGGCAGGAAGAGCATTTATGGAAGCCTAACTTAGGTTTGAGCCATGTGCTTGCTGTACCAAGTTCTGGACTCATTTTCACCAGCTGGCTACGCATCGATCTAGGCTTCCTGTATGTAATGGTTGATAGCTCTGGTAGTCTGCTGCCTAATACTCTATCAATGAGAACTATAGGCCAATTTTATTTCTAATGATTGCCTTAATTTTCTCTCTCTTGTTTGCTGAAAGTAGAGATAAGGTGGGGACTGTCTTCCTCACTAGTGTTACTTTTATCATTTGGGAGCAGTAGAGACTCTCTAGGCCTATCATTTGCCTTACCCAGTGCCTTAGAGAGGACTGTGTTACTATACCCTCTCTTTTTAAGTCTTTCTACCATCTCCTTAGAGCATTTCTCAAAATTGTGAGGTGAACTGCAAATGCGTTTAAGTCTTAATAATTCGCCAAATGTAATGATGTCAATGAGGTGTCTCGGGTGTCCGCTACTAGCATGCAATATGCTGTTGCCTGCTGTGGCTTTTCTGAATAGGGATGTCTCAATTGCGTGGTTATTGACTAGGACTTGTACATCCAAAAACTCTACTTTCACTTTACTTATATTGGATGTAAAAATAAGATTACTCAAATTATTGTTCAGTGTACTCACACAATCTCGTGCACTGTCCTCATCCCCGACCCACACACAGAAAACATCATCTATATATCGTAGCCAATAACGTGCAAGCTCCACATTGGGTGTCTTCTTCAGGACCCTTTCCTCCCACCAGCCAACATTCAAGCAAACATAGCTTGGGGAGAAACAGGATTCCATAGCCAAACCCCTTGTTGTTTCAGGGTTTCTTTTCCGAACATAAAGAAGTTATTATTAAGACACCAAGAAATTAATTCACAAAGCATTTTGTTATGTCCATAGTATTCACATGGTCTCTTTCCCCAAAAGAACTTGACAGAAGTTAATCCAGTTTCATGGTATATGCTGGTGTAGAGTGACTCAATGTCAAGTGTTATTAAACTCCAGCCTTCTTCCCATTTAATAGCGTTTAGTTTGTTCAAAAAGTCCCCAGTGTCTTTAACATAGCTGGGTAAATTCTTAAGAAAGTCCTGCAAATAATAATCAATATATTGTGAGATATGTTCACTGACATTGTTTATCGCAGAAATAATCGGTCTGCCTGGCGTTGGAGAGACCATCTTATGTACTTTGGGTATTAGGTACAATATTGGAATGACTGGACTGTCAATATGTAGGAAGTTGAATTCTGTAGCTGAAATCAAACCTTCTCTTTGATATTGAAACAGTATTTTTTCAAAAACCTCTTTGGCTTTCTTGTATTCCTTCACAGTTAATCTTTTGTAACATTCCCCATTGTTTAACTGTCTCATGGCTTCCTTGATGTAATCTTTTTTAGGCCATAAGTCAATGTTCCCTTCCTTGTCCGATTTGTTAATTATTATTTCTTGCTTGTCACTCAATTTTTTCATTAGGTTCGGATATTGCATTTCATTGTAGCTTTTCTTATCATTGTGTTGTTTATTGATTGTCCGATTGCTTCAAATCCTCGGTCACACATTCATGAAAAATGTTTATGGCGTCTTTCGGCATAATGGGTATAAAAGTACTCTTTGATTTAAAAGGACTTTCTCCTGCTCCCTTCTGTGGAATGTCAATTTGTTGTAAGCGGTTCTGTGTATTGACCCCATCTATGTCATTTGGTTGCGATATGTCATTCGTGGATGTTCCTAATTCATGAAGAGTTAACAAAATCTCAGCATCAGATGATGGAAGTACGGGTGGTCTGTCCACATTGATGTATTCATCGAGTTGTAAACTCGGAATTGTGTTGCCCGCTTTCATTGTAAAAAACTTTTTAGGTTGAGTTTTCTTATAAAGCAAAATACATCAACACTAGTACTGGCGTAGTTTAAAGAGCTTGCTGGACAGAAATTTAGACCCAGAGCGAGGAGCTGTTTCTCTGCTGCCGTTAGAGTAATGTTAGACAAATTCGTAATCGTCATATCCTCTACCGCTGCTTCCTGTACTATTGTTGCTTTTTCTTTTGTTGCGGTTTGTTGTTTGTGCTTTTTGCGCCTTGCTCTTCTACTTGGGTTCCTCCTTTTTCTGTTTGATTGTTCTGATTTTTGGGGCGGAGAGTTTGCCGTCGGTCCTCTACTAAAAAATCAATTTCTTCCCCCAAACTCAGCACAATCTTTGGGTTAGGCCCATCGTAGTAACTGCACTCTGAACCTGATGCACTTGATAATGATTCTGTGTCTCCCTCGGTTTCAGATGTCTGCACGGTATTACTTTGTTGTTGTGCCGGATGGTTAATAGATTGTTTTACTTTAAATTTAAGCTTTTTGGCATGTTCAAACTTGCGTAAAAAAGTGTAGATTTGCCGCAGCTCGTAGTCCGCTTCGTCGCGGGCAAACTTGTGCGCTTTATGGGTTTTAATCCCGTCTTCACGTTTTCCCAATATATATATATATATATATATATATATTGCAGCTCAAAAACCACCAGAGCTCCGCACTCCCAGGCGGGTGCCTCCGTTGCGAGGGTGCACTCGCAAATCCAATTCTGCTCCACCTCCCAATAGCGAAATCTCCCGCAGGAAGAAAGGAAGCACTCTCGGAGGTACGTATTCACAAATTTATTTTACCACAGCAAACTGACGCGTTTCGGTCGGAACCTTTCTCTAAGTTTACCGAACCGGCAGAGGCGTCTACATTTAAAACATCCGGGTCATAGAAACCAACATAGGACATGCCTTCGGGAAAAGGAAAGGAGCATGAGCGCCATATTGGAGTGTCTGAATACCAATAGTCAATAACTCAGCTTACACATCATAATTACGCCCTATATGGGTAATTCAATCAGACAAAGCATAATAGATATTATGAAACACATGTTTCCTGCGCTCCTTCTAAACAAGTAATATGGTTAAAGTACAAATGTACGATAAACTGAAAATTCACGTGCTTTTTCCATATCCCCACAAAAATCATCAAAGTGTAAATACTAATGATGCCATCAAGCCCTGGATGGGCTAATAAACTAATGGTTCTACCATTGGACCAAGGAGGAACATCACTCCATAAAATAAAATGAATCAAAGCAAAAACAAAAACAACGACCACAAGACATGACATCATAATCAATAGCATATATATATATGCACAGCTATAGAGCTGAAACACTGAGAAGTTGGGCTCACAGAACAACAAGAAAGCTCACAGTTTATGGTCACATACAAGGAAGTTACTAGAAGAGTTGAGGTCACAAGAAAGAGAACCATACAACCCAGTGCCATCAATGTTGCCAGGCTAATAAAGTGAACACCTGTACTGCATCTCCTCTGAGAGCATACAAGGCAAGAGGTGTCAGTGGGTACACAGGTGGTGCATGGCTTCCAGTTCTGCAGAATGTCAGGTTAGCTCCTGGGGATGGGAACTGTTCAAGGGCGGCTCCTCGACTAGGGTGGAGGAGCATCGCCCCACTGCTTTCTCGCAGTGCGAGAAGCAGAAACATAAAATGGTAATTAATACCATTTCATGTTCCTGCTTCTCGCACTGCGAGAAAGCAGAAGGGTTTGGTTGCAGGTGAGCGGGGCTGCTCTGTGAGCAGGGGATGAGTAGTGTGCCCACTCCTGAGTGCACAATGACTGTTTGGTCGGCCAAACTAGTCATGTGCACTCTGCCCTCTCTCCATGTAGGCTGCAATGCAGCCTACATGGAGAAAATGGCCTCCTCGTAAGCCCTTGGCTGGGTGGCGTCCCCATCAATCACAGCGCTGCTATTGCAGGCTTAGGGGAAGGGAGGGAGGCTGCCTGCTTCCTGGAGGCAGGAGAGCAGCAGCCAAAAAACGTGGGACCCAGCCGGCGGACAGGTACGTTTAAAAAATATATAATATTGAATTTACCCACCCGGCGCGCTACCCTCCCCTTTCAAGCCTCCACCCCCTACCCGCAATTAATGCCGGTCGCAACTGGAACCATAGGGTTGCTGTTCCTACTGCAGCCGTCCTATAAAGAGAGAGAGGTTGGCCCAAGTCCTGCTGCCATCACTTTTGTCATGACCTTCCTGTCAGAAAGTTAAAGGAATGACATACTTCATCAAAGAAGACTTTGTTGGCCGTTCACAATACCAATACTATCATGTAAAGTGGTTTGAATCAAAAAACGACGGTCAGGGAGCCAACTGAAAAGAAAAGTGGCAACTAATAGGAAAGAACTTGACTCTGATTCAACCACTAGGAGAAACCTGAAACGATATACTATAATGCAGGGTCCTTGTTAATAAAAAAATTGAGATGGAGGAACAGTCTGAGTCCCTGATGAGCCTGTGTTGTTCCTTTCACCGGCAAGAAGGGGAGATCATCAGAAAGGGCTATCAGAATGAGATGTGAGAAGAAGAAAGGTTCCTCGGTTAACCTGCTGTTGTTAGTGCATGCAAATGAAGAGAATAAAATTGTTAATTACATACACGCCAAGAAGAAAATTCAAAGAACATATTTTCTGGCCATAATAATAAGAGAAAGCATTCCCTACCAAGTGCTATCCTCAGAGCGGTTCTAAACATTGTTATTTCTGAATGGCAACCCATGAATGATAACACCGTGACTTTATGAAGGAATCCACGGTGTATTTATTGAAGTATCATTGCTGCATCTGAGATTTGATGAAGGTAGAGCATTATTTTTATTAAAGCGGGCGTTTTTATTCAAGGTCCCCTAAGTCAAGGAGAGACCAAGATAATAAGACGTTTAGATTTTGCAAAGCCCAGTAACTCCACTTAAGCTCTGATCATGTTTAAAAGAAACAAAACAAAGACTTATTCAGCACAACTGTAAGCTAATGTACTCAGCTTTTTACAATTCCGTTGGTTTAAACACTTTCAGTCCCACTTTAACTGGGAAGAAAAGTTTTGGATGGCAAATGCTTGCTATGAGGTAAGAAAACTTTATAAATCATTGTTACCTAATATACAGATTTCTATTTTAAAGCAATGAAAGAGGACGAAATAAACATGATTTTCATATAATGACTGTTTATGCAACTGCACAATGTCATCATTCGGGTTGGGAGCACAGCTTATGTGTGACAATGGTTTTGAAGGAAGAAGGATTTACATTTAGCTACTTTGCTTTACAACCTCCCTCCCACATCCTCCTATTGTGACTTCCTATAACATCACCCAGTAAATCAACTTTCGAAGCCTTCACTAAGGTGGGAAACCAAAAAGCCATAAGTGATGCTGTAGTTGTAGCATCATGCCGGTGGGAATCCCTCTTGTGAGCAACAGAAATACAGTACCATCTCATAGCCACACTTAGCTCACAAGTGGGGTGGGTGGCGGAGGGATACGGAAAAAGCAATGCACCTACTCTATCTCCGCTCGAAAGACACTCACGGGGACCGTCTGCACCCACCGGTCGCCTGTTGTTACTGCCCTATAGGGAAGAGAATTGCCTGTCCTCCCCTCACTTCCCGCAACCACCCTCTCCGTTACTGGCTTTCTCATTGTTTTGGAACCCACTCTGGCCGGGTTGGAATTATCACCAGTCATACGATCCTGTATTAAGTTTATTTCTTCAGCCCTGAGGAGTCATGGGTTACTGCCCGACTGACAAAACACGTGTCGGCTGGCTTTCCTTTGAAGAAAAATTCACAATAGATTTCACCCAAGATTATATCCATTTGTGTCGACCTTGTTTTTATTTCCTGCTTAAACATTATTTTGTGTCTGATTAAGACAATTGTAGTAATCATATCCAACGTGTGCACAGGACTCTTGCTGTAATTTTCTGAGTGGGCCTTTGCCACTTGTTTCAGGGGTTATTTTGGGTCTCCTCTGACCTAGTGGCACCGCATTATTTGTGTTTTTCCCCACCTCACCTCTGCCAGTTGAAGGTGCCAATCTTCTTGTATACTAAAACCCTACGTTGAATCCTTTTTATTACAAATGAGGTCGCTGCGTTAAAAAAGGTGTTACCTACATTCTGAGCAGGTTTCAGGATCTTTTGGACATCGGAAGTGGTGTTTCCAGCTCCCTGGTTCCTGCTCCCAGCTCTGCATTAAGGTATTGCCTGGATTGTCTGTCAAGGGGGCGGAGTATACTTCAGGAAAGGGCCTGGCTTGGGCCTAGCCACACCCGCAGTCCAGTTTAGCTGCTGCACCAGTCTTTTTGAGGATTACTTCATATATTTGACTATATTTACTCAGAGATTGTTCATATATATTCAAATTCAGTTATTTTTCACAAAAATGGAAAATAAAAATCCTCTCACCAATAAAAGGAGACAGCAGGTTTCACCTCCTCCAATAAAATCGAAAGTGGTAGAGTCATCTGAACCATCACTATCTTTAATTTTGGAAGAAATTCAAGCACTTCGTGCTAATACAGATACTATTGCGACAGAAGTTAAAAATGTGCAAAAAGAAATGGCGTGTTTGTCAATGAAAATTTCTGATAACTCAATTAAGATACAAGATAATAAAGTCAAAGTGGATGCTTTTACCCCACTTGTGGCGAAAATATCACCTATGTGCTCACATCAATAGGCAATCAAACCTTAGCATATTTAATTTGCCAGAAGAAGTTGAGGGAACTAATTGTCGCTTATACTTGGAGAACCTAATTCCTGTTCTAGTAAATATCAAATTTCCTTAAAAATTTTAAATTGATAAGGCTCACAGAATTCCTTCCCATCGCAACCCTCAACATACCAAGCCAAGACAAATGATATTTAAAGTTTTTCGTCATCATCATTTGGTTCTGAGCAGAAAAGCAGCAAGAGAAATTCCCTCTTTGATGGTCAATGGCAATAAAATCTTTATTCATCAAGATTTTGCTAAAGAAACTGTTGCAATACGCAACGAATTTACTGACCTTCGTCCTCAATTAAGAAGTCTTGGATACAAATACAGCCTTTTTGATCTATGGAAAGATAACTTTTCAAAATCCTTTTCAACGCCCTTAAGAACTGCGACATTTTCTAGATCAACAATTACAACATTCAATGGACACCCATGACTCTACTACTTGACTTTTTTCCAGAATGTTCCTTGCTGACAAATTTATAAATAATTCATCATATTTTGTGCTCCGGCCATGCTTGTAGAGCGTTTGTGCGTTTCACTGTTCATATTCATATATTTTGTTTGTCTCTTTTTCTATGTTTTACTTTCTTCTTTCACTTTTGCGTGCTCTGGAGCTACTCTCTTCTTAACCTTTGTGCTTTTTTCTTACTATCCTCTTCTTAACCATTTCTCTCTTTTTCTTCCATTATGGCTAATATTAAAGTAGTTTCATTAAATATTAAAGGTTTACGCCATCCAGTTAAACATACTAAAATTTTAGATTAGTTTGGTAGTTGCAAAGTTGATTTTAGTTTTTTACAGGAAACTCTTGTAGATGATAACATCTTAGATTATATGAAGAAAAAATGGGTTGACAATATTGTTTCTACTCCTGCTAATGGCAAGAAAAATGGTGTAACTATACTATTTGCAAAAAAATCACATTGCCAAATTTTGAGTAAAATTTCACATATGGATGGGAGATATTTAATTGTTAAAGTTAAAGTTCATGATTCTATCATATTTTTATTAAACGTTTATGGTCCTACTGCGTATGATCCGGTTTTTTGGGCTAATCTTTCAACTGAGGTGTTAAAAATTGGAAATCTACCTTTAATTGGTGCAGGTGATTTTAATGTCATATCCGATCCTTTATTAGATAGATTATCTCATACTAAATTCCATCCTCCTAAGGTTTATTTTGCTTTTAAATCATTTCTTCAAACCACTAAGTTAGTTGATATCCGATGTCTCCATTTCCCTACAGATTTTTTTTAAACTTTGTTTTTCAAACGCACACAATTCCCATTCTAGAATTGATTATATATTAGTCACAAGACAGTTTATTAATTCTATCAATACTGTTAGGATTGGTAATATTGATATTTCTGATCATGCTATGAATTCTTGTATATTAAATCTAAATTCAACCTTTACTAAACAATCTAGATGGAGAATGAATTCTGGTATAGCTCTCAATGAACATAATAAGCCAAAACTTTTATCCGCCATTCATGATTATTTTCAGCTTAATCCTGAAGGTTCTACTTTAATGGTTAATAAATGGGATGCTTTTAACGCGTATATTAGAGGGGTTACTATTTCTATTAAGGCTCACGAACATAGGACCTTTACTGCAAATATTAAACAGTTAGAAAAACAATTAGCTAAATATGAACGACTTTTTATTACGACTAATGATCCACAATACAGAAATAAGCTACAACAGCTCCGTTACGAATTTAATACAATTCTTAGCAAAAGAGCTGGCATTCAGATTTCTAAAGCTAAAACTAAATTCAGTTTTAAGGCAAACAGATCTGGAAGACTTTTAGCAAATTACCTACGTATTAAAAAAGATTAAACTCAAATCGATTCTATTTATGACCCCAATGGTAAAACTGCTTTATCTCATAAAGATTTTGTTAATGGATTTTTGGATTTTTACTGCAAATTATATAATAAACCTGATTTTCATGATGATTCTTTGGTAGACTCTTTTTTATCCTCATGTGGTTTACCTAAGATTTCTCAATCAGATAAAATTGGGCTTGACTTACCCATTACTAAGGATGACATGTTATCTGCTATAAAATCTCTCCCAAAAAATTAATCTCCGGTTCCTGATGGTATCCCAACGGAGTTTTAAAAAGAATTTAAGTCCCAAATTTTACCTTTATTATTTTAACTTTTTACAACATTTGGCTCATCGGGAATTACGTCTGGTTCTTTTACTGTGGCTTTTTGTATTGTACTTCCCAAACCAGACAAACACCCCACTCTTGTGTCTAATTATCGCCCTATTTCTTAAATTAATCAAGATTGTAAGTTATATGCTAACATTTTGGCTACACGATTATCCTCTGTATTAGATTCTATCATACATCCAGATCAATCTGGGTTTATGAAAAATAGATATTCTGCAAATAATACAATAACTATATTACATGTCATTGAACAGGGTCATACGTTAACTATTCCTTCAGGAATTATGGCTTTGGATGCTGAAAAAGCCTTTTGCAATTTTTATTTCATACTTTATCATCATTTAATTTTGGTGACACTTTTCTTTTTTTTTTTTTAAATCTGTTTTATTGACTTTATATGCACAAGCAAAAATAAAGAAAATCCACTACATAATAGACATTTTAAAATGCTTTGAAATAGGAATACCCCCATATTATTTGGCAATTTGCAGCGCCAGAAGCAAGAAAGCTTGTGGGATCTAAGAGTGGGAGAAGCAAAGGAGTGCAAACCATGTGAGAAAGATTGTGAGACATTCTCCTCCTTGACCACATATGGATCTTCTATGGGCTAATCCACCCACGACTGTCTACGGATTAAAAAAGGAAGAAAAAAAAAGATACCCAAACGGATCACCACACCCTCCAATGTACGGCCAGAGCAAGTAATAGAAAAATAAACTGAAAGCGACTCATGTCTATAAAACTGTCAAAAATGAAACTTACAGAAACTAAACAAAGCACCTAACAACTGCCAGGGATCCACCCGCTCCTATGTGAATGATAAGATATGCAACGAGTCTCCAGGTAGAGATGGGGGTGGGAGAAAGAAACAGGGGGGGAAGTGGAGGGATGGAGCCAAGCGGGGGTGGGAGGGGAGAGGGGGGGCATAACACCCCACCCTAAGCGGGAGTTGGGAGAAGTGGGAACCCCTAGGGAAAAGTGCCTAGAACAACCTAGACCATAGACTCTGGTGAGTCGGTCCCCTCAGAGCGGTCTAATACATGTCGGGCCACCCACGATATAAGGATATCTCCCCATGGTTCCGCATACGGTCGACGCCTTTTGGTAATCCTGTCTTCCACAATCAGGGCCCGCTCCTCTGCTCTAGCCCAACATGAGACATCCGCCTCCCATAAGGTCACCAGTGGGGGATGCGCAGATCTCCAACCAAGCGCTATCCGTCTTTTAGCTAAAAGGAAGGGCAGATCAACAAACCTATGTCCTAACTTACGTGCTGTAGGTCTCGGGAAAAGGCCCAACAGGCAAACCTCTGGAGCACACACCAACGTCCGGGACAGCACCCTATTAACAATCTACAAAATCCCAACCCAATAAGCAGAGAGCCGCGGGCAGGACCAAATCATGTGGTCAAAATCTGCATCTTCCAACAGACACCTAGCGCAAGACATATCCACTCTACTATAAACCACATTCAGCCTGTGCGGGGTAAGATATGTTTGATGGAATATATTAAAGTGAAGGACTTTAAAGGCTGTATTCCTCGAGACTTTCTTGTGGTCCCTCAGAATTTTGTGCCACTCCTTGTCTGACAGACTCCTATGCCGAGCCCCCTCCCATCACTCTCTAAGGCTAGATAAAGAACCCGGACTCAACTCCAATATAGCAAGGTAGAGCCAGCGCACCAGGTGCCCCGCTGAACCCAACGTCACCACCACATGAAGGGCCGGATAAGGCTCAGGTTCCACCGTGCCGTCTCCCCACAGTGCACGCATCGCCCCTCTTATTTTATGGTAGTTTAAGAAGTGCCCTGCAGGAGTTTGTGATTGTCTTAGAAGTCATCCAGAGGGAGAAGCTCCCCGCCTCTGTAACAGTCTCCAACTGTCAACACGCGGGCTTCCTCCCAACCCGCCAATTGGTGCTGTGAAAATGGAGGACCCATTCCAGGCGGAGGAAGACACACCAGCAGAAGATTAGGGGTGTATAACAATCTAGTTTTGGAACGTGACGTGCACAGATCCCAGCATCGCACTGCCACAGAAAGCAGCACGCCCATGTGGAGAAGTTTCCGGTGTCTCGAGAGAAGCCTGGGAAGGAGCACAGTCTGTACAGCACCAACAGGAAGGGGCCATGTGGCCAAGTCTCTGCCATCAAGCCATCTGGCTAGCCACTGCAATTGCCCTGCGAGATAATAGGGTTCAAAGTCCGGGGCCCCCAGACCACCATCCACCAACGGGAGTCTCAGCGTCTGCAAGGACACCCTATTGCGGCCACCATCCCACACCAGGTCTCTCAAGAGTCCATCTAATAGTTTAAACCAGGATTGCGGTATCAGCACTGGGAGGTTAACAAAGTAATATAGAAGGCGGGGCAGGACCACCATTTTAGATAGCGCTACCCATGCCATAATTGGCAACTTAAGAGTGCGCCAAAAGACCACATGTCCCCAAAGTGCCCGCAGGGCGCTCCCAAGATTCCCTTGAAATAAATCGGCCTATGCATGTTAGACCCGTATCCCTAAATATTTAAACGATATCGGCGCCCATCCTATAGTGGCCGGTAAGGACGGGTGTCTGTCCACAGAGGGGTGCAGCAGGAACACAGAGGTTTTCCTCTCATTGACGCGCAGGTCTGAATAAAGCAAATTCCTCCAGGATGGTCAGTATGGGGTGGACCCCCTGTGCACCATCACGAAGATAAATGAAGAATTAATCTGCATACAGCAAAATAATTTGACGGGCCCCGCCCAAGGATATCCCCAAAGCCACTTCCTCCCTCTGGATCCGTGCCGCCAGGGGCTCCATCGCCAAGGCGAAGAGCAATGGTGACAGGGGGCATCCCTGCCTGGTCCCCCTATAAATAGGGTAGGATGTCGAAACAGTCGCCCCTGTGCGCACTCTGGCAGAAGGCGCCCCAAACAGGAGACGGATCCACTGCAACCATTCCTCTCCCAACTGCATCCTACCCATAACTGCCCAAAAAAGCCCCAACGCACGGTGTCAAGTGCTTTTTCGAAGTCAATTGCCACCATTAGTGACACTTTTATCCGCATGATTTAAGCTTTATATTTTGCTCCTACTGCTCGTTTATTTATTAATGGCCAAGTTTCAAATCAATTCTCACTTTTTAGATGTACAAGACAAGGGTGTCCCCTTTCCCCACTATTGTTTTTAACTGGTATTTAACCCTTGTTAAGGAATCAATATTAAGAATGTTATTATTAAAACCTAGGTGTATGCCGATGATGTACTTTTATTTATGAGTGATCCATTATCCTCATTTACTTCTTTAGTAGAGATTATAGCAAAATATTCTATGGTTTCTGGGTACAAATTAAACACTAACAAAACACATTTTTTTCCTTTAAATATTTATTGTACTCCTGATATGATTTCCATGAATGAAATTATTTGGCAAAAGAATAAATTAAAATATCTTGGTATTTTTTTCTCTTCTTCTATAAAATCAACAATGACTTTAAACAGTAATTTTTCCTTAGATTATATTAAAGACAAAACATCTAAATGGTCATCAAGGCATCTTTCATGGTGGTGTAGAATGGAATCTATTAAAATGAATATTGATCCTAAAATCTTTTACACCCTTGCCATGATTCCTACTCAATTTCTATTAATATTTTATAAGGATGTTGATAAACTTCTTTCCAAATTTCTTTGGAATAACAAAGCACCGTATTAGTTATAAAAAGTTAAAAATGTCTAAATGTAATGCTGGATTCAGTATCCCAGATTTTTTTCTTTATCATAAAGCCTTTATTTTAAAACTAAGTGCCATGTGGTTTAATCATTCCTTTTTACAAAATCCACCTACTTGGCTCCACATTGAAAAATCCATTGGGAAACCGTTCCGACTACCCACTCTGTTAACTATGTCTAACAAATCATAATTGTTTCATAAATCTGTTATTCTTAAATCCACTAAAATGATTTTCAACGATTTAGATTCAATTTTTCAATCTCCCATGTATAGTACTGATGAATTATCATTAAGGTATAGCAATGTTATTAAATTGAATAGAAATATTAGTTTTTGGTTGTCATGGATTAAAGCTGGTATTTTTTATCTTAAAGATGTTTATTTCAATAATAGTTTTATACCGTTTGAGGATCTACAAACAAGGTTTGGTTTATAAAATACGACTATTTAAGTAATTCGATTTTAGATTCTTTTTCGCAAGCTATTCCATCTAATGTTCAAGCTGACTTATCTATTTATATCCAAACTATATCAACGACTGCTCATGGTGTTTCTATTTTATATAAATAATTGTCCAATACTCTAGGAAGTAACATAAACATGATTGCAACGTTCTGTAATAATGAACTATCGCTTTCATTGTCTATTGATACATGGGAGACTATATGGCTTAGTAATATATCTGGATGGTTACCTGTCTCACTTTACCAGACCAATTCTTATATTTTATTTAATTGCTTATGGACTCGAATACGTTTATTTCAAGCTAAACTTCTTCAAACCGAAACATGTTGGCATTGTAAACTACACCTGGTTCATTACAACATATGCTTTATGATTGTCCTTTACTTTCCAAATTCTGGACAGAAGTTTGGGAAATTATTAAAAAGATACTAAATATACATTAAGACATATCATATAAAATGTTAATATGCAAATCTGTTATTTTATTGCAGGATTTAAGTGATCTTGAATGTAAACGTTTTAATTTCTTAATTTCAGCTGTGTTAAAATCCATTACCTTCTGTTGGAAAGATGTTTCAAAGTTATCAGTTCATGCTTGGTGGTCATGGGTTATTTTTACAAGAAGAGGTGCCCAGTTATCTTTGTCTGGGGATAGTCATAATTCTAATTCTTATCAGTCATTCTGGATTCCTGTTGATATTTATTTATCATCTTAATGGCATATTTATTGCTTGTTTCTTTTTTTATTGTTCTTATATTATATTCATTGATATAACATAGTAGCTCTATTTATAACTCAAACAATAGTTTGCTATTAAATGTTACCCTCCCTCTCCTTCCCCTTTTTAGTTTTCTATGAATATGAATAATTTCATATCTATTGAAATGAATATGAAAATATTGTGATGTACGTATTGTAATAGATTTTACAGCTTATTAATATTTTTTGTATGTCTATGTTTATTGTTCATTAAGAAATCTCAATAAAATATTTTGAACTTAAAAAAAATGCCCACCAACTCTGACTGGGGGCACTGCACTGAAGAAGATGGGTGAGCAAAGTCCTGAATGGGACCAGTGCAGGCTACTAGTGAAGCATTTTGACTTTCTTCCTAGGGAGGACAAAGGTACAGCTCAAGCTTTTTTATGCTTGCATCTCCACTTTGTACCCCAACACAGTGCACACACCATACTGCTCTTACAGGTGAAACCTACTCTTTACTCCGGCGAGATAAGAGGCTCATTGTTTGCGTTACTCTTTGGAATTATCACGTGTTATTACTAGAGTCAAAGCAGGTATAATCCATCTGAGGTCAAAGGTCATTGCAGATTCAGCAAGAGGTTCTTTAAGCAAGATTTCGTAGTCCGCCATGAAGCTCCGTTTTCATTCTACAGCTGGGTGCAATAGCTCTGTGAGCTCAGCAGATCGCGAAACACTTCTTTCCAACTCAGTGAAACTTGTGGCAGTATTGGCTCCTGATAATGATTGTTAAGATCTAATTCAGGGGTTCTTTTCTGAATATATAGATCTTTGATTGGATTTAAAATAAATAATACCCCCAAATGCAGCAGGGATAGGGTTTAGAGGTAGGCAGCTGATGATCCAGGCCTTGGTTAATGGGCTTCCTAGATGCAGATTTTCTCCTCATTAAACTCTGCTGTGCTGCGTGGACAAGGCAAGGTAGCGCAACATGCAACTCAAGACCAGGGAGCTTATGATGTTGGTTTGACAAGAGGGCTGATGTGATCGTGAGACTGCAGAACACTGAAGAATGTGCTTGTTCACTCGACTCTCTCGAAAACTGGGACATATATTTATGAGAACAAAACAGGACCCCAGGACAATCCTTTAAAAACCAGGATTGTCCAGGCAAATTTGAGAATTCTTGTCACTCTAGGTTTATGCCGTGCAGTTTATTCATGTGTGTTTGTTATACATATAGTTATTTATTCAGAAACAGAGCACATGGTCATTGTTTTGGCCCACTAAGGGAGCAGTGAAGCTCAATACCATGATGGTTAAAAGGTGGCATCTTTACAGCGTTTAAGTACGCAAAACTTCACCTTTTCACTTTAATAATATATGGCTGAATCTGTGTTCGTTACTTGGCAGCCAGTGGGGTGGGTTAATACAACAGGAATCTTTCAAGCAAGAAATGAGAGGCAGCAAATACTGTGGTTTTTGAAGTTTACAGGGTGTTTTTAAGGTGGGAGACTCCCCATATACTCAATTGCAGTAGTCTATACATGTGATGGACAAAGCAATTAAATGGAAAAGCAACAAGTGGTCTTGAGTTTAAGAGGGACTAACCCACAAAGGTAGAGGAGGTGGAAACACAATGTCGAGGGAACTGTGACAATTCTGAGGCGATCTGAAGGGGTGGGAGGAGAACACAGCAAAGCTATCACGTGGTGAAAGAAGTCTCTGGTGTTTAAAACCAGACCCTGGTTCTCTTTCCTGGGAACAAAGCTATTTTACAGCAGCTTTCCTTTACCAAAACAACAATTAAATCTGTATTACTTTAAGAGTATTATGTCCGCTTACAATTTGTACTTCAACAGCTGTGCCTATTTGTTTCAAACGTTTTTAACGTGGTTATTTACAACTGTAAACTGTAGCCATGTATTGTAAACATGAGGTAGCACTATAACCGAACACAATTGTACTTTGTTTAGAGAATTCAGAAGGCCTACACCGGCTTTATCAGCATTCAAGCCCCAGACTTGCAGGACCCCTACAATGGCTGGGTCACTACTGACATAGATAGTTTTCACCTTTTAGAGAACTTTTCAGTTGCTCTTTTCTGGCTCTACTGACGGGCAAGCCATTACAGCCACTGCCTCCAATTCAGACAATGCTGGCAGAAAGTCACTAGCGACCTTCTGCTACTGGGTGTAGATGTCACCCATGTGATGTTAACAGTCTATGCATGCACTACATCAAAGTCAGACCTGCAAGCTTTGACAATGCTTCTTGCTATGTAGGATGGAGATATCATTACAAAACGCTCCCCTTGAGACACTTATTTTTCATAGGTACATGCCCCGCACGCAGACATGTCAACTTATTTTGGGCAAGATCACCCACAGGTATAGTAGGAAGAATCTGGTCAATTAATTCAACATGTGGAAACAATGATCATAGACATCTGAGCTACATGTAACCTGTTAAGCTTTCATATCACATCCTCGCTAGTCCCATAGGAACGAAGGCTGAGGCAAAAATTCGGCCCAGCCAAAATATGGCCAAGCCTGAGTTTTCCATCTTGGGGGGGGGCGTACTGCGTGATGCCAATCACCGTGGGCCAATGCAACTTTTAAACATGCAATCATGAGCCCGATGCAGCACTCGGTACAATACTTACTGTTTCCGTCTCCACCCCGCACACCTTTTGGCCCTTCATTCTCCCTTTTCGATGAATTCTCAGAGCCGAGCACCGAGACAGCATTGCAGTGACCACGGCTGGTCTAGAAAGCCCCTAGACCCTGGGGGTGGGAGGAAGGGCACATAGACACAGAGTCATGTCTCTGAAGAGTCCTCGGGGAGAGTTCCCGGGGTCTAAGGGGGTCACTAGGGGTGAAACAAAGATTTTTCCCCATCCACACAAACCCGGCTGTCCATTTCCCGCTACTCTGCGCATGCTCGGAAGCACAGACACTTCCATCATTGATTTCTGAGCTGGTCAAAGGGTGCTTCTCTGCAAAAGAGTTAATCCATGGGTATAGAAAGAGGACTGGGCATGCGAAGCAGACGACGAAGAACCCTCTTTCCTATAAAACAAGCAATGGAAAATATGTGAAGCTCTGCACAAGCTGGGCTGTTGCGTGAATATCACCTTTGCTAGCATTTTGTACATGAGGTCCAGATGTGTTGGGATTCCCATGTGGAAAAGCCAAGCAAGGTATGCATTTGCGTTCAAAATGCTCCTTAGATGCTGATACAGGAAAGATTCAATGCCCTCATCAGAAAAAGCTAAACAAGCGTGTTCCCCACGCTAAAAGGAGACAGCAGGGGGAGGGGCGAGAGGAGGGGGCGAGTGCTGGATAAACAAGCACTCGCCATGACCTATAGTTTTCTCTTTTTCTGCTGTCCCACTTGGATGGCCTGGCCTGCTTTCCTTCTTAAGTAAAAGGTTTGTTATCTTTATGGGGCCATGTGTTTGGCCCCATAAAGATAAGAAACCTTTTACAGCAGAAGGAAGGCAGACAAGCCTGTCCAAGTGGGACAGCTCAAAAAGAGAACAATATACGTCAGGAAGAGCTCTTTCCCAATGGCTGGCCACCGTTTAGCTTAAACGGTGACATCGGCCAATGTGAAAGAGGGGCGGGGCTTAAAGCCTGATACTGAAGCTGACCAAAAAACATAAAATCTCGCCAGCGAGACTGCGCATGTGCGTAGCCCACGCAGGCAAGACCTAATAAAGACTTATGACCCAGCCTGTGCTGCACTCTGACCCCATATGTTTGAAAGTGCTTTCATGCGCGATAATGAAGAAAAAAGTTATGTGCGATAATGAAGTAAAATATTTTGGTGAAATTAAATATTTGTTCAAGAGCAGACTCTGCTGTATTCCAAACACACATAATGAAGTAAAAAATGTAAGAACCCCCTCCTCGTAGTGTAGAAACTGGCAAACGTGACCTCACCTCCATGAAGAAAAAACTCCCTTTGAGACCTTGCCCTACTGCAAGAATTATTTGAACAGACATAAAGAGCATTTCAAACGGAGATGGATTTAGCGAGCGAACTCCTCAAGCCTTTTAACAGAAACAACAGACAGGACACAACCCAAAATGTTATGGTGTCACTCTGCTTGTTTAAGGATTGATCTAACATTTGGATTTTCTGGTCATTATGCACCCTTTCCCGAAAGTAAACAATATTGCACATCTAAAGAAAATGTGAAAGTAGCTGTTGGACTACACATCTCTCCTATCTCCTCCCCCATCAGTCATGACATAAAACAACAAGCATCCCTCAGACATTAGCATGCACACGTAGCACAGCAGGGGCATGGAAACATGACTACTTTGAATTCTGTCTTTTCCCTGCAGAGCCCTGGTTTACAATAAATAAAAACTGCAAGCAGGGAAGTGTGCGGGGCAGAACTCCAACAAGGTGAGGCATAGAGGAGGAGTAGGAGGTGGCAGGCATAATTAGACTATCACCGGCAACTATTCAAGTTTGTCAAAACTAAAGCCATCTTGGAAAGACAACAAAAGCAGAAAAAGGTCTGGAGAAACAAAGAGAAGAATGCTCTTGAGAATCAAACATATAATTGACATAGACTTTGAATGTACAGGGTATTTTATTGGTAAATAGGGAGCATTTGTTTTAGAGAAAAGTATCTTGATTTTAGTTTTTTTTAACAGTTTTTTTTCACGTCAGAATAAAAAAAAACTTGATATATCTGCAGCTATATCATAATTTATTTTACTGTGTTCACCCCCTGGCTTGAGCTTCATTGTATGAGAAATGCTAATAAGGAAATGGCCGCCCATGGCTATGCTGGTATGACAGAACCTCTTTATGTCATCACGTAAGACAAGGGTTGAGCCGGAGGGGCATTTAAGAAGAAGAGTAAACAGGCACCCTCGAAAAAAAGCATCTGAAATTTCTCTGTAAAATCAAGCTCTGCGCAGATTGGAATTTCTAAAGATAGGTTTATTCAGAGGAAGAAAAAGGTTCCCATCCACAGGAACCGTGCAGACAGGAAGGAGGCTCAGCTTCAACTGACAGCCTCTTACATAACACATTCTAAAGCACCTGGCAACAGGAGCAGAGACCTAGAATGCCACATTCTCATTGGTCTTTGAATGCAGAGCAAATGTGAGAAGATAAGAACAAGATTTACAGTCCTATTTACAAATGAGCTTGGAGCAAAACACGAGTGCTCAAGTGAACCTAGACAAAGAAAAAAGAAGTTCCTACAACAGATGCTAAAATGAGACCAGTGGATTGATATAGTAATTGGTCCATGCTCTCAAGAGAGCTAAACACAGGAAGAGGCATGATGCATGCATGCCATGGACAAATGGGGAGAAAGAATATGAAAGCGATGATGGAGCCAGCCAATGGGAAGCCTACGGACGGGCTGAAGCCCACAAGGTATATAGAATATGTCTCGAAGAGAAAGTGCAAGCGCTGTTTTGCGAAGACCTAAAAATAGCACAGTCATTAAGATGCCTCTGTAACTATCCAGCTAGCTTTGGAGAGGATAAGAACGAAAAAAGTCCAAGGACGGACATAAAAGCTGAGCAGGGCACTGTTTAAGGGTCTCTGCTATTTTTCCTTGTGAACAGTTGAAAATATACAATGGATTTGCTATGTTAACACCCACGGGACAAAGGCAATGAATTCTGTTGACATGCAAAACTTTCACAAGCTTCTGAAAAATAACGATTGAAATCAAGATTTACATTTATCAGAACAGTAGTGCATATTTTTCAGTCACACCTTTATAACCTTTTCTGTCCATTTAAAAACAAATAGAGCCTGATACAATTGTTCACTTTAGTAGCTTCCTTCAGATAGTGATGGCTCTTCAAGAAGATGGTATGCATTCCTGGTACTGCAACCTGATGGCAGGGACTGGCTCATGAGGCGGCAAGAGATATGCAGGCATAGGGGTTGCTTCTCCATTAGGTCTTTGGGGCTGTGTTCCTCAGACAATCCTACACATTTACCTCAAAAAATAATAAATAGATCGATTTATTTCAATCATATCTCTAAACAATTTGATGTATTTAAGTCTGGACAGTCTGTCCAAGCTGATGGCCTGCCTTGCTCTGAAGAAGGGATGGAAGTAAGCCAGTAAATCACATTTTTTGCAAAGGGATGCATGGCGCAGGGCTTATCTTTTTAAAACCCTTCCTTGCCATTGTAGTCTATGGTGGTATCGACTGTAGGCTAATGATGCTCTGAGTGTCACGGCTTTGGGCTTTGGAATCTGCATCCATGCCTCAATGCAGACATCCGGCATTCACAGGCATTAATCCCACCCTTTCTCATTCGTCACACGATAGGACTGGATGCAATCACGTGTGATTTGGTTCCATGTCCTTGGTAATGGTATCTTTTGCAATGCTAATCTTGTGTTACGTATATTGTGCTGAGACCCCTGGACACTTTTACACCCCACCCTCCACCACTGTGACACTCCAGGCCCTGGCAGCAGGTTGCTAGCTCCTTCAAAAAGTGGAGCTGATGTGTTTGTTCCCCAGAGAAATTGATCTAAAAGACAAGCATGGCTTTGTTCCAAATTTCTGAGTCAAGCGCAAAGGGAGAAACATGTGCTTACAGTAAAGACAGTTCAGTGCTGTATGGTGATGGTGTTAGAACTGGCCCTATCTTTAAGCCCTTAACATTAATGCCAAAAACATAGCTTAATTTACAAACAAGTTAGATGTTTACAAGGGACTTTGATTGAGAGCTCTGACACTGAGGATGAAGGCAAAGAACAATGGTCATTTATTCCAGTTGCAATTGAAATTCTGTGATAATGTGAGTGAAGGGAGTACACAGATGCCAAAACATTTACGAGGCAAATGTCAAAGAAAATAAAGTGCTTAAAGGTGAGTGAGTGCAGTGGATGTTTGGGGATGGTGAAGTGAGGGAGATGCAAGGAAGTGCATTCATGGGAGAGTGAATAGAGGGTGCTGAAAAGGAAAGAGCTGAGGTTGAAGCTGTACAGGATGGACCAGATGTTCAGAGAAAAAAGGGCACAGGTAGCTACCATAAAGCGCACATAACTGAAGACCAATACTCCTACCATAGTCCTCAATATTATTTAATTCATAGTCTCATAAATTCAGAATGTAAACATTTTTAATGTTAATTATTTGTAACACATTATTGTTGTTACTAATTTATCTTATACAGCATACAACTATTGACAAGGTCAATAGCACTGGCAGGTTTCAGGTGTATTCTGTTGTTGTGTTATATATCTGGATACAATAACATCTCAGAGAGGAACCAAAATACTGGTTGGGTCGTTCCCTTTTACAGAGCCCCCACTTTTTTCATCCCACTTAAAGAACTGTCTGCATATTTTTCTTTATGACCCATTGCAGCCTGCAGCTGTGGGTACTTCCTGAAGCCTAGTTAGAGCATTTTCTTCCAAAGTTGATACCACATGCAGTGCAAAACACTGGACAAGCACACACTTTAAAGGACCCGAAGTTGTTGCGATGTACAATTTGCACATCACAGTATCTGCGGTACATCGACATGCAATAAGATATGGGGCAGTGTTTATGTGTTTAATATTTCAGGATTATACATTAACACTGCTTTATAAACCTTGCTTTCTCACTAAATAATTTGCTTTAAAATGCAACATTTGCCAATACTTTTTCTATTTTTTCTAGGGAGGACCCCTCACTCCTGGACTCCACATTTTTCCATTAGGCTTGATCACTTCATTCGCTAGATAAAAATAATAACCAACTTTTATGCTCACCACTTACAAATGTCACCAGCTGCCACTGAGCAGAGACTCACTTGGAAATGGACATTGGTGAGTGATTCAGTTTCTAGAGGATTACACGTTCTGGTGCCTGCTCCGGCAATGCACAGACTAAAGAAAAGAATGATGGAGAAATGTGAACGTGCATTTTCCCTTGTTTAAAGCGAAAGTGGAACAAGCAAAAGTGTTTCTTGCCAGGAAAGGAGAAGGTTGTTTGACTCTACAGGTTCATGGTGCTGCACATGTGCAGTAAATCTCATTATGTGCGCAAAAACAAACTGAAAAAACATGCAATATGTATATATTTTCTTTTTTCAGTCCAAAAAAAGAGCAAACATAAGAATAAGGGAGCTGCCAACGAACTCGGGCTTACCAGCCTTGGTACTGGAGTGCACTCCTTTTAAGGCACCTGCACTCATGTGGACAGTGCAAGACAGCTTTTAGATTAAGTGAGCTGACCCACTGTCCCATTCTGTATGCCTTTGAAATAAAGAATAAAAGAGAGCATGAAAGTTTATTTTTTCATGACCAAATCTCAAGGTGTTGTCTGATGAGGGGTTATGAGGCTGAGCGTTACACCTTTCCAAGATTTTATTTTATGCGCTGCCCCTTGACGATTTTGAGCAGGAGTTTCCTTCTATTGTGAAAATCTCTCATATTAGGACCTCGTTAACTCAGAAGTGGCTTCAAAAGTGGGCCTTGTGGATAAGAAAATGGAATTAGCAATAAAAAAATCCTATCCATCATCCAAATTTTCAGTTATAGTAAATATTTATGCCAAACTTACAATTCAGTATCTTTCTGTCTTTAGTTAATGAAGTGCAGCAGCTGTTGACTGATCTCCCATCCTTTCCAAAATGGCTCACGTTCTCCTGGATGGTTACTTTGCTAGATTATGTGCATCAGTAGCCTTTGCAGATTTGTCTGTGTTAGACCAATCATCGTTAGTGTAGTCTTCCCCCAAAGTTTTTGCCTGCTTACCTCCACTTTTTGCTGTATCTTTTTGTTGAGCTTTGGCCTCTGAGCACTTTACCAATTCTAACCAACGCTAAAGTGCATGTGCTTCTCCCCTAAACATGGTGACATTGGTGTATTCATGAATGGCATATTTAGTTTACTTATAAGTCCCTTGGAAAGTAGTATGCGATGTACCCAGGGCCAGTAATCGAAATGCTACTAGTGTGCCTACAGAACTGGTTGTGCCACCGACACAAGTTTTCACACCTGTCTCGGGCCTGTAATTGCAAGGCCTATGTGTGCAGCTTACTGCCAGTTTGACTTGGCTTTTAAAACCAATCGCCATGTCTTAAAATCCCCTTTTATTACACATACGTCACCCCTGAGGTAGGCTTAGGTAGCCCTGAGCTTAGGGTGCTGTGTAGGTAAAAGATAGAACATGTACTTTTAAGTTTTACATGTCCTGGTAGTGATAAAAAGATACATTCTTTTTTCAAAACTTTGAGACTTACTCCTCTCATAGACAAGCATTGGGAATTGCTTAAAACAGTTTAAAGCTATAACTCCTGATTAGAAAGGAGTAGCTACATCATGTTTCGTATCTTTCGGACAGTGATGATAAATCCTCTTTACTGGTAAAGTTGGATTTAACCCCTTCCATACTCATGACGAGCTCAGCTCGTCATGCAGTACACTGCTTGTGTGCTCATGACAAGCTGAGCTCGTCATGAACAATGGGATTCAAAGAAGTTCAGCACCAGGGATGAATTGCCTTAGCATTGATAGTGTTAACAATAGTTTTAGGAAGTGGACATTTCTCTGCTCTTGCTGCGCTGCTCTTACTGTGTGTGCTGTGTGCCTTGCATCCTGTCTCCAATACACGTCTGGGGTAGATGACAGCCAGACATTGTGCATCCCCTCTAGATAGGCCAAAAAAACAGGATGGGCGGGTGAAAGAGAGAACTCATCTGCATTCATCTACATTCTGATATTTCTTCCTGGGCAGGAAGAGGGATTCGAAACTGATACTTACACTTGAATAGACAGTGTCCTGTGTCCCACACAAAAGGCTAAATACCCCCTACTGATTGTCTGGAGCCAGGGCTGGGATGAAGGGGGGGACATGTGCACTTAAAGGGCTTGCTTTGAAGTCACCCCTACTTCAAAGGCACAACTGGGTAAAAGTACTGGGGCTCTGACCCTACCAAGACAGAACACTACTGGACCTTTGAAGAACTTTGCCAGACGTAAAGACTGCTGTTTTACAAGGATTGCCACTATGCTTGACTAACTGTTCTGAAAGAAGTTCTGCTCTGCTTTACTGAGCTGCCCTACTGCCTCCTGACCTCTGCCCTGCTGAGGTATAAGGACTTTTACCAATCTCACTTGAACCCAGAGTGACTCCAAGGGCTTGATGGCCTGCCCCAGGTCTGAACTCTCAGGGCCATAAAAGACTTCCTTCAACTGTGCTGCTGCAGAGCTCTGCCATCCATGAGTCCTTCCATGCCTGAGATGCCCACTCCAGCCCTGGGCCTCAGAAGTGAGTTCTGCAGCTGTTTTTGCTTCAAAAACCAATGCATTGCAGCCTTTGCGTTGATCGGAACCGATGCAGCTCCTTCGACGTTGATGCAGTGTCTCTACGACAACATCGCCATGTGGCCCGATGTTGACGTGAAGCCCTACTCTGAGGCTCACCAATGATGCATTGCCTTCTTTGTGAAAACATTTAACAACAAGGTGGAACCTGATGGCACGGCTCTACAATTATGCAGGGCTGCCATCAAAAAAGGGTTCATCGATGAAGCTTTTATTGATGGCACAGATCGAGGTGACGTAATGGACAATGACTAAGTGCTTCCTCGCCTCGAGTCTTCGAGTTTCTCACTTTTAATTCGATGACAAGCTCTCTGGAGTGGAAGATTTGAAGGTTAAAGCTGCAAGCACTCCTGTTCCTGGAATTGATAAATGATGCGATTCAATCCTAAACCTCAGATAGATGGTGTCAGGTGACTTTTGTGCAGTAATAAACTTGAAGAAATTGAACTCTTACATTCGACTCTGATCTTTCACAATGGTTTCTTTACGGAACATTCTTCCTTTAATAAAGCCAGCAGATTTCCTGGTGTCAGTTATCTACACGTGTCAATACACCAGGGCTCCCAAATGTTTCTTAAATTTTATGTCCTTAGTCATCACAGTGGTTCCAAGTAAAGCCTTTTGAACTGTAATCCACCCCAAGTTTTGTACAAAGAATTTAACCCCTTTGTTGGGTATGATTAATTCTTTGGGAATTCAAGTCTTTCTTTATCTAAATGGTTGACTAAATATTTCTTTTTTTTTTTGAGGGATGCAAAGATGTTCTACACAATTCTGCAGAATCATGGTTTCCTGCTAAACCTAAAACCTTCCATTTGGTCCCTAAAAGGAAAATACAGTTTATTGGAGTGATGCTTGACACAGACTTGGGCAGAAGCAAGAAAACAAAATGTTGTTTCTTTCCTCTCCTTGCCAGTCTAGGAAGAGGGAGTAACAGCCTGGAAATGGCCAAGAGTACAAGGTTAGATTACATCAATTTGGAAAATCTTCAATGGAGTCACCATCAGCTGCAATGCATGGTGCAGCTACTGGAGTCCAGTTCCCAAGACCATGGGCTCGGATTCCAGTGACACCTTAAGTAGCTCAAGACTTGCAGTTTTGGCAAACCCCAAGCAATCTAAACCAATATTAAACTCTGATTCCTCTTTTACCCCAAGTACCTATGACAGGTGCCAGTGGGTCATAGTGGGGAGCACTTTTGGGGGGTCTTTTCAATCCAAGATCTTGGTATTACAAAGAAAGGAAAGAATCTTACAATTGGAAAGAACTTGCTGCTGTCCAGAAATCCCATCTGCTCTCATTCAGCATGAAGTGGTCAGACTTAAGCTCAATAATCAGATGGTATTATCCTACATTAACCACTGGGGTGGACGGAGGTTCTGACTTTATGCTTTTTAGTTCAAGAGATTTGTCAGTGGGTGGAGTTCAATCTTCTCAATCTAACTGCAGTCTAACTCCTGAGGAGAGAAAATGGGCCTGAAGGCAACCTGAGTCGGACTATGCAAAAATGTTGTTGATTGTTTTTTTGGGACAAGATGCCTATCGTGTCCTTTTCTTCTGTGACTTTCAGTCCAACCTCATTGGATCTTCGCAAATAGCCCATCTGCACTCAGAATTCCGTGCCAATTAGATTCCTGCCTCATTTTGACTTTATCTTTGGGGTTCAGAACAAGATGGGGTGAAACTTATGAATCAGTGTTGTTCAGCAGTTGTCGCGGCCAGCATCCAACAACCAAGTAACTCCATCCACCATGCAACTCTAAAGTATATATCTGGCTCTGGTAGAACTTCAAGTCTTGGTGTACATAAAAGCTACCTCTGGTGTTTTTTCAGAAATCAGGGTCCAAAAGTTTTTTCTCAGATGTCTAGTGAACAATTCTACATTGCCCTTTTGGGACCTTTAATTAGTTCTCCAGAATCTGCAGGATACTTCATTTGAGCCTCTGCTCTTCCTTGATCTAAATTTTCTTCGAGTCATAGTCTTATTTTTAGTGGCCATCTGCCTAGATATTGGATATTTGGGAGCCTGTTTCTATTCTGAGCCTTAGTTGTGGTTCTTTTGTAAGAAGGTTCTTCTTAGGGCCTGTCCATCTCTTTTATGAAACATACCATTGTCCTCAAGTTTTATGTATTGACCATTTTTCGTATCTTTATTTTCAAAAGAAGTAGGCCTTAATACCGTAGATGTGCACAGAACCTTTTCATCTACCTAGCTTGCACAGCACTGTTTATATAGGTGGATTCTGTGTGCCTTTTTGTTTCTCATGCAAGGGTCAGGGAAATCGTGCGAAAGTGAATTGGCGATCCGCATAATCCACGAATTTGTGCGAATTTGTGGATTTTTTTGCGTGTTTGCGGGGTTTTTGGGTATTCGCGGACCGCTTGCTGCGCACTGACTGCGAGGTTGCCCATGCGGTCATACCTGGACGCGGCCATCTTGTGTGCGTTGCATATTTCCGTTTCCGGGGGCTATTGGCAATCTTGCGTTGTGTGCGGCGCGCTATTACGAGTTTGTGCGTGTTTTTGTCTGCTCACGGGGGAATTATCGCGCTAACTTACCCACGCGGTCCTCAATGGGCGCGGCCATCTTGTTTTTCATTCATTGCTATGGTCCTGTGCATGCTTTCTGAATCCTGCTTGAATCTTGGCCATCCTTTCTTTCTTTGAACTTTTTTTGCTCATTATCTATCTCTCTATTTGTCTAGATCTATATTTTGTGTTTTTTTCAACTTTTTGTTACTTTATAACTACTTTTTTGGTTTAGCTCTCTCTTTCATTTCATTTTTTTTCTTCCCCCTATTCTTTTCTTCTTTCGACCAGGACCATGGCAAAGGGAGCCGGCAAATCAAAGGTGAAGAGTCCCGCACCCCGTAGCCGGCTCCCATGCGGGCGATTGAGGGGAGTCGATGTAGTGGCCAGGGAGGTTTTTACCGAGGTGGAGGTCGCCACCCTGATATTTTTTGTTCAGCGCCACCTCCCTAAGACCTTGGCAGCAGGGGGCAGGCCCGGTAAAGGATATGGCCTCCGGGAGCGTCAGTAGCGGTGGGATAAGGTGTGCCGGGCCATGCGGAAGGAGTCGGGGGTCCGGCGCACTTACGACCAAGCGACGCACCGGTGGGCCGACGTCCTCGACCGGGAGCAGGACCTGCTCCACCTGCTAGGTGTGGAGATCCCTGGCCTTGGTGAGTAGCTATTTAATAACTACTTTGTATTCTTCTGCTCTGTGTTATATTGCTAATATATGTTTTTCCCGAAGAGCAAGAATGCTGCCTATTCGATTACATTGCAGGTAAAATAGTGTTTAAATAGCTTGTGTGATTGCAGGTGCTCGCCTCCTCAGTGGCGTTGCTACTATGCTTACTTGTTTGCAACTTTGTGCTCATTTGGCCTGAGAATATGTATGGGTGTAGTACTTTACAGAACTGTGTAATGCTAGAGACTAGTGACTCAAGTCTAGTCCTTCCTTTGTACTCCTGCTGCCACTAAGAAGAAGACATAGTGATGAATTGATAGGTTGAGTATATTATGACTTGTTATTAGTAGTAGTAGGACATTTTTTAGTGCTCTGCAATCATGATGACGGACTGTGTCTGTCACGTCGCGTGCTGCTGAGTGCTGGCAGTCGTAGTAGAACCTTTTTTGTTGTTGGTTTAGTTGGTGATTTACATAACTTTCCAAGTAGACGGTCTGCGAATCCAGCAATATTGTACTAGTAGTATCCTCCTAGTTGACCAGATTAGATAGGTTAAAACATGTAGTGCAATTGTTGCTAATTTGTTTCCCCGAGATAATTTTAGATTGTGGTCAAAGAAATCAAATATTTCAAAAAAACAATCATCCATGTTGTGTTTCTTTTTTTCATGATCATCAGCACCTCCCAGGGGCAAGGCGACTAGCAGCACCATTGAGACTCCGGTGGAAGAAGGTGGACAGTCACAGCAGTCCCTTGCAGGCTCTTCTGCTGGCCTCAGTAAGTTGTTCTATTGTTATATTAATACTTATACTTCCCTAACTTTTACAGCTCCTATTTATTACAAACTGTTTCCTAATTCTATTTTTTTGCAAAATAGTCTTTGATCTTCTTCTAATCTAGACTACTTTCTGCATTCTTATCCTGCCTCTACCATCACTCTCTGTGCTACTACTATTTACGATTATGAGTCGGTCTGTGTAGGTAGGTAAGCTTGCCCAGTCGGCAAACGGTGTTAAACAAAACTCTGATCCAGAACAGAAGTTGAACCCCCAATCCCCTGACCGACTATCTAGTGTGTCTGACCAATGATTTTACGACCCAGAAGAACAGAAGAAGACTACCGCCGAGTCCCGGCCCATCTGAGTCACTGAAATATGACTGCCAAGTGCAGTAGTTCAAACCCTTCCGCTCACTCACTTGTGAACAAAAACCACACAGTGTTAGTTAGTTTTAAAGTTTTATTTTCAATTAAGAAATGAAAAAATATTTCTTTATTTTTAATAGCGTAGTATTTGAAGTGAGCACTGCTGATAGATGACGTTAAAGTTTAAACAACATTCCCATGAATCAAATTACTTTAACGTAATAGTTAACAGATACATGAAATTATTAGAAAAACTGTGCCGGAGCCACCACCTTCTTTAAAGTACTTAAAATACTGCTGGTGATGACTTACTAGTAGTTGGTGAATCGTCCTGTTGGCAGAAGAGCAATGTAATCTTCTTTCTGTAATTAGAAAAATGGTGCACGTTAAGCAAGCATTCATCAGTTGTCCTAAGAAGTGTAGTATTTAATGGAATAAGCATATAAAAAGTTAACACCCTCCCCAAAACCGTTCCTTTTTTTCAATCCCAGTAATAAAAAATGTGTTATGTAACATTTCCTTCCATTACATGACGAAATAGGGGGTTGTGTATGGCATCTGAAAATATGACATGTTTTTTCTAGACGTCACAACATCTGATGCGGCACAGATGACCACCAGTGCCGGGGCCAGCACTGCGGAGGGCTCCACTCTAGGGGTGGATGCGGCGGCGCCACCAGGAGGAGATGGGGGGAAGGCTCAGCGGCGGATGACGGTGGTAAGTTATTATACTCCTTACTTATTGACATTTTGAGTAGGCTCACAAAGGAGTGTATGATGTACTGTACAGTACACTAGTACAAGTACACTGTACTGTTAAGAACAGTTACTAATTTAGAACTACGTTTTTTGGCTATCACGGTGAAGACAGTCAACCTTGACTTGTAATAGCATTAGCGGCTGTACTTCTCGGGTAAGCAATGGCCCCCTCTATTTGACTTCAACTCAGCTGGCAAACTTTTATCATGAAGCCAAGTCATATCAGATGTACTTTAGGGATGTGAAGAACGAAAAGTGAAAGAAGGGTGAAACGAAGGACGAGCGAGTCTTAACATTTATGACTGTAAAGAATGGTGTTTTTGAATGCAAGTCAAGAGAAGAAGACGGTGGTTTCCAAAATATAATGAAAAGGGTGTTGATTGGTTGTTGAGAAAAAGAAAACATGGTACATTTGAGACATTAAGAAGAATGATAGACGTACTTTGGAAGCCTGGATGTTATCTTCTTTTTCCTCATCGATACTAGCAGAGGTGTATGATGTAGTAGAGCAGACGCTGAGTGGATAAAGATTGTTACTTTGAACAGCATGTCCATGTCAGAGTAGCAAAGCTGAGGAAATCCAAATACTAGAATTTGTGATTGACTAACAGTACAGTACTTTACTTTGCAAGCGCAGCATCTATTGTGTATGGATTGTATAGTTGACAACATTATATCAAGTCAAGTCCCTTCCTCCGCCAATTACGGGTTCCACACTCACTCCCTATATTATTAATTTTATTTCAGCTGTGTCATGGGTGGACTATCGCTGTAGTTCACTCAATCCATCAAAACAAAGCACCTAAAGGCATCCATCATATAACCAAAGATCATGGATAATGTAACCGAGTATGGCCAGTGGCAGTGTGGTACTGAAAATTTTGGACCTGTGTCATAAACATCGTCGTATCATGACGAATTTGATATCAGCAGACCGAGAATGGCTAGTACACTATGCACAAGCATTTTCGTCATATTCAAATGACAGAATCACCCTAAAATCAGAGTTTTCGTCCTGAACCCTCGGGTTCCATTTTGTGAACGGCAGCCATTTTGTGAGTTGCCCTCACATAGGCAGATAACTAAAGCCAAGCGAGTCTTAAGGACACGTACACCTTCTTTGACTTCTCTGTGACCTGGGCAAGCTGACTCCACTGCCTGAAGTCAAACCTGTTCGGCCAGTTCCTTTCCCAGTGGCCGAGCGAGATAGCATCAAGGCACAGCCTACCATAAACCTTTTTCATCGCACACACACCCTGCCTTATCTTACTCACACCTGTCTCTGCTCCTTTCTTTATGGCCTGTTTACGATGGGGATGTGCCGGGTTTTTATTATGGGTTTCTGCAGCTTGTGTAAGAAGGAATGTTGGGTTTTTGCATGTTTGCAAAAGCTAGAACTGCCCCTTTCTTTTGTACTGTCATGTAACACTAAAAACATATAAAAGGCCTCTGTCCTCTGTGTTCCTCAGACTACCTCATTCACTTGCTACGGCTTCTGGGTGACGTGGCCTCACTATGTTAAGTGTAATAAAGATGTCTTTTCATATTTTCAGAGTCTGTGCCAAGTTCTTGTTATATTAGTAAGTATCCCCATTACCTAGTTCTTCAGTTGGCGCCCTAACGCGGGATCATCAGAGAAGTGACTTTCTGTGGGAGTGATCGTGCCAGGAGACTGAAATGAACTGAGGAGGACAGCACAAGTTTCTACTAAGAAGGTACTCTGTGCACGGGGATTCTGGAGATTCTTTGACTCTGCGGCCTAGTATATTTCTGATCTTCCTGATTTTTGATCCTCCACATGATGTCACTCCTGACTGATAACCTTTTTGCGTGAGTATTCTTAAAAAGACCATTAGGTGATGTAGAACTTGACAGTTAGAATCTGGATAACATTTTGATTAGTAAAATTAAGTTTTAAGTATAAGTGGGTCGCTCCCAGTCCTTTGTTCTTTGGTTCTTTCATTTTGATTGGTTCTTAGTTTGTTTGGTCCTTAGTTTTATTTGAATATTGCAATTTTCAAAAACCGAGGGTCTTGTATATTTGCGAGTGTATCAATAGAGATAGCCCCTTGAAGTTTGAAGCTAGATTAGTGAGCTATAAGATGCCTGATCTGAGCAAATTTGGAGATTTGTGTTGGCCAACTTTGTAAACGTTTGGATTAGCCGGCTTCCCCTAAAGGGGATATCTAAATAGGTGTAGATTTAAAAAACATATTTCTTCCTTGGTGATTTTGTATCCCCAGGGAATTAAAATATGACATAATACAAAACAAGGATCCTTTGTTCTGCGCAATTTTATGAATGGAGATATGCAGAACGATTTTTGGTGTTCTGCCAGCCAAAGCTAGTGAATTAAGTGTATTGTGGCTTCGTGCACATACAGCAGTCTGTTGGGCTATGTTTTTTGCAGTCTTTTGGAACCCTATTGCGACGTGCTTCTTGTAAATATGACTTACAGGTAGTATTTACAAATGGCTTTGTTTTCGTCCCGAGTGTCGATTTGTGGGTTCAAAGTGTGTTTCAATGTCTATGTGGTTTTCTCATTAGTGTAACTTCAGTAATAGCTACAGCGCTGTATTGTGTGTACTTGAGTGTTTGAATTCTTTCTCTTTATGTCTGTAATGAGCTCAATATGTGTTTGTAGGTTTCTTGATGTTTTCAGTCTGTTGTAAATGTCAGATTAATTAATATTAAGTAGAAATTGAATAACACGCCAGCAATTTACTATGTCACATGCCAAAATCGCTATGTGTTGCTATTTAATTTACAGACTAAGCAGCAAAAACGCATATGTGCAAACTGTTAAATGCTTAAAATAGATAAGTTAAAATTCACATTCACTAGGAATACGAAGGGCCTCAAAAATAATTGTGTCTTTTGTAGCGAAACGAATTTATAGCATTTTTTACTTACATGCATTATAGTACATGTAAAAGGCAAACACCTCAGCTAAAGTGAATTTTTTTCTTGCTAGATTTAAATGCGTCTTTTTGCACGCGCATTTTTAAAACTTGAAATGTCTGTTTTCAGTAAAACTGAAAGCGTGCTCAGGTTTCAGCACTCTTTCAGGTTTCAGCCTTTCCTGCCTTAAGGCAGCAGATGTTGTTTTCCGAAGGCCATAAATAGCATTGGAATGTTTATTTAGCCCAGGACTTAGCCGTTAGTTAATCACAGTTGGCCTTTTTCATTTCAAAATAGTGTTTTAGAGGGTTACAAAGATAAGGTTCATCACTTTGTATCACTGAAAGACATTTCAAATGGGGTTTTCTTCTCTTTAAGCATTTTTTTTTCTCAAAGTATATTATTTGGTTCTGTCGCTAAATACTGATTGTCCTTTAAAAATGGCGCGTAAAATGTCATGTTTTAAGTTAGGCTTTTTGTGCGTAAGCGCATAAATGAATGCATCTAAAAATGATAGGCAAGGGATGCAGCTTACCTTTTGTAGTGGAATTATCATAAAAACAGATAATTGGTTTCATTGAACGAAAAATTATTAATTATGAAAAAATTATTTGAGAAAATAATAAGTGTTTTTTAAAATCGTTTTTTGATATGTATGAAGCTTAATACTCATACTATGAACTCCTAGCATTAAAATTTGATTTAAGTTATGTGTTACTGTATAATCAGGTAATTTGCATGTTGGTTTTCACTTGGCGCAGGCGTAAAAACTCATTTTTCAAGGGAATTAGATGTGATATGCTTAATGTCCAATCTTTGCAGTCTGTAAAGCACATTCTGAGGATGATTAATGAGTAATATAATTGTAGGATTTTTATTTTTAAGTGCCCCAAAGATAAAAGTCGAAATTGAGTTAAATGAATTTTTAAACACAGCATTCTTGTCATTTACCATAGCTTGAAAGTGTCTCTGGCTTCAGTAAATGCATACATTTGTGTATAATACAAATTTGCAGGTTGTCCCCATTTGGGTTTACTTTTAAATGGCCCAGTGAGATCCAATTAAATTTGCTGAAATGAGTACCATTGCAACAAACATTTGTTATAAAAACTGGTCTGTCTTTGTCAGCCTAAAAAAAATGAGCAGAGACTGTGGGCTAGGAGAACAGGTTGCTCCGGTTGCACTAAGATGCTATCTTTAGTTTTCTGTAAACAATGGATGAGGCTGTCATGTTGACATTTGTGACCTTTTGAATTCGAGCCTTGTCTCTGTGAAATGCAGAATGACTTTGCTAAACAGGCCTCTGAAAGGTGGAATTTCTGGTTTCTCCATAAGAACATCAATAAAATTACAGAACTTAATTCCAAAGGGAAATATAACAAAGGTTTCTTTAAAAGTCCCAACATCATGACATTTGTATTTTTGCTCTAAAAAAAATGTCTGCTAGTCGTTTTTATTTGACAGAAAACAAAGTGTTGCATTACATCTTAGACAAAAAATAGGATGCAGCCTTTTACTAAATTTTTGAAGCCTACATGAATAAGTAAGAACGATTTGCCAATTAAGAAGTTTTTTTTATCATGGAGATTGTGGCACAAGGCTAATTTTAGGTGTCAGGGAAAGGATTTTACCTCTAAAAGTTAAAAAGGCGTCATGTTGCAAGATGACTGACAAGATGGTAACAGTTAAGTAATGGAAATTTATTTTTGTATTTGTTAATGTGTATCATGTTTTGTCTTCCGCTTAAAAGTTACAATTGATGTCTGTTTATTATCAAAAATGTCTATCTTTTGTGTGCTGTGTATTTTTTTTCCTTTTCGCTTCTGCTCACAGATCATTGATGGATTGCTCTGGGGGATTTTAAGACTAACAAGACACGTGAGTTTGGTTGGTTGAAATGAGATAGGTTTTTTTTTTGCACAACTGCTTTGAAAAGAAATGTCCATGCGTTTTTCATGTTTGTGTATTTTATTCTATCATGAATTTTTCTTGCTGGTTCTGTGTGTCCGAAAGTTGTATTTGACAGCAGATACCCACTATTGGTGATCTATTGTCAAACAGGAGGGTATCCTTACACGGTATTATGCGTCACCGCTCATTTATATATGCTATCGTTTTACAGCGAGTATATCTGATGGCTTGACATCCGTTTTGTGCATTTTTGCATGTTTTATGTTTTATGTTGCTGCTTAAGAAATTATTACAAATTCACCCGTGTTGTTGTGAGGGGACATGTATGACGATACGTGTCGCTGTCAACAGTTGGGTAAAATTTTTGCTGATACTAAAATTCACAGATATGATTTTTCTTTTTTCATATTGTGAACCAGACAGACAACACTTCACCAGTGTATGTCAAATTTGGCTTAAGTATTGAAGAAAAATAAACAGCAGATTGTGTCATTTGTAGTCACGATACTGCCCTTTCCTGTAAGGAACAGGCAGCCCTAAAATTATTGATCCTGATTGGACGTAAGGATAAATTATAGATTTGTGACTCTTGTACATGGTGACCTAATTTCTATATCACATTAGTCGGTTTTATTCTGCTTCCTAAGTGGCCTTCCTATGGCTCTGGACCGTAAAAGAAACCAGGTTTCATTTTTTCCTGAAGAAGGAACTGGAACATTAGCTGAGATTACCGTATCTGGTGCAGAGGGCCAGCAGTAGAGTTAAAATTGTAAACTATTGTGATTTTTTTTTGTGTATCACCCATACTCTTGGTATTGTGTCACATGCCTGACTATCACCCAAGCACATCAGGCCTAGTTATTGGGGATTTTAGCTGTGTCCTATTCTCTTTTCCGTATTCCTTTCACCAGTCAGCTTTTATTATTATCAGCGTATTGTTCAGGTTCGCACTTTCAGATTGCAGTAATGTACCATGGACCCCCATTTTATGTATAATTCCCTGTTGCATAACTAGACTGGTTTCTAAGAATTTTCTTAAGGCCTATTCTGATGTTTTTCCAGTCTGACTGTTAGGACTGTTAGGACTGATTAACTGACTCAATACTATAGTAAGATAAGCTTTCCACCTCAATAGGAGACACATTACGTTTTTTTAATATGACAAATTCAATGCCTATTCTAAAATTGGTTTTTAGTTCCTTTTTACTGCTTTAATTTTTGATGGACCAGATGTATTATAAATAATGGAAATACCAGGACTCTCTAGTTCTTGTCTTTTGTTTCCACATCTTGATAATTAGCTTTTGTATTGCATCGTCCACCTGATGCACAATTAGTAGAAGAAAGTATCTACATGTCCCTGATACTATGTATGTGATCTCTCTTTTGAGATGTGCTAGATGAGGAATTTAGGAACACCTATATGAAATAATTGAGATAAAATGTGTTTACCCAATTAGACGATGCCACTTTGTGTGAGGACATCCATTCAGATAGAATTCCCATGTCGCTATGATGATGAAAGATATGCTCTCACACGGAAAACCAATTGAAGAGCCTAGAGGCACTGTTTTACCTATTGCCTTTGTTTTTGTATTGCCTTTGAGAATGACAGTGTATTTCAACGCAGAATTGTCCCATGGCGTGTGGCCACTCCTTTGAAGATCGCAGGCCACCTGTTTGCAGTCCCCTTGTTGTACAATGAACTGTTTAAAGCATCGCACTTGCTTCATCAGAAGGCGTTCAACATCAGAAAAGAAGAAGGAGCTGGTTTTGCCACAGTCCCTTGAGATTTCAGTGCAAAAGAGCGCCTGTCATGTGCTGGTTAACCTCTGACAGTGTGCAGTCCCTTGAGATTTCAGTGCAAAAGAGCGCCTGTCATGTGCTGGTTAACCTCTGACAGTGTGCAGTCCCTTGAGCCCCTTGGCCTGAGTTTTGGCCACGCACCCCCCTTTTTCCTTTGCTTCAACGGAAAGTGCAGTGCACCGTAGGATCTAAGAGTGGCAAGAGGCACTCCATTCTGGTGCCCATGAAAGAGCGGCCTGAGCGTCCTCTGACACTGAATGATGAGTGTTGGAGTCTGAGAATGGTCCCGGGTCTGCACGAGAAGAGCACAATATCTGTAGTGTCTGCCGCAGAGGAGAGATACGGTGCACTGCCTTGAGACATTGAGACTTTTTAAATGAGCTATGAGTGTTTGCCAGGAGGGCACTCCAACAGATACTGAGCATCAGAGCATGGGAGGCCTGAATCCAAAGGCCCATGCAACAACGGGAGCAGACTTGATTGGACAATAGAAGCCTGCCAGAGAGGCTTTTTGAACAGACTCTGGGCATAGTTGGTTTCACAAGAGGTTTCCGTGTGATTGTATAGACTTAAGTGTTAGGAGAATGATTTTATTGTTCTGCTGGCATTATTTTAAAGTAGTATTCTGTTTAGTAAAAGCAGAATAAAGTCCATTTTCTGTGAAAGAGTATCCCCTTTTCACCTCAGAGCATTAATGAGGGTCACCACTGTTTCACTTGAACATATAATGAATTACAGAAATGCATAGGAAGACCTAAAATGTTACTAGATAATTTTAGGATTTACTTTTTGCTTAGGGTTATGAAAAATTATGATTTCATTTGTAATAGCGGTCACTACTTCGTCTATATGTTCTTAACAACGTGTTTTCTAGTGTTTTTAAACATGACATTGTCTTTTATGGGTGGGATTGTTTTTGCTGCCCAATTCACATCTGTACCCACCTCCCAACCTATGTCTCTTCCTACTTCTACTTCTTTGCATTCTTTCCGGATTTTACCTGAACATGGACTAGTGAGGAGGTCAGAGTTTACTGATAATTCCTTTTGTACAGTTTCTGCATTGACACCAGTTAGTAGTGAACATCACTAATTGTTGGGTGTGTGGTCTTATACCACATACTACAGATAGAGGCATTCCCTATTTGGTCCTGCCATATATGGCCTTTGTGCTACTGCGTGTGTAAGGAGACCTGTCCCGAGAGAGTCGCTAAGTAATAGGATTATGCTTCAGCAACATCTTGATGATTTGATAAATATAGACCTGGACTCAGACTAGCGTGAGTATAGGTTATTGCCTATGTAAGGGCAAAAGGAGCGTCTGTGGTACTGAAAATTTTTGACCTGTGTCATAAACATCGTCGTATCATGACGATTTTGATATCAGCAGACCGAGAATGGCTAGTACACTATGCACAAGCATTTTTGTCATATTCAAATGACAGAATCACCCTGAAATCAGAGTTTTCGTCCTGAACCCTCGGGTTCCATTTTGTGAACGGCAGCCATTTTGTGAGTTGCCCTCACATAGGCAGATAACTAAAGCCAAGCGAGTCTTAAGGACACGTACACCTTCTTTGACTTCTCTGTGACCTGGGCAAGCTGACTCCACTGCCTGAAGCCAAACCTGTTCGGCCAGTTCCTTTCCCAGTGGCCGAGCGAGATAGCATCAAGGCACAGCCTACCATAAACCTTTTTCATCGCACACACACCCTGCCTTATCTTACTCACACCTGTCTCTGCTCCTTTCTTTATGCCCTGTTTACGATGGGGATGTGCCGGATTTTTATTATGGGTTTCTGCAGCTTGTGTAAGAAGGAATGTTGGGTTTTTGCATGTATGCAAAAGCTAGAACTGCCCCTTTCTTTTGTACTGTCATGTAACGCTAAAAACATATAAAAGGCCTCTGTCCTCTGTGTTCCTCAGACTACCTCATTCACTTGCTACGGCTTCTGGGTGACGTGGCCTCACTATGTTAAGTGTAATAAAGATGTCTTTTCATATTTTCAGAGTCTGTGCCAAGTTCTTGTTATATTAGTAAGTATTCCCAGAGAACGAAAATTACAAGTTCTTCAGCAGAGCCACCCCTATAGAAAAGTAAGGGCTTCCTATCCCCACCTGCATGTACTGCTTAAAGTACTGCGAGTCTGCGTCATCATGGCTTGTGTCTGTTTTTCTTGGGTGCAAGCTGAGTGAGCTGCCATGCCGGCTTCCACAAGTTCACGTACCAGTAATTTCTTTTGCAAAACAAGAGAAAAAAACAGAAGACTTTTTTTAGTACTCTCTGACTATGTATGTATTAGTGAGTCCATCCCTAGTCCTGCTAGTGGAATTCCTGAAACTCCCAGTAATGTCACAGGCCTACAAAGACGGCAGAAAGATACATGCCAAAATGTTATACTGAGTTTGCTACTTGCTGGTGTTACTGAGAGTCAACTTTCCGTTGAATTATTTTGACTTTATGTTAAAGAATATTGGCTACAGTATTTTTCTTTCTTTCTTCATATAGATGCTACTCAGAAAAAGCTCACCTGAAAGGAGATGGCTGTCCGGGCCAGGGCCCGTAAGCTGGAGGCTATTTGTGCTGAGTATCGGCGGCTGTGGGCTCGGGAGCAGGAGGAGACAGAAACCACTGCATCCTCCTCCAGTGCCCCCATGTCTACCAGCCAGAAGCTTCCAGCCAAACGGAGCCGTGGCCCGACAGCCTCCCGCCGCCGCCGCACAGCAGCAACACAATCAGCTGCCCCCCCCATATGGTACGTCGGCGCCGCCTCCATAAAAGAGTGCAGTACCTGGAACGGTTGGCTGAAAAACATCAGCGCCAGTTCCGGGACCTCCACAAAGAGCTGCGGGACGTGCAGCAACAGCTGTCCACACTACGCCACCAGAGGAAGTGACTGTACCTTGCCCCTTTTTTAAAGACTGTTGGGGGTGGGAATTGGGTGTTTGGGAAAGGGGACTTTTGGACTTTTGGACATTGGTTGAGGTTAGGTAGGGGGTGAGTTGGGTTAATTTATTTTATTTTTGTACTACATGAATATATTTCTTAATAATTATTTTTCATACCAAAACATAGTATACGCGTTCATATTATTTTGTGTGGGGGTGGGCGGTGGTTACTGGATGTTTGGTTTCTTCCAACTTACCAGCATGAATGAAACATCTAGTCCTGGAATATACCAAAGTGCCAGTAACCGAGTTAGTGAATTCAGTAGCCCTATTAGTACTTTACTAGTAGTACTGGCAGTCTCTGCTCTCCTCCCAGTCCTAGCCCATTATTCTACCTCTCCAAAATGCTTATCTTACCTGTGATCCGTGTTTGAGATTAGGGGTAGCCACAGGGCTGCCTGCATGGAAAATGGTTGATTGTTGACATGAATCCTCGACGGATCAAATATCATTGTTGTGCTGGTAGTAGTAGTGGTACACACTGGCAGTAGCAGCATATGAAAAAAAAGGAAATGAAACATTGAGTGGCCTGAGCGTAGCATTAGAAACAGTATGATAGATAGTACGCTACAGAACAGTGCCATAAATTGTAGCCTAAGCAGTGCTAAAGTATTCTAAACATAAGAATTAACCATTTGATTTGTCATGTGTACGAGCATGATGTTTTATGCTCAATTCACGATGTCGCACATGAAATTCCATTTTCCAACATTTTTCTGATGCTTAGACCTTATCCTCCCCTGCAAGTGTGTGGGATTTCTTGTTGTCATAGTCATACCTCAATGAAAAACCACACAGCCCGGGGGAAGAGGGTTAGGGTTTTTGAAGATTGGATGGGAATGGGGGTTTTGGGGAAAAGTTTTGTGGAGAGAAGAAAAAAAAACAATGCATGGACAAACAACAAATGAAGAGAAACACATTTTTGGATTCAAAGATATCCATAAATCTTTTAAGGGACATAAAGGTAGTGCACTACTGCATGCATGAAGTTGTTTGCTAAATGGATGGTTAGGTTACTGAAAAGTTGTACTTACTACATCTTATTAGTAAGTATGAGGAAACAATTTGACATTGACACTAGTTCAGGGCTGCATTAATTACGCAATTTCACTTGCCTTTCTGCCCTCATACAGAATAAACACTTATTATTAGTACATTAAGTTAGTTATAAAAATAGCAAAGACACGTATGAAATAGCTGGAGAGATGACTTTGAAGCAGAGAACAAACAAGAAACGCACCTAGTCACATTCGTACAAGTTCACTTTTTTTACAACAACAACATTTAAAAGATAAGGAGAAGTTAAGAGAGAATACTGTAACTTTATGTTGTAGTTGTCCTGTTGAATTGTTGAAGTTGCAAGCATCCAGCCATTCCTCTTATTCGCGATATACTCCTCCATTCCATCTTACGCTCCGTTGATCAATATTGGTGACCAGACACACTGTCCACTGGCTGTCTGATGAGTAATTGCGGATTGCGTCTGAGTTCAGCGTTTGTTCCAAGGCACATGGTAAAAGCCGTCCTGTAATTTTTGACGGAAAAAAACAGGAAGTGAACCAGTTAAAAAAATCTAAGGTGCGCTGTGTAGTGCAAAAATAGCACTTTCAGTTTTCAGAGCTGACATTATTATTATATACAATCATCACTTCAAAAGTGCGTAACCTGGTTCTCCTTTACAAGGATAGTAATAGTAACTATGGTTGAATTCTGCTGATCCACCATGAATTTCCTTTAAGAAAATTGCAAACAAACTTAGACATTCCCAGGAGTGCTCCCAGACCCCTGGACCCAGTCAGCAAAATGTAGAACACCCCCAAGTAGCCCCCTAAAAACATGCGATATTGCTACCAGGTTGAACCCTAACTTCAAACGTGCAAAAACCCACTCTGCAATTAGGCCCAATCCCCCCCTTTTCCACCGTGGATTTTCTTCAAAACACTTACAATCAAAATTAGACATTCCCAAGAGTGCCCCTAGACCCCGTAACCCAGGCGCAAAACTGTAGAACCCCCCCCCCCAAGTAGCTCCCTAAAAACATGCAATACTGTGACGGGGATGAGGCCTAGTTGAAAATCAAGCAGAAAGCGCACTTTGAAATTAGGCCCAAAATCCCCCTTTTCCACCATGGATTTTCTTCAAAATACTTGCAAAGTCTATTAGACATTCCCAGGAGTGCTCCCAGACCCCTCAACCCAGTTGCAAAAATCTAGAACCCCCCCCCCCAAGTTGCCCTCCGCAGAAAAGCAATTTTGGTTAAAAAAAAAAGAATTCACCCCGGATTTCCTTCAAACCACTTGCAATCACAATTACACATTTCCAGGAGTGCTCCCAGACCAATGAACCCAGTCGCAAAAATGTAGAACACCCCCAAGTAGCTCAAGAAAAAATGCAAAAGTGCTAACCCTAACTCCAAATCGTGCCAAAACCCACTCTGCAACTAGGCCCAAACCCCCCTTTCCCACCATGGATTTTCTTAAAAACACTTGCATTCAAAATTAGACATTACCAGTAGTGCTCCCAGACCCCTGAACCCATTCACAGAAATCTAGAACACCCCCAAGTAGCCCCCTAAAAACATGCGATACTGCTACCAGGTTGAACCCTAACTCCAAATCGTGCCAAAACGCACTCTGCAGCTAGGCCCTAACTCCCATTTTACACCACGGATTTCCTTAAAAACAAATGCAATCAAAATTAGACTGTGCCAGCAGTGCTCCCAGACCCCAAAACCCACCCCCAAAAACCTAGAACCCCCCCAAAAACAAGGAAGTGAGCAAAAACTGAAAAACTTTTTCACCATGGATTTTGTCCAAACCACTTGCGCCCGATATTAGACCTTCCCAGCAATGCCCCCAGACCCGCCAACCCACCCGCAAAAAAGTAGAACCCCCCAACACGCAAAAAGCAAAAATGCAAAATCTCACACAGAATATTTTCGGCCTTCCTTCGATTCAGTCCAAACGCGCTCTGCAGCTAGGCCATAACTCCCCTTTTCCACCATGGATTTCCTTAAGAACAAATGCAATCAAAATTAGACTGTGCCAGCAGTGCTGCCAGACCCCAAAACCCACCCCCAAAAACCTAGAACCCCCCCAAACAGCCCCCCAAAAACAAGGAAGTGAGCAAAAACTGAAAAACTTTTTCACCATGGATTTTGTCCAAACCACTTGCGCCCGATATTAGACCTTCCCAGCAATGCCCCCAGACCCGCCAACCCACCCGCAAAAAAGTAGAACCCCCCCAAACAGGCAAAAAGCAAAAATGCAAAATCTCATACTTGGAAAAATGTAAGCCTAGTTCCCAGATCACTCCATGCGCGCTCTGCACCTAGGCCTTAACTCCCCTTTCCAACCATGGATTTTCTTCAAACCACTTGCAACCAACATTAGGCATGCCCAGCATTGCTCCAAGACACCCCAACCCCCCCAGACACCAGGAACCCCCCCAAACAGCCCCCCAGAAATACGAAAGTGATCGAAAAGTCTGAAAAGTGAAAAACTTTTTTACCATGGGTTTTGTCCAAACCACTTAATTCCGATATTAGACCTTCCCCGCATTGCCCCAAGACCCCTGAACCCACCCGCAAAAACGCAGAACACCCCAAACAGGCAAAAATGCAAAATCTCACACTTAGAATATTTTCGGCCTAGTTCCCAGATCACTCCATGCGCGCTCTGCAGCTACGCCCCAACTCCCCTTTCCCATCATGGATTTTCTTCATATCACTTGCAATCAAAATGATGCTTTCCCAGCAGTGCCCCCAGACCCCCCCACAAATCTAGAACCCCCCCTAACAGCCCCCCAAAAACACGCAATACTGCTAGGCCTCAGTTTAAATTGTGCCAAAACGCTGTCTGCAACTAGACCCAAACCCCCCCTTTTTCACCATGGATTTTCTTCAAACCACTCGCAATCAAAATTAGACTATCCCAGCAGTGCTCCCAAACCCCCATATCCCCTCCACAAACCTAGAGCCCCCCCTAACAGCCCCCCAAAAACACGCAATACTGCTAGGCCTCAGTTTAAATTGTGCCAAAACGCTGTCTGCAACTAGGCCCAAACCCCCCTTTTCCACCATGGATTTTCTTCGAACCACTCGCAATCAAAATTAGACTATCCCAGCAGTGTTCCCAGACCCCCCGACTCACCCCCACAAATATAAAACACCCCCAAACAGCCCCCCAAAAACATGCAATACTGGTATATTCAAAACATGGCAAATTGCGCAGTTCACAAAAAATTGCTGTTTTCAGCACTTCTACAACTTCGACCCTCTTGAAACTTACCTGGACACTTGTTCCAGCGATTCACACGAATCTCAGCAAGGCAGAACAAAATTGAACCACTGCGCTCTTTGAAGAAGAAGAAGAAGAGAAGAAGAAGGTCTACGACTAGTTTTCTCTTAGTTTTCACCCAAACACACGCGCCCGCAAAACACCAAAAAAGGCCAAAATTCTGCCAATTCTGGACCAAATTACACCAAACCCCCCTAAACCTTGCCAACATCATTATGAACGAGCCTGCATCGGGCCCTGAGCCCTAGACTCAGCGGGAACCCTACCAACTTAAACCCAAAAACCCTAGTAAATCCTACTGAACCCTAAACCCTAGATATGCTTTGTCTGTCTGTGTCAAAGAGCCTAGGTATGCTACATCAGGAGAATGCTTCACTCAGTGGTGCCGGCCTTGACCGTCTGCATGGCCCTGCCGCAAGCATGGGCCAAAAATCCGTTCCACTCAAGAATGTGCGATTTTTCGGTAATTTCGCGAAATTTCGCAAACATAACGGATGTTTGGCCCAGACAGACAAAGCATATCTAATTGCATGCAGCAAGCCAGATAGCCACAATTTGACATGAACTGCTGTCTGAAGTGGACTCTGCCTGGCATAACAACAACAGTACACTGCCTCGCCCTCGACCACTACATACCACGAATAGACAGACATGTAGTTCTGCTGTAGTAGTTGTTGTAGACTGGTTTACCTGTTTGCCACTCACGAATTGGCCATAGTTCTTCCGTAAACCGACGCTGATGATCCATCCATCCCAGTGAGTGACTGTAAAGAAAAAAGATATATTATTTAATCAATCATCATGGTATATTGGCAAATGAGTCCACTCCAAGGACATTTTGCATATTGTAAAATGCAACATAGTGGCCCCTGAATTTGAAGTACAATTTGAATTAAACAAGGTTAAAAAAAACAGAGTAGTTGTCATGAGTTACAATTACCGTGTAAAAGATTAAATAATAACTAAGACAAGACATATGATTCATCATTTCATGCACAAAAAACAAACAGCAATTGGTTTCATCAGAGCCAGACAGCCATTGCTGTCCACTGCATGCCATATTCTCAATTATTCATTACCTGATTTACTTTTTGTCCGCATCTTCTTCGGAAAGTGAGGGCCCACACGGCAGCCTCTCCTGTCAATATCAGAAGTAACTCTGTCAGCAATCAGCAAGCATGTAGTCAGTCAGTAATTTCAGTCCCACTTCAGGGGATTCGTCATAATCCATCCATCTGCCTTGAGGGAAATGGATAGGGGAAGTCTGGAGGAGGAGTATAGAGGAGCATGATTGAGTTGTGAACTTGTGAACCACAGGAATGCAGACTGCGGCACCTTCAAATCAATAAGGAAAATATGATGAAGACAGTGCTGCTGATGGACTTGTTGTGATTAGGTGATTAGAGTTTTGTTGTGGTAAAAGTTGCAAAACAAAGAAAGACACACAGGAATAAAAGTGAATAAGGACGGAAAAAAGGAAGTCATTTTCAGGCCTTGTGTCAGGGAAGTAGAGCTCGTCCTCAAACTCTATGAATTGAGACGGGAGTAGGTCAGCTAACAGAGAAGAACTTCTGTCACCTAAGTCGGTGTCCTCTTCTTCCTGCGTGCATTAAGTATTTTGTAATCTGGTGGTATGAAGTGCTGATTCATTTTGATCAGTGTTAACCTCTCCACATTTTTGGGTGAGAGGCGGGTCCTTTTTGAATTTACAATGGCACCAGCAGCACTGAAAACACGTTCAGAAGACACGCTTGCGAGTGGGCAAGACAAATAATGTATAGCCAGGTTGGTGATCAGTGGCCATAGAGGCATTTTCCTGTACCAATACAGCAATGGGTTCTTATTAACAAAGACCTCTGTTCGGTCATCGAGATATGCCTGCACCATCGACTCAAGCTTCTCCACGGTTGCTACACTTTGTGTACCATCTGTGGCCTTTGCAGCACTGTAACGAGCAAACCCTCGATGAGTTAGCCAATCCTCTTCCGACAATATTATGGCTCGGCCTGGTGCAGGTGAGGGCGATGATACGGTTGCTGCTGGTGTCGTTAATGGCTGTGAGGGAAAGAGACTCCCTTCGGCCACAGATTCAGAAGTTGAACTTGACGTCGGCTGGCTTGATGATTCAGTTGTACTTCTGCCGTCTCCTTGAATTTTCTGCCGCTCCTTTTCGAACTGACTGGCTGACACAGCTAGCCAATGTTTGTACTTTGAAACATCTGCTTCATCAACAGGAATTACTGCTTTGCTGGCCACTGCCTTTTTATACCGTGGATCCAGAATAGTGGCACAAATGTAATGTTGTTCTGTATGTATGTTTTTAAGCCTTTGATTGTCAACTAGGCGGCTTAATACCCTCTCCGCCAACCGATATGCGTCTTGCTTTTCAGCATCATCTCGAAATGTTGAAGACACCGCCTTCAGTTGGTGCTCTAGCATGCGCAACAATGGGATCGCTTTTCCCAAAGAACAGTCCTCCCTGCTGACTTCACGCGTGAAGACCTCAAAAGAACGAAGCATGTCTGTCAGGCTTGCAACTAGGTTCCATTCCTCCAACTCTAGCCTCATGTCTTTCATAGTAGAACCCAGTTTATAGACATACTCATTTATTACCCCCAACTGCTCAGACAGACGCTCAAGCATGTAAAAGGTTGAGTTCCAACGTGTTGCCATCTCCTGGATTAGTCCTTTGACTGACAGTTTACGTTCATGTTGAATGCTCCTCAGCTCCTTCCGGGCCTTAAAAGAATGGCTGAAATGTGTGCAGATTCTTCGGCAGGTGGTCAGTAACTTGCTGACTGTGTTTTCATTTTTCAAGAAATCTTGCACCACGATGTTAATACTCTGCGCCAAACACGGCACTCTGAAATAGACACCATCCTGCATGGCCTTAACTACATTACTGCCATTATCTGTGGAAACATAACCAACCATGCGATTTCTTGGATGCAGCCATTCAGAGACCTTCCTATCAAACTCGTCCAAAAGGTTAGGTACAGTATGGCTGGTGGCCACCCCCACCCACCTCGCCGGACACACACTCGACGCCGTCTTCTCATCCAGCAAAGACATCGCCTTCACCCACGCAACAGGACTCCACTGGACGGACCACAGCTGCGTCCACTTCACCTTCAAAAGAACGACGACCCACCACCACCACCAGCAACAGGTTGCCCGAAGAAGCTGGAACAAGATCACAGCTGACCAGCTCACCGCCTCCTGAGCCAGCACCCTCCGGCCGGCTCAGCAAACCCAAGCCAGGCCGCCGACAACCTCACGAAGTGGATCAGCAACTGCGCGGACGAACTCGCCCCTCTGAGGACCCCGCCCAGCAGACCCGGCAGCAGAAAAGCCCCATGGTTCACCGACGAACTCAAGAGCTCCAAGAAGAACTGCCGAGCCCTCGAGAAAGTATGGAGGAGGGAACCAACTTTGGACAACATGACCACCCTCAAGCTCGCCACCCGGGAACACCACCAACTGATCCGCGCCACCAAGAAAAATGCCTACAAGGACCGGCTGGACAACAACGCACACAACTGCAAGGAACTCTTCAACATCGTGAAAGAGCTCTCCAACCCCAACGCCGGAAACAACGACATCACCCCATCACAAGACCTCTGCAACTCCCTCGCCTCCTACTTCCACAACAAGATCGCGGACATACACAACAGCTTCAGCATCCAACCGACGCACGCCACAGCTGCAGCAACGCCACCCACCGCCACCCTCCGCGCCTGGACTCCAATCAGCACCGAAGACACCGTCCGCACAATGAACTCCGTCCACTCCGGATCGCCGACCGACCCCTGCCCTCACCACGTCTTCAACAAGGCCGACGTTGTCATCGCACCCCACCTGCGGGACATTATCAACACCTCCTTCGACACCGCCACCTTCCCTGAGAGCTGGAAGCACGCCGAACTCAGCGCTCTACTCAAGAAACCTACAGCGGACCCCACCGAACTCAAGAATTACCGTCCCATCTCACTCCTCCCGTTCCCGGCCAAAGTCATCGAAAAGACCGTCAACAAGCAGCTGGCTGCCTTCCTCGAGACGAATGGATCCCTCGACTACTCGCAGTCCGGCTTCCGGGCCAACCACAGCACCGAGACCGCCCTCATCGCCGCCACCGATGACATCCGAACCCTGATGGACAACGGAGAAACAGCGGCCCTCATCCTCCTCGACCTCTCTGCGGCATTCGACACTGTCTGCCACCGCACCCTAGTGCAACGCCTCGGCAACATCGGAATCCAGGAGAAGGCACTGGAATGGATCACCTCCTTCCTCAACGGAAGAACACAGAGAGTCCGCCTACCACCGTACAAGTCAGAGGCCACCGAAGTCATCTGCGGCGTCCCTCAAGGATCCTCGTTGAGTCCCACCCTCTTCAACGTCTACATGAGCCCCCTCGCGGCCATCGCACGCCAACACAACCTCAACATAATCTCCTACGCCGACGACACCCAGCTGATCCTCTCCCTGACCATCGACCCCGCCGCCGCCAGAGCCAACCTGCACGAAGGGATGAGAGATGTAGCCGAGTGGATGACGACCAGCGCCTGAAACTGAACTCAGACAAGACGGAGGTCCTCATCCTGGGCTCCTCGCCCTCCGCCTGGGACGACTCCTGGTGGCCCCCCGCCCTGGGCACCGCACCCAAACCGACGGACCGCGCACGCAACCTGGGCTTCATCCTGGACTCCTCCCTCTCCATGACCAAACAAGTCAACGCCGTCTCCTCGTCGTGCTTCAACATCCTGCGCATGCTACGGAAGATCTTCTGGTGGATCCCCACCGAGACCAGGAAGACTGTCACCCAGGCCCTCGTCACCAGCCGACTGGACTACGGCAACGCCCTCTACGCCGGAACCACCGCCAAGCTCCAGAAGAGACTCCAGCGGATCCAGAACGCCTCAGCCAGACTCATCCTCGACATCCCACGAAACAGCCACATCTCCGGACATCTGAGAGACCTGCACTGGCTCCCCGTCAACAAAAGAATCACCTTCCGGCTCCTCACCCACGCACACAAAGCCCTACACGACCAAGGCCCGATCTACCTCAACAACCGAATCAACTTCTACGCTCCCAAGCGCAACCTCAGATCAACCAGCCACGCCCTCGCCGCCGTCCCCCGCATCCGAAGAGCGACAACAGGAGGAAGGTCCTTCTCCTACCTGGCCGCCAAGACCTGGAACTCCCTCCCGACCGACCTGCGCCTGACCCAAGACCACCTCTCCTTCAGGAAGAAGCTCAAGACCTGGCTGTTCGAGCAGTAACGGCACCCCCCCCCCCCCCTAGCGCCTTGAGACCCTACGGGTGAGTAGTGCGCTCTATAAATGTCTTGATTGATTGATTGATTGTATGAGTTTTCTCCATGGCAAACATGGCTAATGTTGCATGTTTCCGAGTAGCTTGAAAAAGTGTTTCCCGGTCAACACCTACATTTGTCTTGTCTCCAACCCCTGCAAAAGAGACCTAGTGTGCAGTGATGCACATGTAATCAAGGGCTTGGCAACTGGTCCACATGTCTGTTGTCAAGTGAATAGTGTGAACAGCACTCTTCTGCAAAGCTGCCCCAATCACCTCCAGCACATCTTTATGTAGTGCTGGAACTGCAACTCTGGCAAAATAGGACCGGCTAGGAACCTTCCATTTAGGGCAGACTGTTGCCACAAATTCTAGAAAACCCACCCCTTCCACGAAAGAAAAAGGGAGAAGGTCCAGCGCTAGCATTTTAGCCAGCTTTGCATTATACAGACGTACCATTGGGTGGTTGTGTTCAAATGGCGCATCCGACCAAAACATGCTTCTAATGGTGGGCTGGGCAGTTTTAAGTGATGATGATGATGATGCAGACTTCAAACCAGTTAGGCTCATTGATGTAGTTTTTCGCATTGCTGTCTCTCCCAGACTCTTGGTCTTTCCGCCTTTTTGCTAACAGTAAAGAAGTCCCAAACTGGGGACTGGAGATGTCTGCTGGTGGTGGAGGTGCTACTCTGACTACATGCCAGATGAAGTGGAGGATTGGCGTGGCTGAATTTGTTTCTATTGTTCACTTACAGTACCACTACTTGAGGTAATGGAGGTTGAGATGGATGGAGGTCCCTGCCGGCCCTTCTGACTAAAAAAGATGGAAGATGTAGGTCGTGTTGGTGTTGTAGTTAACTGCGTTGGTGGTGGTACCAGTGCCACGCCGCCCACATCCCGCTCAGCTGCCATTCGGGACAGGGTGAAAATGTCTGTTTGCTGCATGCCCGCTGGGGCTTGAGTGATGTCTGTGATGACTGGGTCGTCATCAGACTGTTCATCAGCAGCAGAAGACACCACTTCTTGTTCGTCGTCATCACCCATAAGTGGAAGCCTTGCGGGAACCTTCCTTTTAGGCTTAGCTACCTTTGTTGGCTCAAGGCGTGCCTCACTCTCAGACTGCATTTGTGGGTTCCAATCAGGATCAAGGTCATCAGAATGAAGGGGGCTTGAAGAAGAACTTGTAGTAGTAGTAGTAGAAGACCTCCTTGACCTTTTTATTGCTGGGGATCTGGAAGACAATGGATCATCCTCAGGAGAAGTGGCTTCCTCGAATGATACCTCCGCTTGAATATCAATTTCCTGATGTGTCCCTACTTCTGGAGGAACAAGCGTTGTAGGCAGTTGTGCCGCTCCATGAACCTCTAGTTTCACCTCTCCATGCAACTCTCCATGCGCCTCTCCTTGCGCCTCTCCTTGCACCTCTCCTTGCACATGTACGTGCGCTTGTACTAGTTGCACCTGTGGTTGTCGTTGCGGCTGTGGTTGTTGAACACTCGTCAGCTGAGTTACACCCGGAGTTGATTGGATAGTACTTTCTTGTGATGAACCAACATCACTGGTCAATGGTGACTGAACAACCAAAGTGGCTGCCGCAGCAGCACTCATGGTCTTGGACCTAACTTGGCGTGGTGGCACTGACCCCAATGAGGCGGAGGTGCTGCTTCTAGCTTGGTCCCCGGCGGACACCACTGCTGCTGCAGGCGCAGTTTTTTTCTCCAAAAAAAAAGGTGTCGGTGGGCACACCAGTCTCCTTGGTAGGTGGTGCCACTTGCTTCTTCTGCTCCTTCTTACTGGCAGTGGCACTGGCAACTTTTTTGCTGAGGAGCTACGGCCACCTTTCTTTGGGCCCATCTTCTTCAGATGTCAGAACAGCAGGCCGCAGTTGCACGAGTTGCAGAGTTGTCTTGTCTGTGGCCGCACGTGACGTCACGTCACGTTGTACTGCACACACCACTGCAGGACTTCTTCCTGGCACTGGTGGTTCTCTTGTGCACCTAAAAGCAATGGAAGCCATAAGAACATCAGTTAAACACCTCAAAAAGTCAAAAACACACAAAAATCACCACAATCCAATGCCATCCATGTTCTCAGTGATGTTTAAATTAAAGACACCACACAGCTTCAAAATGGCCCCTTGTCCCCCGGCCACATGGCCAAGCCCTGCCTGGACCAGGCCTCAAAATGGCCCCCACCCACATAGCCAGGCCCCAACACCACCCCAAAAAGTCGAATAACACACAAAAATCACCACAATCCAATGCCATCCATGTCCTCAATGATGTTTAAATTCAAGAGGCCCCACACAAAGCCTTGCTACATGCACCACTCACTACCCCTGGGTATAATGGGTGAAAGCAGGGCAGGCTGGGTGCAGGCCTATGGCTCAGAGCACACTGCCTGGCTTCAAAATGGCCCCTTGTCCCCCAGCCACATGGCCAAGCCCTGCCTGGACCAGGCCTCAAAATGACCCCCACCCACATAGCCAGGCCCCAAAACCACCCCACAAAGTCGAAAAACACACAAAAATCACCACAATCCAATGCCATCCATGTCCTCCATGATGTTTAAATTCAGGACACCCCACAGAAAGACTTGGTCCATGCACCACTGAGTACCCCTGGGCCTAATGGAAGAAAGCAAGGCAAACTGGGTGCAGGCCTGAGCACACTGCCTGGCTTCAAAATGGGCCCTTGACCACCAGCTACATGGCCAGGCCCTGCCTGGACCTGGCCTCAAAATGGCCCCTACCCAGATGGCCAGGCCCCAACACCACCCCAAAAAGTAAAAACACACACAAAAATCACCACAATCCAATGCCATCCATGCCCTCAATGATGTTTAAATTCAAGACACCCCACAGGAAGACTTGGTCCATGCACCACTGAGTACCCCTGGGCCTAATGGATGAGAGCAAGGCAACCTGGGTGCAGGCCTGAGCACACTGCCTGGCTTCAAAATGGCCCCTTGACCCCCAGCCACATGGCCAGGCCCTGCCTGGACCAGGCCTCAAAATGGCCACCACCCACATAGCCAGGCCCCAACACCATCCCAAAAAGTCGAAAAACACACAAAAATCACAACAATCCAATGCCATCAATGTACTCAATGATGTTTAAATTCAAGAGGCCCCACACAAAGCCTTGCTACATGCACTACTCACTACCCCTGGGCATAATGTGTGAAAGCAGGGCAGGCTGGGTGCAGGCCTATGGCTCAAAGCACACTGCCTGGCTTCAAAATGTCCCCTTGTCCCCCAGCCACATAACCAAGCCCTGCCTGGACCAGGCCTCAAAATGGGCCCCACCCACATAGCCAGGCCCCAACACCACCCCAAAAAGTCAAAAAACACACAAAAATCACCACAATCCAATGCCATCCATGTCGTCAATGATGTTTAAATTCAAGACACCCCACAGAAAGACTTGGTCCATGCACCACTGAGTACCCCTGGGCCTAATGGAAGAAAGCAAGACAAACTGGGTGCATGCCTGATCACACTGCCTGGCTTCAAAATGGGCACTTGACCCCAGCTACATGGCCAGGCCCTGCCTGGACCAGGCCTCAAAATGGCCCCCACCCACATGACCAGGCCCCAACACCACCCCAAAAAGTCGAAAAACACACAAAAATCATCACAATCCAATGCCATCCATGCCCTCAATGATGTTTAAATTCAGGAGGCTCCACACAAAGCCTTGCTACATGCACCACTCACAACCCAGGGCATAATGGGTGAAAGCAGGGCAGGCTGGGTGCAGGCCTATGGCTCAGAGCACACTGCCTGGCTTGAAAATGGCCCCTTGTCCCCCAGCCACATGGCCAAGCCCTGCCTGGACCAGGCCTCAAAATGGCCTCCACCTACATAGCCAGGCCTCAACACCACCCCAAAAAGTCGAAAAACACACAAAAATCACCACACAATCCAATGCCATCCATGTCCTCAATGATGTTTAAATTCAAGACACCCCACAGAAAGACTAGGTCCATGCACCACTGAGTACCCCTGGGCCTAATGGAAGAAAGCAAGACAAACTGGGTGCAGGCCTGATCACACTGCCTGGCTTCAAAATGGGCACTTGACCCCAGCTACATGGCCAGGCCCTGCCTGGACCAGGCCTCAAAATGGCCCCCACCCACATGACCAGGCCCCAACACCACCCCAAAAAGTCAAAAAACACACAAAAATCATCACAATCCAATGCCATCCATGCCCTCAATGATGTTTAAATTCAGGAGGCACCACACAAAGCCTTGCTACATGCACCACTCACAACCCAGGGCATAATGGGTGAAAGCAGGGCAGGCTGGGTGCAGGCCTATGGCTCAGAGCACACTGCCTGGCTTGAAAATGGCCCCTTGTCCCCCAGCCACATGGCCAAGCCCTGCCTGGACCAGGCCTCAAAATGGCCTCCACCCACATAGCCAGGCCCCAACACCACCCCAAAAAGTCGAAAAACACACAAAAATCACCACACAATCCAATGCCATCCATGTCCTCAATGATGTTTAAATTCAAGACACCCCACAGAAAGACTAGGTCCATGCACCACTGAGTACCCCTGGGCCTAATGGAAGAAAGCAAGGCAAACTGGGTGCAGGCCTGAGCACACTGCCTGGCTTCAAAATGTCCCCTTGACCCCCAGCCACATGGCCAAGCCCTGCCTGGACCAGGCCTCAAAATGGTCCCCACCCACATGGCCAGGCCCCAACACCACCCCAAAAAGTCATAAAACACACAAAAATCACAACAATCCAATGCCAGCCATCCCCTCAATGATGTTTAAATTCAAGAGGGCCCACACAAAGCCTTGCTACATGCACCACTCACCACCCCTGGGCATAATGGGTGAAAGCAGGGTAGGCTGGGTGCAGGCCAATGGCTCAGAGCACACTGCCTGGCTTCAAAATGTCCCCTTGTCCCCCAGCCACATGGCCAAGCCCTGCCTGGACCAGGCCTCAAAATGACCCCCACCCACATAGCCAGGCCCCAACACCACCCCAAAAAGTCGAAAAACACACAAAAATCACCACAATCCAATGCCATCCATGTCCTCAATGATGTTTAAATTCAAGACACCCCACAGAAAGACTTGGTTAATGCACCACTGAGTACCCCTGGGCCTAATGGAAGAAAGCAAGGCAAACTGGGTGCAGGCCTGAGCACACTGCCTGGCTTCCAAATGGGCGCTTGACCCCCAGCTACATGGCCAGGCCCTGCCTGAACTAGGCCTCAAAATGGCCCCCACCCACATGGCCAGGCCCCAACACCACCCCAAAAAATCGAAAAACACACAAAAATCACCACAATCCAATGCCACCCATGCCCTCAATGATGTTTGAATTCAAGAGGCCCTACACAAAGCCTTGCTACATGCACCACTCACTACCCCAGGGCATAATGGGTGAAAGCAGGCAGGCTGGGTGCAGGCCTATGGCTCAGAGCACACTGCCTGGCTTCAAAATGTCCCCTTGTCCCCCAGCCACATGGCCAAGCCCTGCCTGGACCAGGCCTCAAAATGGGCCCCACCCACATAGCCAGGCCCCAACACCACCCCAAAAAGTCGAAAAACACACAAAAATCATCACAATCCAATGCCATCCATGCCCTCAATGATGTTTAAATTCAGGAGACTCCACACAAAGCCTTGCTACATGCACCACTCACAACCCAGGGCATAATGGGTGAAAGCAGGGCAGGCTGGGTGCAGGCCTATGGCTCAGAGCACACTGCCTGACTTGAAAATGGCCCCTTGTCCCCCAGCCACATGGCCAAGCCCTGCCTGGACCAGGCCTCACAATGGCCTCCACCCACATAGCCAGGCCTCAACACCACCCCAAAAAGTCGAAAAACACACAAAAATCACCACACAATCCAATGACATCCATGTCCTCAATGATGTTTAAATTCAGGAGGCTCCACACAAAGCCTTGCTACATGCACCACTCACAACCCAGGGCATAATGGGTGAAAGCAGGGCAGGCTGGGTGCAGGCCTATGGCTCAGAGCACACTGCCTGGCTTGAAAATGGCCCCTTGTCCCCCAGCCACATGGCCAAGCCCTGCCTGGACCAGGCCTCAAAATGGCCTCCACCCACATAGCCAGGCCCCAACACCACCCCAAAAAGTCGAAAAACACACAAAAATCACCACACAATCCAATGCCATCCATGTCCTCAATGATGTTTACATTCAAGACACCCCACGGAAAGACTAGGTCCATGCACCACTGAGTACCCCTGGGCCTAATGGAAGAAAGCAAGGCAAACTGGGTGCAGGCCTGAGCACACTGCCTGGCTTCAAAATGGTCCCTTGACCCCCAGCCACATGGCCAAGCCCTGCCTGGACCAGGCCTCAAAATGGTCCCCACCCACATGGCCAGGCCCCAACACCACCCCAAAAAGTCATAAAATACACAAAAATCACAACAATCCAATGCCATCCATCCCCTCAATGATGTTTAAATTCAAGAGGCCCCACACAAAGCCTTGCTACATGCACCACTCACCACCCCTGGGCATAATGGGTGAAAGCAGGGTAGGCTGGGTGCAGGCCAATGGCTCAGAGCATACTGCCTGGCTTCAAAATGTCCCCTTGTCCCCCAGCCACATGGTCAAGCCCTGCCTGGACCAGGCCTCAAAATGACCCCCACCCACATAGCCAGGCCCCAACACCACCCCAAAAAGTCAAAAAACACACAAAAATCACCACAATCCAATGCCATCCATGTCCTCAATGATGTTTAAATTCAAGACACCCCACAGAAAGACTTGGTTAATGCACCACTGAGTACCCCTGGGCCTTAAGGAAGGAAGAAAGCAAGGCAAACTGGGTGCAGGCCTGAGCACACTGCCTGGCTTCAAAATGGCCGCTTGACCCCCAGCTACATGGCCAGGCCCTGCCTGAACTAGGCCTCAAAATGGCCCCCACCCACATGGCCAGGCCTCAACACCACCCCAAAAAATTGAAAAACACACAAAAATCACCACAATCCAATGCCACCCATGCCCTCAATGATGTTTGAATTCAAGAGGCCCCACACAAAGCCTTGCTACATGCACCACTCACTACCCCTGGGCATAACGGGTGAAAGCAGGGCAGGCTGGGTGCAGGCCTATGGCTCAGAGCACACTGCCTGGCTTCAAAATGTCCCCTTGTCCCCCAGCCACATGGCCAAGCCCTGCCTGGACCAGGCCTCAAAATGGGCCCCACCCACATAGCCAGGCCCCAACACCACCCCAAAAAGTCGAAAAACACACAGAAATCACCACAATCCAATGCCATCCATGTCCTCAATGATGTTTAAATTCAAGACACCCCACAGAAAGACTAGGTCCATGCACCACTGAGTACCCCTGGGCCTAATGGAAGAAAGCAAGGCAAACTGGGTGCAGGCCTGAGCACACTGCCTGGCTTCAAAATGTCCCCTTGACCCCCAGCCACATGGCCAAGCCCTGCCTGGACCAGGCCTCAAAATGGTCCCCACCCACATGGCCAGGCCCCAACACCACCCCAAAAAGTCATAAAACACACAAAAATCACAACAATCCAATGCCAGCCATCCCCTCAATGATGTTTAAATTCAAGAGGGCCCACACAAAGCCTTGCTACATGCACCACTCACCACCCCTGGGCATAATGGGTGAAAGCAGGGTAGGCTGGGTGCAGGCCAATGGCTCAGAGCACACTGCCTGGCTTCAAAATGTCCCCTTGTCCCCCAGCCACATGGCCAAGCCCTGCCTGGACCAGGCCTCAAAATGACCCCCACCCACATAGCCAGGCCCCAACACCACCCCAAAAAGTCGAAAAACACACAAAAATCACCACAATCCAATGCCATCCATGTCCTCAATGATGTTTAAATTCAAGACACCCCACAGAAAGACTTGGTTAATGCACCACTGAGTACCCCTGGGCCTAATGGAAGAAAGCAAGGCAAACTGGGTGCAGGCCTGAGCACACTGCCTGGCTTCCAAATGGGCGCTTGACCCCCAGCTACATGGCCAGGCCCTGCCTGAACTAGGCCTCAAAATGGCCCCCACCCACATGGCCAGGCCCCAACACCACCCCAAAAAATCGAAAAACACACAAAAATCACCACAATCCAATGCCACCCATGCCCTCAATGATGTTTGAATTCAAGAGGCCCTACACAAAGCCTTGCTACATGCACCACTCACTACCCCAGGGCATAATGGGTGAAAGCAGGGCAGGCTGGGTGCAGGCCTATGGCTCAGAGCACACTGCCTGGCTTCAAAATGTCCCCTTGTCCCCCAGCCACATGGCCAAGCCCTGCCTGGACCAGGCCTCAAAATGGGCCCCACCCACATAGCCAGGCCCCAACACCACCCCAAAAAGTCGAAAAACACACAAAAATCATCACAATCCAATGCCATCCATGCCCTCAATGATGTTTAAATTCAGGAGGCTCCACACAAAGCCTTGCTACATGCACCACTCACAACCCAGGGCATAATGGGTGAAAGCAGGGCAGGCTGGGTGCAGGCCTATGGCTCAGAGCACACTGCCTGACTTGAAAATGGCCCCTTGTCCCCCAGCCACATGGCCAAGCCCTGCCTGGACCAGGCCTCACAATGGCCTCCACCCACATAGCCAGGCCTCAACACCACCCCAAAAAGTCGAAAAACACACAAAAATCACCACACAATCCAATGACATCCATGTCCTCAATGATGTTTAAATTCAGGAGGCTCCACACAAAGCCTTGCTACATGCACCACTCACAACCCAGGGCATAATGGGTGAAAGCAGGGCAGGCTGGGTGCAGGCCTATGGCTCAGAGCACACTGCCTGGCTTGAAAATGGCCCCTTGTCCCCCAGCCACATGGCCAAGCCCTGCCTGGACCAGGCCTCAAAATGGCCTCCACCCACATAGCCAGGCCCCAACACCACCCCAAAAAGTCGAAAAACACACAAAAATCACCACACAATCCAATGCCATCCATGTCCTCAATGATGTTTACATTCAAGACACCCCACGGAAAGACTAGGTCCATGCACCACTGAGTACCCCTGGGCCTAATGGAAGAAAGCAAGGCAAACTGGGTGCAGGCCTGAGCACACTGCCTGGCTTCAAAATGGTCCCTTGACCCCCAGCCACATGGCCAAGCCCTGCCTGGACCAGGCCTCAAAATGGTCCCCACCCACATGGCCAGGCCCCAACACCACCCCAAAAAGTCATAAAATACACAAAAATCACAACAATCCAATGCCATCCATCCCCTCAATTATGTTTAAATTCAAGAGGCCCCACACAAAGCCTTGCTACATGCACCACTCACCACCCCTGGGCATAATGGGTGAAAGCGGGGTAGGCTGGGTGCAGGCCAATGGCTCAGAGCATACTGCCTGGCTTCAAAATGTCCCCTTGTCCCCCAGCCACATGGCCAAGCCCTGCCTGGACCAGGCCTCAAAATGACCCCCACCCACATAGCCAGGCCCCAACACCACCCCAAAAAGTCGAAAAACACACAAAAATCACCACAATCCAATGCCATCCATGTCCTCAATGATGTTTAAATTCAAGACACCCCACAGAAAGACTTGGTTAATGCACCACTGAGTACCCCTGGGCCTTAAGGAAGGAAGAAAGCAAGGCAAACTGGGTGCAGGCCTGAGCACACTGCCTGGCTTCAAAATGGCCGCTTGACCCCCAGCTACATGGCCAGGCCCTGCCTGAACTAGGCCTCAAAATGGCCCCCACCCACATGGCCAGGCCTCAACACCACCCCAAAAAATCGAAAAACACACAAAAATCACCACAATCCAATGCCACCCATGCCCTCAATGATGTTTGAATTCAAGAGGCCCCACACAAAGCCTTGCTACATGCACCACTCACTACCCCTGAGCATAACGGGTGAAAGCAGGGCAGGCTGGGTGCAGGCCTATGGCTCAGAGCACACTGCCTGGCTTCAAAATGTCCCCTTGTCCCCCAGCCACATGGCCAAGCCCTGCCTGGACCAGGCCTCAAAATGGGCCCCACCCACATAGCCAGGCCCCAACACCACCCCAAAAAGTCGAAAAACACACAGAAATCACCACAATCCAATGCCATCCATGTCCTCAATGATGTTTAAATTCAAGACACCCCACAGAAAGACTTGGTTAATGCACCACTGAGTACCCCTGGGCCTAATGGAAGAAAGCAAGGCAAACTGGGTGCAGGCCTGAGCACACTGCCTGGCTTCAAAATGGGCGCTTGACCCCCAGCTACATGGCCAGGCCCTGCCTGAACCAGGCCTCAAAATGGCCCCCACCCACATGGCCAGGCCCCAACACCACCTCAAAAAGTCCAAAAACACACAAAAATCACCACAATCCAATGCCACCCATGCCCTCAATGATGTTTGAATTCTAGAAGCCCCACACAAAGCCTTGCTACATGCACCACTCACTACCCCTGGGCATAATGGGTGAAAGCAGGGCAGGCTGGGTGCAGCCTATGGCTCAGAGCACACTGCCTGGCTTCAAAATGGCCCCTTGTCCCCAGCCACATGGCCAAGCCCTGCCTGGACCAGGCCATCAAAATGGCCCCCACCCACATAGCCAGGCCCCAACACCACCCCAAAAAGTCAAAAAACACACAAGAATCACCACAATCCAATGCCATCCATGTCCTCAATGATGTTTAAATTCAAGAGGCCCCACACAAAGCCTTGCTACATGCACCACTCACTACCCCTGGGCATAATGGGAGAAAGCAGGGCAGGCTGGGTGCAGGTCTAAGGCTCAGAGCACACTGCCTGGCTTCAAAATTGCCCCTTGTCCCCCAGCCACATGGCCAAGCCCTGCCTGGACCAGGCCTGGACCAGGCCTCAAAATGGTCCCACCCACATAGCCAGGCATCAACACCACCCCAAAAAGTCGAAAAAAGCACAAAAATCACCACACTCCAATGCCATCCATGCCCTCAATGATGTTTAAATTCAAGACTCCCCACAAAAAAACTTGGTCCATGCACCACTCACTACCCCTGGGCATACTGGCCAGTGTGGCTTTACAGGCACCCCAAAATAAAAAAATAAAAATCCACATATAGTGAGCTAAAGTTCAATGACATAAATGAGATTTAAGTTCGACAAATCTCACAGAAACAGTTGTATCATGCACCCATGACTAACTCTGGGCCTACTGGATACTGTGGCTACCCACAATATATTTTTTTAAAGTTGTGAAAAAGTTTTAAAATGGTAGTTGCAGCAATTGCAATGCCCCAAACAAACAACACCAACTTACTTGTAAAATCTCAAATCCAAAAGTGATCCAAAAAGTCCTCAAATACAAATATCCAGCAGCAGCCACAAAAAGTAATCCTTCCAGCTCCATATCCAAATGAAAAGTGACCAGGAGATGGACGAAGCACTGGGAGGAGCCTGCTGGACAGGAACAGGAAGTTGGAGACTCTGGGGCACTTCCTTCCTCCCCCCGCCCCAAAAATGGACTCCCTCCACAAAACAGTGCAGCCAAATCTCAATCTGAGGAGTGATCCTGCTCAAAATCATGATTTTCAGAAGGTTTATGCTGCCTGCGGTGGATTTCTTGTGCAGAATTGCAATTTTTGCAATTTCGGGAAAGCGAGCTGTTCAAATCTCCCGCCGGATGTCAGCTGCGCGCCGCATCTACGTGTTTGGCATTGTTTGCGAGATCGCGGGCCCTTATGACGTACTTGCGTTGTCAAACTCTCGCTGTGCAAGATGGCGGACCGGTAGTACGTAATTGCGGTCGAAAAACTCACGCGTGATCACGCAGCAAGATCCAAAATGGCGCAGCACACGCAAACAGGGAGAAAAACAACTCGGCGGACTCAGAATCACGGTAAGTCAACACAGCGCGCGCGATATTGTATTTTTCAAGCACGACCAAGCAAAAAAATCCGCAGCTTGTGAATTCGCTGATTTTTGGGCAAATTCGCGCGATTGGCAAATCGTGAATTTGCCAAAAATCCGCAAATTTCGCGAACAAAACAGATTTTACGCCCACGCTTAATTGCTGCCACTTGATCATCACCACACATCAATATGACCTATTATCATTTGCAACTGGTTGGAGATTTCTCATCAGATTTTAGCTCTCATTTATTGTTATCAGGAGATAATGATGTTGCTTGAGATTTTTATTTCTGTAATAAAATCAATGGATATAGCAACACTCAACGTCATTGGTTTCTTTCTAAATGGCACATGAGTTTGTTTTCTCTGCTTGGGTAATACCACAATGCATAGCAAGTGGGATGTGGAAGTCGGACGGGTAGGTAATGGCCTAGTTACTTACTAGTAATTTTCATTACTCTCCAGGTCTTTCTTGTCATTGCCCTAAGCACCCTCCTTCTGATAAGTCTCAAGAGTACCCAGGGGCCTATTTAGACTTGGTATTTCAGGAAGGCTAACTTTCGTCTTTAGTATTCTAGAATGTGGAATTCAGAAATACCAGGAGGGTACCATATTGGAAGTACATTTTTAATCTAGCTAGAGAAGGTAAACGTTATCTGTATGATGAGACAAAATCTCAAAGTGTAAAGACTCTGATGAGGAAGACTTGGACTGTAAGTAATGAAGATTACTGTAAGTAACTGGGTCATAAGCTGCTGTTTGATGCAGGTGTTGTTTAAGCTTGTGGCAATCTCCCTTAGTAAACAGCCTTGTATGATGCATTTGGATGCATAAACCCTGCCCTCTCTCTGTCTCTAATTCCCAACCTGTATGAAATGTGTCACTGGTTGAGGGTGGTAAAACTCTACTCAAGCAGCAACCACAATCATGGTCAGGGTGAAATCACAAGCAAACCCCGAATTAACCTGTGCTCACCCTCTGGTAGCTTGGTACAGAGCATTCACCCTTAACTTAGAGGCAACGTGTAAAGTATTTATGAAACACTTCAAACAGTAATAGAGTGAAAACACAACATAAGAAAAATCTCACACTAATTTAGGAAAAGAGAATACATTTTAATATATAAATCAAGACCAAAACCAAAACGACAAAATCCAACAAGTTGAACCAAAGGTATGCCATTTTAAAGATTTCAGAGAAACTAGAGCCAAAAAACACAAAGTGGCAACTGTAAATATATGGTCGCGCTGGACTGGCAAAGTCACAAGTTCAAGCCTGACCGCGATGGAGTGGTGGTCAGCAGCAGGGACCAACTGAGGCCCGCAGAGCAAGATTATCTTAAATCCTGGTTGCAAAGAGATGCGGAGTCCCAGGTCAACAATGCGTCACACAGCAGAGGTGCTGCAAAGTCCAGGTGAGTGGATGTGCTGCGAAGCAGCAGTTCTGGGTAGCTTCAAAGTGTGAGGTGATGTCCTTCTGTGGAGATGTGCCATGCAGCAGTGGTCCCGACAGGCTGCTGTAAGTGATGCTGAATCCTTGCGTCTGGAAAGTCTGCACAGCAGAGGCTATGCATTGGTTCCGAATGCAATAGGTTGAGCAGCTACGGCCATGTGCCGGTTCTGCGGGAGATGCGGCATATCTGCTGGATCCAGAGATAGACTGGCAGAGGACCTTCAGGCCCAAGTCTAAGGGTCTAGTACTGGGACGGCAACTCTTGGGAGGGCAGGACACACCGATGGTAGGGTCCAGTTAAACGTTGTTGAAAGCCTATGATGTCCCTGAGGCTTCTGATCAGAAAGTCAGGAAATTGTCCTTTGAGTCACTCTGGGTTCCTGGATTCAGTGATTCAGGTCCAGGCCCTCTCACCCAGGCTAAGAGGCTACAGGTTAGTACTGCTGCACAGCAGTCCTTCAGAGAAGGATTTTAGCAGAGTGACAGTCCTTTAAACAGTACAGAAGTCCTTCTTACTGGGAGAGTCCACAGGTCCAGAAGAGTTGTGAAGAGTTGGGTCTAAGGGTCCAACATGCATACCTGGTGCCCACTTTAAAATGGAGTAAGCTCATAGAAGTTGTCATCCCCCCTGAGGTGTCAGGCATCCCCTTCACTCTTGTCCTGGCTTCACATGTCAGGTGTCACAGAAGAGCAATTTCAAACCCTTCGGGAAAGTTCTCAGGCAAAACCTTTGTAATGTGAAAGTGTGGTAAGAGACAGCTCCACCCCCTTGTAAACTCAGACTGGCCCATCCTGCCAACACCTATCTACCCTTTGTTTCGTTGTCTAGCAGCAGTGCAAAAGACCAACTGCAAGCTACACCTGTGATTAGAAATACACATCTAATGTTAAAGAGGGCTTTTAACTGCAATTCTTCAGACACCAAACTTGAGCTGGCAACCTGCTCCCAATTAGAAGTTACAGCGTATTAAATGTAATATGGTTACTCCAATGTTATCCTAGGGGAGAGGTAGGCCTTGCAGTAGTAAAAAATAGATTCAAGATTTTTTCAGTATGAGGGCATGTAAAAGGTAAGCATATTATATGCCCTTGTATGTCCAACTTTTGAAAAACACAGCACCTTGCCCTCTGAGCTATGTAGGGCCTACCTTAGGGGTGACATATGTATTAAAAAGGAAGGTTCACACCTAACAAGAGGTTTGTCTTGCCAGGTTGAAATGGCAGTTTAGAACTCACACACAGGCTGCAGTGTCAGCCCTGAGACATACTTAGCCCCTTCGCTGCGGCGGCAATTCCGCCGCAGTGCTGGGGGGGGGGGCGAGCGGCGCTCGCATGCTCGTGACGGAGTTGCTCCGTCACGAGCCGCGGTCAAGCTGTGCTCATGACGGAGCGGTTCCGTCATGGCCCCGCCCGCTCAATGGAACGTCCAGTGCAGGCGCGGAATTCGCGCCGCGCAGGCGCGCCGAGCGGGCCATGACGGAATCGCTCCGTCATGAGCACAGCTCAACCGATGCTCATGACGGAGCGGCTCTGTCATGAGCATGGAAGCGGTTAAAGGACTACTTAAGTAGGTGGGGTAATCAGTGTCACTAGCTCCCTTTGCCACTGGATTCAAGCTAGGTGTTACCCCGAAACTGGTCCCAGGATGCTTGTTTAAGGTCCAGAGAAGACATGGCTTGGCAGATCAGGCTGGACTGTTCCCATGAGGCACAGGGCCAAGACTGATTTGCATATAGCTGTGTCCAAACTGGGGTGGTGAAGTGAGCTAAGGAATGATGATGGATTCAACCAAGATCTGTGGCTGGGGGACAGTGTCTGAAAAGTTTCAGCTGTCCGTCCATCATCTCCTTGTGTATGCAGGCCTACTAGTAGCATTTAATTTGCAGGCCCTGGACAGAGGTAGTGCCACTTTACTAGGGATGTACAAGTAAATTAAATAGGCCAATTGGGTATAAGTCAACTCTACCATGTTTCAAGGAGAAAACACAGTCCTAAAGCGAGCAAGAACAAAGTCTGCAAAATGGGACAATTGAAGGTAAAATTCAGGGGATAACCTCTGCAAGGATGCCAAGTCTAAGACAACATCTGAAAAAATATTAATTTATCTTTTCCTCCTTTATCTACTCTGTGGAGTTAAACCAAAGGTTCACATATGATTAGCTCCTCCTTTACTAAAAAATCTTTACTGCTCACTACAGAATACATGATCTGTAGTAAAACACTAGCATTCATTCCACAACCTTGTGGTACATTGTAGCTCACATATCTTGTTCCTGGTTGAGTCCTGGCTTGCGCCTCAAATGGAGCATTCATCTCATATCTGACACCCTAACGTTATCAAATTGTACACTAGTGTATTTATTACTGAAGGATGTGTGGAAGGAGTGGTGTATGACATAAAAATACTTTTGCGATCAACTTTTGTACAATTCCGTAGAGTGACTTTGTGCGGGGGTACCTCATTTTCAACTTGATATTTTCACCAAATCATGCTCTTGTGTATTGTATTATCATCTATCAGATACAAATGTTGAATAATGTCATTTAATTTTTGGATCAAATTAGCTAAGTAGTAACTCACTTTTCAATAGTTTTACTTCTCAGAAAAGTTCATCTCTGTCTACTTGATATCTTTGACAAGTTGGGTGCATTTTTCTGTCTTCTCTGAGCAATCTAGAGCATGAATAATTAGTTAATGGCCCAACTCAGTGTAAAGGGCATACACTAGATGCTATTTTCTAAAGGAAAATTAATGGCTTGAGAGAATATAGCTCACTAATTCTTTTTATCTGTGTGAGTACTTTTGTCCTCTGCACACTCTTCCTACTAAAGCCCTTAACCATAATCGCTCTTGCTCGATTGACCCTTTAATTCTAAAAGAACATCTGTTCAACTTTGCAAATCAGATGCAAAATCATTGAAGATCATGTTGTGTGCTTCTTGAGATTTTTAGTTTGTCATGCAGTAAATTGCTCTATATGAATCTTATCAACTAAAAATCTAGAACTAAGTCTTAAATGGGACCCCGGTTCCATTGAGATCTCAAATCGATGAAACAACATAGACATATACTGGAAACTAAATAGAGTGAAAGCAGGCCTTCTGAAGATTGGCTGAATACTTAAGGTCCCCTCAAGTTATGTAAAAAAATCTATAAATACTAAATAAACATTATGGGCAGAGGAAATATTGTATAATACCAATTGGCCCAGCTTCTTATCTAACTTATCACACTCTGCTTTATCCTTAAAGTAATTCTGGCTGGCCCTCAGTGCCTCCTACAGGTGAGTTCTGTGAGGTGCTTAATTCCTTCTTTATTGTGGAAAAAAGAATAAATCATCACATATCTGGGCATGACTGATTAACCTCTAGCTTCGGTGATTGTTATATTATCTTTCTTTCTTTCAGTTACCTCATGTTCACACCTCCTACTAAGCGCAAAGCACATTTAACCAACACTCCGCTCACTCAAGGCTACAGAAGCTCTTATTGACAATAGGCAGACTGGAAGCATGTCCCTTACTTCTCCTCTCTCATTCAGCTCCTGGTCAAGCATTATTTCTCAGAAGAATCACTTCCAACGCAGCTTAAAGATGGCATTGTTAACCCTACTCACAAAAAACAAAACTTGGGTCCCACCACTCTATTCAATTTCAGCTCTGTTGTGAACGTTCCAGTGTTGACCAAAATTATAGAAAAGCTCATGGTGCACTGCCTTTAACAATTGAACAGTCTTCCCATGTTTCTTTGGATCAAGCTTTAGACCGCACAATGGCTTAGAAAGTACCCTGCTGACTTTTTGGGATGACACACTGAGATTGGATGGATGAGTGGGCAATGTGCTCATTGGTCTTGTTGGGCCTACCATCAGCTGTTGATGCTGTGAATCATCAGATCCTGCTAAAAAGTTTTGCTGAAGTGACAAATGCAGGACTCTTGCCTATCCAATGACTCGATTATTTTCGATGTTGAAGGTCCCAAAAAGTCTGATTTGGCTCCTTCTCTTTGACAACAATTTATGCTGACTCCAGTATCTTCAAGGATCTCCCCGTTGTCTGTTTTAATATCTAAATGGCACCCATGTGATTCAAGTTGTACACAAACTGTTAAGATTAAGATATGGAGGCAATATAATCAATTAAAGCAGGAGAGTGTCAAATAGAAATCTTCATTGGTGGGGAGAAATCCTTTGAAATTGATTTGTCTATCTTCTGGCTATTCTTGAGCAGATCCCACACTTTCCCTCAGAGTAAAAATCTGGGCTGTACATCCGACCAGAATGCGTCATTGCATGCCCAGATAGAGAAGGTCATTAGTAACAGCTTTCACCAGCATTAAAAGAAAAACTTCTTCTACCTCTCTTTTCCCTTATACACTAAGCCTTGGTGTTAGGAGCTATTACAAAGGCCACATTGGATTGTTGTAATAACTACAACTGCCATTGCTCGGCTGCCTAAGGTTCAAAATGCTGCATTGAGAGCTATAGCATGGCTGATGCTGAAATATCCTGTTTTCCAGACAAGAAAGGTGCCACACTGGCTCCCAGTTAATGATCGAACAAGATTCACACTGGAACATTGGAGGTCCAGATGTTATTTTACTCTAATGTCAACCTCATCAGGAGGAACATCCTTTTCAACGCGGATGTTACCCCGCAGTGCTTTTACGACGCGTCCTTTACAACGCAAGTCGTAACCACGACTTGCGCTGGAGGGCGCTAAAGGATAAAGGATAGTATATTTACTATTCCAACACCTTCCCTACTATCCACGGGGACTGGTGTTAGAATAGTAAATTATACTATTCACTATCCGCGCCCAACAACGCAAGTCGTTGTAACAACTTGCGTTGTTAAAGACAGGTTGTAAAGGCACGCGTTGAAACGGTACGTGTTGTACCGTCATACATCCCCTCATCAGTATCCGCATGTTTCCCAGGGATCAGTTGATACTCTACATAGTCAGGAGAAAGCTCTGATGGCTATCCCAGGAATTAATCTGAAATGAAGTGGTGGCAGAGCTATCTCAATGGTGAGGCCCTTCTTTGTGGAATTTCCTTCCACAACGGCTCAGAAAACTCCCTGCCTTTGAGGCTTTACAACCAAAGTCAGGAAACTGTGTTAAAGGTGGAGGACACCTTACAAATGTGATAATGTGATAATTCAATAATTTATTGGATCGATCCTGTGTTTGAACTTTCCTGATTGCAGTTCTTAGTCTAAAGTGAGTTGTTATGGGGAACGAGGAGTATGCGGCAAATTGTTGAGTGAAGAAATTAGTTTATCTCACTTTGACGACTCTGTGTGTGGGGATGCTCTAAACGACATCATGTTTTCATGCGATATGGGCTTCGCACGTAAAGCTTGTTATCCCGAGGTCCCTTTTTGCCCCACATTTAATGGTAGAGGTGTATTTTCAACAATTGACTTCATTTTAACCTTGGTTAGATATAGTGAGCAGATTAAAAGTTTTAACACCCTAGACACTGCATTAAGCGATCACTTCCCTCTTAGGATGGACATTTTAAACTTTGATTATGAATCGTATAAAGACAGCCCAACGAGACAGGTTGTAGATGATATTGCTCTGAACTGACAAAACGGGTATTCCCTAAAATGGACCAAAGTGGTCCCGGAAGTTTTCCTTCAATAATTGATTAGGAAATGCGAACCCAGTTTTGAAGTTTGCCTAGATGGAAATGCGTATGACTCAGCAATTGTCAAAAATGTTATAATTATAACCTCACACATTAAAACTAGCCTATGGGTTGATAAGAAAAATCCTAAAGATAATGTTACGAGCTGGTTTGATACAGCTTGCACTAAGGCTTACTCTAAACTTAAACATGCACTAACCGAGACTCCAAGAGACCAGAACTTAATCAGGGATTTGCGTAAGGTTTAGAAAAATACGTTAAAACAGAGAAAGGATACCCTGAAAAAGGAGGCATGGGAGTCCTTGTGTGAGGCTTCTCTGAGTAGAGACACTGCTGCTTTTTGGAAAGCAGTCAACGCATCCTTCATTAGTGAGAAATCTAGGCTAGGCTAGAATAGAGATAGCAATCTCAGAGAGCAATTGGATAGAGCACTGCACGGCTTTATATAGCACAACGAGGCCTTCGGATCAGACCCCAGCAATAAATGCGGTGGTTGAGGGGATTTTAAATAGCAACAGAAAAATTGATCTGTGTATCACTTTGAACGAAGTCATGGCGGGTATAAAAGCTAGCCTGGGAGGTAAGGCCCCCGGCCCCGATGGGGTGCCAGTTGACCTGTACAAAAACAACCTGGCCTTATGGAGTCCAATCCTTACGAAACGTTTTAATGCGTCTTGTTCGAACGGATTGTTACCCTCTTGGTTTGAGTCTACCATTGTACCTATATTTAAAAAGGGAGACAGGACAAGTTGCACATGTTATCGCCCAATATCACTGTTAGACTCTACCATTAAGATTTTTGGGCGTGTAATTTTAAATAGATTGCAAGTATGGGCTGAAGAACACTCAATAATAAGTGATCTTCAATACGGTTTTAGGAAAGGCCTTGGTACAATTGAACAGGGTCTTAATCTGCACATCCTTCTAGAAAAGTATACCATAGTTAGGAAAAGTCAAATATTTGTAACCTTTGTCGACCTAACGTCGGCGGTTGACTGCGTCACCCACAGTAAGCTCTGGCTTATCTTAGAAAAATTGGGTGTGGAGGAAAACATAGTTTCTTTCCTCAGGGAACTTTATATGGGAGCACGGGCCGTGGTTAGATTTGGTAGGAACGGAGAATGCACTAAGCCCATCTATATTGCAAGAGGAGTATGGCAAGGGTGCGTGCTCGCTCCCTTCCTATTTACAATCTATATTAATGACCTAAAAAATACATTAATCCGGGAGTGCAGGGACATGCCTATGATAGCTAAAAGATCGGTCCCTGAACTATTATACGCGAACGACCCGGTATTGATGGCCTGAACACCTTTGGCCATGCAAAGGATGATTACATCTTTTTCCAACTTCACGACCAATCTGGATTTATGAATTAATTGTACGAAAACATATTGTATGAATTGTGGCCCTGCGGCACAAAAGAAAAAGAGAGTAATGTACATTAATTCTAAACCGTTGGAATTTACTCCCACTTTCCCGTACCTAGGTATACTTTTCGATCAAACTGGTCTATGGAACACAACAATAAAGACACTGATGTTGTTGTTCTGTAAATCTATAATGGCCCTTACAAATTTTAGCAGAAAATTGGGCAAAAAACCGATTGGGGAACTTTTAACTGTATATAGAGCAACATGTGTTTCAATCGCTACATATGGCGCAGGAATATGGGGGTACGGAAATGTAAAGTCATTACAGGTGGCAGAAAACTGTTTTATGAGATACCTCCTAACAGTTCCAGACAGTATGTCTACGTATATCTGTCACGCTGAACTGGACCAACCATATCTAGAGGATGTTATCAAAGTCCAACCAGTATTACTATGGCATAGGGTTTGGACTACAGAGGAGTGTGTTTTTAATCAATTGATATTGAGTGATGCTATGAATCTGGATAACACTAGTAAAATAAGATGGTTGTCTTATGTAAAGATGTTTCTCATAGAAATAGGCCACCGGGATTATTTTGAAGATCCGTCATTGATGAATCATGTGTCAGAAAGAGAATTAAAAAATGTATGTATGATGCATCTGGGGGATCAAAGACTGAGCATCGAGATGAGAAAATGTACTGTGGTTGCTCATCAATTGATAATGATTACTAGCGATATCCAGCCATATGTTAAACCACACATGAAAGCCTTTGAAAGGTTTTTATTGATTCTTTTTAGGTTTAATATTTTATTTAGATTTTTTAGTTTCCCCAAAATGAATGATTGGACAAAACAACTTAGTAAGTGTCCATGCGATGAACTATCCAATCAATCTGATGTGCATATTTTGCTATTTTGTAAGTTTTATATTGTACAGAGGAAAAGATGGATTATGCCCATATTGAAGATCATGGATTTAAATCAGTGTTGCCCTGCTTTTTTAGCCATTCAGAAGCTAGATAACATTTTGACCATTGCTTCTGTCTCTGCCTTTTTAAAAAATGTTCTTGCAGTACGAAAATCAGTTCTTGCCTCGCCGTAATTAGTTATTTATTTTTAATGTGTACTGATGATTATGTACATATATTTGTCTTTCCTATGTTTTGTTTGTATACTGTAATTTTTAAATATGCACTTTTATGGTTGTCTTTTTTCTATGCAACAACCGAATAAAGTTATTAATGAATGAATGAATGAGTTGTTTCGCCATGTCTGCACCAATGTGAAAGGCGAATGGCCAAAACTTTGGGTGATGTATAGTGATGGATTTGCTGAGGCCTTTGCTTTGATAGTTTTATATTTTTGTGGTTATTGCTAGTGTTTTTCTTGGGTTTCTGTTTGCTTGATTGGTTCAATGCTGCCTTTCCACTCGAATCTTGATGGCAGAGAGTATCTGTGCAATTTCAGTGTCACCTGTATGCTGTTCTGTGGCCTGGTCTGAGAGAGATCCTTTTACCTTTCTTTGTCTGAAGGTCTAGACCTGCCCCATTTACAGCCCTAAGCACTCTGCATCCCATGCTGGTCTCTGTAATCTGGTCTCAGACAGATGCAAAAGGTGATATTCTTCTTTGAAATGCACCCATTACAAAAAAAACATTCTGGTCCTTGCTGTCAGATCCTGTCTGCCTCATTCCGAAAACAAAGTGTTTTTCACATTTTATATTTTCTTTTAACTTCATTAATATTAAACCAAACATACACCTTTCCTTCGCTAACTGTTAATTTAACCTAAATGTACTAAACAAAATGTGACTTAAACCGTCCTAAATTAACAGATCAATAAAAAAGATTTGTATTTATTTATTGGATTTTTAGTGTTGACATTGTGTATGTGTTATTACATATACATATACAGTGTGCTGGACAAACATGGAAATAAGGTAGATAAATAGAAACATAAATATTGTAAAGAATCAATAATATACTATCTATATAAAATTCAGACTGACTGTGATTGGAAACAGCAGCATTAGAGATTAATGGATACCAGAGTGCAGTCAGCGCGTAAAAAAAGTGTGTTTATATTCTGCAGACATAACAGCTCATTCTCTGTTTACTTTGTCCCTTGTGCGGCAGATGGGCCATAGTCGAAAAGAACTCATTTCTCTGTTGATTAGGGGGATTTGGTATAAATTAACCTATACTGTTATCAAGGTGAAATATTGCAATTGTTTGACAATGTATACTTCATAATAACATATAATTGAGAAAGTAAACAGCATGACTTTATGGGCTATTCTAGGGTCAAAGATTTACTGTACAGATTCTAAAGCATTGAAATCTGCTAAAAGCGAGGTTGGTCCAGTGCCAAGATGACAGACTCTGGGTGCTTTACTGGCAGTGAACAGCTGATAGACCCCTTAGGGATCTTCTCTGTGAATACAGAAACTTGCATTCAACCTTTAGGCTCCGAAGGAAATGAAAAGCTTTAAAGTCAAGACAACCTACAGCCATTTGACTATTGCATTTCTTTTTAACACTAGCCCTAGGTGGCAGCGCCCTGTTTATACTGTGATTTGCAGTCATTGTTTTGTGTATGCAGCTCTTCATGCCCCCGATAGGCGTCATAGAGTACTATGGTTTGCTTCACGTTCCTGGACGCTGCTTCAAAGTGTGTGGGTACACATGGTGTTGGCTGTAGTCACACGGTACACCTATGTGAAAGGTATCGATTGAGGAAGTTTGGTGTTGAACTGTTAACCTCATGTCCATAGTGAAGAGGTGTCGAAGAAAAATGTAAGAATAATCACAATAGTGCATGAAGATAACTACGCCTTTACTTGGGAGTTTGAATAAGGTACTAGTTATGTGGTTGGAAGAGTTACAGTCGTTTGAACTGAAAACAAGTTTTGATCACTATGAGATTGAGAGACTTTTCATTTCACAGTGTCCTCGTTAATAGTATCCGTGGGGCGACGAAAACTTAGGGGGCCTCCCTGCAAGGTATAATAAGGAGGCCAGTGGAGTAACAAAACTTGAGGAGGCCGCCAGCAAAGTACATGGAGGGGCCCTTCCCCTCCAAACTCCGACCACCCAAACCCTCAAATCACCCCCGCCCCAGCTTCGGACCTAGTCGGGAGCTCTCAAGTCAGGGGCCGCGCGGCTGCGGGGGCTATTGTTGCCTTACTTAAGGGTTCCCCATACCTCGTCCCCACCTTCTGCCTTCAGGAAGCCTCGGAGAATGGAGCCACCCCACAGATCATACAGACCCACATGCTCTAGATTCAGGCGACTGATCTATCCGCCTGGTGGTGACCCATAAGGTACAGACTCCGACTCCACCGAGCACAGCTATCTCTCAAGTTGCAATCTGAATGTCTGGGCCCTTTAGCAGCAGAGATATTCCTTAGGTTACGATTCTTCTTTTTCATGTCTGCTCAAATATCACTTGCATCAATGAGTGGCCTATGCTGGATCACAATTAGTAAGGAAAGGGAGATACCCCTATGTTGAACACAAGGGACAGGGGTACAACTGACACCCTGAAAAACACACAAGAGTCCCTATATTTCAATATTTAAATGGGCAGAGTGCCTCACAGAGGGTAACAAAGTGTAAAGAGAGTATTAACAGATCATGCTTCAAATCCTTCAATTTAAATAGACTGTGCCTACTAATCAGGAAATATACTTTAAACTATGCTATAATGACAGCAATCATTACGTCCGCAGAAATATACTTCTATTTAAACCACATATTCTATTTAAGATAAACAAAGTGTAAAGAGAGTATTAACAGATCATGCTTCAAATCCTTCAATTTAAATAGACTGTGCCTACTAATCAGGAAATATACTTTAAACTATGCTATAATGACAGCAATCATTACGTCCGCAGAAATATATTTCTATTTAAACCCCATATTCTATTTAAAAAAATATATATTTAAATTTTAAAAAATATTATAAAAACACAGAAATACATAACATAATCAATCATATATCCTAAGTGGTTTTCCTCCCAATACAGGTTACAATCTTATTGGTGTCACATATACAGTTAAAAAAAGTTGACGTAGCGTTTCAGTGTTTATTCGATACTTTCACCTTCTTCAGGACAGAACTGTTGATAAAATCTAAACATAAAAGATCCATACATATTTTTAGTGAACTAGTTACATATAAAAAACAATGCATTGCGGATTATAAACTCTTATCTCTTTTTTATACTGTCTGGCACGTTTTGTTAGCATGACCGAACACTTTGCCCTATTAATAAGAATAGTATCTTATCTATATGTTCTAACATTTATCCAAAAAAGACATTTCATAAAATTAATCAACACATTCTTTAAAATACACCATAATTCACTCCATCACAGCAAGGCGCTAGGAAAATCATATTTGAAACTCGGTCTCAAGGTATGTTTCCGTTGCCTAAACCCCCCCCCCCCCAAACGCCTCATTTATCAGAAGGATGATGATTTGAATCAGGGCTGATAGTCACAATTTACTTGGGTTATATTGATTATTATTATTATAAGTCATTAGGCACAATGGAAAATTCGCTATATGTCCTCGGACAATATAGTCCCCAGAACGCACTGCTATGTATTTCGGACAAAGCGTCCTTCATCTGTAAAAATATAGTAATTTCCCTTACTTCACATTTTTCAACTTAATTTAATCAGCAGGGAAGTGTCTTCCCACCTCAGCAATGGCAGCCGTCTCTGTCGCCACATAACTACCAGGTGGTTTGTTTAGTCCGAAATGGGGTTTATGCATAAATATGAACAATGCTAGCACTTGGAATTGGTTGTGCTACTGATTCAACCTATGAAATGAAAAAGAATATGAATACAGGACTGACGGGCCCAGAGGTACAGCTTCAACTGACACAGAATTGAATGCCCAACATTCCATTACAATCCAGAACATAATATGAGGAAAATAACATACTAACATTCCATACCACAAATAGTTGAATAGAGGGAACATGTAATACATAAAATGAATGTTCATAATGATACAGTAGAACACCACATATCTCCCTCTTAAACAAAAATAAGAGAAAAAGAAAATGGAAAAAAAAATGTAATCAAGTAGTTTCTTTGGTATACTTCTTGCTCTACAACTGTGTCGCAAAATAACTTCAGGAGAAGAAACCTGAAAATTAGATGAATTGTTAGGTTGAGAAACTTTGGCAAGATGAGAAAAACTCCACCACTGACCATTATCCAGTCTTACCCCATGCCCCTTAACCTCAGAAATATAATGAGGTTGTCTGAATTTGGATAGACCTTTTTGCAACAATAAAGGATCTTTTACTCTTACCAGATCACCAACAGAAAATGTGATCAATTTCTTTCTGCTAGATTGAGAACTCTTATCAAATCTAAGATGATTAGCATTGTCAGACATTCTTTTAGCTTTGGAAGCTTCTTCAGCAACAGAGAAATGATTATTGAAAGCATTACGTTTCCAGAAAGGACACAAAGAAGAAGAAGAAACTTTCCTCCCTCTCATCAATTCAAAAGGAATGGAACCTGACACCGAGTGTGGAGTTGTCCTATATGTCCAAATCATGTTACGTACAGCTGTTTCACAATCCCCATGACTATTGAGAGTACTCTGTACACATTCAACAAGAACCCTATTAAACCTCTCAACTTTACCATTGGACTGAGGGTGATAAAAAGGAGTGCATAAATGTTTAATTCCCAATTTAAACCAAAACTCTTGCATAGATGTAGAAGTAAATTGCACACCGTTATCGGTTAAAATTTCTTCATGCAATTAGGCAAAACATGGAAAGGACCAAGAAGATCAATAGAAACTCTTTGCCATATTCTGGATAGACTCAAAACAGGTTTGGGTATAGGAGTATTGGTAGTGAGATGTTTGTCACTATAACAACACTGTACACAATTCTGGACTAAATTGTGAATATCACAATCCATGCTAGGCCACCAGAAATCATTCATAATTCTGTGTTTAGTAGCACTCATGCCCAAATGACCAGAATGAGCTGTTTTGATGATCCCTACTCTGAATACAGTGGGAGTAATATGTTTATTATCCCTAACTAGCAAATTAGTCTCAATAGATAATTCCTCAGAAATTTTAGAAAATGGTCGTAGATCAGCAGGAAGAACTTTCTCCTTAGGCCATCCTTCAATACCATAATCCATTACCTGCCTCATAACAGAGTCATTACATAAAGCATCTTGCCAAGAGGACATATCAGAACAAATAACAGTATCATCGACATTGGCAATGATACATTCCTCAATGTCTTCAGAAATCTCATTGGAAGCATTTTCCATTGGAAGTCTTGAAAGAAAGTCTGCTTTTACATTTGTACCACCAGCAATATGGAGAACTGTGAAATTGAATTCTAACAATTTGGTAGATAATCTAGCAAGTCTAGCAGTGGACTTTTTCATTTTGGATTCAGAAAGAATATCAACAATTGGTTTATGATCTGTCCTCAGCCAAAATTTTCTTCCCCCTACATATGATTTAAACTTTGCAACTCCCCATACACAGGCCAACATCTTCTTTTCAATTACAGAATACCTCAATTCAACTTCTTTCATTCTACTGGAATCAACACTGATGGTACATTCTCTTCCAGAATCCATTTGAGACAAAACTGCACCCATTCCATATGCACTAGGGTCAACAGTAAGGAAAGTGTCACGTCCTTCAACATAAGCTTGGAGAGCAGGAGCAGAAATGATACACTTTAATTAAGATAAAACGTTCTTGGCATAATGCTGTCCACACAAACTCAGATACTTTTTTCAATACATTTCTAAAACATTCAGTAAGACAGGAATTTTTTTTAATGAACTTAGAATAACATTCACATAGACCAAGAAAAGATTGTAATTGGTCTTTATCCACCGGATGTGGAGCATTCACGATGCCCTCAACTATGCTGAGTTTGGGTTTAACACCATCTTTGGTTAATAGGTGACCAAGATATTCAATTTCATTTACAGAAAAAATACATTTGTCCTCCCTGAGGGTAACACCATTGTTCTGAAGAATTTGAAAAACAGCATCCAATGTTTGATTGTGTTCAAGTTCTGTAACAGTGTGTACAAGAATATCATCTTGAAAAATTACAAGATTGGGAATATCTTGAAACATAGATGTCATAACCTTCTGGAATACAGAGGCAGCTGAGACCACTCCAAATGGGATCCGACAAAATTGAAATGTACCATCAGGTGTCACAAAAGCAGTAAGATGATGAGATATTTCATCAAGAACTACCTGATGGTACGCCGACTGTAAATCCAACTTGGAGAACCATTTGGCCTGACCCACAGCAGTGATTAAATCATCAATACGAGACAATGGAAAGTTTTCAACCCAAATAGCTTGGTTACCTGATCTTAAATCAACACAAAGGTGAAGTTCGCCAAACCGTTTTTAGGCCAAAGCTATGGGAGACAACCAGAGAGTGGCGTCAACATACTCAATTATGCCATCCTCAATCATTTTGTTAATCATAATAGTAATATCATTCCTTATACTATGGGGAACAGTTCTTAGTCTGTGTTTAACTGGAATATTATTCTCCTTGACTTTAATAGAATGCACAAAGTCTTTTATTTTGCCAATGTTATTATTAAAAACATTTGGGTAATTACTCTTCCAATGAGAACAATCCGAAACTGAATTGATTAAAGAAACAGGATTCTTCTGGCTAGGTCTTATAATCATGCCAAATTCAGCTTGATGCCACCATCCTAAAACATTGATACTTTTGAGGGCAACATAAACTTTCCCATGAATTCTTTTATTCTTAAAAGAAATATCAGCCCAAAAATAGCCTGCAAGATCAATCCTACTGCCCTCAAACGCAGTGCAAATGACATCAGGAGGGATCAAATCAATGTTGGACCAAGATTGTTTAAATTTATCAATAGAAATAATAGTGATCCTGGCCCCTGAATCGATGAGCAAAGAAATTTCATGAGATTGAATGGATATTTGTACAAAAGGATCACTACTTTTTTTATCAGAATGAACATTGTTAATGTTTAAGTACTCTACAGACACAACAGATAAAGATAATTCTTCCATTCCCTTATCTAATTCATCAGAATTTTCATTGGAATGTACATCTTGTATACTTCTAATTGGAAAACGTTTACCACCTCTGCACATTTTGCTAAAGTGACCAGTTTTTTTACACACGTGACATTCTTGAGGAACAGCAGGACAATTTTTAAAATTAGAAAGATGAGAGGGTGAACCACATCTAAAACAATAACATCCAGGAAACATGCGTGTAGAAGGCTTGTTCTTATCAGGAAATATTTTTCCTGTCTTTGGTTTGGTATCAGTAATATGCTGTTTAGAGGAAGACATTGGATTGGATGTAGTAGCAGCTACAGTGGAAGATGCATTGGATTCTAATTGTTTAGCATCTAATTCTGATCGCTCAATACTTTTAGCAATGTCAATGGTATCATCCAAGGACGGATGCTTTTTGCAAGAAAGTAACTTCTGCTGAATTCTCTAAGAATAACATTTGCACACAATTTGATCCCTTATTAATTGAGAGGTAAAATCTTCAAAGTCACAATAACTGGCTAAAAACTTTAAAGCAGTAACATAAGTAGCAATAGACTCATTAGCAGACTGAACTCGTGTAAAAAATGTGTAGCTATGAATGACCAAATTAACTCTACCTTCAAAATAAGTGCTAAGTTGTTTAAGAGCCAATTGATATTCATCCATGTCACCACTGTCATGACCAACATAAGCAGGTAAATGATCAAACACATTTTGCCCCTCTACACCTAAATAATAGTAGAGGAGACTGCGTTTCCTGTCTGGTTTAAATTTCATACCATCAATAGCTCCTAGATAAACATTAAAAGATCTGAACCACAGATGCCATTTTAAAGGAGGTTCTCCAAGATCCTGTAAGAAATAATTAGGAGGAGTAACAGTGTGCATGTTAAAATGAGTAATAAAATAAGTAAGAGAAAGAAGAAACACAATATGCAAAAACAGTGGTAGTAATAGTGTTCACAATGGTTGAAAAGTGTGTGAATCACTGGTAGTTGAAGTTGTCTGAACAAAACCTAAAAAGAAAATGGTTAAAACTGTATATAAAAAAATTAATGAATAATCCACCATATTGATGGTTGAGAAAGAAACAATGATGAAACACAGTTTCAAAAATACTTGTTGGTCGGAGCTGTATCCCACAACAAGATATGAAGAATAGTACTAGAAGTGGATAGTAAGTGTGGAATCCAGTTTTCCTTGAAAGTGAAAAGAAATAAGAAGAGGAACTATTCAATAACTCATAGAAACATGCATGTATGCTGGAGCGATCTCCCACAGACACACACACATGTAATAAGTGCAAGTCTCAAACAAAAAAAGAAATATGCTGGATTAAAAATGTGCAGTGGATAAATGTGAAAGCAGAGCAAATTCCTCACGCAGAGTAAAACATTTTTTTTTAAAGTTAGATGAAGCAAACTGCAAATATGCTGGAATGAAGAATCAAAGGTAAATATAAACGTAGCGAAAACCAAGCTTTAATGAAAAAGAGTTGCTCTAATACTAGAAGATATCCCACAATGAAGCGCACTTGGAAAGATCTTCACTAGTTAAAACGTAGGAAATGGCTTGGTCAAGTAACAATCCTCCGTATTAGACAACATGGAACAGGAATAAAGAACGCGGTATTAAGGAAGCGTCTTCCTCACGTTGTAAACAAAAGCCAAGTATTTATTTTATTTATTTTATGTAGTTTATAAAGCGCACAGCTACCCCCGAAGGGGTGTCCCGGCGCTAGAACCTAAGTCTCAGAGGAAAGGAAAGGAGCAAAAAGGGGAAGTAGCGTAGTAAATCAGAGTCCAGAGAAGAGCCAAGTTTTGAGTCTGGCCCGGAAGATGGATTCAGAGGGACAGAATCTAAGATCGACTGGCAGCGCGTTCCATAGTTTTGCCGCAATGACACTAAACCCTCTGCCACCCATTCTGGATAGTCTGAAACGGGGAGAGATCAGAAGGCATAGGTCATTGGATCTCAGAGATCTGATGGAGCGGGATATTGAAACCCGTTTTTTCAAATAGTTTGGTCCACGATCGTTGATGGCTCGGTGAGTCAGAGTGAGGATCTTAAACTGGATGCGGCTGGCCACAGGTAGCCAGTGCAGTTCCTTACGATATGCGGCGACTGATTGACGATAGGGAATATTGCCAATCAGCCTTGCCGCCGCATTCTGAACAATCTGTAGCCGGTCAATCAAGTATTGGGGGGCTCCAGCATAGAGGCTATTAGCATAATCCAGATGGGACGTAATGAGGGCATGGGTAACTGTACGGCGGGAGTCCAGAGGGAGATAGGGGAGGATTTTTCGAATCATGCGCAACTTCAGGAAGCAGGCAGAGGTCACTTTGTTAATCTGAGTCTTGCATGAAAGAGAGTCGTCAAACTGGAAGCCCAGGTTGCGGGCCGAGTGGACGGGAGAGGGAGCGGGATCAAGTGCCGTGGGCCACCACCAGGAGGAAGGGATGGAGTTTTTCTGATTAAAAAACAGCACCTCTGTTTTGTCTGCATTGAGTCTTAGATGGTTTTCAGACATCCAACCACTGATGTTGTTGAGGCACAGGCGGAAGTTGGAGAATGCGGAGTCAGAGTGGCCTCTGAAGGAAAACACTAGCTGGGTATCATCAGCATAGGAGACCACCCTGACTCCGCAAGACTCCACCACGCCGGCCAGTGGGGCAAGATAGATGTTAAAAAACAGAGGGCTGAGGGCCGAGCCCTGTGGCACACCGCAAAACAGGGGTTTTTCCTCCGATTTAAAATGCCGCAACAATACTCTCTGACTTCTTCCTGATAGGAAGGACTCGATCCAGTTAAAGGCAGTGCCGCCAATGCCAGTCTGTTTTAGTCTGTCAAGGAGGATGGGATGAGATACCGTATCGAATGCAGCGGACAGGTCGAGGAGGACTAACATGGCCTCCTCGCCCCTGTCCACGCACTCCCGGATAGTCTCCGAGACTTCCAGCAGAGCCGTCTCTGTGCTGTATCCCGCCCGAAATCCGGATTGTGAGTCGTGCAGTAGTGAGTTGCTTTCCAAATACTCCGTGAGCTGTAGCTGCACGGCTTTTTCCAAAACCTCTGCAGGTTTGGGGAGAAGGGAAATGGGGCGGTAGTTGGAGAAAACCGAGGGATCAGCATCTGCCTTTTTTAGAATGGGGATCACCAAGGCCTCTTTCCAAGTGGTAGGGAAGAGGCCATGGTGCAGGGAGGCATTCCAGATGGAGAGGAAAGAGTCAGCTATCAAGGGGGCCAGTTCACCCATAAGTTTGGCAGGGACAGGGTCAGAGGGTGCACCAGATTTGCAATGGATAAGTAGTCTGATAGCATCCTCCTGAGTGAGTTTATTAAAGGCAAGAAGGGACGGTAAAGCAGGGGGACTTGTTGACGGAGGCCGGGGTATTGGCCCTTTAGGGAAGGAGATGCAAAGCTTGTTAATTTTTTCGAGGAAGAAGTCCGATAGTCCTTCGCACAGGGTCTGACTAGCTGAGTTCTGAGTGGTCCTGGCCGGAGGATTAATAAAATCTTTAACGATGGAGAAGAGGGTTTTTGAAGAGTTTTTGGCTTTGGCAATTTGGAGCGAGAAATGATCTTTCATAGCGATTTTTTTATGTTTGAGAAATTTTTTCAGGGCAGCTTTGTAGGCAAGCTTAGCTTCAGGGTCGTAGTTTAGTCTCCACTTCCGTTCGAGTGCTTTGCAGCTGCTTTTTTCCTCCGGAGCGAAGTGGAGAACCAAGGAGCGGAGGGGCGGGATCTAGTGGAGGCAATGATTTTCTGGGGAGCAATGTGGTCGATAGCATTGATGAGGGCGGTATTGAGCCTGGCGATATTAGCGTCGATATCAGGGGATAGATAATCCGTCTGGAAGTGGAATACCGGGTCCAGGGTTGCACATGTGACTTTGTGCCACTTCCTTCCCATCTCTTTCCTGGGTGCAGGAGGGACAGATTTCCGGTCAAAGGCCAAAGAAAAGGGGATGAGGTAGTGGTCGGACCACGTAAGGGGAAGGGAAGGGGAGACAGTAATAGTGGAAAAATTAGCGAAAATAAGATCTAAGGTGTGACCAGCCACATGAGTAGGACCGGTGACTAGTTGAGTGAAGTTAAGACTGTCCATGATTTCCAGTAGATTATTCGCTTTTGCGCAGAGGGGGTTGTCAACGTGAAGGTTAAAATCACCTAAAACTAAAAAGCATTGATGTTTAAGGGATAGATCAGCCAACTGGTGGGTGAGAGCAGTAAGAGAAAGGGAAGCAGCAGTGGGGGGATTATAGATTAGTGAACCAGCCAGTATAACAGCCGCAGAATCGGATACAGAGAAGTATAGGGCTTCAATGATACCAATGTTGGTAAGTTTGGTGGTGGTCAGCTGAAGATGAGATTTAAAGATGACTGCTAGTCCGCCTCCCGATTTGCCCCCAGCCCGGTTAATACATTTTATATCATAGCCTGAAGGGATGGCTAGATAGATGTCCGGAGAGGAGGAGTCAGTAATCCAAGACTCAGTGAGAAATAAAATGTCCCACTCCTCGGAGGAAATCGACATCCAGATGTCGTTGGCATGACGGGGGAGAGACCGGCAGTTGACCAAGCCTGCTTTCAGCATCCGGTGGTTAGATGCTGGGAGCTGCGGTGTGGGATAAGAAAGCAAATGGGAAGGGTAGGGCGGGAGAGTAAAGTTGCATTGAGGGCAATGAAAAGGGGCGGATTCTAAGTGGTTAGGGTTGCAGGGGGTTGTGTCCGCGCAGAGGGAGGGATTGAGTGAATGAAGTTGGGAATTAGTCCAGCAAGTGCGAGCGGAATCAGCGGCACAGACAGGGGGACTGGCCCTGGACCCGGTCCAGGCCCGGACGGGCCCAGACGGGCTTGCCTTTGGCGCGCCTTCGGCGCGCTGACGGCGCGCCCGCTGCGCCCGTCCGCTGCGCTTCCTAGCGAGGCACATAGTTTATGCCAGAGGGGGAGGGCGTCACGGGGGCGTGACCAGCTGAGGTGGGCGTGTCTAAGGACGCGCCTCGCCCTCGGTGATGGCGAAGATGGAAATCGTTGCAGCGCTGAAGACGCTGTTCGAGAGCAGGGGTGAGTAGGTAAAAACAAAGTGAAACACAATCAATTTTAAAAGAGTAAGGCTCACTCCCGGCTTTCCGCCTCAGGAGACTCAAAGTTCTATTGTGTCGCGCTTTCACAAGTAGAGTTGTGAAAGGACTTGTTGTAGTGTTGTGCATGTAATAACGACAGACACTTACTTGAGGTTTACGGAGCTTTATTAACACACTCCTTACTCGTCCCTGTCCCTACTCTAACTAACCCTTTTCTGCCCTGGCTCCTCCTCTTCCTCCAGCCCCATAACACCTCCCACACCCAACTACTAGACTGCTCACATCATTACATCTCCCCCTTTGTTACCAAATGACCGAACACTGACTTGATTAGAGTTCTTCAATGAGTCTCTTGGGCTTTTGAATATTCCTTCGAGGTCGGAGACTCACACTGGCATCTTCAGACGCAGCTTCTATCTGAGTGTCAGGTCTATGTACCGCCCCCATTGGATTAGATCCCTCTGCATCTTGTTGATCTATTGTTCTATCAAGAGCCACTCCCATGGCAGGGGTACACTTTTGAAAATGTGAAACATTTCGGGTAATCCGTCTCTTCTCGTACTCCGCAGTAATCATTGTACCTTTCTTCTGGGTGATTACCAAAGGTTCATCTTTGAATTTGCAATCCGTTTTCTTTGTCTGTTCTTGTTTAACCACCTCACAATCTCCTGCATGCAAAGATGGAGACTTTGCTCTCCTCCGAGTGTCTGCATAGGATTTCATTTTGCTCTTGCCGGCTCGATCAGCCAGCACCAGCTCTCGATGGAGACACTGATCGCAAAGCTCCTTCCCATGTCGGGATCTGTGTTCTAATGGGTCGCCCCAACATGAGAGTGGCAGGGCACTTTCCTGTGGTAGCATGTGGCGTCGTTTGATATGCTCTCAGGACCTCATTGAGAGCCGCTTGTAAATCCCTTTTGTCCAAGGTTGCTTGTTGGAATGTCTTTTTTAAGGTTGCCATGAATCTTTCAAAAGTGCCATTGGCTTGTGGCCACAGAGGCGTGAACTTGCGATGCCGGAAGTTGAGGTGTTTCACGAACTCACTAAACTCATGTCCATTAAAAGGAGGACCATTGTCTGTCTTGAGTTCCTTGGGGACGCCCCAGGCAGTGAACACTTCATCTAGCACAGCAATCGTACTGGAGGTATTGGTGGAGGATACAAACTGTGCTATTGGAAACCTCGAGTATTCATCCATAATTGCCAGGACGTATTTGCCTGACTGGAGTGGTCCATAAAAATCCATGGCACGTTCTTGCCACACCCCACTGGGTAGCTTGGTCATTTGAAGAGGAGCTGGGGAATATCCGTGACTGACCAATTGACACTGGGGACAGTCCTTTAAGGTGAGCTCCACCATTTGATCAAGCAGCGGAAACCATACTCGCTCTCGGAGAGCTCTTTTCGTCGCGACCACTCCACGGGGGCCCTCGTGAGCTAGGTTAATAACACCCTGACGTAACTGCCTCGGGATGACAATCCGATGATCTCTCAGTAGGAGCCCCTCTGAGGTGGCAGATAACTCTTCACTGATATGCCTGAAAGCTTACATCTCTTGGCGGACTTGAGGATCATTCTTTTCTTCCTCACTGTCATGTGTCTCCAGCGATGTGTTCGCAGTCGGCGCACCACTTTTGAAGGATGTTGTCTTGTGCAGTGGCTTCCTGTATCGCTTCCAAAGGAACTGCCGGTGGCCGGGCTAGGCCCACTACAAAGTGTATGTATTCTTCAGCTATTGAAGGAGGTGAGACCTGGGATGCTTGAGGGTGTCGGGACATATAATCCGCAGGATTCGCTGCCTTTCCCGGTTTGTGTATTATTGTGTGGGTGTATTCCTGTAGGCGCAAACCCCACCGTTCAATTCGAGGTGGCATCTTGGCTCTGGGGTTTCCAAAGATGGTGACGAGCGCTTGGTGATCGGTCACCATGGTGAAATGTTTGCCATAGATGAATACATGAAAATGCTCGCAGGCCCATACAACCGCAAGACTCTCTTTCTCGGGTTGGGAATAGGCTTTCTCGGTGTCTGATAGGCTGCGGCTGGCGTAAGCCACGATGTGTCGTTGGTCAGTGTCGTTGTCGTACTGAGCCAGGATTGCACCCAGCCCCACTGGGCTGGCATCCACCGTTATCTCCATCTTCCTCTTGGGGTTAAAGTATGCCAAATTGTCAGCTGATTCCACAGCCTGTTTAATTTCTTGAAAGGCCCGCTCACACTGGGAGTTCCAAACGAACGGTTGTCCTTGCTTGGTGAGGGCTCGTAGTGGGTGACTGATGGTGGCGTAGTCTTTTATGTATCTGGCACAATAGCTTGCCATGCCCAGAAAAGATCGGATGTCACTCACATCTTGAGAGCTCTTGGTGGCATTGAGCGGTGTCACTTTCTCAGGGTCAGGCTTCATCCCGGCTCCCGAGAACACATGTCCGAAGAATTTAAGAGTGGATTGATGGAACTCACACTTATCCTTATTGAGGGTAAGTTTAGCGTCCAGGAGAGCATGGCATACTCGATCCAACGCTTTGTCATGTTCCTGTGTGTTCGACCCATACCATACACCAAGATGTCATCACTGCAATTCAGCGAATTTGGTATGTGTCTGATGGTCTGGCGAATGACTTCTTGAAATATTTCCGCCGCAGAGGAGATACCAAAACTCAGCCATTTGTAACGAAACAAACCCAGATGAGTGGCGAATGGTGTTATGTATCGCGACTTCTCATGTAGTTCCAACTGGTGGTACCCGTTGTTTAAATCAAGTTTGGAGAAAACTCTTGCTCCATTCAATGCGGATATCATGCCACTCGAGTGCGGCCCTGGATGACACTCTCTTTCTATGGCGGTGTTGGGAAGCCTCATGTCCACACATAGAAGCACTTTTTCGGGAGTGCCTTTCTTTGGGACGATAACGAACGGTGACACCCAGGGTTTGGGACCGTCAGTTCTTTCAATAATGTCTGCTTTTAACAACTCCTGAATCTCATCTTCCACCGCTTGCTGGAGATAAAAAGGTACTCGCCTGGGGTGTTGGGCCACAGGACGCACTTGTTCATTAATGTGTAGCCGAATAAGACATTTGCTCATTTTTCCAAGCCCAGTGAATAACTTGGGGAACTTATGGATAATGTCCGGATCATCACTGACTCGGTATAAGATCTCAACCAGCCGGAGGCGCTACGCAGTGGGCAGACTGAGGAGACAGTCAGCCTCCGGACCCTCAATGACATGAATATATGCCGGCACAGAGGTGGATTTGTGTTTGAGTGTCGTTTCAAATTTACCCAGGCATGTAAGGGGATTTTTCGCCATCCAGGTGAACACCCTGACATGTGCCGGACTCAGGAGGGGTGGTGGCTTCATTTTGTTGTATTCGGTCACGGGCATGTAATTCAGCGACGCCCCGCTGTCTAAAACAAACTTGGTCGCATGTGTCCCCACTCTTATATCTAATGGGGGGTATTTCTTTAGTTGATCCGGGTCCGCTACCATGCAGATATATTCATCCGTATATTCTGATTCCAGGGATGTCGATCTAGATTCTCTCCACTGCGACCTTTTCGGTGACCTTCTCGTCCATTGGGACTTGCGAGACTCCCTGCTGTAGTGAGAAGAGCCAGAGGATGACATTGCTCTATCCTGTACTGCTTTTGCATGATGTCGCCTTGCCTCCGGGCGAGACGACCTTCTGGCTTCACTTCTTCTTTCTTTGCTATATACTCCACACATCACCTCAAAGTGAATCTTCCGTCCGCACTTTCGGCATTGTTGTCCCACTGCTGGACACGCATCTACGTGTGGGAAGTCGTACCCACATCTATAACATTTTCTTGCACGATCTGGTTTCTTGTCTTTCCGGCCAGATTCATGGCGTCTGCGTCCTGTGTATTGATGACGGGAGAATGGTTGGGACCTTCTCTGCCGTTCTTTTGATAATCTTCTGCGAGTGCTGTTGGCTTGCATCCGATATGCTTGTTCTTTTCTCTCACTCCGCCCTGTCTCCATTCTTTTGGCATGTTCCTCCACTTGATCATGCACTCTGGTCATCTCTTCTATCTCATTGAGATCATGGCTTTTCCTTAGCAGCCGCCTTTGAAGTGTCTCTGAGTGACAACCCTCAATGACTCATAGTAGGATGGCATCCTCCATTGAGGACGCGTCAAAATTGCAAAACTGAGACAGTCGGCGTAGCCTAGATATGAATGTGCCCATCATTTCCTCCTTGTCCTGACGGGCTTGGTGAAATACGTATCTCTCATAATCCACGTTTCGTTTGTGTACGAACTTTTTGTTTACCGCATCTCGCACTTTGTCATATGTTCCTTTATCATCTGTCGGCAACTCTTTGATCAATTTGCAGACTTCTTTTCCGACCAGATTGCGCAGTGCAATTAGTTTATCTCTGTCTACCGTGACTTTTGATCCTTCAATGTAATCCTCAAAGTCCTCGAGCCACTCCTGCCATCTGGGGCCCATGCTTCCGCCAGCTACCAGAGTCAGTGGTTCCGGGGGGGCACAGATGTGAAACTCCAGTCGCAGCTGGGGCGATTGCTGCTGCACCACCACCATTACGGTTAGGTGAATTTGACAATTCTGTGCTGGTGTATCAATGACGCTGTCCCACTTACTTGAGCTCGTTGCACTTTGCCTGTGCTTGTTTGACTCTTGCCAATGCTTGCTTTGCATCAACCAATGCTTGTTTGCTTGCGTCTTTTTTCCGCCAATGCTTGTTTTGCATTTACCAATGCTTGTTTGATTGCTTCTAGGCTTCGCCAATGCTTGTTTTGCATTTACCAATGCTTGTGTGCTTGCTTCTTGTCTTCGCCAGTGCTTGTTTTGCATTTACCAATGCTTGTTTGCTTGCTTCTTGTCTTTGCCAATGCTTGTTTTGCATTTACCAATGCTTGTTTGATTGCTTCTTGTCTTTGCCAATGCTTGTTTTGCATTTACCAATGCTTGATTGCTTGCTTGTCTTTGCCAGTGCTTGTTTTGCATTTGCCAATGCTTGTTTACTTGCTTCTTGTCTTCGCCAATGCTTGTTTTGCATCTACCAATGCTTGTTTGCTTGCTTCTTGTCTTTGCCAATGCTTGTTTTGCATTCACCAATGCTTATTTCGTGATGTCTTGTACTGCCTGACCTCAAAATGGCCGCTTGCAATCTGCACAGAGGGATGTCCTAAGGGCTGCCTGATTCCAAAATGGCCGCCGCTAAGGAAATCTCGTTTCCCACGAGACTTCAACTTCATTCAATTCTTTCAGGCTGATTCAGTCATCGGGACTCACCGATCGCCGGTCCTGCAGTCAGCAACACGGTGGCAGTGCTCCGCACACCCTCACTTGCTGGACCCTCCAGGTAGGATCGAGGTGATCGGGGTGGGCTCCCGACTTCACTTCTTCACTCTCGGGCCATTTCCGACGCCGTGCCAAATTGCACGCATCAGAGGTGAGCTCCCAAATTTGGCGCGAAGTAGCGCTCGGCTCCGATTCTTCTCAGCACTCACTCACGCTGGTCAGGCAGGGCTCCACGCGATCGACGTATCGCGGAGCTGAGGCGCTTACCGCTGGCCTTTGGCTTCAGGCGGCGGTTTCTCTGGGGGCACACGTGTCGCGACGGCGACCACGTCTCTCGTGCTGCCCGGGACAGGACGTCTCCTCTTAATCATTCAGGGATGGCAGGTCACATCATCCCACCCTCGTCGCCAGCTGTAGTGTCGTGCCTGTAATAACGACAGACACTTACTTGAGGTTTACAGAGCTTTATTAACACACTCCTTACTCGTCCCTGTCCCTACTCTAACTAACCCTTTCCTGCCCTGGCTCCTCCTCTTCCTCCAGCCCCATAACTCCACCCACACCCAACTACTAGACTGCTCACATCATTACATCTGTTTCCAAGACAACGTGGAATAGTGCCAGCACGCGTCTTCCTCATGTTGTGGATGGAGTAACGTTGTTAATGAGTCCAGTTTCCAAGGAGACAGAGAAAAGATGACGTCAGCCAACATGCTCGAGCGGAGTCTTGAGAGCTTGTAAACGGGGATTTTAAAACTCGGAGAGTTTCACCTTAGATGTAGATGGAAAATGTCCAAAAATATTAAAAATGAAGCCAGCGCTGAATTACAGGAAGATTTGGAAACAAACAGCGCGAGAAACAATTTTCCTCTGGGCCTGTAGAAAGCAAGAGGAGAGAAAAAAAAATACCTTGAAGCACGAGTCCAACGAGGAATCCAGGTGTGACATCCCAAAGCGTCGCCAAATATGTAAGGACGAGGAATAACCAAGGCGGGTTATTCAAATATATATTTAATCCTCATTAAGAATATGTATACAGGACTGACGGGCCCAGAGATACAGCTTCAACTGACACTGGATAGAATGCCCAACATTTTATTACAATCCAGAACATAATATGAGGACAATAACATACCAACATTCCATATCACAAATAGTTGAATAGAGGGAAGATGTAATACATAAAATGAATGTTCATAATGATACAGTAGAACACCACAGGCGGACATATTGCAACTTTTGTTGTATGAATGGGATGGTCTTAAAAGAGAGAGCTCACCAGGTTATGTTATGTTATGTTATATGGGACTTTTATAGCGCAACGGCTACTCCAAAGGAGTGTCCCGGCGCTTTATGCTCCAGACCTTAAGAGAGACTAGAGAACATATCAGTTTAAACAGAAACCAGAAAGGGAGAGGCACACTAACCAGAGAACAGCCAGGTCTTTAGACCCTTCCTAAAGACAAGCAAGTTAGATGTGGCCCGCAAAGACAGTGGTAGGGAGTTCCATAGCTGGGGGGCAAGGAATCTAAAGGACCGACCGCCCAGTCGGGCCCTCTTTATACGTGGCACCACCGCCAGAGCCAATGACTCCGATCTTAAGGATCGTGCAGGCCGGTAAAGGTCCAGCCTCTTCTGGAGGTATTTTGCACCATTGGCATGCAGGGCTTTATGGGCTAAGGTCAAAGCCTTAAACATTATCCTCTTCCGTATAGGAAGCCAATGGAGGGATAGAAGTAGGTTTGAGGCACTAGTACGGCGATGCAGGCCAAAAATCGCTCGTGCTGCAGCGTTCTGGGTCACCTGCATGCGCTGTAACAAATATTCTGGCAGACCCAGATACAGAACATTTGCATAATCCAATCTGGATCCAATAAGTGCCTGAACAGTTATCCTGCGATGTTCCTCGGAAAGTAGGGGAAAGAACTTTCGAAGCATCCTGAGGATCCCGAAACACGTTCCTGTAAGAGTAGCCACCTGGGATTTGAGCGAAAGCTCATTGTCAATTTTAACTCCCAGGTTCTTAGCCCATTTAGATGACTGAGCTGGGGGGAACATGTCAGCGGGCCACCAACCATGCCAATCCGGTTCCGATGGGCATCCGAAGAAAAGTATCTCGGATTTATCCAAGTTACACTTGAGGCTGTTAAGTTGGAACCAATTAAAAACAGCCCCAAGGCACTCACGGATACTTTCCCCATCGAAATCTTGGCTCTTACGGCAGGTGAACAGAAGCTGGGTGTCGTCAGCATAAGAGACGATCCGGGCCCCATAGGATTCCGCCAATGTCGCCAGAGGGGTCATGAGGATGTTAAATAGAGTAGGGCTCAATACTGAGCCCTGAGGAACTCCGACTCCCAATGGCGGCATTTCGGCAGATCCAGACGGGACCCAGATCGTCTGTCGGCGGTTGGCTAGAAAGGAGCAAAACCAATTGAGCACCGTCCCCCCTAGACCAATGTCATGTAGCCTAGTGAGGAGATCCCCATGGGGGACGGTGTCAAACGCCGCCAACAGGTCTAACATGACTAACATCACCCTGCCTCCGGTGTCCAGCACCTCCTTCACAATCTCAGAGACTTCCAGGAGCGCCGTCTCGGTGCTTAGGTTCGATCGAAAGCCCGATTGGGACTCATGGAGCAGCTCGTTCGACTCCAAGAAATTGGAGAGCACGCTGTGAACGTGTTTCTCTAAGATTTTGGTAAGTGCTGGAAGAAGCGAGATCGGCCTGTAATTGGATGGCACTTCTGGGTCCAGGTTGGGCTTCTTAATGAGAGGAATAACCATAGCCTGTTTCCAAGGAAGAGGCAAAGCTCCCTGACTCAGGGAGAGGTTAAGAATGGGATTGGCTAAGGGGTTGACAACATCTGCCATTCTCGCTAGAAATTTTGCTGGGCACGGATCACGCGGTGAGCCCGATTTAAGGTTCCTCATCAAAGCTAGGGATGCGGATACCGTAAGGGGCGGGAAGTCTAACAGGACTGGGCCCGAAGTCGACAAAGGAACTGTCTCGATCGGCAAAATCTGAGGATCGTCTATTGGTCTAGGAGGAAAGGAGTCCTGGATTTGCCTAATTTTGGTGGTGAAAAAATTAGCAATGGTGTTAGCCCAGGTCTCGGCCGGGGCATCCTGAGCTGAGGGTAAGCGCGGAGTGGTAAATTCTCGAACAATTGCAAAGATCTCCTTGCAGGAGTTTGCTGCTTCCTCAATTCTTTTGGCCAAGTAGCATTTCTTGCCCTGAAGGATTAAATCATGATAGGATTTCATCATGGATTTATAGATCTGTTTAGCCTCAGTATCATAATGGGCTCTCCATGCCCGTTCGGCGACTTTACATTGTCTACGGGAATGGGCCAGTTCCTCCGTAAACCAAGGGGCCGAGATCCGTTGGGTAGCAGATCTAGGTGGCTGTAATGGGGCAAGTTCATTTAATCTAGCTAGGAGCCAGGATTGCAGACTCGCAAGGTCATTATCCAGATCACCCATGTAGGACAGGGGATGATCCACCAGAGCCTGAGCTAGCAGATCTGGTGTCACCCGATGGAACGCCCTGTGGCTGCTGCCCTGTAGCCTTGTAGCACTGACCGTTGGTTTCACAGTGGCAGATATTTCGAAATGGACGAGACAATGGTCAGACCATAATACCGGCAAAAGTGTAACAGCCATAATAGGTGAAGTGGAGAAGACCTGGTCAAGCGTATGACCTTTCTCATGGGTCGGGCCGAAGAGATAGGGGAACAGGCCCAGAGTAGATGTAATATCCAACAGCTTGATAGCATCTTGGTCTTGAGGATCATCCATGTGGAAATTAAAATCTCCAGCCAATAGACACTGCTCAGATCTTAGAGCAAGGACAGACAAAGCCTGCTGGAGATCATCAAAAAATGATCCCACAGGGCCTGGAGGTCTGTAAACGACAAGACCCTTCACCGCTTGCTGGGGTGATAAGGAGAGGGTGAAGGCGAGAGAGTCAGCCCCTGCGATTGTGTTTGTGTGCGTGACTGTGCACGAGAAAGATTTTTTCACAACTAGGGCGACTCCTCCCCCTCTTCCCTTGTCTCTATCTTGTCGATGGATAATATAATCAGAGGGAATGGCTGCCATTATGTCCGGATGGGAGGACTCGTTGAGCCAAGTCTCAGTGAGCATCAGACAAGTTGGACTGGTCGTAGAAAGGAGATCAAAGATCTCCTGAGTGTGTCTATGCAGCGACCTCGTATTAAGGAGTAGACAAAGATGTTTAACGCTACAATCCTTGATCGGACAGGTGGAACGGAGGTTGCTGGTAGGATGCCATTTACAAACAGGGCACTTATATTTACCCCTATAACGGCCTGGAAATACTGAGTGACAGGCAGCATCCACGGCTCGCAGGGAGTAGAGCTCCTGCGCGGAGTAGGAAAGCATAATGGCCAGAAGTCCCTGCCACGCCGAACGCCTCCGGGACGCTGACGGGCGCAGACGGGCAGGACTCTGGCGCGACTCCGGCGCAGGTCCGGCGCGTCCGCAGTACGCGTCCGCTGCGCGGAGGGAGAGGGGAGCTTTTTATAGCGCTACTAGAGCGCGTGGGCGGAGAGTCCTACCCCCAAGATGGCAGCCGGAATGAGATCCCAGCCCTCGGCGTCAACACTCAGCCGAGGGCGGTCTAAAATCCCAAGCAGGGGAGAGGGAGCAGGCGAAGCGCTTACAAGCGCTGGGAAGTCTAAGGCAAGGCAGCAGCACGCTTATAACTCAAGCGCGAACATAAGCTGCACAAAAGTAAAATAAAATTGAGAAGCATGAAAGTCACAACACACTCGTTTAAAATTGCCAAAGAATAGAAAAGAGACCTCCCGGCTTCCGCCTCAGGAGGGAAAGGTAAGGTAAGGTAGCAGTTGTTAATCACATGCACGATGTTACAGTTCCCTTTTATAGCGCTACTAGAGCACGAGGGCGGAGAGTCCTACCCCCAAGATGGCAGCCGGAATGAGATCCCAGCCCTCGGCGTCAACACTCAGCCGAGGGCGGTCTAAAATCCCAAGCAGGGGAGAGGGAGCAGGCGAAGCGCTTACAAGCGCTGGGAAGTCTAAGGCAAGGCAGCAGCACGCTTATAACTCAAGCGCGAACATAAGCTGCACAAAAGTAAAATAAAATTGACAAGCATGAAAGTCACAACACACTCGTTTAAAATTGCCAAAGAATAGAAAAGAGACCTCCCGGCTTCCGCCTCAGGAGGGAAAGGTAAGGTAAGGTAGCAGTTGTTAATCACATGCACGATGTTACAGTTCCCTTTTATAGCGCTACTAGAGCGCGAGGGCGGAGAGTCCTACCCCCAAGATGGCAGCCGGAATGAGATCCCAGCCCTCGGCGTCAACACTCAGCCGAGGGCGGTCTAAAATCCCAAGCAGGGGAGAGGGAGCAGGCGAAGCGCTTACAAGCGCTGGGAAGTCTAAGGCAAGGCAGCAGCACGCTTATAACTCAAGCGCGAACATAAGCTACACAAAAGTAAAATAAAATTGACAAGCATGAAAGTCACAACACACTCGTTTAAAATTGCCAAAGAATAGAAAAGAGGCCTCCCGGCTTCCGCCTCAGGAGGGAAAGGTAAGGTAAGGTAGCAGGTTGGCACGCTGCAAAATGCTTAAGTAGCAAGAACTATTAGCGAACTGTGAAAAAGCGGAGAGCCCGAGTAAAAAAGAACTTGCAAATCCATTATGCACAATGTGACTCCAACGATATTTATTTTTCGCTCACCTTTCGCATCATGTAATCTTCTACGGGGCCTCATTACATGGCTTCGGCAACCTTAGAAGTTAAAAGCCACTTGGTGATCACCAATGCCATCGAGAGCCGTGTTTACTAGGTGTGGTAACTGCACCATCTTGTTTATGCCTGTCATAATGAGAGGTAACATGGTAATGCCATAGTATTGCCACTTGTTTCACAATCAAGTGTATGCGGACTAAGAATATATGGTGTTTGTACTTGGTCCCAGATTTACTCCCTCGCAGTTCCAGGATTGTTCCCCTACTTCTTCACAGACACATGGCATAATTAGGATAACTCAGGACGATTCATCTGGATTGTCAGCTCTATGCAGAAGACAACAAAGTGATGGTTCATCTCTAGAAACTTTGAGGACAAAGATCAGCTGGACGTGTGCCTAAGTCAAGTACGCTGGGTGAAGACAGCGAGTAAACCAGCTCTCAACACTGGAAAAACAATTACAAATAGAAATGGACATTCCATTTCCCCCTCTGTATTTTTTAGCCAGCGTTCTGTGGAACACAAATCAGCCCTACAGTTAAGTAACGTGGGGTACGTTGACCATCAGCTTTATATGGATGTACGTCAGTACAACGCGATCTTTTAGATCGCGGTACTTTACAACGCTGCCATTACAACGCAAGTCGGTGTGACTTGCCTTGGTGTGCGCGGATTGATCATTATTATAATTTTATATTCCAACACCAGCCCACGTAACAGAGGGAAGGTGCTGGAATATAAAATTACAATATTCCTTATCCAACAGCGCTATCCAGCGCAAGTCGTAGTAATGACTTGCGTTGTAATGGCATCGTTGTAAAGGTAGTGCGGTGTAAACACCGCGTTGTAAACGATGTTTCCCCTTTATATACACCCACAATTTTCTGTGTTAAAAGTTCTAAGTTTCTGTTCAAACTGTCCAGAAATGGCCTTCCTTTCCTAAGCTTGGCAAACAGGGATATCACTATGGCTATAGTAGTGGGGCAGATTTACAGACTCCTAGTGGCTGTGCAGCAGTTGTCCATATTAAAAAAATTGCTCATGTAATACCACTTGGAGCCGGAGCATCCATGTTTGGCCAATAGAGTTGTTTAGGAGAAAGGGATCTTGTACCTTTGTGTCTTTTTAAGATTTTGCCCTAGGAAAGAATGGGTTTTGTTGACTCATGTGGAACATATCTCCCTCAGATACTTAATCCTTTCTGGTGGAGCTTTGTTGGCCTCCTGCAAGGTGATTGTGGATCAGTACAGATTTACTGATCGCTAGTTGGGCTTACAGTGATGTACTGAGTGTTTTGAAATCCCTCCTGTGATGCATATGAAGATATACACATTCTCTATGACATTAAACCCTTTATGCTGTGCCAAATTATAAAAATGTATGTTTGGAATAGACCATGCCTACGTTTTTTTTCTCCCGGACACTCTCCTTTACCTTTCTCCCTTGCTATGTATATCTGCTCTCCTATCTCTTTTTCCCACTTTGTCAGCTTTCTGTGTTGTCCCCAGTGCTTATTTTTTATAGGATAAGGGGCTTATTTACAAGGATAAGGGGCTTATTTACAAGGATTTTGCTTCACCAAGGCGTCAAAATTGGTGGCGCTATCACTGTTCCATATTTACCAGGTGATGTATCTTTGAGGATCCGTCACTTTTTAAACTTGTGCGACAAAAGAAGCCTGCATTGGAATTGCATGTGTCACGTAAGTATTAATATACGCAAGGAAGGCGTTCCATCATAATTTCCAGCGTAAAAGAGATGCATGAGTATTTTTGAAAAGTGATGCAGAGGCTGCAGAAGTGGTGCAGTGGTGTGGTAACGTCATCATTCCTGTGCCTGTGAAACCACACATAGGAAATGACGCATCAGGACAGGACAGTTTTTCAAACAGAACATTACCATGGAGGTAGTTATTTTACAGCTGGAAGTTGCACAAAGATGACCACCAGCATCCGCCCAACCCACTCACCTCAACACAGGAGGAGGAAACGCATATATAGCTAGACTACCACCCTAATAGGACTCAGGGAGGATGAGGCAATCGCCTATTACAGGCTGAGGAGGCAGTCCATTGTAGACCTGCTAAACCTGATTGTCTCAACCCTTCAGCCAACAACTGACCAGGCTACCAACATCCCTCCACAGGTGACACTCATGGCAGTACTACATATGCTGTCCGCGGGTTCCTTCCAGATCACAGCTGCCAGAGTGGCCAAACTCTCCCAGCAATATTTCTCCTCTTTCCATCCTGAATGTCATAATTCAGCTGACACTCCACAACATCCTCTTCCACAACACCCAGGAACTGCAGCTGGAAACCAAACAAAGATTTTATGCCATTCCTTTGTTCTCACATATGCCGGGTGCTATGGACTGCACACGTGTGCAAATGGTACTCCCTGAAGCCACATCCCCTCTCTGTATAATCAGAAGCACACCCACTCCATAAATGTCAAGGTCATAGTGGATCATCAGGGCCTCTTGACCAACGTGCTGGTCAAATACATTGGCAGTGCGTATGATGCATACATATTCAGGCACTGTATCATGAATGACTGATTCCAGAATTTGATAATTAATTGTCCTTCCATGATCAAATAAATTTTGTGGTTATCAAATGTTTTGGCAAACTACGCATGCTCAAGAAATTCCTACACTTTTGTCAGTCTCAATACAGATCACGGTGGTCATGTCCAGGCTGGACTATGCCAATGCCCTACATGGTGGTCTTGCACAATATTTGTTGAGGAAACTTCAAACTTTACAGAATTCAGCTGCTAGGCTCGTTCTCCATTTACCTAGAGGGGTGCATATTTCTCCCCATCTGCAGAATTTGCACTGGCTTACTGTGCACACAGGATTCTTTTTAAGACCTCTCTACTTGTGCACAGAGTGCTTTACCACTCAGGACCAGTCTATCTGTCTTCAAGGATTTCCTTCTATAGCTCTCTCAGAAAGCCGCGCCTTCACTATACTCTTGGCCACGGTTCCAAGAGTCTGGCATGCAAGAGTTGGCTGATGGTCTTTCTCTCTTTTGGGGCCAGCGGGCTCGTACAACCTTCCTTTAGAACTCAGGCGTACGGAAGATGACAAACTGTTCAGGAAAATCCTTAAAACCTGGCTCTATGTCCAGTAGACAGTTGTATAGCTCTCTTCTTTGCCCTTACTGTTCCGTTATTACCATGACACTCTCTTGAGTGGCTGCACGTTTTATAAATCCCACATAACAATCATAACATTGTTTTTTGATGCCTAACCTTAACATAGATGCTAATACAGGAAATTCCTAACCATATCTAGCTTTGTTCTTGCATATCCAGCATTGGGCCTTCGAGTGAGATCATGACTTGCCCCAGTAACAAACCTCTCCACTAACACTTCCCTTCCCTGCCAAAAGAACCTAGGTGGGTCCCTTCTTAGGAGAGGACCGCACCAGCCTGCATTGCACCCAGACCAATCTAGTGCAGGGAGGCGCATCTGCCATTAGGTTACTTACCTTGTGCACCCCGTACACCCCTCATTCTCACCCTAAAGGCCTGTGCTAGCTTGGCCTCCATTGCGCCAGTACAGGGGTTGGTCATAAGGGCCTGCCCCACCCCAACAATAATGACCTCATCTGCCACAGGCCAGCGTAGTACACCTACTATCTGGCCTCCACCCAAAAAGGTCACATCAGTCTCATTGTCAAGTTTGGACAAGTGAACACAATTTTACAAAAAAAAACGCTTCCCTTTGATGCAGCCGAGAGGGATGGCCTGCAGCCTTGGTGACCTGAAAAGCTTATTAACTTTAATATGAATTCACTTGACGGAGTGGTTGAGGTCCCTGAATGACTTGCACCCCCTCCATTGCAATCTCGGGATGTTGTGAGACCATGCGATGACCACAAGAGGGAGCTTGTTTGTCTAGCCAGCCTATCTCAGTAATCAATAGCTCAAATAGTTCCTTCCTGCCAATATGTACCAAATCATTGCCACCTAGATGCACTATCATAATCCCGGGAGGCAGATACCCCTTGAGCAGCATTTAATCCAATGAGGGTTTCCAGTGTGTAAAACGCAGCCCTCCTTGCCCAGGAATGAGGCCAAATCAGGCTCCCCTACTGATCCATGCCCCTGCTCCATTGTTAAAAGAGCAGCTGGCCCTGTGGCAATACAGCTAACTAACATATTTAACAGAATCTATCAGGAGGGATACTTCCCTAAGGAATGGAAACATGCATCTATCCTACCACTTTTAAAAAATACAAATCTGGACACCAATGATCCAAACAGTTTTAGACCGATTTCCAGGTTACCCCTCCCTGCAAAACTCATAGAAAGCAATATGAACTCCCAGCTTTGCAGATTTCTACAGGACACACAGGCTCTTGATCCAACCCAAATTGGTTTTAGAGAGGCCCACAGTACAGAGACTGCACTTCTGAAGTCCACAGAAGAGATCAGAACCATTCTAGATCACGGGGGGAAAGCCGTATTGATTATGCTGGATTTATCTGCGGCTTTCGACATGGTCCATCACGATTTGTTGATGGACTGATTGGACTCTTTAGGAATAAAAAACAACGCTTGGAAACTTCTAAATTCATTTCTCACAGACAGAACCCAAACGGTGACCCTAGATGAATTTAAGGCCACACCTTTTTCCTTGCCGTGTGGTGTGCCACAAGGATCATCAATAAGTCCGACATTGTTCAATGTCTACGTGTCTTCCTTAGCCCCCTTAATTCAAAGCTTTGGGGTTTCTCTAACATCATATGCCGATGATACTCAAATCGTCGTGTCTCTTTTACCAGATAATTTACATGAAACAGCAGTAAAATTAAAGGACTGCATGAAAGCAGTGGGAGCGTGGATGACCCAGAGTTGTCTAAAATTAAATGCTGGTAAGACTGAGGTGGTCCTTTTTGGTAATGACCCCAATTTCTGGACTCCTAATTGCTGGCCAGAAGAGATGGGATTGCTGCTGGCCCCTAAAAAAAAGGTCAAGAATATTGGAATCTTGATCGACGACAAAATGAACTTTAAGGGCCAAATAAATCAGGTTGCTTCCACCGCATTGTATATCCTTAAATCATGCAAAAAAAATGATGCCCCTATTACCTAAGGAAACACAACAAACAGTGGTATCAGCCCTCATAATGTCAAGACTTGACTATTGTAATAGTCTCTACCTTACTGTTCAAAAGGGATCAATGAACAAGCTGCAGATGCTACAAAATGCAGCCGCAAGACTAATAACAGACACACCCAAATTCAAATCCATTTCGAACAAACTTAAACAGATCCATTGGCTTACGGTCAGCAAACATACCAGATTCAAGGCACTTTGCCTGGTATTTAAAGCTCTTCATCTTCATGGCATAGGACCTACATTTCTCCAACAACGCTTTACCTGGTATAAACCAAATAGAGCATTGCGGTCAGCTGAACAAAAGCTCATCAGTATTCCTCGAGTAAAAAAAGCGAATTGGGGAAGAAGGAGTTTCACGATTAATGCGACGAAATCCTGGAACTCACTACCTTTGAACATAAGAAACATTCCCAACCTTCTGCCTTTTAGAAAGGCACTGAAAACTTGGCTGTTCACAACTTAATTAGATAGGTCCTCTTGCTAAGCTGTTAGAAGGTCTTCTCACAGCGCCAGGACACCTTTGGGTGTCAGTTAGCGCTTTACAAGTACAAATAACATTAACATTAACATGAAAGAATACGTGGTAGCACGCCTAGCAGGGCCGGTTCACAAAACATCCTGCAAAATAAACATCCTTAGCATGCCGCACATAAGAATGACCTAATATTCACACTTCCATCATCTTCTGCATGCCCAGGGGTCACAAAGAATTCCAGCAGCTGGCTCATCTCTTCAGGCTTTCCATCTGTGTCCACAGGAAATGAAAACAGGGAAGATATAGAAAATGTGTTTAGATGAAATCCTATAGCATGTGCAACCTAACATATTGCTTGTAGCAATCGGAGGACCTCCTAATATCTTCTGCACCTGCGGATCCACAAGCACCATTGCTCTCACTGTTGTGGAAGCCCCAATCCTGAAAGAGTAAGAATAGAACTCCACAGGGTTGAATCTTGCCACCCTCAGAGCCACCCCAAGCACCTTGGAGAATTGAAACTTTGCCAAAGGCAAACCGTCGGCATGCACCAAGAGGAGTCCCCAATCCAATGGGCCAATGTGCCATAAACACTTCCAGGTTGCTCTCAGTGCAGCAGGAATTACTCAGTGCCCTATGCAAGAGAATGTGGGTGTCCCTGACCTCCTGGTCCATGTTGGTGCACAAAAAAGTAATCACCTGAGAACCTTCCAAACATTGTACATGCACCAGCTGCAGCCCCCCTCCAGGTTCTTCTTTCTCTTGGCCACCAATTTACCCACCCTGAAGGCCCCATAGAAGGCCAGGGTAAAGGCTGCCCTGAACAGGTGAACCTCCTCTGGTGACCTGCAGATATCTCCCAGGGAGCCCAGGATTGCTGCCAGCTTGCCGATATCAATGGGGTGCCTAGAATCTTGCTTCGCCCCGCCAAACACTGCAATCCCCGCAATGCCCTCTGCATGAGAAACAATCTGGTCACATCTGAGTGACCAAGCATTTTAGCAAAGAAGGAAATTGCCTCAAGGTGGCATCCAACGCAAGCAACCAAGCACCCCATATTTCTCACAGATCCCGGGAATTACAGGACGGAAGAGGATAAAAACCAGTCCCCCACCTCCTGACTCCCCAAGAAGCTGCAGTTTGTGCTGAATGTTCCTCATTATAATGCCTCGTCTTGGGTGTAAAACTGCTGCCATGAGGTCCGGTAGGCTTGGGTAACAAGCTGAAACATATGCTCCAGAAAAAGAGTCTGGACATACTTGTCCCTAAACAACACATTAAGTTTCAAGCACTGCAATCTCCTTTAACAGTCTCAGTATCATTTGACATTTAGCTGCTTGCTGATTATTGCACTCCATCACGTCATATTATCTGACCAAAATATGACCAACTGGTTGCAGAACTGGACAGCACCACCAAGATGGGAAAGAGCTCAAGGAAACCAATGATGGTAACCAGCCTAGGCTCCCCAAGGCAGCCTGGCCAGCATTGCACGCAACAGGCCGTTCTCAGGATGGTACCAAAATCTTAGATACCCGGTGTTAGAAATGAGGGTCTCTAGTTGGCAGAGTAGGCACATTTTTCCAACTAGGGGCCCTTCTTCCTAGTCAGGAGAAGGAAGATACACTTCTAAAATAACCCCTACTCACCCCCTTGGTAGCTTGGCACGAGCACACAGGCTTATCTCCGAGGCAGTGTGCAAAGAATTTGTGAACACATACAGTAATACAGTGAAAAGCACTACAAATAGACACCACATCAGTTTAGAAAAATAAGTTAACTTTATCTAAACCAAAACAAGACCAAACAACAAAAATCCACAATACAGTTCTCAAGGTATCCTTAAAAGTAGGTTATTCACTCAAATAAAGTGTTGAGGAGTCCTGCGAGACTCTTCTGACGTTTCCTCTCGAGCTGCAAACTCCCAACTCCCTCAAGGATCAACCAACCCAATCAGGACTTGGACACTGACTGAATTGACTTCTCCCCCAGGGAAAGGGGAAGTGGACAGAGAGACGCACAACAAATTATACAAGATTAAATCTTCGGTTGTGTCTCTCTTAGGAAGTGCTCCAGGCCGAGGACCTTCTGTTAGGTAAATTCTGCGCTGTCTTCAAACAATACTGCGATGCAATATGAACAATATGAACAACAATTACCTTGCTGACAACTTCTTAATTAACCATAACTATTAATTAAACATAGTGCTTACTGACCATAAATCCGTCTGACCCTTGTTCGCACTTTACTGAAGTTTTAACTCAGGTTCTAAATCTCGACACCTTTTGAGTAAACACAACATGTCAAAATAGCTTGGCACTTTAACTGAGTGAACAAACCGGTATAATTAGTGTGGTTAGTTTTAACAGAACTCAAAAAACTCATGCTAGGTCATACCTGAGTCTTTAAAATAATTCTTCTGTAAAGAGACTCTGCAATTGGGAGACAGGGAAATACAGAGAAATACAGCCTGTCTAAATTCACTCTATCACTTAAGATTATTATTCCAATCTAAACTTGTAAATATGTTAACTTTTCCTTACAACACTCAGAAAAAGAGTCAACATTACACAGCATTGTCCATATAGGTTCAGATCGCCTATTTAACACTATTGTATTTGCAAAGGCTTATTTATTTCATCCAGTTCGCTTTTAAGCGTTTAACTCTTCTCTGAGATTGGCTCTCTTCAATAGTAGTCATTAATCCCTTTCAAATCCTTGCTTAAGGATCTCTTCATGTAACTAGCGCTAAGTCTGTGGACCAAGTTCCAGTGCAATTATTCAGAGAAAGTTGCCTTTATCAAGGCTTGTTTTTTAGATCAGCTCTCCTTGACGCGTTATGTCTCTTAAGCGTCTTGAGAACTTCAATGTTAATCTCCTTTGCCACTTCCTATTTCAATTTAAGATATGCGTGGCTCATTTAAATAAAAAGAAACCTCTTACTGTACTTCTCCACATTAATCTGAAGCGTGGAACAGGAGACTCGATCTGACAGCCGGAGGGGAAAGCAGCGGGGAAACAAACCTCCCGGCTGCCGCAGAGAACGCCGGAAACCTGTCACGTCGTCTTCTAGTATAAATCTAAGACGCTGACAGCCAGGGCTTCCGAAGTCACGGGAGACGATTGAGATGAAGGGAATGAATATCGGGGCTCTGGTAGAACAAGCGGTTAAACTGGATAACAGGACTCAAGAAATTCCTACATAGGGACAGAAGCTCTCGCTGAGCACAACGAGAGACGAAGCGTTTGGCAGTTGGCTGAGGCTTGTATTTATAGCCTCAGCCACGAGACCAGCGCGAGGCTCTCTCTTCATCTCACCTAGCGCGAGGACAGACACGAGCCTGTCTCACATGAGCGCACAATCTTAGATGTGACACAAAATTGAATTAAATAACAAACAAGCATTGCTAAATGCAATTGCTACAGATTATACTTCTAAAGGGTTTTTTAAAATGAAACTGTACATGAAATAATACACAAAATGAAATCAATAAACTACATTTAACCATTAGATTCATTATATATACACTGCGTCAATTCTGAATCAGAACCTATTTAAGACGACCAGTAACACCCCTAACAGTTCCTCCCCCCAAAGGTCGTCTTACAGGTCTAGGTTTATCAGGATACAGAGCATGAAAAGATCTAACAAGCCTAGGAGCATGAACATTTTTCTCAGGTTCCCAAGATCGCTCAGAAAGATCATAACCCTTCCAGTCAACCAAATAAAACAAGGCACCCCGAATCCTTTTGGAATCTATAATGGATTTAACCTCGTACTCAACATGGTCACCGACAATTACTGGCGGTGGTGGGTTATCAGCACGAGTAGAAGGTTCAAAAGGTTTCAACAGAGAAACATGAAAAACAGGGTGAATAGCATATTCCTCAGGTAAAACTAATTTCACAGATACAGGGTTCAAAACTTTCTTAACTTCAAAAGGCCCAATAAATCTAGGTTTCAATTTCCTGGGACCCTCCAACTGAATGTTCCTGGTGGATAACCATACCAACTGACCTTCCTTATACAAAGGCGCAGCTTTACGATGAGAATCAGCAGTCTTTTTCATAGATAACTTACTTTTGACCCATTGTTTTCTAGCCTTATCTTGGATATCCAACAGATGAGTCAACCTATCAGTAACTGCTGGCATAGACAATTGTTCATCAGGTAAGAGAATAGGAATAGATCTTGGGTGTTGACCAGTGAGAAAATAAAAAGGAGAACAACCCAAAGCTGAATGAGTGGTGTTATTATAGGAAAATTCAGCCCACGGTAACACTTCATCCCAAGGGTGAGAAGAGGTAGTTAACAAACATCTTAAACCGTGTTCAACATGCTGATTCAATCTCTCCGTCTGACCATCCGTCTGTGGATGAAAAGAAGAAGACAGAGCCAACTCGATTCCCAAGAGTTTGCTGAGTTGTGACCAGAATTTAGAAATGAACTGAGGGCCCCTGTCCGAAATAATCTTTGAGGGCAGACCATGAAGTTTCACAATATTAGATAAAAATACAGCACTGAATTCAGTTGCCGAGGGAATCTTGTGTAACGGAATAAAATGTCCCATTTTAGATAACAGATCCACCACCACAAGAACTGTAGTAAACCCATTAGACTTAGGGAGATCAGTAATAAAATCTAAACTGATTGTATGCCAAGGGTGAGGAGGAATAGTCATAGGACGAAGCAAACCCATAGGAACCTCATGTAAAGCCTTTTGACGAGAACAAACTGGACAGGTTTTCACAAATTGTTGAACAATAGAAATCATTTTTTCCCACCAAAAATGACGTTGACACAAATCCAGGGTTTTGTTAATACCTGGATGTGCAGCAATCGCCAAATCATGATTCCATTGCATGACCTTAACCTGTAAATATCTTGTGGGAATAAACAATTTGTCATTGTGATAGAAAAACCCATCTCTAATGGAATTACCTTTTTTTAATAACCATTCATGAACATCAAAATTTTTTAATTCCATCTTAACAGAATCCAAAAAACTTTCAGAATGGATTTCAGCAGCAATTTTTTCTAAAGGCAAAATACTGGGGGGATCCTTAACAGAATTTAAATCTTTTTCACATACTAATCGTGAAAGTGTGTCAGATAACAACTGCTTTTTTCCAGGTCGATACATAATTAAAAAGTCAAATTCGCTAAAGAACTGTAACCACCTCATCTGTCTAGGAGTAAAAGCCTTAACAGTGGAATAAAATTGCAAATTTTTATGGTCAGAATAAACAGTAATAGTGTGTTTAGCTCCCAAGAGGTGATGTCTCCATTCTTGGAACACATCTTTAATGGCTAACAATTCACGTTCCGCAATAGTATAATTTTGCTCAGCTAAAAGCAATTTCCTAGAGAAAAAAGCAATAGGATGGAAGTGACCAGTATTTGCATCCTTTTGAAGCAACACCCCACCAATAGCAGTCTGTGAAGCATCTGCTTCCACAAAGAAAGGCCTATCAGGATCAGGATGAACCAAAATAGGAGCAGAGGTAAAAGCCTTCTTCAACAATGAAAATGCTTGATCAGCTTCTTCAGTCCAAGAGAAGACCTTCCCTTTTTTCAATAACTGAGTAATGGGAGTAACAATGTCTGAAAACTTAGAAATGAATCGCCTATAGAAGTTAGCAAATCCAAGAATTCTCTGCGTGTCTTTAATTGAAGTAGGAATTGGCCAGGTTAGAATTGCTTCGACTTTCTTTGGATCCATATGAATCCCCTCAGGTGATAAACAATAGCCGAGAAATTCCACTTGAGAAGCATTGAAAACACATTTTTCCAATTTAGCATATAGAGAATGATCTCTTAATTTCTGTAACACTAACTGAACATGTTGTACATGTTCTTCCATATTCTTAGAATAAATTAAAATGTCATCAATATAAACGATGCAACAGACATCCAACAGATCATGCAAGACCTCATTAATAAAATATTGAAAGGCCGCTGGAGCGTTGCAAAGACCAAATGGCATAACCGTATACTCAAAAAGACCAAATTTCGTACGAAAAGCGGTCTTCCACTCATCACCTTCTTTGACTCTAATCAAATGATATGCTCCTCTAAGATCCAGTTTGGTGTAAACACTAGAACCCTTAATTTGATTAAGAAGCACTGGAATCAAAGGCAATGGATACCTATTCTTAATGGTTGCTTTATTAACCTTTCTGTAATCAATACAAGCCCTCAGATCCCCAGACTTCTTCGAAACGAAGAAAAGAGGAGACGAAACAGGAGAAGTAGAATGTCGAATGAAACCTAACTCCAAAAGCTCATCCAAATAGTTCCTTAAATAAACATTTTCAGGTTCGGTTAAGGCATAAATTCTACTACATGGTAGAATAGCACCAGGAACTAAATCAATTCTGCAATCAAAAATTCTGTGCGGTGGTAATTTGGTTGCTTCAACAGGATCAAAAACCTTAGAAAAATTTCTATACTCTATTGGAAGCCTATTATCTTCCGCAGTTAGAGCAGCACAAAAAAGGGGCATCACCGGATCTTTGGTTTCTTGATAACAGTGTAACTTACAAAAAGAAGACTCTAAAGTAACAGTCCTTTTAATCCAATCAATATTGGGATTATGTAATTCCAACCAAGGAATGCCTAGGATGACACCAAAACTTGGAGCATCAATAAGATCAAAAACCACTTTCTCCGTATGCCCATTATCTGCTACCAAAGTTAATGGTTCGGTGTTAAATTGAATCATACCAGAAGATAAAACCGAACCATCAACTGCTCTCACAGACTCAGGTTCCTCCTTAGTAACAAATTTCAGATTCAATTTATGGGCAAACCCAAAATCGAAAAAATTCCCAGTAGCCCCAGAATCCAAAAGTACAGGAATGCTATGTCTTTGAAGAGTAGTTAAGATAAAGACCATCCGAATAGTAAAATGTTTGGGAATATGTGTAGTTACATTGGTGACAAATTTGGAGATCTTAGAAGAATATTTGCTCGAGGGAACGATCTCTGCTTTCCTCGAGTATTTTAGTTTTCCGACGGCTTAATAGGAAGAGTTTCAACAACTAAAACTTTCTTTTTTGCGGGTTTCACAGAACAATCCTTGGCAAAATGCCCAGGTTTGCCACAGTATAAACATAAATTGCCCTTACGCCTCCGTTCTTTTTCTTCAGGAGTTAAAGGCCCTTTGAACCCACCCGGTAAAACAGATTCAACAAAAACATTCTTAACTTCAGACTCTTTTTTCTCAACTTTAACTAGAGGACTTCTAAAGTCACTCCTAGTTTTTTCATTTCTACGTTCACCCAATCTGTGATCAAGTCTAACCACTAGATCCTGAAATTCCTTAAACCCATCAGGTAAATTCACTATGTGCGCAAGGGAGTCTTTTAAATCATCTTTTAGACCTCTATAAAATAAAGAAATCCTCTTCTCCTCAGGCCAATGAGTTTCAGACAGAAGTCTATTAAAGGTAGTTATATAGGATATAAGGTCCTTGGTCCCTTGACGAAGACTCAATAACTCATTATCAGAAGATTGAATTAAGGTATGTTTGGCGAATAGACTGGACATGGCCAATTTAAAATTCTGCAAATTGTGAAGCAAAGGGTCATTATTATCTACTAAAGGCATGGCCCAATTAGCAGCCACCCCTCCCAGATAAGAAATTATAAAAGCCACCTTAGCAGAATCAGAAGAAAAAATTTGAGGTTTACACATGAAGTGCAATTGACATTGACTAAAAAATGTTGCAAATCTGCTATTATCTCCAGTAAACCTTTCAGGATTAGCCAAAGGGACAGGTGTAGGAGTAACAACTGTAACTTGAACTGGTTGTTTTTCTGACTGAACTTCTGAGGTATGAGGCTGAATAACCTCAACTCCAAATCTAGCTGGCGCTAAAACCGGTTTCTTCTCCTTAGAAGAATCCCTCCAAGACGAGAATCCAACCCTAGTCTCATCTAGCTCCTGACGAAGCGATTGATTCTCTAAACGTAAATTTTCCATCTCCACTGTCATCTTCTGGACTAACTGTGACAACTGTGAAGCATCCATGAGGGTGAGTTTGCAGACTTGAAAGGAAACGATTTTAAAATAGGGAAGTTAGGCTTCGTCTACTGTTGAGGAGTCCTGCGAGACTCTTCTGACGTTTCCTCTCGAGCTGCAAACTCCCAACTCCCTCAAGGATCAACCAACCCAATCAGGACTTGGACACTGACTGAATTGACTTCTCCCCCAGGGAAAGGGGAAGTGGACAGAGAGACGCACAACAAATTATACAAGATTAAATCTTTGGTTGTGTCTCTCTTAGGAAGTGCTCCAGGCCGAGGACCTTCTGTTAGGTAAATTCTGCGCTGTCTTCAAACAATACTGCGATGCAATATGAACAATATGAACAACAATTACCTTGCTGACAACTTCTTAATTAACCATAACTATTAATTAAACATAGTGCTTACTGACCATAAATCCGTCTGACCCTTGTTCGCACTTTACTGAAGTTTTAACTCAGGTTCTAAATCTCGACACCTTTTGAGTAAACACAACATGTCAAAATAGCTTGGCACTTTAACTGAGTGAACAAACCGGTATAATTAGTGTGGTTAGTTTTAACAGAACTCAAAAAACTCATGCTAGGTCATACCTGAGTCTTTAAAATAATTCTTCTGTAAAGAGACTCTGCAATTGGGAGACAGGGAAATACAGAGAAATACAGCCTGTCTAAATTCACTCTATTACTTAAGATTATTATTCCAATCTAAACTTGTAAATATGTTAACTTTTCCTTACAACACTCAGAAAAAGAGTCAACATTACACAGCATTGTCCATATAGGTTCAGATCGCCTATTTAACACTATTGTATTTGCAAAGGCTTATTTATTTCATCCAGTTCGCTTTTAAGCGTTTAACTCTTCTCTGAGATTGGCTCTCTTCAATAGTAGTCATTAATCCCTTTCAAATCCTTGCTTAAGGATCTCTTCATGTAACTAGCGCTAAGTCTGTGGACCAAGTTCCAGTGCAATTATTCAGAGAAAGTTGCCTTTATCAAGGCTTGTTTTTTAGATCAGCTCTCCTTGACGCTTTATGTCTCTTAAGCGTCTTGAGAACTTCAATGTTAATCTCCTTTGCCACTTCCTATTTCAATTTAAGATATGCGTGGCTCATTTAAATAAAAAGAAACCTCTTACTGTACTTCTCCACATTAATCTGAAGCGTGGAACAGGAGACTCGATCTGACAGCCGGAGGGGAAAGCAGCGGGGAAACAAACCTCCCGGCTGCCGCAGAGAACGCCGGAAACCTGTCACGTCGTCTTCTAGTATAAATCTAAGACGCTGACAGCCAGGGCTTCCGAAGTCACGGGAGACGATTGAGATGAAGGGAATGAATATCGGGGCTCTGGTAGAACAAGCGGTTAAACTGGATAACAGAAACGATGAAAGCAAAGACGGTGCACGGCGTCGGGGATGTGATGCTTCGTTGGCGCCGGGCAGCGTTGGTTCCTTACAACACCAGGGGAGGTGAAGCCTTGGTTCCTTACCGAAATGCAGGGGAGGTGAGACGGCGGATCCTTACTGTGTCGGGAAGGTGACGTCACAGAGGCGGCGAGGCGGCGGTTTCTTACGACGGTGCAGTGTCGATGCATTCGGGAGTCACCCAAGTAGAGTATCGGCTCCACGTTGATGAAGCCCCAGCGTCGGGGAAGTCAGGACTGCAGTGCGAGTCGGAACGGTGCGTCATGCTCCTCACAAGTGGTGTCCTAAGCTCTGGTGCAGGCTGCAGCCTCAGTGACTGCTTTGGAGTCGATGCGGCATGGCGTCAGCAGGCGTCGGGCCTATGGTGCCAGTCAGGGCGGTGCATCATGCTCTTCACGAGCGGTGCCCACAACTTCGGTGCAGATTACGTTAGACATGGCAGTACTAGACTGCAAACAGGCTCTGCAATGGCAGGCCAGAGTTACATTTACAGGCTGCTTATGTGGGTGGCACAATCATTGCGGCAGACTACTAGGAGCATTTGATTTACAGGCCCTGGGCACACAGAGTGCACTGTACTAGGGACTGAATAGTAAATCAAATCAGCCAATCATGGAAACACCAATCTATACAACAATTTACAAGGGGAGCACTTGCACTTTTGCAGTGAACAGCATTAGCAAAGTGCCCAACGCATCTTGACCAGCAAAACGGAGTCTAACACCCAGCAAACCCACAGGAGGCAAAGGAATAAAATGCAGGAGAGACCCACGGCAGTGGTGCCAGGTCTAACACCCGGGGCATAAGTGAAGAGACCTAGCTCCTCACCAGACCTGGCGGGCCAGGTCACACCATGGTGCCATTGAAGTCATGCAGAAACGCCTCCACAATGTGCATGTCCTGATGAATCTCACTCGACAACCTTGTGTGGTGATGCTTCTCCCTTAGGCACGGCACTGCCTGGGCAATGGTTCCCGAGAATGGGCGGCCCATGGGGATAACCCTCAGGAGAAAATGTAGCTGCCCAACCACCTTATGTAACTAATGCAACATGACCTTCCTTGGTCTCAAACAATTATGCAAGGCATAGGAGAAGGAGGAAACCTTCTCCATGGGGAGCTGTGACACACCAGACCAGGAATCCAACTTAATCCCAATGAACTCAATGACAGTTGAAGGCCCTATACTGTTTTCTTGTGCCAGTTAAACCCCAAACTCCCTCATCAATGTGCAGAAGGACTGCAAAACATTGTTGGACCCAAGAAGAGTAAATCATCCAGATAGTGCAAGACCCACTTGTGGCCTGTCCTCCACCTGAAAACCAATTCTAGGAATGAACTGAACTTCTCAAAATAGGAGCAGGAGACCGAGCAACCCAGAGGCATGCACTTATGAAAGTAATATGATCCCTAACTGGAAACATGGTAAGTGAAAGTCTTGCGGGTGCACAAGAAGTAAGCGAAAGGCTGACTCTATATCCGATTTTGCAAGGAAGGTGCCCTGCCCCAAATCCTGGAGCATCAAAATAGCCTGGTCCAAGGAAGCATACTTGACAGAGCATAAGGACCCATCAATAGCCTATTTCACAAACTGACCCATTGGAGCAGATAGAATGTGTATCAATCTAATTTACCGGGGTCCTTCTTGGTAACCACCTCCAGGAGAGAGAATGAATTGAAAGGGCTGGCTACTCTCCCCAGGCCCACTTCCTTGATAATCTTTGCCCGGGTAACCCTACGATTAAACTCAGGTTCCTGCAGTAAGACACACCTATGCACCCCTTAGCTGGAATCCAGAAACCCTCATTAAAACCCTCATACAAGACCAGGGCTACCACATATTGCTGTACACATTAAACCATGGGACCATTGTCATCCAATTAACCAGGGAGAAGGCTCTGACTAAGGGTGGATGAGCAGTCCTGCTTCTTGCCTCTTTTTTGCTTGGACTTTCTGAAACACTTAAACGAGCAAGAGGGCTTGAATTTATAAGTCACAGGGGACCTGGAACAGGAGGGCTTGTTGCAGTCCCAACAGGAACCCTTTTATTCCTCCCCTCTAGAGTTGCTAGATGCCCCCGTGCGAAAGGGCTGATTGGAGTTACCGTTTCATGTGATGCATCCATAAGATAACATCAACTGGTCCCACTCTAAAGTAGGACTAGTGACCTTTACCATCATGAACTCCTTATCATATTCCTTTCAGGCTGTACCCCATACTCATCGGAGCGAATGTTATCCTGTTCTTAAGGCACACCAACTTGGCACCCAAATTATTTAAATGCTCAGCCAAGATTGCCTGATAAATGGAGAACCCTTTTACCCAGTTCACCAACTTGTCCTCTACCCTCTTCTTGTAGGGCAGGGGGCCACAGGCCCTGGATTGAGAACATTAGTTTCAGCACTTCTCTTCTTACCTATCAAGGATTAGGTCAAAAACATTCCACGTAAACCCGTTTCCAAATTTTTTCTTTCACCTCCAACAAGACGTGCCTGCATCCTTAATATACCTCACCCAAACCAATACTCGGTAACAGAGTTGCAGTACCTGCATTAGTGGGATCCTGGCAAGTGGCCACCACATTGCCAGGCATGATGCCCTGTAATGCCTTGCCTGCGACAGCTCTTGGCCCATCGCCTGGGGAACCTCAGTTCCTCCGCAGCAGGAATGGCCCCAGGAAGCTCAACCTGACCACCTGCTGGAGCCTCTGGTGTAACCGGCGACAAACCACTACCATCTACCCCTCCTGTTGCTGCAGCCGTGGGAGGACCCATCTGACTCCCTGTTGGGGGTCCCCAACCACCGCCAACCACTTGGGTCATCGCAGCAGGGTTTGCATGTGCCCCCTGTGCCCCGGAGCCCTCAAGGTCACAACCAACCATTTGGCCCTTTCCAAATCATCAACATCACCAGCACTGGCTAGAGTCCCACCCAAAGTGGGCACAGACAACATCCCAAAGTTAGAAAGCAAAGGCAAAACGCCAACCGAATTGGCCGCTAGATCCGGCTGAATGAGGCATCCAGCCGTTGTAACCCCTATTGCCATACAACTATTGCCACTTTGCACAATCCCCCACTTACCAGCAGTCCCATTACGCCAGACACACTGCCTTGAGCCAACACTGAGTATTGGGTATCCGACACTGAGGGCAATCCCTCTGACCCTGTTTACCAGGCAGGTCGCTCCCCTCACCGCCATGCAGCCCCCTGTGTGACCACTGACCGCTGCTGCATTGTGTCTGCCTGCGTTAAGAGTGACCGTGCCCTCCTTCTCTTCTGTACCCACGAGTGAGTGATTCTCCCCCACTGTACCTGTGTATGTTGCTGCCTTGATTGTTCCCCTTTCCTTTGGTGCTCAGATTGTGTCCCTTTTTTTTCTTCTGTCATTCCCCGCGTCTCCCCCTCGCTGCCCGTTTCCCGCCGCCGCGTCCCGTAGCTCCGCCCCCTCACACCCTATTGGCCGCCGCGTCCCGTAGCTCCGCCCCCTCACACCCTATTGGCTGCCCCACTCCCACCTCCCAGCTGCTCCTCCCTCCCTCTCCCACTCATATGAAGGCCGCGCAGCGGACGCGCTGCTGGCGCGCCGAAGGCGCGCCTAAGGCAAGCCCGTCTGCGCCCGTCCGCGCCTGGCCCGCGCCCAGCGCCAGGACCCCTGTCTCCCGCAGACACCAGCCCACCCACCATCCGCATCACGACCAACACCGACGACACCCTCGCACCCGCCGAACACCTGCACTTCCAGATCCACATCAACCCCAAGACCACCCTCAGAGGCACCCTCATCTACAGACCCCCAGGACCACGCACACAATTCAGCAAAGACATCGCCGACTTCATCAGCCCGCACGCCCTCCTCTCCACTGACTACATCCTCCTCGGGGACCTCAACTTCCACCTGGAGAACAACAACGACCGCAACACCACCACCCTGCTGGACAACCTCGCCAACCTCGGTCTCAAGCAGCTGGTGACCACCCCCACCCACTACGCCGGACACACACTCGACCCCGTGTTCTCATCCAGCAAGGACATCACCTTCAGCCACGCCACCGGACTCCACTGGATGGACCACAGCTGCATCCACTTCAGGTTCAGAAGGACCACGATCCACCACCACGAACAACAGGTGGCACGCAGAAGCTGGAACAAGATTACAGCCGACCAGCTCGCGAACTCCCTGAGCATGAACCCTCCCACCAGCGCAACTAACCCAAGCCAGGCAGCCACCAACCTCACGAAGTGGATCAGCAACTGCGCAGACAACCTCGCCCCTCTGAAGACCCCGCCTAGCAGAAAGCCCCATGGTTCACCGACGAACTCAAGAGCTCCAAGAAGAACTGCCGAGCATTCGAGAAAGCCTGGCGCAGAGACCCAACACCGAACAACATGACTGCCCTCAAGCTCGCCACCCGAAAACACCACCAACTGATCCACGCCACCAAGAAAACTGCATTCAAGGAATGACTGGACAACAACGCACACAACAGCAAGGAACTCTTCAACATCGTTAAAGAGCTCTCCAACCCCAACGCCGGAAACAACAACATCACCCCTTCGCAAGACCTCTGCAACTCCCTCGCCTCCTACTTCCACAACAAGATCGCGGACATACACAACAGCTTCAGCACTCAACCGACGCACGCCACGACTGAACCACCGCCCCCCACCACAACCCTCCACGCCTGGACCCCGATCAGCACCGAAGACACCATCCGCACGATGAACTCCATCCACTCCGGATCTCCGACCGACCCCTGCCCTCACCACGTCTTCAACAAGGCCGACGCTGTCATCGCACCCCACCTGCGGGACATCATCAACACCTCCTTCAACACCGCTACCTTCCCGGAGAGCTGGAAGCACGCCGAACTCAGCGCTCTACTAAAGAAGCCATCAGCCGCCGCCACCGGCCTCAAGAACAACCGCCCCATCTCGCTGCTCCCGTTTCCTGCAAAAGTCATCGAGAAGACCGTCAACAAGCAGCTGGCCGCCTTCCTCGAGACGAACGGATCCCTCGACCTCTCGCAGTCTGGCTTCCGGGCCAACCACAGCACCGAGACCGCCCTGATCGCAGCCACCGACGACATCCGAGCCCTGCTCGACAATGGAGAAACAGCGGCCCTCATCCTCCTAGACCTCTCCGCAGCCTTCGACACTGTCTGCCACCGTACCCTAGTGCGGCGCCTCAGCAACGTCGGAATCCAGGAGAAGGCACTGGAATGGATCATCTCGTTCCTCGCCGGAAGGACACAGAGAGTCCGCCTCCCCCCGTTCAGATCAGAAGCCACCGAAGTCATCTGCGGCGTTCCCCATGGCTCCTCGCTCAGCCCAACCCTCTTCAACGTCTACATGAGCCCCCTCGCAGCCATCGCACGCCAACACAACCTCAACATCATCTCCTACGCCGACGACACCCAGCTTATCCTCTCCCTCACCAACGACCCCCCCACCGCCAGACCCAACCTACACGAAGGGATGACAGACGTAGCCAAGTGGATGATGAACAGCCGCCTGAAACTGAATTCGGACAAGACGGAAGTCCTCATCCTGGGATCTTCACCCTCCGCCTGGGACAACTCCTGGTGGCCCCCCGCCCTGGGCAACGCACCCAAACCAACAGACCACGCACGCAACCTGGGCTTCATCCTGGACTCCTCCCTCTCCATGACCAGACAAGTCAACGCCGTCTCCTCGTCGTGCTTCAACATCCTGCGCATGCTACGTAAGATCTTCCGGTGGATCCCCACCGAGACCAGGAAGACGGTCACCCACGCCCTCGTCACCAGCCATCTGGACTACGGCAACTCCCTCTACGCCGGAACCACCGCCAAACTCCAGAAGAGACTCCAGCGGATTCAGAACGCCTCTGCACGACTCATCCTGGACATCCCCCGACGCAACCACATCTCCGGACACCTGAGAGATCTGCACTGGCTCCCGGTCAACAAGAGAATCACCTTCCGTCTCCTCATCCACGCACACAAAGCCCTACACAACCAAGGCCCAGGATACCTCAACAGCCGCCTCAACTTCTACGCCCCCACACGCCAGCTTCGATCGACCGGCCACGCCCTCGCCTCCGTCCCCCGCATCCGAAGAGCCACCACAGGAGGAAGGTCCTTCTCCTACCTGGCCGCCAAGACTTGGAACTCCCTCCCGACCCACCTCCGCCTGACCCAGGACCACCTTGCCTTCAGGAAGCAGCTCAAGACCTGGCTGTTCGAGCAGTAGCGGACCCCCCTCCCCTAGCGTCTTGAGACCCTCCGGGTGAGTAGTGCGCTATATAAATGCTCTGATTGATTGATTGATTGATCCCATCGGCACAACTTGCACTGGTACACCCTCTATTTGCCCAGAATGACCCAACAACTGTTCCCCAGGACCCACCTCAGGAGGTCCCTCCAAACCTTTTTGGTAACCTGACCCTTAGTTCTCTTCAGGACCGATGGGAATGCTGCCTTAGGGGCCGCACACGTTCGCCTAGGCCTCTCCCCTGGTACCTCCATCACCTCCTGCCTCTCTGCGGGAGGCCGCTCTCTCATTGAAGTCAAGGTCTCTTCCATAGCGTCCCTCCATCGTATAAAAGCTTCCAAGAGCACCACAATGTGCGAGTGCTTGGAGCCCCTCTGCACCCCATCAGGCTTCTCTGGACCTGGAAAAGGGAAGATAAGAGGTAGCAATACCAACAAGAAAAAGACCAACAATGCCCCCTATATTTATGAAAACGACAATAATGCCATCTATATGCCTGCCAACTCACAAGAAACTATGATGCTCACCTGGAGAAGCCCCTATCAAAAGCTTGTGACCCTGCAATCAGCCAATCTTGTATTATGCACCTGAATAGTTTTAGAGTTTGGTACCTATTTATTTTCCGGTGAAGGGCGCACACTTTCAGTTCATAAAGCAACTTTCCTAGCTGTACTATTCTGTAGAATAATTTATGCTTAACTACTAAGGGCCTCATTACGATGCTGGTCGGTTGAGCGTCTGACCGGCACCATGTTGGAAACAGGACCGCTCGACAAGGAGTCTGCGGCCCTGCTTCCTAAATCAGGATGCAACTGCCTTTATGGCAGTCAGAAAGTATATCTTTCCTATTGTGGCCTGTGCCGCTGGCAGTAGCCCAAGCAGCAATGGGAAAGAAACACTTTTCAAACATCCATGCACAGTGTGGCAGGAACATGCAGGGCCTGCCACACGATGCATGGATGTTTGAGGGGGTGCCACTGGTGCCCTCCATGACTCATAGTGAAGGCTGTGGGGGATGGGGGTCCTGCTAGGGGCCCCAACAGTTTTTTCTGACAGCCTTTCTATGGCAGTTGGAAACATGCTTCGTAATCCCCACAGCGGTGCCTAAACTGTTTGTGTGGGGCTGTTTTCTCCTAAGAGTTCCCTATAATCCAGTACATTACATTACTTATTGATAACAAATGTGATACATTTTGACTCTACTGCATGCTTATTTAGCATACATCGCGCAAGACATTAATTCCTTGCTAAAATTGAAAAATTGTTTGGTTTAAATGAGTTCCTTGTGAACAATTGTATTTTGGCTGCTTAGATGGTTATTCTTCATCATGACTTCATGGCCCGAAGGCAGTCATCAAGTTTTAGATTGTAGAGGTCTTCCAGGACGTCTATTTTAAAAATGAGTTGTGTGTTTCATCTACCTAGTTGTAACTATTGAGGTTGAATGACTTAAACAGGTTTGGTAATGGGGTAAGGTAGATGTTGAATACAGAGATGTTATGGACCCCCTGATGGATGTCACAGTCTTGTGTGTGAGGAGCTGATGTGAAAGGTAGTACCAAGACTACTTTGCAGTCAAAGAGGATGGGATGTCTAAGGGTAGCTATGTGCAAAATAAGTGCCACATAGAATAGAAAAGAGGCCAAGATGCTTAATGGGCATCAGCTGAACCCCCTTCTCACTTTTCATATGTGGTATGTCAAACAAGAATGTGCTGTGTGAAAAGATTGTACAGTTGTGGAGGACATTCAGTTACATTGTTCTCAAGCTTGCAACTTTAATGACCTTTCATAATCCTGATATAGAAGTGGTTGTCACTACCTAAACCTACCAGCCATTCCTAAGCAATTTCCATTCAAGACATTTCCAGATTCCATAGTGCTTTGATTAGCCTATTAGGCTGCAGAGCACATCACAAGTCAAGTATGATTGACATATGACTGACATTGCTCCAGCCTACAGACGTTCTAGGGGCACTGGCCTGTGAATATAGCCTGTTGAGAAAATGCATTTATTTTCTCTAGAGATCTTTATATAGGAACCATATAGTTTGTTAACTTAATGTGCTTGCAGTAGAGGGCTGCAATACCTTAGCTGGCAGTAGTGTGAATCTGAAATGTCACAAAGGGTGGTGTGGTGTCCTTAGTTACTGAGCTGCATTATATTTAGCGCTCTAGATGTTCTTATAGTAATGTGCCATATAGTTCTGGAAATTCCAGAGAAGATTGTTACATCAAGCTACTGGAAATTACATGGATGAAGTCCTTTTCTATGGAGAAAAAAAATATTTGTATCTTATTTCGGGTAGAGTCTTTTGTAGAGGGCAGCTACTACAGGGGGCTATGACATACTATTTACCTTTCAAAAATGGTTTATTATCTTTATAAGCCTGCCAGGGTCAACATGCTAAAGATTCATCTCCTTGAACCAAATAATATGGAAACCATAATCAGGGCATCTGAGGCAGAAATCATTTGTATTATAATTGGCATCTCTATACATCTTTGCACAAAATTGACTGAAATGTTCTGATTTTAATATAATGTAATCTTAGATCTCCATAGTATGATTCTGCTATTTGAAATATATTTAATCCTTATAAATTCTGTTTTATCTTTATCTAATTTATGGTCTCAGCAAATAAACTGCTGTTATGAGGTCCTATGTTATTAATCTAAAAAATGCATAATATTTGGTGAACATGTGAGGTACTTCTTTTATTGGGATATGTGTTGGATTGCTGTGTGGTAAAACTGTTATTGATCCTCACAAAACGTGGAATTTTGCTTCACAGAAACATGAGGAAAATCTGTGTTGTAGCCAAAGTTTGGTGTATGACGGACAGTCTGGGTAAGAAAGGGATTGCGATCTACACAAGCCACACACAAGCCACACACCCCCAATCTAATTTAGATGCCTTGTTTTAAAAAATGTCTGGGCCTGACAGGTATCCCTGAGTATGGACCAAATCCTGACCTAAATACCACACCTACTAACATTGCCTGAATGGTTCAATTTGCAAGGAAAAATCTGGATGTATCCTTGTTGCTTTTTGGGGTCTTTCCTTTCACATGCAACATCCCAGCCACACTAGTGGGGTACTATGCTTATCAGGATATGAGTAGGAAGTGTAGTGTAGGTTGTCTCTGGTTCCCTTAGATTCCATTATCGCACTCTACTTTCACTACTGTTTTGCTGTGACGTCAGCGCTCGCAGCATGCTGCGCTATACAGAAAAAAACACAAAAACAAACTTTGAACTAGAGAGAAGCATTTCCCTCGTGTGCTGACATTAATTTATGGCAAGAAAATTTTCTGGTGTTTTTAACAGAAACATTTTCTTTTTCAGTACTGTGGACGACCTGTTGAAGTCCACCACAAGGTGAAGGTAGTGTTGTGGATGTCAACAAATGGTTCTCCGCCCTAAAGTGCATAAAACCTACAAAATCTATTCAGCCTGATGTTCTGTCCAAAATGAAAGGACAATATGTTGTGGGGATATTATGGCCACATTGCACTCGCTTCTTTGTTCATGATCATAGGGGACTTCTCCAGGTCCAGAAGGCCCCCTGGATGGTTGGCTTCCAGGACTAAGGAACACAAAAAACTACAGTGTTCAAAGAAAGGAGTCAGTGGTGCTCATGCACATCCAAGAGACCTTTCAGTTGGCATATATGGTCGATAGAGAAGAGAGCAAGATAGAGAATGAAAGAAAACAGAGAAGATAGAGAGAAAAGGTTCTAGAAAAGGGAAGGAGAAGAAGAGAAAGAATGGAGAGTAAATAGAAAAAGCAAGAGAGAGGAGTAGAGACAGGAAGGGGAATGTAGATAGTTGCGGCACACAGAAAGGGGTAGTGGGAAAAAGGGTGAGAGAGGCAGGGGGACAGAGATTAGGAGATAAGAAGAGACAAGAGAATGTCAAATAGAGCCTCAAGGAGCAAAATGAGAGCTAGATACACATGGAGAAAGGTGATTGGAGATGTCAAGTGGTATTTATAGCTTATCAGGTTTTGGCTATTATATCCAGCATAATGTGATTTCAATGCACAATTTTAAACTTGTTTTCTAAAAACAATCTTAGTGTAGAATGCAAAATCACCTTACATTTTGATATTTTAAGTCCTATTAAGGTCTAATATTTGTTATTTGATCCACATTGCTTTTAAAAAATTGCTTAACAATGGCACTCCCTTGTTATATACCTACCTTCTGATAAGTCCAAGTTCTATTATGGAGTTGATTTGGCTTTCTATTGTACATTAAAATAAGGCAGCCTCTTAACTGTTTCAGAACATGAAGCTTGACTTTTACCTGCACATGTTTAAATAACGGAGCCTCATAACTGTGTCATAGCATGACGCTTGACTTTTATCTGCATCTGTTGTAATGCCGAACAATCCCTCAACATGTAAATATTTTCCACTTCTAGTACACATGACATTCTTCAATGCTTTCTACATTCACCATTCAGAAATGTTCATAATCGTCCAAGGAATGTTGGGCACATAAAGAGTACCACCTTGAAGATTCAATGCAAGGAGTCTACAACATGCGAAAGAGAGGAGAATGTCCATATTTCTGCAAGTGGAGGATTCAGTACCAAGCAAATTGGAGGTTCAAGGCAAGCAGCATCAAAGAGAGAAGTTATTACAGAGCAGGATCCTAGATGCAAACCATGAAACCATCGCTCAGAACCTTACAGGCAGTGCTGCTGCCTGCCCATCCACGGCTCCCTTAACGGATAGTTTAAAGGTCTTTTCTTCAGAATGTGAAAAGTCATTTTGGGGTTTCCAAGCGTGCAGTTCCCAAAATCACAGGGTTTGCAATCACAAAATGGCTTTTTTAAATCTACTAAACCTATTTTGCGATGAGGTGATAAATTACTGAATCACAAAATGGGTTTAGAAATATATAACAAATTACTATTTGGAAGGGGCGTGTTTAGGGTGCTCCTTCCAAATAGTGATTTGTTATGGTATGTCCCATTGTTTTGCAAATGAAATCCACCTGCAAAATATTGAAAATTTACTGACTCTGTTGTCCATTGAATGGACCTCAAATGTTCCTTACCTAGAAGGAAGAAAATGTATATACGGTGGCACTGAACTCACCAAATGCCCTGTAACGTAACATAAATAACGAAAGCAACATATCCTAATAAAACATAAAAACTTAAAGCTACTGAAAGAACTGCATACATCTATTACTAAGGACCAAAAGAGAAGATGATGTGCATGCTTTCAACATGGAAGCAGGAAGAAACAGGAGAACTGATCAGACACTGCAAATGTCCCCAGGAGTGAAAAGCTGAGAAAAAAACAGGCCACTCCCACGAGCAACACACTGTGTTATAGCTGTGGATTTGTATTTCCTGATTCAGGGGCCTGATCAGCCATGAACTAGAGCTTCTAAAAAAGCAAAAAAGAAAACCATTTTGCAAGCATATGTAAGGTGAACACAAACTCTCACATAGGTTCAGAGTCACACCACCCTAAGAAGAAAGAGACAAGCTTTGTTGATTACATCACAAGATGGACACCAGAGTGTATGTTTTACAAGATGAATCATTCTCTGGAAAGAGGGTGATCATCTCTACATGATGCTAGATGCATAAGCTTACAAAAAGCATATGGAATACATTGATTCACTGGAAAAAGAGAACTTTACAAAAGTGGCTTTGATTAGGCTGCTGGGAAGCCATAACGTAGCTCCTTTCATGTTGGACAGCGCTGCCATTTGCAGCCTTACATGTGTGTCTAAATGCAGCAAGATGTCAGTGAAGATGAATATATCCCTCCCTGCCGTACTGATGTCTTCTAGTATGGCACACAACGCATGATACAGTGACACATATAGGTCATTATAACCGTATATGTCTCCTGATAATACCCTTTGGTATTTTTAAACAAGCCTAGGATACCACCGAAATAAAGGATACTTTGTGGTTTATCCTAAGGCTTTTTTAACTTTGAACCTGGATCCAAATTTGTTATCCAGAAAAAATAAATAATTTCAAGGAGGTTGAGTCCGCACTGGTAGTAGCATCTTACCAGGGTAGGACAAGGTGGCAAATGATGAAGCATGTGACATTACATGAGCGAGCCTACCTCGTCCAATTCTTGGAATTGCTCTCTTTCTGGGAGTTAGAGTAGTAGTAGGTAGCTAGAAAAATATTAGCACATGTATGCTAGTGAACAACCAGTTTCAAGCAAAAACAGGGTGTCACGCTAATTTTTGTGCTGTGACACAACCCACTGTGCCAGACGTGAGAAAATTCTGCATATTTCTCACTCGCAGCACAACTTTTTTTATTTGAAATGTGACCACACAACTCATGCAACTACCTGCAATCAAAGTTAAAGAATGTACCCAGCAATGAAAAATAAGCATTATTTCATACACTGGGAAAGCTCAAATCTACCAATCTACTGAGACTTCACGTACATTAAATTATTTGCCCCTGGCCCAGACTTTATGCCGAGAACAAGTGCATCACTGCGAAGAGGTGATACAAAATCTACTGGATTAAACATTGTCAAGCAAGACAGTGGGCCAACGTTATGGGTGGCTGCCATTATTGCTCTATTCAAACAAAAAACTAAAAATAAGCATATGTGTTAACATGCCAATACCGAACACAGCCACTGAGTGCGAGCAACACCCCATCTGTATGGCATGTCAGCTGCCTTAACAGTGCTTGGTTGTTCTTTAAGCTCCACCTCTTCAAGGGGTTTTACCAGCACAACTCCATTCCAGTGACAGGACCTTGCTACAATTTATACACCAATAAATACATACCGTTACAAGCACCGTACCTTCAAGGTATCTTTAACATTTTAGATATTTCAAGAAGCCACAATCAGAGGAAGAGGCCGGCCTGAGACATCTTCAAAGTAGTGATAAATAGTGCAGTGAAGAAGATGTGTAAGTTTCAACAATAGAACAGAGCCACCCAATAATCCCCCCCGGGACTGGGTATTGTTAATAATAAAATCAAAATGTCCAGGAAGGAAACATTCAAATATACATTCACTTATTCTAATGGTGTCATAGACATGAACACTTAATTCATTGGGATCATAGGGATTACATGCAAGACACTATTATTGTATCAAAAATAGATTTTAATCCTCAGTACACATATTGGCTTCTCTTCATAAATAAAAGTCTGGCAACAAAATACTACCAATCAGTTATAATAAATACACATACAAACTGTTTAGTCCTGATGATGGTCCCAAGCATCAATTAGACCAACGGGGGACCGAAACGTCGACGCACTACGCCATTTTTGCATAAATATCAAATTAATCGAAGCTGAATTCACCTAATGTATTGTGTTAATTCATGTAAATATGGTTGAATCAACTGTCCATATTATATGCGAAAGGCGTTTTTCTTTACTACCATTGTATGTGTATTTATTATAACTGATTGGTAGTATTTTGTTGCCAGACTTTTATTTATGAAGAGAAGCCAATATGAATGAATTAAGTGTTCATGTCTATGACACCATTAGAATAAGTGCTTTATTTCAGGCATGAAGGGAGGGAGGGATGGTCTCAGCTGCAGCTCTGGCTTCGTACATGTCCCTGCTATTAATAGTGAGCCAGAGGCACTGAGATAATGGTATTGGTATTGGTATTGGTGGTGGTATTGGTATTAGTGGTATTGGTAGTGGTAGTATTGGTGGAGGTGGTGGTATTGGTGTTGGTGGCATTGCTGGTATAGGTGGTAGTGGTATTGGTGGTGGTATTGATATTGGTAGTGTTGGTACTGGTATTGGTAGTGGTGGTATTTGTGGTGGCGGTATTGGTATTGGTGGTGGTATAGATGGTGGTATTGGTGGTGGCAGTATTGGTACTGGTGGTGGTGGTATTGGTGGTATTGGTGGTGGTGGTATTGGTGGTACTGGTATTGGTGGTGGTGGTATTTGTATTGGTGTTGGTGGTATTGGTGGTGGAAGTGGTATTGGTGGTGGAAGTGGTATTGGTGGTGGTGGCAGTATTGGTATTGGTGGTGGTGGTATAGATGGTGGTCTTGGTGGTGGCAGTATTGGTACTGGTGGTGGTGGTATTGGTGGTGTTGGTATTGGTGGTACTGGTATTGGTGGTGGTGTTATTTATATTGGTGTTGGTGGTATTGGTGGTGGAAGTGATATTGGTGCTGGTGGTGGTATTGCTATTGGAGGTGGTATTGATATTGGTGGTATTGGGGGTGGTATTGGTGGTTGCATTGGTGGTAGTGGTGGTGGCTGTATTGGTGGTGGTATTGGTGGTTGTATTAGTATTGGTGGTGGTATTGGTGGTGTATTGGTGGTGGTATTGGTGGTGGTATTGGTGATGGTGGTATTGGTGGTGGTGGTATTACTGGTGGCGGTGGTATTGATGGTGGTATTAGTGGTGGTATTGGTGGTGGTAGTATTGGTAGTGGTATTATTGGTGGTGGTGGTATTGGTGGTGGTACTGGTATTGGTGGTGGTAGTGATATTGGTGGTGGTGTTGGTGGTGGTGGTGGTGATGGTATTGGTGGTGATATTTGTGGGATTGGTGGTAGTGGTATTGGTGGTATTGTGGTCGTAGTGGTATTGGTGGTGGTATTGGTGGTGGTGGTATTGGTAGAGATATTGGTGTGATTGGTGGAGGTGATATTGGTGGTGGTGGTATTGGTGGTGGTATTGGTGGTGGTATTTGTGGTAGTATTAGTGGTGGTGGTGGTATTAGTGGTTGTGGTATTGGTTTTGGTGGTGGTATTGGTGGTGGTGGTGGTATTGGTGGTTGTTGTATCGGTGGTGATATTGGTGGACTTGATATCAGTGGTGGTGGTGGTATTGGTATGGTGGTATTGGTGGTGGTACTGGTGACAGTGGTGGGTGATGGCATTGGTGATGGTGGTATTGGTGGTGGTATTGTTGGTGGTGGTATTGGTAGTGGTTTTGGTGGTAGTGGTATTAGTGGTGGTGGTATTGGTGGTCATGGTGGTATTGCTGGTGGTATTGGTGATGGTGGTATTGGTGGTGGTATTATTGGTGGTGGTATTGGTAGTGGTTTTGGTGGTAGTGGTATTAGTGGTGGTGGTATTGGTGGTTGTGGTGGTATTGCTGGTGGTATTGGTGGTAGTATTAGTGGTGGTGGTATTAGTGGTGGTAGTATTGGTGGTGATGGTATTGGTATTGGTGGTGGTGGTGGTGGTATTGATGATCGTTGTATTGGTGGTGGTATTGGTGGTGTTGGTATTGGTGGTGGCGGTATTGGTATGGTGGTATTTGTATTGGTGGTGGTGGTGGTATTGGTGGTGGTGCTATTGGTGGTGGTATTGTTGGTGGTGGTACTGGTGATATTGATGGTGGTATTGGTGGTGGTGGTAGTGGTATTGATAGTGGTGATATTTGTGGCTGTTGTATTGGTGTTGGTGGTATTGTCAGTACTGGTTTTGGTGGTGGTGGAATAGGTGGTAGGGTATTGGTAGTGGTGGGGTTGGTGGTAGTGGTGGTGGCATTGGTGTAGTGGTATTGGTGGTGGTGGTATTGGTGATGGTGGTGGTATTGTTGGTGGCGGTACTGGTACTGGTGGTTGTGATATTGATGGTAGTATTGGTGGTGGGGGCACTGGTATTGGTAGTGGTGGTATTTGTGGTGGAGGTATTGGTATTGGTGGTGGTGGTATTGGTGGTGGCAGTATTGGTACTGGTGGTGGTGGTATTGGTATTGGTGATGGTATTGGTGGTGGTGGTATTGGTGTTGGTGGTATCGGTGGTACTGGTATTGGTGGTGGTGGTATTGGTGGTGGGGTATTGCTGGTATAGGTGGTAGTGGTATTGGTGGTGGTATTGATATTGGTGGTGTTGGTACTGGTATTGGTAGTGGTGGTGTTTGTGGTGGCGGTATTGGTATTGGTGGTGGTATAGATGGTGGTATTGGTGGTGGCAGTATTGGTACTGGTGGTGGTGGTATTGGTGGTATTGGTGGTGGTGGTATTGGTGGTACTGGTATTGGTGGTGGTGGTATTTGTATTGGTGTTGGTGGTATTGGTGGTGGAAGTGGTATTGGTGGTGGAAGTGGTATTGGTGGTGGTGGCAGTATTGGTATTGGTGGTGGTGGTATAGATGGTGGTATTGGTGGTGGCAGTATTGGTACTGGTGGTGGTGGTATTGGTGGTGTTGGTATTGGTGGTACTGGTATTGGTGGTGGTGTTATTTATATTGGTGTTGGTGGTATTGGTGGTGGTAGTGATATTGGTGCAGGTGGTGGTATTGCTATTGGAGGTGGTATTGATATTGGTGGTATTGGTGGTGGTATTGGTGGTTGCATTGGTGGTAGTGGTGGTGGCTGTATTGGTGGTGTTATTGGTGGTTGCATTGGTGGTAGTGGTGGTGGCTGTATTGGTGGTGGTATTGGTGGTTGTATTAGTATTGGTGGTGGTATTGGTGGTGTATTGGTGGTGGTATTGGTGGTGGTATTGGTGATGGTGGTATTGGTGGTGGTGGTATTACTGGTGGCGGTGGTATTGATGGTGGTATTAGTGGTGGTATTGGTGGTGGTAGTATTGGTAGTGGTATTATTGGTGGTGGTGGTACTGGTATTGGTGGTGGTAGTGATATTGGTGGTGGTGTTGGTGGTGGTGGTGATGGTATTGGTGGTGATATTTGTGGGATTGGTGGTAGTGGTATTGGTGGTATTGTGGTCGTAGTGGTATTGGTGGTGGTATTGGTGGTGGTGGTATTGGTAGAGATATTGGTGTGATTGGTGGAGGTGATATTGGTGGTGGTGGTATTGGTGGTGGTATTTGTGGTAGTATTAGTGGTGGTGGTGGTATTAGTGGTTGTGGTATTGGTTTTGGTGGTGGTATTGGTGGTGGTGGTGGTATTGGTGGTTGTTGTATTGGTGGTGATTTTGGTGGACTTGATATCAGTGTTGGTGGTGGTATTGGTATGGTGGTATTGGTGGTGGTGGTGGTACTGGTGACAGTGGTGGGTGATGGTATTGGTGATGGTGGTATTGGTGGTGGTATTGTTGGTGGTGGTATTGGTAGTGGTTTTGGTGGTAGTGGTATTAGTGGTGGTGGTATTGGTGGTCGTGGTGGTATTGCTGGTGGTATTGGTGATGGTGGTATTGGTGGTGGTATTGTTGGTGGTGGTATTGGTAGTGGTTTTGGTGGCAGTGGTATTAGTGGTGGTGGTATTGGTGGTCGTGGTGGTATTGCTGGTGGTATTGGTGGTAGTATTAGTGGTGGTGGTATTAGTGGTGGTAGTATTGGTGGTGATGGTATTGGTATTGGTGGTGGTGGTGGTAGTATTGATGATCGTTGTATTGGTGGTGGTATTGGTGTTGTTGGTATTGGTGGTGGCGGTATTGGTATGGTGGTATTTGTATTGGTGGTGGTGGTGGTATTGGTGGTGCTATTGGTGGTGGTATTGTTGGTGGTGGTACTGGTGATATTGATGGTGGTATTGGTGGTGGTGGTAGTGGTATTGATAGTGGTGATATTTGTGGCTGTTGTATTGGTGTTGGTGGTATTGTCAGTACTGGTTTTGGTGGTGGTGGAATAGGTGGTATGGTATTGGTAGTGGTGGGGTTGGTGGTAGTGGTGGTGGCATTGGTGTAGTGGTATTGGTGGTGGTGGTATTGGTGATGGTGGTGGTATTGTTGGTGGCGGTACTGGTACTGGTGGTTGTGATATTGATGGTAGTATTGGTGGTGGGGGTACTGGTATTGGTAGTGGTGGTATTTGTGGTGGAGGTATTGGTATTGGTGGTGGTGGTATTGGTGGTGGCAGTATTGGTACTGGTGGTGGTGGTATTGGGATTGGTGATGGTATTGGTGGTGGTGGTGGTTTTGGTGTTGGTGGTATCGGTGGTACTGGTATTGGTGGTGGTGGTATTGGTGGTGGGGTATTGCTGGTATAGGTGGTAGTGGTATTGGTGGTGGTATTGATATTGGTGGTGTTGGTACTGGTATTGGTAGTGGTGGTGTTTGTGGTGGCGGTATTGGTATTGGTGGTGGTATAGATGGTGGTATTGGTGGTGGCAGTATTGGTACTGGTGGTGGTGGTATTGGTGGTATTGGTGGTGGTGGTATTGGTGGTATTGGTGGTACTGGTATTGGTGGTGGTGGTATTTGTATTGGTGTTGGTGGTATTGGTGGTGGAAGTGGTATTGGTGGTGGAAGTGGTATTGGTGGTGGTGGCAGTATTGGTATTGGTGGTGGTGGTATAGATGGTGGTATTGGTGGTGGCAGTATTGGTACTGGTGGTGGTGGTATTGGTGGTGTTGGTATTGGTGGTACTGGTATTGGTGGTGGTGTTATTTATATTGGTGTTGGTGGTATTGGTGGTGGTAGTGATATTGGTGCAGGTGGTGGTATTGCTATTGGAGGTGGTATTGATATTGGTGGTATTGGTGGTGGTATTGGTGGTTGCATTGGTGGTAGTGGTGGTGGCTGTATTGGTGGTGTTATTGGTGGTTGCATTGGTGGTAGTGGTGGTGGCTGTATTGGTGGTGGTATTGGTGGTTGTATTAGTATTGGTGGTGGTATTGGTGGTGTATTGGTGGTGGTATTGGTGGTGGTATTGGTGATGGTGGTATTGGTGGTGGTGGTGGTATTACTGGTGGCGGTGGTATTGATGGTGGTATTAGTGGTGGTATTGGTGGTGGTAGTATTGGTAGTGGTTTTATTGGTGGTGGTGGTACTGGTATTGGTGGTGGTAGTGATATTGGTGGTGGTGTTGGTGGTGGTGGTGATGGTATTGGTGGTGATATTTGTGGGATTGGTGGTAGTGGTATTGGTGGTATTGTGGTCGTAGTGGTATTGGTGGTGGTATTGGTGGTGGTGGTATTGGTAGAGATATTGGTGTGATTGGTGGAGGTGATATTGGTGGTGGTGGTATTGGTGGTGGTATTTGTGGTAGTATTAGTGGTGGTGGTGGTATTAGTGGTTGTGGTATTGGTTTTGGTGGTGGTATTGGTGGTGGTGGTGGTATTGGTGGTTGTTGTATTGGTGGTGATTTTGGTGGACTTGATATCAGTGTTGGTGGTGGTATTGGTATGGTGGTATTGGTGGTGGTGGTGGTACTGGTGACAGTGGTGGGTGATGGTATTGGTGATGGTGGTATTGGTGGTGGTATTGTTGGTGGTGGTATTGGTAGTGGTTTTGGTGGTAGTGGTATTAGTGGTGGTGGTATTGGTGGTCGTGGTGGTATTGCTGGTGGTATTGGTGATGGTGGTATTGGTGGTGGTATTGTTGGTGGTGGTATTGGTAGTGGTTTTGGTGGCAGTGGTATTAGTGGTGGTGGTATTGGTGGTCGTGGTGGTATTGCTGGTGGTATTGGTGGTAGTATTAGTGGTGGTGGTATTAGTGGTGGTAGTATTGGTGGTGATGGTATTGGTATTGGTGGTGGTGGTGGTAGTATTGATGATCGTTGTATTGGTGGTGGTATTGGTGGTGTTGGTATTGGTGGTGGCGGTATTGGTATGGTGGTATTTGTATTGGTGGTGGTGGTGGTATTGGTGGTGCTATTGGTGGTGGTATTGTTGGTGGTGGTACTGGTGATATTGATGGTGGTATTGGTGGTGGTGGTAGTGGTATTGATAGTGGTGATATTTGTGGCTGTTGTATTGGTGTTGGTGGTATTGTCAGTACTGGTTTTGGTGGTGGTGGAATAGGTGGTATGGTATTGGTAGTGGTGGGGTTGGTGGTAGTGGTGGTGGCATTGGTGTAGTGGTATTGGTGGTGGTGGTATTGGTGATGGTGGTGGTATTGTTGGTGGCGGTACTGGTACTGGTGGTTGTGATATTGATGGTAGTATTGGTGGTGGGGGTACTGGTATTGGTAGTGGTGGTATTTGTGGTGGAGGTATTGGTATTGGTGGTATTGGTGGCGGCAGTATTGGTACTGGTGGTGGTGGTATTGGGATTGGTGATGGTATTGGTGGTGGTGGTGGTTTTGGTGTTGGTGGTATCAGTGGTACTGGTATTGGTGGTGGTGGTATTGGTGGTGGGGTATTGATAGTGGTGGTGTTGCTGGTAGTGGAGGTATTGGTGGTGGTATTTGTGGTGGTGATGGTATTGGTGGTGGTATTGGTGGTTGTATGGTATTGGTATTGATGGTGGTATTGGTGGTGGTGGTATTACTGGTGCTAGTATTGGTGGAGGTATTAATGGTGGTATTGGTACTGGTGTTATTGGTGATGGTGGTTTTGGTGGTGGTACTGGTATTGGTGGTGGTATTGGTGGTAGTAGTATTGGATTGGTGGTGGTGGTATTGGTAGTGGTGGTAATGGTGGTGGTGATATTGGTGGTGGTGGTATTGGTGGTTGTGGTATTGGTGGTGGTGGTACTGGTGGTGGTACTGCTGGGGGTGGTGGTGGTGGTGATATTGGTGGTGGTGGTATTGGTGGTGGTATTTCTGTTGGTGGTGGTATTGGTGCTGGTGGTATTGATGGTGGTTGTCTTAGTGGTAATTGAGTGGGGGTGGTATTGGTGGTGGTATTGGTGGTGGTGGTTGTATTGGTGGTAATGGTGGTATTGGTGGTGGTGGTGATATTGGTTGTGGTGGTATTGGTGGTGATGGTATTTGTTTTGATGATATTGGTGGTGGTGGTATTGGTGGTGGTATTGGTGGCAGTATTAGTGGTGGCCGTATTAGTGGTGGTGGTATTGGTGGTGGTGGTGGTATTGGTGGTCGTTGTATTGGTGGTGGTATTGGTGGTCTTGGTATCGGTAGTGGTGATATTGGTATTGGTGGTGGTGGTACTGGTGGCTTTGGTGGTATTGGTGGTGGTGGTATTGGAAGTGGTATTGGTGGTAGTTGTATTATTTGTGGTGGTATTGGTGGCCGTGGTGGTATTGCTGGTGGTGGTAGTGGTGGTATTGGTAGTGGTATTGGTGGTATTGCTGGTGGTGGTGGTAGTAGTATTGGTGTTGGTATTGGTGGTGTTGATGGTGGTGGTGTTGTTGGTGGTGTTGTTAGTGATGGTAGTATTGGTGGTGGTATTGGTGGTGGTATCGGCAGTGGTGGTGGTATTGGTGGTGGCATTGGTGGTGGTGGTGGTATTGGTGGTGGTACTGGTTGAGGTGTATTGGTGGTGATGGCGGTATTGGTGGTGGTGGCATTGGTGGTGGTGGTATTGGTGGTGGTTCTGGTAGTGGTATTGAGTGGGGGTGGTATTGGTGGTGTTGGTGCTATTGATGCTGTTGGTGGTGGTGGTTGTATTGGTGGTATTGGTGGTGCTAGTGGTATTGGTGGTGGTGGTGGTGGTATTGGTGGTGGTGGTATTGGTGGTGGTGGTATTGGTGGTGGTGATATTGGTGGTCGTTGTATTGGTGGTGGTCGTTGTATTGGTGGTGGTATTGGTGGTGGTGGTATCGGGGGTGGTGGTATTGGTATTGGTGGTGTTGGTATTGGTGGCTGTGGTGATATTGGTGGTGGTGGTATTGGTAGTGGTATTGGTGGTAGTGGTATTGGTGGTAGTGGTATTGGTGGTCATGGTGGTATTTCTGGTATTGATGGTGGCAGTGGTGGTATTGGTGGTGGTGGTATAGGTGATGGTATTGGTTTTGGTAGTAGTAGTATTGGTGGTGGTGTTGGTGGTGTTAATGGTGGTGGTGTTGTTGGTGGTGGTGGTATTGATGTTGGTAGTATTGGTGGTGGCATTGGTGGTGGTGGTGGTATTGGTGGTGGTGGTATTGGCGGTGGTGGTGGTGGTATTGGTGGTGGTATTGGTGAAGGTGGTGGTGGTATTTGTAGTGATGGTATTGGTGGTGGTGTTGTTAATAAAACTGGGTTTTGAAAGCATCCCATCAGATGGCTCTAGTACAGATGACATGTAACACACATGTGCTGTTGTCAGCTTCAGCCCATTAGCACAGGATTATGTGCAACCTTAATTTGCTAATCATTTCTAAATCCTTCTTACTTACCAGTTAATGCTGGTTAAAGTGATTGAAATCAGGTACCCCTTTAACGGGGGGGGCGTGCTGCTTAAAAAACACAAGATGTTTCAGCTGAAGCAGTGCATGTCCGGCCTGCAGTAAGAGAAACTCGATAAAGTAAATAGTGCTTGAAGACTAAATAACAGGTCCCTTGTAACATCTGAAGTAAAAGGGCCAGTCGCCATGGGAGGGTACAAATGAAGACAAGGCCGTACTAAGGAGGCACTAACAAGCCTATTTATGAATCTGACGGCAGTATTTACGAAAGACAATGACACAAGCCAATGAAAAATACAGGAGGAGAGTGGGTGCTGTGTCTCTCCCATACTCTAGTAGAGCAGTCTCGCAGAGCGAGCAGTGCATGTGCACTGCCGCTAGGCTCGACCTAATGATATACTGATCTTTGACAGCACGTAAGTAAGATCTATCTTTGTCTAGTGTATGTATAAGCCTTGAAGATGTAGGTATTGTATCCCAATGAAGATGGTCCACGCAGTAGTATAGGTTTAAATGTAGGTTTACTCTTCAGTACATGAAGATAGCACTAAGGACCCTCACAAAGTAGCTCCCATCATCAGTCCACAGCAGTAACTGACTCTCCTGGAGCTTCAAGGAAGCTGGCATTCTCATCACCTAGGTAACAAGTGAGGCTCAAATGCAACATGCACCAAGAGCAGGAAACATAACATAAAGAACATAGGAACATAAGGATAAAACACACCTTCCCCCTTCATACAAACAAACAAAATTAAAACAAAATGAAAAAAATCAAATAACAAATTCTTCAAGATATTTAGGCAGATGTCTGACTCTCCCTCGCATGGAGATCAAAGATTCAGAAGATGCACTTTGGTATGTGCTGTTGACAAAAGATGAAACATTAGGCAAACAAGAACCCCAGCAGAATCCAATAAGTTAGAAGACATTTCTGAAACAGAAGGAGAATAATTAACAGAAGCAGGTACTGCAGCACATTTTTGCACATGAACTTCCTCAGTGAAGGACAAATGTCTGTCTGCCTGATCAGAAGTACAAGTTCCATTAGGTAAATCCAAGTCGTTAAAATAATGTCCAGTAGCAACCCCAGGATCGGAGGAGATAAAATCATGAGAAGCATCAGAAACGTTAACAGCAGGAAAAGTATCAGAGATCAACACAGCTGGGTTAAGTGTTTTGGCCACTCTCCTTTTACTCTACCACTTCCCACCAACAACTTTCACAGCATGTTTATTCACTTGAACAATTTTAGTTTCAGGATAGAACTTAGAACCACCTTTCTTGAAAGGTCTCCTGATGCGAACAGACTCACCCACCAGAAAATCCTCTGACTTAACGTTTTTGTCATCATCATATCTAATTTTAGACTTAGCTTGGCTCAATTCCACACAACATCTAATTTCATCACTGTTGGGAATATCTCCATCCATGCCAGAATTGGAAATAACCCACTCAGGCGCGAGGTCATCAAATGAATTTTTACCCCTCAATAGGACAAACAGAGAGATACCAGTAGTTGAATGAGGGGTATTGTTGTAAGACCACATTCTTTAATAAACAGTATCTTGGACATGTAAACCTGATGAAATTGCTAATTGAATGGAGTCTTTCAAGACCCGGTTTACCCTCTCAACTAATCCTTTGCCTTGGGGACTATAGAGAGCGGTAGTGAGGTGTTTAATCCCAAATTTGAGGATCAAATTCCGCATGTTATTTTAAACAAATTGAACACCATTGTCAGAGAGAACAAAAGCAGGAATGCCCTCAGAATAAAATAAGTGCTTGAAAAATGAGATAACATTATCAGTGTTAGGTCATCTCATGAACTTCATAGAGACCCATTTGGAAAAGTAATCAACAACTGTTAAAATATACCTGAAACCACCATTTAATCAACCAATACGACAAAATCCACACCTAACTTCTCCCAAGAAAGAGACTTCTCAGCTTGACCACACTCTTTGCAATTATTTAACATGGTTTCTACAAGGCCTTCCAGCCCATGCCACCAATAGTATAAATGTAGTCTCTTTTTAGTACCCCTATACCCTTTTGAGCCAAGGCAATATGTTTGCTCCTCAACTGAGCGGAAGGGATTAACACAGACCCTCTCATTAGAAAAAAATCCTTCTACACTTAATTCCTCTTTAATTTTGAAAAATTGTTTAATTTCTTCTGCAACTTGCGCTTCCCTAGGCCAACCAACAGAAATTAATTTCTTAAGAATGTCTTGAAAAATATCAGAGACAGAGATACGTTCCCAATCTTGGTACGAAGTAACATCTTTAGATAAAACAAAACCATCCACCAATCCAATCACACATTCCATAGTATCAAGAAAAGACATATCTTCAGAAAAGTTGGAGGGGCACCTGGAAAGAAAATCGTCTCTAAACATTTTTCCTCCAGGAATATGTCTTATAGTAAAATTGAACTCATACAGTTTTGAAAACATTCAAATCAATCTGGGACTAGCATTGCTTAAACCTTTTGCATCCCATATGAATACTAGAGGTTTGTGGTCAGAGCCCAACAGAAATTCTCTCCCCCACAAAAAGGTTGCAAAATGATGAACACCCCAGATGCAGGCTAGAGCCTCTTTTTCAATTCTACTGTAGTTCTTTTCAGCAATTGAAAGTCTGCGGGAAGCCAAAGCTACTGTATGTTCAATTCCATCTGTCATTTGACTTAAAATAGCACCCAGACCTAAATTGTTAGCATCAACTGTAACAATTGACATAGCATTATCATTGAACGGTTAAAGAGCAGGTGCATTAACAATCAAACTTTTAGAAATTTTGAAAGCCTCTATCTGCTCTTCCTGCCAGTTAAATTTGACATTGCTTTTAAAGGTTCACTTACCCAAGCAAAATTGTGCACAAAACGAGAGTAGTACTCACTGAGACCTAGAAAAGGCCTCAACTGATCCTTATCTGTAGGTTGGGCACAACCATTGATGGCTTTCATAAGGTCTTGCTTGGGTCTGATACCTGTAGAAGAAATGACATGCCCCAAATACTCAACTTCCGCCATCAAAAATGTCAATTGCTGTTTTTTAACTGTAATACCGTGGTCCTTCCAAACGCTTAAAATCTGATCAAGTTTAAGTGATCCTTGACAGAGTTCAAAGAAATTAAAAAGTCAGCCTGATAGGTAAGGACATCTTTCTCGCCCCAAGTAGCTGAAACATGAGTTTCTGAAAACAGATGCCGCCGATGCAGGTCGAATGGCATTCTGAGGAAGTGAAATGCTCCAAAAGGTGTGATGAAAGTAGTAAGGTCACGAGAGTCTTTGTTAAGTTCAATCTGATGATAAGCAACTCTTCTGTCAATGGTCGAAAATATCTTAGTCCAGAGAGTTGAGCCAGCATGTCCTGAATCCTTAGCAAAGGGAAACAATCAACTTGAATGTTTTTATTTAGAGACCTCAAGTCGATGCATAATCTGAGCTCATCAGAATTCTTTTTTAAAGCTACCACAATAGGAGAAACCCATAAAGAGGAGTCTACAGGCTCAAAGCACAATCAGAGCCTAATGTTTTCATATTTTCCTTCAACTTTCCTCTAATGCTCAAAGGAACATGTCTTACCTTGTCAACAATAGGGATGGCATCAGGCTTGAGAATAATTGTGTGCTCATAACCTTTCACCATTCTCAATTTATCATTAAATACTTGCTGATGGGGGGAGGAGCCGTGCCAGCGACCAAGATGGCCGCTTGAGCATCGGCTCCGCCGGCCGCCACATCCTGACCGACTATCCGGTGCTAAGTTGTGGAATGCTCTACCCTTGCCCTTGAGAAGTAAGGAAGATCTTTCTTCCTTTAAAAAAGGATTAAAAACACACCTTTTTCCTAGGATGCGGTAAAGATTAAGGCAGCATGAAGTTGCGCCAGGATACCCTTTGGGTGACAGTTTTGCGCTATACAAGTATGCCATACAATACAATCCAATTATCCTGAACCCCGTCCCTATCATCTGGTGGGGGACCAACACCTGAGTCGCTAGGTGAAATTTTGGCTTGATTGGCTGCTTTGGCGCCTGAATATCGTCGCCGGAAGAATTGGGGCCTGTGATCTCGGGGCCCGGCACCCCAGGTGTGAAGCCATCCGGGGTGGAGTGAGACAACATCGGCCTCCGAGACCGGAAGTGGGCGGTCGGATTTAACTTTGTCGTACCCGGGCGGCAGCTGGAGTGTCCTTGGTCTCTCTACCCCATTCTGAGGTCATCCGTCACAAGACCCGTCTCCACTCGACTGAGGAGTGGTGGGTTTCTCCTGCTTTTGCGGTTGAGATGGCGTCATGAGACCCTGACAAGAATCCGCCGAAAATCCAGAAATCGACTCGACAGGTCCAGTCTAATCGTATAGACAAGTATGCCGTTTCCAGGGGGTCCCTAGTTGATACGAAACGGAATCCGACCGGGGGCCCGGAAGGAGACCCGGCTGGTGAAGATCCCACCATGAAGGAATTAATGGCCGCCATCAACGGGGTTCAATCCTCCCTGGGGAAGATCGACACGAAACTGGACACGGTTACTATAGTGGTGGGTCTCATCAGGGCTGACCTCACCAAGACTTCTGGGAAGGTTAAAGACCTTGAGATTGAGACTGGGAGCCTCCTCGAGGATGTCTCTGAGCTTCAGAAGGTGGTGTGCGACCTCAAGGTGGCCCGACATCAATTTGATCAGAAACTCAATGAGTACGAGGGTCGGGCGCGCCACAACAACGTCCGTATCCTGGGGTGAAAAACTCCTTTCCCTTTACAATCCAGTCCACCTGGTCTGACAACCGTGGTCACTATGTGGGTGTCTCAGGTCTTTGGGAGGGCAGGACTGTCACACTTGTATCTATCTACGTCCCCCCGGCGCTGCAGGTCGATAAGTTTTTTGATTTGGGCCGGATGTTTCTCACCCTGCCCATGGGTATTATGGTGCTCGGTGGGGACTTCAACGCCGTAATGGATGGTGAACTAGACAGGCGCCCCTCCCGTGCGTTGCTGCCCTCTCGCAGATGGCTGCCCGATTTTGTCTCCACTTCGGGGTTGGTAGACGGTTGGCGACTTCGTCATCCGAGTGCTATAGAATACACGCACGCGTCGGCAGCGCATCATTCCCTTTCCAGGATTGATTATGTTTTGTAGCCGGCGGCCCAGGCGGCCACTGTCCGTGAGGTAGCTCACTTGGCACGGGGGGTCTCCGACCACTCGTCGATATGGCTTCGACTATGTGTGGGACAGGGTGATGTTGGTAGTGTTGCCCCCATTAATGACTTGCGTTTGAGAGACCCTATGGTGCAGAGGGAACTTGTGTGAGTCACGGATAGCTACTTTCGTGAAAACGAGGGATCGGTCACGTCGAGGTGCTCCCTCTGGGAGGCGTACAAGACTGTCGCGAGAGGGGAGGTTCTCTCCCTTGTCTCTGGGCAGAAGAAGAGGAGAAGGGCGGAACTAGACAGGGTGGAGGTGGAGCTCTTGGCCTTAGAAATTGCTGTTTCCTCCGGGGGCGACCCGTGGGCGGACCACCGCCTTGGGCTGCTCCGGAATGAATACAAGACTCTAACTCGCAACGGAGCTGGGGCGCAACACGACACCACTCAGAATAGGATTTATGAGCATGGCGACAAGGCGGGGAAGTTGATTGCTTGGTTGGAAAAGGGCGATTGGGGGTCTCGGCTGGTTCCGGAGCTGCACACTGCGGGCTCCGCGGCCACGTCGGACCCCCAGTTGATTGTTAATGAGTTTGCTCAGTATTACGAGGAGGTATACACCTCTGCGGGTACCTATACTGAAACCGAAAATGCTGATATGATACGCGACATACCGATGCCTGCCTTGTCGGATGATAATAGGACACTGTTGGATTCTGCCCTCACAAATGATGAGGTAGCGATGGCCATCAGGGGGGTACATTCTGGCAGGGCTTCTGGCCCTAACGGTCTCCCTATCGAACTGTTTAAACCCCACGCTAATTGATTGGCCCCGTACTTAAAAGATATGTACATCGAAAGTCTGGAGCATGGGATGTTGCCCTATGATCAACGGGTTGCCAATATTGTTGTCATTCATAAGGAGGGTAAACCTCGGCTGGAGTGCTCTTCGTACCGTCCAATTTCCTTGTTGAATGTGGAGCCCAAGGTACTGGCAAAGCTGCTAGCCACCCGCCTGGTAAAGGTTATTTCCATCTAGATTCATCCAGACCAATCCGGCTTCATGCCTAGACGTAATACCGCACTTAATCTCCGCCGGTTGCATGGTGTGTTGACGAGCGCGTCTCACATCCATGAACCTACTGTATTGTTGTCTTTAGGCGCCACTATGGCATTTGACCGTGTGGAGTGGCCCTATCTTTTTGCGGTCTTGGCAAAGCTGGGATTAGGCCCTGTTTTTATTGGTTGGGTTCGCCTTCTTTATTCGGCCCCCCTATCCCGAGTAGTAGTGAATAATCACAGGTCTCGCAACTTTTCTCTCGGGCGTGGTACTCGTCAGGGTTGCCCCCTCTTGCCTCTTTTGTTTGCCTTGGCCCTGGAGCCGCTGGCGGCCTGGATGCGGTGGGATCGTTCGATCAAGGGGTTGCGTTGGACCTCAAGGTGGGAAGACAAGATCTCGCTCTACGCCGATGATATCCTGCTGTATCTGACCTCTCCCCGGGCCTCATTGATTGTCTTTATGGATGTCCTCGCCATCTTCGGGAGGTACTCCATTTTTTCGATCAACTGGGCGAAGTCGGTCCTGTTTATTTTGAGTGGAGATCCCCCTAGGGTGCCGGGGAACTGCCCCGTGAAATTGGAGTCGGTTAGTTTTCGCTACCTTGGGATCCAGATTTCTAAGAACCCCAGAGTGCGCTTCCGATTGAATTTGTTGCCTCCTCTGGCTAGACTCCGTGCGGATGTTGCAAGGTGGAAAACGTTGCCGCTTTCCATGCTGGGCCGTGCTGTTCTCTTTAAGATGATGGCTCTCCCGCGATTCCTGTACGCTCTACAGAACTCCTTTGTTATGTTATGTTATGTTATGTTAATTTAGTCTTTTATAGCGCGCGGCTACTCCATAGAGTGTCCCGGCGCTTTTATTGACAGCTCGTAGCAGAAAAAAACACAACACAGTAAAATAAAAAACGAACCCCGCAAAAAGAAAGAAGAGCGCACTAAAGGGCAAAAAGCCAAGTTTTAAGGCCCTTCCTAAAAGTCAGCAAATTAGAGGTGCTGCGTAATGCCAAAGGCAGAGCATTCCAAAGCTGTGGTGCCATCAGCCTAAAAGAGCGACCTCCAATGCGGGCCTTTTTTATTCGAGGGACCACAGCAAGGAACAATGATTCAGATCTCAGAGATCGGGCCGGATGGTAAAAGGCAAGCCTCCTTTGGAGATATTTTGCTCCCGAGGCGTAGAGAGCCTTGTGGGCCAAGGTCAAGGCCTTAAAAACTATCCGCTTCCGGATAGGCAGCCAGTGGAGCGACTGCAAAAGGCCGGAGACTCTGGCTCGCCTATGAAGGCCAAAGATGGCCCGCGCGGCCGAGTTCTGGACCACCTGCAGCCGTTGCAGGAGATACTCCGGCAGGCCAAGGTATAGGACGTTGGAATAGTCCAGTCTTGAACCAATTAAGGCCTGCACCGTAGTCTTCCTATGATCTTCTGAGAGCAAAGGAAGAAACTTACGGAGCATCCTAAGGAGGCCAAAGCATGTTCCCGTAAGACCAAGGATCTGAGATCTTAACGTCAGACCATTATCGATCTTGATCCCCAAATTCTTTGCTAGCTGGGACGAGTGCGCTGGAGGAAACATATTAACAGGCCACCATTCCTGCCAGTCTGGGTCAGATGGGCAGCCGAAGAAGAGTACCTCAGACTTGTCTGAGTTGCATTTGAGGCTGTTAAGCTGGAACCATTTAAAAACAGCCCCAAGGCACTCACGGATACTCTCTCCATCAAAATCTTCACCTTTCCCGCACGTAAAGAGGAGCTGGGTATCGTCGGCATAGGATACGATCTGGGCCCCAAAAGACTCCGCCAGTGACGCCAGAGGGGTCATAAAGATGTTGAAAAGAGTCGGGCTCAACACAGAGCCCTGCAGGACTCCGACTCCCAAAGGTGGCATCACGGCAGAGCTAGGAGAGGCCCAGACCGTTTGTCGACGGCCAGCCAAGAATGATCTAAACCAGCTGAGCACCGTCCCCCTCAGACCAATCTCATGGAGTCTGGCGAGGAGACCCTCATGGGGGACGGTGTCAAAGGCCGCCGACAGATCAAGCATTACAAGCATAGCTTTGCCTCCCAAATCCAGTGCCTCTTTAATGGCTTCAGACACCTCCAAAAGCGCTGTCTTGGTGCTTAGATTGGGGCGGAAGCCAGATTGAGTGGAGTGAAGCAAGTCGTGGGATTCCAGAAAATTGGAAAGCACGATATGCACATGCTTCTCCAAGATCTTAACCAGCGCAGGGAGGAGAGAGATGGGCCTGTAGTTGGCCAAAGCCTCGGGGTCCAGGCCAGGCTTCTTGAGAAGGGGAATGACCATCGCCTGCTTCCAAGCCAGCGGGACCACCCCCCGACTCAAGGAGAGATTCAAAAGTGGGTTCGCCAACGGATTAACAACTACCGCCTTTTTCGCCAGGAATTTGGCCGGACATGGGTCAAGAGGCGACCCAGATTTAAGGTTGGCCATAAGTGCCAATGACGAAGGAGCTGAAATTGGCGGAAAGTCTGCCAAGACTGAACCCAAAGGGGCCGGTGGAACTGACCCGCCCTCGAAGCTGGGAGGTACTTCAACCATCCTCAAGGGAAAAGAGTCCTGGATCAGTTTTATCTTGGTAGTAAAAAAGTTGGCAAGGGCAGAAACCCACGGCTCTGAAAGAACGGCCTGGTTCGAATTAGATTGTGGGGCCGTAAATTACCTAACAATGGTAAAAATCTCCTTACAAGAATTAGAGGCCGCCTCTATCCTCCTAGCGAAGTAGGCTTTTTTTTTCAAGGAGGATATCCCGATGGTAAGCTTTAACCGCTGTCCTGTAGACAAGCCTGGCCGCGGAATCATACTGTGAACGCCAAGCCCTTTCGGCCACCTTGCACTGCCGTCGAGAAGCCGACAGTGCTTCAGTAAACCAAGGGGCAGAAACCCGTTTAGATGTTAATCGGGGGGCCATCACAGGGGCTAGATCATTCAGCCTGTCCGTCAGCCACACCTGCAGAGACTCTAAGTCCCTATCCAGGTCTCCCGTAAAAGGGCAGGGATGGTCAAGAGATGCCTGTGCCAGTATCTCTGGAGTCACCCGGTGATACGCCCTAGGTGCTAGTCCCTGCTGCCTAAGAGCAGTGCTCGATGGTTTCTTTGTGCCCGACACATAGAATTTGGCCAGCCTATGATCAGACCAGAGCACCGGCAGAAGTGCCATCACCTCTATGGGGGACGTGGAAAAGACCTGATCCAAGGTATGGCCCTTTTCATGTGTTGGTCCAGAGAGGTAGGGGACAAGGCCTAGGGGGGCGGTGATGTCAATCAATTTGATCGTGTCAGGGTCCAATCCCTCATCCATATGGAAATTGAAATCTCTGGCCAATACACAGTGCTCAGCTCTCAGAACCAGCGCCGAAATTGCCGACTGGAGCTCATCGAAAAAGGATCCGGCCGGTCTAGGGGGCCTGTAAACTAAAAGCCCTTTAAGAGCTTGATGAGGCGCCAATGCTATAGAAAAAGCAAGGGATTCAGATCCTGTGATGGCATCCATGGGAATAATGGAGCATGCGGCGAATTTATTCACCACAAGTGCCACACCCCCTCCCCTCCCCTCCGGTCTATCTTGCCTGAAGATATTGTATTCTGGGGGAATTGCTGTGGTGATGTCGGGATTAGACAAATCTCCTAACCATGTCTCTGTCAACATCAGACATAACGGCTTTTCAGTGGCAAGGAGATCGAAGATCTCCTGAGCATGTCTGCGCACTGATCTGGTGTTTAAAAGCAGACAGAGATGCTTCACACTGTCCACCTCCCTATTCGATATAGTGGCCGGGGCATTGCCTGGTAGCCAACCACAACCAGGACATCGTCTCTTACCCCTAAATCGACCGGGAAAAACTTTGTAACAAGCGCAGGATACCTTTTGCAGAGACCGAAGCTCCAGCAACGTATAACGTACCATATTGGCGGCAAGAGTTGATATTCCCGTAGAGCCAGCCCTGCCCGCTGCTCCGATCGCCTCCGGGAGGCTGACGGGCGCAGACGGGCAGGACTCTGGCACGACTCAGGCACAGCGAGGGCGCACCCGCTGTGCGATACCGCTGCGCGTATAAGGACTGGGTTAAGTAGGGCCACCAGGTGTGATCAGCCCCACTAGGACGCTCAAGATGGCGCCCACAAAGCGTCACTACCCCTCCCAAGATGGTGCCCAAACTACAGTCGAGGCTAAGCCCCCTCCCAAGATGGTGCCCAAACTACAGTCGAGGCTAAGCCCCCAGAACCGGACCCGCTAAAGCAGCGGTGAAAAGTCCAATTATGTGCAGGTAAGGGGACAACTACCCCGTTAAAAACAGGGACAACGAAATAATAAAATAACCAAAATAGGCAAAAGGGAAATTAAAAACACAGCGCGCTTCTCACACAGCGCTAGAAGCAGTTCCGAGCTGCCAAGCAGGGCGAGTGACCCTGTGCCCCCATCGTACTTCCGTGAGATTGAGTCCTTGCAGCGTGGCCTTCTGTGGGAGGGGAGGCCGCGCATTGCGCTCTCAAAACTGATGCTGTCTTGGTACGATGGTGGCATCGGTTTGCCAAATATCCGGAAGTATTACTGGGCGTCTCAGTTGGCTCCAATTAATCATGCTATTTATGGCTCCCCGGTTGACCCGGGCTATGCGATGGACCGTAGTCAAGTGCTGGGGGGAGAGTACACCCGTGTCTTATACGCGAAGCGTGGTCGTTTTTCATTGAAGGGGCCCACTTTGTTCTCCACGAGAGTGTGGCATGAGGCCAACGGTGATCTCAAGTGCGCTGGGCGTTTGACACTGGCTACGCCGTTGTGGAGCTCTGAGAGGTTGGGGATGCTCTGGAAAACGAAGGATTTTGATCGCTGGGACTTGATTGGAATATCGCAGATTCGTGACATATGGGGTAAGGATAGGGTGCTGACATTTGAGAAGTTGCAGGCCAAGTACCAATTGAATAATACTGAGCGGTTCCGTTACCTCCAGATCCGCCATGCCTTGAACGCAGCTATTTCCAGCGACGAGGTACTGCCGGTGGCCTCCCCGCTGGAAGATCGCCTACTTGATAGCTTCATGCCCACTAAGGCGATCTCTCTAACATACAGCAAATTGATTAATCACTCTGAGGACCCCTTGGTGCGTTTGCGCGGCCAGTGGGTCGCCGACGCCTTGTTCTGGACGATGAGGATTGGAGGGAGGCGGTGGCATCCCCTAAGGAAGTGGCAGTTCCTATGAGGCTCCGTTTGGTCCAACTTAGGATTTTGCATCGCTCTTATATCACGGTCCTGGGACTGCAGAGGATGGGACTGGCTGGGTCTGCTGACTGTCGACAGGGGTGTGGGATGCCGGGGTCGTTTATGCATATTCTGTGGGAGTGCGAGAGGGTACGTGATTTCTGGACGCAGATACATTCTAAAATGAGTGAAGTGTGGGGCATGAGGGTTGATCTGGAGGCAAGGAGATGTCTGTTGAATGTGTGGGAGCCCACGGACCTGCCGAACCATGGCAAGGTTTGGGTGTCTCTCGCTTGTGCAGTCGCCAAACGTAATATTGCACAGCTCTGTGGTGCTGAACGGGCACCCAGGGTCGGAAAATGGATGGAAGATCTTGATTGGTGTATGTTTCGTGAGAAGTCAGTGTATGTCTCCAGGGGGCGGCCCCGTAAAATGGGTCAAGAATTGGGAAACCTGGAATGCTTATCGAGGCAGCATCTGTGAACCGCCGGAACTGGATCCTGCCAGTGCGGATTCGGAGGACTCTTAGGCCCGTTTATTCTCCTTTAATTTCATACTGTAACGAATGGAAGTCTGCGTCTATTTATTGCAACTGTGGTTACCCTATGCACTCCGGTCGTTGTTTCTGTGTGTATTTGTTTCTTTATTTTAAAATAAAAAGGTTTAAAAAAAATACTTGCTGATGTTTTTAAGAACTGAGTCTAAGGAAGAAACATTATCATGCATTGAATTGACAAGGGAAATAGGGTGTTCAGTGCCAGGTCTCAAAATCATGCTAGGTTTACCCTGGTCCCTCCAACCTAAGATGTTGTAACCTCTCTTTGCTACCCAAATCTTAGTGTGAATAGATCTATCTTTGAATTGCAAAGTTTCGGGAAAATAACCCATCATGTCTATCTCTTGACCCCCAAAAGCAACATTGCGAATGTCAGGTAGAAGTAATTCTATGTCATTCCATTCTTTTAAGAAAAATATATCAGAAAGGATGGTTATAGGGGAACCAGAATCAACTGTGACTCTGGTGTCAATCTTTGCAATCTTAACATCACAAATAGGATCCCCACCATTAAACACAGGATTAGAATCAATATTCACCATGTCAACAGACAAAACAATTTTGTTACTTTGAATATCCTCAATGTGTGCACTAGAAGCAACTTGGAAATCTTGTGTGTTTAAACCCATGACATTGTTGGGGTTTCTACACGACTTAGCAAAATTTGCAATTTTCTTACAGTTGGTGCATAGTTTACCAAGAGAAGGACATGTAGGAGAATCAGCTAAATGGGACTTCAAGCCACATCGGAAGCAATGAGTGTTTCTATCATTTTTTTTTAAATCACTTGTGTAAGTATCATATTTACTGGTATTAGCATTGAGTCCAGAGTTAGAAGTAGGCTTTTGACTAATTTTGCTCACTACTCCGTGTTAACACCCTTGGCCTTGCATAATTCTTTGATATAGAAACAAGTGGTCCTAGACAGCCTAAATTCCTATTTGTGAAAACAGTTCATAGATACTGTGGGCACATTCAAGAATAATAAATCATAAATCCAAGGTCACTACAAATTAGTTAAATAGCAAACATCAATTTATTTGCTCTAAGTATTCTTTCATAAGTTGAACCATATATGCAAAGCACAATATGCAGCATTAAACACGGTTATTGACAAAGGGAGAAAGATAAAGTGGGGAAAAGAGTGCTCATGTGAAGATTGAAAAATTGAAATAGCCAATAAGTTTACCTACATTGCAGATATCAGACATGGAGAAGTTTGCTCATCATGTTATGGCAATCTTTGCTAAAAGAATAGTCTATGGAAGGTTGGCCAATATAAATAATCGAGAGATAAACGGTTAAGGGGGGGTCCGAGGGGAAAAAAATTATTATAGACCTACTGGTACCTAGTCCCCCAACTAGACACTAAAACACACGGAAGGTACAGAAGGTCTCAGAAATACAGAGGGAGAGAAAAGAAAATAGCAAATCTCTCTATTGGGACCTAATAGTGTCCTCTTTACATGCCCAGAATACACAGTTAGGGGCCGATTAGGATGGCGGACGGACTTGCGTCCGTCCGCCACCCTTGAGGAGGAGGGAACGTCCGCAGGGGCTGCGGCGTTCCCTCCGTGCTGATTAGGATGTGACCGCCAGGGTGGCGGTCACATCCTCTATATTTAACATTGCGGCGGGTGCAGCTTCAAGCTGCACCCGCCGCAATGTTAAAAAAGCATGTTTTACATTTACATGCACAAAGCGGCCGGCACCGCACGGTGCCTGCTGCTTTGTGCACGCAAATGCAGGGGGGTACCATAGGTACCCCCCATGTGCACCCCCCACCCCCCATTCACCCAGGGGGCCCGCAACTGGCCCCCAAAGTGAATGTCCGTATGCTTTTCCATGGCGGAAAAGCCGCCGTGGAAAAGCATGTATTTACGAACATCCTAATATGGCGGACGGTGTCTCATAGACACCGCCTGCCATGTTATAGCTTTTCCGCCACGGTCGGAAGCCGACCGCGGCGGAAAAGCGGCGGACGGAATTCCAGACCCACCAGCCATCCTAATTTGGCGGTGGGTCTTTGGAGGCTCCGCAGCGGTTTTTCCGCATCCTCCAGGCCGGCGGACACTTCCGCCGGCCCGGAGGATGCGGAAAAACCGCCATCCTAATCGGCCCCTTAATCTGGAAACAACCAAGAAAACAAAAACAAGAGAAGATGCACAAGGAGAGGAAAAAGATACCCATCAGCCCACTCATAAGTGGAATCTCGTCATCTGGGTATATGTTGGTAAATGGTGTCCTCTAGGGTCTGCCTTGGAAACAATCCATAGGACTGCCTAGTGATGGACCCAGAACATTTCACCAACAGATGACAGTATATGAGCGGGAGGGGTTGAGGTTGCAGTGCTCAAAGAAAAAGAAGAAGAAAAGGAAAATAATCCAAGTGATTCTAAAAATACCTACGATGATGTCATGAAATACTTTATTAGGGCTGACCATCAAAGTGGTATGGTTAAAAACAGTATGCTGATAGCATGTAAGGAATTGCTACCCACCAATGTTGTTATTCGGTCAACATGTTTCAGCCTCAAGGGCTTTCGTCACGCACTCTCCGTCGTTGCCTCGGAGTGAAAACTGAGCCGAGGGGGAGGCTCAGTTTTCACTCCGAGACAACGACGGAGAGTGCGTGGCCTCCCTTTCTTCCTGAGCAGTGGCCAGGTGAGGTGAGGTTTTCTCTCCCCACAATAAGGGAGAAGATACACTCTTTTCAGTTTGGAAAGCAGATGTAGATCCCACTTTCACATCACTTAAGTAAGTGTTGCAGTAGCACCATAGGTCCTGACGAAAGCCCTTGAGGCTGAAACATGTTGACCGAATAACAACATTGGTGGGTAGCAATTCCTTACATGCTATCAGCATACTGTTTTTAACCATACCACTTTGATGGTCAGCCCTAATAAAGTATTTCATGACATCATCGTAGGTATTTTTAGAATCACTTGGATTATTTTCCTTTTCTTCTTCTTTTTCTTTGAGCACTGCAACCTCAACCCCTCCCGCTCATATACTGTCATCTGTTGGTGAAATGTTCTGGGTCCATCACTAGGCAGTCCTATGGATTGTTTCCAAGGCAGACCCTAGAGGACACCATTTACCAACATATACCCAGATGACGAGATTCCACTTATGAGTGGGCTGATGGGTATCTTTTTCCTCTCCTTGTGCATCTTCTCTTGTTTTTGTTTTCTTGGTTGTTTCCAGATTAACTGTGTATTCTGGGCATGTAAAGAGGACACTATTAGGTCCCAATAGAGAGATTTGCTATTTTCTTTTCTCTCCCTCTGTATTTCTGAGACCTTCTGTACCTTCCGTGTGTTTCAATATAAATAATCCCCTTTAGACTACAGTAAATGAAACCTGGTTGGAAACAGAAACAGTCCAGAAGTCATTCTTGGGGAAATTGGTGGATATGGGTCATTAACCCTGTTGCAAACAAATGAGAAGCGGTGCGGGACTCTGGTTCCATCGTACTAGGGGTACAGATGAGGTTCAGACAAATATCCTGGTAAGATATTCTTGTGAAAATACTTTGACATTTGATTGATGATGGTCCATGGTAGCAAATGTCTAGCACTATGGCATACTGGCACCTCACAAATCTTTTGTGAGGAAGAATAGCTGTGGAGAAAAAGGCTTTGAGCTCTAGTAGTTATGGACCCAAAGCAAACAATATAGTTTCCTACAGTAAATGAGCTTGTTCTGCTATACAAAGTCAACTCTAGCATGCTCATGGTATATGTAGCATCGCTAAGTTGCTTACCTAGAACCTTTATCCCTGAAGAAGTCCCAAGGAGACAAAATGCGTTTGCTTTCTGTTTTGGATACCTTTTGTGACTACTACTCAATGGATTTTGCATGAAAAGAATACAAATATTAAAAGATTTGACTATATTTTGCATCAAGGACTATTCGCTGTGTTCATCCAGGAGATATTCAGAAAGGATACTGATAAGTACCATGGGGGCCGGTTAGGATGGCGGACGGACTTGCGTCCGTCCGCCATCCCAGAGGTGGAGGGACCGTCCGCATGGGCTGCGGCGGTCCCTCCGTGCAAATTAGGATGTGACCGCCACCCTGGCGGTCACATCCTGGATATTTAACATTGCGGCGGGTGCTGCTTCAAGCAGCACCCGCAGCAATGTTAAAAGTGCATGTTTAACATTTACATGCACAAAGCGGCAGGCACCGTGCGGTGCCTGCCGCTTTGTGCATGTAAATGCTGGGGGGTACCATAGGTACCACCCATGTGCACCCTCCACCCGCCTACACCACGGAAAAACCGCCGCGGAAAAGCATGTTTACAAATGTTTCCTAATTTGGCTGGCGGTGTTGATAGACACTGCCAGCCAAATGAGAGCTTTTCCGCCGCGGTTGTAATCCGACCGTGGCGGAAAAGCAGCGGACAGAAACCAAGACCCACCAGCCATCGTAATGCGGCGTTGGGTCTTTGGTGACTCCGCAGAGGATTTTCCGCCTCCTCCGGGCCGGAGGTGGCTTTCGCCGGCCCGGAGGAGGCGGAAAATCCTCCATCCTAATCGGCCCCCATGTGTCTAATTTCAATTTGTATGTTTGAATACATTTAGAGTACGGAGGAATATTTTCTCATTTTTGTTAAATGGGATTTTTCCTGCTTGAGGGTTTATGGTGGCTGATCCCTCATACTGATGCTCCTTTTTTGTACGATACTTAGAGACAGGGATAGGTGTGATATTTCTTGATTGTGCCCAAGCCATCGATTGTAATATTGTAATTCATGTGTTACCTAGTCATATACTTACAATTTTTACGTCACTTTTGGATTTTCAAAAGCAGTGACTCACTGCTATTTTTCTCCCTTCTGTATTCCCTCCTATTCCTTTTTTGGTAAATACCTGTTTGTTCCTTTAAGCGCCCTTGCTATACTTGTTTGTAGACTCTCTTCCTCCTCCTTCGGAGTCAAAGATGGTTCCTGGTCTTCCGTGGGCTTATCAGGACATCCAACTATGAGGAGGCAGGGGAGCAGGTGGCAGGGTAGTTGTACCATCTCACAACTCCTCACCAGTGTTACTCTCCCTCCCCATGCTCCTTCTACAGGGTTCAAGGATGATGCTCTGGCCCCCTTGATCGTCTTAGAGTTTATGAAAAGATAGGGTTTGGCCTTGTTTAATGTGATACTACAACAAGATCTGACAGAACCAGAGTAAGCTCCAGAGACAAATTTGCAGCAATAGTCTCAGGCATCTAGCACGGCGTATGAGATTCAGAAACAGCAGAAACCCATGGATTATGAGCCATTTAGGTGTATGTCATGCAGTTTATCTTTCTCAATATCTTTATATCCAGTTTTTTGGCTCAGTATTCCATGGCAGTGCATTGTGGTCATTGTAAAACAACAAATATATTGAGTCTATTTCTTGGTACATATTTCTCTCTTTTGGAGCTCCTTAAAAGACTGGGTGGTCTCAAAATAGTTTCATTTACAAATGTGAACAAAATAGTGTAAGTAACTGTTCAATGCCAGCCGCGCTGCATGGAGTCTTCGTCCACCGATGCAAAGCTACCTTTTGCACCCAAGAAGTCACAATGGAAAATGGAAAAACAGAATGGGGTGCACACACCATCAAACCAGCAAATCACTTATAGATGCAGTTTGTAGCTTAAATAGGCCTCTTTCCTTTGCTTTCAGCATTCAGTTGATCGTTCCCAATTTTATGATAGTCAGTCTTTTCTCTCAGTAGCCCATGCCTCTCATTGCCATAGATTTGCTGCCAGACTCTCAGACAGATAGCACAGCGTGTGAGAGGCAGTATATGTGGCTAGGCATTGGAAAACATAAGGGCAGGACTCTCTGTCTTACAGTCCTCCTTAGGTCTCATGGCAGACTCTGCAGTTGGTGGCAGAATCAGGGTTAACAGCAGCAAAATATGAAGCTGAAACTCACATTCTTTTGGAGACACTAGATCAGGAGGATGCACCATCAGGGGACCTCTGAAACCTTAACCATGGAAGGAATGTGCATGCTGTACCTCTACTGCCTCTCTCCCCTGATCATCTGTTTTAATTAAGCAACACCATCAATCATCTTGCTCAAAATGTTAAGCTCATGCAACTTCCTGTTCCCAGAACAGATTCTGGGTCCGATTCACAAAGGTGAACTTACACTTTTGCAAATAGTTACTACTTTTTGGTATTCACAAACAATAGGCCCGATTCACAAAGGTAAACTTAGATGTTTGGTCTAAACTTAGAACAAATGTCTAAGTTTACAACTTTGGGAATTCACAAAGGGCATTTATGAGTACTATCTTTATGTCTTCTTTCACAGTTGTGAATTCCCAAAGTTGTAAAAGCCTTTTGTGAATTCGCAAAGTCGTAAACGTAGACGTTTGATCTAAGTTTAGACCAGCGTTTAAGTTTACCTTCGTGAATCGAGCTCAATGTGCGGAATTTTACAACTCAGCACTCCCTGTACTAATTTGTGCAGAGTTCTCCTCACCCAAAGACTCTGTAATCAGGGTGGAGATCTCTGCACCCAGAAGAATGGACAGTGTGGAGTCGTAAGACTTCACACTCCCTATTGTGAATATTGAAAAGTAGTAAATTTACACCAAAAAAAGTGTAAGTTTACCTTTGTGAATCAGGCTTAAAGTTCTTCATTACATCTGACTGTATTTTTGCACAGTTCAATGTATCTAGATTTCACCCTATTTGTTCTTTATGCAACCGGACGGCTCTCAATGCAAATATAATGTGTATACGCTGGCCCTCCCACATGCACAAGCTTGCAACTGTATTCTGAAACCATTATAAACAATTAGGATGTTTTGGCAGTAGCCCAAGACAGGGTCAGACTGGCCACAGCGGGCTTCAGGTGTTTTCCCGGGAGGCTGGAAGGATGGGGCCGGTTTTGCAGCAGTGGGGGCTGTTTTTTTGTTACTGGGGGCAGGCTTTGCAGTGGTGCTGCTATATCAGCCCCTAGTAGCAAAAGCAGCAGTGCTTCACACTTGCACCTCGACAACCTCTTCCCCCCTCCTCTCAGGGGCTGAACCTTCAAAATTGCCAGGGCTGCTTTTGTTCCCAGTCCGGCCCTGGCCCAAGATTCATGCTATTGTCCAGTGGCGGCTCCTCCACTATGGCAGAGGAGCGTCACCCACTGCTTTCGCGCAGTGCGAGAAGCAAAAACATAAAATGGTAATAATTTTTAGTTATTACCATTTTATGTTTCTTCTGCTGGCGGGCAGGTGAGCAGGGCTGCTTTGATTTGCCTATGGAGCAGGAGAGAAGTGGTTTGCCCACTCCTGAGTGCGCAATGAATGTTTGGTCGGCCCTTTTGCACACTTTAACCTTCTCCGTGCAGGCTGCAGCCTGCATAGAGAACATGCTCACCCCTCTAGCCCCTGGATGAGCACCATGTCACGGCACTCAGACCAATCACAACGCTGCACTGCAGCATTGTGATTGGCTTAAGGGAGGAAGCTTGCTGCTTGCTTCCTGTTCCTGTCCGACGCTGGAGAGCAGGAGCGGGACCTGGCCTAAGGGTAAGGTGATTTTTTTTTATTAGGACCCCTGTGAACCCCCTCCCCTTTTGACTCCCCGCACCCACCCCCCACCCGCAAGACATGTCGGCCGCAACTGCTATTGTCATACACAATGCAGGAAGATTGCTGACTTAACCATAGCGTACCATTTACAACATGGGCAGAGCACCATCCTCAAGTTAGATAGCTCTACACCCCATTACAAGTGGCCCGGTTTTCCCGCTCCTAAATTTCCTGGGCTCTGAACACCATGGCCGATCCAGCCGGTAAAATTGTGAGCAAATTGAACTGAGATTGCAGCATGGCCCCTCCCTCTGGCACCCTACCCCATCATATGTCACACACGTGCACTGATTTGTCCCTAGAATGGTGAATACGCACGTGGATTTGGACAAGTTATTCCAGATCCTCTGATATTTCAAATTACAGGAACACAAACATGGAATCGCTGGATTTAGGTGCAGAGATACTGGCTGAAAATGGCAATGTGACCCGCCTGGTGTTCCGCAACATAAATCCATATTACTCTTAATCAGGACCAGAGGGAACAGCTCCAAAGAATGTTATGCACGTACGTTTAAGTTCGGTTCGCAATAAACGCTATGTGAAAAGGTAAATTTACAATTCTGATTCTATTAATTTACCCTTCCAAATGCAATTTGCTCATTTAGAAATTGTGCCTCAGTGCTGGAAATGTAGGGTTAGATTGGTTTTTCGATTCATAGCGAGTGCATCTGAAAAGTTGGTAAATTGAGAAACTTCCACATTGGTGAGTATTCACATTTTCCTAGCCGGTAGCTTCGCACCTTGGAAATGGAGACAAAAATTCTCCCATTCACCTGTTAAATTATAAAAACAAGAAGTGAATCTGGGTGAAATACTGGATGGAGGAGGCGTCACCAAGTAAAATACTCAGCGACGTGACGAATTACCTGGGGAATTGTGGCCAGAATTACTGATTGCCCCGGAAATTCTTAATTTCTCTGGGGAACCTCTGGTTCCAATTTGCAACCCTGTTAACTCCAACCTCCAGAGGGACCAGTACCCTCAGTTTCAGGAGTTAACAAGAGAGATAACGGTAACCTAGTAAGGATGTACTAAGTTTGAAAATGATTTAAAAGGTAGGAGGGACCAATTTTATAGCATTTGCCCAGTGCTGTTTGTGTACCAGCACTGTATCCAAGAGGGATGCAAAAAGAGAGTTCATGCATAACGTCTGGTCATGCATCTACTTTGAATTGTGCATATCTGTGGTGCCAGGTATAGCTTCTGGTCCATTATGATTCCCAAGTACCAGGCCTTCTACATTGTAAAGGGACAGATATTTGATGGACCAGTGTATATTCTTTAGCAAATATAGTATAATGTCAAATTATTAGCATCTTATTTACTTTTTTGCTCACTGTAGAGTCAAATGTTAAATGATTTAATGAAGGTTTACAACAAGCCATAACAATGGAATATTAATTCAACATGAAACCTTGAATCAAAATTCACTCCTCTGTTATTAAGACCACAACGTCCCAAAATGCCACCAATATTCAACCTTGTCATGAATCCAGGTTCTGCTCTATAGCCATGTGTTGCTCTACATGGGTGATCTCATTAATACCTTGGCCCCCAGTGCTTCTGCACAGATACTGGTGTCGTCCCCTAATGTCCTTTTATGCATCTTTGTCTACACAGCTCTTTGCCAAATATTTCCAGCGTAATTCCACATGAACTGCCTTTGGAAACAGATCCAATGAAGATCTTCCGTCCTGACGAGTCGTATCCTTTTATTTCATGCCAAGATCCAGATGTTTTGAATTTGATCCTCCTATACAAGATAAAACTCAAACTCTCGAACTAGCTGTTTCAGAGAGGCAGTACCGCAGGGTTATTGGGTGACCATACCATTACCCTTTAAGGGGGCTCTGCAACCTCCATCTGTTCAATATTTTAATAATTGTAGAATATAAAATCGCGCTAATCAGAATAATGTACTTTGACAGCTGAGTTATCTCGCTCACTTCCCTAAAACAGCTCTGGTGCATGCACGCCAATGTGTGTCTGAGGCTCTGAGCCGTATAGTCAATTTAAACTAATGCATGATATCACGTGCTGTTTGGGTGGCGTGGCAAAGGGAATTAATAATGCAAGAACTATTATGAGCACCCCACAGACGTTAATTGTATTTCTCCAGTACCTTACTTAAGGGTGGCAGTCACCCCCAAATTGTGCAGGTGTGTCATCCCTGACATTTTTTCGTCATGCAGGTAAAGTGGTCTTTTAACGTTTTGGAAACAGTTTGTGGGATCCTGGATCCAGAGCATGCCCTCCGGCTGCAGGTTAGAGCATTCTAGGAGACCCTTTTGGTGCACCCTGAGAGGGTAAACCATCAGCTGATCAACCCATCCTGCAGAATCAACAGGGAAACCCCTCTTGACCCCCTCCACACAACCCCTGGCTGGTGGCAGCTTAATTATAGTTTTTGATGGGCACTAGCTGCACCCATGGGAGGTAGCCTTACTCTTTAGAAGTCAATGAATGAACTTCTAGAGCCTGGAGACACTGTCCTTTTCTCTGTCAGGTTACTAGGTACCACGTCTGTCACTTTCTAATGTTTTTGCTTTTATCCTATACTGTTTAAGCTGTTTCAAAACAGTATTTTGGTAAACAGTAAACTTTACAGACTTATAGCAAAGTAACTTCATATTGGGAGGGATTGTAGTGTATTGGTGAAGACCCTCTAGGGATTACTATCAATTTTTTTTCTTCATTTTTTTTTTATTTTAGGAGTTTTGTATATCGCTAGCTGGACCCAGGGGTATCAGAGCGCTTCACAGCATATAATATAATGTACAAACAGATGATACAGGAGAATGGTAGAACATGGGGGTTCGAGCAGGGATGGGAACAAACAAATGGGTGAAGGGGGAGAGGAGAAGAGGGTGCAAGTCAAATCTGATGATCATCCGAGCATATTAGACATTCAAACCGATTATACTCAAAAACGTTTTCTTGATCCGAGTCAGTGCCGTCATTCTAGAAATTTAAGGAAAGATGGAGTATCAGCTAGGGAGCTACCTAGGCTCTATCAGTTTGCCCGAGAGCGGTCGAGGAAGAGGGCTTTGAGTAGGCTCCTGAATTTTAGAAACGAGGGGTTGTTCTGATGTGGGGTGGGATTGAGTTCCAGGTTTTTGGGGCGTTTCCGGCAAAAGATTTGGCTGTGGTTTTATGCTTGCCAGTTTTGGGCGGGATGAGTAGTAGAGAGTTGGAGCTCCTGAGGTTTCTGGACTGGCCTGCCCTTTTGAGTTTGGCGGCCAGGTATTTCGGTTTGCCTGTGTGTAGGGCTTTGTGCGTGAGGCAGGCTGTTCTAAAGCTGGCTCGCAACTCAACTGGGAGCCGTCTGAGTTCTCTGAGAGCTGGAGAGATGTGTTCGAATTTCTTAATTCCGGTGACCTTTCTGGCTGCTGCGTTGAGGGTTGTCTTCAGGGGGCGAGGTGGATTTTTGCTGTCCCAGTCAAGGTAGCGATCCTGTAGTCTATTCTGGAGAGGACCAGTGCTTGGGTGGCTTGTTGAAAGACCTTGGGTGGGAGGAAGGGTTTTATTTTGTATAGTAGATTTAGGTTGAGAAAGGCACTTTTAGCGGATCTTGTGATGTGTTTCTTTATGTCAAGTTTTGGGTCTAGGGTGATCCCTAGAGATTTTATAGAATCCGCAGAGGAGAGGTTACAATTTGTGTTTGTAAACCTTGCTTATCCTTATGAATGTTTTGTAAATGCATTGTTGTGGGATTGTGCATTTCTTTGTAGGATTGCAATGATGTTCATAATAATGTTGGCTCACAAACTGAATTAATTTGGGCTATTGGCTTAATTGCTGAATTGTGCTTGATTTATTATTATATATATATACCTGTGTCACTCTCTCACACAATCAGGAAGCGTTATATGACTCTCACAAAGATATATGGCATATTACATATACTGGTGATAACACCTAGAGGACCTGCAATGTGGGAAAGCCCTTTCCTACTGTGGCCCTCGTCTGTGGAATGAACTCCCACTGCACCTGAGACAATGCGATGAACATCTGCAGTTCAGAAAAATGCTCAAGACATTCCTATTCTGCCATGACTGATCTGTCTTCCTCTTTCTCCCGGAATATACAGTCACCCCCTCATAGTTTCGTAAAAGCGCAGAAATACCCCTCAGGGGGTCAATTCTAGCGCTATACAAACAAACACAAATACAAATACAAATGTATAGGTACTAAACCTTCAATGTGCAAAAGTTCTCATAACAGTCACTATGACAGACACATAAATGTATATCTAAACTAACACTACAATAGTCTTTCTAACCGTCAATGCCACCATCCACGACACTAGACACACTCTACAAACAGGCATTTTATTTTATTTTGATTGAATTTGCTCACACTGTATCAATTGAAGGTTTTGAAGAACCACATATAACTATATTACAATGAATGAATTGTACATCACTGTTATGTTCTCTTGAATAACCTGTATTAGTTACAAAAACTGCTGTAAAAACACAGTCTTTTTTCACTGTTAACTGTGCATGCTGCGACATGCAGATTCAGACATCTATATCACTTCTTGGATTCAGGAACAGGTCATGTGACCAAGACCCCGAGCGTCTGTTTGTTGCCATCTGACGAATACACTTACTTAAGCAAATTGGAGTGGCTCGTCTTTCCCCGTTGAAGAGTGATTGTGGGGAGTTTTCTGTGCAATATATATATATATATATATATATATATATATATATATATATATATATATATATATATATATATATATATATATATATATATATATATATATATATATATATGTAACTCCAAGAAAACTCCTCCACAAGAAAGAGCGAGGGCCACAACTGGGGACAAGGATGGAGGCATTTATTTTCACAGGTTACAGGCGAATGCATTTCGGCAATTAAATGCCTTCCTCAGCGCCACAAGTGTCTTGGAACCCTCCATCTTACGCCAAATGATTGTTCTGCTACCTTCTATAGCCAATTGGCTGAAGCTCCGCCCCCGATGTTGCTGACCCCATCTGTTGTCAATCCGGGCGTAGTCCAGAACTGCAAATCCCAGAATGCAAAGCCTTGCATCCAGGTAAGTGGTGGAGTAAAGTGCAGACCCAAGGGTCGGGCGGAGAAGCAGAATTGCGCAGATTGTATCCAGTCACGCTTGTAGTGAAAACAGAAATGTCTCCTTGTGCCCCCAAACCGCTTTAGCCGCGATGTCCAAGTCTAATACTCCGTGGGGGCAACGGCACAGTGCACGCCGCCCAATGCCAGGATAATATCCTGACAACCGCTTCTTCTCTCTTTGCACACCGTGGCGGGCCCAGACAAAATCCAATACCTTGGAGAAACAACAATGCCGAAGCGTTGCCAGAGAGTGTCCGGGCCACTTGATGAAGCGTGGCCCTCCGTACTGCGCCTCTGACACGCGCAGATAAAATCCAAGATAACTCCTCCACAAGAAAGAGCGAAGGCCACAACTGGGGACAAGGATGGAGGCATTTATTTTCACAGGTTACAGGCGAATGCATTTCGGCAATTGAATGCCTTCCTCAGCACCACAAGTGTCTTGGAACCCTCCATCTTACGCCAAATGATTGTTCAGCTACCTTCTATAGCCAATTGGCTGAAGCTCCGCCCCTGATGTTGCTGACCTCACCTGTTGTCAATCCGGGCATAGTCCAGAACTGCAAATCCCAGAATGCAAAGCCTTGCATCCAGGTAAGTGGTGGAGTAAAGTGCAGACCCAAGGGTCGGGCGGAGAAGCAGAATTGCGCAGATTGTATCCAGTCACGCTTGTAGTGAAAACAGAAATGTCTCCTTGTGCCCCCAAACCGCTTTAGCCGCGATGTCCAAGTCTAATACTCAGTGGGGGCAACGGCACAGTGCACGCCGCCCAATGCCAGGATAATATCCTGACAACCGCTTCTTCTCTCTTTGCACACTTGGAGAAACAATATATATATATATATATTCACTGAAAAAACCATAGGTTATAGACCATATATAGTTAGGAATTAGCATTTACAAAACCTTGAAAATTCACTGAAAAAACCATAGGTTATAGACCATATATAGTTAGGAATTAGCATTTACAAAACCTTGAAAATTCACTGAAAAAACCATAGGTTATAGACCATATATCGTTAGGAATTAGCATTTAAAAAACCTTATTTTACCCACACAAAACCATTGAAATTCCATATATAGTTAGTTGCACTAACTATATATCGCGCACCCGCAATCCACTGCTGATGATGTCACATATTACATCATTCATGACATGGTCAGTGACATCACTGATGACATCACTGATGACATCTCAAATGACATCACTGATGACATGACTGATAACAACATCCAGTGATTTTTTGTTTCTGTAAAGTTTAAATATGTCTTACATATTGAAGAATGAGTGGATGTGTAAGTGTCTGGACGAAGGATTTAGTAGGTGCATGACTGACTGTATGACTGAGTGATTAAATGTGTCTCACTGAGTGCATGGGTTAGTGACTAAACTGTCTTAATTTGTGCATCATTATGTCTGTTGTTCTGTAAACTGCTGCATGTGTTGATCAGTAGCTATATGAGTAACTATATGGGTTATTGATTGATTGCCCAAGTATTTGTATGGGAGACTGAGTGTGTGTGTGGCTGGCTGGGAGGTGTGTGACTCTGTGCAGATCAATGTGTACTTGTATCAATGATTGTATAAGAAGGTAAGTATGTGTTAGTATATGTTTGAAAATGTAAGGTGCTCTATGTTTAACTGTATAGACAAGAAAATGGAAGTGTCATTGATTCTTTACAGGACTGACTAGGTGTGTGAGTAACTCCATGGATGAGTGGCAGACTGTGAGTGTCTGTATAGGTGTATGAGTGCATATGATAGTGTTGTAAAGATGAGTGATTGTATGTATGAATGATTGTATGGGTGAATGAGTGAAGGTGTGTGTAGACGTAGGAATCAGTGAGTGCGTATGTAGTAACTAGTATTGGTGTGTCAATGGTTTCAAAAATTATACTCTGTATTTAACACTGGGTGAAACAGAGGTTATATTAAAATGTGAGGAGATGCATTGTATTGTCACATGAATGATATCATCAGTGATGTGGTCATTGATGTCAAATGAGATGTCATCAGTGATGTCATCAGTGATGTCATTTGAGATGTCATCAGTGATGTCATCAGTGATGTCACTGACCATGTCATGAATGATGTAATATGTGACATCATCAGCAGTGGATTGCGGGTGCGCGATATATAGTTAGTGCAACTAACTATATATGGAATTTCAATGGTTTTGTGTGGGTAAAATAAGGTTTTTTAAATGCTAATTCCTAATGATATATGGTCTATAACCTATGGTTTTTTCAGTGAATTTTCAAGGTTTTGTAAATGCTAATTCCTAACTATATATGGTCTATAACCTATGGTTTTTTCAGTGAATTTTCAAGGTTTTGTAAATGCTAATTCCTAACTATATATGGTCTATAACCTATGGTTTTTTCAGTGAATTTCAATGGTTTTTTAATAGCAAATATCATAAGCTGTCGAATGTCAAGTACGTGGTAAGTAAAAACATTTTCGTGTTTATGCACACTGATCTGCTTTGAATGCTGCCCCCCCCCTCATTTCTATTAGGAGTACTCTCTCTTTGCAGATAGTGAAAGGTAGTTAACGCAGGCCTTTGCCCCCGTTGTAATACGTCGTGCCTGCTTCTCTCTCCATTTGATTGATTGTTATCCAAGCATTTACTGTTTTAGAATTGGTTCTCTTTGGTTCATTCTCTATTTACAAACAAACACAGAGTCGCAATACTCTGTTTAGTCTTTGCAGATAACGAAAAATCGTGTAAAAAAACAAAAGGAATCGAGCAAAATCAGTAGGCCACTAATGGGATCTCTTTTTGACCTCGCTAAAATAGAAACATTAGGAACAACCCCTCATGACAAATACGAAACTAGTAAGATGAACTGAACTCCACACCATGATGGCTGCAATACTGCTCGGCTCCGCCACCCACCCCGCCCAAAATAACGATAAAGAGCGGCTGCCATGATTGCTCGCGGAATGGCCACGACGGAGCTACGAAATGGTGGTGCTCTCATGCTAACCCCAGCTTCAGTCTGAAACATCCAGAAACACTGTAGACTACCAATTCGATCAGTTCCGGTAGCGCCCCAATGTAACCCGGTAGAGAAGAACTAGCCCTCCCCTCTTTGACTGATGGTTCTTGTTGCCTGTCCCTTCTGTTGTCATTTAACAGAACTATTTAGCCTGCTGAAAGGGGTTGTGTTCCGACCGCTGGTTGGTGGAGACATTTTGACTATATTCTGGACCTGCGTTGTCGCGTAATGCGTCATATGACGCGCCGCGTTAGCGCATCCGGAAGTCATCCGGGGCGCGACACGCAGCGCGTAACGTAAGCATAACAGGTCATGTGACTTGTTAATAAAACTTTTCATTGGTTCATTTTACTTTTCTTATTCTAATGATGAAAAACTTGGTCATATGACCTAAAAATTACGCTTTTTATTACTTCCGAACATTATTTTTTCTTAAATATATGTTATAATGTTCCAGGCTAATGTACTTTCCCGGAAAATTTACAACTGTCCTGCAAGTAAAATATATTCTTTTTTCGAGAAAAAGGGCGTTTCTTCGTCCCATGACGGAGCCGTTGAGCAAAAGAGGGTCGACCTGCTGTCTTAGTCGCCGATACGCCTGAATATGAGATTCTTATCGATCACTTTATGTTGCAGGAGTAGAAAACACAACAGCCCTTGACCATTTATCTTTACTGCGTTCCTGCGTATTATACCTTTTACCCTTCATGTAATTGGTCTGCTTTATTTCACTTGCCTTTTAATGATTCTAAAACAGTGACTATTATTAAAAACTTTACCAATGTATATACTACTACCATGTTTTCTTTTAAAAACCTTTATTGTGAAAATTTCATTATACAAATACGAGCCTATAACCACGTGGGCCGGCCACGGAGCAAACTGTAATCGTATATGATGAGTAGACATTTACACTGTAGAGGAACGTAACGGGCGGGCCATTAGGTTGCAAGAACTAAGGTGTCTAACAGTTGCGGAATCGGTGGACGTACATTTTATAATTAAAATACGACAGGGCCAGTTACAATAAAATTATCTAGATATACATTTGCGGGCAAGTACCATGGGTGACGTTAATTCGAACTTTCAATAGTACAGTAATCAATAACACATCAGATCTTAATATCAATAGGGATGTCGAAATACTCAATCAATTCTCGTCCCCGCCCGCCATGTGCTTCAAAACTGCATACGTATCTCGTGATTTCAAGGTTCTGCAACCAGTACACAACAAGGAGTTACGAGTCCCATTTATTCCGGCGCCATTTTGGGCGAGGACGGGCAGGTCCAGGATATAGTCAAAATGTCTCTACCAACCATCGACTATGATGATGTTCATATGCTGTATTTATAGAGTAACACTCATCTGTCCACATGAAATTAATTTGCCACAATCTAAACATGTCATTTTAATCTTTCCAAAGTTCTTCTAAATATTTGGGACCGTTTCCCTTGCCTCTGATGCTGTCAGTGCCACTTCTTTGATGAATGTACTGGCAGGTCGGGGGTTCTCTACCAAATCTCTCTTTTATGCAGCACTATAATTAATTGGTGCCACCTCTCCATATGACGATGCATGGTATAGTTACCATAACTATATTTTTTTTCGGTTCCTCTGGAGAGTACATCGTGGCAGATGAAGCGTATAACGTACCGGGCATTTACCTTTTTTTGCATGTAGAGGAAAGGAAAAAAAAATCGAGCGTCCGAGTTCTAAGGTGTCCCAGGGCCATTTTAGTGGACCAGGCCCAAATCCAAAGAACAGGCCGCCATTTTGAGAGTCCTGTTGCAGCCGCCTGTCGCTGTAGCATCATGAGCGGCCGAAACTCAGCTGAATGGCAACTGAAATGGTAAAGGGGCGCCCCACTACAGCAGACGAGCCTCCACCTAGGAAGGCCCGTTCACGCCGCCTCCCCCCCCCCTTCGGGCACCCCACGCCGTTATTCGGAGCAGTATTGTAGGATGGGCACACCAGTGCAGCAACTTGCTAGACACCACCTCGGTGGTAACCGAATCTCAGCGCCTTGTGGTGTCTTCTATTCAGAAAACATTGTTGTGCTGCCTTCGACCTATTCGCCGCAAGTGCGCACGCAACTCAGCTGCATAGCTTGCTAGACACCACCTCGGTGCTGACCGAATCTCAGCGCCTTGTGGTGTCTTCTATTCCAAAAATATTGTTGCGCTGCCTTTGGCCCCATTCGCACATCGGTCCACTACTGACGCCATCTCACAGGCCAACGGGGCGCCCCACGCTGACTTTCAGCATTGTAGGATGGCCACACCAGTGCAACTTACTAGACACCACCTCGGTGCCATCCGGATCTTGGCATCTCAGCGCCTTGTGGTGTCTTCTATTCAGAAAATATTGTTGCGCTGCCTTTGGCCCCATTCGCACATCGGTCCGCTACTGATGCCATCTCACAGGCCAACGGGGCGCCCCACGCCGACTTTCAGCATTGTAGGATGGCCACACCAGTGCGGCAACTTGCTAGACATCACCTCGGTGGTAACCGAATCTCAGCGCCTTGTGGTGTCTTCTATTCAGAAAATATTGTTGCGCTGCCTTTGGCCCCATTCGCACATCGGTCCGCTACTGACGCCATCTCACAGGCTAATGGGGCGCCCCACGCCGAGTTTCAGCATTGTAGGATGGCCACACCAGTACAGCAACTTGCTAGACATCACCTCGGTGCCATCCGGATCTTGGCATCTCAGCGCCTTGTGGTGTCTTCTAGTCAGAAAATATTGTTGCGCTGCCTTTGGCCCCATTCGCACATCGGTCCGCTACTGACACCATCTCACAGGCCAACAGGGCGCCCCACGCCGACTTTTACCATTGTAGGATGGCCACACCAGTGCCACAACTTGCTAGACACCACCTCGGTGCCATCCGGATCTTGGCATCTCAGCGCCTTGTGGTGTCTTCTATTCAGAAAATATTGTTGCGCTGCCTTTGGCCCCATTCGCACATCGGTCCGCTACTGACGCCATCTCACAGGCCAACGGGGCGCCCCACGCCGACTTTCAACATTGTAGGATGGCCACACCAGTGCGGCAACTTACTAGACACCACCTCGGTGCCATCCGGATCTTGGCGCGTTGTGCTGCCTTCGGCCTATTCGCACATCGGTCCGCTACTGACGCAAACTCACAGGCCAACGGGGCGCCCCACGCCGACTTTCAGCATTGTAGGATGGCCAAACCAGTGCTGCAACTTGCTGGACACCACCTCGGTGCCATCCGGATCTTGGCGCGTTGTGTTGCCTTCGGCCTATTCGCACATCGGTCCGCTACTGACGCCGCCTCACGTGCCAACGTATTTTCTCCGCATTTTATACCCTATGCCGCATAACAGGTCATGTGACTTGTTTATAAAACTTTTCATTGGTTCATTTTACTTTTGGTTTCCTAATGATGGAAGGCTTGATCATATGACCTAAAAATAACACTTTTCATTGGATGAAAACTTTTTTTTTTCCCAAACGATGAAAGCCCCACCTTGTTTCTGGATGTTTCAGACTGAAGCTGGCGTCAGCATGAAAGCACCACCATCTCGTGGCTCCGTCGTGGTCATTCCGCGAGCAATCATGGCAGCCGCTCCCCACCAGAAGCCTGCAGGAGTCGGGGGCCCCCAAAACTTTTGTTGAATCCTCAAGGCGGAGGGGACGCTTTCGAGAATGGGGTCCAAGACCTAGCAGACAAGCGTCCGATTTCCAAGGTGTCCCAGGGCCCTTTCAGTGGACCAGGCCCAAAAAGGAAAGAGCCTGCCGCCATTTTAAGAGTCCTGTGACAGCCGCCTATCGCTGCACCGCAAGAGTGGGCGCAACTCAGCTGAATTGCGGCTTTTGACACAGTGGACCAAAAGCGGACGGAATGGCAACTGAAACGGTAAAGGGGCGCCCCACTACAACAGACGAGACTCCACCTGGAGAGGCCCGTTCACGCTGCCTCCCCCCGCCCCCCGGGGCACCCCACGCCGTTATTCGGAGCAGCATTGTAGGATACCAAAACCAGTGCGGCAACTTACTGGACATCACCTTGGTGCCATCGTTCTGCTGCCTTGGAACTATTCGCACAACAGTTTGCTACTGATGACCCACCCCCCGCGACGCCCCACGCCGGATGCCGAAATCAGTGCTGCACCCAGGCAACATCACCTGGGTGCCGTCCAGAAATCTGGACGTTGTGCTGCATTGGGATTATTCGCACAGCCGACCGCTACTTCGTTGTTTTTCCCTAAAAATGTTTAAATGTTTTTACTGTTTTTATTTTGTTGTATATATTTATAAGTTATTAAAGTTTTATAATCTTACTACTATATATTTTTAATGTGACACATAATTGTAAAAACTTTGATGTACAAAGAGTCATCCCTGGAATCTTCCGCTTCAGGCTCGGTCCCCTCCCAAATCACAATACAGGATGGTTTTCAGATAGTAGGAACGTGTGTGCTGTGACGGATCTCATCGAGTGTGGGCCTTGATCTACTATAACTCCTTTGAAGAGGGGTGATTCTTTACAGCTGGGGCCATAAACTACATCTGCAGGGCTAGCTGATAGCCTAGGACCGGCCTGGACAATCGGACACAGAGGAAAAGGAGTGTCAGAGGGTGCGGTACTGAATAGGGCGAAAGGGAGGTGTCGGGCGGGCACAGGGTGTGATTCTCAGGGAAGAGCAGCGCAGATGGGGGGAGGTTTATTACCCATGCATAAGACAGAGACAGAGAACGGGGGTGACCGGTGCCTGGGGGAGATGCTTGCGAGGGTGGGGAGCCATGCTAAGGATCGACAGCGTGCAGAGAGTGGGTCTGGTCAAGGCATCTAAAATGACTGCCGTGCACGACAAAAGTGTGGCATTTGAAAAAAGGCAAGATGGCGCAGACAATGTTTTTCAACACTTCCTGATTTCCTTCGAATCGAACGTTAACAGACGTTGGGGCATATTACCAAAGTTAAGCGATATTTATCCCTAACGATGCTTAGCAACGAATTTTTTACCGCTAAGCATCGTCAGAAATTATCGCAGATAAACCTTGCTATTATCAAGGTTTATCGCAAATGCGATAAAAAACGACCGCAATGCATTAATATCGCTGAAAACTCAGCGATATTCATGCATTACCGAGCTAATGCTCTTAGCCATGTTATCCACCTCCCATTGGATAACATGGCTAAGAACTGCTCAGGGCAGGTGGTAGCTTTTGGAGATATTCGCGCTTAGCGCGAATATCTCCAAAAGTTGGTAATAGGAGATAGCGATGTTAGCGACTGTTTCCAGTCGCTAACATCTTGGCATGCCCACTTTGCATGTCATTAGTGATAAATATCACTGACATGCAAAGTGGGGCCCAAGATGGTCGCTATCTCCTACTAGCGGTCGCTAACTGGTGTTAGCAACAGCTAGGTAATACAGAGATAATTTTATCTCCGCGAAGCGGAATGCTGTTACAGATATATATCTTTTTTTGAACGTTAATTTCTCAAAATCCACTGAAGCACATATATTGAGACCTAGCAAAGGCACATCGAGCTACCAGTCCCTACAATTTTGCCAAGTTTCGTGCAAATCCATTCAGCCGTTCGATTATTATTATTATTTTTTTTTTTGCCCCGCGGGGCCCTTTTAAAACCTCCACATCAAACCTAGGGGGTCAGGGAGGATCTACTATGCCCCCTTATGGTCATTTGCCCCTTCGCTTTGGCCTCCTCTTGTCTCTCGATCCTACCGAGAGACAAGATGGCGGCCGCTACGGACTGTTTGGAATGTTTACAGACGCCGGAGAACCAATCAGCTTCGCAAAGCTCCGTTACGCGAAAAGTACGTGAAGCGGAGCGCTGTTACAGATATATATCTTTTTTTGAACGTTAATTTCTCAAAATCCACTGGAGCACATATATTGAGACCTAGCAAAGGCACATCGGGCTACCAGTCCCTACAATTTTGCCAAGTTTCGTGCAAATCCATTCAGCCGTTCGATTATTATTATTTTTTTTTTTTTTGCCCCGCGGGGCCCTTTTAAAACCTCCACATCAAACCTAGAGGGTCAGGGAGGATCTACTATGCCCCCTTATGGTCATTTGCCCCTTCGCTTTGGCCTCCTCTTGTCTCTCGATCCTACCAAGAGACAAGATGGCGGCCGCTACGGACTGTTTGGAATGTTTACAGACGCCGGAGAACCAATCAGCTTCGCTTCACAAAGCTCCGTAACGCGTAAAGTCCGCGAACCGGAGCGCTGCCTGGTCCGCTGTTACAGATATATATCTTTTTTTGAACGTTAATTTCTCAAAATCCACTGGAGCACATATATTGAGACCTAGCAAAGGCACATCGGGCTACCAGTCCCTACAATTTTGCCAAGTTTCGTGCAAATCCATTCAGCCGTTCGGGCTAAAAGTGAGGCCAACCGCCCTATGGAAAACTCAATGTTAAAAACACGTTTTGGGACCCCCCTTTTTTCTCGGCCCCCCCTTGACAAACCCCCCCCCCCCAAATGTTCAGGGGCTGCTCAGAAACAAAATGTTCCATTTTCCTGAAAATTTCAGACAATTCCGTCCACAAACGCCAAAGTTATTAGACATAGAATTTTCAAAAATCCCATAGAGAAAAAATCCTAACTATATATACCTACTGGCGACCGCCAGTAGGTAATATATATATATATATATATATATATATATATATATATATATATATATATATATATATATATATTACCTACTGGCGGTCGCCAGTAGGTATATATAGTTAGGATTTTTTCTCTATGGGTTTTTTGAAAATTCTATGTCTAATAACTACTGGCGACCGCCAGTAGGTAATATATATATATATATATATATATATATATATATATATATATATATATATATATATATATATATATATATATATATATATATATATATATTACCTACTGGCGGTCGCCAGTAGGTATATATAGTTAGGATTTTTTCTCTATGGGTTTTTTGAAAATTCTATGTCTAATAACTTTGGCGTTTGTGGACGGAATTGGCTGAAATTTTCAGGAAAATGGCACATTTTGTTTCTGAGCAGCCCTTGAAAATTTGGGGGGGGTTCGTCCAGTGGGGGCCGAGAAAAAAGGGGGGTCCCAAAACGTGTTTTTAACATTGAGTTTTCCATAGGGCGGTTGGCCTCACTTTTAGCCCGAACGGCTGAATGGATTTGCACGAAACTTGGCAAAATTGTAGGGACTGGTAGCCCGATGTGCCTTTTGTAGGTCTCAATATATGTGCTCCAGTGGATTTTGAGAAATTAACGTTTAAAAAAAGATATATATCTGTAACAGCGGACCGGTTAGCGCTCTGGTTCGCGGACTTTTCGCGCAACGGAGCTTTGTGAAGCGAAGCTGATTGGTTCTCCGGCGTCTGTCAACATTCCAAACAGTCCGTAGCGGCCGCCATCTTGTCTCTCGGTAGGATCGAGAGACAAGAGGAGGTCAAAACAAAGGGGGAAATAACTATAAGGGGGCATAGTAGATCCTCGCTGACCCCCTAGGTTTGATGTGGAGGTTTTAAAAGGGCCCCGCGGGGCAAAAAAAAAAAAAAAAAATAATAATTGAACGGCTGAATGGATTTGCACGAAACTTGGCAAAATATTAGGGACTGGTAGCCCGATGTGCCTTTGCTAGGTCTCAATATATGTGCTCCAGTGGATTTTGAGAAATTAACGTTCAAAAAAAGATATATATCTGTAACAGCGCTCCGCTTCGCGTAACGGAGGTTTGCGAAGCTGATTGGTCATTCTGTCACTGGGCTATAGTTGGGCTACATCTGGCTGATATTTGGGCTACATTTGTTTTTTTGTGTGTCTGGCGGCCATCTTTGGGCTACATTGGGCTACATTGGGCTTCATTGGGCTACATTCGGCTAATTAGCAAATAGCTCATCGCAAACTAGGAATGGTAAAGAATCGCTATTTATTCCTTAAAGTTCGCTATTTAGGAAATGCAAATAACTTTGATGATACATATGGCGGTTCATCTCTAACAAGATAAGAAGCATAGGGATAGATTTATGATGACTGGCGCATCACCAGGGATGTGTTAGTCATTCTGTGCCGCTGTTCCGTCACCTATGGTGTGCTGCATTTACAATGCGGCGCATCATGGGGCAAAAACAGCACAGATGCGTGATGTATCTGTGCCGTAAAGGTGGCGCATTGCTGGAGTTGTATCGCAAGTGTGATGAAGCTCCAGCAAGGGTCGGGGGTGCCCCTGTCGCAGGGTTTCTGTTCTCACACAGAACTGTGGACAGAGGATTGGAACCTCGGCGAATTAGGGTGTCCCAAAACTCACGTTAGTAATCAAAAACTATTTAGCAAGCTAGGTACAGTGTCACATTGGATATAACAAACTCTCAATGTTTAGACAATCCAGAATATGAACTTATAGTACCTCAGGATACGTGGAACTCATGAACAGTCGGTCGTTATAGATTTCTTAGAAACCAGAACATGGAGTTAAGAAGAACAGATGTGTATTTGAAATGTTTATTTACTAATGCCGTCTTCTCAGGCGTAGTACCTTAGATAATAAAAGTACACATATTATCAGTAGCAAAATTACCAGCATAGTTACTAGTACATAAAAAGTGAATGGTGATAGTATGTTAACATGCTGTAAATGAATAAGAGTTAGCAACACTTATAAGCAGCCGCGGGCCGTGGAGGGAGTTACGGTGAGGCAGGGAGGCGGGGAGGGGGAGAAGCAGGGTGGAGAATACAAGTACACATATTATCAGTAGCAAAATTACCAGCATAGTTACTAGTACATAAAAAGCGAATGGTGACAGTATGTTAACATGCTGTAAATGAATAAGAGTTAGCAACACTTATAAGCAGCCGCGGGCCATGGAGGGAGTTACGGTGGGGCAGGGAGGCGGGGAGGGGGAGGGGCAAGGTAGAGAGGGCTCCACCCTGCTTCTCCCCCTCCCCGCCTCCCTGCCCCATCGTAACTCCCTCCACGGCCCGCGGCTGCTTATATCTCACCCTCCCTAATACACATATTATATTATTTGCTAAGAAGGTCTCTTTGTGTTGGTTTAGGGCGTGTCCATACTTTAGTGTCTTAGATTTGAAGGAATCACATCAGCATACACCAGCTCTCTCTTCATGTGAACCGCATCAACTGTTGTGTATGTGTGTTCGGCAAAGCAATATAAAACCCGCCTCATGCCCAGAATTGGCAGAAGTTGCACTTATGTTATGAGTATGAAGTCGTGGAGATCAGACCTCATAACAATTCTGTATCGTGTTGTTCTTGAAACTTTAGCACTCGCTGTACAGATATAGTTTAACAAGTAAAGCAGATAGTAGACCAATAACATATTATTCTCATGTAAACCACGATGAACTACTAGGTGGAAAGCTAAAGCAACAACTAAGTGTCGTGTGCAGAAGTTGCAAAAAAGGAAAAATGGCGTTTAAACCGGTAATGAGCCCATGCTAACTTAACACGGTGTAAAGATATCCAGGACCTAGATGACACCTCCTCATGATCCGGAAACGAACTGAATAAGATAATAGAAGTGCCATCTCATGAGAGCAGATTGCAAGTTTATATGTGGACGGTCCGCAAGGTAAAGCATTAAAAACTAGGAAAATTCAATGCTAAAGAAAAATAAAACAGCCAAGTACTTTATCGAGTCTTAAGCCAATAGGCAAGGTAAATAATAAAAACTTGACAAATAAGTCAATGAATTGTCAATGAAATGCTAGTACTCAGCATATCAAACATGAAAAAGGTCTATGACATAACTGTGTATGCAAAATAAGCTGCAACAGCCTCCAATAGGAAGTCACCGTCTTCATCCGAAAACAGTTCAGCCATCCAATTTAAAAGCGGAAAAGAACATACGTGCTCTCCCAGCACCGGATCCTCTATCACCATCAGAGGACAGCTCGGTGGGTTTTCAAGAAAGCTGTGTTCCAAGAAAGACTGTGCTGCCGCCAGTAAATTCCAGGGACCAAGTAGTCCATGCATCAATGCCACAGCCATAATCCTTTCGCCAGGACAAATCAACTCGTGAGTAATGATAGGAGTCATCAGCTGATTAAAGTCGACGTCAGGAGAAACCGGTCCGCAGAGACACAAATCAATGGCCCAATCGAAATCACAGGTCAGGCAGTGAAATACAGGCTGGACACAGGTGAAGTAGGAGAACCGAAAAGATAATCCATATGCCGTGCTTAATATCGCCAACGGCATTGTGCCATAATATTCTAGCATGCGATTGCGGAACAGTGTCAGCAGCTGCAGGGTCGGAGGTTGCATAGGAGGGACATCCATATTTAAAAATGTAAAAAAGCACAAGAGCGTCCGCTGGTAATGCAAGTAAAAATGCCAATCCACGAACCAGAGTGCAGAAAATACAATGAAAGGGAGCAGGGATGACTCCAAAGATTTTCTCAAATGAAGTCACGAGACCACTGGTAACAACTTTAAAAAAGTGTGCCAGGGATTTTGTGGAGGATGCGTTAAAGATAGTCGGAAACATGTTGCTGAAATTGAAAGGCAAACCTGTGTACGGGTGTTCGCTATGTGAAGTACGAAAGTTTCACGGGCCGAACTCAAGGCCACCTCTCTCTGAGACAAAAGAGCTCTTATTCTTGTCATGCCGTTGAAACGTGTCCCAAGGTTGGTATTTGTGGCCAGATTGAAAACTCCCTATGTTCATGTGTGGGAGGAAATAGAACATTTCTGCAGCAAATAACCCGTTCACTTACTGTTACGATAAAAGGAATACTTTTAATTAACTCAGAACAATCTTCATTATTGAGCATCAAATAACTACCATTTTCCAACAACTAGAACGTGGGGATGATAGCAGGAACTGGCGTGCCTTGCAACATGAAAGCCATATTTGGTCGGTGTTTGTTGCATGAATCGTGTAACTGTATGTGCCTACACATTAGTGAATGATCTGGCGTCTCAGTGCATTCCTCTCCATTCAGATAAACTTCTTGATCATCTTTGAAACATCTGTATGTGTATGGAAGCGACCAGACCTCATGAACAAAAGCACTACCTAAAGGTTCATAAAGACCTATTGGTATATATTTCATACAATTTGAAAACTTATATAAAGCAAAAGGCAGCGTTATTAAACCGTGGATAAGGCATGTTGCCAAAAAACCCGCAATCCTCTGCTGATGATGTCACTGAGCATGTCATGAATGATGTAATATGTGACATCATCAGTAGTGGATTATGGGTAATAGTATCTCTAGTTTACTCCCCTATAGCTGTCTTTCTTTTAACATAAGTGTGTGTTTCCTTCCCTTATACTTACTGTTTTTGGTTCGCTTCCAGTTCGCGTACCAGCGAGCGAACTAGGAAGCGAACTAAGAGAAATAGAGGTTGGCACAGTTCCAAATATTGTACCAATTTTTTAATAACGGGGAGGTAGTTCTGAAAAGAACTTTTTTTTTTATTTTTCTGAACATTTTTTTACTGTTTTTGAATTTTTCGGAACAGTTTTATATTTTTTTGGGTTTTTCTTGGAGGGGGCAATGAAAACGATTCATTGTAAAGGGCTCAACAGGAGCAACAAAACAAAAAAAAGAAGTATTTATTATTTTGGGCGTTTCGGACAAACTTGCATATGATAGTCAATAGCTCTGTTGATCAGAGTGATGCTTCTTTCTCCGTAGGAAATGAATCCATCGCAAAATACGCAGGTGTGTTTTACTTCACCAAATCTCATTTGTATATTTGGCACCATCTCCCTGCCCTCTGGTCCCGTTACTTCCGGTACAACAGATCTTCTGGCCATAATAGGGAGATTATCTAGGTCATTCCGAAACTGTGCAGCACTGTAGTTGTTAGGATGCCACCTAGTCATATGGCGATGCATTGTGTAGTTTCCGAAACTGTATTTTTTGTCGGTCCCTCTGGACAGTCTATCTTGACATATAAGGCAAGTTACGTATCTTGCATTTACTTTTTTCTGACCTTTGGGAATTTTAAAAAATTGCCAAATGAAGTTTTCTTTCCGGTGAGACGTCTTGGGCTGCTCAGGCAAAAACTGCCTCTCTTCGTGCTCGTCCTCCTGTTCCTCTTCTTCTTCTTCTTGTTGAATTACAACTTGAGCAGGTGGTCCACTCTTCCTTGGATGTGGTGGAGGTGGTGGGGAAGCACCAGCTGAAGCTACTAAAGAAGCCATTGCTCAGTGATCACAAAGGGTCTTTCTCTCACAATGATGAAAGTCAGAGTGAGGAAAGAAGGAGGGATTTTCATCATTTGGGAAAAACAAGAGTTCTCAACCAATCAAAAGTGTTCATTTTAGATTATATGACCTAGTCTTACATCATTAGGAAACCAAAAGTGAAATGAACCAATGAAAAGTGTTATTACCAAGTCACATGACTTGCTGTGTTTACGTTAAGCGCTTTGCAGGGCCTCCCGGTTTGCTTCCAGAAACCTGCGCTTTGGCACTCGCTTCGCGTACCAGTTCGCTAACGTAGCACGTCATATGACGTATCACGCGACAACGTGGAACGTCATGCGGACGGGAGGCGTCACGATGTTGTTTTCTAACGCGGCACTTGCGGTAAAGAAACGTTTACCGGCTCGCGGTCTATTTCGTGGCATCAAGGTCAGCTAACGGGAAGCTTCCCGATTCGCGAAGCGGGAACGAAGAAAAAAAAATATTTAAAAAAAAAATTATTCATAAACATATAAAATATATTTTTGGATTTAAAGAAGAATACATTTTACAGCTACAGATATTAGCTGTTAAAAAACCAATGAAATTCACAGAAAAAACCATAGGTTATAGACCATATATAGTTAGGAATTAGCATTTACAAAACCTTGAAAATTCACTGAAAAAACCATAGGTTATAGACCATATATAGTTAGGAATTAGCATTTAGAAAACCTTATTTTACTCACACAAAACCATTGAAATTCCATATATAGTTAGTTGCACTAACTATATATCGCGCACCCGCAATCCACTGCTGATGATGTCACATATTACATCATTCATGACATGGTCAGTGACATCACTGATGACATCACTGATGACATCTCAAATGACATCACTGATGACATCACTGATGACAACATCCAGTGACTGTATGCTTCTGTAAAGTTAAAATATGTCTTACATATTGAAGAATGAGTGGATGTATAAGTGTCTGGATGAAGGATTTAGTAGGTGCATGACTGACTGTATAAGTGAGTGATTAAATGTGTCTCACTGAGTGCATGGGTTAGTGACTAAACTGTTTTAAATTGTGCATCATTGTGTCTGTTGTTTTGTAATCTGATGCATGTGTTGATCATTAGCTATATGACTAACTATATGGGTTATTGATTAGTTGCCCAAGTATTTGTATGGGAGACTGAGTGTGTGTGTGGGTGTCTGGGAGGTGTATGACTCTGTGCATAGATGTGTGAGCAGTTGATTCACTAGATGTATGGGTTCAAAAGTGCATGTGGAAACATCTGTATGGGCGGTTGACTGTGTGCATGAGTGTATTGGTGAGTGAATGGATATCTCAGTGCTACATGTCAAAGTAAGTACATATGTAAAACACAGTACATGTGATAGTTGACATATATAAATAACTGTGCATAAGAGCCAGTGAATGTGTGAGTGGCTGTATGGATTATTGTGAACTTGTATCAGGGATTGTATAACAGAGTAAATATGTGTTATTATATGTTCCAATAAGTAAGGTGTGTATAACTATATAGTTGAGGAAATCGAGGTGTGATTGATTCTTTGCAAGACTGACTAGGTGTGTGAGTAACTCCATGGATGAGTGACAGTCTGTGAGTGTCTGTTTACACTGAGTGTATCTAAGGTTATATTAGAGTCTGAAGAGGTTCATTGTATCATCACATGAATGATGTCATCAGTGATGTGATCAGTAATGTCAAATGAGATGTCATCAGTGATGTCATCAGTGATGTCATTTGAGATGTCATCAGTGATGTCATCAGTGATGTCACTGACCATGTCATGAATGATGTAATATGTGACATCATCAGCAGTGGATTGCGGGTGCGCGATATATAGTTAGTGCAACTAACTATATATGGAATTTCAATGGTTTTGTGTGAGTAAAATAAGGTTTTCTAAATGCTAATTCCTAACTATATATGGTCTATAACCTATGGTTTTTTCAGTGAATTTTCAAGGTTTTGTAAATGCTAATTCCTAACTATATATGGTCTATAACCTATGGTTTTTTCTGTGAATATATATATATATATATATATTACCTACTGGCGGTCGCCAGTAGGTAGTTATAGTTAGGATTGTTTTCCATAGGAAATCCGCAACATTCTATTGCGAATAACTTTGGCGCCGAATGAGGGTTCTGCCTGTAATTTTCCTTAACTTTGCCTCGCTGCGCTCGGCTCCTTCCCTGAAAGTTTCGGGGAGATCCGTCAAGCGGGGGCCGAGATAAAAGGGGGGTCCCAAAACGTGTTTTCCCCATGTTAATTTCCATAGGGCGGTTGGACTCACTTTTAGCCCGAACGGCTGAATGGATTACCACCAAACTTGGCAAAATTGTAGGGACTGGTACCCCGATGTGCCTTTGCTATGTCTCAAGATTTATGCTCCAGTGGTTTTTACGAAATTAACTTTGAAAAAATATATATTGGGCTACATTGGGCTGTATATATGTTAGAGCCCAAATGTAGCCCAATGTAGCCCAATGTAGCCCAAAGATGGCCACTAGAGACAAAAAAAACATATGTAGCTCAAATATCAGCCAGATGTAGCCCAACTATAGCCCAATGACAGAATGTCCCAGAGTGTTCTAAAGAACAACTACAGCGCTAACAGTCTTACTTATGACAAAAGTATGGCACACCTGAAGTCATCTTGATTGGAATAAAGTGTTAACACTTAAAACATTTAATTTGCAAAGGAACAAAATGAGGGGGTTCATTTTGCCATAGAAATTATGATTAGTGCTGAAGAAAGAAAAATTAGGGCACATTTTGAGTGGCTTCTCAAATCCTCTTATATTTCATTAAAAAAATTCTGATATGCAGTCTCCCAAGATGGCCACCAGAGACAAAAGAGCCCAAATGTAGCCCAAATATCAGCCAGATGTAGCCCAACTATAGCCCAATGACAAAATGTCCCAGAGTGTTCTAAAGAAAAAACTAGAACGCTAACAGTCTTACTTATGACAAATGTATGGCACACCTGAAGTCATCTTGATTGGACTAAAGTGGTAACACTTAATACATTTAATTTGAAAAGGAACAAAATGAGGGGTTTCATTTTGCCATAGAAATGTTATATATATATATATATATATATATATATATATATATATATATATATATATATATATTCACTGAAAAAACCATAGGTTTCACACCAGTTATAGTTATGAATTAGCATTTAAAAAACCTATTAAATTCACTAAAAAAAACATAGGTTTCACACCAGTTATAGTTAGGTGGAAATTTTACTCGCATAAAACCATTGAAATTCCCACGTTATAGTTAGTTGGACTCACTATAACTTGCGCGTGCAATGCACTGCTGATGACGTCACATATTACATCACTCATGACATGGTCAGTGACATCACTCATGACATCACTGATGACATCTCAAATGACATCACTGATGACATCATCCAGTGAATGTGTATCTTTCTGAAAAATAAATAATTTTTATATATGTATATCTAAAGGTTGATGGAAGAATAAATGGGTAAATAAATGTCTAAATGGATGTTTTTTTGTGTAAAATTGATTGGTTAACTGACTTATTAAATGTATCTTAGTGAATACATATATTAGCGAGTTATGTTTAAATATTTAAATACCTGTATCTGTGTCTCACTTTGTCTATAAGTTGCTGCATGGGTTGGTGAGTAGCTACATGAGTGTGTATATGGGTTATTAGTTGTTTTTTTGAGTATCAGTATCAGTGTCTGTATGGTTCGGTGGGGGATATTACTTAGAGCACAGATGCATGAATGAGTGACTCACTATTTGTATGTATTTTGAAGACAGCATGTGTGCAAGACTGTATGGGTGGATGATTGTGTGTATGGATGGGCTGGTGAGTATGTGTTTTTATAATTGATTGTTTAAGAGAGTAAATATGTTTACGTTTCTGTAGAAGTATGTGTAGTGGTGTGTATATAGCAGTATAATCAAGTAAAGGATTTTTTGATAGTTTATCTGCATGTGTGAATTTGTGTGTGAGTAACTATATGGATGAGTATTAGTGTGTAACAGGATGTATAGGTGTATGAGTACATATGATGAGTAAGTACATGCATGAGTGACTATATAGAACTGTTGGTGAATGAGTGGATGTGTATGTAGATGTTGGAATTACCTAATAAGTTGTTGTAATTGGTATTGGTTTCTCTTTTTTTAAGAAAATGTTAGTTTCTATTTTTGAATGTGTGTGTCAAAGGTTATTTTATGCTGATAGGAGGTCTGCCACTTTGTCACAAGGATGTTGTCATCAGTGATGTCATTTGAGATGTCATCAGAGATGTCATGAGTGATGTCACTGACCATGTCATGAGTGATGTAATATGTGACGTCATCAGCAGTGCATTGCACGCGCAAGTTATAGTGAGTCCAACTAACTATAACGTGGGAATTTCAATGGTTTTATGCGAGTAAAATTTCCACCTAACTATAACTGGTCTGAAACCTATGGTTTTTTCAGTGAATATATGTGTATATATATATATATATATATATATATATATATATATTCCAAAAATAAAGGTTTCCCATTTGAAAGAGCCTCACACAGGTAGGTAGCAAATTTGTTTATTCATGGAAGCTGCAGCAGGCTGGGAAAGATTCTTTTCAAAGAGTTCAAGCTGCCTGACGCGTTTCATGCGCAACCGCATTTCTTCAGAGGCAGAAGCTGAAACATGCGTGCAGCCCAGGTACTCCATTTATTTCGACCACCTGCCCCAGTGGGCATTGGCTCTCGCTGAGCCTCCTGGTCTAGGTAGTGCCTCAGTGTAGTTCAAGTGAATGGCTTCTCACGCAGTGAAAATGTCACAAATTAAAGCCCCAGTGGGTTTGGAAAGAGTCTCAAAGCACAGCGCGTTGCATTATGAACCTTCCAAAACGTCCATCCTGCCCAAAATCGTGCTGCTAGCGAGTGCTGCTGCACTGGTCCACTTCTCTCGTGGCAGGACTCTTTACACGACCGGAACCAGCCATTTCTATTCCAAAAATAAAGGTTTCCCATTTGAAAGAGCCTCACACAGGTAGGTAGCAAATTCGTTTATTCATGGAAGCTGCAGCAGGCTGGGAAAGATTATTTTCAAAGAGTTCAAGCTGCCTGACGCGTTTCATGCGCAACCGCATTTCTTCAGAGGCAGAAGCTGAAACACTGCGTGCAGCCCAGGTACTCCATTTATTTCGACCACCTGCCCCAGTCGGCGTTGGCTCTCGCTGAGCCTCCTGGTCTAGGTAGTGCCTCAGTGTAGTTCAAGTGAATGGCTTCTCACGCAGTGAAAATGTCACAAATTAAAGCCCCAGTGGGTTTGGAAAGAGTCTCAAAGCACAGCGTGTTGCATTATGAACCTTCCAAAACGTCAATCCTGCCCAAAATCGTGCTGCTAGCGAGTGCTGCTGCACTGGTCCACTTCTCTCGTGGCAGGACTCTTTACACGACCGGAACCAGCCGTTTCTATTCCAAAAATAAAGGTTTCCCATTTGAAAGAGCCTCACACAGGTAGGTAGCAAATTTGCTTATTCATGGAAGCTGCAGCAGGCTGGGAAAGATTATTTTCAAAGAGTTCAAGCTGCCTGACGCGTTTCATGCGCAACCGCACTTCTTCAGAGGAAGAAGCTGAAACACTGCGTGCAGCCTAGGTACTCCATTTATTTCGACCACCTGCCCCAGTGGGCGTTGGCTCTCGCTGAGCCTCCTGGTCTAGGTAGTGCCTCAGTGTAGTTCAAGTGAATGGCTTCTCACGCAGTGAAAATGTCACAAATTAAAGCCCCAGTGGGTGTGGAAAGAGTCTCAAAGCACAGCGTGTTGCATTATGAAACTTCCAAAACGTCCATCCCGCCCAAAATCGTGCTGCTAGCGAGTGCTGCTGCACTGGTCCACTTCTCTCGTGGCAGGACTCTTTACACGACCGGAACCAGCCGTTTCTATTCCAAAAATAAAGGTTTCCCATTTGAAAGAGCCTCACACAGGTAGGTAGCAAATTCGTTTATTCATGGAAGCTGCAGCAGGCTGGGAAAGATTATTTTCAAAGATTTCAAGCTGCCTGACGCGTTTCATGCGCAACCGCATTTCTTCAGAGGCAGAAGCTGAAACACTGCGTGCAGCCCAGGTACTCCATTCATTTCGACCACCTGCCCCAGTGTGCGTTGGCTCTCGCTGAGCCTCCTGGTCGAGGTAGTGCTTCAGTGTAGTTCAAGTGAATGGCTTCTCACGCAGTGAAAATGTCACAAATTAAAGCCCCAGTGGGTTTGGAAAGAGTCTCAAAGCACAGCGTGTTGCATTATGAACCTTCCAAAACGTCCATCCTGCCCAAAATCGTGCTGCTAGCGAGTGCTGCTGCACTGGTCCACTTCTCTCGTGGCAGGACTCTTTACACGACCGGAACCAGCCGTTTCTATTCCAAAAATAAAGGTTTACCATTTGAAAGAGCCTCACACAGGTAGGTAGCAAATTTGTTTATTCATGGAAGCTGCAGCAGGCTGGGAAAGATTCTTTTCAAAGAGTTCAAGCTGCCTGACGCGTTTCATGCGCAACCGCATTTCTTCAGAGGCAGAAGCTGAAACACTGCGTGCAGCCCAGATACTCCATTTATTTCGACCACCTGCCCCAGTGGGCGTTGGCTCTCGCTGAGCCTCCTGGTCTAGGTAGTGCCTCAGTGTAGTTCAAGTGAATGGCTTCTCACGCAGTGAAAATGTCACAAATTAAAGCCCCAGTGGGTTTGGAAAGAGTCTCAAAGCACAGCGTGTTGCATTATGAACTTTCCAAAACGTCCATCCTGCCCAAAATCGTGCTGCTAGCGAGTGCTGCTGCACTGGTCCACTTCTCTCGTGGCAGGACTCTTTACACGACCGGGACCAGCCGTTTCTATTCCAAAAATAAAGGTTTCCCATTTGAAAGAGCCTCACACAGGTAGGTAGCAAATTCGTTTATTCATGGAAGCTGCAGCAGGCTGGGAAAGATTCTTTTCAAAGAGTTCAAGCTGCCTGACGCGTTTCATGCGCAACCGCATTTCTTCAGAGGCAGAAGCTGAAACACTGCGTGCAGCCCAGGTACTCCATTTATTTCGACCACCTGCCCCAGTGGGCGTTGGCTCTCGCTGAGCCTCCTGGTCTAGGTAGTGCCTCAGTGTAGTAACATTTTTTTATTTTTTTTAAATTTTCGCGGGGTAAGCGCTGGCTGCGCTCACCGGTGCGCTCTACGGTACGCGGACCCTGAGCGCACCACGGGGAAAAACTGTAAAAAAATAGAGTAAAAAAATAAAGTAGAGTGTTTAGAAGAAAGTGATGCATTGCGGAGTGTGTCACAAAAATGATGCAACTGCAGCAATGCATCCTTTCACATGGGGCCAGTCCTATGTGAAAGGGCCTGCGTCAGTCTTACGGCTGTTGTTAAGCAGGCGCAAGATTTGGACACAACAGCGTCATAAAAGTGACGCAGTGATATCTCTTAGATGTCACTGCGTCACTTCTACGACTCTTCCTTATGTCAATATGTCCCATTTGCATACATTACAGCTGGCGCAGGTATAATGTGGCGCAGGGGTTTACAAAGTGACGCATCTACCTAGATGCGTCACTTTGTAAATATGACTCAACAAGGTGCATTTTTTACACCACTGATGCGTCACAAAAAGTGACGCATCGGTGGCGTAAAAGTGGCGCATGGCCTCATAAATGAGGCCTTCAGTCTTCTACTCATGCGTCATATTTAATTTATGACGCATTATGTCGCAAGGAGTTACAAATACGTCAGTATTTCTGACGTATCTGTAAGCTCAAAAGTGATGCATTGATGGCGTGTGCCACAAAAGTGACACAACTTCAGCATTGCATCCTTTCACATGGGGCAAGTCCCATGTGAAAGGGCCTGCATCAGTTTTACGCCTGCTGTGAGGCAGGTGCAAGATTTTGACACAATGGCGCCCTAAAAGTGACGCAGTGAAATCTCATAGATTTCACTACGTCACCTCTACGACCCTTTCTTGCGTCAATACGCCCCTTTTGCATACATTACACCTGACGTAGGTATAATGTGGCGCAGGGGTTTACAAAGTGACGCATCTACCTAGATGCGTCACTTTTTAAATATGACTCAACAAGGTGTATTTTTTTACAGCACTGGTGCGTCACAAAAAGCGACGCACCGGTGGGGTAAAAGTGACGCATGGCCACATAAATGAGGCCTTCAGTCTTCTACTCATGCGTCATATTTAATTTATGACGCATTATGTCGCAAGTACTTACAGATACGTCAGTATTTCTGACGTATCTGTAAGCGCAAAAGTGATGCATTGCTGGAGTGTGTCACAAAAGTGACACAACTCCAGCAATGCATCCTTTCACATGGGGCCAGGCCCATGTTAAAGGAACTGCGTCAGTGTTACGCCTGCTGTGAGGCAGGTGCAAAAATGAGGCCTTCAGTCTTCTGCTGTTATTTTTTCTTTCACTTTCTCTGTTTCTTCACTGCCTTACTTACCTGGTCTCACACTTACTTGTCTTTATCCAGTCTGTATCTCCACTCTTTCCAAAACATCACTGCTCTTTTCTTACCCTTCCACACCCTCGTTCCTTTACTACATTTTCTTCGCATATCCACATTCCCCATGTTCACTCTCCTTCTCCTCACTCTCCTTCCCCACACTCACCTTCTTTCAGTCCTCCTACTTCACTTCCCTTCTCCTCTCGTACCTTTTTTTGCTTTCTCACTCATTTTCCTCTCCTCTCTCACTGCACTCCACTTCACTTACTCTTTTTCCTTTTTTTAAGAACACAGCTCTTTGATGGGAATTGGAGGTAGTTCTGAAAAGAACTTTTTTTTTCTTCTTTTTTTCCTTTTTTTAGAACAAAAACAAAAACAAGGAATGGGAAACTGCTCAACAGGAGCAAAAAAACAAAACAAAATTAGGGCTGGGAACGGCAGCGAAGGTTCTCCAATGCTCGAGCCATGAGCAGAACACTTTGTTCCCCATAGCAAAGTAGCTGATCGCAATATCTGCATTTAATAACGCCTTTATTAAAAGCAGGCTGAATGTTAGGAATCAGCTCTTGTGATTGCTCCCTCCCTGATGCAGTTTGTCCTCCGGTTGAAGTAGAGGCCCTATCACTGGGAACCTCTCGTGCCAGAGCCCTGACACTTTCCCGGGCAAAATTCTGGGGGTGCCTTCTCTCCACATGGCGAATCATTGTGGAGTTACCAAAAGAATATTTCTTAGTGGGGTCACCCCGTGACAGGACAGTGTGACAAATCCTGCACTCCACTTTTGGAGCATTTACTTTCTTCTGGTCATCAGGAATAGAAAAAAACTTCCAAATAAAGTGTTCTTTTACTTTCGGCTGAGGAGCCTCTTCATCAAGAAATTCATTGGAGTCATCTTCACTGCTGGATGGTCTGGCAGCCATGATAATCCAAGATTTTATTCCCACAAAGACCCGACAGCAAAAAGTCAGGTCTTGCAGTCACAAAAGTGAAAGAAGAAGTGAAGGAAATGGGTGGGGATTTCATTCTTTGTGAAAAAAACTGTTAGCAACCAATGAAAAGAGTTATTTTAGGGTCACATGACTTGACGCGCTCACGCTGCGCGCACCGGAGCGCTTCCGGGGGCGCTTACGCGGCGCGAACGTAGGCACTTCCGGGGGCGCTTACGCGGCGCGCCTGAGTGACGTTTTGATAGTTTTACGGAAATGCCAAATCATTTTCATTTCGTAAATCAAAAATACTGCTTTTATAAGTATGGTACTAAATGTCTTGCATTATTATTTACTTTTCATACATATTTTTTTTTTACGAACGCAAAAATAGCGCTCTCGGTGCGCTCTCCGTCGAGCTTACTGGTGCGCGCACCCTGAGCGCACCAGGAAAAAATTATTTAAAAAAAGAAAAATACAGTGAACAAATAATTTAAAATATATATATATATAATTAATAGTTATAAAAAACCGCTAATAAAAAAAAATCGTAGGTTACAAAACCGATATACAAAGGAATTCGCTTTTAAAAAAACAATGAAATTCACTGAAAAAACCATAGGTTTCACAAACGTTATAGTTAGGAATTAGCTTTTAAAAAACCTTTGAAATACACTAAAAAAAACATAGGTTTCACAATCGTTATAGTTAGGAATTAGCATTTAAAAAACCTTTGAAATTCACTGAAAAAACCATAGGTTTCACACTCGTTATAGTCAGGAATTAGCATTTAAAAAACCTTTGAAATTCACTGAAAAAACTATAGGTTTCACATTCGTTATAGTTAGGAATTAGCATTTAAAAAACCTTTGAAATTCACTGAAAAAACCATAGGTTTCACACCAGTTATAGTTAGCTGAACATTTTACTCATACAAAACCATTGAAATTCCCACGTTATAGTTAGTTGGACTCATTATAACTCGCGCGCCCGCAATCCACTGCTGATGATGTCACATATTACATCATTCATGACATGGTCAGTGACATCACTGATGACATCTCAAATGACATCACTGATGACATCACTGATGACATCATCCAGTGTCTGTGTGTTTCTGTAAAGTTTAAATATGTTTTACATATTGAAGAATGAGTGGATGTATAAGTGTCTGGATGAAGGATTTAGTAGGTGCGTGACTGACTGTATTAATGAGTGATTAAATGTGTCTTACTGAATGCATGGGTTAGTGACTAAACTGTCTGAATGTGTGCATCAGTATGTCTGTTGTTTAACCCTGGGCGTAGTGGGCGTAGTGGGGCTTCGTGGAGCTACGTGAAGTGGGCGAGAAACTACGCCCACCTCCGCACTCCGCGTAGCCCCACTACGCACCGCAGGCCTCCCTCCCGCCCTCCCTAAATACTTTAAATTAAAAGTGTAAAAGAATTAAAAGGCACTTACCTTGCCCGCCGCTGCCCGCCGCGTCCCCGGGGCTCGCTATCTTCATGGCTTCCGTCTTGTGTATCTAATGCGCATGCGCGGGCGACCGCGCATGCGCATTTCTCGTGAGCCGCGAGGCTCCCTCCCTGCCTAGCAAACTACAGTGTCCCGGGGGTGGGCACCTGGGACACTGCAGGAGCCGGCCCAGGGAGGTGGCGGTCCCCCAGGCATGTGGGGGGGCTTGAGCCCCCCCCACACAGGGTGATTTTATGAAAAAAAAGGCCCCAGGGGTTGGCGGTCCCCGGGGAAATGGGGGGCCATGTGCGCCCCGCTACCCAATACATTTTAAGCCCTGGGAGTTGGTGGTCCCTGGGGCTTGAGGGGGCTTTGAGCCCCCCCACCCATTTTTTCTAAAGCCTGGAGGGTGGCGGTCCCCGGGGCTGGGGGGGCTTAGAGCCCCCCACATATTTCACAAAAGCCCCAGGGGTGGCGATCCCCAGGGCTGGGGGGGCCTCTCTGGCCCCCCCATAACTGTAATATGATGCCCCGGGGGCTAATTATAAACAAAGCGTGGGAGACCGCGCTTCGTTTTTTTTTTCAGCTGCGGGATGCGCGGATCCCGCGATTAAAATAAAAAATAAAAAACATTTTGGCCTTGGGGGTCCTTGTGGGACCCCCTGAGCAGGCCTAGGGGGTCAGGGCATGTCTATCCTGCCCCCTTTGCGTGTTTTGCGCGTTTCTTTTGCTGATTTATAGTGCCTCGGTTCTACAGAGGCACAAGATGGCTGGCAACACTTCCTGGTTTGGAGTGTTGACAGCCAATTAGAATGCAGCTCGTGCACGGCAGGGTGTGCTTAGGATACGCGGATCCTGCGAGGAGATATATAATTGCTTTTAAATGTAATTTTCTCAGGAACTACTGAATGGATTTACACCATTTAAGCAAAAGGCACGAGTGTGAACTGAGGACTACCTCTTTGCCAAATTTGGTGTAATTCCGTTCAGCAGTTCGGGCTGTAGCTGCGTCAAAAGGTCCCTATGGATAATTGCATGGGGAAAACACATTTTGGGACCCCCTTTTTTCTCGGCCCCCGCTTGACAAATCACCCAGTACCTTTCAGGATAGGAGCGGACCGGAGCTGATAATTAGTTTTGAAAATTTCACGAAGATTTGTCAACAGGCACCAAGGTTATTCCATATAGAATGTTGCGGATTTCCTATGGAAAATAGGTCCTAACTATAGCGACCGCCAGTAGGTAAAATATATATATATATATATATATATATATATATATATATATATATATAAATATATATATATATCTATTCACTGAAAAAACCATAGGTTTCAGGCACACATACGCTGCCTTTTATTTTTCTAGTTTGTTGGACATGTACCATTGAGAAATATATTTGCTCATCACCACACCCATAAAGAGATTCACTCCCCCAAACTGTTAGAACATGTAGTTTTAACTTCATATATCTACTGAATCAACTATTCACACATCTTTGGACAGTCACACCATCCCACCGAACCACACACACTTTCACACTCCCATACAAATACTCAGTTAACTAATCAATAACTAATATAGACTTTCACATAGCTAGTAACCAACTGTAGAATCAGTTTACACAACAACTGACACAGTGATACAGATATTCACACAGTTTAGTCACTATACACTATATTTAGTGAGACATTATAAATTGGTGAAGTAAACAGTCAATTACACTGCTACTAAATCCTCTATCCAAATATGTATTTATATATATCCACTCATTCTTCAATGCAAATTGCTATATATATATAATGCATATTTAAATAACGAAGCAACCCACATTCACTGGATGATGTCATCAGTGATGTCATTTGAGATGTCATCAGTGATGTCATCAGTGATGTCACTGACCATGTCATGAATGATGTAATATGTGACATCATCAGCAGTGGATTGCGGGCGCGCGAGTTATAGTGAGCCCAACTAACTATAACGTGGGAATTTCAATGGTTTTGTATGAGTAAAATGTTCAGCTAACTATAACTGGTGTGAAACCTATGGTTTTTTCAGTGAATTTCAAAGGTTTTTTAAATGCTAATTCCTAACTATAACGAGTGTGAAACCTATGTTTTTTTCAGTGAATATATATATATATATAGTTAGTTATAGTTAGCTGGTCATTTTACTCATACAAAACCTTTGAAATTCCCCTGTTATAGTTAGTTCGCCCGCAATGCACTGCTGATAATGTCACATATTACATCACTCATGACATGGTCAGTGACATCACTCATGACATCACTGATGACATCTCAAATGACATCCCTGATGACATCACTGATGACATCATCCTTGTGGCAGACCTCCTCTCCTTTGATACACCCGATCAAAAATAGAAAGTAACATTTTCAAAAAAATGGAGATACCAATTCCAGTTAGAACTACCTATTCAGTATTTCAAAAATCTACATACATATCCAGTCATTCACTAACAGTTCTATATAGGCACTCTTACATGTACTCACTCATCATATGTACTCATACACCTATACATCTTATTACACACCGACACTCATCTATAGAGTTACTCACACATGCAAATAAACTATCAAACATCCATTTACTTGCATATACAGCTACACATCTACCACTACACTAATTTCTACAGAATCGTACACATACTTACTCTCTAAAACAATCACTTATAGAAACACATACTTATTTAAACAGGAACACATACAATCTTTCGCTCTCACATATACTCATTTATATACATCAATACTCACCTATACTAGTTTAAAACATATGTAGTTACTCATAAAGATACTTTTGAGACAGTCATTCACTCACTAACACACTCGCTAACACACCCATACACACACTCATCCACCTATAAAGTCATGCACACATGCTGTCTTCAAAACACATACGAACAGTGAGTCAGTCATTCATGCATCTGTGCGCTAGGTAATACTCCCCACCGAACCATACAGACACTCATTCTGATACTTAAAAAAACAACTAATAACCCATATACACACTCATGTAGCTACTCACCACCCCATGCAGCCAATTATATAGAAAGTGAGACACTGATAGAGATATTTCAATATTTAAAGATTACTCGCTAATACACCTATTCACTAAGATATACTTAATAAGTCAGTTATACAATCCATTTACCAAAAAAAACATCCATTTAGAGACTTATTTACCCATTCAATCTTCCATCGACCTTTAGATATACATATATAAGAAATATTTATTTATTTTTCAGAAAGGGACACATTCACTGGATGATGTCATCAGTGATGTCATCAGGGATGTCATTTGAGATGTCATCAGTGATGTCATGAGTGATGTCACTGACCATGTCATGAGTGATGTAATATGTGACATCATCAGCAGTGCATTGCGGGCGCGCGAGTTATAGTTAGCTGAACTGAATATAACAGGGGAATTTCAAAGGTTTTGTATGAGTAAAATGACCAGCTAACTATAACTGGTGTGAAACCTATGTTTTTTTCAGGGAATTTCAAAGGTTTTTCCAGTGAATATATATATATACATATATATATAAATATACACACACATATATATATATATATATATTACCTACTGGGGATAGCCAGAAGGTATATATAGTTAGGACCTAGCTACCATAGGAAATCCGCAACATTCTATTGGGAATAACTTTGGCGCCGGTTGAGGAATTTGCGTGTAATTTTCCAGAATTTAGGCCAGCCCCGCTCCGCTTGTTCCCTGGAAGTTTCGGGGGGATTCGTCATGCGGGGGCCGAGAAAAAAGGGGGGGTCCCAAAACGTGTTTTCCCTATGTTAATTTCCATAGGACGAATAGACAAGGCTACAGCCCGAACCGCTGAATGGAATTACACCAAACTTTGCAAAATTGTAAGGACTGGTACGCAGAAGTGCCTTTTCTATATTTGGTGAAAATTGCTCCAGTGGTTTTTATGAAAATTAACTTCAAAAACACATACATATCTGGGCGGAGCCTAACCACACATCTCATCGTGAGATCTGATTGGCTGTCAGCACTTCATCCAAGAAGTGTTGGCAGCCATCTTGGGACCAATATACATGATAGCACCTCATTAAAAAGCATTGCAGTTAATAGAAGGTTTTAGGACTTTAGTTACATTATAAATCATTTGTTGATGGTACCATACTCATTTTAGGAATTGTGGTGTGTTCTAAGGTGAGTAGCCCACCAGGAACCTCCAGTATGCATCAGGGGGCTGCCTTGCAGAGACATGTAAAGAGGCCATGCCCCTTTTTACACCTCTGCAACACAGCCCCCTGGCGCATACTGGAGGTTCCTGGTGGGCTACTTGGCCCCCAGAGACCCTCAGTATTGAAGGGGAATTAGTTCCCCCTCTGCAAACGCGCCAGGGGGCTGCCTTGCAGAGACATGTAAGGAGGCCACGCCCCTTTTTACACCTCTCTGCAAGGCAGCCCCCTGGTGCATACTGGAGGTTCCTGGTGGGCTAGTTGGCCCCGGGGGACCCCCAGTATTCAAGGGGAATTAGTATACTCGCCAGGGGGCGCATTTGTAGAGTGGTGCAATCCGTCACCTCAAGCCCCGCCCCTCCCTGCACCACTCTGCAAACGCGCCCCCTGGCGCGTTTGCAGAGGGGGAAATAATTTCCATTGAATACTGGGGTCCCTGGGGGCCAAGTAGCCCACCAGGAACCTCCAGTAAGCACCAGGGGGCTGCCTTGCAGAGACTTGTAAAGAGGCCACGCCCCTTTTATACCTCTCTGCAACACATCCCCCTGGTGCATACTGGAGGTTCCTGGTGGACTAGTTGGCCCCCAGAGACCCCCAGTATTGAAGGGGAATTTTTCCCCCTCTGCAAACGCGCCAGGGGGCAGTCTTGCAGAGATGTGTAAAAGGGGCATTGCCTGGAATTGGAATTGGAATTGGAAACGGATTTGTAGAGCGCGTAGCTACCCTAGGGCGTCCCATCGCTGTCGGTCAACCTATGTTTCCGGAGGGGGAAGAGTACTATGGGAAGAGCCATGTTTTAAGTTGCCTACGGAAGGCCAGTAGGTTGTGTTCTCTTCGGATGGAGATTGGCAGGGAGTTCCATAGCTTTGGGGCGTTATACGAGAACAATCTCCCCCCAGAACGGGTCTTATGGATTCTGGGGACGCTGGCCAGGGAGAGGGCGTCTGATCTCAGTTGCCTGTTGGACTGATGGGGTTTGACAAGGGAGCTCAGAATCTGTGGACCTCTACCGTGCATTATCTTGTGTGAGATGCAGAGAGTCTTAAAGGTAATCCTTTGTTGGACTGGAAGCCAGTGCAGGCTTTTGAGGGCTGGTTTCGCTGAGCATTTTGCTTTTGTCCCTGTTAGAATTCTGGCCGCGGCATTTTGGGCACATTGTAGTCTGTGAATGACAGAGGCGGGGGCCCCCAAGTAGAGGGCATTTCCGTAGTCCAATCTGGAGTTTACTAGGCCCTGCATGAGCAGCTTCCTAGATTGGAAGGGGATTAGATGGAGAACCTTCCTAGCTGTTTGGATAAGGCCAATGCAGGTGCCTGCGGTTTTTCTGGCCTGAGATTTAAAGTTAAGGTCTTGATCTAACCAGATGCCAAGGCTCTTGACTTCTGATTTGGGGGTGAGAGGAGGACCCATACAGTCTGGCCATATGAGGGATGAGGGAAGTTTGTGAGGGTTTCCCAGGAAGAGGATCTCGGACTTCTTGCCGTTCAGTTTAAGGCGTGATTCGCACATCCACTGGAAGATGTTCTCGAGGCAGGCTACCAGGTTGTCTAGGCTTTTATTCGATTGGTTGATGGACACCACCAGTTGTGTATCATCGGCATACATAACTGTTTTTATGCCGAATGGCGTTGTGATGTCTTCTAACGGGGACATGTAAACGCTAAAAAGTGTGGGGCTCAGGGATGAGCCCTGGGGGACCCCACACTGAAGCGGGAGTGCTTTGGATTTGACCGTGCCATCAGACACTTGGAAGGTTCTCCCTTCCAGGAAGGATTTGATCCAGGACAGGGCAGTTATGTTATGTTAAAAGGGCTCTTCTATAGCGCGCAGCTACTCCATGGAGTGTCCCGGCGCTTTGGCAAAGAGAAAAATAGAAGGAAAGTACATAACACAATGCCCTCCACCTGGCAGCGAAGAAATTACTTGGCGAAAAGCCACGTCTTCAGGTCCTTTCGAAAAGCAAGCAGGTTAGAAGTAGTTCTCAAAGCAAAAGGAAGCTCGTTCCAACAGCACGGGGCCAAATACCGGAAAGAGCGGCCTCCAGTACGAGCTTGTTTAATGATGGGAACAGTTGCTTTGGCCTGCAATGCGGACCTCAAGGCCCTCCTTGGAGCGTAAAAAGCCATCCGCTTCCGGAGATATTTAGGACCGGTCAAGTGGAGAGCTTTAAAGGCCAGAGTCAGGATCTTAAAGGTGACTCTTTTGGCAATCGGAAGCCAATGAAGTCTCTCTAGCAACTCCGACGCACGAGCCCTTCGTGGCAGTCCAAAGATGGCTCTAGCGGCCGAGTTTTGCACGACCTGCAAACGAGCTAGAGATATTTCGGGAGGCCTAGATAAAGGGCGTTCGCGTAGTCAAGACGCAAGCCTATCAAGGCATGAACTATAGTTTTTTTATGTTGGAGGGATATTAGAGGATGGAACTTCCGCAGCATTTTCAAAATGCCGAAGCACTGCCGTGCCGGATACTCCTACCATGCTGAGCCGATGGATGAGGATCGCATGGTCTACCGTGTCGAAGGCGGCACTCAGATCAAGGAGGATCACTGCCACTGATCCTCCTTGGTCTATGATGGTTCTTGCCTCCTCGACCACGGCAACTAAGGCGGTGTCTGTTCCCTGTCCTGGTCTGAACCTCGTCTGGGATTGGCGCAGAAGTTTGTTGGATTCTAGGAAGAGAGAAAGTTGGTGATTGACAATACGCTCGGCCACTTTGCTGATGGCCGGGAGGAGCCCCCTGGTGCATACTGGAGGTTCCTGGTGGGCTAGTTGCCCCCCAGGGAAAACCAGTATGCAAGGGGAATTAGTTCCCCCTCTGCAAACGCACCAGGGGGCTGCGTTGCAGAGAGGTGTAAAAAGGGGCGTGGCCTCATTACACTTCTCTGCAACACAGCCCCCTTGCACATACTGGAGGTTCCTGGTGGGCTAGTTGGCCCCCATGGACCCCCAGTATGCAAGGGTAATTAGTTTCCCCTCTGCAAACGCGCCAAGGGGCTGCATTGCAGAGAGGTGTAATGATGCCACGCCCCTTTTTACACCTATATGCAATGCAGCCCCCTGGCGCATACTGGAGGTTTCTGGTGGGCTAGTTGGCCCCCAGGGACCCCCAGTATGCAAGGGGACTTAATCCCCCAACTTAGTACGTGCTACGGGGCGCGTTTGCACAGTGGTGAACGTAGGGGGCAGGGCTTGAGGTGATATGTGTGCAAACATACCCTGTGGCGCGTTTTAAGTTGGGGAATTAATTCCTCTTCAATCCATAGGTCCCCTTGGGGCCAACTAGTCCAACAGGTACCTCCAGTAAGTGCCACGGAGATGCATTGCAGAGTGTTGTAAAAAGGGGGCATGCCCTCTGAACACCTCTCTGCAATGCAGCTCCCTGGCGCATACTGGAGGTACCTGGTGGGCTAGTTTGCTCACAGGGTACCTCAGGATTGAAGAAGAATTAATTCTCCAACCTAAAACGCGCCACAGGGCGTGTTTGCACACATGTCCCCTCAGGCCCCGCCCCCTTCCTTCACTATTGAGCACAATATTCCTCTAAAATCAGCTGAACTACGAATTCCGATTTACTCACCTGTTATCACGAGAGACGTCAGTGCTGCATCTTTGAGCCCAGTACAGACCCTGAAAAGTAAATCTAAGCATACTTACCAGTAACGTGTATTTCCTTCCATAGGAATCTATTGTGTGGTTTTTACCAGAAAAGTTTCTGTGTCTATTTTTGAAACGTACAAATATTCCTGTAAAATCAGCCGAACTACGAATTCCGATTTACCCACCTGTTATCAGGAGAGACCTCAGTGCTGCATCATTCAGCCCACTACTGATCCTGAAAAGTAATTCTAACAATACTTACAGTAACTTGAATTTTCTTCCATAGGCCAACATTGACTTGTTTCACTTGGAATTTTTTTTAAGTGTGGAGTTTTGGAACTTTCAACAATTCCTCTAAAATCAGCCGAAGTCTGAATTCCGATTTACTCATCTGTTATCAGGAGAGACCTCAGTGCTGCATTTTTCAGCCCAATACTGATCCTGAAAAGTAATTCTAATCGTAGTTACAGTAACTTGAATTTCCTTCCATAGGCTAACATTGACTGGTTTCAACTTGGAAGTTTTTGAAGTGTGGAGTTTTGGAACTTTAAAAAATTCCTCTAAAATCAGCCGAACTACGAATTCCGATTTACTCACCTGTTATCAGGAGAGACCTCAGTGCTGCATCTTTGAGCCCAGTACTGATCCTGGCAAGTAATTCTAACCATACTTACTAGTAACTTGAATTTCCTGCCATAGGAATCCATTGTCTGGTTTTCACCAGAAATGTTTCTGTGTCTATTTTCACAAACTAAAAATATTTCTAATAAAACGCCTGTATAACTTAAACACATTCTTTCAACTGTTTACAGGAGATGCACCAGTGCTGGAACCAGGATCCACGACTGAGTAAGAAAAAGTAATGATAACACTACCTACCTGCTAAGTGAATTTCCTCCCAAAGGATAACATTGGTGATTCTATGTGAAAAAATTTCTGTCAACTTTTAAAATACAATATTATTCCTTAAAAATCACTACTGTAACTAAAACACTTTTCCTCAACCGTTTACAGGAGATGTCCGAGGACTGAATCTACGATCCAGTCCTGTGGTTAGAAAAGTAATCCATAAAGTAACTAATTGCATTTAACTAGAAAAACACATTGAGGCCAATGTTGCTCTGTGTTTGAAATTGTGTTGCCCATTGCAACAACTGTAACTACTGTACTTAAAAGTCTATTGCCTATTTGCAAAGTATTTAAACTAAATTAATTCATTCTGAGAAAATATATTTTGTAATGTAATGTATAATGTAATTACAATGTAATTTAAAAAATAAAATATCTAAAAATAAATAGTTTAAAAATATAGTAAATCAGTATGAAAAAATATAACATTTAATAAATTTAAAAATTTTCACTTACAAAACCCTCGAAATTCACTGAAAAAACCAAAGGTTTCAGGCCTGATATATTTAGAAATTAGCATTTAAAAAACCTATGAAATTCACTGAAAAAAACATAGGTTTCAGGCCTGATATAGTTAGGAATTAGCATTTAAAAAACCTTTGAAATTCACTGAAAAAAACCATAGGTTTCAGGCCTGATATAGTTAGGAATAAGCATTTAAAAAACCTTACAAATTCACTGGAAAAAACTGTAAGTTTTAGGGGTGTTAAAGTTAGCTGGACATTTCACTTGTAAAACACCATTGAAATTCCTCCGATATAGTTAGTTGTACTAACTATATCTCGCGCGCCCGCAATCTACTGCTGATGATGTCACATATTACATCATTCATGACATGGTCAGTGACATCACTGATGACATCTCAAATGACATCACTGATGACATCACTGATGACATCATCCACGTGGCGCTACACCTCATCATACACTAGTATAACCTTTCATCACTCACTGTAAAATACAGAGTACCATATTTGAATCCTTTGACACACCAATACAAGTTTATAAAAACCCACTCAGTGATTCCTAGATCTATAAACACATCTAATCACTTAGCTACAGATTCACTCATACATGCAGTCAATGATCAATAGAACACTATCAAATATACGTATATACCTATATCGACAATACACACCTGCACATTTCCTATTCACTTATAAAGTCATCCTATGCACTTATGCAAACAATGGATCATACTTATATTTACTTAGCTATACACTTATACAAACACCACTTTATCAATTCATATAGATAGTAAATTATACTTAGTGTATTATAAAATCACTATTACAAGTATACAGTTATCCATACAGTCACGCATACAATCACTGAGTCTTATGTATACTTATTTATAAACAGCAACTGACACATAGATTGTCTTTTATTTTTCTACTTTGGTGGACATGTACCATTAAGAGAGATATTTGCTCATCACCACACCCATAAAGATATTCACTCACCCAAACAACTGTTATAACATGTAGTCTTAACGTCATATACCTACTAAATCAACTATTCACACATCTTTGGGCAGTCACACACCTGCCACCGAACCACATACACATTCACTCTCCCATACAAATACTCAGTTAGCTAATCAATAACTAATATAGACTTTCAAATAGCTAGTAACCAACTGGAGAAGTAGTTTTTACAACAACTGACAAAGTGATACAGATGTTCACACAGTTTAGTCACTATCCAATATATTTAGACAGACACTTTAAATTAGTCAAGTAAACAGTCAATCACACTGCTACTAAATCCTCCATCCAGATATTTATATTTATGTATCCACTCATTCTTCAATGTAAATTGCTATATATATAATACACATTTAAATAACGAAGCAAACCACATTCACTGGATGATGTCATCAGTGATGTCATTTGAGATGTCATCAGTGATGTCACTGACCATGTCATGAATGATGTAATATGTGACATCATCAGCAGTAGATTGCGGTTCGCGCCAGATATAGTTAGTACAACTAACTATATCGGAGGAATTTCAGCGCTTTAATAACTCAGAGATATGCTTACAGGTAGCAAGCTGCCCCAACGCTTTTCTGCTTCATTGAAGCCTTGATCACGGGTAAAAACTCTTTGCTTTTAAACTGACCACATGGTTTGCTGACGCTGGTCATTTTGTTCATCAGAGTGCGCTGCGTTTTGACATTGGACTTTATTATAAAAACATAATGCTTCTTTAATGAAATTGTGTTACTTTATTGCGCACTCTGATGAACAAATCAACTATTCACACATCTTTGGGCAGTCACACATCCTCCACCGAACCACACACACATTCACTCTCCCATACAAATGCTCAGTTAACTAATCAATAACTAATATAGACATCTCACATAGCTAGTAACCAACTAGTACAGCAGTTTACACAACAACTGACAAAGTGATACAGATATTCACACAGTTTAGTCACAATCCAATATGTTTAGTGAGACACTATAAATTAGTCAAGTAAACAGTCAATCACACTGCTAATAAATCCTCCATCTAGATATTTATATTTATATATCCACTCATTCTTCAATGCACATTGTTATATATATAATACATATTTAAATAACGAACCAAACCACATTCACTGGATGATGTCATCAGTGATGTCATTTGAGATGTCATCAGTGATGTCACTGACCATGTCATGAATGATGTAATATGTGACATCATCAGCAGTGGATTGCCGGTGCGCGAGTTATAGTTAGCAGAACTAATTATAACAGAGGAATTTCAATGGTTTTGTATGAGTGAAATGTCCAGCTAACAACAGCCCTGAAACCTATGTTTTTTCAGTGAATTTCTAAGGTTTTTTAAATGCTAATTCCTAACTATAACATGTCTGAAACCTATGGTTTTTTCAATGAATTTCAAAGGTTTTTAAATGATAATGTTTAAATGTAATAATAGTTATCTGTATTTTTTATACTGATTTTCTACAGTTTTGTAACTGCTTATTTTTACATATTTAGTTTTTTAAATTACATTATATATTTTTTATATAAATGGAAAAAAATGTTTTTAAAATATTGAAACTTAATTTTTTTTGTTTTCTATTTTTATTTTATCATATTTATATTATTTTCTTAATTTTTTTTCCAGTTGGAATTACCAATGTTATCCTATGGAAGGAAATTCCATTTACAGGTAAAGTATGTTCACGTTACTTTTGTATCCAGTGCTGGACTCCTAGGTTCAGCACTGGGACCTCTATCTAAAACAGGCAAGTAAATATGTTTTTACTGTTGGTGCGATTTTTAGAGAATATTTGTAAGTTTCAAAAATCAACACTTAGAAACTTTTTCAGCTAAAAGCAGGCTATGATATCCTATGGAAGGAAATTCAAGTTACTGGTAAGTACGATTAAAATTACTTTTCAGGATCAATACTGGGCTCAAAGATGCAGCACTGAGGTCTCTCCGGATAACAGGTGAGTAAATCGGAATTCGTAGATCAGCTGATTTTAGAGGAATATTTGTAAATTCAAAAACTCCACACTTAGAAGAATTTCCAAGTGAAACCAGTCAATGTTAGCCTATGGAAAGAAATTCAAGTTACTGGTAAGTACAGTTAGAATTACTTTTCAGGATCAGTACTGAGCTCAAAGATGCAGCATTGAGGTCTCTCCTGAAAACAGGTGAGTAAATCGGAATTCGTAGATCAGCTGATTTTAGAGGAATATTTGTAAGTTCCAAAACTCCTCACTTAGAAGAATTTCCAAGTGAAACCAGTCGATGTTAGCCTATGGAAGGAAATTCAAGTTACTGGTAAGTACGGTTAGAATTCCTTTTCAGGATCAGTACTGGGCTCAAAGATGCAGCACAGAGGTCTCTCCTGATAACAGGTGAGTAAATCGGAATTCGTAGTTCGGCTGATTTTAGAGGAATATGTGTATGTTTAAAAAATCAACACTTAGAAACTTTTTCAGCAAAAAGCAGGCAATGATATCCTTGCAGAGAGGTGTTCAGAGGCCACGCCCCTTTTTACAACACTCTGCAACGCAGCTCCATGGTGCTTACTGGAGGTACCTGGTGGGCTAGTTGGCCCCCAGGGACCCTCAGGACTGCAGAGGAATTAATTCCTGAACTTCAAACGTGCCACAGAGCGTTTTTGCACACATCAACTCAGGCCCCACCCCCTCCCTTCACCACTGTGCAAACACACCCCGTGGTGCGTTTTAAGTTGGGGGATTACCGCCCCTTGAATCCTGAGGGTCCCTGGGGTGCAACTAGCCTACCAGCCACCTCCATTAAGCGCCACAGAGCTGCGTTGCAGAGAGGTGTGAAAAGGGGCGTGGCCTCCCTGGCGCATCCTAGAGGTTCCTGGTGTGCTAGTTGGTCCCCAGGGACCCCTAGTATTCGAAGGGAATTTGTTTGCCCTCTGAAAACGAGACATGGGGCGCATTTGCAGAGTGATGAAAGGAGGGGGCGTGGCCTCCGGCGCGAAACCAGACTTTTTTTTTTTTAAACAAGGGGGGCTGTGTAGACCCCCTTTTTTCTATTGTTTTGGCCTAGTGGACCCCATCCCCCAGGGCCTGCCCCTTAATTTTTTTATTTAATTTTTTTTTTAAAGTGGAAGGGGGCCGGGTGGACCCCATCCCCCGGGCCTTGGCCTTTTCCTTTTTTTTCTTCTTTTTTTTAAACTGTTGGGGAGGGGGGCGGGTGGCCCACCTCCCGGGCCACTTATGAACCCGGGGACCCCAATCCCCGGGGCTGGCCCTCTCCTTTGGGTACCGTGGGGGGGTCCAAAATCCCCCCACGGTCCCAGCCAGCTCTCCAGGTCCTTCGGGAGCCGGCATTGCTTTTCCACATGGGGTGCAGCTAACATGCTGCTGCCCATGTGGAAGAGTAATCTGCTTTGCTTCATTGAAGCGAGAGCAGGTTTCTCTTTCAATGAAGAAAAGCAGTTTGCAATGACAGGGCGGGAGCAGCGAGGCTCCCGCCCTGTCATTGCAAACTACATTGTCCCAGGGGTGTGCAACCTGGGACACTGCAGGAGCCGGCCCTGGGGGGTAGCGGTCCCCAGGGCCATCAATGGCTCCTGCAGGGGGGCTGCTTGCCCCTCCCATATTTTACAAAGCCCCGGGGGTGGTGGTCCCTGGGGCTGGGGGTCCATGATGGACCCCCAATTTAAATCTTTAGTGCCCAGGTGAGGTGGCGGTCCTCGGGGCGTGTGGTGGGGCTTGAGCTCTCCCACGCAAGGTATTTGGGTTTTTTTAAAGACCCGGGGTGTGGCAGTCCCCAGGGCTGCGGGGGGGCTGTGTGCCCCCTCAATGTCATTAGAGTCAAGCCATGGGGGTGCCGGTGCCTGGGACTCGGGGGGCCTTAGAGGCCCCCCCACATAAACTATTATGTCCCGGGGTGGCGGTCCCCTGGGCTGCGGGGGGCCATGTGCCCTCCGGGGCTGCAGGGGTGCCGTGTGCCCCCGCAATTATTCATACTTCTCACCAGGGGGTGGTGGTCCCCGGGGCACTGTGGGGGGATTGGGCCCCCCACACTTTATTTTTAAAATGCCCCAGGGATTTGGCCCCCCGGGTTCTAATGAGAATTGAAGCGCTGTAGCCCGCGCTTAGTTTTTTATTATCAGCAAGATCCACACACCCTGCGTGGATTTTGCCAATTTTTTATTTTTTTTATTCTTTTGGCCTTGGGGGTCCTTGTGGGACCCCCTGAGCAGGCCTAGGGGGTCAGGGTATTTCTACTCTGCCCCCTTTTTTGTGTTTTGCGCGTTCTTTTATTAGGTTTCTTGTGCCTCGGTTCTACCGAGGCACAAGATGGCTGCCAACCCTTTCTGATTTCGAGTGTTGACAGCCAATTAGAATACAGCTTGTGATCGGCAGGGTGCACTTAGGGTGAGCGGATCCACCACGGCCATATATATATATGTGATTTTGATTTTCTCAGAAACTACTGAATTGATTTACACCATTTAAGCAAAAGGCAGGACTCTGAAACAAGGTCTACCTTTCTGCCAAATTTGGTGTAGTTCCGTTCAGCAGTTCGGGCTGTAGCTGCGATTAACGGTCCCTATGGAAAAGTGCATGGTGAAAACATGTTTTGGGACCCCCCTTTTTTCTCGGCCCCCGCTAGACAAATCACCCCGAGACTTTCAGGATAGGAGCGGACCGGAGCAGGCCACCAGTTTTGAAAATTTTGCGAGGATTCGTCAACCGACACCAAAACACTTTCTTTTCTTAAGGTACATCAGCCATAACGTGTTTCAACTCCGTAGAGCCTTGATCACATGACTCGCCATGAAGTCACCTGACTGTTTAAATACCATTTTTTGTGCTTTTTTCCAAAGTGTTAAAGTGACAGTGCCATTAACTAATCATAATGCTTGTTTGCTCTTTGCCGAGCGTGTTACATGATGGTATGAATACCTAATACATTTGTTCAGCTTAGACATTTTGATCGCATGTGTTTTTTTAAATATAAATTGGTATGTAATTTCTTTACCAACAGTGATTTGTACAAATTGCATGCGCATTCTAATCAATACATAAATAAATAAAGAAATAAAGGAATAAATGAATAAAGAAATATGTAAATATGACATTTGTAAAAAACGATTTTAGAATTCCAAAAAATCTGTTAAAAGGGGTGGTTGACATTGTTAATGCTATCCCGGTCTGAATACTGAGTCGATCCTGTTCCCTCGATGCATGTCTTTTTATATAACACAATTAAATATAATTGCTATATAACAAGGATCATAAAATACCATAAAATCCATGTTTAGAAGTAGAGACTTGTTTTGCCACGTTTGTTTCTCACTCATGTGTTGTATCAACGTCAACCTTTGGTAGCATTAGCTTACAAGCATTATGTGCAAAAATGTGCAAATCAATTGAAAATCACCATAGCCTTTTTGACAAAAGCCTTTGATATTTGTGATGATGCCACAATTGCCAGTTCAGCCCCCCAAGTACCGTCGCAAGGACATTACGAATAGAATATCGAGATGTCATCACGAATATTGGTGAAAATATAAAAATATATATATATTTGTACACACTCGCCATCATGGTCACACACTCATCTATGCACAGAAAAACTCACCTACACTTATACACCCTCTCACATACCCACTCAGGTACTCATGCACCCACTTCCAGACTCACTTGGAGAGTGATGCACGCAGGTACAGACCCACTAAAAGACTCCTGCACCTACTTAGAGACCCACTAATAGACCCATGCGTACAGTCTAATGCCCACTAACAGACTTTTACACCCACCCACAGACCCATGTGGGCGCTCATGCACCCACTCACAGACCCACTCAGATACTCATGCACTCACTTACAGACTCATTCGGAGAGTCACACACCCATGTACAGACCTACTCAGAGACTCACTCACCCAGTTTCAGACCCACTCACATGCTCACTTATGTACTCACAGACCCACTGAGACACTCATACACCCACTTACAGATCCACTCAGACACTCATACACTCACTCACCCACTCATTCGGTCACTCACACTCTGTCACAGACCCTCTCAGAAACTTATGGACTTAGTCAGTCACTCATACACTCAGAAACCCAAACACCCACTCACAAACTCACTCAGATATACACGCTCACTCACCCAGTCAAGGCATGCATCCACTCATTGAGACACTCATACACCCAATCATAGATCCCCTCAGAAACTCATACATCCACTCACAGACCCACTCAGACACTCACACACCCATACAGTCACTCACATACCCACTCCTAGACCCACCTCAGAGATTTATGCATCCAGTCAGTTATACACTCAGAGACTCAAGTGCCCACTCACAGTCACACTCAGAGACTCACACACCCACTGACAAAACCACTCACACATTCATGCTACCAGTGAAAGACCAACTGGGAGACCTATGCAATCACTCATAGACCCACTCAGACACTCATGCACCTACTCACTCACCCACTCAGACACCCGCTTAGATACTCATGTATCCACTCACAGATCTAGTCATATAGTTATATGCTTACTTACAAATGCACAAAGGCACTCATGCAGCTACTCACAGATTTAGTGAGAGACTTATGCAACCAATCCCAGACCCATTGCCATACTGATGCACCCACTCATAGAGGCACTGAGGCGGTCACGCATTTCATTACGGAAGTATTGACAGACTGATGCACTGTTTTGCAGATTCACTGAAATACTTATACAGTGAATAAGAGACTTACTGCTACAATGAAGCATGCAGCTACAGATTACACTGAAAACGTTATGCACTGTTTTATAGGGATTTTAAGGGAATTGTACATGTTATTATACATTATTTAAATAGTAATGTGTTTAGTCTGTTGGTTATAATCCATTTTGCAGTTATAAGTTTTGAATGTGGTGGTGGCTATTGAACGTCTGTAGTTGTTTAGTCATTGTGTGACGTATTTGCAGTGATCACGGCTACCGATATCATTGTGACGCCCGGCGTTACCGCAAAAACGGAAAATCAGTTTAAATCATTGTTTGTATGCAAACTACCTACAAAATAATGACTTTAAACAGTACAGTAATAAACTCCTACTCTCTAAAATCCTGTAAAATGTGTGCATACATGTGTTTTACACCTCTTAAAAAGGTGCAATCATCATGATTACCGAAGCCATTGCGACTCTCTGTGTCATCTCGAAAACAGGAAGTAGGGTTCTAACACATTTTTTTTTAAAGTTACTACAAATATATGTGTACAGACATGTTCTTTAAGTTAGTAATGTGTGTATTGTAATAGTTTTAATACATTTTTTGAGTTATAATTTTTAGATGTTTGCCTTTATTTTGCGATTTTCAAAATTTTCCCCCCAAAAATCATTTAACAAGAAAATGAACAACAGTTTGGGCTCTTGGATGGCTATGACAAGAGCCTTTGTGTTGAGCGTGTGTATAAGACAGCTACATATAAGGCTGTATGCAAAGTTTCAGGTTGCCTAGAAACACTGTGTTCCCTTCATCTGTAAAGGGAACTCCAACACCTACATATTTTTCGTGTATGTCAAAACTCAGATTGTTGTTGTAGACAGAGCCCCTGTTATGGTCTCTGAGAAAAGCAGAAACTATTTTATTAACATGTTTCCTGGCTTTGTTAATCTGTGGATATAATTGATTTGACCACTTTTCTGTTTTAGCATATATTAGAGTACACCAAGACAGTGTGAGGGAAACGCCACATCAGTTCTTCAAATGTATCCTTCAGTAGGATTTCCAGCCCTACCCCAGTCAATGTGCCTAGGTCATTGCCACCAGAGTGCACAACCATGAGGTGAGGATGTTGGAAATCCACAATGGGGTTAACCAAAGCCAGCAGTTGATGATACTTAAACCCTCTCTGGCCAAACCAACTCATCTCCACATTTGGAAAACCCAAGTCTCTGTTAATACCTTTGTTTTTTGAAGCAATAGACATAGCTGTGGGCCACAATCCACACTCTAAGCATTCTAAAGGGAAGAGGAGTAGCACACAGGACAGGTCTGCAGCTGAAACCACAGTTAGTACTATGAAAGACAGTGAAAATGCATGTGTGCTGGTGGTTTGAATAAAACTTGAAATTTGATTGGATGAAGGGAATATGCAGGTGAATAGAAGTAGGTTGCATCTGGAAATGATTAGTAAATAGATGTTTCATTGGCTCTGGTAAACAGAATTAAAATGTAATAGAAGGTTGGATTTGTTTTACAGTATGCGCAGTAAGCCACACCTGCTGTTGTTCATTTTGTAACTAATATGGTCATTTTGGAATGTGTTGTGAACTTGTGACCTATGGGTTCTAGTGGATTTCAATGGAGAATCTGAAGAGGGTGTATTGGGGGAAGGATGTTAAAGAAATAGGTATTCATTTTGAATAAATTGGAGAGATTTAGATTCATTGTTTTATAAGGTAGGTAAGATTCCCTAGTGCAGATGTTTCAAGAAAGTATTATATATTGATAGAAATATAAAAGTATGAAGGGAAGTAGGTTTTCCATCTCCTGTTTTTTTTCCGCAATTCATTGCAATCACGGAGTGTTTATTGACACAAAGGCATGCATTTTGTGCTACACCCGAACAGGAGTTAATAGACGGTAACCATTCAGAAATGTAGTTAAAAGACTCAAATATGATAGCAATGTTTTTATTTGCTGGCTTTTGCAGTATCAGGCAATCCAAAATTCATAAGGATGCCATTTATGGTTACCTTGTATTAGAGTGGTGTGCCATTCTTGTGCTAAGTTTTTACAAACACTGAGAATATTGTATCTACCAAATAAGAGAAAATAAAAGTGATTTTAACAACAAGCTCAATCTTCTTGTACGTTGATTAAATTTTGGGAAAGTCTAAAAAATTATTAATTAGGTATATAATTATGTGATATTATAATACAAGATTTTGAAATGTATATAATTATTATTTAAAAATGGGAAGGATGATATATGAATCAGATGTAAAAGTTGTTACATCTATTAATAGGTAACTAAAACATAGTTTGTCTCAGGTGCATATCAGGTGTCTGTCAAGTTAGTTTAGAATGTGTTTCCATGGAGGTCAAAGATGCACTTGTATTGGTTTACTGCATTCTGGAAGTATTAGAAGAAATAACTGCACACTAATGATTAAACTTATATGTAATCTTGTATATATTGTGTAAACGTTTTAAATGTGTATATATGATGTACTGTTTATAACTAATGTTTTTTTTTTAATTCTGGGATTTGTAGTCTTATTTGTTCTATAAGATAGGATTAATAGAACGCTCAGTTTTGAAAGTGGAAATTATACACTATAGCTGTATATGACTTATAAATCTGAATTGATCTATGTATGGAGGTTTATTGGTAGGGCTTTTTTAACTTAAAACTGCTAGATGAGTCATACATTTTTCTTAAACCATATATAACTGAACAGTGAGGTAGGCTGTAGATAGGCCTAAGCGCAGGGAGCAATTCACTTGAAAAATAAAAGATGCAGTTTGATGTTTCTGTGATCTATATGCACTCATAGAAATCTATGTGCCCAATCATACATCCAGGCTACACCCTGACTTAAACACAAGATACTTAAGTAAAAAAGCTGACAGACACTGACATACCTAGTGAGACAGTTAGAGAAGTATTTTTATAGATTCAGTCTCACAGACAGGCCGAACTGATATGTATCTTCTGGTAACTCAATATTCACTAGTACACCCAGCAAGCAATGTATGGAGGCTAGTACAGACACACTTATGGAGCCATATATCAATCAAAGGGAGGCAGAGATATAGGAACTGAAACACTCATTCACATATCTGTTAAACAAGTGACACTTTCAAGTTTATCATGCAGACAAGAAGTGCTTGCATTATGTCTCAGGCCTGATATACTTGAGCTTGGGCGTGTTGTTTTACTGGTAGAGCTGTCTTATCACTTGGAACTGCTAGACACAGTGTAAACTGTGCTTGGACCACATGTAAATAAACATTTTATTTCACGTTGGATAAGCGAAGAACTTTTGTTAAGCGGATTGATAAAATGTTCCCTGGCCTTAGTTGAAGTACTGTAAGATTTTTTTTTTTATTATTCTCTGCAATTTCTTTTTTTTCCATTGGATTCATTAAATTCTTCACTTGATCCAGTGGGTAATTATGGTCATTGTTAGCCTTAGTTAAGATTGCATCCAATTTTCCGTAGTCTCTTCATTGTGATGGACTGGTTTTACAGATGACGGAATTGAGTTAGTTTTTGGTTCACTCTTATCTGTTCCTAGCCACTGTAATAGTACGTTGCCTTTTTTTTCGGCTTTATTTAATTTCTTTCATTTCTTCTTGTTCTTCCTTGACATGGGGTTTCCTTCCTTTGTGGTTTGTATGGTCGTATTTAAGGGCCTGGCATTACTGCAGGTCCAATAGACAAGGATGGATTTCTTTGATCAATATGACCAAAGAAATGTTACATTTTGCAAAGGAAGATGGTGTCATATGTGATGAGGAGTTTAATTATCTGCACAATGACAATCCTGTTATACCAGCACTATAGGGATTGCCAAAAGTCCACAAATGTATTCAAGATCCACCAAGGAGACCTATTGTCTCTTTCATCAACTCACTAACACAGCCACTTAGCCAATATGTTGATGTTTTCTTGCAGCCAATAGTAACACAACAAAAAGCGTATATCAAGGACTCCACAGCAATGATTCAAAAAATAGAAAACCTACCTTTCTGCCCGGATACACAATGCCACGTTACCTTAGATATCGAGGCATTGTATACCAATATCCCCCAAGACAACACTATAGAAATAATTAGAAATCTGTTCACACAAAATGAGGAAGACGTTTCCCCACATGCAACTTTTATTGTAGAATGTGTCAGTTTGATTCTTAAAAATATTTTTTTTTTATTTGAAAATAATTTATTTAAACAGGTGAAGAGCACCAGCATGGGAGCCACCTGTGCTCCTAGTCTGGCCTGCCTGTACGTAGCCAATTGTGAGGACACACACATTTTTAATAGTATGGCGCCGTCAAAGAGGTCATGTTACATTGATGACGTGTTTTTTATATGGACAGGGACAGAAGACTGTCTATTTGAGTTCATTGAATGGCTGAATCTTGGGGATAGCAACCTTAGATTCACTTCGAACATAAGTAAATATAAGTGTGAGTTCTTGGATATTATAATTAAGAATGTAGGAGGATCTTTGAATGTGGAGCTCTTCACCCAAAGTACAGACAGGAACACTATGCACCATTATAGGAGCAACCACCCAGCGTGCCAGAGGGACAATATCTCTTTTGGACAATTTCTTAGATTAAAATGCAACTGCACAAATAGGGACTTTGAGAAACATGCTGCACTCCTGACCCAGAAATTCATTATGAGTGGTTGCCCAAAGAAACTAGTTAAACATGCGTATAAAAGAGCAAGATATTTTAATACAGAAACTTTTTTCACAGATAAAAGTAAAACCACACCCAATAATAGATCATCATTAATCTTTGTGACAAACTATAGCAATGTCAGTAATAAAATAAAAAACATCATAAATCAAAATTGGCACCTGATCACCAACTGTAGTGTAGTTCCTATATTCCCAATAGGCTCTGCACATTGGAATAACATAAACGATAGTTTAGACGTAGGACTGAGGTCGACTAGGTCTCTACTGAATATGTTAGACTTAATTATGAGTGCCAGCTAGCTCAGAGGTCACTAGAAACTTTCTCGAATGAACAGGAAGGAGTTAACTTTCCTGATTAGACAAGAAGGGATTAGTTTCTGACAACCGCATAAACATGACAACTTTGCTCCCTCCAGAACAAGGAGTATATCTACTGAGTCGTGTGAAAACAATAGACAGCTATTTCACTCAGTCAATCGTGCATGCTTAGTTTCACCAGGAGTGCAGAGAAATAGAGAGACGGGCGTTTTCAATAAAAGTTGTTATTTATTGAGCAGTCTTCTTTCTCATGCAAGAGAAGTGAATTGCCACAATTGCAATACTTGTTATAAAGTAAAGTGCGTACAGTGAAAGTAGTATTATGAAATAATACTGTAAAAGCATTGATATGGTTTCTGAGCCATATGATACTTAAAATGGATAAAATATATACATATATAAAACAATGACTAAACGTACTCAACTGGTGCTTCTAAGATACGCCTACCCCAGTGTACCTAACCTAAGCCTAGTACGTGGGAAGGAGTAAGTGAGATGCAGTTTAAGTTAAGTTAGTTTTTGCCAAGAATCTGAATCAAGAATTCTCTAAGGATCTAATCAGCTCCATACCTTGGTTATAGAATGAAGGAGGTCTTGTATCTCTTTCTCAGGAATCGATCTCCCAGCAACCCGCAAGGGTGACTGGAAACACTGGAGCTGGGTTTCTCGGCAGGAGAAAAGACAGCGTCTCTCTCAGTGCATCAATGGGAGGGTCGGCTTCCTTCGGCTCTCAGCTGGTCGTTGGGCAAGTAGATACCCGTCATTTTGTCCACCATAAGCGTGGAAGGGTATACTCAGATGTGAGTCCCTTGCTCATTGCACCATCAGGATTCAAGCAAGCCGGGCCGACGAGGCTGAAATGCCAGAAACCGGTCCCCGGTAGCTTGTTTCCTTCCCAGTATAAGAATTGGCTTGGTAGTTTGGTTTGCCCTGTTCCCATCATGCACTGGGACAGGAACAGACTAATTTGCATATAGCCAAGTTCTGAGCTGGGATGGTGCAGTGAGCTAAAAAACGGTGATGGATCAAGCCCTGATCTTTGGACTGGGTAAGAGTGGTCTGCTTAATTCAGGCACTCCGTTCATCACCACCCCCTTTTCTGAATCATTTTGTCCACCATAAGCGTGGAAGGGTATACTCAGATGTGAGTCCCTTGCTCATTGCACCATCAGGATTCAAGCAAGCCGGGCCGACGAGGCTGAAATACCAGAAACCGGTCCCCTGTAGCTTGTTTCCTTCCCAGTATAAGAATTGGCTTGGTAGTTTGGTTTGCCCTGTTCCCATCATGCACTGGGACAGGAACAGACTAATTTGCATATAGCCAAGTTCTGAGCTGGGATGGTGCAGTGAGCTAAAAAACGGTGATGGATCAAGCCCTGATCTTTGGACTGGGTAATAGTGGTCTGCTTAATTCAGGCACTCTGTTCATAACAACCCCCTTTTCTGAATCATTTTGTCCACCATAAGCGTGGAAGGGTATACTCAGATGTAAGTCCCTTGCTCACTGCTCCATCTGGATTCAAGCAAGCCGGGCCGACGACGCCTGAAATGGCAGAAACCGGTCCCCGGAAGCTTGTCTCCTTTCTGGTGAAGAATTGGCTTGGTAGTTTGGTCTGCCCTGTTCCCATGATGCACTGGGCCAGGGACAGACTAATTTGCATATAGCCAAGTTCTGAGCTGGGATGGGGCAGTGAGCTAAATAACGGTGATGGATCAAGCCCTGATCTTTGGACTGGGTAAGAGTGGTCTGCTTAATTCAGACACTCTGTTCATCACCACCCCCTTTTCTGTATCGTTTTTGGCCACTATAGGTGTGGCAGGGTATACTCAGACATGAGTCCCTTGCTCACTGCTCCATCTGGATTCAAGCAAGCCGGGCCGACGACGCCTGAAATGGCAGAAACCGGTCCCCGGAAGCTTGTCTCCTTTCTGGTGAAGAATTGGCTTGGTAGTTTGGTCTGCCCTGTTCCCATGATGCACTGGGCCAGGGACAGACTAATTTGCATATAGCCAAGTTCTGAGCTGGGATGGGGCAGTGAGCTAAATAACGGTGATGGATCAAGCCCTGATCTTTGGACTGGGTAAGAGTGGTCTGCTTAATTCAGACACTCTGTTCATCACCACCCCCTTTTCTGTATCGTTTTTGGCCACTATAGGTGTGGCAGGGTATACTCAGACATGAGTCCCTTGCTCACTGCTCCATCTGGATTCAAGCAAGCCGGGCCGACAACGCCTGAAATGACAGAAACCGGTCCCCGGAAGCTTGTCTCCTTTCTGGTGAAGAATTGGCTTGGTAGTTTGGTCTGCCCTGTTCCCATGATGCACTCGGCCAGGGACAGACTAATTTGCATATAGCCAAGTTCTGAGCTGGGATGGGGCAGTGAGCTAAATAACGGTGATGGATCAAGCCCTGATCTTTGGACTGGGTAAGAGTGGTCTGCTTAATTCAGACACTCTGTTCATCACCACCCCCTTTTCTGTATCGTTTTTGGCCACTATAGGTGTGGCAGGGTATACTCAGACATGAGTCCCTTGCTCACTGCTCCATCTGGATTCAAGCAAGCCGGGCCGACGACGCCTGAAATGGCAGAAACCGGTCCCCGGAAGCTTGTCTCCTTTCTGGTGAAGAATTGGCTTGGTAGTTTGGTCTGCCCTGTTCCCATGATGCACTGGGCCAGGGACAGACTAATTTGCATATAGCCAAGTTCTGAGCTGGGATGGGGAAGTGAGCTAAATAAAGGTGATGGATCAAGCCCTGATCTTTGGACTGGGTAAGAGTGGTCTGCTTAATTCAGACACTCTGTTCATCACCACCCCCTTTTCTGTATCCAAGTCTTTTATCTTGGCTAGGCCAAGACAGGTTGTTTGTTGAATGAAGTCATTCAGGAATATTATCTGTTCTGGGATCATGCAGGCTCTAAATAATGATTCTAGACCTTGTACCTGCCAGTCTTTTGTACCCCAGATGGTTTTTGTCTCAATATTATTTTTCCAAAATTCTAAACCAAATGTAGACATTTTTTCATAAAATTTTTCAGAATAAATCAATTTAGTATTTTGTCAACATGTTTTTCATTCCTGTCTTATTCAACATTTTAAAATAAAACATTTCTGGATCAGTGTTGTTAAACCCTGAGAAGTATGGGAATTTCTCATAAAATGTTTTCGAACTGCCTTTAGGCGGTGTGGGACAATGTTCCCATTGATTATAAGTAAAAACATTTCTAGGATTAGCAGATTTATGCAAATAGTGATGACCATAATGATTATAGCAATACATTTCTTCCTAATTTGATGAACCCTGCAAATAATCATGGGGAATATTACCAAGCACTAGCGATAAGTATCGCTATTGCTTGGTTAGAAACAAAAATTTACCGCTGAGCTGCGGCGATTTTTATTGCAAATAAACCTTGGTATTACCAAGGTTTATCGCAAATGCGATAAAAATCGGCCGCAATGCATGAATATCGCTGAAAAGTCAGCGATATTCATGCATTACCGGGCTAATGCTCTTAGCCATGTTATCCACCTCCCATTGGATAACATGGCTAAGAACTGCTCAGGGCAGGTGTTAAAGACAAAAAGTGGTTCCGTCGGGTCAATCAATTGCTTTTACGTGAAGGCTAGGTTAGCTCATAACAGAAGGGAACAAATTTTAAGAAAAAACAAATTTTAAGAAAAAACAAATTTTAAGAGAAACCTCTCTGACAACAAATAAAATTCAAAGTATTTTTATGAAAAAACAAAGTCACATTAAAACACCGGAATTACTTCATTCCATTTCAATTCCAATTATAAGTGAAGAAGTGACTATTGGTGAACAAAGTGAATAGTGCAACAATTTCAGTGACACTTATTTACAAGTATATACAAAATTATACATGGGAGAATGGGCAAGGGGAAATATTTTGGCGGTCAGAGTTCTGATTTAATATTCCAAGGAGACAGATGGTGACTGTGCCTGTTCCCGGAGGGTTCTTGACCAAGTATTATGCGTCGACGTTTCGATCCTAGTGTGCCCCGATTGGTGGTCACGCGGATCTTTATCAAGACAAGGGAGGGGGGGAGAGATCTGGAAAGAGAGGTACGTGTTGTGTCAGAGAGGGAAATAACAGTTAAGTCTAGTTATGCAGTGTGACGAGTGCATTATACTTACACAAGGGGAAGGGGGGGGGGTTTGTTGTGTTGAATTCCGGATACACAGGAGGCAGCAGTCACACGCTGTGCATGGGCCAATAGGTCAATCTGGGGAAAGACCAACTGAATTCAGTCCATTTGAAATTATGACCAAGTCATTCACTTCGAGAGAACATGCAGTGCTTGCATGCAGGGAATACACACACCAAGAAGACGTCCTGACCCTCAAAAGTGTATGTGAGGGGGCGGTACTCGGAAATACTCTTGGGCAAACTGTGAGGGTGGCATGGTATATAAACACGTATATTGATTAAATCGCACTCTGGGTGTTCAAGACTGGACGTGGCCTACGCGAGAGAGGCTACCCTTTGGGACTACTCAAACGTGCCAAAAAAAGAGCTTGGTACTATCCAAGAGAAGAATTGCTAGTCCCGAAAGAGAAGGAAGCCGGCTCCCCGAATCTAGTGTGTGTCACTACATTCCACTCCAGGAGTAACATCGTGAAAAAAACAATAAAGAAATACTGGAACCTGGTTGCCTCTGAGATCAATACAAATGAAGACCCGTTATTTGCCTTCAAAAGAGGCCGGAACATAAAGGACAATGTTGTTAAAGCTTTTCTGGAACCCCCAAAACCGGCCACCTTGAGGGATCAACTAGGCTTGCCTGCAGTGAAAGGACACTTCAAATGCAGCACATGCAAAGCATGTCCGCTATGCATTGATGGACCATCTTTTTCACACCAAAACAAAACATACACATTGCCCGCCTTGACAAATTGTAATACCTCGAACGTTATTTACATCATTCTTTGTCCATGCAACAAACCTTATGTGGGTCAAACAACACAGAAGGTAAAGGCTCGCATATTGCAGCACATGAGCAGAATCCGCTGTAAAGTCCAGGGGGCCCCCATGGTCGAACACTTTGTTAGCCAGAATCATGACCCAGACAGCATACGCTGGCGCATACTTGAAAAAATCAATGTGAACCCACGTGGGGGTTCTACCACCTCAGCCCTCAACAGAAAAGAGTGCAAATGGATCCATGTTCTGAACTCTGTAAGTCAGGGGTTAAATGAACATGAGGAGATTTCTAAACAAATGGGACTATTATGAGTATGAGCCTATTTACCAACGCTGAACTGCTTGCTCCTTTATGTTATGTTACAACTAACTTGCGTGTGGTCCCATGTTTTGAGTATTTCTTCTGTTTCATTCAAATGCAACAAATGGGACTATTATGAGTATGAGCCTATTTACCAACGCTGAACTGCTTGCTCCTTTATGTTATGGTCCCATGTTTTGAGTATTTCTTCTGTTTCATTCAAATGCAACGTTGTATATACCATGTTTTCTTACAAGGTACCTATAATGTGGTTTTAATCATACAGTGCTGATTTATTATTGAAGGTAATCCTTTTAATACAACAGTGTTCGCACTTGCAGTGTTCCATAATATTATTTCAACCACACGGTGCAGCAGTACCACTGATCACGCGCTGAACCACAGAAGCACTAGGATCGCTTCCCCAAAAACTACTCGCCTCATCTTGGTTAAACTCCGTCTCTGGTACCAAACGCGACAGGTACACAGCGTCCGCGTTGCCTAGTGATCCAGGGGCTTGCCACCCCTATCCAATCCAAGCCTTACACCAAGCCGGTCCCATGACGCGCCATGTTGACGTCACGGCGTTGCTAGGCTACAGACGTGCTTAACGTCCTCGCGCCCAGCACTTCGCTTGACTGAGCGACTGCGAGAAATGCAAGCTGGTTCCTCGCTCTTTTGGAAAGCGGTCCCCATATGAGGTAAGCTACCTGAAATACATGTAAAACGTGTTCACTTGGGAACACGAGCTTGTGGTGCACCTAGTTTTGTCATCACGAACCCCGCCCTGGGGCCTCTAATTTTCTGTGCACGTCACTACCCAGAGCGCGAGTATATCCTTCTCCGTGGATGTCAGGTCCTCTAGTTTGCCGACCACATGTTAATTATAAGTGCCTCTCTGATTAATATAATTCTACACCTTCTTGGTGCACTTATTGTACGCAAGTCTTGCATGTTTTCACAAAGTGACCGACCTGATTATAAATGGTCCACCAATGGAGCCACGTCCAGTCTTGAACACCCAGAGTGCGATTTAATCAATCTCCGTGTTTATATACCATGCCACCCTCACAGTTTGCCCAAGAGTATTTCCGAGTACCGCCCCCTCACATACACTTTTGAGGGTCAGGACGTCTTCTTGGTGTGTGTATTCCCTGCATGCAAGCACTGCATGTTCTCTCGAAGTGAATGACTTGGTCATAATTTCAAATGGACTGAATTCAGTTGGTCTTTCCCCAGATTGACCTATTGGCCCATGCACAGCGTGTGACTGCTGCCTCCTGTGTATCCGGAATTCAACACAACAAACCCCCCCCTCCTTCCCCTTGTGTAAGTATAATGCACTCGTCACACTGCATAACTAGACTTAACTGTTATTTCCCTCTCTGACACAACACGTACCTCTCTTTCCAGATCTCTCCCCCCCTCCCTTGTCTTGATAAAGATCCGCGTGACCACCAATCGGGGCACACTAGGATCGAAACGTCGACGCATAATACTTGGTCAAGAACCCTCCGGGAACAGGCACAGTCACCATCTGTCTCCTTGGAATATTAAATCAGAACTCTGACCGCCAAAATATTTCCCCTTGCCCATTCTCCCATGTATAATTTTGTATATACTTGTAAATAAGTGTCACTGAAATTGTTGCACTATTCACTTTGTTCACCAATAGTCACTTCTTCACTTATAATTGGAATTGAAATGGAATGAAGTAATTCCGGTGTTTTAATGTGACTTTGTTTTTTCATAAAAATACTTTGAATTTTATTTGTTGTCAGAGAGGTTTCTCTTAAAATTTGTTTTTTCTTAAAATTTGTTTTTTCTTAAAATTTGTTCCCTTCTGTTATGAGCTAACCTAGCCTTCACGTAAAAGCAATTGATTGACCCGACGGAACCACTTTTTGTCTTTAACCATACATACCCAGGTTCTGAGGGACACAGGGTTACCCCTTTTTTGTTATAAAAAAACAGGGCAGGTGTTAGCTTTTGGAGATATTCGCGCTTAGCGCGAATATCTCCATAAGTTGGTAATAGGAGATAGCGATGTTAGCGACTGTTTCTAGTCACTAACATCTTGGCACGCCTACTTTGCATGTCATTAGTGATAAATATCACTGACATGCAAAGTGGGGCCCAATATGGTCGCTATCTCCTACTAGCTGTCGCTAACTGGTGTTAGCGACAGCTAGGTAATAGGGAGATAATTTTATCTCCGCTTTCTTGGCTTTTAAAGCCAAAAAAGCGGAGATAAACCCCCTTGATAATATGGCCCCATGTTTGTTGAATTTTGCTGAGATTTCTAAATCTGACATCATATTATTAATATTTTCAAAGTCCCAATCATCAAAGAAGGTACTTGGTGTCACAAAGTCACTTAAGGAAACCTTGAACTGGTGTGGATATTTCAAGAGCTCAATCGGGCCATAGATTTCGTAATCCGTTTTGTCCCATGGTATACCACCAGGTATTGGAATGGCTGTGATGTTCACTGATGACAGTTCTCTTTTCTCGATGTGAGATGATCTGTGTGGCTTTAGGACCAAGTTGATGTTCTGACTTGCTGTGTCCATTGTACTATATTTTCCATCAATAAATCTACCCAAACATAAAATTAAGATGAGCCAAAGTAGGAGGAAAAGTACACCTAACACAATCCATAATTCAATCCATGGAGAAATCAGATATGTTTCTTTGAGTTGATGAAAGAGTTCAGTCATTTTTTCTTTGAAAGTTTTTGTTGCTGGCGTTTCTTCATGTTCACTTGGATCATCAGAAAAGTCATCGAAATTGATGAAGTAGCCAGATGCAGTTCTGTCAATTGTTGGAATTGCTTCTGGATTTTCTTTAGTCTTTGAATCTTCTTTTGTCACATTAGTATAGTCTGAAGCTACATCATTGTAGACAGGTGTTTCTTGACGAACTGTTGCAATTTGGGTTTCAAGAGGCACAAGTTCCATGGCTTTGTTGCATAGTCCTTTTTTACTTACTGCAGGTTTATCAAAAGTGATTAGTCTCTCAGTTTGAACCTCTTGGATTGTAGCAAGGTTTGGTCTTCTGCTACTTCTTGGGAGTCCACTGGGCCTACTACTTATTATTGACCACAGGATTGTGGTTTTACCAGGTCAATTGATACAACTCTCTTCTCCTTTTTTCCAGCAAGGGGCGGTAGTACTACTGATCTTGTTCCGCTGACAGCTAAGACAGGTACTGCTTTTCTGTAAGAAGGCCCAAATTCCTTCTTCACCGCGATCTTCTCTCTGACTAGATCCCCAATCTTTGGAATCCAGACAGGTCTTGCTCGGACAGGTGGTTTTTCTTCAGTGGCCGTTGGCTTTAGCTTTTTGTTACTTAGACTTCTTCTTGTTTCATTTAAGTCCTGTAAAACAGCCAACGATCTTTGATATCAAAGGATTTTTCTTTCACCACTGAAGTCTGACAATCTAAATCCTGGATAATCATTCTAGTACCGAACAAACGTTCGTATGGAGTGATACCTCTTAGAGAATTTCTTGGCAGATTGTTGAGACTACGTTGGACACTTGTTAGATGTTTGACCCAACCATCACCCGAACCTAATACCCTCGGCGTTATGGATTGCTTTATGTCACGGTTTTTTCTCTCCACTACCGCATTTCCCTCTGAACGGAATGGACTAGAGTACCGCAATGCAATGCCCATGCTGGTCATGGCCTCCTTGTAAGCTCGAAAGCTAAACGCAGGACCCTGGTCAGAATGTAGCATGCCAATTGTGTATGTGCCGATAAAGACTCGCAAATCTTTTATAACAGTTTTGGCGTCAGCCGAGCACTGGGGCCACATCTAAATGAATCTTGTCTTAATAGTTATGGGATCGCATGTCTCCGGCTGGATTTCTGCGTATAGATAGCCTGATGCTTTCTAATAGAGGTGTCCTGGCAATTGTCTGGTCCGGTTCACAATTGCGATTTCTATTGCAGTTCTGACAATTCATGGCAAAGTTATAAATTTGCACGCTCATCCCCGGCCACCAGTATTGTGATTGTAATTCTATTAGAGATTTCAAGATCTCTTGGTGCCTCAGACCCATTCCCATGTGTGCTTCTTGAATCAAGTAAGCCCTCCGGTTTGTGTTTGGAATTACTCTATCCCTCACTCCAGGGATTTGAGCAAAAGGAACGGAGTTCGCATCAATTATGTATTTATTTCCGAGTGGATAATTTAGAGGTAACGCAGCATAGTTGCCTTTCATTGAGGCTTTTACTGCTAGTAGCGTTTCACCGTCTATTTGTTTTTTAGTACGCTTTTTTGTAGCTACGGAAGCCGGTTGAACAGCTGCCGCCGTGGCTCTGTCAGCCAAGGAATTCCCCGCAACGTGAACGCCATCATGTTGATGACTCAGTGTATGTATCACGTGAGTCTTTTGTAGTTCTTTCTGTAAAAGAACTACTTTTTCCCAAAGTTATTTATGCTTTATTGTGGCACCAGTCTCATCTTTGTAACCGTTTTTGATCCATGTCTGCATGTCATTATTGTAATACTGGACGCAATATTGCGAATCGCACACTATTAGTGTGGGGAATTCGCGATCTGCATTTTCAAGCTCCATCTTTAAAGATCTTATTTCAGCTCGCTGAGCTGTACAGTTTCTGAGTGATTCAGTTTTGGTGATTATCGGTCTGAATTTACCTAAGCGCCAGCGACCTTTAACAATCGCGCACGCTGCATTGTAAGATTTTTTATCCACAACGTAGTGTTGTGCAAATCTGTCTGTGTAGATTACACAGGTGTGTTGTTCGAGAGGCAGAATTTCGATTGGCAGAGGATATTCATGTTCGTAGTCTAGATCTTCGAGTTTTTTCATTTTCGGATGAAATGCGTGTTTCACGTCTTCTGCAGCAAGAGAATTTTCCCATTGTATCCATTTTGGATCTAATGCCACTGCATTTGGAATGCGTGGTCTTGTTACTGCCTCAAGGGCTGATACTGCTGTTAAAACAGATATGCTCTTGCCTTGGGCTTGGGCGCAGGCTCTTTCTTTTACTACAGCAGTTTGAACTGCAGTCAGAATTTTTTCAGTAGAACTGAATTTCTTTTCAGCTCGTTTGTACAAGTGTGATTTATAAGCTATTGGTACCGTTTCTCCCTCATTAGAGGTCAGGTACGTGAATCCGCATCTTCCTGGGATGACTCGGATTACAAGGTTGCGTTCGTTTGCGCGTGTTTGCAGTTTTGTTTTGGTTAACATGTCTGTTTGTAATGATCGTAAAATTTCTGTGTGTTTCTGAGTCCAATTAATTGGTTTGAAATCAGGTTTTATTATTTCATAGAGAGGTTTAACCCTCTCTGCATAATTTAGAATGTATGTTCTTCCGAAATTCAGGAAACCTAGTATTGATTGTAAATTCTTCAGCGTTTTTGGTGCTTGGAGTACTGCACACTTCTCTAACAAGTTGTCTGCTAGGCTTTTGCCTTCACTTGATAACTCATATCCTAAAAATAGGACTGTTAGGTGGGCAATTCGTGACTTTTTAAAGTTGAATTTGTACCCTTCAGCTGCGAACCCAAGTATTATGGTGTTCACTCTTTTCAAGTGTGTCTCCAGGTCGTCGTCTGTAAGATAGATGTCATCGACATAAGATAATGCCTCATCATCATACATTTGTAGTAACTCTGTTACCCTGGCTCAGAATAATCCTGGGCTATTCTTGAACCCCTGTGGGAGACGGCAAAATTGTTTTTGCGCCCCCATACAGGAGAAAGCGGTCAAATACCTGCTTTCAGGTGCAATGTTTTGACAAAAGAAACCATTTGAAATGTCTAATGTCGTTTTATATTTTTTGCGCACAATGTTATTCATTAGTGCTGCACTGTGTGAGTTTTGTACTGCAAATGTTTTGCAGCAGGAGTTTAGGTGTCTGTAGTCCAAAACTAGACGATATGAATCCTCTGGCTTGGAGACAGGAAACAAAGGATTGTTAATTTGTGAGGTGCATGTTTCAATTACCCCCTGATATTCAAGTTGATCTAAGATCTCCCTGACTTGTTTTTTAGCTTCTTGCTTAACAGGATACTGCCTTTGGGCAGCAGGTCGATTTTTTAACAGAATTTTATGGTGAGGAGAATCCTCATCCCATCCTACATGATTTTTATATAATGCAAGGGCTTAGGCTACTGCCCATTTTCTTGCAAATGTGTATTTTTTATGAATTGGAATGTGATTTGAGAAGGCAGGCATAATCATTTCTTCGCCATGTGGGCACTCCCTGACAAACTCTGGTGGCCAGTCTTTCTCAGCTAGAAGGATATCATAGCCTTTAGATAAGTTATCCCAAAAGAGACCTCTTATTTTCCCAGTTTTGTCCCCCTCTATACGTAATGTTATTTCATATAATTTATGGGGTTTGCTAACTCTGGTGTCTGCAGTTTCCACTTGAATGTATTCATTTGTGTCCACTGTCTCCAAAAGATTCATCAGGATCTTGCGAGCTATGGTCACTTCTGCTGCGCTGTCTAGCATTGTCTGGGCCAATCACCGTTTTTCATTTGTGTCCTCAGAATCCTCAGCATGTTTTATTTTAATACTAGCTACCTTCTTTTTTGGAAATTGCAATTTTTTACTTTGATGAGCAGGTTCCTTGTCCGTGGACTTGACGTGCTCTTCCTTGTGTTCTGACTGTCCTCTTCATTCCGATTTCTGTGAGGAAGTCTGAAAAGATCGAGAGGGACGTGTATCAATATCTTGATATCTGTCAGGTTTTCTTAATTTATCCCTATCTCTAAGGTTGTATCTTTTCTCAGAGGGCTCCCTTTGGGGAAGCTTGCCTCCTCGTTCTGGAGGAAGGTGTCCGTTGAGGAGACCTTCCTCTGGACTGAAATTATTTTTCTCTGGGAATGGTTTGTTTATTACCCTCCCACCTCTTTTTTGGAGTGTTGAGATTATTCTTGATAAATGTTTTTTCAGGATTTTCAGTTAGTTGTGGTTTTAGTGGTTTCCCACCCAAACTATCTCTACCTAGTTCTTCATAGGATTTTTCTATGATTCTGGCAAGTTCAAAAGGTTGTTCTGCTATATCTGTTTCTTTCAATTTCTGGTGGCAGTTTGTACCGTCAATTGCCAACGGAACTAATTCTCTATATGCTTTTGTTAATTCTTTTAGTTTAACTAAAAGTTCTTCGCTTAACATTTTTTCAATGTCGAGATGTGGTGTGTAGCCGGCTAGAACCGGCCATGTGGCTCCTGGTCTACCTAGTGGACCGAGCCTGGTAATGTGATTTTGATGTTTTAGGGCGCCAATAAACCAGAGCAGGTGCTCTTGGTATGTTAGTGGAATTTCAACGTCCTCGAAAGGGGTGTATTCCTCTGGAGATTCCTTTATTTTGTAATAGTGGAAATCGTGTGTCACTGGATTTGCAACTGGAAAATGTATCCAGGAATAGAATACCTCTGTCTGCCGATATTCATGGGCCTCTACCACAAATATGACTGTACCACCTCTTGATGATAGTCCATTTTCTATAAGTTTAATAGTTATAGTTTTTCTTACATTGACCGGAATGATTATAACATTCGGGTCTTCGTTTTGGAGACTTGTGTCATCCGCTAAAAGTTGAGCTGCTATTCTAGCTCTCTCCCTTTCATCATCACTTTCTCCCATTTTTCTGACAGAAAGTTTTTTTGTTGCAGAGCAAGTTTCGAGGAAACAAAGTTTAGGTGCACAATATTTTGGAACACTGTATCCTTCAACGTTGACTAAACCAAAAACTAATACATAGGATTCTCATCCTACTAAGTTTTGGCAGATATTAACCTTTTACCCACTCCAGACGTCTATTGGAGTTTTTATGGGAAAAAGGGGTCTGTGTGAAAAGCACGACTGAGTTACTCTAGTATCTAGCGTTAGATTATTGCCTTACCAAACGTTGGGCGCCATGTAGTGTAGTTCCTATATTCCCAATAGGCTCTGCGCATTGGAATAACATAAACGATAGTTTAGACGTAGGACTGAGGTAGACTAGGTCTCTACTGAATATGTTAGACTTAATTATGAATGCCAGCTAGCTCAGAGGTCACTAGAAACTTTCTCGAATGAACAGGAAGGAGTTAACTTTCCTGATTAGACAAGAAGGGATTAGTTTCCAACAACCGCATAAACATGACAACTTTGCTCCCTCCAGAACAAGGAGTATATCTCCAGAGTCGTGTGAAAACAATAGACAGCTATTTCACTCAGTCAATCGTGCATGCTTAGTTTCACCAGGAGTGCAGAGAAATAGAGAGACGGGCGTTTTTAATAAAAGTTGTTATTTATTGAGCAGTCCTCTTTCTCATGCAAGAGAAGTGAATTGCCACAATTGCAATACTTGTTATAAAGTAAAGTGCGTACAGTAAAAGTAGTATTATGAAATAATACTGTAAAAGCATTGATATGGTTTCTGAGCCATATGATACTTAAAATGGATAAAATATATACATATATAAAACAATGACTAAACGTACTCAACTGGTGCTTCTAAGATACGCCTACCCCGGTGTACCTAACCTAAGCCTAGTACGTGGGAAGGAGTAAGTGAGCTGCAGTTTAAGTTAAGTTAGTTTTTGCCAAGAATCTGAATCAAGAATTCTCTAAGGATCTAATCAGCTCTGTACCTTGGTTATAGAATGAAGGAGGTCTTGTATCTCTTTCTCAGGACTCGATCTCCCAGCAACCCGCAAGGGTGACTGGAAACACTGGAGCTGGATTTCTCGGCAGGAGAAAAGACAGCGTCTCTCTCAGTGCGTCAATGGGAGGGTCGGCTTCCTTCGGCTCTCGCATCAGCTGGGCGTCGGGCAAGTAGATAGCCGCTCTGCTCCAAACCACTGTGTGTTTGCTTAAGGCAAACGTTGGTATATTTATACCTGGAAGGTGCCGAGTTTGACGTAAGGTTGGACATAAGACGTCACTAAGAACTTACAGTTCTTTCTGGACTCCAGGAGTTCTTGTTCAAATCAAAACAAAAGCAGGGGGAATTCCCGGGCTGCTGGGGGCTTGGTTTGTTTAAAGAATGCGTTGTACTTTCTAGGAGTCTATGGGAGTAGCCTTGCCATATTTGGACTGCATTGGCTATGACTAAATATGGATATAATTCTTATGCCTTTATAAGGATATGTTTTGTTATAACCACATAAGGGCATGAATCGGGAATATTTAAATAGGGTCCTAGATACATTCACAACACAACCAGAATAAAGAAATCCTCCCTAAACCCATGTTTTCATTTAGGAGGAATCGCACAATCAGAAATTGTTTGGTCCATACATACAGAGATGCCGACCCTAACATCCAAACGTGCATCACTAATTCGAAATTACCAATAGGAACCTTTGCATGTTGCGGCTGCAGCATTTGCCCAAATGTCATCAAAAGAGCTTCCATTAATCTTAATGGGGTTGACCACAAAATAGGTAACTTCATCAACTGCCGCTCCCAAAATTTAATCTATCTGATTATGTGTCCATGTAACCTCGGCTACATAGGTGAAACATCAAGGGAGGTTAGGACCAGAATCCTAGAACACAAATCAGCAATAAGGACAAATAAAAAAACTGCACCACTTGTAGAACATTGGTTAAATGCAAAACACACTTTAGATGAATTAAAATGGTGTGGCATAGAACTAATTAAGACCAGTTTTAGAGGAGGCAATCAGATGATCAAAAGAAAAAAAAGGCAACAGTACTATATGTCCCGTTTTGACACTTTCAGAAAAGGTTTGAACAGCAAAGAGGACTGGGAGAGGTTAATATGAATATCCGGGTCCCAGATGCTTTTAAGTTTATTACCTGTTTGAAATTTTGAAACACATAGATTAGAGCAGATCTCTCAACCACCTCAAACATCTAGTTGTCAATAGAGACAATAAAAAGAGGATGTAGGAAATAGAAACAAAAATTATGACCACTTATAAAGAAAGAACCTGCACCTATATTCAGATTGAGTCTTACAGTAGGATATTGTTAGAAATGTAAACTCACTATTGTGGCCTGACTTAATAATGGCGAAATCCTGTTGGATAAGGTACATATTAAGTTTAATACTTTATTATCACAACAGAATGGAAATTTAATATGAATGATTTTTATTCAATTTTAAACAACAGTAATATCGAGGGTTACCTGGTATGTTCTGTATTAATAATTATGATAATATATCAAGTAACCTGTCGGTAGCGTAACTCTCCGACCATTCGGTGAGGATCGATAAGTTAAAGATGGCCGCGCCTAAAATTCAAAACATCGATCCAACGTTAATTTTTTGACTTCCGAAAAGATCCTTGGTTAATTGGGATTTTTATTAAATGTAAGAAAATATATTGTGAATCAGATATAATATTATACTTTATCAGGAATTCGTTCATTCGGAGATTTAGGTTTTTTATCGAGAGATACAAATGCAGTTTTTAGAATAAATTAGGCGTGATTAGATATTCCCACTAAAACACATAGGCCCCTTATAAGAAGAAGCGGGTTTCTCAATGATTAACGATTTACACGCCAGACATCCATATGACCTCTGACCCGGTGCATAACGTTTTTAACAGTGCGCCACTGCACAAACAAGTCACCCTGATACCCGGAAGTGACTTCGTTGGACGCAGGGAGGCCGTATCTGATTTCTAAGGTGAGCGAGACGTAGGAAGGCTTTTTTAAAAATTACAGTGTGGATTAAAATTAGAAAGCCGTTAATAAGTTTATACTAATAAAAGAAGCCGTGTCGGAGTTCTAAAGAAGTAACCCACCACAGGAGTAGTTTTACTTTGACCCTTGCCGATCTGCTAATATTGAGTGATTCAAAGGTATTCTTCTGTATCGAAAGTGGAGGGGAGGAGTTTTGATCCATGAGAGTATGTTTTAAAACAGGGTTAAGGGCACATATATAACTAAACCACTATCGTACACCTAGCTGTGGGCTACAGATTTAGTTAACGGGGAGACAAGTAGGTATATGTTTACCGTCAGCTATAATAAGCTAGAAACATCAGGATGGATGCCTCGTTTTAATTATCGAAAGACACATAAATAGGTTATAGTAGTTTCAATGAAAACAGTAGACTATAGAGTGCTCCTTTTCCAGGAATATAAGTAGTATAACCATTTTTTCATTTGTAGTACAGAACTGTATTGAGATGGTGCAATCGCGAATCAGCACCAATAAGAGAGTACGTTTTCCTATGAATCTATGTTTACAGGTATGCCAGGAGAAGATATTTTATACAAACAAACCCTGCAGAATGATCAACAGTGGCTTTGACTACAGGTAATGAATAGCCATTCTGCCTTATAAAAGTACTTAGAAATAATATTTATAACAACAGAGTATGGAGTATTATGTATATTTAATATAGAAAATTACATCTACAGAGTTGCCAAAATCCAAAGACGCTCTGAGGTTATCAGCCGCTATCCAGTCGCGATACATTTGTTGATCCAAACAGGCTCCTGTGTCAATTCCTGTTGGCCTTTACATATAATACAAAGCACATCAAACTCTATTCAAGTCGGATAGGTTCTGAGCTTAAGACTGGCAGTAAATGCATAGTAATTTTAATATATATATTTTGCCCAAATAGTATATCTTTCTATCCTGACAAGACGGTGGCTCCAAAGAAAGTCCATTGTTCCTGTGCATATATACAGGGGGTAGGTTTAATTTAGCTACTACCTTGTTCAGATCAATTAATTTTCTGATTGATAGAGGATGTATTGAGAAAAATGTTTTCTTTGACAACATACAGGTTTTAATATTTGGGCTATCGTCAAGATCCCATCATATCATTTTCTTGACATAATCCTGAGGAAAAGAAAAAACTCAGTGTTGTTAATAATAGAGGTATGATTTCAGTCTTCGAGGCATTTACCTCATATCCTGAAATTTTCCCGAACTCCAACGCCAGCTTAATAGCTGCTGGAAACGCGGTGCGGATCACCAATGAAAAAATCAAAATATCGTCCGCATATAGGGCCACCCTCTTTTCCCATCCCCTATAAATGAAAGGCTTGATGTTAATATCCTCTCTTAAGCTTTGAGCAAAGGGTTTTATATAAAGATCGAATAATAGAGGGGAAAGAGGGCAGCCCTGCCGTGTCCCCCTTGTGACCTTAAAAGGGTCCGACAAGTCACCAACTATACTAACATCCTATTAATCGGTGACTTCAATTTTTGGTTCAACTGTGAGCTTGGTGGCCCGTTGGCCAGTGAACTTACAGAGCTCCTCACAGGGCTTAATTTTAGCGATCACATCAACACTGCCACCCACACTAAAGGGCATACACTAGATCAGGTCTGGAGTATGAACCTCTGTATCTCCCCCTCCGTTTTTTCCCCATGTATTTGGTCTGACCATTTTCTGATTCAATTTAACATCTCCATCCTTCAGCCTAAAACAAATTCGGACACCAAGGAGGGCAGAAAATGGGGCTCCCTGGATACCCCAGCCTTTCTGGAAAATTTAGAGAACACCATACCCCTTCATAATACTGACCTAAACGAGACCGTGGCCAACATTTCCAACTGGCTTGCAACCGCAAGTGATATTTACGCCCCGCGGAAAAAACTTAAAACTATCCGCCAATCTGATGCCCACAAATGGTTCTCCCCTGATCTCAAGGCTAAAAAACTGATTGTTCGCCAAAAAGAGCGAGCATGGAGAAGATCTTATGATCCTCTCGAAAAGGCCCTTTACTCGGCCGCTCGCGCTGATTACATGAAGGCCATTCTTTCAGCCAAAGCTGCCTTCTTCTCTAATATAATCGAGCAGTCAAACAACAACCCTAAGGACATTTCTTCCATAGTCAATAAACTCTCGAATCCGGGTAGAACCCAGCCCAAGCCTGCGGTAACTCAGGATTTCTGTAATACACTTAATCAATATTTTCTGGACAAAATCGTGACCATTAAATCTAGCATTCCCGCCACTACACCCGTCCCCTCTGACCAGACACATGTCACGAATATTCATTTGCTGGATCACTTCCCTTCCCTGGATGTCCCGTCCTTACTCACCCGTCTGAATAGGGTAAAGTCTGGATTCCCTCGAGATTGCTGCAAACCTTATATTTAAAAAAACGTATTTGCTGCTTTCCCCTCCCCTATCCTAGGTCTCCTTAATACATCGTTAACCTTAGGCACGGTACCTAACTCGTTTAAGGAGGCAGTTGTGGTGCCCCTCCTAAAAAAAACAAGAGCGGAGCCCACCATTCTAGCAAACTACAGGCCAATCTCCCTCCTTCCTAATCTAGCCAAGGTATTGGAAGCCCATGTTACTTCACATCCCTCTAGTTTCATTGAACAAACAAACGTCCTGGATCGTTCCCAAGCCGGGTTTCGACCGGCCCATTCATCCGAGTTGGTTATCACGATGGTCCTGGACTCCCTGCGTCATAATGCAGATATGGACATCCCTCAGGCCTTTGTCCTACTTGATCTGTAGGCTGCGTTCGACACGTTCGACCATAACATCCTGCTCGACCGTGTCAGACTAGCTGGCATTTGTGGCTTAGCCCACGACTGGATCAGGTCATTTCTTAGTGACCGCTCGCAGGCAGTTTGTTTGCCCCCCTTTTTATCCCCTGCACTCCATACCACTTGTGGGGTCCCCCAGGGCTCTTCACTGTCCCTATTTAGTTTAATATTTATCTGCTTCCCCTGCTTCAGTCTCTTAAAACCTTTAAAGTTACCACTTTTAACTATCCAGATGATCTGCAACTCACTTTCACAATTGACAACTCCCCGGATTCGATCAACCTATTTCAGAACACCATGCTCCACATACGTCATTGGATGGATGGTAAACAATTGAAGTTAAATCCGGATAAAACGGAACTGGTCCTCTTTGCAAAAGCCAGTTACTCTGGGGCCCACATTATTGGCCATCTGAATTTGCATCCCCCCCTACTCCGTCCAACTCGGTCAAAAGTCTGGGGGTGCTTATTGACAGAGACTTATCATTAAAACCTCAAGTAAGCTCGGTGGTGTCTACATGTTTTTTTCAGCTCCGTAAAATAAAAAAGATCAGTCGGATGCTCACACAGTCAGCCTTGACCCAGATGGTGATGGACTTGGTGCTGTCTCATTTAGACTACGCCAACGCCATCTACCTGGGCCTCCCTGCGGCCCTCAGTAGGCGCCTGCAGATGGCCCAAAATCAGGCTGCCAGACTTATATATCGACTCCGGCGCTGGCAGTCAGCCAGACCGTTAATGAGGCAACTTCATTGGCTCCCTATCACACAGCGCGTTATTTTTAAAACTGCCTGTATGGCCTTTAAGACTCTGCATGCTCGTAGTCCAAAGTTCATTCAAGACCTCCTGCCCAGATACACTCCCCCCGCAGCTTACGCTCTGCCTCGCAAATTCTCCTTTCTGTCCCTCGCTTCAAGTTCCAACGCAAGGGTGGGCAAAGGTTCGCCACCCTTGCCTCTAAACTATGGAATTCCCTTCCCCTGGAAATTCATTCCTCTACCACTCTCCTCCCGTTTAGGAGGCATCTTAAAACCTGGCTGTTTGCCCAGTCCATGGCCTAACTCTACGTAGCCGTCTAAGTCGTAGTCATATAGCTCTTGTCGGTTAGCGCCATGAAACCTCCGGGTGTGCGAGCGCTTTATAAAACCTTGTTAAGATAAGATGAGATAAGTCTCCATTCACCAGAACGCAAGCTGTAGGGCTCTGGTATAGAAGACTAACTGCTCTACGAAAGCCATCACCAACATTGAATTTTGCCAAAGCCCCCGATAGGTACAACCAATTGACCCTGTCGAAGGCTTTGGTGGCGTCCAACGTGAGGACAGCAAAGGGCATGGAATCCGTGGCTGCCATATCGATGGCTCCTATCAGGTCATACGTCAGTTCGTAGAGTTGACGACCCTTGACGAAACCCTTCTGGTTTGAGTGTAAAATATCAGGCGCAACCAGACCCAGCCTCCTAGCCAAAATGGCAGCAAACATTTTATAGTCAGCGTTCAATATTGAGATTGGCTTGTATGACCCACAGTTCGAAGCCGACTTCCCGGGCTTTAAAATAAGAGTAATTGACGCATTATCCCATGTTTTCGGAGGCAATACTCCTTCCCCCTGATGGTCTGGAATGATGATGCTAGCGAGATAAATTTGCAACCCAAATTGAGACTTCGATATCTAGGGCTTAGTATTGTTAACGACATTAATCAGATTGTTACAACCAACCTTACTGCTGTTGCAAAAGATTGCCGTAAATTAATGAGATCTTGGTTGCATCTCCCATTATCTATGTTAGGCAGAGTTAATTTGGTGAAAATGACTATTTTACCAAAGATTTCTTTTTTATTTAACACAATCCCTCTTCATTTCGATGCATCTTTATTGGCTAAATTACAGGGAGATATCACTTCTTTTATTTGGAATAAACGAATTCCAAGGTTCGCTTGGAAGAAACTTAGGCGGCGTAGGGAGAAAGGTGGCCTGGCAGCTCCGGATAAGCAGATTTACGCGTGGGCGTTCCAACTTTCCCATGCTCGAATGCTATTACAGATGCCAACAGATGCGAGCATTGGGAGTATGTTCTCAGCTTTATTGAAAGGGGAAGGAGTCGCTCAGTCAGGTTTTCTGTTTAACTTTGGAGTCCCCAAGTTCTTTAAAAAAGTCAAATTGAAGGTGTTGCAGGGTATGGCAAAAACTTGGGCTCGGTTGAGGTCATCAATAAAGCTGGGTTACTTTTCTAGTAGGTCCCCAATTTGGGGTCTTCCCGAAAGCCCAGGTTGGCTGGGAGGCAGTCTGGCAGTCCCGTTGAGGGAGGCAGGAATAGAAGTTTGGGGAGACTTGTTTGTGGAAGGGTGTTTGCTCCCTTGGGATTGTTTAATCATCAAAGTTGGGTCTAATCTTTCGAGATTTAAGTACATGCAGATAGTTAGTTGGGCTCAAGCGTATGCCTCCCAGTCCTCTCGGGGGGTAGTCTACCATTAGGGGGAGTTGTCAACTTGAATCCCTTTTGTTAGATAAATCCCCGGCCAGGAAGGAGATCTCCCTATGGTACAACTTAATCCAGGAAGAAATTGATGGTGAATTTCATCTACCCGAGTCCCTGTGGGGTCCTCTAATTCTTGGCCAAAACGTGCAAGATCTGTGGTTGACATCCTATAAGGTTCTGTGGGACATTGTTAAGCCGGCTTGGCTCTGTAGGAATCACCTTTTATACCATACACAGGGCTTACTATTCCCCACACAGGTTGTTAAAATTTTACTCAGGAGGTCCGGTGGCATGTGCTTGGTGTGGCTTCGAGGCAGCCCCTGATGTGCATATGTTCTTTGACTGTCCCCATTTGGCTCCATTCTGGGACTCAATAAGCAACACACTCACGTCCTCACTGGACTTTCCTGTAACAATTGACCTCCGACTTGTCATCTTTGGAGTTTTAGATCATGCTCGGAGCCCAGCCAAGAATCTTCTGTTCTATTCCATCTTACTGGCACGAAGGGAAATCTGCAGAAGATGGAAGGATCCTACCCCTCCTTCTCTTAATGATTGGTATGCCTCAGTTCTGCAAGTATCAAAGTTAGACCTTGCTAGGGCTGGAAACCAAGATAAGAGAGCTTTTTGGCATTTACTTGATTGGGTCCATTGATGGTGCAGTTTTTTTTTATTTATTTATTTTTTTATTTTAATTAAAAAAATTCCCTGGGTCCAATGATCATGCAGCTATGGCTTAATCTCCCTGTTATGCCTTTTTCTTCCGTTGAAATCTCGGCATGCAATGGTAGTAATTGGTACTTTGGTTTTATTTGCCGTCTAGATTGCTGGGCGTTTGACCTCCACAGAAAGAGTCATTGCTGTTGGGAGTTGGAACCACACGTAAGCTGAATCCCTTCCAGTATTGTAACTGAGGCAGCATGACGTTCTTTCTATTTTTGTTGTCAACATTTGAAACCATGGTGGTTAATGAGGACCAAAAAAAAAAAAAAAAGTAATAATAGAGGTATGATATCCAAATTGATGTGCTTTGTTTACTTATGATGTGGTAAACTGTCATTAAATTTATACTGAACAACTAGATATTAGTTATTGCAATCTAAGTTTTTTGAAGATAGTACTGTGTTTTTAACAACAATTCTGATTAAATGACAATGTCTATGGGGGTTAAGGTGACTAAGATAATGTCCTTGATCCTTCTTCAATGTTAATATGATAGTATACATTATTGATGTAGAGGTGGTGTCAGCAACACAAGTATATATATATAATAAACTGTTTCCATTGTCTAGAAAACTGTCCTGAAGAAGGTGAACATCAGCTAACTCACCGAAACGCCGCGTCGACTTTGTTTTCTAAAAATACTGTAATGAAATGTTTTTATGTACTTATGTTTTTAACCTTTTGATTATAATAAATATATGAATTTTTAAAAATATAATTTGTCTTGGTTCTGTGGATTAATCATACTGTGTGGTTTGCTGACACGCCTTATAAATATTTGTTTTTTGTGTGACAATCATTGAATGACAATAGATTTTGCAATAAAACCGGATAAAACATCTTGGGGATTTCTGTGCCTCTTAATTGCGACAATGTTTGTACTCTTGAATCCACCCTGTCCCTATCTTATATAATAGGGTACCTCCCTTGTTTGTTATATAACTGTATGCATGCACAAATGCTTTACACACTGCCTCTGAGATAAGCCTGTCTGCTAGTGCCAAGATACCAAGCAGGGTGAGCAGGGGTTATTTTAAAAGTGTATTCCCCTTAGCCTGACTAGGAAAAGGGTCCCTACTTGGACAAAGGTACAAACCATTGCTAAATAGAGATCCCCATTTCTAACACTGAGGAAGGACTGGTGTTGGCGCTCCGTCACCTCCAAAATCAAGATCTCATTCTCCTCTTGAGTAAACTTGCACTTCCTCTTCCTCTGGGATTCTGGTTGGCCATCCTGGCTGGTAGTGAGGTTGGGGGGAGGGGGAATGTGGTTGTTGTCCTGTGCTGTGATTATTCCTAGCTGCTCCATTCTGCTTTCAGGTAAGTGTAACTATTTTTTCTTTTTAGCTGTGTTTTTGGGGATTTTTGCCCGCTTGGTGCAGAAAAGTGACGTTAGGCCGGATAGCATATATTTTCTAGCCACTAATTGGCTGAATGTCACATTATGCACTGTATCATGATCTTTTTTATTCATAACATTCATTTCAGTGTAATTTTTTGCAGTCGCTAATCCTTCCTAATGCCACACTAACATGCAGTTACGAAATGTTGTACGCCAGCGGTAAAAACGTTAGCGCTCCGCTACAGCAAACCTTCAGAGTGTCATTTCTTGTACATATACCACCATATTCCTAGATCGTACTCTGTTGCTAGCCAAACGTTTCATCACCATGAAGTGGAAAGCTTCCTACTTATCGGGTCCTTTGATTTGGCATACAACTGTTATAAAGTGAACTGAGGTGCAAGCAACAGCGTTGCATAGTGAAGAGGCCAGAGGTCCTAAGGAATATCCTGTAGCAAGAATCTGGAATGGATTACGTTTCTCTTTTGGGAAGGCCTTTAAGGCTGACACAAGGCCTCCATGATGCCTTAAAAGACTACAAAGTGAAATACAGTATCAAAGATTGATTGGAGGGGTAGCATAGTTTCGAGAGTGGAAAGGGACTGTTACTCAACATGATGCAGTGGTTTTTAATCTTTCCTAAATAGGGACTGGTTTCGGATGGTCCCAGTGGATATATGCAAATGTCTTTGAAGATCTTGTGTATATATATATGTATGTCTCTTAACTTGTTTTTTTTCTTTTTTGCACTTCTTCCCTGGTCTGTGGTGTACTTGCAGTGGTTGTGCCAACTGAAGTAGTGACCTTGTCAGACAGATAAGCGGAGGTGCCAATTGTGATGGCTTTGCAAAAGATGCAGCTCATTTTCAGATTGTGTTAGTATGCTAAATGAGCCAGTAGAGTTCCATCGTGGTGGTGATGACTTGCCCATATTTCTTCAGGTGCTTGATGAGGCTTGCTGTGGTGTGTAGGATGCTCTTAAGAGGAGCAAGTGTGAAGTCTGAGCGGGCGTGGAGCTGAGCATTGCCCTCATACTATCCAGATGTCAGAGTAGGAGGGCTTGAATAACAATTCTGAAGATGCTTTCTATGAGAAACTATTTCGGAGATAGTAGCAAGAGATTGGACCAGTCCATCTATATTTTCTTGGTAATGTCTTCCTTGAGGTTAATATACATGGTTTGGTGAAAGTATAAACATCTATAGCACTTTATTGATCATTTCCAATAGAATCTAAAAGTGTTCAAGTTTATTCCAACAAAGTATAACATTTTAACAATAAGATATTTAGACATATCCGCTTATTTAAATATTATGTCATAGTTTTATATGGCATACTTGTGCTATTTTCCACAGACCCTTCACTTAGCAGTGTTTGGAATTAATATGGCCATTTAATTCAAACTGCATTGGGCTCCTGTGGATGATATTGTCTAGCAGCCTTCAACCTTGACCTGTGACCTTTAATTTAATTGTGATGCTCCAGACAGGTCAATCCCCACGCCGCACCAGCACCACCTGTTGGGCCTGTATTTCCCTGCTTGCTGCTGCTGCCACTACCGTGAGTTTGAGGCCCTCCTCCACCCGCAGGCTGCCACCTGCACCTCATCCCTGGTGGCCAGTGGCTGGCAGTAGGTCTGCTTTGTACTGTATTGCTTCCGTTTTTATTGTTAAGGATTTCGTTTTTCCTCCTTCTGTTTTAATTTTTTTAATTCTGTGCCCTGTGCCTCCTTTTGCCTTCTGTCTCATCGCCGCTCCTGCCCAGTCTTCTCGCCGCTGCGTCCCCTGCAGCCCGATCCCCTCTGCTTTGCACTGTATTGCTTCCACTTTACTGTTTAATTGTTTTGTTTTTCCTCCTTCTTTTTTTTGTTTAAATTGTGTGCCCTGTGCCTCCCTGTGCCTCCCTTTGCCTTCTGTTCCTTTGCCATTCCTGCCCCGTTTTTCCCACAGCTGCATCCCCTTCGGCCCCCCCGCTTACCCATTCATCCACTCCCTCCTCCCATCTGCTCCTCCCTCCTACCTCCCCTTCTTATGGCGGCCGCACCGAAGGCGCACCTAAGGCAAGCCCGTCTGCGCCCATCCATGCCTGGACCACGCCCAGCGCCAGAACCCATGTCCCCCGCGAACCCCATGATGCCCGTCTCCGCTACAATGCTAAACACCGGACGATCACACACCTGCTTCATGGCCGCCCCAAAGCACACCCAAAGACCCTTCTACTGCCGGAACTGCAGCTTCCCCAGCATCCGATCCACCAAGACACCCACCATGAAGGAACGCAACCACCTCAGATACATCCCTCTCCACCCGCAATCACGCCGTTGAACTCTTGGACCTACTCGACTCAACCTCCCCAGACATCGCCTTCCTGACAGAGACCTGGCTGAACCCCTCCTTGGCACCCGACATCACCATAGTCATTCTGGACGGAGACAAGATCACCCACAGGGATCGCCCCAACAGAGTAGGAGGAGGAATCGCCATCGTCTACAGGAGTACCCTCAGAGTCTCGTCCAACACCAACGACACCCTCAGCACCGCTAAACACCTGCACTTGCCGATCCCAACACCACCCTCAGAGGAACCCTCGTCTACCAACCCCCCGGAACCTGACCACAGTTCAGCGACTCCATCGCCGACTTCGTCAGTACACACACCCTTGCCTCCACAGACTACATCCTTCTTGGGGACCTGAACTTCCACCTCGAGAACAACAATGACCGCAACTCCACCACCCTGATCGACAACCTCGCCAACCTCGAACTCAGACCACTGGTCACAACACCCACCCACTCTGCTGGCCACACGCTTGACCCCATCTTCTCCGCAAGCTCCCACATCTCCTTCAACCACACCACCGAACTCCACTGGACCGACCATCGCTGCATCCACTTCACCTTCCGGAAACCCACTGTGCACCACCGCACCCAACAGATCCCCCGCCACTGCGGGAGCAAAGTCACTGAAGACCAGCTAACCACCACCCTCACCAGGAGCCCACCCGCCGACCCCACCGACCCCGACACTGCTGCACGCAACCTCAGACAATGGATAGACGACTGTGCCAACACCCTTGCCCCAATCAAGAAACCCTCCAACAAACACACCAGCAAGAAAGTCAGCTGGTTCACGGAAGACCTCCAGGCCTCCAAGCAAACCTGCCGAAAGCTAGAGAAGAAATGGCACTGTGAACAGACACCGGACAGCTAAGCAGCCTACAAGAACGCCACCCGCGACACCATCACCTCATCAGATCCGCCAAAAGGGCCTCCTTCAAAGACCACCTAGACAACAGCGCACACAACAGCAAAGAGGTCTTAATATTGTGAGGGAACTCTCCAACCCAGCTCCAACACCAAAGACATCCCACCTTCACAAGACCTGTGCGACTCCCTTGCCACCTTCTTCCATCGCAAGATCGCAGACATCCATGACAGCTTCAACAGCACAACCACCACGACAACCACTGAGACCCCACGGCCCCCATCCGCACCGACCCCCTGCTCTCCTGGACCAACTTAAACGACGACGACACCATCAAAATCATGAACACCATCCACTCTGGATCTCCGTCAGACCCATGCCCACACCACATCTTCAACAAAGCCAGCACCACCATCGCAACCCATCTCCGGAAAGCCATCAACATCTCCTTTGAGAAAGCTACCTTCCCGGAGAGCTGGAAGCATGCAGAGATCAACTCCTTACTAAAAATAAAACCAATGCTGCCCCCAAGGACCTCAAGAACTTCCGGTCCATCTCCCTGCTCCCGTTCCCGGCAAAGGTCATCGAGAAGACTGTCAACAGACAACTGACCCGCTACCTCGAGGAGAACAGCATCTTGGACCCATCCTAGTCCGTGTTCCGCAGCAACCACAGCACCGAAACGGCCCTCATCGGCGCCATCGATGACATCAGGGCCCTGCTGGACAACAGAGAAACCGCGGCCCTCATCCTTCTGGACCTGTCAGCCTCCTTCGACACTGTCTGCCACTGCACCCTACGCACACGCCTCCACAATGCTGGGATCCAAGACAAGGCTCTGGACTGGACCACCTCCTTCCACTCCGGCAGAACCCAGAGCATCTGCATCCCCCCTTTCTGCTCCGAAGCCACCAAGATCATCTGCGGCATACCCCAGGGCTCATCCCTCAGCCCAACATTGTTCAACATCTACATGGCACCACTAGCCCACGTCGCCCGACTGCATTACCTCAACATCATCTCCTACGCCGACGACACCCAGCTGATCCTTTCCCTCACAAAGGACCCCCTCACTGCTAAAACCAACCTCCACGAAGGAATGAAAGCCATTGCCGAAAGGATGAAGAACAGTCGACTGAGCTAAACTCGGACAAGACGAAAGTCCTCATCCTCAGCTCCACCCCCCTCCACTCCTGGTGGCCGACTGCACTGGGAACAGCCCCAATACCCACCGACCACGCATGCTCATCCTCGACTCTACTCTCTCCATGACAAAACAGGTCAACGCCATCTCGTCCTCCTGCTTCAAAACCCTCTGCATGCTCCGCAAGATCTACAGGTGGATCCCCATCGAGACAAGAAGAATGGTCACACAGGCCCTCGTCAGCAGCAGGTTGGACTACGGAAACGCCCCCTACGCAGGGGGCTCGGCCAAAATCCTGAAATGACTTCAATGCATTCAAAACGCCTCTGCATGCCCAATCCTCGACATCCCTCACCGAAGCCACATCACACCCCACCTGAGAGACCTGCACTGGCTCCCCGTCGACAAAAGGATCATCTTCTAGCTCTTCACCCACGAACACAAAGCACTCCACAACACCGGACCAGCATACCTCAACAGATGACTCAGCTTCTACACCCCCAACCGCCAGCTCTGCTCCGCCGACCACGCCCTCGCCACAGTCCCCAGAATCCATAGAGCAACTTCCGGTGGCAGATCATTCTCCCACCTCGCCGCCAAGACCTGGAACAGCCTCCCCATCCCCCTACGGCAGACCAAGGACCTGGTAACCTTCAGAAGACTCCTCAAGACCTGGCTATTCGAGCAGCTTGATAGATGCCTGAGCCATAAAACGCGAATCCCTAAATGTCTACTGTGTTTTGTTTCCGATTATTTGTGAGGCTTTGTTGATTATCCTTTAAGAGCGCTCTCTTTCTCTATGTTTATCCTGAAGAACACACAAGATGATGGACGGAATGTTGCACATTGGCAAAACATTCACCCCCCAGTCACAGATCTGGGTTTAATTCATTGTTATTTTGCTCACCACGCCACCCCAGTTCAGACATGGCCGTATGCAAATTAGTCTTGACCCTGTGCCTCATGGGAACAGTCCCGCCTGAACTGCCAAGCCATGTCTTCCGTGGACTGGAATCAAGCATCCTAGGACTGGTTTCTGGCTATCAGCCGTCATCAGCCAGGATAGCTTGACTCCAGTGGCGTAGTGAGCACGGGACCCACGTCTGGCCATACCCTTCCCACATAGGGCAAACAGCAAAACACACAAGATGATGGACGGAATGTTGCACATTGGCAAAACATTCACCCCCAGTGCCAGAACTGGGTTTAATCCATCGTTATTGTGCTCACCATGCCACCCCAGTTCAGACATGGCCATATCTGAACAGGGGTGGTGGAATGAGCTAAAGAATGATGATGGATTAAACCCAGATCAGTTAACTGGGGGTGAGTGATTGATTTGTTCCAATGCTCCGTCCATCATCCCCTTTGGTATTGCTCTACGATTTTCCTGTCAGATGTGTGTGTTAGCCAATTGTAAGTCTCCACGTCTCTCTGATCTTCGGACTAACTTTCAGCCCACGGCAGCATTGAGAGATGAGGGCTGCACGGTGTGTCCTTGGCTTTACCCTGGGGATGGGGTATGTGTGCCAGTTGTGTTCAGATTCAATATCATTGTTCTCAGCATCTTGTAAGGTGTCGAGGTTAGGTATGTGTGCTTTTTCTCACCATCTGTTCTGCAGTGGTCCTAACAATGATCTCCATATTTTATCACCATGACTTATGACTGCTGCAAGCATACACAGTGTTCCTATTAAAAGTATATCTGATAGTAAAATGTTTTAAGAGGACAAAAATGTCACACTATACATATACAAATAACATATTAGAGTCTGAAAACAATTACAACAAATATGTAGTAAAATTGCTGAGACCCTGCAAATGTAATCTATAAAAGAACAAAAAGGGAATAAAAATGCACCTCTTTGCTGAACACTTCGAGCAGCCTTGTCAAAAATCCAGAACCACTCTTATAGGCTCATCCGAGGAGCGCATGCACCCTATTAGCCTTTCCTATCCCCAATATGTTCAACTTACGTACACTACCAAGAATCATTTCTTTAACAGTTAGATGTGCGCTTATTAAACTCCAGTTGATGTATAGATGCATATGAAACTTCGTACAATTGTTTGTCAGTCTGTTAGTTCTGAATAAAATGATGCTTGAACCAATCACAGGTTACCTAAAATGCATGTGTTATCACCATCGCAGACAATTAGGGGGATTTAGGAGAATCCCAGACCCAGCAGATTTTATTGAGCCTAATCCAGTCTATCGCAGTCAAACATACTAAATACATCACCATATAATTTGCTGACAGCAGGACACTTTAATTATCGTCTGTATGTTGTATTCTTTCAGTATGGTGCAACAACCTGCTGAAAGTATGGGGGCTTTCTTATTTTCCTTTACAGCTTAGCCTAAAACAAATGCCGAATATAAAAGGCCAAATAAGGTGAATGTAACTGCACACCTCAATTCTGTCAATGTAAACCAAATGTAATGCAAATTCAAAATAATCTTAGGCTTGTGTGCGTGCTGCCGTTGTGATGAGAGAGATCAGACCCCTGTCACTCTCTATGTGCTAATAAACAATTCAGAGAAGACTATGGATCACGATCAGTCAATCAATCAATCAAGAAATGTGTATAGCGCGCTACTCACCCAGTGGGTCTCAAGGCGCTTGAGGGAGGGGGGTCCTCTACTGCTCGAACAGCCAGGTCTTGAGTTGCTTCCTGAAGGAGAGGTGGTCTTGGGAACGACAGAGGTGGATGGGGAGGGAGTTCCAAGTCTTGGCTGCCAGGTAGGAGAAGGATCTTCCTCCCATGGTGGCTCTTCGGATGCGTGGAACCGCGGCGAGGGCAAGGTTGGTCGATCGCAGTTGGCGGGTGGGAGTGTAGAAGGTCAGGCGGTTGTTGAGGTACCTGGGGCCCAGGTCGTGGAGGGCCTTGTGTGCGTGGGTGAGGAGACGGAACGTGAATCTCTTGCTGATGGGGAGCCAGTGCAGGTCTCTCAGGTGTCCGGAGATGTGGCTGTGTCGGGGGACGTCCAGGATGAGTCGTGCGGAGGCGTTCTGGATGCGTTGGAGTCTTTTCTGCAGTTTGGTTGTGGTTCCGGTGTAGAGGGTGTTTCCGTAGTCCAGTCGACTGGTGACGAGTGCTTGGGTGACCGTCTTCCTGGTTTTGGTGGGGATCCATCGGAAAATCTTTCGAAGCATGCGTAGGATGTTGAAACGCGATGATGAGACGGCGTTGACTTGTCTGGTCATCGAGAGGGAGGAGTCCAGGATGAAGCCCAGGTTGCGTGCATGGTCCATTGGTTTGGGTGCGCTGCCTAGGGCCGGAGGCCACCAAGAGTCGTCCCAGGCAGAGGGTGATGATCCAAGGATGAGGACTTCCGTCTTGTCTGAGTTCAGTTTCAGGCGGTTGTTCTTCATCCACTCAGCTACTTCTTTCATCCCTTCGTGTAGGTTGGTTCTGGGGGTGGCAGGGTCGTTGGTGAGGGAGAGGATCAGCTGGGTGTCGTCGGCGTAGGAGATGATGTTGAGGTTGTGTTGCGTGCGATGGCTGCGAGGGGGCTCATGTAGACGTTGAAGAGGGTGGGGCTGAGTGATGATCCTTGTGGTACGCCGCAGATGACTTCGGTGGCCTTGGATCTGAACGGGGGGAGGCGGACTCTCTGGGTTCTTCCGGCGAGGAACGAGATGAGCCACTCCAGTGCCTTCTCTTGGATTCCGATGTTGCTGAAGCGTTGTACTAGGGTGCGGAGGCAGACAGTATAGAACGCTGCGGAGAGGTCCAGGAGTATGAGGGCCGCTGTTTCCCCGTTGTTCAGCAGGGTTCAGATGTCGTCGGTGGCTGCGATGAGGGCGGTCTCAGTGCTGTGGTTGGCTCGGAAGCCGGACTTTGAGTGGTCGAGGGATCCGTTCGTCTCGAGGAAGGTGGCAAGCTGACCGTTGACGGTCTTCTCGATGACTTTGGCGGGGAACGGGAGGAGCGAGATGGGGCGGTAGTTCTTGAGGTCGGTGGGGTCTGCTAAAGGTTTCTTCAAGAGGGCGCTGAGTTCGACATGCTTCCAGCTTTCCGGGAAGGTGGCGGTGTTGAAGGAACAGTTGATGATGTCCCGGAGTTGGGGTGCGATGATGGAGTCGGTCTTGTTGAAGACGTGGTGGGGGCATGGGTCAGTTGGCGATCCGGAGTGGATAGTGTTCATCGTGCGGATGGTGTCTTCGGTGTTGACAGGGGTCCAGGCGCGGAGGATGGTGGTGGGGGGCGTTGGTTCTGTGGTTGGGTGCGTGGTCTGTTCGCCGAAGCTGTTGTGTATGTCGGCGATCTTGCTGTGGAAGAACGAGGCGAGGGAGTCGCAGAGGTCTTGTGAGGGAGTGATGTTGTTGTTACAGGCGTTGGGGTTGGAGAGCTCTTTGACAATGCTGAAGAGTTCCTTGCTGTTGTGTACGTTGTTGTCTAGTCGGTCCTTGAAGGCTGACTTCTTGGTGGTGTGGATCAGCTGGTTGTGTTTGCGGGTGGCGTGCTTGAGGGCGGTCATGTTGTCTGTGGTCGGGTTTTTTCGCCAGGCTTTCTCAAGGGTACGGCAGTTCTTCTTGGAGTTCTTGAGGTCGTCGTTGAACCAGGAGGCTTTCTTGCTTCCGGGCCTGCTGAGATGGTTTTTCAGGGGTGCGAGGTCATCAGCGCAGTTGGTGATCCACTGTGTGAGGTTGTTGGCTGCTTGGTTGGGGTCCGTTGATCTGGTGGGAGGGTTCTGGTTCAGTGATGTGGTAAGCTGGTCGGTGGTGATCTTGTTCCAGCTCCTGCGGGGAACCTGTTGTGGGCGGTGGTGAGTCGTGGTCTTTCTGAAGCTGAAGTGGACGCAGCTGTGGTCTGTCCAGTGTAGTCCGGTGGAGTGGCTGAAGGAGATGTACTTGCTGGAGGAGAAGATTGGGTCGAGCGTGTGTCCGGCGTAGTGGGTGGGGGTGTTCACCAGTTGCTTGAGTCCAAGGTTGGCGAGGTTGTCCAGCAGGGTGGTGGTGTTGTTGTCGTTGTTGTTCTCCAGGTGGAAGTTGAGGTCCCCTAGGAGGATGTAGTCAGCGGAGGGGAGGGCGTGCGGGCTGATGAAGTCTGCGATGTCTTCGCTGAATTGTGTGCGGAGTCCTGGGGGTCGGTAGATGAGGGTGCCTCTGAGTGTGGTCTTGGGGTCAGTGTGTATCTGGAAGTGAAGGTGTTCGGCGGTTGTGAGGGTGTCGTCGGAGCTGGTCGTGATGCGGATGGTGTTCTTGTAGACGATGGCGATGCCTCCTCCTGTCTGGTTGACGCGGTCCCTTCGGGTGATCTTGTATCCGTCGGGGATGGCTATGGCGATGTCGGGCGCTGAGGAGGTGTTCATCCAGGTTTCTGTGAGGAAGGCGACGTCCGGAGATGTGGTGTCGAGCAGGTTCCATAGTTCCACGGCGTGTCTGTGGACGGAGCGGGTGTTGAGCAGAATGCACTTCAGGTGGTTGTTGTTGGTGCTCGGCTTAGCGGGGGCGGGAGCCGTGCAGGTCCGGATGCAGGAGAACTTGCAGGATCGGCAGGTGGAGGGTCTGTGGGTGCGTCCTGGGGAGGTTCGGTGGCAGCTGGGGAGTCGGCCGGTGTTGAGTGCACTGAGGGTGGCGGCGTCGTACGTCTGGCGGGTGGGATGGCATCTGCGGGGGCCAGGGGGTCTGGCGCTGGGCGCGGACGGGCGTAGACGGGCTTGCCTTTGGCGTGCCCGCTGCGCATGAACGCTGCACGTACGTGCGGACTCTGCCATAAATGGACGACGCCAGTCGTCTCAATTAGTTACTCTTAAAAAATGTATATTCTTCACTCAAAAAAGCTCAAAAGGCACTTAAATGTTATCACACCTTCGTATATATTAGTGACAACTTCATGTAAGACATGATTCATCATTATATTTAAAAACAAAACAAAATATCACATTGCACTATGTATTACAGTGTCAAACGTTTTCATAAATCATACATTGGTGGTCAATGTTAAATGATTATCTAATTTGCAATCTCAAAAACAATTCAAATAAAAATCCCAATGCATTTCGGGTTCCAAGAAACGAACCCTTCTTCAGGGGGTGTGTCAGTTGTTTGTAAAGTACAGGCAATATCCAAGTATTCTGTCCACAGGAACCTACAACACAATTTAATTCAATTGGTAACATGTTGATGTGAGGTATTAGTTTTGTCAAGAAAGCTGTACATATATTAACATGAATATCAATGCTAATGTAGAATTTGCACTCTTAAAAAATAGAATTGAAGTGAAATAGAAAAAATCAACAACGTGCTTATTACAATGTGAAAACCACAGTGGGTAGTCCGAAACCAAAGCTGCCAACCATTCTTTTGCAAAATTAACTGCTGCCACTAGGTGATAAAAAAGAGACCCAAAACTCCTTGTGTCTAAAATAGTGATTAAGTTGTTAAAGATCATGTATTCTGGTCCATAGGTGTCTTACCAATCTCAGTGGTCAGATTTGCGCGCTGAAATATATCACTTGAAGCGATTAAATGTAAAGCTGAGAGTGATTTTCTGCCAACACGCAGGTCTGTCTACAATGGAGCCTCCCTTGCGTGTTTAAACTGTAACGAGTGAGAGTTAATGAACACTCGATTATGTTACTCTAAGATTCCCTATAGGTGGAAAGATAAAGACGCTTACCGCAAACCTTGTCTTGGTTTACAACGTAACCGTCGGTAGAAAGTGAAAAGCTCCCAGTATTCTCCCCTACACGTCTGTAAAGTCATAATTATAAACAAACTTAAAATCTGGTTCTCCCAGTCTAATTGAAAATGTGGTGCAGTATCCGCTCTCGTGTTTAATCCTCACCAGAATTCTAGCGTTCCTCGGACTGCAAACAAAGTTAACCAGCGTGTGTGGGTGTTCCGCGTTAGGCTACAAGCTAGCCCTGCGTGCTTTGCTTATTTAAAGGCGTAGAGTACCATTTTATGGTTATCATGTACTGAGTTCGAGACTCAAGGCGGTGTGCTAAAAAAAGTGCAGTATATAACTTATTCTCTACACCCTGTGCTAAAAATGAATCAAATGTCACAACACATTTCTAAACGAAGTGGAGATGTAACCCGTTTGCCAATATTTCTCGAGTGTTGCATAGATCATACTGCTATTTTTTCAAAACAACAATTAAAATATAACTTTATTGTTCACCGCGCTGTGCTCTACTAAATGTGTTAAGTGTTGTAATCTGGAGATTAAATATAAGAGGCCATCAGCCCTTCTTTTGTTCAAGTGTCATCCTAGCTGGGCACTGTCTTGAGCCGAGTGTATGACTTTACAATGCATGCCTTTACTATTCATGGTAAGTATAATTATGTTAAGTAAAGCCCATATATATTACCTACTGGCGGTCGCCAGTAGGTACTTATAGTTACAACCTAGTTTCCATAGGAAAAGCATTTTTGATTTGCTAATAACTTTGGCGTCGTTTTACGAATCTCCCCCAAAAAAAGGTAACCTAGGTCAGCTCCTATCCTGAGAGTTTGGGGGTGATTCGTCAAGGGGGTTGAGAAATAAGGGGGGGTCCCAAAACACGTTTTCCCATGTTAATTTCCATAGAAAATTTTGCGGCGAGCTACAGCCCGAACTGCTGAACGGAATAACCCCAAATTTGGAAGAAAGGTAGAGCTTGGTTCAGAAAGCGACCTTTTTTTTAAATTGTGTAAATCCGTTCAGTAGTTTTAGAGAAATTTAAAAAATAGGAGTCAATAAATCGATTTCCCATGGGAAACTTTGTGCAAGGCTACAGCTGAAAGTACTGAACAGAATTACCCCAAATTTGGCACAAAGATAGTGTGTTGGTCAGAAAGCAACCTTGTTTTAAATGGTGTAAATCCGTTCAGTAGTTGTCGAGAAATTAAAAAAATAAAAGATTTGATATCTGGGCGGAGTCTAAGTCCCGTGCACCAGCTTCACTGTGATTGGCTGCCAACATTCCAAACCAGGAAGTGTTGGCAGCCATCTTGTGGCTCGGTAGAAGCAAGTCGCTAGAAAACAGAGAAACAAATGTAGAAAACAAGAGAAGGGGGCAGGGTAGGAACACCCTGACCCCCTAGGCTTGCTATGGGGTCCCAGAAGGACCCCCAGGGCCCCCCCAAAAAAAAGAAATTGGCGCAATTCATGCGGGGGTCGCGGGTTCCTGTGTTTTATTTTAACGAGACCCCGGGGTGGGCTAGGTCTCGGGGGAATTTTTTCAAAAAAAATTGCGGGGGCTGGCAGGGACTGCGGGTCCCTCTGTGGTCCCCGCAGTCCCTGGGCTTGCTGGGGTCCCTGCAGTCCCGGGGCTTTACTCATGTTGGGAGGGGTGTTGCACGGCTCCTCTCCTGGAGCCCTCCATGTGCGTATAACTTTGGCGTCGTTTGACAAATGTTTAAGAAATTTCCCAAAACGTTTCTCTTTTTTGATCAGCTCCTATTTTGAAAGTCTAGGGGTGATTGGTCATGGGGGGGCTGATAAAAAAGGGGGTCCCAACACGTGTTTTCTCAATGCATTTTCCATACGAAACTTTAGACAAGGCTACAGGTGAAACTGCTGAACAAAATTATGCCAAATTTGGCCGGGAGAAAGGTCTTGGTGCAGAAAGCGCACTTTTGTAGAAATGGTGTAAAACCGTTCAGTAGTGTTTTGAGATATTAACAGAAAAAAATATATATATAGGGTGGGTGCCTAACTACGTAGCACGAGCTTGCCTCTGATAAGCTGCTAACACTTCAAACTAGGAAGTGTTAGTAGCCATCTTGTGCCTCGCATCGTGTGAAAATATAAAAGAAAGATTCTGGGGGCAATTTAATATAGCAGCGCTCTGTGTAATGATGATTTGGTCGCAGTGAAGGTTTAAGATTTATTAACAATAAAGGAGAAACAGGTGAGCGCCAGGCAGCACGACTTCCACTCCAGGATACCAGTAGGAAGATAACCCTTTCACGCTCCCTGTGCCCAACATCACCACTTTGCAGCTATGCCTTTAGAAGCCAGTCCGTTGGCTCGCTGCTTTCTACTTTTGCGAACTAGTACGCTGTTGTGCCTGTGCCTCTGCGAGCTACTACGCTGCTGTTCCTTTGGGAGCAGACGGCGCGTAGTTCTGCGTCTGTGAGTCGAGCGGACAGGCCGCAGTTGTCCCTCTGCGAGCCTGGGTGCGAACTGTTCATAAGTCACACTATTGAAAAGCCATTTTGGGATTCAGTCCATCAGCTGGCATCTGTCTGAGGCATTTCTGAAAACATACTAGAGTTCTTTCTGTGAGAGATCCCCTTTCACACTGCGTCTCCCCACATTAGCATACCCCCAACAACCTTCTTGGGCCCGGAAGTGTCCCTGTGTGAACCATTAATAAAAAGATTCTTGTGAGGTTGGACAAATAACATTTTTAGTCATGTATAGATTTACATATAAAACATTTTATTTAAACTAAACAACAACAAATACAACTATGTACAGCCGTGGCGTGTCATCGCTGGTCCATTTGTGATTCACAGCCTGCAAGACAAAAAGAAAGATAACATGGTACGTCATGCGTCCAACAAAGGAGGTAGAAAGAGAGACAAAAAGTGAAAGGGAGAAGAAGAGAGAAAGAGTGAGAGAGAGGAAGACAGAGAAAGAGAGCTATAGTAAGAGAGAGAAAGAGTAAGATACAAGGAAGAGAGAAAGAGAAACAGTGTGAGAGAGAGGAAGAGAGAGAGAAAGGGTGAGTGAGAGGAAGAGAGAGAGAGAAAGAGTGAGAGAGAGGAAGAGAAAAGAGGGAGCTACAAGGAAGAGGAAAACAGTGTGAGAGAGAGGAAGACAGAGAAAGAGAGAGAAAGATTGAGCTACGAGGAAGAGAGGAAGAGAGAATCAGTGTAAGAGAGAGTGAGAGAGAGATAAAGAGTGAGAGAGAGAGAAGGAGTGAGAGAGGAAAAGAGAAAGAGTGAGAGAGAGGAATCCAGAGAAAGAGAGAAAGAGTGAGGCAGAGAGGAAGACAACAAGAGAAACAGTGTGAGAGAGAGGAAGAGAGAGAGATAAAGAGAGAAACAGTGTGAGAGAGAGGAAGAGAGAGATAAAGAGTGAGAGACAGGAAGAGAGAGAACGTGAGAGAGGGAGAGAGAGAAAGAGTGTGAGAGAGGAAGAGAGAAAGAAAGAATGAGAGAGAGAGAGTAAGAGACAGAAAGAGAGAAAGTATGAGAGAGAGAAAGGAAGAGATGGAGAGGGGGTGTTGACACTGGAGAAAAACTTCGCAGCTCACCTTTGTGCCACCAGTGTGTTTCCAACCACGTGCTGGGAGATAGTGCAGCCCTCAAGTTTAGTGATCTGAAAGATAGTATAGAATTAGTAATTGCAGTGTACATACACGTGCACACTCGTAATTCTCTGTTTCGCCAATGCGCAATGAAGCTGGTGCACCCCATCCACTCCCACTGCTTGGAGGTGTCAGTGCGCTCTTGTGCGCCCAGACTGCTGCACACTATCCACTCCCACCGCCCAGAGGTGACTGCCTGCTGCTGCAGAAAGAATTCTCTCTGCTCACCTTCCGCCACCGGTGGGTGTGTAAGAGGGTCCATCATGTGCCGAAACAACTTTCACATGTGTTGAGGATAGCCACGCATCATCGCAGATTTTTCGCGCGTTCAGCTCTGGGGGTGTTGGGGGGGGTGAACGTTGATTTGTGATTCACAGCCTGTTAGATAAACATCAAGGAGAGAGGAAGAGAGAGAGAGAAAGAAAAAAAGGTGAGCAGAAGACAGAAAGAGAGAAATAGTGAGAGGAAGGGAAAGAAAAAGAAAGAAAGTGAGAAGAAGACAGAGAGAAAGAGTAAAAATGACAAAGAGAGAGAGAGAAACAGTGAGAGAGAGGAAGACAGAGAGAAAGAGTGTGAGAAAGAGGAACAGAGAAACAGAGGAAGAATGTGAGAGAGAGAAACAGTGTAAGAGGAAGAGGGAGCTAGAAAGAGTATGAGGGAGAGAAAGGAAGAGATGAGGAGGGATACTGAGTGCCACCACTGTATACAAAACCGTCACAGCTTACCTTTACGCCTCCGCTCTGTCTTAAACCACGTGCCATGACCTAGTGGTACTCTCAAGCTCCCACATCTGAAAGATAGTACAGAATTTGTAATGGCAGAGCAGAGCAGGGTTGGTTTAGAATTCAAAATCCGCGCAATCATGCTAAAAAAAAAGTGGCCCACATTTGCATATTGCCTTTCCTCAAAACACTGCTTCTGCAAAATGTTATTTAAAAAAGAGTGGAGGAGATACAAAAAGATGCAGGGATTCGTTTACATTGGTGACTTAAAAACAAGTGATGCCAATTCTGCTCAGGCCCCCTGCCCTGCTATGTATGCTATGTATGCATATATTAATGGGCCGGCCCGGCGAGAGAAAGAAAGTGACACCTCTGCCTGTTGCTAAACGTGAGGTAATGACGCCCGCCTACCTCCAGAAAGACCATTCAGACACCCACTGGGCCGCTGGCTGTATCTGAACAACAGCAACACTGCCCAAATCTGCCCCTCAGACTGCTCCAAAAAGCAGCCCACAGTTGGAACTGGGCACCAGCCCCTTGGGCATTGCACCAGTGCCCGCGGTACCAATCCGACTCTGTGGCAGAGTATATATGAGTGCGTACGCCTAAATCCCTCTGCCGCCTTTCTGCATTCAGGGTGCAGTATACCATCCACTCCCACTGCCCGACGCCGCACACCAAGAACTCACTTCTCACTGTGGCTCAATGGTTAGAGTGGCAGAACCTGATGCAGAGGTCTAGCCCGGGACCAGGGTTCAATTCCCCGCCTTGGCGGGTCTTGAGCTCAAAAAAATTCCACGGACCATATAATTCTCGCCTCGGTGCCTATTCCAATCATGGAGTCCCACTCTGCAACTCTGGGCAATAGCTTGCTTAATCTCCCCAACGGCCCCCACAACGCTAAGGATGCCTGGCCTCCACCTTGGGGGTGCCCAGGAGTGGACACCTCACGGGGAAAGCCAGGATGGGTTCCACAGCGGTATTCGTACAAGCGCCTTGAGACCCTTGAGGGTGAGTAGTGCGCTATACAAGTATCAATTTACATTTACATTTACATTTACGTTTTCCTGGTCAGGGCACTCTCCACATCATGCAGCTCCGTTCTGCAAGCTAACAGGTCTCACATTTGGTGCAAAATCTTGAAATCACCATGGCAGAGGACATACCAGTGCACCTATCATCATCGCAGTCTTTACACCCGCTCACTGCTTGCGGTGCTACTAACTCAGTGAGAAGTGAGGCCCTGCACTATAAACTCTAAAAAGGCGTAGAGCACTTGCGCCCGGTCTTTTATATTAGCAGGGTCACGTGTCTTGTGACGCCTGTGCTGGATGGGTGTTGTGTGGGTGTATACCAGCCGTGAGGGAGTGGCTGTTCAGTGTTGCCAGATTGGGCTAGATCACGCACAATTGGGCTATATTTTTTCCAGTTGTGTGGTAACATTTTGGTTTGTGCTAGTTGCCAGATTATAAATATATATACAACGCACTAGCAAAGTAATATGTTAAGTGCTTTACTAGACAAAGATTTATTTGGCAGCTTGCTGCAACATCAATTCCAATGCATTTATCACCTGCTTGACGCTGTCCCTGCCTCTTCTTCCTAAAAGTAGCAATTTTGGGCTACTTTTTGGTTGGCTTTGGGCTAAAGAATGCTTAAAAAATGTGATAACACTGTACAATGGTATACTAACAACTAGACCTGTGACCAGCAGATGCCTACAATGAAAATCTGGGTCATGTAGCGTTGTTGTCCTTCTCTGTAAGCATAAGCGGTGTGGACTGGCCTGGAGTATGCCAGTCCACCATGAGGCTGTGGAGAATGACTGTGGTGCTATGGGCGTGGCTCCGTTGTGAGCTCTATGAGGAATCAAGTGATGCGGGCAGTGTTGCCAGATTGGGCTAGGTCACGCACAATTGGGCTATATTTTGCTGGTTGTGTGGTAAAATTTTGGTTTGTGCTAGTTGCCAGATTATAAATATATATACAGTGCTCCTGCAAAGTAGAATGTTAAAGAGCTTTATTAGACAAATATTTACTTGGCATCCTGCTGCAACATCAATTCCAATGCATTCACCGCCTGCTTGCCCCTGTCCCTACCCCTCCTTCCCTAAAGTAGAAATACTGGGCTACTTTGGGCTACTTTTTGGTTGGCTTTGGGCTATAGAAAGCTTAAAAATCTGATAACACTGGATGTGGGTGTCCGTGTTGTAGTGCTGCCATCACCCGGGTTGTAAAAATCAAAGTGTCACTCTGTGAGCCAAGTCCAACAATATGGCCAACATGGAAAATACAGGGAATCACTAACCCTATATTCATCCATAGTTCCATACAAGAAAGATGGTGGATATGAGACATCTGTGTGGATATGAATGTTTATTGCACATTCAGTGGAGTGTTGCAGCTGTAGCAATACTGGCCATGGAAAGTTGAAGTTTCACTTTTTGGCACATGCAGGGCAGCCAATTAGAGACAAGCTTGTTGTTGGAGTCAGGATGCGCCAACATATGTACTTATACAATCACTGCGACGATCCTAACACACTTATAAATTCACTATACACTCAGTTTGCAGTACTCTAATGATGCAGTCTCTATGTACGTACTTGTACAATGACCGAGACAGAGTTATATAACTAAAGTTTTTCCCCACTGTCAAAGGTAAGATGGTTGCATACCCTGTCCAGAGTATTATGTAATATGGTAGGGCCCAGGAGCAGCATGTTGCATGCATAATGAACACACGACACAAATAGATAGTTGAACTGGGTACGGGCATGTGCGCTTGACTCCTTTTTATTACCAGGGTCACTTGTCCAGTGACATCTGTGGTGGATATGTGTGGGGTGATTGTAAGCCAACCATCCAGGAAGGGTTGGTGCTGGCAACAAGTACAACCGTAATCATTGGATCACACACAGAGATTCAATCATCAAGGGTCAATGATTTGTGCTGCACTAAGGTACGGGTACCAGATATGAAATAATTAGGCTCTCCGGTTTTAGGTTTAAACTTATAATAACTGATAAAACCCCACAGGAAGGGAAATAGCCCTCACCAGTGTAAACATATAAACACTGGAAGAAAAACACCTGCACAACCACAAACTAAATGACATTCAAAGAAAGAAAAAGGAGAATGAAATAGTCATTTTTATTTCTTCTTGAAGAGGCCAATACAATGTAACTTTGTTATATAAGGTAGCAGTAAGAAAGACTGGGCTAACAATATTCTGCTTGAGTTTTGTTGTTCAGGGATGTCACTAAAATATTGTTTCTTCTTTCTTTTTTCAGTTTTGTGGTCTTTGGTCTAAAGATACAGGTGTTAGAACATGTATTAGGTGTTGTTTATTAATTTGATAAAGTGTAGAGAATCATGAAATATCAAAATCATATTTGATTTTTTGTGCTACGTTTAAGTCTTTCATTGATAGGAAAAATGTAGGTTTCATAAGAATCTTTCCCAATATGTACCATCACATTTACCCACAGAGAATGGGTAAAACTCTTGATACATCTTTTCTAGTGAGTCAATATTGATTGTAGGTAAATTTCCAAACACCACAGTCTTTAAACATTCACTGCAAGGTATAGTGACAGGTATATGTGAAAAGAATGCAGTCACAAATCATCTGGGATACTAGTGAAAACATGACAACAGACTTTTGGAAAACATGGAATGCAGTGTCACTTGGAATGCTGCTGCAAAAAGTTCTTACTAAGTTCAACAAAGATTTGAGTGATATTGTTTGTATTTGCAGTGAAATGGTTGTGTGATGACCTGTCAAAATCAATACCTGATCCTTGCCACTTGTTAGATGGTATGCTGAAAGCATCTTTACAATCTTCAGAGTTAATGAAGAATGCTATTAACTTTTTAGTCCATTCTGGTGCACTATCTTGTTATGCGGTTAAACTAAAATGCTAATATTTCTCATTTTGTGCTTTGAGTGGCATCAAAGAAGAAGTCATCACAACTGTGTCACTTAGCTGGTGGTTCTCAGCCCTAGAGGCCCTGAATGTTATATTATCCATGTGGCAACCGTTTACAGAACTTTTGCTGAGTGATGATGCCAAAGAAGACAAGAAATGTGAGGATCTTTGGTCACATATTGATAGTGAATTGAAAAAAGTATACTCTACTGCATTCTTCGATTTTTACAGGAACGCATGACTGCTGAAGTGGACATAGTAAAAAAAACTAGACTCTGAAAACACCTTTTTGTACCAAGTGTTCAGCATTATTGGTGTTCATGTGAAACATCTCCTTGAGAATAGGCTGGGCGACACTTTTAGTGACTTTGGCACTGCAACGTGTCCCATGTTAGAGTGCTTGCCACTTGGTAAGCAAAGAAATGTTGAGGAGCAAGTCAGGAAATTGTATTTTGCAATGTATGAGATATAGCCCTTTACCAACCATGGCATTTGAAGTCAATAAAGCCTCACTGTAGATGCACCCAGTGCAACGCATATGTTGCAGAACCTGTTGCAGAGAATAATAAACGCTGCCATAGCAACAGGGCTTCCCGGTCGTGGTCCACGGCCAAGATAGTGCCTATTTTCAAAAAAGGGAACAGGGACAGTCCCCAAAGTTATCGTCCAATCTCATTAATAGATGTTACTGCTAAAGTCCTAGGACGTATTGTTCTTAACCGGTTGACATTCTAGGCAGAGGACCAGAAGGTCATCACTGATGTACAATACGGGTTCAGGGCAAGTAGATCGACCACAGATCAATGTTTAAATCTATACCTACTGGTGGCAAAATATACCATCTCTAGCACTGAGGCGGTCTTTCTTGCCTTTATGGACCTTACAGCAGCTTTCGACTGCGTCAATAGGGAGAAGTTATGGGATCTATTGAGTAAACTAGGGGAAGACCAAGAATTAATAAAGATCATGAAAGCCCTCCACTGGAATACCTCACCTAAAGTGAGGTATAATACAGAGGGGGGATGCACCGAGCCCTTTACCTGCACTAGCGGTGTACGGCAGGGGTACATTTTGGCCCCATTTTTGTTCTCCCTATATATAAACGGTTTGAAACAAGCCCTACTAGGCCTAAAGGTAGATTCACCGAGAGTAGGAAATAGTGCAATCCCGGTTCTGCTTTATGCAGACGATGCGGTCTTTCTGGCACGTACTCCACTGGGCCTACAGAGACTGATTAATGGCTTTGTGGATTTTATGAACAACTTAGATTTATGTGCCAACTTGTCCAAGTCGTACATACTAGAAGCGGGTAGGAAAGAGACAAAAAAGCTATAACTACAGAATAGGCGCCCACAATTTAGAGAAGAATCAGACCTTCTCATACTTAGGCATTTTATTCGATGGGCACTTAAATTTTAAAGCTCTAATAGAAGAAAGAGGTAACAAGTTCGCAGCCAGCACAGGGGCAATCATGAACTTCAGTAGCAGGCTCGGACGCTGGTCCCCAGAACAAATTATGAATTTATATAATTCAATCTGTCACGCCAAAGCGGTATATGGGGCGGAACTCTAGGGATTCGCGGGGGCAGAGAAGCTACAGATAGGGGGAAATAAATTCATGAGACGAATGCTTAAGCTGCCACAGTGTGTCCCTGCTTACATTGTTCATGAATAACTGGGTGCGGCCCTTCACATAGAGGATAAGGTTCAGGTCAGACCCCTGCTAGCTTGGTTAAAAATTTGGAATAATCCGGAAGCAGAACTGGCCAGACAGATAATTAAGGATTGTTTGGGCAGGGATAGTGGAATGAATATCCCATGGCTAAAATACTTGAAGGACACTTTTGAAGCTATTGGCCTTAAAGATCTTTTCACCAACCCAGATGGAATCACATGGGGGGACAAGGCAAAAGCAAAAGCGGGTTTTTTCATGTACAAAGCCGCTTCCAGAGAAGATAGGGACTGGAATAAAAACTTGGTGAAAGCTTACGGGCTGGTGAGGACCTCTGATGGAATAGAACCATACCTGTCCCTTTTATATAATCCCCAGGATAGATTTTTAATAACACGTTTTAGGCTCAACGTTTCACACTATTTATTAGCCGAACCGGCGGGTTTTAGTACTGTTATGGAGTCAAAGGGTCCCTGCGGCTGCAATCAACGATCTCCGCAGGATACCCTTCATTTTGTATTATTGTGCCCTTTTTATTCACTACCGAGGCGCTGATTTCTAGTCGATTTGTTGACAAATAACAAATTTCAACAGGCTAAGGTGGCCCTCCTATATTTGCAAATGGCCCAAGACCCCCTGACCTTACTCTCTATCACAAGTTTTTTAAGACTGGCAGTCTAGCTAAGAGAGACAAGAGAAGGCTCCCCCCCCCCCCCCCCCCCCGAGATACATGTGAGCAAAAAGGCTTGGAGGGGACTGGTAGTAATTGGATTGTAAATAGATCAACTTGTTAAGTAGTCTGGAATGAAGAATGTATATACATGATACTGTTTTTTATCTGTACTTTTACGAGACAAGATAGATCTGTTGAAGAGCCCCCCCGAGACATACACGAGCAAAAAGGCGGGGAGGGGACTGGTAGTAATTGGATTTTAAATAGATCAACTTGTGAAGTAGCTAGGAATGAAGAATGTATATACATGATACTGTTTTTAATCTGTACTTTTATGGTGTTTGCTAATGCCGAATTAAGTTTCTTTGATTGATTGACCTGTCGCAGAGAATCACAATCTTCAGGTGCACCAGTATTGGCATGGAAAGCTATGTCAGTGCCCAGAGTTAGCAATTTGTGTACTGGCTATTTTGGCATTGCCTGCCTCATGTGCCAATGTTGAGAAGGCCTGTTCACAGATAAAAGGTTACGTGGGAAGGAAAGAGCGAGCATGCATGACCAAAGACTCACTGAGGAAGTATTGTATGGTGTAATACAACACGCTTGATTTGTAAAAATGTATTTGGAACTCATATACACTATCTATATACCATCAGTGCCTTCACCATCAGTGCAGAAAGCAAGCAATAATAAAAGCAAATAGTTCCATAAACACCGGAAAAACACTGTTTTGTTGTTTTTAATGACGTGAAAATGTGTAAACACTGATAACCACTGTTTTTTTAAGGTACTGAAATCACTTGAAAACATTGGAAAAAAACACCAGAATTTACCAAAAATAGAAACTGAAAACAGGAAAGCCTAGAAATAATACAGAAAAGATTCTGTCGTAAAGGGTTCATGACTTGTGGTACACTGAGGTAGGACAGCAGATGTGAAATTATACACAAAATATTTTATCATAAAGGGTTGTAGTGACCACTCCACAGACGTATTTGAAATTTCAGTTATAACTTATTGATAACTTCGTCCAGCTATAAAAAAAGGTGCAAGTACGATCTCTGCCACATCAAATCCGGCATCGTAACGTTCTCCACCTCTCGGGTGCAGTAGTCAACACTGACATCGAGGAATGTTTTTAATCACTTCCTCTTGACAAAGTTCGAGGACATAGAGTACAATTCTCGCTGTAATAAATAAAGCATGTCTCAATTTAAATTTTGAGCTCTTCTGACCGCAGTGTAGGTGTTTGGAACAAAAGATGAAACATTTATGGAATATACTGTCGAAATATGTAGGTTTCAGGGTCTTTCGTAGGATCCAATTTCTCGATGTGAAAGCATCTTCAGGCTGAAGCTGTACAAGTTTTTGCTAAGTGTCTTCTGTGAAATTTCCTCCCACATTTCTTTCAATTCTGTCTTCTCAGACTTAGTAATATATGACGTGACATAGCGAGCAACAACAATTGAGTTATCTGTAACATATTGTATGTCCACATCTTCAAAATCACAGGATTGTAATCATTAATGTACTTCGAATTGTCTGCTCTTTTTATATTATAAGTATTTTTGGGTGATTTTCGAGTGATAATATGCCTCAGTGCTGACATAAAACTGTTCACTCTTCCTTCCAATGACTTATGGTGCACTGAGTGAGTAGTACCTTTGACGCTCATCGTGTACGTACCCTGTGATGATGTGCGGTCGGGGGCGGCCGCACTCAGATCAATGTCTTTTTGTCTATTGAATTCTGCCTCAATAAGGCACGTGGCGATGACTTACAGTGCACTGAGTTAGTAGTACCTTCGGCGTTCAGCGTGTACGGAACCTGCGATGATGTGTGGTCCGGGGGAGCCACACTGGGAACAATGTCTTTTGTCTATTAAATTCTGCCATAATAAGGCCACGTGGCGATGACGTATGGTGCACTGAGTTAGTAGTACCTTTGGCACTGAGCGTGTACGTACCTTGTGATGATGCGTGATCTGGGGGGCCGCACTCAGACCAATGTCTTTTGAATTCTGCCTTAATAAGGCCACGTGGCGATGACTTATGATGCACTGAGTTAGTGGAACATGAAGCACTCAGCGTGTGTGCACCCTGCGATGATGCGTGGTCTGAGTTCGCTGTGCCGCTGAGTTCACAGGGGGCCTGTGTCAGAAAGACTCGCGGTCATGGCGGCAGCCACGTGGCAGGGTGAGGCCCACCGCTCTGGCAGACGCGGTGGTCTTCACAGTTCACAAGTGAACAACGTCCAGAGCCCCGGCTTATTTATTCATACTCCTATGCGAGTGCTGTACATTGGACCAACCCACTGCGCTTCCACTTCCAAGGGAGGACAACACAGCTACATGTCCGAGATTTCCGCACTGCCTGAGGTAACATGGTTGCGGCTATTGTGCACAACACTACAAGCACCAGCACTATATGTACACCTGGAGAGGTTTGTGATCTGCATAGTGTGGTCGGTGCACCACATCACATCTACACTTGGTATTGTGTGCATTATTACTATTGATGGATGAGTTGCGTCCTTCACACATACTTGCTTGCCATATCTGCCAACATTCAAGTATTGTGTGGCTGAGGGACCATGCCGTTTTTGGAAGGTCCGCTATCCTGTTCTGCGCTGTCTTGGTGGTAGTAGGGAGAGGGGTGGTCCAGGGGGAACGTCCTGAGGCTGGTAGCAGTGAGTGTTGTGGCCTTTATGGGTGTTTGAGTTGCGTGATCAGTAACTCTATGACATATGTTGCGGTTCAGATGTGATTCTGGGCTGCGATCCCTTTCACATTGAAGGTAGTCATCCTGGTTTAGCTGTATATTATTACCGTTAGTTGTTGTTCTCATTTGTGACGATTTTTTTTGTGGAAGCTAGTGCTGGAAAACTTGGGATATCTGCTGTTTTCACTAGGTTCATGATAAAGTGATCATTTAAAATCACTGAAAAAACTGTTGGTTTAAAGAAGATTATAATTAGAAATTAGCATTTAAAAAAACACAAAAATTCACTGAAAAAAAATAGGTTTAAGGGACGTTATAGTTACCAATTAGTATTTAAAAAACCTTTGAAATTCATGTAAAAAAACATAGGTTTCAGGGACATTATAGTTAGTTGGACATTTCACTCATACAAAACTATAGAAATTCCGCAGTTAGAGTTAGTTGAGCTAACTATAACTCCCGCCCTCGCAATGCACTGCTGATGACGTCACATATTACATCATTCATGACATGGTCAGTGACATCACTGGTGACATCACTGATGACATCATCCACGTGAAAATCTGATGCACCTCCTCATACCTTAATAAAACCTTTGATACATCCACTCTAAAATACAGACTACCATTTTCGAAAGAATAGAGACACCAATGCCAGTTACTACGTATGCACTGACGGATTCCTAAGTCTACACACACATCCTCTCATTCATGTATGCAGTCACCCATAGAAGCTGTGACTCATCAATACAACACTATAATAGGTACTGATACACCGATACAAACACTCACACACCACCACTCATCCAGAGTTACTCAAACACATAGTCAGTCATGCAAAGAATCAATCACACTTCTATTTACTCACCTATACAGTTATACACACTTAATCATACAGATACTAACATATACTTACTCTCTTATACAATCACTGATACAAGTACACACTGATCAAATGCAGCCACTCTCACAATCACTGGCTCTCATCTATAGTCATTTATATACTCCAACTCTCACAGGCACTGTGTTTTACATATGTAGTTACTTGGACATGTTGCACTGAGATATATGCATTCACTCACCAACACGCCCATACACACACTCACCCACTCATACAGCTGTTTCCACATGCACTATTGAACCCATACACCCAGTGAGTCAAAACTGTGGACAAACCTGTCAACCCACACGGTGCCACCGTGTGACACACAATATTGGCTCCCATCACAGAGTCACCGGGTGAGTAGCCAATAGCACACAGTGACAAAAAAACTGAAAATAGTGGTTTTCCAGCTTATTTTCTGAGGCTTTGAACTGCTGAAGTCAATTAAGGGGTGTGAAAACACCCCAGGACACCAGCACCAGGCAGGATTTTGGGTGGTCAGGGAATTTGGGGGCGATGTGGGGTGGGGTTAAAAATGCCTTGTAGGTACTTCTCGGCACGAGGCCCCGTCCTTCAAAGCCCCGCCCCCTTCTCACACGGTGGCATTGTTCTTCAAGTTGGCAGGTATGTGTGGGGCTAAACAAAACAAAGATCGCTCCAGCATGTGAATTAACCACTACAACTATCTTGCCGTTATTATCTCCTGAAAATTCCTGGGGTTTTAAAAAGTTAAATATAGAAGTTAACTGTCAGGTTTCGCTTTTCATCACTCCACCAATCTTGACTCCATCCCCGCTCGACTGCCACACCTTGACCCCAAATCTATGGGCTCAAGGGCAAATGTTTTCCATTTCAATCACTGGTTGTCGCTGACCCTGACTTGGGTCACAGTGGGTGTGCAGGATTGTTGTCAAACCCCATAAATATGGGCAGGGCGGGGCTAAGCACATGGGGCAGTTCACCGCAGAGTCACATTATACTGAGATGAGGCTGATAATGAAGTCGGCGGAAACACGTCATCGCAGTTCCAATCTCCTTGAGGAGTGATGTGCTAGTGTGCCTAATTGATGCACTTGGAGTGATGCATTGGCTTGACGCCTGTAAACATGTTCTGTTTTCACTTCGTTTTTCTTTTCTCTAATAGGCTGTCTGTTCTCCTCTCCCATACATCCGTCATTTTGAACATTCGCTTCCATCAGCACACTGAATTATCTGCCCATCAGGCTAGACAATTCTGCTCTACTTAGGGGCTGAAGCTCCCCCGGGAGAATAGATTATATTGATTGAAGCTACAAGGCCGTCTTTACCTTGTCTAAGTCATTAATCTGCATCGCCTTCAGGCGGATCAATGGGGCACTGACTAACCCAGGTGAACTGGGCTTTGACATTTTGATGTTTTTTACACTCTGGCTGAGGGCACGATGCTGCTTAGAAGGCCGGGGCAGAGGCCGCGTGAGAGAAGGGCGCTGTGGCGAATGAGCCTTTGAAGACAGGGCACAGCTTCGGTGCTCCTGCGGCACCATTTGAAAATGAAGGGAGAAATGCGTCTGTTTGTCGTTCTGCTGGTATTTTTCCACTCCGTAGCATTTCGGCATTTAACAACAATATGACGATACAACTGTGCACCTTTGGTTACTACATGGGCATGATTGAATGAATGGAATTCTTTTGTATAGCGCATACTCAGAAATGTTTCACCTGCAGCCTTTTGCCTCTGAGCCAGCTCGGTTGTGGTAAGCGTCACAAACACTGTTTCTGACAGTTGCTTCACAAAATCAGGGGGGAAAAGTTGCAAATGTCAGAACGGGTCAGCGTTTAATGCCCCGATTATTACCAGCAGTCTTCATAGCTCTTAGTCCACTCCTACTCGTCCTTGTCACGTTCATTGCACCTTGAGGTGGCTCCACCTCCGAAAAAACACCGGGGAATTCTTGGCAAGCCCGAGGCACCCTCCAGGATGAGTAGGACTGAGAGTAATGTCTAGCACGGACTGAGCGGTGGCATTTGGAGCAGAGAAGAAGAGGATTTTGCACTGAATGGGCCAAATTCTCTCGAGGTACTGAGCAACAGAAAAAACAATGGCAGCGAACATATCTGCTCCACAAATTCGCAAGGCAATCCTGTACTGAGGGACACCTATGAGGCGACATGAAAGAACAATCCAACAAATCCGCTCCTTGCAATAATTTGGACACAAGAACAATAAATGTTCAACATTCTCTTCAACCCCTCTGCATACAGGACAGTTGTTGCTACCCCCGGACTACCTTCCCATTTGACTGTGAATGTGAATGTAGCAAGGGTAAGTGTCCCCAACCTAGACCTTAAATAAATTGAGTATGTAAAAGGAGGTTTAATCTTGTCCATATAGTTCTCAAAGGCGGAAAAGTGGCTTGAACTCTAAAGCATTCTGTCATACGCTCCAAACCTGCCTGATTGGGCAGTTTTACTTCCTCGTGGTCTCAATAGATGAGCTTCAGGTTTTTATTACAGATGGTGTGATAGTCTTGCAAGCCCATAGAATTAAATAACTGTTTTACATAATCCAGCCACGTACAAACAGTTTTATCTACATCACGCATAATTAAAGATCAACTTCTGCAAAGTGGAATATATATGATACATAGGGTGCACAAGCCGCTGCACAGTGCCTTGGGTAAAAGAAGACTCCTGTGAGGCACTCTGCCTCTGCTGAGGGCTACACAAGGTTCAGGTCCGCTTCGATTCTGGAGCAGGGCCAGTACAGCAGCAAACCAGTCTCAATTGCACAATAGATTAAAACTATTGCAATCAGAATTAGAAAAAGAAAATGAAACTGGGATAAAATAGGCACGTCTACATTAACGTACAAGACTTTAACTGAGAAAACTAAATATAAATGTCAATTAAAAAAAATCAAGATTGGAGAACAGAGCTCAAATTAATTTGATGAGAGAAATGTAAAAGCTGAAACCCTTGCCACTGCAATTAGTATTAAAATGTGCATCCTATCTAGGGTGCACAATACGTCTCAAATGTGCAGGGTCAGACGCACAACCAGCAATAAACTACTGAAGCCGGTTTCCAGAGTCCCTGATCTATAATAGTGTTAGGGACAAGATAGACTCTTGAGGAACCGCTAGTAGAAGGGTTGGGGTTGAGTGTCAGAGGTTGAGATCTGGTCGATAAGATATTGGAGGACTGGATAATAGAGCTAAACAAGGTGAAGAGAAGGGATGATAGTTGACTTTAGGGTAAGAGTATATCCTGGCAATCTATGCTAGGAACATTGGGTGTGCCCATGACCCCTGCCCTGCGACCTCTGCACTGACCCCATTTCATCCAAAATCTGCAGGTCACAGCTGCATACCTGATCCCCACCACCTGCTTGCTCCCCACATTCAGACCACTGATTGCTGAAACACAGAAAAATCTCAGGCAATAAAAGATAGCAAAGCTGAAGGGAGGAGTGTGGGGTGGGGGAGAAAGGATAGCCATACACAGGGGCTAGGGGAGAGAAAGGAAACACGCAAAGTAGGAGGGAACCTGGACTTGCAGCTCAGAGACCTGTGACTACTCTGCCTGCTGCCGCCTCACTTCTCTGACCTGACACAGCAGATCTCAAGACAGCCCACCCCATGCTTCAGGCTAAACATAGCAATGCCTTGCCTGTTTCTATACGTATCAATATTAATAAAAAACTGCAAATGGAAAAAGGGGAGCTACTGTTTTTATCCAGTGGCTTTCGGGATGTTATTTATAACCTCTCAAAAAGATACCATTCAAGTGTCAAAAAACATCCCAGGCCTTTTAGTGAGTGAAATGCCTGTCACACTCACCACAACACACAGTGAACTGTGCTTAGCGACTAACAAACACGTAATAAGAATCAATGCAATGCTACTCGTATTTACTTTGAAAGGATGAACGGCTGAGTCAGCCCTGCAAGGTATGTTCTGTTCCATATAGGTACTCTGATATTGGCTCAGGTAGTCACCTAACCCTTCACCTATATTCTCCCTACCATTACACTACATACCGGTTCTTAGTACTGACCTTTTACCTCGTTACGGTGATGTCCAAAGATGACATGGGGTTTTCTCCGAAAAGCTTAAGTCTCATTAATTATGCATGAGGATTGTTGGAATCACAGCAGATCAGCATGACTACCAACTCCTGCATAATAACTATGTATAAGGGTCATTATTTCCCTCATCCCAGTCCGACATGACACAGCAAGGTATATCTCCAAGGGATACCACTTTGGGTATATATGCATCATCTCTTGCTGAGATAGTCAGAGGAGAAAAGGACTTCCATGCCGACACACTGACGCGAGACGCTGAGGCTCCTATGTTAAAAAGTTTTATACCGCGCACGGTCACCAAATGGTTTCATGGCGCTCATAGACAAAGCGGGAGGAAGGCATAGAGGTTATTCGTGGGCTAGCTGGAAAAGGTGGGTATTGAGAAGTTTGCGGAAACAAGTGTAATTAGGACAGAGTCGAATAGTAGAAGGAAGGGAGTTCCAGGTAGAAGGGGCAAGATAAGAAAAACATAAGCCACCATGTTTTTTCCGTTTGAACCTGGGGACGGTTAAGAGGTTGTGAGCAGAGGACCGAAGATTCCTCAAAGGAATGTGGCGTTTAAGGCTGAGGGAAGTGAAAGCTGGGGCAAGACCAAGGAGTGACTTAAAAACAGTACATCCTAGTTTGAAAATACATCGAGAGGCTACCGGGAGCCAGTGCAGATACTCCAGCTCACAGTGGTCTAATATCCCTTGCAGGGTGTTCAACTTGAGACCAAGACGGGGTCCCACATTCTGTCACTTCAGGTAACGGGGTTGACTTTATCCTAGAGGGATACTTGGCTTTACTACCACATGCATTCTAGGTACTCTTAGGTACATCTAGTTAGGGACGCATCGTAGGAGTACACATTCTACTGTCCTGTATTTTTTATACTTGGCTGTATTCATTGTTTTAGCAAGATGGTAGAAATCCACCACCCTTTTAATCTGTTAATGCTTATAATCATTTATATCTGTTACTGTCTAATGGTTGTTTCAGCACACCTATTTTACACTAAAATAACGCTGGTTCAATAAATGCTTATTGAAAAACATCCCCACCGTTTATTCTGTGTATTTCTCTGGGACGAAGTGAGCACGAGTGACTGAGCGAAAAGTAGTACACTGTGTCCACGATTCTGAGGGATCAGGATTGTCATGTTCAATAGTTGCCAAGAACTATTCTCTCCTTGGTAAGAGGAGTATCTAGTGGTACTGTGAGCTAGCTGGTATACAGGCTGACATATTCGGTAAGGATGTCCAGACTCAGTCTGACTCCAATCTTACTGTATATGTTGTCTAAACGTGTAGAACCTATATAGGTTAATAGGAACTACACAACAGGTATACAAAGATGTCAAAGAGACAGCAAAAAATTATGTCTGGAAAGGCTCGAATCAATCATTTCTAACTACTGCAGAATCCATTGGCAGCATTCCACTCCATCATTTTTAGCCCATCCGAGGAATTACAGCAGGGGTCTAACCATATGTAAAATCAGTTTTGGCAGCAGAGAACCAATCATATGCAAATCCGCCATGACATCTAACATTTTGATGTTGGACCAGGTTGCTAGGAGCCTTGCTCTGGGAAAAAGAAAAAGTTTTGGCTCATCATCAAAGCCGGTCACTGACTCTTAAGGTATTGTCCGATCACTTCCCAACTTCTTGCCAGATTGTTATCAATGCAAGCCACCGGAAAGGAACACTTTACAGCAGATCACCTCCTGTTTCACTGGTAGCGATACACTCGCCGCTTAAACAAAAACCACACCCAAAACGTGGCTCCTCCAGGTGTTTAAATGCAGATGATATCACGCAACTCAATGGTTCCTATTAAGCTTGGACTCTGAAAGGTGAAATGCCCAGTCGGGCCTGTAGGGATATAACACTTGCCCTGTAAGTCACATAAATAGCTCTGCAACTGGCGCGGAGCCGACTGAGTTATCATGACATGGTCCCACTAAACTGGGTAAAAAGGGAAATGTACATTGGTTGGTAGTAGAAGAGGGTTTATAAGATAACCCCTTTTCCCAGTGCCCCTTTACACATTGTAACCCCTTCACTATAGTTCTATCCCATTCACCTAATATTTACCTGACGAAAGCCATCCCTGGGAAGAAGCACATGCAAGCTATCAGTTATGGGGTTGCAGAGCACAGTGACGTCAGACGAGGGCCTGCATTGGAAATTGCAGTGCGGAGGGATGCAGCTTGTGTACCGCTAGACGTATGGGAGGGCCTTGTTTAATAGTATGTAAATGTAAATGTGTTTGTATTTATAAAGCGCACTTCTACCCAGAGGTCTCGTAGTGCTGTATTCATACCGCTGTGGAACCCATCCTGGCTTTCCTGTGAAATGTCCACTCCTGGGCACCCCCAAGGTGAAGCAAGGCATCCAAGCGCTGCTGGGGCCGTTGTGGAGATTAAGCAAGCTATTGCCCAGAGTCACAGAGTGGGACCTATGATTAGACTAGGCACCGAGGCGAGAATTATCAGGTCCGGGGAAATTGAGTCCAAGAGCCGCCGAGGGCGGGATTGAACCCTGGTCTCGGGCCAGACCTCTGCATCAGGGTCTGCCGCTCTAACCATTGAGCCACGCTTCTCCACACTATCAGTGGGTACAATGCGAGAAGATGGTGGGGACAACATGTTTAATGGCACACCTTGTTTAACTGCTTCAGAGGGGGTGCTGTGTGGGAGCTAGGGGAGCACCCTCGTTCAGTAGCAGCCTGTGGTGGGAGTGCTGCCGGGCGCTGATGTGGGGAGTGGGAGGGGCAGGGTGGATGGTAGTAAACTATGGATTACGGCCGATTAGAGGTAAGTAAACATATAAATAAATAAAATGAATTTTGTTGCGCGCGCTGCATCGCAATTCATTTTATTTATTTATATGTTTACTTACCTCTAATCAGCTGTAATCTGTAGTTTACTACCCCCCACCCTGCCCCTCCCCACATCAGCGCCCGGCAGCACTCCCACCACGGGCCACTACTGCCCTCCTTACTTGTACCAAAGGGGGTGAGCGTTGTGTCTGCCATGTCAAATGGCACTGTTAGAGGTAAGGGGTGCCACAACCCCAAATTCATTTGAAAACAGCAAGGGGACCCAATTAAGTCTTCCCTATTCACAATTTCTAAGGATTAGGAGAAACTGCTCACTAAAAACTGATTACTTCACTGAGGCAAAAACATTATGTACCAAACTCATGTCCAGAGGATATCTGCGCTGCCTAGTACGAAACGCTATGAAGAGAGCGTGGTACTGCCCGCGTGAAACTCTGTTGGAACCCAAGCCCAAAACTGATACTGAGCGCTTGGTGTGCGTTACAACCTTTTCACCAGTATCTAATGCCATCCGAAAAACAATTAAGAAAAATTGGCACATTTTGAATGCAGGCGCTCTTGATTTAGAGATGCCCATGTTTACTTTCAAGAAAAGCAAGAATATCAAAGACCAGCTGGTCCGCGCAGCTTTACCTATCACCTACAATCCGAATCCTACCCTACATGACATTTGGGCCCTAACACCTCTTAAGGGTCACGCAAAATGCGGAAATTGTGTGGAATGTGAATTTACCATTGAGTGCAAGGAATTTGTATATAAGGACCTTAGGAACGAAATTACAGAATTTACTAATTGTAACACGTGCAATGTAGTGTATGCCATTTTTTGTCCCTGTAATATGATATATATAGGCCAGACAACACAGAAAATTCACCTGCGTATCTCCCATCATCGGAGCAGACTAAGATGTAAAACAGCCAACGCACCTCTGGTTGAGCACTTTACACAAAATGGAAATTCGGGGAATGATATCAGATGGACTGTGATTACCACCATCAAATTTCCCCCAAGAGATGGTGATATTTCAAGGATTCTTAATAAAAAAGAGCTCAAATGGATTTTAAGGACTGATAGCCTGAATACAGGTCTGAACCTGCTTGAGGACTGGACTGCCCTGATATAAAATTCTTTTCTCTCCCTCTCCTGTTAAGGCTCCACCAGCCAATGTGTAAATTGATAATCCGTATACTGCATAAACCTTCATGCCCTAACGCTATTGTTCTAATGTCACTCCCGCTCATGTTTAAGTACCATCAGCCTCATTGTGCACATAGATAATCCTTGTATCACATAAACGTTCATACCCAAAAGTTATTGTTCTAATGTCACTGAACCTTCCACGTCACGCTTCACCGTCTTCACTACACCGTCTGTACCAGTTCCTCCTCGATCCTTTTCCTTTCCGTTCTTGGCTACCCTTCCAAGATGGCCGCCATTACTTCTCCATTCCTTTCTACCCTTCCAAGACGGCCGCCATTCCCAATCCCACCTTCTCCCTTAGTCCCTTCTCGCTCTCCCCTTCACTTACGTGACTTCTTCACCTACCAATCGACTATTTAAACGTATCCCTTCCGGCCCAAATGCTGTGAAGATTCTACGCAGACCCTGCGATTGTGCCGCTGCACTTCACCTGCCCGGTAAGTCCCATAACCCTCGGGCAATCCTTTTAAAACCGCCTCTTGGTCCAACCCAGCTATGACCCCCTCACTCCCTCCTCTCACTCCTAGGCTACCATGCCGCTGGCAATCCTCCTTGGAATCAACTGAGCCGACTTGTCACCGTGCAGGCTCTGGCCCACCCACCCGCATTGACGGTAGATGCCTACTTCGGTTCTCAATAGGTAAGCATCTCTCCATAGGCCAGCAATTAGCTATTCTTTCCGACTTCTGCTTAACCCGTCTCCCTTCCACAGGAAACCATCTGCCGAATCCTCCCTCATCGAGGTTGCTGGACCTACCACAGTAAATAACGCGTACTGTCTTACTATAATTGGTAAGCACTCCAGCCTTTGTCATTCACACTGCCACGTCCCTATCTTGCGGTCCTACATCACTGTCCAAGATCCTGCATGCTTGATTATCACAATGACTCTCCGTACGCTGGTTAATGTACCGTGCCCACTTCCGAGCTGCCTTCCTCATGCCGTCACTCTCTAGTACACCTTTTAATTGCAATGCTGCTCCGAATGTCAAATGTTTTTTTATTTTTACAGTATGAGTTAGACACCGCCCTTGATTAACAACTGACCACCGTAGCATGCATTTTTGCTCCTTGTTGACCACGTATTCTCAGGTTACCTTCCTGAGTCTTCGCATTAAGAGGCCTATTAGGATGGCGGACGGAAACGTGTACCGTCCGCCATGGTTGTGGCAAAAATACTCCCGACCGCACCGCGGATAATCCGCGGTTGCGATTAGGATATTTCTGTCATCAAACACCGACCGCAGCGGACGGATCACATTAAACACCGTCCGATTAGGATAACCCCGCCATCCCAACGGAACTCACCACCTTCCTCGACCGCCGCCGAAAAAAAGCATCGACAAACGGAGCATGACTGCGGAAGGACCAAACAAACATCACTCCTGCCATCAAACCGATTCAAAAATGGCGGACGGAAGGAAATAGAAAACACCTAAAACAGGACACACACCCACATGAAACACCCACCCCCAACAACTACACGCCCCAATGACACCCCCCCAGCACAAACAAGAGCACCCAAGTCACCACACCCATTAAAGGTGCGAAAGGCTAAGGTCAAAGCTTTGAACTGAATGCGGCGGGCAATGGGAAGCCAGTGAAGTTTTTTCTGATACGAGACAACAGATTGACGGAAAGGAATATTACCAATTAGCCGCGCAGCAGCATTTTGCACAATTTGCAAACGTTCAATTTCATAAAGGGGAGCGCCAGCATAAAGACTATTGGCATAGTCTAAATGAGACGTTATGAGGGCATGCACAATAGTCTTGCGGGAGTCCAACGGGAGATAGGGGAAGATCTTCCTAATCATGCGCAGTTTACCAAAACAGGCAGAAGTAACCTTGTTAATCTGAGATTGACAGGACAAAGCGTTGTTGAATTGGAAGCCTAAGTTGCGGGCTGTTTGAACAGGGACCGGAGGGGGATTTAGTTCCGTAGGTGGCCTTTTTCACTTGCTTGCAATCTGTAGCGCCGGGACACCCCCTACGGGGGTAGCTGCGTGCTTTATAAGCTTCTTAATAATATTAATAATAATAATAATAAAGCAGCCAGCACTACAACTCCCAACAGGCCCCCTGTCCACAGGGAGGGTGGGGGTGGGTGGGTGAGAGGCCATCACTACAACTCCCAACAGGCCCCCATGTCCACAGGGAGGGTGGGGGTGGGTGGGTGAGAGTCCAGCACTACAACTCCCAACAGGCACCCATGTCCACGGGAAGGGTGGGGGTGGGTGGGTGAGAGTCCAGCACTACAACTCGCAACAGGCCCACATGTCTACAGGGAGGGTGGGGGTGGGTCCAGCACTACAACTCCCAACAGGACCACATGTCCCATCACAGAGCAAGATGGAGTCCGCCCACCATTTGCTGAGCAGTGCATCTCCTCTTTCAAACCTACAGGTAGCTAGCCATCTTCACAGGGGCACCATCCAATAGCAAGACCGGACCACACATATACAAGTATTGTCTCCCCACTTCCACACCACCATAATGCCCAGTACTGTCTACCACACCAACATGATGACACCAACAACAATGTCCTGAATCACTAGAAATTTGTAACGTAACAACAACAAACCTGTCATGTCCACATCATTGATTCTTAAATTCTTGTCCCTCAGGTGATCGCAACTTGACAGGCGAAACCAGGAACCGCCAGCACCAGTTGCTTCCCTCACAGCCAGGACTCTCCGGTGAAGAGTCCATGGACACCTCGGGTGCAGAGGACGATGCTGGCCCAAGCACACTCCCAGGGCCACCAGGCTCCCAGGACATCCCTGCCTCAACCACCTTGGCCAGTGTAACAACACCAGTACCTGCCATTGTGAGCTGTGCAGCTACCACCACCACCACCACCACTCCTGCCAGTGCCACCCTGCCTGACCCATCGTCCGATGATGGGCCATCAACTTCTCAGGCTAGCAGGGAGAGTGGACGGGGGAGGACACAGGTGAGGCCACAGCTCACAAACAGGAGTGCAGGTGCAAGGTGAGGTCGGGAACAAGAGCCAGCCCATCCTGGGACCGAGACCCTGGATGCCATTGCCAGAATGGAAGCCTACTACGAGCGGTCGCTACAGACCTGCCAGCTGTTGCGGTCCATGGACACCCGCATGGGACAAATTGTTGACCTCATGGGGCAGCAAACAGCTCTTTGGAGGGAGTGGTTATCCCGCGCCACACCACCTCCCCCTCCCCCAAGTGGCCAGCGGGACAGGGCACCAACACACCGCCACCATCTCCTGAGGCCACTGACAGGGAGGTGGTCCCTGAATAACCTGCCCCCACAGCTGGCTCCGCTCCGGCTCCAAGATGGAGGGGCCGTCCGAAGCTGGATCCAGCAGAGAGTAGTGGCAATGCACCATCCACCCGCTCAAAGAGGGGCCGCCACTGACTTCACCCTTCCTTGAGCCTGGCATTCACTCTGCGAACTATCTTGCCCCACAATGCCAAGCATTGGCACACGTCTGTTGGACTAGGTGTACATCCCACAATGTGGTGTCCCCACGGTGTTGTCATCTGACATGACCTTCAACTCACACTTCCCCCCACACCTATTTGTAAATATGCACTAACAGTAATCCACACCCTGTAAATAAACACCACGGAAACACTCAAGGCTATGTGGCCTCCATGTTTTAAAGACAGGTTTGTCTTAGTAGTTGTCATTACCAGGTGCAGGGATCAATGTTCTTCAGACTCATGGCTCTGTGGGAGTGACCTAGGGATAATGAGAGAACAACAAGCACAGGTCCGGAAACTGAATCACACCCATCACACCACACCGTACTGCAACATCCCACAAACCACACTCATCACGAATTAAGCGGATCACAGGACACACATCAGGGAGCATTGCATGTACACCATCTCACACACCCATTTACAAACAGAACATACCAGAACAGGCAGCATTCACACACCACATCCACACATCACCAGCAAACATACATCACGCATTGAACAGCAGCACAAGAGGTAGTAACTCACATTCAAGGAAAGTAGCGAGCAATGAGCTGACGCCTCTTGTCCACACCTTCTTCCTACCCACTATCCTCATCACTGGACATGGCTGGGATGGGAGGCGGAGCAACCTGTTGGTCTGCAGGGTCCATGATCCGTTCAATGTTCTCGCGTAAGGCCAGGTTGTGGAGCATGCAGCAGGCAATCACTATTTTGCATACTTTGCCGGGTGAGTATGGCAGGGCCCCTCCGGTTTTATCTAGGCAGCGAAACCTAGATATCAGTCCAAATCTACGTTCCACCACCCGACGTGTCTTCCCATGGGCCTCATTATATCGCATTTCACCTGGGGTAGTAGAATTCCGTAGAGGGCTTAGCAGCCACTGGCGGTTTGGGTACGCAGAGTCGCCTAGGGGGGGGGATGACAGACACATACATCATTACCAGTATTGGTGGGAACAGCATGGCACACATACAAGACAGTAGTCATCACAGCACACTCACCTACAAGCCACGCACGTTCTTGACGCAGATTAGCCATCAGTTGGGGGACAATGCTACTCCGCAGGATGTGGGAGTCATGTGCGGACCCGGGAAATCTGGCACACACATGGGAGATGATGTTGTCAGCCAGGCACACCACTTGCACATTGATAGAATGGTAGTGCTTCCGATTGCGATAGACGAGTTCACGTGCCTGGGGTGGAATCAGACCAATATGTGTGCCATCAATGGCACCCACTACGTGTGGAATCTGGGCCAGGGCATAGAAGTCACCTTTCACTGCAGCCAGCTCTGCCGGACGTGGGAAATGGATGTAATCATCCTTGTAACGCATCATGGCTTGCAGCACATCCCGCAGTACCATGCTGAACATGGATTGGGACATCCCCCGGCATGACCAACTGTGTACTGGAAAGTGCCTGTCGCAAAGAAGTGAAGTGCCGCCATCACCTTTGCTGTGGGTGTAATTGCTCCTGGATATGTCCTGCGTGGCTGCAGATGGGGTGCCAATTGGGCTACAAGGTCCTGCAATGTCCGTCGGTCAAGCCGGAATTTGCGGATTACCTCCTCTTCAACCATGTCCTCCAGCACAGTGTATGGTTGATGCACATTTGGAGCACTCCTGTGTGGGAGTAGATGGGAGCAGATGTCAATTGACCAACACCGCACAGCTGTGCCACACTATCACATCTTGACCAACACAATACAAATAATACATGTTGCAGACACGGATTGTAGGTGTGACGTGACCGAAATATAAGGCACTACAGCTAACTACACACACAATGTTCACCCACAAACAACATCCTGTGTGCAAACATGTCCAATGGTATGTGCACACATCTTGAAAGAACAGCCAACATCACATGACAGAGGGCCCATGTGTGGACAAGCGTCCCCACAGACACACATGGACGTGCACACACAACACGAACATGGAACACACCCTCCTTGTCTACATGCACCCATGACCCCACCTACAATGCTGTGCATCCTCACATGACAGGCATGGGCATACAACAGGCGACACACAGACACATACACAGAATGCATGTATACCCCCATCATTGCTACTTGCACACACAAACCAAGCACTCACAACAGCTTAAAAATGTGGGTACACAGGCTTGATGTACTGTGTAGATGTGTACAATTAGAAACGTGTGAGCTCAAAACCAAGACGTCACCACATAGCCATGCACATCTGACGCAACTTGGGCTCACATCACTGGCCTTTGTTAACCACTGGTAAGGTCAATAGTATGACCACACATGCAACTAATGGACATGAATGAGACACGTGGATACGGGCCATTGACATGACATTATGATTCTTGACGCATTCAGGACATGGCCTGACACACATGTACACCGATAAACATTACATGTGTGCGGAGACATGCAGTGTGTGTACACACGGCATCTGGGTATGCCTTCCGCCAACACAGAAGATGATCCTTGATACTGCAATTGTGCATAACATTTGCTGCATGGTGAAGGACCATCACGGTCACACACCGCCAACTGCATGTGCGCACTACTGCGATGGTGCATCTTTTGAAAATCATCACTCACTGGCATCGCAATGGCGGAGCACGCATTCCGCGGGGGCAGGGCAGGCTAACACATACATTTGAATGTGCAAGTGGAAATGGCGGTTGGTACCCGACCCTTTCAGTCACATAGCAGCACCCACCGCAGACCGCCGGGGGCAGGTGTTCACCCACCGCCGGCCATGGCCGGTCACCAACCGCTGGGTGCGGGCGGTCACCCACCGCCGAGTGCGGGCGGTGGGTGACCGCCCTGTGTATTGATGTTACCCTGGCATGGCCATCCATGCCAGGGTAACATCAATACACAGGGCGGTCACCCACCGCCTGCACCCAGCGGTGGGTGACCGCCCGCACCCAGCGGTTGGTGACCGGCCATGGCCGGCGGTGGGTGAACACCTGCACCCGGCGGTCTGCGGTGGGTGCTGCTATGTGACTGAAAGGGTCGGGTACCAACCGCCATTTCCACTTGCACATTCAAATGTATGTGTTAGCCTGCCCTGCCATTTTGAATGAGGCAGCCCGGGAAAACCACTTGCTGCAGACGTGGGCCACTGATATCAGCTCAGGGCCCTATAAATGTGTGAATTTCAGCTGCACACATCCACTGCTGTCTGCACCCATCACCTCTACCTGCTGCTGCTGAACACTCCACCAACTGCTGCCTGCACCCATCACCTCTACCTGCTGCTGCTGAGCACTCCACCAACTGCTGCCTACACCCATCACCTCTACCTGCTGCTGCCGAGCACTCCACCAACTGCTGCCTGCACCCATCACCTCTACCTGCTGCTGCTGAGCACTCTACCAACTGCTGCCTGCACCCATCACCTCTACCTGCTGCTGCTGAGCACTCCACCAACTGCCTCCTGCACCCATCACCTCTACCTGCTGCTGCTGAGCACTCCAACAACTGCTGCTGTTGTGCCACAGTCCTGGACCTTGCCATGCAGAGAGTTTGAGAGATCCGGTCTCGTCCCTTCACCGCAGCGGAGCTGGAGGTCCTTGTGGACGGTGTGCTCCGACACTATGAACGGCTCTACGGTGCCCCCGGACAGGTGGTAAGTGCAGTGGGGGACATGTTGGTGTGCATGAGGTGGTCACTGACTCCTGTCTTCTGCAATCTTGGTGGTGTGCTGTGGGACCTTCACATGTGTTGTACTGTGCATGGCTGCTGAAAGATACGTGTTGCTCCTATCTGTGTGCATGGCCAACTGTCCACTGACTTGCCTCCTCTTGTCTCCCATCATGGTAGGTCAAGCTGCACCTTCGCAAGGCCGTGTGGAGGACCATAGCACGTAATGTACTGGCAGTAGGGGTGTGCAATAGGCGACACACACACTGCCACAAGCGCTGGGACGGCATCTCCAGGCTCAGCAAGAATGTGGCGGAGATGACACTGGGGCTGATTCCAAGATCATCCCGGCTTGCACAACTACCATGACCCCTCTAATGCTCCGTATCATAGCTGTGACACATTCTGACCTGTACGCCCGGTTGAGAGGGGAGCAGCAGCAAACTAGCGGTAAGCAGACTGAATGTGTTTGTGACTTGTGAGTGCATGCATGTATTGCTGCTCAGACACAGTAGTGACATCCGTGGTGTGTATGTTGTGCTGCAATTGCATGTTGGTGCCATTGGCAGAGTGAGCGTTAGCATCCATGTCAGCCAGGTGGACATACCAGTTGCATTGTAGTGCAGGGTCCCAGGACATGCCGTTGAGGTCTGTGGTCCCCTGGCATCACATGTGTGGTGGTCTGCATGCACTTGCCCTGTTTTTGTTTGATGTACATGTTTCACAGGCACCCCTGGTTCTTTGACATGAGGATGTCTGGTAGGGGTGGTTCGTGTGCAGGATGGGTGCTACATGTTGTTCAGCAGTCAAGGAAGTGTTGAATTTGTAATTTGCAGTACGTTAGTGTTGCACTTATGTATACCTCTTTTCTCTCTCTTTCAGCTTTGGCCGAGGGCAGTGACCCACAAACCACAGAGCTCAGTGGTGCCAATGCATCCGGATCGGAGATCACACACACGCAGACTGAGACTGAAGAGAGCATCCCCGGAGAGGGGGACAGAACTGTCCCTGAGGACTCACATGTGGAGACACCATCGTCCTCATCTTCAAACAGTGGTGGTGAGTCAGCACTGTTGGTAGACACAGGGAGTGGGCAATCTACACCTTCAGTCGGTACACAGCACACGGGGCCCACACTGCCACCAACTGCAACAAGTACTGCTCGTGCTCGCCAGAGTAGGGGGAGCAGAGTGGCCTTCGGTGCAGGCACCACTGCCCCTGCCTCTGTGAGGCGGTTAATCTGCTGCGACAGCTGTGTGTAGGGCAGACCAACATGATCAATGCATTCCTAGACCACGATAGAAAGTTGGGGCAGGTGGTAGCATTCATGGAGGGGATGCATGGCGATGTTGCTGGTCTCCACAGAACAGTTCAGTCATTATCCAACACAGTGTCTGCAGCCATTCAACAGTCGCATGGACAAGGTTCTACTTCAGTTCCCCCATCCACACCACTTGATGACTCAGGGGAGAGTGACATTTCAGACCAGGCATCATTTTCTGGGTATTGCACTAGAAGCAGGCACAAGCAGCAAGGCAGGGCACGGAGGCAAGAGACACCATCACCTAGGACAAGGAAATCTTTCACAGAACACGAATTCAGCTACCCGGGAGTTGACACACAGGATCCTCAAGGGGTGTTGGGGGACAGGGATTCACATGGAACACAGGCATCCCCCTCAAAAGGTACTCCCAAGGCAAGGCCACCTCCCAAGGACAGGGACACTACAACGGACAGGGCACCTCCCAAGGACAGGGACACTGCAAAGGACAGAGCACCTCCCAAGGCCAGGGACACTCCCAAGGACAGGGCGCCTCCCAAGGCCAGGTACACTCCCAAGGACAGGGCGCCTCCCAAGGCCAGGGACACTCCCAGGGACAATGACACTACAAAGGACAGACTACAAAGGACAGGCACCTCCCAAGGACAGGGACACTCCCATGGACAAGGACACTACAAAGGACAGGGCAACTCCCAAGGACAGGGACACTCCCAAGGACAGGGCACCTCCCAAGGCCAGTGTAACCCCCAAGGACAAGGACACTACAAAGGACAGGGGACCTCCCAAGGCCAGGGACACTCCCAAGGACAGGGACACTCCCAAGGACAAGGACACTACAAAGGACAGGGCACCTCCCAAGGACAGGGCACCTCCCAAGGACAGGGACACTCCCAAGGCCAGGGACACTCTCAAGGACAGGGACACTCCCAAGGACAAGAACAGTCACAAGGACACTACAAAGGACAGGGACACTCCCAAGGACAGGGCACCTCCCAAGGACAGGGCATCTCCCAAGGTCAGGGCACCTCCCAAGGACAGGGACACTCCCAGGGACCGAGCACCGCCCACGGATGAGGCACATTCCAAAGACAGGACACCTCCCAGGGCCAAGGCTTCTCCCATTCACAGGACATCCACCAAGGACAGGCATACATCACCCCTGCGTCCCCTGAAGCTGGTGTTGGTGAAGGAACGTACACCACATGTGTCAGAGGTGGAGTGCCCCCATACCTCTACTCCCATCCACACCCCGGTGAAGCAGAGGAAGGAGTACACTGTTGTTGCATCCCCCATTACACATGATAAAGAGGGCAGAAGGCAGGGCCAGAGCAAGCGCCAAGCAGGGTCCAGCACGTCCCCAGAGAGCAGACCCCCACCAGCACATGATCCACCTTTGATGGGTGATGTTTCAGATGAGCCCGCACCACTTACCAGCCCAGTCATGTCCAGGGTGCCCTTACATATCCCTAAGAAACGGAGACACACACCCGTGACACCTGACCACCCCAATGTCGCTCCAGTACAGCTGTCCCCAGCTCCCAGGGCCGCCCTGCCTCCTGGCCCATACAGCCCTGTGGCTCATCATTTCAGTGGTCCTAGTGGGTCAGCTGAAGGCCACTCTCATGTGTCAGATAGTGGCACTGTGTCTGTTGTTCGCTGTCATGCCTCATGTAGTAGCACTGTGTCAGTTGGGCCCTCTCCTGTTTCAGGTACTGCCACTGTGTGTGTCCGCCACTCTCATGTCTCAGATGCTGGCATGGTATTTGGTGGTCACTGTACAGGGACATGTCCTGGCAGTGTGTCTGGGTCTATGGCTCATGTGTCAGTCACTAGATCTGTGGCTGTGTATCACACTCCTGTATCTGGTGCTGGCAGTGTTTGTGGGTCTATGGCTCATGTGTCAGTCACTACATCGGTGGCTGTGTCTCACACTCCTGTTTCTGGTGCTGGCAGTGTGTCTGGGTCTTTGGCTCATGTGTCAGTTACTAGAGCTGTGGCTGTGTCTCACACTCCTGTTTCTGGTGCTGGCAGTGTGTCTGGCTCTATGGCTCATGTGTCAGTCACTAGAGCTGTGGCTGTGTCTCACACTCCTGTTTCTGGTGCTGGGAGTGTGTCTGGGTCTATGGCTCATGTGTCAGTCACTGGAGATGTGGCTGTGTCTCACACTCCTGTTTCTGGTGCTGGCAGTGTGTCTGGGTCTATGGCTCATGTATCAGTCACTAGAGCTGTGGCTGTGTCTCACACTCCTGTTTCTGGTGCTGGCAGTGTGTCTGGGTCTATGGCTCATGTGTCAGTCACTGGTACTGTGCCTGTGTCTCCCAATCCTGTAGGAGATCCTGCCACTGTGTCCGATGCTTCTGGGTCAGTCAGTCTAGCTGATTCTGTGAGGTGCAGTTCCCATCACTCTCACATGTCATTGTACTTGGTGTCTGGATTGTCCATTGTAACCACTCTTGCATTATTGATGTCCATGGGACGGGGCGCATGATACACGTCCTTGTGCTGCCTCAGATGTACCTGCTCTGTTGTAAACACTGCCCTGTTGCTGTTAGGATGCTGCATTGTGCCCTCTCATGTGCTGCCTCTGATGTACCTGTTCTGTGCCATGGACTGTTGATGCACTTAGCCCCTCTCATGTGCTGCTTCAGATGTACCTGTTCTGTGCCATGGACTGTTGATGCTCGTTGCCCCTCTCATGTGCTGCCTCAGATGTACCTGCTCTGTTGTGAACACTGCCCTGTTGCTGTTAGGATGCTGCATTGTGCCCTCTCATGTGCTGCCTCAGATGTACCTGCTCTGTGCCATGGACTGTTGATGCTCGTTGCCCCTCTCATGTGCTGCCTCAGATGTACCTGCTCTGTGCCATAGACTGTTGATGCTCGTTGCCCCTCTCATGTGCTGCCTCAGATGTACCTGCTCTGTGCCATGGACTGTTGATGCACTTAGCCCCTCTCATGTGCTGCCTCAGATGTACCTGCTCTGTGCCATGGACTGTTGATGCACTTAGCCCCACTCATGTGCTGCCTCAGATGTACCTGCTCTGTGCCATGGACTGTTGATGCTTGTTGCCCCTCTCATGTGCTGCCTCAGATGTACCTGCTCTGTGCCATGGACTGTTGATGCACTTAGCCCCTCTCATGTGCTGCCTTAGATGTACCTGCTCTGTGCCATGGACTGTTGATGCACTTAGCCCCTCTCACGTGCTGCCTCAGATGTACCTGCTCTGTTGTAAACACTGCCCTGTTGCTGTAAGGATGCTGCATTGTGCCCTCTCATGTGCTGCCTCAGATGTACCTGTTCTGTGCCATGGACTGTTGATGCACTTAGCCCTTCTCATGTGCTGCCTCAGATGTACCTGCTCTGTGCCATGGACTGTTGATGCTCGTTGCCCCTCTCATGTGCTGCCTCAGATGTACCTGCTCTGTGCCATGGACTGTTGATGCTCGTTGCCCCTCTCATGTGCTGCCTCAGATGTACCTGCTCTGTTGTGAACACTGCCCTGTTGCTGTTAGGATGCTGCATTGTGCCCTCTCATGTGCTGCCTCAGATGTACTTTTTCTGTGCAATGGACAGTTGATGCACTTAGCCCCTGTCATGTGCTGCCTCTGATGTACCTGTTCTGTGCCATGGACTGTTGATGCACTTAGCCCCTCTCATGTGCTGCCTCAGATGTACCTGCTCTGTGCCATGGACTGTTGATGCACTTAGCCCCTCTCACGTGCTGCCTCAGATGTACCTGCTCTGTTGTAAACACTGCCCTGTTGCTGTTAGGATGCTGCATTGTGCCCTCTCATGTGCTGCCTCAGATGTACCTGTTCTGTGCCATGGACTGTTGATGCACTTAACCCTTCTCATGTGCTGCCTCAGATGTACCTGCTCTGTGCCATGGACTGTTGATGCTCGTTGCCCCTCTCATGTGCTGCCTCAGATGTACCTGCTCTGTTGTGAACACTGCCCTGTTGCTGTTAGGATGCTGCATTGTGCCCTCTCATGTGCTGCCTCAGATGTACTTGTTCTGTGCCATGGACTGTTGATGCACTTAGCCCCTGTCATGTGCTGCTTCTGATGTACCTGCTCTGTGCCATGGACTGTTGATGCTCGTTGCCCCTCTCATATGCTGCCTCAGATGTACCTGCTCTGTGCCATGGACTGTTGATGCTCATTGCCCCTCTCATATGCTGCCTCAGATGTACCTGCTCTGTGCCATGGACTGTTGATGCACTTAGCCCCTCTCATGTGCTGCCTCAGATGTACCTGCTCTGTGCAATGGACTGTTGATGCTCGTTTCCCCTCTCATGTGCTGCCTCAGATGTACCTGCTCTGTGCCATGGACTGTTGATGCACTTAGCCCCTCTCATGTGCTGCCTCAGATGTACCTGTTCTGTGCCATGGACTGTTGATGCACTTAGCCCCTCTCATGTGCTGCCTCAGATGTACCTGCTCTGTGCCATGGACTGTTGATGCTTGTTGCCCCTCTCATGTGCTGCCTCAGATGTACCTGCTCTGTGCAATGGACTGTTGATGCACTTAGTCCCTCTCATGTGCTGCCTCAGATGTACCTGCTCTGTTCTATCCAGTGCCCATGCTCCTAGCTACTCTAGGATTCAACCCCTATTTTGTGCAATAAAGCAAGTTAATCGTGTGTAGTGGATTCTCTTTGTCATTCCTGGTTGTCTCCTTGCATTGTTGATATATTGGTGCTATCGTAAATGCTGTTTCCCCAACATGCCCCTCCCCCTCCCCACGTCATGGCCCCGGCAGGTACTCCCCTTCCGACAGCAATTGGTGTGTTTGCGTACCTGCGTTGTCGTCGGCGACGGTCCATGACTTGCTGGTGGTGAAGCACGAAGAGTATCGGAAATGCGTGTAGAGCTGGGTCCATGACGGAGATCTGCCTGTGGTGGGTATCTCTGCAATGTTTTGTCTCTCCACTGTGGTGAATCCGCCGTGTTCAGGCTGGTTGTTTTACCGCTGCGATTTGCTGTGTCTTTTCCGCCATCGTAATTTGGAGGACGGTCGGAGACGTCATTCCGTACGGCGGTTTCTCTGGACTGGTTACGTCCACCACGGGGGTCGGGTGTATTTACGCGGCGGTGCATGTTCTTCCGCGGCGTACGGACATTTGACAGTGCTTCCCATCCTAATATGGCGGACGGATTGGCCGCGGCTGGCGGACTGTAAAAAGGCATTTTCCGCCTACTCCAGGACGGCGGTCGTCCTTCCGTCTGCCATCGTAATCGACCCCTAAGTTTGATGCCGCTCTTAAACACTGTGACTAAGCTAAACTGTGTTAATGGCATTTAAACGTAATTTTGCACCGATTGTGCATGTAGTATGTTTTAGCACCATCATATTTTGTTGTCGACTGTGATATTCAATTGTTTGTCGCAACACCTAATCCCCTTGCCCATTGCTTTTTTCTTCCCTCTCTTCTCGTTAGGCATCTAAGGCTTCAAATTGTTAGGCAGAATATCTATGTCCTGATGATGATCCGTGTATCACGTTAACGGATCGAAACGCCGTCGACTTTTCATAACACCTTATATAAGCTCAAAACTTTAAGTGTACTTCTGATGTAAAGGTGTTTGTTATGTTTTGGTGTACCTTGACACTGTGCAATTACTGGTACAACAAACCTCAAGCTTTTTGCCTATAAGCCCTTTTGTTTCAGTTTTGTCACTGATTGGTTGTTGCACATGTGTTAAGTACGGTACAGGTGATGCGTGCTCTATCACAGGCTTGTGCCCCACTTTGTGAATTTTTGTGTAACATCTTCTTTTATTCAACTGCAAGTAAATACCAGACCTCTGTCCAGCTGGACAAGTACAAACAATATAGCTACGACTGTCTCTATATTATTCTCTCCTTATATCCTTCCCTAAAGGGACCACTGTTGGCTGAATAACAACCCCAAATTCAGCAAATCGCTGGTTCCTGTGGTCTTTGTGGCTTTCAAAGTAGCATTTCCACTGCAGTTAGCATGTACGACCTTCTTCCATGCTCTCTGAACGGGGTGTGAGATATTTACAGGCCAGGGTGGTGTTTTTAAATAGAAGACAAGCGCGTGCTTCATTGTTGTGTTGCCCAGGGCCCCTGCTTCCCGATTCTGACTGACAGTGTATGGGTTACATACATCTTCATTGAGACCAGCAATGCGCAGAAAAGGAATCCTTCAGGACCACTTGACAGGCAGCTTCCAATCAATGTGCCAATGTTATTTAATAGTGATGCACACCTTGCATGACATTCACAAGTGACTCACCATCCGTCTCAGTACTCAAAAGAACACTTGTGGGACTCGTGACTTTGCCACGGGCGTGCATGAATCTTGTGACCAACAGTTCTGAGCTCGGTCCCACCCATGACTTCTGAGCCACTGTGGATGCTGCTCGCTTGCTGTTCATGTTAGGAAACAGCATGAGAGCAGTGCAAGGAACGCCAGCGCTCCTTAGCAGAGTCGGGGGCTGTGACAGCAATTGCCCAGGCTCCCACTATTGTGCAAGTAGGCGAGGGTTCAAGTGCGCATGTCGGGATGGACAGAGCAAGGCACCCATCCAACCCGACATGCGCACTTCACCCTAAGGAAGCCGGTAGCTAATCTGTCAATCATCCAAGCCCCCCCCCCTCCGCCTCACCACATGACGTGACTTCTCCTGCAATGCAAGACAAATTGCAAAAAAAAAAAAAAAAAAGAATGAAAACTATTTTACACAGTAAGCATTTATGGGGCCCACCATTAGGGGGGACAAAACAAACAGGGGGGGCGATGCCCCAGCTCCCCAATATAAAAACGGCCGCTGCATACGTTGTAATACCAATGACCCAACACCTACATACCCAACGTTCTCGCTGCCCTGAAACATAGACATCACTTGGTGCAGCCAGAGCTGCAGATGTCCTGGGCCTTCCTTTCACTGATTACCAAGCCCCATGTGAACTTAATCAGCACAGTGTGGCTCGGGGCAAAAGTTAGGATGGGAATATCTAGTTTAACAAAAAGGCTGGGTTCATATTGTCTGATGCTCTTGTTGTTAGGAGGCATAACCGTGCACAGGCGTATTTTTCAGGGAGCACAGTATGCAAAACATTTTTTATGAAGAACAGACAATGAGCTGCTTGTGTAGCGCGGAGTCGAGGGTGGCACATGTTCTTCCATTGTGTGTGAGGGGCACACCCTGCCTTGGTTCTTTCTGTCACTTGGAGCTTTGAGTTTAGAATTTGAGAAAAAAACGTCAGATACCAGTACGCAAAGAAACAGAAGAATAGATGAGCTACTTACCCCTAACATGTTACACCATGAGAAAAAGCACTCACTTTCACACCATGAAGCTAGGCCCAATATTATTCAAGTTGATATTTCAGAAAATTCCTTTTTCTAACCAGCAGTAAAATAAGAAGGTGAACAATTTCCAAAAAGATGACCAATATTGTTCTAAATGTGGAAATAAATTATTTTGGTCCCTAAATATTGCAATCCATCCCTAACATCTCTGGTTACATGTTTAACATCACAGCAGAACTGACCAATGTCATTCATCTACATAAATCTGCATAGATTTGGAAATTCTAACTGTAGCTACACAATCGCCATTTGTTAGAAGCTTTTAGCAAAACATCACTGTACAAAACTGTTATATGTGGGAGTGAGAGAACCTCTTATTTTCAACTGGTGGCATGTACCCGGACGTTCTCTGCCTTGTGCTATAAATGAGTAGGTTTCCTGCAAAATTCGAAATAGCCTTCATGTATACTTCGAGAGAGCTGTCAATGAAACCCCCTGTCAATTTCCTTTTTCTTTGTCAAAACAAGAATTGGCAAAGCCAATTAGTCACGATTTCCCAATGCTTATTGTTTGCTGGTACTTGGTATGCCAATGCAGCTCAAGCATTGCCAAAGTCGTTAGTAGGAGTGGCGATCGTTGATTCTTTATTTTCGGCACCTCCAAAATAGCTGCCACTTTGGATTAAGATGCAACAAGGCAGCCATCTTGGAAGTATAGATAATAATGTTCCACGATTACTGAATGTTATTGTCTGTGCTTCCAAATGGCTGCCACTTGTATCCAAGATGTTCAAACATAGCGACTGGTTTGTCAATGATTGTAAAAAATTGCATGGCAAGCGTTGGCACCATGTTGCAGCTATCTACAAGCAACATAAAGGGCATCTTGGACATATTAAAAATACCATTCCGAGATGGCCAGTTGCTGCTATTTTTTTTCGTGGCTGATGTAATTTACAGCCAGGTAGTGGCACGGGCGCAACTAGAGCCACATTTCGGAAAGGGGTTGGGGTCATTCTTCCAGCAATGTAGAGCCAAGTTTCAGGGTGGGGTGCTAATACTTCCAGCAATGTGGCCTTGTATAATGTAACTGGTGCTCAGCAAAGAGCCTCAATACCTTCAGGTGGAGTTCGAGCTACATAAAACTGCAAAAAAACAAAGCTTAAGGTTACTTTTCAGGTAATGCATTCTCACACTGTGGCAGCAAAAGTAATTTGCAATTTTAAGGAATAGGCAGAGTCGAGATGCAGGGGCTCTAGGGAGGGGTGGAAAAACAACAAAACCTAATTATCAAGTAAATGGTCTTTTAAAGACCTCTGAAATATTCGGGCACCGCTGCGAAAACCAGCCCACTGCAGCTAAAGACCTGTCTGTGTGTGGGAAAGCTGTCACACGACGTGGAGGGGGGGGGGGGAGGCTGAAGGCCTTTGAGCCCTATGGGCGTTGCAGGCCTCGGCAGTGGCACTGGCAAAGCCAGTAGCGAAGAGTGACAAACAAAGGCGGCTAGCAGGGGTCGTAAGGAGACGGAGACATCGAGGTGCAGCGGCGCTTGGTAACTTCCATCTAAGGAGTGGGAGAGCGGAATATGGGTGCAATGGTGGGAACAGAGAGAGAATAACTGAGGTGGAGAAAGAAACACAAGGAGAGATGAAAAGTGAAAATGGTGATTTCACGAGAGGGTTCGAGAGAGAGAGATCGGATGGGTGAAATATATGCTCTTCCATCAAGTGCTAAATCAGAAATACAGTACCAGAAAAGTGGGAAATCCAATATACCCTCGGAGGCTTGGGATGATAGATTAACAGTAGGTAAAGGTGCCTTCAAAGGATGTCATTAGCTACACTTAGTTACATTCTATACAAAAGCATCGCTTCTACATATAGCCCCGATTGGTAGCTTAACCGTAAACAAATCACAAACATCAATGAGGTTTTTCACAACATGAGTATTCAATCAGTAGAAAATGAGCAAACACGGGTATATCTTTTTTCAAAAGTACAACATTTTTTATGTAAACAAAATTATTTTAAAAAGGGTACATTAGGAGACAACAAAACACCATTATAGAGAAACTTCAAAGAAACCTGCAAATCATATGTGTGAACATCTATTCCGCCGGGGAAAAGCCATCCAAGAAAAGAATTGCAATGGACAACAATATCACCTTATTTCTAACCATAAGCAGAATCAAAACCTACTCTGAGTATATGGTGAAGTATTTGGAAACAATGATGTCTATGACAAATAGCTACAGCGTCTATAGTGAGACTGAAACAACCGAAACATGCAGCACCACTCCATCCTTTTAAATCATATGGGGGGTCTGAAATCACTCTATATCAAGAAAATGGCAAATTGTTGTTTTGGGGCTCCAAGGCGCTAGTGTAAAATGATGTGTAAATCCTAAATTCATTTTGACCAATGTTACTGTGCTGCATAAAATGCACAGTTTGTCCAGTGCCAATTACCCCACAAATTCTTGAGGGTAGAACCCACCTCCACACATATTTGAAGGTTTCTTTCACATGTATCTGTGTTTGACCCTTGTTGCTGCCAAAGTGTGCCTTAAATTACACTATTTGCCCCAAAAAATTGCTAAGCTTTTTGGGGGAAATTCTGCCTTAAAAACTCCAATCCCCACTAAATTTCTCAGACTAAACTCAAGGTGACCCCAACCGCCCCTTATACAGTTAATAAAAAAATGTAAATTTCCAAGTCAACCTGCCTCAAACACCCTTTGACACTTCTACATTCTGTCAGAGCCCAATAAGTGAAAATTTCCTGGCACTTCTGATAGCTGGTCTTACAAAGCACCCAGATTTTTTCTGCCCTTTCGATAAATAGGCCTGCTTGTCACATTTGAATCTCAAGTGTGGTCTTTGAAAAGCATATTTTTATAGGCATTTACTTGATGAAATTTACTTGATGAACAATTTCATTTTCCTATTAAAACGTCCTATTTTCTGTCATTAGCATGATCAAAAAGCGATATAAAAAGTAACAATGTCTTAATGGTCAGTTATGACATAAACTACATAGAGTAAATGTTTTAGCAATTAAAAACATGTCCCTTTTCTACACAGCAAACTTGTTATTTGTTATCACAACAATTCGTTATTCTCTTTATAACGTATTTGCTGTCTGTGAAGACTCTGAATCAGGGCACTAGAGCATGAAAAACATTAACCGCGATTGCCATCTACTGGCAAAAGCTAGTACTGGGCGCTATATGTCTCCAAGTAGATTCAAGCCTCACTATTATAAGGGTGACATAGAATTATTAAATGCTACGTTTCAACAAATAATGACGAGATTTTCGTTTCTTCTTAGTCCAAGCCAGTAAACTTTAGAATTGACAGAGCAGAAATTGCATTTACACTTAAAGACTAAGCCCCGGACATGACACTTTTTGAGAGAAAATAAATGAATGAATGAATGAAACCTATTTGTCTTAGCGCAAAACGGCTACTCAAATGAGTGTCCAGGCGCTGCCAGAAGCGGACTGGGAGAGCTGTGGAGCGCTACTAGATTTTAAAAAGTCACGTTTCAAGTGTTTCTTAAAGACTGAGACGTCTAAAATGGAACGTAGGTAGACTGGGAGCCTGTTCCGAGCCTGGGCCCCTAAGAACATCAAGGACTTACCACTTTACAAGCACGGTTGGAGGAGGAGGATCAAGCCGGGATATAACGCATGACTCATTTGGTAAGGTAGTCAGCTCCTATCCCATGAAAGGCTTTAAAGAAGACAACGAGAGGTTGAATTTAATCCTCTCCTTCAGTCTCAGCCAGTGAAGTGATTTAAGGAGGGGGGACATCGGAGACCTTGGTTTTGGTTGAAGAATCGTCCTGGCTGCGCGTTCTATACCACTTTTAGGCGCTGTACAAGACACCCTGGAAGACCCAAATACAAGGCATTTGCGTTGTCCAGTCTTGATGTCACTAAGGCCTGGACTACTCTTTTCCTGGAGTCAATTATCAAGAGAGGGAGAAACTTTCTCAACGTGCGCAGAATGCCAAAGCAGGTGCCAACCAGAGCTTGGACCTGAGACTTCAGGGACAAGGTGTTATCCAGTAAAACTCCGGGTTTCTTACGACTGATTGCTGGCTGTGCGCGGCGGCAAATATTCTTCAGGCCACCAAGCGTTCCAGTTACTACTCAAGCCGTTAATACTAGCATCTGGTAATTACAGTGCTTGGAGACAACACATTTGTAGGGTGAAGCACTTTGTCAAGATGAATTTCTTACATATGTTGGTCCTTCCTTAGCTTAAATCTACTGAGGTAGCACCAAGGCCCGTACTCTTCCTAACCCTCCTTCACCTGGGTAAAGGCTATCATGGTCAGCGACTGGCTGCCGCCCCCCCCCCAACTGACCACACCAACCCCCGGACACATGAACAGGAAACATGGTTATCTTTGGAAGGCGGGGGGTCGCAAGACCCTCCGGCCGTATTTATTAAGATATAAAATTATACATTTTTAATTGCATGGTAAACAATTTATACAAAAATCAGCAGGACATTAGATACAATATGGTCAACAAGTTTGAGAGACTAACCTTAACAGAAACTCTAATACAGATTGTTTCCTAACCGAATCTAACATCCTCATCTAGATTTTTGTATACTACATTTATGGTCATATGGCAAGGTCGCTAACCGGTGTCAGGTCCTACTAGCTGTGCCTTACCTAGAGATGTGCGCATGCGCAGCCGGGCCTTGTAATTACCCGGTCCACGCCGTGAACTCCATTTACCCACTAAAGGAGGGCCCTTACTCTGCGTCATCCGGTGACGTCATAAGTATGCGCGCGCGGGGTGGCTACCAGCCTAAGGAAAGCGTGACTACTCCAACCCGCGCCCCTTTGAAGCACCAGTTACCTTGCCCCTGAAGTTCTAGGAGGGGCCAATGGCCCCTCCCCCTGGGCGGGAACCTCCATGGGATGATGCCCGCCCCCTCAGACCTTAAAATTAGCTGCTCACCGGTCATGACCTTACCGCCACAGGCCAGCATTGTTAACCGACGATCTGGCCTCCCCCATTCTAGACCCAACCTGGAGCGTGTTCACCTAGCGAATCCCTCCAACCAGGCCCAGACATTATTAGACCAGAGGACGTTCCCTGCCTCCGTCAAGTGCACCCCAGAATTGCTCGCCCCAGATACACCCATGTGGAATCGTCTACAACCGGGGGGCTCGAAATAGTTTGTCCAACTGTGTGTTGATCCTCTTTACCGAGTGATTCAACGCCCTGACCGAGTCCCCCCCTCGCCACTGCCACCGAGGGATAAGTTGCGACCATACTACTGTGCAACCCGGGCAAGTCCTGGCCACCCACCCCGCAGTGGAGATGATCTCCTCAATGAGGATGCGCCTCCCCAGTTTGGCCAAATCATTCTCCCCTAGGTGAAGTATCACCACTGACGGGGAGGCGGGCTGCTGAGCTAGGAGTCCCTGGAAGAAGTTCCTAAACTGACTGAGGCATAGACCCCCTCTCCCGAAGAATGAAATATCAAACCCCTTCAGCGCCGCCCTTTTCTTACGGTCTCCTGAAAGAAAACATGTTCAGCACGCTTCACATAAGAGTGGCCCACAATCCAAGTCACCATTGTCCTGCGTCCTTCCTGCTGCTTGTGCTGTGATGGTGTAGATCGTTGACGCCCGGTGGTGAGTTCCTCCCCTGCGTCACAGGTTTGAGAAACTGCAAGAACCAGAAACATACCAAGCGTGAGACTCATCCTGTCACAACATGTCAATTCGCACATATCGTTTGTAACACTCAGATGACCATCTCCCAATTCTCTTCACATTCTCAGCCGAGAGACCCCCTAGCGCTGCTTCAGTTGCAGCCCCTATCCTAAAGGAGTGAGTGCCAAATTCCTTGGGATCTAAACCTGCCTGTCTGACCGTCAGCTCCAGGACCAGCCTAAACTGGTACCTAGTCAATGGTGTCCCATCGGCGTGACACAACAGTGCACCCCCCGCCGTGCCCTCCCGCTGCCTGAGGAAAACCTCCACATGAGTAACCGGGCAGCAAGGGTTGACCCGGGCCCGGTGGAGCACTATGGTGTGACCCCGAGATTCCTGGTCAGTTTTGGACCTCTGAATTGTCACCCACATAGTATCCTCACTGATCCTGACACTAGTCCACTGTAGGCCGCCCAACTTATCCCCTTTTGACCCTGCCACTAATTCACCAATTCTCAGAGCCCCATAAAAAGCCAGGGAAAATGCAGCTTTGAACAGCAGTATCTCCCATTCTGAGCTACAGACCTCGTGCAATACCAGCAATAAGGCTGCCAGCCGCGCCAATCCTATGGGCCTTCTCGTATCCGCAGAGTGGCCCTGTAACCGGCGCCATCCCCTCATAGCCTTGCGCACCATAAAGGTATTAGTGGGGTCTCGCATGCCCTTAGCCTACGCAAAGAAGGAGACCGCCGCCCTATGTCTGCTTGCGGCTGCCACTGAGCGCCCATCCCTGTGCATCCATTCTAAATAGGCCGCAAAGCTGTCCTCCTGTGCCCACCTAACCTCCCATTCCTGCCCCAAGAAAGCGCGGTAAGACAAAAACTCCCCTTTGTAAGCTGTCTTGGTCCTGGGGGCTAAGCTAGCAACCACGAGGTCCTGTAATCTGGGGCACCAATCTGCCAAAGTACTGCCGGGAAGTGCGCTGGCGAGGGGTCTGCTGCAGGAAGATGTTCCCTGAAGATCTGCATTTTAAAGCGAGAAAGGGAGTCAGCTGCATTGTTGAGGATGCCTGGGACATGTTTGGCTCTGAAAAGTACATTCATTTTTAAGCACTGCAACACAATCTCTTTGATCAGGCGCAATATGAACGGACAGCGTGCCCCCTGTTGGTTTATACATTCCACCACTGTCATGTTATCCGACCAGAACACCACTGATTGGTTACATAGGTGTTCTGGCCAGACCTTCAATGCCACCCACACTGGAAAAAGTTCCAGGAAGCCAATGTTGGCGGTCAAACCCCATGCTCTCCATTCTTCCGGCCACCGTTGGGCGACCCACTTGGTCCCTAGGATGGCGCCAAAGCCCACACTACCATCAGCGTCTGTCCATAAACCCAACTCTGCTGATGTAGCGGGAGGACCGGACCACACTACCCTGCCATTACAATCCTCCAGAAATGCCATCCATATATGCATATCCTGGCGTACCTCAGATGACAGCCTAGTGCGGTGATGTTTCTCCCGTAGTCCTTTCATAGCCTGGGCAATAGAGCTTGAGAATGGGCGCGCCATTGGGATGACCCGCAGTGCAAAGTTTAGTTGCCCCACGACTTCCTGCAGCTGCTGCAAGGAAACCTTGGCTTTACATAGGCATTGACGCAGAGCTGCCCTAAACCTAGACACTTTGTCCTTTGGCAACCTGAAGCATCCCTGTATTGAGTCAATTTCAATACCAAGGAATTCCAAGCAAGTAGCCGGGCCGACCGTCTTCCCCGGCGCCAGCGGAACCCCAAAAGCCCGCATGAGCACGCAAAATTCCTGCAATGCCCAAGCACACTCCTGAGAATCCGCCGCGCCTAAGAACAGGAAATCATCCAAGTAATGCATGACCTGTTGGTGGCCCGTCGCCTGTCTCATGACCCATTCTAGAAATGAGCTAAATGTCTCAAAGTAGGCACATGATATGGAACAACCCATGGGCATGCATTTGTCCATGTAAAACTTGCCCTCGAAAGTGAAACCTAGAAGGTGGTGATCCAACGGATGTACTGGGAGGAGACGGAAAGCGGATTCTATGTCAGATTTAGCCATCAATGCCCCTGGTCCCAGAGCACGCAATAAGTCAACAGCCTGGTCAAATGAGGCATACTTTACACTACAAATCCCTTCATCTATCGCTTCGTTCAAGGATGCTCCTCTTGGCGCGGACAGGTTGTGGATCAGTCTAAATTCGCCTTTCTCTTTTTTGGGTACAACTCCAAGCGGTGAACACACAAAATTGGAGACAGGCACCTCCTTGAAGGGGCCAGCTATCCTGCCTAACGACAGTTCCTTGGTAATCTTAGCGGACACCACTGTTGGATTCTGTTTTACTGACAATTGGTTCCTGCAATTTGCGCTACCTGTGTAACCCACCGCCGGGATCCTAAAACCTTGTGAGAAACCTTCCTGCAGTAGGGTGGCCGCTATGTGGTCAGGGTACCTAATTAACCATGGGATCATTGCTAACACGTCTATTGGTGTGGGGGGGCCCAGCCCGCCTGAATTACTCTGGCTTCCCCCTTCCCCTCTGACCGTGATTACCTTGTTTGGACCTGCAACTTGTCTCGGGGTGGGATGGGTGACCACAGACTGCACATGCATGTCTAAATCTACAGGTGCCCTGGGCCCTTGTGCAGGAGCGCTTATTAAAGTCCCAGCACACCCCTTTTCTCTCTGACCCCCCCCTATTCTTCCCCGGGACCTCATTCCCATGGGTTGATCGAAAGGGCTGTTGAGGCCTGGCGGAGAACACCCTGACTGCACTGGTGGCCTGAGATGGGGCTGTGTCACTTGAGAACTGCTTGTGCCAGGACATAGAATCTACTTTGTCCCACGCCAGTGATGTATCAAATTCCTTGGCCTTCCTGAAATTAACATCATACTCCTTCCCCGCATCCCCAGTGTATTGATCACTCCACCCCACAATCCTGCTCTGGTAGCAAGCCATGGCTGCCTGCACATTTGGGGGGCGTTCGGCCGTGATAGCCGAAAGGACGGAAAAGGCCCTGATCCAATTCTTCAAAGTCTCCTCTACCCTGAACCTGGAGCACTGTGCCCTCCATTCACTTGGATGCATCCATTCCTTCAGTACCTTGGCCTGCTCCATTTCCCTGTTGTCTAGCAACAAAGAAAAAATGTATACATATTTTCCCGCCCAGATCAACTCTTTTACCGCCTGGGACACATGTTTCCCCAAGTTTTCACTCCTGGATGGCACTAAGCCGTCTCCCAAGAGAGGCAGCGACACCTCCTTACCATTTACGGGCACCTGGGCCGGTAGAACACTATCTCCATTCGGCTGGGCGGGACTGGAACCTGCAAGGGAAGAAGATGAGGGCACCGCAATACTGTCCGCCGCATTTGCAGCCTTAATCTTCTCTACCAATTTTTTCGCTTCTGTCTCATGATCAGATGAGGCAAGACACACACCCCCCTTTTGCAGCCACGGCAGCAAGGCCGTTATCTGAGATACCAGTTCTGGAGAGACTGAGTCTAGATTACCTGCTGGGACTGCAGGCGCCACTGGGGGCATAACCGGTGGCAGAGGTGTAGGAGGCAAGGGGACGGCCGGTGGCGGCAGGCCCGTGACTGGGATTGGTACCACGGGTGAGGGGGCAGGCCCCGCAGGAGGGAGCGCCGGCGGAATGGCAGGAGCCGGTGCTGCGGGAGCTGGAACTACAGGCATAGGTGCAAGAGGGGCCGGAACCGCAGGTACAGGTGTAATAGGTACCGGAACTACCGGCTCAGGGGCGGGGGCAGTGTACGTGGGCTTCTTGGCCTTAGACCTCTTAGGCGGGGTAACAAAATCCCCCCTTGGCAAGGGGGCCGACCTCTGGCGAACAGGCCTACCAGATGGGCCAGGGGCATCAGCAAACCTCTCATTGATGCGGGCCTCTAATTCATCGACTTTCCCCAATCGTCTGTTAATGTTGCTCATTTCACGCATCATGGCCTGCATCATAACCTCCATCCTGGACCCTCCTTTACCACCCCTTGGCCCTGGCATGTTCTAAACCACAAACCACTGCCTACACTCCTAGTGTTACAATTGAGCGTACGTGTGCTTTGTACCTTCACCAGATGGAGGATGTCCAGGGGGCTGTAAGCACCATGCAACGGCAACCGCAATACCACCGGCTTATCCGGCTATGTCAGGGGTGAGTAAACCTAGTGTAGACCCACCCGGCGGCTACCAGGAGCGATGAAATGCTAGCCCCCCGCTCTCCTCTTACCGATCAAATCCTGCGCGTTTCCACAGCCGGTATTGGGTTCGTGACCACGTCCGCCGTTCACCCCTCTGGGCTCACTGTGCACAAGATGCCAAGATACTGTATTGAATTGCCTGCAATAGAAAAAGTATTAATCTCTGGGAGTGGCACACTCACGCAGCTACACAAACACCTGAACCATAAAATTACCCTTGAGAGTGTGCTCGCACCCCTGCTGGCAAAAAGACAGTCTCCAGAGGCAAGAGAGGGTTGTAATAAGGCAAAACAATTTATTTACACTTAATTTCGTCCCCCCTACAGACACCCAGAGACCCAGGCACAGTGTAGCACCCCAGTAAGGATTGGACCCGAATGTAATTCCTACACGTGGCAAATTAAATTAAAGCAGTCTTTAACCCCCACTGAATCACCTAAAATTAGAAGAGAAGCATCAACATGAATCAGCCCCAAAATTTAAAAAAGTTTCTCAAATTCAGCAATTAAAGGCAACCTTTCCCCTGGTCTCCCATCCAGGTCCTGCCCTGGTCGACCCTGCTTCGCAACCTACTTCAGTTCCCTTGAACAGCCGGCTAATTTCGTAGCGCGCTGCAATGCGGGGAAAAAGGAACAATCGGTTAAACTGCCTGTGTGGGGAGCGGAGAAGGCGGGGGTTCAGCGTGCCGATTCTATTTAGCTTCAACACATTTCTCAGTGGCACACTCACGCGGAGCTCCAGCAGCTGTAACCTCAGATACGGGCACCCATTGCAGCATACACTCCGGCTGCGCTGTTTCCCGCCAACCCGCACCCGCCGAGAAATACCTCGTTCCTCCAAGACGTTCCCCACAGCCGGAAAGTAAAGTACGCGGCACTCCACGTGGCTCCGACGCCCCGAGAGACCAGAAGATCGCCAGGCAACCGCCGCTGCACACCACCAATGAAGCCTGCACCGAGCTCAGGCGACCGCCGCTGCACACCGCCAATGAAGAGCCTGAAAATAAAATCGACAAAGTTAAAAAACAAGAAGCCCCGAGCGCGGGGCACGACACGCTGTGGGGGAGCGTCCAGGGAACAAGAGGGTCTTCTGGGCGCTCCCCACTTCTTTATCCCTAAGGGGCCCGGTGGGGGGTGGCTACGCCCCCCACCCAGCCCCTTCTGCGGCCCGCCCCCCTGACCCGGAAGTCCTACACTGACATCCGGGTCCGGGAGGGCACCAACCAATCGGTGGTGAGGTGCGCCCGGAAGGGCACGCCCCACCATCGAGAGGCACGGAGGTGGAGGCGGTCGCCGCGCCGCCATGCGGGCGGGGGGGCCAAGAGCCCCCCCTTTTCAAATAACACGTTCTGGGATAGAAGAAGTGACGCAGCTCTCCCTCACTTATGGTGGGACTAGAAAGGTGCAGTAGAATACGCACATATACGACACTTCTTACCCTCTGTCCCGCTAACACCCCACGGCTCTTTATAAAGGGGTTTCACACCAGACCTCAGTGCCGAGTCAGTGCATCTCCTGGCAGGCATTCGAGAGGTCTCAGCAGAATCACCGAGACATCGTCCCTCGAGCTGTGAATGTGTGAGAAGAAGCCATCACCACTCAACTCAAAGATGTTCAACAATGATAGACGTTTAGGGCTCTTCCCCGCACAGTCTGAGATCTGACAGAAGTACAGATCGTGAATGCAGACGCGTCTGGGCCGAGCCGCGAGAAGTATGATGTAGTGACCTGACAAGTAGGAAGAGGACACTAGGACCCTGTGGGTCATGAGGGAGGTGACCAGGTCACCGGACACCACATCCGGTCAGGGGACAGGAAGAGGACAGTATGATCAGGATGAGCACGGGGACGGATGCGTGTGACCAGCTGCACCGAGTACAAGAATAAAGAATAGTGAATACACCGACCTGTGTCCTGCGTGTGATTCCATTGCATGGTGCCCACTGCGTGGACACGACAACTGGCGACGAAGGCGGGATCCGAGCCGACGTACATCTCGACGAAAAAGACGAAGCCATCAGAAAGAACCAGGTGCCCACCCTGGATGTGCACGAAAAGCGAAAAGAAGAGAGAAAAAGAAGAGACATCGGAGCCCACCCGACCGCCTCTGAGGAAGCACCGGCAAACTGCGGTAAGCGCGAAGGAACGGGCGCTCCTGAAAGAGAGGCGCGAGCTCTCGAGAGAGTCTCGGCGGCCATTTTAGGATCAGGCGGCTGGGCCAATCAGAGGCGATATCGGGGAAGCGGCCATCTTTGAGTCAGGCAAGCGAGATTTCGATCGCAAAATCTCGCGAGAAAAGGGCGGCCATTTTGAAAAAGGACAATAGAAAGAAGGGCCATAGGAATCAACAGAGCGGCCATTTTAGAGTCAGGCAAAGAAGAAAAAGGCAGAAAAACACAAGAAAAGGTCAAGGAAAGACTGGAAAAGGCTAAAATAAAGCAGAAAAATAGAAGAAGAAGAAAAGAAGAAAATAAAAGAGACAAAAAGAGAAAAGAAAATAGAACAGGTTAAAATAGAAGAAGAAGAAGAAGAAGAAAAGAAGAAAATAAAAGAGACAAAAGAGAAAAGAAAATAGAACAGGTTAAAATAAAGTAAAAGAAAAAAGAAGAAGAAGAAGAAAAGAAGAAAATAAGAGACGAAAAAAAAAAGGGTGAACGAAAGAAGAAAGAGCAGATAAAGGGAAGAAGGCAAGAATGGCGGATCCAAAGCCCAGCGCACAATACAGGAGTCCACTACCGTTCAACTTATCGGAGCCACAAGCAGGAATAAGGTGGGAGAAGTGGATCAGACGGTTTGAAAGATATGTAGAAGATACAGATGTAGCAGACGGAAAGAAACTAGGGCTACTGCTGAATTTAGCAGGGGATGACGTCGAAGAACTTCTGGTGACACTGCCTACCGAAGAAACAAAAACATATGAAAAATTAAAGAAATGCCTAACAGCCAAATTCGACCCACAACGAAACATTGACTTCGAACGATATACATTTACAGTTGCGTGTCAACAAGTCGGCAAAACACTAGATGACCGCGACAAGGCTGAGAAAATTGGTGACACATTGTGAGTTCGACAAATTCGATAACGAGCAAGCAATAAGGCTAAGGATTATAGAAGGCTGTTGCGACACGGGATTCAGGGCGAGAATACTCAAGGAACCGACCTCATTGGAGAACATCCTGTCACTAGCGAGAGCAGAGGCGAGAGCAACGGAACATGCCAAGGAAATGGAAAGAGGGAAGAGCGTTGAAATCGAAAACGCACACTTTACGACACACAGATATCGCACAGACTGAGGGAAGAATGACTGGAGGGAACAAAAAGAAAGGAGACAACTTGAAGGAACATGCTACAAGTGCGGAATGGGATTTCCACACAGAGGCACATGCCCAGCGTTTGGCCAGACGTGCAGAAGATGTGGTGGAAGAAATCACTACGCCAGTATGTGCCAAAGCGCACAATTCAGAGACGACAGGGGAAGAACAGGAAGACAACAAGAGTCGACGGGAAGAACAGGAAGACAACAAGAGTCGACAACAAGATACGTCAGGTATGTCGACAACGAAAGGAGAAGTTTGTCACGAGAGTCAGGCGAAGAAGAGGAAGAAGAGAAAGTAGAAAGACTATACCACATGTCGGAGGTGCACACAGAGCGGAGCGAGGAAGACGAAGCAGGAGGAAAAACACAGCCAGCAGACAGAAGAACCCGAGGAAAGACAGACTATGCAAAGATAAGAGTAGGAGCGCATGAAGCAGACTTTGTACTAGACAGTGGTGCAACATGCAACGTCATGTGCATATCAGAGTACGAGAGAATGGAAGTAAAGCCGACACTGAGAGCGTCCACGGCAAAGGTTTTTATCTGGGGGGGCAAAGAAACAGGTAACCAACTTGGGAAAGTTCACAGAGGAACTGAGGTACAAGGACAAAATAAAGAAGGAGGACATTCATGTTCTAAAAGGCGATGTCCCAGGACCATGCCTGATGAGCAACAGCACCGCTCAAACGATGGGCCTCATAACGATGACCTATCAAAAAGACAAAAGACGTACTGAGAGCAAGCGAAGAGAAGACGCAGGGACCAGAGAAAGAGGTAGAGAACAAAAAAGAATCATTGAGGGAACAAAGACAACAAAGGGCGGCCGTAGAAAGAGAGGAGCAAGAAGCAAAACGGAGGGCGGAGAACAACGATCAAGAAGAAGAGAGGCTGGAAAAAAGGGAGCAGACGGAGGACAACTGAAAAGCAGAGGCCAGGATAAGAGGAGAGAGCAACGACAAAGAGGAAGAGAGGCTGACAAATGGAGAGCAGACGGAGGACAACTGAAAAGCAGAAGGAAAGACGATGGCAGAAAAGGATCAAGGAAGGGATGCAAGGGGACAAAGAGACTAAGTAGAAAAACGTAGGAGACAGAGACTGGGGAGAAGGGTCGACGAAAGTGACAGACTCTCTCTCTCTCTCTCTCTCTCTCTCTCTCTCTCTCTCTCTCTCTCTCCATCTTTATTTTTCTTTTCTCACCACGACAACAGGCAAATGCGGTCAAGGGTTGAAGGGGCGGAAATGATCAGGAGAACAGCATCATGAACATTTGTTTGCAACAAAGGGGGAGATGTAGTGACCTGACAAGTAGGAAGAGGACACTAGGACCCTGTGGGTCATGAGGGAGGTGACCAGGTCACCGGACACCACATCCGGTCAGGGGACAGGAAGAGGACAGTATGATCAGGACGAGCACGGGGACGGATGCGTGTGACCAGCTGCACCGAGTACAAGAATAAAGAATAGTGAATACACCGACCTGTGTCCTGCGTGTGATTCCATTGCATGGTGCCCACTGCGTGGACACGACATATAAATACTTGAGAAGTACAGTAAGCCCGCAGCAGACATTTTTGTGTCATGGCCGCGTGCCTTGGAGGCTCACACACGTCACTTACCGTATTAAAGTTCTCACTTTATGCCAAAGCTAGACCAGCATCCGATAGTTCTTATTATAGCTGCAGAAGAGGTGCGACATCATTCAGGTAAACGTTCCCACGAAAAGTAACCATAGAGAAAGGCTTATGGTTCTAGCTATCCAACCCCACCCGATGCTTTGATAGCCCAATGATCCAATGACCGTCCTGGGACGCTTCCGAGCACAAGGGGTGAATGGCACTGCCCTGGCATTATTAGCAGTAGGAAAAGACAAGAGCCGCACTCTGGCATAAAAACAGTGGCCATGACTGTACATACACAGGCACTGAGCAGGCAATACCTGCAGTGGGTGAAATATACTGCAACACAGAAACCATGACTTACTCACGCAGACTGCAGCACACGACTGCGGCTGGTCAGGGGCCATCTATCCTGCACATTGCACCGCGGCGCATCCTATAAACAGCACCGAAATCATGACATATCAGTGCAGACTGCTTCTGAGCACTGCCAAGGACAGGAGACATCTGCACTACAAACTGTACTACAATACAGAAATGACGTCAAACTGTGGCAAATAACTGCAGAGACCAGTACCCAGCTGCCCCGCTAATTATACTACATTCCAGAAATAACACAGAACCCATGCCCTATGTATGCAAACCAAAGCAGAGCACTGCCAAAGACAGGGAACATCTGTAATACAGCATAGAAACTACAATCTACGTGTATTGCGGCAGGCAACTGATGGATTGGGATGGCTGGGTGTGATACGAAAGTGCCTCTTTTTGCATGGTTGCCCCCCACTTTTTGCCTAATGTTAATGTACTTTGACTTTTTCAGGGCTGTAATTCCAAAATAAGCACAATTACTTAACCATGATCAATAAGTTACGTGGATCACAACAGTATAATCCACTCACCAAGAAATAATGAAAAAAGCCTATGTCCATCACCAAGTTGTAACCGAAATTTTGTGAAAGAGAATACAAATTGTCGTATCACCAAATTTGTGAAAAGAGAGCAGAAATTGCACTCACCAAGCAGTCCAAATTCACCTAAAAACTTATCTTTCATCAATTCACAGCAATTTGATGCCCAAACTGCTGTAAATCTCCTGAGTCCCGTCGGGACAAAAAAACCACAGATATAAAATCATCCCAAATCGCAGCTACCATCTCTACATACAAACTCCCTAAATCAGAGGTTCACCTTGTGGCATGCTTAATACTTCTTCGCAAGTCCATCCACTCCTAATGATCAAATATCAAACGTATATGTATCCTCTCTAAAGATAGAATTCTGCAGCTGAAGTAAAACAGAAAATAGTTAATTACAAGAACAAATTATGAATACACACCAGATTTTGAAGCCAGCAAGTAAAAGTAGGCTGAGATATGGCAGTGACAAGATCGGATTTGTGACAAATTATAGTCCTGAAAGTAATAAACTATACAGGATATTAAATAAACACTGGCATATACTGAAATCTGACAAATCAATCAAATCTTACTTGACAATTAGACCGAGTCTGACATTCAGGAAGGGGCTGACGTTGCCTAAAATTGTGAGCCTAAGCTATCCTAAGATACCAGTAAATGAATTTGGACTGTTGCTGAGTGCACTTTCTGCTCTCTTTTTCACAAACTCAGTGATACGACAATTTTTATTCTCTTTCACAAAATTTCGGTTACAGCTTGGTGATGGACATAGGTTTTTTCATTATTACTTGGTGAGTGGATTATACTGTTGTGATCCACGTAACTTATTGATAATGGTTAAGTAATTGTGCTTATTTTGGGATTACAGCCCTGAAGAAGTCAATTGCGCAGTACATTGCACAAATGAAATATGTGTTGGCTGTGTATGCTGTGATTTGAATTTGACATCAAGCTGTGTCTTGCAGTTGTGTCTTGAATATAACTACATCATGAGAATAAATACCTTGAACTTTACCTCAAGAGTCATTGGACTTTTTCAACATATTGGGGACTATAAAATGTACTGAGTGTGCTCAGGATAGAATCTAATGTTCCCTAAATTTAGTATTTAGGTGCAACTCCGAACCTTGCCTCCTCAGACAAGAAGAATCAAGAAGAAGAAGGACTGAAGAGCCATGCTGAAGGAAAAAGAGGAGCACATCAACTGACTTTGCCCAGCCCCACCGGCCTGTCCAGACCTCGACATGCTCCAGCGAAATCCTGGTGTGTCCTGCAGACAGTAGCTCCCCAAAACCTGGAGGACCTGTCCTGCCTTCCCCAACCAGACTTTGTCTCCCATGAGCACCGGATTTGCCCACCAACAGACTCTGGTCAAATCCGCGGGTCTGCATCACTCTGCACCCGACGCTTATGGGTCGAGTTCGATGGCCCAACACCACGAGGAGGTCTCCCCAGTGATCCTGACCTGGGATCTGGTGATCCCTGACCTACATCAAGTCTCCAACCGACGCCTACTGCACTTTTCTGAAGGATCCCCCCGACCGCCAACGGAGCGGTAAGAAAAACCCGACGCCGAAAGACACCTCTTCATACGCCATCCCACGGCCTTGGGTGGCCTAACCGATGGTGTCCCGGCATCCCAAGACATCCCAACTTACCTCTCCAACTAGTGGTCGCCTCCAGAAGATCTTCGTCCCCAGGCCTGCAGTGTTTGTTGCAACCCGGAGAATCCCCATTGAAAACAACAGGGAACGCCACGCCAAAACAGCACCCTGCACCCGGCTGCCCCTGTGTCGCTGTGGGTGCACCTTCTCTGCTAAATCGGATCCCCCTTTACCCTGAGCTTAAGTCCAGGAGCTTTGCTCCTACAACCTTGTGGCCTGCTCGTGAGCAGCCACCAACCAGAGGCCCGCTATCCCCAATTGGATAACATTGGGCCTCAGCACTCTGCACCCGGCTGCTCTAGTGCCGCTGAGGGTGTTTTGACAGTGCATCCTTGACCCTGGGGGAACCCTGGTTCTAACCCCAGAAAACCAACTCCCAAACCAAAGTACTGATAACCTGATTTTCTTCCATAGGACTGCAATGACGGCTTTCTTGTGAAAATTGTTCTAAATGTGGAGTTGGATTGTATGAAACCCTTAAGAACTGCATATTTACAAAAACTGATTTACTTACCTTTTATCTAGGAAATGTTCCAGTGTCATATCTAGGCATATCGCACTGAGTAGAAAAAGTAACTTCAAAGTAATCTGAAAAGTGACGTACACAGTAATCTGAAAAGTCATTCTAACTGTTTTATGAACAAATGACTTACCTGTAACCAATCCAATTGAATTCAACTTCATTCAAACTGTATTTAACTGCATTATTCTTGCAAAGTATTATCTTACTTACCTGCACCAGGCCTGGCTTGATTCTAGAAAATAAAATACAACCATATAATATTTTTATACAAACAAATTGGTCTGAGTTCAGTCTTTGAGTGTGTGACAGCATTTCTTGCCTGAGTGTGTACAATAAATGCTTAACACACCCTTTGATAAAGCCTTACTGTTCGCCCACACTACCACAAATAGAGAGTAAGGTATTATCAACATTTACGTCTGCCTACATTTGGGGATCCACTGGACTCTGTGCACACTATACCTTACTTTGGTATAGTATATACAGAGCCAGCTTCCTACACAGCACAAATGGTTCTGAGGCGGGGAAACCACAACCGATCTTTGTAGGCTGTGGCAGTGCACTGTAAAGAGCAGTGTACACCTGCAGTTCAAACAGTGCTGCAGCACAGAAACCATAGAATGTATGCAGACTGTGGCAGAACCTGCAAAGATCAGTGGATACCTGTAGTGCAGATAATTCAGAGGCATAGAAACTACACCCTATGCATTCACACTGTGGCAGACCATGGCAAAGATCACTGGACACCTGTAGTGCAGATGATTCTGTGGCACAGAAACTGCACCCTATGCACGCACAATGTGGCAGACCACTGCAAAGATCAGTGGAGTTTACAGGGCACATTACTCTACAGCAGAAAATCCATAAGCTCTCTCTGCAGACTGCATCAGACAAGTGCAAAAGTGAGGGGATATGTGCAGTACAATTGGGCACTGCAGCTCAGGAACTATTATCTCTCTATGCATATTGTTGAGGCAACTGCAAAGATCAATGAACACCTGTTGCAGCAAGGAAACCATGAAGTGCATACAGACTGTGGCAGAGCCTGCAAAGATTAATGAAAACCTACAGTGCAAACCGTTCTGCAGCACAGAAAGCACAACCCATCTATGTACACTGTTTCAGACACTTGCAACTATCAGTGGACATTTATAGTGCACACTGTGCTGCTGCATACAAACCACAACCCATCTATGTACACTGTGGCAGTCATTTACAACGATCAGTGGACATTTACATTACACGCTGTTCTGCTGCATAGAAACCACAACTTTTCTATGTACAATGTGGCTGTCACTTGCAACTATCAGTGGACATTTGCAGTGCACACTTTTCTGCTGCATAGAAACCACAACCTGTCTATCTATACTGTGGCAGTCACTTGCAACTATCAGTGGACATTTACAGTGCACACTTTTCTGCCGTATAGAAACCACAACCTGTCTATCTTCACTGTGGCAGTCACTTGCAACTATCAGTGGACATTTACATTGCACACTGTGCTACTGCATACAATCCACAACCCATCTATGTACACTGTGGCAGTCACTTGCAACGATCAGTGGACATTTACAGTGCACACTCTGCTGCTGCATACAAACCACAACCCATCTATGTACACTGTGGCAGTCACTTGCAACGATCAGTGGACATTTACAGTGCACACTGTGCTGCTGCATACAAACCACAACCCATCTATGAACACTGTGGCAGTCACTTGCAACGATCAGTGGACATTTACAGTGCACACTGTGCTGCTGCATACAAACCACAACCCATCTATGAACACTGTGGCAGTCACTTGCAACGATCAGTGGACATTTACAGTGCACACTGTGCTGCTGCATACAATCCACAACCCATCTATGAACACTGTGGCAGTCACTTGCAACGATCAGTGGACATTTACAGTGCACACTCTGCTGCTGCATACAAACCACAACCCATCTATGTACACTGTGGCAGTCACTTGCAACGATCAGTGGACATTTACAGTGCACACTGTGCTGCTGCATACAAACCACAACCCATCTATGAACACTGTGGCAGTCACTTGCAACGATCAGTGGACATTTACAGTGCACACTCTGCTGCTGCATACAATCCACAACCCATCTATGAACACTGTGGCAGTCACTTGCAACGATCAGTGGACATTTACAGTGCACACTCTGCTGCTGCATACAAACCACAACCCATCTATGTACACTGTGGCAGTCACTTGCAACGATCAGTGGACATTTACAGTGCACACTGTGCTGCTGCATACAAACCACAACCCATCTATGTACACTGTGGCAGTCATTTGCAACGATCAGTGGACATTTACAGTGCACGCTGTTCTGCTGCATAGAAACCACAACTGTTCTATGTACAATGTGGCAATCACTTGAAGCTATCAGTGGACATTTACAGTGCACACTGTTCTGCTGCATAGAAACCACAACCTATCTCAACAGACTGTGGCAGAGCCTGCAAATATCAGTGAACACCTGTGAGTGCAAACAGTTCTGCTGCACAGAAACCACAACTTTTCTACATACACTGTGGCAGTCACTTGCAAAGAGCAGTGGACAGTTACAGTGCACGCTGTTCTGCTGCGGAGAAACCACAACCTATCTAAACAGACAAATATCAGTGAACACCTGTAAGTGCAAACAGTTCTGCTGCACAGAAACCACAACTTTTCTATATACACTGTGGCAGTCACTTGCAAAGAGCAGTGGACATTTACAGCGCACGCTGTTCTACTGCGGAGAAACACAACCTATTTACTCAGCCTGCAGCTAACAAGTGCAAACAGGCCTCACTGTAAATGCCCGAATGGAGACAAAGCCTGTCCTGTAACAGTACCATACATTACTCCACTGGCCTCTTTGCATCCTTTGCCATTTAAGGGCCTCGGTGTGTCAGGAGTGACATACACACTCCATTTACAAACTGACGCATCCTCCGTTGAGTAAGAATCCCCAGTAGATACACAGAAAGCGGGTGCTGAAATAATAGCGCTGTGATTGACAGTAAATCATCTGCTGGCCGCCACTACACGACTGCTGTCCAATAACGAGGCGAGGCTATCCCTGCGCCTGTCACAGGTTATCACACTGCAGGGCTGTCTCTTCGGAATCACAGGCTCTCCTCGGGGTCTTTCATCTGCACAACAAAGATCTGCTGAGAGGGCCCAGTACCCCTCGGTGACACATGGTGCCACAAACGGCTCCTGTAAACTATTCGCCGAGCATTAAAATGTCGTGCTTCTTACAGCAGATGCATAATGGCGTCTTTGAATGCAGCAACATTATCTGGAAGGCTACAGGATGCGGAAAGATGCGTGCATGGACTGGTAGGTGCTGCACAGAATTGTTTCCAAGGAGGATGTGTTTAACTTGGTGGAATTTGTTTTAAATTTAGCATATCAGCCAAATGGGAACCTCGTGTCCCAAAAGATAATGGGTAGGAAAAGATATGGGGTGTTACCAATGATGGCTTCCACTGTACCCACAACTATGGAAAATAGGCCACCGCTCAGCGGTGTCTTCCTCGAGTCACCACATCTTGCACGTTTGGCCTGTATAACGTCTGGTCATTGTTTCCCAGAGTGAGTTCTTGCTACTTGTATGTGTAAAGCAACCTTCTTCATATGTTACAAAAGCTTTACATGCACACAGCGTGGTACTGCCCTTACTCAGCCCCAGTGTAGACACAACTGATCAAAGAAATAAAATCCCATTTCCAGCTGAGGTAGAGAAGGTGCAAGTGACACACAGCATTCCAGTGTAGGTAGATATCTGTGTGCGTTTCTTACGATGGATATTTGCAACAAAGGTTTAGAGGGGGAAAACATCATCGGGCCCGCTCTACAACTACACCTGTCATCGTTACAGCCTATGCGCACGTGGAGCAACACAATAAAAAAAACAATGAACTTATCCACATTTCATCATGAGGCTTCTTTCCTGGGCCATCCACAGGAGCTGACATGAAAAGAGCCTGTGATCTGCTCAGAGGGTCTATCAACATTTTAGTCTTTTGTCTATGTCTAAGAAAAACAGACCAGCAGTCAGATTGCATAGTTTTATCAACAAAATACGAGAACAAACAAGCAATTTATTTATTTATTTATTTATTTATGAAACTTAAAAAGCGCACAAATGCCCGAGGGCGTCTCGGCGCTAGTAACAATAAACTAAGACTCTAGAAGGCGAGCAGCGGGGAGTTATTGATTGAATAACCATGTTTTGATTTTTCTGCGAAAGATCATCAAGGATTGGGAGGATCGTATCTCCAGGTCCAATGAGTTCCATAGTTTTGCGGTAGACTCCACAAAACGTCTGTCACCCCCGGAAGCCGTTCTGGTTCTAGGCACGGACATCAGGAATGCATTTGCAGACCGTAGTGGTCTATTGGGGACATGAAATGATAGGGCATTTAAAACAAAGCGAGGTCCTTGGTTGCAAGTTGCTTTATAAGCAATGCACAAAGCCTTGAACTTTATTCTGTTTTTCACAGTAAGCCAATGGTAACTTTTTATTACATGGGCGATAGGCATTACCTTAGGAGTGGCTGAGAGCATTCTGGCAGCCGCATTCTGCACCGATTGCAACTTACGGATCACTTTCTGTTGGGTGTTCATAAACAACCCGTTGCAATAATCCAATGAGGACATTACAAAGGCAGTGATCAATGTTCTGCCTGAACAAGGAGGTAAGTAAGGTAATATCTTTTTGATGATTTTAATTTTATAAAAGGAAGCAGATGCAATGGTATTTGCATGAGCAGCAAGCGTAAGCTTTTCGTCCAAAATAACTCCAAGATTTTTCACCTTAGCAACTGGATTGGGAGGGGAGCCTAAGTCAGCAAGCCACCAGGAGCTGGACCAGATCGGATGGAGTTTGCCAAAAATCATAACCTCCGTTTTGTCGGAGTTAAGCTTAAGGCAATTTTCTGCCATCCATTTGCTGATGGCAAACATACCTAGTTGGAAATTGGCTGCTACTCTCTCTCCATTGTTTTTTATCGCTAACACCAATTGGGTGTCATCAGCATAGGATGTTAGGCTCTTCCCATATAGCTTGATGATTCTTGCTAAGTCCATCACATAAATATTAAAAAGCAATGAACTCAGGGATGAGCCTTGCGGGATGCCACATGGTAAGAACATTTGGGCAGAGTGATAATTGCCCAACGGGACCATTTGGGAGCGTTCGGAGAGAAAGGAAAGTAGCAGATCTCCGCTCTATCCTGGATGCCCATGGAATTGACACGGTCGGTCAAGCAATGGTAAGTGCAATAGGTTTTGCCTATGTGATTAATAATAAGCTGTTTTTTGTTGTATGTTGTAGCTTGGTGAGCAGTTGTGTAATATAAGTAACTGAAACTCCATAAATGTGTTATGACTTGTTTGGTGAGAAAGCCAATATATTGTGCAGTAACTGGCGCTAATGTAATGGATTGAGATTAGGTAAAGGGCGGAGGGCAACGCAAAAAACACATGCAGCGTACAAGCCTGCTGGAGCTTTTGGGTCCTGTGCCACAGCACCTGCTGCTCTATTCAAATGATGACCCTAGTGCCTTCAAGGTTACTGTGCATATTACTGCTTGTTTAGTAGCAACATACAGCAATAATAGGTGTTCAGTGGGTTTCTTGGAGCTTTTGGCCCCTGTGCCACTGCACCTGCTTCACCATCCAAATCATGGTCCTGGTGCCTGCAAGGTAACTGCGCTTATGAATGGTTGCATAGTAGCAACATATAGCTATAATAGGTCTTCAGTGGGTTTCCTGGAGCTTTTGACCTCTGTGCCACTGCCCCAGCTGCACCATGTAACAGGTTCATTCAGGGGGCTGCCTTGGTGTCCCACTGCATGCCTCCGGGGTCCTGCTCCTCTGACTGGCTGTACGTCCTCCGAGACGAATGAGACACCTCCAGCAACCGGAGGCTAAGAGGGGGGCTATGTTAGAGGGGGTTTGCGAGGAGCATTGGCGAAATGACCCAGCCGTGATTGTTAAACAAGAATACTGGATATAGAAGAGATGGGGCAGGACAGAAGATGTGGTGTAAAGTCCAGAACAGCTGGCCTTGGAGCTAAGGATTAAGGTTCGAGTTTCGGCGTCAACTCAGCATCCTGTACAAGCACACCTTAGAAAGAAGGTTCACAAAGAAGTTCAGTGGAAGAAAAGAGGTACTTGGGCCCTGGGACACTGAATAAGAGCAAACACATTCAGAGCAACAGAAAATAGTGTGCCAATAAAAACGGAGGAAAAGTAAGTGGCAAGCACACGAACCAATAAAAAGTAAGGGCTGGATGTAAGCCGCTTTTAAGATCTATTGTAAACACAATAGATTTGACAAGCACAGCACAATCACTGTGCAGGCAAACCCTATCAAGGAAGAAGGCTCTACTTTAAACATTCCCTCGCTTACCCAATTTCTAGTGTTTGGTCATTTTATAGTTTTACGTGACAGAACAAAACTGGAAGCCTTGTTCTTCAGCATCAATCGAAGTTAGTATGTTCCAGTGAGGTTCCGTGAATTCTGAACCCGTTCCATAAAGGTCATGGTTTCGTTATGAATTTGATATTAGCGAACCGTAACTAGTTAGTGCGGCAAGTATGAGTGTTTTCGTCATGTTAGACTGATGGATTCACTACGTATTTAGGGATTTCGTTCTGAACCCTTGGGTTCCATTTTGTATATGGCAGCCATTTTGTGGTTGCCCTCACATAGGCCGATGACTGTGGCTGAACAAGTCTTTTAAGTACATGTACACCTTAGCTCCAGTTCGTGCTGACTCCTGTTTGACCTGAGTGAACTGACCCTGTTGCCTGAAGCCGACCTTGTTAAACCAGTTCCTGCCCTTTAGCTGATCAAGATTAAGGATCAGAGCACAGGACATCATAAACTTTTATTGCACACAAATATGCCTTATCCTACTCTCACCTGTTTCTGCTCCTTTCATTATGGTCTATTTACGATTGGGTTGTGCCTTTTTTTATTATGGGTTCGTTCGACCTGTCTAAAGAAGAATGTTGGGTTTGACCGATGATTGATCATGGGCTGGGCAACTGAAAAGTGAGCTTTACTGTCATGCGATACCTTTGGTGTGGATATATGTGATTGGACAGTTTGTAAATGTTAGGTATTTGTCTGGAATGTGATTTTTGGCATAAAAAGGGATGACTTGCTGTGTAAAATTGAGCAGTCTCCTGAGAACTCATACCGTGATGATTTCTAGGACTTCTGTTACTGGCTGCAGCCAATAAATTTGATCTTTGACGCCACCAAGAAGTATCCCGTGTCTCTGTATTCTAAGACAGGTGAACCCGAAGACTTTGGGCGTGCCCCTGGCGCCGCTGGGTCTTAAATAACCCGGTTCTTCACCAGTTGTCTTCTGGGTGCATCCTAGTCTCAACTAAATAACACATGCACAGAAATTGAATGCAAACCTCTTTGCTATACTATGTTTAGATTCTTTTTTACATCTCTATTTTTCTTGCCATTCTTTACTTCTGGTGAATTGGTGCAACACTTTAAAATTGTCTGCAGCACATAACAAAAAAGTCCAGTGTAAATGAGAGTTGCTACTTTCTATGTTTAACAAGAGTTTGGTATAATGAGTTTAAGAACAAAATGTTATCACAGCTCAAAAGTCTATTGCCGTGTGTTGTATCTAGCTCGCCACACTCCATAGTTCCATGAAGTGCATTCTGATGCTGAAAACAGGAGTTTGTTCAATTTACAGCTTGTGCTGTGTTTCTTACAACACCTCCCCTTCAGACTGACCTATAATTAGGGACGCCCTGCCCCTGCACACCTTCTGTGTTGTGTATAAGAGCAGTACACTGTTGGTGAGGGGTGGTGTCAAAACACAGAAGGCGGTGGGAGAGGAAACACAAACTGTGATGAGGGAAGCTGTGGAATGATCCAGTACACCTCACCCTCCTTCCTTATCACAGTCTTTACATCACACGTATATTTACTTCTTAACAGACAAATAATAAAAACCTAATCAGAACTGGCCTAGGGAACATTGCTTTAACTCAGAAGCCGTAGGATCAGCTCACCTGCATTTTGTGATGACAACAAAGCTATTAGGTGATGGCACGTGGGTTGCTTTGCATTTGTCCAGTGATAGTACCACATACACTTCTGGAAACGAGGTTACAGCCCCCCTGGTGGACCTACATTGACTAAAGGGGTCAGTGGGGCACAAACTTACCAACACTCTTTGCGGGCATGCACAGCCCATGCCCCCGTCCAGGCGAGGGGCAGAGATCCGCTCTCTTCAAGGGAAGGAGCTGACATGGCATGTGCGCTGGTCCACAGGAAGGGAAGAAAGCGGCAGCAGATTCTAGTCTGCCCATGCAGCCAATGCATAGGTGAAGGGAGGGCTGCCTCTGCCAGGGCCTCTAACATGGAGCCCAACTTACGGCATTGCAGCATGCGCCCAGCACAGTAAGAAGCGGGGAAAACGAGCCCGTTACCAGGGAGTCAACTCTGCCACCCACTTTGTGACCTTCCAGCTGCTGATCGCTTCCAGTCCCCATCACGCCACATGTAATGACTCTCTGACCAATTTGCTGACACTGATCTGAAGCGCCTAACCTCAAAATAACGATGCATCCTTAAAAATTAAATAAAACAAGACTGTGATGTGCGCCGTCTTGGTGTAATACGAGGAGCTCCTCCTGTCCTGGGCACCTACAATATGTCTCCACGCCCCACATACCAGCTTCACTCAAATGAGTATCTACAAAGCAACCTGATCTGCTGGTTATTATTGCCCCTGTACCATGCCTGACCACAAAATGGCGACTGACCGTAGACTCCTCTAAAGGGGGGGGGGGGTATCTAATTCATCTACACCTCTACAACTAGCATAACAGCAACTTAAATACTGACTTTTATGTCTGAATCGGTGTGCTCCGTACCATACCTTACCCAGAGGACAAAGCACTTCATTAATACTCCTTGGCTCCACCCACACTCCAGGCTGCCTGCCAGGAGATGTGAAGACAGCACACTTCATTCTGCCAAATGTAGGGCTCTCCAGTCCTTGGACCAATGGAAAGACACACCTTCCAGGGGTGAGTCTCATTTTGCCCTTTAAACCTATTCCCAACCCGGCCATTCCTGCCCACTGGGACCTTGCTGGTATGAATCCCAGCTGGTGAGTGGAGAGGTGGAACTCATTAGCCTGGACTTTCAGTGGCCTAAAAATCCTGCCAGCCCCGACTTTCATTGGCTGAGAATTATATCAGGACATCTTTTTTCTTTCTGCAATGAGGACAGGCTTGAAAGGGTGTGCTGCTACTCCCTCTACTAGTGACTTACCCCCTTTACCTCCCACCTACCTTTAAGAGGTGTGGAGATAGAGAGTTTTGGAAGTCAAGAGAGCCATATTGTTTGTCGTTCTTAACTCGCCCTCCAACAGCTCCATGTTGGCATAGGCAAGAAAACAGGTCTGGTGGTTACAGTATCTGCAACAGATCTTAGACAATGATGTGGGACTAGAGCCAATTCGAACTTAGATAAAGATATAGGACTGGTGGAAAGTGAACTTATTTCAGGTCAGGACATAGTGCTTAGGAATAGAGTCTAGAGAAATTTGGTGTCTGTCTCCAAAGTGGTCCGGCGGCAAGCCCCAAAGCCTCAAATAGAGAACAGTTTTGTGTACTTTTACCTGTCCCATCTGGGCACCCCTGAATTATGTGTCTTTGCTTCCTTTTATTTCTCCACTCTGCCACTGCCTATGCGGCACTGTCCCACCCTCACCTCTACCACTCCCCCACTACTTTGCAACAACGTAAACCAAGCTGGTAAAATCTGGAGCCAACTATTACAAGATTATTTACCCACCCAACATTCCCAAAGCCGCAGAAAAAAAGGTAAAAAATAACACCTTTGAAAGTTTCCTGACACTCTTTTTATCAATCAGTACCACAGCATCCGGAACGGGAGACTCAAAATTGATCTAATTTTCTTTACCCACAACATCTCAACTTGAACTACCATCTTCCACAACTCACTTAACATGACATCCTCCTCCAGAATCCCACATGGCTGCCATATAAAAGTCTCCCCTTCAGCTTGCTTCAATTGATCAATCACTTTCTTCTTATACAACAACAGTAAGTTCATGATTAAAGCTAAAGACACCTGTCTCTCTCTATTTGACCACCTATTTCCATCTCGGCTCACTCCCCCTGACACTTCGACCCCTCCTGACTCACCAACGGACTCCATTTTCACTATATACTCCCCATTCCCAGCCGACCTGGGTACCCGAATGCCGATCCCCCTGAATGTACAGGATTCCCTCTGGGCCACATGCTCCCTTCTATCCCTCTAGCCTCCTCTCCTCCGAATCTCCCCATCCAGGATTTTACCCTCACATTCCTTCCCAACCATCGGCCAGTATTCTCATCTTCCCCCATGCACCATCCTGGGACTTCAAGGAAACCGCCCCCCAACTGGGATAACTACCCCCTTAATCAGACCATACTACAAACAATCAGACTAGTCAGCTCACATATTACCTTCTCATCCATACAATCTCCCTCCTTATCCACCCTACCTACCTTCCCCTGCACCCCCTCTTACCCTGAGTCTATCCCATTCCCCATACTCCACTCCCCATCTTCATTCTTGTACAGCCACTCAACCCGATGTTTCCCAATGCTAACCTCTACCTCTCCCCTTTTTCTCTAATCAAGAGGAACTATCTACACTCTCCATCTATCCCCCTGGACCATTGTTCAAATTGTCCACGTTTCTGGTCCCCGCACACTCATGCAACGAAGCTCATTGGCCACCACTATACTCCCCTCTCTACACTTCCAACTACTCAGATATATTGCCCTTCATCTCGACCCCTCTGGGCCACGTGCCTCCGTCCCACAACACCTACTACCCATCTTCAACCAAACCGCTACACATTACATCTGTTTCTCATGATGCATGCCCTGAGAATTTCATATACACCACGGCAGCACTCACACTTATTTCCAACCAAAACCACTCTGCTTCCTGAACCCCACAATCTAATACCCCTCATCACCTTATCTCCCCACTCTGCCCTTCAAGAAGAACTCTTCTCAAAACCTGCTGCCCCTACCAAGCATCTTAACATTCCCTGCATAGCTCTGCACAGCGTCAAAAACAATTAAGCCACTTCAACTTCACAATCTCATAGCTTGAAGTCATTATCTCCCCCTTAAGCTCCAAAATGTCCACTGTATTTGATTCCTCACTCCCCTTGGCTGGAACACAATACCCCAAACACTTGTTCCCAAGGAGTACTCTTCTCTCAAGCCCAAACTGAAATTACTAATTTACTTGCTAGATATAATACCTCTATGTCCCCACAATCTCCTCTTCAGACAACTCAAAACAATGCACTATACCCACAATCTACCTGGTCTGAACAAAACGGCTGCCACCCAAAGCCCAGGAACCCACCAATAGGAACATCATTCCTATCATCATTAAAAGCCCTGACACCCCCTCAACCAAAACAGTCACAACAGAGCTGTGTTGAATGCTTCACAACTGCATATCTGCCACAAAACCCAAGCTGGAAATTTCAGATAGCCTCACTCACTTCAATCATGACATACTAATCCGCACTAAGACCTGGTTCAGTGACATTTCTCACACCATTCTCAAACTTCTTCTTCCCCTTAATTACTCCATTATCAGGAATGATAGGCTAGGTAGAGTCGGGGTAGACTTCACTGCCATCTTCAAAAGTCCCTTCAATGCAAGGAACTGCCCAGTAGGTCTTTCTCTATACTCGAATGCCTTACTCTGGAAATTCATGTGCAGTGTGGAAAACGACAATGTATATGTACATAAGCGGCGTTCATTTGTGTTCACCCTCGCCACTGTTGAAGGTGAAGCGAAAGTCACGTAACAGTGGCCCTGCCATCTTGTCCCCCTTTTAGGCCCCATCACGAACATAGATAGTAGCCATTTTGTGTGTTATGACCTCTCTGCCCACTGCCAATGACCTGCGTCTCTCTCTCTCTCCCCCACTCCCCAGCCTCGCGAGTATTCCCCCGCGCCCCAACAGCCCCCGGTCTCTCCTGCTCGGGCCATAAACGCACCTCTAAACACGACCCTGTCTCCGTGCTGAACCCCTGCCCCCTCGCTCTTTCATCCTACCCACAGAACAGGCCCTTTTTGGTAACCTCTTCCTCCCTGCCCGATTGCCCGGCCTGATCCCAGGCCATCACCTAGTCCAACAGATGCAGTTTATTGCCCCTACAGTAGGACCTCGCCTCACATCAGAGGAACGGTGATTAATCAAGGCCTTCACACCCCTAGATCTGACCGACACCCCTGCATTCCTCCCAGGAACACCCTTCCTCTCTTCTGATGACCCCCCCCCCCCCGGCTACACCTGGCCTCTCGACCCAGTCCCATGTCATAAACCTAGGTCTCGTGGATGTACCCCCCGGCCCCGCATAGCGGAACGGGATCTTATCGCCTGCCCAACCCTAGAACCGACCACCCCTCTTGCCCTCGTGTCCTGTTGGAATGTCCGGCTGCAGATTACAATCACATGTTACATTTGGGAGGGGAAAACAACATCAGAGCGACCGGTATGGGAATAGGCCTGAAGCTGGGATTCCAAACATGCCTTTTTCGCACTTCAAAGAGTCTTTATTGCAAATAGGAATGTTTTTGCATCATAAACCTGTGTATAAAAGACAGAGCCGTAGAGAAACTTGTTAGAGCACCTCGAGAAGATACCCTGTTGTCTGATTTGACGTGTTCTGTTCCGTCGGAAATAAACTCCTGTTTCCTGCCTTCCAGTCTCCAGCGCCTGCCTCTTTATTTGGTAATCGTGAGTTGGGTGAGAAGCGGCTAACGCCGGGCAAACCTAGAAAAGGGGTAAAACGACCTGATCTGCCTGAACCCTTTTTCATCAGCAGCACAAGTCCCCTATCAGGATTTACATTTTTTACCACTCACCAGGTGACAACGCCACCTTTATTGAGGAATTAATTTGTGGAAAAGTAAATTTTGCCATGTTCTGTGTCCCTACGTGTTCCCCATCTTATGTTATGTGTGCATGATTAATATGCATATGTATTCCCCATGTTTGATTAAAGACGCAATTACAGTTGTGTCCATCCCTAGTATGCCAGTTCCCAGTTCTCGTGAATACTACGAATATTAGGCCTATGTAAAGTTACGTTGCCACGTTTTTCAGTGTGCACGTTATTTCATTGTAAAGTCCCCGTTTCTAGGCCTCAAAAGGGCCCGGACACCAGATTCAGCTCCTGTCTCCTGAGCCCTCGCTGAGGAGCGATACAGCCCCCACCTGTATTCCTGACCCTTCACTTACTTCCTGCCTCACAGTGCCCGGTTCAGCCTGGCTCTGCCTGCTAGTCTGCCAAGAGTATGTTATGATTCTAGTTATCAGTTCAGCCCTCCTTCTCTGCATTCCTAAACTACTGAATCGCATCAATAGTTTCCGTCATCGTCTAGCCCTTACGTCTCCATGTAAGAGAAATACTGTATTTATGGTCATTTAATATTCTTCATCACGCACTACATGTAGAATAATGCATGCTCAAGTCTTAGAGTCTGTTAGCCTCTCCCCTCCTGACTCTTAGTTTATATCAACATGTTCTCTAAACATCAGATACTAGATATTGTTTAAGGCACATGTCGCCCTGACTCTCCAGACTCCAGTCTCTGCTCCTAGTACAGAGTTCATAGCCCCCAGCTTCTCCTAGTGACACGTCATTGTCAGTTTGCGCGCACTATTAGGTTAGAGGTCCCGGCTCCTTAGGTAGCCCCCTCCATGTTTCCGCCCCATTTATGACATATTCTGTTACGTTTACATCACATGTCTATGTATACGCCTCCTGTTACACCCACTTTCACCCTTATCTTTCGCGACTGCTATTGACCACACCCACTGCTCCGCCTATTGTATGTATTGTAGTGCAACTGTTTTAGTATATATGCTTGTGTACTGTTATTAAAGTTAGCGCGCTCATCCCAGATCCAGCCCCGGCAGCTGCCGGGCTCTGCCATCCTATTCCTGTGCAGGTTGTCCTGTTCCTGTCCTTTATGCTGTATTAAACCTGCAAACTCCTACTACCTCGAATCTTGACTCTTATTTATTGAGCTATCTGTTATTGCTATGTCCAGTCAAACCTAGATCCGGTATTATTTATTTATATACCACATAATGGCGCCCGAATAGGGACTTGCCCTTTCCCCACGCGCCGGTGAAGCCACGTATGCCCCCTGACCCTCTGCAGCCGTGACGGAACCATACCGGCCACGTGCAGATATTTCTGCTTCAAGTATCCCTCAGGCCCACGGAGGAGACGGAGGTTGCGGTCCAGCATCCAGACGAGGCGGTGGAGGAACGCGGCGAGTCCCGACCAGAGCCCAAGCCGAGAGTTCAAGGTCCGAGGTATCCGGAGGCCCACCCGTAACAGAAGTCCGAAGTGTGTCCGTCCGGCGTCGAAGCAGTCCAGTCCAGTCCGAGGCCTTCCGTTCTTGCTGCCCGGTGAGTACCGTTGCTAGGGTAGTATCTAGACAGGGTCAATCTAATTGTCTCTGGTCCGTGGGGTTTGGTGGTACACAGATCCCAAAACGAAGTGTCCACTTCGGTGGATGCGGGTCCTGACGTGTCTCTTTATGAGACCGGTAAGTTTCGTACTGTTTCAGCAGTGCATCTAGTCTCTGTTCTAGCCAGTTCTGTTCTCGAGAAAATTCATGTATTCTGTTTTCCGTATTCCAGGTAGTATTTTGTCAGAACTGTTATTTTAAATGTTCTTCATGTATTTTAATGTCGTGGTATGAGAGTGGTGTAATTATCGTGTTCATTTTGTATTGTATTGTGTCTAGATTACAGTTCAGTCATGCCTTTATTTTCTAAACTACGTCAGTTAAAAACCAGAAAAGGTCTGTTAGAAGCAGCAGTTCCTGTCCCGCCTAGGGACAGTCCAGGTCATTTTATGTATCAGAAGCATGGCATAAGTGCCATATTATATCTAGATTTATGGGTAGAGTACACCAAAGAGTTAGAAGAAAAGTATAGATGGCCCGTATCAGGTACGTGGGATGCCGAGTGCATCATGCGAGTAGAAGAAGCATTATGGAAAAAGAAAGCCAGACAGTCACAGAAAGATGCCATCGAGTTATGGCGCAAAGAATCTAATAAAAGAACCGAAAAAGAAATCAGAAAGTCAGAATTAAGTAGAGAATCCTTAGAACGAGCCCAAGAAAGGGAATTAATCGAGATAGGTGAACGAATTAAAACCGAAAAGTCAGACAGACAGAGGAATGCCCTCATTAAGGGTATGTATCCTCTTCTTGCCGAGGGCTTGCCAAAAGCGACCCCGGAGGCATCCAGTAATTTTCCGCCACCATTAGTTCCGACCAAGCTACGTCACAAACCGACCGCAGCTGATATTTTCATCTCGTCCTTCTTGGACGACACAGTCCCAGAATATGCAAATCCTGTTCCGTCAGTCCCTGTAAATCATGCAATTCCTGCTCCTCCAGACACCGGAGTACCTGCCACGGTACCCCCGGTCCAGCCTACATTACAATTTCCCACCGCGCCAGTACGAAGAGTATCAGTCGACGATTCCAGTATAGGGGCCGCAGGAGGAGGTCCTCCTGGTACCCCGCCACCACACCAACGAGTAACGTTAGTCGAGTTACATGAATGTGCGTTACAGCGTACGCCCAAATATAAGTCCGTTGCAGATATCCGACGAGCTCTTACTGAATGCCGCTATGATCCAGTTGCAGGTGATGACAGTACAGTTATATATTCCATCCGTGTAAGACGGGTGACCGGGTATTTGGACACCCTACCGAATATGAAAGAAGATCTAGACAGAATATATCGTTTCATCCGTACAGGGGATGATCCAGAAAGTATTGGCGAAGCCATGTCTCAAAGGAAAGCTGAGATCCAGCTCATGCTATTAAAGTTTCTGATTAATTGTTTAATAAGAGAACAAGATTACCCGTCCAAAGATCCGGCCGAAATGAGAATCCTGACAAGGTGGAGTGATAATATAGCCGAGGGTAAACACAGAACTATCAGTAGTATAGAGAGTATGTACAAGAGAATTCGTAAGGAAATAATAAAGTTACACGAACAACGTAAAGCAGCACAAGTAAGCGAGAAAGAGAATGACTCTTCTACTGAAGAGGTAGAGGACGAGAATCCCGCCAGAATAGCGTATGTAGGTAAATCTAGATTTCCAGACCGACATTTACGCCTAGAACGCAAGAAAACTGTTCATCACCCAGCACCAGAACAAGGTTCTCTAGAACAAGTATTTCAAGCTATCGATCATATTCTGAAATCACGAATCGGTTATAGTGAGTTAAGTACTATGCATGAACAAGAACTAGCCCGATCAGCAGTCCGATGGATTACTGATTCTACCACTTTTCCAGACGAAATAGTGGCACAAATGTTTCTGAAACTGCCCCCAGCCGAGCAACGACTGGTGGGTATGTATATGATCCAGCACCTCATTACTCTGTATGAGGGTCAACATTCTGATCCAGGTCCGTTACATGATGTCCTGAACGAGTTACTCCAGTATAGATGGAAAGGTTTAGGTACCGATTTAATTAGTGTCATTCTAGAACAGCGCCACAAATATAGAACGTTCCTGAACCCGCATTTTGTTCATGTCTCACCTCCAGAAAGTAAACCGTTTTACATAGATAGACAGAATCCGTTACGAGAAGTACACCCAGTCAGGACAGCAGATGGTGAAATGCAACGAGTGTTTGTTTACACTCCGATTACAAAGATGGAACTCTTAGAGATGAAGAAATTAATTCCCTGTCATGACAAAGATCCAGCAGGGTTCCACCGAGAATTAAAAGACATGCTCCGTATGGGAGAATACACGTATCCAGATATTATTAAAATGCTAAAGGTCCTGTTGCCCGCAGGGGTATACGAGAAACTCAAGGAAAAAGAATGGGAGGTGGGAGAGAAAAAGATCGATTGGGCAGTTCTAGAAGCTGAAGATAAGATACGAGTACCAGGTACCGGTCTTGGAGAGAAATGTAAAGAATTACCTGAATTGTTAATACAAGTTTTGCCCAGGTTATTAGCCACTAAAAAGGAAGACTGGGATGCAATCTCAGCCTGTAAACAGAAACAAGACGAAGACACTAGTGATTTTTATTCTAGATTTGAGAAATGCTTTATTATAAACAGTGGCTTGAAGACGAGTAGCGAGTCGTACCCTCATCTTTTTGTTACTAAATTAGTCGAGAATTCAAGTCCACAAGTTAAGAATCGAGTTTTGAAAGTCGAAAGTACATGGCAAGCTAGTACCCCGTCCCAGATGTTACAGATGCTCCAATATCACCAGAATAGAATCAGAGAAGAGCAAGATCATGAAAGGAAACGTATGAAAGACACGAAAATGAAAGTACTAGTTGCACAATCTGTTCCTCAAGACAGTCAGAAGAGGGGTCCGAATCAAGCCAGTCATCCTGCAGCTCCCGTTAAAGGGACCTGCAATTATTGTAAACAGCCAGGTCATTTCATAAACGAGTGTGCAGTTCTGAAACACAATATAGCTACTGGTAAAACTAAAGAAAGACCACGTCCGCCTAGACAAGAACAAGTTTCACAGACTTCTCAGCCACAGAATGCACAACAGACAGTTCCAGCACCGCAGCCTATTGCTGCAACACAGCATGTTACACAGCAGATGTACCAGTATGCACAGTCTGAATATCCAGAGTATCAGCAGTACTCATGAAACAGCCTAGAGAGGGAGGTAGGCTTGCCTCTCATCGAGATTCCTGTAGATCAAGAAGGTCCCTATGTTCATAGTCAAGTACTAGGGAAAGACAGAAAGTTTCTGATTGATACAGGGGCAAGTAGGACGACCATCAGTCACGCCGAAGTTCCAGGGGCTCCGCTCTCAGGCTCTAGAAATGTTTCCCTTGGATTTTCAGGAAAGCCTATTGTAAACGAGATATCTAAGCCAGTTACTCTAGGAGTAGGTCCATTGTCCCGCACTACTGATCTATTACTTACTAAGTCATGTCCAGAAAATGTGTTAGGCATTAAGACACTGAAAGAATTAGGTGCAGTTATTTGCTGCTCCCCAGAGGGAATACAATTGTTTTTACGTGACTTCAAGGGTCACTATGTATTACGAGATTTTGATCCAAGATTGTCTAATGTTCCGCAGCATCTATGGGCGCAAGGTCCAACTGATGTAGGTCTTATGCAAATCACACCCCATCGTGTGACTCTCAAGCCAGGTGTAGTGTTACCACGAATCAGACAGTACAGATTGCCACCTGAGGCTGTAGCAGCCTTATCCAAAATTATTGACGAGCTCATCGCTCAAGGAGTAGTTGTAGAAACTACCTCCAATGTATGTAATTCTCCGATCATTCCAGTCATGAAACGTACTGATCCAAATGCACCCCCAGTATATCGATTAGTGATTGACCTTCGAGAACTCAATAAATGTATTATTCCCCAGTACCCAGTTGTCCCAGATATCTCTTCCCTATTGACAGCCATTGATTCCGAAGCCTCATTTTTTACAGTCATAGACCTCAAGAACGCGTTTTTCAGTGTCCCCATTCATCCAGACAGCCAGTTTCTTTTCGGATTTTGTTTAAATGGAAGGAGCTATATGTTCACACGAGCTCCTCAAGGTTTCACAGAAAGTCCTAGCATTTACAGTCAAGCACTTAAGAGACAACTAGACAACATTCACATGCCAACAGACACTGCCCTGCTCCAGTATGTCGATGATCTACTGATCACAGCCCGTTCTGAACGTGCTTGCGAGCGAGCATCACTTACAGTCTTGTATTTCCTTGCCGAGATGGGGCACAAGGTGTCCCCTTCGAAGCTTCAATTCTGTGTCCAGCAAGTGATCTACTTAGGCCACTTACTGTCCAAGTGGGGTAGGCAGTTGACACCCGATCGTATCCAGTTAATAGCGAGTCTTCCTCAGCCCAGGACCCAGAAGGAGGTACGTGCTTTTATCGGCCTTACTTCTTACTGCAGACAATGGATTCCTCAGTATGCATTTCTAGCTAAACCACTAATACAGTTAACGACACAGGAGGCAGCCGTATCGACTGTCCTCCCTTGGACATCTGAACATACACTTAGTTTCAATGAGTTAAAGAAAGCTCTATGCCAAGCTCCAGTTCTAGCTACACCGAACTACAGTAAGCCTTTTACACTTTTCATCACAGAACGCGAAGGTACAGCATTATCTGTTCTCACACAAGATCAAGCAGGACAATACAAGCCCTGTGCTTATTTTTCGAGCACATTAGATCCTGTAGCCCAGGCTCTGCCTGCGTGCCTCAAGTCAGTTGCAGCCACAGCACTAGCTATCAGACAAAGTGATTCCATAGTATTAGGACATTCCTTGACAGTACAAGTTCCACACTCTGTGGAAGTTCTTTTAAATCGAACACAGACTCAGCACTTGACAATTGCACGTTTAACAGGTTATGAACTGACACTGTTCCAGCCACACATAGAAATCAGACGCTGCAACATTCTAAATCCTACTACACTATTACCGTCAGTTAATTCGAATCCTGCCACACATGACTGTGTGGAAGTAGTTAACACCATGACAAAGCCAAGACAAGATCTGACAGATATTCCATTACTAGATCCCGACCTGACACTTTATGTGGATGGTTCATGTATGAGAACAAGTACAGGAGAACTAGTAGCCGCGTATGCAGTGACTACTGACACTGAAGTTATAGAAACACACCGTATTGACACCCTGTCTGCTCAAGCAGCAGAGCTAGTTGCTCTGACACAAGCCTGCATACACGCCAAGAACCTGAAAGTTAATGTTTATACAGATTCACGCTACGCATTCGGAGTTGTACACGACTTCGGAGTGCTCTGGCAGGAGAGAGGTTTCATGACTTCTCATGGAACCAAGATTCAGCATGGTCTCCTTATTCAAGCTCTGTTAGATGCCATACATTTACCGACATCTATTGCTATCATGAAGTGCAAAGCACATACGAAAGTTACTGACATTATTTCTCAAGGTAATGATCTAGCAGATCGCACAGCCAAGCTTACAGCACAGACTCCAGACATTTCAGTTAATCCAACACAGACACATACTCCAGCTCCGACTACCTGTATGACAGTTAAGGACCCTACTCAAGATGTCATAGATATCCAGTTACATGCTACTCCCGAAGAAATCAAGAAATGGTCCGAACAAGGAGGGGTCCAGACAGATCAGGGATGGGTAACGAAGGGTAGAGCCACATGGTTTCTCCCCGACTCTATGGTTCAAGTCATTATCAATACCGCACATAGTCCAGCCCATTTAGGAGAAAAAGCTATGTTAGACAGTATCCAGAACATTTGGTTCAATAAGCATTTACGAGCTGCAGCCAAGCAGAAAGTCCGTACCTGTATGATATGTTGCCAGTTCAATCCAGGTAAAAGTGTCCCGGTGGAACAAGGTGGATTCCAGCCCCCTGACCACCCTTTTGAGGTCCTCCAGATGGATTATATTCAGATGGAGCGATGTCGAGGTTTCAAGTATGTCCTTGTAGTTGTATGCGCTTTGTCCAGGTGGACAGAGGCATATCCAGTTCCAGATTACACAGCCGCGACCACTGCCAAGCAGTTGGTTCGTGAATTCTTCCCCCGTTACGGACTCCCTAGGGTCGTATATTCTGATAACGGCCAGCCATTCTCATCTGAGCTCATGAAACACATCTCCCTTTTGTTAGGGTACCAGTGGAAGTTCCATTGTGTACGCCATCCTGAAGCAGCCGGTCTCGTAGAGAGACATAACCAGACCCTGAAAATCCGCATTGCCAAAATATGTAAAGAGAAAGGTGTGGACTGGCTAGTAGCTCTGCCAGTCGCTCTGTTTTATATGCGCATGGTCGCACATTCCAGATCAGGTCTGTCCCCGTACGAGGTCGTATTCGGCCGCCCCCCTAATATGTGGGGTACACCTAGACCCCGAAGTATTACCGATGTTTCAAGTAATATGCTGACAGATTACCTAGCTTCCTTGATGTCTGCCCTACACTCTTGTCGTTCACAGGTTTCCGCCGCATTTCCAGACAATACCGAGGTGGCACTGCATGACATCGTTCCCGGAAGTTTGGTTCTTGTGAGGAACTTTGATCGTTCAAGTCCGCTGGAGCCTCGCTGGAAGGAGCCAAAACAGGTCCTCCTGGCCACCCGTACTGCCGTCAAGCTGGAAGGCAGGAAAGGCTGGGTCCACCTGTCTCATGTGAAAAAGTTTTATGGACTAAAGACTGTTTCCAAGAACATTTCCGAGGATTTTAAGGATTGCCAAAGTACTATTCTTAAGGACTGTCCCGCAAAAGACAATGATACAAATCCCTCCCTGTTAGAGAAAACTCCGCAACAGGAGTATAAGCTAAAATTAAGGTCTAGTAAAATAAGTCAGCCAGTTTGATTGTCTAAGTCCTCCCCTAGGTGAAACGGTTAGACCGGTTTCTGACATGTATAAAATAGACCCCCATAGTGAGAGAGTTAGTCAAAACTCAATCCGATGTATCGTTTTTCTAAGTTTCATATTGTTTTTCAGCCTCATGATTACCTGCACAGGTTATGCATTTTATTTGTGTTTTCCAGTTTCTCATGTAAATAAGTCTTCTATTGTTACAGTAGAGCACACGTTTAGTGATCTGCCTCCTCATGAACTATCTTATCGTCTTGCTATGCGTAATAATTCATTTATCCGCATGTTACATTATTCACACCAGACCAGCAATGCCACTAATTGTTGGGTGTGTGGTCGACTCCCCCCTTTCCAGACTCCAAAGGGAGTTCTGCCACTCTTTCCTTATCCATTTTCACATAATGGTTCGTGTGGAGCATGGTCCACGTTAACGTCATCCTCAACAGATATGTCTTTTCTTAACAGTACATGTTTTCCAGACAAGCAAGGTCTTCCCCACAGAACAGGGCTAGATCTAGAAAATGAAGTTTATAATTTGGGTAATTATTCTTCGAATTTTATGGTCCTGAATGTTCAGTCTGATACTACTCCAGACTTCCCTGCTATGTCAGTATTACCAGTCAAAGGCGAATTATGTGTCCAAAAGAATGGTTCCGTACATGTAGGACATAGTGATTGTACTACTATTGTCAAATATAGTGACAGTGGGAAATCTATTTTTAAAGCTTCACGTCATTCTTATTTTGTTTGTGGTCAGACCGCATATGTCCGTCTGCCCCTCGATTGGGAGGGAACCTGTTACATTGCCTTCCTACTGCCACCAGTTTTTCTAGCCCCACCTGACTACCATAGGAATTCCCACCTAGTACATATCAGACACAAGAGAGACCTCCAGATTGTCGATTATACTGAAACTGCTATAGAACAATATATAGATATCAATAAAGGTGTCTTCCCTTATTTAGGTACTGTTGTGAATAGTAAACTGATACGTAGATTAACCAGAACACTCGAAGCAGTAGTGATTGAGACTACTTCTGCTCTAGGTAATTTAACCGAGGAGCAATCCTTTATGAGAATTGTCGTGCTCCAGAATCGTCTCGTCCTTGACGTCATACTGGCCGATAGGGGCGGGGCATGTAGAGTCATCGGATCTAGTTGCTGCATTTTCATTCCTAATAACGCGCCGTCTGTTTATTCAGCTATAACCAGACTCCATAAAATTGCCCATATGTTACACCAAGATCCAGGCACCTGGACATGGTCCGGTTGGTTCTGGAATATGATTTCCGCCTGGGGATGGAAAGTATTGTCCTTTCTAGGTATTGCAGTAGCGATCATATTCAGTTGTTGCCTTTGTATACAATGTGGCCCTGCGATTTGTGGCATTTGTGCTACCTCTTGTATTCCTAGTCCCAAGTCCCGTTCTAAATCCAGTCCCAAGAAAATTCGAGACGAGCAAATGATACTGTATGAAATGATAGATGGTATCATGAATATTGATGTTTCCTGATGGAAACGTAGTGACAAGGAGGGAATGTGGAAAAGTAAATTTTGCCATGTTCTGTGTCCCTACGTGTTCCCCATCTTATGTTATGTGTGCATGATTAATATGCATATGTATTCCCCATGTTTGATTAAAGACGCAATTACAGTTGTGTCCATCCCTAGTATGCCAGTTCCCAGTTCTCGTGAATACTACGAATATTAGGCCTATGTAAAGTTACGTTGCCACGTTTTTCAGTGTGCACGTTATTTCATTGTAAAGTCCCCGTTTCTAGGCCTCAAAAGGGCCCGGACACCAGATTCAGCTCCTGTCTCCTGAGCCCTCGCTGAGGAGCAATACAGCCCCCACCTGTATTCCTGACCCTTCACTTACTTCCTGCCTCACAGTGCCCGGTTCAGCCTGGCTCTGCCTGCTAGTCTGCCAAGAGTATGTTATGATTCTAGTTATCAGTTCAGCCCTCCTTCTCTGCATTCCTAAACTACTGAATCGCATCAATAGTTTCCGTCATCGTCTAGCCCTTACGTCTCCATGTAAGAGAAATACTGTTTTTATGGTCATTTAATATTCTTCATCACGCACTACATGTAGAATAATGCATGCTCCAGTCTTAGAGTCTGTTAGCCTCTCCCCTCCTGACTCTTAGTTTATATCAACATGTTCTCTAAACATCAGATACTAGATATTGTTTGAGGCACATGTCGCCCTGACTCTCCAGACTCCAGTCTCTGCTCCTAGTACAGAGTTCATAGCCCCCAGCTTCTCCTAGTGACACGTCATTGTCAGTTTGCGCGCACTATTAGGTTAGAGGTCCCGGCTCCTTAGGTAGCCCCCTCCATGTTTCCGCCCCATTTATGACATATTCTGTTACGTTTACATCACATGTCTATGTATACGCCTCCTGTTACACCCACTTTCACCCTTATCTTTCGCGACTGCTATTGACCACACCCACTGCTCCGCCTATTGTATGTATTGTAGTGCAACTGTTTTAGTATATATGCTTGTGTACTGTTATTAAAGTTAGCGCGCTCATCCCAGATCCAGCCCCGGCAGCTGCCGGGCTCTGCCATCCTATTCCTGTGCAGGTTGTCCTGTTCCTGTCCTTTATGCTGTATTAAACCTGCAAACTCCTACTACCTCGAATCTTGACTCTTATTTATTGAGCTATCTGTTATTGCTATGTCCAGTCAAACCTAGATCCGGTATTATTTATTTATATACCACAAATTGACTTTACAAGCAATCAATCTTCACAAAGTGATAAACTGATCTTACTTGGGGACTTTAATCTTCCCTGGGGTACCTCAAAAATTAATTTTTACAACATTACTTTAAACCAACACACTCCTATGTTTGACCTTATTATTTTCAAAGAAGACCTGCTCACAGTAGATGTTCTTTTGTCCATAGACTGGTCCAACCCCTTCCTCCTCCTTTTCTCAATTCACCTCTCTCATATTGTACTAGTGGGCCAAGCAAGAAGGGCAACTACCTGGTTTTGCAACACAAAGAACATTGACCTCAACACTCTCAGCAACACTGCTAAGAAGGTACTACCAGATATCATCCCCAACTCTGGCGTCAATGACTTGACTACTCACTGTTTTGCTTGTTTATCTGTCTTGACAATGTTGCTCCACTACAAAGTAAGAAGAAAAGGCCCACACCCTCTGCCCCGTGGTTCAATACGTCCCTCTATGACAAAAAGAAAGATCTAAGAATCCTGGAGAAAAAATGGATACAGTCACCCTCTGTCAATAGTCTCTCATACTGCCGATATGCAAGTTCGCATTAGCACAAATATATAATTAGCGAAAAATCAAATCACATTAGAACCCTCCCTGACTCTGCCAAGAACAGACCAAAGTAACTCTTTTACCTAATCAAAACCAGCAGCAAGCCCGTCCCCCTTTATCTTCAACCATCAAATTTGATGACCCACCCATAAAAACAGAAAACTGTGTACAAAAAATGCTCCTTGATCATGATACATATGCGACCCCACATGAGGCATGCACATCCAATGGCTCCTGGCACAGTTTTGACCTCATCACTGAGGATGCCCTCCTCAAGAACATCTTGAAAACCAAACCTGCAAACCTTTCTCTAGACTCTATCCCAAGTGACGTTGCAATAAACCTCTACACCCACATGCTCCCCTAATGGACAAATCTGATTAAACTCTTTGTCAGCCAACAATCTTTTCCTGATGACCTAAAAACTGGCCAGGTCACCCATACTACTAAAGAAAACCTTACTGATGTGAATGACCATAACAACTTCTGCCCTTTCACCAACCTGCCTTTCTTCACCAAAATCACTGACAGATGTGTAGCAGAGCAGCTCACCCAACACATCAAGGACAACAATCTTCTAGACAAATTTCAATCCAGCTTCAGTCAAGGCTACAGTAACAATACAGCTCTGCTACAGGTTACCGTCGATGCCCTTTCAGTCCTAGACTCAGGCAACTCCTGCCTCCTGACCGTCTGGACTTGCTCTGAAGCGGTCGCTCCCCACGCTCCCTGACCATCCTGACTTTGTAGCGCTATACTCCTCCTTGCTGCCTGGTATCGTAGCGCTTGCTGCTGCTAATTATTAATTGAGCTCGCATTGCCTGTAACATTATCGTAGCGCCATACTGCTTATTGCTCATTGGTGATTGCTCATTGGTGTTAATTGTCATTGTTGCACTGCTCGCATCGCCTGCAAAATTATTTGTTCCTGATTGTGCCGCTACCACTGCCCAGATCATAGCGTTATTCCGGTTGTGCCCCTGTTTCGCTTTTTGTTTGTGCTGCCATTTTGTTGCTGTGACTCCTGGCCCGTCTCTCCTCCCCGCTCCCGCCTCCCAGCTGCTCCTCCCTCCCACTGATAGGTAAGGTCTGTCCCATCTGGACTAGCGCTGTGACCGTCTGGACTTGCTCTGAAGCGGTCGCTCCCCATGCTCCCTGACCATCCTGACTTTGTAGCGCTATACTCCTCCTTACTGCCTGGTATCGTAGCGCTTGCTGCTGCTAATTATTAATTGAGCTCGCATTGCCTGTAACATTATCGTAGCACCATACTGCTTATTGCTCATTGGTGATTGCTCATTGGTGTTAATTGTCATTGTTGCACTGCTCGCATCGCCTGCAAAATTATTTGTGCCTGATTGTGCTGCTACCACTGCCCAGATCATAGCGTTATTCCGGTTGTGCCCCTGTTTCGCTTTTTGTTTGTGCTGCCATTTTGTTGTTGTGACTCCTGGCCCGTCTCTCCTCCCCGCTCCCGCCTCCCAGCTGCTCCTCCCTCCCACTGATAGGTAAGGTCTGTCCCATCTGGACTAGCGCTGTGACCGTCTGGACTTGCTCTGAAGCGGTCGCTCCCCACGCTCCCTGACCATCCTGACTTTGTTGCGCTATACTCCTCCTTGCTGCCTGGTATCGTAGCGCTTGCTGCTGCTAATTATTAATTGAGCTCGCATTGCCTGTAACATTATAGTAGCGCCACACTGCTTATTGCTCATTGGTGATTGCTCATTGGTGTTAATTGTCATTGTTGCACTGTTCGCATCGCCTGCAAAATTATTTGTGCCTGATTGTGCCACTACCACTGCCCAGATCATAGCGTTATTCCGGTTGTGCCCCTGTTTCGCTTTTTGCTTGTGCTGCCATTTTGTTGTTGTGACTCCTGGCCCGTCTCTCCTCCCCGCTCCCGCCTCCCAGCTGCTCCTCCCTCCCACTGATAGGTAAGGTCTGTCCCATCTGGACTAGCGCTGTGACCGTCTGGACTTGCTCTGAAGCGGTCGCTCCCCACGCTCCCTGACCATCCTGACTTTGTTGCGCTATACTCCTCCTTGCTGCCTGGTATCGTAGCGCTTGCTGCTGCTAATTATTAATTGAGCTCGCATTGCCTGTAACATTATCGTAGCGCCATACTGCTTATTGCTCATTGGTGATTGCTCATTGGTGTTAATTGTCATTGTTGCACTGCTCGCATCGCCTGCAAAATTATTTGTGCCTGATTGTGCCGCTACCACTGCCCAGATCATAGCGTTATTCCGGTTGTGCCCCTGTTTCGCTTTTTGTTTGTGCTGCCATTTTGTTGTTGTGAGTACTGGCCCATCTCTCCTCCCCGCTCCCGCCTCCCAGCTGCTCCTCCCTCGCTGCGCCCCCCTCCTCACTCCACTTATGTCAGAACAGCTGACGCGCAGTGTTCACGCGCAGCGGACGAGCCCCATGCGCGCCGAAGGCGCGCCAAAGGTAAGCCTGTCTGCGCCCGTCCGTGCCTGGACCGCACCCAGCACCAGACCCCCTGGCCCCCGCAAAATCCCCTCCACCCGCAAGACGTACGACGCCGCAACTCTCTCAGCACTTAACCCCGGCCGACTCCCAAACTGCTACCAAGCCACCCCAGGACAAACCCATGGACCCTTCATCTGCTACTCCTGCAAGCTCGACTGCACAAGGACCCACACCAAATCCACAAACTCCAAACATAGCTCCGACACTAACCACCTGAAGTGCATCCTGCTCAACACCCGCTCGGTCCACAGACACGCCATCGAACTTTGGAACCTACTCGACACCACATCGCCCGACGTCGCCTTTCTTACAGAAACCTGGATGAACGCTTCATCAACGCCCGACATCGCCATAGCCATCCCGGACGGCTACAAGATCATCCGAAAGGACCGCATCAACCAAACAGGAGGAGGCATCGCCATCGTCCATAAGAACACCATCCGCATCACGACGAGTTCCGACGATGCCCTCGCAACCGCCGAACACCTTCACTTCCAGATCCACACCGACCCTAAGACCACACTCAGAGGAACCCTCATCTACAGGCCACCAGGACCCCGCACACAATTCAGCGAAGACAGCGAAGACATCACTGACTTCATCAGCCCACACGCCCTCCCCTCCGAGGACTACATTCTACTGGGAGACCACAACTTCCACCTGGAAAAGAACAACGACAGCAACACCACCACCCTTCTGGACAACCTAGCCAATCTCGGACTCAAACAACTTGTTGACACCCCCACCCACTACGCGGGACACACGCTCGACCCAATCTTCACCTCCAGCAAGCACATCTCCTTCAATCACACCACAGCTCTCCACTGGACGGACCACAGCTGCGTTCACTTCAACTACAAAAGGACTACGACCCACAACCACCCACAACCAATCCCCCGCAGAAACTGGAACAAAATTACCACCGACCAGCTCTTCACATCGCTTCACCAACACCCTCCTGCCAAATCATCGGACTCAAACCAAGCAGCCTCCAACCTCACACAATGGATCACCCACAGCGCTGATGAATTAGCACCCTTGAAAAACCATCAAATCAAGCAAGGTAGCAAAAAAGCCCCCTGGTTCAATGACGACCTTAAGAAATCCAAGAAGATCTGTCGCACCCTCGAGAAAGCCTGGCGAAAAAACCCAACCACTGACAACCTGGCCACATTCAAGAACGCCACCCGCAAACACCACCAACTGATCCGATCCACCAAGAAATCAGCATTCAAGGATCGACTCGACAACAACGCCCATAACAGCAAAGAACTATTCCACATCGTCAGAGAGCTTACCAACCCCACCGCCGGCACCAACGACATCACTCCCTCCCAAGACCTCTGCGACTCTCTAGCCTCGTCCTTCCACAACTAAATCGCTGACAGCTTTGGAGACCAGTCCACCCCACCCACCTCCGAACTAAACCCCCCCTCCAATAACCTGTGCGCCTGGAACCCAATCACCACTGAAGACACCATCCGCCTGATGAACTCCATCCACTCAGGATCACCAACCGACCCATGTCCCCACCACATTTTCAACAAAGCAGACTCCATTATCGCACCCCATCTCCGTGACATCATCAACTGCTCCCTCAACTCCGCTACCTGCCGAACTCAGCGCCCTCCTGAAGAAACCCACAGCGGACCCTTCTGAACTTAAGAACTACCGCCCCATTTCGCTCCTCCCATTCCCTGCCAAAGTCATTGAGAAAGCCGTCAACAGTCAACTCGCCGCCTTCCTCGAATCCAACAAATCCCTCGACCCTTCACAGTCCGGGTTCAGAGCCAAACACAGCACCGAGACCGCCCTCATCGCAGCAACAGACGACATTCGAACTCTACTGGACAACTGAGAAACAGCTGCCCTCATCCTACTTGACCTCTCCGCAGCCTTCGACACAGTCTGTCATAGCACCCTTATACTTTCAAAAAGGGGGTGGTGATGGACAGAGTATCTGAGTTAATCAGAACACTCCTACCCAGTCAACAGATCAGGGCTTGATCCATCACCGTTTTTTAGCTCACTGCACCATCCCAGTTCAGAACCTGGCTATATGCAAATTAGTCTGTCCCTGGCCCAGTGCATCATGGGAACAGGGCAGACCAAACTACCAAGCCAATTCTTCACTGGAAAGGAAACAAGCTTCCGGGGACCGGTTTCTGGCATTACAGCCGTCTTCGGCCCGGCTTGCTTGAATCCTGATGGTGCAGTGAGCAAGTGACTCATGTCTGAGCATACCCTCCCACACTCATGGTGGCCAAAATAATTTCAAAAAGGGGGTGGTGATGGACAGAGTATCTGAGTTAATCAGAACACTCCTACCCAGTCAACAGATCAGGGCTTGATCCATCACCGTTTTTTAGCTCACTGCACCATCCCAGTTCAGAACCTGGCTATATGCAAATTAGTCTGTCCCTGGCCCAGTGCATCATGGGAACAGGGCAGACCAAACTACCAAGCCAATTCTTCACTGGAAAGGAAACAAGCTTCCGGGGACCGGTTTCTGGCATTACAGCCGTCTTCGGCCCGGCTTGCTTGAATCCTGATGGTGCAGTGAGCAAGTGACTCATGTCTGAGCATACCCTCCCACACTCATGGTGGCCAAAATAATTTCAAAAAGGGGGTGGTGATGGACAGAGTATCTGAGTTAATCAGAACACTCCTACCCAGTCAACAGATCAGGGCTTGATCCATCACCGTTTTTTAGCGCACTGCACCATCCCAGTTCAGAACCTGGCTATATGCAAATTAGTCTGTCCCTGGCCCAGTGCATCATGGGAACAGGGCAGACCAAACTACCAAGCCAATTCTTCACTGGAAAGGAAACAAGCTTCCGGGGACCGGTTTCTGGCATTACAGCCGTCTTCGGCCCGGCTTGCTTGAATCCTGATGGTGCAGTGAGCAAGGGACTCATGACTGAGCATACCCTCCCACACTCATGGTGGCCAAAATAATTTCAAAAAGGGGGTGGTGATGGACAGAGTATCTGAGTTAATCAGAACACTCCTACCCAGTCAACAGATCAGGGCTTGATCCATCACCGTTTTTTAGCTCACTGCACCATCCCAGTTCAGAACCTGACTATATGCAAATTAGTCTGTCCCTGGCCCAGTGCATCATGGGAACAGGGTAGACCAAACTACCAAGCCAATTCTTCACTGGAAAGGAAACAAGCTTCCGGGGACCGGTTTCTGGCATTACAGCCGTCTTCGGCCCGGCTTGCTTGAATCCTGATGGTGCAGTGAGCAAGGGACTCATGTCTGAGCATACCCTCCCACACTCATGGTGGCCAAAATAATTTCAAAAAGGGGGTGGTGATGGACAGAGTATCTGAGTTAATCAGAACACTCCTACCCAGTCAACAGATCAGGGCTTGATCCATCACCGTTTTTTAGCTCACTGCACCATCCCAGTTCAGAACCTGGCTATATGCAAATTAGTCTGTCCCTGGCCCAGTGCATCATGGGAACAGGGCAGACCAAACTACCAAGCCAATTCTTCACTGGAAAGGAAACAAGCTTCCGGGGACCGGTTTCTGGCATTACAGCCGTCTTCGGCCCGGCTTGCTTGAATCCTGATGGTGCAGTGAGCAAGGGACTCATGTCTGAGCATACCCTCCCACACTCATGGTGGCCAAAATAATTTGCATACAGCCAGGTCCTGAAACTGGGATGGTGCAATGAGCTAAAAAACGGTGTTGGATCTAGCCCTGATCTCTTGACTGGGTGAGAGTACTCTGCTTAATTCAGAGACTCTGTCCATCACCACCCCTTGTTGTAAATAATTTTGTCCACCCTAAGCGTGGAAGGGTATACTGAGAAGGAATTCAGAGACTCTGTCCATCACCACCCCTTGTTGTAAATAATTTTGTCCACCCTAAGCGTGGAAGGGTATACTCAGATGTGAGTCCCTTGCTCATTGCACCATCAGGATTCAAGCAAGCCGGGCCGAAGACGGCTGAAATGCCAGAAACCGGTCCCCGGAAGCTTGTTTCCTTCCCAGTGTAAGAATTGGCTTATGTAGTCTGGTCTGCCCTGTTCCCATGATGCACTGGGCCAAGGACAGACTAATTTGCATACAGCCAGGTTCTGAAACTGGGATGGTGCAATGAGCTAAAAAACGGTGTTGGATCTAGCCCTGATCTCTTGACTGGGTGAGAGTACTCTGCTTAATTCAGAGACTCTGTCCATCACCACCCCTTGTTGTAAATAATTTTGTCCACCCTAAGCGTGGAAGGGTATACTCAGATGTGAGTCCCTTGCTCATTGCACCATCAGGATTCAAGCAAGCCGGGCCGAAGACGGCTGAAATGCCAGAAACCGATCCCCGGAAGCTTGTTTCCTTCCCAGTGTAAGAATTGGCTTATGTAGTCTGGTCTGCCCTGTTCCCATGATGCACTGGGCCAGGGACAGACTAATTTGCATACAGCCAGGTTCTGAAACTGGGATGGTGCAATGAGCTAAAAAACGGTGTTGGATCTAGCCCTGATCTCTTGACTGGGTGAGAGTTCTCTGCTTAATTCAGAGACTCTGTCCATCACCACCCCTTGTTGTAAATAATTTTGTCCACCCTAAGCGTGGAAGGGTATACTCAGATGTGAGTCCCTTGCTCATTGCACCATCAGGATTCAAGCAAGCCGGGCCGAAGACGGCTGAAATGCCAGAAACCAGTCCCCGGAAGCTTGTTTCCTTCCCAGTGTAAGAATTGGCTTATGTAGTCTGGTCTGCCCTGTTCCCATGATGCACTGGGCCAGGGACAGACTAATTTGCATACAGCCAGGTTCTGAAACTGGGATGGTGCAATGAGCTAAAAAACGGTGTTGGATCTAGCCCTGATCTCTTGACTGGGTGAGAGTACTCTGCTTAATTCAGAGACTCTGTCCATCACCACCCCTTGTTGTAAATAATTTTGTCCACCCTAAGCGTGGAAGGGTATACTCAGATGTGAGTCCCTTGCTCATTGCACCATCAGGATTCAAGCAAGCCGGGCCGAAGACGGCTGAAATGCCAGAAACCGGTCCCCGGAAGCTTGTTTCCTTCCCAGTGTAAGAATTGGCTTATGTAGTCTGGTCTGCCCTGTTCCCATGATGCACTGGGCCAGGGACAGACTAATTTGCATACAGCCAGGTTCTGAAACTGGGATGGTGCAATGAGCTAAAAAACGGTGTTGGATCTAGCCCTGATCTCTTGACTGGGTGAGAGTACTCTGCTTAATTCAGAGACTCTGTCCATCACCACCCCTTGTTGTAAATAATTTTGTCCACCCTAAGCGTGGAAGGGTATACTCAGATGTGAGTCCCTTGCTCATTGCACCATCAGGATTCAAGCAAGCCGGGCCGAAGACGGCTGAAATGCCAGAAACCGGTCCCCGGAAGCTTGTTTCCTTCCCAGTGTAAGAATTGGCTTATGTAGTCTGGTCTGCCCTGTTCCCATGATGCACTGGGCCAGGGACAGACTAATTTGCATACAGCCAGGTTCTGAAACTGGGATGGTGCAATGAGCTAAAAAACGGTGTTGGATCTAGCCCTGATCTCTTGACTGGGTGAGAGTACTCTGCTTAATTCAGAGACTCTGTCCATCACCACCCCTTGTTGTAAATAATTTTGTGCACCCTAAGCGTGGAAGGGTATACTCAGATGTGAGTCCCTTGCTCATTGCACCATCAGGATTCAAGCAAGCCGGGCCGAAGACGGCTGAAATGCCAGAAACCGGTCCCCGGAAGCTTGTTTCCTTCCCAGTGTAAGAATTGGCTTATGTAGTCTGGTCTGCCCTGTTCCCATGATGCACTGGGCCAGGGACAGACTAATTTGCATACAGCCAGGTTCTGAAACTGGGATGGTGCAATGAGCTAAAAAACGGTGTTGGATCTAGCCCTGATCTCTTGACTGGGTGAGAGTACTCTGCTTAATTCAGAGACTCTGTCCATCACCACCCCTTGTTGTAAATAGCACCCTTATACAGCGCCTCAACAACGTCGGAATACAAGGAAAAGCATTGGACTGGATCATCTCGTTCCTCACCGGAAGAACCCAGAGAGTCCGCATCCCCCCTTTTAGATCAGAGGCCACCGAAGTCATCTGCGGCGTACCACAAGGATCATCACTCAGTCCCACCCACTTCAACGTATACATGAGTCCCCTCGCATCCATCGCGCGCCAACACAACCTCAACATCATCTACCACGCAGTCGACACACAGCTGATCCTCTCCCTCACCAAAGACCCAAACACCGCCAAAACCAACCTACACGAAGGGATGAAAGAAGTAGCCGAGTGGATGAAGAACAGCCGTTAAAAACTGAACTCGGACAAAACGGAAGTCCTCATCTTAGGATCATCCCCCTCCGCCTGGGACGACTCATGGTGGCCACCGGCCCTGGGAAATGCACCCATACCAACGGACCACGCACGCAACCTGGGCTTCATCCTGGACTCCTCCCTCTCGATGACCAGACAAGTCAACGCAGTCTCATCATCATGCTTCAACATCCTACGTATGCTCAAAAAAATCTTCCGTTGGATCCCCACCGAAACAAGAAAGACGGTCACCCATGCACTGGTCACAAGCCGACTGGACTACGGAAACACCCTTTACGCCGGAACCACAGCCAAACTACAGAAAAAACTCCAACGCATCCAAAACGCCTCAGCCAGACTCATCCTAGACATCCCCCGCCAAGCTCACATTTCAGGTCACCTGAAAGACCTCCACTGGCTCCCCGTCAACAAGAGAATAACGTTCTGTATCCTCACCCACGCACACAAAGCCCTCTACGACCTAGGACCCGAATACCTCAACACGCGCCTGTCCTTTTACACCCCCTCCCGCCAACTACGATCGTCCAATCAAGCCCTCGCCGCAATTCCACGCATCCAAAGAGCCACTATGGGAGGAAGATCCTTCTCCTACTTAGCGGCCAAGACCTGGAATTCTCTCCCCACCTACCTCCGCCTTACACAGAACCCCCTCTCCTTCAGAAAACAACTAAAAACTTGGATATTCGACAAGTAAAGCACCTCCCCTCCCTCAAGCGCCTTGAGACCCTCTGGGTGAGTAGTGCGCTATACAAATTTTAAACTTGACTTGACTCCTGATCCTTCTTGACCTATCTGCAGCCTTTGATACTTTAAACCAGCACACACTTCTTAACAGACTAAAACAAAGAATGGGAATTAAAGGTGTAGTATTTATGTATTTATTTATTTAAGAGGTTTTATATAGCGCTAACCAGGCCCGAAGGTATCGGAGTGCTTTACACCATATAGGAGGAAAAGCATATAAAAAAGACAAAAATAGACATAAGTGTTCAAAAGTTCCAGTGTGCTGTGCGTCCGAGGGGCACATTGAGGTAGAGAGGTTCCGAGGTAGTCTCGATGCGTGGACAAAGTCTTGGGCTAAGTCTTCCTCCGAGAGTTGAAGGATGAGGAGGGAGTTAGGGTACGGGGATGAGGTAGGGAGTGATGGAGCATGTGCCAGGTGGCTGCAGAGTGCAGGCTTGTGCATTTTGGATTTCAGTTCGGAAGGCACGGTTGAGGTATAGGTCTTTTAGGAGTCTTTTGAATTTTATGAAGTAGGGAATAGTCCTGATATCAACCGGGATGGAGTTCCAGATTTTGGGTGCGTTTCTTGCGAAGGAACGTGCCGCAGTACTTTTGCTTGTGTGTTTTCAAAGGGATTAGTAAGAGGGTGTTGGAGCTCCTAAGGTTTCTTGACTGGGCGGCTTTCTTGAGCTTGGAGGCCAGGTATTCTGGTTTCCCTTTGTGCAAGGCTTTGTGTGTAAGCAGGCAGTTCTAAAGCTGGCACGCATTTCCACTGGGAGCCATTTTAGTTCCCTGAGTGCGGGAGATAAGTGATCATATTTTTATACTCCGGTGACCATTCTGGCAGCAGCATTGAGAGTTGTTTTGAGTGGCGCTAAGTAGGATAGAGCTGTAATGGAGAGAACTGTGTTCCCATAGTCCAGTCTAGATAAGACCAGTGATTGGGTGGCTTGTTTGAGGTCCATGGGCGGGATGAAGGGTTTAATTTTGTTGAGAATCTTCAGATTGAGGAAGGCACTCTTCGCGGAGGTCTTAGTGTGTTTGGTCATGGTTAGTTTCTGGTTGAGGGTGATTCCCAGTGATTTTACCTAGTTAGCCAGGGTGAGATTACCGTTGAGGGCATCGATTGCTTTCAGCCATTTGCGGGTTTTCATCTTTGTTGGAAATGAGGAGTATTTCGTTTTTTACTTGATTGAGTTTAAGGTGGTTTGTTGATAGCCATTGTTGAACTTCTTTAAGAGTGTTGTTGAGTCTTAGAATATCGTTAATGGAGGAGGTTTCCAAGTGAATCTGGGTGTCGTCTGCATATAGGTGGAAGGGGATGTTGGCTTTTTTTAGAATGGTTGTCAGGGGTTCCATGTATATGTTGAACAGTTGAGGGGAGAGTACTGAACCTTGGGGGACACCTCTGTTGACGGGGAGTAGGTCGGAAGTAAAGGATTTGATTTTTATCCTTTGGGAGCGACAGTGAAAGAAGGAGGAGAACCATTGAAGGACCACCTCATCTGCACCTACTCGGTCTTTGAGAGCCTGGATGGGAAGATTGTGATCCACAGTGTCAAAGGCTGCCAAAAGGTCTAGAAGGATGAGTAAACAGCATTGGTCAGTGTCAAGGGACTTGAGGATGTCATCGACGATGTGAAAGGATCGCGGTTTCAGTGCTAAAGCCTTTTCTGAAGCCTGATTGGTGGTGTTCTAGCAGGTTGATATTGTCAATGTGCTGATCAGTTGACGGAGAACACATTTTTGGAGGATTTGGCTAGGAAGGGGAGATTGGAAACCGGTCTGAAGTTGTTCAGGTCGTTGGTATCTAGGCCTGGTTTTTTGAGTAGTGGTGTGACCTGGCCGACTTTGAGACAGTCTGGTATGATGCCGGTTTTTAAGGAGCTGTTTATGATTTCACATCATAGTGGTGCGAGGGAGAGTTTCAGCTTTTTGGTCATTTGGGAGGGTACAGGGTCGAGGATGTGTGATGAGGGCTTGGAGGAGGAGATTAATTTGAGAATCTCAGCTTCAGATACGGGGTCGAAGGATCTCCAGGCTTTCGTGGGGCGCAAGCTAGAGGTGGTTTCGATTGCTGGGGCTGGGTTTTTGGAGGGGGGATGGGGATGATGTCGAGTGATAGCTCGATCTTGTTGATTTTTTCGTTGAAGAAGTTTGTGAAGTTGTCACATAGATCTTTGGAGGCCTGGGCTGGGGTTGTAGAGGATTTGGAAGTTTGTTGCTTGATGATGTTAAAGAGTTCTTTTGGCCTGTTTTTCGCATTGTCAAGAGCGGTGCAGAAAAAGTTTTTTTTTTCTGTATTGATATGTTTTTTGTACTTTCTTCTTGCAGTTTTGAGATTCTTGCAGAGGCTAGAAGAGGGATTCTTTCTCCATAGACGTGCTGTGGCTCTAAGCTGCCTCCTTTCGTCGTTAATGTCCTTGTTGAACCAGGATCTGGAGGGGATGTTCCTGGATTTTTTCAGTTTCAGGGGGGCTAGTTGGTCTAGGATGGAGGACATAGTTGTGTTGTAGTGGGATGTGAGATCTGTTGTTGAGAGACCGTCCTGGGAGATGGGGAGGAGGGTGGTTATTTTTTCTTCTAATTCGGCCATGTTGATCTGTGTTAGGTTTCTTGTCCATGTGGGGGGTCTTGGATGGGAGGTTGGCACAAGATTGGTTGCGAGATGCGGAATAGGTTTAAGTGGTGGTCTGACCAGTTGACCAGTAGGATGTGGTCTATTGTGATTGCGTCGTGTTGGGCGATGATGGCATCCAGGATTGCTCCTTTGATGTGGGTTTCTACTGGGCAGTGCTGGGTAAGGTCATTGCTATGTAATACAAGTTTTGGAATTGTGCGCTGTTTTTATCATGCCAGTGCAGGTTGAGGTCGCCCAGAATTAGGTTGTTGCTATCTCGGAGAGAGCAGTGGGCAACCAGGACTGAGAGGTGTTCCGTGAACGTGAGGCTGTAGCCTGGAGGGTGGTATAGGAGATGACAGTGTAGCGGATTTTTGTTGCTGGTGTTAATGTTGACGGTTAGGCATTCAAAGGAATTGTAGTTGAAAGTGTCGATTTCGGCCACGGACAGGTTGATGTTGTGAATGATTGCTAGACCCCCACCTTTTTGGTCTCTTCTATCTGTGTTGATGATAGAGATTCCCGGGGGTACGAGCATTTCCATGATTGGAGGAGAGGTGCCATTTAGCCAGGGCTCTGTGATGAAGGCTATATTAATGTCATGGTTGAGGATGGATTCAGCTAGCTCAGTGGCATGTTTAGTGGCTGATCTGCAGTTTATGAGCATGCAGTTGGTCTGGGGTGTATCATATTTTTGGTTCCTTTGTTAGGGGGCAGTAGGGATGTTGATGAGGGAGGGTAGGGGTCTAGTGGGTTTCAGGATGGAGTGATCACTTCTGAATCAAGTGATTACCTGAATCGAGGATTGGGGGATGTGCGTAGAGGAGGTGGTGTACGAGGAGGCCAGCTTGGTCGCTTCATCAGGCGACATGGCTTCCAAAGTTCTATTAGGTCTGGGAGAAAGGTTTGAGAGGGGGGATGAGGTCCATCTGGGTCGCAAAACCTTGAGGAGCCTTTGGTGAGAGTGATTGGGGATGATAGGAGTAGAGTGGGGGTTTAAGGTGGGCTTATGGAATGTGGCGAGGTTGCTTAGGATGTTGTTCAGACCCTGTATTATAATAGCCACTTGGCTTTCAATCAGGGAGAGCCGGCGCCTCGTCTCTTCTTGGGGGGGAGTGGGTGAATTCTGTGTGGGGTCTTCTTGGAGGGATGAAGATCTGACAATGTTGTGCTTACTTTTGGTAGTTGTTGTGTTATCGGTTAGGGTTATGGGGTTGGGCGCGGGGTGGGTATGGTCATGTTGTGGTAGTTGTTTTCTTTTGCTTGTTGGTATGGGAGGGTGCTTGGGAGACTTAGAGTGATCATTGAGGTAGACCGGTAATGCTTGAAGTGGTTAATGCACAGGGGGGAGTTCTAGGAATGGACCAGTGCAAGATGGGGCACCTTGTTCTTGATGGTAGAGGGTAGGAGGTGATTCGAGGAGGGGTGTATGGGTTAGTGATAGCGGGTGCAGGAATGGTGTGGATGTCCTGCTGGGGGACTGATTGTCCAGGTAGAGGGGGACCGATGGGAGAGGAGGCTATGTGTGGGTGGGGGTAGTCCTCAGAGAGGGAAAGAGGAGATCAAATGACTCAAGGTTGACATTGTTAGCTTGAATCAAGATTGTGCCGTTCGAGTAGATGGTCACAAAGTTGTTCCCACAGCGTGCCTTGCGGTTAGGGATAAAGAATGATAGTTTGCAGCTATGGGGAGTAATGATTGCTTTGGTAATGTGGAGTTGTGCTCTAAGGATGGAATTCCACTTGTCTGGCCTTTCCGTGTGAAAGATGAGATCCATTTTTACTTGGCCTTTGGCGGAACAATGATATAAGTCAGCAAATAGTGATTCAGGGTATTGCCTGATCCGTTTGTGTTTGAGTTTTTTTCCGCTTTGGGTGAGAGGTTGAGGGGGAGACTGATCAGGAAGGAGTTCGGCCCGTGCAGTTTTACATAGAGTGAGGTGAAGGGGTTAGGGTAGGTTGACATGGTGGAAGCCATTTTGTTTAAGTTGGCGGTGGGGCTGGTTCCTTTCGGACTCTTTTCGGACTAAGTGCGTTATGTTAGAACAGGATACGGGGGGTTTTAGTGGGGAACGGGACTGCTAACGAGGTCAGACCACTTCTATATGGGTTGGGTTGGTTGGCTGCTAATACGCGGACTGTGGGAGCAGGGAGAGAGCAAGAGCGGAGGGGCTTGTGTCAATATGGTTTCTGGAGGGGTGTGAGCTAGTTTCTGTTGTCCAGACATTGAATTATGAGTTATGAAACCCACCAGTGTTTAGTGGAATAGCCATCAGGAGGTCAGGCCGAATGAGTAGATGGGAGCTGCAGCGGAAGGATGCAGCTCCCAGCGGAAGGATGCAGCGGGCTGCCGTTACATCAATGTTAAGACTGGAAAGAGCCTGGCCGCAGATTTGGGTGGACCAGACCGTTATTAGGGATTGGTCACTGGCTCGTCTGTGAGGTTTATAAGGAAGTTTGAATCTTACCTCTTGGGGAGATCTCAGATGACTGAAATTGAAAATGGTCTCTCAATTCCAAAAACTGTGGAACATCCTTGCTCCAGCACTGTTAAATCTTTACATTGAACCACTACCAGCCCTACTAAAAGAGGCTGGGCTCCATTATCATCTCTATGCTAATGACACCCAACTCTACCTCAATGTGTCCGCCTCCACTTCTTACCGACCACCCTCAGCTTCATCCAATAATGGGTGACGTCTCATCACCTAAAACTGAATCCCTTTAAAAACAAATTCCTTCTGATCGCTAACTGAAACTCTCCACCTCCTGTTCAATCATGTATGAATGATCCAAATATTCTTAAGAATAAACCTACCATCATTGATAGTGCCAAATCCCTAAGTGTCATCCTGGACAAAAGGCTTAACCTTCAATCCAACATCAACACCATGGCCAAGAATGCACGCTTCCACCTTCACTTTCTCTGAGGGATCAGATGTTACATTCCTGAGCATGACCTGAAATCTCCTGTCCAATCTTTGGTACTTTCCGGACTGGACTACTGTAATTCTCTCATTGCAGTCCTCCCTAAAACCCACTTATCTCCTTTAAAATCCATCCTCCACTCTGCTGCATGTTTTGTCTATGGGGCCAATAGTAATTGCCATATAACACCTATGCTGATAACTTTTCTTTGACTTCCAATTAAAGCTAGGACCATATATAAGACTGCTTGTATCACTGATGTAGCTATTCTCACTTCTGCCCCTCGCTACCAAGAAAATACACTCAAGAAATTAGATTTCTGTAGACCTTCACGAAATGCTAAGAACCTGCTGCTCGAGCCTCCAACTTTCACTGCAATCTTTCTCAGGTAGTATGACTAGAATTTGAAACTCACTACCTCCAAACCTTTTCACCCAGTGGTGGCTGCCACAAACAAAGGGTGGTGAGGTGAGTGGAGGGACCGCAGGAGGAGGAGAGCAGGGGAGGGTGCTCCGCAGGGAGGGTTTAGAAATAATATTGTTAATTTAAAAAACCGTAGCTTTAGCCGCCGGCCACCTACTGCGTCGGGTTGGGCCACCTCTCCAATTCCTTATCCCAGCAGTCCCTGAGACAGACTCCCATCCAATCCCCGTGCTGCAGAAATTCCCTTTGTGTGCATTATCACAAAAAATGTTTTAGGGACAAACAGCAACATATAAGGATTCTAACCTATTTAAAACAAAAGGCACCAGAAATGGCAATGCTTTGCTATGCAAAAAAAGAATATTGTATGTAAACACAATAGTGAGATCTCTCATCCTACATGTTTAAAATGGACATAGCTCTGGCCTAAAGCCAATAGGTTCTGCATATTTTGTGTTTATTAGTAAACTATGCAAAGACAGATGTTGCAATTACTTCGGTTTATGCAAGAGCGCAATAATCAGTAGACTGAGTAACAGGCACCGTGCATGCATCAACTGACCCAGTAACGAGTATTAGTGGTCCACAGAGTGCATGCCTCAGTCAACCTAATAACGGCAGCATTGGTCCCACAGCGTGAATGCATCAATCAGCCTAACATGTGCAGCATTGGTCCCGTAGAATGAACACATCAATCAGTCTAATAATGTGCAGCACTGGTCCTACAGAGTGAACTCATCAATCAATCAGTCTAACAACGTGTAGCATTGGTCCCGCAGAGTGAACGCATCAATCAGCCTAGCAATGTGCAGCATTGGTCCCATAGAGTGAACACAGCAATCAGCCTAGTAACGTGCAGCATTGGTCAAACAGAGTGAGCGCACCAATCAGCCTACCAACATGCAGCATTGGTCCCGCAGAGTGAACGCATCAATCAACCTAGCAACGTCCAGCATTGGCCCCGCAGAGTGAACGCATCAATCAGCCTATTAACATGCAGCATTGGTCCCACAGAGTGAACGCTTCAATCAGCCTAACAACATGCAGCATTGGTCCCACAGAGGGAAAGCATCAATTAGCCTAGCAACATGCAGCATTGATCCCACAGAGTTAACGCAGCAATCAGCCTAGCAACATGCAGCATTGGTCCCACAGAGTGAACGCATCAATCAGCCCAGTAACGTGCAGCATTGGTCCCACAGAGTGAACGCATCAAATCAGCCTAGCACCGTGCAGCACAGGTCCCACAGAGTAAACATCTCAATCAGCCTAGTAAATGTAGCATAGGTCCCACAGAGTGAACGAATCAATCAGCCTAGCAACGTGCAGCATTGGTCCCACAGAGTGAAATCATCAATCAGCCTAGCAACGTGCAGCATTGGTCACACAGAGTGAACGCATCAATCAGCCCAGCAACATGCAGCATTGGTCCCACAGAGTGAACATATCAATCAGCCTAGCAATGTGCAGCATTGGTCCCACAGAGTGAATGCTTCAATCAGCCTAGCAACGTGCAGCATTGGTCCCACAGAGTGAATGCAGCAATCAGCCTAGCAATGTGCAGCATTGGTCCCACAGAGTGAACGCATCAATCAGCCTAGCAATGTGCAGCATTGGTCATGCAGAGTGAAAACATCAATCAGCCTAGTAAGGTGCAGCATTGTCCCCACAGAGTGAACGCAGCAATCAGCCTAGCAATGTGCAGCATTGCTCCCACCGAGTGAACGCTTCAATCAGCCTAGCAACGTGCAGCATTGGTCCCACAGAGTGAACGCAGCAATCAGCCTAGCAATGTGCAGCATTGGTCACGCAGAGTGAAAACATCAATCAGCCTAGCAAGGTGCAGCATTGGCCCCACAGAGTGAACACATCAATCAGCCTAGCAACGTGCAGCATTGGTCCTACAGAGTGAACACTTCAATCAGCCTTGCAACGTGCAGCATTGGTCCCACAGAGTGAATGCATCAATCAGCCTAGCAATGTGCAGCATTGGTCAAACAGAGTGAATGCATCAATTGTTCAGAAATGCTGTCTTTGATAGTGTCTATGATCTTATGACTTCACAAAATGGTGCCAGCTGCCAGCACATTGTAGTGTGTGAAACAGTCACGGGGGACAGGTAGGTTTAAGCGGGAACCTGATTTATATGGTTATCAGTACCCCACACATCTCACAGATCACCTACACATAAATCTGAAATTGGGTTGTATTACATTGAATACTAGTATACATTTGTTTCTCTTTGTAATTTCCCTACTCCCACAGCAATTCAGGCATTGGATCAAGTTCAGTTCTGGTATCCGCGGGGTTGAGTGCTTGAGACAGGTTGAACTCTCTCAAATAGTCTGGGAATTACGAATTCAAAACCATATAAATACTATATAATTTTTAAGATGCCATCGGTAAGTAATATTATTGGAATCTTCTGCAGACGGCCATGGCTGGAGAGTGGGACAATCAGAATATGTTCCTGTGTCTATAGCTTGCAAAACCGCTGGGAGAAGTAAAAGACCAAAGTCACAAAATCTGAGAGATCTTCCTGTGACTCGATTCAGACGGAGACGTGCAAGTCTAACCGCACGATCGTCCACAGCAGAAGCAGCGCTGCTTCTGCTGTGGACGATCATGCGGTTAGACTTGCCCCTTTCTATTGCTAATAAATTTAACATTGTAAATTACTTGGCGTGAAAAGAGACATACATATAAAGAAAAAATGAAAAAATACCCGGTATACGGGCTGCCGATCATTCTCAAATCTATTACAGATTAACTGGTCAAAAATATGGTCATATGAAAGCGCATCATAAAAACAAATTGCGAGCCCTGAAGAAGTCCGTTTGTGGACTAAACGCGTTGGCGGTTGCAAAACGTTTAAAAAAAAGAAAAATAAAGGATGAAGTTCAATAAGAAAAACATAACATCGACTTGTCTTTGTGCAATAATTGTATTATAAAATTGATAACTGTTTGACTTTCTAAAAAGTGTGCTGAGCTAACTGTTCTGTGTTAGTGTAAATTATGTTCTACACACATTACACTATATAGTACTAAAAGAAAATTCAATTTTCCCTCACGCACAAACAGGAACAGCATAGGCATCATCGCTGCAAGTACCTCGCTAACGCACTGAAGAGGTACAGCATAGGCATCATCACTGCAAGTACCTCTCTAACGCACTGAAGATGTACAGTATAGGGATCATCACTGCAAGTACCTCTCTCAGGCACTGAAGAGGTACAGCATAGGTAGCATCACTGCCAGTATCTTTTTCATGCACCAAAAAGGCACAGCATAGGTAGCATTACTGCAAGTACCTCTCTAATGCACTGGAGAGGTACAGCATAGGCATCATAACTGCACGTACCTCTCTCACACACTGAACAGGCACATGCAGCAGCTGTGTAGGCTTTTTTAACACACAGGCCCAGCTTGAGTATATCTGTATTTTAGGTATTTGTATAGTGTAAAGTAGATGGAAAGGGTAGCAGTAAGTAAAGCACCTCTTACAAACAGGCAAGAAGAACCAGATGCAACAGCAGTGAATGATTCCGAACACAGGCAGCAGCAGTGCAAGCCTCTTACTCATAGCGCCTAAAATACTGCCCAAAGAATTGTTTACGGGTCCTGAAGAATGCCTAAGAATTCCGGCTGGAGTCTATCAAAGGCAGAAACATGTTGACCACCAAGGGGGTATATTTGCTCTGAACCCCTGTCCTCTTTGTTTTTAACTCTATCAGCGTACCATTGAATAAATATATTGGGTCCCTGGAGATATTTTTAACTTTTCACTTGGTTTGCTTTTGCACTCTGGCCCTCATTCACATCTCACTGTCACATCCCCCTTTCACAACACCTCAGCTCCTCTCCACCTACTTCACTCGGTGGAGAGTTGCAGCCCACATCCAGGACCTTGTGGCCCAACGTGAGGAGGGAGCCACATGAGGAAGCATGTCACCCTCGGATGACTGAGGGTTCTCGTCCTTATAAAGGAACACTTTTCCTTAACAACACAAAACCCCCGTTTTTTGGAGATCTCGGGCCAGATGTACGACCATTTTATTTTGTGCCTCGCAATTGGCGACTAATTGCGAGTCTCAAATTGCGATGCACAAAATAAAATGTACAATAATGTGTTTGACACTGTTTGCGATTCCCAATGGGGTCACATATTGTGAGGCTCATTAATATTAATGAGCCTCTCACAATTTGTGAGCCTATTGGGAATGACAGGCCCTCCCAGGGATGGTGGCATGCTGGGCTCAGCAGACTACCATGTATGGGACTGCTTTGAAATAAAGCAGTTTTTTTTTAAAATGCAGCCCGCTTTCCTTAAAAGAAAACGGGATGCATTTAAAAAGAATTAAAATGAAACGTTTTTGTTTCATTTTTTAAGGGCAGGCAGTGGTCCTTAGGACCACTGCATGCCCTTAAAAAATATTTTTGCATGCATTTGCGAAGGGGAAGGAGTCCCCAGGGGATCCCTTCCCATTTGCGAATGAATTAACACCTACTTGAAGTAGGTGGTAATTGCGAGTGTTTTGCGACCACAATTGCGGTTGCAAAACATTAGTACATGGTTTTGAGACTCGCTATTTGGAAGGGAACGCCCCTTCCAAATTGCGAGCCGCAAAACCTATTTAGCGAGCCGCAATTTATTTGCGCCTCGCTAAATAGGTTTTGTACATGGCCGATGATGTTTTTGCATCGCAAACTGGTTCGCAAACCCGTTTGTACATGCAAAAACGGGTCGTACATCTGGCTCTCATCTTTTGTGAGTCTCATGTATTGGTAGGGAGTGATACACTCTCATTTGGGATTTCTCTCTTGGATCCTTAGTGTGATATTGGGAGAGGTGGGGTTAGCATGATACTTTGTGTCCGTAAGCACCGTGGATAAGGTGAATGGAATGACAGACGGAAAATGAAACTGGATGGAGCTCTTGTGGGCCACGCCTTAAGTCAGGCGGTCAGGCTTGGGGTGGTGCTCCCTTACGGACAGGCCTTGTGACCAGGCAGGATAGGTGGTAACAGGAGCCGGATGTAATTATATTGACCCTGGATTGGATAGGGGTGAACAGGAAGAATTATGATTGGTCTGAGCGAAAAAGGACTAGAGAGGGAGTATATATTTTGTAAACAAAATTGTGAACTTTGTCGTCTAATCGTTGATTTGTTCGTATTACAATATAAATAGGAGCGTTTGGAATGTACCAGTAAATAGCAGTAATTCGAACATCAGGTGGTGGAGGGGCAGGAATAATGGGCAGCAGGAATTGAAGGGATCCACATATTTTGCAAATTTTCTTGTAAGTATTAATTTGGGAAGCAACTATGGTTTTGGCAAACCGGAGAGGGGATGATTTCGCCCTATAAGTATAATGATCAGGGGGATAGCATTGAGGAGATTGTATAGAGAATGGGACCCAGTGTTGGAATGGGAACAGACATGTTTTACATGGGGAAGTGAATACGAATGTTGGCGTGCATAACTGCATTTTTTGATGATATGATGAGGTGAATTCAAGATAAACTGGAACTACATTCGCTCTCTCATTCATTTTAGATGGAAATGATAACAAAAGGATGTATTGAGGTTAATGTACCAAGACTAGTATAACACACTGAAGAATACAATTTGTACTCCAATTGTGACCATGAGGTAATGTTTTTTGAGATGAAATTGGGAAAAGGTGATATTTTTCTCTGTGAAGGGGAAAGTTAATATAATTGAATAAGTCATGAAAGAAGATCAATTGGATTGGCTTGTGATTAGACAGCAGTCGGTATGGATGGGGGCTAATGTGAACAGAATATAAATGAATGGACTAATCTAAAACTATGAATTGGAGTTAGTGATCCCATGAGGGAATTTGTCAAGAATGTACTGTTTTTCACAGAATGTTTATAGTCAGATTGTATATAGGCAGGGAGTCTTGGAGGTTATTTTGGGGCATCACGAAAAATGATATATCATGTTGGTAAAGGTTAGTTTGGAAATTATCATGATTATTGATATGCTTGTTTTAAATTCACAGTCCTGATGATGTCCATATTGGACGAAACACATTGGCCGGATTGTTTTGGCTGCTGGCTGGATTGATTTGACTGCTTCTATTGATGTATCATGGATTAAATAAATTTGGAATTGAAAATTCAACTAAAAAAGACTCCCAAGAGACCTTTTGTGATTGGATGATAATGAGCGTATGGACCAATTCATACCTCTTTGAACTATTGTACTGATGAAGGATTGATATTTACACTCTTTTTTCATAAGTTCACGAGAACACACATTTTGAAGCAATTCATTGTCCCTCACCATAATGCACGAGACTTAGGATAAAACAATCAATTTCTTCTGGCAATGCCAAGAATAAAAAGAGCTAGAAGTGTAAGGCGCTCCTTTGCCTACCTGACAACCAGGCTCTGGAACTCACATCCATTAAGTTTAAAATCTAATAATAATCTGCTCAGCGGATGACCTTTTGGAGCAGATTGCATCCCGCGGTGCTTCTGAATTCTTGTCTTTCACTGAATCTCCATAACTGCGCATGGAAAACGGAATTTATGGCCTGTTATTTCTACACTTCACAACACTTTGTTTTCCCCTTTAACTCATTTCCTTTTTCGTTGGTTGCAAACTTTCAGATACCCACTATTTCTATGAATACAGCTTCACACATTCGCTTTGACTCTGCTTTTCTTTGCGATGTGTTTGCTTGGGTACTACAGAGTTCCCCAAGGGGACGGTGCACCTGGACGCTGAACATATTATCAACTTCACTCATTTATCATGAGTCCTGCAGCCATTACCCAACTTTTGTGCATGATAATTCAACTCTTTATTTTTCCAAAATACCTTGTTTGTACTTTTCACACAAGAACTGTCTGCAGTATTTTTTCTCTGCATCTTTTTGGACTTTAAATTCAACAATGGGGGCAACGTCAATAAACAATATCCCTTCTTATTTTCCTCTACTGACGCCATAGCATCCACACAAAATGTACTAATGCACTTGTTCTTAACACCCATACTGTGATACAGTTGCTCTATAGCAATAGGTGGAATACACACTTGAATAAAAATGTTTAAGGGGAATCAGTGAAACAGCAGCATTAATTTTAATTTACCATCTATATGCAAAGTTAAGGCGTCTGCAGACAAAGCCCAGATATCTTCTATTATGTAATAAAACATATTTTTACCTATGAGAGGAAGATTAAGCAGTGTACTCTATTCTCCTTTCACTTTTTATGTTCAGAGTTACCTTCATAAGATATGCACTAACTACTAGACTGATAATATTTGTGTCATTCATTTTTTTTCTTGTTTGGGCATATATATATACTGCATGTTATGCCACATGAATTAACATAAATATAAAAAAAATGTTATGTCTGTGTGAGATATTAGAAGTACAACAGTCACAGTAAAAGAATTTGTCTTGTTCTGCAATTCCTAAGACATGTTGCACTGTTCTTTTCTGGCACATCTAATCACTTATATATCTGTACACATTAGGAGACCAAAAGACACTGTATAGCAAGTTACTCCAGAACTTATGGGTACTGGGATTGTATCATAAGTCAGCCCGAATGTACTATGGTTCCATAATATTTTGCATAGTTGTGACTGTAGCTGAAATCTCTGCAAGAGCCAGAGTGAATGCATTACTCCATAGGTAACGCCTGAGTAAATGTTTGAATGCAAGACAAGTGCCTAGTTGATTGTATTAAAGCTTTGGTAGTGTCCCAGTGACATCATAACTACAAGAATAATGCCTAGGTGATTAAATGAGTACATGGCTATTGTGTTGGTGATTACATAACTCTATGCATAGTATTTGTGTGGTAGCATAAGTGCATCGATTGTGCCTCTGTGAAAGGAAAAATAACACGATAATGCCTTAGTCATCCCATTAATGCTACAGTTGTGCTACACAAATTAGATAACAGCATACATAGTCTTTGTGTAAAAAAATTACCACCTGACTCATAACATCAGAAACACGATGAACGTTTAGAAATATTATGAAGCATAAATAATAATGTTTTTATTAAAAAATGTAATATTTAAATAAACTTTAAATATTGTTTCATAACATCACACATATAATACTATGAATTCTTACCTTTTGGGTAATTTGGTAACATGAGTCTGTTGAACTTTTTTTGACTACTAATCTCCTAAACAGGATTAAAAATATTTTCAACTTTTACAATGACCTACCATACAGAGAAGAACAAAAACTGTTATGTAATGTAATGTGCTTCAACAATAATACTATTACATTATTCATTGGAAAACATCATTTTAGAAATAAGTACCATTTACAGTTTCCCTTTTTTGCTGTTCTCAGATTCCATTTAACATCACCATACACAGTGATTTCAACGTAGTCTCATCATTGAACAGCGGGGAAAAAAAACAATCAACTACATTGTAGAAAAAAAGAAAAACATTTAGCATAGAGCATTATTTACAATATCTGTAGGTATGAGTTTCCTAACTCCAGTTTCTTTATTACATCCTTTTTCTACACCACGTCTATTATTTAGCTCAGACATTTCCAAAATCTGTACTCTCATTTACATCTAGTATGATATACAGAATATGTCAACTATTTTCTGTTCAACTTAATTTTCGAAATCCAATCAAAATTACTACAGATAATTATTTGCAGTGGTGTCTACTTCCTGTTCACATCTCACTAGGCCGAATGATGTTTTCGAATTTTTGGCTTCCAAAATATTCAACATGAATTCATTAATTCAAGCTCACATCTTCCCAAAAGGCCAAATGATGATCTCAAAACTTTGGCTGGAGAAATAGCAAATATGAATTTGGTAATTCATAAGGCAATCAGGTTTGAATTCCAAGAGGGCATCATTACCATGTGTCCATCCTTGATAAAACTTTAAATACACAGTATAGTGTCCAGAAGTGATACTAGGTCCAGCATGGAAAATAATAACCACTGTTGTAAAAGTTTGTTCACAAAGATATTTGACTAGCAACAACATTTTTGATTTTGCTCTCCACTTTTCTGCCGTTGTAGCATTAAAATAAGATATTTTCCATATCTTTCTATATGTAATGTAGACAACATCTCCGATTTACAATGCAAACATTTTATATCATGATTGGCTGATTTTACTAACTTGTTTAAAGGTACTGATTTCAGTCTGGTATGGTTAAGTATATGAATCGTTCTGTGTCTATTGCAGTGCTGGAGGTAAATGAACACTGTTCACATTCTTGGTTCCCATGTGTAACTTAGTCCAAATAAGTTTTCAATCTGTATTCCTTTATCTTCTAATAGTCCAAACATAAGCTTCAGAAATTCTTGTGTATCTTGTTGTGTATTAAGAGTAAAGGTCAAAGAACAAGTATATATATCCAAAATATGGTGAATATCAGAAGCAGTATGAAATTTACTTCTGTCAGATACCAACTATTGAAATACATCATGTAGTGCAGAACAGAATCTTTTTTCATGTTTTCCCATGATTTCACGATGAAGATCTTGTAGAAAAAACACAACATTTAGAATCACATTAGCATAACAGTTGATATCTGAACTATTTTCTAACTGGTATCCTACAACGTCATCAACAGTTCCTATCATCTGTTTCTTTACACCTTCAACTTTCTTTTGAATTGTTTTACTTTTTTCAGCCTCACTTGAATTTTTACATATTTCCGTTTTGCACACACTACACGTTTCTCATATATGGGATATTCACCTAAATCTGAAGCATAAAGTCTTCTTAACCGATTATACTCTCTGACACAATTTACATCAGCACTAACCTTTTTCTCATCAAAATCAATCAAATATAAACCAGCCAATGTTCTTACTCGAGATAATGCAAGCATGCCATTCCCTCTTTGAACACTGTACTTCTAATATTTACTAAAGCATTATCGATACTTAAATCTTGACATTTATGAATAGTTACTGCATATGCTAAAGACAGAGGAAACTGTTTTCTGCAAACATACAAATCTTTCACAAGTAAAAAACGAGCAACAACGCCCAATCTGTTTCACCTTTTCAATCTGATCAAATTTTATTTTCAAAAATTCTGTTTCATCTCTCTTCTGAAATCTTACAAAATTAACAACTTTTCCTATTGCTCCATTTACTAAACCTACTTCTACATTCAAATTATGCCATAAAATTACACAACAGTTTATACATAAATGTAAAACTTTTTCTAAGCCTTCAGTTTTAGACACAGACTTTCCCAAAGAGTACAATGTAGTCTCTAGTTTCTCTGTAAAAATAATAGTCACTCCCTGATGTTCAATTTTATCAATAGCTTGAAATGCAACTATTTGTTCATTTTCCAGTTTTAAAAACTATTGATTGAATGTAGAACACTCTTCAAGTGTAGGCATTAGGCAAAGTATGGACTTGTTTTCTCCAATCTTTTTGTACATTATTTCAGCTGCTGTGTTTTCAGTTGTAAACACGTTTTTTATTAGCCGACTTTCTAAAGCTTCTTTGCCTTGCATTGTCAAGACACCAATTCTTATATCTTTAAGAATTTTTCTATAATCTTCATCAGTTGCTTGTCGAATATTCTTTGTAAGTTCTTTATACTCGAAATTCAACCAAATGTTCCCATTTCCAATACTCCCCAAAGATTTTCTAGTGTCTTCATGAGCACGTTTTAAAAAACTGGTTCTCCTTTTACAGGAGTTAGCTGTAGTAGATCTCCAAATACAATTAAATGTTTTCCTCGAAACAGATTATTGTATTCTGTTTTTAACACCTGTTGCACTCTCAAGTGTACATAGGCAAACATAAGTTTGAGACCATGCTCACCTCATCAATGATTAAAAGTTTCATTTTTTTCAGTACTCTTGACACTTCATAACAAGCTTCTGATATTCCAATTTATTATCTTGTTCAACTGGTACCATAATTAGTCTATGTAAAGTAATCCGTTTAATATTGTGTGCTGCTAATCCAGTTGGAGCTGTTATAACACAAGATAAATGTGAATCATTCGTTTTCTGTAGATAACTGGTCAAAACGTTAATTAAACACCTTTTACATGTTCCAGCTTGACCACTGATGTACATTAGAATAGGTTTAAAGGATAAGAATTGGCATTATTTTTTATGTAGCAAACCAAGTTGTATCTGTTGTTGTACTTGTAGATACATTACTTTCTGTTCAATATTTAGTTGTTGTTCTATTTTTTCCAACTCAACACTATCCCGTTGTGCTTGTTGCATTGCAGTTTCTACCTCATTCATGGCTTTTGCTGCTTCATCGGCTGTCCCGGTGGATCTTGACTCAGTGCATCAGAACTTTGACTATCTTCAGAACTGTCTTTAGCCATTTCAGCTGCAATAGTATTTTCTTGTTCAATCTCATAATTTATCATTTGTAGATATGTAGGGAAGATTGTGCATTCAATGCTATCTTTACATGCATTAAAATAATCTTCGTAGCAGTCAAAGTCTCCAAGTAATTCTGTTTCATTACGCCATGGCTTGAACAGCTGCAAAAGTGCTAACTAGAAAAATTCTGTCTTATCTGGAGTTTCACAACTGAGTTTTCTGTAGTTAATCAGATTTCCTTTGGCATGTTGTACTAAACATCCGGTACAAAAGGGGATGGTGATGGACAGAGCATCTGAACCAATCAAACACTCACACCCAGTCAAAAGATCTGGGTTTAATCCATCACCGTTCTTTAGCCCACTCTGCCACCCCAGTTCAGACATGGCTATATGCAAATCAGTCTGACCCTGTGCCTCATGGGAACAGTCCAGCCCGAACTGCCAAGCCATGCCTTCCCTGGACCGGAAACAAGCTTCCGAGGACCGGTTTCTGGCATTCCAGCCATCTTCAGCCCGGCTTGCTTAAATCCAGTGGCAAAGTGAGCAAGGGACTCACGTCTGAGCATACCCTGCCACACTTATGGCGGCCAAAAGCAGTACAAAAGGGGATGGTGATTGACGGAGCATCTGAACCAATCAAACACTCACACCAAGTCAAAAAATCTGGGTTTAATCCATCACCGTTCTTTAGCCCACTCTGCCACCCCAGTTCAGACATGGCCACATGCAAATCAGTCTGACCCTGTGCATCATGGGAACAGTCCAGCCCGAACTGCCAAGCCATGCCTTCCCTGGACCGGAAACAAGCTTCCTAGGACCAGTTTCTGGCATTCCAGCCGTCTTCAGCCAGACTTGCTTGAATCCAGTGGCAAAGTGAGCAAGGGACTCACGTCTGAGCATACCCTGCCAAACTTAGGGCGAACAAAGCAGTACAAAAGGGGATGGTGATTGACGGTGCATCTGAACCAATCAAACACTCACACCCAGTCAAAAGATCTGGGTTTAATCCATCACCGTTCTTTAGCCCACTCTGCCACCCCAGTTCAGACATGGCCATATGCAAATCATTCTGACCCTGTGCCTCATGGAACAGTCCAGCCCGAACTGCCAAGCCATACCTTCCCTGGACCGGAAACAAGCTTCCTAGGACCGGTTTCTGGCATTCCAGCCGTCTTCAGCCAGGATTGCTTGAATCCAGTGGCAAAGTGAGCAAGGGACTCACGTCTGAGCATACCCTGCCAAACTTATGGCGAACAAAGCTGTACAAAAGGGGATGGTGATGGACGGAGCATCTGAACCAATCAAACACTCACGCCCAGTCAAAAGATCTGGGTTTAATCCATCACCGTTCTTTAGCCCACTCTGCCACCCCAGTTCAGACATGGCCATATGCAAATCAGTCTGACCCTCTGCCTCATGGGAACAGTCCAGCCCGACTGCCAAGCCATGCTTTCCATGGACCGGAAATAAGCTTCCTAGGACCGGTTTCTGGCATTCCAGCTGTCTTCAGCCAGGCTTGCTTGAATCCAGTGGCAAAGTGAGCAAGGGACTCACGTCTGAGCATACCCTGCCAAACTTATGGCGAACAAAGCGGTACAGAAGTGGATGGTGATGGTCGGAGCATCTGAACCAATCAAACACTCACACCCAGTCAAAAGATCTGGGTTTAATCCATCACCATTCTTTAGCCCACTCTGCCACCCCAATTCAGACATGGCCACATGCAAATCAGTCTGACCCTGTGCCTCATGGGAACTGTCAAGCCCGAAATGCCAAGCCATGCCTTCCCTGGACCGTAAACAAGCTTCCTAGTGTGGAAAAGTCAGCCCATAACGCACCTGATGCCCAGGCTGCTGGCGCAAGACGCCTCTTAGTTCCCATCTTGGACAATTACCAAATAAAGAGACGGGCGCTGGAAGCAGGAAAACAAGAACAGAGTTTTATTTCTCATGAGGAGAGCCTGTCATGTCGGACACTCGCATAGTGTCTTCAGGAGGTGCTCTAACAAGTTTCTCTGAGGCTTTGTCTTTTATACACATGTTTATGATGCACAAACATTCCTCATTGCAATAAAGACGCTTTGAAGTAGGAAAAAGCATGCTTGGAATCCCAGCTTCAGGCCTATTCCCATACCAGTCGCTCAGATGTCATCCTCCCCTCCTGAATGTAACAAGAGATTGTGATCTCTCAGCCGGACATTCCTACAGGACACGAGGGCAGGAGGGGATGATCAGATCAAAGGTTGGGCAGGCGATAAGATCGGGCACTTCGGTTGGTGTATCACGGTTTTGTTATGCTGGGCAGAAAAAAGGGGGGGTGTACATCCACGAGGCTTGGTCTTAGGACTTGGGACCGGGTCGAAAGGCCAAGTGCAGCTGGGGGGTGGGGGGGCTCGTCAGCAGAGGGGAAGGGTGTTCTTGGGAGGAAATGGGGGGTGTGGGTCAAGCAGGAGTGTTACTTCTAGAGCAGGGTCACGCAGAGGGAGAGGGTTTTATGGCCGATGCATGAGCAGTGCGCGCGGGGAGGGGTGCCGGGGGTTTAACAAACGGGCAGAGAGGCCATGGTGCCTAAAATGGCTGTCGTGTACGTGTGTGCATGGGTCTACGCTGGCGGGATAACACAGTCAGTGATTCGCGATATCCGTTCTGCTTACAACAAGGGGTACAGTGAACACAAATGAACGCCGCTTATGTGCATATACATTGCCATTTTCAACAGTCGCCGCTTTTTAACATAAACTAGTTCATTTCGGTGTTTACCCCAACTGACGGAGTGTACATATAGCCATGTGTGGCCAATGAAATAGCGTTTGTCAATACTAGCAGATTGCGTGTGACCATATGCAGTCGATACGATTGGCGGAATGCGGTACATATGAATTTACATTTGTCGGGTTATTCATACAAGTCTAGAGATTGGCATAATACTTAGTCGGGGTCAATCAAGAAAAAGGTTCCGACACATTATAGAATCAGGTTCTGACTTTCTCTCCAGTGACATCAACATACAGTAAAAAGTGCTCTGATACCTTCGGGTCTTGTCAGTGCTATATGAGACTTTTGGAAAACTAAATACATGAGTGACCGATGTAACATTTTTGAAAGCAATACAAAAATGGTTGAGGGAGGAATTCAGTTCGATACAAGCAATTAGTCAAGGGGTGGGTAGAAAGTTCAGGAAGGGGGGTCTTCGTCACAATGTCTTTTTAATAGCGAGCCATCACTGGTAGGCTCTGGTAGTCCGTCTTCTTTCGTTGGCGCTGTTGAGCACCGGCGGTGGAGCTATAGGTCCAGCTCGGATCCATCCTTACGCGTTGCAGGGTGCGATCAGTCCTCTGCTGTTAGATCACAGTCCTGTTTCCTAACTGATCTTCTTAGGGGTGCCTCATGCTGGGCACCTGCGTGTCTTTCTTCTTCCGTGGCAAAACCTTATTCTATCTAAATGCTGCTCTTCTTTTCTGAGTCAAAAGTTATGCGAAAAGGGTGATGTTGTTGAATAATCGAGGGAAGAGAGGGCGGAGCGGGATCAGATCTTTGAACACACCAAGGGACCAAGGGAGCAAAGGACGACGAGCAGGCAAGCCCATCAGTCGGGCTCAAAAGGGACGGGGACTTCAGGCACGAGTGGGTCAGCAAATCGAGGGCTTCAAGGCAGCCCTTCATTCCTTCATCTGCCGAGTTTGAGAGTGGTGCCTCGTCCCGCGTCTCGTTGCTCTGCGACTCCACCTTTGGTTGAGGTCACATGTGCTTCATGATCTGTGGCCAGGCTGTGCGTCACGTCCAGCTCCTCTCCTCCGGTGATTGTATCTTTGAATGGGTACAAAACAAGTTTTAGAAAAACTGGCAGGAGAAGACATTTATACATCTCAATTCCGTCCCCAATCCTAAGTAGGTGGGGGATAGGTTCATCGGTCACAGTCAGAAGTCATCACTTATGGAGTATGTAGGAGGGCATTTCCACTGAATTCGTAAGCCTATTTGGCGTTCATTCGTGACGTACGTGGAGAGAAATCGGACTCCCATCGACAGTGTATTCTATCAAACTCGAAATCGAGTCCTTAGGTAGAGACTCGCCTTTTTTTTTTTAACCCAAGTACTGACAATCTTACATTTCCCTTCGGGGTCGGCTAACTCTTGCAAGCAGGGGGGGTTATCATCATGAGAGGGGGGCAGAGGCTAAACATGCTTTTCTTGGGGAGCGACGGTTAATCAAGGTCATCAATTACGCTTCGGGGATAGCTGATATGGAGCTGGGGTCAATCGGGAGAAGCGAGGACGCTTTGGACAGGGAGCTGGGGTCAATCGGGAGAAGCGAGGACGCTTTGGACATCCGCACTTAAGTGCAGAGGGGTGGGGCAATCTTGGCATTGGGGATTGCATTTCTAACGAACTGAAAAACAGAAGACCATTGACGTTATAGTCCCCCTATAAAAAGGCCAGATTAGGGGACATCAGTCGTCTTACCTGTCCTTTCTTTCATTACCAACTCGGGTTCTATCGTTTTGCAGAAAGGAGAGGTAGTAATATGGCAAGTTACAATCGTTTTAGTTCCTGTCAATTTTGCCGAACACCTTTGTGTTCGAAGAGACCCAATTAGGTTTGTGCCGGTGGGGCACAACGTTACCACACAAGGGAGGAGGGAACAGGGGGACCCTCAGAGAGAGTGAGTCGTCCGCACTCTAAACGAACCATTCGGTACACGTATGACATGGAGAGAGAGAGAGAGAGAGAGAGAGAGAGAGAGAGAGAGAGAGAGAGAGAGAAACGTGTACAATAATAGGCCATTTAGTGCGCACACAACACAGAACAGCAGGGGTCAAGTAATACGGAAACACAGGCAGAGGGACGACGTAGATCCATACATTACGTACACACAAACTCAGGCGGGGGAGACAGTACATGTATTATATACAAAAATCCGAGACAAAACATAGAACAGTTATTGGCCAAAATGATCTCTTCCTGTATGCTGCGCATCCTTAGCATCCTAAGCTCTTTTTACCTTTTTCTTCTCTTTTATCGTCGGCTGCCTTCACTGGTGGCTTTGGTTGCACATACTTACACCTTTGTCAATTGGTCAAGAACTAACCTGGTCGGGCTAATGCTCACGGTGGGATTTTCGAATCATTTTTTTTTTTTTTTTTTTTTTTAGCAAATGTGTTTCCAGGCTGAGGCAACAGTGGGTGCCAGTTGGGAGAACAATGGGGCAGCTTTGAGTTTCATGTCTATGAGGGTGCGAAAAGGAGGTAGTAGATTTTAAACATTGGCAACATTCCTAGTCCTCCAGGCGGAGGGTACTTGGGTAAACCTCACCTCGGAATATTCCTTAAACTTTGCCTATTTAGTTAAACGTAGGAATTTATTCATTAGTGCACGTCATTCTTGGTTGTATTATTCGGGGTGCCAAGCGAAGTCATATTTTGTAGTTTCCGCTTCAGGCTGCCCTCCCAAGCGCTAAGTTCAGGGAGAGAAATAGTCATTGTTTGCTCGTCGTGTGTAGGCACCATAATCAAACCCCTTTTTCCCATCTCTTCGTCCGCTAGATCACCATTTTTTCGTACTTTAATCGACGTTCCGATGTGACCTGCAGAAAGAGGGAAAAAGAAGGGGGGCGGGGGCAGCATTTAAAAACACATTAGCGCGCATAAACCCGAAAAGGCTTTTACTTACTACATACTCGGCCTATCTCCACGGGATGCAGTCCCTGCCAACTTGGCGTTTAAGCCCAGGTGGACCGTTTAGTGTGGGAGAGATCATTATCGGAAGCCTGTGGATAGCATAGGTCGCCCAAGTGTGGTATTACGGATCGTGTGCAGGGGGGGGGGTCAGAACAAAGGGCAGTCGGTGTAAAGTGGGGGGGGCGAGCTCGTGCTCTCCTTTGAGGAAGAGGGATAACCTACAGTGGTACGGGGTCGTTGTCGTTCGTACTAGGGGGTCAGGTGGCACTCCTTTGGGGCGATTTAGGGGCATTTTAAAACAACTTTCCTGATACAGGTAGCATATAAAGTATAGGCTAAATACCAGGATCTTTAGCGGTTGCTTTAGGCTGTACAAAAATGAAAAAACACATACAACAAAAAACCTGGACCGTTCATATTTGCAATATTTCTGAGTACTATACTTTTTAACCCTTAACTAATCGAGCTGAGCCATCTCACCTGTATTTTAGTTATATCGGAAATAGTGGTCATTTATTCGAAACTTACCAATCTACGCGTGACAACTACGTTTGCTTTTTCCAAAAATCTTTAATAAGAATGTCGGTGCACAAATACGGGCCTACAACCCCGTGGGCCGGCCACGGAGCAGGCTGGAACTGTACATGTGGGGATACTTATTAGTGGAAAACCTAATGGAGTCGGTGGTCGTTGATTTCATAATAAAAAGTGCGACAAGTGCAATAAAATCATATCGAAACTTCAGTGTGAGCGAGTATCATAAGTGTTGAAATTCGAACTTTCAATAATCATGATGCGCCAAAACTTAACAACAATTCATTGTCCGAATGTTCAATCAGTACCCATCTCATGTCAATTCATTGTCCGAACACATAATCAGTACCCATCCCATATCAATTCATTGTCCGAACTGACAGTACACATCCCATATCAATTCATTGTCCGAACATATAATCAGTACACATCCTATATCAATCCATGTGTTTAAAAAAACTGCATACATATCTCATGACACCAAGGCTGAGCAATCGGGGTACAACAAGGAGTTGAAAGTTTCATTTGTACCGGCGCCATTTTGGGTGCAGCCAGGCAGATCCAGGCATAGTCAAAATCTCCACCAACTCGTGGTTGGCCCAGAGCCTCTTTCGGCAGTCCAAAAGTTCTGTTAAAGGGCAACAGAATGGATCGGCGGTATGAACCATCAGTCAAAGGGGGAGGGAGGACACAATTTTTTTCTACCGGGTCATACTGGGTTTTCACCGGAACTGATCCGAACTGTAGTCTGCAGGATTTTAGTCATTCAAACTGAGGCTGGCGCCAGCATGGGAGCGCCGACGTCTCGCGGCTACATTTTCATCGTTCCGCGGGCAAATTATGGCAGTCATTCCCCATCGGGGGTGTCTGCGGGGGTCGGGGGCCCCCATGGCTCTTATAGAATCTTCAAAGTCGAGGAGAACACTTCTGATTGTGGGACTCATTTCTTAATTAACAAGCAACCGGGCCATCCCTTCACGCCGGGCCCGCTCCTGCAGGGTCGACCGCCATTTTACGAGTTCCAGCAGTCACTGCATCACAAGAGTGGACGAACCCTTGTCGGGTGAGCGGAGCGTTGGGGGTGCCACTGGGGGCCTCCACCTGGGGAGGTGGGAGAGGCTCGTTCGCGCCGCCTCTCCCTCCCAGCACACCCCATGCCGTTTTTCTCGGCGTTGACATTCATGATGGCCGGACCAGGCGATGAGAGGGGGGGGGTCGGAGGCATAGGCAAGACATCCCCCCCCTGTGGTCTGCAAGGCGGCAGAAGAAGAGAATGGGAGGACCAGTACATTTCCGGAGCCATCCACCCCATGGCCTCTTGTGAAAGCCGGACCAGGCGATTAAGAGGGGGGGGTCGGAGGCACAAGCAAGACATCCCCCCCCCCCGGTGGCCTGCAAGGCGCCGCTTCAGGGCCGAACGGGGAGCTCATACCAAGCCGGGGCTGGACCAGGAGATACGAGGGGGGGGTCGATGGCATGAGCAAGACATCCCCCCCGTGTTGTCGCAGCCATTATTGAAGAAAGAAGAGGAGGGGACGCCCGGATCCCGTCGGCCTCGGCTCCTCTTCTGGCCCACCTTATGTGACGACCTCCCCGGCCGACGGCTGGCAGCAGGACCCGCCCTACTCGTGCCGAAGATCTCGTCTTCCGGATGGGCGTAGCCGCGAACCTATTGCACTTCGGGAGTTTCCAGAATGGGGGTAGGTATCTGCTGACTTGTATCTATCTCATGTTACCGTTATTGGGGCGTGGCAGGCGGTGGGACAGACATGTTTGGAGCAGTGAGGGGTGGCGAAGCCTAGTTGCCTCGTGGCCGTCGCGATGTCAAGCTTGGCTTCTCTCACCATTTTAATGTTTCTTATTACGGGCTTATTTCTAACGTTTCTTATTTCTAGCGAAATCATGTATTTTATCGTGAGCTATTTCTAACGTTTTCCTATTTGTAGCGAAATCAAAAACTCATCAGTGGCCTACTGATTTTGCTTTCTTATTTCTTTCTTTGTTTTTAATTTTTTTTTGTTTTTTTTTTCTTTCCTTTCTAGTGTGTTTCATGCTAAAGTTTCTGTTAACAGGATACGGTGATTACTTCGTTATTGTTGCATGTGTCCTTTTTATTAGGGGTGCCCTCCGGTCGAGCCAGATGACCTACCTTTAATAAATGGTCCGGGTGGAACTAGTTTACCAATCAGTGGGGAGTAGATAGGCACGAGAGATTACAACGGGGGACAAAGGTCCACATTACCTACCCTTCACTAATTGCAAAGATTAGACAGAATATTTATTTTCTACGTTATTTGCAAACAGGGAATGCCTCGAACGAACTATTCCTTGAACAATAAAATGTCCAAGTAATCAATCATTCAGTGGGGAGAAAAAAATGGGCATGACGGATTACAATAGGGGACAAAAATCTGCATTACCTATCCTTCACTATCTGCAAAGGGGGGCAGAATATTTCTATTCTTCCCTGTTTGTAGACAGGGAATATCTCAAAGAGCAATAATCGATAAAAATCGATAACAAACAATCAGTGGGGAGAAAGATAGGCATGACGGATTACAATGGGGGACAAAAGTCTGCATTACCTATCCTTCACTATTTGCAAAGAGAGAGGAACGTTCCTATTCATCGCTGTTTGCAAATAGAAAATGTCTCAAAGAGAACCAATACTTCAAGTACAATCAATCAATCAATCAGATGGATAAAGCCATCCTACCAATCGGACGTAAAGACGTCCTACTTAACCTTACCCGGACCGGACCGTGTGGGCAATTCTTCGCCTTCCCTTTTCCAGCGCCCGATCGTTCTCTTTCTCCATGTTTTTACCGCAGCATTCCTGTGGGATTCCAGTCAGGACAGTAGGTCACTTGAGAGAGAGGTCAGTTCGGAATCGGTGAAGTTCATTCATTCGGCAGCCGGACGAGGGCCCTCTCAAGGCAGGTATACTCCAATCGTTTAGATGTTCACCCCATCGTCTGGACCTCTCTTACCAGACCTTATGTCGCTGATGGACCCCGCGTTGGGACGCCAATTGTGGAAAAGTCAGCCCATAACGCACCTGATGCCCAGGCTGCTGGCGCAAGACGCCTCTTAGTTCCCATCTTGAACAATTACCAAATAAAGAGACGGACGCTGGAAGCAGGAAAACAAGAACAGAGTTTTATTTCTCATGAGGAGAGCCTGTCATGTCGGACACTCGCATAGTGTCTTCAGGAGGTGCTCTAACAAGTTTCTCTGAGGCTTCGTCTTTTATACACATGTTTATGATGCACAAACATTCCTCATTGCAATAAAGACGCTTTGAAGTAGGAAAAAGCATGCTTGGAATCCCAGCTTCAGGCCTATTCCCATACCAGTCGCTCAGATGTCATCCTCCCCTCCTGAATGTAACAAGAGATTGTGATCTCTCAGCCGGACATTCCTACAGGACACGAGGGCAGGAGGGGATGATCAGATCAAAGGTTGGGCAGGCGATAAGATCGGGCACTTTGGTTGGTGTATCACGGTTTTGTTATGCTGGGCAGAAAAAAGGGGGGGTGTACATCCACGAGGCTTGGTCTTAGAACTTGGGACCGGGTCGAAAGGCCAAGTGCAGCTGGGGGGGGGGGGCTCGTCAGCAGAGGGGAAGGGTGTTCTTGGGAGGAAATGGGGGGGTGTGGGTCAAGCAGGAGTGTTACTTCTAGAGCAGGGTCACGCAGAGGGAGAGGGTTTTATGGCCGATGCATGAGCAGTGCGCGCGGGGAGGAGTGCCGGGGGTTTAACAAACGGGCAGAGAGGCCATGGTGCCTAAAATGGCTGTCGTGTACGTGTGTGCATGGGTCTACGCTGGCAGGATAACGCAGTCAGTGATTCGCGATATCCGTTCTGCTTACAACAAGGGGTACAGTGAACACAAATGAACGCCGCTTATGTGCATATACATTGCCATTTTCAACACTAGGACCGGTTTCTGGCATTCCAGCCGTCTTCAGCCAGGCTTGCTTGAATCCAGGGGCAAAATGAGCAAGGGACTCACGTCTGAGCCTACCCTGCCAAACTTAGGGCGAACATAGCAGTACAAAAGGGGATGGTGATTGACGGAGCATCTGAACCAATCAAACACTCACACCAAGTCAAAAAATCTGGGTTTAATCCATCACCGTTCTTTAGCCCACTCTGCCACCCCAGTTCAGACATGGCCACATGCAAATCAGTCTGACCCTGTGCCTCATGGGAACAGTCCAGCCCGAACTGCCAAGCCATGCCTTCCCTGGACCGGAAACAAGCTTCCTAGGACCAGTTTCTGGCATTCCAGCCGTCTTCAGCCAGACTTGCTTGAATCCAGTGGCAAAGTGAGCAAGGGACTCACGTCTGAGCATACCCTGCCAAACTTAGGGCGAACAAAGCAGTACAAAAGGGGATGGTGATTGACGGAGCATCTGAACCAATCAAACACTCACACCCAGTCAAAAGATCTGGGTTTAATCCATCACCGTTCTTTAGCCCACTCTGCCACCCCAGTTCAGACATGGCCATATGCAAATCATTCTGACCCTGTGCCTCATGGGAACAGTCCAGCCCGAACTGCCAAACCATGCCTTCCCTGGACCGGAAACAAGCTTCCTAGGACCGCTTTCTGGCATTCCAGCCGTCTTCAGCCAGGCTTGCTTGAATCCAGTGGCAAAGTGAGCAAGGGACTCACGTCTGAGCATACCCTGCAAAACCTATGGCGAACAAAGTGGTACAAAAGGGGATGGTGATGGACGGAGCATCTGAACCAATCAAACACTCACACCCAGTCAAAAGATCTGGGTTTAATCCATCACCGTTCTTTAGCCCACTCTGCCACCCCAGTTCAGACATGTTCATATGCAAATCAGTCTGACCCTGTACCTCATGGAAACAGTCCAGCCCGAACTGCCTAGCCATGCCTTCCCTGGATCGAAAAAAAGCTTTCTAGGACCGGTTTCTGGCATTCCAGCCGTCTTCAGCCAGGCTTGCTTGAAACCAGTGGCAAAGTGAGCAAGGGACTCACGTCTGAGCATACCCTGCCTATCTTATTTCGAACAAAGCGGTACAAAAGGGAATGGTGATGGACGGAGCATGTGAACCAATCAAACACTCACACCCAGTCAAAAGATCTGGGTTTAATCCATCACCGTTCTTTAGCCCACTCTGTCACCCCAGTTCAGACATGGCCACATGCAAATGAGTCTGACCCTGTGCCTCATGGGAACAGTCAAGCCCAAACTGCCAAGCCATGCCTTCCCTGGACCGGAAACAAGCTTCCTAGGACCGGTTTCTGGCATTCCAGCCATCTTCAGCCAGGCTTGCTTGAATCCAGTGGCAAAGTGAGCAAGGGACTCACGTCTGAGCATACCCTGCCAAACGTATGGTGAACAAAGCAGTACAAAAGGGGATGGTGATGGACGGAGCATCTGAACCAATCAAACACTCACACCCAGTCAAAAGATATGGGTTTAATCCATCACCGTTCTTTAGCCCACTCTGCCACCCCAGTTCAAACATGGCCATATGCAAATCAGTCTGACCCTGTGCCTCATGGGAACAGTCCAGCCCGAACTGCCAAGCCATGCCTTCCCTGGACCGGAAAAAAACTTCCTAGGAGCGGTTTCTGGCATTCCAGCCTTCTTCAGCCAGGCTTGCTTGAATCCAGTGGCAAAGTGAGCAAGGGACTCACGTCTGAGCATACCCTGCAAAACCTATGGCGAACAAAGTGGTACAAAAGGGGATGGTGATGGACGGAGCATCTGAACCAATCAAACACTCACACCCAGTCAAAAGATCTGGGTTTAATCCATCACCGTTCTTTAGCCCACTCTGCCACCCCAGTTCAGACATGTTCATATGCAAATCAGTCTGACCCTGTACCTCATGGAAACAGTCCAGCCCGAACTGCCTAGCCATGCCTTCCCTGGATCGAAAAAAAGCTTCCTAGGACCGGTTTCTGGCATTCCAGCCGTCTTCAGCCAGGCTTGCTTGAAACCAGTGGCAAAGTGAGCAAGGGACTCACGTCTGAGCATACCCTGCCTATCTTATTTCGAACAAAGCGGTACAAAAGGGAATGGTGATGGACGGAGCATGTGAACCAATCAAACACTCACACCCAGTCAAAAGATCTGGGTTTAATCCATCACCGTTCTTTAGCCCACTCTGTCACCCCAGTTCAGACATGGCCACATGCAAATGAGTCTGACCCTGTGCCTCATGGGAACAGTCAAGCCCGAACTGCCAAGCCATGCCTTCCCTGGACCGGAAACAAGCTTCCTAGGACCGGTTTCTGGCATTCCAGCCGTCTTCAGCCAGGCTTGCTTGAATCCAGTGGCAAAGTGAGCAAGGGACTCACGTCTGAGCATACCCTGCCAAACGTATGGTGAACAAAGCAGTACAAAAGGGGATGGTGATGGACGGAGCATCTGAACCAATCAAACACTCACACCCAGTCAAAAGATATGGGTTTAATCCATCACCGTTCTTTAGCCCACTCTGCCACCCCAGTTCAAACATGGCCATATGCAAATCAGTCTGACCCTGTGCCTCATGGGAACAGTCCAGCCCGAACTGCCAAGCCATGCCTTCCCTGGACCGGAAAAAAACTTCCTAGGAGCGGTTTCTGGCATTCCAGCCTTCTTCAGCCAGGCTTGCTTGAATCCAGTGGCAAAGTGAGCAAGGGACTCACGTCTGAGCATACCCTGCCAAACTTATGGCGAACAAAGTGGTACAAAAGGGGATGGTGATGGACGGAGCATCTGAACCAATCGAACACTCACACCCAGTCAAAAGATCTGGGTTTAATCCATCACCGTTCTTTAGCCCACTCTGCCACCCCACTTCAGACATGGCCATATGCAAATCAGTCTGACCCTGTGCCTCATGGGAACAGTCCAGCCCGAACTGCCTAGCCATGCCTTCCCTGGACCGGAAAAAAGCTTCCTAGGACCGGTTTCTGGCATTCCAGCCGCCTTCAGCCAGGCTTGCTTGAATCCAGTGGCAAAGTGGGCAAGGGACTCACGTCTGAGCATACCCTGCCAAACTTCTGGCGAACAAAGCGGTACAAAAGGAGATGGTGATGGACGGACCATCAAGTCAAGTCAAGTCAAGTTTAAATTTGTATAGCGCACTACTCACCCAGAGGGTCTCAAGGCGCTTGAGGGAGGGGGAGCTTTACTAGTCCAAGTTTTTAGTTGTTTTCTGAAGGAGAGGTGGTTCTGTGTAAGGCGGAGGTGGGTGGGGAGAGAATTCCAGGTCTTGGCCGCTAAGTAGGAGAAGGATTTTCCTCCCATGGTGGATCTTTGGATGCGTGGGATTGTGGTGAGGGCTTGATTGGACGATCGAAGTTTGCGGGTGGGGGTGTAAAAGGACAGGCGCGTGTTGAGGTATTCGGGTCCTAGGTCGTAGAGGGCTTTGTGTGCGTGGGTGAGAAGGCGGAACGTTATTCTCTTGTTGACGGGGAGCCAGTGGAGGTCGTTCAGGTGACCTGAAATGTGAGCTTGCCGGGGAATGTCAAGGATGAGTCTGGCTGAGGCGTTTTGGATGCGTTGGAGTTTTTTCTGTAGTTTGGCTGTGGTTCCGGCGTAAAGGGTGTTTCCGTAGTCCAGTCGACTTGTGACCAGTGCATGGGTGACTGTCTTTCTTGTTTCGGTGGGGATCCAGCGGAAGGTTTTTTTGAGCATTCGTAGGATGTTCAAGCATGATGATGAGACGGCGTTGACTTGTCTGGTCATCGAGAGGGAGGAGTCTAGGATGAAGCCCAGGTTACGTGCGTGGTCCGTTGGTATTGGTGCGGTACCCAGGGCCGGTGGCCACCATGAGTCGTCCCAGGCGGAGGGGGACGATCCTAAGATGAGGACTTCCGTTTTGTCCGAGTTCAGTTTTAGACGGCTGTTCTTCATTCACTCGGCTACTTCTTTCATCCCTTCGTGTAGGTTGGTTTTGGCAGTGTTTGGGTCTTTGGTGAGGGAGAGGATCAGCTGGGTGTCGTCTGCGTAGGAGATAATGTTGAGGTTGTGTGGGCGCGCAATGGATGCGAGGGGACTCATGTAGACGTTGAAGAGGGTGGGACTGAGTGAAGATCCTTGGGGTACGCCGCAGATGACTTCTGTGGCCTCTGATCTGAAAGGGGGAGGCGGACTCTCTGGGTTCTTCTGGAGAGGAATGAGATTATCCAGTCCAATGCTTTTCCTTGTATTCCGACGTTGCTGAGGCGTTGTATGAGGGTGCTATGACAGACTGTGTCGAAGGCTTCGGAGAGGTCAAATAGGATGAGGGCAGCTGTTTCTCCAGTAGGGTTCGAATGTCGTCTGTTGCTGCGATGAGGGCGGTCTCGGTGCTGTGTTTGGCTCGGAAGCCGGACTGTGAAGGGTCGAGGGATTTGTTGGATTCGAGGAAGGCGGCGAGTTGACTGTTGGCGGCTTTCTCAATGACTTTGGAAGGGAATGGGAGGAGCGAAATGGGGCGGTAGTTCTTAAGTTCAGTGGGGTCTGCTGTAGGTTTCTTCAAGAGGGCGCTGAGTTCGGCATGTTTCCAGCTTTCCGGGAAGGTAGCGGAGTTAAGGGAGCAGTTGATGACGTCTAGGAGATGGGGTGCGATAATGGAGTCTGCTTTGTTGAAAATGTGGTGGGGACATGGGTCGGTTGGTGATCCTGAGTGAATGGTGTTCATCAGGCGGATGGTGTCTTCGGTGGTGATTGGGTTCCAGGCGCAAAGGTTGTTGGGGGGGGTTCAAGTTTGGAGGTGGGTGGGGTGGACTGGTCTCCAAAGCTGTTATGTATGTCAGCGATTTTGTTGTGGAAAAACAAGGCTATAGAGTCGCAGAGGTCTTGGGAGGGAGTGATGTCATTGGTGCCGGCGGTGGGGTTGGTGAACTCTTTGACGATGTTGAATAGCTTTTTGCTGTTGTGGGCGTTGTTGTCGAGTCGATCCTTGAAAGATGATTTCTTGGTGGATCGGATCAGTTGGTGGTGTTTGCGGGTGGCGTTCTTGAAAGTGGCCAGGTTGTCAGAGGTTGGGTTTTTTCGCCATGCTTTCTCGAGGGTGCGGCAGATCTTCTTGGATTTCTTAAGGTCATCATTAAACCAGGGGGCTTTTTTGCTGCCTTGCTTGATTTGATGGTTTTTCAAGGGTGCTAATTCGTCTGCGCTGTGAGTGATCCATTTTGTGAGGTTGGTGGCTGCTTGGTTTGGGTCCGATGATTTTGCAGGAGGGTTTTGGTGAAGCGATGTGAAGAGTTGGTCGGAGGTAATTTTGTTCCAGTTTCTCCGTGGAATTGGTTGTGGTTGGTTGTGGGTCGTGGTCTTTTTGAAGTTGAAGTGAACGCAGCTGTGGTCCGACCAATGGAGAGCGTGGTGTGATTGAAGGATATGTGCTTGCTGGAGGTAAAGATTGGGTCGAGCGTGTGCCCGGCAGAGTGGGTGGGGGTGTCAACAAGTTGTTTGAGTCCGAGACCGTCCTGGCTTCGTCAGAAGCGGTCGCTCCCTTCTGCCCTTGCTCGATCCTGCCTACCCTGCCTGGTATCGTTAGCGCTACGCTGCTATTCTCAATTAGCGCTTGACCGTGCCTGCAGTATTACTTAATTATTTCCAAGTGCCTTTTAGCTTGATCGACAGTGCCTGCATTGTTTGCATTAATTCGGAGAACCTGTGTTGTGCTGTACTATTTCCACATGCCTATTGGCTTGATCGACTGTGCCTGCATTGTTTGCATTAATTCGGAGTGCCTGTGTTGTGTTGTTTAGCTCACATTGCCGCATCGTTTGTTTAATTTTTGCTGTGCTGCCCACCGCGTAGATAATTAATTTCATTTTCCCCCAACACGGTCTGCACTTCCGTTCTCGCCGCCATTTGCATTGTTGTTGTTGTGCCCGGAGCCCGCCCCCTCCACCACGCACCCGCCTTCCAGCTGATCCTCCCTCCCACTAAGAGGCTAGGCTTCCCCCTGAGCACCGAAGCGCTGTGACCGTCCTGGCTTCGTCAGAAGCGGTCGCTCCCTTCTGCCCTTGCTCGATCCTGCCTACCCTGCCTGGTATCGTTAGTGCTACGCTGCTATTCTCAATTAGCGCTTGACCGTGCCTGCAGTATTACTTAATTATTTCCAAGTGCCTTTTAGCTTGATCGACAGTGCCTGCATTGTTTGCATTAATTCGGAGAACCTGTGTTGTGCTGTACTATTTCCACGTGCCTATTTGCTTGATCGACTGTGCCTGCATTGTTTGCATTAATTCGGAGTGCCTGTGTTGTGTTGTTTAGCTCACATTGCCACATCGTTTGTTTAATTTTTGCTGTGCTACCAACCGCGTAGATAATAAATTTCACTTTCCCCCAACCCGGTCTGCACTTCCGTTCTCGCCGCCATTTGCATTGTTGTTGTTGTGCCCGGAGCCCGCCCCCTCCACCACGCACCCGCCTCCCAGCAGATCCTCCCTCGCCCCTCCCCTTCCACTATCCATATATGTCTGATGCATCGTCGCGCAGCGGTCGCGCCCCATGCGCGCCGAAGGTCCGCCAAAAGTAAGCCCGTCTACGCCCGTCCGCGCCTGGACCGCGCCCAGCGCCATTCCCCCTGGTCCCCGCTGCACCCAGCCCACGAAAATCAAATATGATGCCGCAACTCTCCTCGCCCTCAACCCCGGACGATCACCACAATGCTGCGAAGCTACACCAGGACGCACTCACGGCCCTTTCGCCTGCCTCACTTGCAAGTTCAACTGCTTCAGAACCCTCACCAAATCCACTTCCTACAAACACAACTCCGACTCAAACCGCCTAAAGTGCATCCTGCTCAACACCCGCTCGGTCCACAGACACACAACAGAACTCTGGGACCTAATCGACACTGCGTCACCTGACATCGCCTTCCTTACTGAAACATGGATGAACACATCATCTGCTCCCGACATCGCCATAGCCATACCGGACGCTTACAAGATTATCCGAAAAGACCGCACCATTCAAACAGGAGGAGGCCTCGCCATCGTCCACAGAAACACCATCAAAATCACAACCAGCTCCGACGACAACCTTGCAACCGCCGAACATCTCCACTTCCAGATCCACACCGACCCCAGGACCACACTTAGAGGCACCCTCATTTACAGGCCCCCAGGCACCCGCACTCAATTCAGCGATGACATCACGGACTTCGTCAGCCCACACGCCCTCGCCTCCGAGAACTACATTCTTCTTGGAGACCTCAACTACCACCTTGAAAACAAACACGACAGCAACACCACCACCCTTCTGGACAACTTGGCCAATCTCGGACTCAAACAACTTGTCGACACCCCCACTCACTCAGCCGGACACACGCTCGACCCTATCTTCACCTCCAGCAAGCACATCTCCTTCGATCGCACTACAGCTCTCCATTGGACGGATCACAGCTGTGTTTACTTCAGCTACAAAACCACCCTGACTCACAACCGCCCACAACCTATTCCTCGAAGAAACTGGAACAAAATCACCTCCGACCAACTCCTCACATCACTCAAACAAAACACTCCCCCCCTCTCAATGGACCCAGACCAAGCGGCCACCAACCTCAGGCTATGGATTACCCACAGTGCTGACGAATTAGCACCACTGAAAAAGCACCAGATGAAATCAACCAGCAAAAAGGCTCCCTGGTTCAATGATGAACTTAAAAAATCCAAGAAGCTATGCCGCACCATGGAGAAGAACTGGAGAAATAACCCAACCTCGGTCAACATGGCCTCCCTCAAGACAGCCACCCGCAAACATCACCAAATGATTCGATCCGCCAAGAAATCCGCATTCAAGGATCGTCTCGACAACAACACTCACAACAGCAAGGAACTCTTCAATATCGTCAAAGAATTCACCAACCCCACCGCAGCATCCAACGACATCACTCCCTCCCAAGACCTCTGCGACGCACTATCCTCCTTCTTCTACAACAAAATTGCCGACATCCACAACAGCTTCGAGAATTCTCCCAACGATCAACCCACCCCACCCCCTTCAGACCCTACTCCTCCATCTAACAACCTCAACGTCTGGAACCCAATCTCCACTGAAGACACCATTCGCCTCATGAACTCAATCCACTCTGGCTCGCCTTCTGACCCCTGTCCCCACCACATCTTCAACAAAGCTGACTCCATCATCGCACCCCAACTCCGCGATGTCATCAACTGCTCGTTCAACTCTGCCACCTTTCCAGAAATCTGGAAACACGCCGAACTCAGCGCCCTCCTGAAGAAACCCACAGCAGACCCCTCAGAACTGAAAAACTACCGACCCATATCCCTCCTCCCTTTCCCTGCCAAAGTCATCGAGAAAGCCGTCAACAACCAGCTCGCCACCTTCCTTGAATCTAACAACTCCCTTGATCCATCTCAATCTGGATTTCGAGCCAAACACAGCACCGAAACCGCCCTCATAGCAGCGACTGACGACATCCGAACACTACTGGATAACGGAGAAACAGTAGCCCTCATTCTACTCGACCTCTCCGCCGCTTTCGACACAGTCTGCCACAACACCCTCATACAACGCCTCAGCAACATCGGCATACAAGAAAAAGCCTTGGACTGGATCATCTCATTCCTCGCCGGGAGAACTCAGAGAGTCCGACTTCCCCCATTCTACTCAGAGGCCACTGAAGTCATCTGCGGCGTACCTCAAGGATCCTCACTCAGTCCTACCCTCTTCAACGTCTACATGAGTCCTCTCGCCTCCATCGCGCGTCAACACAACCTCAACATCATCTCTTACGCCGACGACACCCAGCTAATCCTCTCCCTCAGCAAAGACCCCAGCACCGCCAAAACCAATCTTCACGAAGGCATGAGTGAAGTTGTCGAATGGATGAAACAAAGCCGTCTAAAACTCAACTCAGACAAAACGGAGGTGCTCATCCTAGGATCTTCCCCCTCAGCCTGGGACGACTCTTGGTGGCCTTCCGCTCTGGGCACAGCACCCACACCCACAGACCATGCACGTAACCTCGGTTTCATCCTAGACTCCTCTCTCTCAATGTCCAGACAAGTCAACGCCGTCTCGTCCTCCTGCTTCAACGTACTTCGCATTCTCAAAGAGATCTTCCGCTGGATCCCCCTCGAGACAAGAAAAACTGTCACCCACGCACTGGTCACGAGTCGGCTGGACTATGGGAACACACTTTACGCCGGGATCACAACAAAATTACAGAAAAAACTCCAGCGCATCCAAAACGCGTCAGCGAGACTCATATATGACATCCCGCGCCAAGAACACATCACAGGACATCTAAAAGACCTCCACTGGCTTCCCGTCAACAAAAGAATTACTTTCCGCCTTCTCACCCACGCTCACAAGGCCCTCTACAATCTAGGACCCGAATGCCTCAACACTCGACTGTCCTTCTACAAACCCACCCGCCAATTAAGATCATCCAATCAAGCCCTCGCCGCAGTCCCGCGCATCCGGAAATCCACCATTGGTGGCAGATCCTTCTCCTTCCTGGCTGCCAAGACCTGGAACTCACTCCCCACCCACCTCCGCCTTACTCAGAACCACATCTCCTTCAGAAAAGGACTGAAAACCTTGATATTCGACAAATAATATACCCCTTCCCCTAGCGCCTTGAGACCCTCTGGGTGAGTAGTGCGCTATACAAATGTCTGAACTTGAACTTGAACTTGAGATTGGCGAGGTTGTCTAAGAGGGTGGTGGTGTTGCTGTCGTTGCTCTTTTCTAGGTGGAAGTTGAGGTCTCCCAGTAGAATGTAGTCCTCAGAGGGGAGGGCGTGAGGGCTGATGAAGTCAGTGATGTCTTCGCTGAATTGTGTGCGGGGTCCGGGTGGCCTATAGATGAGGGTGCCTCTGAGTGTGGTCTTAGGGTCGGTGTGGATCTGGAAGTGAAGGTGTGCGGCGTTTGTGAGGTTGTCATCGGAGCTGGTTGTGATGTGGATGGTGTTCTTGTGGACGATGGCGATTCCTCCTCCTGTTTGCTTGGTGCGGTCCTTTCGGATGATTTTGTAGCCATCCGGGATGGCTATGGCGATGTCGGGCGTTGATGAGGTATTCATCCAGGTTTCTGTAAGGAAGGCGACGTCCGGTGATATGGTGTCTAGTAGGTTCCAAAGTTCAATGGCGTGACTGTAGACCGAGCGGGTGTTGAGCAGGATGCACTTCAGGTGGTTGTTGTTGGAGCTCTGTTTGGAGTATGTGGATTTGCTGTGGGTCTTAGTGCAGTCGAACTTGCAGGAGTGGCAGGTGAAGGGTCCCTGGGTGTGTCCTGAGGCAGCTTGGTAGCAGTTTGGGAGTCGGCCGGGGTTAAGTGTAGAGAGGGTAGTGGCATTGTACGTTATGCGGGCGGAGTTGATTTTGCTTGGGCCAGGGGCTATGGCGCTGGGCGCGGTCCAGGCGCGGACGGGCGTAGACGGGCTTACCTTTGGCGCGCCTTCGGCGCGCATAGGGCGCGTCAGCAGTTCTGACATAAGTGGATAGTGGGGGGGTGGGGCGAGGGAGGAGCAGCTGGGAGGCGGGAGCGGGGCGGAGGGACGGGCTACGAGGCACAACAACAACAAAATGGCTGCAAAGCAAAAGCGAAACAGGGCGAGATTGGGGCACAGTCTGTGGTGTCTCAGAGAAATGGGCAGAGGCACAATCGGGCACAAATGGTTCCCAAAGCAAAGCGAACAGTGAAATACAATGTACTGCAAAAGATCGTATCAGGCAGCTCTTAATAACAGTGCGAGCAATGAGATCAATGCTACAGCAATACAGCGCTACGATTTAACAGGCAAGCACAGCAATACAGCGCTACGATTTAACAGGCAAGCATAAATTAAATAACAGAGACAATGCCAGCAAAGCGAGTGATGCGCAAATCACCTGTTAGTAGCAATGAGCAGGAAGCGTAATAGCGCTACAATACCAGGAGCCAGGGAGTGAGGGGAGCGACCGCCTCTGAGCGAGTCAGGAGGGTCACAGCGCAGGGATAGACGGCGCTCAATACTACTATCTGCGGGAGGGAGGAGCAGCTGGGAGGCGGGAGCGGGGCAGAGGGACGGGCTACGAGGCACAACAACAACAAAATGGCTGCAAAGCAAAAGCGAAACAGGGCGAGATTGGGGCACAGTCTGTGGTGTCTCAAAGAAATGGGCAGAGGCACAATCGGGCACAAATGACTCCCAAAGCAAAGCGAACAGTGAAATAAAATGTACTGCAAAAGATCGTATCAGGCAGCTCTTAATAACAGTGCGAGCAATGAGATCAATGCTACAGCAATACAGCGCTACGATTTAACAGGCAAGCACAGCAATACAGCGCTACAATTTAACAGGCAAGCATAAATTAAATAACAGAGACAATGCCAGCAAAGAGAGTGATGCGCAAATCAGCTGTTAGCAGCAATGAGCAGGGAGCGTAATAGCGCTACGATACCAGGAGCCAGGGAGTCAGGGGAGCGACCGCCTCTGAGCGAGTCAGGAGGGCCACTGAACTCTGCATCTGAACCAATCAAACACTCACACCCAGTCAAAAGATCTGGGTTTAATCCATCACCGTTCTTTAGCCCACTCTGCCACTTCAATTCAGACATGGCCATATGCAAATCAGTCTGACCCTGTGCCTCATGGGAACAGTCCAGCCCGAACTGCCAAGCCATGCCTTCCCTGGACCGGAAACAAGCTTCCTAGGACCGGTTTCAGGCATTCCAGCCGTCTTCAGCCAGGCTTGCTTGAATCCAGTGGCAAAGTGAGCAAGGGACTCACGTCTGAGCATACCCTGCCAATCTTATGGCGAACAAAGCGGTACAAAAGGGATGGTGATGGACGGAGCATCTGAACCAATCAAACACTCACACCCAGTCAAAAAATCTGGGTTTAATCCATCACCGTTCTTTAGCCCACTCTGCCACCCCAGTTCAGACATGGCCATATGCAAATCAGTCTGACCCTGTGCCTCATGGGAACAGTCCAGCACGAACTGCCAAGCCATGCCTTCCCTGGACCGGAAACTAGCTTCCTAGGACCGGTTTCTGGCATTCCAGCCGTCTTCAGCCAGGCTTGCTTGAATCCAGTAGCAAAGTGAGCAAGGGATTCACGTCTGAGCATACCCTGCCAAACTTATGGGAACAAAGCGGTACAAAAGGGGATGGGGATGGACGGAGCATCTGAACCAATCAAACACTCACACCCAGTCAAAAGATCTGGGTTTAATCCATCACCGTTCTTTAGCCCACTCTGCCACCCCAGTTCAGACATGGCCATATGCAAATCAGTCTGACCCTGTGCCTCATGGGAACAGTCCAGCCCGAACTGCCAAGCCATGCCTTCCCTGGACCGGAAACAAGCTTCCTAGGACCGGTTTCAGGCATTCCAGCCGTCTTCAGCCAGGCTTGCTTGAATCCAGTGGCAAAGTGAGCAAGGGACTCACGTCTGAGCATACCCTGCCAATCTTATGGCGAACAAAGCGGTACAAAAGGGATGGTGATGGACGGAGCATCTGAACCAATCAAACACTCACACCCAGTCAAAAAATCTGGGTTTAATCCATCACCGTTCTTTAGCCCACTCTGCCACCCCAGTTCAGACATGGCCATATGCAAATCAGTCTGACCCTGTGCCTCATGGGAACAGTCCAGCACGAACTGCCAAGCCATGCCTTCCCTGGACCGGAAACTAGCTTCCTAGGACCGGTTTCTGGCATTCCAGCCGTCTTCAGCCAGGCTTGCTTGAATCCAGTAGCAAAGTGAGCAAGGGATTCACGTCTGAGCATACCCTGCCAAACTTATGGGAACAAAGCGGTACAAAAGGGGATGGGGATGGACGGAGCATCTGAACCAATCAAACACTCACACCCAGTCAAAAGATCTGGGTTTAATCCATCACCGTTCTTTAGCCCACTCTGCCACCCCAGTTCAGACATGGCCATATGCAAATCAGTCTGACCCTGTGCCTCATGGGAACAGTCCAGCCCGAACTGCCAAGCCATGCCTTCCCTGGACCGGAAACAAGCTTCCTAGGACCGGTTTCTGGCATTCCAGCCGTCTTCAACCAGGCTTGCTTGAACCAGTGGCAAAGTGAGCAAGGGACTCAAGTCAGAGCATACCCTGCCAAACCTATGGCGAACAAAGCGGTACAAAAGGGGATGGTGATGGACGGAGCATCTGAACCAATCAAACACTCACACCCAGTCAAAAGATCTGGGTTTAATCCATCACCGTTCTTTAGCCCACTCTGCCACCCCAGTTCAGACATGGCCATATGCAAATCAGTCTGACCCTGTGCCTCATGGGAACAGTCCGGCCCCAATGCCAAGACATGCCTTCCCTGGACCGGAAACAAGCTTCCTAGGACCGGTTTCTGGCATTCCAGCCGTCTTCAGCCAGGCTTGCTTGAATACAGTGGCAAAGTGAGCAAGGGACTCACGTCTGAGCATACCCTGCCAAACTCATGGCGAGCAAAGCTGTACAAAAAGGGATGGTGATGTAGAGAGCATCTGAAGCAATCAAACACTCACACCCAGTCACAATATCTGGGTTTAATCCATCACCGTTCTTTAGCCCACTCTGCCACCCCAGTTCAGACATGGGCATATGCAAATCAGTCTGACCCTGTTCTCATGGGAACAGTCCAGCCCGAACTGCCAAGCCATGCCTTCCCCGGACCGGAAACAAGCTTCCCAGGACCGGTTTATGGCATTTCAGCCGTCTTCAGCCAGGCTTGCTTAAATCCAGTGGCAAAGTGAGCAAGGGACTCACATCTGAGCATACCCTGCCAAATCTATGGCGAATAAAGCGTTACAAAAGGGGATGGTGATGGGCTGAGCATCTAAACCAATCAAACACTCACACCCAGTCAATAGATCTGGGTTTAATCCATCACCGTTCTTTAGCCCACTCTGCCACCCCAGTTCAGACATGGCCATATGCAAATCAATCTGACCCTGTGCCTCATGGGAACAGTCCTGCCCGAACTGCCAAGCCATGCCTTCCCTGGATCGAAAACAAGCTTCCTCGGACCGGTTTCTGGCATTCCAGCCGTCTTCAGCCAGGCTTGCTTGAATCCAGTGGCAAAGTGAGCAAGGGACTCACGTCTGAGCATACCCTGCCAAACTTATGGCGAACAAAGCGGTACAAAAGGGGATGGTGATGGACGGAGCATCTGAACCAATCAAACACTCACACCCAGTCAAAAGATCTGGGTTTAATCCATCACCGTTCTTTAGCATCAGTCACATCCAATCACTGCATAGTTTCCTTGTTTTATATTTTGTGTAACATTTCTTTTGAAGCTGTAATTTTGAAGTATTTCATACAGACATAGCTTTTCCATATGTGGACTCCTTTTTGGATAGTATGTATGCAACTTATTAGTTTTAACAATATCTGTTCTTTCTGGATCATTCTGTGCTAAGTATTCAATTTCCTCTAATGTTTTCAATACTCTATTTCATGTACAGGCAAGACTTAAACTTACCCAAATGATTCCTCTTGACTTTGAATATAAACTAGAAGACCTCAACCGATCTGAACATTCATAGGATCCAACTTCTCAGTGGGAAAGCATTTTTAAGCTAAAGGTGTACAATTTCTTACTTAATCTCTTATGTGAAATTTCTTCCCACATTTCTTTAATTTCTGTCTTCTTTGATTTAGTTATATATGACCTACCATAACGTGCACAGCAATTGAATTATCTGCAACATTATGAATATCCATGTTTGCATTCCACATTTTCGAAATAAAAGGATTGTAGTCATTAAAATACTTTGACTGTTCTGTTATTTTCAAATTGTATGTATGTTTGGGAGATTTTCAAGTGATTGTATGCCTTACTGCTGACAAAAAACTATTTACTCTTCCTTTCTAAATTATTGGACATGGGAATCCAAAACTACACTTTGTATAAAATTTCCCTTTTGACTTGTATTTTTTTGACAGTACTTGCCACAGCGGTGACTTTGAAAACGTAAAACTTCTTGTCTCAAGCCTTTTTCTCCTCCTTCTCTTGAAATCTCACAGGTAACATACTGTTCGATGAAAGACAACACAGTTTCATCAGTATCAGTACCAAATTTTGGAGCATTCTTTATCCATAACAGCATGTGTATATGAGGAGCACCTCTGGCTTGGTACTCATTTCACCGAAAAAAATCAGTAACTTCTCCAAGAGGTCAAATAATTGTATTGCAGATAAATGACATCATAGTTTGAAACCTATGGTTAAAATACTTGCATACATTAACAGGATTCAAGGAACACTGTTCTCCAGGTGTCTTCATTTCAATATTTTTTATTTTTTAATTTGCTTCTCCCTACACATTTTTCTGGTGCTGTACCTGATACTAAAGAAACAACAAAATGTCCCAAAGTTTTACGTACAGTTATGTAAGTGCAGTTTAGCAAAAAACAAGTAAATGCAAACAAAATATCCTATAACGACAAGAAGAACTACAATTTCATTGTGTCAGCCAACACTTGAATAATACACGAGCATCCAGAGATTTGATATATCAAAAATACGTATAATTTATTTATACAAACAATTTAAAAACAATTTATTATTAAAAACATAAAAATCATAAACAATTAAAATACATTTCATTACAGAAAACAGAAGTCGACGCAGCGTTTCGGTGATATTCGATTGATAGTTCACCTTCTTCAGGACAGTTTTCTCACTGTATTCATGAAGATTTTACAGTGTTTCTGTGGAGTTCTCCTTTGTGATGGCGGAATCACTCACATTGGATATCAATAGTCATCTTTTCACTTTGTGAGGACTTTGGATGTAGCCACCTGTCTTTATCTTTAAAAATATACTGGACATATGCTAAAAAGTGCTACTATTCAAGGAGCCTGATGGGGTCTGCTTGTCAGTCGCGACTAGATATCACCAATCCTCGGGACGCCTCAAGGATTTTAAATGTCAGCTTGATTGTCTGGTTATTTTATTTATCCAGTCACAATATATCGATATTTTTTTGTCTTCTTTGTGTCTTTTTGTTGCTTCCTCTTGAGTAGGCCTTTTCAATAAGTTACGGCCTCCCTGCATCCATCCAAAGTCCCGATTTCCTCTGTTTACACACTGTGACTGGATAAATAAAATAACCAGACAATCAAGCTGACATTTAAAATCCTTGAGGCGTCCCGAGGATTGGTGATATCTAGTCGCACTTACACGTTTGCACAAAACTCAAAAACCGCTGGAATATATATACTTTACTAATTTGAATAATATACTAGAATAAATATTTCTAGTTAACTATACCGAAATAAAATATAAAAAAAAAGAAAACGGCTTCAAAATGATAAATTACTGATGGGACTATAATGATTCTGTCTAAAGAAACTGTTAATAATAAAATCATTCCAAGATGGCGCTGGCATCAACCCGTGCTTATCAGCTACTGAACCGCTCCTGAAATCAGGTATGCGCTAATAATTACTTGTTTGCGGCCTCCGAAAACACTTCTAGTCAGTTACACCAAAATAATCAGCAAACGATTCCATCAAAATAATAATGTTTTGATGTAAATATAGTGATTTTACGTATAGAAACGATGTATAATATAGCCCTTTAAAGATGGCGCTGAGATAAACGGTGTTTTTTAGACCCTGTACCGCGCCTGAAATCAGGTGTATTCTATTTTTCACTTGTTCTCGGCCTTTAAAAATGGCGCCCCTGGCATTCATCTTTGTATGCCATTACGGAGGACGCCACACCATGGAGCCAGCTGATATCGGAAGAAAAAGTAAGTGCTATTGGGGTTTCTGTGGGGCTTAAAATAACTTCCATGGGGCCCTAAATATACTTAAATAATGGGGAAACTGGAGCGATGTGATTTAGTTATGTCGCACAGCACTTATATTTGTTTCGATTCTATACTCCCTTGGATATAGTATTGCATGTCCTTTTGCTACCTGCTTAATGCAAGTAATTGGAACCCCACGATATATATCAACGAAAGACTTCGGAAACGTTTGGAACGCTTTTTTTAAAATGTGCAATAGACGTTACAAGATGGCGATGTATTTGTAACTCCATCCACATGTAATTTTCAATTGAGGGTCCACATGTGGATATGATCTAACATAGCGATATTAAATTAGTATCTCCTTTGGGATTGCAACTCTGATTAGGATATCTAACATTCCTTTTTTTGTGTTAATAAAACAAGAGGAATGTGGTTGTTATTAAGTATATATCGGTTGCTCCGAAGCGGTTTTGTGGGAGATACTGTCGAGATTACTTAAAAGAAATGTAAATACCCGCCTTTGTTTCTACGAAAAACTTTTTAACCGGATATGAGGCTCTATTTACTCTTTTACTGTATGGTTAAGGAATTGGGGCAAAAAATAATAAAAAGGGAGATTATAATAATGTGGATAAAATATAACAAATCAAATTGGATAGTAAAATGTGATGTAAATAGAACGGGTACATTAGTATTTCCTTTGCTTTACCTCCTATAGTTACCTATTAAAGGAATTACTTTTTGAAGTCAATCACCAACGTGAAAGCGAGTCACTACTAAAAATTTGTGAAAATACAATCGCAAGGAGGACATAAAACACTTTTTGAGGTGATTTGATTTTGGAACTTATGTGTGCTTAGATGCTTTTTGTTTTACGTGATTTAACAACACTATGGATGATACTAAGGGTGCTGCTTTGAATTCTGTTATAGGCTTGTGCTCTAAGACTGTTCCCTATAAGAGAAAACATTGAAATTGGCGCAAAACCACTCCATATTACAGATTTATTTCGGTAAGCTGTATCTAATAAGTATTCTCTCCAGTAATCTATCGCAATCTTGTGGGTTGATAAAACTTGGATAAAAATAGGAACAAAGTGACAACACATATAATAGGCCCGAACGTGCTCTAGAGCTGTTCTCTTACCTTCCAAAGGGTTATATTTATAAAGGCAAAAGATTTATATTTATAAAGGCAAATGATGTAGAATCAGTGAGGAAATTCATAAAAGTGTATGATTTGGATCATATGATGAATGTAAATATTGTATAAAGTGTACATATTGAGACAAGGATTGTAAAAACTGCATTTTGAATTGAAAATTGTTTTTAATTGTACATATTGTATTACTATTTTGGATAATAATTTTTGTATGTATGTGTTATTTGTAGACCTGAAGAAGTCCGTGAAGGACAAAACGCGTTGGCTCTGGCTACAGCATTTTAAATGAAGAATTAATAAAGAATGAACTTCTACAAGATCACTGATTCAGCCTTTGAATAATCAATTTGTGTGCATGAATTTTGGTTACTCTTTTGCTTAAGTGTGCTGGACCATTTTTTGCTGTGCTTATATGTAAGGACGGTCTCTGTCCTGGGAGATTTTGAAAAATGCCAAGTGAACCCACACCCTGCACCACACACCAAACAACCAGGGAGACAGCCACAGCAAGTGTGGCTACAGAGGTACACACAGCACACAAGCACAGGGCCAGGGCAACCCACACACCACAACAACGCCACACTCATGGCAAGAAAAATTAGTACAAGCACTAAATGAACACAAACACATACAAGGAACAAACATCCTACTGGACACACAGCCTGCCAAGTCACACAGACATGCCCCACTCTCACACACAGACATATATGCAGACCACATGCCACCAGCAATGGAGCACAATGAATAGGAAAGCCAGAGTGAGGTGCACCCAAATGGAAGGCCATGGAGACAACCACCAAGCATGTGTACATCACATGCAAGACAAGGAACATACAACAACACCCTTAGCCCATCAAAGCACACATGGCTGGCATAGTGAGTGAAGTCAAACCACAGACAGCTCAGTGCACCAACCCAGGGAGACAGCAAGGCAACCCATGTATAGGTACAAGAATGAAAGGAAGGCCCTAAAGTAAGACTGTGAATAGCCACACATATGTATACAACTAATTCACAGAAGTACGCCAGCAGCACAACACACAGGGCCCATTTACACACTCCATGACTGTCAAACACTAGAAGGAATCTACACTCATACCCCCTCTTCCCAACAGCACACAACACCGGTGTCGAACACACTGAAGGGTGGCAATATTTCCCATTCAATAAACAGACAATCATTCACACACCCTGGGGGTAGCCACAAACATCACACACACACAGGGATGCCAGAACAAATGTCTGCACAAAATCAACAAACACATACCCCAACAGAAACACACACAGAACCACAACAAGAACAGACATGCCCTGTGCAGCAAAACTGTGGAAAGGCAATGGGAGCACAGACACAACAGGAGTGCACAACCTCCTCAGTCAGGAACAATGCACAGACAACATACCACAACACAGACAAGAAGTGCACCATCACAGAAGAACACAGCCACATCAAACAAACAACTGATGCACAGGCCACATAGCAAACGCAGCAGGACATCAGGGGATGCACACCAGGCAATGACAAGGCAACACACACCCACAGCACTGAATGCACAACAAGCAGTGTGTACACACCAAGCATACCAGCCCAGACAAATAAGAGTGACACAACATTAACCCACACAACACCAATCAGCAAAGCACACAGACAACATCACACCCAGGAAGTGAAGCAGTGCCACAGCAAACACGCACACACATTCAACACAACACCAACTGATGCACAAGTCTGGGACAGAAAGGTGGAAACAACTTGACCAGAGGACTGGGCAGCACACACAGTTGAAGTGCATATGAGCAACGATGACTGCCAAGCAGCACAAGGGCTTCACGTATAACCTATTGGGGAAATTACCTGAGTGACACATTGCTCCTGGCCAAAGAACTGCACCAGAAAGCACAGTGTCACAAATGAAGTGATGGGGAGGCACACACACATGTAAACCAAGGAGACAGCTGACATCAAAGTGAAGTGTTTTGCATGTCAGTATTGGACATGGCAGGAGTTTACCATACACAAATAGAGGGAGTGCAGACTAACAATGGGTAGGCATTTAAAGCACAGATAAGGGATAGTTTGACACCACACTCAAACATGCCATACTGGAGGCAAAACGGCACCATGTGAGAGCAATGCATGACAAAACACAACCACAGTGGCAGTGGGGAGCAGCAGGTCTGCACAGTCTCCACAAACAGTATCAAGGCACATGGATGATCAACAAAACATAACACAGACTTGCCAGTCACACACTCTGCATACTCACAAGTGACAAAAACAACAAGTAGGAGTCAGCCAGAACTGCAAGGACACACCAACACACTGCACAGTACACAAAATACAACACACACATGTGCATACAACCACACCCACAGGGCTGAATAATCCAAACAACAGGCACTGAACTCCTGGGTGACACATGTGTGTTGTTGACAATGCAGGGTGCACACACACATCAACACTCCTGACGAAGTCACCCCTTCAAGCTGCAGACTTCTTGACCACCCAAGAGCACACATTGAAAGTAAGCCATGGGACTAGGATGACTGGCCATCTCAAGATGACCACACACATACACTACTGGGCACACACAAAGTAAGAACAAATACATGATGACCCTGGCCAGCCTGCCTGCAATCCTGTGGATAGAATCCCACTCTGTGCTGGCAGTGCCCCCAACCTGACATGTTTACAATATAGCCAATATGAACACATTAAGAAAATGACAACTGCATTCCATTTGAAATTGACATTATTGCCCCCACAAGTATCAGGGTCAGGAAGAACTGAGGTCCCAGTCACCCCTGTAAAAAATAGAGTAAGTGAGCCAAGACAATGGCTACGTTGAAGATACACAGCATGTGGCACAGTAAACCATATACACACAGCAAAATAACAATATTCCATGAGAAGCTGCACAGGCAAGGGCAAAAAAACAGCAATGCCTGTGGCCAGTTCAGGGGGGAGAGTGAGTACATGAGAAGCCGCATAGGCAAAGGCAAAACAGCAAGGCCAGTGGCCAGCCAAGGTGCAGAGTGAGTACATGAGAAGCTGCACAGGCAAGGGCAAAACAGCAAGGCCAGTGGCCAGTTCAGGGGCAGAGTATGTCCATGAGAAGCTGCACAGGCAAGGGCAAAACAGCAGTGAATGAGGCCAGTGGGCAGGGCAAAGTGCAGAGTATGTCCATGAGAAGCTGCACAGGCAAGGGGCATACAGCAGTGACTGAGAAGGCCAGTGGGCAGGGCAAAGTGCAGAGTATGTACATGAAAAGCTGCACAGGGAATGTGTGTGACTGTACCTTTCCATGGTCAGCAACACAGTCAGGGGGTAACAATGTGCAGTACAGGCCCCCCTGTGTAGGAGACAGGTGTGTGAGGGTGAATACCCCTCAGACTTGGCTGTCAGGCGGACTGGGAGCTGCCTGTGTGTCGGATATAGTTGGAGCACTTGACCAGGGAGAGAGCGGCCCAGCTGAGGTAGAGCTATCAGTGGGTTGACAGGCGGGAGGGCTGCTTTGACCAGGTGGTGTAGTTGCACATGGAGGTGGAGACATGCTGATGTGAGACACAGTGTGGCTGGGAGATTGTGGGGGGTGCCTTTCTAATTCTTGGGGATCCTAACTGGCTTCCCTGCCTTGGGTTCAATTAGAAGTGGTGTGGACACAACAGGCACACTCACCACCAAAGCTGCATCAGGTGCAGACGCTCGCACTCCCTCTGGGGTTGTGCTGGATCCAGCGGAACGCTTCGCCTGGTTTCGCCTTTGCCCCTCCATCCCCTGTTTACCAGGTGTTACACCTACAGTTCCCTCCTCCCCTGCTTCACTGGGCTTGGAATGGGAGTCGAGGTGGTGGGTGAATCTGCCTTGGAGCCCTTCTTAGGTGTACCCTTGCCATGCACCACCTTCTCAGTGGGCCCAGAAACTGAATGCTTCTCTTTGCGAGATGCTTTAGGGACAGGAGAGTCCTTGGCTGGGGATGCCTTTGAGGCATGTGAGCCTGAGGTCTGCTTCTTCGCTTTTTGGCCCCTGGTGTCGCTTGACAGGCTTCTATCTTTGTGCTCCGGGTTGGCTTTAGTCTTCTGTGGGGATGGTGCCTGCGCCCGGGACCACTTGGGTTGCTGCTGCTGTGTGCTTCGTGTGCTGTATCGTGACTTTGAGGTCTGTGGAGCGTGGTCACTATCGTCAGACATGACCACTGCCAGGGGGGTGGACAAAGGGACTGCATCTGGACTGTGAGTATTTGCCTGTTGAAGGGCTGCCGTCACTGTGGAGGACAGAGACTGGACAGTCCGGTGCAGCCCACCACATCTGAATGTATGCCCTCCATGAAAGCAACCACCTGTGCCAATATTTTGTCATGGTCAATGAAGGCATTGAAGAGAGCTGTCTGGCCTACACACAGCTGGTGCAAAAGGTCCATAGACTCAGCACTGATGGCAGCAGGGGGAACAGGGGCAGGGGCAGAGGTGACCGGGGTGAAGGACACTCTTCCCCTCTTACTGGTGCGAACACGGGCAGCACCAGAGGAAGTGGCTGGGAGGGTGACAATGGCGGCTGTGTGGTGGAAGATGATGCAGAGTCCCCATTCCCTTTGCCCGCCAATATGGATGCATCACCGCTGGCATCTGATGACGTGGTACTTTGCTCAGGCTGGAATTCCTCCAGCAGACTCCTGTCCCCCTTCGAGGCGCTGGTCACATCTGTGTCACTGGGCTCCTGTGCAGCTGTGGTGCTTGTTTCATCCCCACTGGTGTCCATCTCCTGTTCCTCCGTGACCACAAGAGATGCTGCATGAGAGAGAGAGATGTAGGGTCAGTTCAGTGGTAGCAACATAACAAACATATGCAAGCAAAACATCACAAAGGATGACTAAATCTACGCGTTGCACACCACCCTGTGCAATCACATTGTGCTAACCCACTATATTGACTCAAACAGTGCGTGGAAACTGGAAATTCAGGCATAAGTGAGCCATGTGATGACCACACAGCACAACACTCTGCTAGGGGCTCCGTTCAACCAGACACACAAATAGCTCTGAGCACACCTAGGGACATGATAGGGGCACACTACTTGTTGCCACTGATAGATCTGGATGGAGCAGGAGGGGACACCACAGACACAGACTTCAACATGACATTCCACAATGGCAATGAGCCCATGCCACCAACCATGTTGTACTTTGGGGCCCAACGACTGGTGCAAATTGATGTCAGATGTCTTAGCCTCCTAAACCTGAGTTCAGGCAATGGACGCATTGATGAATGCACACTCAGATTGGGCACACCGCCATTCCCTCCCATGGGATTACCCAGACTACCCGAATGCAGACGATACCTGAAGACCACAACTCAGAATGCAATGGGAATGCACAGTACTCAAATTACCTTAGGAAGTACAGGTAGGGCAAATGCATAACACCTGCACCCAGCCCAGCAGCCACTTACAAGCCACTGCATCACACTACCAACATCACATAGGCCAGCGCTGGCACACGCTCTGTACACATGCAGCCACTCCCAGCCAAATTCACCCTTCCCAGAATACTCACCCCTGGCTTGCTGCTAATACTCCTTCAAATGTGCATCAAGCTCAGTCTGTGTCACGGCCAAGATGCTGCCCATGATTGGTGTCATGCTGCGCCGTGCCAACCGCCCAGTGCGAGCAAGTAGCCCCAAGGTCATCACTGCCACGTTCTTTGCCAGCTGGCTGCTGTCGTCCCACCTCTTGGTGCAATTGGTGCGCCGTCGGTTTGAGACACCCAGAGCCCGCACCTTGCCCACAATGGCCCTCCACACGGCCTTATGCTGGTGTACATTGAGCTTCAGGCATGGGAGACAAGAGGAGAAATTATCAGTGACACAGTGTTATGTACCTACATCTCCCAGTACAGTAACATGATACAAAATCATCACAAATCCACAGATATGTCTAACAGAGACAAGGATACATCTCACATGGTACATCTGCATGGGAAAAGCTGATGTAAAGGCTTGCTGGTGTGAGGGGGAACACAGTCCCTGCACATCTCACACACATGCAGGATGCCAGCACTGAAACCGCTGTGTAGCCTGCCACATCTCCAGTCCATTTTTAGGTTGTGCAAGACATACATCACATATCAACATGTGTTTGGGGTCAGACTCGCTGTGTCCAAGACTGCACAGCCCTCAATGTCCCTGCCCTGTGAATAGATAACTGTGTCATTGATGTCACATTGAGGGACATGATCTCACAAATACAAAATCCTTTTCACAAGGACAGTCTTGTGCAATCTACAGGGCTGAGATGGCTCATAGCTGGAGTGCAATGAGAAAACACAGATGTAATACTCTGCAAGTGAAGTGGTGTGTCCTTGTCTTTTTGGGCGAGGACTGTGCAGGCCAGGTGGGCTCACACTGAGATGGACAACAGGGGCACACACAGCCATTCAGCCAAGCAATCACTGCCCTGACTCTTGCATGTTCAACTTTCTGCGTCACTGTATGGCTGACAACACAACACAGGTCAGACACACATACATGTGCAGGCAGGGAAATGTGTGGCATGGGGTACACACACCTTCCCCCTGGAGACAGCATGTTAGGCAGTGCATGACACAACCTCACAATCTCAGGCACATACTGCGTCACCATATAGCCTTGGGTACTGTGTGAGCACCTCGTCCACCAGGACCTCCAGCTCCTCACTTGTGAAGGGACTGGCAGGGATCTTCTCGGTCCTTGCCATCACTGTGGACATGAGACACCAGTGGCGGAATTGGGTGGTGAGGGGTCCCTGGTAGTAGTCCCTGGAGGCAGCAGCAGATGAGGGGTCTCTGGCAGCAGTCCCTGGAGGTAGCAGCAGGTGAGCGGTCTCTGGCAGCAGTCCCTGGAAGCAGCAGCAGATGAGGGGTCTCTGGCAGCAGCCCTGTAGGCAGCAGCATATGAGGGGTATCTGGCAGCAGTCCCTGGAGGCAGCAGCAGGTGAGGGGTCTCTGGCAGCAGTCCCTGGAGGCAGCAGCAGGTAGCGGTCTCTGGCAGCAGTCTCTGGAGGCAGCAGCAGATGAGGAGTCTCTGGCAGCAGTTCCTGGAGGCAGCAGCAGAATAGGGGTCTCTAGCAGCAGTCCCTGGAGGCAGCAGCAGGTGAGGGGTCTCTGGCAGCAGGCTCTGGGAGCAGTGGAAATGTGAGGCTCCCTCCCACACATTTGTAGCCCGCTGGGGTTGTTTCAAAGGTGCCAAGCTGCAGCAATTGGTAGTTCAGGTCTGCCTTTTTCAATTGCATCCAATGACCGGCATCGCCGTGGCGGAGCACACCTACCACGATTTTTTAAATTGCATCATGCTAGCGCGATTAAGGTTTTCATTGACTGTAAGGGCATGCTCCATTGCAGTGACAGCACAGGGGCCAGGCAGGTGCTACGGCGATGGTGCATTTTTCAATTGCATCCAATGACCGACTCCGCGGTGGCGGAGCACGCCTACCGCGATTTTCAAAATTGCATCATGCCACCGCGATTAAGGTTCCCATTGGTGGTAAGGGCATGCTCCATGGCAGTGATACACGGCAGGGGCCAGGTGGGCGCTACTGCGATGGTACATCTTTCAATTGCATCCAATGACCGGCTCCGTGGTGGCGGAGCACGCCTCCCGCGATTTTCAAAATTGCATCTTGCCACCACGATTAAGGTTTCCCATAGGCTGTAAGGGCATGCTCCATGGCAGTGACACACCGCTGGGGCCAGGCAGTAGCTACCGCAACTTGGTTGTCGGAGCATGCCAACCGCCATTTGGCAATACATAGATATGTATCAGTACCGTACTTGTGTATTGGGTATTGATGGTGACACACCAGCCGGTAGCTACCGCGATTTGGGTGCCATACATTTACATGCGGCACTGCGATTTGGGTGGCGGAGCATGCCAACTGCCATTTAACAACAGTTACTAGACTAAGTAAGCAGGCTAGTGATTCACTTGAGGCCATGATCACTGAGAAAGATATTAATGAAGCCCTGGGAAGAATCAAACATGGGAAATACCCGGGTCCCAATGGCTTCTCCCAGAGTTTTTTTTAATGTGTTTGCATGCTCTGTACTGCAAGGCTCAGACGCAGGGTGAACTTCCCAGGGATCTTCAGCAAGCCCCGATAGTGTTGTTTCATAAACCCGGGAAGACTCTAGAGGACTGTCCCTCGTACAGGCCGATTTCCCTTCCCTCCTCAAGGTGGAAACTAAACTGCTTGCTAAATTATTGGCGAATTGCTTATTGCAGGTGATCAACAGTTTGGTGGCACTGGATCAATGGGGATTCATGCTGCATAGACCTATGCCTCATAATCTCTGGTGGCTCTTTGGCTGGCCAAGCACCTCAGGAGCCGGTACTTCTATTGTCATTGGACGCCGAGAAAGCATTTGATTCTTTCTAGTGGCCCTATATGCTGGGTCTCCTTTACCAGCTGGACTTTGGCCCAGTGTATCAGGTGTGGATGAGTCTCCTTTGCGATAGGCTGATGGTGAGGGTGCGGCAGAACGGGCGCAGTTGGAGGAATTTGAATTGGCCAGAGGCACCCGGCAGAGTTACTCAATTTTACCGTTGCTCTTTGCGGTGGCAATAGAGCCACTGGCAAACTGGGTTATGTTGGAGGCACTACTGGGGGGTCTCTGCTGGGATGGTGACTGGGAGAATGTGATCTTCCTGTATGCGGGCGATGTTCTGCTCTACCTGGCAGATCGGGACCACTCCTAACCAAGGGTTATGGAGATCCTGCGAAACTTCGGTTTCTTCTCTGGCATAATTATTAACTAGGGTAAATCCACGGTGTACCCGTTGGGTGCCAATCGATTTGACCGTATACGTAATTTTTTCTAGGACACAGATGCAGGGTGGATATTGCAGAACTTCTGTAGGATGTGGAGCACAGCACATGAAAATCACTTCCCACAAAGCGAGCGAGTGGTCGGAACTGAGAGAACGGAGAGTTCGCAGTCGCACTGCCGTGTTGACGTGGTGGGGGCGTGGTCAGCCGTGAAGACAGCCGAACCGAGCAGGCAGGTGAGGTGGCGAGGAGCGGGGGGTCTGTCGGAGCCGCGTTCTAAGCTCCGGATTTCAGACCGGGACAGCCGCGAACGGCAACCAGGCGAGGCAAAACGAGGCAGTGACAGTGACTGCAGCGGCGGCCAAGTAAGTCGAGGGGTGGGAGCGGCGGCACTTCATAGCGGTGCACACAGCAGTTGGTAGGCAGAATCAAGCCCCGGCCGAGCTCCACCCCGGTTCGCATGGCATCCGCTTAGTGGTCCAACACTGCCTTCTCTGCCCACCACTGCCTGATACTCCCTCCCTCCATTTCCAAAGAGCACCCACAAGCAGCTCCTAAGCCTTGGGTGGTGCATATGGTACCACCCCCACTCCTTGCTCTGCTTGGTCCTGCTTTGCCAAGCTTGTATCTTTCACGGCAGCCCACCCGACGCCAGGTCAGCCGTCAGGTCGCTTCTGGCGATTCCTCCCGCTTCTCCGCCCTGTTCTGCAGCTTTGGCACTGCCCCCCTCACTCTCCTTACCCCTTCCCCACTGACCCCCCCCTGCCCTGCGGGCACTCGGTTGGCGTTTTCCACCCGCCGGAGATCAACCTGTGTGGGACCGCACACCCCCCTCCACGTGGCCGGACCGTTCACATTGGGGGGGGCGTGTTTCTGTGCCAGGCACGGTGCCTCTGGTGTGGTCGGTTAAGTTACCGGGTGGCTTCAGGCAGGGGGCCTGGGGGGGCAAAAGCGAGCCGGGGGTAGCCATTACGCTCGTCCGCCACACCAACAGGAATAGCAGCTGAGCCGGGCCGGGCTGGACGTCAGATACTGAATGTCTTGGCTATTTGACTTCCCTGATGCGAGACGCAAGATAGACAAGTAAAGGCTAGAAAACCCGCCAGGGAGACAGCAGGGGTCTTAGTATCTCTCCGTCCCGTACGACTAAGCCAGGGGCCAGCAGAAACCTCCAAGGCAGGACCAGAGGCCCCGGTAGAAGCCCCCTCCTCATTGGTCCCTCCACCAGCAGACCCTTGCAATCCAACAGAAACAATGAGATCGGGGAGAGTAAGAAAAACCAACACAGCAACAAAAAGGAAGAAGTCAAAACCGGAGACAATCCACGAAGGCCCCTCCCAGACCACTCTCGTGAGTCCAAACGGGAAGCAACATTTAACCAACAACGGCAAGCTCTTTCCCCAGGCATCAGCCCCGGATGGACTAAAACCCTGGTCCCTATTGGACTATTTCAAAAAAGCCCCAGGCACGCCAAAGACTACTTCTCCTCCACAACCCGTGGAGGTTACGAGTCCCCGCACCACAGGACTACCGGTAAAAAAACCGGCAAAGTCAAATACGCAACTACCGCAAATGCTGTTTACAACAACAACCAAAACGCCAGCCTCTGCTCCGGAAGTCTACATCTTCGGGTCCGCTTTTAATGACCAGAGACCAGCCTGGGAGGATGGAGGGACGATACCGGTAGACCCATTCCCAAGCAACCAACCCTCTCTGAGACAGCCTCAGCGACTTCACGTCCCCAACAAGCAAGAGGAAGGCTGCTCCCAATCCCCCCCAGTGTCTCCGACCTCTACTCACGATTCACTCCCCCCTGCATTACAGTCAGCGACCCCATCACCTCAACACTCCGTTGTACTAAAGGAGGCTACTCCAGCGCCTCATCGCCAACTAATTTTTCCACAAATTCACAAGCAAAATCACCAGGTCCTCCTCAACCCTCAACGACACAGTCAATCCCCCGCCATTACATACCCTCAGTCCCTCCAAGGGAAGCCCGGTCCCGCCCAGTCACCAACGATGTTTATTTTCACCTCTAACAGCAACAATAACCCCATTAAGATCCCCCCAAAAATCCAACTCAAATGACCAACTTCTAGCGGACCTGTCCTTTTTCTTTAAAAACCCGCAAAATAACCTTAACCCAACTCCGAAAGTTTCCCAACTCCAAGAAGCCCCAATAACACTGAGCCTCTGGCCTCAATTACTTCAAACCTTCCAACTGACAGTCACAGCATTAAATTACCACTCTGACAAATTGGACATGCAGGTCGACCTCTTGAATACGCTAGCAGTATTCACAGCAGGAATTTCAAACTAGATAAACTTAACATCTTAATCAAAGATGCACAATCATCCTCAAACCTGGTACAGTCGGTTTGTTGCTGCTCTCCCATTATCGATTCACTCTCTTCATTGCCTGATTTCCTATCCACTGTAATAAACAAGGTCAAGCTGTTGAAGGACGGAGGTCCACCCAAAACCCTTCACTACCAACCGCAATTCCCCGCAAAATTGTCCTTAGAATCAGACATCCCTCCGGTACCCTTCGCAGCAGTGCTCTCCAAATAGTCCAGTAGTCCAATAGTCCAGTGCAGCAATCAAACAAAACCTCCCCATTCCCAAATGCCGACAGGGACTCCGGTGCCGGCCATAGCCTTGACTTCAAACGGGCAAGTAACCAACATCAGCCCTAATGCGCCAGGGGTGCCGGTCAGCCAGGCCGCTCCTGAACCTTCCGACCTAGAAACACCGTTTGCCCCCACGCCACCCCGCAGCAAGAGAGAGCGCAAACGTCAGCGCAAACAAAGAAATAAATTAAAAGCAAATCAATCAGCCGCTCCCCCGAAATTATTTCCTGTCTTTCTAACGGCACCCAAAAAGGAAGCCACAACTCCACCTCCAACCCCAACAAATGTTAGTCACAGTGATTTAAAAGGGGACTCACCCCCAAGTCCTTGCCAAAAGCCCCCTAATTATGGTTACGACTCAAATAGGACAACTGGTCTAACAGAGGCACCCGCGCAAATAGCGGGACACGAGCCACAGCCTGCCATAGAAAAACCAAGGCCTCACCCTAACGAACTTTCCACTCAGAGGTGTACAGGCTTGGCATCACAACCTCAATCAGCCCTGCAACCCCCCCAGTCAGCGCCGGAAAAACTAAACACCGATATATCCCTTCAAAAACAATCCTCAACCACAACCTAACCTCCCCACCAAGTAGGCAGACCCTGAGGCCAGGACTGTGACATCAGCCTCCATCCCCACGAGGATTTAACTTAGGCCCCTCCGCCGACAATGTCCCCCATGCAAACCAAAGCCATTGCTCTATGGGGATTAAAAGTGATTTAAAATATACTTCGATCCTATTAGTCCCCGAATACAAATCAAAGGGGAGACTCGACACACTCAACAGGTCAAATATAATAAAACTAGTAAAAGGCATCCCGGGTCTTGAGGCACTATCATCGGATGACATACACTCGATTGAATTCCTTCCCCCAAGAGGCACACAACCATCCGAGGTAACCCTGGTGTCATTTAGATCGTCCTCTTGGGCAGGTGTGTTTTTAGACCATAAAGTCACCTTCTGAGACTGGGGAATCAGAATCCACCCTTACTCTACCCCAGGCTACCCCACAGCGCTATTAAAACAGCCAGGCGCAGTAACAAAAGTAGAAATCCCCTCAACCGGGCCTAAAGCCAAACCGTACTCCATTCTAAAAAACGCGCTGGGAACCACAGAACCAAAGACAAGCTTTACAATCGGGGAACTTGGCCATGATAACACTCAAGGATGGGGATGGCTTCCGGCTGTCCTGGCAAGCGGTAAAACAGACTGACCGCAGGTAGTTCTCCCAGCGGACCAAAACCACAAAGCACAAGTACAAGTAAGCCACCAACCATCACGACCTGCTACCGCAACAAGTACTAAGGCAGATCCCATCTTCACATTGTGTTCATGGAACATCAGCGGCCTCCAGCATAAAATGGCCAACCTAGAGACACACTCCTTTATTTACGGGCATACACTTATAGCCCTGCAAGAAACGTGGGCTATCCAAAGCAGTCCAGTCACGGGGTTCATCGAACTATGGAAACCAGGAATCAGAGACCACCGTTACGGCCATCCAAAAGGGGGCCTGTCAATCTACGTTTCAAATAACTTAAAAGGTCCGATTGGCCCACTAAGTTTTGAGGAGATTGGTTACTCGGTGTTAAAATTAAATCATGGTCCAAGCAACGCTCGCTCCTACTTCTCAATGTTTACATCAATCCAAGTACACGCACAAAAAAGGTCCACCTGGCACGTTTATCTACAATCATGAGCGATCTCGCCGGGGACCATCCCGATTCGGACTGCATCGTGTCAGGGGACTTCAACACCAACCTCTTCCAGGGCAAGCCGGCTGACTACGACGGGCTTTCTCCACCTACACTACCTGAGGTGCCAACTCAATCTAAGCCCCCAAACCAGGCCTACTGTGCCCTGGGCGAACTCTGCGTGCTGCAATTCTATAGCGCTGGATACCTGGTAATGAACGGAAGATCGTCAGACGACATCCCACCAAAATGGACCTGGTCAAATGGGCATAAGCAATCCTACCTGGACTATACCATCTGCAATTCAGCCTTGCTCCACCATCTGGACAGCTTTAGCATCCAACCGCGACAGGAAAGTGATCACCGTCCACAGGCTATCACCCTCAACACAAAACCAGAGTATCATATATCTGCTTTAACCACCTGTACTGGGATCTACACTGAGAACCTGAAGCGCCTAAGATGGAGCGACGATATAAGCCCCAACATCACAAAGGCAAGCCTGGCTCTAATCAACGGCGACACAGACCAGATGGCCTCACCGATTGCCGTATGGACGACACTCTGCTCACAATTGGTCTCACTTTTTCCCACTAAACAGAATCAGCACAACACTAGCTCCATCCGGCAGTTTTCACTCTCAATCCATTCAAGGGCGCTTAAGAAAGCCAGGAACAACGCCTTGCGGGCACTTACAAAAAATCCAGGAAACAACGATCTCAGGCACGAGTACAAATCAGCGCAAAAACAATTCAGAATGGCCGCACAAAAAGACAAACGACGGCATCAAAATCATTTTTGGGCCAAACTTCTTTGGGAAAGCAAAAAACGTAATACGAGAAAATTCTGGGCCTTAATTAATCGCTCTAATTCAGGGCCATCAAATGCCGGGTCGGCAAACATACAGGAATCAGACTGGGCCGCCTTCCTGACTGAACACTTTAGGTCCCCGGAGAACACTGCGCCAACAGGAAAGCGCTTACTCATAGTGGCAGAAGCTCCCCCAAGTACCTGCATGCGCAAGAACACAAACTGTGCAGACTCCCGCAGCGAAGATCTCCGGATCACTCAAGAAATGGTCACCAAGGCAGTGTCGAAAGCAAGATCAGATGGGGCCCCGGGCCCGAACGGCTTACCCCAGAGTTTGTTCAAATCTAACATAGCTCTTTGGTCGGGGCACCTAACCAACTTGTTCAACTTTGCACTGAGAACTTCAACTGTTCCGGATTCCTGGCGTGGGGCAATAATCCATCCAATTCACAAATCAGGCTGCCGTGCCACCCCAAGCAATTACAGAATAATTGCCCTCCTTGACATCGAGGCCAAGCATTATGCAGGAATTCTACTGAAGGAGCTGAGGGCATGGGCGGACCTTCGCGAACTGATACCAATGAACCAAACAGGCTTCAAGGCCAACTCAGGGACCATGACCAATCTATTCACATTGTCTTTAATCATTGACAAATCGCTTTCATCTTCCAGGTCTGTGTACTGTTGTTTTGTTGACTTCAAAGCCGCGTTTGATCGGGTCCCAAGGGCAGCGCTATGGGAAAAACTAAAAAAATGGCGGATTCCAGAAAAACTTCTAAACGCGATAATCCAACTGTACTCACACACATGGGTCCAGGTGAAGTTGGGGACTGGCACACATCTCTCACGGAAATGTTTTACTTCTAGAGGTGTCAAACAGGGATGCGTGCTGGCCCCCCTGCTCTTCAACCTGTTTATAGCAGATCTGTCGGTCACACTTAACGAAATAAATAGTCACCCCCCCAAGATCGGAGGCTCTGCAATAAGCAATCTTCTCTATGCCGACGACCTGGTTCTCTTCAGTCTTACACGGGTCGGGCTTCAAAGGCTTTTGGACAAGCTACACAGCTACACAATTAAGAACCAACTCGAGGTAAACTTAAAAAAAACCCAAGTGGTGACCTTCGGGAGAAAACGTAACTGTGGTGGTGTGTGGTCCTATAACAACAAAAGCTTAACAACAGGACGCACATACAAATACCTGGGGGTTCATTTTGACTCTAGGGGTAACTTTTCCGAACACCGCGACGAGGTCGCAGCAAAAGCTACGACCCTACAAGTCCCTTTACCTAAGCTCGCTAAAGAGTTGTCCAGCCCAACACTCTCATTCCTACTGGAAATCCTGAGAGCAAAAAGTGGGCCCACTTTAGCGTATGGCATAGAGATATTTAGGGGCAAACTAAATACAATCTTAAACCAACTTGTGACCAAGATCTATAAAAAAGTCCTCCACTTGCCCCAATCCGCTTCTGCTGCCCAGATCAGGCTAGAACTGGGCTTACTAAATTACGAGGCCTCCAATACTGGCACATTCTTAAATCTCTGTCACAAACTTAGAAAAGCAGATACAGGCACTTTAGAGTCCTTAGCTTGGTCTGAGATCAGCCAGAAAAATCCAGGGGGCTCGTATGGCCGCCTCTTCACAGACTCTGTCCGTGAAATATCGGCGGGCGACCTATGGGTCCTCAACCCCAGCACGACCGTATTCAAAACCTGTATTAAAAAAAGTGTCAGAATGTGCTCACTCATTATTGACAAAGCGCACCTCTCTAAACGCAGTCACGCTTGATCAGTCATGAATTCCTATGGACGCATATCCCCCGCCACCTATCTCTCCTGTACCTATTCACTGCATTTAAAACGCAGTTTTCTGGCCATTAGACTGGGGGTTTGGCGATTCTTAAAAGATTTACCTACATGGCTGCGCTCCACGGAAGATGTAACATGCAGAGGGTGCGGCAAGGCAACCGAAACACTAGAGCACGTGACCTGCTTATGTCCCGCCCTCATGTCCCAACGCAGACGCAATCTTAAAGCAGAGTGGAACAGGTTGGGCGTTCGGACTTGTAGACAGGCAATCATCACCTCCCTGTGCCCCGAAAATATAGCTCTAAATATTGCCTTCACAATCTACATTAGGCATGCATACAGCACCTTTACGATTAAGGCGGTAGGACCAGTAACCCCTGTTCTCCCCTGTCTAGCTGTCTAATTTAAGCCGCATTTTAGCCTTAATTTTGATAACACAAAAAAAAAAAAAAGGAAAATGATTTACAACCAGTCGCATTTTATCATATTTATGTTACTGACTAGCGACTTATCCATTTGGACTGTGTTTTTGAACAAGTAATTCTCTCTTTTAAATTTGTTTGCTTTTTATGAATTGTAAGCCGCCAAATGACAGTGCATCAAATTCTTTTGCCCTAGTATTAAGTGTTACTTTTGGCTACTATAAAATTGCTTCATTTTTTAAAGTACTACAGAAATAGAGCAACAGGCTTTGGACGAATTTTATTGATTAGCTGTTGCATAATATGTTCCGGAATTTCATATTACAATGCTGACCTGCTGATCTACTGTGAAATGCTTTTAAGGATATTTTCTCTCATTGTGAAATGCTTTTAAGGATATTTTCTTTTATCCAAATAAAGATTATTATTATTACTAGCGTCGTCTACCTCTGTCCCTGTTGGGTAGAGTGTCATTGTATAAAATGTTTTTTTCCCTAGGTTCCTTTATATGGTGCAAAATGCATTGTTCGAGGTCCCAGATCATTTTATCAAAGCGGTGGAAGCAGAGGTTAGAGTCCTTCTCTGGGAGGGCGCCCCGAGGATTGCCCTTGAGACACTGATAGGGCGTTCCATGGATGAGGGTATTTCCCTCCCACTATACAACTGGATGGCTCACCTGCTCCTGGTCTTTGTGGGTCAGAGAGAGACGGCCCAATAGCCGACAGGTGGGCAATGCAACCCCATGGATACACACAGTGGCTTTACGGTGGGTGGAGAGTGGAGACCTTCTCAGAACCGATTGCCTCGGTGGTTCTGACATGGAGGAGTGTGACACGTAGCCTGGGATTGGCGGGTGGGTTAACACTGGAGATACTGCTGTGGTATTCGAGTGAGCTGACGGAGCTCTGCAGGGGGTTGGGACAACGATGCTGAAATTTGATTCGCATTCCCAAGGTGGTTGGTTTCTGGGGAGGCAAGGGGTGACTGACATTTGCGGACTTACAGAGCCAGTATGAAATGCCAGGGGCACAATTCTTATGGTTTCTACATATAAGCTCCAGCTTCACATGATCTAGAGGACGAGAACTCACTGGATTATTGGGCACTAGCAGCCCGCTTTGCAAGCATGCTGTTTCGCAGTTGTACTCCACACACCTCAGCAATAGCGAGGCACTGCTGAAGAGAATGCGAGAGCAATGGGAGGCTGATTGGGGTAGCCTGGAGTACGATGAGTGGAGGGCGGCCTGTAACTACCTTGCCATCTTAACGGGGTTCTGGCTCATTCAGTTAAATCTGCTACGCTGGGCATACTATATACACATACACCACTCTTACAGGGATGAGTAACTCAGACTGCTGCTTGAGGGGCTGTGGACAGTGGGGAACATTGCTCCATACACTCTGGGGGTGCTTGAGAGTGTTTTCCTTCTGGGAGTGGGTACAACGTAAGCTCTCAGAAGCACTGAGGGAGGTCCTGGTGCTCACTTCCTGGTTGGTCTGCCTGGGTATCTCGGGGAGGTGACCCGGGACAGGTACACTTTCCCTCCACAATGATTCACTAGCGGTGGCAAGGATGGATGTGGTATCGTATTCATTCTGACACTGAGAGAATGGGAATCCAACATGGAGTGGTGCAGACAGGCAGAGGAGCTGATTTGCTGTGCGCAGGGCTGCCCTCGGAAGTACGCGAAGATATGGGACCAGTGGTCCGAGACGTATGGAGAGTGATGGGGGAGATTCGGGGGTGGGTTGGTGGAGAGTCCCGGCACTGACCTTGATCTGAATGGGTCTGAGATGGCATCCATCACTTTCCGAACTGAGTGTTCAATTCCTTCAGTCTGATTTCAGGCAGACACTGTCAATTGACTTTCCTCAATTCAATTTATTTTATTATGTTTTGGCTCTCGACGAGGGCCACATAAAATTCACAATACAAATTACAAACCGAAAGAAAAATTCAATCAACACACACAAAACTAATTGCATCCATTGACAAATAGACAAGAGAAAGCAATGTCAGACCTCTCCTAAACACCTAAATAAATAGCTAAAAAACCTTAAAAAAAATTAAAAATGTGGAAGCAAAACATTTTATTTGGAGGACAGTGTAGAAATTGTAGAAAAATATTCACATTAGAAATACCTAGTCGGAGACATATTGGTTTTAACCATTTAAGCCGCAATGGGCGGAGTGCAGGGCAAATCAACAAGACATGCATACGATCCTGAATACTCAAGTTACAAAAATTGCACATAGGAGAGGTTCCATACCATTTAGATAAGAGTAAATTTAGGGGCAGTAGATCATATCGTAAAAGAAACCATAATCTGCGAACACCATGTGGCATATTCCATGTGGCATAGGGTTGGGCCAACTTCATAGAATAAGAATTAAGGAGGAGGTCACAACCCCTTTTTTCTTGTATTGTATTCTTATCTGTTTGAAAACATAGTTCCCACGATGCCTGTTTTAGCAAGAGTTTTAGCTGTGTCGATGAGTGAAGGAACAAAACACTTTCATCTAACTTTAAAAGTGACACAACTCTTCTAAAGTTCCTTACTAATCGTGAGAACTCTTTCAAATTGCCCAGCAATTCATTTTTAAGGAGGGCTCTCATCGACCCTGATTCGGCTCTAGCCAAGCAAACCACCCATCTTACCAGGGCACATAGTCCCTGAACCCAGCTGCTCCTAAGACCGAAATCAAGCCTACATGCGGCCAAAGAACACGCGGTGTTGAGGGTAGATAGGGATCTTAAGAGTTTCCCTTCAATTTTGTGACAAAAATCCCAGTGCTTCAGCTCTATGAGTTCTATGCCATATAATATCGTAGGAGGGATCTTTGCCCTATACACCTCAAGTAAACAGGCGAAGTGTCTTTTTCCAGTGGCAAGATAAAGGGAATTTAAACCTTTGCCATGCGCGAGGGCTTTACGTGAACTATGCTCGATATGGGGCCTCTCACTCAAATTGGCCGCAATTATTTTACCCAAAAAGGTATAGGATTTAACAACCTCTAATTTCTGGCCACCGATAAACCATCCAAAGTTTTCAGAACGGCTCTTCTTTTTCCCGGCAATACACATAATTTTACTTTTAGATGTATTAATCTTCATAAAATGGGAATCAGCAAAAACATGTAGAGCTTGCAGCCGATTAGCGAGACCTTTGGGGGTTAAATCTAAAACAAGAATATCATCGGCATACATCAGACAAGAAATAGGGGTCCCCCCTACCACCGGAGCTATACCCACACAAGCTGTCAAGGAAGCAGGAAGGTCTACAGTGTATAAGGAAAACAATAGTGGGGCCAAAAGACAGCCTTGTTTAAGGCCGTTCAAAGATGGAATTCTATGCGAGAGTCCCCTTTCGCCCCCTTGGAGAACACTACACCATGTTTCCGTATGGAGAGCACGTAGAAGATCCAATAGATAAAGTGGTAGACCAAGGGCTGCTAACTTTCTCCCCAGCGTTCGACGGTCAACTTTATCGAACGCCGTGGAGAAATCGATGAACGCAGCAAACACCACCCCCCCTCTCACATGTGTATATTTATCGGAAATCACATGTAGGGTGGTGAGATTGTCTAATGTACTGTGCCCCCTACGGAATCCAGTTTGTTCAAATGGTAAAATATTATTCTCCTCGATCCAATTGTCAAGTAAAATTAAAATACATTTAGCGAAGACCTTTCCGACTGAGTCGAGGAGAGCACTCAGACGGTAGTTCATGGGGCTATCCCTAGCTCCCTTCTTAAAAATAGGGACCAATATACTTCCCCTCCAAGAGGCAGGGACCATTTTAGTATCAAAGCAGGATTTAAACAATGGGTAAAGAATCTTACTCCATAGTAATGGTCCCTGCTTCAGAACCGTCATAGGGAGTTCGTCAGGTCCCATTGCGCCGGAGGAGCGCATGTTCTTGATGGCCATTTCTATTGTTTTCTCTGTAGGATAATTAATCGGACCCTCAGATGTTAAGTCAGGGTCACTATCTGCAGCCGATGTTACGTTCCCTGCATACAGCTTCCGGATGTAAGAGGACCATACTTCTTCAGAAATAGGGATGGGGATAGGGCTCGTTCTAGTGCCACATCCCTTCCCAACTATGGACCAAAATTCTCTGGTTTTGCCATGCGCAGCTGCTTCCCGCAGGTTTATCCATACTGAGTCTTCCTTCTCCCTTTTTAGTCTTGCTTTTAATCTAGTTCTCCTTCTTTTTAACCTCGATATTTCTTTAGCTAATTCATCTGATCTACCTAAAAATTGCTCTCGCACTAATTTATTTATTTCCTTATTCAGGATGCGCAATGCACTAGGAAAAAAGACCTTTTTCCTAGAACAACTAACCTTTTTTAAATCTAAAATGATCTTCCTCATAAATTTTTCAAAGTTAACAATTTCGGAACCATACCAGTCGTTTAGTTCTAATATAGTTTTGCATAAAGTATCATGCACACCTATAACGGCAGTTGGGTTCCAAAAACATCTACCCGAAGATCCATGGAAAGTAACATCATTGTTATTGAAGGACCAAGACTCAGTGGGCGGAGGTTTTAAAGAAAGAGTTATAATGATTATGCTGTGATCACTCAAGGATGTAGGGGCTATCGTGAGATCCTGGATACATGGGAAAATATCATAATCTGAGATCACATAGTCAAGAATTGAGGCACTAAAAGGTGACCTATGAGTGAATTTCGCGGGCACATCAGAGGGAAATCTCCCATTTAAAATGAGCCCCTCAACTGCCGATAATTCTTCCAGCAGAATCTTCCCTCTTTTATTAGTTATTATTTTGTCTGGAAAGAGGGATTGTGGGATAAAATAAGCCTCTTCTTTGGGTTTATTTCTAAATAGATTTAAACTAGCATTAGAAATTTTACAGTTCAAATCTCCAACTAGGATAACTTCGGGTGGAGTAGAAACATTTTTAATCTGTCCGATATACTGAAATACGTGCTTCAATAAAATATTAAAACGCTCTTCGGGAGGAATATACACATTAATGATTACGACAGCAGACTTATTTAGAGAGCTGGGGAGATTTGCTATTGTTATAGCTTGAAAAAGATTACTTGGGTCAATATAATGCGAGAATCTCCAATGCAGTTTGTTAGATAACAAGCAAGCAATTCCCCCTTTGGCATGACCTTTCTTGGATGGGGCAGCCGGCGCTTCCAACACATAGTAATCCTTCCCTACATAGATATTATCAGTACACCATGTTTCTTGGATGCAAATCACATTTGCTCCCAGCGAGAATAAAAATTCAAGTTTCTCTGGATTACAATGTATCCCAGCTGCATTCCAGGAAATAATTTTCAATTGATTATTAAAGATGATGGAATAATTTGGAGTTATCTGTGCTCTTAGTTGATAGGGCACTATGCAGCCAATTCCACCGATGATTATCCTCTGATGGCGAAGAGTTCTGGATTAGTGGAGGAGGCAATGCCTGAGAGACCGAGCGTTTCCCCTTAGAGACCCAAATCTTTAGATCTCTAAAAGGAGAAGAAACCCCATCTTGCTTATCACCCTTTTGGATCAACCTATGGGGTGAAGAGGGATTACCAGAACTAAAAATAGGCAGAACGTCAATACCTCTACATTGGAAATTCTCCGCTTGCTGTAATATCAGATTTACAATAATTTTAGAGTAAAATTTGACCCTTATACTTGATACACTATCTCCACCTAACAAAGAAACTAACTCAATATCACTTGATTGAATGAGGTGAAGACTTTCCAAGTCACTGAAACATTTAAGCAACCATGATCTATTTAAGGGCAAATTCGCATCAAATAGAGGGAAAAAGTCCAAAACCAAAGTGTCCACATAAGACATTGATATTTTTGCCTTGGAAGAGAGGAGTGGGCATACACCGACCCCATCCATAGGAGCAAAAGAAGGAGCCAAAGGGTTGAGAGCCCCCAGTTCAACCGGAATTGTGCTCCCTGTCTCTACCATAGGAGGGGCAGTCAGCCCATGTCCACCCTTCTGAGGTAAGTCTTCCACAGTCGTAGGCAGAGTATTACAAAAGATCTCTGGATGGCAGGATTCACTTGCCAATTTTGTGGTCACCAGGTTAGAGTCAATGGCATTCTCTTCATTATCAGTTAAAATAATAGAATTTTGGAAGATTATCCGCCTTTGTCTTTTCTTCCTGTATTTGCGCACAGGTTTCCTTTTTTTCCCTTTATCATTTCTATGTTTGCAGGTTTTTTCCTTTATTTCTTGATCATCATCTTGTTGCCCTTTTTTTTCAGGGATAAAAATTGGAAATAGTTCCTGTGCTACTTTACAGACATAGCCAGACAGATTTTCCTCCTCTATTTCCAGATCAGAGTTCTTTACACAATTAGTCGCCGCAGAAACTGGCAGGGCCGTAGCATTATTTTCTTGAACTATTACTGATGGCTTTATACCAGAATTCTCTGCAGGCGCATTTGCATTCCCCGTTGCCAAGCTAATATCGGCCGCGGTGGAGGGGGCACTCCTCATTTCAGGAGCCTTTTGCAGCATTGTATTCAGTATTTTAGTGACAGAATCCAAGATACAGTCAGAGCTGCCCACAAATTTGCCCAAAAGACATAATATAGAGGATAACAGATGTTCCAGGGCAATCAGAGATTCCGATATAGGTTTTTCGCCAGCAGCAGCAGAAGGACAAATTCCAGATAGGTTGAGCTCCGGGCTCATAGAAACATTTAACAACGCGGACATGTCCTGCACATTTATAGAAGGAGTGCTACTATATAACAATAACCCAGATGGGGTAGCACCCGCTGATGGCTTAGTGGCTTCTAAAGATTTCAAACTTCCTGCATTCACATAACGGCCACAGAGTTCGAGGTCAATGGATGACAATGAGGGATCTCCACCTGACCTAACGTACGTTGTAGAGGCTTGTGACGCAGGAGAATTGTTAGCTTGTTTTCCTTCCATAGAATGAACGTGAAGCTCAATAACACCATCAGCTTCGGAATGTACGAGGCTGGTCCTCGCAGTGGATTCTATTTGGAATGGGTCTGTCATTAATGAGAGGGGGACCGAATTATCAACCACTTGAGTTGGGCCAACCTGTGCGACAGAAAGTGAGCCATCATTTTCAACAACAGATACTTTCTTATCCACTGCTTTTTCCCACAGGTCGAAAAGCTGACATTGTCCCTTTAGTAAAGGATTATTCACTGATTTGTTTCTTAGGGGGTTGGATTTTGTTTTTGCACAAGTCCTTCCCCCCACTAATCTCCCAGAGCGAAGTTTCTTTGTCATCCTCTGAAATAATTTTCCAAAGGGTGTCGTTGATGGAAAAATGTATATCCACTAGAAGTGTGATTAAAAATATAAATGGACCATAAAATAGGTTTGAATATGGAGGAAAGTAAGCGATTGCCCTCCAGTCAATGTCGATGGAGCAAAAACTGTTCTTTAACTTCACGAGGTGACACTTTGTTTTAGATACAACACGTATATTTATGAGCCTAATTGAAATAACCGGGCCCAGCCCAGCCTACCTCAGTCACCGAGGGCGACAGAGGGCCCGCCCTTTGCCCGGGCTTCGCCCCGGGCGTCCCGCGAGGGAGTGGCAACGTTGTTTATATGCGCCTCCTGGCGCTTGCAGGTGACACTAACCCCAGAAGGGCTGCTGGGAGACGTAGTCCAGCCCCTCGCCGGTCTCCACTTGGCGGCTCCCGCTTTAGTTGTCAAGAAAGCGGCTGAGCAGCGGGAGACTGGCGGGCGGGTTAAAGAAGGGTCCAAAGGTCTGCAAAAGACTCCAGAAACACGGGCGGCAACACTGGCAGCAATTTCGGCACGAGCAGGCAAACAGGAGCAACCCACTTACAATAGTGGCAACGTTGTTTATATGCGCCTCCTGGCGCTTGCAGGTGACACTAACCCCAGAAGGGCTGCTGGGAGACGTAGTCCAGCCCCTCGCCGGTCTCCACTCGGCGGCTCCCGCTTTAGTTGTCAAGAAAGCGGCTGAGCAGCGGGAGACTGGCGGGCGGGTTAAAGAAGGGTCCAAAGGTCTGCAAAAGACTCCAGAAACACGGGCGGCAACACTGGCAGCAATTTCGGCACGAGCAGGCAAACAGGAGCAACCCACTTACAATAGTGGCAACGTTGTTTATATGCGCCTCCTGGCGCTTGCAGGTGACACTAACCCCAGAAGGGCTGCTGGGAGACGTAGTCCAGCCCCTCGCCGGTCTCCACTCGGCGGCTCCCGCTTTAGTTGTCAAGAAAGCGGCTGAGCAGCGGGAGACTGGCGGGCGGTTTAAAGAAGGGTCCAAAGGTCTGCAAAAGACTCCAGAAACACGGGCGGCAACACTGGCAGCAATTTCGGCACGAGCAGGCAAACAGGAGCAACCCACTTACAATAGTGGCAACGTTGTTTATATGCGCCTCCTGGCGCTTGCAGGTGACACTAACCCCAGAAGGGCTGCTGGGAGACGTAGTCCAGCCCCTTGCCGGTCTCCACTCGGCGGCTCCCGCTTTAGTTGTCAAGAAAGCGGCTGAGCAGCGGGAGACTGGCGGGCGGGTTAAAGAAGGGTCCAAAGGTCTGCAAAAGACTCCAGAAACACAGGCGGCAACACTGGCAGCAATTTCGGCACGAGCAGGCAAACAGGAGCAACCCACTTACAATAGTGGCAACGTTGTTTATATGCGCCTCCTGGCGCTTGCAGGTGACACTAACCCGAGAAGGGCTGCTGGGAGACGTAGTCCAGCCCCTCGCCGGTCTCCACTCGGCGGCTCCCGCTTTAGTTGTCAAGAAAGCGGCTGAGCAGCGGGAGACTGGCGGGCGGGTTAAAGAAGGGTCCAAAGGTCTGCAAAAGACTCCAGAAACACGGGTGGCAACACTGGCAGCAATTTCGGCACGAGCAGGCAAACAGAAAGCAATTGACTTTCCTCTGTATCTGTAAGCCGCACCAACCTGGAGGGTTTGGTTGATCTATGGACCATTTCACCTCTTGTTTGCTTGTGAGCAAATACAATAGAAAGCTTTTTTAAAAAAAAGAATTACTTCATTAAATTAATGTAATTCTTACCATCCATATAAAACAATTTCACGTTTCCCATTTCTTAAAATGTATTTTTTCTTTATCTTTGGGTTTCCTAAATTCGAGCAAAGAAAAAGGCAACTCAAGCATGCAGATTGGTTTGCTCACTATGTGATTATGAATCCAAAGTCACTTCTTCAGATACTATCGTCTAACTTTTGTTTTAACTCCTACTAAGAATCACTCAACACCCTACTGATGATAATAAAAAGGCTTGCTCTGGCCTATGCGACAATTTTTTAAACACTTGAAGTCGTAATACAACACGTGTACAGTCACTCAAAGTGCATTCTTATTTTATTTTATTTTAGTCTAGCAATTTTATATAGCGCTGAAGTGGCTCGAACGTATCAGAGCGCTTTACAACAAGCAGGATATAAGGGTTACAGCGGGTTGTTACATTACGACACTCCACACATAGGTCTGCTTAAGATGACAAAAAGATCAATTCACTGAGACCCTTGTCAATAAAAAATCCCAGATTAACTCGGAGCAGTGCGTATGTTAATTCATTGATCCAATTAGAGCTTTGTAATACCTGCAGGTTCTTGCGAATGTGGTATTTATAATACTGAGTCACTCAGCATTGTTCAGGGCTCCCTACTCGATAATATAACGAAATTCACATGTGGCTGGCAATGGTAACACATAGGTTAACTCAAAACACTACGTTTATAATATTACAATGACTTACCATTAATTCCACTACTCTGAATCCATTCTTACTTGTTCTAGTCATTCCATTCATCATGATTCAGGTCATGACTCCGCCTCATTAGATAGGTACTCTGATGCCCAAATCCCTAAAAGATAAACACGTAAAGGTCCCCCTATCTATATTTAGGCGGAGAAAAGGACCACCTCAGCAGAAGATACCCTGAAACTCCCCCAACCTCTTGCTAAATGGCAGCTCCCAGTGACCATCCACCCATTTGTAATGACTAGAAAGAGTAACATTATCTCATTGTCCACTTCCTTTTACCAGTCATAACATGTATGAGGAATACCAAAGTAGCCACCCTGAGACAGGGCGTCCACCATCATCATTCTATACATCAAGAATGTACAGGCACTAAAACCATGCAGATATATATTTTCAGTTAGAGTCACATGATGACCTCCATACAAACTCATATAACACAAGAGAGGAATCTTTCCCATAACATTGTAAGTGATAATGATTAAACAAAGTGGAAGGTGGAGCCCACATGGCAGACCCACAGATCTACAAAACAGACATTTCGAAATGTATTGTTAAAAGCTTGCAGCTTTAGGCTTTTGCTCAAGGACTAACAGTCACGTAATAATATGGACAAATTAAAAATAAAATGAAGTAAATCAAAGAAAATATTAACATGCCCTAAATAATTAGCTTGTAAAATCTCGTTTCTAAAATGCAATTTCTACTTTGAACCGAAAAGGGTTCTGTTAGAAACGACATTTGACATAGGTACGAGCACACAGCAACACATCATTTAAAACCATTCCACCTTCGAGACTTGCATTTAATAATAAATTATAATTTCTTAAACCCAAGGCTGCTGACACGTATCAAATGGCTAATTAAATACTACCTAATATGACAATTACCCAACATCGTTTGTAAACTTGCATACTACGAAGTAAACGAAGACAGTTTTTCCTTCTGAGTCCAACTTTTTGCTAGATACTTGGCCATCACACTAGTAACTGAGTCAGCGAGGTCACTCCGTAAAAAAACATTACTTCTACTCCTGGGTCCAAGTCCTATCTTGTCATGTTCCAATTGATTGTATGTTCCATTATCTATGTGTGAAAGGATAGTAAATAACAAATTGTACCAAATCTTCACGGGAATCACATACTTGTGAGAGTCCTCCAGGCTTCTTTGTTTTCATGTTTTATTTTTAAAGGGTAATACGAAATCATACTTGCTTGTAAAGCACAAATGTCAATAATTACAACAAGCGTTGCATAGATCACTATTTTGGTTGCCACCCTCCCTCAAATTGGAATATGACTGACTACATTAAAAAGAGGGTTATTTGTCTCTCCAGGTCACGCAATACAGCAGTTATGCGTTGAGTCAATTTGTTATGCAGAGACCTGAGGTATAAATGAACTACGCCCATCTTCAAATGGTTACTAAAGTGTGCACAGTGCATTATGAACTGCCTTCATCACACCCTGCTTGGCCTTCGACCATAATAACCATCGGAGCTCCCTAATGTGCACTTTCTGGTAAATAACTGGTGTCGGAGGTGGACCGGCCCTTTACTGGAAGGCAAGCTCGTCAGAAACGTGTGCTTGAAACAATACTTCAAGAACGCCCTGCCAGGTTTAAAGATGGATTGGAGGGTTCCGTTTGACCTGGCGGTGGCCTTTGAGTCTTCATAAAAGCCCATCCCCTATTACACCCACCCCGTAGACTGCTCTTCCCCTGAGGGAAAACATTAGATCCACATAGAGAGAAATCCTCAGAGGGTGTATTTTCCTGTGCATCTGCACTTTGTACGACAATAACCACAGGGTAACCACAGGGGCCGTGGACCTAATCCACTTTAATGGGCAGTACTCCTGAATTACTCTCCAGTGTCCTCTGGAAACTGGCATCCTCAGAATGTCTCAGATTTTTGTATCTTCTCCAATGGTGCCTGCTGACTTTTCTTCTTTTTCTTTCTTTTTTTGGCCGCTGAGAGAGAATGCCCTTCTGTCTTTTCCACTTGTTCGTCATTATCCGCTTGTTCAGCAGTCTTGCAAGTACCTCCTGGCAGAAGCGCTTCTCCCCCCTTCTTCCTCTCAAACAGGGCGATAAAGAAGCCATTTGTCAGTGTCTCCGTCGGTGATGCTCTTAAACAGCACCCTGCTCCAGGGAAGACTGGCAGGCCCCTTTGGGGCCAGGGAGGCAGAGCATTCACCAGCCTAAAAGCACTGTTCTCCTGCAGCGTATCTCGCACCACATCCTCATTCTCCGCCTGGTGCACCGAGCACGTGACCAGAAGCTCCACAGCCGGAAATCTCAGGGCTGACTCAGCACCTTGCGCTGGAATGAGGCCAGTCCCTGCAGCCGCTTTGCCGACGACGAGCCATCATCATCCGTGAGCTCATTCAGGCGGTCCACGATCTCAGACCCGCTGCACGATGGGTCAAGCAAGAGGTGCCGGACACTGCTGTATTTGGGGTCGCTGGGTTCAACTTTAAGAAAATCTTCATTGGCCAGCTGGTGACATGTGACCCTGGCACGCAGCAGTAGGGTGCTCATGGTGGCTAACCGCTTAGGGTCCATATCAAAGGCGAAAATCTTCCCTTTATTTTTTAGGAGTGCAGCCAAGTGGCTGGTCTTGTTGCCAGGAGCTGCGCAAGCATCAATGACTGGGAACCGGAGGAGTGATTCAGGAGAAAGGCTGGAAGGCTGCTGGCCTTATCTTGTAGGATGATGTGACCAGCAGTGTATAGATAGTTCTTGTGGAAATCTGTTCGTGGTGGGAAAACCAGAATGTCTGGAAGGTGAAGATCCATCAGGAAGTGTTTGCCAGAGAGACGACCCAGCTCCTGCAAGCTGGAGGCTCGGCCAAGGTAGCCATAGCCTTGTCAATCAATCAATCAATCAAGAAATTTGTATAGCGCGCTACTCACCCGGAGGGTCTCAAGGCGCTTGGGGGACAGGGGTCCGCTCCTGCTCGAACAGCCAGGTCTTGAGTTGCTTCCTGAAGGAGAGGTGGTCTTGGGTACGTCGGAGGTGGATGGGGAGGGAGTTCCAAGTCTTGGCTGCCAGGTAGGAGAAGGATCTTCCTCCCATGGTGGCTCTTCGAATGCGTGGAACGGTGGCGAGGGCGTGGCTGGTCGATCGTAGCTGGCGGGTGGGAGTGTAGAAGGTCAGGCGGTTGTTGAGGCACTTGGGGCCCAGGTCGTTGAGGGCCTTGTGTGCGTGGGTGAGGAGTCGGAACGTGATTCTCTTGCTGACGGGGAGCCAGTGCAGGTCTCTCAGGTGTCCGGCGATGTGGCTGTGTCGGGGGATGTCCAGGATGAGTCGTGCGGAGGCGTTCTGGATGCGTTGGAGTCTTTTCTGCAGTTTGGCTGTGGTTCCGGTGTAGAGGGTGTTTCCGTAGTCCAGTCGGCTGGTGACGAGTGTCTGGGTGACCGTCTTCCTGGTTTCGGTGGGGATCCATCGGAAGATCTTTCGGAGCATGCGTAGGATGTTGAAACATGATGATGAGACGGCGTTGACTTGTCTGGTCATCGAGAGGGAGGAGTCCAGGATGAAGCCCAGGTTGCGTGCGTGGTCCGTTGGTTTGGGTGCGCTGCCCAGGGCAGGGGGCCACCAGGAGTCGTCCCAGGCAAAGGGCGATGATCCAAGGATAAGGACTTCCGTCTTGTCTGAGTTCAGTTTCAGGCGGCTGTTTATCATCCACTCGGCTACGTCTTTCATCCCTTCGTGTAGGTTGGTGCTGGCGGTGGCAGGGTCGTTGGTGAGGGAGAGGATCAGCTGCGTGTCGTCGGCGTAGGAGATGATGTTGAGGTTGTGTTGGCATGCGATGGCTGCGAGGGGGCTCATGTAGACGTTGAAGAGGGTGGGGCTGAGTGATGATCCTTGTGGTATGCCGCAGATGACTTCGGTGGCCTCGGATCTGAACGGGGGGAGGCGGACTCTCTGGGTTCTTCCGGTGAGGAATGAGATGATCCACTCCAGAGCCTTCTCTTGGATTCCGATGTTGCTGAGGCGTTGCACTAGGGTGCGGTGGCAAACAGTATCGAACGCTGGGGAGAGGTCCAGGAGGATGAGGGCCGCTGTTTCCCCGTTGTCGAGCAGGGCTCGGATGTCGTCAGTGGCTGCGATGAGGGCGGTCTCGATGCTGTGGTTGGCTCAAAAGCCGGACTGCGAGTGGTCGAGGGATCCGTTCGTCTCGAGGAAGGCGGCAAGCTGTCTGTTGACGGTCTTCTCGATGACTTTGGCAGGAAACGGGAGGAGTGAGGTGGGGCGGTAGTTCTTGAGGTCGGTGGGGTCTGCTGATGGTTTCTTCAGGAGTTCGGCATGCTTCCAGCTCTCCGGGAAGGTGGCGGTGTTGAAGGAGCAGTTGATGATGTCCCGGAGTTGGGGTGCGATGACGGAGTCGGCCTTGTTGAAGACGTGGTGGGGGCATGGGTCGGTTGGCGATCCGGAGTGGATGGTGTTCATCGTGTGGATGGTGTCTTCGGTGCTGACCGGGGTCCAGGCGTGGAGGGTGGTGGTGGGGGGCGTTGGTTCTGTGGTTGGGTGCGTGGTCTGTGCGCCGAAGCTGTTGTGTATGTCTGCGATCTTGCTGTGGAAGAACGAGGCGAGTGAGTCGCAGAGGTCTTGCGAGGGAGTGATGTCGTTGTTTCCGGCGCTGGGGTTGGAGAGCTCTTTGACGGTGCTGAAGAGTTCCTTGCTGTTGTGTGCATTGTTGTCTAGTCGATCCTTGAATGTTGTCTTCTTGGTGGTGTGGATCAGCTGGTGGTGTTTGCGGGTGGCGTGCTTGAGGGCGGTCATGTTGTCTGTAGTCGGGGTTTTTCGCCAGGCTTTCTCGAGGGTACGGCAGTTCTTCTTGCAGTTCTTGAGGTCGTCGTTGAACCAGGAGGCTTTCTTGCTGCCGGGCTGTCGCTTAAAGTAATCAATTACATTTTCCGCATTTGTCTTCAGTGTGTTGATTCGGATGTAACGGGGCAGTGCTTGAGCTTTTACTGCTCCTGCTGCTGGAGCCAAGAGATCCTCAATGCAGCTCACTTTTTTCTTGACTTTCAGGCAGGCAAGATCAGCTTTTAGTCTGGCCTGGTGCTACCGAGCAATCATCTTCCAGACACCGCCGCACTTCAGTCCCTTCCCAAAGAGGATGTCATAGACCAGCACCTTTGCTACGTTCATCTTCAGTTTCTTTTCCTCGCGCAGGAGGTTGGTGCGGTTTATGATCCCCTCCAGAATGGATGAATAACGAAGAGTTTCACAAACCAATGCATATAGTTGTTTAATGTTCTTGCAGCCGCTTTCATATACCAGCCCCTTCACGGCCCCCTCCTTTCGCTGCCCCCGCTCCAAGATCACAGCCGCAATTTGGTATAGAGCCATGGCTGCTCCGGTACCGGTGCCCCGAACGATCAACAGTGGGACCCGAGTAGCACGAGGTTCATTGACCAGGCTCCATTTCTTCATGATTGCCCTGGTTGATAAAGTCCTAATTCTTCCATTCTTGTATACCACCAAGTATAAATAAATACATTTTTGCGAATGGGGAAATATCACACATTCCCAAGAATTCTAGGACACAACACGTTCCAATGCATAGGCCACCAACACTTGACTTTGGGATGCAGATTTTTTTCTGCATACAACACTACATACAACACTACTTAATGACGGCTGCTGTGCGGCCACGTGCAGCAGGCACTTCGTCAGCACGCTGAAGGTAAGCCCATCTGCGCCAGTCCACGCCTTGACAACACCCAGCGCCATGGACCCTGGTTGCCGCAGCCTCCACCACTACGATGCCAGCACGCTCCACACACTCAACCTCGACTGCCTGCCACCTTGTGTCAAGAAATCAAAAGACACACAATTGATGGACGGAATGCAAAATAAATCAAAACATTCACCCCCAGTCAAGAGATCTGGATTAAATCCATCATTCTTTTGCTCACTGTTGGAACTGGCCCTTCTTGCAGGGTCATCCCCAAACTTTTTGCTTCTTCCTCCCTTATTTTTCCTGACCCGTGGCTGTTGGCAATAGGACTCTGCACACTTTACCACTGCTGATCAGTGCTAAAGTGCATATGCTCTCTGTGTAAATTGTTTTTATGATTGGATATACATGATTGGCATATTTGTATCACCATGAAGTCCCTAGTAAAGTGCACTGGGTGTGCCAGGGCTGGTGATGACAAATGCTACTAGTGGGCCTGCAGCACTGATTGTGCCACCCACATGAGTAGCCCTAAAATGGTGTCTCAAGCCTGCCACCGCAGTGCCTACATGCAGTCTGTGAACTGCCATGTCCTCCTGGTCAGTGTCCCCACTGACCAGGCCTAACCCTTCCATTTTTGTGCACATTAGTCACCCCTATGGAAGTCCCAAGGTACCCCCCTGGGCAGGGTGCAGTGTATGTGAAAGGTAGAGTATGTACTGGTGCAGGTGACATGCTCTGATAGTGAATGGCAGCCATTTTCGTTTTTCACTATTGTAAGGCTATCTTGCTCCATAGATTAACATGGGGGATGCTGGCTACAGTGGCTACCAGCATTTCTTCTCATAGGAGCAAGATAGGACATAAGAGTCTAGTATCCCTGAACTCAGAATTTAATAGCACATCTTTTAGGAAAGGTTGTTAGGTCTCCTCCCCTAATTATTCATGGCTGGCTGGCCGGCCGTACTTTCAGTTTCCCGGCCGCTCATCTTCTCGCTTGTTTTTTTTATTTTCATTCCCGTTCGCCAATGCTTGTTTATTTTTATGTATGCTTTATAGAATTTGCGAACACATGCATAACTTTTCTCTGGCGCCGTGCTCCATGTTTCAGCACAGCGCCTGCTCCGTCGTCAGCTTTATGTGACTCCATCAATTAACTGCTGATAAGAAAGCTTGTCGATTCTTTAGCTTCCATTCCCCACCCTCTCATTCTCCATGTTGCTTTCATTGCCGCTGCCTCTGCAGGTCACATTTTTGCTTGCAGAATGGCAAAGAACTGGCCAGTCGATCTCATGAAATCCACTCGAGCATACTGCCCACTAGCCTTGCAGGCCAGCGCACCTTTTCAACCGTACAAGCCATACCTCACCCCACTGCCTGCGTCTCACCAGCTGAGCTACTCTTTATCTGCAAAATGGCAAAGAACTGGCCAGCCGATCTCATGAAATCCACTCGAGCATACTGCCCACTAGCCTTGCAGGCCAGCGCACCTTTTCGACCGTACAAGCCATACCTCACCCCACTGCCTGCGTCTCACCAGCTGAGCTACTCTTTATCTGCAGAATGGCAAAGAACTGGCCAGCCGATCTCATGAAATCCACTCGAGCATACTGCCCACTAGCCTTGCAGGCCAGCGCACCTTTTCGACCGTACAAGCCATACCTCACCCCACTGCCTGCGTCTCACCAGCTGAGCTACTCTTTATTATATCTCTTTTGCCGTACACAAGTCAGACCTGTCGCTGCTGAAGCATGAATCTCTCCACCGCTGAGCAAGAATGAAAGTGCTGCCTGAGAAATATGTTCTTTATAAAAAAGCCCTCAGGTCTGTAGAGCAGGCCAAAGTATGTCGGAGAAACCACGTCCAGTTTCTTCTTTCAGCGCGATGCTATTTTATACAGCCTCATCCGAGTCACAATAAAAATTTGAGTGATTTTGAAATCCTGGTTTAGTAATATTAAATTATATGCATCCCAATCTTTAATTCCTGCTTGATAGGCTTTTAACTGTACGTGCCATTGAGTGTGGGCAGGCCAAAGTATGTCGGAGAAACCACGTCCAGTTTCTTCTTTCAGCGCGATGCTATTTTATACAGCCTCATCCGAGTCACAATAAACATTTGAGTGATTTTGAAATCCTGGTTTAGTAATATTAAATTATATGCATCCCAATCTTTAATTCCTGCTTGATAGGCTTTTAACTGTATGTGCCATTGAGTGTGGGTAGCAACTCTTTCCATTACTAACGATATTGAAACACCTCCCTCTTTCCAACAGTCTCGCCACATGATGTCTCCCTGCCCTCCGACTCCCAATCATCATCTCTCCACACCTGAAGCTCTCTCGACATCTACCCCCTCCTCTCCCTCTGTGCACGTGGTGTTCCCCTCTCTTCCTGCCCATTCTGCCTTCTCACTAGGATTTGTTTTCCTCTCGTTTAGGTTGCCCGTTTGGTCGAGCGAATGTTCCCTTAATTCAGCTGTAAAGAATATCACACAATGCTTTGTTTTCGTCATTGTATTTTTACCGCGGCTCCTTTGATGTGCGTACATTTGCCATCAGCCACTTAGCCACTTTGTGTGCGCGCGCCGCCTCTGCTGCCAGGCTTCAGCACACCAGGCTGCACACCCCCTCACCCCCAGTCACTTCATCCGCGCCCACTTCGCAGGAGCTCTGCAGGTCATAAACAGGACCATCTGCTCCACTCCCAGCGCTGCATGACCGTCTTCAAAGCAAGCTTGTAACACGAGCTGCCCTCAGACGTTCCAAGACACACACTTTTCATGCTTCTTAGGTCGATAACATGAACCCCGCTGCATTGACACACACTTCCCTCACACACACAAGTTACTGTCACACACACAATGCTCTCAGACACACAGGCTGCTCACACACACAGGCACTGTTTACACACAGGAACTGTTCACACACACACAGACACTGCTCACACACACAGACGATGCTCACACACACAGGCACTGCGCACACACACCAGCACTGCGCGCACACACAGCCAAAGGTGCCAGGGAAAACGTATAAATAGGGATGGTTTTAAAAGAAATTTGCACTTGTTGTGCCTTTCTGCCCTCTGCATCACCACATCATCACTCAGCACCACCACATTATCACTCAGCACCACCACATCATCACTCAGCGCTACCCCAGCATCATTCAGCATCACCACATCATCACTCAGCACCACCACATTATCACTCAGCACCACCACATCATCACTCAGTGCTGCCCCAGCATCATTCAGCATCACCACATCATCTCTCAGCACCACCACATTATCACTCAGCACCACCACAGCATCACTCAGCGCTACCCCAGCATCATTCAGCACCACCACATTATCACTCAGCACCACCACATTATCACTCAGCACCACCACATTATCACTCAGCAGCACAACATCACTCAACACCACCACAGCACCACTCAGCACCACCCCAGCATCACTCAGCACCATCCCAGTATCACTCAGCACCACCACAGCACCACTCAGCACCATCCCAGTATCACTCAGCACCACCACAGCACCACTCAGCACCACAACAGCATCACTCAGCACCACCACAGCACCACTCAGCACCACCCCAGCATCACTCAGCACCATCCCAGTATCACTCAGCACCACCACAGCACCACTCAGCACCATCCCAGTATCACTCAGCACCACCACAGCACCACTCAGCACCACCACAGCATCACTCAGCACCACCACAGCATCACTCAGCACCACCACATTATCACTCAGCACCACCACAGCACCACTCAGCACCACCACAGAATCACTCAGCACCACCACAGCATCACTCAGCACCACCACAGCACCACTCGGCACCACCCCAGCATCACTCAGCACCATCCCAGTATCACTCAGCACCACAACAGCACCACTCAGCATCACCACAGCACCACTCAGCACCACCACAGCACCACTCAGCCCCACCCCAGCATCAATCTGCGCAACCATTCAACAAAAACTGGTTCAAATATGTTCAAGATTTATTACAAATGTCACAAAAAGATGTTAATATTTCACTTCTGTTCTTGTTAATATAGCTCCATACTCAGCTGGTCTAAAAAGAAAACATTACTTTTTATTCTTGTTCGCAGAAAAACCACACACCCAACCACACACCCAACCACACACACAACAACACCACACACACAATCTCACACACAACCACACACCCAACCACACACACAACTACACACACAACCACACACAACTACACACACAACTACACACACGCAACCCCACACACACAACCCCACACACAACCCCAAACACCCACACACACCCCCAAACACCCACACACACACAACCCCACCACCATACACGCATACAACCACTCACACATACAACCACTCACACATACAACCACTCACACATACAACCACTCACACATACAACCACTCACACATACAACCACCCACACATACAACCACTCACACATACAACCACCCACACATACAACCACTCACACATACAACCACTCAAACTACACACACAACTGCACACACACAAACACACACATCTGTCACCCTCACTCTATCTATTCCCCTCACTCTATCTATCTATTGCCCTCACTCTATCTCTCTATCGCCCTCACTCTCTATCAATCTAATTATCTATCGTCCTCACTCTATCTATCGCCCTCACTCTATCTATCGCCCTCACTCTATCTATCGCCCTCACTGTCTATCTATCTATCGCCCTCACTCTGTCTATCTATCTATCGCCGTCACTCTGTCTATCTATCTATCGCCCTCTATCTATCTATCGCTCCACCACAGCATCACTCAGGGGCACGACAGCATCACTCAGCACCACCACAGCATCAATCAGCACTGCCACAGCATCACTGGTTCAAATATGTTCTCTCAATGTTTGAAGCTTTATTGCAAATGTAACAAAAAAATGTTAATATTTCACTTCTGTTCTTGGATTTTAGTCACTGAACATAATCTTCACAACAGTTATTTACAAACGTTTAAGCTATTGCCATTAAAAATTACAATCACTTTTATTTAAGTATTAATTATTTAAAAAAAATTAAAAGCCAATGTTAATTGTAATATCAATACATCTAAGTAAAGGCAATACAAAACATGTGACATTACAAATACTAAAAGTGTCACATATGCTAAAGTTAAAAGTATTGGCATTGTAAATCACAAAACATAAATATAAAATGTCATTTACAAAACCAATAGCTCCAACTTTCCTACTGCGAGACCTATTGGCAACGCCAGTGCTTGTTAAATCTTGTGTTTGAGAACAGCACTTTTAGAAAGTTGCTGTTCTCTTGTCTGACCCTTCTGTGTGCCTTGGCCTGTTTGTGTATTGACTGTCTGGTTTGAGAGTGACAGGGCTGGGGATTCCCCAGGAGGCTGGATGAGTCAGCCCTAGGCTGAATGACTGCATTTGCAACTTGAGTGGTGGGAGGAGTTATCACCTGGGCCTGAATAGGGCTGTGCCTGACTTCCACAATGCTGGCTCCACCTCCTGCTGGGCGGCTGATGACTCTGCCCCTCACTCTGAAAGGAAAGGAGAAGCCAGGAAAACAAAGTGCTCAAGCAACACCCAGAACTGGTTCAGACTGGGCTCAGGGCCCACTTGCACAAAGATAACAAAGACTTTTAGGGGTATAAGTACAGGACCCCTGACAACAGGAAATTAGATCATCCTGGAATCAAGAAGGAACCTCTGCCAAGGAGAAAGCTGAAACTGAAGAAGGAAGATTGTCCAGCTGTTGCTCTGCTGGATTGCCCTACTGTTGCTTTTGCTGCCAAGGAGAGGAGAAGGACTTTGCTTTGTGCTGTATCCCCTTGCTTGAAGGAATCTCCTAGGGCTTGAGAAGAGCTGGCTCCCTGTTCTGAAGTCCCAGGAACAAAAGGACTTCACCCCCAGCTTCCCCTGAGCTCTACTGAGAGAGTTCTGTCCTTCCTGGAGTGCTTGGCCCATGTGTGGTGCCTCTGGAAGTTGTACCTGTGTTGGGAAGCTGGAAACTAAGCTTGAGAGACTTTGCTAAAGAAAAGTTATCGCATCGCTCGCTGCGGAGCGCATCCCCGACAGTGTGAGAAGATTCCCGCCGCTCCGAAGGTCGAAATCGTCGCAGCGCCTGTTGCCGCTGTCAGAGCCGTCGCATCCTTCGTTTGCGGGACGCACCCGATCGGTGTGGGAAGTCGAACATCGCTGCGAGTGTCGTCGCAGAGCCTGTCGTCGCTGAATGAGATTGTGGTGACACAAGGTGTTCCCATGAGGCACAGGGTTCATGAAGAGCATCCACCTCAGAGCACCTCAGATCCCTCCCCTCACCACTTCTTTCCCATTACTGGCACCTCCATCTCACCCTAACTCTGTCACACTATCAACTGCGCCATCAAGTCCGCCACTCTCCCTGAAGACTGGAAACACACAGAGATCAACCCCCTGCTGAAGAAACTCTCTGCTGACCCGACGGACCTTAAGAACTACAGACCCATCTCTCTGCTCCCCTTCCCAGCCAAAGTCATCAAGAAAGCCATCAATGTCCAACTCTCCGAGTTCATCGAAATGAACCACATCTTGGATCTCTCCCAATCAGGTTTCAGAAGAAACTACAGCACCAAGACCTCTCTCCTCACTGCTACAAACAACATCCGCACATCCTCGACCAAGCCGAGTTTGCTGCCCTCATCCTCCTGGACCTCTCAGCCACCTTCAACAACATCTCCCACCACACCCACTGCGTAAGACTCTACGTCACCAGCATCCGCGACAAAGCCCTAGTAAGGATCCACTCCTTTATTTCCAGCAAACACTGAGAGGCACCATCCAAAAACTCCTAAAGAAACTGCAGAAGATCAACAACTCCTCCACCAGACTCATACTGAGCATCCCCCATCGCAGCCACATCACCGGTCACCTGAGAGGGGAAACATCCTTTACCACGCGGATTTTACTCTGCATGGCTTTTAGAACGTGTCCGTTACAACGCAAGTCGTAACCACGACTTGCGCTGGAGGGCGCTACAGGATTAAGAATAGTATATTTACTATTCCAACACCTTCCCTAGTGTCCACGGGGACTGGTGTTAGAATAGTAAATTATACTATTCCAAATCCGCGACCCCAACGCAAGTCGTTCTAACGACTTGCGTTGTAAGGGACGCGTTGTAAAGGAACGCGTTGTGACGGTACGCGTCGTACCATCATACATCCCCTGAGAGACCTTAACTGGCTACCTATCAATAAAAGATTTACATTCAAGCTCCTCACCCATGCCTACAAAGCCCTCCACAGCGCCGGACCTGTATACCTCAGCCACCACATCTCCTTGTACACTCCCACCAGACATCTCCATTCCACCCAACTGGCAATGGCCACAGTTCCATGGATCCGCAAGACCATGGCTGGAGGATGATCCTTCTCCTACCTCGATGAGAAGACCTGGAACTCCATGCTGCTACATCTAAGGCAATCACCATCACTGCCTCAATTCAGGAAGATCCTCAAGACCTGGCTCTTTGACTGACCCACAGAACCCCCCACACTCAGCACCTTGAGACTGTAATGGGATGAGTAGTTGCGCTACACAAGAAACATGATTGACTGATATAAATAACAAGTCACCAAAGATTTTTCTTGTGTGGAAACAGGTTCAAGGCAGAGAGTCCAGGAATATGGTGCAACTTCTTTTTGAATCTTCTTTTATGGGTGCCATTTTTTTCTTCTTATGTCCGTGCCACAAATGGTGGCCCTATAAGTGATTGGGCTTATTTCCTTGGCCTGAACCACAAAGTTGATACAGGAAGATAATTTCCAACCATGTTTTTTGCTGAACTCAAAATGTCCATAGTGAGACGTTTCTGATCTCTTTACATTCTTAATGTGATTTTTCCAAACCAAATTATTTGAAATTTTTAAGTCCAAATAAGGGAATGAGCTTACGTCTGGCAGCTTAGCTTTACACAAATAGAGTCTTCTCAACAGTCTGTTTTGACAACCTAAAGAAAAGCACTTTAGCTTCCATCAAAGACACTAACATGCTTTGAGTGGAGCAACTTTGAACCCTTTCAGGACCCTTTCAGCCATTTTACTCCAAAGTGCAACAACAGCTTGACCAATGATTCAATTTAGCGAGGGCATGAAAGATTGCAAATATTTAGAAGTGGGCCAAATTTACAAATAATGACTCACACCTTCTAAAAGAAGTCACCCTTTGAAGACTCACCACTTTAAAGAACATTACATCTGGATACAGTTACAGAAAACTTCCACTCCCAGAACCCAGCTACCTTACCAACCACTTGTTGATTGTATCTTTGACCCTCCCTTCTGGTTCAGTTTGTGCTATACAAATGCCACATACATACATGCATATATACATGTATATCTAAATACATACATACATTCATCCATACAAACATACAAACATACATGCATACAAAGGTCTTTTACGATAATTAGGAACAGCCCTCTTAGCACTGAGAGAACACAGCCAAATTTCCTCAGGTCAAGAAGGGGCTGAAACAAATTTAAGAACAATTTCTTGTCTAAAATGGAGGTATCAGCCTGTTAAGGAAAACCTGTACGAATGAAGGTTTAAAATTCCCTCCCAGGCTCCAGAATGAAGTGATGACTACAAGAAAGAATACTTTCCATGTCAGAAACTGGACCACCACTGACAGGCTCAAAAATGTCTACTGTAAACTTTCAGAAACCAACAATATATCCCAGTTTAGAACCAGGACCAGCTTAGAACATTGAGGTCCTCGATGCAGTACCTGGTGACAATTCTAGGTTCTCCTGTTCTCGCATGGGCGACCGCTCTTTCCAAGTGGTGGCTTCCCACTTGTGGAACGGTCTGCCAATTTCTGTTAGACATACATCTGACTTAGGTGTGTTCAGGAGGAAATTAAGGACTTGGATATTTCAACAGTAGTACTAGCTAGTGGCCGTGAGTTCACTCTGCCTGTTTCAGCGGTTGTTAGCGCCGGGAGACTCCGTGGAGTAGCCATGCGCTTTATAAATACCCAATTACAATCACAATTACAAGAAGGATGGAAAAAGGAGAAACCTTTCAATAGGGTTCAAATGCTTCAAAGCCTATCCAGGGTTCCAGAAATATCTCAATAGATGCAGCTTGCAATTGCAGAATGGAAATGAACAGTCCTAAGCTGAAACATTTCTGCAAGAACAGTTGGAAGTTAACTTCCACCACTGATCTGGAATCCCTTTTTGAGTCACATCACCTCTGAGAAGAATTCCATTGATGGACATATCAATGTTGAGTAGATTGTATACTAGAGTGCTGAACAGCAAATAGCTCAATATCTGGTTAACCCTTTATTCTGAAGGCCTATCCTTTCAACCCACAGACTGACAAGCGGAAAATATCCAAGGTTGGTAACAATAGCCACTCTGGTTCCCTCATCATTAGATGAAGAAGAGGAAACTAAGGTGAGCAGGGCCAATCTGGCACAATTAAAATAACCACATCTGCCTCTCTTCTGATCTTTTCCAGAACGTTTAGAAAGAGGGGAAAGCACAAAGCAGACCTTTGGGCCAGTGATGGGATACACCATCTATCCCTCAGGATCCCTCAATGTGTGACTAGGAACTGATAGCAGAATGAGAGCATTCCTGTGTTGTGTATACATGTCCATCTTTGGTACCCCTATTGCTTGCAGATTGCTCTAAACATACTGACATACTGTGATGATGAAAATACTCTTCATAGTCTTTTGCTGTTACATCGTTCACCCCTCTGATGTGTACTGCTTAGAGGGAAAACTCACATCTGCCCACCAGAAAATGGCTATGGCAATGTCTGATAGACTCCTGGAATGAGTCCTCCTTTCTCTATTGATACATATTCTGACCAGTACTGCTGGACTGCTGAACTCCTGACTTGATTTGCGCAATCCAAGAGGACTCTACTAACAGCTGCCAATGCTTTCCAGGTCAAAAAATGAATTTAATCATCTAATGTCATCTCCCCCAGAGTGACTCCCCATCCTTGCCCACTGCATCCGCAATAATAAGGTTAGTCGCAGGTGGGAGAAAGGTGCCCCTATCTGCAGATGTAGAGGATCCAACCACCAGAAAAGTTCCTGATGAATGATAGGATCCAATCGGATGCAAGTTTAATATTCCTGTGATTCTAGAATTCATGATGATAGCATATTGGGAACCACCCCCCCCCCCCCCCAAATGAAACCTGGCCCTAAGTGCCACTGTCAGAACTGCAGCTATGTCCCCTTGAACCTGCAACCAGACCTGGACACTAGGAACATTCTGTGCTAAGACAGAGAAGGCAGCACCAGATTGTCTCCATTCTGTGATCTGACAGTACCACCAAACCCACATCTCTGCAGAATCTAGCACAAATGAATTCCATATCCTGAGATGGAACCATGTTTGACCTTTCCCAATTGAACATTTACCTTGATTTTGTGATGCATTTAACACCCTGTAGAGATGCTGAGGAGTTCAGGACCCTTGGCGGTGAGTGCACTAGCCAATCACCCAGATAAGAATGTAGTAAAAATCCAGGATCATGAAGTTAACCTACTAGAAGAGTCAAAACTTTGGTAAATACTAGTGGGGCTAACTTCAGCTTGAATGGAAGTACATGAAATTCAAAATGTTGTTATATTACTGTATACCTCAAACAACTTTGTGGCATTTACGAACTGGAATAAGACAGCAAGCGGCCTTGTGGTGTAGTGTAGCTAAAAACGCTCCTGAGTTGGACCATAGGGATGATCCTCTGTGGGGGATCAACTTTGAAGTGAAATGTATCAATACAAAAATTTACTTCTTAAGATTCAGCACTGGTAAAAGTCCTAAGTAACATTTTCTACCAGGAACAGAATAGAATATACTTTACTAGATCTTTTGGAGATCCTGGAACCCTAGATATCTTCTAGGCGAATTTAGCGATCCCATCCTACAAACCCTCTGCCTTGAACCTGTTTCCAGCATGGGCATAGGAATGATGACTGAATCTGGTGCTTTGGAGAGGACGAAGAAGGCATTTCTATTTTGATCAGTGTCTAGGACCAAGAGATCTGACACTTTGTGGTATATTTTGCAATAAAATGTCAGAGCCAGGTGTTACTCCAAAATTGGCAATGCAGCGCTCCGGCAATTTTTAAACACAGGGATACTCCGTATTTACAAAAATATGGCGCCTCTCTGAGTTTCCCCTAGCGCCAGCGCAGACACCCTTGGTCATGTTGCAAGGGTGCCTGCGCTGCAGGGGCAATTGTGTATGTGGAGGAAGGGACACCTTCCTGCACATAAATAATCTTCAACGGCGATTTGCTGTTTCTATGTGTGCTGCAGAGTGTAGCACACATAAAAGAGTAAAATACGAGGAGAAATTAATACTTTCTCCTTGTATCACTATACTAAGACCAGGTTTTACCTGGCCTTAGTTTTTTGGCGCTGCCCCATCCTTGTAAAAATAGGACTGTCTCAAAAACCAATGTGTGTTGTGGGAGAACGCCCACTACAACACCCTTTGCACGCCCCTTTCACACTAAGTGAAGCGTGAAAAGGGGCCTTATTTACAAGGCGGCGTTAAGCCACATTAAGTGACTTAAAGATGCTTTGTAAATAAGGAGGAGGGGATATTACCACCAGTTTTCTTAATCTAAAGGTATTAGATACGACCACCGAGTGGATCCACCAACAACAATAGGGCAACCCAGTCTTCCCCAGGAGGCTGTGTAAATAAATAATTCTAGACACAAAATAATCTGTGAACGAATTATTTCACAATAAAAATATTTGTTTTCAGTGAGTGGTATCATAGTATCAAACCACATCATTGCATTACACCATAGATTATTCTGCCTATTCAGTTTTTGAAATTTTTGATGATTGATGCTGATAATGAGGCAACCTCTAATTACAATTGATGTCAGGTATTTATGTTATGTTATGTTATGTTATGTTATATATTTATTTTTATAGCGCACGGCTACTCCAAGGGAGTGTCCCGGCGCTTTATCAGGCGGCTCAGAATAAAAACAACATAACACCGATGCAGAAAACGGCCAAAAAGAAAAGAAAAGGGACTCCTAAAGATTAAAAAGCCAAGTCTTCAGGCCTTTCCTGAACAGAAGCAAATTCGAGGAGGAACGTAGCGCCAAAGGCAGGGTGTTCCACAACTGAGGGGCCCTCAAACTGAAGGAGCGGCCCCCAGTGCGTGCCTTCCTCACTCGTGGCACTATGGCCAGAAACAAAGACTCTGAACGCAGTGATCTAATCGGACGATAGAAGGTCAACCTGCGTTGTAGATACTTTGCTCCTGCGCCAAATAGCGCTTTATGCGCCAAGGTCAGAGCCTTGAACATGACCCGCTTTCGGATGGGCAGCCAATGAAGCACCTGCACCAATGCGGAAGCTCTCACTCGCCTATGAAGGCCAAAGATCGCACGGGCCGCGGAATTCTGCACAACCTGCAGCCGCTGAACAAGATAGTCTGGGAGTCCTAGATAAAGGACGTTGGCATAGTCCAATCTAGACCCCACTAAGGCCTGTACGGTAATCTTCCTATGCTCTTCTGTGAGCAAAGGTAGGAACTTCCGAAGCATCTTGAGCAGCCCATAGCAAGTCCCCGTCAAACCCCGAATATGTGGAACCAACGACAGGCCATTGTCCAGCTTCACTCCCAGGTTTTTGGCCACCAACGATACCTGTGCAGGAGGACAGCTATCCACGGGCCACCACGCACGCCAATCCGGGTCTTGGGGGCAGCCGAAAAACAGCACCTCCGATTTACTGGGGTTGGCCTTAAGACTGTTCCGCTGAAGCCAGCTAAAAACCAGCTCCAGGCACCCCCGGATGTTCTCTCCATCGAAGGCCTGATCCTTCCCACGTGCAAAAAGCAATTGCGTGTCGTCCGCGTAGGACACAATCCGGGCCCCAAAAGACTCCACCAGTGCCGCCAAAGGTGTCATAAAGATGTTAAATAGAGTCGGGCTCAACACAGAACCCTGTGGAACCCCGACTCCCAATGGCGGCATTTCGGCGGAGCTCGGAGAGGCCCAGACCGTTTGTCGGCGGCCCTCAAGAAATGATGTAAACCAGTTGAGCACCGTCCCCCTCAGACCGATGTCATGTAGTCTGGCGCGGAGCACCTCATGGGGGACGGTGTCAAAGGCCGCCGATAGGTCAAGCATGACCAACATGGCCCTACCTCCAGCATCCAGAGTCTCCCTAATGATCTCCAACACCTCCAACAGTGCCATCTCCGTGCTTAAATTAGGACGGAAACCGGACTGCGAAGAGTGAAGCAGATCACTGGACTCTAGATAACCGGAGAGGACGCCATGCACATGCTTCTCCGTGATCTTGGCTAACGCTGGAAGAAGGGAAATTGGCCTGTAATTGGCCAGAACCTCTGGGTCCGAACCGGCCTTCTTAAGAAGGGGGATCACCATGGCTCTTTTCCAGGGCGACGGGACCTTCCCCGTACTAAGAGACAGATTCACAAGTGGATTAACCAGTGGATTGACCACGGTAGCCATCCTAGCCAAAAATTTGGCTGGACAGGGGTCTAAAGGCGAGCCCGATTTAGGGTTGGTCAAGAGCGCTAGTGAGGCATCGCTGGAAATGGCAGGGAACTCTTCGAGAACCACAGCCGGCACGGACAACAGTGCCGGTCCTGTCACCGCACTCACACCCTCCCCTAAAGACTCCACTGTAAACGAGTCCTGTATAGTTTTGATCTTATCTGTAAAGAATTTGGCCAAGTCACAGACCCACAGTTCCGATGGAACACCCTGGGAAATGTTGGATCTAGGGGTCATAAACTCCCTGACCACCGTGAAAATCTCTTTACAGGAGTTGGAGGCGGCATCAATCCTCCTAGCGAGATAGTCTCTTTTTTCCCGAAGAATATCGCGATGAAATGACTTAACCATGGTCTTATAGGCCAATCTCGCCCCCTGATCATAATTAAGGCGCCACGCCCTCTCCGCAACCTTGCACTGACTGCGGGCAACCCGCAGTGCCTCAGTGAACCACGGGGCCGAAACCCTCTTAGCCGTCTCCCGCAGGGCCATAGGGGGGGCCAAATCATTCAGCCTCTCCACCAACCATCCCTGCAGGGACTCGACGTCCTGTTCTAAATCGCCTATAAGAGGGCACGGATGGTCCGCAGCGGCCATGGCTAGCAAATCAGGTGAGACTCTATGCAAGGCCCTTCTAACAGGGCCAAGTTGTCTAGGCGCACTACACGGGGGCGACTCACTGGCCAGGATGGAAAATCTGGCCAGCCTATGGTCAGTCCAGAGCACCGGAAGGAGCTCAATGTCGACCAGAGGGAACGAGGAGAAAATCTGATCAAGAGTATGCCCTTTATCATGTGTGGGGCCCGTAAGAAAAGGGACAAGACCCAACGGAGCCGTAATGTCCAACAGTTTGTTGGCATCCGAATCGTCGCCCACATCCATGTGAAAATTAAAATCACCTGCCAACAGGCAATGCTGTGTGCTTAATGCCAATCCAGCAATCGCCATCTGAAGGTCGTCAAAAAAAGAACCAACTGGACCAGGGGGTCTATACACCACCAGTCCTTTCACGGCTTGTTGCGGGGTCAGTCTAATAGTGAATGCTAAAGACTCGGATCCTGTAATGGTGTTAAGAGAAAGAATAGAACAGGATACGGATTTATTCACTACCACCGCCACCCCTCCTCCTCTGCCTGTAATTCTATTCTGCCGGAAGATGTTGTAATCCGGTGGAATTGCCGCCATGATGTCCGGATTGGACGTCTCCCCCAGCCATGTTTCAGTCAGGAGAAGAAATAGAGGTTTTTCTCTGACAAGGAGATCAAAGATTTCCAAGGCATGCTTGCCTACAGATCTGGTATTCAGCAGTAGTCCGAGGTGTCTCACACCGGCATCTCCTCTCCCTCGTGGCACAGCGGGGGTATAAGTAGGCGCCCAACCACATCCAGGACACAGACGTTTCCCCCTATATCGAGCCGGACACACTGACCGGCAGGCACCAGAGTGTTTTTGCAAAGCGCAAAGTTCCGTAGCAGAATAACGAATCATTCTACCCAAGAGTGAATACAAGGAGGAAGAAACAAAGAACCTCCGGACCCCTACCTCCGCTCCGCCGCCTCCGAGATGCTGAGGGGCAGGACTCTGGCAAGACTCAGGCAAACGCGAGGGCAACTCCGCTGCGTGATCCCGCTGCGCTGCGAGGAACGGTTTAAGTAGGTCCTCCTGAATGTGTCTCACCTGCCCCACAAGGACATTCAAGATGGCGCTACCAGAGCGCCACTGCCCATTCAAATATGGCAGCCAAAGTCAGAGAACTGCTAAGCCCAACTGCCCCAGAGCCTGGACCCGCTAAAATAGCGGTGTTAAACAATTATATGCAGTCAGGGGGCCGTCCTGGTAAAAACAAGGCAACAAAACAAAAAAATAAAGCAAATAGAAAAACAGGAGTTTTATTAAAAGAGACGCGCTGCAAAGCAGCGCTACGTGCAATGCTGAGCCGCCCCTCCAGGCGAGTGTAACAGCTACACGATGTAATACGACCAAAACAAGATAATGGGTCATATGAATGACTGACCCAATAGACACCACAGATCAATTCACAATGTAGTGTTTGTAGTCAGCATGAAGATTAACTCGACCAATATAAACAACAGTCCTTTCGGCTTGAGAGTGTTTTTCATTTCGTCTACTGAAGAATAGCTGTAGTGGATTTATGTTGGTGCTTCATCTCTGGCATCAAAATTCGTGCACACACAGCAGCCATCTTCAGATGTTTTTCCTTTAAAAAAAACATTTTAAGATGGCCGCCATCCATGTGCATGCACTGTAGCCAACTGAGGGGGAAACATTAGCAAACCCAATAGGCCTGCACTCTCGAGTCACCAGTGAGAGTAGTTGGCTTTACAAGCGCTTAATTCAAGTATTTGAAGATACCACTGCTTCATTTTTAATGCTTCTATGTGAATTACTATAGCAAGAGATTTAGTCTATTTTGCTGAAATCCCCTTACTGCACCATTACACAGCAATGGTCTCCCCGATATTCTTATTAAGGAATTTTCAAAGTACTGTGAAAGAGGTGGGGCCAACCACATAACTGATTGCAGAATCAAGTGAAGGGTCTAGTTTGCCCTAAGAGCTGGAGTGCGAAACAAGCTATCAAAAGATCTATCCTGTGAAATGAACATGCGACATGTAAAAATATGACAAGACTCTATAAAATTAAAAAATAGTCTATTATAGTTTTGACATTTGTAGTTCATCTGAATATATTAGAATACATTACTGCCCTGAATGACATTTATTAAAATTCATAGTTTCTAAACAGAAACCTCGAAAGATTTAAGAAGGAACATGCTGACGGCTGATTTAATACACTGTTGCATTTTTGATGACCATTATAAAAAAGGGCAACAAAAATGTTATCACATATGTAACAAAATTAAAGTCCATTAAAACATTTATGAATAGGTTAATTCATACAGCAGATTCATTTGCTGTTCTCTACTTAGTAATTTCCATCGTTCCTTGGAGAACTAAGTGAATCTCTTAGATTTATGTTGTTAATACCCTCTTGTGCCACTCGGGGCTTCCCTCGTGATAATACATTACATTAAGTTTATTCCCAGTTCTGGTAATGCAAAGGATATCTGGATGTACTGCTCCTAACATACAGATTAACAAGGGATTTTTTTTACACCACAACCACAACTTTGCTTCTCTCCAGCGAATACTCTCAGTCACTGGCCGGCATATTATTTATCATACTTTCACACAGCGCAGTGCAGCAAGCCACCTTGCTGTGTTGCTTGAAAGGGCAGGAATGTGCTGTATTTAACATCATACAGCGCATTCCTGTCCTATCCTTGTGCTGGTGCACTTTTGGCTGCCTAGGGCCTAGGCAACATGATGCAAGGGTGTCTGTGTTGTAGGCAAAATTGTTTTTGTGAAAGAAGGGACATCTTTCTGCAGAAAAACAGTCTTGAAAACCATTTATCTCTTTCAATGTGCGATCCAGGGATCTGGGTGGGCCTTCTTAGTCAAGGCAGCAGTCGAATTGAAAGATATAACATATAAACTGCACGACAAAGAACCTGTACGAATAATAAAGAACTCATCTGACTTTTAAAATAGCTTATTGCTTTTTGACATTTGTGTTCCCGTTGAATGCATTAGATACAGCATTGGGTGACATTTATTAAAATTCATCATTTCTAAAAATGAACTAAGAAAGATTTGTGAAGGGTGCCTTCTTGACACTGCCACAAATTAGTCGACAAATGCATTTTCAATGTGACCTACATAAATGGTGCATCATAACATTAGTACCTATAGACATCTAATGTAATCAGTATTCTAAATAGCGCACTCTCCAAACCGAATCAGCTGTAGGTTTCCAAAAACGTACCAGTTAAGAAAAAACGAGACAGTGGGGTCAAATTGTTTGCAAGTATCACGTCATTTGGCCAAAGAGGCAGTGAAGCCCAGACATCAAAATTACAGAGAGTGAAATTTAGTCACAAAAGATATTCCATGTTCACTCTAATTCTACAGGAAATGATAATGCTTTATCAAACAGTTGTTAAAAAGTAAGAATCTATCAAATCAGTAAAAAGCAATATCTAGCAAACTACATGGCTTAAAAAGTGCCTTCTATGCTGTGCTCCATAGTACAAAGATATACATAAGGAGAGCTGAACACTGTATTTAAATGTTACTATCACAGGCCCAATTATATTCGTGATCAGACCTATTAAAAAGCGACCCAACACCGCAGGTGATGCGTTTATGGTGCAGGTCTGTGAATGCCAACCCTGCTGCACACACCAGGCATAAATCATTTTCGCACTTACTTTACACTGTAATTTCAATGAATGGGGATAAACACCTTCGTTGAATTTAAGCGCACACAACCTATATTCGTTGATAGGTATTGTCTTGTGTTGTTTAAGAAAGGATAAGATCACACTCAATTGTTATTGTCTTGTTTGTTTTTTATTAGTCTGATGAGAAGCTCCCCTAACCAAAAGGGGAACTTTTGAGCACAAGAAACCAGCCGACACGTGTTTCGTCAAAACCGGGGTAGACCCGTGACTCTTCAGGGCTGGGGAAACAAGATATAGTGTTAAAAAAGGATAAAAACATGGTGAGAGTAGGGAAGTCTAAAGGGGGGCCAGTGTGGATGGGTGTACAGAGAAGGGGTGATCGGACAGAGGACCAATGGGGGAACGTGGAGACCTGAGAACGTGTGCGGGGGCAAAGCAGGTGTGTGCCTAAAAGGGAAGAGAGCACCCATGTGAACATAAATCTAAAGTCAATGTCTTCAGTGTAGTGGTGAGTTGCTCAGAAATACAAAACTCAAATCTTACTAATGCAGCGACGCAAAAACCACATGGCGTGTGTCATGTGGGGAGACAAAAAGCACAATGAAAATCAAGCAAAACAAATTATAGAAACAGTTGGTAGGCCATGTCCTGAGGAAAAAAAGGAGAAAAACGAACAACAAAACCAGGTATCTGCTTTAAAGTTGGTGGTGAGTGAGGTGTAGTGCCCCAGAGCATATTCACGTGAAATAGATATTTGTCAGCCCCAATACCATTCGAATATGTAGGTTAACAACATTAGACACAAACAAATATATTGGTCTCAAGAATCGGCGATTGATGGTGTACCTTGGGAGACAAAAAAACCTTTCTTTGCATCTCCTCATAACGTTTGAGGCCAACAGTAACATGCATGAGTTCTTTGTCTCCTAATACAAAAGTCTAAACTTAACAAAAAAGTGTTTAGCGCATAGGTTGGGCTGTCTGAGTCAAAATGCACTATAATGAAGTAAGGCATGTGAGGAGATCAGGGTACCTTGGGAGACAAAAACATTTCTTTGTAATTCTCTTAACGTTTGGGGCCAATAGTATCCTACATGAGTTGTTTAACTCCTAATAAAAAAGTCTAAACTTGACACACAATAGTGTTTGGCGTTTAAGTTGGGCTGTCTGAGTCAGAATGCACCATATTGAAGTGAGGCATGTGAGGGGATCAGGATTAAGCAACGGAAGAAAAAAGAAAGAACTACACAGGTCACGAAGGAGAGTTGCTCATAGGACAGGGAAGGAGTCAAAAACACGTCTTCTGGGTGTAAAGAAAAAAGGAAAGCTGACAAAAATGTGAAGCGGGCCTTGATGTCCGCAAAGGTAGGTGAGCAACAAAGATGCATGAAGGGTTCTTGACAAAATAAGAGCCACCCAGCTTAATGGTTAAAAGAACGGGAGTGTCAAAAATAAAGAATAAAAATATATATATATATATAATAACAGGGAGAAGAACTACCTTCGTTGGCGGTAGTAAATATTGAAAATGCGCGTGTGTTTCCTAGAGATAAGCCAAGTAAGTGGCCAGACAAAAAGAAGAGGTATCAGGGCCTACAGCGGGTCACAGCAAATAAAAGAGCGAGCAAAGACTGATAATGTCAGGGCGGTGTCACAGGCTGCACATGTTAAAATATTACCTGGATCACAAAATTATAACACACACGGTGTAAGGCAAATCCTACCTGTGTAATCTGGCTAAGAACAGTATCTGTGGGAAGGGGAACAAAGAATAGGATCAGTTCCGTGCTCGAGGAAAACGCGTATTAAAGGGCCAATGGTGAAACCGAAAACTACGAGTTTGCTAAAGAATAAATTATCTTGACTCACCAGGGGGCCGGTGATAATTCCAACCCGGTCCTAATCGTGTGCAAATATAAACGGACGCGAGAAGAAGGTACTTCAAAATGCGTCAAAACTGGCGTCAAAGATCGAGACAGTCCGCCATGGGTATACGGTCGGAAAGTGTAGGGAAGCAAATCCACTTGCCCTCACTCGTTTGGCTGTAGGGAAAAATAACGATAGGGCACTGCATCAGAATACTACGAGGCATGAAAGATAAAGAAGAAAATTAACGAAAAGTCCAGTGGAAACACTCGCTGCCTGTCTTACCTTGTGGCCGTGATGAGGAACTCAAGGAAAGTAAGTCGGTTCTCCGGAGATGTGAGACACCGAATGTATTGCAGCCCTGCCTAATAAGGGCGATTGCTTGATGACGTGCCAACTAGGCGCGTCTGGCCGGCACCTGGAGACTAGAGCGTACAACTCATAAGGTGAAGGTGGTCGAAACATAAAAAAGGGACTGCGTACTCCAGGATGTGAGTGCGGCAAAGGACCCGGTATGTGTGAGCCGGTGTCCAACGAACGGTTAGGCAAGAACCAGGATGAGTGCCGATCTAATCAAAAAATGGGAACTGAGCAGGAAATGATAAAGGATGTCTGGGTCCTTGTACCCATCCGTGCTCTATGTGCACAGAGCCGGTAGTAAGGACTAGAAAAGCCCCGCAGTAAAAATGTACCGTGAATGTCAAAAATGTAACCGAGTATTGAAAAAGGCTAACATCCCGAGGGTTAAAAAGTACATGCATGGGCTGCCAAAATCTGTTTCTAAAACGCAGCTGGTGAGCAAGAGGCCTATCTAGCGGGCAACAATCAGCCCCGCAGTGTAAAGGGCCATAAAAGCAGTATTAGCATAGCTAATTGGAGACGGTGAAAACACACGCAAACCACTCTCCGCTCAGGGGATGGGAGGGGTATATAATGGTGTGTGCAGTGATGATAGAAAACAAGGCGGGAGAACAGTCAGTTAAAAAAATCTCTGAAGGGACTGGAGGGCTTGTAAACAATGGGATTCTATCATTGTGAGTGGTAATTTTATGTGATTTTGTATAATTCTCTAAACTCGTGAATACACTGCAATGTGAAAATGAGGCCTCTCTGCGGGTGGCAGAATGAGGGCACTGTGTGTTTTTAAAATACCCCTCACACACTATGAATCTCATAGTGTCATTCTCCCATCATTGGGTTCTTCCCGTCCCTCTACGGGGCGGGGCGTGCTTCGACCTACGAGTGAGGCGGGAGCACTTATATTTATTTTTGACAATAGGCTATGTGATGTGATGAGGATAGTGATATGTGTTGGGGAGTGTAGGGACCTATTTGCGTGAATGATAGTGTAAAAAGGGTTAAAAATTCCCTGGCTAGTCGAAAAAATTAACTTTAATGGTTTCGTAAGCTGGGAACATTAAGGGGAGGCATTAAGCCATCATCTGCCGTTTTATTCACGAATAATATATCAACCGGCATGTGTGATAATGACCCATTTATCAGTATGATGAGTGGATGTTTTGATGTCACGCCGCTAGTGAGACGTTTCTTCTTAAACTAGACACTTGTCCTGGAACTGCAAGGAGGTCCACACCCTTGCTTGTTTTTAAAAAAAAAAACACAATCAGATGGGTCGTTTTGGATTGTGTAGATGTGTTTGTGTTTGAAGTGTATATGACGCTCTGTGTTGAAGTTTTCCAAGGGTTCATACCCTTTGGCCACTATGGCGAATGGCAGTTCATCGGGTCATATACATAATTAATGTTGAGAATACTTTGAGATACTAAGCCACATTGTGACGCACGCAAAAATGAGCCATGTATGAATTGTGCTTTACATATTGTATTTCTACAACCATGTACCCTTTTTGTCTTTTTTCTTTCCACAGAGACCATATTAGGTCATCTTTCATGATAATGCCTCACTAAGGGCCAACTCAAGCCCCGAGGCTAAACCTAGCAGCCGATTTTTGCTGTTAAGTTTTAGGACCATAGGCATTTAACATTTAGTTTAGAATTGAGTATATTGTAGGGATCAACAGAGGTCCTGATGAGTAGGCAGGAGGGGTCTGCCTATGAAACATGTCATGTCGACAAAGTAGACCACACTTGTATTTCTACTTACTAACCCCCTTTTAATGTTCCCAGCTTACGAAACAATTAAAGTTAATTTTTTCGAATAGCCAGGGAATTTTTAACCCTTTTTACACTATCATTCACGCAAATAGGTCCCTACACTCCCCAACACATATCACTATCCTCATCACATCACATAGCCTATTGTCAAAAAATATATAAGTGCTCCCGCGTCACTCGTAGGTCGAAGCACGCCCCGCCCCGTAGAGGGACGGGAAGACCCCAATGATGGGAGAATGACACTATGGGATTCATAGTGTGTGACGGGTATTTTGAAAACACACAGTGCCCTCTTTCAGCCACCCGCAGAGAGGCCTAATTTTCACATTGCAGTGTATTCACGAGTTTAGAGAATTATACAAAATCACATAAAATTAGTCACCACTCACATTGATAGAATCCCATTGTTTACAAGTCTAGCTCAGGAGGGTGATTCTATCATTTCCTCTACACTTCCCCAATTGATTTTTTGGGACTGGAGGGCTACAGGGAAAGCAACAGAAAGTAATAACGCAAGAATAAAAGTAAATCGCATCGTAATGTACGTCCAATGAGGCTGAAAAGGACGGACGAGGTACAGTAATGAGAAGATAGACGTAAGGTTTGAAGATGCGTAAGCAAAAATGTGAGAGATGGCTAAAGCCATCCTGATTATGAGATGTGTAGGTAGGATGGAGTACCTGGTGAAAAGTCCCAAATATATGTGATGTACATATATATAGTTACACGTGTACGAAACTTGTATCACAAAACGGAAGTGATATTCACAACATTATACAGTAATCATGCTGAATTCACATTGTACAAGATATAGATATATAAGCAGTTCAAGACCCCAAGAAATAATCAAGTTCATCGTCGGTGTTCTGGCCGTGCTTCAGAGTATGTAACCGCATGATCCAGATTGCCTCTTGGCGTCTTAGTTTTAGTTCACGATTGCCGCCCCTCAAGTGGGCCTCCATCACATCTATGCCATAGAAAATAAACATCTTGCTTGGACCCTGTGATGGGCATGTGGCCATGTGGATAGCCATAGGGTAGCGTGCATCTTGTGTCAGAATGGCGCGCGCATGCTCTCTGATGCGTTCTCTCAGAGGTCTGATGGAGCTCCCTACATATTGGCTTTGGCAGAGGCATTCAATGATATACACTGTATATCTAGTGTCTCAGGTGATGTTTGTGTCGATTTTAAAATCATGTTTGTGGAAACCCCTGAAGGTCTTGGTGCCATGTTTGGCCCAGTGGCACATGCTGCAGAAGCCACATTTGTAGAAGCCTTTCGATTTCTTTGTGAGCCATGATGTAGGTTTTGCTGTGCGTGGCACGGTAGGGCATAGTCTGTTTCTGAGGTTCTTTCCTTTTCGGTAAGTGATTTGAGGTCTATTAGTGATTGCATCTTTCAAGGCTCTGTCAGCAAGTAGAATCCCCCAATGCTTGTTGAGGCATTTCCTAACCGTCGAGCTAATCTCATTGTAGTCCATAATCAGTCTCACTGGTTGTTTAGTCTCCTTGTGCTTTGTCTTGTTTGTCAATGTCGTTTTCCTGTCTATTTGTTGTATTTTTCTCTTTGCCCCCTTCAAAATGTCTAGTTTGTAGCCTCTTCTAGAGAAACGTTGAGTCATGTCCTCAATGCATCGTTCGAATTCAATGTTATCGCTACAATTTCTCCTTGCGCGTACAAACTCCCCATATGGGATGGTGTTGATTTGGTGGGAGGGATGTGAGCTCTCCGCATGCAGTACGGCGTTGCAGGCCGTTTCTTTCCGGAACAAGCGGCTGTGCAGTGCGTTGTCATTGATGTACAGTTCAACATCTAGAAATGTCACACTAGTAGCGCTGATGTTGCTGGTGAACTTCATGTCCATTTGGTTGTTGTTAAGGTGCTCGCAGAATTCCATCAGAGAGACTTGGGACCCTGACCAGATTAATAGGCAATCCTCTATATATCTTCCCCAATATATTATGTGATCAATCCACGGTTGTCCCTTGTTGCCCCAGATTTATTCCGCTTCCAGCGCTCCCATGTATAGGTTTGCGAAAGACGGGGAGAATCTAGACCCCATGGCCACTCCTCTTGTTTGTCTATACCAGACGCGGTCGTATAAAAATAAATTATTCATCAGAATGATGTGCATCATAGTAGAGAGCATTTTGGTGTGTTCAAAAAGAGTGATGGGTCTGTTTTTCAGGCAATTGTTGACTGCTATTACTCCCATTTCTGGGTTTATGGAAGTGTACAGTGAGAAAACGTCTAGTGTGGCCATGATTAGATCTGGTTGCCATTCGATGTCTGTCAAGATGCTGAGGATGTGTTTAGTGTCCTGGATGAAAGAAGGAAGGTTTCTGACCATTGGATTCAGGAAGACGTCCACATATTGGGCTAGTTTCTCCGTCGGTCCGCCAATACCGGACACGATGGGTCTGCCAGGGGGGAAGGCCCCTGTTTTGTGAATTTTAGGTAGAGTGTAGAGGCAAGGGTAGGTTGGTCTTGTTACTCTCATGTATAATGCCTCATCTTCACTGATCAGGCCCTGTTCCCTCCAGTCATTAAGATGTCTATTAATTAGTATGGTGAGAGGTCCTGTAGGTTTGTACTCAAGTGGATCATAGCAGGAGGTGTCAGAGATTTGTGTGATAATTTCATTGTGGTAGTCTGACTTATTCATGATTACTACGTTGCCACCCTTGTCCGCTTCTTTGATTACCAGTTCTTGGTCTTCACTAAGTGCTTTCAAGGCAAGTCTCTCCTCCCTGGTAAGATTGTCATGAAATTTTCTCTTGTTGTTGTAGAGTTTCTTTTCCTGTTTCTCAATGTCTGCCAATACTAGGTTGTAAAAGGTGTCTACCGGGTTGCCACCAGGGAGAGTGGGGGTCCATTTAGATTTATTCTTTAAGCCGCTTTCTAAGCTTTGGTTGGTATTCAATTCTAGGTCATTCAGAAGATTCTCGAAGGAGTTTGGAGGGTCATCAAAGTCGGTGAGGGACAAGAGAAGGTGCGTGGCTTGCAAATCCTTAATGCTCAGGCTGTTGGGCAGAGCCTCTGCTTGTGCATGTGTAGGTGTATTGCGAGGGTCTTGTCTCCCTGCGAAATTTCGTTTGAGCGTGAGATTACGGATGAATTTGAAGAGATCTATTCTGGCTCTACAGGGATCACCTGTTTCATGGGGATTAAAACTCAGGCCCCTGCTCAATAGTGAGATGGCATTGGTGTCAAGTTGTTTGGTGGACAGATTCACAACTTGGACTTCCTTGTTAATAGGTCCCTCTACTTCTTGTTCCCCAACCGTAGTTTCTCTTTGTAGCCATCTCTGGCCAGCTCTGTTGCCTCTCCTGGTTTTCTTTCTGTTGTGTATGGTCGGTAACGATTCTCTCGCCTGATGGTTTGCATTTCCTGTAAAAAATGTATCGCAGAGGAACTGATTGGTGTCGTTCTAGGCTCAGCTGTGTTCATCGCTCGAGCTTGTTCTTCTGGTTCGCTGTCACTTGGGGGGATGCTGTTAAGTGAGGTTGAGCTGGAGGAAATAGAGGAGGTGTCCACTCTAGGGGTTTGGATGTTGCGTGCAGTTTTGTTCACTAGCCGGTCGTATTTTTAAAAAAATGTGAATTCACGACCTTCTCGGTAGTCTGCTTCATCCCGTCTCAGTTGTCTCGTTTTGCGGTCTTTGGTGTCGTTCTGGTGTTTCAACAGGACATCATCCAGTATTTTATAGTTTCTCTCAGTTGCATCCTTTAGATTCATGTCTAGGATTTCTTTTTCTAGTGTGGTGATTTCAACTTGTAATTTGTCAACCTTGCGTTCTGCATTTCCGATTAAGATTTGTATAAGTGTCTTAGAGCTCGATGTGAGCGTATCCTCCCATTTGTTTAGAAGGTCATCATCGAGGTCCTCAAAGGTGGGAAAAGTTTGGGAACGTAATCCTCTTGCAACTCTGTTGAGCCTGAGATATTGCTTTAGTGTCGCACTGTCCCACCATCGGGAGTTCTCTCTTGTTTTGAGTTTTTCCAGTCTGATGAATTTATCTTTCAATCCTTGTCTTGGCGGGTTGTTCCCACTGGTACTAGGCGTGCTTAGTGTGTCGCCACTGGCCAAGTTGTCAAATAAGTCGGAGGCGATTTTATCCCTATCCATGTTGGAGACGTAGTAGATAATACTGTATGTACCACTGTGGCTGCCTTTCTGAGTCCTATAAGTAAAAAGTTCAGCGGAGGGTTAGTAGAGTGATCAGAAATGCGATGGCGCTCTACAGGTAGTGGTCAAATGGTAGCTGCGAGGTCTAGGCAGTTGGTGCCTCTTGATCAGAGATAACCCTGGTCTCCGAGAAAGGTAGGGGGAGAGGAGCTCTCCCTCCTGTGAAATGCAAGAAAAGTCAAGCGCACACAACCTATATTCGTTGATAGGTATTGTCTTGTGTTGTTTAGGAAAGGATAAGATCACACTCAATTGTTATTGTCTTGTTTGTTTTTTATTATTCTGATGAGAAGCTCCCCTAACCAAAAGGGAAACTTTTGAGCACAAGAAACCAGCCGACACGTGTTTTGTCAAAACCGGGGTAGACCCGTGACTCTTCAGGGCTGGGGAAAGAAGATATAGTGTTAAAAAAAGGATAAAAACATGGTGAGAGTAGGGCAGTCTAAAGGGGGGCCAGTGTGGATGGGTGTACAGAGAAGGGGTGATCGGACAGAGGACCAATGGGGGAACGTGGAGACCTGAGAACGTGTGCGGGGGCAAAGCAGGTGTGTGCCTAAAAGGGAAGAGAGCACCCATGTGAACATAAATCTAGAGTCAATGTCTTCAGTGTGGTGGTGAGCTGGTCAGAAATACAAAACTCAAATCTTACTAATGCAGCGACGCAAAAACCACATGGTGTGTGTCATGTGGGGAGACAAAAAGCACAATGAAAATCAAGCAAAACAAATTATAGAATCAGTTGGTAGGCCATGTCCTGGGGAAAAAAAGGAGAAAAACGAACAACAAAACCAGGTATCTGCTTTAAAATTGGTGGTGAGTGAGGTGTAGTGCCCCAGAGCATATTCACGTGAAATAGTTATTTGTCAGCCCCAATACCATTCGAATATGTAGGTTAACAACTCTAGACACAAACAAATCTATTGGTCTCAAGAATCGGCGATTGATGGGGTACCTTGAGAGACAAAAAAACCTTTCTTTGCATCTCCTCAAAATGTTTGAGGCCAACAGTAACATGCATGAGTTCTTTGTCTCCGCAAACAAAAGTCTAAACTTAACAAAAAAGTGTTTAGCGTATAGGTTGGGCTGTCTGAGTCAAAATGCACTATAATGAAGTAAGCTGCAAAAAACACAGTTGATGGACAGAATGTAGAACAATGTCATAGATTCACCCCAGTACAAGGATCTGGGCCTAAATCCATCGTTTTTTTGCACTCCACACCACCCTGGGTTAGACACTGGCTATATGCAAATCAGCTCTGACCCTGTGCCTCATGGGAACAGTCCAGTCCGAACTACCAAGCCATGTCTTTCCCAGACCGGAATCAAGCATCCAAGGACCGGTTTCTGGCTATCAGCCTTCATTAGCCTGGATAGGATAGCTTGACTCCAGTGGTGTGGAGAGCCTGGGACTCACGTCTGAGCATACCCAGCCCATTTGGGGTGAAAATTGCAAAAAACACAGATGATGGACAGAATGTAGAACAATGTCATACATTCACCCCAGTACAAGGATCTGGGCCTAAATCCATCTTTTTTTTGCACTCCACACCACCCTGGGTTAGACACTGGCTATATGCAAATCAGCTCTGACCCTGTGCCTCATGGGAAATGTCCAGTCCGAACTACCAAGCCATGTCTTTCCCAGACCGGAATCAAGCATCCAAGGACCGGTTTCTGGCTATCAGACTTCATCAGCCTGGATAGCTTGACTCCAGTGGTGTGGAGAGCCTGGGACTCACGTCTGAGCATACCCAGCCCACTCGGGGTGAAAATTGCAAAAAACACAGTTGATGGACAGAATGTAGAACAATGTCATACATTCACCCCAGTACAAGGATCTGGGCCTAAATCCATCGTTTTTTGCACTCCACACCACCCTGGGTTAGACACTGGCTATATGCAAATCAGCTCTGACCCTGTGCCTCATGAGAACAGTCCAGTCCGAACTACCAAGCCATGTCTTTCCCAGACCGGAATCAAGCATCCAAGGACCGGTTTCTGGCTATCAGCCTTCATCAGCCTGGATAGCTTGACTCCAGTGGTGTGGAGAGCCTGGGACTCACGTCTGAGCATACTCAGCCCACTCGGGGTGAAAATTGCAAGAAACACAGTTGATGGACAGAATGTAGAACAATGTCATACATTCACCCCAGTACAAGGATCTGGGCCTAAATCCATCGTTTTTTGCACTCCACACCACCCTGGGTTAGACACTGGCTATATGCAAATCAGCTCTGACCCTGTGCCTCATGGGAACAGTCCAGTCCGAACTACCAAGCCATGTCTTTCCCAGACCGGAATCAAGCATCCAAGGACCGGTATCTGGCTATCAGCCTTCATCAGCCTGGATAGCTTGACTCCAGTGGTGTGGAGAGCCTGGGACTCACGTCTGAGCATACCCAGCCCACTCGGGGTGAAAATTGCAAAAAACACAGTTGATGGACAGAATGTAGAACAATGTCATACATTCACCCCAATACAAGGATCTGGGCCTAAATCCATCGTTTTTTTGCACTACACACCACCCTGGGTTAGACACTGGCTATATGCAAATCAGCTCTGACCCTGTGCCTCATGAGAACAGTCCAGTCCGAACTACCAAGCCATGTCTTTCCCAGACCGGAATCAAGCATCCAAGGACCGGTTTCTGGCTATCAGCCTTCATCAGCCTGGATAGCTTGACTCCAGTGGTGTGGAGAGCCTGGGACTCACGTCTGAGCATACTCAGCCCACTCGGGGTGAAAATTGCAAGAAACACAGTTGATGGACAGAATGTAGAACAATGTCATACATTCACCCCAGTACAAGGATCTGGGCCTAAATCCATCTTTTTTTTGCACTCCACACCACCCTGGGTTAGACACTGGCTATATGCAAATCAGCTCTGACCCTGTGCCTCATGGGAACAGTCCAGTCCGAACTACCAAGCCATGTCTTTCCCAGACCGGAATCAAGCATCCAAGGACCGGTTTCTGGCTATCAGCCTTCATCAGCCTGGATAGCTTGACTCCAGTGGTGTGGAGAGCCTGGGACTCACGTCTGAGCATACCCAGCCCACTCGGGGTGAAAATTGCAAAAAACACAGATGATGGACAGAATGTAGAACAATGTCATACATTCACCCCAGTACAAGGATCTGGGCCTGAATCCATCTTTTTTTTGCACTCCACACCACCCTGGGTTAGACACTGGCTATGTGCAAATCAGCTCTGACCCTGTGCCTCATGGGAACAGTCCAGTCCGAACTACCAAGCCATGTCTTTCCCAGACCGGAATCAAGCATCCAAGGACCGGTTTCTGGCTATCAGCCTTCATCAGCCTGGATAGCTTAACTCCAGTGGTGTGGAGAGCCTGGGACTCACGTCTGAGCATACCCAGCCCACTCGGGGTGAAAATTGCAAAAAACACAGTTGATGGACAGAATGTAGAACAATGTCATACATTCACCCCAGTACAAGGATCTGGGCCTAAATCCATCGTTTTTTGCACTCCACACCACCCTGGGTTAGACACTGGCTATATGCAAATCAGCTCTGACCCTGTGCCTCATGGGAACAGTCCAGTCCGAACTACCAAGCCATGTCTTTCCCAGACCGGAATCAAGCATCCAAGGACCGGTTTCTGGCTATCAGCCTTCATCAGCCTGGATAGCTTGACTCCAGTGGTGTGGAGAGCCTGGGACTCACGTCTGAGCATACCCAGCCCACTCAGGGTGAAAATTGCAAAAAACACAGTTGATGGACAGAATGTAGAACAACGTCATATATTCACCCCAGTACAAGGATCTGGGCCTAAATCCTTCGTTTGTTTGCACTCCACACCACCCTGGGTTAGACACTGGCTATATGCAAATCAGCTCTGACCCTGTGCCTCATGGGAACAGTCCAGTCCGAACTACCAAGCCATGTCTTTCCCAGACCGGAATCAAGCATCCAAGGACCGGTTTCTGGCTATCAGCCTTCATCAGCCTGGATAGCTTGACTCCAGTGGTGTGGAGAGCCTGGGACTCACGTCTGAGCATACCCAGCCCACTCGGGGTGAAAATTGCAAAAAACACAGTTGATGGACAGAATGTAGAACAATGTCATACATTCACCCCAATACAAGGATCTGGGCCTAAATCCATCGGTTTTTTTCCACTCCACACCACCCTGGGTTAGACACTGGCTATATGCAAATCAGCTCTGACCCTGTGCCTCATGAGAACAGTCCAGTCCGAACTACCAAGCCATGTCTTTCCGAGACCGGAATCAAGCATCCAAGGACCGGTTTCTGGCTATCAGCCTTCATCAGCCTGGATAGCTTGACTCCAGTGGTGTGGAGAGCCTCGGACTCACGTCTGAGCATACCCAGCCCACTCGGGGTGAAAATTGCAAAAAACACAGATGATGGACCGAATGTAGAACAATGTCATACATTCACCCCAGTACAAGGATCTGGGCCTAAATCCATCTTTTTTTGCACTCCACACCACCCTGGGTTAGACACTGGCTATATGCAAATCAGCTCTGACCCTGTGCCTCATGGGAACAGTCCAGTCCGAACTACCAAGCCATGTCTTTCCCAGACCGGAATCAAGCATCCAAGGACCGGTTTCTGGCTATCAGCCTTCATCAGCCTGGATAGCTTGACTCCAGAGGTGTGGAGAGCCTGGGACTCACGTCTGAGCATACCCAGCCCACTCGGGGTGAAAATTGCAAAAAACACAGATGATGGACAGAATGTAGAACAATGTCATACATTCACCCCAGTACAAGGATCTGGGCCTAAATCCATCTTTTTTTGCACTCCACACCACCCTGGGTTAGACACTGGCTATGTGCAAATCAGCTCTGACACTGTGCCTCATGGGAACAGTCCAGTCCGAACTACCAAGCCATGTCTTTCCCAGACCGGAATCAAGCATCCAAGGACCGGTTTCTGGCTATCAGCCTTCATCAGCCTGGATAGCTTGACTCCAGTGGTGTGGGGAGCCTGGGACTCACGTCTGAGCATACCCAGCCCACTCGGGGTGAAAATTGCAAAAAACACAGTTGATGGACAGAATGTAGACCAATGTCATACATTCACCCCAGTACAAGGATTCGGGCCTAAATCCATCGTTTTTTGCACTCCACACCACCCTGGGTTAGACACTGGCTATATGCAAATCAGCTCTGACCCTGTGCCTCATGGGAACAGTCCAGTCCGAACTACAAAGCCATGTCTTTCCCAGACCGGAATCAAGCATCCAAGGACCGGTTTCTGGCTATCAGCCTTCATCAGCCTGGATAGCTTGACTCCAGTGGTGTGGAGAGCCTGGGACTCACGTCTGAGCATACCCAGCCCACTCAGGGTGAAAATTGCAAAAAACACAGTTGATGGACAGAATGTAGAACAATGTCATACATTCACCCCAGTACAAGGATCTGGGCCTAAATCCATCGTTTTTTTGCACTCCACACCACCCTGGGTTAGACACTGGCTATATGCAAATCAGCTCTGACCCTGTGCCTCATGAGAACAGTCCAGTCCGAACTACCAAGCCATGTCTTTCCCAGACCGGAATCAAGCATCCAAGGACCGGTTTCTGGCTATCAGCCTTCATCAGCCTGGATAGCTTGACTCCAGTGGTGTGGAGAGCCTGGGACTCACGTCTGAGCATACCCAGCCCACTCGGGCTGAAAATTGCAAAAAACACAGTTGATGGACAGAATGTAGAACAATGTCATACATTCACCCCAGTACAAGGATCTGGGGTGAATGTATGATATTGTTCTACATTCTGTCCATCAACTGTGTTTTTTGCTATAATGAAGTAAGGCATGTGAGGAGATCAGGGTACCTTGGGAGACAAAAACATTTCTTTGTAATTCTCTTAACGTTTGGGGCCAATAGTATCCTACATGAGTTGTTTAACTCCTAATAAAAAAGTCTAAACTTGACACACAATAGTGTTTGGCGTTTAAGTTGGGCTGTCTGAGTCAAAATGCACCATATTGAAGTGAGGCATGTGAGGGGATGAGGAAGCAACGGAAGAAAGAAGAAAGAACTACACAGGTCACGAAGGAGAGTTGCTCATAGGACAGGGAAGGAGTCAAAAACACGTCTTCTGGGTGTAAAGAAAAAAGGAAAGCTGACAAAAATGTGAAGCGGGCCTTGATGTCCGCAAAGGTAGGTGAGCAACAAAGATGCATGAAGGGTTCTTGACAAAATAAGAGCCACCCAGCGTAATGGGTAAAAGAACGGGAGTGTCAAAAATAAAGAATAAAAATATATATATATATATAATAACAGGGAGAAGAACTACCTTCGTTGGCGGTAGTAAATATTGAAAATGCGCGTGTGTTTCCTAGAGATAAGCCACGTAAGTGGCCAGACAAAAAGAAGAGGTATCAGGGCTTACAGCGGGTCACAGCAAATAAAAGATCGAGCAAAGACTGATAATGTCAGGGCGGTGTCACAGGCTGCACGTGTTAAAATATTACCTGGATCACAAAATTATAACATCGGGTGCAAATATAAACAGACGCGAGAAGAAGGTACTTTAAAATGCGTCAAAACTGGTGTCAAAGATCGAGACAGTCCGCCATGGGTATACGGTCGGAAAGTGTAGGGAAGCAAATCCGCTTGCCCTCACTTGTTTGGCTGTAGGGAAAAATAACGGTAGGGCACTGCATCAGAATAATATGAGGCATGAAAGATAAAGAAGAAAATTAACGAAAATCCAGTGGAAACACTCGCTGCCTGTCTTACCTTGTGGCCGTGATGAGGAACTCAAGAAAAGTACGTCGGTTCTCCGGATATGTGAGACACCGAATGTATTGCAGCCCTGCCTAATAAGGGCGATTGCTTGATGACGTGCCAACTAGGCGCGTCTGGCCGGCACCTGGAGACTAGAGCGTACAACTCGTAAGGTGAAGGTGGTCCTTTACACTGCGGGGCTGATTGTTTCCCGCTAGATAGGCCTCTTGCTCACCAGCTGCGTTTTAGAAACAGATTTTGGTAGCTCATGCATGTACTTTTTAACCCTCGGGATGTTAGCCTTTTTCAATACTCGGTTACATTTTTGACATTCACGGTACATTTTTACTGAGGGGCTTTTCTAGTCCTTACTACCGGCTCTGTGCACATAGAGCATGGATGGGTACAAGGACCCAGACATCCTTTATCATTTCCTGCTCAGTTCCCATTTTTGATTAGATCGGCACTCATCCCGGTTCTTGCCTAACCGTTCTTTGGACACCAGCTCACACATACCGGGTCCTTTGCCGCACTCACATCCTGGAGTACGCAGTCCCTTTTTTATGTTTCGACCACCTTCACCTTACGAGTTGTACGCTCTAGTCTCCAGGTGCCGGCTAGACGCGCCTAGTTGGCACGTCATCAAGCAATCGCCCTTATTAGGCAGGGCTGCAATACATTCGGTGTCTCACATATCCGGAGAACCGACGTACTTTCCTTGAGTTCCTCATCACGGCCACAAGGTAAGACAGGCAGCAAGTGTTTCCACTGGACTTTTCTTTCATTTTCTTCTTTATCTTTCATGCCTCGTAGTATTCTGATGCAGTGCCCTACCGTTATTTTTCCCTACAGCCAAACGAGTGAGGGCAAGCGAATTTGCTTCCCTACACTTTCCGACCGTATACCCACGGCAGACTGTCTCGATCTTTGACACCAGTTTTGACGCATTTTGAAGTACCTTCTTCTCGCGTCCGTTTATATTTGCACCCGATTAGGACCGGGTTGGAATTATCACCGGCCCCCCGGTGAGTCAAGGTAATTGTTTCTTTAGCAAACTCGTAGTTTTCCGTTTCACCATTGCCACTTTAATACGCGTTTTCCTCGATCACGGAACTGATCCTATTCTTTGTTCCCCTTCCCACAGATACTGTTCTTAGCCAGATTACACAGGTAGGATTTGCCTTACACCGTGTATGTTATAATTTTGTGATCCAGGTAATATTTTAACACGTGCAGCATGTGACACCGCCCTGACATTATCAGTCTTTGCTCGCTCTTTTATTTGCTGTGACCCGCTGTAGGCCCTGATACCTCTTCTTTTTGTCTGGCCACTTACTTGGCTTATCTCTAGGAAACACACGCGCATTTTCAATATTTACTCCCGCCAACGAAGGTAGTTCTTCTCCCTGTTATGATATATATATATTTTTTATTCTTTATTTTTGACACTCCCGTTCTTTTACCCATTACGCTGGGTGGCTCTTATTTTGTCAAGAACCCTTCATGCATCTTTGTTCCTCACCTACCTTTGCGGACATCAATGCCCGCTTCACATTTTTGTCAGCTTTCCTTTTTTCTTTACACCCAGAAGACTTGTTTTTGACTCCTTCCCTGTCCTATGAGCAACTCTCCTTCGTGACCTGTGTAGTTCTTTCTTCTTTCTTCCGTTGCTTCCTGATCCCCTCAGATGCCTCACTTCAATATGGTGCATTTTGACTCAGACAGACCAACTTAAACGCCAAACACTATTGTGTGTCAAGTTTAGACTTTTTTATTAGGAGTTAAACAACTCATGTAGGATACTATTGGCCCCAAACGTTAAGAGAATTACAAAGAAATGTTTTTGTCTCCCAAGGTACCCTGATCTCCTCACATGCCTTATTTCATTTTAGTGCATTTTGACTCAGACAGCCCAACCTATACGCTAAACACTTTTTTGTTAAGTTTAGACTGTTGTATTAGGAGATAAAGAACTCATGCATGTTACTGTTGGCCTCAAAGGTTATGAGGAGATGCAAAGAAAGGTTTTTTTGTCTCCCAAGGCACCCCATCAATCGCCGATTCTTGAGACCAATAGATTCGTTTGTGTCTAGAGTTGTTAACCTACATATTCGAATGGTATTGGGGCTGCCAAATAACTATTTCACGTGAATATGCTCTGGGGCACTACACCTCACTCACAACCAATTGTAAAGCAGATACCTGGTTTTGTTGTTCGTTTTTCTCCTTTTTTTCCCCAGGACATGGCCTACCAACTGATTCTAAAAATTGTTTTGCTTGATTTTCATTGTGCTTTTTGTCTCCCCACATGACACACACCATGTGGTTTTTGCGTCGCTGCATTAGTAAAATTTGAGTTTTGTATTTCTGAGCAGCTCACCACTACACTGAAGACATTGACTTTAGATTTATGTTCACATGGGTGCTCTCTTCCCTTTTAGGCACACACCTGCTTTGCCCCCGCACACGTTCTCAGGTCTCCACGTTCCCCCATTGGTCCTCTGTCCGATCACCCCTTCTCTGTACACCCATCCACACTGGCCCCCCTTTAGACTTCCCTACTCTCACCATGTTTTTATCCTTTTTTAACACTATATCTTGTTTCCCCAGCCCTGAAGAGTCACGGGTCTACCCCGGTTTTGACGAAACACGTGTCGCCTGGTTTCTTGTGCTCAAAAGTTCCCCTTTTGGTTAGGGGAGCTTCTCATTAGACTAATAAAAAACAAACAAGACAATAACAATTGAGTGTGATCTTATCCTTTCCTAAACAACACAAAACAATACCTATCAACGAATATAGGTTGTGTGCGCTTAACTTGTCTTGCATTTCACAGGAGGGAGAGCTCCTCTCCCCCTACCTTTCTCGGAGACCAGGGTTATCTCTGATCAAGAGGCACCAACCGCCTAGACCTCGCAGCTACCATTTGACCACTACCTGTAGAGCGCCATCGCATTTCTGAACACTCTAATAACCCTCCGCTGAACTTTTTACCCTCGTTGAATTTGTTTCTGTTTGGATGTTGCCTGTTTTTCTTCTCTACAAAATTCTGTTAGTGGAGTGCCCTACATGATGAGCAGAGTGCCCTCCATTCTCAGTGAAGTGAGACGCATTGAGAGTGGAGTGCCCTGCATTGTGAGGGCAATTCCCTGCATGGTGAGCAGAGTGCCCTGCATTGTGAATGCAATGCCCTACATGGTGAGCAGAGTGCCCGGCATTGTGAGTGAAGTGCTCTGCATTGTGACTGTAGTGCCCTGCATTGTGAGTGAAGGGCCCGCATTGTGAGTGGAGTGCCCTAAATTGTGAGCAGAGTGCCTTGCATTGTGAGTGAAGGGCCCTGCATTGTGACTGGCGTGCCCTGTATTCAGCAGCGGCCCATGCAGGGGAGAGCGGTGGGGCCAGGTGTGAGGTATTTAGACAGAAGACAACAAGGGAAAATTCATTATTTATTTATGTTTCCCTTGTGCTCCTGTGTCGAATATTCCCCCCACCGTGGCACCACTGCGCTTACCTGCATAGGCCGCTGCTGCCTGCATTGTGAGCAGAGCGACCTGCATTTTGAGCGAAGTGCCAGTCATTGTTAGTGGAGTACCCTGCATTGTGAGCGAAGTGCCCTGCATTGTGAGTAGAGTGCCCTGCATTGTGAGTGGAGTGTCCTGAATTGTGAGTGAAGTGCCCTGCATTGTGAGTGAAGTGCCCCGCATTGTGACTGGACGCCCATGCATTGTGAGCGGAGTGCCCTCCATTGTGAGCAGAGCAACCTGCATTGTGAGCGAAGTACCACATATTATGATTGGAGTGCCCTGCATTGTGAGTGAAGTGCCCTGCATTGTGAGTGGAGTGCCCTGCATTGTGAGTGAAGTGCCCCACATTGTGACTGGAAGGCCCTGTATTGTGAGTGGAGTGCCCTGCATTGCGAGTGCAATGCCCTGCATGGTGAGCTGAATGCCGTGCATTGTGAGTGAAATGCCCTGCATTGTGAGCGGAGTGCCCAGCATTGTGAGCAGAGTGCCCCTGTGCTGTGAGTTAAGTGCTTTGCATTGGGAGTGGAGTGCCCTGCATTTTGAGGGAAGTGCCATGCATTGTGAGTTAAGTGCCCTGCACTGTGAGTGGAATGTCCTGGATTGTGCGTGGATTGGCCTGCGTTGTGAGTGAAGTGCCCTGAATTGTGAGTGAAGTGCCCTGCTTGTGAGTCGAATGCCCTACATTGTGAGCGGAATGCCCTGCATTGTGAGCGGCGTTCCTTTCATTGTGAGCAGAATACCCCACAGTGTGAGAAGAGTGTGCCACATTGTGAGCGGAGTGCCCCGCACTGTGAGCAGAGTGCCCTGCATTGTGAGCAGAGTGCCCTGCATTGTGAGCAGAGTGCCCTGCATCATGAGCGAAGTGCTACACACCATGAGGGAAGTGCCATGCACTGTGAGCAGAGTGCCCTTCACTGTGAGCGGAGTGCCCCGCATTGTGAGTGGGGTGCCCTGCATTATGAGCTGAGTGCCGTACATTGTGAGCAGAGTGCTCTGCATTCTGAGTGAAGCAGCTGCATTATGCGGGAGTGCCTTGCATTGTCAGTGGAGTATCCTGCATTGTGAACGGAGTTCCTTGCATTGTGAGCAGAGTGCCCTGCATTGTAAGTGAAGTGCCACACATTGTAAGCAGAGTGCCCTTCATAGTGAGTGGAGTGCCCTGCATTGTGAGTGGAACGCCTTGCATTGTGAGTCAAGTGCCCTGCATATTGAGTGAATTGCCACACATTGTGAGTGGAGTGGCCAGCATTGTGAGTGGAGTGCCCTGCATTGTGTGTGGAATGCACTGTATTGTGAGCGCAGTGTCCCGCATTGTGAGTGGAGTGCTCCACATTATCAGTGCAGCTCCCCGTATTGTGAGCGAAGTGCAACATATTGTGAGCGGAGTGGCACGCATTGTGTGCAGAGTTCCCTGCATTGTAAGTGAAGTGTCACACACAGTGAGTGGAGTGCCCTGCAATGTGAGCTGAGTGCTCTGCATTATGAGTGAAGTGCCACACATTGTGAGCGGAGTGCCTTGCACCGTGAGTGAAGTGCTTTGCATTGTGAGTGAAGTGCCATGCATTGTGAGCCAAGTTCTATACTTTGTGAGCGGAGTGCCCTGCACTGTGAGGGGAGTGCCCTGCGTTGTGAGCGGAGTGCCACGGATTGTGAGCGGACTGCCCCGCATTGTGAACGGAGTACCCTGCACTGTGAGTAAAGTGCCATACATTGTGAGTGAAGTGCCATACATTTTGAGCAGGGTGCCCTGCATTGTGAGCGGAATGCCCTGCATTGTGAGTTGAGTGCCCCGGATTGTGAGCAGAGCACCTACATTGCTAGTGGGGTGACCTGCATTATGAGTTGAGTGCCCTGACTGGACTGTTACTAAAACTAGACCCACAACAAAGCAATAGCGTTTGGCTTGAATCATTCATACCCAGCGTTGACTTTCCTACCTACAAATAGGCAAAAATGTGGCAGTCTTAGATCTACCTGTGGCAGGCAAGGCTTGTTTATCATCACTAGTTATTGTTTAGATGCTCCTTCTGCCAGGCTGGGAAGAGGGACAGCGTGTGAATTAGACAAGTGGATCCTCACACTTGATCTAAGGTAAACTTTATCCCAAATTCCCCAGCATCGTGTGACGTGTCTCTGTGCCACCTGCTCCTTTTTGTGCCTGACGTGTTTGTTTCTGTCTTTTTTAATCTCCAAGCTTAGATATAAATGAAGCAGGTGTGACACAGAGCCGGCACAAAAGTTGTGCAATGACATATTAAATTCAGTGCTATTAGCCTTGCCAGTATTTGCTTGATTTTACCTCTGCTGGAGTATGGAGAGAGAGAGCCGGTATGAAAAATACAAGACCTATTGCACACAAGTATATCAGAGTATAGAATAGGATGTCTCAATGGACATTAGTAGATACAGGTCACAACAGTCGTCTGAAAGGAAAACGATTGGTGGTACGATTCCTCTTTTATTGATAAGATGGCCAGCCGACACGTGTTTCGTCGTCAAGCGGTAACAATGCTTGCATGACTCCTCAGGGCTGTAGCGGAAAGGTACTGGACCACAGGTCGCTTAGCCGGTGATAATTCCGACCCGGCCCCGCTCGAGACCAGGTTGAGTTAGTTCGAAAACGTGTATGTGGATCCAGAGTCCCTAATGGTTCATGCGGTATTGGAGCTTAAAAAAGTCGGTTAATGGTGCTTATTGTCGTCTGCTGCTCAGCGATATCGCACGACGGAGGAAACATCCATTCGGATGGTTGTGGTCAATAAAAGGACATCAGCGTAGCAACTGGATGTTCGGTATTTGCATCCAGGAATACGAGCTTAAAAAAGTCGGTATAGTCGTATAGTAAGAAGGAAGCCAGCAGGACGGGTGATCCTACGGGATTGTTCCGGGTGGTCCGCACCCGGAACAATCCCGTAGGATCACCCGTCCTGCTGGCTTCCTTCTTACTATAAGCTCGTATTCCTGGATGCAAATACCGAACATCCAGTTGCTACGCTGATGTCCTTTTATTGACCACAACCATCCGAATGGATGTTTCCTCCGTCGTGCGATATCGCTGAGCAGCAGACGACAATAAGCACCATTAACCGACTTTTTTAAGCTCCAATACCGCATGAACCATTAGCGACTCTGGATCCACATACACGTTTTCGAACTAACTCAACCTGGTCTCGAGCGGGGCCGGGTCGGAATTATCACCGGCTAAGCGACCTGTGGTCCAGTACCTTTCCGCTACAGCCCTGAGGAGTCGTGCAAGCATTGTTACCGCTTGACGACGAAACACGTGTCGGCTGGCCATCTTATCAATAAAAGAGGAATCGTACCACCAATCGTTTTCCTTTCAGACTACTGTTGTGACCTGTATCTACTAATGTCCATTGAGACATCCTATTCTATACTCTGATATACTTGTGTGCAATAGGTCTTGTATTTTTCATATGTATAGTGTGTGCCGCTGCACATCACTTTTTGGAGGGATTTAGGGCTTTTTTGTCCCCTCACCTATTTTTGCACCTTGACCTACCAGTATCACATATACTACCGTGAGCAGTGCGCCCAGTATTTCCTTCACTTTAAAAATAACCCCAGTTCTAGTTAGGCCTTGTAGAGAGAGCTGGTATGTCTGACACAAACACGAAACAGCATGCAGCCCTGACATAACAGATCGGTTTATGGGAACATAGCTGGGTGTATTTGTCTTCAGTCTTTGTGTATGGATAAAGGCACATCAATTTCATGTGCAGACAATCCTGGATTGTTCTGCCTATTCAATTTTTTGGTTTACGGTGTTATTGTTGTTCTCTGTAAAATGCTCTGAAATCTCCTAAGAGTGCGCCATAAATACGTTTATTTTAAAACATACGTAATAGGTTCTTGGTGTGGCAGAATTGGTTACACAAGTTCCAGGAGAAATATATTTTTTTAATTGCTGAGGCAGCAGGTTAGGGCTTCAGACGTCTAACATTAGGACTGTACACAAATTTAGAGATTGATTCAAAAAGGTAAATTTGATTTTGGTCTAAGTTTACTAATGTTTGGTATTCACAAACTATGTGCTGAGTTTTACAGCTTAGAACTCCCTATACTTATGTGTGCTGAGTCCTCCTCATCCGGGACCCTATAGTAGGGGCAGAAAACTCCACACACATAAAACTCCACACATAGTTTGTGAATACCGAAAGGTAGTACTTTTACACAAAAGTGTAAGTTTACCTTTTGTGAATCAGTTTTCAAATTTATACATTAGTGCCCCGAGATGAACTCTGGCAGAGGCTAAAAACTATTATGAATTTTCTCATCTTAAAAAATTTCCTATCTGAGAGAGGCTAAAAACTATTATGAATCTTCTTCATCTTAAAAAGCTTCCTAAGGGATTTACGCCGTGAAAAGTTTCTTTAGTCTCCAGGTCAGCTGTGCCAACACTTCTTGCCTTTACAGTCAATCGAATTTCAGCCCCTCCTGCTTTCACCAATGTTGTCACTCAGGAGCGGCTCCTCCGCTATGACGGAGGAGCGTCCCCCCCGCATCAGCCTCAAAACTTGAAATATAAAACGATAATAAATGTGTTTATTATCATTTTTTTTTTTACAATAGACAAGGCTTGGGGTGCGACCATCATGGAGGGGGAGTGGTGGGCAGAGCATTGTGGTCAGAGCGCATGGAGGTTTGGCAGGCCGTCTCAGGCCTGTCAAACAGTCATGCGCACTGAGCTCTCTCCAACCCCAGCTACATTGCCAAGTTAGAGAGCAAGCACAGGCTCCCAGGGCCCTGATTTCCGGACGTACGCTGGTTTTCGTATAGACGTTTGATGTAGTTTCTAAATGCTTTAGTTTTGTCTGTGAAGTAATTCGACAACTCTCCATGGCCTTTTCAACAGTGCCTTGCATCTGTCACTCTTCACAACTTCCCTCACTTGCCTCATAGCTGCATTCTGCTGCCCTAGATTTAATAACAGGTAAAAGGTGCCAACAAGGGAATTTGTTTGCAATGAATTTATATCGATATAGATACAGGGCCCTGATTTCCGGACGTACGCTGGTTTTCGTATAACGCTACTTATTCTGAATGATTAAAAACATTCAACGCATGGAACCTTGACCCGAACATTTGTGCTGGACTTTAAATAATTGCACGCTTGTTAGACGTCAGTGTCAAATTTGAGGGCTGTGACCATTGATCCATCTCATGATTTTTGGCCTCATTTTATTATCCATAGAAGAGTCTTTTTTAGCAAATATAATTGTCCTGAAGATGGTCTGAAGGATTGAAACCACAAGAGCGAAACGTTGACTCCGCCGTCTATTCCGGAGAAATTGTGTGATTCTCTTGCGACATATATTTTCATTAGGAGATTTGTCATATATATTTTGTTGGAATAGTTGCTGGTCATGAACTGTTAGGATAATTTGATTCCACTTCCTATCATGATCTTTTGCTGATTTAATCTATATGTATGTACTCCCTGTTGACTATTGCTTTCTATAAACAAATCTGTACTTTCGAAGAATTAGGATCTTCCGTGTATTTTTGCTTATCGAGTTCATTGGTTGAAGTTGTCTATTGACAGATTGGTGTTAGTTCCAGATGGACTAACCTTTCAAGTGATTCTATAGCGATATAAATTCATTACAAACAAATTCCCTTGTTGGCACCTATTACCTGTTATTACATCTAGGGCAGCAGAATGCAGCTATGAGGCAAGTTCGGGAAGTTGTGAAGAGTGACAGAAGCAAGGCACTGTTGAAAAGGCCATGGAGAGTTGTCGAATTACTTCACAGACAAAACTAAAACATTTAGAAACTACATCAAACGTCTGTCCACATCTATGCAGGAATTGCAGAGAAAAACGTTGAGGGCCTGGGGACCTTCAAGCAGATGAAGAGTGAGTAACTCTTTCCCTCATCATCAAGAAACTAAAGCCTACAAATTCTGTCAAAGAAACAGTGTGCCCTTCGGCCCCGCATCGCGGGAGACCGCTTCCTACATTAATTGAAGGTGGTGTCTGACCTTCTGTCTCCTGCCACATCACCGAAAAACCCCTCCCTCCTTCCGACTTCACCAGCGGGCTGTGACCACGCCGGACTACATTTCCCATCAGCCCAAGGCATGGCCGGCTGGGAATTCTTTTTTAGAGCTTCTGGGCAAAGGATATAGTGTGCCTGCAGCTCCCGCATCAAGGGATGCTTGCGGGTGGCGCGCTGGCAAATCCCGGGCCAAGGGCGGACCACTCTGTGCCTGTCAGAGACCGGAGGAGGCTGGGCCATCCCTCTTTTGTCTGACCCCCAACTCAAGGTACCATACCCCCCTTCCCTCTGCTGCCTGCTGTCCCTGCGCTGCCAGCTGCCCAATGCCCCTTTGCTGACTGATGTTGCTGCGCTGCCTGTTGTCCCTGCACTGCCTGCTGCCCTGTCCCTGCACTGCCAACTGCCCGTGCGCTGCCTGCTGTCCCTATCCCTGTGCTGCCTGCAGTCCCTGCACTGCCTGCTGTCCATGAGCTGCCTGCTGTCCCTGTGCTGCCTGCTGTCCCTGTCCTGGTGCCACCTGCTGTTCCTGCACTGCCTGCTGTCCCTGCACTGCCTGCTGTCCCTGCACTGCCTGCTGTCCCTGCACTGACTGCTGTCCCTGTGCTGCCCACTGCCCCTGTGCTGCCTGCTGTCCCTGTCCCTAAGCCCCCTGCTGTTCCTGTGCTGCCTGCTGTCCTTTCGCGGCCTGCTGTCCCTACACTGCCTGCTGTCACTGTGCTGCCCACTGCCCCTGTGCTGCCAGCTCTAGGACCACTACCAGGACCTCTAATGGAAACTGCAGCATGGCCAAGCAGCGAGTGCGCTGCCAAAGCATTGCTGGTTGTACAACACCCAGCGCCAGGACCCCTGGCCCTACCGCCATCTGATGTTACACCAAAAAGAAACTTCTGGACCTGGACACTGCACATTGAAACAGCTGTGTTTCCTCCTCTCCACAATCCACCAAACTACCTTTCATGTGCCGACACTGCCACTTCTCCTGCAACACAACCATCGAAAGATCATGCAACACTCCTGCCCGCAAGACAAAGAACACCCTCGCAACCGCTCCACTGTCTCCTGCTCAACGTCCACTCACTCTGCAAACATGTTGCAGAAATCTGGGACACCATCACCACCCTCTCCATGAACGTTGCTTTCATCACCGAAATGTGGCTCAACCCCTCCTCCAAACGCGACATCATGACTGCCACTCCTGAAGGCTACAAGATGATACACTGTGACCATGCCAAGACACAAGGTGGAGGAATCACAATCATCTTCAAGGAAACCATCAAATGCACCATCACTAACGAGGACCCCACACTTCTCATGGAACTTCCTACTAAAAACTGATGCGAAGACCACGATAAGAGGCACCCTTGCCTACAGACCCCGGGACCCCGAGCAACATTCTGCGAAGCCAACCCAACCTCATCGCCCTCGCAGCAATTGACTCACCCACTACGTCCTACTCGGAAACCTCAACTTCCACATTGATTACCCCAGCAATGCCAACTCCATTGCCGTCCTGGAGAACCTGAACAACATTGGCCTCACCCAACTGGTCACCGAACACAGGCACAAAGCCGGACACACACTCAACCCAATCTTCACCTCCAGCGACAGAATCCAGTTCAGCCACACCAAAGAACTCACCTGGACCGAGCATATCATTGTACACTTTACCATTGCCGATGCCCAGCACACTACTACCAGGAAACAGTTTTCCTCCCACCACAGCTGGAGCAAATTCAGTGAAAATCAGTATTCATGGACCCTCACCACCTCCCAACCCAGGGCCTCCACAGACCTCAACCGGGTCATCAAGAACGACACCGCATGCATCGTCGCCTGCACCGACATAGTCACCTCGCTGAAACTTTTAAAAATCAACAAGAGCCCAGAACCTGCCATCTGGTACAGCTAGAACCCAGGATCACCAAGCACAACTGCCACGACTGGAGAAGCGACACTAAGAACCTTAGTGACAGAGCAGCCCACAAAACAACCCTCAGCAACTATCACCATTACATCAAAGAATCCAAGAAAGCAGCCATCACCACCCACATTGACTCCGCTGCCAACCACACAAAAAACTCTTCAAATAATAGTCAAATAATTCACCAACCCAATAGCCATAGAGAACACCATCCACCCCTCCCAAGAAATCTGTGACACCCTCCCAGACTACTTCCACAGCAAGATCACCATCATGTACAACAATTTCAACATCAAACACTCCACCATCAATCCTGATGACCTCAACCAACCATCAATACCAGCCAAACCATCTCTGCCTGGTCACTGCTCACCACCCTGACCACCTCAGCCATCATGTCCTTCATCCACTCCGGAGCACCCACTGACCCATGCCTCCACCACTTCAAGAGCCTCGCTACGAACCCAATAAGGACGCAAATCACCAGCATCCTCAACACCTCCATCTCCACAGCAACCTTCCCGGACAGATAGAAACACACTGACATCAGACACCTCCTCAAGAAACCCTCTGCTGTCCCCAACAATCTAAAAAACTATCATCAGATCTCCCTGCTTCCCTACCGGGCCAAGGTTCTTGAGAAAGCAATCAACCAGCAGCTCACCGAATTCCTAGAACAAAACCACCTACTAGTACCTCTCAATCAGGGTTCTGTGCAAACCACAGCACTAAGACCATACTAATTTCCACCACATATTACATAACAACACTCCTCGACCATGGAGAAATGGTTGCCCTGATCCTCCTTGACCTCTCAGCGGTGTTCGACACCGTCTAACACAACACCCTCTTCCACTGACTCTACATACGGCAAGACGCCCTCGAGTGGATCACCTCCTTCCTTACAGGATGCACACAGAGCATCTGACTACCTTCCTTCACCTCCGCACCCAAAGGCATCATTTGCGGCATACCACAAGAATCATTTCTCAGCCTCACCCTGTTCAACATCACCTTGACATCTACATGACCCCCCTCGCAGACGTCATCAGATCCATGGACTCAACATAATCTCCTATGCAGACGACACTCAACTGATCCTCTCACTCGCCAATGACCCCGTCATTGACAAAACCAACTTTTGCAATGCCATGACCAATGTAGCCAAACAGATGAAAGACAACTGCCTCCAAATCAACTCCGACAAAACTGATGTACTGAACTTCGGGAAAAACACCTCCACATGGGCCACAGCTGGTGGCCTGCAGATCTCGGACCTACACCCACACTGAAGGACCATGCATGCAACCTCGTCATCATCCTCGACAGCCAACTGAACATGAAACAACAGGTCAATATAGTTGCCTCCTGCTGCTTCCACACGCTTCGCATGCTCCTCATAATCTTCAGATGGATCCCAACCAACACCAGAAAGACCTTCAATCAGGCCCTCATCACCAGCCGCCTCGCCTACGGAAACACCCTCTACTGCAGCATCTCCAACCAACTCCTCAAAGCACTCCAGACCATACAGAATGGTGCTTTGATACTCATCCTGAACCTGCCCAAACAAAGGAACATCCCCCCCCACCTGTGAAACCTCCACTGGCTCTCCATCCAGGACAGATGCCAGTTCAAGATCCTCATGCATGCCTACAAAGTCCTCCATGACCTAGGACCTGCCTACCTCACCATCGAGTGAACTTCCACCAACCTGCTAGACACCTACACTCTGCTTCACTTGCCATCGTACTCAGCCTCTGCATCCGCCACACCTGCAGCAAATGGCCGCTCCTTCTCTTACATCACAGCCAAGACCTGGAACAAACCCCCGCGCAGCTCTGTACGAACCCCTCGCTAGCAGACTTCAGAAAGCGACTCAATACTTGACTCTTCGACAGCGACACAGTGCCCAGATACCCGTAGGGGTGACAGAGTGTGCTTTACAAATGCTGATCAGTCTTCTCAGAACATATGTGATCGTGATACAAAGATGGATATATACAAACTTCTGTTACTAAATTCACACAAAACTGAATTTTTAATCTTCCCCATCTTGTGTAATGTCAAACTAAATTCCTGTCTTTGGACAGCCTAAAACTCCAAGAGTTCAGTCCCATTCAAACCGATTGTGTTTTTGCTCTAGAGTCCTCTCTTTCCTGCCACCTCCATAGGCACACAGCCTTCTGATACAGGATCCAGGACCACACTGTGCCCTGCTTATTGAAGTTTCAGCACTCCGTCCATCATCTTGTTGCATTTGCCCTACGTGGCCAAGTGTATGCCCTGACGTGGGTCCCCTGTTTGCTGTGCCACTGGATTTAAGCTAGCCTGGCTGATATGGGGTGATATGCAGAAACCGGTCCCAGGATCCTTGTTTCCGGTCCAGGAAGGACCTGCCCTGGCAGTGCGGGCTGGACTGTTCCCATGAAGAGCAGGGTCAAGACTGATTTGCATGTGGCTGCTTCCAAACTGAGGGAATGGTGAGCAAAAGAACGATGGATTTTACCCAGATCTCTTGAAGGGGTGTTAGTGTTTGAAAAGGTACAGTACTCAGTCCATCATCTTGTTGTGTTCCTTTGATGGATGGCAGGAATGTTTTCAGAGTCAGACAAATGTCCCACAACTCCAGCAATAAAGAGTGTGGCAAAAAGCAATAACTTATTTTTCCGTACTCTCAATATTACCTCCGATGACTTCTCAAAACAGCCATCCACATCCTAGTAATATCTCATTGGGTCTTTGGAAACTCTATATTGAAAGGGGTCCCTCAATTGAATTTATCCACTCAAAAGCCATACTCCATTGTAAAGTTGAAAGAGCGCCATGTTATTTTGAAATTTGTAGGGGTGCACCATAATCCAGAGTAGTCAGCACCCACATATTTAGAGGGTTTACTAATGCAGTTTAGAAATGTAACGATAGGCTAGAAATCAGCACGATGTAGTGATGTGTTTACTAATTAGGGAATAAATGTGATTTTCTAATCGAAATGCAGTGTTGCCTAATACAGAATTGTAATCACAAGTGAAATGTCGTATTACCAATGAAATGCTTTTGAGGTATATACGTGTTTATTAATGAGCGAATTAACATAGGCTTTTAATGTGAAACATATTGCTTACATTGAAGGTAGAATTAACGAGTTGTAGTAGTAAAATGTAATGTCATGTTGTGTTAGAAATGCATTTAAAAGTGCAAGGGCCTGGGACATGCTGAAGCCAGCAGAGGCCTAACTGTATTTTTCTTGTTAGCATTAGTCGAGAAGGAATGATTTTCTCTCTCCGGGGAAAAGCTGTCCTCAGCAAAATGTTGAATTGTAACTTCGAATGTTTGTAGAGATGTTCCCATGTATTTCAGCTTACAGGTGCAAGGCCACAAGGCTCGTTAGGTAGAAGAGTCCATTGTTTAGGAGTTAGGATAGTAGGCTTGAGCGGAGAAAAGCTGCCAAAGAATTCGGGAGTGCAACATTTAGCGAGGAAGGTGCCTGGGATCCAAGGACACACCAACGGACGCTTGATGGAGAGGTGCCATACTGGAAAAGTTTGTAGATATGTACCTGCCAGAGGGGCGTACCTCTGGGGGTGTCAACTGTTTTTGGGATTTTGTATTAGGGACAGCACCCGAGGGTGGAGAGCAGATTTTGTTAGGGGATTGACTGAGCAGGATGTAGGTAGCTGTAGAGAGAGTTTGGGGAACTTAGGGCAGAGTGGGGTGTAAGAAGGAGCATCATAGAACAAGCTCGATGGTTAGACTATCTGCCTAAAGAAAGTGAATGTACTTCTTTGGAAGTCTTCACTGCTGACACCTTTACTCTTGCTTGATAGGAATGTTAAGTAAGGATGTCACCTTTGAGTAGTATAGGGACAGATTAAACATTTCCTTTTCTTTTGTAAATGCAGTCCAAACTTCAAGCAGCGACTGTTCTCGGTTGCCTAATGTTACTCAAATTGACTTTGCTTTTTATTCTGAGCAGTCTAAAAATCTTGCGTAGGATTATTTTTGTACTAGTGCCCGTCTATTTTCCGAATCTCTTGTTGAGATGTTTGTACGTTCAATTATTTTTGGCTATGTAATAAACCTTTAAAGATTTCAGTTCATAGTCAGGGGTCCTTTGAGTTCATTTGGATTTATTTGAAAGCTGTTTAAAGTCATCATTACGAAATCTTCCTTTATACTTCTAGAACGGGGAAAAAGGTCCAGTCGACCTGCTTTGGGATTCTAGAGATGGGCAAGAAAATCTAGATGAAAATCCCAGCTTCCCCAGTTGGTAGCAGAGTAGGATGGTTCCCTTTCTGGAGTAAGGAAAGATCTGATCTAGATTAGGATAAAAGTTTCCCAAGGCCCATAGAAATTAGAGGATGATTGCCCAGTGGATTGTCGGCGCAAGACATTGCTCCATGGAAACTGACAGAGAGTGACGGTGCGGCGGAAAGCAGCAGTTCGTAGGAGTGTGAGTATGAATAGGGTTATATGTTGTTAGATTGCGGTGTTTATATGTTGTGTTGTGTTGTAATGTCTTGCGGAGTTGGTTCAAGGAGTAGCTTAAGTGGTTCAGGTGTATCGAACACCCATAGTAATTGTCGCTGCATTGTTAAGGGGATCGTGAGGTACCATAGATCGCCCGCTGGACCAAGATAGGGGGAACGAATGTGTGAGTGAATGAGTAACTGACGCTGGTCGTGAGTTGCTGTGTGTTGAGGGGATTGTCCGGTCGTTTCGTTGACAGACAGTTGCCAGTTCGGTGACAATTACGCAACTGTGGACGTACAGTTAGTCTGTGGACGTACAGTGAGTGAAGTGGTTCCTTGGTTGGAAGTGATCATTTCAGTGTATGTTTGGGATGTGTGTGTGTGAGTGAGAGACGTACTGTAAAGTAGGGGAACTGCTGCGACGCGGAGGCAAGTGACGTCAGAAGGTGCCGCGCTGGGATGGGCGGTTGGTGTGACGCCACGCTGGGATTGGTGGAGTGTCATCAGGAAGTAGAAGAGCACTGCGGGAGAAGAAACGCTGGTTTTCATCATGAAATGTTTTAAAGTGTTGTGGGAAATGTTCAGAAAAGAAAAGAGGTTAGAACCCCGGGGGGGGGGGGTAGAGGCCCCACCCGAGGATACTCCGGCTCATTACATGGCTAAAAATGTTGGGTTGCACACTATATTGTGGCTCGAGAATTGGGCCAAGATGACAGATGGAAATGAAGAGTTGACTTTCCATAGATACGGAACATTCAGATTGGAAGTGTTGTATCAGTTGAAAGCGATTAGGGCTTCTTTGTGACCTCTACCTAGGCCGACACAGTTTGGGGCATTGAATGCATGGATCACGGCGGTGCACGAAAGAAACAGGGACAGGCGACAGGAAAGAGTGAAGAGATCAGTCAGGGCAGTCCAAGACGCGAGGTGGGATGCATTGGAAAAGAGATGGAGAATACAGACGATTGAAGTAGACAGGTTATACCCACTGTTGGTTAAGGAAGGGGGTGCGCAGAAAAAGAGCAGAGGACGATGACAGTGATACGGATGATAGCTTGATAGAAAGGCTGTTATCAGGGAGACCACCCCCATACAACCTAGAGGCGGTGGACGAGAAGTCGGCCCGATGGAGGTAGTGAGGGTACAGCAAGTTCCTCCTAGGACTGAAGTAGTGGGAAAGCTCTCGACAGGAGAAGGACAGAATGTAGAGAGTCAGTTCTAAGAGGTTGCCGGATGCTCTTACAGCACCGGTAACCATTGGCCCTATAGTGTCAGTATATATTCCAGAGCATACGCGGAGTAGAGGTCCATCATGGATGGAAATGGAAGGGAGAATGATTAGTGAAAGGAACAGTGTGGTGGATGGAGTGAGTCAAATGTCAAGGCTTACAGAATGGAGTACCCCATTGCCAGCGACAGCAGACTCGTCAAGAGGTCCGATGGACTTAAGGGGCCCGAGACCAAAATCTATAGGGGAGTTGAGGCCAGATTTGAGGACATGGGAGACAGTTGAAGGGGCTCTGTGTGACAGGCCAAGGGAGGACTGGGACAAGGGGACCGTCGAGAACAGAATGCCTTGCAGAGGCGTACCTGAAGTGAACAGGTGCAGAGAACAGGACAGTGCTTGTGAAGAAAGGAGTAGTGGCTCTAGTCAAGGTACCTTGAGTGCAGCAATAAAGGCAAAAAGAATTGATGTGATGCGATTAAAAGCAGAAGTGGATGAGATTGTTGAAGGAAATTTGCCTTTAGAGAGAATTGAGCTCTATGAACCAGATGAGTTGTTGTTTGTAGCGAAGGATGTGACTCGCAAAGCTAGGTCGACCCATGAGAAACTGACTGAATATGCAGAGAAATATGATGTAGACTTGTCTAAGACAAAAATGCTGCAGGGTAATCACAAATTGCAATATACTGACTGTTAGACCTGGCACCTTGGCGTGAGTTTCCCTTCCACTTTTTGCTGTTGTGCCTCAGATGTTTTTGCTGGTGTCCGCTACTCAGGGCACTGCGCCACGGCCAACCCGTGCCGCAGTGCAAGTGCTCCCTACTGTAAAATTTACCTGTGATTGATGTCCATGATTGGTCATTGGATTTACTGTCAGTCCCTAGTAAAGTGCACCAGGAGTGCCAGGGCTTGTAAATGCCAATACTGCTAGTGGGCCTGCAGCGCTGGTTGCGCCACCCACAGAAGCAGCCTTAAAATGTGTCTAGGGTCTGCCATTGCAGACCCTGCGTGCAGTCTGGTACTGTCATGCTGGCTGGGCAAGTGCACACACTTGCCAGCCCCTAAACCTTCCCTTAACTTCATACTAGTCACCCCTATGGTAGGCCCAAGGGCAGGGTGCTTTGTAAGTGTAAGGTAGGACATGCTCTGATGTGTGTGGCATGTCCTAATAGTGAATTACTGCCAAATTCGTTTTTCACTATTGTAAGGCTACCTGTTCCCTTTAGACCAGATGGGCTGCTGGAATTATTACACACTATAATCCCAGCAGGCTCAGGGAACATGGTAGAAATTAATGTTTGGTATGCCTGAGCTCAGAATAATAAAATACTTCTTTTAGTAAAGTTTATTTTAATATCCTTTGTTTGCAAATGCTACTTTTAGAAAGCTAGCATTTGCTTGCCTAACCATTTCAGCCCGCCTCTGCTTGGATGTGTGTCTGACTGTCTGGATTGGGTGAGTGACAGGGCTGGGGGAATGACAGGTGGTGAATGGGAAGATTACACCTTAGTGGGAGGTGGGAGTTTCCCTGGGCTCTGCATCAGGCTGTGCTCTCCCACCACAATGCTGGCTCCGCCCCCCTGGGGAGCGACTGATGACTCAGCCTGCACCTGGCCCAGGAAGGGCGAAGCTTGTCAACAAAGTGCTCCTGGCAGCCCCTGTCCCCACAATGCTGGCTCCGCCCCCCTGGGGAGCGTCTGATGTGCCTGCCCTCACACTGAATGAAGATGCCAGAAGTACCCACAACAAGTGCTCAGGGGCTGAGAGCAGTTATGCAAAGGCCCCCCTAGCCTGGGAGAACAAAAGAAACTGGGTATAAAAGTAGGAGCCCTGCTCCTTGTAAATTAGATCCTGTTTGTGCTACAGAAGAAACTCTGCCCGAAGAGAAGGACCTGGAAGAAGACTACAAGGAGGAGTGCTATCTCTGGCCTGTGTCTGGTGCCTTGCTGCAGAAGGAGAGGAGAGAAAAGACTACAAGAGACTTTTGCTTTTATTGAACTTTGTGCCAAACTTCTACTAAAGATCTCCAAGGGCTTGCTGTGGAACTTGCCCCCTGACCAGCGCCCCAGGAACAGTGGGCGCTAACCCCCCTGACCAAGGAACTGCTGTGTGTGCTGCTTATCGCTGCAGCGCTGATTGAGGAGACCGAGAGCGTTGTGCATCCCTGCCACGCTCCTCGTGACCCAGGACATCTGTATCCCCCCGAGCACCGTGACTGTGGACTCAGCAGCTCGCATTAACAAAGTGAAGCCCAGCCTGCCGCTGGCCCGAGCACCGTGACTGCGCCTGCATCTGAACCCAAGAGAACAAAGCCAAGGAGGACCCGTCCGGTCCAAGCCCCAGAATCGACTGAGCCCAGCGCCGTAGATTCCCCCGCAAAGACGGACTGCCGCCCTGTGTCACCCCCCCTATGATCGGCGCCCCGCCTGACAGCCCCGCTGAAAGAGCACCACCGCGACCGGCACTTTGGCTGGGTACGTCCCGCACTTGAGGACCGTACTGCCACTGGCGCCGCACCCAGCCGCCTCCTTCAGGGCTGAAGAGGATATTGAAGGAAGGACCTTTGACCCCATTAAGCACCGCCGCCCCGGGTGACCCGTGACCTGCGCCGCCTCGAGCCGCAGCTCGCCTCGCCCTCCAGGGAAGCAACGCGACGTGGGACAGCTCCCCTTTCAGCCGTCCACTTCAAGATCACCAGAGTTTTCAAGGTACTGTGTTTTGCCCCCTTGCGGTGCGAGCGTCCTGCCATCTGAGCTCGCACCGCACCGTGTGATCTTGGCCACCCCGGGAGCCCCGCAGCTGCAGGCTGCCCTGCGGTACGAGCCGCCCCTGTGACAGAGGCTCGCCCTGCTCCTGGCCCCCGAGGCCCCTCCTAACACTCCCTGTGCCCGGCGCCCCCTCTGCCTCGAGTCGCGCACAGAAGGGTGACTCATTCTGCAAGCAGACCCGGCCGGGCCTTTCGCCGCTCACGCGAGAAGCGTGAGCTTTGGCAGGCCGGGCCCGTTTTCATCCCCAGAAGCGAACGGAGGCGTGGGGAAGCGCCTAGAAGCGCAGGAAAGCACTGTACCTTGCCAAAACTGGGCAGAGGGCCCAAAACATTGCATTTTAAAGAACTGTGGCCCCTTTAAAATCTACCAAGCCTATTTACAAGTAACTGGAACCACTATTGAACAACCAAGACTGTATTTACAAGCCTGCGTGAAGAAACTTATATAAAGATATATTTTTTCTACTAAAATACAGTTTGGTGTCATTGTGTGGTGGGTTGGTGGTGATTGTTGTGATACTGCAAATGTTTAACCCTATGTACTCCAGAGGTTAGCCTAGACTGCTTGCGCCACACTACCTAGAGGGTGAGCAGGGGTTATTTCTGGGAGTAATCCTTTGCCCTGACTTGGAAGAGAGGGTCCCTGCTTGTCGCCAGTGCTGCACTGCGCCAACCAGAGACCCCCAATTCCAACATTGGACGCAGCGGTGAGGATCACGAATTTACATTTGCAGTGTCCTTACATTAACTACTGACCATTGCACATTGATTACAGTCCAGTAACTTAGCCACAGACTTTTTTTTAATTTTTTATTTCTGCTAAGAAGAAGATCCCTTGTGTTGAAATCATGCCTGGCACAAACAGCGTGGATAGGGCGGAATCTGAAACCTCTGACGTGTTGGAATTAGAATGGGATGAGTCAAAGTTGGATGACTACAAGAGAAAGGAACTGAGGTTCTTTTGCAAGAAATTAAAGGTTCCACACGTGGGGTGCAGAAACAAACCAGAGCTCTACAAGGCCCTGAAAGCCTGGATTGAATCTAGGAAGGCACCTGAGGATCAAGATGCACCTGTGGATCTTGTGGATCATGAAAGACCCGACAGCATCCATAGCTTGGGCAGAGGCCTGTCGCCAGAGGAGCTGGCAGACAGACAGGCAACCAGGGATCATGAAATGAAGCTGGCAGAATTGAAATTGAAGGGCCAACTGGAGCTTGAGAGCAAAAGAATGGCTCTAGAAGAGCAAAGAATCCAAATGGATCATGAAGTGAAATTGAGGGAGATGAGTCTAAAGGAGAAAAGTTTGGAGCATCCTCCCTCTGGTGGCAGCACAACGCCGGTGCAGGTAGAGTCCAGGGTGTACATCCCCAAAGATGTAGTGAAGGAGTTCTTTAGGGGGGATGACATAGGACAGTGGTTTAGGACTTATGAGGTAGCCATGTCCTCCCACCGGGTCCCTGACAAGGATTGGGGAGCGGGGTTGTGGGGAAGGTTCCTTAGCGAAGGGCGGGACACCCTCCTAGATTTGCCCCTTGAAGAACAGAGTTCCTACCCCCGCATGAAAGAGGCCTTAATGACCAGGTATGGGCTTACCCCTGAAATGTATAGACAGAGGTTCAGGGGTTGTACCAAGCTTCCTGGGAGTACATATGTGGAGTATGTGACTTTTTTTTGCAGAGCCCTGGATGGTTGGGTGATGGGTAACAAGGTGAATGATTTTCAAGGTCTCTTTGATTTAATTGCATGGGAGCACTTGTCTGCTAATTGTTTTCCTGAGCTACGCCAGCACCTGATTGATAGCAAGCTGTCCAACCCGAGGAAGCTTGCTGAAGAGGCGGACCGCTGGCTCAGCACCAGGGTCCACAAGGGTCCAGTGGGAGACTCCGCCAAGGGTGGGCAGGGTCCCCAGCAGAAGAGTGGGGGGGACAGGGGTAAACAGAAAGGGTTCCCTAAAGGCCCCCAAAGTAATCCCCAAGGGAACCAGCAGAAAGGTTCTCAGCCTCCCCCACCCCCGAAGCAGAGCGGGGCCCCGACAGGTAAACCTGTTCCAAAGGGGCCCTTCAATTGTTACAGATGTGGTGACCCGGGGCACATTGCCAGTGACCCCAAGTGTCGCCTGTTTGGAAAAACAGCACCCACTGGTGCTCCACCCCGGCAAGTGACTAGTGTTCACTTAGGAGAAGAAGTAACGGTCCCAGGGGGTGGAGATCCTGTTCAGATGACCCTAGTCTCACTAGGAGACAGTGAGATGGTCCCTACAAACTACCTGCCCAATAACACTAAGAAATATGGGCAGGTGGTGACCATCAATGGTAGGAAAGCTGAGGCTCTTAGAGACACAGGAGCCAGTGTGACTGCAGTGAGGCATCACCTGGTGTCTCAAGAGCAGGTTGTACCCCATGCCTACTGTAGGGTTATCAATGCTGATAATTCAGAGAGTCAGTGTCCGATGGCTCAAGTTCCCTTCGAGTGGGGGGGGGGTCTCTGGTACTCTGCAGGTCTGTGTGAGACAAGCCATGCCTGTAGACTGTTTGCTAGGGAATTACTTGGAGGACTCCCCTTGGGAAAAGGTGGAGAAGACGACTCACCTGAAGATGGTGGGACTGCCCGACTGGGCGTGCGTGACCACCCGGTCAATGGCAGCCAGTAGGGGTGCTCAAGAGGTCCTGGGGCCTGAAGGAGAGGCCCAGGAACCGGCCTTAGGGAGAAGGCGCAGGGGGCGCGGGAAACCGGCCCCTGAAGTTCCCACGGTCTAGGAGGAAGCAGACCTTGAGGGGGATGCCCTGGAGCCTACTGGGGAACAGATTGCTGAACTGGGGGACCTGCCTGAGCTGACCCATTGGCAGCAAGAAGGAGGCCCCTCCAGGGAGGAATTCTGCAGGGAGCAGAAAGAATGCCCTTCTCTCGTGGGTATGCGGCAGCAGGCTGCAGACCAGGCCAATGGTGTTCAGGCCAAAACACATTATGTGTACTGGGAGAATGACCTCCTGTATTCAGAGCCTAAGGCTGCTGAACCTGGGTCAGCCCGTGTGCTGGTGGTACCCCAGAAGTTCAGAGCCTTCCTACTGGGACTGGCTCATGATGTGCCGTTAGCAGGACATTTGGGGATGGACAAGACCTATGACAGGCTTGTCACCCACTTCTACTGGCCCCAAATGCACAAGAGCTCAGATGCTCATTGTAGGACCTGTCAGACTTGCCAGGCAAGTGGTAAGTGCGGAGGGAAGAACAAGGCTCCCCTCCAACCATTCCCTGTGGTCAGTACTCCATTCCAACGAGTGGGTATTGACATTGTTGGGCCTCTGGACCCCAAGACAGCCATGGGCAACAGGTTCATCCTGGTCTTGGTGGACCATGCCACCCGGTACCCTGAAGCCATCCCTCTGAGGACAGTGACGGCCCCCGTGGTGGGACGTGCACTGATGGGAATTTTCTCACGAGTGGGATTCCCTCTAGAGGTGGTGAGCGACAGGGGGACCAACTTCATATCCAAGTATATGAAGTCCCTTTGGCAAGAGTGTGGTGTAACCTACAAGTTCACCACCCCTTACCATCCCCAAGGAAATGGGTTGGTTGAGAGATTCAACCGAACCCTGAAGGGCATGATCATGGGCCTGGAAGGTCCAATGAGGCGTAAGTGGGACGTCCTCTTACCATGCCTGCTCTTTGCATACCGTGAGGTGCCACAGAAGTCCCTAGGGTTCAGCCCCTTTGAACTACTGTATGGTCACCCCATGAGAGGACCTCTGAGTTTGGTAAAGGAAGGCTGGGAGCAATCTCCCAGGAAACCTCCCCAGAATGTATACAGTTACATGCTGGCCTTCAGAAACCAGACCAGGCGCTTCAGAAAACTTGCTGAGGCAAATCTAGAAGCTAGCCAGGAAGAAATGAAGCGGTGGTACGACCAGAATGCCACTCTGGTAGAGCTTCAGCCTGGACAAGAGGTGTGGGTCTTGGCCCCAGTGGAGCCTTGTGCACTTCAGGATAAGTGGACAGGTCCATTTGAGGTTGTGGAGCGCAAGAGTCCAGTAACCTACTTGGTGGACATGCAGTCTCCCAGGAACCCTTTGAGGGTCCTACATGTTAACCGCCTGAAGCCCCACTTGCGAAGGTCCGAAGTGGGCATGTTGTTGGCAACTGATGATGGAACGGAGGAGGAGTCTGAGCCTCTTCCTGACCTCTTGGGAGCCTCTGAGAAAGATGGGTCAGTGGATGGAGTTAACCTCTCACCCACCCTGACGCCTGAGCAACAGGAAGACTGCCGCCAATTGCTGGGGCAGTTTCCAGATCTGTTCTCCCTGGTTCCTGGTGTCACAGATTGGTGCATCCAAGATGTAGACACAGGAGACAGCTTACCTGTGAAGCATAAGGCTTACAGAGTGACTGACAGGGTCAGGGCCTGCATCAAGGAGGAGGTCTCCAAGATGCTTGCTCTTCGGGTGGTTGAGTCCTCCAGCAGTCCTTGGTCCAGCCCCGTGGTCTTGGTCCCAAAGGCTGCTGCGCCGGGAGCCACACCTGAACTCCGGTTCTGTGTGGACTACAGAGGACTCAATTCAGTCACCAAGACTGACGCGCACCCTATCCCCAGAGCTGATGAGCTCATTGATCGGCTAGGGGCTGCCCGGTTCCTCAGCACGTTTGATTTAACGTCTGGGTACTGGCAGATCGCCTTGACCGATGGGGCAAAAGAGAGGTCCGCATTCTCTACACCAGATGGGCATTTGCAGTTCCGGGTTATGCCATTTGGAATGAAGAATGCCCCTGCCACCTTTCAGAGGTTGGTCAACCAGGTGTTGGCTGGGCTGGATGAGTTCAGTGCCGCCTACCTGGATGACATCGCAGTGTTCAGTGGCACCTGGCCAGAACACCTGCGACACCTCTGGGAAGTGTTGACAGCCCTGCGCAAGGCAGGCCTCACAATCAAGGCAAGCAAGTGCCAGATTGGGCAGGGTTCAGTGGTGTACTTGGGACACCAAGTGGGGAGTGGCAAGGTGGCACCCTTGCAACCCAAAATTGAGACCATCCTGGCTTGGGAACCCCCCAAGACCCAGACTGCAGTGAGAGCCTTCCTGGGGCTCACTGGGTATTACAGGAGGTTTGTCAAGGGCTATGGCACTATTGTGACCCCCTTGACAGAGCTGACTTCTAAGAAGCAGCCCAGGAATGTGATTTGGACTGACACCTGTCAGAAGGCTTTTGACACCCTGAAGACTGCCATGTGCACGGCGCCCATGCTCCTGGCTCCTGATTTCTCCAAGGAATTCATAGTGCAAACAGACGCTTCAGAGCATGGTGTAGGGGCTGTTCTCTCACAGATGACTGAGGAGGGCTGGGACCAACCTGTAGCCTTCATCAGTAGGAGGTTACTTCCACAGGAAAGTAGGTGGAGTGCAATAGAGCGAGAAGCATTTGCTGTGGTCTGGGCGCTGAAGAAGCTAAGACCCTACTTGTTTGGGTCTCACTTCCGGGTTCAGACAGACCACAGGCCCCTCAGATGGTTGATGCAAATGAGGGGTGAGAACCCAAAACTGTTGAGGTGGTCCATCTCCCTACAGGGTATGGACTTCACGGTGGAACATCGCCCTGGCACAGATCACGCCAATGCTGACGGTCTGTCCAGGTTTTTCCGCCTTAGTGATGTGTAACTCCCTGGGGAAGGGTAGTTCCTCCCACATTTCAGCTGGAGGGGACACGTGTTAGACCTGGCACCTTGGCGTGAGTTTCCCTTCCACTTTTTGCTGTTGTGCCTCAGATGTTTTTGCTGGTGTCCGCTACTCAGGGCACTGCGCCACGGCCAACCCGTGCCGCAGTGCAAGTGCTCCCCACTGTAAAATTTACCTGTGATTGATGTCCATGATTGGTTCATTGGATTTACTGTCAGTCCCTTGTAAAGTGCACCAGGAGTGCCAGGGCTTGTAAATGCCAATACTGCTAGTGGGCCTGCAGCGCTGGTTGCGCCACCCACAGAAGCAGCCTTAAAATGTGTCTAGGGTCTGCCATTGCAGAACCTGCGTGCAGTCTGGTACTGTCATGCTGGCTGGGCAAGTGCACACACTTGCCAGCCCCTAAACCTTCCCTTAACTTCATATTAGTCACCCCTATGGTAGGCCCAAGGGCAGGGTGCTTTGTAAGTGTAAGGTAGGACATGCTCTGATGTGTGTGGCATGTCCTAATAGTGAATTACTGCCAAATTCATTTTTCACTATTGTAAGGCTACCTGTTCCCTTTAGGCCAGATGGGCTGCTGGAATTATTACACACTATAATCCCAGCAGGCTCAGGGAACATGGTAGAAATTAATGTTTGGTATGCCTGAGCTCAGAATAATAAAATACTTCTTTTAGTAAAGTTTATTTTAATATCCTGTGTTTGCAAATGCTACTTTTAGAAAGCTAGCATTTGCTTGCCTAACCATTTCAGCCCACCTCTGCTTGGATGTGTATCTGACTGTCTGGATTGTGTGAGTGACAGGGCTGGGGGAATGACAGGTGGTGAATGGGAAGATTACACCTTAGTGGGAGGTGGGAGTTTCCCTGGGCTCTGCATCAGGCTGTGCTCTGCCACCACAATGCTGGCTCCGCCCCCCTGGGGAGCGACTGATGACTCAGCCTGCACCTGGCCCAGGAAGGGCGAAGCTTGTCAACAAAGTGCTCCTGGCAGCCCCTGTCCCCACAATGCTGGCTCCGCCCCCCTGGGGAGCGTCTGATGTGCCTGCCCTCACACTGAATGAAGAAGCCAGAAGTACCCACAACAAGTGCTCAGGGGCTGAGAGCAGTTATGCAAAGGCCCCCCTGGCCTGGGAGAACAAAAGAAACTGGGTATAAAAGTAGGAGCCCTGCTCCTTGTAAATTAGATCCTGTTTGTGCTACAGAAGAAACTCTGCCCGAAGAGAAGGACCTGGAAGAAGACTACAAGGAGGAGTGCTGTCTCTGGCCTGTGTCTGGTGCCTTGCTGCAGAAGGAGAGGAGAGAAAAGACTACAAGAGACTTTTGCTTTTATTGAACTTTGTGCCAAACTTCTACTAAAGATCTCCAAGGGCTTGCTGTGGAACTTGCCCCCTGACCAGCGCCCCAGGAACAGTGGGCGCTAACCCCCCTGACCAAGGAACTGCTGTGTGTGCTGCTTATCGCTGAAGCGCTGATTGAGGAGACCGAGAGCGTTGTGCATCCCTGCCACGCTCCTCGTGACCCAGGACATCTGTATCCCCCCGAGCACCGTGACTGTGGACTCAGCAGCTCGCATTAACAAAGTGAAGCCCAGCCTGCCGCTGGCCCGAGCACCGTGACTGCGCCTGCATCTGAGCCCAAGAGAACAAAGCCAAGAAGGACCCGTCCGGTCCAAGCCCCAGAATCGACTGAGCCCAGCGCCGTAGATTCCCCCGCAAAGACGGACTGCCGCCCTGTGTCACCCCCCCTCTGATCGGTGCCCCGCCTGACAGCCCCGCTGAAAGGGCACCACTGCGACCAGCACTTTGGCTGGGTACGTCCCGCACTTGGGGACCGTACTGCCACTGTCGCCGCACCCAGCCGCCTCCTTCAGGGCTGAAGAGGATATTGAAGGAAGGACCTTTGACCCCATTAAGCACCGCCGCCCCGGGTGACCCGTGACCTGCGCCGCCTCGAGCCGCAGCTCGCCTCGCCCTCCAGGGAAGCAACGCGACATGGGACAGCTCCCCTTTCAGCCGTCCACTTCAAGATCACCAGAGTTTTCAAGGTACTGTGTTTTGCCCCCTTGCGGTGCGAGCGTCCTGCCATCTGAGCTCGCACCGCACCGTGTGATCTTGGCCACCCCGGGAGCCCCGCAGCTGCAGGCTGCCCTGCGGTACGAGCCGCCCCTGTGACAGAGGCTCACCCTGCTCCTGGCCCCCGAGGCCCCTCCTAACACTCCCTGTGCCCGGCGCCCCCTCTGCCTCGAGTCGCGCACAGAAGGGTGACTCATTCTGCAAGCAGACCCGGCCGGGCCTTTCGCCGCTCACGCGAGAAGCGTGAGCTTTGGCAGGCCGGGCCCGTTTTCATCCCCAGAAGCGAACGGAGGCGTGGGGAAGCGCCTAGAAGCGCAGAAAAGCACTGTACCTTGCCAAAACTGGGCAGAGGGCCCCAAACATTGCATTTTAAAGAACTGTGGCCCCTTTAAAATCTACCAAGCCTATTTACAAGTAACTGGAACCACTATTGAACAACCAAGACTGTATTTACAAGCCTGCGTGAAGAAACTTATATAAAGATATATTTTTTCTACTAAAATACAGTTTGGTGTCATTGTGTGGTGGGTTGGTGGTGATTGTTGTGATACTGCAAATGTTTAACCCTATGTACTCCAGAGGTTAGCCTAGACTGCTTGCGCCACACTACCTAGAGGGTGAGCAGGGGTTATTTCTGGGAGTAATCCTTGCCCTGACTTGGAAGAGAGGGTCCCTGCTTGTCGCCAGTGCTGCACTGCGCCAACCAGAGACCCCCAATTCCAACACTGACCAAGATCTCGAAGAGAAAAGGGTGATTGGATTAAAGCCTCACATTCAAGAACTGATTATAGGGATACGAGCTGGGAGCAGACTTGACAAATGGGAAAAAAGGTGGTCAAAGAAAAAGAGTGTTAGGTGGAGTACGATTGAGACACCCCCTTCTGGAGGAGGAATGGCAGGAATTGAAGCATACCCTTTACATGAGGTGGCCAATGGAGGATATGTACATGTGCCCTGGAGTCGGGGAGATTTGGCTGCCTTTACAAATGATTTCCCAAAGCTGCAAGAGAGCCCAGTTGAGTGGTACAAGCAGGTAGAGAGGTTTGTTAAGATCTCGAAGGTGCCGTGGATTGATCTGAACACCTTATTTGACATTGTAGTTCCAGGAGACTTGTGGGTAGCATGCAAGGTTGCTGTTGAATGGCCCACTGTGGAGCCAGAGAGTGATGCCTCCACATATGGACTTTCACCTCTTGTAATGACAAAGTACGAGCAAGTGATCATGTGGTTGAAATCTAAGGTACCACCGCAGGATATCGATTGGGTGAAGATAGATCCGACTGTTCAGAAGCCTAAAGAGACAGTGCATGAGTATTATGAACAACTGTTACAGGTCTTTAAGCAGTACAGTGGGTTAGATGTGATGGATCCTAGGGACATGGGACAGTTTGTTTCAAAGTTCGTTCTAGGATTGAGACCTGATATCTGTCTTATGATCCAGCAACATTTGATTTGTTGCCAGAACAAACCGCTGGACAAAATTTTGAGGTTTGCTAGATACTGTAGTGATGAAATCGACTCGAAACATAAAAAGCTCAAGGACAACCTGATGCTGGTCCAGATGCAATCTGCTGACAAGGGAGGTACCTTAGGGAGGAAACAGAATGCTCAGAAAAAGGGAAATGGGGACGACTCTAAGCCAAGAGTAGATGTAGCGCCGTTGAAAAAGACTACCGAGTGCCACCAGTTTCACCAGATTGTACACTGGAGACGCGAGTGTCCCTATAATCCTGCAAATCAGGAGCAGCAGGAGGAGGAACTGGTTCAGGAACAGGTGCCCAGGTGACAACGACAGCAGTAACAAAGACCAAGTCGATAAAAGGGGGGACCTCGGCTCCTCGAGTACAGGCTCCCCAGCCACCAAAAATATCGACAGGAACTCGGAATTTCCAGCAGATGCCTCTCCTTGAGGAGAGCGATGATTGTTACATGGACCCGTTGGCCTGACGGTGCCTGAGAGGGGAGGAGGACTGCACTCTTGGGGCAGTCCTGGAGGTAGACCAGAGGGGACCATTTGTAGAAGCTGATGTTGATGGTCACCCTACCACCTTTCTGGTTGATACTAGTGCTACCCGTTCTACTGTGAGATCTGCAGTAGTACCCAACCTACCCCTCTCAGGACAGACAATCCAAGTTGTAGGTGTTGCCAATAGGAAGATGACAAATCTTCTGACAGAACCGATTCCTGTGAAGATAGGAACGTTCAGGGATAGACATCAATTTGTAGTGTGTGATTCAAGTCCTGTTTGTTTGCTAGGGAGGGAGAAGTGTGGCTCACTGGTTAGAGGAGGCAGACCTGGAAGCAGAGGTCAGCCCGGGACCAGGGTTCAATTCCCGGCTCGGCGGGGTCTTGAGTCCTAAAATGTCCATGGACTCAACAATTCTCGCTCCGGTGCCTACTCGATTCACGGGTTCACACTCTGCGACTCTGGGCAATAGCTTGCTTAATCTCCACCACGGCCCCTCGCGGCGGGATGCCTGGCTTTCACCTTGCGGATACCCTGCCGGAGTTATGTCACAGGGGAATACCAGGACGGGTTCCCTAAGCAAGCGCTTAGAAACCGCTCGGTGATTTGCACTATATAAATTCATTTACATTTACATTTACATCACATTCCTGTGCAAGCTAACTCTATTGCACCCCAATGGGAGTGGAATTACAGACTAATGTTGACGACTCTACCTTTAAGGTCACGAATCAGCATGTGTGCATAGAGATTTACCCTGCTTTGACAGTGGAAGAGCTTCCTTTTGATTTGAGAGACTCAGTTTCACAGGTGGTGTGGGACTTTACTGGAGAAGACATAGGATTGATTAAAGGTGTTGAGCCAGTTAAAATTCAGGTCAAGGAGAATGTTGATTTTCCCAGAACACCTCAGTATAATTTGACCCCAGAAACGATTGCAGGAATAAAGCCTGTGATTGAGTCTATAATTAAACAGGGAATACTGAAGGAGATATTGGGGAGTCCATGTAACTCTCCAATCATGGGATTGCAGAAACCCAGTGGGAAGTTCAGGATTGTACAGGACCTACGCCGAGTGAACAACATAGTTGTTCCCTATTGTCCAGTGGTACCGAATCCATCTGTGATCTTATTTCAGATCCCGTGCTAAGCTGAGTATTTCACTGTGATTGATCTCTGTCAGGTTTTCTTCTCGATACCTTTGCATGAAGAGAGCCAATTTTCTATTCGCTTTCAGGCTGGAAAATCGTGTTTTAACGTGGTGTTGTATCCCTCAGGGGTACACAGAGAGCCCATCGATCTTCAATCAGATTCTGAAAAAGAATCTTGAAAGTCTAGTGCTGCCGCAGAACTCTGTTCTCGTCCAGTACATAGACGACCTCCTTGTTGCGTCAGAGACTGAAGATGCGTGCAGGATTGATGCCATTGCCTTGTTGAACCATTTGGCAGAATACGGACACAAGGTGTCGCTAAATAAGTTACAGTATTGCTTGAGCGAGGTGCAGTATTTGGGGCACAGGATAGAGAAGGGCAAAAGGAAAGTGTCACCAGATAGGATTGAGGCAATATTGAATATGATGGTGCCTTCAACCCAGAGAGAGGTCAGGATGTTCTTAGGGATGGTTGCCAACTGTCGCCAGTGGATTGCCAACTTTTCATTAAAGGCGAAGCCTTTGCAGAGACTGACGCACAAGGATGTGAGTGATCCGGTACCATGGGGCAACGACTGTATGAAGGCTTTCCTTGAGTTTCTTTGTCATGCTCTGGCCCTGGGAATGCCAGGCTACAATAAGTCTTTTTCATTGTTCTGCTGTGAACGAGAAGGTTGTGCATTAGCAGTCCTAGTTCAAGATCATCGAGGTGTCCGTAGACCAGTTGCCTATTTCTCAGCTACTTTAGATTCAGTAGCTTCAGCGTTGCCCGGATGTCTCAAATCCGTTGCTGCAACAGGTGTCAGCATTGAAAGGTGTGAGAGCATTGTTATGGGTCATCCATTGACTGTTTTTGTACCACACTCACTTGAGTTACTAATGACCAGGACCAAGACACATCACTTGACGAATTATAGGCTCACGCACTACGAGCAAGTTATACTTGCTTCCGAGAACGTGACCCTTAAGAGGTGCTCTGTTTTGAATCCTGCTACCTTGATGCCGTTGCCAAACACGCTTGATGAAGATTGTAAGGACCATGATTGTCTTGATGTAACTGGACTTTGCACCAAACCGAGACCTGACATTGTTGATGAACCATTGATCGGCCCTGATGAAACCTTCTTTGTTGATGGTTTGTGTATAAGAGACAGTGTTGGTCAGTTGAGAGCAGCATTTGCTGTATGCACCATTTCAGGAGTTGTTGAAGCTGCATGGCTGGAAGGAGTATACTCCGCTCAGGTGGCAGAACTCATAGCTTTGACTCGTACCTGCCTGGCAGCAAAGGGAATTCGGATTACCATTTACACTAACAGCCTATACGGGTTTGGTGTGGTTCATGACTATGGACAATTATGGTCTCAGAGAGGTTACATGCCTTCGTCAGGAACACCAATCCTGAATGGAGAATTTGTTAGGCTGCTTCTAGAAGCCTTGCAGGAACCCTTAGAGATTGCTGTTGTGAAGTGCACGGCTCATGGTAAAGGGACAGATTTGTTGTGTCACTTGGAAACCGCTATGCAGACGAAGTTGCACGATTCTGTTGAGGGAGTCAGTGAATCAAGGGTTTCTGTCTTTGATTTGTGTTCTTTTTAGTTTTAGATGGGCAAGGTCGCCCAGAATGTTTGAAATGGACGATGAGTAGTGCTCATTGAGATCGCTAACCTTGGTTATGTGCAAAGGGGTGGGGGTAGGTCAGATTGGCAGCGAGCCTCAAGTTTCATAAAGTCTAGGTTCTTAGTGTCTCTGGTGCAGCGTTTGGGAATCACAGGTTGAGACGACTTTGTCTTGCGGGTCTCGGGTAAAATTAAGGATATAGAGTGATGGTCCAACCAGTCACAGGGGTCTATGGAGATAAGCGTGACAGCGGAATCCTTAGAAATGATCCAGTCAAGGATGGCTCCTTTTGAGTGGGTTGGCATAGAGCAGGCTTGGGTCAGGGCTTGGTCAGTTAGAAGGTCTTTGATGGCATTGGCGTAAGGATCTTTAGCGTCATTCCAGTGCAGGATGAAATCACCCAGGAAGACCTCTGTGGCATTAGAGGAAATGCTTGTTGTCATGATTTCCAGGAGGTGATCAGTGAAAGCGTTGTTTGGACCTGGGGGGTGGTAAAAGATGTGCAAGTTACAAGAGGTGTAATGAGTTGCTGCAGACGGAGAGTGCGAGGTATTCGCAGGGATCGGAGGTGTCCGTTACGAGTTCTGTGACAAGCAGGGAGGATCGGTAGATGCAGGCTATGCTTCCTGCTTTATTATTGGGGTGTCTATCCAGTCTGGCGATGTTGTAGTTGGGCGGGAGTAATAGATCCAGGCAAGGGGAAGAGTATTCATTTATCCAGGATTCAGTTAGTATAGGTTTTTGTCCAGGACGAGGTCGGCAATGTCGGCGGCATGTTTGACTGCTGAACGGCAGTTGATTAAAACACCAGATAAGGGGGTGTCTGAAGGAGAGTCAGAAGTCTGGATAGATAGAACTACAGGCGCCAGGTTGCTTTTTACCACACTTCTGTTGTGGAGGGTAGCTGGCCTGTTGGGGTTAATGGTGACCGTGCTGATGGGGTGTTCGGGACTTGTATTTAGCGGACGGGGATGGCTGGGGTAGAGTTGTGGTCTTGGAGGATGGCTAGGATTTCATTATCCGTGAGGTCTAGAGAATTAGAGGAGGCAGTGGGAGCGTTGTATGTGAGTGCGAGAGCCCGGGATTTCTCCTCAGAGAGGAGGCAGGGTTGTTTGCGTGGGCAAAGATGTCTCAGAGGTAAAGGGAGAGGTTGCTTGGGAGGCTCGGTGTTCGGTGGGGGGGATGTATGAAGTGACTTGAGGTTAGCCAGTGAGATCTCAGCAAGGTGAAGGAGGTTCATAAGGTCCATAATGGAGCTATGAATGTTCTGGGTGAGTTTGGCCGCTCTGGAGTGCGGAGTTTCAAGATTAGTATAAACAAGGGGTTCGAAGGGGTGAGGGTTTGAAATTTCAGGATCAGTCGAGGGGGCATGTGACAGTGGGAGGGGAGAAGGATTGGCTGGAGCAGGCTCAGGGGTCTTTGGAGGAGGAGTATCTAGCTCGCGATTTTGGTGGATGACTGGTGGGGAGGAGCTCGGAGGTCTAGGGGTGGTTCTGTTATAGATGCCTTGTTCGGGTGACGAGTGGAGGGAGCCATTGGAGGTCTGGCTCTCTCAATGGAAGGGGACATTGGGAGCGTATCAGTCTCCTTGAGGGGGGCACTAGGTAGGAGGAGGTCACAGGTGTAGGGGAAATTCTGATGCCAGGGACAGGAGACATGATAGGGGGATTGGATGAGCCAAAGTGGAGACTCTTGGATACTAGTAAATGAATGGCTGGATCTGTTAGCATGGCATGGTGGTGGGTCATTGGTACGGGTGTTGGTTATCCCGTCGGAGTTGTGCACGAAGGGGAAGAGGTCTGAGAACTTGTTGAGGTTGTAGGTTGAGGCTTGGATTAGAACAATGCCGTTTTTGTAGAGGGTGATGGTGAGGTCAGCTCGCAAGGTTGGTGAGGGTGCTGTTGTGAGCTTAGTTCGTGTGTAATGTTCCTGGTTAAACGAATATTGAGAAGGTGCGCAAGGGTTTTTTGCCAGGAGGCGGTTCTTCTGGAATAGAAGATAAGGTCATTAATGACTGTGCCGATGTCCGCGCAGTAGCACATGTCGGATATCAGCATCTCAGGGTGTCTTTTTAGAGTAGCGTGCTTGAATGATTTAGTGGCGGTTTTGGAGAGCTTTGGGGGGTACACAATAGTATAGGAGTTTTCCCCAAACACGGATAGGTCAGGACTCGACATGGTTGGGTAGGGGAGGGGCTAGTAGGCAGTAGAGAGGATGGGTCTCCAGGTACCACGGCGGGATGGAACTCGAAAGGCTGAAGTAGGTTGCTCGACAGTCATTGAGTAATGGGTCGGGATTAGCTTTAATAAAAAAAGTCCATCGAATTGGTTTATAAGCCAAATTAAAAGAGGGGCGCTGTATATAGTGACAATTGTGTCAGCCCTTGTGTGTTGGCCGCTGATTTAGTAGGGCCCATAATGCCCTGTTTAAGGTGAATTTGCTGTACTTTAAGATATGTTGCTCCCTGTTTAAGATTAATTTAACTTACTTTAATATACACTGCTGCAGTAGCAGCATCTCGTGGCACTTAACAGCGTAGAATTGGTGTATATTTGTCTCTTACTGTAGTTTTACTCCATTCCAAGATGGCTGACGCTTTTCCTGTGTGTGTTCAGTCCTCTTTCAATGTCTATTCTTGCACGATCCTCTCCATGAAGCCGAGTGCTCTTTGATGCAAAATGGAGGAGTTTGAGATCTGGACATCCGAGACCCCCTTCCCCCCCCCCCCCCGTGGTCAGTAGAAACGGGGGGAGCTGGCCCAGATCAAAAACAGAGGCCCCTGCTGCCAAGCCGACGATCCGTGGCCCCAGGGCAGACTGGAAGCGATACGCTGCTGCAGAAATTCAACCAAGCGCCCCCTGGGCGGATTGGGATGGTCTGCTGCTGCTGGGCCTCATCTGCGGCGGTCCGCTGCTGCTAGGGTACAAATTAGTGGCCCCCAGGCGGATCAGGATGGTCCGCTGCTGCTGGGCCTCAACTGCGGCGGTCTGCTGTTGCTAGGGTGCAAATCAGCAGTCCCAGGGCGGATCTGGACAGTCTGCTGTGTGATCTCTACGGGTGAGGGAGGGGAGGGCTCTCTGCGCAGACAGCCAACTCCCCCCCGTGAGAGGCGTGGGCCGAGCGCTCGCCAAGCAGCAGCCCACCAGGTTCCTGGCTCCAGGGAAAGCGGGGAAAACGGAACAGCACAACAGCCTCCCTCAGCACCCAGACGCCGTCGGGGCTCCACAAGTTGCCCTGGAGACGTCGGGGCATCCGCTGTCCATCTTCGCCGCGCCCAGGCAAGTGCATCCACTTACCTGGCCCAAACCTTCCCTCTTTTCTTACATGTAAGGCACCCCTCAGGTAGGCTCAAGGTATCCCCATGGGCTGGGTGTAGTGTATGTGAAAGGTAGGACATGTACTGGTGTGTGTGAAATGTCTTGATAGTTAAACACTGTATATTTTGTTTTTTCACTATTGAAGGGTTGTCTGTCCCCTAGGGTAAATATTGGGACAAGATAGAACAATTGAGTTTAGGCTCTCTGAACTTGGACTTTAATAACATCCCTTTTAGTAAAGCTGGCTTTTAAATTGTGCGTTTGAAAATGTCACTATTAGAAAGTGGGTATTTTCGTGCATTGCCATTCTGTGTGCCTCTGACTGTTTGAATATTCAGTGTTTGGCTTTGGACTGACAGGAGCTGGGGATGTGCATTCACTCTAGACAGTCGCAAGGGGGTTGAGGTGTGTCCTGCCTTGCCTGGGTGACTCATCCCTGGGCTGAATAGACCTGGTCTGCATTTAGAGTGGTGGGAGGAGTTTTGCTAGCACCTGAATAGGCTGTGTCTCGTTTGAACAATGCTGTCTCCAACCCCTGTGGTCATGCTGGACCAGGTTGTACGTAACTTGTTTGGACTAAGATCAGAATCTCTGCCACAAAGAGAAGAAGAAGAAAAAGGGGGCTAAGTACCGTACCTTAAACCCCAGGATTTTAGATTACTTCAAGAAACAAGAGGACCCTGCCAAGAAGAAGAGTGGAAAAACTGTGTGAGGAGCACTGCCTTTTCTGAGTGAGGATTGGGTTGGCCTGCATTTGCTGCTTCTGTCTGTGGTGGAAAAAAAGAACTGACTCTTTTTTCCCTGCTGTGGTATCCAGCTTGTGGAGACTCTCCATGGACTTGTGTGCGCTGGCCTCCTGTTTTGGAAGATGCAGGGATATCAAAGTCTTCCTCCCTTGCGCTCTTAATTTACTAGAAGTTCCTGGTGCTTATGGGAACTTCCTTGTACTTGACGTTCTCCTTGGGAACTAACTAGTGCTGTTCCCATGTGCTGTGCTAGACTAGGCGCTCCGAGTTTTTACTAGGGGTTCAGTGTGTTTTTGCCACTGGGGGGCTCTCTTGTGCTCCCTTGATGGCATCGCCATGGACCCGAGTTCGGGGCTGTGCTCCCACCTGCTTTGGCGGTGATTTTGTTGGCTGCTGCACTGTGGAATGGTGGGTAGTGATTCTACCCGCAGGGGACCCAGCGTGGTCTCCCCGACAAGTTGGGCAATGTGAGCCCTCCCAGCCGTGTGGACACATACCTGGGGGGCTGCATTTCTCACCACCTGGCCAGTCCCCAGGGGCCTTGAGCAAAATGCTAATGCTGCACCCTTTGTGCTTCTGGAATTATGTGGTAATTCAGGTAATGAATTACCTGAATTAATGGTGGTAATCCTATAAACTGAATGGGTGGTAATCCTATAAACTACTGCCTGTTTCATGCCCTGATGATTTCATGACACAGGCAAATTATAAGTATTCACTTTAGTGCCCTAAATATGATGCCATTTAAAATAGTGTCTTACTGCAGGAGCTGCATATTATGTACACTAATGGTTTTTCATGATGGGCAACTTGCACTACATGTGATGGAATGACTATTGCTTAGTGGTAAAGTGAATATTGATGTATGTGACTTTTGGTCTATGTGTTTTATCTACAATATCTGAGCTATTTATATATAACGTTTTGTGGATTCTCTTTTGTGATGTGCCTTGTGTGTCACTGGTGTGTGTATGTGTTGCACAAACGCTTTGCACATTGCCTCTGGGATAAGACTGACTGCCTTGCCAAGCTGAAATCAAAGATAAGTGGGAGTTCGCACAGCGTGATGAAATTTGTGGGTTGTAAAGAATTGTAGCGTGCCACTGGATAGAACACTGTCTGACCAAGCAGTGTGAGCACAAAGCTAAAAATGAGAAGGTCCCCCTACTGGGAGGGGAACTAACCAGTGCACAGCGAAAGGACCGTAGTCTTATTCCATAAACATCATAATCACAGCAGTCTGTGTGAAAAGTTTCAAGAATTTTAATCCATTCGTGGAGAATATTCAAGCATATTCAAGTTCAGCCAGAAGCGTGTCGTTACACGTCAAATAATCCAACCATAGTGATTAAATAAACAAGTCCCGATGCATTTCGGGCAAAAGCCCTTTCTCAAGGGAATGCTCTACAAAGAAATACAAATATGAACAGAATCAATAAACTGTACAAGTTACAAACGATCGAATGCAAACATGCAAAAACCAAATTGGAGTAACTGGAATGACTCGTGACAATAGTTACAATGCTGTGTGACATATCCCAAGGGTTGCCAAGTCTAGCGGTCATATCCGAGGTTGTGCAAAGAACGTTGAGGCGTGGAAAACAGACCACCCGAGAATGCGTGTAAAACAGACAAAGTGAAAAGAGTATCCGCAACGGTACCAAACCAAAGAGTGAGACGGCAAGAAGACAAACATGCCGAGAAGTGCAAGCGAATAGTCGAAGAATTACTCACATGCTGGGATTCTACGGGATGCCTAGCGGCATAACAGCCAGGTAGTGTTTGTAAAAACGGAGAGTGCTCCTCGCGGTTAACTACCGACAGTGAACATAAACGAAGGACGCAGTGCAGGGTGTTAGTGGACAAGAAAAACGGACTACAGAGTGTGAAAACATCGCCATTTTGGAAAGGTGTGATGTGAGAGGTGAATGACAGTACACTGAAGTGATAAATGGTGTGTGCAGATAGCCAAGAAATATTACAGATAACAAAGAAATTCAATTCGATCGTTAAGCCCATTGGGCGCCATCGTTGAGAGGAAACGGATCCAGAAATTTTCACGCTTAAGTAAAGTGTTCTTATTGTTGGAAGTTATTGGTACTTGTTCCAGAATCAGGAATTTAAGTTGAGCCACAGAATGTCTCAATTCGGTAAAATGCACCGCCACAGTGGATTTTAGGTTATTGGTGCGAATGTTACTTTTATGTTCCAAAATCCGGATGCGGATTTTTCTTTCAGTGTGTCCTACGTAACATTTGCCACACGGACACTTCAATAGATAAATGACATTGTTCGAGTTGCAGGTGGCATTTACTTTGAGCTTGATGGGATGCCCTTTCATGGGATGACACATGATGTTACCAGTGATGCAGTTGTTACAATTAGAACAGTTGTAACAGGGTCTCAGTCCTTTGTATTCCTTGTGTACGTCTTCTTGATTGGATTTGCTCAGGATTTCTTTGAGGTTTCTACCTCGGGTAAATGCAAAAATGGGAGGTTGATTAAACAAACCATTGAAGTCAGGTTCCAGGGTCAAGATAGACCAATGTTTTCGGATAATCGATTGAAAGCGGTTGGATGTTTTGGAATATTTCGAAACTACTACCAAACGTTCAGATTCAGTTTTTGTTTTAGGTTGCAGTAAGGTGGTTCTAGTTTTTTTGGCACTTCTTGCCATGGCGAGATCCAATATTGGTGTGGGGTATCCTCTTGATTTCAATCTGTCAAGTGTGTTTAGCATTTGTACTTTGCATTCTTCTTTGTCTGAAACTATGCGTTTAATCCGTAATAGTTGTGCGTAAGGTAAATTGTTCTTCAAACCAGAGCGGTGAAAACTACTGTAGTGAAGCGTGGAGTTTCTATCGGTGGGTTTCCGATAAACTGTGGTTGACCACTCTCCTTGTCTCCTATGTATTTCAACATCCAGGTAGTGTATTGTACTCTCATCATGTTCCCATGTGAATTGAATTCTTTGGTTGAATTGGTTCCATGTTGTCAAAAAGGCATTCAACGTATCTGCATTGCCCTCCCATAGTATGAAGATATCATCTATGAAGCGTAGGTATAGTCGTCCATGTTCATGCCAGCTGCTTTGGTTCAAGATGTAAGATTCCTCGAATTGTTTCATATAAATGTTCGCATAGCAAGGAGCTGCCGAATTGCCCATGGCAGTGCCATTAAGTTGCAAAATCCATTTGTCTTTGACTGAGAAGTAGCTGTGGTATAATGTGAATATTGTCAATTGCATAAGGAACACTTTGAAGTCTGCGTCCAGATCAGATGAGGATAACACTTCTTCAATGGATTCAATACCTCCATCATGTGGGATGGAGGTGTAAAGTGAACAAACGTCCACCGTACACATGATAAGTTGGTTGTTCCTGAGTTCGTTCATGATGGGTGCAATTTTCAATAAAAAATCAGTAGTGTCTTTGACATGTGATTTGGTAGCCGCAACGAAAGGTTGCAAATATTTGTCCAAAAATTTGCCTACATTTTCGTGTAGGCTGCCTCGAGTCGACACAATCGGTCGGAAAGGAGGGTGTGTGGGATGCTTATGCATTTTGGGTAGCATATACAATGCAGGAGGTCTAGGATTGGATGGTGTCAAAAATCTGCGAGTCTTGTCGTTGATCGTTCCTTGATCAAATGCTGCCTGAATGATGAGTACCAGGTCCTGTGTGTACTCCTTCGTCGGATCTTCGGGTAGAAAATCATAAGTGTTTTGATCGTTGATATGTGAGTCTACTTGTTGATCATAAAAGCTGGTGTCCATGATGACCAGGGCACCACCTTTGTCAGCATTCTGACAAGTTATCGTCGGGTCATTGGCCAGTTTCTGGAGGATGTTTCTCTCCTTACGAGTAAGGTTACCTTGTTTGACGGTTGTTTGAAAAGGCAGGTTCAAGATTTCTTGTTTGATCAGGTTCTCAAAGGCGTCAATGATCTTGTGGCTTTGTGGTGCCATGAATGTGCTGTGGGGTCTCAGTCCTCGTAGCATATCTTCTTCTTGTATTGTTGCTGGAATGATGTTGGTGAAATAATGCCTAAGGCGGATGTTGCGCATCAATTTAAATGCGCTGACTTCCAGTTCAAGTGTGTTGATAACGGTAGTAGGCACAAAGGATTGACCCTTTTGCAGGGTGTTGATTTCGTCGCTGGTTAGAATGGTAGAAGATATGTTAATTACCAGGTTGTCTTGAGCCTTCACCGTCTGGCTTTTCTGTTCTTCTTGGTTTGCGGAGGCGTTTTTTCTGCAACTCCGGCGGGTTTTGCCCCCCCGGGATCTTCCTGTTGATCCGGGCCTGACTCTAAAAAATGAACCGAGGAATCTGTAGAAGTGCTGGGTGTTTGTGATTCAGAGTTAGGAGTTGCACGGGTTGGTCTAGATCTGTTGTCGTCTTCTGACGATGATGTTTCAGTGGCAGAAGCAGGGTTATAGGGTTTGTTGGAGCGTCGGCGGGCATACACCTCTGCCCAGGTGTATACCTCGCCGAGCTTATAATCTATAGTGTCCCTTTTGAATTTACGCAGTTTTCTCTCCTGAGTCTCTCGGGTGTGTTTCTCAAGTTGAATGCTGATGTCATCCAACATTTTCTTCAGGTCATCTGCTGTGAGTGACTCGGTCAGCTCCTCTTTTATAGTGGTAATTTCCAGAGATAGTTCTTCCAGAGATTTGGAGAGTTCCTCGACGATCAACAGGATCAAGTCGAGGGAACACTTATTCAATATAGCGTACCAACGCTCCACAAATTTGACATTGTTTTTGCATAAGAGCGGTTTAAGTGGGACACGCAGGCCCCGGGGTATCCGTTGCACTCGATGGTACCGTATCAGGGTACTCGCATGTAATTTCTGATTTGTTTCCTTCTTTAGCAGGTAGAGCAATTGTTTGAGGTTGCTTTCAGCGCTGCGGGTGTTGCCAGCAGCGGTAGCTTCTTCCTGAATTAAACTGTATATTTTATCAGCGTCATCACTTGTGTAGGCGAAGGTGGAAGCTTTCTGATCAGTCATCCCTGAGACTGTATCAAAATTCATTTTGAAGCGCGTGCTGAAATCCTGGGGCAGAGTAAGTAGAAATCAAAGATAAGTGGGAGTTCGCACAGCGTGATGAAATTTGTGGGTTGTAAAGAATTGTAGCGTGCCACTGGATAGAACACTGTCTGACCAAGCAGTGTGAGCACAAAGCTAAAAATGAGAAGGTCCCCCTACTGGGAGGGGAACTAACCAGTGCACAGCGAAAGGACCGTAGTCTTATTCCATAAACATCATAATCACAGCAGTCTGTGTGAAAAGTTTCAAGAATTTTAATCCATTCGTGGAGAATATTCAAGCATATTCAAGTTCAGCCAGAAGCGTGTCGTTACACGTCAAATAATCCAACCATAGTGATTAAATAAACAAGTCCCGATGCATTTCGGGCAAAAGCCCTTTCTCAAGGGAATGCTCTACAAAGAAATACAAATATGAACAGAATCAATAAACTGTACAAGTTACAAACGATCGAATGCAAACATGCAAAAACCAAATTGGAGTAACTGGAATGACTCGTGACAATAGTTACAATGCTGTGTGACATATCCCAAGGGTTGCCAAGTCTAGCGGTCATATCCGAGGTTGTGCAAAGAACGTTGAGGCGTGGAAAACAGACCACCCGAGAATGCGTGTAAAACAGACAAAGTGAAAAGAGTATCCGCAACGGTACCAAACCAAAGAGTGAGACGGCAAGAAGACAAACATGCCGAGAAGTGCAAGCGAATAGTCGAAGAATTACTCACATGCTGGGATTCTACGGGATGCCTAGCGGCATAACAGCCAGGTAGTGTTTGTAAAAACGGAGAGTGCTCCTCGCGGTTAACTACCGACAGTGAACATAAACGAAGGACGCAGTGCAGGGTGTTAGTGGACAAGAAAAACGGACTACAGAGTGTGAAAACATCGCCATTTTGGATAGATGATATCTTCATACTATGGGAGGGCAATGCAGATACGTTGAATGCCTTTTTGACAACATGGAACCAATTCAACCAAAGAATTCAATTCACATGGGAACATGATGAGAGTACAATACACTACCTGGATGTTGAAATACATAGGAGACAAGGAGAGTGGTCAACCACAGTTTATCGGAAACCCACCGATAGAAACTCCACGCTTCACTACAGTAGTTTTCACCGCTCTGGTTTGAAGAACAATTTACCTTACGCACAACTATTACGGATTAAACGCATAGTTTCAGACAAAGAAGAATGCAAAGTACAAATGCTAAACACACTTGACAGATTGAAATCAAGAGGATACCCCACACCAATATTGGATCTCGCCATGGCAAGAAGTGCCAAAAAAACTAGAACCACCTTACTGCAACCTAAAACAAAAACTGAATCTGAACGTTTGGTAGTAGTTTCGAAATATTCCAAAACATCCAACCGCTTTCAATCGATTATCCGAAAACATTGGTCTATCTTGACCCTGGAACCTGACTTCAATGGTTTGTTTAATCAACCTCCCATTTTTGCATTTACCCGAGGTAGAAACCTCAAAGAAATCCTGAGCAAATCCAATCAAGAAGACGTACACAAGGAATACAAAGGACTGAGACCCTGTTACAACTGTTCTAATTGTAACAACTGCATCACTGGTAACATCATGTGTCATCCCATGAAAGGGCATCCCATCAAGCTCAAAGTAAATGCCACCTGCAACTCGAACAATGTCATTTATCTATTGAAGTGTCCGTGTGGCAAATGTTACGTAGGACACACTGAAAGAAAAATCCGCATCCGGATTTTGGAACATAAAAGTAACATTCGCACCAATAACCTAAAATCCACTGTGGCGGTGCATTTTACCGAATTGAGACATTCTGTGGCTCAACTTAAATTCCTGATTCTGGAACAAGTACCAATAACTTCCAACAATAAGAACACTTTACTTAAGCGTGAAAATTTCTGGATCCGTTTCCTCTCAACGATGGCGCCCAATGGGCTTAACGATCGAATTGAATTTCTTTGTTATCTGTAATATTTCTTGGCTATCTGCACACACCATTTATCACTTCAGTGTACTGTCATTCACCTCTCACATCACACCTTTCCAAAATGGCGATGTTTTCACACTCTGTAGTCCGTTTTTCTTGTCCACTAACACCCTGCACTGCGTCCTTCGTTTATGTTCACTGTCGGTAGTTAACCGCGAGGAGCACTCTCCGTTTTTACAAACACTACCTGGCTGTTATGCCGCTAGGCATCCCGTAGAATCCCAGCATGTGAGTAATTCTTCGACTATTCGCTTGCACTTCTCGGCATGTTTGTCTTCTTGCCGTCTCACTCTTTGGTTTGGTACCGTTGCGGATACTCTTTTCACTTTGTCTGTTTTACACGCATTCTCGGGTGGTCTGTTTTCCACGCCTCAACGTTCTTTGCACAACCTCGGATATGACCGCTAGACTTGGCAACCCTTGGGATATGTCACACAGCATTGTAACTATTGTCACGAGTCATTCCAGTTACTCCAATTTGGTTTTTGCATGTTTGCATTCGATCGTTTGTAACTTGTACAGTTTATTGATTCTGTTCATATTTGTATTTCTTTGTAGAGCATTCCCTTGAGAAAGGGCTTTTGCCCGAAATGCATCGGGACTTGTTTATTTAATCACTATGGTTGGATTATTTGACGTGTAACGACACGCTTCTGGCTGAACTTGAATATGCTTGAATATTCTCCACGAATGGATTAAAATTCTTGAAACTTTTCACACAGACTGCTGTGATTATGATGTTTATGGAATAAGACTACGGTCCTTTCGCTGTGCACTGGTTAGTTCCCCTCCCAGTAGGGGGACCTTCTCATTTTTTGCCTTGCCAAGCTACCAAGGGGGTGAGCAGGGGTAATCTTTGTGTGTAACTCCCTTACCCTGACAAGTGTTGTGGGTTTTGCCTGACTGAGGTACATCCCTTAGCCAACCAGAAACCCCATTTCTAACAGGGTCTTCTTAGTATAGGTAGGTCCTTTAGATGTATTCAAACTTATCTGACTTACCTGAATAAAAAGCAACAAAAACAATTACTAATTTCTTAATGAGAAAAAAGCATTTAAAATGTTACCAAACGTCTCAGCATTGTCTGAGCTCTAAATGCTGTAAGTTTCTTAATTTGATTTATGCGCCATTCTAAAATGGTGGCAAAGATCTGTCGAACGAGAGACGGTGTTGGCGCAGAGTTGGAGAGCTCTTTTATAGGTTAAGGGTTGAACAATGTATACATTTTTCATAATTTCTGAACTATCAAAACTCACTGCCAATAAATGTGATAGCCCAACCTCCCCTCTTTCAGGGAAAATCCTAAAAAAGCATTTATTTCTACTTTTCCTTCTTTGAGCTCTTTGACTGCCTGATCTGTCAGCCCATATCTGCAATGACAGCCTGTATCTCATCCTTCCAGTACATACATGACGTTTTCTTCAAACTCCTTTCTTAACAGACTTCCATTCATGAAGTATTCTGCAAAGTCCACTATTAATATACTTTCATTACTCTTTACCATCTTTCCCCCTATTCCTTCTACACTCCTTAAACTAATTGGTGTGATGTTGTTAGTCTCTAGTAGTTTCTAGTTCTTGCGTTTCTTCGCTAACATGTTCAATATAGTGCCTTTTTTTCCCAACTATCTTGATGCCCACATAAGCAAGTACACTATGGAAGTATACTAATGAAGAATTATAAAAATGTAACTTGTTGCTCATCTGCCAAACGAGCACTTCTACCACAATGCTTAAAAGAGCTCACTCTGCAACACACAAGCTCTAGAATTCGACATTAGTAGGGCCAGTTCAGCCAGTCATGTTCTCTACATCTGTGTCCCCCCTATCCTTACCATAGACCTACACTCAGGTGGCCCACCACCTTCAATGGCCAACATCACTGTGTCGTTGTCAGGCTTGTGGACATGCACAGACAAGCATGGCAATACTGTGCCGTAGGAGTGCAAGTGATGCAATCACGCAGCGCACATAAGTAAATTTGTTAGGGGGTGGGAGGAGCAGCTGTGAGGCAAAGTAACACACAGTGAAGCCGCTCATATGCCCCATGCAAGACATGTCAAAAATGAATCCCAAAGTCGCACTCATCCCACCTCACCCCCAACAAGCCACTTTACATTTCATGAATGCAAGCAGATTACAAACTTACGCTAGGGATGAAACCTCCTTTGTCTGAACTACCAGGCGAAAGCACATCTGCACCTCTGACCTCGGATTTGCATGTGCTGGGCAACCCCTGACAGATACTATAGCAGCTGATGCCAACTCCAACACTACGCACAGCCCAACGAGAGACCAATGAATACACACCCCACACACAGGAGTCCTTGCTCAAACTTATCTTGCATGGAATGGCCCTCACACTTACTCCCACAACTTTCCAGGCGTACAACCGGTGCTGGGGGTATTGCGGATCAGTTACCGGCTAAGCTTCCGCCTTGCCAATGTCACCTGAGTTCAGTCTGTGTTGCATTGTCGATCGTGCATATTTTAGTGGTCCATGGATGTCTGCCTATCCAACAGTACGGTAGCTGAACTGGATTTTGACATGTGTGTGTGCCCCCTGTTGGCCCATGACCAGGAGTGTCACCATGATACCCGTTTATGGGATGCCTTGATGCTTGGCATACATGCTGGCAGCTGGACCTGGGAGATTGCACAAATCCTCGTGTGCAGTGACCACATTGCACCGCTCCCCTATTGGACTGTAGTGCTAATTGGTGTAAGGGGGTGGATGCAGCACATCTGTCCGGACCTGCTAATGGATCACCTCCCCATCCTGTTCATGAAGTCGACAACCACCTCATGTTGGAAATATTAGCCTACGAAGCTGCAATCGATTTCATGGACGAGTAACTATGTACCTGCAGCCACAACAGATTGGAACACCTTGTTGCATCTTTGAGATCTGGTCACATATCCCACGACAACAGTGGACATGGCTGCATTCGCCTGGACTCCGAATACATGAGCGGACAACAACGAGGCTTAACACACACCTGTGAAAGGTGAGGCACTCCCCCGGAGTGGACAGTGGCGCTTGGCAATGTTCCTTATTTTGACATGCTGCTGCATTGGTCTGCATGTTGTGGCACTTATCTTGCCCATGCTGACACGCATATGCTAATAAAGTCTACGCACCTTCACTTTTATTCAACTGTGATGAGTGTTGATTTGAATGACAATGTGCGTCTCATTGCCAATCTAGGTCACAGCCATACATGCGCATTGATAGCATTACCCAGAGAGTACCTTTTTGTGGAATCATTGTCCCTACATTCATCCGTACTTTCATTCTTGATTGATCATGGCCATGACACATCTATGTGAATTGAAATTTTTTATTCATATTCAGTGGAGTGTTGAATCTGGACCAGTACAGGCCATGCAAACCCCCCTTTACATTGTTGGGCCATGGAGGGCCAGCCAGAGTCCTTTCAGTATTGACAAGCTCATAGGGAGTGGGAGACTACAGTCCGCAGTGTGATTGCTGTGTCATTAGTAACCAAACCAAATATGGCAGTCCATGTCGAGGTCCAAGTTGAGTGTCGCTCAGTGTGTGGGTGGACAGTTGGAGGTGTTATTCCAGGGCATGATGCAGAGGGCAGAACCAAGGTGAACCCAGCCATATGATGGAGATGAATGCTACCATTTCATTCTAGACACAAAGTCAGATTCATCATCATCTTCGTCTTCTGATGTGTTAGGTGCCTCACATTCAGGTGGTGGTGTTTTTTTCTGCATCACTGTGTGGCAGTGACACATCAGGGGATGGAGGTGGAAAATCTGCCGCTCTGTGTGGCACTGACAATTCAGGGGGAGGAGATGTGGATGTAGTAGTAGCACCAGCATCCATCCGCGCAAGGCCTTGTGTTGGCAAGGCCATGACGAGGATCTGCAGGGCATGGAAGATCACAGCTACATCTCGCTGGTGTGCAGTTGTGGCAAACATTCTTTCCGCCTGCATCGCTCCAAGCTCTCCATCATTCTCCTATGTGTTCCAACTCTTGGGTGACATCGCTGGAGCCACTCTGAATAGACAGGTTGCAGCTGGGCAGCCCTGCTCCTGGAGGTAGGGTGCCAGAGCTGTCCCTGAGCTGTTGGAGTGCGTCGGTGTAGTTGTGGGGAGGTCCATCATCATTGCTGAGTTGTTGGGTCTGCTCTGCAGGAGGTATTGATTAGCCCTTTGCAATGTGAAGGGGAAATGCAGATTGACATTGTGTTCACATGCATGTTCACTCATTGTACAAGTTTACTGTCAGACTGCATGGCAATGTACATTGTGACTGTTAATGAGGAGACGCCTATTTGAAGCGGGACACTTGGCATTACTACACCATCAGGGATGTGAGGTTGTACTTGTACATTGTCATCTCACAGTTTCCTGCTATGCCAAATGTGAATGGCCATTTTCTACGCACAAGCGGCAGCAGTTGTGTCCTTTGTTCTGTTGTGAAAGGGTTGCAGTTTGCACCACATTGTTTTCAATGTTGGAGTGCTCTGCATCTTATGTGTGTGCGCTGCATTGTGGGGGAGTTGTCCCCGTTGGCTCTGATTTGGCTGACCCATATCCCTTTCAGATGGTGTGCCTTTCACTTCTGTGCTTATACAGTGCTAAGATGTTGCAGGCTTGCGCAAATTGGGCTCTTGGTCGGAGTTGTGACTCTTGGGCTTGGTTTGTCCGCAGATGTGCTATACTTACTTGTGCTTGTGTGCTATTGTGCCCATCTCCACCCGTCCCCCCAGTCCCTGGTCGTTACTCACCCTGTTGCTGTTGGCTCAGGTCATGTTGTGCAGTGTTCGGTCCCCCAACTCCTGCCACCGTCTCCCCAATGATGGTCCCAGTCTGGACCTCTGTGGGGCTTGTAGGGTTCTGGTTGTCATCTGTACCTCCATGGTGCTTCGCAGTTGTTTGGGTCTTGTTTGTGTTTTTGGTTGCCGCTTTTATAGTGATTTTGGCCGCTTGACTTGTAGGACTTGCTGGCTGGCTCTGCTTCTTGCAGGATTTTTTATCGCAATTGTGCCCATCACAAGTTTTTTTCACGTTGGGGTTTGGATTTTAATCACCGTCCAGGGACTTTTATCGCGGACATTTGACACGTTGTCGGGAAACCATTGCATGTTATCGTCATGCTGAGAATACGACATTGACACAGAGTTATTTTCCCGTGATAGACGGCGATATGAAAGATTGCGTTAACCGATTTTGGCGATGATTATCGCACCTTCTTGAGAATATCCCCCGAAATGTTAGCATCAGTGTATGTATGTGCAATCTAGTGGGCATTTCAGTAGAAAATATGCAGTCTGTAAACGTAATATTGATGGCAGAACCCACTGTCTGAAATTTGTTCCAGCACCACTGAATTCCCCTTTCTTTTTTTTCGATCTTTGGCGGGTTTGCATTTCGCTAAATTGTTTAAGTTAAAAAAAACTATTTGTGCGAATTCGGGATATGCTAATTTTTTTAACTTCTTTCTCACCCACGTAGTTTTTTTAAATCCTTTGATTGATTAGTAGGGTGGCGGCCGTTCGATAGGTTAATTCTGCTCTGCATATAGCACATTCACCAGAAATTAAAGAGTTTTCCTTTAACACCCTGCTCTAGATTTATTTTCTATCTCCTATTTTTTTAGCCTTTATTGTCTGCTGTCAATCTTTTCTAAAAATTAAACATCGCTTTTTTAATGAATCGTTCAGAACATGAGCCTTAGCATTATTAAATGTGACAGTTACAGCTTTTCCACATGGCCTCTTGGTGCCTGGCACTCTCCAAGAATTTTTCCGCCTCCCAGAAGTACACAAAGCAGGAAGTCTAAGCAGATTCGTTTTGACAAATACATTTGGACCATAATACTAGGGCAGCTGCAGTTTCTCTACTTTCGTCAGTCTGTAGACAGTTACAGCAGTCAATGAAACCTAATGCATCGATGAAAGGTGCCAACATAAAGTCTTCTTTGACATACATATTGGCACATTCACAGCGTGTGAGATCTGTCACTATTAATGCAGACCAATTCAGAGACTCCAGAAGCTATTCACTGATACAGAATGTTACTTTACACTACCGGCATGTGCGCCAATAAAACCTTTGGCTTTTCTTTATAGTTTATGTTATCTGCTGTGCACTTTTTAGGTTTTGCCTGGCAAAAGCTGCGCTCTGCGCAGCTTTTTCGCGCAGGCGAAAACCTGATGAGAACTGTAGTGGGGTTTGGGTCGGCCCTCGTCATTTATTGGCTGGCTCCATAAATGGAGCCTAGCCATTGGACGAGGGGCCTGTCCGTCAATGCCGGACCAGATTCGGGGGCGTTCCCGAGATTCTTTGGCTTTTGCCGACGTCACGCGACGTCAGCCGAAAGCCGGGAACGCCCCCAAATCGACTTGCAGGTAAGCGATGGTGTGTTTTGTAATTAAGAAATAACTGTGTTCAGCCTATATTGTTTAGATTGTAATGTATTTATTTTTTTCCCTTTGCTCTCCCTCTGTTCTCTCTAGTGTTTCCGTGTCGGGTCTCCTCCGTGGCGTGACGACTTTCAGGTAAGCGATGTTGTGTTTTGTAACAAACTTGGAAAAGGTATTTGTGAGTTTATTTATCTTCCTTTCTTTGCAGGAATTGGGCGGCGGCGGCGTGGTAACGATTTCCGGTCGGGAACGCCCCCGAATCGACTTGCAGGTAAGCGATGGTGTGTTTTGTAATTAAGAAATAACTGTGTTCAGCCTATATTGTTTAGATTGTAATGTATTTATTTTTTTCCTTTGCTCTCCCTCTGTTCTCTCTAGTGTTTCCGTGTGTGTTTCCGTGTCGGGTCTCCTCCGTGGCGTGACGACTTTCAGGTAAGCGATGTTGTGTTTTGTAACAAACTTGGAAAAGGTATTTGTGAGTTTATTTATCTTCCTTTCTTTGCAGGAATTGGGCGGCGGCGGCGTGGTAACGATTTCCGGTCGGGAACGCCCCCGAATCGACTTGCAGGTAAGCGATGGTGTGTTTTGTAATTAAGAAATAACTGTGTTCAGCCTATATTGTTTAGATTGTAATGTATTTATTTTTTTCCTTTGCTCTCCCTCTGTTCTCTCTAGTGTTTCCGTGTCGGGTCTCCTCCGTGGCGTGACGACTTTGAGGTAAGCGATGTTGTGTTTTGTAACAAATGATTGTCCCTTTTCAATGCCCGGTAGTTTTTTAACTTGGAAAAGGTATTTGTGAGTTTATTTATCTTCCTTTCTTTGCAGGAATTGGGCGGCGTGGTAACGATTTCCGGTCGGGAACGCCCCCGAATCGACTTGCAGGTAAGCGATGGTGTGTTTTGTAATTAAGAAATAACTGTGTTCAGCCTATATTGTTTAGATTGTAATGTATTTATTTTTTTCCTTTGCTCTCCCTTCTGTTCTCTCTAGTGTTTCCGTGTCGGGTCTCCTCCGTGGCGTGACGACTTTGAGGTAAGCGATGTTGTGTTTTGTAACAAATGACTGTCCCTTTTCAATGCCCGGTAGTTTTTTAACTTGGAAAAGGTATTTGTGAGTTTATTTATCTTCCTTTCTTTGCAGGAATTGGGCGGCGGCGGCGTGGTAACGATTTCCGGTCGGGAACGCCCCCGAATCGACTTGCAGGTAAGCGATGGTGTGTTTTGTAATTAAGAAATAACTGTGTTCAGCCTATATTGTTTAGATTGTAATGTATTTATTTTTTTCCTTTGCTCTCCCTCTGTTCTCTCTAGTGTTTCCGTGTCGGGTCTCCTCCGTGGCGTGACGACTTTCAGGTAAGCGATGTTGTGTTTTGTAACAAATGACTGTCCCTTTTCAATGCCCGGTAGTTTTTTAACTTGGAAAAGGTATTTGTGAGTTTATTTATCTTCCTTTCTTTGCAGGAATTGGGCGGCGGCGGCGTGGTGACGATTTCCGGTCGGGAACGCCCCCGAATCGACTTGCAGGTAAGCGATGGTGTGTTTTGTAATTAAGAAATAACTGTGTTCAGCCTATATTGTTTATATTGTAATGTATTTATTTTTTTCCTTTGCTCTCCCTCTGTTCTCTCTAGTGTTTCCGTGTCGGGTCTCCTCCGTGGCGTGACGACTTTCAGGTAAGCGATGTTGTGTTTTGTAACAAATGACTGTCCCTTTTCAATGCCCGGTAGTTTTTTCACTTGGAAAAGGTATTTGTGAGTTTATTTATCTTCCTTTCTTTGCAGGAATTGGGCTGCGGCGGCGTGCTAACGATTTCCGGTCGGGAACGCCCCCGAATCGACTTGCAGGTAAGCGAGGGTGTGTTTTGTAATTAAGAAATAACTGTGTTCAGCCTATATTGTTTAGATTGTAATGTATTTATTTTTTTCCTTTGCTCTACCTCTGTTCTCTCTAGTGTTTCCGTGTCGGGTCTCCTCCGTGGCGTGACGACTTTCAGGTAAGCGATGTTGTGTTTTGTAACAAATGACTGTCCCTTTTCAATGCCCGGTAGTTTTTTAACTTGGAAAAAGGTATTTGTGAGTTTATTTATCTTCCTTTCTTTGCAGGAATTGGGCGGCGGCGGCGTGGTGACGATTTCCGGTCGGGAACGCCCCCGAATCGACTTGCAGGTAAGCGATGGTGTGTTTTGTAATTAAGAAATAACTGTGTTCAGCCTATATTGTTTAGATTGTAATGTATTTATTTTTTTCCTTTGCTCTCCCTCTGTTCTCTGTCGGCGGCGCGGCGTGGTAACCATTTCCGGGCGTGGTAACGATTTCCGGTCGCCATTTTGTCTTGGGATTCTTGGCTCGCTCGCTGTCTTGTCTCCGTGGTACGAGGGATTCAGGTACGCGATTTACATTTTTATGTAATTGTAATTTCTTTTATATGTGTTCAGCCTATTTTGTTTATATTGTAATGTATTTATTTTTTGGGCCTGTTCTCTCTAGTGTTTTTGTGTCGGGTCTCCTTCGTGGCGTGACGACTTGCAGGTAAGCGATGGTGTGTTTTGTAATTAGGAAATAACTGTCCCTTTTGAATGCCTGGGATTTTTTTAACTTTGAAAAGGGTTTTTTGAATTAATGTATCTAACTTTCTTGGCAGGTATTTGTCGGCGGCGCAGCGTGGTAACGATTTCCGGTCGCCATTTTGTCTTGGGATTCTTGGCTCGCTCGCTGTCTTGTCTCCGTGGTACGAGGGATTTCAGGTACGCGATTTACATTTTTATGTAATTGTAATTTCTTTTATATGTGTTCAGCCTATTTTGTTTATATTGTAATGTATTTATTTTTGGGCCCTGTTCTCTCTAGTGTTTTTGTGTCGGGTCTCCTTCGTGGCGTGACGACTTGCAGGTAAGCGATGGTGTGTTTTGTAATTAATAAATGACTGTCCCTTTTGAATGCCTGGGAGTTTTTTTTACTTTGAAAGTGTTTTTTGGAATTAATTTATCTAACTTTCTTTGCAGGTATATGTCGGCGGCGCGGCGTGGTAACGATTTCCGGTCGCCATTTTGTCTTTGGATTCTTGGCTCGCTCGCTGTCTGTCTCTGTGGTACGAGGGATTTCAGGTACGCGATTTACATTTTTATGTAATTGTAATTTCTTTTATATGTGTTCAGCCTATTTTGTTTATATTGTAATGTATTTATTTTTTTCCTTTGCTCTCCCTCTGTTCTCTCTAGTGTTTCCGTGTCGGGTCTCCTCCTTGGCGTGACGACTTTCAGGTAAGCGATGTTGTGTTTTGTAACAAATGACTGTCCCTTTTCAATGCCCGGTAGTTTTTTAACTTGGAAAAGGTATTTGTGAGTTTATTTATCTTCCTTTCTTTGCAGGAATTGGGCGGCGGCGGCGTGGTAACGATTTCCGGTCGGCATTTTGTTTTGGGATCTTTGGCTGTCTGTCTCCGTCTCCGTGGTACAAGGGATTTCAGGTACGCGATTTAAATTGTAATGTAATTAGTATTTCTTTTACAGGTGTTCAGGCTTTTTGGTTTATATTCTTTTAATATGTTTCTTTTTTGGGCTGTTCTCTCTAGTGTCTGTGTAGCCTGCCGTGACGTGTCGGGTTTCAGCCTATATTGTTTATATTGTAATGTATTTATTTTTTTCCTTTGCTCTCCCTCTGTTCTCTCTAGTGTTTCCGTGTCGGGTCTCCTCCGTGGCGTGACGACTTTCAGGTAAGCGATGTTGTGTTTTGTAACAAATGACTGTCCCTTTTCAATGCCCGGGAGTTTTTTAACTTGGAAAAGGTATTTGTGAGTTTATTTATCTTCCTTTCTTTGCAGGAATTGGGCGGCGGCGGCGTGGTGACGATTTCCGGTCGGCATTTTGTCTTGAGATCTTTGGCTGTCTGTCTCCGTGGTACAAGGGATTTCAGGTACGCGAATTCAATTGTAATGTAATTAGTATTTCTTTTACAGGTGTTCAGGCTTTTTGGTTTATATTCTTTTAATATGTTTCTTTTTTGGGCTGTTCTCTCTAGTGTTTCCGTGTAGCCTGCTGTGACGTGACGTGACGATTTCCGGTCGCCATTTTGTCTTGGGATTCTTGGCTCGCTCGCTGTCTGTCTCTGTGGTACGAGGGATTTCAGGTACTCGATTTACATTTTTATGTAATTGTAATTTCTTTTATATGTGTTCAGCCTGTTTTGTTTATATTGTAATGTATTTATTTTTTGGGCCTGTTCTCTCTAGTGTTTTTGTGTCTGGTCTCCTTCGTGGCGTGACGACTTGCAGGTAAGCGATGGTGTGTTTTGTAATTAAGAAATAACTGTCCCTTTTGAATGCCTGGGAGTTTTTTAACTTTGAAAAGAGTTTTGGGAATTAATTTATCTAACTTTGCAGGTATTTGTCGGCGGCGCGGCGTGGTAACCATTTCCGGGCGTGGTAACGATTTCCGGTCGCCATTTTGTCTTGGGATTCTTGGCTCGCTCGCTGTCTTGTCTCCGTGGTACGAGGGATTTCAGGTACGCGATTTACATTTGTATGTAATTGTAAATTCTTTTATATGTGTTCAGCCTATTTTGTTTATATTGTAATGTATTTATTTTTGGGCCCTGTTCTCTCTAGTGTTTTTGTGTCGGGTCTCCTTCGTGGCGTGACGACTTGCAGGTAAGCGATGGTGTGTTTTGTAATTAATAAATGACTGTCCCTTTTGAATGCCTGGGAGTTTTTTTTACTTTGAAAGGGGTTTTTTGAATTAATTTATCTAACTTTCTTTGCAGGTATATGTCGGCGGCGCGGCGCGGCGCGGCGTGGTAACGATTTCCGGTCGCCATTTTGTCTTGGGATTCTTGGCTCGCTCGCTGTCTGTCCCCGTGGTACGAGGGATTTCAGGTACGCGATTTACATTTTTATGTAATTGTAATTTCTTTTATATGTGTTCAGCCTATTTTGTTTATATTGTAATGTTTTTATTTTTTTCCTTTGCTCTCCCTCTGTTCTCTCTAGTGTTTCCGTGTCGGGTCTCCTCCGTGGCGTGACGACTTTCAGGTAAGCGATGTTGTGTTTTGTAACAAATGACTGTCCCTTTTCAATGCCCGGTAGTTTTTTAACTTGGAAAAGGTATTTTTGAGTTTATTTATCTTCCTTTCTTTGCAGGAATTGGGCGGCGGCGGCGTGGTAACAATTTCCGGTCGGCATTTTGTCTTGGGATCTTTGGCTGTCTGTCTCCGTCTCCGTGGTACAAGGGATTTCAGGTACGCGATTTAAATTGTAATGTAATTAGTATTTCTTTTACAGGTGTTCAGGCTTTTTGGTTTATATTCTTTTAATATGTTTCTTTTTTGGGCTGTTCTCTCTAGTGTTTCCGTGTAGCCTGCCGTGACGTGTCGGTTTTCCTTCTCCGTGGCCGAACGAGTTTCAGGTAAGCGCTGTGATCATGTATTAGTGCGACTCGGTGTAGATAGATTTGAATGTAATTTGTATTTTTCTTACAGGTGTTGTAGATTGTAACGTAACAGGTGTTCAGGCTATTTGGTTTATGTTCTTCTAATGTTTCTTTTTTGGCCTATTCTCTCTAGTGTTTCCGTGTCGGGTCTCCTCCGTGGCGTGACGACTTGCAGGTAAGCGATGTGTTTTGTAACTAAAAAATTACTGTCACTTTTGAATACCCGGAGTGTTTTTTTACGTTTGAAAAGTAATTTCTGACTTCATTTATTTTCCTTTATTTGCAGGAATTTGGCGGCGGCGCGGTGGGGGTAACTATTTCCGGTCGCCATTTTGTTTTGTCATCTTTCACTCGCTGTCTCCGTCTTCGTGGTGCAAGGACTTTCAGGTAGGTGATTTTGATTTTTTCCCAAAGTAATAAGTGTGGCTCATGTATTTTTGTTCGCCATTTTGTCTGGTGATCTTGGCGTGACTTATTCAGGTAAGTGCGACTCGTAGTACATACTTTGTAATGTAATTAGTGTTTTGTTACAGGTAACTTCATGCTCCTTTGTTTATAATCTTGGAATATATTTTTGTTTTGCAGCTCTCTCGTGTTTCCTTTATATGTTCGGACGTGGCCTCCGTGCGCTTTGTTCGTGGTGCAAGTCAGCTATTTAACCTGTTCGATATTAATCTCTCTTTTCTGCTTCTTTTGTAGGTACTTTCGTATCGCCTCAGCTGCTTGGTGCCTTTGCTCGTGTCTTTTGTGATCTTTGGCTCGCTTTCTCCATGGTGCAAGGCCTTTCATGTAAGCTATTAAATCGATTTTGTATTTTGTAAAATAAAACAGTTTTGTTTCTTTCAATGCTCCATATTTTTTAATACATCTATTTTGTTTTCGTTGCAGGTATTTGACGGATGGGTGGCACTCGTATTTCTATAATGCATACTTTAATAGCTATTTTATATCGTGCTTTCTGTGTAGGGAATTTTTGCAAACAGCTATCGTGTTTTTCTACTTTACCAAAATGATATTCACCAGCACTTTTTTTTATTTGCAGGCAGCGTGGCGCCAACTCGTCTACCACCATGCTTTGATATGCAAGATAGGCAAAAGTCGCACGTAGCCACTAAGTACTCTAACGAGTCACAACATCCACGACCTTTTCAGTCGGCCAGACAGCCTCCTATCGGCAATTTACATATGTCGAGACAGCAACATCCTAAACAACATCTCACCTACATGTTCTTAACAACAAACTTTTCAAGTCTTTTGTTATTTAATGAACTAACTGCGTTTTTTGTCTTCCACAGTATGTAAAGGACTACAGCCACGAAAAGAAACATTTCTTCGAGCGAGCTCAGAAGGTATACTTCGAGACAGCGGACTGGAGCCTCTCTAGAATTTTCGAGCGATCGATCTCAGGAGGTATACTTCGAGACAGCGGACTGGAGCCTCTCTAGAGAAACTGTAAGTTACTTGCCTTTCTGTGAAAGTCATTTGTCCTTTTGACCAGCGGTATTACGAGCACATTTTTCAGTTTTATACGCGCAAACAAAGCAGTAATAATATGTATCACTTTAGATTTCAATTGTGTTGCCTATACGTTTGGCCAATTTCACCATGTTTTTGTTTAATGCTTTTGAGTTCTTTTTGGTACATCGAATAGGTACATTTACGATATAAATGTTTGCGCATGTCTACTTTATTCATGGACTTTGCAAATTCGAACAAATGCTTACTTTGTAAGGCCTTTCTGTTTAGTCAAATTCGTCATTATGTACATTTTGGGTGCCTTGTTTGTGCGATGCCAGATTTTATTTAATATGCTGCAATCGTGGGGCTGAGAGTTACCTGAGCACAAGCATGTGTTTGTCGCAACACTAGATTAAGTCAGAGCATGAAGGCCCGTTACATTTACTGAGAGCATAAAGAACCGTTAGGATAAGGTGAGACCCGAAGACTTTCAGTGCAAAGTTATACATCGGCAAACTGCATTTAGGATGAAAATGTTTGCGCATGTAAGTTTAGGCCTTTCTGTGAAAGTAATTTGTCCTTTTGAGCTGCGGTATTACGAGCCCATTTTTCTGTTTTATACGCGCTAAGCAGTAATAATACGTATCACTTTAGATTTAAATTGTGTTGCCTATACATTTGGCCAATTTCACCATGTTTTTGTTTAATGCGTTTGAGTTCTTTTTGGTACATCGCCAATAGGGACATTTACGATATAAATGTTTGCGCATGTCTACTTTATTCATGGACTTTGCAAATTCGAACAAATGCTTACTTTGTAAGGCCTTTCTGTTTAGTCAAATTCGTCATTATGTACATTTTGGGTGCCTTGTTTGTGCGATGCCAGATTTTATTTAATATGCTCAAATCGTAGGGCTGAGACTTAGCTGAGCACAAGCATGTGTTTGTCGCAACACTAGATTTAGTTAGAGCATGAAGGCCCGTTACATTTACTGAGAGCATAACGAACCGTTAGGATAAGGTGAGACCCGACGACTTTCAGTGCAAAGTTATACATCGGCAAACAGTGCATTTAGGATGAAAATGTTTGCGCATGTAAGTTTAGGCCTTTCTGTGAAAGTAATTTGTCCTTTTGAGCTGCGGTATTACGAGCCCATTTTTCTGTTTTATACGCGCTAAGCAGTAATAATACGTATCACTTTAGATTTAAATTGTGTTGCCTATACATTTGGCCAATTTCACCATGTTTTTGTTTAATGCGTTTGAGTTCTTTTTGGTACATCGCCAATAGGGACATTTACGATATAAATGTTTGCGCATGTCTACTTTATTCATGGACTTTGCAAATTCGAACAAATGCTTACTTTGTAAGGCCTTTCTGTTTAGTCAAATTCGTCATTATGTACATTTTGGGTGCCTTGTTTGTGCGATGCCAGATTTTATTTAATATGCTCAAATCGTAGGGCTGAGACTTAGCTGAGCACAAGCATGTGTTTGTCGCAACACTAGATTTAGTTAGAGCATGAAGGCCCGTTACATTTACTGAGAGCATAACGAACCGTTAGGATAAGGTGAGACCCGACGACTTTCAGTGCAAAGTTATACATCGGCAAACAGTGCATTTAGGATGAAAATGTTTGCGCATGTAAGTTTAGGCCTTTCTGTGAAAGTAATCTGTCCTTTTGAGCAGCGGTATTACGAGCACATTTTTCTGTTTTATACGCGCAAACAAAGCAGTAATAATACGTATTACTTTATATTTAAATTGTGTTGCATATACATTTGGCCAATTTCACCATGTTTTTGTTTAATGCCTTTGAGTTCTTTTTGATACATCGCCAATAGGTACATTTACGATATAAATGTTAGCAAACTGTGCATTTAGGATGAAAATGTTTGCGCATGTAAGTATGCCTTTCTGTGAAACTAATTTGCAGTAAGAATACGTATCACTTTACAATTAAATTGTGTTGCATATACATTTGGCCAATTTCAACATGTTTTTGTTTAATGCCTTTCAGTTCTTTAGGTAAGACTAATCTTTCACACATATATATCTATATATCTATATTACCTACTGGCGGTCGCCAGTAGGTATATATAGTTAGGATTTTTTCCCTATGGGATTTTTGAAAATTCTAGGTCTAATAACTTTGGCGTTTGTGGACGGAATTGGCTGAAATTTTCAGGAAAATGGCACATTTTGTTTCTGAACAGCCCTTAAAAATTTGGGGGGGGTTCGTCCAGTGGGGGCCGAGAAAAAAGGGGGGTCCCAAAACGTGTTTTTAACATTGAGTTTTCCATAGGGCGGTTAGCCTCACTTTTAGCCCGAACGGCTGAATGGATTTGCACGAAACTTGGCAAAATTGTAGGGACTGGTAGCCCGATGTGCCTTTTGTAGGTCTCAATATATGTGCTGCAGTGGATTTTGAGAAATTAACGTTCAAAAAAAGATATATATCTGTAAGCGCGGACCAGGCAGCGCCCCGGTTCGCGTACTTGACGCGTAACGGAACTTCGCGTAGCGAAGCTGATTGGCTCTCCGGTGTCTGTCAACATTCTAAACAGTCCGGAGCGGCCGCCATCTTGTCTCTCGGTAGGATCGAGAGACAAGAGGAGGCCAAAACAAAGGGGGAAATAACTATAAGGGGGCATAGTAGATCCTCGCTGACCCCCTAGGTTTAATGTGGAGGTTTTAAAGGGGCCCCGCGAAGCAAAAAAAAAAAAATTTTTTTTTTGTTTTTTTTCGTGGTTAGCGCCCGGTACGCGAACCGGGAAGCGTTCTGGGGAGCGTACCACAATGAAAAATGAATGATAGACTTTTCAAATGCTGTATGTTAATTGATTGTTGGTTTTGTTGATTATTTTTTTTTTTTTTTTTTTTTTAAGCTTTTTTTATTGTGTTTCATAATTTATTAAACTTTCTAACATTTCATTGTCAGAAATTTCATAAATATCATGGAATATAGATTGTAGTCTCTGAGGTTGTAAAATGTCCTCATTTGCAAGGAGGTTATCTACTGCTTGTACACATTGCAGTAGTTCTTGGTCCCAAGTTTCATCCATAAATTCAATCTCATTTGGATCAATGATTTCTGTGTTGGACTCTGGAAGGACAATTTCAAATGAAATGTTTTGTTCACTTTCCATTTTCCCTGAAATTTGCATAAAAAAATATATATATTAGTAGAGGTAGGGCACTGTTGGGATTAATTTTAGATAGGCAGTTTTTAACAGAGAATTTATCTTTGGGCAGTGTATAGTATCAGAGTGGAAGTAGGAATATAAAAAAGTGTATCTAAATTTATAAGTACTACAGAGGGATAGTATATAACTAACAGAAAAAGTTTGCCATATTAACTTAAAGTGCACAATATACTTCAGTTTTAAAAATAACAACTTACCTTTAAAAAGAAGTTGAAGTTATTAATGAAAATCCTATTGAAATGTACACCAGGAAGTAGTAGTCAAAATGGCTGTGTTTCCTTCTCTTCCTTTATATATATTCGGGTACACAACCAATCAAATGTCAGGTAAAAAAAGTAGAAAATTAAAGTAACATTTTAATTGGTTGTCAATTCCAACATTTCAGATGTGTTTTGTGAAGTAATTTACCTCACGGTATTTAGAGAGGTCTACAGGCTAAATGGCTAAATGGAATTCCAATCAAATTTGTGAAAATGGTAGGGATTGGTATGTAGTATGAGCTAATCTATATTTGGTGAAATTGTCTCAAGTGGCTTTTCTGTGAACTACTTTCCCACCTTTTTTGATGGTGCGCTTCCCAGGGAGCGACCCGGTACGCGAACCGTTGAGCGCCCCGGTTCGCGTACCTTAAGCGTTCCGGGAGTCCACCATTTTGTGTTTCGGTCGAATTAAGATACAAGATGGATGGCAAATAATGTTCAGAATGGGTAGAAGGGGGCACGGTAGAGTTATCTTGACCCCCTAGGTTTTCTGAGGGTGGCTGAGGAGGTTTATATGTGCGAAAAAAAAACATTTTTTTTAAAAATTTCGCGAGGTTAGCTCCCGGTACGCGTACCGGGTAGCGCCCCAGGGAGTGTACTTTGTTGAAAATTAGTGAAAAAAGTTAGAGTAAAATAATAATTGTGAGTGATTAGATGTAGGGTAGCTCTGAGAAGAGCTTTTGGGTTTATGGTACATTTAGGTACTTATAAGTAGGTACCAATGCACATTCTTAAATTCAGAGTGAAAACTCTGTTGCCCTCATCTGAGAAGTGAACTCCATCTCCTCTGTAGATATCTTGCATGTAGTAACGCAAGTTATTGTTGTACAGGGAGCCCATTCCATGGTCTCTCATGTAAGCTGAAACAGATTTGTTTACATGCTTCCTCGACTTCTCAATTTGTGGACAAAATTGGTTTGACCACCTCCATTTCTGTCTTTGGCATATATTTGAATATACCAAGGCAGTCTGAGGAAAAAGTGCCATTAATTGCTCAAAGGTGTCCTTTAAAAGCATTTCCAGACCTACACCAGTCAAAGTGCCCAAGTCATTACCTCCACAGTGCACAATTAACAGGTCAGGTTTTGGCAAATGCATAAAGGTTTTCACCAATGGTATCAATTGGTGACATTTTAATCCTCTGTGGCCAAACCACTTAATTTCCACATCTTGTAAATTGAGGTTAGGTAAATTCCTGCTTTCAACGTACCTTTGAGCCCAGTGAATATAACTATGACCAACAATCCAGACAGAAAACATGGTGAGAGAAGGTTCTCCTGCAGTCAGATGAAGTGTGGCAATGAAATGGCAGTTGAAAAAATGAGAGTTTGAAATGAAAAAAACTGTGGAGTTTCTGTGTTCATGAAGCAGTAACAGTGATTGGTGGATTTTGATTGATGAAAACAGAAAGTTAGGGTGTACAGATGTGTTGTTTGAAAGATGTATTTTGAGTGGTCAATAAAAAATCATTAAATGAAAGAAAGCACTGGATATGCAGGTGCACTGAGAGTTCAGAGTTCAATTGCAACATTGTTGTGTGAAATTGCAAACACCAGAGTTTCTCCAAGAGGTGGTTGCTATGGAAAATAGGCAGAAAGGGCAGAGGGGGAAGGGTTTTCATTTGAAAAAAAGTGAGGGAAGAGTTTTGATTGGGTGACATGAGAAATGTGTGTGAAGAATTACAGCATTTCTGTGCTTTTGATAGCTGCAGACTCTGGAGTGCATACCTTTTGCTCTGCTGAAGACAAATTGGTGTGTTTCTTAGACTGTTTTCAAACTGAAAGTATTTGCTAAGGTGAGAAAATATTTCTTTACTTTAGATAGAGAATAGTGTGCTTTAAGGAGAAAATTATGATTTATGTGGCGCAAATTGCTTGTAAATATGCTCTCACATGTGCATGGAAAATTTTGATTTTGAATGTTTGTGTTACATAGCCATGTTAAAAGTGACCCAACCATGCTGGAAAGCCAATCAAAAAATGATTTCATGTGTTTTAATGACATTTTAAGTCATTTTCTGATGTGCAGTGTTTAGAAATTATGATTTGAAAATCGTTTTTGTGGAAAAGGAATTGTTTTTAAATTCATGACAAGGATATAATGGTGTATGGTTCTTTATAAGGCAATTGACTGTCCCTGATGTTATTTTTCTCATTTTAGTGTAAGACCTTTCTCTGTGGCGCAAATTGCTTGTAAATATGCTCTCACATGTGCATGGAAAATTTAGATTTTGAATGTTTGTGTTAAATAGCCATGTTAAAAGTGACCAAACCATGCTGGGAAGGCAATCAAAAAACGCTTTCATGTGTTTTAATGACATTTTAAGTCATTTTCCCATGTGCAGTGTTTTGAAATTATGATTTGAAAATCGTTTTTGGGAAAAAGGAATTGTTTTTAAATTCATGAGAAGGACATAATGGTGTATGGTTCTTTATAAGGCAATTGACTGTCCCTGATGTTATTTTTCCCATTTTAATGTAAGACCTTTCTTTGTGGCGCAAATTGCTTGTAAATATGCTCCCACCTGTGCATGGAAAATTTTGATTTTGAATGTTTGTGTTACATAGCCATGTTAAAAGTGACCCTACCATGCAGGAAAGCCAATCAAAAAACGCTTTTATGTGTCTTAAGGACAATTTAAGTAATTTTCCCATGTGTAGTGTTTTGAAGTTATGATTTGAAAATCGTTGTTGAGGTAAAGGAATGTTGTTAAAATTTATGTGCGCCATATGCCCCCAAATTTCTTTTTTAGGGTTGCAGCAGGGTGTTCTTGAGACACCCCTGCACCTTTGGAATAAATTCCTAATTTGTGATGAGCAAATTGTTAATCGCAAATTGCACCTTCTTTTATATGAGCCTCCTAGCCCATGGAAATGAATGGGTAATTTGCAATTAGCAATTTTCTCAAAGCAAATTTGGAATGGTAAAGAATCGCTATTTATTCCTTAAAATTCGCTTTTTTGGAAATGCAAAATTGTTATATGATACATATGGCGGTTGATGTCTAACAAGATAAGAAGCTTACGGATACATTTATGATGACTGGCGCAATGAAGTAGAAATCACTTACTTCATTGGTAGGCCTTTACAATAAATTATCTCCTCTGTATTCTTCATCAAGCGTAACTTTAATCTGCAATCCTGAGTAGGCCTCACCTTAAACAAACCTCTGGATAGGCCACATTTTATTGTCATCCTGAATTAATCATTTAAAATGCTAGGGACAGATTTATGATAGGTGTATACCTCTTTTGTGCCACTTAGAAAACATTGTCCATGGGGAAATGACTTAAAATGTCCTTAAGACACATGAATGTGTTATTTTAAAACGTTTGCAATTTTTTTGGGTCACTTTCAACATGGCTATGTGTCTGAAACAGTCAAAATCTAAATTTGCAATGCACAGGTGGGAGCATATTTACAAGGAATGTGCTTCATGGGGAAAGGTCTTATAATGTAATATGGGAAAAATGACATTAGAGATACTGAAATGCCTTATAGAGAAGCATACACCATTATGTCCTTGTCATAAATTTGCAAACCATTACTTTTCCCCAAAAACGATTTTCAAATTATATTTTGAAAACACTGCACATGTGGAAATTACTTAAAATGTCAATAATTCAAAATTTGTGATTCCTTAAATGCAATGTATCAAAAAAAAAATATGTAAAAAATGATATTAAGGATTTGGAAACTACCACCAACTTCTAGTTTGTGGTAATTTGCGAATTCTTTTCAAAAAGCATTTTTTTCAACAAAAAAAAAAGGTCCCATATGACGCCCATACATGCCATTAGGACACCTGTGCCATGTGCTCCCAAATTTCTTTTTCAGGGGTGCAGCAGGGTGTTCTTGAGATACCCCTGCACGCTTGAAAAAAATCCTATTTTGTGATGAGCTAATTGCTAATCACAAATTGCAACATTAATTCCTATGAGCCTCCTAGCCCATGGAAATGAATGGGTAATTTGCAATTAGCAATTTGCTCATTGCAAATTAGGAATAGTAAAGAATTGCTATTTATTCCTTAAAATTTGCTATTTAGGAAATGCAAAATAGTTTGATGGTACATATGGTGGTTCATCTGTAACAAGATAAGAAGCTTAGGGATACATTTATGATGACTGGCGCAATAAAGTGCACATTACTTACTTCATTGGTAGTCCTTTATATGTATTATCTCCTCTGTATTCTTCATCAAGCGTAACTTTAATCTGCAATCCTGAGTAGGCCTCACCTTAAACAAACCTCTGGATAGGACACACTTTATTGTCATCCTGGATTAATCATTTAAAATTCTAGGGATAGATTTATGATAGGTGTATGCCTTTTTTCTGCCACTGTGCGTCACTTTTATGATGCAGCGGTGGTGCATAATATTTGCTATGAGGTGACAACATTAAAAATTGATGCATTTAGGCAGATATGTCATGGTGTAAAAAAAAAACGTACCACATAAAACCCAATCAGCAATAATGCAAAAGATGCACCATGTCGCAAGACAGGCCTCACTTGGGGCCATATGTATCAAGCTAATTAGCATTTGCAAAGATCAAAATTCTATGAATTTCGGCCTTTGCGAATGTTAATTAGACAAATGGTATGTATCAAACAACTTTGATGCAAAATAAGGAGTAGCAAAATTTGCTATTCCTTATTTTGCGATTGCACTGAAGCATTTGTAAATTTTGTGACTACTTAAATGCAATGTATCAAACAAAAACTATGTAAAAAATGACATTAAGGATTTGGAAACTATTGTGGTAAATTAGTGGTAATTTGTGAATTCTTTTCAAAAAGGTTTTTTTCAAAAAAACAAAAGGTGCCATATGACGCCAACACATGCCCTTAAGGCATGTATGTGTGCCATATGCCCCTAAATTTGTTTTTCAGGGGTGCAGCAGGTGTTCTTGAGACACCCCTGCACCCTTGGAAAAATTCCTACTTTGTGATGAGCAAATTGCTAATCGCAAATTAAACCTTCATTCATATTAGCCTCCTAGGCCATGGAAATGAATGGGTAACTTGCAATTAGCAATTTGCTCATCGCAAATTAGGAATGGTAAAGAATCGCTATTTATTCCTTAAAATTCGGTATTTAGAAAATGTAAAATATTTTGATGATACATATGGCAGTTCATCTGTAACAAGATAAGAAGCTTAGGGATAGATTTATGATGAGTGGCGCATCACCAGGGATGTGACAGTCATCCTGCGCCACTGTTCCGCCACCCATGTTGTGCTGCATTTACAATGCGGCGCAGCATGGGGCAAAAACGGCACAGATGCGTGACGCATCTGTGCCGTAAAGGTGGCGCATTGCTGGAGTTGTATCGCAAGTGCGATGCAGCTCCAGCAAGGCTCAGGGGTGCCCCATCTCTACAATGCTGCGTCAAGACCTATGCCAGCTTCAAGCAGGCGCAGGGTTTTGACGCAGCTTTCTCCTATCTGATTGTAAGTAGTGTGTTATGTTTTTGATCACTATTACTGATTTACTGTTTGATAATAATGTTTATTAACATTTTTTATTATATTTTTCCTCAGATTCAACTGCAGATCATTTCAAGATTTCAATATGCCTACAATACTAAGACAGATAAAGGCTGCAAAACGTCAAAGACAGCAGGAGAAAAAAAAAACGCAGCAGTCCTCTAACAAAAAGATTTCTCAAGCCACGAAGAAAGCACCGGGTAAGAGCTCTAAATATTTCATAAGAAATATTTGTAATAAAAAAAATATTACCACAGAAAATGTTTCAATCCATAACACGAGAAGTAAATCAAATGGAAAGAAAAGGACAAATGAAAATGTTACTACTAGAGCAAGAGATAAATCTGTGCATGATAGTAGAAGGAAACAACAGTTTAGGGAGATTCGTAAACGAATGTTCCGTAACAGGATAATTGGCAATTTGTTAAAAAATATTAAGAAAGGTCAACAGAAACTAGTTTTTTATAAGAGAAAAAAAAAGTTGAGAAAGTTATTGATCAGGCATTTGAAATTAAACGTAAGTTATTTATTTTGATAATCAATAGAATTAGGAAGCTAAACAAGGCAATTTTTGATTTCAAAAGAAATAGTAGATGGAAGAGAATAGTTAATCGTAGTAATTTTTGTGAAGTTTTTTCTGGAGAATGGATACATAGTTCAAGCTGTGAGGCATTTTTTAATGAAGAGAGTTATTTCCAGGATAATGATTTGGTGCATGCAGTTGACATCAGTGGTCGTGCTTATGAGGTGAAAGATGGTTGTCCAGTTGAAAAAGAAAAACTTGTGACAACAGAGGCAGAAGAGTTGTTAGGTAATGAGGTTTTAGGAAGACGTGCTAAGGGTCCTGTGTACACCTGGAAGTGTAGTAGTATTTGCAGTGTGCGACAGGATTCCATCAATTTGCTTTGTGATTTTGTACGGTCATTTAACAAAAAAAGTTTGAAGCAGAAAATGAGGTTGTTGCAAGAATTAGATCCTTGCAGAGTAAGAGAAGTGACAGGTTTGCATGGTCATTCACTGGCTTGTCTTTCCAGGAGAGTATGCCAGAGTGTTTTTCATCATTTCAGGATGCTAGCAGTGCATCATAACAAAGTGAGGAAGTTAGTTAGACTGTTGTATTATGCTAAGAGTCCAGCAATTATGCTGAAACAATTATGCGCTGCTCTTTTGCATGGTTCTGAAATAGATGTGAAGAATATATGTGAAGAAATTGAGTTTTGTTACTTTGGAAGTAAAGAGGACAATGTTGAAATTGAGCAAGAAGTAGAGGGTCATTTGGAAGATAGTGTACATGTTTCCAGTACAGATAATTTCCAGAGGGAAATTGCGACGTTTGACATGAAATCAAGTGAGAGGCCTAATTTCACTTGTGTGTGTTGTAGACGCACTTATTATAAGAATCAGACTAAGTTAGTGGATTTATATGCAAAAAGTGAAAGGGAAAATAATAGTGAATGGAAGGATTTTGCAACATACTTGATGGTAGAAAATTGTTTTGATTTGGGATTGGATCAACGTGTGTGTACTTATTGTTGTAACAAATTAAAACAAAACCAGATGCCTGCTAGAGCAGTTCATAATAATCTGGAATTGGTTGAGATTCCTTCTGAATTGAAGGACTTAAATACTTATGAATCTATTTTGATTCAAAGTATCCATCCCTTTCAGGCTATTGTAAGAATGGAGCCAAAGACAGGGAAATTGCCTCCATCAGATTTACAGAGAGGATTAAAGGGAAGAGTTGTTTATTTGCCTCTAGATTTCAAGAAAAACATTAACACAATTGGAGTAGAAAAAGTGGAAGAGGAACCTCTGGTTATCTTAGTTAATGGGGTTCCGACAAAGAATAAGAAAATATGGCAAGATTTAGTAGATGTTAGGAAAGTTAAAAAGGCAACATTGTATTTGAAAAAAAATAATAAATACTATAAGAATGTATATGTTGCAGAAGAGGAAGTAAGTGAGGAAGAGGATAGCGATTTGTGTGCTGGTCAAATTGAGAAAGTAGAACCCTCTACTAGTGAGGAAATATATGAACATTATAGTGTTCATCCTTTGCATTCGAAGGAAGTCATGGGGAATGCTATTGAGTTGTTTCAAATGAAACAAGCCAAAGGGAGTCCCATTAGTGTTTGGGAGGAAAGTTTGGAAGCTCGGTGTTTCCCACAGCTTTTTCCAACAGGTCAGGGAGGAAGATATGATGAGCGACCTCATCAAATTCCTGCTTCTGAATACCGGACTTTGCGATTGTATGCAGGAGATGCTAGGTTTCGACAATGCATTCCTTATTTGTTTCATCTCCTGTTTGAAAGCGATCTGTCTGGACTGTCATATGCAGTGAACCACATATTGAAAAGTGGTATACACATGCAAAACATCTCGGCAAGTGATTTTATGGATAAAGTGAATGTCCAAGATAGTATTTTGGATTCTCACCTGATTAATCTCATGGCGTGTCAGCGTGGTACTAATGAGTACTGGTACCGTCGTCATGGTGATTTAAAATGTATGCTGAGGAACTTAGGTACTCCCACATGGTTCCTCACTCTGAGTTGTGCCGAGTATGGCTGGGAAGACTTACTTCAATTTCTACGAGAGGCAAATGCTAACGTAGAAAACATCGAATTCAAGACACCCGGAGAACTGTGCTCTTTGGATCCAGTCAATGTATGTAGGTACTTCAATCATAGATTTGAAGCTATGATGTCTTTCATCATGAATAAGAAGAATCCACCTCTTGGAGAGGTGTTGGATTTCTTCTGGAGAAAGGAGTACCAAGCAAGAGGTGCTCCTCATATACATATGTTGCTGTGGATCAAGGATGCACCTAAATTTGGAACGGATCCAGAAGACTCAGTGATGAGTTTCATCCAACAGTATTCTACGTGTGCTGTTCCAAACGCAAAGGAGAAGAAAAGCCTAAGAGAAAAAGTTCTGCGTTTCCAAAGCCATCGATGTGGAAAGTACTGCCGTCGTAAATTCCGAAACAAAGACAAGTTCTACACCAAATGTCGTTTCGGCTTTCCACGACCGGTGATTTCTAAAGGAAGAGTAAACAGTTTGATGTCTTCGCTGCGACATAATGTGATGAAGAAATCACCTAAAAACACTTACAATTTGAAGAGGAACGAAGAGTCCAAGTACATCAACGACTACAACCCGGTGATTTTGTCCATGTGGAATGCTAACATGGATATACAGTTTGTGGCTGATAACTGTATGGCTGTGGCTCGGTATGTGACGTCTTACATCACCAAAAAAGAGAAGACAGAATTGAAGGATATGTGGGAGGACATTTCCCATGAAAAGAGCCTCAGCAAGAAGTTGTACAGTTTCAGTCTGAAGATGTTGTCGCATCGAGAAATCGGAGCGTACGAATGTTCTGACCGGTTGTCTTCAGCAAGTCTCTATGCCAAGTCCAGGAGTATCGTTTGGGCGAGTCTTGGTCTTGCTGCAACGCGTAATCGAGTTCTCAAACCTGTGCGGGAAATTGAGTATTTGGCGGAAAAGGAGCCAAACAGTACCGACATTTTGAAGACAAACATGTTGGATACATATTATCCAAATCGAAGCAGTCACCTAGAGAATGTTTGTCTGTATGAGGTTCTGCAAAATTACATGTTCAAGAGGAACATCAAAGAAGATACTGAGAAAGGAGTGTATGCTGTAATAGGAAGTGAGGGATGTCTGGTCAAGCAAAGAAAATGCCACTTGATAAACCATCGAAAATTGAGTGGCGAATCTCCTGAAAAAAAGGAGTTTTTCTATTTAGCACTTTTGCAACTTTTCAAGCCTTGGCGTGCAGAAGAGGAACTGCTTGGAGATTTCCTCTGTTACGAAGACTCTTTCAATGCCGCCAAGGAGACCATAGAATGTCCTGCTTTTCCCAAATATGTAGAAATGTTGAATGCGGAAATTGAGCAGGAAGCAACGATTGCAGCCGAGATTGCCAGAGACAGTTCTCAGGACAGTCAGAGTTCTGCTTCATTGAGTCAGGATCCACTAGGAGGACCTCTTATTGAAAATGAAGCTGCCACTGCTATGAATGAAGTGGAAAGAGCCATGGCACATGCTCAAGAGGATGCGGTTAACTTAGAAGAGTTGGAAAGGCAACTCAACGTTGAGCAGAGGAAAATATATGACGAAGTTACCATGCAAATTGATCATGGATTAAGTCATGATAAGAAAGAGTGCTCATGTACGTCGTTGAAGCCTGTCCGACTGTACGTGAGTGGAGAAGCGGGAACTGGAAAAAGTTTCCTCATTAAAGCAATTTCATGCTATTTGCAGGAAAGGACAGAGTCATCGCTGTCTTGTGTTGTCACTGCTCCAACTGGACTGGCAGCACATAATATTAAAGGGATTACTTTACATCGTTTACTGATGCTGCCAGTGGAGCATGACAACAAATTAGAATATCACAAGCTATCTGGAGATGCTTGTTTTGAAGTTTCAAGAATCTTGAGGAAAATGAAACTTCTTATCATTGACGAAGTAAGCATGGTTTCCAATGTCATGCTTGCCTTTGTGCATTTGAGGATGCAAGAAGTTCTCAAAACAGAGTATGATGTGTTATTTGGTGGCAAACACATCATTGTTTTCGGAGATCTTCTGCAGCTGACACCAGTGAAAGGGCAACCTGTGTTCAAAATGCTCACGCATGAAGATACCAGGAAGTGCCTAGGCAGCATTGGCAACGTCAATATATGGTTAAACTTCAATTATGCTGAACTGCATGAAAATATGCGTCAGGCGAAGGATGAAGTTTACAAGACTATTCTACAAGATGTTAGAATTGGAAAAGTGACCGAGCATGGGAAAGAAGCTTTACATGCACGATTACTGTCAAATTTGTATCCAGAACAAGATGTTGTGCCTGAGAATATTTTTCAGAAAATTACTGATAAGAAATCTGGAATATGTTTGATGCCAACTCTTGCAGAATGTGCCAAATTCAACAACAAAATGTTGAATTTAGAAAAGCAAGAGATTGTGAAACTGGAAGCTATTGACAGAGTAGAGCATATGGGATCAACAATTATTTTGTCTGAGAATCTGAAAACAAAATTGGATTCATTAGAGAAGACTATATCTAAAACTGCAGGTTTTGAAAAGACTCTGAATGTGTGCTTGAACTGCCGTATAATTTTAAGAAGGAATTTACATGTTGAAAGAGGTCTGGTAAATGGGTCAATGGGTAATGTTGTTGATTTTGTGAAATACAGAAATAGAGATGGAATTGAATTTTTAAAAATTAAATTTGATGGCATTGAGGAAGTACAGCTAATTGGTCGTTGCTCTGCTAGATTTTTGCTTGTAAAAGACTTATATGTTCGCCGTAAGCAGTTTCCTGTTTGCTTGGCATATGCGGTGACAATCCATAAATCGCAAGGTTTAAGTGTAGACTGTGCATTGGTGAATATTGGCAGTTCTGTGTTCAAGGAGGGTATGGCATACGTGGCATTGTCACGAGTTAGAACTTTATCGGGATTGTACTTGATTGAGTGTGATGTCACAAACATTTGTGCGGATCTAGATTGTGTTAAGGAATACAATAGGTTAAGAAGAGAGTATGCGCCACATTTGCCTCAGTATCCTTTGTTTGAGAAACGTGTGGTAGGCCGGAAACGAAGAAATGTGACCAATACTGGGGAGGTTGTAGCAAAAAGACGAAAAGTCGATGAACCTAAAATTACAAGCAGAAACAAAGAGGATTCTGTTGAAGATGTTGTTGGTTTTCAGTTTGAAAACAGTTCTGGTGTCAACTGCTATGCTAATGTAGTAATTAATGTTTTGTTTTCTCTAAAAAATGTAAAAGAAGAGATTGTGGTCAATTCTGATCAAAGATTTTGCAGTTTGTTAAATTCTGTGTTAGAGAAATGTACCACTGATAGAAGAAACATAGAAAGTGTGTCTGAAATTAGAAATCTGTTAGATAGATGTTCAGGCCAAACACAATTCTCTCAAAATATTCAGCAAGATTGTCAGGAGTTTTTAATGTATATGCTTGATGTATTACATGCTGAAGGTGTAGATGTAGATCAGCTGTTTGGGCTTTCTTATCAATGGCAGCATGACTGCGAGAACTGTATGGTATCAAGTACTACTAGTGTAGACTCAGAAAGATTTATATATTTAACTTTGCCAGACAGTAAATCAGTCTCCTTTAATAAGCTAGTAAAAGCTGCTAATCACAACATGGAGTGTAGCCAATGTAAATCTGAAATGATGTCCACATTATTTATACGAACATATGGCCAGTACGTCATTTTAATGTTCCAACGATGTAGGCCTGATGGAACAAAATTGACAACTTTAATAAAAAAATTTGTAGCTTCGCAGTTGTCAATATCAGGAAGGACTTTTGTAACTACAGCAATTATATATCATGACGGCCCTTCAATATCATCAGGACATTACACAGCTTATTTAAAGTCTAGAAATGGCTGGTCATTCTGCAATGATTCTGTTTTAATTTTCAAAAAAAAATTGCCGTATGACCTTAAAAACTCTTACCTGGTGTTTTTAAAACCAAAATTTTAGGGAAATAATCTCGGGATGTGCTCTGTGGAATTTCAAGAAGTTCTAATGGCTCCTACACAATTTGGCCTTGAGGATAAGTGTAGTTCAGAGACATAACTTCTAATCATAGGATTGGACATCATGGAGATATATGTGCACTTTGAATGAGTTCAGAAAAACTGTTTATTTTCATAAGCTAATTGAAGCAGCCAATCAAAACATGGAGTAGAGGGAATGTAAGTCTGCAATGCTGTCTACTGTTTTACATTGCTTTGTGATTAAAAGTGATGTAGAGAATTAAATAATTGTAGTACTCATAGAGGTAGTGTAAGTCTGCTTCATATTAAGCAGTATCAGTGTCATAGGAAATGTAGAACATGACTGAGCAAGAAGGGGAAGATATTACTATTCCAGGATTGTGAAAATGATCTTCAACATTTTAATTGTGAAAGTTGCGGAAATGCCAAATGATGGGATTGGCTTACAAGAAATCCAAGAGTTATAAATATCTCTGACTAGATTTGGCCTTGTGGAAAATAGTGGTACAGAGCAATAAGTCATTTATTGCATGTAACGTGTTTTTAAAAACGATGGAGGTTTTCTTTCAGAAAGTGGCGGGCTGAAAGTAATAACAGCACAAAAGAGTGTAAGCTGTTCATAGGACATCCTTGGACGTCATGGAAAGTAAGTTAACTTTAAGGAGTTCTGAATTTTAATTTCTGATGTTGTATGGGTTTTTTAAACACAATCATTTTGATTGTGTTTTTTTTTCCCCGCTGTTACATGATGAATACCTTCAAGTCACTGTTTTTAGTGAATTTTGATACATTCTGAGAACAGCAAAAATAAACCATTTAACATGTATAATTAATTCTGTACTGTTTGCATTTATGATGTATATGTAGAACTGTGTAGGAGGCATGGAGAAGGTGAGTTTTCTGTAAGTGTTAAATTTATTGCATGCAGTGCTGCACTTCTACGTATTCTTTCATATGCTGGACTACATCTGCACAATGAGATACCTAAGCAAAGGAAACACAAGTGATGTGATTGTGAAATGAGCAAAATAAATTGCACATATTTCAATTACATCACCTGTGTTTCCTATCATTACGAATCACATTGTGCAGATCAAGTTTAGGTCTGTCCAGGGAAACATAGGAGGTTTCTACTTTGTTGAAGAGTGCAGTGGACATGACTCACTTCATTGGTAGACTTTCACAGATATTATCTCCTCTGTACACTTCAACAAGTGTAAATCTCATCTTGAACTCTGAGTAGGCCTCACCTCAAACAAATCTCTGGATAGGAGACATGTTATTGGCATCCTGAAGCGACACTTTTCTGAAACAAGAGCAATGCAAAAGATGCACTATGTTTTAAGATAGGCCTCACTTCATCTGCATCAAGATACTGTTAGTTTAAAATGTATATCTTTAGGATTGTGTAGAGGACCTGGAGAAGCAGAAGCTTCTGTCAGTGTCAAAGTTGTTGAAAAACTATTTGTCCTTCAATATTTTCCCTTGTCTTTTGTAATTTTTAAATACATGTTTTAATATTTTTCAAATGTTGGTTCTCTCTTTCACAGATTGAAAGTATAAAAATAAAATGTGATTAATTTAACGGCAATTACAAGGTAAATAGTTGTACTCTTTTCGTTACATTTCTATCACATTCACCTACTATTAGATCCACTGCTTCACTTCTTTAATCCTCAGTTTCCTGCCTTTGCTACTTTCCTCATTCCTTTCTCTATTACCTACTTACTCAACTCCTTCCACTCTTTTTCTCAGTCCCTCTGTTCTCATAGTTCCTCAGTCTTGTTCACTCACTCCATCTCTATTACTCTTAGTGTCTGTGAATTACTTTCCCAACTTTTTTTTTTGGACCGCTTCCCGGGAAGTTGCCCGGTTCGCAAACCAGCAGCGTTATGGGAGTCCACCATTTTGTGTTTCGGTCGAATCAAGATACAAGATGGAGGGCAAATAATGTTCAGAATGGGTAGAAGGGGGCACGGTAGATGTATCTTGACCCCCTTGGTTTTCTGAGGGTGGCTGAGGAGGACCATAGTTCTTCACTCTTGTTCACTCTCTCTGTTTCTATTAATGTCACTGTTTATGACTGATCAAAATTTTTTTTTTTTAAAAAGAACAGTAACTATAAGGGAAGGAAACAGACAGTTATGTTAAAAGAAAGACAGCTATAGGGAGTAAACTAAGGATACTGTTACCTACAATCCACTGCTGTTGATGTTACTGACCATGTCATGAATGATGTAATATGTGACATCATAAGCAGTGGATTGTAGGTAACAGTATCTCTTGTTTACTCCCTAACGCTGTCTTTCTTTTCACATAACTGTCTGTTTGCTTACCTTATACTTACTGTTCTTTTTTTAAAAAAATATTTTTTTTGGTTAGCTGCCGGTACGCGTACCGGGTAGCGCCCCGGGGAGCGAACTAAGAGAAATAGAGGTTGGCAGAGTTCCAAATATTCTACCAATTTTTTTATAATGGGGAGTTAGTTCTGAAAAGAACTTTTTTTTTAATGTTTTTGTTGTTTTATATATTTTTTTGTATTTTTTGAACATTTTTTTACTTTTTTTGTATTTTCTGAACGTTTAAAAAAAATTTTGGGTTTTTTTGGGGGGGGGGGAAACAAAAACGATCCATTATAAAGGGCTCAACAGGAGCAAAAAAAAAAAAAAGAATTTATTTTTTGGGGCGTTTCGTACAAACATTAACATGATTTTGAATTGCTCGCAAAATCAAAGTAATGCTACTTTCTCTGTAGCAGATGAAATCGCCACATTCCACGCACACTTGCTTTACGTGCCCAAACAACATTTGGATGTTTGCAATCATCTCCCTCGCCTCTGGTCCCGACACCTCTGGAACCACCGATCTTCTTGCCATTGGGAGGGGATTTTGTTGTTCGTCACGTAGCTGGGCAGCACTATAATTATTTGGGTGCCACCTACTCATATGCCGATGCATAGTATGATTGCCATAACTGTATTTTTTATCAGTGCCCCTTGACAATCTATCACCGCATATACGGCAAAACACGTAGCGTGCATTCACTTTTTTTTGCCCCTCAGGAATTCTGTAGAATTGCCAGATGTAATTCTCCTTTCGATTGTACCTCCTGGGCTCCTCTGGCAAAAACCTTGGCTCTTCCTCCTCTTCCTCCTCTTCCTGTTCTTCCTCTTCTTGCAAAATTACTTCTGCAGGTGGTCCTCTTTTTCTTGGATTTGGTGGAGGTGGTGGGTTAGCACCAGCTGAAGCTACTAATGAAGCTATCTCAAAGTCTCAATAAAGGGTCTTTCTCTCACCAAGATGAAAGTCAGAGTGAGGAAAGAAGGAGGGGTTTTCATCATTTGGGAAAAACAAAAGTTCTAAACCAATGAAAAGTGTTCATTTTAGATCACATGACCTAGTATTACATCATTAGGAAACCAAAAGTGAAATGAACCAATGAAAAGTGTTATTACCGAGTCACATGACCTGCTGTGTTTACGTTACGCGGTCGGCGCCGCGCCGCGGTTCGCTTCCGGTTCGCGTACCGCTGCGCTTCCGGGTACGCGAACGTAGCACGTCATATGACGTATTACGCGAGAACGCGAAACGTCATGCTGACGCGACGCGTCACGATGTTGTTTTGTAACGCGAGAGGTGCGCAAAAGGAACGTTTACCGGTTCGCGTACCGGGTCGCGCCTCCGGATTGAGCTAACGGGAAGCTAACCGGTACGCGTACTGGGAGCGAAACAAAAAAAAAAATACAAAAAAAATTGTATTAAAAACATGTAAAAAATATTTTTCTTTTTAAAGAATAATACATTGTAAAGGTTTTGATATTAGCTATTAAAAAACCAATGAAATTCACTGAAAAAACCATAGGTTATAGACCATATATAGTTAGGAATTAGCATTTACAAAACCTTAAAAATTCACTGAAAAAACCATAGGTTATAGACCATATATAGTTAGGGAATAGCATTTAAAAAACCTTATTTTACTCACACAAAACCATTGAAATTCCATATATAGTTAGTTGTACTAACTATATATCACGCACCCGCAATCCACTGCTGATGATGTCACATATTACATCATTCATGACATGGTCAGTGACATCACTGATGACATCTCAAATGACATCACTGATGACATCACTGATGACATCTCAAATGACATCACTGATGACATCACTGATGACAACATCCAGTGACTGTATTTTTCTGTAAAGATAAAATATGTCTTACATATTTATGAATGAGTCGATGTATAAGTGTCTGGACGATGGATTTAGTAGGTGCATGACTGAATGTATGAGTGAGTGATTAAATGTGTCTCACTGAGTGCATGGGTTAGTGACTAAACTGTCTTAATTTGTGCATCATTATGTCTGTTGTTCTGTAAACTGCTGCATGTGTTGATCAGTAGCTATATGAGTAACTATATGGGTTATTGATTGGTTGCCCAAGCATTTGTATGGGAGACTGAGTGTGTGTGTGGGTGGCTGGGAAGTGTATGACTCTGTGCATAGATGTATGGGTTCAAAAGTGCATGTTGGAAACAGCTGTATGGGCGGTTGACTGTGTGCATGACTGTATTGGTGAGTGGATAGATATCTCAGTGCTACATGTCAAATTAAGTACATATGTAAAATACAGTACATGTGAGAGTTGACATATATAAATAACTGTGCATAAGAGCCAGTGAATGTGTGAGTGGCTGTATGGATCATTGTGAACTTGTATCCAGGATTGTATAAGTGAGTAAATATGTTTTAGTATATGTTTGAATAAGTAAGGTGTGTTTAACTGTATAGTTAAGGAAATGGAGGTGTGATTGATTGTTTGCATGACTGTCTAGGTGTGTGTGTAACTTCATGGATGAGTGACAATCTGTGAGTCTGTGTTTACACTGAGTGTATCTAAGGTTATATTAGAGTCTGAAGAGGTTCATCGTATTATCACATGAATGATTTTATCAGTGATGTCATCAGTAATGTCATTTGAGATGTCATCAGTGATGTCATCAGTGATGTCATTTGAGATGTCATCAGTGATGTCATCAGTGATGTCATTTGAGATGTCATCAGTGATGTCATCAGTGATGTCACTGACTATGTCATGAATGATGTAATATGTGACATCATCAGCAGTGGATTGCGGGTGCGTGATATATAGTTAGTACAACTAACTATATATGGAATTTCAATGGTTTTGTGTGAGTAAAATAAGGTTTTTTAAATGCTATTCCCTAACTATATATGGTCTATAACCTATGGTTTTTTCAGTGAATTTTTAAGGTTTTGTAAATGCTAATTCCTAACTATATATGGTCTATAACCTATGGTTTTTTCCGTGAATATATATATATATATATATATATATATATATATATATATATATATATATATATATATATATGTTTAGTTACAACTTTAGTTCACAAACTGCTTTGCATGATGCGAGAAATTAAATAAAACACTGACAACATTCCTTGTTTTATTTTCACTACGTGCATGCGCGGATTTCTATATTTTTAAAGGCACATACAAACCAGTAACGTGACGCAAATAATTGCCATACTATTACATTAGAACACATTAATCGCTAATACGCAAAGCTTTAGCTAAGATTCAATTTGCACAGTTTGCATGAGAAAATCACTGCTTGTTTTGCCTGCACTCGTAATCTTTTGCTAACGCTATATTTGTTTTATAGGGACAAAAAGTAGACGTTTGTTGCAACTGACCCATCGACTACACATATTTGAAATTCGTTATATAAACACGGTATGTTAATACTTTATTTTTTTTACTTAATACATTAGTTTTTTTACTCATTGCTGTCTGTACTGGGCATTCTTTGCTGTATAGTTATACACAACATTTCGCTCATAAAGCACATCTTACGCGTTTGTACGTGAAAGCTGCACTGGTGAAGTTGTAGTCAGCAGAGAAGGAAAACTTATAACCAACACTTTGTTTACAGGTCCCTGTAGGAAATGCTTAGAAACTCATTTACCACACGCAATATACATAGATCTCCTTCTTTCCTGCCTTTCCTTTCAATTTCTTTCTTGCCTTTCCTTATGTCTCTCTCCTGCATTTACTCTGCATCTCCTTCACAATTTTACATTCACTGTCCTTCTTTCTTTCACTCTCGCACTATTCTTCTCTCCTTTTCTCCTACTTTCTCTTTCCTTTGCTCTCCCTCTCTCTCCTGCATCCTCTCTCTTCTGCCCTCATCCTATATCTTCATCCCCACCTTCTTTACAGGTCCCTGCAGCAAATGCTTGCATACTAAGCTAGCACATGCAACATACATACATCTCCCTCTCTTGACTTCCATTTCAATTTTGCATTCTTGACTTTCTTTATCTCTCTTTTGCATTTACTCTGCATCTCCTTACCCATTTTGCCATCAGTCTTTCTCTTTTATTTACTCCTGCTCTATTCTTCCCTCACTATTACTCCTTTCTTTTTTTCTTCTCCTCTCCCTCTTTTTTTCATCCCCTCTCTTATACATACTCTCTCCTGTCTTCCCATCTTCTTTCCTTCTATCATGCACGCTTTTTCTTTTACTCCCTCACTCTCCCCCTTCTGCTTGATATCTCCCTCCTTATCTATTATGCTTATCTCTCCTACCTTCTCTTTTCCTATTCCTTCTATCTTTATTTCTCTCACCCTCTTGATATCTTTACCTTTTGCCCCTCTTCTTTTATACACTTTCCACCACTCCTTCTTTCTCTCCTCCTTATATCTCGCTCTTTTGTATTCCTTCTTTATTTCTCTCAATTTTGCCCACTCTATCCATCTTACCTTCACACTCTTGTGCTTTTCTTCTTAATCTACCCTTTTTCACATTCTTCTGTCACAATCTGGTTCCTCCCGTTCTCTCTCTTGCACTCTCTCTTCCTTTTTTAAAATACTTCTTTATCGCTCTCCTCTATATCTCTCTCCTTTCTGCTCTCTCTTCCCTCTGCATCCTGCCCCCTATTCCAGTTGCTCTCTCTCTTCCCTCTCTATCCTGACCCCTATTCCAGCTGCTCTCTCTCTTTCCTTCTTGCTTCCTCTCTATTATGCTTCTCTCTTTATCTCCCTCTCCTTTCAGCTTTTTTCTCTTGGCCATCGCTCTCCCTCTTGTCCCTCTTCCAATTGCTCCCTTAATTCTTTCTTGCTCATGTTTATCCTCCCTTTACCTTCTGCCTTCTCTCTCTCTCCCTTTTGCCCTCTCTCTTAGTTTCACTGTCTATCTCCTTCCCTATCTAGTTCTCACTTTCCAACTTGCACTCGTTTTTGGGCATTTGACTCCATTCTGCACTCTTTTCACCCTTTCTATGTTCTCTCTCATGATCTCCATTTATCTTGCATCCTCTCTACTTCCTTATCTATTATACTTCTATTTCCTGCACTCTCTTCCTTCTTTATCTTTGTCTTCTTTTCACCTCTTTGCATTCTCTCCTTATCAAGCTTCTCTTTCACTTGCACTCTTCCTTATCCTTTCTTCTTTATCTTTCTCCTTTTTTATTTACACTCCTTTTTCTTTTTGCCTATACTCCCCTCTTTCTTTCCATCTCTCTCTTCTTCCTGACCTCTATCTCTTTCTACCTTGCTACTTTATAGTCTTTACGTCTATACTAGTTACTCTATAATACATAGTGCTTCTAATTCTCTATTTACAACTTATAATATACTTCACACAAATGTCCTCACTCTTTTCAATCTTTTGCTAACAGTATATTTTACTTTTACAGGACCAAAAATTTGCCATTTGGTGCAACCTCCCCATCAAAGACACATCTTTCAAGTTCGTTCTTTCAACACGGTACGTTCATACTTAAAACTTTCATATCTCATTCTTTCCTGCCTTCTCTTATCTCTCTCTCCTGCATTTACTTTGCATCTCCCTCACAATTTGACATTCACTGTCCTTCTTTCTTTCACTCTCGCACTATTCTTCTCTCCTTTTCTCCTACTTTCTCTTTCCTTTGCTCTCCCTCTCTCCTGCATCCTCTCTCTTCTGCCCTCACCTGATATCTTCATCCCCATCTTCTTTACAGGTCCCTGCAGCAAATGCTTACATACTAAGCTAGCACACGCAACATACATACATCTCCCTCTCTTGACTTCCATTTCAATTTTGCATTCTTGCCTTTCTTTAACTCTCTTTTGCATTTACTCTGCATCTCCTTACCCATTTTGCCATCAGTCTTTCTCTTTAATTTACTCCTGCTCTATTCTTTCCTCACTATTACACCTTTCTTGCTTCTCCTCTACCTCTTTTTTCATCCCCTCTCTTATAACTTCTCTCTCCTGTCTTCCCATCTTCTTTCCTTCTATCATGCACGCTTTTTCTTTTACTCCCTCACTCGATTCTCATATATCTCCTTCTTTCCTGCCTTCTCTTTCAATTTCTTTCTTGCCTTTCCTTATCTCTCTCTCTCCTGCATTTACTCTGCATCTCCCTCACAATTTTACATTCACTGTCCTTCTTTCTTTCACTCTCGCGCTATTCTTCTCTCCTTTTCTCCTACTTTCTCTTTCCTTTGCTCTCCCTCTCTCCTGCATCCTCTCTCTTCTACCCTCACCCTATATCTTCATCCCCATCTTCTTTACAGGTCCGTGCAGCAAATGCTTACATACTAAGCTAGCACATGCAACATACATACATCTCCCTCTCTTGACTTCCATTTCAATTTTGCATTCTTGCCTTTCTTTATCTCTTTTGCATTTACTCTGCGTCTCCTTCCCCATTTTGCCATCAGTCTTTCTTTTATTTACTCCTGCTCTATTCTTCCCTCACTATTACACCTACTTTCTTCCTTCTCCTCTCCCTCTTTTTTTCATCCCCTCTCTTATACCTTCTCTCTCCTGTCTTTTAATCTTCTTTCCTTCTATCATGCACACTTTTTCTTTTACTTCCTCTCTACTCAGCTCTCACTTTTACTCATCCTTTCCTTCTCTCTCCTGCTTTCTATTTCTTGCTGCCTCCCCCTTCTGCTTGCTATCTCCCTCCTTCTCTATTATGCTTATCTCTCCTACCTTCTCTTTTCCTATTCCTTCTACCTCTATTTCTCTCACCCTCTTGATATCTTTACCTTTTGCCCCTCTCTTCTTCCATACACTTTCCACCACTCTTCTTCTTTCTCTCCTCCTTATATCTCGCTCTTTTGTATTCCTTCTTTATTTCTCTCAATTTTGCACACTCTATCCATCTTACCTTCACACTCTTGTGCTTTTCTTCTTTATCTACCCTTTTTCACATTCTTCTGTCACAATCTGGTTCCTCCCGTTCTCTCTCTTGCATTCTCTCTTCCTTTTTTCACTTACTTCTTTATCGCTTTCCTCTATCTCTCTCCTTTCTGCTCTCTCTCTTCCCTCTCTATCCTGACCCCTATTCCAGCTGCTCTCTCTCCTTCCTTCTTGCTCCCTCTCTATTATGCTTCTCTCTTTATCTCCCTCTCCTTTCTGCTTTTTTCCCTTGGCCATCGCTCTCCCTCTTGTCCCTCTTCCAATTGCTCCCTTAATTCTTTCTTGCTCATGTTTATCCTCACTTTACCTTCTGCCTTCTCTCTCTCTCTCCCTTTTGCCCTCTCTCTTACTTTCACTGTCTATCTCCTTCCCTATCTAGTTCTCACTTTCCATCTTGCACTCGTTTTTTGGCCTTTGACTCCATTCTGCACTCTTTTCACCCTTTCTATGTTCTCTCTCATGATCTCCATTTATCTTGCATCCTCTCTACTTCCTTATCTATCATACTTTTATTTTCTGCACTCTCTTCCTTCTTTATCTGTCGTCTTTTCACCTCTTTGCGTTCTCTCCTTATCAAGCTTCTCTTTCACTTGCACTCTTCCTCATCCTTTATCTTTCTCCTTTTTTATTTTCACTCCTTTTCTTTTTGCCTATCCTCCCCTCTTTCTTTCCATCTCTCTCTTCTTCCTAACCTCTATCTTTTTCTACCTTGCTACTTTATAGTCTTTACTAATATACTTATTACTCTATAATACATAGTGCTTCTAATTCTCTATTTACAACTTATAATATACTTCACACTAATGTCCTCACTCTTTTCAATCTTTTGCTAACAGTATATTTTACTTTTACAGGACAAAAAATTTGCCATTTGGTGCAACTGCCCCATCGAAGACACATCTTTCAAATTCGTTCTTTCAACACGGTAAGTTCATACTTAAAACTTATTTTACTTTAGACATTTTTTTGGGTAGTACTTCCTGTCTGTACTGGGCATTCTTTGCTGGATAGTTATACACAAAGTTTGCCTCATAAACAACATTTAATTTAGTTTGGAGATGAAAGCTGCACTGGTGAGGTCGTACTCAGGAGAGAGGTCAAAGCTAAAGGAAAACTTATAACTAAGACTTTGTTTACAGGTCCCTTCACACACCCTATATCTTCTTCCCCATCCTGCAGCAAATGCTTAGATACTGAGACAGCACATGCAACATACATACATCTCCCTCTCTTGCCTTCCCTTTCAATTTTGCATTCTTGCCTTTCCTCTCTCTTGCATTTACTCTGCATCTCCTTCATGATTTTGCCAGCAGTCTTTCTATTTTATTTACTCCTGCTCTATTCTTCCTTCACTTTCTCCTACTTTCCTTCTTTCTTTTCCTCTCCCTCTTTTGCATCCCTTCTCTTCTACACTCTCTCTCCTGTATTCCCATCTTCTCTTTCCTTCTATCATGCACTTTCTTTTACTCCCTCACTCTATTCTGCTCACACTTTTACTCCTCCTTACCTTCTCTCTCATGCTCTTTCTATCTTGCGTCTCGGCTTGCTCTCTCCCTACTTATCTATTATGCTTATCTTTCATGCCTTCTCTTTACCTATTCCTTATATCTTTATCTCTCTCTCCCTCTTGCTCCCTTTACCTTTTGCCCCTCTCTAATTCTTGCATACCCCTTCCATCTCTCTCCTTTTTTCTCTACTTCCTATATCTCGCTATCTCTCTTGAATTCATTCTTTATCTCTCTATTTCCTGCGTCCTTTCTCTCTTCTGCTTGCTCTCTCCCTCCTTTTCTATCATGCTTCTCTCCTGCCCTCTCTTTTCCTATTCCTTCTATCTTTATCTCTCTCCCTCTTGCCCTCTTACCTTTTACCCCTCTTCTTCTTGCATACCCTTTCCATCTCTCTCCTTTCTTTCTCTCCTCCTTATGTCGCTTGCTCTCTTACCTTTTACCCCTCTTCTTCTTGCATACCCTTTCCATCTCTCTCCTTTCTTTCTCTCCTCCTTATGTCGCTATCTTGTATTCCTTCTTTATTTCTCTTTATTTTGCCCACTCTCTCCATCTTACATTCACACTCTTGTGCTTTTCTTCATCTACCCTCTCTCACCTTCTTTCTTCCATCACAATCTGTTTCCTCCCGTTCTCTTTATTGCTCTCCTATATATCTCTCTCCTTTCTGCTCTCTCTTCCCTCTCCCTCCTGCCCCCTATTCCATCTGCTCTCTCTTTCCTTCTTGCTCCCACTCGTTCATGCTTCTCTCTTTATCTCCCTCCTTTCTGCTCTTTTCTCTTTGCCATCAATCTCCCTCTTGCCCCCTCTTCCAACTGCTCCCTTCTTACTTATTTCTTGATCATGCCCACCCTCCCACCCTCCCTTTACCTCCTGCCTTTTCTCTTGCTCTCTCCCTTGCTCTCCCTTTTGCCCTCTCTCTTACTTTCACATTCTATCTCCTTCCCTATCTTGTTCTCCATTTCCATCTTGCACTCCTTCTCTTTCTTGCCCTCTGACTCCATTCTGCACTCTCTTCTCTCTTCTCTCTCCTTTGTGCTCTCTTTCTTCTCCCTCCTGCCCCCTATTCCATCTGCTCTCTCTCCTTCCTTCTTCCTCCCTCTCTATCATGATTCTTTTTTTATCTACCTGCTGCTATTTTCCCTTTGCCATCACTCACCCTCTTGCCCCCTCTTCCAACTGCTCCCTTCTTAATTCTTTCTTGCTCATGCACACCCTCCCTTTAACTCCTGCTTTCTCTCTTTCTTGCTCTTCCTTTTGCACACTGAGTTTCACTCTCTATCTCCTTCCCTATCTTGTTCTGCCTTTTTATCTTGCACTCCTTCTATTTTATGCCCTCTGACTCCATTCTGCAGTCTTTTCCCCCTTTCTACGTTCTCTCTCATGATCTCCATTTATCTTGCATCCTCTCTACTTCCTTATCTATCATACTTCTATCTCCTGCACTATCTTCCTCTTTCTTCCTTATCTTTCTCTCTCTTCTTTTCACCTCCTCTCTGCGTCCTCCGTTCTTTCTTTTGCACTCTCTCTTCCTTTTTTTTAATTACTTCTTTATTGCTATTTCTTCTCTATATATTTCTGCTCTCTTCCTTCTTCCTGCCCCCTATTCCATCTGCTCTCTCCTTTCTTCTTGCTCCTTTTCTATCTATCATACTTCTCTGTCCTGCATTCTCCTTTTTCTTTTATCTTTTCCTCTTTCTAATACTCTCCGTATTCCTCTTCCTCCCTATCTATCATTCTTCTCTCTCTCCTTTATGCTTTCTTTTCTCTCTACCGTCCCTCTCTCCTGCACCTCCTAGAGAGAGAACAGAGGGAGAGCAAAGGAAAAAAATAAATACATTACAATATAAACAATATAGGCTGAACACAGTTATTTCTTAATTACAAAACACACCATCGCTTACCTGCAATTCGATTCGGGGGCGTTCCCGGCTTTACGCCGCCGCCGCCCAATTCCTGCAAAGAAAGGAAGATAAATAAACTCACAAATACCTTTTCCAAGTTAAAAAACTACCGGGCATTGAAAAGGGACAGTCATTTGTTACAAAACACACCATCGCTTACCTGCAAGTCGATTCGGGGGCGTTCCCAGCTTTCGGCTGACGTCGCGTGACGTCGGCAAAAGCCAAAGAATCTCGGGAACGCCCCCGAATCTGGTCCGGCATTGACGGACAGGCCCCTCGTCCAATGGCTAGGCTCCATTTATGGAGCCAGCCAATAAATGACGAGGGCCGACCCAAACCCCACTACAGTTCTCATCAGGTTTTCGCCTGCGCGAAAAATCTTGCACTCCTTCTATTTTATGCCCTCTTGTTTGTTTGTTTGTTTGGATTTATATAGCGCTTATAACCCAGGGGTCTCTAAGCGCTTTGCCTTGGGAACCCGTCCTGGTTTTTCCCTGTGAGATAGCCCCTACAGGGCATCCCCAAGGTGAAAGCCAGGCATCCCGCCGCGGGGGGCCATTGTGGAGATTAAGCAAGCTTAATGCCCAGAGTTGCAGAGTGTGAACCCATGATTAGGTCAGGCACCGAAGCAAGAATTATCGAGTCCGTGGACATTTGAGCTCGAGACCCTGCCGCGTCGGAAATTGAACCCTGGTCCCGGGTCTGACCTCTGCTTCAGGGTCTGCCTGCTCTAACCAGTGAGCCACACTTCTCCTCTGACTCCATTCTGCAGTCTTTTCCCCCTTTCTACGTTCTCTCTCATGATCTCCATTTATCTTGCATCCTCTCTACTTCCTTATCTATCATACTTCTATCTCCTGCACTATCTTCCTCTTTCTTCCTTATCTTTCTCTCTCTTCTTTTCACCTACTCTCTGCGTCCTCCGTTCTTTCTTTTGCACTCTCTCTTCCTTTTTTTTAATTACTTCTTTATTGCTATTTCTTCTCTATATATTTCTGCTCTCTTCCTTCTTCCTGCCCCCTATTCCATCTGCTCTCTCCTTTCTTCTTGCTCCTTTTCTATCTATCATACTTCTCTGTCCTGCATTCTCCTTTTTCTTTTAGCTTTTCCTCTTTCTAATACTCTCCGTATTCCTCTTCCTCCCTATCTATCATTCTTCTCTCTCTCCTTTATGCTTTCTTTTCTCTCTACCGTCCCTCTCTCCTGCACCCTCTTCCATCTGCTCTCTCTCCCTCCTTCTTGCTCATGCCCTACTTCTTACTCTTCCTTTACCTTCTGCCTTCCTCCTCTTTCTTCTTACTCCAGAGTCTTATCTCCTTCCTGCCTTCACTCTCCATCTCTGTCCTCATCTTGTCTTCTCTTTCTATCTTGCACTCTTTGGCTCACTGTCTCAGTCTCCATGGTGCAAGGACCCCCATAGAGAGAGATGTAGATGGAGGGCACTAAGAAGAGAGCAGTTGGAAGAGGGGGCAAGAGGAAGAGTGATGGCAAAGGGAAAAAAAAGGAGAGGGAGATAAAGAATAATGATAGATAAGGCAAGAGAGAGAGAGGATGCAGAGAGTGAGCAAGAGAAAAAACAGATAAAAGAGAAAGTTAAAAGGATAAAAGAGGGAGCAAGTGCAAGAGAGAAGAATAGTACATAGGGAGGAAGAGAAAGGGAAGACGAAAAGAAAAGTAAGGGTAGAATGAAGTCAAAAATTCCTTTTCAAACTTAAAAAAAATTCCGGGCATTCAAAAGAGACAGTCATTTATTTGTTACAAAACACAACATCGCTTACCTGAAAGTAGTTACGCCAAGGAGGAGACCCGACACGTAAACACTAGAGAGAACAGCCCAAAAAAGAAACATATTAGAAGAATATAAACAAAATAGCCAAACACCTGTAAGAGAAATACAAATTACATTACAATTTGAATCGCGTACCTGAAATCCCTTGTGCCACTTACAATTTGAATCGCGTACCTGAAATCCCTTGTGCCACGGAGACAGCGAGCCATGGATCCCAAGACAAAATGCAGACCGGAAATAGTTACTATCTTGCACTCTTTGTTTTCTATCTTCTTGCTCCATTGTACCCATGCTTTTCTTTTTGTCTTCCCTCTTTCTTCCTCCCTATCTACTATTCTTCTCTCTAGCACTTTCTCCCTCTTTTATCCCTTTAACTTTCTCTCTTTTCTATCTTTTATCTGTTTTTTCCTCTTGCTCACTCTCTGCATCCACTCTTTCTCTCCTTCCTTATCTATCATTATTCTCTTTATCTCCCTCTCTGCTTTTTTTCCCCTTTGCCATCACTCTTCCTCTTGCCCACTCTTCCAACTGCTCTCTTCTTTACTGCCCTCCATCTACATCTCTCTCTATGGGGGTCCTTGCACCATGGACACTGAGACAGCGAGCCAAAGATCCCAAGACAAAATGGCAACGGGAAATACTTGGCCAACCCTGCTGTCAAATACCTGCAACAAAAGAAAAATAAATTTAGTCAAATTCGGAGCATTCAAAGTGACAGTATTATTAGCTTTACAAAAGACAAAATTGCTTACCTGAAAGTCCTTACACCACTGAGACGGGCCTCTTGCTCCTGCACCTTCTTCCATCCATTCCTCCTTCTTGCTCATGCCCTACATCCTACCCTCCCTTTTTCTCTCTCTCTCGTGTCCTCTCTCCTTCCTGCCTTCACTCTCTATCTACGTCTCCATCTTGTCTTCACTTTCTATCCTGCACTCTTTACTTGCTATCTTCTCACTCCATTCTGCACTTACTTTTCTTCTTGCTTTCCATCTCTCTTGATCTCTCTTATGCGTCTTCTCTCTTCATTAACACTTTCTACCTACTTTGTGTGCTTTACACACATTTTTCCACTTCACTTCCCAAAGTTAGTGTTAGCATCCCTATAAGGCTATATAGATATATAGATGGTGTTAACTATAGTGTTTATTTAGGAACACTATGCCACAACTATGGAGCACCCTGGACAAACGCAATGAGCTATATTTACAACTAATTGTGTGAAAGTTTTATATGTTTGTCTGTTATTTCTTTTACAGGTGCACAAACACTCCGCAATTAGGAGTATTTTTGGAATGAGCAATTGCTCTTCCCCCTTTTTTTATGCACTAAATCATTTTTTTGATATTTTCACTTTCACGCCCCCAGGTCAGGGTGGACGATTAGAGAGTCCATACCGCCAGGGTATAATTATGTCATTATAAATGCCTAAGTAAATTTAAACTACTGTAAAGGATGAAACATGTTGACTGACTAATTAGTATTTTAAATTAACAAATCCATTACCTTGGGCATTAAATTCAGACACATAACTCTTTCATTTGTGTACTAAGCATCACGAATTATAGAATTTTACTTACACATTAGGCACTTTTAATTAGAAAACTCACAACATGCCTTTTTCACACAACCTGCTCCGCAGTCTTCTGGCGTCGTAGCACACCAAAGAGGCATTCGGCCTCTTTGGTGGGGCCCAATGATGAAGCATGACACTGACTAGGTCGGTGTGTGAGGGCTTTCTTTTCCACCTAAAGTGAGTGTGCAATTCCCCAGTTGCATCGCTCAGTCTCTGTGGCAATTTGAGACTTATTTAACGTCTCTTCTCTTGTTTATTTAGATTTAACAGGGGACTAAGTGTTCCTTAATCTCCCTGCCTCTCCTATTGTTCTTTTGTACTTGCTTAAAATTACAAACAATGCTTCTAATACACTCTTTACAACTTCTAATAAAATACACATTGTGTAATTTACATTTCTATCTTTTTTTTCTACCTTCCTTTCTACACCTCTATATCCTCTCTTCCTTATCATACTTCTCTCTTTTCCTTATCTTTCCTACTTTATCTTTCTCTTCATCTTTCCACTACTCTCAATCTTGCCTATCCACCCCTCTTTATTTCCATCTCTTCTTCCTGCCCTCCATCTCTCTCTCTCTTGCTCACTTTATCCTCCTTACTACTATACTTTACTAGTTACTCTATACTACATACACTTCTAATACTCTATTTACGACTACTAATATGCTTCATCACTCAGTCCACACACATACTACACATACAACTTCTACAGTCTTAAAGTATGTACTACATATACACTTTGTACACACAATTTCTACACATATGCCTTTATACATATACGTTCGCCACTCATTACACATGCACTCTTTACACATGCACTCTTTACACATGCACTCTTTACACATGCACTCTAGTCACAATGTTTCAAAAACGTATATCCACATACAATACAATATATAGTATTAAATATAACTTACTGTATACACTTTTTAATACTAGTAATTAATTAAAATTAAGAACTTTTTTGCTAAATATTTTTATATACTAACAATGATTAGGAGTATCGAGCCACTTTTATTATATTAATATCTAAACTCAATATTAATGCTTGTTTTCATTCTTCCTTAGATTGCCAATTGATTGAATAAGATCAGACGTTCATAATTCTTTGACACATCAGTGAAAACATCATCACGGTAAAAGTATCTATTTTGCTTCTGTATTCACTTGTAAGTATAGAAATAGCAAGGAAAAAAATAAGACACATATATCAACACACACACACATATATATATATATATATATATATATGTATATATATATATATATGTATATATATTGTATATACTTATAATTAGAAAATATCGCATAGAAGATTTACATAGGTAACATTAATCTTAAAAAAAAAAAATATTTAAGACAAAAGTAAAAGTAATTGCTTTGTTTTGCTACCAGCACCAACTATAAAACAGGTCAAAAACAACAATAGAGTGGATTTAGATAAATAAAACTAGACCTAATCATATATAGACTTATTTATTTAAAAAAATTATATATATATTTATATAGTTACCATTGAAAATTATTTCTTTTGTAAAGACAATTGCTAATTGTTTGGAAAATATATACAATTACAAGTATCTTTTTTAAATAAGTTATCAACCTGTAACTTGAAATCTATTTAAAAACAGTAAAATAACTATATATATATACAAATAAATATATACAAATATATATATATATATATATATATATATATACACGCTAATAGTATAAATTATAGCTAGTACATCACTAAAATTGTAAAGTTGCTACCTAAAATACAAAGCAAAAAAATAGTGTAAAATTACATTAATTGCCTAGGATTATAGTTAACTACAAGACAAATATAAATTAGCTATATATATATATATATATATATATATATATATATATATATATATATAACAGAGAGAGAGAGAACAATAAAAGACTCAGGTATAACAAAAAAATCTAGCAATACTGTAGCGATATCAAATTATTTAATAAATTAGCTTAGCTAAGATGCAAATACTAGCAGCAGATTATCATCAAGGTCATGACAAATTTACATGCAATTCTAGAGGTTATCAATGCTTGCCAAATAGTACATTTGCAATTATACACAACTATTACAAAGATGCACATACATGGACTAAAGAAGACTTGCATTACATTATGAAATTAGGTGATGCTTTATATATAGATATGCATTTACTTAATAGCGAACAACTTAGGCATCCAGATGAGTTACCAAATTTTATTGAACACAATACTACTATCTATTCTCTTAAACTTAAAGAACCTTATTATGGAGACATATTACAACAATGTGACCCTTCGTTTCCAAATCTCAACAAAATATTAAAACAGGCACTTGATTACAACTCCGGTGTTATACTTTGCATGGAAATTTATGTTATTTCCATTTTTAAGAAAAATGATTCGTACTTTGTATTTGACTCACATAGTCGTGATAACACTGGAATGCCTCACCCAAATGGAACATGTATTACTATACAGTTCAGATTTGAAAAACTTCTAGAGTACATCACAAATCTGGCACACTATCTAAAGAAACCAAACATGAATTGTGTACCGTATGAATTAACTCCAATACAAATAAGTACGATTAAAAAAGAATCACTTCAAAAAGCAATGGTGCTTCATGAAAAAAATAAGAATGCAGTAGCACCGAAAAATATTTATGTGTATTCTACTAAAGCTAGTGAAAAAATTTTCACACAAGCATTTGAAATGCGTATAGAAAGTGCCAAAAAATTCATTCAGAGATGTCAATCTAAAAAAAACACTTTTTTGAATAAGGAACAGCCATTAGCATCTTTAGATAATACTCCTAGTACTAGTACATATTCCTGTGCAATTCTCACTACAACAGGGCCTAATAATCTATCTAAAAACAACAGCAAGCAGATCAGCACAACACAATATACTAATACACCACAAGAGACTACTCCTACTGACACATATGCAAGTATACTTAAGAAAACACTAAAGGGCAACACAGAAAGACAACATATTAATAGCACACACATAAATGTACAACAGACAATACCAGCAAGTAATTTAAATACCAACACATATTCTAGTAATGTAATTAATAGCACACACATAAATGTACAACAAACAATATACACAAGTAATTTACATACAAACACATATTCAAGTGATTACTATAATACATATAAACGTATTACTGGAAGTAATGACAGTTTACTTCATGATAATATACACAATAGCACATTGCACAACAAGTAAAGTAGCACAAATAATACCAATATAGATTCAAATATTTTAACACAAACACCACAAGGAAATACCTTTTTACATAACACACATCCACAGGAAAAAAATACACATAGTGATAAAAGTATTCACTATACACATTCTCTTCAAAATAGTATATTTGCTATTCTAAAGAACTACTGTAAACCAGCATATATTTGGGATAGTGTAGACTTGCACTGTATTATGAATCTTGGAGATGCTTTGTACACTGAAATGCACTCTGTTGATGAACAAGATTGTATGCAACCTCTAAAGTTACCAAATTACATAGTTAGCAATGACATAATTTATTCTACAAAGCTCAAAAAATGCTTTAGCGAAGAACTAACAAAATCAGCACAAACTTTACATAGTAAATTTATATCTGCATTAACTTCTACAATTAATTCACAAACTGGTGTATTGATCTCTATAGGTAGATATATAATTTCAGTCTTCAAAACTATACATACATACTCTCTATTTGATTCACATAGCCAAAATGAAAATGCAATACAACATTCTAATGGAACATGTATTGCTATCCAAATTGACTCTATTAATCTTATTATAGAATACATCCTAAATTTAGGCAATAGAGAACAAATTACTAATTCTGAGAGTATTATTTTAGATTTAACTACTGTGAACATAACAATTAGCAAAAAAGGATTACAGCAAACACAACGGAATCATAAACAAGGAAATGTAAAGTCTAGAAAAAGCATATATGTTCATACGACACATATATCTATAAATGCATTAGGGGAAATTCCTTCAAATAACTTACAAGTAGAAAATACATTAATAAACACACAAAAGAGCAATAGTCAAGACAATAGACTGCATGTAACAGAAGACAGTTATTTAGCTTCACACATAGCTCTTAACAATACTGAGATAATAAACACATTAACAGCTGATGTTGAATCACTAATTCAAACAACCAATATAGAAATTCTAGAAATAAACAGTAATAGAAAAAGAAAACGGACACAAAACAAAGAGAATGAACTTAATCATAGAGATATAGCAGGTCAAACAACAAATGATATAATCAGGAAGAAATAAGATATGGACCTGAGTACACTTGCACTATTTGCAATCAACTATGGCATAAGCAAAGTCTTCAAAAAACAAACAGTATTAGTAAGAGAGCTAAATTCATAGAATGTAACATTAGCAAATACAGAACAGATGAGATATGCAGAACATGTTACACATATATATCTAAAGACAAAATACCTCCATGTTCAGTATATAATGGGATGACATTTCCTGATATCCCAGCAGTCTTACACTTGCATAACTTAGAAGAAAGATTAGTATCACCAAGAATACCTTTTTTTACAAATTAGAACATTACCACGTGGATTCCAAAAATCTCTATCAGGTGCAGTAGTAAATGTACCTGCAGACGTTATGACAACAGTAACTGTTTTACCAAGGCAAATTAATGATAACATGACAATTCCAATAAAATTAAAAAGAAAATTAAGTTATAAATCTTATACCCATTATGAAAATGTTAGACCAAACAAAGTAAAACGTGCAGCTTTATATTTAGCCACTACTAGCACTTTGTTTCAAGAATATGGAATCACTATTAATAAAGATTGGGATTATACAACACAAGATATACATTCTTGTGATGAGACTTCAGATACAAGTTATATGTCAGATTCCTCAGACAATATTCCAGCAGGAAATTTAGATACTATGTTAGATAATGAAACTATTACTACAGAAACAAATAATATTTTAAGTTTAGCACCTGCAGAATATAACACACCAAGAGGCTTGTATGAAGACAAAGATTCTGAATATTTGGCATTCCCAACTATATTTTGCGGAAAACGAAGGCCAACTAATAAAGAAAGGCATGTCCCAATACATTACAGCACAATCTGTCAATCAGAAGTAAGAAGTAATGATCTAAGAGTAGCAAAGTGTGCTACTAATCTTTTCTTTAAATTAAAAACATTACACATTAAACAATTACAGAGCAAAATATTTATATCTCTTAGGAAATACTTTAATAATGGAAACATTATAACTGCCAAAGACATAAAAGATAAATTAGATACAATTTTACAGTATAATGAAGGATACAAAATACTTAAAACTATCCGTAGTTCACCACCATATTGGGAGCAATGCAAAAAAGACCTTTTTGCTATGATTAGACAATTAGGATTACCAACATTTTTTTTAACTTTATCTGCTGCAGAAACGAAATGGTATCACTTAATTAACATATTATTACGTACAGAAAAAAGACCAGAATGCACAAAAGAAGAATTTAAAAATATGTCATGGGAAACAAAATGCCAATTAATACAGCAAAATCCCATTACATGTGCAAGACATTTTGACTTCCAAGTTAGGAAATTATTTAATTCTATTTTATTGCATGAAAGTAATCCGATTGGCAAAATTATTGATTACTTTTATAGAGTGGAATTCCAACAACGGGGATCACCACATATACATGCTATAATATGGATAGAAAATGCTCCACTATATGAAACTTCTGATAGGAATGAAGTCACTACTTTCATAAATAAGTATGTTACATGTGCAAAAACACAAGAACCAGATATAGAGTCTTTACTACCTCTACAAAGACACGGCCATACCAAAAACTGCCGTATCAAACATAAAAGAACATGCAAATATCATTATCCCAGATATCCAATGCCTGAAACTTTTATACTAGAACCAATAGAGCTAGACAAAACAAATAACGAGCTCTTACAGCAAATTGAACTAATACATCTAACTATAAACAGCCAAGAATTTTCAAATTATACTTTTGAACAGTTTTTACATTCAATGAACATAGATCTAAAACAATATACTTTATGTATACAATCTATTATAGAAAAAAATACTATTTTCTTGAAAAGGACACCAGCTGAATGCTTTATAAATAACTACAATCCAACTATTTTGAAAGCATGGCAAGCAAACATAGATATACAATACATCTTAGATGCATATGCATGTGCTGTGTATATTGTTTCATACATTAGTAAATCACAGCGAGGAATGAGCAAATTAATTGCCCAAGCTGCTAAAGAAGTACATGCCAATCCAAGTATTAAAGAACAACTTAAGCATATAGGTAACAAATTCTTAAACTGTACAGAAATAAGTGCCCAAGAAGCAGCATATCTAATACTACAAATTCCTTTACGGAAAAGTTCAAGATCTTTTGTATTTATCAATACAAGTCCTAATGAAAAGCGTACATACTTATTAAAAGACATCGAAACTATCAATTCTTTACCAGATGAGTCTTGTAAAATACAATATGATAATATTATAGTGAGGTACAGCAAACGCCCTGTAAAATTAGAAACATGTACATTAGCTGACTATGCATCTATGTATAATGAAAAGAAAAAATGTAAAGGAAAAGAAGAAACAGGCCATGACAATTTCCTTATTGAAAATAACTTTCATAGCTCAGATGACGAAGAACTTGAGATAAATTTAGTAGACGAAACAAACTACATAAAAAGGAAAAAAGCAAGAGTAATTCGCTATTGCAGATTTAACATCAAAAATGACTCCGAAAACTACTATAGAGAATTGCTCATGCTTTTTTACCCATGGCGAAATGAACATAATATAATTAATAACAAGGAAACGTATTATGAACGCTATCTAGAACTTAAAAATGCAGTTGATTCAAACCATAATAAATATAATAAACATAATAAACTACTAACAACTAATAGCAATGAAACTAGTATATTAGATACATTGCTACCACCAATAGATGCAGAAGAAGATAACGCCATATTCCATGAAGTCCAAAATAATGAAAACCCATTGTATGACCTATCATTTGATTTAGGGATTAGAAGTACAAGTAGAGAAGAAGCACTAAGCAATAACATAATGCCAAAAGAACAATATGATAGTATAATGCAAAATCTAACAGCAGAACAACTTAACTTTATATATCATCATTTGCATTGGGTTAAAACTAAAGAAACACCATGCTACACATTTTGTACAGGTGGTGCAGGAGTAGGCAAAAGTTTCCTTATAACAGCACTTTACCAAACATTAGTACGTTATTACAATACAAAAGCAGGAGAAAACCCAGATAACATATATGTATTGCTTACAGCTCCAACTGGCAAAGCAGCACATAACATTCAAGGCAAAACACTACATAGTACTTTTAAAATACCTATTTCACAAACACTAACTCATAGACAGCTAACTCATGAGAATAGAAGCACACTACAAGGTCAGCTAATGCATCTTAAATTGCTAATAATTGATGAAATATCAATGGTAGGGGCAAATGTATTCAACTTTATACATAATAGATTGCAAGAGATAAAAATGTCTGATCTCCCTTTTGGCGGAATATCTATTTTAGCAATTGGAGACTTTTACCAATTGAAGCCAGTTTTTGACCCATACATATTTGACAACCCAAAACATTCATATAGGCCAGTAAGTACTAATTTATGGCAGACACATTTCAAGTTATTTGAGTTGACTAAAATAATGAGACAACAAAATGACTTGCCATTTGCTGAACTACTAAACAGATTAAGAGAAGGGAAACAAACAAATGAAGATATTATTCAGATAAAAACACGAGAAATAGAGCCACCTGAAACCATTAGCAAAACGATCCCTTACATTATGGGAACTAACAATGAAGTCAATAGCATAAATAATGCAGTTTTATTAGAACATATAACTCATTACCCAGTTTACACAGCTACAGCAATAGATACAGTTGCAGCAGACTTAAGTGAAGCAGTAAAAAAAAAAAAAATACTCCAACAGTTGCCCACAGATCCTACTAAAACAATGAGCCTGCCATCAATATTACATATTGCATTGCAATTAAGATATGATTTAACAAACAATATAAATGTCAATGATGGTTTAACAAATGGTGCAACAGGTATAGTAGAATTTGTAGAAACTATCAATAACAGACCAAATGTAATTTGGATTAATTTTGATAAAGAAACAGTAGGTAAATTAACAAGACAAGAAAACAAACACATATATCACAGTAATATTTTGCCTCATTGTACACCCATTCATGCTATTACACGGCATTTCCAATATACACAGAAATTTATAACTATTATACGCAAACAATTCCCATTGCGACAATCATCTGCAAGAACTATACATAGAACACAAGGAGAAACAATTGAGCCCATTTACATTCACTTTAACAACAGTAAAGTACATCATCTGCATTATGTAGCTTTAAGCAGAGCTAAATCTTTAGACAACATATACATTAGAAACTTTCAGCAAGACAAAATAGCTGTACATCCAAAAGTACATGAAGAAATGACACGTTTAAGAACACACATGCAATTACAAATATCAGTACCACAATTAGATCGCTATAGACAACAGTGTAATATAATTGTCCATAACATACGGTCCTTGCAAAGAAATTACACTGCTATTAAATCAGACCAAAATATCATGAACAGTGATATTATATGCCTCACTGAAATAAACACAACTAGAAAAGCAGGTAAGAATACGTTCTTAATAGAACAATATCACCTAGTATTATTTGATAAATTTCACAACCAGCACACAAAGCATGGTATTGCCATTTATTACAAAAAAAACATGCTTTTATCGCCAATATATCAAACACAACACGAAATTGACTTGTTATTTTTCACTCAGCATCTTAATGATTCTGAATACTTATTTATTATACTGTACAAACCACCACATGTACTTTTGCAAACATTATTACAAGTTTTAAGTAGCATAATTAACTTGTATCCAAATTCGAAATATGTCATCATGGGAGACTTCAATATAGATTTAACACAAATGTCACCAAACAGAACTTTGCTATTAGAATATATGCTACAGCAATTTCAATGCCAGCAAAAAATACAACAATACACAACAGACTACAATTCAACACTAGATCACATCTATACTAATGACAACATCATGCACTACAGTACATTAGAATCATATTATAGTGATCACAAAGCATTATGGGTGGCAGTTTAAAATGCAACCACTTCATTAACATGCGATTTTATTACAGGTAATAGCAAAAGGGGAAAAATTTATGTTCAGAATGTGTACTAACATTTTCTCTCGTTTCAGATGATTTCCATACAAGACCTCAAAAAAATGAAACCTGAAGACAACAAACCGTACCAAAAAACAATCCGAGCCAACGTTATAAAATGTTCCACAAAAACAAACTATACAAATGCTAAACAAGAGAACAAAGTCATGTATCATCTAGCTCTAGCTGATGAAAGTAGTTGCATTAAAGCAACGTGCTACAATGAGCCATTTTACCAGCAAACTAAAGAAGGACAAGCTATTATGATTCGCAATTTCTTAGCCAAAAACAATGTGATTATCATCACGAAACAAACGAAACTATCACGCATGATCCCCTTAACTATACCTCAAGAAATAATACAGGAGGCAGAATATATCCTACAACCCCCTGCTCCACCAATATCACCTATAAAAACAGTTAAAACAGCTTCACTACGCTCATTAATGAGCATTTCTGGGACTATTGCAGAGGTAAGCTTATAAAAAGAAAGAAAATTATCACACACCCTTTTACACACACACTATATACCAAAAACTCTTGCACACAATACTTACCGCTTTGACCGACTCTCACTCTTTGACCGACTCTCACTCTTTGACAGACTCTCTCTCTTTGACAGACTCTCTCTCTTTGACAGACTCTCTCTCTTTGACAGACTCTCTCTCTTTGACAGACTCTCTCTTTGACAGACTCTCTCTCTTTGACAGACTCTCTCTCTTTGACAGACTCTCTCTCTTTGACAGACTCTCTCTCTTTGACAGACTCTCTTTGACAGACTCTCTCTCTTTGACAGACTCTCTCTCTTTGACAGACTCTCTCTTTGACAGACTCTCTCTTTGACACTCTCTCTCATTGACAGACTCTCTCTTTGACACTCTCTCTCTTTGACACTCTCTCTCATTGACAGACTCTCTCTCTTTGACAGACTCTCTTTGACAGACTCTCTCTCTTTGACCGACTCTCTCTTTGACAGACTCTGTCTCTTTGACAGACTCTCTCTCTTTCACAGACTCTCTCTCTTTGACAGACTCTCTCTCTTTGACAGACTCTCTCTTTCACAGATTCTCTCTCTTTGACAGACTCTCTCTCTTTAACAGACTCTCTCTCTTTAACAGACTCTCTCTCTTTAACAGACTCTCTCTTTGACAGACTCTCTCTCTCTTTGACAGACTCTCTCTTTGACAGACTCTCTCTCTTTGACAGACTCTCTCTCTTTGACAGACTCTCTCTCTTTGACAGACTCTCTCTCTTTGACAGACTCTCTCTCTTTGACAGACTCTCTCTCTTTGACAGACTCTCTCTTTCACAGACTCTCTCTCTCTTTGACAGACTCTCTCTCTCTTTGACAGACTCTCTCTCTCTCTCTTTGACAGACTCTCTCTCTCTTTGACAGACTCTCTCTCTCTTTGACAGACTCTCTCTCTCTTTGACAGACTCTCTCTCTCTTTGACAGACTCTCTCTCTCTTTGACAGACTCTCTCTCTCTTTGACAGACTCTCTCTCTTTGACACTCTCTCTCTTTGACAGACTCTCATAAAAAACACTTTCGTACACACTCTTGAGCACACTCTTTCGCACACTCACACACTTTCACACACATTCTTTAACACACACATTCTGCTACAACACGCTCACACCAACTCTTTAACACCCACACTCTTACACACCAACACTGTAACATAATAAACAAATTTCTATTACCAATTTTTTGTCTTACAGGAAGAAGAAACAAAAACAATTATTATTGCTGGCCAAGATACAAAACTTAAATCAATAACTGTGAAAGATACAACGGACTCAGTGAAAATAACTCTTTGGAGAGATGCCACAGACTTCCCCATAGAAATTGGATCCTACATAAAGATGACGCACCTGACAGTGCATGAATTTAGCAGCAATAAAATGTTAAACACAACAAGAAATACACAATTTCAAGTAAGTACAAATTATTAAACTATTAATAACTTGCTCTACTACTCAATCTATACTATTTACTTTTTAAAACACTATCAAACTCTATATTTACTAATTACAATTCACTCAAACTCTCTCTTCTAATACTCTCTATCTAAATCAATTAAGCTATACTACGTATTCTACTAATCACTACTATAAAACTCACTAATACTCTCCACTAATAAATCTGCTACTCAATCTTAACTACTCTCTCTTTATTACTCACACCATAAAAAAACACAATTACAGAAAAATAACATTCACTATTTCAAAATAACTTACTAAGAATGCCCAACTATCACTTACAAATATGACTTTAATACTAACACTTAAGTACACAATTTTGTCGTTTTCAAATTCTCTTTATACTACTACGCCAATAACTTCAATACTCCCAAAAATAATTAACAATGCACTAAAAAAAACATACACACTCTACTAATAACTCAAACTCAACTCACACTGCACTATTAACTATAATCACTATTTACAATACTCTTCTAAAACACAAAACTAGTACCTACTACTCACTATTTATTAATACGTATTTTTACTAAAGTACCTATAACATTACAAAACAGTCTCTAATCCTCTATTATACACACTATATTATACCTTTTCACTATCTTTACTCACATCTATCCTTTCTTAAACTATCTTCACTACTTATTAACATTATTTAAGCCTGCATATAACAAGAAATTTTTCCGTAGGTCAACACAAGAAAAAAAAAAAGGACTTCAAAAAAATGAAATTAACTAACTTCTTTTTCCTTCACAGAAAATACAACCACCAGAAGAAGAAATAAATATGACTATATATGGGCTAGAAACTGCGCATCAGGAACACTGTACACTAAATGTACATATTGATAACGCCGAAAATTTACAATCAGTAGAAATAAATAACAATGTTCTACTGGACTTCTTCAATATACCAGCCGACATTGACGACATTCAAGAAGCTCTAATGCCTAACTTGCCAAAAAATGTTAATGTCATTTTTCAAAACGGATACATACTAAAAATACATGAGTTGTAAAAAAGAACACAATACTTTACTGTAAATAGAAGTACAAAAAGAAGATATTCAAATTATGTTTCAGTAAAAAGGCAAAAAATACAGTATTTTAATTAAAGTTTAATTTGCTTTCATACAATAATACTAAATATATTTACTTACATAAAATTTTTAAAGCTTTTTATCGTGTCTTTGCATTATTATTTACAGAGTACATAAGATATGTTACTGGCCAATTTTACTTTAAAAAGACTACAACAAATGCAATAATTCTATGTTCTATAGCAAATTGAGCAAAATGCATAAAATGTTACTGTGCACAATTTTTTTTTTTTACAGAAGCTACACCACATGCACTCATTCTATGTTCTGTAGCAAATTCATCTGTCTTATACCTTGTGAAAGAATGGGAAAATACAAACATCCCACATTCATTAGAACTGCTACTCCCGTGATAATGCTCATACACCCACACTTTCATCCATCCACCCATCATTCATCCCACCACCTTTTCATACATCTTTCATCCATGCAATATTTTATCCATCCATACATCCAGCCACGTTTTATTCCATTCGTCCACCCTTTTATCCTACCATGCATCCTATCATCCACACTTTCATTCATCCACACTTGCATCTTTCCATCCATACTTTCTCAGCCACACTTCGATCCATCCACCCATCATATAGCCACCTACATTTTCACACATCCATTCATCATTCATGCAACATTTTTATTAATACATCCATCTAACATTTCATTCTACTAACAATACATTCACTCACTTTCAGCTTTACATCCATACATCCATCCTTTACACATCCACCCTTCTATCCATCCACTCATCATTCGTCCACCCACCTTTTCAACAATACATCATTCATCCATGCAACATTTTCTACATCCATCTTAAAATTTCAGTCTCCAATATATATACACATCAACGCATCCATCCAGCAACACATCATTTATCCACCAACATTTTCAAATATACATCATACATCCATGCAACATTTTAACTATCCATACTTTCATTCTACCATCCATCCTTCATCCATCCAACGTTTCATCTATACATCCATCCACCCACACTTTCATCCACCCACCCATCATTCATCACAACACATTTTCACACATCCATACGTCATTCATCCATGCAACATTTTATACATCCATACATCCACCTTTTCTTACATCCGTCCTTCCGTCCACCCTTTTATCCTTCCATGCATCCTTTCATCCACACTTTTATTCATCCATCCTTCAGCCAGCCACACTTCCACCTTTCCATACATCCATCCTTTACTCATCCACCCTTCGATCCATACACCCATCATACAGCCACATAAATTTCCACACATCCATCCATCATTCATGCAACATTTTTAATAATACATTCATCTACCATTTCATTCTACTAACAATACATCCATCCACTTTCAGCTTTCCATCCAGACAGCCATCATTTACACATCCACCCTTCTATCCATTCACTCATCATTCGTCCAACAACTTTTTCAACGATCCATCAATCATTCATCCATGCAACATTTTCTACATCCATCTTAAAATTTAATTCCACAATCTATACACACATCAACACATCCATCCAGCCACACATTATTTATCCACCTAGCTTTTCACACATGCATCATACATCCATGCAACTTTAACTATCCATCCTTTCATTCTTCCATCCATCCTTCATACATCCTTCATCCATCCAACGTTTCATCTATACATCAATTCACCCACACTTTCATCCATCCACCCATCATTCATCACACCACCTTTTCACACATCCATACATCATTCATCCATGCAACATTTTATACATCCGTACAACCACCTTTTCTTTCATCCGTCCTTCCGTCCACCCTTTCATCCTTCCACGCATCCTTTCATCCATTCACACTTTCAACAATACATCCTGCATCCATCCACTTTTTCATCCTTCCATCCATCCTTTACACATCCACACACCTTTTCACACATCCATCATTCATCCATGCAACATTTTATACATCAATCTTCAGATTCTTCAGAACTTATGGGGTTTTTCAAACTAGTAAAGTCACTGTGTAATATTGTGCCTATGCATGGTTCTGTGTGGCATCCTCAAGTGCCTTATTGATGTTTTACAACAATACATGCAATCGCATTCTAAGACCTTCACATCATTGTATATGTTTAAAGAAGTTTCGAAGCAGCTGCCTGCATCCATCTAAAAGTGGCTTGTACAAGATATATTTTCATAAGTTGGAAAAAAAGGACACAACACTTTACTGTAAATGGAAGTAAAAAAAACAAAATTAAATTACGTTTCATAAAAAATGTAAAAGTATTTTCTGTAAAGTTTAATTTGCTTACATACAATAATAATAAATATATTTACTTAAATAAAAAATTTAAACCTTATCTTGTCTTTGCATTATTATTTACAAAAAACATAAATATGTTACTGTGCAAATTTAGTTTAAAAAAAATACAACAAATGCACTCATTCTATGTTCTATAGCAAATTGATCAAAATGCCTAAATTATGTTACTGTGCAATACTTTTTTTTTTAAAGAAGCTATACCACATGCACTCATTCTATGTTCTGTAGCAAATTCATCTGTCTTATACCTTTAGAAACAATGGTAAAAAAATATCCTACGTTCATTAGAAGTGCTACTCCAGTAATAATACTCACAACAAGATAAAAATTGTGAACAAGATACATCATTCATCCTACCACATTTTCACACATCCATACATCATTTATCTATGCAACATTTTATCCATCCATACATCCACGCTTTCTTCCATCCTTCTTCCATCCACACTTTCATCCTTCCATGCATCTATTCATCCACACTTTCAACAATGCATCCTGCATCCCTCCACCCTTTCATCCTTCCATCCATACATCCATCCTTTCAACATCCACATTTCAATCCATCCAACAATCAATAATCCACCCACATTTTCACACATCCATTCATCCATGCAACTTTTAATACATCAATCTTCATATTCTTCAGAAGGTACCTTATTAATGTTTTACAACAATACATGCACTCACATTCTAAGACCTTGACCTCCTTGTATATGGTGTTTCAGAAAATTTCTAAGCATCTGCCTGCGTCCATCTAAGAGTGGCTTCAATAAGATATATTGTACACCATTGTATAGTTACAAAAAAATATATTCTTCATAATAAAAAGTTGAAAATAACTCTCCAAAGATTTATAGAACTCTAAGGGCTTACTATACATTGCCAAACAAGGGGACAGCTTTCTGTGTGTGAGCGGGGTGGCTCTAAGTGTGGAGGGGGCTTTGTAGGAGGTGACTCGCAGTTTATAGAAGAGGCTCACAGTCTGTGGAGGGAGCTCAAAGTGTGTGTGGGGGGGCTCGCAGTGTGGTGGTGCTCGCAGTGTGTGTGGGAAGGGCGCAGTGTGGGTGTGTGTTGGGGGCTCTCTGTAGGTGTTTGTGGGTGTCATTTGCAAAAGATAAAGCTAGTGCCATTGCAAATAACAATGCCATTTAGTTATGTTAAAAAAAAAAGGTCAAGAGCTTTGCCAACAGCTCAAACTTTAACAAAGGCAAAACCATTGCATTGTAAATGCTTGTTTTCTGTTTCCCAAAGGAATCTTTTTCACATACCATTTTCCGGAACCACGCTAGTTTCATTATCGCAACTCAGAAGCAGCCTATCACTGTTAAGCTCTTCTGTTGAGAGAAAATGATTTAGACACAAAATATTGGACATTGAATGTGTCCTATGGATTAATTTCCATTGCCAAGGTCGTGGGTTTGAGTCCCATCACAATATCTCAGCTGTACCCTCTGAGTTTAGCATTTGTAGTGTTCAGTTGTTGGTGAAATGTTATACCTCCAAAGCGAATCGGTCTCACCTTTTACAACAATGCAGACCTATTGGCTTTGCTCATGCTTTATGTCAATGTTGTTCCACATTGGCAAAAAGAAAATAGTGCTTGCTTGGCGATGCAGAACAGCGCTGCTGGGAAAAAAAGAAAAAGTGCATGATATGCATGCACACATGGGTCGTCAATATGTGCCTGTCTGTATGCATCATGACACTACTGTAGTCCAGCATGATGAAGAATACATGCACATGCATATGGCATGACGAAGCCGCCAGTTTGTTTCCTCATAAAACTGGTTAAGAGAGGAGTATCCTAGAAGCAAATTGCTGTAGGTAGGCCTTCCAAAAAAAATACATAAAAAATATCACGGCACAGAAGGGCTTGGGAGCAGTGGGAGAGCAATGAAGGAACTGGAGGGTGTGGAAGGTAGAAGTCAGCTCCACCAATCAGCGGAAGTGGAAATGGGCTAGGACGGGTTAAACTTTTATTTTTCAAAAAGCTAGGGCAAAGCAATTTAATTAAGCAAAAAAAAGAACACATGCACTCTGATGGCGTGCTGGAAGTAAAAGAAAAAGTAGTTCCTAAATACAAGCAGTGGAAGGGCACGTCAGCCAATCAGAACACAATGAAGAAGAAATGTTCCAAAGGTGACACAAAGAAAGAATAAGGAGGAAAGCCATCGAATAAGAAGCATGCAAATAAGATACAGACGAAAGATATCCAATCAAGAACAAGGGGCTGACCGATCTCCCAGTATATGTGTATGTTTTCATGTATTTGTGACTATATTTGATCAACAACAAACAGCTAAAGCTGTTGGTAGGCAAGCATTAAATCGGCTTAAATATTGAGTATGCTTTGAAATGTTTCTTTAAACAAGAAGGCATAGATCTATTTGGTTTTCTGTCAAGCAGACACATGGTGTGCACTCCTCTGTATTGTGTCACAAAGAGATGAAGTCCTCACAGCTCTAAAAGAAATAACATGTTGCAGGATTTGGCATTTGGTGGGAACGTATTGGTGTAAACAGGATGTCTTGCTCACCCTTTTCGCTGGGGTTGAACGGCCCAGTGTAGGGTAGGCAACATGCAGGGGGGCAGTGGAGAAAGGTTGATGCTGCTGTGCGTACAATAGTACACAACATGGCAGTCAACGTGCACATTGGTGAATGCACTGCACTTGGAGAGAGGGGTAGAAACTGTTATTTTTAATGGACGGGGTAGGAATCTTATTTATTTATTCATCTGGGTGTCTCAACCATAATGTGACTCGTTATTGTCTCTTCAGTGTCTAGCTAAAAGGTTATTTTTACTGGGTACTGTGTCTGTGTGCACACACGGGTGTTTTTGTGTGTAAAAGTGGTGGATGGATGGCTGCTCATTAGTTGCTCGTGATGATACAGGAGCTTGGACTTACTGTCAATAACAGCCACTCTCTCATGCCGACGTTTTCAAGAAAGGGTGATTGGATTTAGCTCATAAAAAAATGGATTGACTTTTAGACACATACTGACTCATGATCAAGGGATTCGCCCAGAAGAGCCTATTTGAAGAAACTGAGCACATCGGACAGAGTACCAATCTGTGTCCTCAACACAGGATATTTTTTTTTTTCACAGGATATGTTTGGTCAAATATTGCTGAGCTAAAATTGAAAACGGCTGTTTCGGTTCACATTGCTCAAGGAATGTATTGTAGTTAAAGACCAGAAGCTGGCAAGATCAGAGGAGTCCAGATGCAATCCATGGCCAGCTTTGAGGAAGTTCATAAGCTGTCATTTTTAGGTCTCGCCTATTCTATCCTGCAGGGATAAATAGGCGAGATTATAGTAAGCGGAAATGAAAAGTCTATATAGCTGCGGATCGCGTACAGTTCATGTGAGCTATGCGCGTGCACATCCTCGCCAGCCACATCACACACCACGATTTGTCTGTGCCTCGCCATCAGACTTCAAAGGATGCCGCTCCCCACCTCCCCCCCCCCCGCGTGCACATCGCACACCACCATTTGTCTGAGCCTTGGCATCAGACTTCAAAGGAATGCGCTCCCCCGCCCCGCCCCCGCCACAGCAATGCCGAGAGCTTGGGTTTTTTGCATCCATTTCGCGGGAAAGCTGTGTTTTGTTCAGCGTTCTCTGCACCTTTCTCATTTTTTTCTGGACGAAAGTGAAAGACTACCGTGCTTGTTTACAGTAGCCTTGCTCCTCAAATGCTGTTGCAGTGTTGCCATCTGTCTAGGGACACTCAGATTGAAAACACTCGACTTGCTAGCTACAATGCTACATCCGCTATGCTTTGTCTCTAGACACATTGATCCCTCGCAGACTGTGCTGACTATGCCCCTCCTGATTCTGAAACTGACCAACACAGTCACTATGCAGTCTCGTCTCTCTGTCTTATGATATCTGCCCTGCCACCATTTACTTCGGACCCTCACCCTCACACCTCCTCACCCTCACAAACACTCACACCCTCTCACCCTCAAACACACACACACCCTCACTCACCCTCACCCCCCTCAACCCCTCACCCCCCTCAACCCCTCACCCTCACAACCCTTTCACCCTCACTCACTCTCACCCCCTCACACCCCCACACACCCTCTCCCTCACACCCCCTCACCCCCTCACCCTCACACACCTCCTCACCCTCACATCCCCTCACTCTCACACCCCCTCACACTCACACACCCTCATCCCCACCCTCACCCTCACACACCCTCACCCTCACTCACCCTCTTACCCTCACACACCCTCTCACCCTCACAAACCCTCACACCCCCCCCACATCTCCTCGCCCTCATATCCCCTCACCCTCACATTCCCTCACCCTCCATCACACCCTCACCCTCACACCCCCTCACCCTCACACACCCTCACCCTCACACCACTCACCCTCACACACCCCCTCACTCTCACGCACCCTCTCACCCACCCTCACCCACCCTTTCATCCTCACACACCCTCTTTCACCCTCACACACCCTCTCACCCTCACAGACCTCTCACCCACCCTCACCCACCCTCACACCCCCTCACCCTCACACCCCTCACCCTCACATACCCTCACACCCTCACACACACCCTCACCCTCACACCACCTCACACCCCCACCCTCCCTCATCCTCACACCCTCACCCTCAGAAACACCCTCACACCCCTCACTCTCACACCCCCTCACCCTCACACCCTCACCCTTACACCCCCTCACACACCCTCACCCTCAGTCACCCTCTCACCCTCACGCACCCTCTCACCCTCACACACCCTCTCACCCTCACACCCCCTCACCCTCACACCCCCACACCCTCACCCTCACACACCCTCACTCACCCTCTCACCCTCACCCACCCTCTCAATCTCACAAGCCCTCTCACCCTCACACACCCTGTCAACCTCACACACCCTCTCACCCTCACACCCCCTCACCCTCACACCCCCTCACACTCACACCCCCTCACCCTGACACCATCACCCTCACACCCCCTCACCCTCACCCTCACACACCCTCACCCTCACACACCCTCACCCTCATACCCCCTTAGCCTCACACACCCTCACCCTCACCCAGTCACCCTCACCCCGTCACCCCCACAACCTCTCACCCTCACACACCCTCACCCTCACTCACACACCCTCACCCTCACATACCCTCACCCTCATACTCCCTCACCCTCACACCCTCACACCCCCTCACACCCCTCACCCTCACACCCTCTCACCCTCACACACCCTCACCCTCACACCCCTCACCCTCACACCCCCTCACCCTAACACACACTCACACACCCTCACCAGCATAGCATAACAAAACATAGCATAACAAAACACAGCATAGCATAGCATAACAAAACAAAGCATAGGATAGCAAAACAAAACATAGCATAACAAAACAAAACATAGCATAGCAAAACACAACAAAGCATAGCATAGCATAACACCCTCTCAACCTCACACACCCTCACACTCACACCCCCTCACCCTGACACCTTGACACCCTCACCCTCACACACCATCACTCACCCTCTCACCCTCACACACCCTCTCACCCTCACACACCCTCTCACCCTCACACACCCTTTCAACCCCATACACCCTCTCACCCTCACACCCCCTCACCCTCACACCCCCTCACACTCACACTCCCTCACCCTGACACCCTCACCCTCACACCCCCTCACCCTCACCCTCACACACCCTCACACACCCTCATACCCCCTCAGCCTCACACACCCTCACACCCCCTCACCCTCACACCCTCACACCCCCACACACCCTCACTCACACCCCCTCACCCTCACACCCCTCACCCTCACAACCCCTCACCCACACTCACCCTAACACACACTCACACACCCTCACCAGCATAGCATAACAAAACATAGCACAGCAAAACACAGCATAGCATAGCATAACAAAAAAAGCATAGGATAGCAAAACATAGCATAGCATAACAAAACAAAGCATAGGATAGCAAAACAAAACATAGCATAACAAAACAAAACATAGCATAGCAAAACACAACAAAGCATAACACCCTCTCAACCTCACACACCCTCTCACCCTCACAACCCCTCACCCTCACACCGCCTCACACTCACACCCCCTCACCCTCACACCCCCTCACACTCACACCCCCTCACCCTGACACCCTGACACCGCCTCGCCCTCACACACCCTCACACACCCTCACATACCCTAATCCTCACACACCCTCACCCTCATACCCCCTCACCCGAACACACCCTCAACTCCGTCACCCTCACCAGCATAGCATCACAAAACATAGCATAACAAAACAAAGCATAGCATAGCATAACAAATAAAAGCATAGGATAGCAATACATAGCATAGCATAACAAAACAAAGCATAGGATAGCAAAACAAAACATAGCATAACAAAACAAAACATAGCATAGCGAAACACAGCAAAGCATAGCATGGCATAACAAAACATAGCATAACAAAACAAAGCATAGCATAACATAACAAAGCATAGCAAAACAAAACATAGCATAGTATAACAAAACATAGCATAGCATAACAAAACACAACAAAACATAGCAGTACAAAACATGGCATAACATAACACAACATAGCATAACATAAAACAAAGCATAGCATAGAAAAACACAACAGAACATAGCATAGCATAACAAACCACAACAAAACATAGCATACATAACAAAACAGCAATGCAAAGCATAGCAAAACATAGCATAGCATAACAAAACACAACAAAACATAGCATAGCATAACAAAACACAACATAGCATAGCATAGCATAACAAAAGAAAGCTTAGCATAGCATAACAAAACATAGCATAACAAAGCATAGCATAGCATAACAACACATAGCATAACAAAACATAGCATAGCAAAACAAAGCATAGCTTAATAAAACACAAGAAAACATAGCATAGCATAACAAAACATAGCATAGCATAACAAAGCATAGAATAGCAAAACACAACAAAACATAGCATAACAAAACATAGCAAAACACAACAAAACATAGCAAAACACAACAAAACATAGCATAGCATAACAAAACACAACAAAACATAGCATACATAACAAAACATAGCATTGCAAAGCATAGCAAAACATAGCATAGCATAACAAAACACAACAAAACATAGCATAGCATAAAAAACGCAACATAGCATAGCAATACAAAACATAGCATAACAAAGCATAGCATAACAAAACATAGCATAACAAAACATAGCATAGCAAAACAAAGCATAGCATAATAAAACACAACAAAGCATAGCATAGCATAGCATAAAAAAGCATAGCATAACAAAGCATAGAAAAACACAACAGCACATAGCATAGCATAACAAAACACAACAAAACATAGCATAGCATAACAAAGCAAAGCATAGGATAGCAAAACTAAACATAGCATAGCATAAAAAAACAAAGCATAGGATAGCAAAACAAAACATTGCATAGCATAACAAAACATAGCATAACATAACAAAACATAGCAGAACAAAACACAACAACACATAGCATAACAAAACATAGCAAAACGCAACAAAACATAGCATAGCTTAACAAAACACAACAAAACATAGCATATCAAAACAAAACATATACTAGCATAGCAAAACATAGCATACCAAACACAGCAAAACATAGCATAGCATAGCATAACAAAACATAGCATAGCAAAACAAAGCATAGCATAATAAAACACACAAAACATAGCATAACAAAACATAGCATAACAAAGCATAGCATAGCAAAACATAGCATAGCATAACAAAACAGCATAGCATAACAAAACACAGCATAGCATAGTATAACAAATCAAAGCATAGGATAGCAAAACATAGCATAGCATAACAAAACAAAACATAGGATAACAAAACAAAACATAGCATAGCATAGCATACAGCATCACTCCGCACCACCACAGCATCACTCAGGGGTACTACAACATCACTATGCGCTACCCCAGCATCACTGAACGCCACAGCATCACTCGTTCGCCATCACAACATCACTCAGAGCCACCACAGCATCAATCTGTGCAACCATTCAACCACACCTGGTTCAAATATGTTCTCTCAATGTTTCAAGCTTTATTACAAATGTAAAAAAAAAGTTAATATTTCACTTCTGTTCTTGGATTTTCGTCACAATAAAATACACTGAACATAATCTTCACAAAAGGTATTTACAAAACTTTAAGCTTTTGCCATTATAAATTACAATAACTTTTATTTAAGTATTAATTATTGGAAAAAAATGTAAAGCCATTGTTATTGTAATATCAATACATGTAAGTCACGTAAATACAACACATATTGCATTACAAATGCTATAGGTGTCACATTTGCGAAAGTTATAACTATTGGCATTGTAAATGACAAAGCTAATAATTTTGATATTTTCAAAAAGAAAACAGAAATAAAAAATGTCATTTACAATACCAATAGCTCAAACTTTCCTAATGCGAGACCTATTGCATTGCAAATGCTTGTTTTTTTTGCAATTTTATAAAGTGTGAACTCAACAGAAGATATTGGAGTGCTTTATATGAGCACCAGTTGCATTCCTAGTTTTTAGGCACGGAAAGACAAGGGGCCTTATTTTAAGTTTGGCAGCCCGATGGACCACCAAACCCATGGTGGCGGTGCAGCTACTGCTGCACCAGTTGTTCAACCGCCCTATAAGAAGTTGGGACCTTAGGACCGCTGCTGCACCCTGGTGGTCTTGCAGTGGTCTGAGGCCCCTCATATGCTGGTGGTGCCACTGTGGCACCACCAAGCATATCACCACCACAGTTTTCATGGCAGTGTGCCTGCCATGATCAGCGTGGTGGCGAGGAATCAAAGGGCACCCTACATGGCCCCCTGGTGCCTCTGCGCCAGGGAATGAATGCAGGGGGGCACTTGGTGTGCCCCACTGCCTTCATGTATTCCCAGTTCCTGCAGGGCATGGACTTAACCTCTTCACTGCGGAGCGAATTCCGCCGCAGTACTGGGACATTCCAATCTCGGACGTGGCTCGGACGGCCCACGGCCATCGTGCGCATACACCCACCGTGACTCATGGCGGCCCCTGGCCGGCATGAGCACGGAAGAGGTTAATACTCCATGTCCTGCAGGAACGTGCAACGCCATTCCCATTGAGGTCCTTTGCTAAGGCTCACAGAGATGAGCCTTAGCACTGCAACACCAAGGGCCAGCCGCAGGCGGACCGCCCGACCTGGATTCCTCTCAGAATCCGTCAGGCAGGCGCATTATAGCTTTGGCGGTGTGGCAGAGGTTTGCTGGCATGGAGGCCCGCTGCCACACCACCAAAGTCATTACAAGGCCCATAGTGATTTGCCAAGAAAAATGTTGAGCCGACGTCAAAGATTGGAACCTGTCTCCCCAGCTCCAAAGATGTCAGCTGGTTGGTAAAAGACAATAAATTTACCAACGTTCTCACAAGTGTAAGAAAGGTCTGGCTGGCTCTGCTAGAGATTTTAAGCCTAATAGAGCGAAAAGTTTCAGAGCTGCTGACATTTGATCCTGAACACACAGCACCTTTGATGCGAAAATGTACTTTATAATTACTAGGGATTAAAGGATCCAGCTGGGCACAATATACGAGATCTGGGGTCTCTCTGTGTTGTTTCTTTAATAAAAGCTGTTTGTATTTCATAGGTTATTGTGAGCCGAGGGCCCACAAATCTGATTAACTTTAGAAATGGGCCTCCCCAGCGCTCAGCTCAGCACGTTATTAGACTGTCTTCATTGTCGGACACCTTGTCTGTAAATCTAACATAGTGAATTAAACCAGGAAACTATGGTCCTGATAAGTGTGAAGCATGAGCTGCTGTAATAATTCATTTACGCCATTTAATTTAAGCAGTGTAACTCTTAGAAACACTCATTGCAGTAGAGTAAAAAAGTGCATGCGCCCTCGTAGCCCAACAGCAAGCCTTTGGTGACTTGTGCAAAACTAGATCAGATCAAACATTCTTTCCGATGTAATGATGAGACAACCAACATCATCTGGTATAGAGAAACACAACAAAATGCACCACAATGCAAAAGGACACACTACCCAACCACATAGGACAAGATTCACTACCACACTTCACGCAACAGAAAATACCAAACCTCCTAACACATTGACCAACACAACATCATGCTACGATACACTACACAAAAAACACAGTTGATGGACAGAATGTAGAACAATGTCATACATTCACCCCAGTACAAGGATCTGGGCCTAAATCCATCGTTTTTTTGCACTCCACGCCACCCTGGGTTAGACACTGGCTATATGCAAATCAGCTCTGACCCTGTGCCTCATGGGAACAGTCCAGTCCGAACTACCAAGCCATGTCTTTCCCAGACCGGAATCAAGCATCCAAGGACCGGTTTCTGGCTATCAGCCTTCATTCAGCCTGGATAGCTTGACTCCAGTGGTGTGGAGAGCCTGGGACTCACGTCTGAGCATACCCAGCCCACTCGGGGTGAAAATTGCAAAAAACACAGTTGATGGACATATAGCCAGTGTCTAACCCAGGGTGGTGTGGAGTGCAAAAAACCGATGGATTTAGGCCCAGATCCTTGTACTGGGGTGAATGTATGACATTGTTCTACATTCTGTCCATCAACTGTGTTTTTTGCAATTTTCACCCCGAGTGGGCTGGGTATGCTCAGACGTGAGTCCCAGGCTCTCCACACCACTGGTGTCAAGCTATCCAGGCTGATGAAGGCTGATAGCCAGAAACCGGTCCTTGGATGCTCGATTCCGGTCTGGGAAAGACATGGCTTGGTAGTTCGGACTGGACTGTTCCCATGAGGCACAGGGTCAGAGCTGATTTGCATATAGCCAGTGTCTAACCCAGGGTGGTGTGGAGTGCAAAAAAACGATGGATTTATGCCCAGATCCTTGTACTGGGGTGAATGTATGACATTGTTCTACATTCTGTCCATCAACTGTGTTTTTTGTAATTTTCACCCCGAGTGGGCTGGGTATGCTCAGACGTGAGTCCCAGGCTCTCCACACCACTGGTGTCAAGCTATCCAGGCTGATGAAGGCTGATAGCCAGAAACCGGTCCTTGGATGCTCGATTCCGGTCTGGGAAAGACATGGCTTGGTAGTTCGGACTGGACTGTTCCCATGAGGCACAGGGTCAGAGCTGATTTGCATATAGCCAGTGTCAAACCCAGGGTGGTGTGGAGTGCAAAAAAACGATGGATTTAGGCCCAGATCCTTGTACTGGGGTGAATGTATGACATTGTTCTACATTCTGTCCATCAACTGTGTTTTTTGCAAGATACACTACACATCAGCATAGAGTAGAGCAATATCCAACACCACTTTGATGTTCTGCATGGAAAAGTAGTTAGTAGTTTCTGGCTGTCAAATATATACCCTTCAATTAATTAAAAGAAAGTTATTTGAAGATCTGTAGTATTGATACATTTATTTGACTTATTTAGAATCTTTTATATAGTGCAAACGAGGTCCACTAGCATCAGAAAAACCTCAACCCATCTGATCCAGCACATTTCAGTCCCATATCAAATGGACCATTCTTAGGAAAAAGTTTTGACAGAGCAGTGTTTACTCAACTCTCTAATTTTACCAAACATTATGGCTAACTGTCAGACCAACAGTTCGATTTCTGACCAGGCGGAGACACGGAGTCAGCCATTATACCTATCTGGGATGATCTAAAACTCACACTGGTCAAAAGCAGAGTAGCAGCCATGTTACTTCTTGATTTAACAGCTGCATTTGACACTGTGCATCACCGCACCCTACTGCAAAGACGTCACAATATTGGAGTCCTTGAAAATGCTTTCAAATGGATTGCTTCTTATCTCAAAGTGTAGACTACCAAACCCCTCTCACATCGCATCCTCACATGCAACACTGTGGCTTCAGCAGGAGTCCAACATATCCCCTTTATTATGCATCTACCTGCCCCCCTTAATAAATCTAATTAAATTTGGCAATCTCACCTGTTACAATTATGCAGATAACACCCAAATCATTTGAAAAATGGATAGCCCTCAAGACCTCTTTGATTCAAAACTCAATGACTGCCCTTAAGCCATAAACACATAAATGATAAAAAAACATCTAAAGCTCAACACCACAAAGACAGAGATTATCACATGCAGACAATGGCAAAACTTCCAGCCTATCACCATATGACCTAAGGAACTTGACGCCCCTCAGACAATATCAAGAGAGGGTAGAAACCTAGGAGTAAGCATGGATACAGACTTATCCTTGATACCTCATGCTAACAACTTCTACACAATGAAAACACTATGTCACATCTTCCCATGGGCCCCTCTCCTTTAAACAAAATCCAGCCCTGGTGGATGGGGTCCATAGGGCCTAATGAGGCTCAGGAGGGCAGCCATGCAAGCCTCTCCCCTTTTAAATGACTACAACCCTAGGGCATGGGGTCCCCAGGGCCTAATGAGGCTCAGGAAGGGAGGATCACATGGCCCCTTTTTAAAAATATAGATGCCCCAGGGAGTGGGGTGTCCGGAACACAGAAGGCTCGGAAGGTGGACCAAAAGAGCTCTTCCCCTTTGTTATCGGTTTGTCCCCGGGGAATGGAATCCCTGGGGCCTAATAAGCTCAGGGAGAGGGCTGCACGTCTTCCGCATAGATTTTGGCCTGTGGGGATGGGGTCCCTGGAACCCAAGAAGGTTTGGGGATGGGGCTGCATGACTCACTCGCATTTTGTATTCTATTTGGCCCCGGGGGATGTGGTGCCTTGGGCTTACTAAGGCTTGGGGAGGGGCCTGCACACCCTACTCCCCAGTTAGATTGAATTTGGTGCCTGGGGATGGGGTCCCTGGGGCTAATTAAGGGTCGGGGAGGGGGATGCATGCCCCCTCACCTTAATATATACTTTTTGGCCACAGGGGATGGGATTTCCAGGGCTCGAAGTCCAATCCTACATGTGTGTGGTGTGGGGTTTGCAGCCAGCTGGGGGTGTGGCCAAAGGGCCTGGCGGCAGGCCAAGCCCTGTGACCAACTCTCCGCTGTGCACTGCAAAACGCTATGTTCTGCATGGGAGCAGAGCTAACTACAACTTGCGCCCCTGCCATGCACTGCTTATGACCTCACATATCCAATCGCTCATGACATGTTCTATGACATCATTTATGACATCACTGACGACATCTTAATCATTGATGACATCACTGATGGCATCATCCAATGAGTGTGTTAGTTTGATTTATAGTTTACATAGTGGCAGGTAACTACCATATTTTTTCTACCTAATTTTGTACAGCCTGTGTCCAGCTAATGGGTGTAAGTGTTTACAAAAGCATGTGCTCCTAATGCATAATAGGTATGTAGAGGTATTGAACCTGCTATAAATCAGTGTTTTGAAGCCTAACTCTGTGTGCAGGTGACAGTTAACAAGTACCAACTGCACACAACAATAGAACAATAGAATTTTTTAGAATAGGGGTGTAAGTGGGCGCTCTGCTAGTGTTTAACGCAAGGGTTATTTAAGGTTATAACATGGGTGAAGGTGCTTGTTGGTGAGAGGATAAGCCCTTTAACCTCTCTGGAGGCGTGCTGTTTAAAGAACAGTACGCTAGGAAATACTAACAAGTACCAACTGCACACAACAATAGAATTACACAATTGTTTTCAATGTCCTGGTTGACACATGTACACTTGAATAACAGCTGTCAGAGAAACCACAGTGTCGTAAAAGAAGTATCTTCATTTAATGTCTTTTTGCAGCCAGCCGACACGTGTTTCGTCGCAACAACAAGCGACTCATCAGGGCTGTGTTTCTAGAAGAAAGACAAAAAAGGTCGCTTAGCCGGTGATATTTCCGGCCCGGCCGGGCTCAAGACCATGTTGAGTCCCAAAATCCCTGTGGTAGACTTTCTGTTGCCCAATAAAAGCTGCTTGAGTCCGAGTAGTTCATAAAATTCAGGGTGATTGAATTATGAAGGAGACTGCGTGGGTCCTTACTTGGAACACGACTAGCGCATGGCCGCACAGGAGCTCGTCTGCATGAAAATTGACCTATACTGGGATATCCTACTTAAGGGGATCTACACGCAACCTCACTACCTCTTCACAATCATACAGCCCGTGGGATATCCTGTTCGTATCAACTCTCTACTAGCTTTACCGAGCATCTCCCGCCTTATTTACCCACGCAGTCTCCTTCATAATTCAATCACCCTGAATTTTATGAACTACTCGGACTCGAGCAGCTTTTATTGGGCAAGAGAAAGTCTACCACAGGGACTTTGGGACTCAACATGGTCTTGAGCCCGGCCGGGTCGGAAATATCACCGGCTAAGCGGCCTTTTTTGTCTTTCTTCTAGAAACACAGCACTGATGAGTCGCTTATTGTTGCGACGAAACACGTGACGGCTGGCTGCAAAAAGACATTAAATGAAGATACTTCTTTTACGACACTGTGGTTTCTCTGACAGCTGTGATTCAAGTGTACATGTGTCAACCAGGACATTGAAAACAATTGTGTAATTCTATTGTTGTGTGCAGTTGGTACTTGTTAGTATTTCCTAGCGTACTGTTCTTTAAACAGCACGCCTCCAGAGAGGTTAAAGGGCTTATCCTCTCACCAACAAGCACCTTCACCCATGTTATAACCTTAAATAACCCTTGCGTTAAACACTAGCAGAGCGCCCACTTACACCCCTATTCTAAAAAACCCTGTTCTATGCAGCTATCCCATGCAGGTGACAGTTGACCACCTGTGTTCAGCATCTTCTACGCAAGTCTTTTGGCTTAGCAGAAAAAGATTCCACCAGGGCAAACATTCTAAGTAAAACATTACACATTGTAAGCAGCCTTGAGTTATTATACGGAATCGTCTCAGCATGACATTTTCTCCATATAATAGAAGACTTTGTGAGCTCTGTGGAGTTCTGGCCAAATGGAGACAATTGCAAAATGGTGGAATCGTAGCAAGATGTTTTACCTCGGGAGGGGGATCACTGGCATTCATTGTCAGAACGCTGCCATTCGAGTAGATTTAGTGCTGCTCGAGTAGATTTTCTACTAGAGGGGCAGTAAAATCAACTCAAATGGCCGTGCTCTCTTGCGCAACGCATGGTGTGATAAAATATTATGTTCAAACTCCTTCTTCCAATAGCCATTTCCATTGCCACCATGATAAACAATCCTCCGTCCCAAAGATTGGCAGAAAAAACATTACGAACTGCGCTTCCAACCACTGACATCATCAAAAATGCACCCGCTGCGGGCTGTTACACGAGCTCTTCTATATCCCAGCAACCTTTGTGCTTTGGTTTCTCTTACCGGGAAACAAAATGTCTAACACAGTGGCTTAACAATGTCCCCCGCAGCACCCGCAGTGCTGGGGGGCACTTGAGCTCCTGGGGGGAGCCCTCAGCTCAGGACAGTGGCCTGACAGCCCCAGAGTGAGTCCGGAGCGAGGGCCCCTCTATGTACTTTGCAGGGGGGCCCCCTCAAGTTTTGTTATGCCTCTAGTCTAAGAGAGGTAAGGGAACCTTTAAACTGTACTGTGCTATCCACTGACATCTCCTGCGGGAGGGATGCGAATGGCATGAGTAATGGTGTGCACTACTAGGAAAGGAAAGGACTCTGCCATCCCAACGAGCCCATATGTTCCCGGAATGCGAGCAGACAGAGCTGAAGAGGAGCTGACCAATGTAAGCTCTTGTGCTGGTTCTGTGTGTTCTTTGTGTGCATTTGTTTCTTTTAGAGTGAATTTTTATGATATGTAGTTTCTATGTGCAATGTATGGGTCTAATGTGTACATGGAGAAGGTGAGTGTATTTCTGTCCAAACTGTGTGTGTTCTGTTTTTGTGCTCACAAGCATTTTTTTGCGGTTTGCCGAAAGTGTGTATGTTTGTGCTTGGAATGTCAGGTGTGTTCTGTATGCTGTCTGTCTGTATAATTGCATTCTCTTTTGTTGTGTGTATGTGTGAGTCATATTTGTGTAAATTCTCATACAAAAATGGTGTGCTCGATTATATATATATGATGTGTTTCTGGTTCTGCTTCTGCTGTGTGTTTAAAAGATTTCCGTGTGTGTGTAGCTTGCATGTTATGTGAGCTGTGTACTCTCCCAGTGTTTCTGTATGCGTTGTTCATCCTGTGCATGTGTGAGTCTTGTTTGGATTTATGTTCGATATCATACATTTTCTGTATGATTATGTGCATTCTGTGGATGTTTCTATGGTTTGTGTTGATATCCTGGCTTCGTTCTGAGTGTGTTAGTGTTGTATGTGTTTGATTTGTTTGGCTATTGTTCTGAAATCCTGTGGTTTGTGGTATGTCTAGGCATGCCTGTGTCTGTTGTATGCAAAATAAAGTGATGCTGATAAACTTTGCATAAATGATGAAAGGGAAATTTAACTTTTCTCCAGCATAATATATTTTATTTAGTTATGCTTCTTTCATTTCCAAACTGATTAAGGAAATATAATCTGATTTCACGATGTATATTTGCTTATGCAACAAGGTTTTTATTATTTAATGAAGTCTAATAAGACTTGAATTGCGGAGATGATGGCCCTTCTAATTTGGAACAAGTAGGGAAAGTGCTCTTTAAGAGATGAGTCATTCGGTTCATCCAGCTATGTACTGGAGTACATTTAATGAGCACTGGTAGTGCTAATTAAAGATATGGTCTCTGCCTCAGTTTTGAGGTGACAGATGTCTTAAACAATTAAAAAGCTGCATAAGGGGTATATTACATTCCTAGACCGAGGTAAACAATTGTTTCTCACGTCACCTTAATGAAAAGTGCTGCTTTCAGCTGGAAATGTATTTATTTTATAAACTTATTTTCCCATTTGTGGCGCGCAACTGCTACCTAGAAATGTGCCATGGCACTGATAACTAGCGAGAGTCTAATAATTCTGTGCTGTGCTTAGTTAATGGGTGAAGAGCCAGGTTTCCAATGATTTCCTTAACTGCAGCCATTCTAAGGTGGAAGGTAGGAAAGACGGAAGATTGTTTCAGAGATGAGATGCCTGGATCAGAAGAAGATTAGCTTTCTGAGGAGCGCAATCTACAGGATGGCCTCAGAATCAGCTCTCCCGTGAAATTGTACCGCTCTGCTCCCCCCCTTAATTTTCTGAGTGTTTTCTCCGGCTTTTGCCTCGTTTTTAGGTCTCGGCCTGATCCAGCGCATGCGCTGGTCTTGGCCGAGACATTTTGGGGCTCTCAGAAATGCTACTTTGCAGGCGTTCAGCTTGCTAGAAAGCTCACGAGCGCGTACGCATGCGCGCTATAGCAAGCTGCAAAGTAAAGTATATCACCGGCAAAGTAGCATTTGCGGTGAAGCGTGTGCACACCACTCGCGTCATTCCTGCCATGATGCGCGCTGCTGCGCACGCATACCTTGTTTATTATTCAACGTCATTTTAATCTTTTATCTTCTACTGGATTTCGGCCCTTTAATAAATCAGGTAGGCTCTTTACATGCAGTGACGATTTGGCATAGCACACCCCTTTGCTTTTGGCGATACTTGATTGGGCTATTTAAATGCCTTATTTGCAGCCAGCCATTTCTTTTGAATCGTTTAATGTGATGAACCCGACCAGCCACGGCGTCTTCTTTATTCTACGAGATACGATTACCAGGCTTCTTCTGTTTTCTTAAACAGCACGATCCTTTAGACTGATAAGACCGTGCGCGCTCTTATTTTGTTAAGAAAGTGTAGCTAATAAGGCTGTTTACTTCACTTACAGCATTTTCAAGGCTTTTCATCAGCATCTGGCCTTCAGAATTCCGAGAACAGCCTTTCACCCTCTTTGAGATCATGATCAGCATTCCATCAGGTACATTTTCATGTCATGTGCTCCTGACGTGGTGTTCCGAGGACGAGTCTGGCTGCCGCGTTCTGGATGGTCTGGAGTTCTGTTGATTCCGGTGTATAAGGCGTTGCCGTAGTCCAGTCTGCTAGTGATGAGTGCGTGGGTGACGGTCCTACTGCAGTCGGGGGGATCCATTTGAAGGTCTTGTGGAGGATGCGCAGGCAGTTGAAATTGGTGGAGGCAACGGCATTGATCTGGCGGTTCATGGAGAGGGACGAGTCGAGGATGATGCTGATGTTTTGTGAGTGGTATGTAGGGGTGGGTGGCATCCCGAGGGTGGAGGGCCACCAGGTGTTGTCCCAGGCGGAGGTGGAGGGGCCAAGAATGATGACCTCGGTTTTCTCTGAGTTGAGCTTCAAGCAACTGTCTTTCATCCAGGCTGAGACGACCTTCATTCTTACATGGAAACAGAGTCTGGTGTCTTCGGGGTTCTTGGTGAGCGAGAGGATAAGCTGGGTGTCATCGGCGTAGGGTACTATGCTGAGCCCATGCTGTCTGACGATGGCGGCGAGGGGGGCCATGAAGATGTTGAAAAGCGTTGGGCTGAGTGAAGATCCTTGGGGTACTCTGCTTGACCTTAGTGGGTTCGGAGAGGAAGGGAGGGAGTCTGATCCTCTGGGTTCTGCCGGAGAGGAAGGATTGGATCCAGTCTAGGGCAGCTCCTTGTATTCCCGCGTCGTGAAGTCTGGCTGTGAGCGTGCGATGAGAGAAGTTGTCGAAGGCTGTGGCGAGGTCTAGGAGGATGAGGGCCGCGGTGTGTCCCTGGTCGAGTAGAATGCGGATGTCGCCCGTGGCGGTGAGGAGGGCAGTCTTGGTGTTGTGATTGCTGCGGAATCCAGATTGTGAGGCATTGAGGATGGTGTTCTCTTCGATGAAGGCGGTCAGCTGGGCATTTACGAGTCTCTCAGTGACTTTGGCCACGAAGGGGAGGAGAGAGATGGCCCGGTAGTTTTTCAGGTCTGTTGGGTTGGCCATTGGCTTCTTGAGGAGGGGTTTAACCTCCACCCACTTCAAGTTATCTGGGAAGATGCCGGATCTTAAGGAGGCGTTGATGGTCCGTCCTAGTTCCGGTGCGATGGCTGCGGCACCCCTGTCGAATATGTGTGCTTGGCAGGGGTCCGTTGGGGCCCCTGAGTGGGTTTTCTTCATGGTCGTGGTGATGTGTTCGATGGTGGCGGAATTCCAGGTTGTGACGGTTGGCTTGTCTACAGTGGCAGAGCGGAGGTGGTGTCCGGAGTCTGTACGCTGAAGTTGTCGTGGAGGGCTTGGATCTTGAGATGAAAGTAAGAGCTGAGCTTGATGCAGAGTTCCTGTGAGGGTGTGACTTCCGTTGCTGGGCAGTTTGGTGAGTTGCTGTATGATGTTGAACAGTTCCTTGGCATTGGCTGCGTTGGCCTGGACTTTGTCTCTTACGAAGGTCCGTTTGGTGTCTCTTAAGAGCTGGTGGTATTCCTTCAGGGCGGTTCTGTAGTTGTGATGTGCTTCAGTGGTTTTCTGGTTTCGCCAGGTTTTCTCTAGGCGTCTGCAGGAGCGCTTGGCTTCTTGGAGTTCTGTGGTGAACCAGGGGGCCTTCAGAGATCGTTGTTTGGCGGGGTGGTGGATTGGTGCGAGCTTGTCGGCGCAGCAGGAGATCCAGCAGTGAAATTCTTTGGCTGCGGAGTTGGTGTCGGTCGTGGCACTTGGGGGGTCTTGGAGGAGGGTGCTGTTGAGGTGTTCCTCTGTGACCTTGCTCCAGTTCCCTTGTGGTGGGTGCGGGGCGGCCTTGTATGCGGTGGTGGTGTTGAATGTGAATTAGACACAGTGGTGATCCGCCCAGTGGGGCTGGGATGTGTGGCTGAATCGGATGTTGGTTCCTCCTGTGAAAATGGGGACGAGGGTGTGTCCAGCTTTGTGCATGGGCATGTTGACCAGCTGTTTCAGTCTGAGGTTGGCAAGGATATCGAGGAGGGTGGTGAAGTCCAGGTCGTTTCTGTTATTGAGGTGGATGGGCGTGTTGACCAGCTGTTTCAGTGTGAGGTTGGCAAGGATATCGAGGAGGGTGGTGGAGTCCGGGTCGTTGCTGTTATCGAGGTGGAAGTTGAGGTCTCCAAGTAGAATGTAGTCTGTGCAGGTGATGGCATGGGGTGTGGCTAGCTCAGCAATGGTAGTCGTGGATTAGGTGCGAGGTCCAGGTGGTCTGTACATGAGGGTGACACGTAAAGTGGTCCTGAGGCTGGGCCGGATCTGGAAGTGGAGGTGTTCTGTGTTGGAATGGGGGTCACTTGTGCTGGAGGTGGAGAGTCAGAGGTGAGTCTTGTGTGCGATAGTGTGTCCTCCTCCTGGGTAGTGGGGGCGGTCCTTTCTCTGGATCTTGTAGCCGCAGGGGATGGCGGTCGCGATATTGGGGCCGGAGGTGCTGCTGGTCCAGGTTTCTGTGAAAAAGGCGACGTCGGGGGAGAACGGTGTCGATCAGGTCCCAGATCTCGACGGTGTGTCAATGCAGGGAGCGTACGTTGAGGAGGATACATGTCAGGGTTACGGTGGTGTGTGCATGGGACGGGCCTTCGGCAGTGGTGGGAGCATCGTCAATGGTGAAGGATCTATGGCAGGATCTGCACGAGAACTGCGCGTGGGTGGTGTTCGGCGAGGATCTTTTGCAGTCGGCTTGTCTTCCGGGATTGAGTGCGTGGAGGGTGGCGGAGTCGTAGCGGTGGGTCATGGGGGGACCAGGGTTCCTGGGTTCCTGGCGTGGCCACGGTCGGGTCACAAACGGGGGCAGACGGGCTTATCTTAGGCACGCCTTCCTCGTGACCGCTCAGTGGTCTGCATTATGTAGGGGAGGGGAGGGACTCACAGCTGGGAGGGAGGAAACAGGTGAGGGCAGGGCTGAGGGGCCATGGGTCAGCGCAGCGGGAATCTGGGAGCAGGGAATGGCAATGTTAATGTTAATGTTAAAAATAATTTATAATGCGCACTTACACCGGATGGTTTCATGGCGCTGTGAAGGCTCAAAGATTGCTAGCTGACTAGCTCTAGTTATAGGCTTGTACAAATAGCCATGTTTTGAGAGATTCCCTAAATTGCATTACCTCGGTACAGGAGCGAATCTCCAACGGAAAAGTGTTCCACAGTCTATGAGCAAGAGTGGCAAATCTACAGCCGCCTTGGCGGACGTGTCTGAATACGGGAATGGTGAGAAGTGAGAGGTGGGCAGAGCGGAGGTTGCGGGCCGGGGTGTGTCTGGATATTAAGGTGTTGATGAATTTAGGGTTGTTACCAAAAGTTAAAGAGAAGAGTTCTCCCAATTGTAATTTGAGGTCCAGAGGAGGGAGGAAACAAACAACAGAGCAAAGAAATACCTCTGATCAGACCTATCCGTTTTTTCCAATGATAATCATCACAGTTTATTTGAAAAAGGATGCTAAATATCTGACAGAGACATTCAATTTATTCAAAAGTGTTATTTTTATTTTTCATTTTTTCATTTGTTCTATTTTTCTTGTAATAAATACATAGCAATTTGTGTATATACAAAATTAACACTTTCTGTAAATCACTCTAAGCGATAATTTAGAAAAAGGAAAAAGAACCCCATAAGACTTTTCATACACTCATACCATTCGTTCCATCATGCATACCATTACATTCGCTACCCAGTCTTAAAAACACTATGTGAACATATCAAACAAAAGAACAATAAACATACAATAAATCCTTTTTTTGAGAGTCCCCTATAAGTTGCTGCAAGGGAGAGTTCTAAGATCTATACACTTCACAGTTTATACTTTTTCTGCAAGTTTTTTCTTCCTTTTTTTACTGTATACAAAATGATTTTCTATATGGGGGTCTCGAATGCGTACGGCCAATGTACGTTTCGGTGATTGCCGCTATTTGGTTCACCTTCTTCAGGGCCACAACAAACTAAACAAAACATACAATTACATACACCAGATGTTAAAGCCAGGGGGTTCTTGAATTTCTGAAAAAAGAACATGTCAAAAAATATAAATTTTTATTTTTTTTTTAAAGCATCCTTATAGTAAATCGCACTATGTATTAAACATAATTGTAAGTTGCTTTGCATGCTATAGTATTGAGGACAGGTAAAACCTATTGAGAGAACCTGTTCTGTAAAGCAGAGCTCGAGGTGAGGGATAGAGACACCCAGTGTTTGCTACTACATAGTTGGTGTGACAAAAAGACAAATACAGTGAAGCATTTTAGATATTCTGCCAGAGGTGCAAGGTTGAGGATTCAGTGGTAGAAAAACAAACCTTCACCATGTGTTTTATTAATAAAAACTATTTTGCATAAGGATTTTCTAAGCCTATTGCTGTTAGTGGAAGCCAATTATTAAAATATTACCTATGGCGCAAAAGGTAGGGGTAGAGACCAATCTCCTGCTATTTATTATGGCGAAGGGCTCAATTCATTTGGATTTTGCTGCAGAAAGTAAATGGCACTCATGAAACATTGTGTTAACCACCAACAATGCACATGTGGGCATAAGCCTGTAAGGGTGTTACCTGTTTTCCAAAGTCGGTCCAGCGTGTATTAGACTTTAAGGATACGTCCGTTCCGTATGGGTGTTTGTTATTTAAAAATACTTCTTGTGGATCGACCTGGGAAATTATGATAAAGTATATAAGTATAGGCATATATTTTATGGGCTTGCCAACTTGATAGTGAAAGGTGCGCAGTCTTTGTATTTACCTGTTGTTTTATCTGCCAATAGATTAAGTCGAACAGGGGCAGGCTGCACTTCTTTGCCGGGTTTTATAGTTTGCCAGTCTCGGTATGAAACGTCTTAACCTGAAAAATAATATACCAAGGTTTATGAGGACAACTTGTTCTTAAACGCGGCGTTCACTAATTATTTAACTGGTTGGGCTTAGAAGCTGTTACAAGTCTTTGCTGTGGACATAACAACCCAAGCAGCATGTCGAAAAAACAAGATTCTCTGTAATCAAGTCATAATATTCTAAAGGTTTGTTTACATGTTTTGTTTTAAAGAACGTATCAAAGGAAGAGATATAGAGTACTTATTCAACTAGGACTTGAAGATTAATTATATCTTCGTCCGTCAGAACCGTTTTACCATTTAGTTGTTAGGCACGTAGTAATAGGCTGTTAAGGTTGCAAAGTTTATATAAAATGTAAATGTACAACGAATTGACTAACGTTCTACAGATTATTTATTTGGCGCATACTGGTAGACTATTGAATGGGACGATAAAAAGTAATACAAAAGTCCGACGAGCTAGCTAATGCGCGATCTTACCGTTCTCGGCATGTGGCTGTTCGTCCTAGGGGGGTCCTCCGGTTTACGAACCGCTACCGAGTGAAAGCTGTGAGTGCCATGGTGTTTAAAGGGATTTCAACGTCTAAGGAACGCTGTATCCCATGTGACTGCAATTAGCGTTCTCAGTTTGAACTGTTAATCAACATAGTGATAGGACTGCTGTTGTTGTTTCTTCTTTCTATCCCTTCTTTCTATCCCTCACCTCGAGCTCTGCTTTACAGAACAGGTTCTCTCAATAGGTTTTACCTGTCCTCAATACTATAGCATGCAAAGCAACTTACAATTATGTTTAATAAATAGTGCGATTTACTATAAGGATGCTTTAAAAGAAATTAAATTAATTTATATTTTTTGACATGTTCTTTTTTCAGAAATTCAAGAACCCCCTGGTTTTAACATCTGGTGTATGTAATTGTATGTTTTGTTTAGTTTGTTGTGGCCCTGAAGAAGGTGAACCAAATAGCGGCAATCACCGAAACGTTCGTTGGCCGTACGCATTCGAGACCCCTATATAGAAAATCATTTTGTATACCTTAAAAAAAGGAAGAAAAAACTTGCAGAAAAAGTATAAACTGTGAAGTGTCTAGATCTTAGAACTCTCCCTTGCAGCAACTTATAGGAGACTCTCAAAAAAAAGATTTATTGTATGTTTATTGTTCTTTTGTTTGATATGTTCACATAGTGTTTTTAAGACTGGGTAGCGAATGTAATGGTATGTATGATGGAACGAATGGTATGAGTGTATGAAAAGTCTTATGGGGTTCTATTTCCTTTTTCTAAATTATCCCTTTGAGTGATTTACAGAAAGTGTTAATTTTGTATATACACAAATTGCTATGTATTTATTACAAGAAAAATAGAACAAAATAAAAATAACACTTTTGAATAAATTGAATGTCTCTGTCAGATATTTAGCATCCTTTTTCAAATAAACTGTGATGATTATCATTGGAAAAAACGTATAGGTCTGATCAGAGGTATTTCTTTGCTCTTTAGGGTTGTTACCATGCAGAGATTTGAAGGTGAGGCAGCCCACCTTAAAGGCACAGCGTTGAGGGATTAGGAGCCAGTGAAGTGACCTCAACAAAGGGGTAGCAGACTGCCACCTGGGTTGATGCAGGATCAATCTGGCCGCCTGGTTTTGTGCCATCTGTAACCGTTTAAACAGATAGGTAGGCATGCCCAAGTATACAGAGTTTGCATAGTCCAGAAGAGACAACACAGTGGCAACCACCACTTATATCAGGGCTTCCTGTGTGAAGAACCGATGTATCTTTTTGATCTTCCTTATTTGAAAAAAGCATTTGAAGGCGACCGCCGTGCCAACCTGGGTTTTTAGCGACAGTTCATGGTTGAGGGTAACACCCAGTGTTTGGCCGAGGAAGAGGGGGAGGGAGAAGGCCCTAGTTCTGAAGGCCAGTAATGAGGACCCCACGATCTAAGGCTGTCCCCATTAAGAACAAGTTCTGTCTTCCCAGGATTTAACTTAAGATGGTTCTGATCTATCCAATGAAGGATATGTAACATAGTGGCCTGAAACTCGGTGATGGAGCTGTGGGAGTTATCAATCGGGAAAACTAGCTGAAGATCGTCTGCGTAGTTGTATACTGTCACATTCCTGTCTCTGAGGGACTGGATTAAGGGGAAGATGTAAAGATTGAACAGATGGGGGGAGAAAGCGGAACCTTGTGGTACACCACAGTTGGTTTTGAGTGGTGTGGCCATGAAGTGGCCTAGGCGGACGGCCTGATAGCGATCCTCCAGATAGGAGGAGAGCCAACAAGCCGCAGTACCCAAGATGCCGGCTTGTTTGACACGGTCGACCAAGGTAGCAAGGTCGACCGTTTCAAAGGCGGCTGGGAGATCTAAAAGAACAAGTGCTTGAGGAGAGTGTTTATCCAATCCCTCACGGAGAGTATCCTGCACTGCCAAGATGACCGTTTCCGTGGAATGGGCTGGCCGGAAACCTGCTTGGTAGGCATTGAGATAGTTAGGTTTTTCCAGGAAGGCAGACAGGCATTTGGCTATGTGGGCCTCTAGCACTTTTGCTAGGAACGGAAGTAGGGAGATGGGATGATAGTTAGGTAAAAGTGTCGGATCAGCACCGGGTTTCTTCAGAAGAGGGACAACAATCGCTTTTTTTTAATGCTTTAGGAACTTGACCGATGGTAAGTGACTCATTCAGAAGTGTTAGTGCTGGACCAGGATAGACTGATAAACAGTCCTTGAGTATGTGGGGCGGGCAGCAGTCAGACTTGACTTTAGCAAGGAGCTCCTGAAGAGTCTCGGTGCTAATAGGGGGGAAACAGCTAAGGGTGCATTCATTACTATGTGTGATAGTGGTGGGTGACATGGGGGGGGTGCAGAGGAATACTGGCTTTGATGGTAATGATTTTCTCAATAAAATAATCATTTAAAGAATTACATAAGGCTTGAGAGGGTATGACCTTTGTAAGAACCCAGTCTGGATTAGACAGTTCGTTCATGATAGCAAAGATTTCTTTGGAGCTTTTGTTGGAGTTAAGAATGCGTGAGGAGAAGTGGGCAGCTTTCGCTACGATGATAGCCCTCATGTATTCCTGTTGAGCTGATATGTACAGCAGTTTCTTATCAGGGGAATATTCCCATCGCCATTGCCTCTCTAGTTGACGTAAGGCCAGTTTCTGAGTTTTGAGTTCGGTGGAGAACCATCTCTGGGCGTCGGCAAGCCGGGCTAATTTGATTTTCCTGAGAGGTGCATGTTTGTTACTGGCCTCAAGGAGCCATTGGGAGAGGTTAGTCTCAGTGTCGTTGATGTCATTTCCAGGGGACGGGGTGGTATTGGTGAAAGGGTCCAAAAAGTATTTTTTATTAATGGCATTCCATTTCCTGGCATAGCCAACTTCTGCTGTTCTGATTTCATGTGAAGTTGACAGTGTGATCATGAATTTTAGGAGATGATGGTCACTCCAGACACAGGGGTTAATTGTGAGGGTTGAGATGGTCATGCCATTTGTCCTCGCTTGGTCTAAAATGTGGCCCTTCACATGGGTGGAAGAGGGGACCTGCTGTGTAAATTTCAGATTAGTAAGGAGATCAGACATCTCTTCCGAGTGAGGTCCTTCAAGGGGGTCGTTGTACCAATAGTTGATATCACCTATGAGGAGGACCTTAGCGTGATCGGTGGCGAGTTTCGCAATCTGCTCACTGAGTAAGAAGGGGAAGTGAGACGTTTGATAAAGAGGCCTATAAACTAATACACAGACAAAGGTGTCCAAAGTGGAATCTAGTTGGATAACTATGTTATCTGCCTCATTGAGATTGAGAGAGGGCAAAGTACTAAACCGAGGTTGGTGTTGATGATGGCTGCAACCCCCCCACCACTTTTACCTGGTGGACGGTTGACATATATGATGTAATAGTTAGAGGGTATAGCTGCTAGCAGAACAGGGGCGGAGTCTTCAGTAAGCCAAGTTTCTGTCAGCAGCAATAGATCAGGTGTATCAGTGGTCAAGAGAAGAAAAATGTCAAGCTGGTGTTTGACGAGGGAACGTGTGTAAAGATAGTATACTAATAGAGGCCTGGGCTGGGGTTTAACCAGGTGGAGGGAACTCTGTTCAGAGGTGGTAAAGGTATGTATTTCTGGAAATGCACACTTTTCAGAAAGGATTCCTTGCTCCACGAATGAGACCTGATTTTCACGAGCAAGATATAGTAAGGGGGAGTGTATCAGTTTTAGCGTGTCAGAGGAGTAGGTAATAGTTCAGGCATGCTGCCTGGGCCCTGGGTCCGGATGGGCGCGGACGGGTACAGACGGGCTTGCCTTTGGCGCGCCTTCGGTGCACCTCCGGTGCACCCGCTGCACACGTCCGCTGCGCGCTTCTGCGCTGCTGGCTGCATTTGACTGCGATCTCCGCCCTCTCACCACCTGATAGGCTGTCATGGGGGGAGTCACTCGGGGCGGTAGGGAGCTGGAACAGTCGACTTACGCGCCAGGTAATAGCTTTATTTGATTTTAAAAACACAGTAAACACAGTAAAAATTCTAGCAATGCAATTTCCAATCAAGTTTTAAATTCAGTTTTTTAGCAGCCTAAGCGTTCCAAACAATTTGAGCCTAAAGACGATCTCCCGCGCTGCTGGCTGCTTTTAACCCCGGTCCCTGCCCACAGCTCCGCCCTGTCACCCCCTGATAGGCTGTTGTGGGAGGAGAGTCACTCGGCGCAGTAGGGAGCTGCAACAGCCGACTTACGCGCCAGGTAATAGCTTGATTTGATTTAAAAAACACAGTAAACACAGTAAAAATTCTAGCAATGCAATTTCCAATCAAGTTTTAAATTCGGTTTTTTGGCAGCCTAAGCGTTCCAAACAATTTGAGCCTAAAGACGATCTCCCGCGCTGCTGGCTGCTTTTAACTCCTGTCCCCGCCCACAGCTCTGCCCTCTCACCACCTGATAGGCTGTTGTGGGGGGAGTCACTCGGGGAAGTAGGGAGCTGGAACAGCCGACTTACGCGCCAGGTAATAGCTTGATTTGATTTTAAAAACACAGTAAAAATTCTAGCAATCCAATCAAAATGGCAAGGGAGGGAGAGGGGTACGCTGAAAGCGCAAAGAGGGTGAGGAGCACAACAATGCACAAGGAGGAAAATAAGAAGCACAGCAATGGGCACAGGTGAAAAAACTAAAACATTACAATCAGTGTCAATTGCCAAACAATACCACGATGCCGCAGGCTGAAAAGGAGCGGGCAGAGAGCACAACAATGCACAAGGAAGGAAATAAAGATGCAAAGCAATGGGCACAGGTGAAAAACGAAAAAACAAACAGTACAATCAGGGTCAATTACCAAGCAATACTGCAATGCGGCAGGCAGCCAAAGTAGTGGGCAGAGAGCAGCCTCAAACACCCAGGTTGGGGGCTCAGCAGCAGTTACGGAGCGAGTGGAGCTGCCTGGGAGAGTGCAGGCCTGTGACTGAGGTCAAGGTCTTACTCTGTGGGGTTGCACAAGTTTCAATACTATGCATGAGGACAACGTAAGATCATTATTATTATTTATTTATTTGATAGTTTTATAGAGCGTGAACCAGACCTGTGAGGGTATTAGAGCGCTTTACAGTATTAAGGGTGGTGTACAAAGCGTTGGGAAGGGAGGGATCAATTGGGTAAAATAGGGGATACATAGTGCAAGAAAACATGCAGTCTAAGATCCGGCTACATGTGGGAAAGAAATTGAAACAGGTAGATACATTGTACACGAAGGCACATAGTCTCAACTCTTGGGGGATGCCCAGGAGTGCAGGAATAGGTATCCATAGAATTATAATAATGTAACATTGAATCACTGATTGACCACTTCATCACTTAAATGTGCTCTGCGTAAATCTACCTGCCACATGCTCTCAAACCTTTACTACTTCCACGAGAAACCATTTACATGTCCTTTAGATGTCCTTGGCAGGAGCCTCTCTATGACAGTCCACATAAACAAAGAGGTTAGACCACATATTAACCAATGCAGACCATGTCCTTTTCATTTATGACCCTTCATTTGCCTTGTAAATTCTCACTGTTGCAACAGTATTCAAAGATAGCAATTATTCAAAAAAGGAATTTCAAATTGCATAAGGCACTGAATCCAGTCAATGAACTGCTGCTGAGTCTCATCTGAGGTGTCAAATGATTGCCGCTTAATGAAGATGAAGCGTTATTGTTGAAAAGAGGCTCTCTTCTCAGCATCATGCACTATTTGCAGGAGGTGCAGCATACCATCTCAACCTTACCCACAATAAATCCAATGTATTCATTTTTACATGTGTGTATATATGTACTATTTTTATAACTCAAACTAACCAAAAGGCTGCACAGCACTGCTCAGGGTCCACGCGTAATTGCAGGGGTTCAGAGATACAGAAGTTGACTAAGTGGTCTTAAATCCAAACAACCCTGTTAAAAAACATATTTTGCCTGTTTCTGTTTTCCTCTTTCACGTGCCTTCCCTCAATCTTTGACTTTATATCATGAGCCTTGAGGTGATAGGAGAATCTCTGAAACACTCCCACTTGTCCATTTTGCCATACTTAGTATTGATTTTACTTCTAGCGGCGTCAGACTCTATTCTCAGTCCTGAGTGTTGAGGACCTCATCTTTGAGGGTCTGTTGATAGGCCTCTAGCTGACTAGAACAAATGATATCTCATTGAAGAGGATGCATCTATGACTAGGCTCAAGTAATGAGGCCACCAATACAGGGCACTGGGACAGAGTTTAACAGAGACTTAGTCTTTTCACTTCATAGGACGGATTTCCTACTAACACCTGAAAGAGACTTTGACACATGGAATAGTCCCGGGAGCCTGGGTGAGCCTGACTTCAAGGGCATCAGGTAATATCTTAAACACACTTGTGCTCTGTGGTCTGAGGAGAGGCCTCTGCTTATTCAGTTCAAGATGTTCAGTGAAGCCTTGAACAGTTCTTCAAGTTCAATCAACAGGACCTGTCATTCACACCACTTAAATTCTCTGCATACCTCATCCAAGATTACAAATACCCATCTTTAACTATTCTCCCTGCCACGTACAGCCCCACAAAGAAAAGTGTAACACTCCAACTGAATGTTTTTAAACCACTATCAGAGGTGTGCCCACCTGGCACACACCTGGCAGAAGCCACTTGGAAAGTTCACGGGATCTTAGCTCAGGAATACAGGGGTTCGAGAAAGGTGTTGGGTGGCAGTTTGAGGCTGCGACTAACGGAGACGGATTCCACCTGCTTGCTCCAATGAAGTACTTTACTCATACCTACCTGCTGCGACCAGTCAATTCCTACAATTGGCGAAGAGTTGAATTTGAATTACTGGAGGAGGTCTTTGGTTCTACGTGCAGGTCTTGTTACAGTATATTCCTTCCACCAACTCATTGTACAGTGACTAACGGAGATGGATTGTACTTGCTTGCTCCAATACTTTACTCATAACTACCTACTGCATCCAGTCTATTCCTACAGAATACAGTTGGAGTAGTTCAGCACAAGTTTGTGTCACATGAATAATTTGGTGTGGATTCAATATTAGCATATAGTTGCATTACATTTACATACATGATCCACAGTCATTCTTTCTTAGGGGAATATTCACAAGGACTAGACTCCAAATTATCCCCACCGTAATGCAACAAATGCGGAGATAGATTTAACACTCCATTCACAAGCTGGTGCAAACTGCAGACATCGCCAGTATTCCCGTGATAACTGCCCCAAAATGGATCTCCGCGGTCGACACCACCAACTAACCCAAATGAGACGTTCCGGTGCAAAAACACACAAAAAATCTACAACACCACATTCACAACGAACTGCCAAATCTGCAAAGTGAAACAAAAACAGGTGATAAGCCGCGGTAGCAGCAGGGAATTAACACCTGCCTTCAGCTGGTGTTAAGTAGGACGACCACCTGCAGCATGAAAGGGAGCCCAGCCAAGAGCCACACATGAAGACCCACAGATGCCATGGAGACAATGATCATGCAGCGCGGATACCCATGAGGGCCACAACACCCCCCGCAACCAACCCAGGCCCCCCCCACCTGGTCCCCCCCAGACATACAAATACCATGCATGACACATGAGGCACAACAAACGCACAATGACGCACAGTGCCAAAATAAATACACACATGTGTGGCCAGAAGAACGAGAAAGAGCCATACAGCAGTGAAGTAACAATCAAAAACTTTATTGAAACACAACACAGAACTGCAATGCGGAAGACTCCTGTTGGGTATGCCAGGGACAATCTCAATGACACAGCCTGCAAGAGAAAGCACAAAATCAGGATGTGTGTCATGCACACATCAAAGGAGCGAGACACAGAGAAAAAGAGAAGGAAAGTGAGCCAGAGAGAGAAAGAGAGGGATGGGAGAGAGAGAGAAGGAGGAAGGGAGAGAGAGAGAGTAAGAGAGAGGGGAGTGAGAGAGAGTGAGAGAGAGAGAGAGGGGAGAGAGAGGGAAGTGAGAGAGGGGGGAGTGTGAGAGAGAGAGAGGGAAGGGAGAGAGAGAGAGAGAGCGAGAGAGAGAGGGAAGGGAGAGAGACAACGCCGCCCCGGCGCAGACAAGCCCCACTGCTCACCTGCTGCCACTTGTGTGTCCATCAGTAGGCCCACCGCGTGCCCGTGAAACAGCCACGGCCCGTGTAGGGCGTGCCACCAGGCGGTGATGTGGGGTGGGGGGGGGGTGTTGTAAAATGCGGGAAACTGACGATTTCAGGTAAGTACTGGAAAAAAAAACGAATTTAGTTGCGCGCGCTGCATCGCCAAATGTGATGCAGCGCACCCAATATTTTTTTTTTTCCCGGTACTTACCTGAAATTGTCCGTTTCCCACATTTTACAACCCCCCACCCTGCTCCTCCCCCGCCCCACTTCACCGCCCGGCGGCACGCCCTACATGGGCCGTGGCTGCCGTGCAAGCTCCAGGCCCCGGTCACGCCATATGGCATGGTCCACATCATGCAGCTCTGTCGCGTGGCCCAGCATGTCCCGCACATGACACTGAGTCCTGAGTCATCATTGGCAGAGACCACATCAGTGCTCTCATCATCATCGCAGGCTGCACACCCGCTCAGCAATCATGTGTGCCACCAACCCTGTTCAACGCCAGTCAGCGCCACGTGCTGGTAGGCCCGTGTCGGCCGCAAGGCCTTGGGTGACACTAACCCTGTGCTATGCCAGTCAGTGCCACGTGGTGGTAGGCCCGTGTTGGCCGCAAGGCCTCGGGTGCCACTAACCCTGTACTATGCTAGTCAGCGCCACGTGGCGGTAGGCCCGTGTTGGCCGCAAGGACTCAGGTGCCACCAACCCTGTGCACAGCAAATCATCAGCCCTTTATGATTGAGCACCGTGGAGCATCCGTCATCCAGTCACCACCTGCAGAGGGGAAAGTGACGTTGTCGCCCCTTATATTTGCGGGGTCACATGGCCTGTGACGCCTGTGCCGATTGGGTGTGGTGTGTGTGCAGAGCTGCCCTCAGCGAGTGGCCCTGACATGCTGACAACTAGACCAGTGACCTTCACACCACCAGCGAGTACGCCTGCGACAGGTAGCTATGTGGGCCCCCCTCAGAGCGTCAGCGGAGTGGTCTGGCTTGGCATACGCCAGACCAGCTCAGGGCTTGCAACAATGACTTGGGGGCTCTGGGCATGGTTCAGTCCATGTCTGGACAAGAAAGTGACTATTGCGTGTGTCCCTGTTGTAGTGTCCACGGCATCTGGGACACAATAGGCAATGTAGCACACAGTGACTGGCAGCCCACTAGATGACCATCATTGACGTAAGGAAAATCACTGTCCCTCCTTCCATCCACAAATTCATGCAGGAATGATGAAAGACATGATACAGCAGTGCGTTACTGGATGTTTATTGCAAATCCAGTGGAGTTTTGCAGCCAGAGGGGTACAGGGCCATGTCAAGCACACCACACAATATGGGCCCATGGAGGGCAGCCAGACTCTATCCAGGATGACAGGTACTGCGGAAGAGGAAGGGTACAGTCCGCAGTCTGTTCGCCATGTCATCGGTCATCCAAGGTGAGTGCAGCGGAGTGTATCGGGGGTCAGCGGGAGGTCATGAAGCTATGTGCGACACCAAGCAGAAACAGGCCAGGTGGCGGAAATTAATGCTACTGCCTCCTTCTGACATCAATCCCATCCACGTCCTCATCCTCGTATCTGTGCTCTGCCCCACCTGTGGGTGTTAAAGTACTGGCCTGCGGCACTGTGTGCCACTGACACATCAGGGGCCGTAGGAGGATTGTCAGCCGCATTGTGTGGCAGTGGCACATCAGGTGCCGGAATGGATACACCTGCAACACTGTGAGGCATGACACACCAGGGGGCGGAGATGTGGACGGTGTGGGGGCAGCAGCATTCATCAGCGCCACGTCTTGTGGCTGCAATGCCATGATGAGGATCAGCAAGGCATGGTAGATCCCAGCTAAATTTCACTAATGTGCAGTGGTGGCTGCCATCCTTTCCACCTCCATCTGCACCATGTCCTCCATGAGCCTCCGCATTGGTGCCAGCTCACGGCTTGAATCGCTGGAGCCAGTCTGAGCGGACAGGTGTTCTTCTCTCCACCTCATGACTCCAGCAATGTCAGTCAGGTATCCTTGGAGACCATGGAGCGGGCCATCGGTGTCCTTTAGGGACTGGAGCTGGTCCCTGATGGGACCTAGACACCCATGGATGGAGTCCATTTTGGTAGCCATGAGGCCGAACCCCACCCGCACCTGCTCAGTTGTCTCCCTCTGGCCCTCCAGTACACGGAGTTGGAAGGCCATGGTTTGTAATTGGGGTCTTGGGAGAGTGCCGGGGCTGTGGGTGCCTCCTGCTGGGTGCTTTGGGTAGTGGGTGGGGTTTCCTCGATGTAGCTGGGCTGCCCTGATTTTGGAGGTGAGTTGCGGATGATATCCATAATGTTTTGGAGGGTTTGGGTGCCGATGCTGGCGCTGTCCTCCTCGTCATCAGTGAAGAGTAGCTTGGACTGCTCTGCAGGGGGTGTTGACGGTGCCCCTGCAATGTGAAGGGGATACGGTGTATTATGATGTTTCCACATGTATGTAGCCGCATGGTACATGTTGACATTCAGACAGCATGGCATTGTACATTGTGACAGTGTGTGGATCAGGGACATGACCCAGAGTCATTGTGGGTGTGCACTGTGCTCTGCTTGATTGTGCATGTGTGCCATTGTGGCCCTCTCCACCCGTCCCCCCAGTACCTAGTGGTCACTCACCTTGTTGTGGTTGTGTTGTGTCCTGTCGAGCAGTGTCCGGTCCCCTGACTCCAACCACAGTCTACGCGCTGGGTTCCCACCTCCAGTCTGCATTGCTGCCTTCTGGTTGGCTGCGAGTTTCTCCTTGGTCTTTCGCTTGATGTCAATCCATCGCCTCTTGGCCTCATCCATTGACCTCCTGTGCTCTCCGATGGTATTCACCTTGTCCACGGTGGTCCGCCATATCCCATTTTTGGTTCCCAATGACACGTTGGAGGTGACGAACGGTTGTTGATGGTGTTCCATCACCTCCGTAATCAGGATCTTGTTTTCCTGCGGACTAAACTTCGTCTTCCTCTTCTTCTTGTCCTTGCCCTTCCCTGTCCCCGAGGTCCCAGGCTGGTCGTCTGGGTGCTTGTGGGGTTGCGCTCGTCCTCTGCGCCTGCATCGGCTGCCTCCATGGTGCTTGGGTGTTGGTCAGTTTGTGTTTAGGTGTTTTGCCTACTTTTATAGTGATTTTTCCCACCTGCCATGTGTGTATTGCAGGCCTGGTGCTGCTTATCGCTGATTTCCTCATCGCGCTTTGGCCCATCGCATGTTTTTTCGCGATGAAGTTTGTGTTTTGTTTTTTTTAGAATTCTTTTTATTAACAGTAGGAATCCAAATCACAAGGCAGAATACATTACATTATCCCTGCTTATCTTAAACAAGGTTTCCAGACAATTACAGATACACAATGTGGTGATTACTGGTGATTAGTGACATGTCTACAACAGTTCATCTTGAGCTGGTATCGGTGGCGGGGTACAGAAACTTCCCCTATATTCATTCCAGCCCCCCCAGATGCGGGACAACTTCCTGGGACATCCCCTTGCTACATAGACATACTTCTCCCAAAACATGCACCAGTCCATGTCTTATTTCCAGTCACTTACAGCTGGTGCCCTCCATGCCCCCCACTTCTGGGCTATGTTGCATTTGGCTAGCATAAGCCCCAATGTAACCTAGGTTCTTCGTGTGTTGTTGAGGTCTGTCGGCTCCCATACATTCAGGAGACATCTCTTAGCCTCCAGGGGGAGTGTACAATCTAGCACTTCACTCAGAATCTCATGTATTTTCTTCCAGTATCTCTGGACATGTGGGCAGTCCCATAGTATATGGAGGAAAGTCCCTTCGCTTCCACACCCCCTCCTACATGTACGATCAGTTGCTCAGCCCATAAGCACCATCCCTGGTCCGTGATGTAAATTCGGTGCAGAATTTTAAGTTGTATTAGCCTCAACTTTGCTGCGATGGCTACCTCCCGTGGCGAAAATACTGCCGCTACCCAGTCTTCATTGTCCAGTATGATGCCGTCCCCCTCCCATTTCTCCCGCAATCTCACCAGTGGGTCTCCTGTGTGGTTCACCAGCTTTTTGTATGTGAACGAGATGGCTTTTGTTGGTAAGTAGCCATCAAGGAGTCTGTATTCGAGGGGTGCTGCATCAGCGGGGGATTCTCCCTTTTGGAGACAGGAGTACAGGGCATGCCGGACTTGCATGTACCTAAAATATTCTGATGGGGCAAGTTCACATTCGTGTTGTAGGGTGGAGAACGACTTAACCTTGCCTTTAACCCATAGGTCTCCTACTTTCGATATGCCTTTAAGGTCCCATTTATCAAAGCCTTTAGTGGACCAGAGGTTCCCAAGACATTTGGGGTCCCAAAATGGCGTCGCTAGTGTTACTTTATTTTCCCATCCCATGCTCCTGGAGGCTGCCTTCCATACCTGTACCGATTGTTTAGTTGGTCCGGTCAGTTGAAGTCTCCCAGCTTTTGAGTAGAGCACTCGGTTGTAGTTCCCTCCAGGCAGTATCCAGCGATCCATTGAATAGCCCGGGTCGCCAGCCTGCCTATAGATGCCATGGTTAATAGCTGCCAGGTGGGCTGACCAATAGTATTTTTTGAGATCGGGGAGAGCAATTGCGCCGTCGTACCAGGTAAGGTTGAGTTTGGATGTGCTATGCATGGCTTCCCGTTCCTTAGCAGACGGCGTTGTAGGGTCTCAATCTCCTTAAAATAACTGGCAGGAACTAAGTCTAATGAGTTTTGCAGGACATATAGGAATCGGGGCAGGGACATCATTTTAAACATGGAGGCTCTGCCTAGCAGCGAGAGTGGGAGTTGCAGCCAGCACTCAGTCTCTTTTGAGTATCTGCAAGGGTGGGAGCAGGTTCCACACAAATCTTTCTGTTGGGTTGGCGGTAATGTAGATGCTGAGGTATTTGAAGCCCTGCATGGTAATCTGTATAGGACAGCCCCTGGGTAGGCCTGTGAGGGGTCCCTTGAGGACATATATTACTGACTTGAGCCCGTTTATGTTGTATCCTGAGTATCTGCCAAAGTTGGCAAAGATGTCGAGCACTTCTGTGAGCGAGACCTTCGGGGAAGTTTAGGAACAACAGTATGTCGTCTGCATATAGGGAGATGCGGTCCTCCCAGGATCATCGGATCCCTCCGTATCCATGACGCCAGAGGCTCTAGGGCCAGGGCAAACAGGAGCGGGGAGAGCGGGCATCCCTGCCTCGTGCCCCTGCCTAATTCAAACACTTCAGGTTTTTTATTGTTTACCACTACCTGAGCTCGTGGTTTTGCATAGAGGAGTTGCACCCACTGGATAAATTGGGGCCCAAACCCCATTTTTTCTAGTACTTTAAATAAATATTTCCATTCTAGCATGTCGAATGCCATAGAGGCGTCCAAAGATACCAGGACTGCCTACTCTTGTATTGTGGTTGCCCTCCCCATCACTCCGTGTACTCTACGCAAATTCAGTGCCGCATTGCGCTGAGGCATGAAGCCAGATTGGTCTGGGTGTACGAGGTTATTAATGACCGTAATTAGCCGATTAGCGAGGAGTTTGGCTAGGATCTTCGGTTCGGCGTTCAATAGGGAAATAAGCCTATAGGAGGAGCAATCTGTCCGGCTTTTTCCTTCTTTATGGATCATCACTAGGGTAGCTAGACTTTGGTCTTGTGGCAGTTCCCCTATCTCCCTACTCTCCTTGAACATGTTGCAGAGGTTGGGGGTAATGATATCTGTCCCGAGTTTATAGAGTTCTATCGGTAGCCCCGATGCCTTCCCCGAGTTAAGTCCTCTGATTGCCAGTGCCACCTCGTCTGGCGTGAGTGCTCCCTTCAGTTATTCAAGCTCTGACTCTGAGAGTTTTGGGAGTGTTATATCTCTTAGGAAGTCTATGGAGTCTTGTGTCGTGTATGGATTTAGGAAGGTATATATCCTCTGGAAGTTTAGGGTAAAAGCGTTGGCTATGTCCCGGGGGTCTGTAATGGTATATGCATCTTTGTCAATTAGTTCGGGTACTAGTCTCCTTGCTAGTTTTGTTTTGTCTAGCCATGCGAGCAATTTCCCCGCTTTGTCTCCTTGATCATAGATTCTACCCAATGTTTCTCTTCCCAGCTCTCTGGCCCTGTCCGTAGCTAGGGCCTTACAGTTATCTTGTTTTAATTGCAAGGTGTGTAGGGTGTCTGGGTTGCGCCGCTCCGCCTGTTCTTCTTCTAGTCGGCAGATTTCCCTCATCTAGTGCTTCCTCCTCCTTGGCCTTTTCTTTCTTCACCCCGGCTATTTGGGAAAGAGCCTCACCCCTGACCACTGTCTTGAACGCTTCCCACAGTGTTTGGTATGAACTTACCCATCCCTCTTTCTCTAGAAAATAGTGCTCAATGGTGGCATGGGCCGCTTTGTGGACCACTGGATTGCGGAGATGCCAGGGGTTGATGGGCTACTCTTCCCACCTGTGAGAAAGTGGCTCTGTATATACTGGACTAGAATGAAGTACAGTATGTATAGAGTCCACCAACCCCAGAGGTATAACAGAGGTTAAAGTCAGACCTGACCTTACTCTCCAAAGTGGTAGCTTGGTCAAGCAGTAAGGCAGTACCAGAGGACAGTGTAAAGCATTTGTTGTACACACTCAGTCAGCAAAAGGTTTCACACACTCAAGAACTGAACTCCAGGCCAATTGTTGTTATATCCTCAGATATAGTAGTTTTATTTTTAGAACCAACAGTTGTAAAAATATACTATTCAAGTTATGAGTACTCTCATGTAAATACTTTGCAAAGGAGCAATAAAGTTTGTGCACATAATAATTACAGGATAGATAGTAAGCAACACAGTTCTGAAACACAATCTAGCATTGAGCCCAATGGGTTTTTCACAGATAAGTACAGTTGATTACTTTATGGATTACTTTGGTAGTTCCAGTACCAGATCTTAGATTCAGTCCTGGGGCCTAAGCTGAAACCAGATTAGCAAAAACGTTTTAGTTACTGTGATGAATTTTCAAGAATATAAAGCTGTTTTAAAAGTTCACACTTAGAAACTTTTCACTGTAAATCTGACAATGTTATTCAATCGGAAGAAATTCAGGTTGCAGGTAAAGTATGATCGCGTTACTTTTGTAACCCAGCACTGGTCTCCTAGGGCCAGCACTGGGGTCTTAACTCAAAACAGGTAGGTAATTGTGTTTCAGTATTTCATACAATTGTTAAAGGATATTTGCAGTTTTCAAAAGAATACACTTAGAAGAAATGTAATTGAAAAGCAGACAATGTGTTCCTATGGAGAAAATACAGATTACTAGTAAACCCGCGAGGGATTACTTTCACGGTTCAGTACTGGGCTGAAAGGTACAGTACTGGCTTCTCCCCTGATCACAGATGAGTAATTTGGATTTCGGACTTTGGCTGATTTTAATTTCAAATTTGTTTTATTGGTTTTAAGGGTAAGAATGACAAGCAAAGCAAGGTAGCAGGTATGTAGTAGGCATATATAGCGCGCGAGACAGACAGGCACGTCTTCTCTAGGAGTCTTCAGGGAAGCAAATAAACCATGCCCACGCAGAAACGCATTGTCTACATTTTGGTAAAAGTGCCATGCAAGAAAGTCAACCGAACAGAACAATAAGACGAACCCAGCCCCCCACCCTCTTCCCAACAACCCCCCCCTCCCCCACCCCGACCAGTATGCAATTTATCTGGAGCCTCTGTTAGAGCACGTTCAGAGTGGTATGTTTCAAGGTGTTCAAGTTCGTGGGGGATCTTGTGGCGGACCTGTAAGCCGTAGAATGCGGAGGTATTTCGGGCATGTGATTTCGTGAAACTCCCTGGACAGGAGGGACAGAAGCGGTTGCCAAACCTTCTGAAATGAGTCAGCCGTGTGAGTGAGCGTAGCTTGGATACGTTCCATGCCCAACGTGAATCACAGTTTATGCAGCCAGCCAGTGTGGGTGGGTGTGGTGGTGGATCCCCAGAGTGACAGGATATGTTGCGACGCTGCTTGCATGGCAATGCCCATCTGTTTGCCCCGGGGAGACCTCAAAGGAAATGTAAGTGCGTTGGGCAGCCCTAGGATTGTCTATGCAGGAAAGCGCGGGATTTCAGTTTCGAAGGTGGAGTCGATATCATCCAAAACTGCTTTCCAGTACCCTTGCAGAGCGCGGCAGTCCCAAAGGAGGTGTGTCAAAGTGCCCTGTTCACCGCAGCCCCTCCAACACAGCGCGCTTCGAAGGGGATTGCCTTGATGGAGCCTGGCCGGGGTAAGATGCCAGTAGATGGCCAGTTTCACCGCCGCTTCCCTGGCACTAGTATTACGGGTGGTGTGTGCAGCTCTGTAGTATACAAACCCCCATTCCTTGGGCGATAATGTCCTGCCGAGCTCTGATTCCCAGCGTTTCTGTCCCGCTATCTTACCCGGGCCCGCCACGGGAGACAACATCTTGTAAAGGTCTGAGATAAGGTGCCTGTCCGAGTCTTTCGTTACCAGCCATTTCTCAAATGGTGTCATGTGCCGACTAACTGGGGAGCGTAATCCGGGCTCAGAAGCCAGTGGCGGAGTTGGAAGAATTGGAACATGTGGGGCCCGGTTACTCCGTAGCCCTGCGTGATGTCGGAGAGGGGGAGAAAGCCCTTCAAGTCGAAGAGATGGCCGGCCGAACGGCAGTCCGTACCACGCCACTGCGGAAAGGCACGAGGATCAGTGCCCGGGGGGAATTCCGGATTGTCGAATAGCGGAGTGAGTGGGGAGGGGAAAGTCGTCAGGCCTCTCCTAATCGCTACCATGTCCCAGGACTTCATTATGGCGCGCGTGATGGGGGAGCGGAGGAGATATCGTGGTCTATGCCGGCGGGCAAGAAATGGGATCTTCCACAGTGATGTTTGAGCCATCGCCCTGTCCTGAAATAGCCACCTCTTTTCGGACTCAGGTCTGTACCACTCCACCAAATAGCGGAGTTGTGAGGCTTGAAAATATTGCAGGAGATTAGGGATCCCGAGGCCTCCCTCATCAACACCCCTATGCGCCACTTGCTTGTGCAGCCGAGCGCGTTTCTTTTCCCAGATGAACTGATGGAAAGCGGTTTGCAGATCAGCAAGCGCGCCAGGCGGCGGTAGTACTGGGAGGGTTTGGAAGACATACAAAATCTTAGGCAAGGCGGACATTTTCATTGCCGCTACGCGGCCTAGCAGGGAGAGGGGCTCAGCAATTATGTGTGCCACCAACCCTGTTCAACGCCAGTCAGCGCCACGTGCTGGTAGGCCCGTGTCGGCCGCAAGGCCTTGGGTGACACTAACCCTGTGCTATGCCAGTCAGTGCCACGTGGTGGTAGGCCCGTGTTGGCCGCAAGGCCTCGGGTGCCACTAACCCTGTACTATGCCAGTCAGCGCCACGTGGCGGTAGGCCCGTGTTGGCCGCAAGGACTCAGGTGCCACCAACCCTGTGCACAGCAAATCATCAGCCCTTTATGATTGAGCACCGTGGAGCATCCGTCATCCAGTCACCACCTGCAGAGGGGAAAGTGACGTTGTCGGCCCCTTATATTTGCGGGGTCACATGGCCTGTGACGCCTGTGCCGAATGGATGTGGTGTCTGTGCAGAGCTGCCCTCAGCGAGTGGCCCTGACATGCTGACAACTAGACCAGTGACCTTCACACCACCAGCGAGTACGCCTGCGACAGGTAGCTATGTGGGCCCCCCTCAGAGCGTCAGCGGAGTGGTCTGGCTTGGCATACGCCAGACCAGCTCAGGGCTTGCAACAATGACTTGGGGGCTCTGGGCATGGTTCAGTCCATGTCTGGACAAGAAAGTGACTATTGTGTGTGTCCCTGTTGTAGTGTCCACGGCATCCGGGACACAATAGGCAATGTAGCACACAGTGACTGGCAGCCCACTAGATGACCATCATTGACGTAAGGAAAATCACTGTCCCTCCTTCCATCCACAAATTCATGCAGGAATGATGAAAGACATGATACAGCAAATCCAGTGGAGTTTTGCAGCCAGAGGGGTACAGGGCCATGTCAAGCACACCACGCAATATGGGCCCATGGAGGGCAGCCAGACTCTATCCAGGATGACAGGTACTGCGGAAGAGGAAGGGTACAGTCCGCAGTCTGTTCGCCATGTCATCGGTCATCAAACCGGATATGGCAGTCCATGTTGCTGTCCAAGGTGAGTGCAGCGGAGTGTATCGGGGGTCAGCGGGAGGTCATGAAGCTATGTGCGACACCAAGCAGAAACAGGCCAGGTGGCGGAAATTAATGCTACTGCCTCCTTCTGACATTAATCCCATCCACGTCCTCATCCTCGTATCTGTGCTATGCCCCACCTGTGGGTGTTACAGTACTGGCCTGCGGCACTATGTGCCACTGACACATCAGGGGCCGTAGGAGGATTGTCAGCCGCATTGTGTGGCAGTGGCACATCAGATGCCGGAATGGATACGCCTGCCGCGCTGTGAGGCATGACACACCAGGGGGCGGAGATGTGGATGGTGTGGGGGCAGCAGCATTCATCAGCGTCACGTCTTGTGGCTGCAATGCCATGATGAGGATCAGCAAGGCATGGTAGATCCCAGCTAAATTTCACTAATGTGCAGTGGTGGCTGCCATCCTTTCCACCTCCATCTGCACCATGTCCTCCATGAGCCTCCGCATTGGTGCCAGCTCACGGCTTGAATCGCTGGAGCCAGTCTGAGCGGACAGGTGTTCTTCTCCCCACCTCACGACTCCAGCAATGTCAGTCAGGTATCCTTGGAGACCATGGAGCGGGCCATCGGTGTCCGTTAGGGACTGGAGCTGGTCCCTGATGGGACCTAGACACCCATGGATGGAGTCCATTTTGGTAGCCATGAGGCCGAAGCCCACCCTCACCTGCTCAGCTGTCTCCCTCTGGCCCACCAGTAGACGGAGTTGGAAGGCCATGGTTTGTAATTGGGGTCTTGGGAGAGTGCCGGGGCTGTGGGTGCCTCCTGCTGGGTGCTTTGGGTAGTGGGTGGGGTTTCCTCGATGTAGCTGGGCTGCCCTGATTTTGGAGGTGAGTTGCGGATGATATCCATAATGTTTTGGAGGGTTTGGGTGCCGATGCTGGCGCTGTCCTCCTCGTCATCAGTGAAGAGTAGCTTGGACTGCTCTGCAGGGGGTGTTGACGGTGCCCCTGCAATGTGAAGGGGATACGGTGTATTATGATGTTTCCACATGTATGTAGCCGCATGGTACATGTTGACATTCAGACAGCATGGCATTGTACATTGTGACAGTGTGTGGATCAGGGACATGACCCAGAGTCATTGTGAGTGTGCACTGTGCTCTGCTTGATTGTGCATGTGTGTCATTGTGGCCCTCTCCACCCGTCCCCCCAGTACCTAGTGGTCACTCACCTTGTTGTGGTTGTGTTGTGTCCTGTCGAGCAGTGTCCGGTCCCCTGACTCCAACCACAGTCTCCGCGCTGGATTCCCACCTCCAGTCTGCATTGCTGCCTTCTGGTTGGCTGCGAGTTTCTCCTTGGTCTTTCGCTTGATGTCAATCCATCGCCTCTTGGCCTCATCCATTGACCTCCTGTGCTCTCCGATGGTATTCACCTTGTCCACGGTGGTCCGCCATATCCCATTTTTGGTTCCCAATGACACGTTGGAGGTGACGAACGGTTGTTGATGGTGTTCCATCACCTCCGTAATCAGGATCCTGTTTTCCTGCGGACTAAACTTCGTCTTCCTCTTCTTCTTGTCCTTGCCCTTCCCTGTCCCCGAGGTCCCAGGCTGGTCGTCTGGGTGCTTGTGGGGTTGCGCTCGTCCTCTGCGCCTGCATCGGCTGCCTCCATGGTGCTTGGGTGTTGGTCAGTTTGTGTTTAGGTGTTTTGCCTACTTTTATAGTGATTTTCCCCACCTGCCATGTGTGTATTGCAGGCCTGGTGCTGCTTATCGCTGATTTCCTCATCGCGCTTTGGCCCATCGCATGTTTTTTCGCGTTGAAGTTTGTGTTTTGTTTTTTTTAGAATTCTTTTTATTAACAGTAGGAATCCAAATCACAAGGCAGAATACATTACATTATCCCTGCTTATCTTAAACAAGTTTTCCAGACAATTACAGATACACAATGTGGTGATTACTGGTGATTAGTGACATGTCTACAACAGTTCATCTTGAGCTGGTATCGGTGGCGGGGTACAGAAACTTCCCCTATATTCATTCCAGCCCCCCCAGATGCGGGACAACTTCCTGGGACATCCCCTTGCTACATAGACATACTTCTCCCAAAACATGCACCAGTCCATGTCTTATTTCCAGTCACTTCAAGCTGGTGCCCTCCATGCCCCCCACTTCTGGGCTATGTTGCGTTTGGCTAGCATAAGCCCCAATGTAACCTAGGTTCTTCGTGTGTTGTTGAGGTCTGTCGGCTCCCATACATTCAGGAGACATCTCTTAGCCTCCAGGGGGAGTGTACAATCTAGCACTTCACTCAGAATCTCATGTATTTTCTTCCAGTATCTCTGGACATGTGGGCAGTCCCATAGTATATGGAGGAAAGTCCCTTCGCTTCCACACCCCCTTCTACATGTACGATCAGTTGCTCAGCCCATAAGCACCATCCCTGGTCCTGTGATGTAAATTCGGTGCAGAATTTTAAGTTGTATTAGCCTCAACTTTGCTGCGATGGCTACCTCCCGTGGCAAAAATACTGCCGCTACCCAGTCTTCATTGTCCAGTATGATGCCGTCCCCCTCCCATTTCTCCCGCAATCTCACCAGTGGGTCTCCTGTGTGGTTCACCAGCTTTTTGTATGTGAACGAGATGGCCTTTGTTGGTAAGTAGCCATCAAGGAGTCTGTCTTCGAGGGGTGCTGCATCAGCGGGGGATTCTCCCTTTTGGAGACAGGAGTACAGGGCATGCCGGACTTGCATGTACCTAAAATATTCTGATGGGGCAAGTTCACATTCGTGTTGTAGGGTGGAGAACGACTTAACCTTGCCTTTAACCCATAGGTCTCCTACTTTCGATATGCCTTTAAGGTCCCATTTATCAAAGCCTTTAGTGGACCAGAGGTTCCCAAGACATTTGGGGTCCCAAAATGGCGTCGCTAGTGTTACTTTATTTTCCCATCCCATGCTCCTGGAGGCTGCCTTCCATACCTGTACCGATTGTTTAGTTGGTCCGGTCAGTTGAAGTCTCCCAGCTTTTGAGTAGAGCACTCGGTTGTAGTTCCCTCCAGGCAGTATCCAGCGATCCATTGAATAGCCCTGGTCGCCAGCCTGCCTATAGATGCCATGGTTAATAGCTGCCAGGTGGGCTGACCAATAGTATTTTTTGAGATCGGGGAGAGCAATCGCGCCGTCGTACCAGGTAAGGTTGAGTTTGGATGTGCTATGCGTGGCTTCCCGTTCCTTAGCAGACGGCGTTGTAGGGTCTCAATCTCCTTAAAATAACTGGCAGGAACTAAGTCTAATGAGTTTTGCAGGACATATAGGAATCGGGGAAGGAACATCATTTTAAACATGGAGGCTCTGCCTAGCAGCGAGAGTGGGAGTTGCAGCCAGCACTCAGAGTCTCTTTTGAGTATCTGCAAGGGTGGGAGCAGGTTCCACACAAATCTTTCTGTTGGGTTGGCGGTAATGTAGATGCTGAGGTATTTGAAGCCCTTCATGGTAATCTGTATAGGACAGCCCCTGGGTAGGCCTGTGAGGGGTCCCTTGAGGACATATATTACTGACTTGAGCCCGTTTATGTTGTATCCTGAGTATCTGCCAAAGTTGGCAAAGATGTCGAGCACTTCTGTGAGCGAGACCTTCGGGGAAGTTTAGGAACAACAGTATGTCGTCTGCATATAGGGAGATGCGGTCCTCCCAGGATCATCGGATCCCTCCGTATCCATGACGCCAGAGGCTCTAGGGCCAGGGCAAACAGGAGCGGGGAGAGCGGGCATCCCTGCCTCGTGCCCCTGCCTAATTCAAACACTTCAGGTTTTTTATTGTTTACCACTACCTGGGCTCGTGGTTTTGCATAGAGGAGTTACACCCACTGGATAAATTGGGGCCCAAAACCCATTTTTTCTAGTACTTTAAATAAATATTTCCATTCTAGCATGTCGAATGCCATAGAGGCGTCCAAAGATACCAGGACTGCCTACTCTTGTATTGTGGTTGCCCTCCCCATCACTCCGTGTACTCTACGCAAATTCAGTGCCGCATTGCGCTGAGGCATGAAGCCAGATTGGTCTGGGTGTATGAGGTTATTAATGACCGTAATTAGCCGATTAGCGAGGAGTTTGGCTAGGATCTTCGGTTCTGCGTTCAATAGGGAAATAAGCCTATAGGAGGAGCAATCTGTCCGGCTTTTTCCTTCTTTATGGATCATCACTAGGGTAGCTAGACTTTGGTCTTGTGGCAGTTCCCCTATCTCCCTACTCTCCTTGAACATGTTGCAGAGGTGGGGGGTAATGATATCTGTCCCGAGTTTATAGAGTTCTATCGGTAGCCCTGATGCCTTCCCCGAGTTAAGTCCTCTGATTGCCAGTGCCACCTCGTCTGGCGTGAGTGCTCCCTTCAGTTATTCAAGCTCTGACTCTGAGAGTTTTGGGAGTGTTATATCTCTTAGGAAGTCTATGGAGTCTTGTGTCGTGTATGGATTTAGGGAGGTATATATCCTCTGGAAGTGTAGGGCAAAAGCGTTGGCTATGTCCCGGGGGTCTGTAATGGTATATGCATCTTTGTCAATTAGTTTGGGTACTAGTCTACTTGCTAGTTTTGTTTTGTCTAGCCATGCGAGCAATTTCCCAGCTTTGTCTCCTTGATCATAGATTCTACCCAACGTTTCTCTTCCCAGCTCTCTGGCCCTGTCCGTAGCTAGGGCCTTATAGTTATCTTGTTTTAATTGCAAGGTGTGTAGGGTGTCTGGGTTGCGCCGCTCCGCCTGTTCTTCTTCTAGTCGGCAGATTTCCCTCATCTAGTGCTTCCTCCTCCTTGACCTTTTCTTTCTTCACCCCGGCTATTTGGGAAAGGGCCTCACCCCTGACCACTGTCTTGAACGCTTCCCACAGTGTTTGGTATGAACTTACCCATCCCTCTTTCTCTAGAAAATAGTGCTCAATGGTGGCATGGACCGCTTTGTGGACCACTGGATTGCGGAGATGCCAGGGGTTGATGGGCTACTCTTCCCACCTGTGAGAAAGTGGCTCTGTATATACTGGACTAGAATGAAGTACAGTATGTATAGAGTCCACCAACCCCAGAGGTATAACAGAGGTTAAAGTCAGACCTGACCTTACTCTCCAAAGTGGTAGCTTGGTCAAGCAGTAAGGCAGTACCAGAGGACAGTGTAAAGCATTTGTTGTACACACTCAGTCAGCAAAAGGTTTCACACACTCAAGAACTGAACTCCAGGCCAATTGTTGTTATATCCTCAGATATAGTAGTTTTATTTTTAGAACCAACAGTTGTAAAAATATACTTTTCAAGTTATGAGTACTCTCATGTAAATACTTTGCAAATGAGCAATAAAGTTTGTGCACATAATAATTACAGGATAGATAGTAAGCAACACAGTTCTGAAACACAATCTAGCATTGAGCCCAATGGGTTTTTCACAGATAAGTACAGTTGATTACTTTATGGATTACTTTGGTAGTTCCAGTACCAGATCTTAGATTCAGTCCTGGGGCCTAAGCTGAAACCAGATTAGCAAAAACGTTTTAGTTACTGTGATGAATTTTCAAGAATATAAAGCTGTTTTAAAAGTTCACACTTAGAAACTTTTCACTGTAAATCTGACAATGTTATTCAATCGGAAGAAATTCAGGTTGCAGGTAAAGTATGATCGCGTTACTTTTGTAACCCAGCACTGGTCTCCTAGGGCCAGCACTGGGGTCTTAACTCAAAACAGATAGGTAATTGTGTTTCAGTATTTCATACAATTGTTAAAGGATATTTGCAGTTTTCAAAAGTAGACACTTAGAAGAAATGTAATTGAAAAGCAGACAATGTGTTCCTATGGAGAAAATACAGATTACTAGTAAACCCGCGAGGGATTACTTTCACAGTTCAGTACTGGGCCTGAAAGGTACAGTACTGGCTTCTCCCCTAATCACAGATGAGTACTTTGGATTTCGGACTTTGGCTGATTTTAATTTCAAATTTGTTTTATTGGTTTTAAGGGTAAGAATGACATGCAAAGCAAGGTAGCAGGTATGTAGTAGGCATATATAGCGAGCGAGACAGACAGGCACGTCTTCTCTAGGAGTCTTCAGGGAAGCAAATAAACCATGCCCACGCAGAAACGCATTGTCTACATTTTGGTAAAAGTGCCATGCAAGAAAGTCAACCGAACAGAACAATAAGACAAACCCAGCCCCCCACCCTCCTCAACATCTTCCCCCCCCACCCGACCAGTATGCAATTTATCTGGAGCCTCTGTTAGAGCACATTCAGAGTGGTATGTTTCAAGGTGTTCAAGTTCGTGGGGGATCTTGTGGCAGACCTGTAAGCCGTAGAATGCGGAGGTATTTTGGGCATGTGATTTCGTGAAACTCCCTGGACAGGAGGGACAGAAGCGGTTGCCAGACCTTCTGAAATGAGTCAGCCGTGTGAGTGAGCGTAGCTTGAATACGTTCCATGCCCAACGTGAATCACAGTTTATGCAGCCAGCCAGTGTGGGTGGGTATGGTGGTGGATCCCCAGAGTGACAGGATATGTTGCGATGCTGCTTGCATGGCAATGCCCATCTGTTTGCCCCGGGGAGACCTCAAAGGAAATGTAAGTGCGTTGGGCAGCCCTAGGATTGTCTATGCAGGAAAGCGCGGGATTTCAGTTTCGAAGGTGGAGTCGATATCATCCAAAACTGCTTTCCAGTACCCTTGCAGAGCGCGGCAGTCCCAAAGGAGGTGTGTCAAAGTGCCCTGTTCACCGCAGCCCCTCCAACACAGCGCTCTTCGAAGGGGATTGCCTTGATGGAGCCTGGCTGGGGTAAGATGCCAGTAGATGGCCAGTTTCACCGCCGCTTCCCTGGCACTAGTATTACGGGTGGTGTGTGCAGCTCTGTAGTATACAAACCCCCATTCCTTGGGCGATAATGTCCTGCCGAGCTCTGATTCCCAGCATTTCTGTCCCGCTGTCTTACCCGGGCCCGCCACGGGAGACAACATCTTGTAAAGGTCTGAGATAAGGTGCCTGTCCGAGTCTTTCGTTACCAGCCATTTCTCAAATGGTGTCATGTGCCGACTAACTAGGGGAGCGTAATCCGGGCTCAGAAGCCAGTGGCGGAGTTGGAAGTATTGGAACATGTGGGGCCCGGTTACTCCGTAGCCCCGCGTGATGTCGGAGAGGGGGAGAAAGCCCTTCAAGTCGAAGAGATGGCCGGCCGAACGGCAGTCCGTACCACGCCACTGCGGAAAGGCACGAGGATCAGTGCCCGGGGGGAATTCCGGATTGTCGAATAGCGGAGTGAGTGGGGAGGGGAAAGTCGTCAGGCCTCTCCTAATCGCTACCATGTCCCAGGACTTCATTATGGCGCGCGTGATGGGGGAGCGGAGGAGATATCGTGGTCTATGCCTGCAGGCAAGAAATGGGATCTTCCACAGTGATGTTTGAGCCATCGCCCTGTCCTGAAATAGCCACCTCTTTTCGGACTCAGGTCTGTACCACTCCACCAAATAGCGGAGTTGTGAGGCTTGAAAATATTGCAGGAGATTAGGGATCCCGAGGCCTCCCTCATCAACACCCCTATGCGCCACTTGCTTGTGCAGCCGAGCGCGTTTCTTTTCCCAGATGAACTGATGGAAAGCGGTTTGCAGATCAGCAAGCGCGCCAGGCGGCGGTAGTACTGGGAGGGTTTGGAAGACATACAAAATCTTAGGCAAGGCGGACATTTTCACTGCCGCTACGCGGCCTAGCAGGGAGAGGGGCTGTTTCGACCACCGCGTAAGGTCGGCTCGGATTTGGGAAGCAAGTGTTTTATAGGTAAGGGTCACCGTCGAATCTGTGGAGGAGGTAAGAGTGATCCCCAGGTATGAGATCTGCGTAGAGGATTGTAAGTTGCAGCCAAAGTCAGGCGTTGGGGTGTGAGGGTGGGCGTTGCTGCCCAGGGGTAAAATCAGGGATTTCCCCCGGTTGATTTTGAAGCCAGATACCGCTCCAAAGCTCTCCAATTCTTCCAGGAAGGCGGGTATAGAGCGGGACGGGTGGTCTAGAGCGGCTATGATATCGTCTGCATAAAGCCCCACTACATGAGGTTCATGGCCGAAGGTGATGCCGCTAATGTGAGGATTGTCTCGAATTTTCTGCGCCAGGGGTTCTACGTATAAGGCGAATAGAAGGGGCGAAAGGGGACACCCCTGACGCGTGCCCCGTTGTATTTCAAAGGGGTCCGATTTAAGGCTGCCCAATCGGACCCGGGCCATAGGGCGGTGGTAGCAGCTCGCGATCCAGGCTCGAAAGCGTCGCCTATCCGATAACGCTGCAGGACCTTCTGCAGGTAGGTCCAATCGACTCGGTCGAATGCCTTCTCCTCATCGATGGCCAGCAGCGCCGAGTCCGAATTTTGGAAGTGAGTTTTATCCACGAGGTGCAGTAGCCGTTTAGTATTGTCACTGCATTGGCGATTTGGGACGAAGCTCGATTGATCCGGTTCAAGGATGCCTGGTAGGCAAGGGCCCAAACGGGCCGCTAATACCCCCGTAAACAGTTTCAAATCCAAATTAAGTAAGGAGATGGGGCGGAACGCGGAACAGTGTGTCGGGGGTTTACCAGGCTTGGGCAGCACCACTATTTCTGCCGCCAGCATGTCCGGGGGTATGGAGCTCGGGCCCTCGAATGAATTAAATAATCTCGCGAGTATTGGAGGTAGTACCTGGCCGAAGAGTTTGTAGAAGCCCGATGAAAAGCCATCAGGTCCCGGGGACTTGAGCGGGCGAAGGCGTGAGATCGCAGCCAGGACCTCGTCAGGGCGGATGGGAGCGTCTAAGACCTCAGCGCTTGTCGGACACAGCGGCGTGATGTCCGCCGAATGCAAATACGAGTCAACGGCGTCCGGTGATACTTTATCCTCGCTACACAGGGAGGCGTAGAAGGAGCGGAAGGCGGCAGCAACCTGTGCGTCCTCGGTAAGGGTCTCTCTGGAATTATCCAGGAGAGTGGTGATTTTTGAGCGCTGAGTCTTGGCTTTCAGGGCACTAGCTAGAAGACGCCCAGTGCGGTTCCCACCTATGTAGTATGTGTGGCGGAGACGAAGGGCGGCAAATTCCGCCCTGGCGGTATCAAGGCCGGCCAGTTGAGCCCTAGCGGCTTTCAGCTGACGCCAAATTCTCGGAGCGCAGGTGCGTCTGTGAACCTTTTCTAGTTCAGCCACTTGCGCCGTGAGGTCAGCCCTCTTGTCCTTGCGGATCTTGGGGTCAGCGGCTGCGATAGCAATCAGTTCCCCTCTGACCACAGCTTTTAGGGCTCCCCGAAGGGTCGACACCAAGACTGTAGAGTTATCATTAGTGGCAAGGTAGTCCGAGATGCATTTATGGATTTGTTTAGTAACGCTCGGTCTTTGCAAAAGGGGTTCGTTGAGCCTCCATGAACCAGGGGTGCGTGATGTTTTGGCATGTTGAGTGTCAATTCCACCGCATCATGGTCTGAGAGGGCTGCCGGGACAATGGAAACATCAGTGATGTGGGGGACCAATTCTGAAGAGCCTAGGAAGTGATCTAGGCACGCGTATGTGTGATGTACGTGGAATAGAAGGTGTAGCGCGCTGTGCTGGGGTGCGCTGTCCTTCAGAGATCTAGAAGACCCCTCTCCTGCAGCCAAGCTCCACCCGCCTCCGATAGTGCCCCAGTGTCCCCATAGCGGTGCCCAGACCTGTCCCTATTCGTGTCCATAACCAAATTGAGGTCCCCCCCAATGAGCAGCTGAGAGTGAGGTGACTGTAGTGTTTCAGAGATTGCAGTTTTCAGAAATGGTTCCTGGCCTGTGTTGGGGGCATAGATGGAGCCGATCGTCAATGTTCTGTTCCCCACAAGGAAGGTGTAAGCTAGGAGGCGTCCCTTAAATTCTCCCACTTTGGCCCCCACCCGGCCCCGGAAACGTCGGGACACGAGAATGGCCGCGCCTGCTTTCTTAGATGGAAGAGAAGAGAAAAATTGCTGAGGAAAGACCCGGGAGCGCATTCTGTGCCAGTCTTTAGTTAGGAGGTGGGTTTCCTGCAATAAGCAGATGTCTGCCTCTGAGTGCTCCAGATATGAGATGACAGCCCTTCTTTTAATCGGATTATTGAGGCCTTTTTACATTGAGAGACAATATCTTAAGGGTATCAGTCATCTTGGAAGAACACGGAAATATCTGAGCTTAGCAGCGTAAGTCGTAGTTGCATATAGTAAGCAATAGTGAACACCTGAAATCCTTAGATATCCCATGGCATACTGGTCCCCACCCTCGTTCCCCTCCCCGTCCTGTCTGCAACGTCGTTCCCCCCATCCCCCTTTCCCAACCATTCCCAATGAACCTCCCCATCCCCAACAGAGCCCCTCTCCACCCCCTTGTCAACCCCCCCAACCTCCTCGTAACAAACCCCAAAACTACAACTACTCATAGTCTCGGGCCTACTCGTGTATAACACAGGTCCGTAGAAAGTCAGTGTAGAGGGTACCGTGGTAGCGGCCGAAGCGGCGGCTCCCCGACCCGTTACCCCAGGCAGTTACAGCATGAGAGAAAACCCCCAGGATAATATTGCCTTACAGATCGGTCGCAGTGTTATCCGCCACCTCCTGCACAGCTGCCTCTCGTTCTTGAGCGACTGTGGCCGGGTCCGCTTTCGGGATGGATCTCGGGGATTGCCTCCGTCGCACTGTCTGCCAGCCGTCCCCTGTTCGCTGCGAGGGGCCATCTTGCGATCTGCATGGTGATGATTCTCTAGATCCAGGCCCTTTCGGCATTTCAATGTTCAGAAGAGCACAAGTGTCGCGGAGGGACTTGAGTTGATGCAGCGAGCCTTTCCACTTAAAGATCAGGCGGAACGGGTGACCCCAGGAGTAGGGTATACCATTGTCTCTCAAAAAGTTCGTTGCTATCCGGAAGGACTTACGTTTCTGTAGAGTGATGGCGGAAAGGTCTTGGAAAAGAGCTACGGGCTCGTCCCGGAAAAGGATAGGCTGTTTTCTTCGGGCCTCTTTCGTAAAATGCGTTCTTTTAAGGGGAAGTCCGGGAGAAAGGCCAGTATGTCCGGGGGTGGGGCTGGTGTTCTTCGCGCCAGGCCAACTCTATGTGCTCGGTCAATTCGTACCACAAATTCCTCTGACTCCCCTAGCATCTCCCGGAATAGATCTTGCAGATACTCAACCAGATTGTTCTTCTCAGACTTTAACGGGACTCCACGGACCCGTATGTTGTTCCACCGGGAACGGTTCTCAAGGTCTTCTGAGTGCGATTGTAAGTCCACTTGTTGGTCATGGAGACGAAGAATCTCCTGTTGAGCCGTTCCACCTCCATACTGCGGGATTGGTCTGCCTCCCCCACCGACGCCACCCGCTCGCCCAGGCCGTCCAGGTCTCGACGCAGTTCCCGCTGTTCCCCTGCCAGCTCCTGTTTCAGGGTTTGAAAGTCATCCCTCAGAGTGTTGAAGAGGGAGGCTAGGAAAGCCTTGGTGATGGGGGCAGTTTCATCCTCCTGTCCCTGGGGGCTCGCTGGAGGCCTCGGGGACACCATTGTCTGGGCCTTCTCCCCTTTCGGTGCGTTTTTGTGTAGAAGATCTACGATATTCCAGGTCCCTTTGCGACTAGAGTGTGCCATGTCGCCGATGCGAGGGCCCCCGTAGACCCGACCTGTGAGATCAAAAGGGGCGCAGTTGGCGCTCCGGCGATGTTGGGTGCAACTCCCGTCGGGGCCGGCGGGTCGTCCAAAGCCGTCGTGCGGAAAGTGTTGGGGACGGAATGCGGCCCCCCGTTGTCGGGGTGCCTGGAAATCGTCAGGTGGTAGATCGAGGCCTGGCGTGATGTCCAAGGGGGGGCTCGCCGGGCACCCGGGGTAGGCGTTATGGAGGGCACGTGTTCATGTCAGCCAGATGTTCACGCAGGGCCGTGGGGCATGCGGGCCGGCCGGGATTCACAGAGCTCCCGGTCGTGCGTGCAGTGGCCCACCTCAAGCTCCGTGACCCAAGCAGAAGGGTAGTGGAGGCAATTGCAGGCCTCGGGGGCAGCCCGTCCCCGGGAGGGACTCACCTCAGGGGCCCCCGCGAGGTCCAGGGGTGCGCACAGTGGGTGCCGCCAAGGTGAAAGGAGGGGCAGCTCCGCCTTACCTCCGGGCCGGCAGCCGCGCTCCGAAGTCCGCCACCGTCTTCCTCCCAGTGCGGCCCCGGATCCGTGCAGGCGGGGTCCGGCCCCCGCCCGGGGGCAGGCGACTCCGGCGGGCTCCAAAGGTGAGCAGCGTCGCCCCCTCCAGGTCTCGCTCAGTGCGGTCGCGGGTGTTCAGGCCGGAGTTCGGTCCGGCTCCCTCGTTGCAGCCCGCCCCGCTTACTTCTGCGCTGGCTCACTGCTCCACCGGCGGGGGGGGCCTCCGCTCCTATCACCGGGTGCTCGGCTACCTTCCTGGGACCCTGCCGACACTCCGCGGGAATCCTCCTCCGCTACCGACCTCCTCCTGGGTTAGGCCCAAAGCCGGGGAATCGAGTGATCCGGCCGGCCGTGCAGCCGCAGGACGCAGGGCGAAGCTACAGCCTCCGAGACAGCCGGAGGGCCACCCCACGGCCGTCGAGGCGACTTCTGAGGTTCGGCGGAGTCCGCGTCTGTTCTCTCCAGGGACTCTGGTCAGGGGTAGAGGGCTCCGGGCTCACTCCCGGTAGCGAGCGGCTGCGGCCGCCATTTTCTCGCAAGGCAGTGCCGGAGCTCCTGGCTCGTGTAGTCGGACAACGGTAGGCTACAAAGTCCGAACTTTCAGCGGGGGGGTATCAGGATCAGGATTCACAACCCCGACAGCAAAACCAGCGATAATGGGGTGTATCTCGCTAATATTAAGGGGCTTTGGGGATCAGGGCCGGAGAGCCTCGCCGAGACACGTCCGATCAGGCCGCCATCTTGGCCACGTCGACTTCGGCTGATTTTATAGGAATATTTTCAGTTTTCAAAACTTCACACTTAGAAAATTTTCGAGTCAAAATGGGTCAATGTTATCCAACGGCAGGTAAGTGAGTTACCGGTTTCCAGGTGAGTACTTGGTTGGTGAAGTTAAGGTCCTGGGTATAGACTCAGGGGTCCCCCAGGGTCAGGTGAGTACAGTTAGTTCAGTCCCTGCGGCACAGGGACAGTGCAGGCCCAATGATATCCAATGAGGGAAAGGGGGCCTTCGGTTGGTGGCTGCTGGCTAGCAGGCCATGTGGCTCTGGGAGCTGGGCTCCTGGTCACTTGCTCAGGGCAAGGGGGAAGTAGGATAGGACAAAGGGGTCACAGCCAGTGGCACTCGGGCAGCTGAGTGCAGGGTGCTTTTGAGCCGTCGGGCGCTCAATGTTATCCAATGAGAATCTTGAAGAAGGAACAAAGGCTGCAGGCTCGGGGACGGAGACTCTCCAGGGGCGACCAGCACTTCGAGAGGTAAGTTGGGATGCTGGAGCACAGGTTAGGTACCCCACAGGGAGGCACAGGGGGACGCGGGGTGCCGGGTGCAGGGGTGTCTTTGGGGGTCGGAAAAGCTTACCCTCGGCTGGTCGCGGTTGGGGTGGCCCCTGGTTCTGAGTCTGCAGGCCTCAGCTGGTTCATCGAGGAGGGTCTTTGGGCACTGGACTTCGGGTCCCAGTTGCCGGGGGGACGTCCTCGTGGTCTTGGTTCAGGTTGGCCCGGCCCGGGCTCGGCTGGTGCAGAGTGGGCTGGTCCGGAGCTTCCTGGTGAGCACCAGGTGGGTTGTTGCAGCAGAGCCTCTGCTGATGGGAGTCCCAATCTTCGAGAGGGTCAAGGCAGTCAGGTCCTCTGGGTGTCCCAAGGTTGCTGTCCGCGGAGGTCACCGGGATTAGGCAGGAGCAGGTTCCAGGATCAACAGGCCGGTAGGGCTGAAGCCAAGTCAGTTGCGGCGGGTCTTCTTCTTCTTGATCTTCTTCTTTCTTCTCTGAGGAAGGAAGGTTCAGGGAGCCCCTAAATACTAAATTCAGGGGTGTTACAGGTAGGGCAAGGACAGGGACCAATGGGTCCCTGTCCTGGGTTGAGTACACCACCTAGCCTGCTCCTCTCCTGTGGGAGGGGGGCAGGAGCCTAGCTGGGATTGGGCATGGCTCCCCATCTACAAGATGGCCGGGGCCCGGGGTTGTGCTTAACCTTGCCTCCCTACCTGAGGGGAGGGGTTTGCACAGGCTGGCACACCCCCCTTCCTGAGGTAGTTTTTCCCACCAGTCTTCCCGCCAGAGTGGGGTCAGGACGGTTGGGGGCTGGTTGCTGGGTACAGCAAATGGTCTGGAGAAGCTCACAGAGGCGGTATGCCTTTGAAGCTTCCCCCTGCCCATCCTGGGGGAGGAGACCTAGCACCTCGCCCAGGATGTGCATTGTTGCAGGCCCAGGAGAGCGGGGCTCTCCTACCCAGGGGTCCAGCAACATGCCTGCTGTGTGGCAGCCTCTGCAGCCACTCAGTCAGACGTGGATTGTAGGTTAGGTTTTATGGGGGGCATCTCTAAGATGCCCTCTGGTGCATTTTACATTAAATCTCACACTGGCATCAGTGTGGGTTTAATGTGCTGAGAAGTTTGGTACCAAACTTGTCAGTCTTCAGTGTAGCCATTATGGTGCTGTGGAGTTTGTGATGACAACCTCCCAGCACCATATACTCTTAATGGCATCACTGCACTTACAGTGCCCAGGAATTGCCCTGGGTACTGTGCCCGCACCACTGGCCTAGGGCACCCAGATAGAGGGGTGACATAGGTATGCCAGGGCAGTGGGTCTGTGGGCATGGCACACAGGGATATGTGCCATGTCGACTCTTTGTTTAGTTCTGTACCTAGGCACTCACCCTGCAAAAGCAGTGTGTGGGTACCAAGGTACAGGGCCCCTAAGGGTAGCACAATAAGTGCTGCAGCCCTTAGGGGTCTTCTCTGTTCACCATGCCCTGGGTACCTAGGGTACCATTTACTAGGGGCTGATAGGTGGCCAGAGATGCCAATTGGGTTTTGTTTCAACACAGTTTTTAGGGAAGGAACCCAGGCCCTGGGTACCTGGTTGGCAGGAGCCCAGGGCACACTCAGTCAAAGCACATCAGTAGTTCAGAAAAAAGTGGGTGCATACCAATGCAAGAAAGATAGCACTTTTTCACACCACCCTATGGTGGCCCACCACTAGTTGCATCCATAACAGGGAGTGATCAGAAATGCCTCTCGCCATGTGTCTGATCTCTCGCACATTTTGTAGCTGGTCAGGGGGACTAATAAGTAGTCTAGTCTGGATAGGAAGTTGTGGGCACCCGAGTAAAAGGTGAACTGGGTGGTGTTTGGGTGAAGCGATCGGCATGTATCCTGTAGCCCCAGCACCCCCAGAAAGTTTGGTAACCAGCTGTTGGATGGACGGAGTTGCCTAGGCGGGTGTCTGTCCTGTGTGCCATCTGCCACTGCATTCAAGTCCCCTCCCACTATTAGTAGACCCTATGGAATCATCATCAGGATGGATCCTAGATCCTTGAATGCTGGGTCCTGGAGGACTGGCGGCACGTAGACCGACATAAGAGTTAGTACTTTCTCCTCCCATTGGCCCGTGATGCCCACATATCTCCCCCCATGTCCACCCATGTGGATTTGATCGTTAGGAGAAAGGAGTTTCTCAATAGTATGCCCGTACCTCTCGATCCCGAGGTAAAGCCCGAGTGTGCTGCCAGACTATATCCCCACCTGTTGAGGGCTTTGCAGGAATTACCCACCAGGTGTGCCTCCTGTAGGAGTACAATGTCAGGAGTGTGTCTCTTTATGTATTGTAGCACCACCGTTCTCTTGACTTTGTCCCCTAACCCATTGACATTCCAGTTCATCAATCTGAACCCTTTATCCCATTTCCTGACATTCACGTATCACCTATGTGTCGAAGTCGCCGGATTGAGGTGCCTTGACGATTCCTAAAAAACATACATCTAGATATAAACCCCTCCCAAATGCCCCCCTCCCTGCTCCCCTGCACTCTGGGCTCCAAACTGCCCATGAATCCAACTATGCAGAGTGCCTGTCTCCCTTAACATATACTAAATGAAGAAAATCGGGGGTACACTCTCTTTCATCACTCCCCTCCCTACCATGGTGATCTTATAATAAAAACACCCCGCACCGTTTAGTTACATTGCAATGCTATTTTTTTGTCCTAGTGTTCTCAGACAGCGTAAAGGGGAGTTATTCCTGACCGGGGACTGATGACCCCAGAGTCAGTTAGTGGAGCCTCTGTACCTCTTATTCTCGTTGGGAGCTGTGATCTGTCGTGTTTCTCCATTCGTCCAGCCAATCGGCAGCGTTCTCTGGTGTCTCAAAGAACCTGGTCTTTCCTCCGGCCTCCACCCGAAGCCGTGCCGGGAACAACATGGCGTACTTTAGGCGTTTTTTACCCTCCAGGAAAGATCTGCGCTGTTTTTGAACCGCTTGGGTAAAGTCCAGAAAAAAGCTGACTTCTGAATTTTCATGCCGTATTGGAGGTGTTACTCTGGCTGCCTGCAATATTAGGTCCCTGTCTCTATCATTCAGGAGCCTGGCCAATATGGGGCGGGGGGCCCCCAGCCTCGGTCTCCCCCTGGCACCCGATGGACTCTCTCAATGACGAAGATGTTAGACAGGCCTTTGGGTTGGAGGTGTTTGGTGATCAGGCTTTAAACAAATAGGTCTGTCGCTTCCCCTTCTGCCCTTTCCGAAACACCAAGGATGCGCATGTTGTCGTGCCTTCATGGTTGTCAAATTTCCTTCACCGAATTTCCGGAATGCTTGTAGTTCACATACTTGTATCTGAAGCTGGTAGGTATCTTCTACGAGGCTTGCCGCGGTGATCTCCAATTGTTGGACTTTCTCCCTGTTAGTGGCCAGGTCCGCCCTGATAAGCATGACTTCCGAGAAGATTGCGTCCATTCTCTGCTCCAGCGATCCCTCCAATGGCGTCTAGCAAGTCCTTCAAGGTGTGTTCCGTAGCTCCTGTATCTGAGTCTTCACCAGCTTTGGGTGGGTGTGGCACTGCCATGGCCGATTTTGGACACATATACTTATCCAGTTTATTAGTCTGGGTGGTCTTTGGACCCCGTTAGCCTGACATTGCTGATCCAGCGCTCTGATTGAAAAACTGTCTCACCAACGCTACCTAACACCACAATACTCACCATTAATCATGAATCATTAACAAAGGCCCATAAACAAACGAATTTCTCTCCTTGCAATCACAATTACATAGAAGATAAATTGAGTGGCTGGGTTGTTTAGCAAATACCCCGAGGGGAGCCCGAAAAAAATTAATCTAGGGCTACAAGTAATTGAAGTTAACAAAACATCTTCCGAAAGACCACAAACCTGTCTCCAGTAGCTAGTGATTTGTGGACACTCAAAAAACATATGCAGATCATCCGCTGCTTCCAGCTTACACTTTGGGCAACTGTATCTCTCTGCTGACAATCTAGAGAGCTTGGCCGGAATCCAATACACCCTGTAAGTTGTAAATAGGTGATTCCCTCTAAGGTTAGCTGGTTTAATTGTCTTTTGAGATATAGCAAATGCATCAGTCCAGATTTTCCTGATCTCCTCAGAGTTACCTACAATATCTCCACTCCAAAGATTGGATATCTCGGACGTTAATGTGTCTTTTGCCCCAATCAGGGTATTGTACCAAAAGGCAACCACCTGTCTCCAGCCACTACCTGCACCCCCCAATCTTGTCTCCCCCACCATGAGGACAACTGATAAAACTTGAATCTTGTTAAGGACCCCCCCAGTTAAATTAACTAATGAGTCCCAGTCCAGCAGTTGGGAGTTGGTGCTAAGGTCTGCCCACTTTACTAGCCCTGCCTCTCTCAATGGGGTTGCCAATCTGTCTAAGAGACAATCAGGGGTACCGGGTGAGTCCCAGATGGGAGCGTGCATATTATAGTAGGGAATTTGGAAGACTTTCCAGGGATACAGCCAGGTTCTTAATGCAGCCTGCAGAATTTTGGCGTCTAGCAAGTCCTTCAAGGTGTGTTCCGTAGCTCCTGTCTCTGAGTCTTCACCAGCTTTGGGTGGGTGTGGCGCTGCCATGGCCGATTTTGGACACATATACTTATCCAGTTTATTAGTCTGGGTGGTCTTTGGGCCCCGTGAGCCTGACATTGCTGATCCAGCGCTCTGATTGAAAAACTGTCTCACCAACGCTACCTAACACCACAATACTCACCATTAATCATGAATCATTAACAAAGGCCCATAAACCAACGAGACAATTTTTGAGCGACTGAATCATGTGACCTAATAAAAATAAACTATTCACAAACTATTTACACATATTTACACAACTGCAGTAATTCTATTCTTACCATGGTTTTTAAACATTTATCATATTAATTAGGTCACAAAGGCGAATGGATCAACTGATGGAAACTAGACCATAAATAAACAAGACCAGCTTGTCATTTCGAATCTAACTTTATTAGCTTTAATCATAAAGAAGATTAGCATTAAAGGTTTAAAGTCTTTATTTCATTAGCAATCAAGAAAGCAGCATTTTATTAAAGAATACAATTAATATACTGGCATTATGAAGGCAAGCTCAGCATCAAGAATTATTAGCAGAATAACAGTTTCCATTCCCTAAACCCTATTTCTCTGTCTAATTCTCTCTCCACCTAGAAAGGAAAAATCATTTAAAGTCTGCTGTCCTTACGTGAGCCAAAAGTCCGACAGCATAACACGTCAATCAGGAATCGGGAAGCAAGAGTTTTTTTCCCTTCCCTCTGTGGCAGTGTTTATACCTTTCTTTCTAGCTAAACTAACTACATTTTACATCTTTTCTTCGAAATCCAGGCTTTCTATTGGCTGTCTTATGTCAGACCACGTTAGGCCATCTCCGTTTCTAGACCAAGTTCAGGCTTTTACATAAGCCCTATTGTCCTTTGCTTTCGCGTCACTCAGCTTCCTTAAAAGAGATACTTTTCTCTCGAGTTACAGTCTATGACTTCCTAGCCTTGGCAGACACGTTGATTTCCTGTCCTTGAGCCTTTTTCTCTAGGAGCACATTCAGCACAACTATTAAGCTGCTTTTTCAGTCAAAGATGTCAACGTGGTAAAAGTTTTTACTTTGCGCATGTGTAAGGCTCCACTCTGGACAAGTTTTCGCAACTGCATCTCTGTCAGCCATTTCTTTGCATGAATCTTAGGCCTCACTTGGAAACTAATATTAAACAAACACAAGACATCAATTAATTAAAGAATTGAGACCCATTCTGTTACCCACCCCCTTTGCTAAATAAAAACCCGTTAATTTATGTTACCTAGCTGAGCACACAAAAGCAGCGTTTATATTTACCTTTCTTCTTTTAGACTGCGAGAATTCTCCACGAGCTTTTGTCACAGAAAAGACATAACATAAGCACACAAATAAGCACATGCCATTAATTAAACAGCCGCATTTAATACTGACAAAGACAATAGACAAGGTTAATTTATTATTTTTCTCTTTGCATTTGCAACATAAAGCACATTTGTTAATCCCACGTTTTTTCTGAAAAATGCATTTTTAAACTAAGTTGATTAGTATCTTTACCACATGCTTATTAGTACAATTACGTTTATTATGGAAGTCTTAACAAAATCTTGTTCATCACCTTGCTCCATCAACTCCCTCATCTGGTGGACTTTCTCAGTATTAGTATTTCTAGACTTTTGATTCAGCTGTTTGCTTGCAACTCTCATATTGAGTTCTACAAAACTCTTCTAATTCTATTTCTTTTTCTTTTTCTTTTCTAAGTTTGTAAATTCTTTTCTTTTCTCTTACATATTTTCGTCTCCTGTGTAACATGCAACACATTTTTAACAAAAGTATCACTATGACTATGACTATTAAAGGAAAAAGTATTTTACCTATAATTGAACTACCAATCTCTAGAAACCAGTTTCTGAATGCTGCAAATATTTTGCTCAAACGTTCTGAAAAACTTTCATCTTCTAAAGGTTCTATCTCACTATGTAATTCTGTTATATTCTTGATATACATTTCTATATTCTGACTCTTGTCAGGTATGTACGTGCAGCAAAGTTGGACATGCAGAATCCCTTCTTTTGCTAGCAAAATGTCTAATGCAAGACGATTTTGCATAACCATTGTCCTCATAGCAATAAGCTCTGTATTTACTAATTGAAAACCACTTGCTGTATCTGTGGACAGTCTACCAACAATTGTAGACATTTTTCTAATTTTGTTTGCATTCAGGGTTATTCCTACCATAGGAATTAATGCACCAAATATGTCACCCAATATTTCTGAAAAGCTTTCCTTTCTAAATCTACTCAGATGATTACTAATTTCAAATGAACCTTTTACATTTCTATCTACATGAAAATTGTTAGGAAAAACTAAACCAACATAACAGGTCCCATACCAGTGGTCTGGGAGACCGAAATAAGCTTTGTTCCCACAAACAAAATAAATTCCAGGGAAAATTGGATCTTTACCTCCTTTTAATCCCCATCCCCCTAAGATACGATAAGTATCTTCACATTGACTAGCACCTACAAAATAATTATCAAACACCGTATTATCTCTTCTTATACAAAGTTTTCCACTAACAGGTTTATCTATGTGAATTGCAAATTTTCATTTCTACCATTGAGCTTTTCATATTCAATTTGCCAAAACTTAGATTTGCTTTGTTTCAGCATTTCATTTCGCTTGTAAATTGCCCTTCTCTCTTCAACCATATTCAAAATGGTTTCTCTTCCATTCTCAATTTACATGTTAAATTATTTCTAAAAGCATATTCATTAGTAAGTTCATTAGTTACTGTGACAAATTCCCTCATCTGTTTAGCATGTTTCAATTTATTCAGGCTATTATCAACCTTTAAATTTGCAAAGATTTTATCAAAATTTGAGAAATAGTATTCTAAACGACCTGTTTGATAAAAACAAACTAGCTATTACGCTACAAGTTATGCCATAAGTAAGAGGAAGCATATTGTAAGTTACACCTTCAGACACAGAAGTAGGTCATTTCACACAAATGTAGCAATCTTTTACATCCATCACCTTAACATATTCAGATAAAAGTCTTGAAAAAGTATTTCTAGAAAAATCTCCTACAGATCTATCTTGGTGAATTTCTGGTTTATGCACAATAATTTTATTATTGCTGTCAACTATATCATGATTATCATGATTAACCACAACTTTACTAGTCATATTAGTTTTATACACCTCTTTATCTATTCCAAAAGGAAAAATGACAGCTAAAATTAACCAAACCAAAATTATCAGAATCACACATATTGAAGACAATTTGCAACATCTTCTGAAAATTGAGCATCTCGAATTATTATTAGTAGAAGGCATCTTTACTTACAAACAAGAGCCTTTCAAAAAAATCAAAAATTTAAAATATTACTAAATATATATACAACCCTTTTTAACAAAGTATCTTACATTCTAACAGCTTTTCTTCGACCTTATGTCTTACATCAGTATGTTTTTCCAGCTAACACAATTTCTTCGACCTTGTGTCACCTAACACAATTTCTTCAACCTTGTGTCAGAACAAAATCAATCATTATCATCATCACTGGTATCATCTAAATTTATTCTACTACTATCCACTTAAACTACTGGTGGAATAATAATATAAGTCCATTCAGGTTTGGTTTTATTACTCTCTTTGCTCTACTGCTTATCACTTCAATTTTCTTTCCTGCTTGTTTTTTCTTATCTGGGTCTTCTCCCTTCTGACTTGAGACCTCATTAACCTGTTCTCTTGCTCTATTCACTAATTTGAATTTTAGGCTCTCATTTTCATCTGGCCAATTCTCTCCTTTTCTTGATAATTTCTTTCTTGGTTCAGTTTGATTACACTCTGCTCTCCCAGCTCTTTTCCTTAATTTTTTCACTCTCGATTCATCATCACTTTTATCTGTTTCGCTTTCTGTGATATCAGCTCTAGATTCAGGTACTTCTTTACTCCGCAGTTTCACTCTGTTAGGAACATCATCCTTATAGCTGGTACTTGGAATTTCGTCTTCTTCTTCAATTACTTCCAATCCACCAGTTTCAGAATTTTCGTTCCTTCTTCCAGAGCTTCCAACTGGCTTTTCAATACTCTCCTGATCTTGAATTACTTCTTGTTCAGACTCCTTTTCTGCTTCTTGCTCTAGCAGATCTTCCTCATTTTCAGAGTCTTGTATCACAATCTCTTCATTTTCTTCATTTAATGCCTCATTCACATTTGAATTTTCCAGATGTCGACCTCCCTGTCGATCTTCAGGATCTCGATTTCTTTCAGGTTCTTCTTCAGAATCTGAATCAGCTGTTGTATCACCTTCTTCAGGATTTTCAGGAGCTGGCACTCGTATGGTATGGCTAGCATGAATCTATATTTTCAATCCTCTACACTTTACTGCATTTGTTGTGACAAGTATCACCTGTCTTGCCTTCTGTCACCTGGGTACTAGGCAATTTCTTCTTCGGTGAACTTTTGTTCTCACCCAGTCTCCTGGTAACAGATCATGAGCTTGTTCTTTCTCTTTGGTAATCACTTCAGTTCCCACCTGATGGAACACAGAAGTTACCACATCAGATAGATTTTTGCAGTAATCCATAATGACACTATCATTAATGCTCAACAGTTTATCAACTGGAACAAATGCTTGTCTCATGACTCTGCCCATAAGGATTTCATGGGGACTCAAACCTGTTCTTCTATCTGGAGTACTTCTCAAAGACATCAAAACAAGTGGAAGTGCATCAGTCCACTTCATTCCTGTCGCTAAGCGCATTTTAGCTATTCTGTTTTTTATTGTACCATTCACTTGCTCAACAACACCTGATGCTTCTGGTCTGTAAGCACAATGCAACTTTTGTTTTATGTCCAGTGCTTCACAAATCAATTTTAGCAATCTGTTTTCAAAATGTGTACCACGATCAGTCTCGACCGTCACTGGAAATCCATACCTTGGTATGATTTCTCTCAAAAGCAATTTTGCCACAGTAACTGAATTATTGTGACGTGTTGGGAACGCTTCCACCCATCTTGAAAACAGACAAATTATCACTAAGACATATCTTAGTTTGTTATGAGGTGGCATATCAATGAAATCAAGCTGCAATCTGATAAATGGACCACCCTCCCGTCCTATGGTTCCCATGCTTACAACTGTTTTTCTATTTGGATTGAACTGTTGGCAAACTAAGCACCTCTGACAAAAAGATTCTGCAATTATTCTAAATTTTGGATTGTACCATGTTTGTCTAAACAACCTGACCATTGAATCTCTACCTATATGTCCTGGACCATGATGGATACGACCCATGTGAGAAATCATGCGGTCTGGCATTACTGGTCTGTCATCCCTGTAGACCCAAATCTCATCTTCTTCTCTCTGTCTGCAGCCTGCTTTTAACCATATGTCTTTTTCCTCATCATCTGCCTAATCTTGCAAATCTTTTACTCCTTGCCAAGTCTCGACTACAGATGTTAGCATAAGTGAGTTCAAAACATGTTCATTGTCTTTTTCCCGATTAATGGACATATTATTCTTTGCACAAAATTTCGCAATTGAATCAGCATATGCATTTCCTTTTGTTATGTAATCATCACCTTTCTTGTGTGCTGTGCATTTTACAACAGCAATTTTCTCAGGAAGCTGTATTCCGTCAATTAGCCTCTTAATTAATTTTGCATTCCTGATTGGTGTTCCCGCAGAAGTCAAACAACCTCTTTGAGACCAGAGTTGGCCATAGTCATAAACTACGCCATATCCATACTGACTATCAGTCACTATGGTAACTTTTAACTCTTTTCCTTTTTCACATGCACGAATCAAAGCAATCAATTCTGCTACTTGAGCTGAACGAATTCCTTTGAGACAAGAGGCTTCAATTACATCTTCAACTGTGCACACGGAGTATGCTGCACTCAGAACACCTTCATCTGTTCTTAAGCATGAACCATCAACAAATAAAACATAAAATGATTCAGATAATGGGACATCTTTAATATCTTGCCTAGGTTTAGTGCAATATTCTAATACATCTAAGCATTCATGATCAATATCAATTTCATCTCTGGCTTCTGTTACAGTACCATCAGGTAATAACGTGGAAGGATTTAAATTTACACATCTCGCAATAGAGACGTTATCTGAGCCAAGAATAACTTTTTCATATTTTGTTAACCTATTATTTGTCAAATGCTGTGTTTTGCTTCTGGTGAGGAGAATTTCAACTGAATGGGGTACATATACTTTTACAGGGAATCCCATTATTATCCCTTCACTTTGTTCCAAACTTACACTTGTTGCAGCTACTGCTTTTAAGCAACCTGGTAATGCTTTTGCAACAGGATCAAGAACAGCTGAGAAATATGCTATTGGCTTTCTCAGTTTTCCATATCTCTGAATCAAAACTGATAATGCACATCCTTCTCTTTCACTGCAATACAGCTCAAATTCCTTTTCGTAATCTGGCATTCCCAATGCTGGAGCTTCACACAAACCTTTCTTTAATTGTTCAAAAGCTTCTAATTCAGTTTCTGTCTGCTTTTGTCAGTCTCTGCAATGGCTTTGCAATTACTGAAAATCCACTAATCCATTAACGACAATAACCTACCATTCCTAGAAACATTCTGACCTGTCTCTGTGTTTTTGGAGGTTGCATTGCCTGAATCATTTTTATTCTTTCAGTTGTTACTTGTCTGACTCCTTTTGCAATTCTGTGACCAAGATATTTTACTTCTTGTTTGCAAAACTGTAATTTTGCAGAAGACACTTTATGTCCCTCATCCGCCAGATGATTCAAAAGAGTAATGGTATCTGTTACACAATTATCTCTTGTTTTTGCAGCCACAAGGAGATCATCAATATACTGCACTAATGTTGATTTTCCAGGTAAATCTAGATTCTCCAAAGATTTCTTTAGCAACTGATTAAAAATAGATGGACTCTCTGTGTACCCTTGAGGGATACAACACCATGCTAGGATACGCTCTTTGAACCTGAACGCAAACATTTGTTGGCTTTCTGGATTCAATGGAACAGTAAAGAATGCATTACATAAATCAATAACTGTATACCATTCTGCATCATGCGGAATCTGATATAAAATTACCGCTGGGTTTGGTACAACTGGGCAACATGGAACAACTATTTGATTAACCTTTCCCAGGTCTTGAACAATCCTGAAAGTTCCGTTTGGCTTTTTGATTCCCATAATCGGTGAATTACATGGGCTACTCTCAATTTCTTTCAGAACACCTTGTTTTATGAATTTGTCAATTACAGGAGTCACTCCTTCAATCACTTCTGTTTTAATTTTATACTGAGGAATGTTTGGATAATCTACTCCTTGTTTTACTGATATTTTTACTGGAACTACATTTTTCATCAAACCCATTTCATCAACAGTGAAATCCCAAATGTTAGCATTGACTGTCTCTTTTAATTCTTCAGGTAGATTATTTTTATCAAATACAGGAAATAATTTACTCTCTTCTGCTTCAACCATTAACATTGTTAACTTGTAAAGCCCATCTTCTTCTTGAGTTTGGAGCTCAATACCATCCGGTGAGCAATATATTTTACAGTTCATCTTACAAAGGATGTCCCTTCCTAACAAATTTACAGGACTGCTATCACAAACTACAAATCTATGCATATCCTTAAATTTACCAATTTCAACTTCAACTGGTTCTGTTAAATCTGTTTTAATTTGTTGATTAGCTACACCTACTACTTGGATCTTGTCCCCAGAGAGAGAGGCAGGTTTTCTATTTCCACTGATCTAACAGTAGAACGGGTAGCATCTGTATCCACTAGAAAAGTGATTTCTACATCATTCACTTTACCATTTACAAATGGACCAGATTGATCTACCTCAAGAGTGGCTCCAAGCACACACTCTTCCTCCTCTCTCAGGCACCGTCAGAAGTAATCCTCAGATTCACTCCCTCCATCTTCTTTCAACCAAAACTGTTGAGAAACATTCAACACATTCACTCTTGGCGGTCTGTTTACCTGTTCACCTCCGCTGAATCCTGTTTCTGTACTGTATCTCTACACATTTATACAATTTGGAAGTGGTGGTTGTGGAATCTGACTTTGCTGATTCACTACCTGTCGCTGTAGCTGTTGCTGCTGATTTATCTCATTCTGCATCTGTGGATTTAATGATGCATTTTTAAAATTTCTGGGCGGATTTTTACATTCGCGCTTCCAGTGTCCAATTTCGCCGCAATTAAAACATGGGAGTTTCTGCTTTAACTCTTCAATATATCCCATCTATCTTGGCTTATTATAATTACCTTTAAATTTCCCTTGATTCTGATTAACATCTTTGTTTCCTAATGTTGCTATTTGTTGTTCAGCCACTTTCACCTGTGCCCACATAGCTTTTTCTTTTAGCTTCTTTTGTTTAGCATCTAATTCATCACTACAGTATTTTGCTTTCCTCAAAATATCATCCACTGTGAGCGATTGCCAACCAACTATTCCAGATCTTATCATTTCACCAATTTCAGGTCTTAAGCCATAAACAAATCTGTATATGAAATGACTCATATCGTTTTCACTCAATTTTTCATAACCACTGTATTGTTTAAATACTAGCAGTAATCTTTCATAGAATGAATGTACTGATTCTTTTGGCTCTTGGTTTGTTCTATCTATTTTAACCCAATCTACTTCTTTTGGAGGAATCTTGTTTTTCAACCACACAATTACCTTTTCGTACAGATTCATAACATCTTATGAAGGAGCACCTGTTACTTTATCTCGAGAAGGTTCTTCTTTAGGCCAATCTATAGAAATTTTACATTCTGTCCATAGATCTGATGGGACAACTATATCAAAGAATCCATCAAGATCAACCCACAGAACTTTTGAAACCTTCACAAATCTGTCCACCTGTCGATACCCTTCCACAGGTTTTTCTCTCAGCTGAGGAAAATCATTTGTAAACACTCAAATGTCTTGTCTTGTCCATGGGACATGCACATACCCTCCTCCCGGTATTTCTCTCATTGGAAATTCATTTACTACTTCTCCTCTTTCTCTTCTGTCTTCCTCTCTTTTCTTTGTCCATTTTACTCTCCATTTACTTAATTCACCCAATCTTTTTAAAAACACAATTAAATCTTTTATATAAATAATTCTTCCTGTGGTATTCATATTTTCAATGTCTTTTTCAGAGAAATCCACCCTGTAATGTTTCTGCAAATTTTTCTGTCTACTTAAATCTACTTCTAATTCAGTAGCCATTTCCTCCAATTGATCATATTTGGTTTTCGTCTTCCATGTTATGCTTTTACAAATAAATAATAATTCATCATCCTGATATACCTTCAAACTGTCAGTTCCAATCGTACCAATAATTAATTCCTCCAAATCCGCTTTCAACTTTGCAACATCAAGCAATTTAATTTCTGGGGTTTGTGGGGTGTGCGTTAAATCAATTTTATTTATGCTCTTTTCTGGAGTTCCAGAATCAGATTCTGCACCAGAAGGAGTTTTACATGGTGAACCCTGATTAAAAGTTAAATCAGGCATCATTTTCTCTCGATGTATTTCAGACAAATCTGAATAAAATTTTTCAGCCACTTTCTGAATTTCTGCATTTAATGGAACAGTTAAAGCTGAATGTCTAACTTCCCTTTGATCAAATACTGGAAGAACAGGTCCAATCGTTACTGGTACTGTTACTGCTTCCATGCTTTTAGTTAACTGCTGTATTAATTCATCTTTTGAACGGAAAAATTCTGAAGTATTTAGTAATTCCTCACATCTTTCTGTTCTCATTACATTTCTTGGGGTTTCATTTCTCTGAACTGGCGTTTCAGCATAATTTCTATTTTCACCTGATATACTAGAATTAGATCTTGTTTCTACTCTTTCAGGTGTTTTTCCATTATTCAAATTTGATCAAGGTGATGTCTCATCAATAATTTCTCTTGGAGGAGCACTTGGGAAAGTTCTTGATGGGACTCTTGGGGAAGACCATGAACAAACTGGTTGATAAGGTGGCGGTTTTGGTTTTGTAATATAAATCTTTTCTAAAACTGCATCCTCTTGATCACTTTCTTCACCATTATTATTTATCTTGTTAGCATTCTTTTGACCAGTTGCCTCACCAAGTAATCTTGCTGGGTACAAACCATCACACATGTCTGCACGTCTCCATCGACGCATTCTATCCTCATGTGTTTCCCTATTAATGTCTAATCTAGTACCTCTTGGTATTCCTCTATTTTCTCGTTTTAATTCAAACATTTCATCCTCCCATTCAGCTAAAGCCTCAAACTGAGTAGGTCTAGGCCTTGGTACAAGATTTGTCATCTTTTCTCTTAGGTTTTTCAAAACCTTATTATTAAATGATCCATCTTCTGGCCAGGCTAATACACCATCATTTTTAGTATATTCCATCCAGTTCTCAATCCAAAGACAAGTATGATAACCAAATTCACCTAACATATAAGCTGCAGGTGTCTTCTACTCATGAAGTAATCTTCCACCTCGCGTTTCAATTTTCTTGTCAGGTTTAATTTTATTTTTCAATTTCTGAAACCATGAAAGCTTCTTTTTCTCTTTCATGTAATAATAATCCATGTTTTAGAACAATTCCTCTTACTTCGGAATAGATCGCAACTATTTCCTTGTTGTTTCGGAAAACCAACCAATCCGTGCGCGAAACTCACCAACAAGCCAATCCAGTTAAGCTTCGTCACTATTTTGCTCAACCAATAGAATTACTATGTTTCACGATGAGCCAATCAGCTGTAAGCCTGTCTTGTCACATGAGCCAATCAGTGCACGAATACTGTGACGTATGTTAGCCAATCACAGCGCTACACTAGTGACGTATACTGCCGCTGCAGCTTCTCTGTCCCTCGCTCCGTAAACTCACCCCTCCTTTACAAAATATTTTCACAACGCCATATTTACAAATCTTTCAATTGTATTCAGTTAGTAACTCCACAAAAACAAACCATTTGTCTGTTTCGCTAAAATAAAGTGATAGCTTTCCCAGTCATTCAGGTATTCTTTTGCGTGAAATAGAGGACGCTATTCTCACAGAATATTTATAATTTGTTGATAAAGTAAGGCTACTCTACCCTTCTAACAACTAATAACGAACTCTTTTCTCTCTGAATGCACATATAGTGACAATTCAAAGTTTGACTCGATCATATATTACAATATCATTTACGCACATTCAAACGGAAAAATCCCTAACCATTCATACATGAATCTTTTAGTAGGACTTTAACCTACCAGAAGAAACCTTCACTCGCCAGTAAGATAGACAACACTTCCTTACCCTTCACTCAAGCTTGGATAAATTCTACTACTCTTTTCACAATGAATTTTAAAACAGGACACCAGTCCCTATACTCGAAAGCTACAATTTCATAGACAATCCTCACTATACATTTTACCTTACACACCTATGGTCCCTAAACTTGTGCTGTACATCCACAACACTTGTGATATACTATGACACCACTATTTTTAAACAGAACAAATGCACTGTGCAACTTCACCTGTCACACTTCACTTGCTGGCAAACCAGGAATTTTCACACTGCTGGAAAAAACCTTTCGACTACATATAACAACTTAACAAACTTAACATGTTTTAGACATGAATCCTATGTATCTACCATGTAACATGTCAGTTACCATAGTAACCATCCTCTGCTACCAAGTAATTGATCCAGCGCTCTGATTGAAATACTGTCTCACCAACGCTACCTAACACCACAATACTCACCATTAATCATGAATCATTAACAAAGGCCCATAAACCAACAAGACAATTTTTGAGCGACTAAATCATGTGACCTAATAAAAATAAACTATTCACAAACTATTTACACATATTTACACAACTGCAGTATTTCTATTCTTACCATGGTTTTTAAACATTTATCATAGTAATTAGGTCACAAAGGCGAATGGATCAACTGATGGAAACTAGACCATAAATAAACAAGACCAGCTTGTCATTTCGAATCTAATTTTATTAGCTTTAATCATAAAGAAGATTAGCATTAAAGGTTTAAAGTCTTTATTTCATTAGCAATCAAGAAAGCAGCATTTTATTAAAGAATCAAATTAATATACTGGCATTATGAAGGCAAGCTCAGCATCAAGAATTATTAGCAGAATAACAGTTTCCATTCCCTAAACCCTATTTCTCTGTCTAATTCTCTCTCCACCTAGAAAGGAAAAATCATTTAAAGTCTGCTGTCCTTACGTGAGCCAAAAGTCCGACAGCATAACACGTCAATCAGGAATCGGGAAGCAAGAGTTTTTTCCCTTTCCTCTGTGGCAGTTTTTATACCTTTCTTTCTAGCTAAACTAACTACATTTTACATCTTTTCTTCGAAATCCAGGCTTTCTATTGGCTGTCTTATGTCAGACCACGTTAGGTCATCTCCGTTTCTAGACCAAGTTCAGGCTTTTACATAAGCCCTATTGTCCTTTGCTTTCGCATCACTCAGCTTCCTTAAAAGAGATACTTTTCTCTTGAGTTACAGTCTATGACTTCCTAGCCTTGGCAGTCACGTTGATTTCGGTGAACAACCGTTACAACAAAACTTTTACAACGCACTACCATTACAACGCAGTCATTACAACGCAAACTATTACAACGCATTGCTCTGGGGGGCGCTCTAGGATAGGGAATAGGTTAATTTACTATCCAATAACCTTCCCTAGTGTCCACGGGGACTGGAGTTGGAATAGTAAATTAAACTATTCACTATCCAGCACCCCAAAGTGCTATGCGTTGTAATGGACTGCGATGTAAAAACCGCGTTGTAAAGGCATGCGATGCAAAAGCGTGCGTTGTAATGTCATACATCCGTTGATTTCCTGTCCTTGAGCCTTTTTCTCCAGGAGCACATTCAGCACAACTATTAAGCTGCTTTTTCAGTCAAAGATGTCAACGTGGTAAAAGTTTCCACTTTGCGCATGTGTAAGGCTCCACTCTGGACAAGTTTTCGCAACTGCATCTCTGTCAGCCATTTCTTTGCATGAATCATAGGCCTCACTTGGAAACTATTATTAAACAAACACAAGACATCAATTAATTAAAGAATTGAGACCCATTCTGTTACCCACCCCCTTTGCTAAATAAAAACCCGTTAATTTATGTTACCTAGCTGAGCACACAAAAGCAGCGTTTATATTTACCTTTCTTCTTTTAGACTGTGAGAATTCTCCACGAGCTTTTGTCACAGAAAAGACATAACATAAGCACACAAATAAGCACATGCCATTAATTAAACAGTCGCATTTAATACTGACAAAGACAATAGACAAGGTTAATTTATTATTTTTCTCTTTGCATTTGCAACATAAAGCACATTTGTTAATCCCACGTGTTTTCTGAAAAAATGCATTTTTAAACTAAGTTGATTAGTATCTTTACCACATGCTTATTAGTACAATTACGTTTATTATGGAAGTTTAACTTTGCAAGTCTGAACAAAATCTTGCTCATCACCTTGCTCCATCATTGCTGTAGAGTGGGTCGCTGCCCTGGGGGAGGTGGGAGGTGTGTTGTCGAGTCCCTGGTGTCAATAGGCCCTGCACGTTCCTGCTCTGGCCTCTGTTGCCCCCTGCAGCTGCCTCTCATCCACTCTCGATTGCAGTTCACCTCCAGGGTCCCCGGAGGTGTAAGGGAGTGCTGCAGTGATTTGCGCATTTAGTCTGATTGCGCCCCTGTGGTGGATTCCAGGCCTATGATTTTGCCCCTACATTGGCTTCTGTCTGCGTGGCAGGCCGAAGAGGATAGTCTGCTGGCTAGTGCTTCCATTCTCTCACCCCTCGTTTCCCACTCAGCTGCCAACAGGTGTGGGCCTGCGCTGCTACTTCAGAGGGATAGTCTTATGGGGATTCCTCAGGGTCACGCTCCCTTCAGGTGCACCCTCCTGCACCCCTGTGCCATCCGCCCATGGCGTCGGTCTAGGCCGCTACGATATACATGCAGCGCCTGTCGCCCGCTGCTCCCGGGTTCCCCGCCGCTCAGGATGGGCCACTATTTCACCTCCGCCACCCCTAGCGGATTGAGCCGCTCACCTCTTCTTTAGGATGCTGCTCCAATGCGGCCCGTCGTCTCGCACTCCCTGATATCGTCCCTGGGCCTCCGCCCCTAAGTAGGCAAGGAGGAGGGGGGGCCACTTTTCAGGGGGTGTGCGGGGGGCTCTGGCAGGTTCGGCGGGCTGTTTCCCGAGTCGCCGAGTACCATTTCCGGGCGCTTCCTGGGGCCTCCACCGTCCGAGGCCCGCCCGATGGAGTTTCGGTCCGGGGCGCCCCAGCACTATAGGTCCCGGCTTTTCCTGCGCCGCAGGCTTCCACTCGAGAACGCTCGTAGCTTGTAACTCCGGTTCTGCGGGTCGGATTTCTCCGGTCTCAGGCTCGTTTTGGAGAGCTGGACCTCTGGTAGTCGGGTCTGGCACCAGGGTGCGGAACAATAGGGCGGATTTACGTGGAGGGAGAAAGTGAGCTGCAGAGAGTCCCTAACACGTGGCCATTTTTCTTCGCCGCTAGACCACGCCCCCCGAAGTTTGTGTTTTTATTGCAGTCGAGGCGGTTGTATTACAGACATTGGCCGCGGTTTCAGCAGACTATCGCATGCTACCGCCTTTTTGTGAATTCCACGTTAACACTGGGTTATTTTCCAACGTTAGGCTACGATGTGTAAAAGTGCATTCGCATTTTTTGGTGATGTTTAGCACACGTTCTTGTGAATATACCCCTCAGAGTGATATGCAGCCTTCAAGTGTTCAGTGCTAAACGTTGTAGTGACTTTTATATCTGGAGCATCACACGCAGCGGCCTCTTTATTGGTCTTTTATTCTCTTTAAGGTTTTTGGCTCTGAAACTCTTACTCCCCTCTTGCGCGATGTCAAGAATATAAGGGCGACGCGACATGGGCACATTAATAGCACACAATTTAAGTGATGCCAAACATACAGCTTAAGAATTTGTGTACAATACGGAAGTGTACATGCCGATGGCCCCAAACTTTTATATGAGTTTCTTATATGTTTTCTTAACTCACTGTAAAATGCTTTTTTATCCGCGCGTCTTCCCCTGTTTCTATAGACGTCGTAACGAATCCTGCTAAGCACTTTCCAGGGATAATTCCCTACGTAACCAGTGAGTACCACAGACTGCCTTCCCGCTCCCTTCTTGGGAGCCGCGAGAGCAGAGCCGCCTGCAGCGCAATACGTAACTGTCCGGCGCGCGCATTAACTGCTCTCACGCAGAGCCAATCCACCGATTACCCCTGACAGGCCTCTCAGTCACGGCCGGCGCCGCCATCACCAAGGGGAGGTCTGAGGAATGAGAGCTCGAGGAGGTGCTGACACCTTCCTTTGTCACACCGGTGTCCCAGGAAGAACAGTATTGACTGAACGCCATCCAGGTCTTTCTCATACTGCCGGGGTCAAGAACTGAGCCTTCTAAAGCGACATACAAAAGTATCATTTCTTTTTATTTGACCTCGTCCGGGAAAATGTGCGAGAGACTGAGTTTATTCTAATTCATTTTAATCTTATGGAAGCAAATATAATTTGTGTCAGAATTTGGAGTTAAAAGAGGAAAAGGAAATAAGTGAAACTTTTTAACAACTGACACTTCAATGTGCGATTATGTAGCGTCTATAAACCATTTCTTTCTGCCAGAACTACACTGAGAACCTGTGTTGCTAATTTAACTATGTCTAGCTCTAAAGATCTATTGTCCGGTTGTATCCAAGACGGCGTTCCGATTTTAAAATTTAGACTTGAGACGCATTTCCAGACTTCCCCTTTCATGGTATCACCAAATCATGTGAAACCAGGAGTCAAATATTTATGTTTCTAAAATGTTCACATAAAAACACAGGAAATTGCCAGTAAATACATTAAAATAGCTTCTTAACTCCTAAGGCGCGCTGCTGGTGACATTTGCAAGCCCAAGAATACATGGAAAGTTCCTAGAATATCTATTATAATGTATTATTAAGTAATTCAGTGTAACTGGGTTTAATAAAAGCATAAGGATACATGGAAATGTCTTAGAATATCTAGTGTAATGTATTATAAAGGATTGCAGTGTAACTGGGTTTAATAAAATACAATTATTACCCTACTGTCACTTCTTAGCACTGCACAGAGACCAAATGAAACATCTAAAGCTGAAAAGATTAGTTAAAAGTGGCAAGACTGTCTCGACCGAAGTTTATTCTGCCAACATCTAATTTTGCAATATTCAGGAAAATGAGTGCAATAACTAGCAGAAACAAGGGGATGTATTCACAAACTGCATTAGTAATATGCTTAATAGTGCTATAATAGTGCTACTCACAAGCTACAAAATGCTATTAACAAACCTACACGCAGAGGTCTTTCATTCCGCGTGTCCTATTATGTTTAGAGATCTCTGCTCCAACTGCAGCTATCTCCACACTTGTACACCAGGGTCAGATTGGGATCACAATTAGGCCCGGGTACGCCCAAAGAAGTGATCCACATTCCCACATTATGACTGTTCGTGAATCACCATTTGTCTAGTTTAATTGGATTCATTTTTAGGCCTTGCGCTAGTGCATGCACTTTTGCTTGCAAGACTCTTGTGGTTTAGAATGGGCTTGGAACCTGCCCATTACTTACCATTTGTTTGCAGTGTTGTCACTCTTCTTTACTGCCTTCTGATTGGTCAGCGCTTGCCATGCTTCACATACCTTTCTTTCGGTGGCACATGGACCAATCACAGGTTAAGTTTAATAAGTGTCCATCCACTGGCCAACCGCTGCTTGTGCTGTGATTCAGGTACTATTTCTTTTTTTTGAAAGAGCGATATGATGCAGTCAACGATGTCTGTGTCATAGCACTTTTTAACCTTCTCCCACCGCCCTTCCTGTTAGTTATCCCCCCTTCCACCCGTCCCCTTGTCCCTATTTCTTCTTACTCCGGTACAACCCCTTCCATCCATATTCATGCTTTCTGCTAGTGCTGGTGATCCAGCGGCCTATAGAAAATATATCATAAATAACGCTACCCAACTTCATAACCTATAAACAAAATTCTATACTAAATATGGACCCATTTATAAACCTGACATATTTTGGGCCTACTGAATCAGGTGGTCAGATTAAATCTATATACACATTATCCACAAACTATATACAATTTTATACATCTGCGGAAAGAACATTGTCATTAGAATAAAACTTAATCATTTAAACGACCACCATTGGCGACGTGATCTAGCTAATAGTAACCTACACTTCTGAATAACCAAGACCAGCTTGTTTGTCAAAAGTAAGATTTTATTTACTAAATTATGGTATATAAATTGATAGTTTTATAAATGAATTTTATTAGCAATAAAGCAAGCATGATTGTAAAGGAATATGAGAAAATACAATTTAAGCAAGTAAATCAAATTTAAAGAGAATATATAAAGTTTAGCATTTCTAAAACCTAATTCCCTAACTGAACTAAATAGATAGAATTTAAAGAAAAGTTCTTTGAGGATTCTTACGTGCTCCACGCAAAGTCCAACAGCACATCACCCTCATCGGAAAGTCAGAAAGCAGCAGCCAGCCCATCCCTAGGGGCATGACTTTTTATACCTTTCTATGCTAACTAAACTACGCAAAGGAAAGTTTTCAGAAATCTTCGACGTCCCATTGGCTAAGAGTGACAAGTGACATGTCACCCACTTTTCAAAACTTCCATTAAATCATATTTCTTAGAGACCATTGTCTCTTCCACGTGAAACCAGAAGCTTCCTGAGTTAGCAACAAATGTATAAAGTCAGTCTCGCAGCGTCCATTGACTTTCAATAGACTTCCGCGGATGCCAAGTTAAGGACTGACAAAATGTTCTTTTTCGACCTTGGCCATGTCCGACAGAATGATGACAGCACATTAGTTTTTGCTTTGTGAACGCAGCTTTTGACGAATAATTTATTTCAGAATGGGCGTCTCGTGACTTTTGCAGAATTACAAGTCAGCTCTTTTCTGCGACTCAAGTGACTAGGCCCAAAAGCAGGCAACTTATGATTTCTAGTATAAAACAAACACAAGAAAAATATTAATGTAAGAAATAATGTAGATTCTGTATCCACCCCTTGGTTCACTAATTAATTAACCCACCCGATTAATCAAAATGTTACCTAGCCATTGCAAACAAATAAAGCAGCGTTTATATCTACCAGTCTCCGTTATTCCATGAGACTCATATGTACCTAGAATAGTAGAAATGACATCACACAGATAAGGAAAAGCAAAACAAGCACATGCTTCTTTTAAGTTTGCAGCAGTTAGTAATGACAAAAACGAAAACAATAAATTATTTTATTATTTTGCACGAACAAAAAGATGCAACATTTATGCACATTTATGAGCACACATGTTAGTCCCCCCATGTGTAAAGTTTAATCTAAGTTGTATTAGCACGACATATCACAAATCATTAATATTATTATTCATGTTATGGAAATGTGACTTTGCGAGTTTAAACAACATTTTGTTTTCTATCTCGCTCCATCAACTCCCTCATCTGGTGATTAACAAATCACCACACCAGCACTCAAAATTTTGATAAATTAAATTTCTAAGAAATCGATTCAAATTCATTTGTATCAGTAAACCTAAAAGTCTGTTTCTGCATAATCTTTGGAATTAACATAACGCTCTCCATGTAACTCCTGTAATTCGATCTCTCTTTCTTCTTCTTTTCTGAGTTTATAGATTCTTTTCTTTTCTTTCAACTGTTTCTTTCTTTTATGTAACAAACAACCTATTTTGGTCAAAATAAAAATGAATACTATTATAATCAAAGGTGCCAGAATCTTGCCAAGAATGTGACTTTGCGAGTTTAAACAAAATTTTGTTTTCTATCTCGCTCCATCAACTCCCTCATCTGGTGATTAACAAATCACCACACCAGCACTCAAAATTTTGATAATTTAAATTTCTAAGAAATCGATTCAAATTCATTTGTATCAGTAAACCTAAAAGTCTGTTTCTGCATAATCTTTGGAATTAACATAACGCTCTCCATGTAACTCCTGTAATTCGATCTCTCTTTCTTCTTCTTTTCTGAGTTTATAGATTCTTTTCTTTTCTTTCAACTGTTTCTTTCTTTTATGTAACAAACAACCTATTTTGGTCAAAATAAAAATGAATACTATTATAATCAAAGGTGCCAGAATCTTGCCAAGAATTGAACTTCCGATATTATGAAACCAGTTTTTAATTGCTTGAAACCTTTTTGAAAGTTTCCCTGTAAAATCATCTTCTTCTAAAGGAATTATCTCTGAATGCATTTGTGTAATATTCTTAATATACATTTCAATATTCTTACTTTCATCAGGTATATATGTACAACAATGTTGCACATGTAAAATGCCACAGACTCCTCCCTCTTTTGCTAGGAGTATGTCTAAAGCAAGGCGGTCTTGAATTACCATAGATCTAATTGCAATAACTTCAACATTCACTAATTGAAATCCATCAGCAGTGTCAGTTGACAATCTATCAACTATAGTGGATAATTTTCTGATTCTCCCTGCATTTAGGGTTATACCAACAAAAGGTATTACAGCTTGAAAAATATCTCCCAGAACTTCAGTAAAAGTTTCTCTTTTAGCTCTATTTACATAATTATGAATTTTAAACAATTCTTCTGAATCTCTGTCAACATGAAACACTTTAGGAAAAACAATTCCCACATAACAAGTTCCATACCAGTGGTCTGGAAGGTTGTAGTAGGCTTTGTCACCACAAACAAAATAAATCCCAGGAAAGATAGGATCCTTTCCACCTTTAAATCCCCAACCTCCCAGAATCTGATAAGTATCTTCACAGTTACTTGCACCTACAAAATAATTATCAAAAAGTGTGTTATCTCTTCTAATGCAAAGCTTTCCACTAACAGGTTTGTCTATGTGAATTGCAATATTTTCAAGCATTTTGCCATTTAATTTCTCATCCTCTTTTTGCCAGAAAGCTGACTTAGTCTGCTTGACTAATTCATTCCTCTTATAAATTGCTCTTCTCTCCTCAACCATGTTCAAAAATTTCTTTCCTTCAGCACTTAATTTACATGTTAGATTATTCTTGTAAGCATACTCGTAAGTTAGTTCATTAGTAACAAGGAAAAATTCTCTCATTTGTTTTGCTTTCTTATGCTTATTTAAAGCATTATCAATCTTAATATTAGCAAAAATTTCATCATAATTTGAATAGTAATATTCTAAACGTCCAGTTTGATAAAATAAACTAGTTAATACACTACATGTTACAGCATAAGTGAGAGGAAGCATATTATATGTTACTCCCTCAGAAACAGAAGCAGGTAACTTAACGCAGACATAGCAGTCTTTTGCATCCATTACCTTAACATATTCACTCAATAGCTTTGTGAATGTATTACTTGAAAAATCACCTATTGATTTATCTTGATGAATGTTAGGCTGATGATCAATAACTTTTGCAGACGCACTATGTTTAGTTTGACTAACCAGAGTTTTGCTTGTTATGTTAACTTTGTGTGATTCTCTATTCATTTCTAAAGGGATAATCACAGCTAGAACCAACCAGAGCAGAACTAAAATGAGCAGACATACCAGAGTCATCTTACAGCATCTTTTAAAAACAGAACACTTTGAAGTGCTCTCCTTAACATAAGGCATTCTTGGTTAATTTTAGCCTCAAAAAAAATAAAAATAAATTTTAAAATTTATATACACCCCCCTTTTAAAATATATTTTTCTTTTATAACCCTAAACAAGATTTCTTCGACCTTATGTCATACATAAGTTTTCTTCAACTAAACAGTTTTTCTTCGACCTTGTGTCAACTAACAATTTTTCTTCAGCCTTTTGCCAATTTAATATTTCTGTACTTCAATCATTGTCACTAATTTCTTGGATTTCGTTTTCTTCTTCACTACTATCATATATGTCAATAACAGGTGGAATTACTAAGTAAGTCCACTCAGGAGACTTGTATTTTTGGTTTGGTCTTATTATTCTCTTCCCTTTTCTCGATATCACTTCAATTTTTCTTCCAACTCCAACTTCTTTTCCAGGACTCTTTTGACTACTGATTTCTTCAACTTGTTCCTTTGGTTTCTTGATCAATCTGACTCTCAATCTTCCACCTGGCCAGTAATCTGCTTTTCTCACGTACTTCTTCTTTGGTTCAGAATTATTTGATTCTGACTTCCAAGTCCTTTTCTTTTTGTTTTCACTTTCACCTTCCACGTCACTTTCTTCAGTTTCGTAGTCTGAAATTTCAATTGACTCAGGAACTTCTCTATTCGGCAATTTCACTCCTTCAGGAACTTCACTTTGTCTTCCATCACTGGTACTCGGTAATTCGTTTTCCTCTTCTTCCTCAATTACCCCTAACTTCCCAGGTTTCGAATTTCTGTTCCTTACTTCAGAGTTTGTTCTTTGCCTTTCGATACTCTCCTGGTCTGAAACTTCTTTTTGTTCTGCTTCTTTGTCTTCAATGGAGACAACCGAATCCTCAGTTATCTTTCCTTTTAACAGATTCTCTTCACCTTCAGAATCTATTTCAATTATTTCCAAGTCTTTTCTTGTCAGATTTCCATTCACTGGCACAGTTTCCAGATGTCGACTTTCTTGTCGATCTTCAGAATCTGGAATTATTTCACCTTCTGTTTTGCCTTCTGCTTCAGAATCAGAATCATCTGTGGTATCACTTTCAACATCAGAACTTTCAGGAGTTGGTACTGGAATAGTATGACTAGGATGTATCCAACGTTTCAATCCTCTGCACTTTACAGCATTAGTAGTAATCAAGATTATCTGCCTAGGTTTCTGCCATCTAGGAGCTAGACAATTCCTTCTCCGATGTACTTTTGTTCTGACCCAATCGCCAGGTCTCAGATCATGTGTCAAAACCTTTTCATTTGATTGTGCTTCAGTTCCCACCTGATTAGACACAGAAGTTACCATATCAGATAACCTTTTACAGTAATCCAAAATTGCACTGTCATTTATGCTCAACAGTTTACCTACAGGTACAAAAGCTTGCCTCATAACTCTTCCCATTAAAATTTCATGAGGACTCAAACCTGTCTTTTTATCTGGTGTACTTCTTAATGACATCAAAACAAGTGGAAGAGCATCAGTCCACTTTATACCTGTTTCAAGACACAATTTTCCAATTCTGTTTTTGATTGTTCCATTTATTTGTTCAACTACTCCTGATGCCTCTGGTCTGTATGCACAGTGTATTTTCTGCTCAATGCTCAAAGCTTCGCAAATTAACTTCATCAGTTTGTTATCAAAATGGCTTCCTCCATCACTCTCAATAGTGACTGGAAAACCGTACCTTGGGATGATTTCTCTGAGCATTAGTTTTGCCACTGTAATTGAATCACAATGTCGTGTAGGGAAAGCCTCTACCCATCGTGAAAATAAGCATACAATTACAAGCACATATTTCAAACAATTGTGTAAGGGCATTTCAATGAAATCCATTTGTAACCTGGTAAAGGGACCACCTTCTCGACCAATTATTCCTGTCCCCACCACTGATTTTCTGTTTGGATTCATTTGTTGGCATGACAAACACCTTTGACAAAAAGATTCAGCAATAGTTCTAAACTTGGTATTGAACCATGTTTCTCTGAAAAGTCTAACCATAGAATCTCTTCCCAGATGTGCTGGACCATGATATAATCTGGCCATGTCAGCAATCAAACAATTTGGTAAGACTACTCTGCCATCTTTGTAAACCCACACTCCATCTTCTTCACGTGGTCTACAATCTGATCTTAACCATAAGTCCTTTTCATCATCTTCTGCTTCGTTTTGTAAATCTCTAATCTCATGCCATGTTTCTACAACAGTTGTTAGCATTAATGAATTTGAATCAGTTTCTTTACTCCTCTCCCGATTGTATGAATAATTTTTCCTTGCGCAGTATTTAGCTGTTTCATCTGCGAAGGCATTTCCCTTGGAAATATAATCAGTTCCTCTTGTGTGCGCTGCACATTTAACAATGGCAATTTCTTTTGGCAATTGTATTGCTTCAATTAATCTCCTAATGAAAACTGCATTTTTAATTGGTGATCCTGCTGATGTCATGTATCCTCTCTGTGACCAGAGTTGTCCATAATCATGCACAACTCCGTACCCATACTGACTATCAGTAATGATGGTAACTCTTATATCTTTTGATATTTCACATGCACGAATTAAAGCAATCAATTCAGCCACTTGTGCTGAACGAACTCCTTCAAGACATGATGCTTCTTCAATATCTACGACTGTACAAACTGAATATGAAGCTTTTAAGACACCTCCTTCGGATCTTAAACATGACCCATCTACGAAGTAGACAAAATCCGATTCAGACAAAGGTCTGTCTTTGATGTCTTTTCTTGGTTTAGTGCAGAATTCCATGACATCTAAACATTCATGTTCTGTTTCAATGTCATCAACAATTTCAGAATCAGGCAGTAATGTAGAAGGATTCAGATTTAAACATCTTGAAATCGAAACATTATCTGCTCCCAGTATGATTTTCTCATGCTTTGTCAATCTGCTACTTGTTAAATGTTGAGTCTTACCTCTTGTCAGTAATATTTCAACTGAATGAGGCACAAAAACTTTCACAGGATATCCCATTATGATCCCTTCACTTTGTTCGAGGCTGATACTTGTAGCTGCAACTGCTTTCAAACAACCTGGTAATGCTTTTGCAATTGGATCAAGAACTGCAGAGAAATATGCAATAGGTTTCTTTAAATTTCCATGTCTCTGAATTAACACAGATAATGCACATCCTTCTCTCTCACTGCAATACAGTTCAAAATCTTTCTCATAATTTGGCATACCTAAAGCAGGAGCTTGGCATAAGCTCTTTTTCAGGTTCTCAAAAGAGTTCATCTCAGCATCATTGAGGATAATTGGATCTTTTACATCTGACTTTGTTAGTCTTTGTAGTGGTTTTGCAATTACTGAAAATCCGCTTATCCATTGTCGACAGTAACCAACCATTCCCAAGAACATTCTGACCTGTCTTTGTGTTCTTGGTGGTAACATTGCTTGAATCATTTTTATTCTTTCTATTGTTACTTGTCTTTTTCCTTTTGCAATTCTGTGACCAAGATATTTTACTTCTTGTTTGCAAAACTGTAGTTTTGCTGGGGACACTTTATGTCCTTCTTCTGCAAGGCGATTTAACAGAATTATTGTGTCTGTTACACAATTTTCTCTTGTCTTTGCAGCTATTAATAAATCATCAATATACTGCACTAGCGTAGACCTACCAGGTAAGTCTAGGTCTTCTAATGATCTTTTTAACAATTCATTAAAGATTGAAGGACTTTCTGTATAGCCCTGAGGGATTCTTGACCATCCGAGGGTCTTACCTTGGAATCTGAAAGCAAATATTTCATAACTGTCTGGATGTAAGGGAACAGTAAAGAATGCATTACAAAGGTCAATGACTGTATACCATTCAGCATCATGTGGAATCTGAAATAGAATTACTGCTGGATTTGGAACCACAGGACAACATGGAACGACAATTTGATTAACCTTTCTCAAATCTTGTACGATTCTAAATGTTCCGTTAGACTTTTTAACTCCCATAATTGGTGAATTACAAGAGCTACTCTCCATTTCTTTCAATACACCTTGCTTGATTAATTTTTCAATTATAGGTGTAATACCTTCAATTGTTTCTGTTTTCATTTTATATTGTGGAGTGTTTGGAAATTCTATTCCCTGTTTCAATGTAATTTTTACTGGATCTACGTTTTTCATCAGACCCATCTCATTTCCAGTAAAATCCCATATTTCAGATTTCACTGTTTCTTTGAGTTCTTCAGGTAAATCTTTTTCTTCAAATGCAGGAAACAATTTTGTTTCTTCTGCTTCTATCATCATCATTGTCATTCTGTATAAACCATCTTCCTCCATTGTTTGTAACTCAACTCCATCAGGAGAACAATATATTCTACAATTCATTTTACATAGGATGTCTCTGCCTAATAGATTCACTGGACTACTATTACAAACCACAAATCTGTGTTTGTCTCTGTAATTTCCAATTTCAACTGGTACTGGATCAGTTAAGTCAGTTTTAATTTGTTGATTACTTACTCCGACAACTTGGATGGTATCCCCAGAGAGAGGTAGGTTTTCAATTTCCACTGATCTAACAGTAGAACGGGTAGCACCAGTGTCCACTAGAAAAGTGATGTCTACATCATTAACTTTCCCGTTTACAAAAGGACCAGACTGGTCAACCTCAAGAGTGGCTCCAACAACACACTCTTCCTCCTCTCTCGGGCACAGTCAGCAATAATCATCAGAATCGCTGTCTTGACTTTCTGTTAATAAGAATTGTTGTGCAGCATTTTGCATTTGAACCCTTTGCTGCTTTTGCTGTTTTTGTGGTTTTATTACCTGTTCACTTCCCTGAAATCCCACGTTTGGATTATATTTTTGAACTCCCCCACAATTCGGAAAAGGTGGTTGTGGCAATTGGTCTTGACGATTATTCACCTGTTGTTGTTGCTGTTGCTGTAACTGTCGCTGAATATTAAATTCGTTTAACCCCTGTTGCATCTGTAGCTGTCGCTGCAGGTCAACACCATTCTGCATCTGTGGATTCAATAAGGGATTCTTTAAGTTTTTAGGAGGATGAGGACACTCGTCTCTCCAATGTCCAATTTCGCCACAATTAAAACAAGGTAATCTTTGCTTTAACTCTTCAATCTTTGGGCTAAATTTCTTTGGGAAATTATTATTTTTAAACTTTCCTTGTATCTGGTTTGTATTTCCAGTTTGAACAAAATTAGTGTTCTTATTACCCATGCTGGCAATCTGTTGCTCAGCCACTTTTACCTGAGCCCACATGGCTTTCTCCTTCAGCTTCTTCTGTTTTACTTCTATTTCATCACTGCAATACTTTGCTTTTCTTAGAATATCATCTACAGATAGTGATTGCCATCCGACAATACTATTTCTGATCATTTCTCCAATTTCAGGTTTTAGTCCATAAACAAATCTATAGACAAAATGGCTCATGTCTTTTTCATCTAATTTTTCATAACCACTGTATTGTTTAAAGATTAACAGTAGTCTTTCATAAAAAGAATGAACTGATTCTTTTGTTTCCTGTTCTGTTCTTTCTATTTTAACCCAATCAACTTCTTTGGGTGGAATTTTGTTTTTCATCCAAACAATTACCTTTTCATAGAAATCCATTACAAGTGGATTTGGAGCACCTGTTTCTTTGATTCGCTCAGGTTCTGTTTTTGGCCAACTAATCGATATCTTGCATTCTGTCCAAAGATCAGATGGAACAACAATGTCAAAAAATCCATCTAAATCAATCCACAGAACTTTTGACACTTTGATAAATCTATCGACTTGCCTGTACCACTCAACTGGTTTTTCCCTCAATTTTGGAAAGTCATTTGTAAATAACAGAATGTCCTGTCTCGACCAAGGGACATGAACATATCCTCCACCTGCAATTTCTCTCATTGGAAATTGTTTTGACAATTTTTCCAATCTTTCATCTTCCTTCTTTTTCGTCCATTTTACTCTCCATTTATTCAGTTCTCCTAGCTTTTTTGATATAGACAATCAAATCTTTAATGTGAACTATTCTTCCCATTGAGTTTAAACTCTCAATGTCACTTTCTGAAAAGTCTAATCTGTAATGTTTTGCAAAATTCTTTTGTTTACTCACATCGATTTCAAGTTCTGCTGCTAGATCCTCTAGTTGATCATATTTGTTTTTCGTTTTCCACTGTATGCTTTTACAAATGAACAGTAGTTCATCATCTCGATAGTAATTTAAACTATCTGGACCAATTGTTCCAATTATTAATTCTTCGATATTCGCTTTTAGTTTGGCCACATCAAGTTTTGGTGTGGTTACCCTGACTTCAGGACTCCCTATATCTGATATAGCACCCATTGGTGTTTTTGGAGATAAATCCTCATTAAAGGTTAAATCAGGCATTCTCGATTTAGAAGTGTTTATTTCAGATAAGTCTGAATAAAATTTTTCAGCAGCCTTTTGAATTTCTGTATTTAAAGGAATAGTTAATCCAGTTTTGTTTGTTTCCTTTTGATCAAATACGGGCTGAACAGGACCAATTGTTACTGGAACTGTCACAGCTTCCATGCCTTTTGTCATTCTTTTTATTAATTCTTCTTTTGATCTTATATATTCATTATAATCAACATCTTCAACATTTCTTGCCTCTCTTGTATAATCTTTTGGAGGTTCTCTTGCTCTTGGAGCCATTGTAAAATGTCTACCTTCATTTCGAGCATTCTCGAATTCTGGTCTTCTAGGAGTTTCAATGATTTCACAATTATTTGGATAAAGTTTAGGAGCTTCACTAATTGGAGGTGCACTCGGTGAAGTTTCAGTAGAAACCACCGGAGTAGACCATGATCTAGGAGGTCTCAAAGGCTGATTCTTTCTAGCAGTTGTATATATTTCTTCCATAACTGCATCCTCAGATTCACTTTCCATAGATTTCCCTGTAGGAGAACCCATTACCATTTCATGAATTAAATATAATCCTTCACTCATGTTTCCCTGTCTCCACATTCGCAATCTGTCTTCATGAGTTTCTCTTTTCCAAGATGGATTTTTAGAAGGTCTTTTGATTCCACTAGCTTCTCTTTGTAATTGATACATCTCGTCTTCCCACTCAACTAAAGCTTCAAATTGAGTTGGTCTCGGTTTTGGAACAAGAGCATTCATTTTCTCTCGTAAATTTCTTAAAACTTTTACATTAAATGAACCTTCATCAGGCCAAGTTAAAACACCGTCGTTTTTAGTATATCGTTTCCAGCTATCGAACCATAAGACAGTATGATATCCATATTCACCTTCCATATACGCTGCAGGTGTTTTATACTTATGAAGTAGTTTACCACCTCGCGTTTCGATTTTCTTGTCAGGTGAAAATAAATTCTTAAATTTCTGAAATAATGTTGGCTTTTTCTCAACATGTTTAAAATGATAACTCATTTTTAAGAGTTAAATCTAATTCACAAAATCGTTCGTAAAATATTTCCGGGATGTTCCGTAAAACAACCAATCCGTGCGCGAAACACACCAACAAGCCAATGACAGTTGAGCTACGTCACTTTTCTGCTCAACCAATAAATTTGGAGTTTTTCCGAAAGACCAATCAGCTCACAGGCCGTCAGAGACTCAAGAGCCAATCAGAATATGGCTTGTGACGTAGGTCACCCAATCCCAGCGCGGCTCTGTGACGTACACAGCAGCTGCGGTTTCTCGTTTCTCACTCCTGGCGCTTACCCCTCCTTCACAAAATCTTTTCACAGCGCCATTTTAAGGACACTTTTCAGTGTAAATTAATTCTTAACGATGACTATAAAGACAACATCTGTTCGTTTCACTATTTAGGATAGTTTACATACATTCAAGTATCCACACTTCGGAATAGACGGCGCTATTCACACTAAGGATAATATTCAATTGTCAGTAGAGTAACCTTACCCCACCCTTCTAACACGTATAATTATGAACTCGCTTTGCTCTGAACCCACCGCGAAGTGAAAGTTCTAAGAGTTCCACTTGAACATAAAATACAATTCAAACTCGCACTTTCACACTGAAATTTCCCTAATTTCAAACACGCATGAAATCCGTACAGGACTCTCACCTGTTTATAGAAATCATGCACCGTTAGCAAAATAACGACGTTATCCGTACAGGGCTCTCACCTGTTTATAGATATGAAACATGTACCCGTACAGGACTCTAACCTGTTTATAGATAATCATGCACCGACGTTAATTTACTCTTCACTCAAGCTCGGATATAACTAATACTCTCATTACAGTGAGTTTTATGGAAGGCGCTTTGTCCCTATTCTCATGCTGCTTTAATTTCTTAGAAAACCCTCACTATACAAGATTCAGACCTAGCCCTAAAACTGTGCTGCTCGGCGACAACACTATGGTACACGGCGATACCTCTTGTGATACTCGGCGATATCACTACAAACAGAACAGATGGCTTGCGTGACTAATTTCTCGCCACACAATCTATACCGGTATAGCTTACAGATAGCACGAAAAACGAACTTAACATATGTTAAAACATCGATCCTATTTCCATACCATAACGCTTTAGTAACCCTTAGCAACCAACATATTACCTTGGTTACCCTTAGCAACCATCAATTTCTGCTACCAGAGAATTGATCCAGCGGCCTATAGAAAATATATCATAAATAACGCTACCCAACTTCATAACCTATAAACAAAATTCTATACTAAATATGGACCCATTTATAAACCTGACATATTTTGGGCCTACTGAATCAGGTGGTCAGATTAAATCTATATACACATTATCCACAAACTATATACAATTTTATACATCTGCGGAAAGAACATTGTCATTAGAATAAAACTTAATCATTTAAACGACCACCATTGGCGACGTGATCTAGCTAATAGTAACCTACACTTCTGAATAACCAAGACCAGCTTGTTTGTCAAAAGTAAGATTTTATTTACTAAATTATGGTATATAAATTGATAGTTTTATAAATGAATTTTATTAGCAATAAAGCAAGCATGATTGTAAAGGAATATGAGAAAATACAATTTAAGCAAGTAAATCAAATTTAAAGAGAATATATAAAGTTTAGCATTTCTAAAACCTAATTCCCTAACTGAACTAAATAGATAGAATTTAAAGAAAAGTTCTTTGAGGATTCTTACGTGCTCCACGCAAAGTCCAACAGCACATCACCCTCATCGGAAAGTCAGAAAGCAGCAGCCAGCCCATCCCTAGGGGCATGACTTTTTATACCTTTCTATGCTAACTAAACTACGCAAAGGAAAGTTTTCAGAAATCTTCGACGTCCCATTGGCTAAGAGTGACAAGTGACATGTCACCCACTTTTCAAAACTTCCATTAAATCATATTTCTTAGAGACCATTGTCTCTTCCACGTGAAACCAAAAGCTTCCTGAGTTAGCAACAAATGTATAAAGTCAGTCTCGCAGCGTCCATTGACTTTCAATAGACTTCCGCGGATGCCAAGTTAAGGACTGACAAAATGTTCTTTTTCGACCTTGGCCATGTCCGACAGAATGATGACAGCACATTAGTTTTTGCTTTGTGAACGCAGCTTTTGACGAATAATTTATTTCAGAATGGGCGTCTCGTGACTTTTGCAGAATTACAAGTCAGCTCTTTTCTGCGACTCAAGTGACTAGGCCCAAAAGCAGGCAACTTATGATTTCTAGTATAAAACAAACACAAGCAAAATATTAATGTAAGAAATAATGTAGATTCTGTATCCACCCCTTGGTTCACTAATTAATTAACCCACCCGATTAATCAAAATGTTACCTAGCCATTGCAAACAAATAAAGCAGCGTTTATATCTACCAGTCTCCGTTATTCCATGAGACTCATATGTACCTAGAATAGTAGAAATGACATCACACAGATAAGGAAAAGCAAAACAAGCACATGCTTCTTTTAAGTTTGCAGCAGTTAGTAATGAAAAAAACGAAAACAATAAATTATTTTATTATTTTGCACGAACAAAAAGATGCAACATTTATGCACATTTATGAGCACACATGTTAGTCCCCCCATGTGTAAAGTTTAATCTAAGTTGTATTAGCACGACATATCACAAATCATTAATATTATTATTCATGTTATGGAAATGTGACTTTGCGAGTTTAAACAAAATTTTGTTTTCTATCTCGCTCCATCACTGGCCACTTCATAGCACTTTTTATTAAAGTCTCATTAGCCACCCTCACCTGCCCTTCGTTACCCACACCCACCCAATTGCGAAAGCCAATAGCTTGCCTATAGGTGAGACCTATTGGCTCTGCCAATGCTTGTTAGAGAAATGTTTGGTAAATTATGTAGTTTAAAACGTATAAAACCAGAAACAATGGTGGAATCAAAGTACTACTTTTGGCTGGGCAGGCGAGGTGAAATAAAAAGGCCCAAAGACTAAAACTCCTGATCTGGCTATGGTTGCCACCTGTCAGATTTTTTAGCCGATATTTTAATGACATGGCTCAAACAAAATTGAAGAAAATCACTTAAAGCCAGTATTATGTCCTCTAATCAATATGTACTTTAAACAGTAAAGGTAAGGTGAAATCAGTTTAAAATGTGCCCTAAAACAGCCTTATTGATCCAGGACTGATAGGTAAATTAAACAAAGGCAGAAAAGCCATGTTAAAGAGGAATCTGGACATTTTTATTATTATATAAATAACTCTTTCATTATCATGCTCCAGCCTTGGCAGACTCTTAAATAGTTGTATGTGATTTCATAGAAACGATTTTATTGAATACCATTACTGAGAAACCATTTCATCTAAACTGTTTAATGGACATTTTGTAAAAGAACATTCCTAGGATGTATGACATTACAACGCATGTTTTTACATCGCATGCTTTTACAACGCGGTTTTTACAACGCATACCATTACAACGCATAATGCTTTTAGGCGCTGGATAGTGAATTGTTTAATTTACTATTCCAACTCCAGTCCCCGTGGATAGTAGGGAAGGTGTTGGATAGTACATTAAACACATTCCCTATCCTAGAGCGCCCCCCGGCGCAATGCGTTGTAATAGTTTGCGTTGTAAAAGTTGCGTCGTAAAGACACTGCGTGGTAAAAGTTGTGTTGTAAAGGTTGTTTACCACATTCCTAGATTGTCTTTTTGGTCAAAATTGGCTTTTGAATGCTTATTTTTTATGTGTAGGTGCAATGGTTGCAGGTCTTACTTTCAGAAATAGTTTTGCCAGAGATATTTATTTCAGTGCTTTACTTCAGGGGACATAACTTCCAATGTATATCTTTTACATTGTCAAAGAGTTACTTTAGTTGCTTTTAACTCACTGACCCATCACCAACTGTAAACACCATCCATCTCTGAACCCCTCACAAATCCTAAACACCATCAATCCCTACCCCCTAAACCAATCACGACACCTAAACTACACTCATCCATGAAGCCTAAAAACCCTTTACACCCCACACATCCACCATCCCTAAACCATAAAATCACTCAGTACTCCTAACTCCACCCATTCCTGAACTCTTTTCTGTGCCTGAACCCCACTCATCCCATACCTGTTAAAACATCAGTACACCCAAACTCCACCCACACCTGAACCATAAAAATCACTCACTGGTTTAAAAGCCAGCCACCTATGATCCATAAGAACGCCTCATCACCCTAAAGTACTCATCCCTCCACACTAAAAACCCATTTATATTTCTAAACTTCACCTATCGCTCAATCGTTAAAACCCTTCAACACCATAAACTCCATCCATCCTGAATCCTAAAAACTGTTCACCAGCCCAGCCGCTACCCATAATTGAACCTTAAAAACCTTCTCTAGCCCTAAACTCTGCCCATCCATGAACCCTAAAATTCCTCAACACCACTACACTCCACTTATCTTTGAACCCTAAAAACACTATTTATGCCCAAACTCCAGTTATTCCTGGCCCCTAAAAACCCCTCATCACCATAAACATTACCCATCCCTGAACCCAAAAGACCCACAGTAGTTCTAAACTTCACCCACGTTTAATGTAATTTTGGGTTTATCCTTAAAATTGGTTTCCTTTAAAATGTTTCCTTTGATTTTTGATTGTTTTTTTGTATTGCCAGTCCTTAAAATTGGTTTTCCATGATTTGGATTCTTCCAATGTGGTTTCTCAGTTTTCATTTTCCTTTAATTCACACACACATCATCTTAAAAAATAAGCAGACAGAAGGTTTTTTTTAAAATGTATTTTTACACAGTATGAATTTGGCCCAAGGGCATCGGAGCGATTATATGAGCACCACTTACATTACACAAGATCAAATTTGTTTTCATTTTAGGCCTTGGGAATTTAAGTGATTTGGCCAGAATCACAGAATGTTGAGCTGATCCGGGCCTGGACCCTTTTCCCTAGTTCCAAAGTCAGTAGCTCTGAGGCTAATGCCACATCCTCCCAATTTTCCTCTTTGGGAAAGGTGCTTCACAGCGAGGCCTATGCAAACATACCCCCCCAAGGCATAAAAGACACTGGGGCAGAGGAGCCAAAAACAGGTCCTCAGCAAGGCCGCTTCTCTTACTACCCCCTCCCCAGCCAACTAAAGCCTCAGGGTGATGGCCTGGTAGGGGAGGGGTGAAGAAAAGCACAGTGCTTCTGCTGCATCGTGGGGATAAGGTGATAATGGCCCAACCACCATATCCCCTGCCCCCAGTGAGGCTGTCGTACTTGCAACACCCTGCCTGTGTGTGACAGCACTGCAGGGGAGTGGGACACAGCTTCTGTGAGAAATACTCTACTAAATGGGAGAGGATTGGGGTTGGAATAATGACGGGTTAAGAGAGAGTTAGGGAGGGCTTCATGGAGAGACATGCACCTACCCACAAAAAAAAGTCAATTTCTATTCACAAACTGAACTTCTAAAGTTACTATAGCTAAAAAGGACCCAGCTCAGGCCTGGAGTAAGTTCAGCACCACATATGACCCTCCACTGGTACTGCAACACCTTCCTGTTCAAAATAATGGAGGAAGGGACTTAAAAGGACACCACAAAGGAAATAATTTAAAAATAAATGTATTTATCTAGACTTATTGAAAATATGTAAATATGTAGAAAAACGTACTAGTAGTAACTTTATAATCATAAATTATGCCTCTCTCCCTGAATTCTACACGTTGGCTCTCATTACAAGTTTTTCGGAATATGGTGGAGTATTTACCACACATGGTGAATACTATTACTTTAGGGAGAAGTATTTACCACATATAGTAAATTCCTTCTATTCCAAGTTTTCAAAAGGTAAAACAAGGCATAACATGTCGAATTGTTTCCTTAACACATCAAATTCCAAATGCTTTGCCTTTTTTCAGGCTGTTTCCCCCATGAATTTCGCTAGGTTTGAACTTTTGGAATTTACCTTGGGGGTGTCTCCCGGCAGTCGTCCGAACTGTCTGGGGGGGGCCCCAGACAGTTCGGGGGGGCCCCAGACAGTTCGGACGACTGCCGGGAGACACCGACGGAGAGAGCGGTGCTCCTTATACCTGAGCCGTAGCCAGGTGGGGTGAAGCGCCTCAACCACCACAAATGGTACGTGGTTGAGCACATGACCTGGATATTTCAGGTGATATCTTTTATCAATTTTTTCACGAAAAGCAGTAGTTTATAAACAACGGGTCCTGAAGAATGCATGAAACCTTTTTTCTATATATGCAGAAACATGTTGACCACTACTGACCGCGGATATTATTTCAAATCCGTGTTTGCACCTGTCTTTTAGCTTTGGGGGACTGGGAGATACTAATAAATTACTTGCTTCTACCCAGTTCATCTAATTTTAATATCCTTCACTATTCACTTTCCTCACCTTACAATGCTTTTTTCAGTTGCCATATAAACACTTGTAAATCTAACACTTCCCTCCAACATTCTTTTCATTTACAATCGGTCATGGTAACAACTGACCGGCCGTTTTGTTTTGTCTCCTGGGCTAGGAGAACCCAAATGATGCAAAAGAGGGCAGTACAGTGTGGCTTCTGATGGGAACTTTTCCATATGCCCTTGAGTCTTTACTCGGCTATTATCACACTAAGGTCTGCATGGTGTGTTCCCACTGGTGTTATTTGTATGGTATTAGGTTTGTTGTCCATGGTGAATGACCCATTTGATGTTTTGACTCCTAGGTACTAGTTAGTGTATTGATATATGGTTTGGGGCATGTACCTGGTTAGTCGTTAAACTTGCACTTGGACCCTCCTTTCAAATTGTCTAGTCTATGTTTGTTTTCTTTAAACAAACAACATAATGGCCAATGGGCTGGAAGCTTTCTCCCTGTAGTTAGGACCATTATATATTCTCCATTTTCCATGCATAGCATGGCAGACATGGACCAGGAACATAGGTGGCAATCGTCTCACCTTCAATAGGGCATATCACACATCACGGATGCCTGGCATGTTCTTGGCACACAGGTTCCAGGTCAGATTTTGACACTGACAGAGAAGCAGAGGCTTCACCCATGTAAACCTGGTGCTTCCACTGCCTCTAAAAAGGGTGCATGAACTGTGAGTTTAGCAGGGCTATAGGCCTGCTACTGACGCCTGTGCTTCTGCTCTTCCAAACCCTAAATAAGGCCATTAGTTACTACTAATTTTCCCTCCCATTGTCCAATTCTGGTGCAAGCAGGCTGCAACCTCTCAAAACTGAAGATTGGAAATTGTTACTGCAATTAATTCCTGAGCTTCCCCCTCTACAAATAATTAAATTTGAAAGCTCACATCTAATCCCAATCCAAACGCGGCCATCGCCAATGCACACTATTGAATGGAAGTAAATCCTATATTCCTGAGTCTGACTTCAAAAGTGTAGTTCAAGCTTTAGACAAACCCTTAATGACCACCCAGTATTCTCTAGGTTTGACCATGAGAACTGTCTAGTCCTCAAAATTCCACCCCTTAAAGGGGCCTTACACACTGCCCTAAGGCAGGTGTCAGAAATTAAATGCTCTAGATACATTACTCCTATTCTGCCCACACTTTGGGCTTCAGTTAGAGTATGGCAGACAGGATACTCCGTCAAAACATGAACTATATTCTGGGCCGGTTTACTACAAGCGCTACATGCTATAATGCCCTTGTAATATGGCAGATGGGAGATCCGCCAAACTCTAAGGTGCTTAAACTGCTACCCATTAAAGTTACAGGTATTTCATATTGGGATATATCTTTCACAATCTCGAGCCAATTTGGGACTCGGCATTTCCTGGAACTAAAGCTATCTTTTTTGTAATTCTTTGTACTTCACAAAATTCTGACACTCCTATTCATAAAAAACAGTATTTAAAGAGCAAAGAATCATTTCACAATCTTTCTCCAGCAGCACTTTCAAGCGTCATCCTAAAGTCCAGAAAAACTCTTCCTAGCGAATGTCTAAAAGTATCGGATGCATCAGTTTCAGAACTTACTTGCTAGGCTTTTATATGTTCCATAATTTTTGGGACGATATTATCCCTGAAATTTAACATTGGCAATGTAAATGTATTCGTATTTTCTCACTGTAATCGAGAACTATTTACATATGTTTATATTATGTCACTGTGATCGGTTTTATAACTTATGCATGCCCGCAGTAACTGTGTAAAAACCTATCCGTACCGACTTTACTAATCAACAGTAATTTCAAAATAGGATGGCTGCCTACTGCAAAAAATGTTCACAGTTGTGTTGTGATATCACAGCCAGAAGACAAGTGGAAAGGCAGGTAACTGAGCAGAATTAAACTCCAGTTATAACTAGCGATTTCTTCTTCCAAATTATTTACCTTGAAACTGTTTGGTCACCAACTGATGAGGTGAAATTTATGATTGCATGTTTATTTATTGCAAGGTGGAGTTCATTACGAAAAAACAGTATGTGTAGCACATTACCACACAATCTGAGCCTTCAATTTCTCCTAAAAATAAAATAAGACATTAAATCCTCATTGCAACTAAATGCAGAAATCTGATGGTTCACCTAGGTGCTACATAGCATCGGGTCGCCTCTCAACCTGTTAACCAAACAAAAGGCATCTTGAAAGACACAGGAAAGGATACAGCTCATGGCCTACACCTCTCTAGGTTCTCCCAAGTCATTTGATTCGAGCAAGGCAACTACCTGCCCTGCAGTGTACATGCCTACTAGGGGAATGGAAGTCAAATATGAACCTGAGCTGTTTCCATAGGCCAGAGCTGTCCTGTTGTCAGGTAAGGTCCTAAACGATAGTTTAAAATCAGTTGTCCATATTTAGAAAAGGAGGACTGCGCGCCTAACTCGTTTTAATCTCTCATCCCTTATAGAGGTTCTCGCTAAAAGTGGCTATATTTGCAAAGGAAGGAGACATTTCGATGGAGAAACATTTCACTGCAAAATCCACCAATTTCCTCCAATGTCCATGGACATTATCTCAGCAGTGTGCTTACAATGGCCCGATTCTGAGTCGGGCAGAGCCATATCCCTGAGTCTGAGTTCACTGGGGGGCAGGTTTTGCACCCAGTATCGCCCTGTGTTTCCAAGGTGAAAGCAGTGGGGATCTTTGTGCAGAAACAAGGTCAGAATCGAAAATAAACATGTGGACAGCACCTGGTAATTCAAGGTCCTACATATTATTCCCTATGTTGGCCGTCCACACTCCGATTTGCATGATATGGGGCAAAATTACCAGTTCAAAATTATCATTTCAGCCATGTACTCCTCTGCACCCCACCCAAGTGGCGGTTGGTGATATTTGAAAGTGGTAGGACATACAGGTGTGCGATGAGTGCCCTGTGGCGAGTGAGCGAACCCAACTACCGTAAGAGGGGTTACGAGGGGAAATTTTGAAAAAAAAGAGTGGGAAAATGGTGCATTTTCAAGCAAATTTGAGATAGCAAGAAAGTTAATAAAGCAATTATGAAAGTGTGGTTATAACATCAATAAAGAGATTTTATATGATATCCTATTGCAACTCTTGTTGTTTGTGCTCTGCTACATGCTACCTTTACATTTTTTAAATCCATAAAACGCGCAACATTGATGACAGCACCCCCATTCTGAAAATTGTTTCAGCACCACTAAAACAGAGTACAGCCTGAGGCAACATGTCGATGCCATCCACGGATCTGTCACCAGGGAGGCCCTGTGTTGTTAGTTTATGTCATGATAAATGGCTTGAATTTTATTGATTGCATTTGAAATAGCCTGCTTTCAGTAAGCTAGTACTTTTAAAATGTAGACTGCATGTGAGCATTTGTTAGGCCATAAAGACAGCACATAGCAGGGCTGGTTTTAGCTCTGATGGCGCCCGGTGTGACAATGTTTGTTGGCGCACCCAATGACCACCTCACTACCATCCGTTAACAGTGCCGGTCAAATCTCCATAACCACTCTCTCTCGCTCAGGTGCATTTAATTTGTTTTATACCGCCACTCTTACCAGTGTAGGGTGTCAGAGGACTTTACATCTCACACACATTACACAGACAATCAATCATACATGTGTAAATCCGTGTATAGGAAACGTTACATAACATAGAGGATTACACGATGTAGGAGTCACATGTCATCCATACTGATAGTGAGTATATTTAAAGAGTGCTTGGTCTGGAAAAGCAAAAACTAAGAATTTAAAATGTAAGACCATGGTTGGTGGTTCTCATTAATAATAATAATAACTGATTTCTAGACAAAGTAACCCTTTTTGGAACATTAGGATAATTAAAGACTGGTGGGGAAATCATAACACTCTAAACTATACCATGCAGTTTGCATGCAGCTCTTTGATTACAGTTAATAGCTCACTGTTCGATATTAGGATGTTAACTTATATAAATAGCAAGTAACAAAAGGGTCTCTGTGACAAAACCAGTAACCCACGGACCAATTTACATTATTATGCACTGTGTGATCTGCATGTTACACTTTCTTTGCAGCAGGCATATATTAGACCTCCGTGCTACCTTACACTGAGTGAAAACTTCCACTAGACAAAACTCCGATCTTACTCCAAGAAGAACATTAACCAATAATCACAGGAGTTATCTTGACATTTTTATTGGTGACTACAATTGCTGGAGGCATAGAATGCACACAGGGCTGAAGCCAGTAAACTTGGTGAAGGAAATGACATGACAGCCCAAGTCCATTGTGATTTTTTTTGTAATGCTTGCAGGCCCGGCTCTTGCTCGCATGTAAATAAAATGTAAACCATAATAGCGCATCAGTAAAACAGCTGTTTTATCGATCATCACGGAGAGAGACAGCCGCTTCACCTGTGACTTGCTGCAGTTGCAATTGGTACCAGCAGTCTGAGGTGATTTATCACTTGAAAAATCAGCGTTGCACAACACTCTGCAGCCGTTGTTCCAAAGCAAATCCAATTATGTTTTTTTAAAGAGGGCAGTGAAAGTCTGCATAACAAAACAATAAGGACAAGAAACACAGAGACTAATGTTTCTAGTCTCATCTGTGCAATCAATGTTTGCGGAGAGCATGTTAAAAAGACGCTTGTGAGATTCACAAAAGATGTCATGACTGTCTCTGAACGGCCGGTAGTACACATGACCACCCTAGAGAAGTGGAACCTGTGTATAGCTTTGTTGATTCTGGAAAGTTCCGCAGGCACAACTGTCCCCACTGCTCACCCTCCCCCGCCTAAGGTAGTTTGTGGCACTGTAATACAGGCCAGGATCTCATCCGCCACTCCGAGTTCTGCATACGGGAGATAACCCACAAACCCGCAACAAAGCATTGTCCAAAACAGCGTACAAAGCGGCTAGGAAACCAGGCAATTTATTCGAACTTACTTACTGTGGATGTAGAGCTCCATTCAAATCTGCGTGACGTTGAACCTTAGCAAAACTAGCAGCAACCAATGATGCCTGTGTGTCTCTGCCCATGGAACATGAAATCGGAAGAGAAGGACAGACTCCTCCTACCCTGTGCTGCCTCAGTCACCTGCACACACAGACATGCCCCAGAGCGAGGCCCGGCATGTGAACTAAACCATATATGCCTCTAAGCCAATCCAGACGCTGCTCCTGCTGTTACAGCAGCACCTGGATTGGCTAAGGCAGGCAACCTCACTGCTCACACTGAGACCGGAGGCTGCAGCTTTGAGTCACCCCCAGGTCACTAAAACGCTGGTGGAGCGATGACTGGGAGGCTTCTAGTGCCCATGTCGGGCTGGCCGGAGAAAGGAAGCGGTACAAAAGGGGGTGGTCACGGACGGAGCATCTGAACCAATCAAACACTCACACCCAGTCAACAGATCTGGGTTTAATCCATCACCGTTCTTTAGCCCACTCTACCACCCCAGTTCAGACATGGCCATATGCAAATCAGTCTGACCCTGTGCCTCATGGGAACAGTCCAGCCCGAACTGCCAAGCCATGCCTTCCCTGGACCGGAAACAAGCTTCCGAGGACCGGTTTCTGGCATTCCAGCCGTCTTCAGCCCGGCTTGCTTGAATCCAGTGGCAAAGCGAGCAAGGGACTCACGTCTGAGCATACCCTGCCACACTTTGCCACTGGATTCAAGCAAGCCGGGCTGAAGACGGCTTTAATGCCAGAAACCTGTCCTCGGAAGCTTGTTTCCGGTCCACGGAAGGCATGGCTTGGCGGTTCAGGCTGGACTGTTCCCATGAGGCACAGGGTCAGACTGATTTTCATATGGCCATGTCTGAACTGGGGTGGCAGAGTGGGCTAAAGAATGGTGATGGATTAAATCTAGATCTGTTGACTGGGTGTGAGTGTTTGATTGGTTCGGATGCTCCGTCCATCATCACCCCCTTTTGTACGGCCGGAGAAAGGAAGCCATCAAGCCTGACATGCGCACTTGTACCCAGGTGCCTCTAACGAGTGTCTGTCGATAATGTTAAAAAAGCCCCACATTCTTCAGGCTTGCACTGGCTTAGGACCCTCCTCAGCCTCGATTATGCAGCCAGCCTGCGGCAAAGGATGACTGCCACAGGCTGCAGCCAGAACGTAAACAGTAGTACGCTTTTATCTATGGTACTTACCTCACTTTCCTCACATTAATACGGGGTTGAGGGGGGGGAGGGGCATAAGATAAGTGGGGAAAAGCCCCACCGTTCAAATAGAGGCATCACCCCCTGCCCAGAATACGAGTCTTGTTCATTGCCCCATTTTTGTATGATTGGCATGCTGAGGCATAATCAGTTGTCGTTTCATGTAATACTTTTTGTTTGAAAGGAGATGGCACTTTCTTTCCTCGAAAATTGCTGCAGGTAAAATCCTCTTTGACTGAAAGTGGTTGTCTGGAAAGAAAGGAAAATGTTAAGGCTGTCTGATCAATCATGTCGTCTACTGTTACAATAAAGCAGGGGAATAAACTGCTGCAGGTCCGACATTATCCTCAGCCCTTTCAGCACGGTTATCGCATGTCTTCTCAATGTCCCACTGCACAGCATCCTGTGCTGGCACAGGTACCCAATGCATTGGGAAGTAACTTGTTGTGTGAGCCTTGTACTGCTGCTGCGCATTCTGAGGTCTCTGCACATACTACTGGAGAGTTTTTTAAAATGCTTTACACTCTTTGCCTGGTTTGCTCACGGCCTGACTGACCTCCATGTTGTTATTACGCGTGAAAGGGAAGACGGCTTGCTGCAAGTAATTCCTTCTCCCTGACTCCCCTGCGACCTCTCTATTGATTTCGCGTTGTTATGCTGCATCTGAGAAGGTGCTGTCCATCATAGCGGGAGGCAGGTGAGCTGACTGCACACAAAGAGCCCAAGGTCATTGTTCATCTCAGGAGGCATAATGCTGGGTAAATCTATTTCCCTGTACCCCGCGAACCCTTCAACTTGTAATTAAAATCAAAATACGATGTGTGCTATTGACAGAGTGATTTGTTTGTGTTCTGGTTCTCATTAACCCAGCTGATTGCATTTTTTACTGACATGTAAATCAAATAGTTATCAAAAGACTAATTCTTATAATAAATTATAGTCCTCTGAGTTGAGATCAATAGTTTTCTGCAGAACATAACGGGGTCTTCAAAGAACCAGATCCTCGTACCCAGAAACAAACACTTATAGAATAAAAAGAGCAGATCCCGCCATTCAACTGAAAGCAGCGTCAGCCTCTAAAATAGGAACAAATAAATATTACATGAATAAAAAAAGAAATAAGAAAATACTTCTAAAAAGCACATTTTCCAGCAGATAATGATCACAGGGCACATGCAGCCTGCGCATGTTTGCCTTTTGTTCCAGGAAAATCCACTACCTGTGCCCTGATTACAGATTGGCCAGAGTGGAACTCCTGTAGGCAATTTTGGTTGACCCCATCACAATTGGTCCAGTGTTGATTCACCCGGTTTTCTTGGGTGAAGGAATATCGACCCAATGTACTGACCAAAACTTTCAGCTGGTGAAATAGTTTAAGGCTTCAGCTGCAGTAGCATTGAAACTTCTGCCCCTGTCCCCACCCAGCTTCTTTCTAAAGCATGCCCCCTCTAAGGGCACTTTTCCCCATTCCCTAACCAATCTTAAAAATTCCTCTCCCTCCACACATGCACTTCAGAGAAGTCCCTGCTGCCATTTACCTTCTGCTCAGAGCAAATATGTATGCATGTATATGGTATTCCTATAGTGCGAACCTATCCAAAAGACAGGGGAGCAATGTACAATTTCAAAGACAAGCATAAAGTCAACGAGTGATAGAGGAGGGAGCATGGTTATTAACCGTTAAAGCATTGTGCTGTAGTATTCTTTAAAAAGCTGAGTCTTCCTAAATTGGAACAGCGATTGGGCGGCCCTGATGGATACAGAGATTTTGTTCCATATCCTGAGCACATAGATGGAAGGTCCTGCTGCTTCTTTTTTTTTATCACGCTTCTTAATTTGCAGTCTGATGGTGTCCTGGTTGCAGGTGTGCCTCAAACCACCGGAGATACTGAGCTAGTCTGCAAGGTAAGTGTTGGACCTGGCATCTTTTGGTGTGCTCTCCCCTGACTTTTTTGGCTGCCGACCTTATGTTTATACTTTGTTTTGCTGGCTTAGGACTTTGAGTGCTTTTGACACTGACATTCAGTGCCAAAGTGCTGTGCTTGCCATCTACATACTGGTGATTGGTTTATACATGATTGGCTGATTCGAGTTAGCTGTAAGTCCCTTGCCGGGAGGGGTCAAACATATATCCAGGTCATTTATCTCAAATGCTCCTTGGTGGGCCTGCAGCACTGTTTGTGCCATCCACAGAGGTAGCTCATCGATCATGCCACAGGTATGCCCAAGTCTGTGTGTGCAGGTTACTGTATTCGGCTAGGCATTTAAAAAAGCTACATGCCAACGTTCTGCATGTCTCCTGCTATATCAGAGTTCTCCCTGGTGACAGGGTGCAGTGTCAGTAAGAGATAGGGCATGTGCACATGTGCATTACATGCAAGGGTCATGAATGCCACTGGATGGAGTGTTCGGTACGACGGGCATGCTTCTTACATTGGATTAGCATGGCGGAATGTAGAAGAAGGCTACTAAGCAGTATTTCCTATGCTTAGAATAGTAGCAGTTTCATTTTTGAAATCAAATGGCTCGTAATGGCAAATCCTCTCCAGTAGTGCAAGTGGATTCGACATTACATATTTGGAAATGTCACTTTGTGAAAGTGGCAATTCAATGCTCGTGTCTCTCTGTGCATGTCAGTTTGTCTCTGATTCACATCTGGGTGCTGGAGGGATAGCTACATCTGTGCATTCCTGATAGAAGGCCATAAACTAGGGGCTCAAGAGAAACTGCAGGACTCGGAGGAGCCTTTCCTGGGATAGCTACATGGGGGTGGAATTGGGATTTGCACCCAAGGGGCAGGGTCTTGGCCCCACTAAAGATAGTGATCAAAACTCCCGGGGCAGGATGGCAGACAATGTTTAGAGAGGTCCTGTGCATTTCAAAGATGGCCCTTTGAACTGATCGTATCTTCAAAGGCCATTGTGGGTAAAACTACTGGGGTTTTGGCCTCAGAAGTTAGAGACGCTTTTGGATTTTGAACCATACTACGGTGGTTTGTTGCTGGGACATCAACAAGAGGAATCATTAGAGCAGGAGGGACTGCAACAGGATTATTCGGAGACTTACTGTGGCCTGGAGCTGGTCGTGCTCCAGGAAGGGGACTACCACTTGGTAGATTTTGCCTGGACTTTACTAACCTACAGCTAACTGCCAACTGTTGTGGCCTGGGTATCTAAATACTCTCCAAGGTTGATTGACTGGTGTCCTGTCCATGAGATCCCAGGGACACAAAAGATCTCCCTGTTTTTCACAAGATCATAACAATCGAGCAGGGTGCGGCAGAAAAGGATGGAAGTGATCGTCAGTTGGGACAAGGACCATCCTGATGTACTCCGGCATCACACTGTGCAGAGGAGTGTACTTGTAAAGATCAGCAGCCCGCCTGAGGTGCCGAGACATAAGGAGTTTGAGGAGTGGCGGGGAAGTTTTGTCAATAGTGAGGTAGGGTAGACCCCGGGCTCCATTGAACAGGTGCCTTCTTCATTCACTCCTTCTAGCCATTGTGCCAACCATTCCATTTGGGCAGCCAACATGTAAAGCTCAAAATTTGTTACCCCCAACTGACCTTCTGTCATAGGACGTTGTAGAGTCTTCAATGATACTCTCCGTTGCCCATCTTCCCACACCAAATCACGTAGCAGGGAGTTCAACGGGGGCATCAGGACTAGGAGATTGACGAAAAAATAGAGGAGTCGGGGCAGCATGACCATTTTAGATAAGGAAATCCTAGCCATTATAGGCAACCGCAGGGTGCGCCAAAAAAAGAACACAGGATCTAAGAGACTGCAATGCTCTGTTCAAATTACCTTCCCTCAGGTCCTCCATAGAGTGAAAGATATGAAAATCCAAGTATTTGAATGACTGAGGGGCCCAGTTAATTTTGGCTATCGAAGCCTTAGGCCTAGTTATAAGGCCCGCCACTGAGAATAATTATGTCTTTGTTTTGTTAACCCGGGGGCCCGATATATATTCAAACCTCTCCAGGAACTGCATGGTCGAGGCTACGCCCTTCACCGCTTTCCCCAGCTAAATCAGCAAGTCATCTGAGTAAAGGGAGCTAGTATGAACCCGCTCACCCATCCTGAGGCCCATCCCCTCGCCACCCTGACGGACCCTCTCAGCCAAAGGTTCAACCACTAGGGCAAACAGGAGGGGAGAGAGAGGGCATCCCTGCAGAGTTCCCCGGGAGAACTTATATTGACTGGATATTGTTTTGCCTGTCTTGACCCTTGCCGTGGGAGATGTATGGAGGAGCTGTACCCACTTCACCCAGCCATTCCCAAGGCCCATTAACAGCATTGTGTCGAACAGGTATTCCCAGCAGACTGTGTAAAAGGCCTTTTCCAGGTCAATTGAGAACACTGCAGCCTGCTGCATGAGTATCACTTTCGGGTAGTACAGGATAGAGTAGAGTCTGCGCAGATTGTATGAGGTACTGCAGGAGGGAATAAAGCCATTCTGGTCAGGGTGGACAAAGGCTTTCATGTGAGGGAGCAACCTGCCCACCAGTACCTTACTAAGAATCTTAAAATCTAAGTTAAGCATAGAGAGGGGCCTTAAATCTACCACCTGGCCACCTAATACCTTAGATTTAGGGAGGGGAATCACAAGCACACTCTGGGTAGTTTCGGGAAGCTTGCAGAGTCTGATAGACTCTGCGTATATAGTTACAAGTCGCGGCGCTAGACTAGCAGCGTATCTCTTGTAAAATTCTGCCGGGAGGCCACCTGGTCCCGTTGTTTTACCAGACGTCATATCTGCAATGGCCGCACAAACATCCTGCAGAGTCACTGGGCATCCCAACTCGTCCTGCGTCTGTCTACTGTCCAAAGTGGCTGGGGTTCCAAGAAGTCCAGGATAAGCAACTGTGCGACCGCCACAGGGGCAGTATACAATCTCTCATAAATCCCTCAGGATTATAAACTAGGTCACCAGTTTCTGCTCTCAATTGTGTGATCGGTGACCCACGGGTCTCTGGTTTGATCAACCATTCCAACAGAGGCCAGCCCTCCCCTCCCCTTTCTGTACCTTGTCCAGATGTTCCTTATAGTTGTGGCATCTCAATCTTTCTAGTACTTCGTTGTAGCTCGCGAGTGTTTCCTGCAGTTCTGACAAAGAAGCAGGGTCAAGGCCCTGAGCATTATACAGTTGATGCAGCTTACCCTCTAGGTCTAATATTTCTTGACAGATTTCTCTCTGCACCCCGGTAGACTGGCCCATATAATGACCCCTCACCACTTTAAATGCCTCCCATTGCACTAGGGCGGAAGATGCTGTGTGAGCGTCAAAAGGAAAGTATGAGTCAAGAAGTGTACCCAGGGATGTCTGGAATGAGGTGTCCTCCAGTGCCAAGGGGTTAAACCTCCATGAAGGGATCGGAGGGTGCCTCTCCAGAGGCCAATGGGTCATCAATAGTGGACTATGATCAGATAGGGTGCGCCCCAAATACTCAGTGTGGCTGATGGAGCTGCTGAAGGCTGGCATGCATTAAAAGGTGTTAAGTCTAGTGTGCACCTGGTGAATCAGGGAGAAAAAGAAGTATTCCCTGCCTGTTGCGTGGTGAACCCTCCAAGTATCCTCCAATTCCGAGTGATGTATCCAGTCCCGGAATCCTGATGCTGTGTGGTGCATCTGTGCCCTGGGAGAGGGTGATGCGGGCGATCAGTACACTTTTTGAAATCCCCACCTAGCAGCACTAGTCCTCTCATGTGTTCACCCATCTTAGCTGAGAAAGCGGCAAGGAAAGCAACTTGGTCTAGGTTAGGTTCATAAATATTGCTCAGCATTATCTTCCGACTCACCAACCTCCTTCTCAGGAGGACATACCTGCCTTCACCATTTATTAAGGAGTGTGTGAGATCAAAGGGAAGTCCGGGTATTATCCAGATCAATACTACATGAGCATAGGCTGGGAAGGTGGTTGCAAAAACCTGCCCTCTCCACTGCCTATGCAATTTCACAGCTTCATCCTTGATTAGGTGGGTCTCCTGGAAAAAGGCTATGTGTACCTCTCTATGTCTCAAGTAGAGTGTGTGAGATCAAAGGGAAGTCCGGGTATTATCCAGATCAATACTCCTTGAGTATCGGCTGAGAAGGTGGTTACAAAAACCTGTCCTCCTCACTGCCTATGCAGTTTCACAGCTTCATCCTTGATTAGGTGGGTCTCCTGGAAAAAGGCTATGTGTACCTCTCTACCTCTCAAGTAGGGGTATAGACGCTCTAGACGCCCCCCTTCCTCTAATCCCCTAAGTAAACACATCCACCTTTGACTGCACTCTATGTAACATAAACCAGTAACAAAAACCCCATACTGAACAACTCCCGAGCCCCAGGACAGTCCAGCAATGGCCAGCCGCCCAAACCTTGTAGACAACATCAAGTACTAAATTATGCCCTAACCCAGCAAGGTAAGGGTTCAAAGGGAGGGCGTTGCAGAACCAGAGATATACCCAAAGGCGCGGGAACTACATGTAGCTCACCGGCCACAGGCTGACCGAACCAGTCCCGATCCCGTGGAGCCCACAAAGGGCAAGGACCAAACCTAGTATTAAATAATCTCGTCTGTCGTTTTCGGAGTTACCACTGGCAGCGACACACCATCTCTTTGGGAAGAGTCTGATTCAATCCTTTCAGTCTCCCTCAAGGAGCGGGTCCCAGCCTCTGAGGGGGTGTTTCTGTCCTGAATGATTGCCTTCTCCGCTTACAGTGCCTCTGCCCTCTCTTTTCCAGTTTGCGAGGAGTACGCACGTCCCGGTCGCCTCCTGGATCGTTTCCTGGGTTCCCGAGCCTGTGGTGGTATCATACTGTTTCGTACTGCCTGGGGGCCCTCGGTCTTGTAAGCTTCAATCCATTCCCATGCCGACTTAGGGTCATCACAGAAATTAGCTTTCCCATCAAGAAGTATGTGCAGGCATGGGGGAAATATCAGGGAGTACCGAAGGCCTTCTTCCCTCAGTGCTTTCTTGGCCTCAAGGAAAGAGGCACGCCGTTTTTGGACCTCCAACGTATAGTCCGGGATAATGGAAACTCTGCTGTTGTCCACCTCATACTAGCCCTCAGTCCAGGCCTTTTGTAGGAGTGTGTCTCCATCATTCAAGTGGAGGAGCCTGTTCACCACTGGGTGCGGGAGCTGTGGCCGGGACACCGTGTGCTCTCTCCAGGGTACAGAAGGGTGACAGTCCCCCGGGTGCAACCACTGTCCGAAGCTGGGATAATGGAAACTCTGCTGTTGTCCACCTCATAAGGGCCCTCAGTCCAAGCCTTTTGTAAGAGTGTGTCTCCGTCCTTAAAGGGGAGAGCCAGGCCACCACTGAGCACCGGAGCTGTGGCCGGGACACCGTGAGCTCTCTCCAGGGTACAGAAGGATGACAGTCCCCTGGGTGCAACCACTGTTCGAAGCCACTGCTCCATGAAGGCCACCATGTCAATGCCCTCCACACCTTCTGGCAGGCTCAAGACTCTAATGTTGTTCCTCCTGCTCCTACCTTTAGCATCCTCAGCTCTTTTCTCCAGGAATCAGACCCTACCCGCAAGGTCTCCCACCTGCGTGGTCAGTGCTTTCTGGGCTGGCTCCAGTTCTGCAATTGTAGATTTCGCCTGTTTCACCCTTTCAGCCAACTTCTTATGTGATGTTCGAAGGAGACCCAACCCTACTGATACCATGCTTACATCTTGGTGCAGGGTGGCCTTCATGTCAGCGATTGCCTCCAATGTTTTAATCAATTGCTGTTGCACTGGGTCTTCAGGATCTCTTTGCGTTCTGTCTGGTTGAGTCTCTTCCTGCTCCTGGGTGGGCCTAGTTTGTTTCACTCTAGGTTTGCCCAGTGTGTTAGGATGGTTCCCCTTGATGTTATCTGGATGAAGGTACTTTATGGGATGGTGCCTTGACTCACGAGCACGTTAATATGCCCCCAGTTCTTCCTACGTGCCGTGGTCGTCCAGGCCTAGCAGCCAGCTACCTGGGTTCAAGCGTACATTTGCCACTGTTTTCCTGATTAACATGCAGCTCTTGAGGGGGTTTAGTCCACCATGTAATTGTCTAGGTCAGGGTAGTCCCAGAATCTCCTTGGGTTCGTTAAGCACCCAGTGCCCAATGCACCGCCACCACCAAGTGAGTCTTGTGCTTTGTGGGATACGAGCGCCTCTCACCCGCACCGTTTTCAATTCCAATCCACTAGGTACACTTCATGTAATGTCTAGGCCAGGGCCCTGATGACGGCCACTGTGCCTACTGGGTACCTTCTTGGGCACGGTTTGGTATCAGCCCTATGTAGGTCGCCCACCTCAAAGTAGGCCTATACAGTGCTAGGTGCTTCCCTACTGCAAGGTGCCCTCTTCAGGGTTATAATCCACTGGGCCCGGCCCCAGGTTGCGACCAATGTTCTCCCGCCGCTCCCAGGTCGCGGTGAGCAGCTACGATTCTGAGGCCTCCCTCATGCAGTGCTACAGCCAAATTGAGGCCTCCCTCCCTTCAGCGTCCTGGGGGTAGCAGTCGCAATCAGAGCTGGTCCTCTCCGCTTACTATTGCCTAGGCCCTGTAGCGTTTGTGCGTGGGCTAGCGCCAGAGCAGGGGCCGCGTTACGCTAATAATCACAGGAGCCGGTGTTACTGTCTACACGTGGCTCCGACTGGCTTGTCGTAGCCACGCCTCTTTATTTATAGTTCCCGGCGTCTGACGTCACTCGTCAGCGCAGGGACGCTCTGGGGCGCGGGTCATCTATACCGCAGCTTACGCGCCTCTGAACACTACAGGCCCCAAGTAGTAGTGGGGTCGCCACAACTCCTCACCGTCTCCCACAGGTCCATTCGGCATTCCGGGTATCTCGTACACCAGCTCCTCCGTCACAGCTCTGCTCCGTCACAAAGGTCGGGCCCGGGACTCCACCTGCGACCCAATAAGCCGGCTCTCGTGCACTTCCCTAATCCGCCGGGGGATTCAGCCGATGTTCCTCTGCTGCATTAGGCTGGCATTTCCTACCCTTGCAGCTATTTCACCCAGGCCGCTGCATTCCTCGGAGCCCACACTGCCATCTTGGGCTCGCGCCGTCCAGAGCATCTCAACCTGAGCTCGGAGGCTCACGCTCCTCCTAGCAGCGGGTGACCCGAAACCTGCTCCGGAGCCCTTACGGGCCCCCGGGGGGTTCCCGCTGCCAAGCGCCCGGGTCCCAGCTGTCATCAGTATACTAGGATACATTACAGGCCGGCGCGAGCCGCAGACTCACATGACCGCCATCCCAGGTTACCAAGCCACGCCCCCTCTGATCCCTCTTTATCATCATTTATATCTATGTATAACTATTGAGAATTAGTCAAACAGTAAGATATAACCTGATTATGATGGTGAATTTTATTTACAATGATTTTTGTGTGTAGATGTGTGCACCGAAATGACAAAAGAAAATAGTTGTTTCACATTTCTCATTAATGATGCATCTGATAAACTTTCAGAGATTGTATTTCATACATTACTAATGTTATACAGCTAAAACAAATTTGTAAATGTATGGTTTGAAATATATTTAAATGTTAGTACATTCGAAAAGTAACAGAGTACCATACTGACACATGTTATTTGTACTGTGACCACACAGAGGATCGAGCGGGAGGGGTCCGACCAATGGCATACTACTCGCTGTCTTGCATGCAACTCACAATAGGTACATCCAGTCATAAACTAGGAGTAGAAAATTTATAGGAAACACAATTCATCTATATGGTGCCCTATAAGTGATAGTATATGCGTATAAGAGAGAGCTGTCAAGGAAAACTTACTTTCAGAACAAGAACCCTCACGCACCCGCAGGTGACATGCTTCAGTCTTTCTAGCAAGTCGACATATATTATCAGTACTATTTATATTGCTATGACAGAATATGCTTTCTCTTGGATAAAACGTAACAATAGGTTTTTACTACTTTTCAGACAATTACTGAGTCTATACTAAATGAAACTGCTGAACATAACTGACGCTGTATATCTAATTTATTTGCAAAGACAGGGGGCATGCGCCATTGAAGAATTATTTGTCAAGCGAGGCATGATACTCAGGCTGGCGTGTGAGGCCTTGCCTTACACATAGTTGTAATTCTTGGGTCCTTATATCGAGATATTATAGCCACCAGGGTCCCCAACAAAGGGTAATTTCCCAGGCAGGGATGCTGTAATTGTGGCAGTGAGTCACGTTTGCATCTGTGTGTTACAGTCTGTGACAGGGAGGATGCAAAAATAGACTGCCCATATTTTTTCTTTTGTTCACCCGACTCTGTTCCTACTTAGAGGATCACTGGTTGTATGCAAATAATTATGTGGCAACATAATTCAACTAAAGTATATGAAAAGTGATGGATGGAATGCCTGAATTAAGCCCAGCCACTGGTCACTTGATGCTGCATTCCAGTCCATCGTTATTTTGTTATGTTATGTTATGTTATGTTAGGGCTATTTGTATTGCGCACGGCTGCTCCAGCGAAGGAGCGTCCCGGCGCACCGACAAGGTGGCGAACACAACACAACAGAAAACAGAAAATATTATTTAAAAATGGGGGTATGGAATTTTAACATAACTCAGAGAACAGAAGGGTTTTAGCGGCCTTGCGGAAGGAAAGCAAGTCGCCAAGGGTCCGGAAAGCAAGTCGCCACCATGCCACCTCAGTTTGGATCCAGCCATATGAAAATCAGTCTTGCCCTGCTTCAATAGGAACAGCCCAGCCCGAACTGCCAGGCCACGTCCACCCTGAATTATAATGCAAGCAATCCAGGACCGGTTTTGCCCTAGTTAGGGCTCATCAGCCAGGTATAGAATCGTTCCAGTGACATAGTGTGCACAGGACCCGTGTCTAGGAATATCCTTCCTCGTAGCGCAAAGCGTGGCACCGGTGCATTAAAGTAAGCGCATCCTTTGATATTCTACAGTAGTTTATTATTTAGTCTTCATTGAATTCTCTGTTCTAGTCAGAAGACTAGACTGTTAAATGCTCTAATGCTTTATGAATACATAAATGTATAATATGATACATGTTTGCTTCAAATGCTGCGTTGCGCTGCACATTATAATCTAGTGGGTTTATGCACTTACTGTGAAATACACAAGCTGTCCATCACAGGTTTAAATCTTAGTGAGTAAGACTCAGACATTGATCCTTCCAATGTTGTTAAAAGGAGGTAATTTGTACTGCTACAGCATTGCATGTCTGTGCTGGAGTGTTCTATAAAACTGTTAATGCATGTTTTAGACACCTGCACAAATGCCAAATAAATGTAAATGTAAATGTATTGCGACTTATATAGCGCACGTATCACCCGAAGGTATCAAGGCGCTTGCTTAGGGAACCCGTCCTGGTATTCCCCTGTGAGATACCCCGGCAGGGTATCCACAAGGTGAAAGCCAGGCATCCCGCCGCGAGGGGCCGTAGTGGAGATTAAGCAAGCTATTGCCCAGAGTTGCAGAGTGTGACCCCGTGAGTCGAGTAGGCACCGGAGCGAGAATTGTCGAGTCTGTGGAATTTTTTTTGAGCGCGAGACCCGCCGAGGCGGGGAATCGAACCCTGGTCCACGGCCGATCTCAGCATCCGGGTCTGCCGCCTCTAACCACTGAGCCACGCTTCTCCACAAAGATATCTGCTCCATAAAGAGCAGATATCGTATTTTACACTGTTTCTACTGTTTCTCCGGACTTCAAGTCCTGCAGGAAAGAAAACCATGGCACAGTTAGTAGCATCCTTGGTAATAAAGTCCTAAAGAAGTAAAAAAAAACAGTTACTCTCCAAAGTGCCTCACTTTTCCTGATAAACTCAACATCTGAAAGTAAAGCCCTTCGCTAAATTAAAGATCTGGGGTTCCCGTCTGGTATGGCATGGACGTTAAACTGACGACTCTAACTTTATTTGTTGGTATAAGGTGTTTTACCAGTGTTCAGCTATATTTATGAATTCAAGCTATCTGATTGGCTCTCGGATTACTTTGTAGAAACCTTGCTAGGTGCCAAAAATACAGTGCAGCCCTTGTTTAGTTCTTTTCATGCGCTTAAATAATCCGAAATGAATGAATCGAGATTCTCTGTGACGGAAACGCATCTCACAACACAAGTTCTTGATTCAGGATTTTCGGGGAGCGGGTCTTACAGGTTTTGATCCCTTCTGAGCCACTCCTAGGGGTATATTCACAAGAATGTGTGCTAAACATCACCAAAAAATGCTAACGCACCTTTGCACATCGCAGCCGATCACGGGAAAATAATACTGTGTCAACGTGGAATTCACAACAAAGCGGTACCATTCAATAGTCTACCGAAAACGCGGCCAATGTCCGCGATACAACTACCTCGACGGAGAGAAAAACACAAACCTCAATGCAAAAACACATGCGATGGGCCAAAGCGCGATGAGGGAATCAGCAATAAGCAGCGCCAGGCCTGCAATACACACATGACAGGCTGAAAAATCACTATAAAAGTAGAAAAAACACTCAAACACAAACTGCCCAATACCCAAGCACCATGGAGGCAGCTGGAGCAGGCGCAGAGGATGAGCGCAACCCCACAAGCACCCCAGACGACCAGCCTGGGACCTCGGGGACAGGGAAGGGCAAGGACAAGAAGAAGAGGAAAATGAAGTTCAGTCCGCAGAAATACAGGATCCTGGCCACAGAGGTGATTGAACACCATCAACAACTGTTCATCACCTCCAACGTGTCATTGGGCACCAAACATGCGATATGGCGGGACATCGTGGACAAGGTGAATGCCGTCGGAGAGCACAAGAGGTCAATGGACGAGGCCAAGAGGCGATGGAATGACATCAAGCGCAAGACCAAGGAGAAACTCGCAGCCAACCAGAAGGCAGCAATGCAGACTGGAGGTGGGAGCCCAGTGTCACAGCTCATGCTGGATAACATGCAGGAGCTGGTGTCGACAGTCATCAGTGTGGAGACTGTAGCTGGAGTAGGGGGACCGGACACTGCTCGACAGGACACAAGACAACCGCAACAGGGTGAGTGACCACAAGGTCCTGGGGGGATGGGTGGAGATGGCCACAATGGCACACATGCACTATCAAGCAGAGCACAGTGCACACCCACAATGACTCTGGGTCACAGCCCTGATCTACAGACTGTCACAATGTACAATGCCATGCTGTCTGAATGTCAACATGTACCATGCGGCTATATACATGTGGACACATTGTAATACATCATCTCCCCTTCACATTCCAGAGGCACCATCAACACCTCCTGCACAGCAGTCCCAGCCACTCTTCGCTGATGACGAGGAGGACACCCCCAGCATCGACACCCAAGCCCTCCAAGACATCATTGACATCATCTGCAACTCACCTCCAGGATCAGGGCAGCCCAGCTGCATCGTGGAGACCCCACCCACTACCCAAACCACCCAGCAAGAGGCACCCACAGCCTCAGCAGTCTCCCAAGACTCCCAGGAACAACTCATGGCCTTCCAAAGCCATGTGCTGGAAGGCCAGAGGGAGACGACTGAGCAGATAAGGATGGGGTTTGGCCTCATGGCTACCAAACTGGACGCCATCCATGGGTGGCTAGGTCCCATCAAGGACCAGCTCCAGTCCCTAAAGGACACCCACTGTCCACTCCATGGTCTCCAACGAGCCCTGACTGACATCGCTGGAGTCGTGACGCCGAGAGAAGAACACCTGTCCGCTCAGACTGGCACACATGTGGAGGCTCATGGAGGACATGGTGTGGATGGAGGTGGAAAGGATGGCAGCCACCGCTGCACATCAGTGAAATGTAGATGTGCTCTACCATGCCCTGCAGATCCTCATCATGGCATTGCTGCCACAAGGTGTAGCGCTGATAAATACTGGTGCCCCCACACCATCCACATCTCCACCCCCTGGTGTGTCAGTGCCTCACAGTGTGGCAGGCATATCCACTTCGGCACCTAATGTGACACTGTCACACAGTGTGGACTACAATCCTCCTCTGGCCCCTGATGTGTCAGTGGCACACAGTGCAGCAGCCGGTACTGCAACACCCACAGGTGGGGCAGAGCACGCATCCGAGGATGAGGACTTGGATGGAATTGTGCTCAGAAGGAGGCACTAGTATTCATTTCCGCCACTTGGCCTGTTTCTGCTTGGTGCCGCACATGGTCCCATGACCTTCCACTGATCCCCGATACACTCCGCTGCCCTAACCATGGACTGCGACATGGACTGCCATATCCTGTTTGATGACCAATGACATGGCCACCAGACTGCGGACTGTACCCTTCCTCTTCCGCGGTACTTGTCATCCCCGGATGGACTCTGGCTGGCCCTCGACGGGCCTATATTGTGTTGTGTGCTTGTCATGGCCCTGTACCGTTCCAGCTGCAAAACTCCACTGCATGTGCAATAAACATCCATTGACGCACTGCTGTGTCTTGTCTTTCATCATTCATGCATGAATGTGTGGATGAATGTAGGGACAGTGATTTCTCTTACCTCAATGATGCTCATCTAGTGGGATGCCAGTCACAGTGTGCTACATTGCCAATTGTGTTCCGGGTGCCGTGGACACTACAACAGGGACACACGCATTAGTCACTTCTTTTTCTGGACATGGACTGAACCAGGCCCAGAGACCCCGAGTCATTGTTGCAAGCCCTGCGCTGGTCCAGCATACGCCAGGCCAGACCACTCCGCTTAGGCTCCAAGGGAGGGCCCACATAGCTACCTGTCGCAGCCGTACTCGCTGGTGATGTGCAGGTGACTGGCCTAGTTGTCAGCAGGTCACGGCCACTCCCTGAGGGCAGGTTTGCACACACACAACACCCATCCAGCACAGGCGTCACAGGCCATGTGACCCCGCAAATATAAGTGGCCGACAACGTCACATTCCTCTTTGCCGGTGGTGACTGGATGACGGATGCTCCACGGTTCTCAATCATAAAGGGCCCATGAGTTATTGCGCACAGGGTTAGTGGCACCCGAAGCCTTGCGGCCGTCACGGGCCTACCCCCACGTGGTGCTGACTGGCGTTGCACAGGGTTAGTGGCCCTGAAAGAGCTGAGCAGGTGTGCAGCCTGCATTGATGTAGTCTCCGCCATTGATGACTCCGGACTCAGCGTCATGTGTGGGACCTGCTGGGCCACAGAGCGGGCCCGCATGATGTGGACCATGCCATGGTGGCGGGACCGTGGCCTGGAGCTGGCATGGGCACGTGGTGTGCCTACTGGTGGGCACACCGGTGGCAGCAGGTGAACAGTGGGGCCTGTGTGCGCAGGGGCGGCGGTGTCTCTCTCTCTCCCTTCCTTTCCTTCTCTCTCGCTCACTCTCTTTCCCTTCCCTCTCCCTCTCTCTCTCTCTCCCTTCCTTACCTTCCCTCTCTTTCTTTCTCTGGCTTACTTTCCTTCTCTGTTTCTCTGTGTCTCGCTCCTTTGTTGTGCGCATGACACACGTCCTGATTTTGTGCTTTATTTTCCAGGCTGTGATGTCGAGATTGTCCGTGACGGACCCGACAAGTGTCTTCCGCATTGGTGTTTTGTGTTGTATTTCAATAAAGTTTTTGGTTGTTACTTCAGTGCTGTGTGACTTTTTCTCGTTCTTTTGGCCACACATGTGCGTATTTATTTTGGCAATGTGCGTCATCATGCACTTTTTTGGGGGCTCTTGTGTCATGCACGGTATGTGTATATCTGGGGGGAGGGACCGGAGGGGCTGAGGGCGGGTGGTGGCGGGGGATGTTGTGGCCCTCATGGGTATCGGAGCTGCATGATCATTGTCTCCATGGCATCTGTGGATCTTCAGGTGTGGCTCTTGGCTGGGCTCCCTTTCATGCTGTGGGTAGTCGTCCTGCTGAACACCTGCAAAAGGCAGGTCTTAATTCCTTGCTGCTACAGCGGCTTATCGCCTGTTTTTGGTTCGCATCGCAGATCTGGCTGGTTTGTTGTGAAAGAGGTGTTGTGGTTTTTTTGTGGGTTTTTGCACTGAAACGCCTACTCTGCATCTCATTAGGGTTGGTTGGTGGTGTCCACCATGGAGATACATTTTGAGGCAGTTATCGCAGGAATACTGGTGATGTCTGCAATTTGCACAGGCATATGAATGGGGTGTTAAATCTATCTCCACTTTTGATGCGTAAAGGTGGAGATAAATCGGATATAAGTCCTTGTGAATTTCCCCCCTAGAGTGCCCTCTGAGAAGACACCGCATCTCACTGCACCTCTGATGAATATTATATTCAGGGCTGGAAAACTAGTTCGGCTGGGTCAAGCGCTGGGGTTGTCATTCATTTAGTTTGCAATCCAGCTCAGTCTCTAAGAATACTCTCTGCCATCCTTTTTTGTTCCCTAAATAAGGCCGAGAAGATGTGAAACAGACATAGGAATCCATGTAAATATCTTCAAAGCATAGACGATTAGCATGTCAAACCTCTGGCAAACAACATTGCGGGGTAAACACACACAGTAATAGCATGATTAACCAGCACACAGCACACAAATACTATTTGCCATTGTTCTGGACTACTCGACAGGACTACACCCTTCCGCAGACAGCCTCCAGTACAATGATTATTTGGCTGCTCCACCACCTAGCAACTTATCAGCCGTGTTGGCAGATAGTGCGTCCGCCAAGCCGGAGCTTGACCGCCCTCTCCAGACGAACTTCTTGTCCCTCTTCTGCTACTTGGGCCGCCGCTCCATAAATAGCTCCATCTCAGCAGCGTGATGATTGCTCAAGAGGCGGTTCAAGGAGCCGAAGCGCTTTGAAGACTGCTGCAAGCAGCACCAGCAGTGACGTGACTACTCTAACAAGCTCTCTGCTGAAGAGGCCCCATGTCAACTCGCAGGTTCGATTTAAGGTCCCCTTTAACACATGTAAAACATTGGACAGACCGACTCCCATTTCTTTCATACTCTCAAATGATTCAACGTCCATTGTGTTGTTTTGTCTTTATTTGGGAAAAAAAGTTGAAAAAAGAGGCTTTATGGAAGATATGTTAAGATCACCTGCAGCGTGAGGGTTGCTGCATCATTTAACATCATTAACAGGCCAAGAGTTCTCTGATGCATCCTTTTGTCACTTTGTACAAATTGTATCATATTACATAATAGAAGCTTTGTAGTGTACAATAGTTCCACGTCATTAAAGTATGTTCTACTTTGTCTGGCGGATTTAGTATAGGACAGGCAGACCCCCAGCCCACCGGTGCCTCTTTTTCCACACCTTCCTCAACGCTAGCTCACGTCCTGCTCATCTTGGTTCCTTCCCCCTCTATGTTCGTCCTCTGTCTCATCTTCCTTTTCGTGTACTGACTCCACTTCTGTTATTTCCTATGCGCTCGAGAGAACCTTGTGACCTTGTGAGCTCACTTTTATTCCTTCTGCCACATCTGCTCTGATGATATGGCTTTAAGACTGCTTCCTCGTGTTTTTTTCGAACCATTTCCCACCAACCTTCACCAAATAACCACGTTTTTATTGATGTAGCAAGAAGAAATTGAACATTGCATTAATAACACTGTCCTGGTAGTAGTGTCACTTTAAAAAGTTTTGCAAAGTTATATAAAATAATATATAAAATAACGCAACTTGTCATCACAGCTCAGCAGAAATAGACATGTACCACAGGTTGAACGGGAAACGGCCTTTACAACGAAGCCGTTTCCACGAAATCTTTAACCACGCATGCAGTACAACGCATGCGTGGTTACCACAAAAGCCTTTACCACGCATACCTTTACTATGAGATTTGTAGTAAAGGCATATGTGGTAAAGGTAAAAAGTCAAACGGGGGGGTTTGGGGGGGTTTCCCCCCCAAATAAAAAATCTCACCAGAAGTCACGTCGGGATCTGCACATAATCAGCGTAGTTTAAGAGAAATCGGAAAAAAAATTCAGTTTCCTCTTAACGACGTATGACGTCACCACGCAAGTAGTCGAGCTAAAGGTTATGCGCGGTAAACGAATTCCGTTGTAACGCATGCGTGGTAAAGGCATGCGTTGCAACGGAATTCGTTGTAACGTCATACATTCAGGTTGAACATCCTGTTGCTTTCCTCCTCATCCTGCATCAGTGACTGGTTTGCTGCTGCATAAACTAGTGTTAAAATTATACTGGTTGTGCAGGTGGTGGCCCTATGGGCTTACCCTTCAAAGTGAGGGGTTGTCTCCGTTCCTCTATGATTTTACATCAACCATCTCCACAGGAAGTGACATCACTGCATTTATAATCATCCACACCAGTAACTGACATCATTGGTTTCCAACCAAAACTGTCTTAAAAAAAAAACCGAGACAAACAGACTGATCCATTCCATACCAAAACACATGGGTAAAAGACTTGGGGCCAGATGTAGGACCCTTTCATTTAGGGCCTCGCAATTTGCGACTCATTGTGAGTCGCAAATTGTGAGGCGCTAAAGGAAATGTACAACAGTGTCATTACACTGTTTTGCGATTCCCAATGGGGTCGCAATTTGCGAGGTTCATTAATATTAATGAGCCTCTCGCAATTTGCAAGCCCATTGGGAATGCCAGCTCTCCCAGGGATACTGATCTGCTGGGCTCAGCAGACCACCATGTCTGGGATTGCTTTTTCATAAAGCAGCTTTTCTTTTTTTTTAAATGAAGCCCGTTTTCCTAAAAGGAAAACGGGATGCATTTAAAAAAGAAAAATGAAACTTTTCAGTTTCATTTTTTTAAGGGCAGGCCGTGGTCTCTGGGACCACTGCCTACTCTTAAAAAATATTTTCCAACGTACTCACAAAGGGTAAGGGGTCCTCTGGGGACCCCTTCCCCTGTGCGAGGGGTTTCAACCTACTTGAAGTAGGTGGTAAACTGAAAGTGTTTTGAAGCTGCAAATGCGGTCGCAAAACACTAGTACATAGCATGTTGACTCGCTATTAGGAAGGGACGCCCCTTCCTAAAATCGAGAGTCGCAAATGCTATTTTGCGAGTCAGTGACTCGCGAAATAGCATTTGTACATGCTTTCACCCTTTATTGCGGCCGCAAAAGCAAGGTTCTCCCATTTCCGGATGCAAAAAAGGGTCATACATCTGGTCCATTATCATTTACAAAGCCAATAACTCTGACTCTTGCAAATGTGAGCCTTATTGGCATTTCCAATGCTTGTTTTTCCATATGAAGCTTTTATAGGCACATAATCAACAATATTGGTTTCTTGGCACTAGCAAGAAAAACAACATTTTGGAAACAGAAATCACCAGAGATGGTTTTTAAATAACAGAGTTACAATGTTTATATACCAAATAAAAGTTCAGCCCTTTCCTTGTCAGAACATAAACAATTTAACATGATTGAAAAGAAAAATGTGAGTGAGAGTTAAGAGAGGACAACAACCATTCCTAGCTTTAAAGACAATAAATAATAAACTAAAGATCATTCTTTTGCAGCCTGAAGCTGTAGAGAAGGGCAAACGACAGACACAATCGAGTCGGTTGTACAAAGATATATTATGGTCGCAAAGCCTGGATTCACGATAAATTAGAAAAGCCATTTTAGGAGTCAGCAAAGTAATTCCAACTGTTAAAAGGAGTTTTGAAACCCTGTCCAAATCACAAGTAGGTGGGAGCGCGAAAAGGGCATTCCCCTCCTTTCTGCGGTTCGAGAGGAATTTATGAATCATTGTGCCCACAACTGCAGTCGCAAACCATTGATCAGATACCAAAACCTCGGGTAGGTATCTGATTTGCCAAGGGGAAGATGTTTCATTGGGATATCATCCCCTTTGGGAATCTAGGGCGGACTATGTAGTAATGCAGAGGACTACGGCCACCTCTCGCCGATGTCTGCCCAAACAGGAAACATTTTTTAACAAGCATTTACAATGCAACGGTTTCGCCTTTGTAAAAGTTAGAGCTATTGGCATTGTAAATGACAATTTTTTTATTTATGTGTTGGTTTTGAAAACAGATAAATAAATGGCATTGTCATTTACGATGCCAATAGCTTAATCTCTCGCAAATGCGAGACTTATTGCATTTGCGCACACACGCACACACACAAAGAGCCACCCACACACACACAGAGCCACCCACACACAGAGCCACCCACACATAGAGCCACCTACAAAAAAAGATAGCCACACAGACAGAGCTCCAACACACACAGCGCCCCAACACACACAGAGCCCCAACACACACAGAGCCCCAACACACACAGAGCCCCAACACACAGAGCCCCAACACACACAGAACCCCGTCACACACAGAGCCCCATCACACACAGAGCCCCAACACACACAGAGCCCCAACACACACAGCCCCAACACACACAGTACAGAAAATAAGTTGAGGACTGTGCACCAACGCTCTGTAATGAGTACACATTTGCAGGCAGGTGCACACTGTAAAGAATGCATGCCTATTTTGTACATATATATTCAACCTAGCTCGTTCACATATTGTAAGCACTCTGCTATGTCACCTATACTGAGCAGACCTATGTCACCAAAATACACTGCAAGCACCCACCTATGTAGCCTATGATGTGCAGTTCAACGACCATACCCTACACATGAAGCTTTATACCAAAACACACTGCATGCCCAGGCCCGTCACCCACGATACACAGTGCAAAATCAGCTCCACCAGCTGGAAAACAAAAACCTAGCTGCCAACCACAATACGTATCTGAGCACGCTGACATCTGTGTCATACTGAGCACTCAGCTTACAGCCACGGGGCATTACGCACATCAACCTAGAGTACAAAACAGAATGCAATCACATACAGTAAACTGCTCGCTATCTGTCGCAAACTGACCAAATCCAATTGTCATACATGATACACGCAAATCCAGGTGTGACTTACAGCAAACTACAGCCGGCTCTTGCTAACTTTTCTTCGCGGTGCACAACGAGTTGTTACTATTTTTGCACAGGAACCTGCTATGCACTGTACAATGCAAGCAGTTGTTACTTTACTTTATGTACATCCCTGTGTCACCCATATCATAGTATGCACAGCTGGATGACAACCACTGTGCAGACAGATGTCACTAATGGTGCACAATCAGCTGTCACTCCTAGTACACCACACAGCCAGCTGTCACCTGTAAAATGTATGACTAGGAGTTGCCTACAGTAACTGTTCCCAACCAGCTTCCAACAGTGCACAATCAATTGTCATAAGCAGCACACTTACCCGCCGTCCACAGTACAGCTGTCACCTATAGTCCAATTACACAGCCAGCTGTCACCCACCATACACAGTCATCACTACAGTACACTGGGCCAGGCAAGTGCTGTGAACTGCAATCCACTGCACATCCAGGAGACACGGACAGCGGGAGGGGGGGCGGGAACGGGCAAACGGACAGCGGGAGGGGGGCGGGAACGGGCACACGGACAGCTGGAGGGGGGCGGTAACGGGCACACGGACAGCGGGAGGGGGGGCGGGAACGGGCACACGGACAGTGGGGGGGCGGGAACGGGCACACAGACAGTGGGAGGGGGGCGGGAACTGGCACACGGACAGCGGGAGGGGGGCGGGAACGGGCACACGGACAGCGGGAGGGGGGCGGGGAAGTATGCTTTCAAATCGTTTAATGGGATGGCATGCATTAAGGAGTAGAAGTTTGGTGAGGTTTAATTACATTTCTATGTGCCTATTACAAAAGGACGGGGGTGGAGGGTCGGGGTTGGGAACGTGTCTTCTATTTTGTCCATACACTACGTAAGGTGTGAAAAACTAACTGACTAACCCCACTTGTCCTTTACCCAGGGAAGAGGCCCCTGGACCTCATGCCTAATTCTTTTTTCCACAGCAATTAACCAGGGCATTGCCCAGACCCAGATACTGCAAATGCATTACATCACTTCCTCGCACAAGAAAAAATGCTGTCCAGTAGCTATAGGAACCAGGAAATGTGAATTCTATTCCCAGTTTAACCACCAGACCAAATTGTGTGATCTTGGGCAAATTACGTTTTCTCTCTTCATTTATTTTCCAATTGGTACCAACATTTGGAAGTACTTGCAAAGAGGGTGAACGCCAGGATTACGTGCCACTGGGCACTACAGCAAGCGCATAGAGGCAGTTTAGCTTGCTGCAGCGCTTTGAATACGTGTCCTCACTCGAAACGCGATGTATCGAATACGGGAGGGGGGCGGGAACGGGCACACGGACAGAGGGAGGGGGGCGGGAACGGGCACACGGACAGCGGGAGGGGGGGCGGGAACGGGCACATGGACAGTGGGAGGGGGGCGGGAACTGGCACACGGACAGCGGGAGGGGGGGCGGAGAAGTATGCTTTCAAAACATTTAATGGGATGGCATGCATTAAGGAGTAGAAGTTTGGTGAGGTTTAATTACATTTCCATGTGCCTATTACAAAAGGACGGGGGGTGGAGGGTCGGGGTTGGGAACGTGTCTTCTATTTTGTCCATACACTACGTAAGGTGTGAAAAACTAACTGACTAACCCCACTTGTCCTTTACCCAGGGAAGAGGCCCCTGGACCTCACGCCTAATTCTTTTTTCCACAGCAATTAACCAGGGCATTGCCCAGACCCAGATACTGCAAATGCATTACATCACTTCCTCGCACAAGAAGAAATGCTGTCCAGTAGCTATAGGAACCAGGAAATGTGAATTCTATTCCCAGTTTAACCACCAGACCAAATTGTGTGAACTTGGGCAAATTACGTTTTCTCTCTTCATTTATTTTCCAATTGGTACCTACATTTGGGAGTACTTGCAAAGAGGGTGAACGCCAGGATTACGTACCACTGGGCACTGCAGCAAGCGCATAGAGGCAGTTTAACTTGCTGCAGCGCTCTGAATACGTCTCCTCATTCGAAACGCGATGTATCGAATACCGGTGAAATCCATATACTTTGTATTGCCATTCCCTTATAAAGACATATGGTGGCTTTTGAAATGGCTTCGACATTGATCATGTTATTTGTTTAATCACATAACAAATGAAACTCCAATAGGTCCTGTTACACACAGTCGGATGGGTGACGTAATGCGATTGCAGTCCACATATGTTCACTGTGATGCCTGGGCACATGACAGCAGAAGCAGCGTGCTCATAAGATTCCACATTATCAGGCAATGTTTTGATTTATTCTGGCACAGCCCTCTCCCCACCAAACACACTCACCCCCATTTTATGTGTCTCAAAAATTGGGGCGGGCTCTCCTCAATCCGGGGCAGGTTGCTCACGTGCAGCATTGAATGAGAGCTCAATGTTCCAGCAGCTACACGGTTTCTGAGAATCAGCGCCGTGTCCTCAGATGAACTTTCCTGCTGCTTGCTGCAGTGTGCTCCTTAAAGTGGCGATGTTGGGCCGCCCCACAAGAGCCGCTCTCCGAGAGGCATCAACGTGAGACACTGTGACTTATGATTAGCAAACACGAGTACTCCGGGTTCCTGAGATGAATTCCGAGGTGTACTTAAGGACATTTCCCGGAGCAAATGAGGAAAGCGCAGCAGAACCTATTTTAAACACAAGAGGCATGTAATGAGCTGGGAACGGGCACATGGACAGCGGGCATCGCAGACTGAAGCTATGCTCGATGTTAGCAATACCACACGCCTGAAACAGCTGGGTCAGTCCAGAATATCATCTGGGCACGTTCTATCGAAGCTGACAGAAGCCCACGGCGTAGGAACTCGAAACTTTCAAACCGGCATCCCGGAGCGGCCACGTCCGCTGGTTCAAGACGGCACTGCGGAGCTTCTCAAGTAAGCTACTGCCCGGCCGCCATCTTCGGAGAAATGACCAAAACAAATCTTAAAAAAATAAATAAATAAACCACCGCCCACCGCCGCAATGACGTTCACAGAGGGGCGTAGAGCGAAAAAATCACCGAAACGCCCACGAATCTGCTCCGACAATTACGGACAGATCTCTCTTCCAATGGCTAGCCTCCATTTATGGAGCTAGCCAATGGAACAGAGAGGCGGGACAAAGCCCCGTACTGCTAAACATAAGATTTCGCCTGCGTGAACACTGCTGCGCAGTGGACGCCAGGCGAAACCTAAAAAGCAGCACCGGTGCCTTTAATGAATATGGGCTGCTTTTAAAAATATTCAAATGAAGGGACAGAGGTCTTCTGTCCCTTGCAGGCCTCCGTCCAATCATAAGGGTTCACAAACTGCGACCTGCCTAAGTAATAGTCAGGAGGTTGGTCATTTTGCAACCTCCTGCACATGTATAATTTGCAATAAATCCTATCATTACACAGGTCACTTTGCAAATTGCATTCCCATTCGCAAACGAATCAGTGTGCAAATTGCAGATTCCTAGTTTGTAAATGAAATAGTACATCAGGTACATGGTTTCTCCATGGGAAGCATCACCAGTTTAGCGTTCTGCCCATGTTGCAGGCATTGCAGGATAAGAGTGACAGAAGATCCAACTAAAATAGTTTTTGTACTTTAAGAGGGAAGAAATGACGGAATTAACAATGGGTTTCTAGGTGACCTGGAAGATAATAGAATTTCTTCTTAGTACCCAAAGGCAGACGAAACAAGATGGGAGAACAACTCCAGTCTGAGAAGATAAAGACCTATCATTATCCAGCTTCAAAATAAAAACTTTAAAACTGTAAAAGTTCAAGATAAGGTTCCACAAAGCATCATGTAAAGCCTGAAAGCTAGAAGAATGTCCAAAGGCAAACATGGGTGCCATATTTCTGGGATGTGGTTTGATAAAACTATTCCTCATCCAATAATTCCAGTAATTCCCATGCAAACAGTACTTTTCGGTCTTGAATTTCCAGATAAAATTACATAGAAGGTGACCTCCTCCTGAACAGGACATTTGGCTAAGCAGGCCTTGTGTGCTGGTACTGAAATCACTGACCAAGCATCAGTTTGAAACTCTGAGCTATATTGTTTGAGTGCCTTTCGGAGTAATCTGAAGGTTTCTGCTTCCCAAAACAAGAATGCCCTTTATACCACTACCAAAACCAGGGTGCCACCGTCTTGCCCACAAATGCAGCGTTAGAATAAGTAAACCTTCAATCTTTTAATTCCCTACCTCCAAATGTTATGTTATGTTATGTTAATGGCATTTGTAATGCGCGCAGCTGCTCCAGCGAAGGAGCGTCCCGGCGCCCGACAAGGTAGCCACACAACATAACTAGGAAACAGAAAATTTTAAAATTAACGTTTAACAGTGCTGGAGAAACAAGAAGGTCTTAACGGCCTTGCGAAAGGAAAGCAAATCAACAAGGGTCCGGATTTTCAGAGGGAGTGCGTTCCATAGTGCGGCTGCCCGCACCCTAAAGGAGCGACCCCCAGCTCGACTGAGTTTGAATCGTGGAGCTGCTGCTAATTCCTGATCCGAGGAATGAAGGGAACGGCCCGGGATGTAGGGGCGCAGAAGTTGGTGCAGTAGCGGGGCCGACGGGTCCTTTAGGATCTTAAAGGACGTGCACAGCACTTTGAAATGGATCCGCTGCCTGACAGGCAGCCAGTGTAAAGCACGCAAAATGTGGGCGACCGAGCAAAACCTTTGCAGGCCTGCAATTGCTCTGGCCGCTGCATTTTGCACTCTTTGGAGACGGGTGAGCTCGGCCTGGTTTAACCCTATAAAAAGGGAACTGGCATAGTCTAGCCGAGTCAAAACCGTCGCCTGAACCACAAGTTGACGGGTTGCGGCATCAAAGTACTTAAGTGCAGGTCTCAAATTACGCAAGATGCCAAAACAGCATGCCGCCGTCCTTTTGGTGTGGCCAACAAAGTTGAGTGAAGGGTCCAACCAAACCCCCAGATTTTTAATCTCCGAGACCGGAGTGGGGGTGGGGCCCAGCTCAGGAGGCCACCAGGTGTCTCCCCATAGTTCCGTCCGTTTACCAAAGACCATGACCTCTGTTTTTTTGACATTCAGTTGGAGACGGTTGGACGTCATCCAACTGGCCACCGCCCGGAGTCCTTCTCTGAATCTTGGGGCATCCACCCCGGAATCCCCGCTGATCGTGACCGCTAGCTGGGTGTCATCTGCGTACGACACCATGGTCATACCGCAGAGCTTCACAACCTCAGCCAGCGGCCTCACGTAAAGGTTAAACAGCGTGGGGCTCAGCGAGGAACCCTGCGGGACCCCAAGAGACAGAGGATGTGATTTGGACTGGTAGGGCGGGGCAGCCACACAGAAGGAACGATCCACGAGAAACGAACGGAACCACTGGTGTGCAGTACCGGTCACACCTATCTCCTCAAGACGCTGCAGGAGGATCTCGTGCGAGACCGTGTCAAAGGCGGCGCTCAGATCTAACAAGACAAGCGCCGCCGTTTCACCAGCATCCAGAACTGCCCGCAGATGCTCGACCATGAATAACAGTGCTGTCTCCGTACTGTGGCCCGCTCGAAAGCCGTTCTGTGTGTCGTCCAGAGCGTTCGTACGTGACAGATGATCAGTGAGGGCGATGTTAACATGCACCTCCGCGAGTTTGGCTGGCCACGGGAGAAGTAAAATCGGACGATAATTCTCCGATTTACTAGGGTCGAGAGATGGCTTCTTCAAAATGGGCATCACTACTGCTTGCTTCCATTTCAGAGGCACCCGGCCAGATGTAAGCGAGATATTAATCAGGTCGCGAACCGGGCGAGCAAATGTCAGGTCTCTAAACATTAATGGCTTAAGCGGATCTGCCGGAGACCCAGACTTGACTTGAAGAGCCAAGGTCTTAAAAGTCTCTGGAGTGAGACAGGGGAAAGAGTCTAACACCACCTGTCCAGGCAAGATGTATGGCCCCGCACTGGTTTGCGCAGCAGTAGGAAAGGCTCTATAGATGGTTTGAACCTTCTCCAGAACAAAGGCCGCCAGTATTTCACAATGAGTGTTAGAACTGATGGCATCGATGGCGGGCTTCTTTGCCACAAGGTCCTTGAGAGCCTTAAAGATGGATTTAACAGGATTCCCACTGTTGCGAAATTCCAGAGCATAGAATGCAGCCCGGGCTCTGCAAACCGCTCGGTGATAGGACTTGACAGTAGCCATATAAAAGATTTTTTTGCTACTGTCATACTTTCTCCTCCAGTCTCTCTCTGCACGTCTGCACACACTTTTCAGTGCCCGCAAATTGCCATTGTACCAGGGACTAGGGTCGCGAAGGCCACACTTACTCGATACCATCGGGATAAGGGAGTCGAGAGCTCTGGTTACCCATTCGCAGAAATGGTCATACCCAGATTCCACATTCTCCGCTAAGCCCAATGGATCGTCAGTAAGAAGGCGGTGAAGATCTTCCACCTTTAGTTTACTCCAACGCCGCCTGGGCAGAGCTCGCAACGAGGACTTGAGTGGAGCCTCTATCAGAGGGCAGTGAATAGTCACTAACGAGTGGTCTGACCAAGTCAGAGGGAGGGGGGGGGCACTGTTACCCCCTCTAGATTGGAAAAGAAGGGGTCCAAAATATGGCCACCGCTATGGGTGGGATCCGAGACCAATTGAAACAATTGAAGGGCCTCAAGGTCCGCCACCATCCCGCCCACTGAGGATAAGGTCAAGGTGTCAAAATGGAGGTTCAAATCTCCTATGATGGAAAAGTTGGCAGACCCTACTGCCAGTGAACTAACTGCCTCAGGGAGGGCCTCCCAAAATGCCACGTCGCTGCCCGGTGGGCGGTAAATTAGCAGCCCTGAAAAAGTAAAATGAGGTGTAACCGAAACTTTAAACAGGGCGCTTTCACAGCCCGCGATGTTTTGTACTCTCCAGGAACAAGGATAGCAGGATTTTACTGCAAGTGCGACTCCTCCTCCTCTAGAAGAGCGATTGAGCGTGTGGATGGAATACTCGGCAGGAAAAGCCAGATTCAGAACAGATGAATCAGTGTCCTGTAGCCACGTCTCAGTCAGACAGAATATGTCAGGGGAGTCATTGCCCATAAGGTCGGCAATGTCCTGATGGTGCTTGACCAACGACCTTACGTTCAAGTTCCAGATGGTAATATGGTGCAAGGGAGAGCTACTACATATAGCGGACTGCACTCCAATGGCCCCCAAATAAGAGGGTGCTTCAAGTAGCCACCTAAGCATGGTCGGATCTAGCGGATCTCGCGTACGCGAATTTGCGTATTTACGGATTTGCAATCCGCGAGAATACGCGAACTCTCGCGGACTTGCGGATTTTCCCGTTTTTTGTGTTGGCGAGCGTTCGCGCGGATTTTGGGACAATTTCACAATTGCGAACTGACTTTTCGGCTCGCAACGGCCGCGACTATGTTGTTTCTACGTCTGGTTTATCATCACAGGTTCACAGCACCCTCTGTTTCACCACTGCCACCCTCTGGGACACCCATGCCACCCTCTGGTACATCCTCACTGCCACCCATTGGGTTTGTTTATCACTGTAGTTTATGGGGGTTGAAAAAAGCAAGCACACCTCCCCTACTTCAACTGCCATGAATTAATTTGGGGTTGATTAATGTGTCAGTTATTTTGAAAGTTCCAGTCTGGCTGGCACCTGCTTCCTTCCTTATCTGTAATTTGCTTTCTGTTGCAGTGCAATTTTTTTTTCACAGGACCTTTATGGTCTACTTGTAGCTATTCTATGAGCCTGCTGTTTGGGTCATAGCAGGGTCATAGAATAGTTGCAAACTCTGGAGGGGCCCCTCAGGAAGCACTACAGTGAATGTTACTAATGTTAAGTTTGAACTTTTGCACCTGCTCATTGCTTTCAGTTTAGCAAAAATCGTTTTTTATGCAATTTGGCGCGTTTTTTGGTGCGCGAATCCGTGCGAGATCGATTTCGGAAGCCGCGAATGCTTGCGAATACACTAAGTTTTTCTTTGCGACGTGTATGTTCGCGTGATTTTGTGCGTCTTCGCGAGGCGCTTGTAGCTATACGTTTGCCAAGTTACCCTAGCGGTCGTACACGGGCGCGGCCATCTTGTTTGCGTGACGTAATTCCGTTTCCGGCTGCTATGTGTAATCTCGCAAACTGTGCTGCTCGCTAGTACAATTTCGCGCGTGCTCGCGAGGAAAATCTCGCGCGAACTTACCCACGCGGTCGTGAACGGGCGCGGCCATCTTGTTTCTCATTCATTGCTATGGTTCTGGGCATGCTTTCTGTATCCTCTCTGAATCTCTGCCATCCTTTGCTTGTTTGAAGTTTATTTGATCTATTTTACTTATTAATCTATCCCTCTATTTTTCTAGCTCTATATTTTTTGTTTTCTGCTGCTTTTAGTTACTTTTAAACTACTTTTTTAAACTCTTTTCTTTTCTTCTTCACTATTCTATTTCTTCTTTATCATTTAACTTTATTTCTGCCCAGACCATGGTAAAGGGAGCCGGGAAGCACCCTGAGAAGGGGAAGGGTCCCGCACCCCGTGCCCGGCTCCCGTGCGGGCGTTTGAGGGGGGAGCAAGTGGTGCCACGGGAGATCTTTAGCGCGGAGGAGGTGGCCGCACTCATCTTCCACGTCCAGCGCCGCCTCCCCAAGACGATCCTGGGAGGCGGCAAGATCGCAACCGGCTATGGCATCCGGGAGCGCCGGAAGCGGTGGGAGAAGGTGTGCCGGGCCATGTTTCAGCTCTCTGGGGTCCGGCGCACATATAACCAGGCCACCCACCGCTGGACAGATGTCATGGACCGGGAGCGGGACTTGCTGGACGCGCTCGGCGTAGAGGTCCCCGGGCTTGGTGAGTAGTAGTAGCTATTCATTTACTACTCTGTTTTATCCGGCTCTGTTATTTGCAAATCTTTGTTCTTTACCAAGAGCAATAATACTGCCGATTACATTGAGGTCAATTATATTTCAAAATCTTCTATGCATTTCAGGTGCACTGCTCTCCTTCTCAGTAGCCTTGCTTGCTACTATGCTTATTTGTTTTGTATTTTGTGTTCATTTCATTGGCCTGAGAAATTATGTATGAGTGTAGTGTAAAGATAAGAACTGCGTAATGCTAGACACTAAGGGTCATATTTTCAATTACCGGCGCATCCCTGCAAAGTAGCAGGGATGCGGCAGTAATTGTGTGCCATGCACCACCACCCATGGGCAAAAGGCCACACCAGCAGCCCCCAAAAAACGACAAAAAACAATAAAATAAGCACAATCCCAGCCCATCCATGGCCTCAATGATGTTTAAATTCAAGAAGACACCCCACAGAAAGACTAGGCCCATGCAACACTCACCACCCCTGGGCAAAGGGCCACACCAGCAGGCCCAAAAAAACGACAAAAATCAGCCCAATCCCAGCCCATCCATGGCCTCAATGGTGTTTAAATTCAACAAAACAGTTGTATCATGCACCCCTAACCAACCCTGGTCCTACTGGATACTGTGGCTACCCACAATATCATTTATTTAATGTTCTGAAAAAGTTCCAAAATTGTACTTGCAGCAACTGTAATGCCCCAAACAAACTTACTTGTGAAAGTTGATTTCTAATCCAAAAGTGATCCAAAGACAGTCAAAAAGGCCTCAAATCCAAATATCCAGCAGCACCCACAAAAAGTAATCCTTCCAGCTCCAGATCCAAATGAAAGTGAGCAGGAGATGGACAAAGCACTGGGAGGAGCCTGCTGGACAGGAACAGGAAGTTGGAGACTGTGGGGCACTTCCTTCCTCCCCCCCCCCCAAAAATGGACTCCTTGCAAAAAAAAAGGCCATGCAAATGTCAACCTGAGGAGTGATTCTGATAAAAATCATAATTTTCTGAAGGTTTATCCTGTTTGCTGGTGATTTTCTTGTGCAGAATTGCAAAATCTCTATTTCACGAGTGCGAGATTGTTCCTTTCCGCCGCAACTACGTGTTCGCAATTGCGAACTCTCGCGAGGTGTGCTGTGCAAGGTGGCAAGCCGCGATTACGTATTCGCGGGCGCCAAACTCCCGCGGGATCACGCAGCAAGATCCAAAATGGCGCGGCACTCGCAAAGAAAAACAACTCGGCAAACGCTAAATGACGGAAAGTGAACGCCGTGCACCACGCCGCACGCCGCAACCAAGCAAAAAATCCGCCGCGAGCGGATTCACGGATTTTCGACAAATTCGCGAGAGTTCGCGGATTGCGAATTTGCCGAAAATCCGAAAAATCCGCGATCGGAGCGGATTTTACGCCCATGCTTATAGCCACCCACCGCAGGCACACCGGTAAGGGCCACACAGGGGGTAAACGCGGGCTCCATCACAGGGTGGCAGGCGGTTGTTGATCGACAGGAGGGTTTCCCTGGTGTAACTGGGCATTGTCGGGGCAGTGACAGATGACAGAGTCACCACCGAACCAGCACGACCGAGCGCGACTGAGCGCGGACGGGCGCAGACGGGCAGGACTCTGGCACGACTCCGGCCACGCGTAGGCGCGCCCGCTACGTGATCCCGCTACGCTAGGGGAGGAGCTTTAAGTAGGCGTTCCAACGATGTCACATGCGCAATGAAGCGCTGGCGGATGTAAGCGCCTCTTCGCCTCTTCCCCACTCCAAGATGGCGGCCCACCCCAGGTACCAAACCCGCCAAGCGGCGGTGAGGGAAACAATTTACCGTGCAGGTGAGGGGGCGGTAAAACAGAGGGTCCCAGCAGACCTAAAAGAAAATGTTAAATTTTTAAAAAGCGCTAGTCAGCGAGCGCGCAACACGCTCCTGGCAGCCGAACGCTACCTTGTCAGAGCGCGGGGAGGCAGGGACTCGCCTTAAGTAGGCGTTCCCACGATGTCACATGCGCAATGAAGTGCTGGCGGATGTAAGCGCCTCTTCGCCTCTTCCCCACTCCAAGATGGCGGCCCACCCCAGGTACCAAACCCGCCAAGCGGCGGTGAGGGAAACAATTTACCGTGCAGGTGAGGGGGCGGTAAAACAGAGGGTCCCAGCAGACCTAAAAGAAAATGTTAAATTTTGAAAAAGCGCTAGTCAGCGAGCGCGCAACACGCTCCTGGCAGCCGAACGCTACCTTGTCAGAGCGCGGGGAGGCAGGGACTCGCCTTAAGTAGGCGTTCCCACGATGTCACATGCGCAATGAAGCGCTGGCGGATGTAAGCGCCTCTTCGCCTCTTCCCCACTCCAAGATGGCGGCCCACCCCAGGTACCAAACCCGCCAAGCGGCGGTGAGGGAAACAATTTACTGTGCAGGTGAGGGGGCGGTAAAACAGAGGGTCCCAGCAGACCTAAAAGAAAATGTTAAATTTTTAAAAAGCGCTAGTCAGCAAGCGCGCAACACGCTCCTGGCAGCCGAACGCTACCTTGTCAGAGCGCGGGGAGGCAGGGACTCGCCTTAAGTAGGCGTTCCCACGATGTCACATGCGCAATGAAGCGCTGGCGGATGTAAGCGCCTCTTCGCCTCTTCCCCACTCCAAGATGGCGGCCCACCCCAGGTACCAAACCCGCCAAGCGGCGGTGAGGGAAACAATTTACCGTGCAGGTGAGGGGGCGGTAAAACAGAGGGTCCCAGCAGACCTAAAAGAAAATGTTAAATTTTTAAAAAGCGCTAGTCAGCGAGCGCGCAACACGCTCCTGGCAGCCGAACGCTACCTTGTCAGAGCGCGGGGAGGCAGGGACTCGCCTTAAGTAGGCGTTCCCACGATGTCACATGCGCAATGAAGCGCTGGCGGATGTAAGCGCCTCTTTGCCTCTTCCCCACTCCAAGATGGCGGCCCACCCCAGGTACCAAACCCACCAAGCGGCGGTGAGGGAAACAATTTACCGTGCAGGTGAGGGGGCGGTAAAACAGAGGGTCCCAGCAGACCTAAAAGAAAATGTTAAATTTTTAAAAAGCGCTAGTCAGCGAGCGCGCAACACGCTCCTGGCAGCCGAACGCTACCTTGCGGCAGCATGACCGTTCCTCCTAGGGCGTTCGGTAGTCTTCCCCTAGGAAAACGGACACAATAGGATCACTTTCTACGGCACAATTTCAAATAAACTGTTTTAAAAAGCGGTAGGTGTTACAGTTGCTACGCCCACTCCTCTCTTGCGCTCTTTCAACCAGCACCTGGCAGCTATTCCGCGGGTTAAGAGAGCTGAGCCGGAGGACGTTCCTTTCGAGCTTTAGCTCCCAAATTCTAGAACTCCCTTCTAGTGAACATCAGAAGCATTCACAATCAAGCTGCTTTCCGTAAGGCCATAAAAACTCATCTGTTTTCTAAATAATTGGTTGCGGCGTTTCCTTGGCCCTGTAATCACCTATCTTCTGTCTGAGCTTAGCACTGGGACACCCCTTGGCTGGGGCAGCCATGCGCTCTATAAGTTTTATAACATAACATAAGATTTTCCAGAAATAAGCAGGCTTTGGTTTATGAAAGAAAATCACACAAAGCCTGCCAGAAGGAAATATTCGAGCCCAGCAAAAACTGTGTGCCTTGTGATTTTTGAGTTCCTATGTTATCACGAGCAGTAGATTCCATCAGGCTCTGACACCACTGATATGTATTAATTTATTTTGGCAATGAGTTAGGAACATCCTTGCATCTCAAATTAGACCAGTGTGTCATTTTACTGCTCCTGCATTTGGAGCTTTGTCCCCTAGATATATGTAAAAATATTACCAGGTGTACCCAAGCTTTAAATGTAGGAGAGATGCGCACACTCTTCTTATTTTTTGTCAGTGCTTATTATGTTTTATAGAGAATGTTTTAGCTTACTTTTAATATCATCCTTTATTGTTCTCTGTGACTACCTTACTCATCTTCTTGAACATAAAATATCTTTCTTTATCCTAAGAAGCACAATGAGCATAACGACTCTGCCCTTGCCAGCATAATGCTTCAAAGTATGCAGAGACACCATAAACATTCCAGAAGTGGTTGAGTCGCATACTCCATCCACATAGTGGCCTGTGGATGCATACTGTCTGTTTCCTGTGGCATGTTCTATTTTCTGTGTTACTATCCAGTCAAGCAGGTCACTACAAACATCTCAAGGAGATGGTGTGGGGCTGGCATGTCTATGCAAGACCCTTCTGCACTGACAGCTCTCGAGGGGAAGCACCTGCAGCACATCCTGCACCTGTTCAAGGTAGTGTGCATCCCAGTATTGATGGAACCTCTAGGCCTCAGATGGGCCCTGGAAGAGAGGTACCAACACATTGTTAATCGTTCTCAATGTCTCTTCAGACACCTGCTGCTTTCAATCTCCTGGTAAACATAGTTTATAGCATGCAGGTTTGTTTTTCCAAGGATTGTTAATGTTAAGTCATTAGCACTGTGCTTGCATCTTCATTTGATAGGTTATCTCTACCTTGTCACCCACTGGGTTGTTTAACCATTGATTGCCTACAAGAAAAAAAGCAGAAATTCAAGACCAAAACTATATTTTACATTTAACAAGTCTCTCAAGTGGTGCTATGACATACAATATCAATCATGGCTTTTCAACGGTAGTTTGATAAATTGTTTGGTGTTACAGTTTTGCTTTTAACACAGTTATTACAGGCTCGAAATCACATCATGCAAAGCATTGTTGACTAAAATTTCAGAATTAGCTGTAGGTGTTAAACATGGAGTCACATATTAGTTATGTTTTTTCATTTTATCAGTGAAGTCAACTTTAAAAAAACCTGCTTGTTTCACACATAAAACCAAAACTAAAGTCTGCTCACAAATTTTGTGAGGATCACTATTTCAGTCACATCATGTATTAAAACAAGCATTAGCGCCGCAAATCATTTTGGGCCTGATTATCAAAGGTAAACTTACACTTTGTAGTAAGTTTACCAAGCTCACAAACTATGTGTGGAATTTGCATACTCTGCACTGCCAATATTTATGTGTGAAGAGTTCTCCGCCACTAGAGAATTCCCATTGGTGTGAAAAGCTTGGCACACGTATATATAGGGGTTGTGGGTCTTAGAACTCTGCATGTACTTTGTGAATTGCATTTTATAAAAGGTTTTGAAGTACTGCACAATGCACTATTGTCAGAAATGGTGGTCTCTAGTTGGCAGAGGTAAGTACCTTTGTCCAAATAGGGACCCTTGCTTCTAGTCTGGGTAAGGGGGATACGCACTCTAGATAACTCCTGCTCACCCCCTTGGTAGCTTGGCAGGAGCAGACAGACTTATCTTCAAGGCAATGTGTAAAATATGTGCACCAACATTCACAGTAACACACTGATAACACCACAAATGGACACCACACCAGTTAAAAAATATAAAGTATCTTTATCTAAACTCAACAAGACCAAAACGACAAAAGTCCAACATACAACTATTAAGAAAAATGACGTTCAAAATGTATTAGCAACTGATTCGTTAGAAAACTATGGATGCGTGATTTCTTGCACAGTACCTGTTGTTGCAGCAAAATTCACCAAGACAAGCAGCTGCAGTGATGGGAAGTGGCAAAAAATTAAGAGAGGCGTAGATTCCGGAGACCTTCGTGGATGCGATGCAACAGTTCAGCTGGGCACAGGGGAGCAGTGCGTCGGGTCCGGTCTGTAGGGGGAAGCGATGCATCTGTTCTGAGACGACTCTGATCCGAGGGTGATGCGTCAGCGAAACTTGTAGCACAGGGACGATATGTGGAAATTCGGGATATGTTAGCGTACGATGCGGCGCGTCGAGCTGCTGCGTCCATTTCTTCAGCCACGATCCCTCGATGAGTTGATTCTTGCAGCGGCGCAGTGATGCGTGGAGATTCTTCTCGCACCATGGCGTTGCGTCAGAAAACTGTCACAAGAAGAGCGATGCGTAGATTTTCTTCTTGTTGCGTTGCTTTTCCAGCTCCCTAAGCAGAAACAACCTCCAGAGGCCCGACACAGTCACAGGCACTTCTTGGCAGGTCAAACCTCCCAGGAAGGAAGTTCAGGGGAGCTGGGGGTGAAGCCTTTGTGTTTCAAAGACTTCAGAACAGGAGGCAAGCTCTACTCAAACCCTAGGAGACTTTCCTCGACCAGGGGACACAGCACACAGCAAAGTAATTCTCTTTTCCTTGGCAGAAACAACAACTGCAGGTCAACCCCAGACACACAGCAAGGGCAGTACTTCTCCTTAGTTTCTCCAGCTCTTATCCATGGCAAAAGTTCCTCTTGATTCCAGAAGTAGTCTAAAGTTCAGGTGTTTTAGGTCTAATACTTATGCCCCAAAATGTCTTTGTTCTCTTTGTACAGAGAAGCTGTGTGCCCAGTCAAAACCAGTGCTGTCCTCTCTGGTGCAGCGTCCTGGCAGGAGGTGGAGACAGCATTGAGGAAAGCGGACCAGGCCCATTCAGGTGAAATTAAATCTCCTCCCCCTACTCTAAATGCAGCCCAGGTCTATTCAGCCCAGCCCTGACTAATTAGGTTCTCTGAAGCCGATGCTCCTCCCCAGCCTCTGACACTCTAAACCCAGTCAGTCAATCCACATCCTAGCAGAGGCACACTGGATGACTAAACAAGAAAATACCTACTTTCTAAAAGTAGTATTTTCAAACACAGAATGTAAAAATCACCCTCACTAAAACATGTATTTTAACATTCTGAGTTCAGGCATATTAAACTGTATTTTCGCACCTTGTTCCCAGGGGCAGGTATGTTTATAAGATGTTATAAACAAACTCCCCATTCAGTCCTATGAGAGCAGGTAGCCTTGCTATAATGAAAAACCAAATTGGCATTAATTCACTATCAGGACATGCCACACACATCAAGGTATGTCCTACCTTTCACATACTTCACCTTGACACAGGGGTACCTTGAGCCTACCTTAGGGGTGTCTGACATGTAAGAAAAGGGAAGGTTAGCGCCTGGCCAGTGGGTGCACTTGCCAAGTCAACATGTCAGTTAACAACTGGGCACAGACACTGCAGTGCAGGTCTGAGTTACAGTTTCAGAAATACTCATGTGGGTGGCACAATCAGTGCTGTAGGCCCACTAATAGTATTTGATTTACCGGCCCCAGCACACTCAGTGCACTTTACTAGGCACTGACCAGTAAATCAAATATGCCAATCAGGGAGATATTTTCATAATAACAATTTACGCAGGGAGCACTTGAACTTTGACACTGATCAGTAGTGGAAAAGTGCCCAAAGCATCAAAGCCAGCAAAAACGAAATCGAGCACAGCATCAAAAATACACGACATAGAGGCAAAAAGTCTGGGGAAACCACGCCAAAGATGCCAAGTCTAACAACTACAAAGTGCAGTTCCAGAATCGGACCATTTGTGCAGTGGAAAGTTTGACACCAAACTTCAAAACGCAGTAATTTGGGCAGCTTAAGCATGCACAACACATAGAATAAGGAAAGATGGCAGTAGCTGGAAGAATATCAAATTTTTTTTGCACATACAGAACAGGTACAAGACAGGAGTAAAAAAAGATTTACCAGACAGTTGTACACTCTCCGCAAACAGACATAAGCGTACCAGAAGTAAAAGACTACTGGAAGAACTAGCTAGCTTCTCATTGAATGACCGTACCTTCATGTACTAACATAGGAGGATGTACTTTTGACTATCTAGTATAGCATGCTTCATTAATGACGTCCATATGTAGCAAAAAAGCATTCAAGAGAATTACATTTCTCTGGTTGTGCATTCTCATATATTGGGTTTCCAAGTTTGGGTGTGGTTATGTCCCCTATGCCGACATTTATGTTGTCCCTTTGTTAAACTGTCAGGCAATATGAAAACTGAGTGCAGATGAGCTAAAACATTTTTTACTGGTGCCTTCCAAAGCATAAGGTTAAAAATAGGAGGGGCGAGCAAAAGACCCTAACCCTCTCTTTTATCAACATGTTTCAGCCCTCAATGTTTGTCCTTAGAAGGTAAAGCATATTCCTCAGCTCTCTAGGTCTCAGTATCTCACATCAAATATTGTGAAACATTCTCTGGTTTAAAGAGCTATTATGCAGGTACAAACAATATATATTTTTCATAAGATGGGGCCACAGCAGTGGAAATACCCCTTCGTAGATAAGGTAACCTTGGGTTAAAACAGTAGAAACGCCCCCTTTAAAGAGGACAGCTAAAGATAGAGCTGCAGCAACACAAGTTTTTCTCATCACAGGACACAAGCAAATTGGGGAGAAGCAGTGCAAGTTTTACGCCCTCATAGAGCAGGTACAGCATGACATTCCCAAATAAAAATTCTGTCTTTCACTGAAGACAGCAAGTGCAACCCTTCCATTTCCTGCAGAACAGATTCTGCATAGTACACTTTCGTCACAGAACAAGTACAGTTAAGGCATCAGTGACACGTTGGTTACGAATAGTTCTCCAGAGCACTTACTGAGAGTAATGTATAGGTCGTAAGTTTGTGATTTTGTCAGTTCTGACATCATTCTCATTTAGGTGATATTCCACATATGCATTCTAAAAGTCCAGCTGCTGTAACTTGGAGATCTGCTGTCACTGGTGTAATTCCGGTCACATTCCTGCAGTCATCCCTACTAATGGCGTGAAAGGAAATGGAGGGAGAAGCATATGGCAAATACAGCTATTTAAAGACAAAATTGTAAAAAAAGAAATAAATTCCTCTATATTGGTCTTTCATTCTCCACCCCTATTGCCCTCACAGTATCTAAATCCTGCTTTCTCTATTAGATATTCAACCATAACTCTGTCTCTGTCGCTCTCTTCCTCCAGCCTCTACCCCAATCCATTAGCTCCCTGTTATCTCTTTCTTCCCTTCCAACCCTCTTTCTCTTGTTCACGTCTTCATCTTACAGTTCTCTCTCTTCTCAGACTTTTTTCATTTCCTCTTGCTTCATCATTGTCTTTTCACCCATTTATCTTACCGTCTACTCCATTACATTCTTCATTCGCACCTGCCTTTCTCTTGCCCTCTTCAATCCAAGCTTAATCTGCTATACATACATTATGTTACACTTCACATTTTCCCACTCTCACCCACCCCATATCTCTCACCTACCCAGTCTCTTATTCTTCCTCTCTACTACTTCTATCTCTCTCTGAACCACGTAGGTCCAGCATAAGGGGTTTGCCATCCTAGTTCAAGTTACATTTTTCTCTATCACTGGGCCTAGCAATCTAGCAACTGTGCCACATTTGCTGCTTGTATGTAATATATAGTAGTAGTAAATGTATTGTATACATTAAAAAACTTACAATAAGATGTGAGCACAAATGTAGGTAAAATGTAAAAATATGAGATAAAAATACATAACTCTCATCTGCTCACAGTGTTACATGTTTTTGTTTTGTTTTTGAAAAGCAGTAATACTGGTAATATCACATCACTGTTGTCATAGCCTAGGCATCCAACTAGTATTCTCTTCTCCCAAAATTTCCCCTGCTCTCTACTGTGTGTCACATGATCGTCTTTTCTCAAAGCTACTCTCCTGAACTCTTTTATAATATTCATACCTTAAACACAAGGTCCGGGGGCCGTGGCCAAGATGGTGAGCGGGTAAGACATGACTCCTTCGTCTCTCCGTTCCCTGCCCTCCAGTGCCGCCACAGCCCACACGTAGCCTGCCCTGGAGGTTAAAATCCTGATTCCGAGTGCGGAAGCTGATTGATGGAGCACACAAGGAACTCTGCTTGCCACTGACGGACTTAGTGGGCAGCGAGGTGAGACAAGCCCTGCCCTGCATAATGGTGGCCGGGGCCTGGGTTCTCTGATAGAAAAATGTAGGAAATGGCACGCAATACACAGAAGGCAGGAAGTGGGACTTGCCGTCCAACAGAGAAGCCATCGCACCACTGAGAACACTACGGGGGGACAGCCTAGCTTACCGGGTCCCCTGCATTGCAATTACAAGTTGAGCGGAGAGCGGAGGAGGCAGCCCTAATCGGGAGCTGAGAACCATTGCTGGACACCTCAGACACCGCACGCTGCGGGGGCGGGCCCGGATCACAACCTGGCCCAAAGGGGGCCCCTCTCTAATAATAAAGTAGGAAGTCCCAGAGACCTGTAACTGGCCTGAGTGTTGAGGCTCACAAGGCCCGGGAGGCCCAGCATTACCACTAGAGAAGGGTGCCAAAACGGAAGTGGTCGCTAGTGGGGGCGCCTCTGCCTGATGCCAGTGGAAGCAGTGCTCCCTGGTCCGGTTTCCCCCCACCGACTGTGATATCAAGTCCTAGAGAAGCAAGGCTCCCAGTAGCAACTGTGCCAGAGAGAAGGAGTGGTGCACAGACAGAGACCACGATCTTGAGACAGGGGGTGCACAGACGTTGTGACACCCCTCCGCCAACAGCACCAGTCAACCCACTGCGGAGAAGGGCAGCAGGTCTCCGCTGGTGATCCACGAGCCACTTGCACTAGCGGTGGAGCTTCGAGACTAGGCTTCACAACAGATAAGAGAAGGGGGGCCATGCTGTAGTGCCCGGCGATGGCCCCCAGTGGTGAAGGGACACAAAAAGGAGAATAGAGCCAGGAGGCTGCCCCCACCATGTTAGCAACCCGTGGTGGTACAACACGTTTTGGGGCACACCAAGAATCTGTTGTTGAGCCAAAGTGTACCTGAGCCTACCTGCGCGATCCACAACAAGAGAGCAGCCTCACTGGAATCATCCAAGTAGCTGATATAGTTAGAGAGGGGCTGGAGATTGGTGGTGAGAGTGAGCAGGGCCCTGGTTGCTGCTCCTGAAAATAGTCCTTGAGCATGAAAAGATGCCAAACGGAGACGCGAGCCATGGGCTGATCCCCCCAAATACTGCAATGAGGAGCAACTGACGGAGACCTGCCTTGCAGGCCATCCTGGGCCGACACATCCTAGGTCCCTCAATGATTCCCTCAATGATTCCCATCAGCAGGGCCGAGACACACCAGGAGGCTGTTTCACACCAGTGCAACTGGGACCAGCCTACAGGAAGGGCCTAGTTACCTCTTGAACTATGACATCTGCAAGGGGGACAAAAGACCGGACCTTGAAAGAAATGTTGATTAATCTCCTCTCTGGGCCAGGGGACGATACGCAGACAACACCTGGCAAAAATCAAGGTCAAGATGCGGAGGGAGCCGAGGAGCCAGTCACACCTTCATTCTTTGAGGCACGGTTTTCCACACTGCGCGAACACCTGCAAACCCTCAGAGGGGAGCTATCCAACGATATCAAGGAGATCCGCCATGATGTAGACTCAACAGGGGACCGGGTTGCAGCTCTTGAAGACCAGTACCATACCAGATATGAGGAAGTGGAGCAGCTGCAATAGGAGGTGATCCACCTGCAAGAACAACACATAGATCTCCAAGCCCACCCTGAAGACCTTGAGAACCGCTCCTGGTAAAATAATATTCACATTGAGGGCATGCTGTCCCAGGCAGAAGGCTCCAACATGAATCTCTGTCTGATAAATCTCTTTAGATATATTCTGGAGGCCCCACCAGAAACTGAGATAAAAATAGACCCTACACTAAGAGTGGGACTACCACAGCGAAACTCGCCCCCCCACCCGCCAGCCATTCTGGCCTACCTCCCAGACTTCCAACTGAAAGAACAGATCCTACGCAAAGTCTGGTATTCCGGGGGCGATCACCATCCCTCTACCAAGACTTAGCCATGATCACCTTGCAGAAAAGGAGGGAATTACGACTGGCCACAGCTCATTTACAGAATCTGGGCATTGCAAATTCTTGGGGTCACCCCTTTTGTCTTATCTTTCATGGGGAGGGCAAACTACACCTACTAAGATCACTCACAGAGACTTGTTGCAACCTTGGTATTGAAGATTCCCTAGACAAGGGCTCAGGAAGAGGAGAATCGGGCTCCCCGCTGAGCAGGCGCCAGCATGAGCGGAGATGACACTCACCCGAGAGTGGGGAACATCAGGCGGTCCTGGAGTCGCTATCTGTCAAGATAGAGACAAAAAGTGAGACCCCTGAGTAGAGACTGAGTTTTCACACCAGGCTGGGCTGGCAGCAGGCGGGGTTTTCGGGAGGGGGTAAAATGCCACAACATGCACCCAACAACTTTTATCCCTGTGTACATGTGGACTCAATCTACTGGACCTGGACTTAAACTGTTTCTTTCATGTCATACTTCTTGTTTTTTTTTAATTTTTTGGGGGAGACCAGTACACATCTTAGAGGACTATTGGGAAAAGAGAAGATGCAACTAAGTGGGGGATGGAAGAGGGGGAAGCCAGGAAAGATAAGGGGCACTCAGAACAGACAGTTTTAGAATGATACCCTCACACAGATCAGACATGGCATTACTTACTGGTAAGGGTATATCGCTCAATGTGAAGGGCCTCAACCCTCCTAAGAGATGATCAATAGTTTACTATCTTAAAAATTCGGATGCGGATATATGCTTTCTACAAGAGACTCAGCTCCTGAGCAGGGATTGGCACCGTCTCAGATCCTGAGCCTTTCCCCACCTACTTTTTTCCTCTACTATTGCCAAAAAAGCTGGAGTAGCAATTCTTCTTGCTAGACCATTCAGGGGTGAGGTGGGCTCTAAGCATGCCGAGGTGAAAGGTACATTCCTGGCACATACAGTACACAGTGAGGGCCAATCCTCAGTGGTGGGTTCCATATACGCTCACAACACGAGACAGGAACAATTCCTTCAGGCGGCAGCTACAGAAGTGATGGCCACACAGTCACGCTTGATACTCCTGGGGGGAGACTTGAACTGTTTGATACTGAGAAAGACAGGTCCGTCAGCCACTCTACTTAGTCAGGAGCTCTGTCAAGAGAAGTGGAAGATGGCTACGCGAGATAGGGTTAATAGACCTCTGGAGGGAGGCTCATCCACACGCTACCCAATACACCTTTTATTCCTGAAGAAGCCTAATCTGGATGCTGCCGACCCTGCTAACTTTAGGCCTATTTCCTTGCTCCCCGGCCTTAGTAAGGTGGCAGAGAAGTTGGTGAATAATCGCCTATCGGGTTTCTTGGAGTCTAACTCCCTTCTGGGTGACTCTCAAACGGGCTTCCGCCCCGGGCAGGGAACGGACACTGCCCTGCTGGCAGTTGTGGAGAATGCCAGGAGCATTCTGGATTCAGGGGGATCAGTGGCAGTGATCCTCCTGGACCTCAGTGCGGCATTTGACACCGTAGACCATCAGGTGTTACTCCAACGGCTGGCGGGGGTAGGGGTGTCCGGGATGGCCCTGAAGTGGTTTGCATCTTTCCTGGAAGGCCGGACGTTTGAGGTTTGGGAAGGCCACGAGAAGTCATCATCGGTTCCTCTCCAGTGTGGTGTGCCGCAGGGCTCATCGCTGAGCCCTACTTTATTTAACATTTATATGGCCCCACTGGAGAGTGTAGTACTGCCCCTGGGTATCAAGATCATCAGCTATGCTGATGATACTCAGTTGGTGGTAGGGCTTCCCCAGTCGGCAAATCAACCCGACCGGCTGCACACGTGTCTGGTTAACATCTTCACTTGGATGTGTAGCTCATCACTCAAACTTAACGGCTCAAAGACGGAATTGATGATGCTGGGGAACTCTTCCCCCTCCTTGTCACCTAGGAGTTGGCCTAGCTGCTTGGGAGACGCACCCACCCCCAAACAGGAGATCAAGAGCTTGGGGGTGTGGCTGGAGCAGGACCTTTCCTTCAAGACACACGCCAAAAAGACAGCAGGCGTGTGTTTCGGTCTGCTCCGGTCAGCTCGTAAGATTTTACCTCTCCTCCCAGTGGCGGCCAGAAGATTACTCATCCAGGGGCTTATCATCTCACGGCTGGATTTTAGCAATGCTCTGTTTCTGGGGGCCCCAGAAGCTACCTTAAAAAAACTGCAGCAAGTGCAGAATGCGGCCGCCAGGCTCCTGACTGATCTTCCCAGGCGCCAGTCAGCTCGACCTGCGCTGAAGGCGCTACATTGGCTCCCTGTTAGAGAGAGGGTGAAATTCAAGGCACTCTGTTTGGCCCAAAAAATTTTGCAAGGGAAAGGTCCTCCTATCCTGCGGGATATGGCTCAATTTTATAAGTCCTCTCGTTCCCTTCGCTCAGATCATCTTCATCTGTTGAAAGTTGCGAGGGTCAGGAAGGCAAGAACCGGTGGCAGAAGATTTTCCATAAATGTGGCAACACTGTGGAATTCCCTCCCCTTGAACTTGTGCCTGGAAACCAGCACTTTGCGGTTTCGTAAACTTTTAAAAACTCATTTGTTCCCTGCCTAAATATCTGTGTTTCTTGCTTTGGTGTATCTTTCTGGATGAGCGCGGGGATGCCCAAGGGTAACCAGGCACGTTATAAAACTCGATAATAATAATAATAATAATAATAATTCCCATGCACATAAATCATATGCACGCCTTGATTACATATTGGTGAGTAGGGACATACACAATATTATGGGAGATAAATAGATATAGAGCTGGCTGCACTGTCAGACCATGACGCAGTACCCCTCAACCTAAACCTTCCCCCTCAGAGAAGACACATTGGGAATTGGCGGCTCAGAGAGACTCTGCTCTAATGACCCGTAGTGATACAACAGCTTACAACAGCTATACACACCTACTTAGAGTTTAACAACACTTCCACACGCTCTCCACACTATGGGAGGCACTAAAATGGTGGTAAGAGCCAAACCCATAGCAATGTTGGCGGCCGATATTAAAGCCCACAAGGAAAAAAGGGACCAACTGATGGCTCAGGTCAGGGAACTTGAATGTATACATAGCCGAATGGGGGTCCCAAAGTCTGGCGCCAACTACCCGAAGCACAGGCCCCACTAGCGGTCCTCAACTTAGATAGGGCGCAATAAGCCACTCTCCGACTGAAACACTCATTCTAGATTGGAGACAAATCAGGGAGGTTGCTAGCTAACAAGCTAAGGGCTCAGCGACAGCAGATGAAAGTACATTCCCTCAGATATCAAGGGGGCAGAGAATTGGTAGACGACGATCCGTTGATCATCTCCTTGTGCCTACGTTGTGCGCTCTAAGTTGGCAGGGTATGCCCAGACATGGGTCACTTCCTCACTTTGCCTCTGAATTCAAGCTAGTCTGGCTGATGAGGAGTGTTACCCTGAAACCGGATCCAGGATGCTTGTTTCCGGTCCAGGGAAGACCTGGCTTGGTTGTTCTGGCTGGACTGTTCCCATGAGGCACAGGGTCAAGACTGATTTGCATATAGCAGGGTCTGAACTGGGGTGGTGAAGTGAGCTAAAGAATGATGATGGATTCAACCCAGATCTGTGACTGGGGGTGAGTGTCTGAAAAGTTTCAGCTCTCCATCTATCATCTCCTTGTGTTTACTTTCTTTGCCCCAAGTTGGCAGGGTATGCCCAGACGTGGGTCCCTTGCTCACTTTGCCACTGGATTCAACTAGTCTGGCTGATGAGGGGTGTTACCCCGAAAGCGGCTCCAGGATGCTTGTTTCCGGTCCAGGGAAGACCTAGCTTGGCAGTTCGGGCTGGACTGTTCCCATGAGGTACAGGGTCAAGACAGATTTGCATACGGCTGGGTCTGAACTGGGGTGGCAAAGTGAGCTATAGAAAGATGATGGATTAAACACATATCTGTGACTGGGGGTCACAACAAGACTGAGAGTCTGAAAAGTTTCAGCACTCCGTCTATCATCTCTTTGTGTTTAATAAAAGACTTTAAACCATAAACACAAGAACTCTTTCTCTCCCCACACCACTACTTCCCTTTCTTTATCTCACATACCATCCTCCCTAACAGTTTTCATTTACTCACCAATTTCTCCCCATCTTTTGATACCCTGCTGTCTCATCCTTTTTACTTCCTTCAAGCCTGACCAGTGTTGGACAGGGCTTTCGGGCTGTCTGGCACTGCCATTGTGAAAGGGCAATTGTGTGAACTGTGTTCGTTGGTATTGTCACAGATCATGATACCAAACAAAAATGTCCCATATGATGTCCCTTCGAAGCTTGCCCATCTGGCAGTGCTAGACTGTCTGAAAGTCCAGTCCAATACTGCTCACCAAAATACTTGTACTCATAGACATCGCATACATCGCATACATTCTAGTTTCACCTTTTCACACCGTTCTCTCAAAAATATTTTTCACATTACCTTGCCTCTTTCAAATCCTTTCCCTCTCAAATCCACCTTACTTTTTTTTCTCACATAATTGCCTCTCTTACACCGTGGCCTTTCTTGTTCATATGCCTTCCTTTCTCTCCCTATTGTTTCTAACAAGCACTTTCACTTTTTTACTCCAACCCTTATACAATCACACAATCAAGAATGGCTCTATTTTTTATGCTCCCTATCACCATGAATGATAATTTTAGAAAATGACGCCAGTGAAAACAAAGCTGTTTTAAACAAATAGGTAATATCGACTTAGAGTTCCCACTGATGAAGTCAGAAGAGGAAATTCTATGCAGGATTCTTCACTTAAATCAATGCAGTGATGATTTTAAAATGAAACATTGATATTAAGGGGTCAACTATAATGCTGGTCGAAAAGTCTCTGACCGCAGGTAGGAGGCTTTCCGACCGATGTCTCCGGTTTCAATACCAACTGCCTAATAACAATGTAGGTGGTCGGAAATGAAACCAGCCGGTCATTCCGGCTGGATTGTGATTGACTCAAGAAGTCCGCCGGCCAGTCGGAGGCCCCAAAGTAATTCCTGAGGACGGCGTTTCCGCTGTCGGGATTACAATGTTGGTTTCCAACAGGCTTTCCATGTTGGGCTTTTTGCCATGGAAAGCCTGTCAGAAAGCGACATTGGGGGCCCCTAGCAGGCCCCCCTCATTCCTTCACTGCCTCCAGTTGTGGGCCGAGGGGGCACCTTTTAATCTCTGCACTGCATGGTATACACCTTAAGGTGCCTGCCACACGGTGCAGGGATTACCAGAATCTCCCATTTCTCCATGGGAGCTTCTGCTAGGGCCGGTTTATGGCTGCTGCACAAGGTCCCTTAAAGAAACCAGAATATGTAAAAGTACCATTTGCGGTTGCATTGTAATAGTAGTATCGGGACCGCCGTCTGCAGGTCGGTCTGTCCCGAGACCGCAGTGATGTCAGGTGGACCTGAGTCCACCGAGCATCGTAATTAGGCCTTTAGTTGTGAAATTAGGAGCAAAATGAAGGTTAGTGGTAATTAAAAAATTGCATTTTTTTGTGTTGCTTCTTTGGTATTCAATATATTGCGTAGTAACCAGAACCTAATAGATCATCTTTTTTCGAGCAACTTTACTCTAGACAGGCACACATGTGACAAACTCTTCAAACGCGTTTTGAATGTGCGAGCACCAGACTCTGAGCAATCCCAATCTCACTATTGTCAATGTTCAAAAAGTTGAGTAGCCACTTCCCTTCTTGTTTTGTCGACAGTCTGTAAACAAGCATTGATAAAGCCCATAGGTCTGTGTGTAATGTGCTAATGCATGCAGTGTCAGCACATTTGAGGGAGATACAGAGAAGGAAGCCAGCAGAAGCAAATATGGCCAGAGATGTGAAGTAGCCCCTTGTGCAGTTCCATGCAAGCACTACAGTGGAGGAGGAAGGATACACCCAACAGCAGTTGGTGACAAATGAAAACTCCGCTGCGCTGATCCAAAATATAATTGACAATGTTTCAAGAAAATGGCAGAAAGAAGCTGGTCGAAGAAAGCCAATGTTTGAAAGGGGCAGGCCCAAAGCCCACTCTAAGGGCCTGATTCACAAAGGTAAATTTGCATTTTTTTGTAAGTTTATGATTCTGTCCTATTGACAAAGGTATTTTACTAGTAATATTTGTACGACTGCAGAGTCTCTGCACATAAAATGATAGGAATGTCCTATCTTTTTATGTGCAGAGACTCCGCAGTCATAATGATACCACTAGTAAAATAACTTTGTGAATAGCAAACAATCTTCAGCTTACTGAAAAGTGTAAGTTTACCTTCTTGAATCAGGCCCAACATATTTTGTTAACAGTAGGTCGGTTTGATATCTATGCTGTCAAAACCCGACCTAAAAACTTTGTATACTTGAACAGCCTATACGAATAGCAAAAATGCATCCAAATTTGCATTGAAATATTCTTCAAAGATTTTAAATTGCTCATGTCTCTGCCTTCCCTCTGAGAAGAAAGTCTTTAGGTCATTAAGCCACATCCCAGTTACATACATGTCACATCAGTTCATCAGAATTGTATTCCATCTGTACTGTGGATATGGCCCAATGGAGGGTTTTCAAAAAATATAAACGCCTTTTCCTTTCCACCAACAGATTTGAAACCACAGGGAAATGGCGATATGTGAAATATTTAGTTTGGTCTTACTGGCTGCTTTTGTTGAAACATACTTTTGGTATTACTGCTTCTTTAAACAATGGGATGATGGATACCCATTTTCCCTTGGCTTTAGATGAAAACCACAATATTATCAGTAATAACATCAATCTACAATGGGGGAATAATGGAAACTATCCAAATATGAGAGATTGATGTTCACCATCTCAACATGAATTAATAATGGTTTTAGAGAGAAATATATCATTAATAACAGAAACTCTAATGGAGAAAGAAAACTGGAAACAATATTAAACAAAATGTACTGTATCTATAAAGATTTGCTAATAGGTTATGTCATCATGTTAGATTTAGAAAACTAACACTTTTATTTATGATGCTCAGATTAGTTGAAGAAATTGCTGAAAATTGAATTTGACATAAAATCCATAATAACAGATTTAATGTAGTTTATTGAACTATAAAAACATAATTAGTTGAGATAGGACTTCTATAGATATATTTCATAATACTTTTGTGTTATAAAGTCTTATTGTTCTTTTCCTTTGACATCCAGAATGTATTGTGTTCCAACAATATTTGGATCTCAAGAGCAACACAGTCTGGAGACAGGGCAGGGAAGGCAGGATGCCTAGGAACTTCAAATGGAAACCTCTGGAAACTTCTCTCACCTTCCAGAGGAAGGGAACCAGGTATAAATATTGGACCTCAGACACCATCTCTTCTGAACACTTCTAGACCTTTGGCTACTCTGCCATAAAGAAGGAGTGCTATGCTGCTGAAAGCCTTGCTACTCTGCTGGTCTGCTGCTCTGAAGGACTGCTGTCCTGCATTGCTGACCTGCTGTCCTCTTGCCTGTGTGAGATGGACTGGACCTGCATCTGTTGAACCCAGGACCTCAAAGTGACTCCAAGTTCTAGTTGTCTGGCCTTCTAACTGGAGACACATGGACAGAAGGCTTAACAACCTGAACCCAGCACCTGACTGCCATCTTTGAGTCTACCCTGCCAAGTGGTGCCACCCCAGTCCTTGACCCTTGGAAGGGGGCCTAAGGTGCTCTGCCAGCCTCTGTGTATCCAGCTGAACCAATGTATCTCCTCTGCTGAGCAGCGTAACCCCCGGCAGAACCAATTCATTCCTGCTACTGTGTGGAACTTTTCTATCTCATCGAAGCCCATTGCCTCATCAGAACCGGCGCAGGGCTTCACATTCCTCTTCGATGGCAGCCTCAACGATGACGCAGGATTTTGCATCACAGCCTCTCAACTCCTAGGAACAGCCGCATCGTCCCCCAACTGTGCAACACATCTTTGATGCCGGATTTCGCATTGCAAGCCCTCATCGACAGCATCCTCAATGACAATGCAGGACATCACACTGCAGCCTCACCGCATCTCGGAACTGAGCATTGCTTCAGCTGCGCAATGAATTATCAATGCAGATCCTCTCAATGCTCAGCAAAATAGGATTTAAATACTTTGTTCAGTGGTCCTAGCTGGGTCCCTGTAGCCAGCCCACATTCCATCATGGTCAGCCTGAACTTGTGACTTTGTTCTCGTTAGGTGCAAGCAGATATCCACAGTTGGTGCTTTGTTCTTTTTGGTGCTATTTTTATTGAAATCTTTAAACCTGCATATCTCCGGATCAACTGATTGGATTTTTGTCGTTTTGGTCTTGTTTATGTACTAAAAATAAACTGGTGTGGGATCTATTTATGGTGTGTTTTCACTGTTTTACGGTTTGAAGTGTTGTACAAATACTTTACACATTGCCTCTGAGTTAAGCTTAACTGCTTTGTGCCAAGGTACCGGAGTGTTGAGCACAAGTTAATTTAGGGTTTTCCTGTGCTTGCACCTTGACAAGGATTATGGTTTGAGTACCCCCAACAGGTAACCCCCATTTCTTACGATGGAATATAATAAAACACCAGAGTGAATATAGATTTTTGTGAGAAGTGCACTTAAAATACACAACCAAAATGAAATCAGAATTCAAAGCATAATTTGTTTAGAACTGTAGCATGGTCCCCAATTTACCACAGCCACTACGGAAGCTGCTAGCCTATCCAGCCAAACTTACCAGAACCCAGATAGCATAGAGGGCTCCCAGTAGTTGTGGACTTGTCACTGGTAAACACTGCAGTCTCTACTCATACAGCAGTGTAGGAGTACATAAAACAGATACCATTAGGTCCTGCGGTAGAGTAAGCTATCTGCCTTGGAGGAGCCTGATCATCTGCACACAATGTGCGATTAGGACTTATTCTGGCATGAACCAATATGGCATTTTGAATAGTTATGCGTAGACCTACAAATCATACACATGCCTATACACATATCAAGGAGCTAGCACTTACTCACTTTAAAATGAGCACCTTATATAATATGTTCTTGATACCTGCCAGAATTGATGCCGTGAACAATATGGTAAGGTTTTAAGTTAGGCATGGTTGCTTTTGTCTCTTGATCCTTATTGGTTAATTAAAGGCAGCGAAACTGAAGCAGACAGAAATGTCCCATTGAGGATCTGTGCACTGCTTCACACCACGACATCAATGAAGCAGAAAATAGCAAGATAGTCCAGGCAAAAAATTCAGTCCTGGTGAATCAGTCTAACCACGAAAGGTAGAGAAACATGGCGAACTTTGATACACAGGTAAGTGCATACCAGTAGATTGCTTTTACTTTTAGTGTAGTCTTATAGGGAATTTCTGACACAATTTTAGTTTTTTATATGAAAGTCCTGTAGCATAGACCTTTGTGTGCATATTACTACGTGTACTCACGGGAATACTAGAGACATTTGAAACAGGGGTGCTTCCTCAAAAGTGTTCTTTTTATTCATGCAGTCAGAGAGAGGGTAAGTTTTACCCGTCTCTTCCCTATACCTGCACACAAAGGAGCATCAATGCAGAGAAGCACGGATTCAAAGACGAACACAGTCTTACAACATTTTTTGTGCGTGCGGGTTCAAGGTGTCTTCCTAACAAGTTATTGTCGTTTTATCTCCCAAGCAGCACAAAACAAGTCCCAACTCAACTAGAACCAATTACTCGCACACTGCGCCCAGGCGTACCTTGAATCTTTCTTTTACAGCTACATATTCAAAATGGAGACTGCAAGCTTGTCTTCTCGTGCTTCTCCCTCCTATTTTTTGGAATATGGATGTTACAACAGTCCAAGCATGCCAAAACCAGGCCAGTGGTGGCTGGTGACATTTAAAAGTGGTGAGGCTTAAATGTTGGAGACGAGTGTTATTTCATGAAGCAAGCGAGCAACATAAAGAGAGTTCTCTCCCTCCACCCTGAGAACATTTTGAAAAAAGAATGTGGCAAATTGTGACAAGAATCCCACTGCATACGTAGCAGTAGCAATCCACCAAACCATTGAATTCATTCTGATTTAAACTGTGGGGAGGGGAGTGCTGTGGCTCAGAGCGAAACACTTTGCTAAAAATTACAAAACAAACTGTACCTAATTTGTGTGTCTTTCACCCTCAGGTGACTGCGTACAAAATAGCGCACACACACTTTAACTGATGTCAAATGCAAGTTAAAGGAGTCTGTGGAAAGTGCTCTATTTTACGTTATGAAGTCTCAGCTGGTTAATGTAATCACTTCGTGGGCACTGCAGAACAGTCACTTATATGTTTATACTGCTGAGATCTTAGCCTGCGACTGAGAAGGTACTGTAAATATGCATACCATTATTTTGAAATTGTATTACACACAGTATGCCGCTGACCGCGCGACACGCAGGGGAGCATGGGCGAGACAGCGCACTAGTCCCACACGACGGGCGAGCAGAGCTTGTAGCGCGTCAAACCCCTTTGAGCCGCCCTCATCGCCAACAGCCAATAGGGAGGGCTCACCGGGGAAAGGGGCGTTCCTTAGAGTATAAAACAGGCCCAGCAACTATGCTCGGCCTCTTTTTCCCGCGCCGGGTTCCCCGGGCTCTGCGCTGATGTTCCGTGTGTGTCCGGCGTGCGCCTGCCGGCCTTGCGGGTCTAGCGTCGGTATTCCCTCGTCGGGTTTTGCGGTGAGTGTTAGTCCGACGGTCTTGTGTGCAGCTTGCGGGGGCTGCGTTGGAGGGGGCACAGAGCGGGATACCGTACGGTGCAGGTGAGTCCCACGCTTGGCTATTCTGGGGGGTCTATTTAAAGCGCAGCCTGTTGCCGCCGCTAAAGGCCTCTGTCAGACACGGGCGTCCGTGCGGCAGTTCCCGCTCCCAGCCTGCATGGTGAAGTCCGCATCGCCAGGGGGGACGTTTTTCTGTCCCGATCTCCCTTGGACAGGCTGCAACCCCCCCCCCCGCCCTGGTGCTCTCTGTCCGACATGGGCCCCGAGCGGGGCGTTCGCCATCGTTTGCGGGGGCCGGGTTGGGTATTAAGTTTTTACTCGGGAACCGCTGGTGAGCTCGTTTCCTCCCCCCCCGGCCCCCCCGCCTTGGTCGCCATGTGCGAGTCTGGAGCTATGCCCACGCGGAAGGGGGGGGTTCTGTGAGTAGCGTGTGAAGCCGCTGGGAGGGAAAGGGTGCAATGGTGCATGCGAGGTATGGGTCCGTGAATGCGCTAAGGGCATTGTTTGCAGGTTTCTATTGTCTTTGCACTAAGTATCGATCATGCGGGGTATATCATTTCGATATTCTGTTCTTGCCATTGATCAGTTAGATGGCGCCTTATGAAAGTTTTGATCATGCGGGGCGGGTGATATCGATATTTGTTGCCAAATAGAATAAGGTACGGGGTCGGTGACCGGCCCACGTGGCTATAGGACCCTACGAGTTGTAATACATGACTGCTATTAGGCTTGTGATGACTATACGAAATTTGTGCCGTTTATTGTACTGCAGTGCCAGACTAATGAATTTCAATACGTTTGATTTGTACCCCCCCTGGCCTTCGGCGGGATCCCACGTGGGTACACGCCGTGTTTACTTCCTCCGGGTCGAGTTACGACCGACTTACAATAGCAACGTAAGGTTACCCCAGTGGCTCATTTGGTTTGGGCGTCGGGCCGCTGTTGAGGTGTGGGTTGTACTCATACTCCTACTCTACTCCGCTAATTTTCCCGCATTCTCTCTCGGGGTGCGGGCGGGTCCGGGGAGCCACACGTGGTGGGCCTGTCTGTGGGGGTATTAGTTTTCGATGCAGCCTGATGCCGCTCCCCCGGCCGATCCTCCCCGGCCATCACGTCTGTGGCCGCAGGGTAAGGTAAGCGGGTTCTCCTCGTGTACGCTTAGCCATGCACTTTGTATATGGCGCATCTGATAGCCTCGACCCGGGCCCTGAGCTGGATGTGTTCCCGTCGTCCACTCGGGCCGGGTTGGGGATCGTGGTTTGATTTAGGATTTGCTCTTCGAGCCCCTCGTCGACCACGTGCGTGCCGAGGCGCAATGCCCTCGGTTACTACGCGGTAGCGGTAGTGTGGTATTCCATTTTCAACGTGTGATTTCATGTCGAGTGGAAAAGGGTGCAAAGGGTTACAGCATGCTTTGTGGTGCGCGGGCTTTCAGGCAAAGACACTTTTCGTATAGATGTATTGGTGTTGATTGGGGGAGATGTGAGGGATCAGCCATTTTATCCGCATCATCATTAAGCACGTACTGTGTATTCTTGCTTTTAACAGAAATGCTATCGTTCATTCCAAATGTTTCATATCATGCGATTATGGGTGGATTTTAAGGTGATGCTGTGTGGGAATTTTCTGCGTTCTTGTACGCTATGTTGCTCGATACTGACGAGGGTTCGAGAAGGCATATGGGCCCCAGAGTGGGGCGGCATTTGTGACGGGGGCTTGTTGAGATAAGAGTGTGCTGTCCTCATATACACCAGCTCTGCTGAGCAGACCGGCGGTCGTGGCGCCCATCTCGGGCATCTGCGGGCTAAGAGGCGTTTGGGTGCTAGGGTTTCTTTGCGTTTCTTGGTGTCACAGGGCCCAGATGTCTGTCGTGGCTTGCTATATTATGGGCTCGATTTTTAGGTTTTATGGATTATTGGGTTTCTTGGCGCCTTATCGGTGCCTCAGGGCCCAGATGTCCGTTGTTGCTTGCTATGATTATTGGGCGCGATTACTAATGCAGCCGATTATTTCTAGTGTCCTTGACTTGGATGCAGACCTTTGAGAGGCATTTATTAATCATGATCTCATTACAGTTTTTGGCAGACTAATAGCCTTTTATTTGTCAGGATTCTGTTTCTGATGAGACGGTTAGCGCGCCTACCCAAAAGTACAAGAGCGATATTGCTATCTAACCTTCGACAAAATACATCAGTACATTTATAATTTCAAGCACGATAGGAAGAGCGCAGAGAGGCAGTGCAATTATTGCCGTATAGTCATCGGTCACCAGCAGTCACCTTGAGGACCAGCGCTCGGCGTCGCGTTTCCCTGCAGTGTAGGGCGGGAGAGGGTGGCACCCGACACACTTCACTTCCGTCTAATTCATAGTGGTCTATACCCTCATATGGCAGTTTAATCTTTAGAATCGAGCTGTTGGGGATCCCGCAGACTCCACACGTTCATCTACACTCTGTACGGCTTGATTTATTAGAAACACTGACTATCAAAGGGCATCATTGCATCCAGTGATTTCGAATGTTTCTAAATTTCGTGTGCGCCTGCCATAATCTGCTTCACACCTAAAGCTCATAATTCTTAATGTATTTGGGAAAAGGCTGGCTTATGGCTTTCAATGGCTTTCAATGTAAATGTTCAGGATCGTAGTAGTGCATCCTACCGCGTCCTGTCACCTGGCATTAATAGTTGGTGTAATGTTGCAGGGTAGCTAATGCTGTTCTCCCAGATGCTGCCAAGGAGGTAAACAGTGTGCGAACAAGACCTCCCTGCAGGAAATACAGTACGAGAGACGATAAATAAAGAACACCGCTCTAATTATTTGCTTCTCAAGTTTAAATCACATTCAGTTCTAATGTGTCATGACACATTAAGCAGACGGGAAGCAATTTCACACTTTGCCACTTTCAGATATTTGCCAGTGCCAAGTACTTACTGTTGAGATTATGAGCTCCCTCGGCAATGTCTTGTTGACCTCGCGGCCGAAGATTCAATGATGCTCTAGTTTTGAGGTTAGCCGGGTTACCGCACAATGCAAACTGAACCGCTACTCTTTTCATCAAGGGTACCATCAACCGGACGTTGCTTCCTGCCCCTTCACATGACCGCTAACAGTTTGCTGCCTACTGGTGTGATCGTTGTAAACACCGCGCTTAGGACTGTTGTTATGATGTTGGCAAATGTTTATTGTTGCACACGGTTTTATGTTCTTTAAAGTTGACTGCTTCATTTATGGGACTTAGCATGAGTTGCCGAGAAGATCCAAGTATGACCTGCACATTCGTACTAGTAATAGAGGTTTAACTAGTAATAGAGGTTTAATGACTCATTTTGCATCGGGTAAACTCTGGAAGTTGGTAAGTGACACTGGCCGTCATACCGTACATATATCGGGTCTCTATAGCTTTATACTATAGCTTAAAACTCTACTCCAATGCAGCCATGGTACTCTCTTACCAAGCTATAGACCAGTGTTGCAGGTAGTTATCTACAATGGTGTGGGTAAGAGTATGTCATCAGCATAGCATGTGATAGAACTGGTCTAATAATATTATAGCTGGATGCTGGACCATAAGGCCCAGTCCACTAAGCGAGGGATAACAACAAAACCCACACACGCTTTGTAGTTGTTACCTTGAAATATTTATTGGCAGTGTGGTATAGAGCAGAGGTATTCTTAGGGGAAGGAGCTAGATGGTAATATTATGCTCCTCGGAGAAGACTGCTGCGGCCCAAGCGAAGGTGCTTGGGCACACATGCGAAGCTTAGGTGCACACGTGACTTTGAGGCATAAACAGGAGCGTAGCTTCCGTGGGTGCAGTGGCACCGAGGACACTTGAACCCTGACTATTGCTGTAGTTGATCAATGCTGCAATTTATCATTCTAACACCATCCCGGGGCCCATTTCCTTTCTTGAAATAGTGCATATGACACACTAACTGCACTATTAGGCGTGCACTCCGCACCCAAACCTTGCGATTCCCGCTCAAAGTAAACAAGGCAAAACGCAGCTATAGATCATGCTGCACTCCGGGCAATGTTACTAAAAGCAACCAGACGTTTTGGCAACGCAGGACTACGCCAATTTGATAGTTTGGCCTGGCAACTGACACGCATGTATTCTCAGAGGAAACTCCAGTATCGTTTTATGTAATCGTTATTTTGAAATACTTGCGTTATAACTTGGTTCAATTTACCACAAAAGAGGTCATCATCTGACTTAATAGGCACAACTGCCGATCTCTATTCAGTCCTTGGTTTTCTAACATGCGGTAAAGTGCTAGACATAAGACATTATATGTCACACGTAAAAAGACTGGATATACGGATGTCACACATACCTAGTCTCAAACTTTGACAGCTATGTATAGGGCACTGCATCACTCCAGTAAGTTAACCAAGAGGCATGCTATTCTTTGAAAGACCAGGGGTTAACTTGTTTCGCAGTTGAAATAAATATTATGTATGTGTGTGAATAATAGGGGAATATGCAAGCCTACAAACAGTGTATACGCTATGGCACAAGTCATAATGATCAGATAATTACGATCATTGCTGAGCAGCTGCTGTTTCCCTCGTCTTCATTGCTTGACTTTACGTGCGAGAGAGCGTCACTTATAGCTATTGAACTGTCACTCATAATTACACTCAAATTATAAAAGGTCACACATAGCAACCCGAAATTGGCAGTATGCGGACTGGCGTAGACACCCGGCATCGGGGTTAGAATTAATGCTAAACAAGTGAGTGTTCATGTTAAATAAGCCAATGCCATATTGATCTGCCTTGGCGTGTCCCTGTAGACAAAGTTAGCGCTAGCAAAGGTGTATGGTTCCAAATGTTTTGTTTACATACTAACCAACCAATTTCTTTCAACATATAATCTACTAAAACTGTGGGCAGACACTTCCTCCTGGGACAAAACAGCTACCCAGGCTGTACTCAAGCACACAATGGGTGGGTATGATTTTCTTACCTCAACACATATCAAATTCGCCATATCAATCACCAGGCTAAGCACTGTGTTACACCAGAGAATTCTGAATGGATCCACAATAAAGACTCCTCCCCCAATTGTATATCATTCAAAATAAGCCTTATACCAACAAAAGCCTCCCTGTTCGACATGATCACAAATGCCAGACGAATTTTAGTGGTGTGGCTAAACACAGTCTACTTCTGAGAAGAACCAGAAAGCGAATTTCTGAGTGTTAAATTTCAATCTGGGGTAATCATAAATGCTTGGAACCCCGGGAGTTGATAGTACCGCTATTAATTTGGGCAGGCGAAGGGAGTGCAGCAAAATCGATTATGCCATGCATGGTCGGCAAACACGCCACCCCGAGTGGGGCTCAATAGGTATAGTACGCAATACATACCAGACACCCAGGCACAAGAACAAACGTTACGTAGGCAATGATGGCACTCGTGCAAGTGCAAAGGTAAACAACACGTGAGAAATAGCAAACAGTGTGTTGAGAGAGAAGTGGCGTGGCATGCACCAAGGAGTACCAAACACAGGTACAAGGAGGCACTGCAATAATGGCAAACACTTTAAACTGAGAATGACATCGACGGTTACGGGCATCTGCTAGTTGGCTCTAACCAATCGCAAATAATGATCTTGCAGTGATTTGATTTGAGAAACTGTGCCCATTCATGTCTCCCATATCATTGTTTACCAATATCCTGCTAGCACCATCTGCATTAGATTGAACATCGGGAGTCGCTTCAGTACTTGGAATTGGATCTAGCAGCAATGCCATATGTACACCATGAAGGGGGATGTGGCCTATGTAACTAAAGGGTGGCCCGAGAACGATATATGAGAAATCTCTGTAAGAGGTGTGGCTATGTAGCTAAGGGCGTGACCTAAGAACTGTATCCAAGTAATCTCTGTAAGAGGTGGGCTTGTTTAACTAAGGGCGTGGCCTAAAAACGGTATCTACGCAAGTCCCAGTAGAGGTGCAGCTTATGTAACTAAGGGCGTGTCTACGCAATCCTCATAGGAGGTGCGGCCTAGGTAACTAAGGGCGTGTCCTAAGAACCGTTCAAGAAATCTCCATAGTGGTGTGGTGAAGGGGACTATGATAGAGGTGCACGAAACAGCGGCAGAAAGTAGCTGGGTGGGTGGGGGGCTCTGTCATCGACGGGGGCCTCCTCCAGAGCTGTGGCTGAGTACAGGGCGATCTGGAAGCAGATGGACAGTAGGGGTACCTCTGCGGCAGAAGGATACAGTCTAAATACCTCTGCCTGGCACAGTAAGGGTGCCTGAGCCAAGAACCTGGAGCCGAGGGGGTTCCAGGAAACAGCGTCGGCGCCCCGTTAGTCCTTCGGGCGGTCGGGGGGCCTGAACCGACCGGGGGTGTGCCTCATCGCTCCGCCCCGACAGGGGGGGCGGGGTGTAACGAAATAAAATGGTAATTTACTGCACCGTCAGAGCATCGACTCGCCGTGCAAGATGGCTCCTTAGGCATGCGGGTCAGCGAGGGGCTGCTGCATTGGATCGCCTGTAAGATGACCCACCTTATCAGCTACCTGTTGTACGAAATAAACCTGCAACAGTGCTTTCCCACAAATATGTCTCGTGTGTTTTACTTGGTATATAAGTGTTAATGTGCGCAGAGCGGAGCGAGCGCTGGCGGTGTGGGCACTATGAGACAGGCTGCCTTAAAATGTGCAAAGAGATGTATTGTTTAATATAAAACAAGTGTTTGCAAAATACATATATGTATATTTTTGTAGTATGCAAAGGTAACTGAATATAAAATAGCGCACACACAATGTAGGAAAAACAAATGCAAGTTAAAGTTAATGGTGGGAAATGCGGTCCTTTACGTTTTGAATCCTCAGTTAGTTTAACCACTGAAGATATCTGTGTGTAACCAGAGAGAAACCGAATTGAATCTTAAACAGCGCAGTGGGACTAGAGTCTTGTGTATTTGCAGCAATGACAATCATTATTTTAAAATAGTATTTCTCATTTTATAAGCGTCCTATATGGCTGTAGAATGTCACTTATAAGTTCACTGAAACTATGGAAACACCACAAACTAGCAATCTGAAAACTTGGCAGCTAGACATTAACAATGCAACCGTCACAACACAGAAGAGCAAAACCTGTCATTCAAAGCAGACGTGCTCCTACTAAAAATTATAAACAATTAAAAACATACAAACGTTTCCTACATATTAACTGCCAGGCGCCTTCCCAGGTGCAGGAATTCACACAAGTCAAATTCTAACCCCTTCCAAGACTCCCAAACCTGCGGTAGGGTGTCCATTCCAGCTTTAGATCATGAGGTGAGAATGGGGCAGTGGGGTTGGATAGGGCTCTGAAAGGGAGCACAATTCCGTGGCTCGGCTGACAGAGTGATGGTAAGAGCCAGGGCACAAGTCCTAAAAAAAGAAGTGGGGGGAACGCTGACGTCGCGACAGAAGTGACGTCACGAAAGATGGCTTGCACCATCAGACTCATTGCCTCACCTTGCTCACCCCTTAGATGCGATTGCATCAGAGAAGCCAGCGCATGAGCAGCGTTCTGAATGGGCTCTGATCTCGCCCCAGAGAGGCCAAAGAGTGAATGTGTGGCTCTATTTGCTCCAGTTATCGAGCTCCCGGTATAATAAGTGGGGGGACGCCGTCCAGCCGCGTGGTACCCCGACTCGAGTCCTGGTAAGAGCCGAACAAAGGGGTGCAGTCAGCACCCTCACCAGATGAGCACATAACTGCACCTGATGTGTAACAATGGGGGTCACTGATGTCACTGAGTACTGTCCTTTCATTGGAGGAGACTAGGTTGACCCCCCCCATGGACCCCTCCCCCTCCCATACAACGAAAAATGAGCTAATGAACCCAAATATACAGGCTTCCTTGGGCCCTGGTGAAAGCCAAAACGAGAATAAAATTAACCTAATTTCACTGACATCTAAAAAGAAAAATATACCATATGTCACAGGCTCAATCCCAACCCCACTCCCCCTCCAGGAGCACAGGAGTCTCCTCAAAAATGTCCCTATACCGCAGCAGGATCCTTGTCCTCTAATAAATAGGGTTGTATGTGTGAATGCACCTCGTGAAAAAGGATGCACGAGGATGGCAGACGTCACGAACGCCTACTGCAGACAGGGAGTCCGGTTGGCAGAAACGAACAAGGCACCGAGCAGCACATGATACAAAGAGCGCCATTCACAGTGGTTTGAATAATAATAGATATTGTGTCGTAACGGAAGAATGACCGGATCCAGGTGGTATCTTATATGTAGTTTATTAGGTAGAAATAAGGTGGATACACAAATGAACCCCAACAGGAGCAGCCTCCTTGATGCTCAGCCCTGCACTCAACTGACATTCACCCACGCATACAACACTCTATGACATCATCTATATACTAACATTCCACACAGACATTCAAAGGCTGAGCAGCAAGCTGGAGCAGATACCACATATTGTAATCTGACCCGACGATGATACTGAGCTTGTCAACGCGGGGAGAATGAAAGTGGGAGTCAGCCATACCAGCAGAACGCTCATGCTCACATGTGGCGAACCCAAGTGAGCTATCTTACTAGATCACAGAAAGTCTGGATCTGTCCGTGTGATCGGTGCATACTGTGTACTATCCTGATAGAGGAAACCAAGATGAGGGACCACTGGACAGCTATGATTGGCATAATTCATTCATACATCACCGCGTGCATGCTGTTATCAAGCTCACGCTCTTCATGCATTCAGAACTCTAGCCTCTGAAGGTGTTTATTTACTGTGGGACTTATTATTGATTCGTGTGTGTTTTTTAAAGTTACTCATTTTGTTTATTCAGTTGTGTATTCACGTCCTTTTCTCGTATTTTCATTCTTTCTAACTCGGGCGCGGAATATCGCAAGAATCCAAAATTTGTAGGTACATGTTTTTTTTACATCATTTCATACAGACACACCGCACAGGGCAAGGACATTCGTTCTGACTTCAATCTGAGCGTTGTAATATAAGCTTTCTAATGATGCATGCCACGTAGTCATTTTGATTTACTTACTGATGGTAGTTTAACCCACCAAGTCCAAGAACCGCTCCAATGCACCGGCGTGCTCATGTGCTGAAGCCAGCAGGGCATTTAGACTTTGGGTGACCAACTGGCATGGGTGCAAATTCAGGACAGTGAGTGTAAAAATTAAGGACAAAGGGTAAAAATTCGGGACACAAATTCAGGACAGAAGGTCAGAATTCCGGACAAAAATTCGGGACAAAGGGTACGTTTTGCAGACACACCAGACAAGGTTGCGCAATAATACATAAGTAAATAGACAACCAACACAAGGACAAGTCAAAATAAGTTTATATTAGGTTGAGAGAACTTTGCACTGCATCTGTTGTGTATGTGGGGGCAACTTAGATACATGCGTTTGCATATTCAAAAAAAAATGAGGAAAATGATCAAAGCTGAAGGCTTCTCAGATCTTACATGCCACCTCTCCCCAACTGGAAAAAAACACCTGATCTGATCAATCATCCCAAGGGGATGTGATTTGTAAACGCTAAAGGGGCTCGGAGGGCCAGGGTAAACATGAAAATAATAACAGCACAAAAGCAGAAACTTCGCACCATTGGAGAAAAAGAAATAAATAATAAAGGACAATTGTATTTGTACCATTATCACTGCTTGTGTGACAGTTTAAGAGGCTAACAGTGGATGCACCTGGATAACACGCGCCAAAACCTCCACCTCCCCAAAGCAGTTTGCCATGCCCTGAGCGCTAAAAAAAAAAAAACACACAAGGAGTCAAGCTATCCTGGCTGAAGACGGCTAATAGCCAGAAACCGGTCCTAGGATGCTTGATTCCGGTCCAGGAAAGACATGGCTTGGCAGTTCGGGCTGGACTGTTCCCATGAGGCACAGGGTCAAGGCTGATTTGCATATGGCCATGTCTAAACCGGGGTGGTGTTGAGTGCAAAAAAACGATGGATTTAGGCCCAGATCTCTGTACTGGAGTGAATGTATGACATTGTTCTGCATTCTGTCCATCAACTGTTGTTTTTGCATTTGTCACCCGAGTGGGATGGGTATGCTCATACGTGAGTCCCATGCTCTCCACACCACTGGAGTCAAGCTATCCTGGCTGAAGACGGCTAATAGCCAGAAACCGGTCATAGGATGCTTGATTCCGGTCCAGGAAAGACATGGCTTGGCAATTCGGGCTGGACTGTTCCCATGAGGCACAGGGTCAAGGATGATTTGCATATGGCCATGTCTAAACTGGGGTGGTGTGGAGTGCAAAAAAACGATGGATTTAGGCCCAGATCTCTGTACTGGGGTAAATGTATGACATTGTTCTGCATTCTGTCCATCAACTGTTGTTTTTGCATTTGTTACCCCGAGTGGGACGGGTATGCTCAGACGTGAGTCCCATGCTCTCCACACCACCGGAGTCAAGCTATCCTGGCTGAAGACTGCTAATAGCCAGAAACCGATCCTAGAATGCTTGATTCCGGTCCAGGAAAGACATGGTTTGGCAGTTCGGGCTGGACTGTTCCCATGAGGCACAGGGTCAAGGCTGATTTGCATATGGCCATGTCTAAACTGGGGTGGTGTGGAGTGCAAAAAAAACGATGGATTTATGCCCAGATCTCTGTACTGGGGGAATGTATGACATTGTTCTGCATTCTGTCTATCAACTGTTGTTTTTGCATATGCCCTGAGCTCTGGCAGGAGGAGGTACAGCAAATGCTTTCACTGATCTGGCTCGCACAATACGTGCACACTCTCATCACAATGTTTCCCCCTTTCCAGGGTGTCCAACCTCATACCAGCACCGGCCTTATGTGGCCCAGCAGAGATGCTTGTACCAACAGATGCCACCGGGACTGTATAGCATGTGTGATCTTGGGCACCAAGCAGATTCATTGTCGTGTCTCCGAGCTCCTAGATAACAATGTCCTCCCAAACCACCCACCATGTCAGTTGACCTCTGACCTTTCGCTCCTCTCTGTAGAAGCAGGCCCAGCTCAAGATACTGACTCTGGGAAGGCCATGAAGAAACATGGGTGGGCCAAGATGATGGATGTGGTGGAGGCAAAAAATAAAAGCATTCAGGAAGATTGTGAGCATTGGGGAGAGAATGTAGCCAAATGGCTAGAGCGGTCGACCTCTGAGCTGGGGAACCAGGTCTTGGCAGGGACATTCAACATTCTGTGATTCTGGGCAAATGAGTTAATCTCCCCATGCCTACTAAACTGAATGTGTCCATCTGTAACGTAACTTGCTCATGTAAAGCGCTCTGATACCTCTGGGCCTAGTTCGTGCTATATAAAACTCCACACAAAAAAGATCTGCTGTTTGAGACACTGACAATATAGGCCTACTTTTTACAAGTCTGCGAATTGAAAGATGCATATGTTTACTAATGTTTGGCCTAATTCAACAGAACATCGGCCCTTCCCAGTACCCAATTTGTATTGTTTGCAGCGGTACTGGGCATAAGGCATGGCTGCAAACTATGCCCTCTGAGCACTGCTGCAGGAAGTGCCAGTTTGGATGCTCATGGCACTTGTTAGAGGGCAAGGGTAGTGACCATGCTTAAGGTCAACTAAGCATATCCATGCCTAGACACAATAGTAGGGAAGATATTTTTGGCTACAGTGCATGAATAAAATGTATGGGTTGCGAAGGTGGAGGTGCTCTGGTACCATAACTGACCATACTCTTTGTGAAAGGCAATATTTTTAGGTTGTGGATCATTAGTTGAATGTCCTTTCTGCAGCAATTTCAAAACTCATATTTCACAGGTAAAATTTCATACTGATTAATTAATTATTTTTATTATCTATTTTATTATTTATTATAGTATCAACCAATAAAAAGACCAGAAATTTGTGTAATGTAGTATACTAAAGTGGTGAAATGTAGTGTTTTCAAGGCATATTCTAATGTTTCAAAAACATGTGATGTTAAAAGTATATAACATAAAGTTATAGAGTTCTAGTGAGATTTATAAAGATCTCTTTCATAGTTGAATATCATGTAAGTATGGATAGAAATGCGGCAATACAAATTATGATCTTGCCGTTCCTTTTGCATCACACCCATCCTTTGCCGAAGACGTGCAGGATATCCAATTGCAGGGAACTGTTTTTCCTGCGGCCATTAAGTGCTGAGAACCAGCAGGAAAATGAATAGCATATCTCACCTTGACTTCCACTGCACGGCAAGGCCTGCCCTGGACCACCAGTACTGGAGAAAGGGAAGTAAGCATCTCATCAGAACCAGTAAGATAGGGTTGCCAAATGATGTGATTATAGCCCCGTACAACAAAGGGATCATTTTGAAATGCTTTGTCAGCTTCATACTACACAAATCTCAAGAGGTTTAAAAATATATATGCAAAGGACTGAGATTTCCATCTCTATGGATCCCTTTATGGAACCATAATACCTAATTGTCGAGTATTTATCCTCTGTACATAAACTTATAGGGCTGTATTCTCAAAAGATTAATTCTGTCATAAACATAGGTTTATGACTAAATGTACCTTTTTTACACCTGCAAGGAATTAATAAAGGAACTCCTGACAGGTGGCTATGCATTTATTACTGTGGCTTATTTCTCCACCAGACGTGCAAAGAAATCCCCTATAGTAAATCCCACTTAATGTGTGAGAATTGAGTGTTGTACGGTTTGATTCACCTTAGTACTTTTTAGGTACACCCACAAGCATATACATTTGTGGGCACCCTCAAATTCTTTTGGTAGCCTTTCCACTCTTGAGATATTGGGAGTAACTCTACTTCCAGGAAATGATGGGGAACAGATCACCCCCAGATGTACTATGGGTGTAGAGCAATAGCTTTCTCAATGAGATAAATGTTCTCCTCACAGTAATAAAGGTGAAAACAGTGAATTGCGATTCTCCTATTAACATGACCAGAGAATCTGGATTTCATTAAAGACACGGAGGCTGACATTATGCATTTATCCTTTAATAGCAACTCACACAGCCGCACTACATCACAAAGGATAAAGTTCTAGAGTCATAACAAAGGATGTATCTAGGAGATGATCTGCCTCTTTTAAAAGAATCGCAGCAGGAAGAACTTCAAAAGGAACTGAGAGATCCGGTAACGGGAAACAACTTCGTGAGATGAAACATCAAGGAAGGAACTTCAGCAAGTCAAAGGCCAGCCGGTTAAACGGAGTTGCCTGAAAGAAAGAAATGAGTAAGAACCAAGAGCCTGAAGAGTAAATTCAGCACATGGTCATAACAAAGATTAAAACCATTTGAAGCAATTCATAAAATCATGCACAAATACAATACATCAAAGATGTAGATGTAATAAGTTGACACCCCTCAAGTTGTGAAAGGGAGGAGGGAGGGATAATGTCAGCCTCCGTGTCTTTAATGAAATCCAGATTCTCTGGTCATGTTAATAGGAGAATCGCAATTTCATTACAAGACCGGAGGCTACATTATGCATGTTCGTAGCCCCGAAGGACCACCTCAGACATATGCTCGATAGGCTTACAGTAATGACGAGCAAAGGTATTAGCATTTGACCAGTCAGCAGCTTTCAGAATATCATCCAACTTACCACCTGACCAGAAGGACTTACTGGCCATAGCTCCTCTGACAGAATGAGCTTGGAACTTAGAGAGGTCAACACCAGCGAGCTTCATGGTAGACTTAACCCATCTAGCAATGGAGGTGGAAGAGACAGGTTTGAAAGGTTTCACAAAGGAAACTAAGAGTTGATTTGCACCATTGGGGCGCAGGAGAAACATCCTAGCGTCATATTCTTTCATGCAAGCAACCACACAAAGTTTAGGTAAGGTGTCAAAACGAGGATAGAAGATAAAATCTGACATCGTTTTGGTTCTTCTAAGTAATTCGAACTTGACACCAAACATATCATAACATCTATTAGAAATGTCTAAACTTCTGATGTCAGAAACCCTCCTACAGGAAATTAAGCACAAGAGTGTAGCAAGCTTAAAGGAGAGAAACTTTCTATTAAGGGAAGAGTTATCTGGCCAGGAACAAAAAAGGTCTAAAATGCACTTGACATCCCAAAGGGTCTGGTATTTAGGCCTAGGGGGTCTCCTTAGTCTTATACTCTTGAGGACCCTACAAATGATAGGATTTTTACCTACCGATTTACCGTTGATAGGAGCGTGACCAGCGGAGATTGCGGATCTGAAGCAGTTAATAGAGCGATAGGAAAGGCCTCTGTCAAATTGTTCGACCAGAAAATTAACGATATTCACGACAGGAGTCTCCACGGGATCCAGACTCCTTTCCAGGCACCAATGAAACCATTTCTTCCAAATGCTGTTGTATCTAAGGTGTGTCCCAGGTGCCCAAGATTCTCCGAGGAGAGAGAGAGCCGTCGACGAAAGTCCAGACAGCTCGTTAGATTGCCTGACACTTTCCAGGCAAGAAGGTTCAAATTCCCCTCGAGAATAAGACGGTGATCTTCCCCGTCTGCGTTTGAGACCAGGCCTGGAGAGGCTGGGATGAGAAAGGGAATGTCGCATGCTAGTTCCAGGGCTGTCGGGAACCAGGCTTGGGACGGCCAAAAGGGAGTTATCAGGATTAGGGAGCAATGCTCCGATCTGACCTTCTGAAGGACCCTCTGAATCATGGCGAAAGGAGGAAAGGCATAACCCAGGAAGTGGGACCAGGGTTGGAGAAACGCGTTCACAGCAAGAGCGCCCGGGTCTGGCATCCAACTGAAGTAGTTGGGAAGTTGGAAGGTGAGCCTGCTGGCGAATAGATCCACGTCTATGGGACCCCAAAAGAGGGAGAGGGAATTGAAGACGTTCACGTCGAGTTTCCAGTCCGAGAAGTCTATAAGGAATCTCGAATTCCAGTCTGCTGAAATGTTCGATTTCCCGGGGAGATATTCCGCCCTGAGGGAGATTTTGTGTTCCAGACAGAACATCCAAAGTCTCCTGGCAAGGTTGGAGAGATCCGCAGATCTCGTCCCTCCAAGGCGATTGATATAGGCCACAGCGGAGACGTTGTCCATTTTCAGAACAACGGACCTCCCTTGGATGGAGTGTTTGAAGCTCATAAGAGCGTATAAACCAGCCATCAACTCCAGAAAATTTATGTGTTGGGAGGATTCCGATAGGGTCCAAACCCCACCGGTGTCCTGGTCTCCAAAGCGAGCACCCCAGCCATGAAGACTGGCGTCTGATTCTAGGACAAAATCCGGGGATGAGCCAAAGATAGCTTTGCCGTTCCAGGCATCTAAGTTCTCTAGCCACCAAAAAAGCTCTGTTCTCGCATCCGGATCTAGAGAGACAAGGTCCCCATACCACAGACCTGAATTGAGGGCTTTCCTTTTTATTCTCTGAAGTGCGCGGTAGTTCAGAGGGCCGGGAAAAATGGCCTGGATGGACGAGGAGAGGAGCCCAAGAAGTCTGGCTAGTTCGCGGAGAGTTAAAGACTCTTGTTTCAGAACAGATCTGATCTCCTTCCGGATCTTGGCAATCTTCTTGGCCGGAAGAAGGAGGAGACATTTCGTGGTGTCTAGAGTGAAGCCGAGGAATTCTATAGTCCTGCAGGGAGAGAGCATGGACTTGTCTCTGTTGATGATGAACCCAAGGCTCTCTATCAGGTTCATGGAGGTTTCTAGGTCTCTTAGGAGATCTGAACGGGATTGGGACATGATAAGAATATCGTCCAAGTAAATGATGAGGCGGATACCCCTCTCTCTTAGAATTGTAACGACACACTTCATGATCTTGGTAAAGCACCAAGGGGCAGAAGAGAGGCCGAAGGGAAGAGCTTGGAATTGGTAGAGATGTTCCTTCCAAGCAAATTGAAGGAAGGGTTGATGTTCCTTGTACATGGGAATCGTGAAGTAAGCGTCCTTCAGGTCTAACTTGGCCATCCAGTCCCCTTCCAGAAGGAGATCCCTCAGGAGGTGGATACCCTCCATTTTGAAATGGCGATAAACTAGGAATTTGTTGACTTCTCGAAGGTTTATTACGGGTCTCCAACCCTTGTCCTTTTTTTGAACGAGAAACAGAGTGCTTATGAACCTTGCATCGGACCAAGGAACCTCCACTATTGCGTCTTTTTTGAGCATGGAAGCGATTTCTTCCTCCACGATCTTTTCTTGATCTTCTGAGAGGACAAAGGGGTGGGGTAGGTGTGACTGGAGGGGAATCTGTAAGAAGTCTATCTTGAAGCCCCTGACGGTTTCTAAAACCCATGGGTCTTGGGTAATTGAATCCCAAACATGATAAAACTGTTTTAGCCTGCCCCCTACTATGGGGATAGAAGAAGGAGGAGTAGTACTTACTTGTAGAGTTGGAGGTGTTGGGAGCGCCTCGGCCTCTTGAGCCACGGTTTCTCGGGCCTCTTCCTCTTTGGGGGAAGAAGGGTTGTCTAGGGGGGTAGAAGCCCCTTCCTGTTCCTCTGAAGGATGAGTAGGGTCGTTGGTTGCCTCGGCCGGAAGAGCGACCCCTTCTGCCGGCCTGGCCAAAAAGGTTGGTGTTGAAGACCCGTCTCAGGTTGTTCTGGGCTCTATCAAGGGCAGTAAAGGTGTTTACATATTTGCCAATTTCTTTGATTATGTCCTCTCCGAAAAGGAGGCCTTTGGGGTTCTGGGAGGGTTCTTTCTCCGCCACGTCACCTAATTTGGGGTTGATTTTGTTCAGGATAGATCTCCTCCTCTCAATGTTCAAACCAGAGTTGGCGTTGCCAAGGAGGACGATAGCCCTTTGGCTCCAGCCTCGAACGAGGTCGACGTTCAAGGGGGTAGAGGAGAGGTGGGACTGCTCCGCCATATCTAGGATTCTAACCAAGGGTCCCAGGACGTCCAGGAGTCGGTCTTGGCAGCCCTTGAGGGCCCTCTCCAAGCCTTTTCTGGGGTCACGTCCTAATTTAAATAGGAATTTAATGAGGCTAGGGTCTAGGTTTGGAGTTTGGCAGACTCTGTCATCAATGGTAGGTCTGGGGGATTCAGACCTCATTGTGTTTCTGGTGTTTCTATCCAGAAGGTTTCTCAACCAGCGTGCCACAAATTTGGAAACATGATCCTGCGGGAACCATTAGAGCTGTTGGGGTGAGAAATGTTTAGGGGGGAAAACATTTCCTCCCCAATAGGGTTTAGAATAATATTCTTTGGAGTAGGTTCCGGATCGAAATGGGAGTTGAGATCATGTTGGACCTCATCCAGGTCAAAGACGAACTCGTCTGAGGGGTCTTTGGAGGAGTTGTCATCCAAGGAGGAGGGAGAGGAGTCAAGACCAACATTTGTATTTGTTTGAATAGCACTATTCCAAAGTGTGCCGCGAGGGACACCGTACACATTTGTGCCGCCATGGGCACCGGTCAAAGGAGTGTCCCGAGGGACATCAGGTTCAAGTGGGGCGCGGTGGCCTCCCATCCAAAGTGAGGTGCTAGGACCGCCTATGTTTTGAAAGGCGCTAGGGCCTGTAGTGCTTTCGCAATGTTTGGTCTTTTTGGGTCTCTTACCGTGTAAGGGGAGATCCTGGGGCTCACCTGGTCTTTTAGAGAGCATGACATCTCTGAGGGAGGACATCATGCAAGACTTAATTTCTTGTTGCAGAAATTTTTTAAGCGAATCGTCAATGGGGGCAGGTGAGCTAGCAGTGGCATCATCAGAATCCACGTCAGACATGGTGTGGTGATGAAAGACTATTAACAGGTAAGATAATCACTCCCCCTATTACTCCTCTTTTTTTTTTTTTTTTTTAATTGGTTTCTTTTTTTTTTTTTTTTTTTTTGCAGGTGAAGCCTCAGGCTTTTTGGTAATTAGAAGGTAATTATTTACAAGTAAAGGGGTATAATTATGGTGAACAGCATAGTCAAAAACGAAATAATGGGGAAGTCAAAGTTTAAGGCAACAGCAGGGTATTGTTGAAAAGAAGGGAAGTATTGGGGAATGAAGGGACGCTTAAAGCGTGTTTAGAAATATTCCTAGGTGAGACAGGGAGACGAGCGCAGTGGTCGTAGGTCCCCGGCGGCTGAAGCAGAGCAACTGACAAGCTAAATCAGTCGTGCTCGAGCTCAGCCGCCGGGGGAAAGGAAAGTAGCTTGGCAGGGAAGGCACGCAACGCGGGTGTCGCGAGCGTGCTTTCCTCTAATCCGAAAGTCAGGAAATGGATTAAAATCTCGGGCGAGCCTCTGCCGAATGAAGCGGAGATCCGCGTTTAAGGCGGCGGAAGGACAGTAAGAAAGACGGTAAAAGGGGGAGCGCGGTCGCGCGTTTTATAGGGGAGAAGGGGGGTGGACAACCATAAATTGGAAGTCCATTAGTAGGGAGGGTGGGATGGGAGGGGGGAAGCCTGCGCCACCCACCACCATTAAGATCTGTGCCGAGGCACAGAGTTAAAGGAAGAACATGGCGAGGATGCCAGAAAACGCTGAAAAAAACAGTTTTAAAACGCTGAAAATAGGTCCAAATAGGCATAAAGGTACCTGGGTTATACAATACAATGCAAATAAAGCGACATAGATATATAGAGTAAAGCAAAATACAAGTCTAGGCTTAAAAACAAGGAGCAAGTAATAGTAGTGACTTATCTGCTGGTGAGCCGCTTTTAAAAGAGGCAGATCATCTCCTAGATACATCCTTTGTTATGACTCTAGAACTTTATCCTTTGTGATGTAGTGCGGCTGTGTGAGTTGCTATTAAAGGATAAATGCATAATGTCAGCCTCCGGTCTTGTAATGAAATTTGCAGAGGAGGCTCCACCCCCCTCTATGGAGTGATTTACTATGGAGAACTCCACTGAAGTGGAAGACCCTCCTCTGATAGCATTCATCTCGTCTATCTGAAAACCTCAGCCTGGTTCACTATCAGCCATACTATTTGGATTGTTTATTAATTGATTTGGGAATCGATGGCTGATACATTTGACTCAGGCAATCAGGATTTAAGATTTAGCAGCTTATACTGTCAACGGGTATAATTCCAAGCCTGTACCTCATGCTATTAGCATGGGTAAAAATGACTGCCCCATTCGGTTTTCCAAAGGCTAAAGTAAGGATTTATTTATTCTATGTATTTATTTTTAAAGTTTTATATAGCGCAAACCAGACCCCAGAGGTATCAGAGCGCTTTACATTTCGGAACGTTGCGTTACAAGTTACATCAGAGTATAGTAAGGTACAGTAAACAAAACAATGTTGCTGGGATTTGTAGGGGGGAGGAAGGAGTCATAGAAGGGAGACGAGGAGGAATTGTGTCCAATGTCCGGCTGGGTAGGTGACGGTCGAGGGGGAAACCAGGGCCAATCTCCTCAATAGCTGTCTAGCAGCTCCACCGGGCATCAGCCATGTTGATCAGTCTCGGAGATCAGGAAAAGCAATTTAATAGTTCCATAGATGGCTAGTGGTGCCACTAGGGGGCAAAGAAACTGAGGTACCCTCATAGACCCACCGACCCACCGAACGGTGCTGGATCCTCTGTGGTGGCCTGTGATGGCAGTCATTCCCCTACAGGGAGATAAATCGGCAGTGCTGATTCTTGGGGAGGTAACCGAGGCTCCGTAGATAGACAGTGATGGAATCAGCGGTATCGTGGCTCACATCATACGGCCTCCAGTTGAAGTGGTTTCTGGTACCCCCAGGCGGCATTAGCGGTTTCGTTATGCTTAGAGGGTGAGGGCCGTAATTGAAATCTGCTCCTGGCCGCAAAGTTTCTATGCTACGGAATGCACAAGTCTGGATTTGTTGGGGCCGTTAATGTTCGTGTTAAATGACCTGACTGTTTACAGGATATTTGCTGGTTAATTAGAGACCGCAGAATGTGTTGCCCTCTCCAGGGCCTGGCGATGATCCTGCCGAAGTCCCGGTCTCTCAGGAGTTCCGGCCGCGATCACAGTGTGCGGTCTTCATAAAATATATTTAGCCACATTGTACCATTATAAAGCATTCTAAATAGCAAGAATTTGTATTTGTCTAACCATTGGCTACCATTTCATCAACTTCAGAAGGATGAAATGCTGAGAAGCCCATGTTGATGTTTAAAACAGAGTCCTGCAGGTTACACATGATTTCAGCAAATGTCACAAAACTGCACTTATAACTATCTAAATTCACACGCATATCATGTGAACTTAGCGGAATGGTCCATAAAATGTTCTTTTATTAACTATCACAACGCAACATTTTACTCATTTAGTAAAGGCCCTACTGTAGAAAGAAAAGAAAACAAACCACTACTGAAATATATATTCTCTAAGTGTTCTTCCTGAGAGAGAGAGTGTGTGTGTTTGTGTGTGTATATACACTTGTGACATTTCGCTGCCTGATTCCCAATCGCTATGGGCGCTTGCAATCACTGTATTTTGCTGTGGTGGTAGTGTCAGACACCTTGGTGTTCTTTTGTGTGTGGGAGACAGCAACATCCATGCCTGCTGACTTTCACACCTATACATCCAGATACTTTTAGGAGCCTTACTCAAAATCATACAAGTGAGGTACTTAAACAAAATGTAAGGGCACACAAACACTTGAAAAACAAAAAACAAATGGACACTATTTGCTTGAATACAGACTATGGGAGGGCCAGGGGCTCTGTTGGGTGGGCCTGGCCAACCCAGCCCTCCTCTAGAACCGGGCCTGTGTAGGAGCCCTCCAGCTGCACAGTAACAAGTCTTTACAAAGGTTCACAAACTTGGGAATCAAAAAAGTTACCCCAGGGCGTCCGAGTCAAACATCTGTGATGATGGGACGTTAGGGAGAGTTGTAGGCTCAGATCTTACATGCCCCCTCTCCCCCACAAAAAACACCTGATCTGATCAATCATCCCAAGGGGATGTGATGTCTAAACGCTAATGGGGCATAAACAAAAAGCAGTTTGCCATGCCCTGGGCTCTAGCAGGAGGAAGCCCAGCAAATGCTGTCACTGTACAGAGGCCCATTATCATTCTGTAAGTGATGATTAGGCCGACATACAGAATGATACAGAATGATAATGGGCCTGATGCAGCCTGTGCCAGGTCAGGGAAGGGCTGCTGCAGGCCACTGATCACAGCAGGAGCCGAGCTGGCCCCTGCAGTGAAAGTTACAGAACTCTCAGGATGTGTGCAGGGGGCAGCTCGCTCCATTGCCTGAAGTAACAGACAAAAGGTGTCCATGGAAAAAACCCTCACAGACCATGGACAAGAGCCCCAAAGTCCGGGCAGTCTGTGAAATTTACGGATGGTTTGTCACCCTATTTAGACTTTAACTTCGCTCCTGCGCTATGCCTTGTTTCAAACATCAGAGCTAGAGGCCAACCTCCCTACTCACGTTTCCTTTGACACTGCCAATCCAGACGCTGCTCCCTTGATCTTCATATTAGTGAACAATGTGACAGCTGAGCCGGATTGCCCTGGGCAGGAAAACCAAGCGCTCATAGGAGACTAGGAGGGGGGGGGGGTACTAGGGTGGCTGCGGTTCTGATGCCCCATCTCCTAACAATGTGCAGATAGGAAAGGTACAGGAAGGTACCCATCCAATCCAACATGCACATTTCTAGACTACATGCCTTATATCAATCATTTAAGCTCCACTTCCACCCTTAAGCAGAAAGGCACCAAATCTGAGATTTAAAAGCAATGTAGCCATAATTTTTTTTAATGTAATTTAATATGGGGGCAGAAAATACACGGGGCAACACTCCAGCGTGCCAATAAAGGAATCACTTAAGTTCCCTAAAGTCGTCAGTTTGCGGAAGTTGGAGAATGTCTGAGGATAGAGAACTTGAGGTATTCAGACAAAATATGAAATTAAAAATATCAAGTTGCAGAATGTTGAGTTTTTAATATTGTGGCACAGAAATATCATGTGCAAAAATATTGTGGACAAAATATCGATTTTGTAAGGTAAAAATATTGTTTTCAAGTGTTTAGATAATACTTTAATTGTATATATTTTATATTGTTTGTGTAATTGTTGTAAATAGTTTTAAATACAGTTTGTAAGTCATTTATATTTTTTATTTAATAATACAATAGTAAGTTTTAGTGTTCTAGCCGGCTGTGAGGCTTGTAGGGGTACAGGGTTGGAAGCTAAGTAAGTATAATTAATTAAAAAAAATTAAATAAATATTAATTATACATTTAAATAAGTATGTAAATTGTGTACATTATATCTTTATAAGGTAGATTTTATGTGCAGGTTGTTGGGTTTTTTAGGTGCATAGGATAGGAAGTTTATTAAATAATAGTTGAATAATAATTCATAAATTATTAATTAAGTGTTAATTATGTAAATTGTGTAATTATATCTTTTTTATTAACATTTTAGGTGCAGGTTGTGTTTGCATGGATATAGGGTGGGAACTTAATTAAATAATAAGTGACTAATTATTGACAATTGATACATTATCAATTAATAATTTGTTAATAAATTAAGTAAATTATGTAATTATTATACTTTTTAATTTACATTTTAGGTGCCAGTTGTTGGGTTTGTAGGGATATAGGATGGGAAGTAAATGAAATAATAATTGATTAATTAAAAGGTATTTATTTACTAATAATTAATTAATGATGTAAATTGTGTAATCATCATAATGTTTTAATTTAGATATATGTTAAATATGCACTGCTAGGTAGGTGGGACTATAGTGTGGAAATTTAGTGAAATAATCATTCAATAATATGTTTTCTTATATTAATTATTTTGAAAATGTACAAATATCTTTATTGTTTAATTGTGTTTTTTAATGTATATATTTTTTAATGTATATATTTAATTTTAAGTTAATAGTTGTAGAATTTGATGAAATTAATACTTGTAGAAAAATAAGGTATTTGTTGGAAGTGAAATACTTTCCCTACTGTTGCACAATGCTTTCCCTAATGTTCAACCGACATGAGTGGGAATAGTTACCCCTCCAGAGTCCAATGCTTTCCCTACTGTTGCACAGACTAGAGTGGGAATATTACACTTGACCCCTCCTGAGTCCAATGCTTTCCCTACTGTTGCACAGACTGGAGAGGATATAATTATTTGTACCAATCCCGAGTCCAATGCTTTCCCTACTGTTGACCAGATTGGAGTGGGAATAGTAAATTCTACCCCTCCTGAGTCAAAGGCTTTCCCTACTGTTGCACAGATTGAAGTAGGAATAGTATATGTATTATTCCTAGAATTTTATAGTTTTGTTTATGTTGTTTAAAATTATATTATTATTATGTTTCAGTGTATTTATTTTTTAATTAGTAGTGCTTGATATATATTATATGATTTTAATAAAACGCATTATATTATGTTGCTTTACTTTTTTACGTGTAATTAAATTGTTATGTTTTAAAAAAGTTTCCCATTTATTTGTTACTGTTTTCAATTTATTGTGTGTATTTATGTATATATATATATATATATATCAAAGAAGCGATAATGAACTTCCTGATCAAGAACTTTGCACATGTCCTAAGAGTGCATTCACTTCGTGTGGTTACGAAGAATTCTTTGAGATTGAGACACCGGGTGCTCTCCCGGGGTATGCACCACCCTCCATGGGTCCCTGAGGTTTCAACGAGCGGTTTTCTGTGGAATATATCTATATATATATATATATATATATATATATTTGCAGCTCAGTTCCACCAGAGATCTCGGGGCACTCGTTTGGCGGGCGCTATGTTGTGCTGGCAGTCGCGTTCAAGATGCAGGCTCGTCGCTCAGTTTTCTTTTTGGAAAAAGAGATTTTAAGCACTCCGGGTAGGTAGCAGGATTTTATTTCGCCAAAGACAGCAGTAAAGTAGACAAATGCGTTTCAGACAAACAGTCCTTCTTTAGTGTCTAAGGTGTGCTGTGCGCAACTCATTATGTATACGTCCTCACATAGGTCGAAAGTGAGGACGGACTGCGATTTCAATACATATTGTAGCGCTGGTAAAGCGTGGCGGCCATTATTCAGCGTGCGAATCATCTAAGATTACATATATTACATGAAATACATTGGATGGTGTGTGCATATACAGAACAATCCATTTGATATTACATCAACCACCCACCGCACAGGAATTTTAGCCACTGCCAGTAAAGGATTAAGATCTCGCCATGTATCGGCCTGTTACTGGCATAGTTACCAAATAAGCGCTCATAAGGCTACCCTTTTCCATCAACAATGCCCAATACATTTTTTAAAAGTATCATATCAAAATCAGATCAAGCCGTATATCGGCATGTCTACCGTTTCGTGTTCGATGAAATTCATAAAACAGTTCATATAGGAGTGTGTCTCCATCCAGAGATGTGCAGTACCTAGGCAATACATTCTTACTATTTTTAAAGTTGCAGAGAGTAAAGAAATATAAAGCGGTCAAGTCCATCAATCAGTTAATCAACAATCCCATTATTCTGACAATGTTGTATACTCAGAGGTTTTTAGAGCAGCCTTCATCATGATCTAATATAATACATGAATACATATAATGGTTCAAGATTCATTTTCCTAAATGTACTGTGAGTTCTTCCCCAATGTTTAAACCTGCAGGGCTCTTGGTCTGCAGATCTATAATATAGCGGGCTTCCAGTCTACGGAGACTAAGCAATCTATCTCCGCCTCTCGGATTTAATGGTACATGATCAAGGCCAAAGTATCGGAGCAGCTCTCTATTGCTTCCATGTGCTTTGGCAAAATGCCGAGCCACCGGATAAGTTGTATCCTTATTCATAATGGCGCGCTGATGTTCTAGTACCCTTAATTTTACATTATTGATGGTACTTCCGATATACTTGAGCCTGCAAGGACAGACCAGGCAATACACTACATAAGGTGTTGTACATGTGATGAATTTGCTGATCATTTTTGGTTTCTCTAGGCCTGGAATGGTATATGTCAGTGTGCGCCTACTGTTTTCACATGCTCGGCACTTGCCACAGGGAACAAATCCCTTCATCTCTCTTAAGGTGCCACTCGTTTTCGGTTTAGCAGGCATCAGATGGCTTTGAACTAGACTGTCTTTGATTGATTTAAGTTTTCTGAACGTAAGTAATGGTTTCGCTGGGACGTCTTCTCCTATAATAGGATCAGTTCGTAATATATGCGAGTTTTTAGCAAGCATGTTTCTCAATTTATTTGCCTCATCTGAGTATGTGGTAATCATGCGAAATTTATTAGTTAGTTCAGAGTGTTTATTCTTCTTAGGAGTTTGTTCGAGAAGATGTTTTCTCGGAATTTTTAGCACCCTTTCTAAGGTTTGATCTAGGAGTGCTTGATCATAGCCCCTATTTTTAAATCTGATAATGCAGTCTCTAGCTGCTGAGATAAAGTCTGATTCCAAGGAACAATTACGTCTTAATCTCACCATTTCACCAAACGGGATGCTACGAATCAAACTTGGTGGATGGCTACTCCCTGCGCGTAGAACACTATTGCCGGCTGTCGGCTTTCTATAAAGGGCAGTTTCCATATGTATTCATGTGGGGGTCTTTCTTTCCAAAATTGGGCTGAGGAGGGGAGCAGGCACACGCACTTTCCCTCACCTGCTGCTGGGGCCCTGACGCTGCTCGTTCCCCCTGCCGCCGTAGTTTCCAGCTCCACGGACGCAGTTGGGGGGAACTACAGCTCCCAGCAAGCCTTGGGTGAAGTTCCGGTCCCGCTCACACATCCACCGGATCAGCGTGCCCGGAGGCGCTCAAATTGAGGAAGCTCCCACGGAGGAGCGGGGGTCTTTCTTTCCAAAATTGGGCTGAGGAGGGGAGCAGGCACACGCACTTTCCCTCACCTGCTGCTGGGGCCCTGACGCTGCTCGTTCCCCCTGCCGCCGTAGTTTCCAGCTCCACGGACGCAGTTGGGGGGAACTACAGCTCCCAGCAAGCCTTGGGTGAAGTTCCGGTCCCGCCCACACATCCACCGGATCAGCGCGCCCGGAGGCGCTCAAATTGAGGAAGCTCCCTCCGCGTCGCGGACGCCGGGCTAAGCCCGGGCAAAGGGCGGGCCCTCTGTGGCCCTCAGAGGCCAGCAGAGGACGGGACGGGCCACCCCACTTGGATTCTTTGGACAAGGAGGTACCTATATTTTTAACTTTCCTATAATTCTGCCATTCCATTTGTTCATTGACTCCTATGTAGCAGTGTTTTCCACTAGTCATGTCCATCTGGGAGGAGCTGAATGCCCTGTGTGGCACAAAGTATGTACCGGAAGCTTTGACCCCTCCTAAATTGGGTACAGACGCTGACCAACTTAATTGCACTCTATTTGACGTACCTTTCTCCCCCAATAAAACTCATGCACAAACCAACACCACGTCCCGGGAATCAACCAGCAAAAGGGAGCATGCTGAGGTCAAAAATAAGGTCAACGAGGATAATCTACCAAATGTTGAGGTGGACGAAATGTGCATTAGCCCCCCATTGTGCCCCTCTGACTCAATTTCACTAACACCGGCTAAGAACTTACTGGCTCAGATTAAGCAACTGTTAATCTCGGCTTTATCACCTTTGATCATAAAAATCAACGATCTAGGGGACAGGTTGACTTTTATTGAAAAAACAATAAAAAAGAACTATTCATCAACCGATAAAATTGATGCACCTATTTGCCCTACTCCCTCTATCAATTATGAAAAGTCCAATCCCACTGCATGCAGAAAAAATCAAACTCTGGAACCCCCCTTCGTTACACTCATTCCAAGAGGCCAGAATGTTACCCTTAACCCCGTACCCGTACCATATAGAGCACCAAGGACTACACCTGACAGAAGGCACTGCATCAATCTACCCCCCGAAGCCGCTCCATTCGTGACTGTTCTCTCTGGGGCCCCTGCATTGAGTCACGGCAAAATTGAAACTCATCAGGATTTGCTTAACAAAGCGATTTTTTGGTTAAAACAAAACAGACCGTTGCCACCTGCATTAGATGGCGGAATCCTGAGTGTCAGGAGGGTGGGGTGGCTAGGTACGCTGCCCAAAGACATTTCGGGGGACTTGATTTTAATTAAATTTAAGGATAGGAACATTGTCCACTACCTCCGTTCCTCCCACCCGAAAGAAGGGGATGGTCCCATTTGTATTTGGGATCTGCATGATTTTTATCCCAGCCCCCGGTACAAATCACTACCAAGACTAATGTCACTGAACAATAATTCTTGGTGAAAGGGGATCCCGGGTACCTTGTGCCATTAATTTTTTACTTTTTTCTTACTTTTTTACTTTTTTGTTTTAATCCTTGACTATTCACGTATTTTGATCTGATTAGTTAAATTATTTCTTGTTCATTTTTATCATTGACTTTTTTTTAATCCTGCTAATGATTTGATGAGTTACCTTTGTATGTATGTATTTTTCTTTCTTGTTGCTTTTATGGTTTTAAACTAAAAACCGAATAAAGCTTATTTGATTTGATTTGATTTGTATTCATGTGTTATATTAGATCATGATGAAGGCTGCTCTAAAAACCTCTGAGTATACAACATTGTCAGAATAATGGGATTGTTGATTAACTGATTGATGGACTTGACCGCTTTATATTTCTTTACTCTCTGCAACTTTAAAAATAGTAAGAATGTATTGCCTAGGTACTGCACATCTCCGGATGGAGACACACTCCTATATGAACTGTTTTATGAATTTCATCGAACACGAAACGGTAGACATGCCGATATACGGCTTGATCTGATTTTGATATGATACTTTAAAAAAATGTATTGGGCATTGTTGATGGAAAAGGGTAGCCTTATGAGCGCTTATTTGGTAACTATGCCAGTAACATGCCGATACACGGCGAGATCTTAATCCTTTACTGGCAGTGGCTAAAATTCCTGTGCGGTGGGTGGTTGATGTAATATCAAATGGATTGTTCCGTATATGCACACACCATCCAATGTATTTCATGTAATATATGTAATCTTAGATGATTCGCACGCTGAATAATGGCCGCCACGCTTTACCAGCGCTACAATATGTATTGAAATCGCAGTCCGTCCTTACTTTCGAGCTATGTGAGGATGTATACATAATGAGCCGCGCACAGTACACCTTAGACACTGAAGAAGGACTGTTTGTCTGAAACGCGTTTGTCTACTTTACTGCTGTCTTTGGCGAAATAAAATCCTGCTACCTACCCGGAGTGCTTAAAATCTCTTTTTTCAAAAAGAAAACTGAGCGACGAGCCTGCATATATATATATATATATTCACTGAAAAAACCATAGGTTTCAGACATGTTATAGTTAGGAATTAGCATTTAAAAAACCTCAGAAATTCACTGAAAAAAACACAGGTTTCAGGGGTGTTATAGTTAGTTGGACATTTCACTCGTACAAAACCATTGAAATTCCCCCGTTATAGTTAGTTGTACTAACTATAACTCACGCGCCCGCAATCCACTGCTGATGATATCACATCATTCATGACATTGTCAGTGACATCACTGATGGCATCTCAAATGACATCACTGATGACATTATCCAGTGAATGTGTTTTGGTACGATATTTAAATAAGTATTGTATATATATATATAGCAGTCTGCATTGAAGACTGAGTGGATGTATAAGTGCCTGAATGGAGGATTTAGTAGCAATGTGATTGACTGTCTAAGTGACGATTTTAAAGTGTCTCACTAAATATATGGGATAGTGATTAAACTGTGTGAATACCTGTATCACTCTATCTCTTGTTCTATAAACTACTACATAAGTTGGTTACTAGCTATGTGAAAGTCTATATTAGTTATTAATTAGTTAAGTGAGTATTTGTTTGGGATAGTGAACGAATATGTGTGTGGTTGGGTGGGAGGTGTGTAACTGTCCAAAGATGTGTAAATAGTTGATTTAGTAGGTATATGAGGTTAAGACCGTATATGGAAACAGTTGTTTGGGTGAGTGAATCTCTTTATGGGAATGGTGATAAGTAAATACTCAATGATACGCGTCCAACAAACTAGAAATACAGAAGGCAGTGTATGTGACAGTTGTATATAAATAACTATACATAACACTCAGTGATTGTATGTGTGACATATGGATAACTGTATACTTGTAATAACACACTTCGAAAGAGTTACTATCTCCATGAATAAAATAAGTGGTGTTTGTGTAAGTGTGTAGCTTAGTAAATATAAGTATGATCAATTGTTTGCATAAGTGAGTAGGATGACTGCATAAGTGGATATAATGTGAGCTGGTGTGTAATGTTGATGTAGGTGTATAAGTATATTTAATACTGTTGTATTGATCTTTGTTAGCATGTATGAGTGAATCTATAGGTAAGTGTTTAGATGTGTATGTAGATCTAGGAATCCCTAAGTGGCTTTTTAGAAACTTGTATTGGTGTGTCAATGCTTTCAAGTATGGTACTTCATATTTTATAATGAGTGTTAAAAAGTTATACTAGTGTATGATGCGATGTATCAGATTGTCACGTGGGTGATGTCATCAGTGATGTCAATTGAGATGTCATCAGTGATGTCACTGACCATGTCATGAATGATGTAATATGTGAAATCATCAGCAGTGGATTGCGGGCGCCTGAGTTATAGTTAGTACAACTAACTATAACAGGGGAATTTCAATGGTTTTGTGCGAGTGAAATGTCCAACTCACTATAATACCCCTGAAACCTGTGTTTTTTTTAGTGAATTTCTGAGGTTTTTTAAATGCTAATTCCTAACTATAACATGTCTGAAACCTATGTTTTTTCAGTGAATTTCAAAGGTTTTTAAAATAATAATTCCTAACTATAACATGTCTAAAACCTATGTTTTTTTCAGTGAATTTCAAAGGTTTTGTAAATGACAATTTTTAAATATATTTATTCTTATATTATTATTTTTTTATACTGATTTACACATTTTTTTTAACTATTTATTTTTAGATATTTTATTTTTTAAATTACATTACATTGTGTGACCCCCCGTCCTTTTACTTTTTTTGGGCCCTAGACACCATCCCCTAGAGCCTGATCCGCAAATCTAAATATATTAAAAAAAAATTATAGGAAGAGGATTCCTATTGAAGAAAATACAAGTTACTTGTAAGTATACTTAGAACTACTTTTCAGGGTCAGTGCTGGGCTAAAAGATGCAGCATTGGTTTCTCTCATGATAACAAGTGAGTAAATGGGAATTTGTTGTTCGGATGATTTTAGGAGAGTATTTTAAAGTTCCAAAACTCCACATTTAGAAGAATTTGCAAGTGAAACCAGTTAATGTTAGCCAAAGAAAGGAAATTCACTTAGCAGGTAAATGTAGTTCACTTAGCAGGTAAATAGTGTTATGGTTACCTTTTCTTACTCAATGGTGCATCCTGCATCCAGCACTGCTGCATCTCCTCTAAACAGTTGAAGATTGCAAATTACCAAAGACGCGCGGAAGCCCACGTTTTTTTTTTATATCGCTTGAATGCCCGGATCATACGCGCACCACGTGATTTTACAAAAAAAAAAAAAATTAGGGGCCCTGGGGGTCCTTGTGGGACCCCCTGAGAAGACCTAGAAGATCAGGGTGTGTCTACCTCCCCTTTTCACGTTTGAAACACACATTTCACATGCTTCTTCAGCCTTCCTTGTACCGAGGCATAAAATGGCTGCCAACAGTTCTAGTTTCGAATGTTGACAACCACTTGACAGCCAATTAGCCTTAAGCGCGTGATCGGAAGGGTGCGCTTATGATACGATGACAATGAGCGGAGTATCCGTATTCATTTTTTTTATGGGAAGGGGCCGCGTGGCCCCCTTCCCGTGGCCGATTCCGGGCACCGAGATCCCCAGCCCCCGGGGCATGGCTAATTATATAATAATATTTAATGGAGGAGGGCTGCATAGCCCCCCTCCTGAAGCCACTTCAAGACCCCGGGGACCTCATTCCCAGGGGACTGGCTTTTTCTTTTATTTATTTTGGTCGTCACCATTGGGGACCGTAGGAGGGTCATCAATTCCCCCACTGTCCCGTCGGCTCCCCACCTCCTGCGGGAGCCGGTGTTCTATCGACATCCGAACTCAGCGTTGGATTGATAACGCGGGTACTCGCGCAATGCCCGAGGGGCCGTTGTCCAGTTCCACCAGTGGGCTACTTTTTTGAGCAGCCTTTGGACGATTTGGCAGTTTCTGAGTTATTCGGATGCCGCCAGCAGCCTAGTGAGTGCCTGAGTGGCATTTCAGGAGGCAGATCAGCCTCAATTACTTCTCTTTTATCAATGAGCAGAGGTGTCATACTCTTTCTCTCGCTGGGGCCGGCCCATTAACATATGCTTATTGAGCGGGGGCAGGGATCATGACCAATAGTGGCCTCACTTGTATACAGGTGTGTTTCACAAGTGCAAGCTAATCTGTGCATTGTTCTTAAACCCCCTTTTTTAAATAAAACTTCACCAAAGCAGTGTTTTGCAAAGGCAATATGCAAATGTGGCCCACTTTTTTTTATCGTACCCGGGCGTTTTTTAATCCCAATCCAACCCTGTCCGAACTCCATCTGTATATGTACCCCCTAGGAGTTGCCTTCACTTTGCGCATGCATGTTTGTGGCAGCGCATGTGTGTTAATATTACACATGCGCACAATACATCCCACCATCTGGCTATGTACCCCTAACGTATTTCATTTTATTTGTGCATGCTCAATTAGAACATGCCCAATCACAGCTCTCACACCCAGTGACATCATGCTCAACCAATCATCCTTCTGCAAAGTATTTATAACCTGCCAACCTTCTTGAACTTTTCCTATTCCGCAGTCACAGCCATTGATAGTTTTCGTATCCATGTCTTCGTAGGTGAGCATTTTTTTTTAAGAGTAATTAAATTAATTAATCTGAACGATCTTTAAATACCGCGTAAATGCAAATTTTTGTTCCATTTGACAATGTTGTTTCTAAGCACGCTTTCCTGCTTTTTGATATCTTTAAAGTTGACTTCGTAACTTTTGTTTCTGGGCAAATCACTTAATCCTGCCGCGTTTCTTTAATTTGGCAAGCGCTACGTGGCCGTTCCCGTTCCAGTGTGCTACGTGCTGTTCAAGTTAATGCGATGTAGTTTTTCTCGTGTACGTAGTGCGTCACATGCCCCATGCATTGCAAAAGTAATGCTTTCGGCAATGGTGTATTTTAGCACGGTTTCCAGCTCTTATACCTCCAATATCTTGCCTTGGTAGGCGATGTTTCTGGACAAATCACTTAATTCTGCCGCCTTTCATCTTTGAAAGTACAGCGCCACGTGCTACTTCCTCCCCATGCACTGCACATGTAATCGATTGGTCAATGTTGTATTTTAGCACGCTCTCCAAGTTTTTTAATAACGTTAAACTTGATTTGCTATACTTTGATCTGTGCAAATCTCTTAGGGGCAGATGTATCAACGGGATTTATTGTCGCAAACGCTTCGATTCGCAAAAAAGCAGCGTTTGTGACAAAAAATCAGGGTAGCGGGATGTATGAAGGAAATGGCATCGCAAAATTAAGGAATCGCAAAAGTTGCGATTCCTTAACTTTGCGCAAGCATTTAAGGAATCACAAAAAGCGATTTCTTAAATACTATGTAAGAAACACGTAAGTTTAGCGAATTCACCTTAAGAAATCGCAAATTACCACCAACTTCAAGTTGGTGTTAATTTGCGATTTCTGTCACAAATGCACTTTTTGGCATTTGTGAAGGTGCCATGTAGCACTCATACATGTCCTAAGGGCATGTATGTGCACCATATGCGCACACATGTAAAATTCAGGGGTGCAGCAGTGGGTCCTCAAGACACCCTTGAAATTATTCTCAATTTGCGATTCTCAAATTGTGAATCGCAAATTGAGAATAACTTCCCAATCATTCCTATGGGCCTCCTCCTACAAAGTAAAAATGTTGTTTTGAATCTTTTTATTTGAAGACGTTTCTTTCAATTTTTCTTGATGTTTATTTCTCAATTTCTAGATCATGGAAGACAAAAAAGAGTTCTATCAGATCAAGGCCAAGAGTTTGTAAATGAAGTGAGTGACCAATCTCGGCCTAACATTTGTATAAAGCAATGCTATTTCCTATTTTGCTTGTCAAATATAACCTCTGATGATTGCTTTTCAACCCCAATCCTATTAAGAACAAATGTTTTTATGTACATTAAAATTAACCTTGGACAAATGTACAACATATACATTTTGAACTCTTTTTTCAGTTTGCAGAATGTTACATAAGTCAGCAGTAAATTGCCGAGATTGAAGAAAGTATATCCTCCTGTTCCAGCTGATTACACCGATGTCTAAAATATGGCATGAATTAGTTGTCTGAAGCCATACAGATTCACAAAATTTTAACGGATAACGTTAAGGAAAATACTCTCATGAGTAGTCGACAAAGTTAAAAAGTAACATATATAAGTACTTGAGGGGTTTTTGGTGGCAGATAATGTCCAATTCACACTTGAACTACGGATGGGTCTGATTCAGGGTGGATCTCTGTATAACTAATGGATGATTAGGTATTAGGATGGCATACAAAGCTCCCAACCTTCTTACTTTTACTCTTAAAGGGTTCCAAATTGGAGACGAATATTTGGCTGTGCAGTAGAGGTTGACGGTGCTGCTCCACTGGTACTTGGGCCTTCTCACGAAGCAGAAGGAGCCTCTCTTAAAATCCTTAACTCTTCCCTTCCAAAGTTGACTGGGTTCTTAGTCTGTAAGTCCTTTCGCATACTTGCAGTTCCACACCAGTACTCCTTATTGGGGTCTCCTCTTGAAAGCAGTCTTGCATATCCGGTAAGTAACTAACCAAAGCGGAGTTCAAGTTGTGAACTCTGTTGGCCACAGTGTTTACACAAGGTAAGCAGAGTGGCCTAGATATACAATACCTCCAATTAAATGCATTAGAAATAAAAGAGCTTATTTACAAACCCCTTGCGCCACTTTTGCGTCACTTTCAACATGAAAAAAGCAACACAACGTGGCACAAGAGTTTTGTAAATAAGCCCTAAAAAATATTGTCCTGTATAATGACTTCATCTCTTACCTAATTCTGTCTCATCTGTGAATCATTGTAAAGACCTGTTCATCTGTAATATAAATATGACGCAGTAGGCACTTCTATATAGACACCGTTTGAATGCAAGCCTATTAGATAATTGAAATCTATCAGGTATACTGCACACATTAAAAACATAGAATATATCGTCAAGTGTTACTTTGACTTGTAATGTGTGACCTCATTTAGACACATCGATCTAATTTTAAACACTAATTTTCTTTTTATGTATTGCAGATTAACTACAGTCCTTCTATTGGACTCCATATTATATGTTGTTTGTTATATTGTTTTGTTAAAGTTATGGTTCTAGTTATTTATTGTATTGTTATCATTTAGTTATATTTCCAGTTATTTATTGTTTTAATAAAAGTTAATTAAAAAAATACATACGTCTTTTTTTTTGTGGGGGTAGCAGTCCACAATAGAAATTATATTTATAATTTGAAGTATAATTCTGAGGCTAGCTCTTCACCAGATCTTTACCAGAGTGTATAGCTACAATTTATGGTTCCAATTCAAAAGAATAAAAAGTACAACGCCATTAGCAACATAGTGTGGTGAACTTCTAACCTCTGTGCTCACGTAAGTGTTCCATGAACTGTTACTATAGTAACAGGCAGAAAGCCGTTTGGGGGTAGGGTTAAAAGTTACTGGCTGTACAGAAACCGTGATATTTACCCTGGATCCTCTACATGAAAGAAAGGAAAGCAAAGTAAAACAAAACACTGTGTACCAGATTTACAACCCTCTTGCACCAATTTCGCATCCACCCCCCCTACAAAATTACAAGTATGTGGGCCTCAATGACCCCCCTCAAGCTCCGGAAATCACCACCCCTGGGAATTTGTGTATTACTGGAGACAGACTGCGTGACCCTCTGCCTGGTGCCCTCGAGGGCCCTGGAAACTACTACGACCGGCTCCTACAGTGTCCCGGGGTGCCAACCCTCGGTATACTGCTGTTTCCTTTGACAGAGCGAGACTTTCACGACTCCCGCCCTCCCATAGCAAACATAGTTTGCATTTTGAAAGACAGAGCAGTGAAATTTGTTCTCACTTTCAAAATCCAAACAGATTGCATTTCCATATAAAAATTAGCATCTACCAATGCAAAAAAGCATTACTGGCTCCCGAAGAACGCAAAAGTTCATCACACAATATTGCTAAAAAAACAGCAAGCATGCTAGACTTCTCAATATACTACCTTATCCTACGTAATGGTTTTTTTGAATCACGTTCTGAAAACCAATAAGAATCATGCTTTTAAAAAACAGAAACATGCACCCTAGTTTTCTGTGTAGAATGTTGTCAAACAACCAATCATTTATTTTCTGTTTTAATTTCACTTTTCCCCCAAACTCCCTTTGTCCATTCTAACATATGAAAAATGCAGAAATGGAACTACTCCAATCTATTTTGTCCACAGATTGAGGAAGCTAGGAAAAAATTTGAATAAATCTGTTTCTACTTTTCTCAGAGACTATAGAATGGTGTCCATATACCACAAAAATCTGCGTTTCAATATGCATGGCATCTATAGGAGAGATGCTGTACATTTTACAGATAAAGGGAACAGAGTCTTCCTCATGAACTTTAGACTCTGCATTGGTACTTACTTGTAGGAACTAAAATCTCTCAATAAACACAAGGGCTCTTTTTAGAGCCACCCAACATCTATGCACATAAGCTTGATGTATATCTCAAAAATACATGCTTCTTTTTTTTCGGCGGCGAAATGCACAGATCCTACGCGCAATCCGCGACTTTTTTTTAAAAAGAAAAATACTATCTTACTGTTTGTGCCCTACGGGTCCTTATGTGACCCCCTGAGCAGGCCTAGGGGGGTCAGGGTGTGTCTACCCCACCCCCTTTTCACATTTTGCACACATATTTCACTGACTTCCTCAGCCTCGCCTCTACCGAGGCACAAAATGGCTGCCAACAGTTCCTAATTTCGAATGTTTACAACCGCGTGACAGCCAATTAGAATTCAACGCGTCATCGGGACGGTGCGCTTATCCTACGAGGCCAATCCTCGCACAATCCGCGGATCCACCACGCCCATAGATATATAAATGACTTTAACCGTAATTTTCAAAGAAACTACTGAACAGATTGACACCAGATAAGCGAAAGGCACAAGTTGGAACTGAGGACTACCTCTCTGCCAAATTTGGTGTAGTACCTTTCAGCCATTCGGGCTGTAGCAGTGGCTAAAGGTCCTATGGGAAATTATATGGGGAAAACACATTTTAGACCCCCCTTTTTTCTCTTCTCGGCCCCCGCTTCACCAATCACCACCAAATTTTCAGGGAAGGAGCAGAACTGAGCTGTCCAAAGGCTTTGGAAAATTTCAAGAAGATTCATCAATCAACGCCAAAGTTATTCCAAATAGAATGTTGTGGTTTTCCTATGGATAATAGGTCCTAACTATAACTACCTACTGGCAACCGCCAGTAGGTAATAAATATATATATATATATGTATATATATATATATATATATATATATATATATATATATATATATATATATATATGCAGGTCAGTGGTACACGTTACACATGCTCTCGGCGGCAGCCAAAAATACGTGAAACAGAATCGGTCCAAGGGTGTTTAATCACCTGCTACATGTTTCGGCTTCTCACAAGCCTTGATCACGCAAATGACAAAATGTGCACAAAGTTTAAGTAAGACAAATCATAGTGATAGAAATGGGACTGCAGAACATACATAAACTTCCACCTAGAAAAGAAAAACGACTGCAACACCACCACCCTGGACAACGTGGCCAATCTCGGACTCAAACAACTTGTTGACACCCCCACCCACTTAGTCGGACACACGCTCGACCCTATCTTCACCTCCAGCAAACACATCTCCTTCAATCATACCACAGCTCTCCATTGGACGGACCACAGCTGTGTTCACTTCAGCTACAAAACTACCACGACTCCCATTCCCCCACAACCTGTTCCTCGAAGAAACTGGAACAAAATCACCACCGACCAACTCCTCACATCGCTCAACCAAAACCCTCCAGCCCTCTCATCGGACCCAAACGAAGCTGCCACCAAACTCAAACAATGGATCACTCACAGCGCTGACGAATTAGCACCCCTAAAAAACCACCAGATCAAACAAGGTAGCAAAAAGGCCCCCTGGTTCAACGATGACCTTAAGAGCTCCAAGAAATTATGCCGTACTCTCGAAAAAACATGGAGAAAAAACCCAACCACTGACAACCTGACCACCTTCAAGGCAGCCACCCGCAAACACCACCAATTGATCCGATCCACCAAGAAATCAGCATTCAAGGATCGACTCGACAACAACGCCCACAACAGCAAGGAACTATTCAACATCGTCAAAGAATTTACCAACCCCACCGCAGCCTCAAACGACATTACTCCCTCCCAAGACCTCTGCGACTCGTTATCCTCTTTCTTCTACAACAAAATCGCCGACATACATAACAGCTTTAAGAACATTTCGAAAGAACAGCCCACCCCACCCACTTCCAAACCCGAACCGCTCTCTAACAACCTTAGCGCCTGGAACCCAATCACCACTGAAGACACCATCCGACTAATGAACTCCATCCATTCAGGTTCGCCAACCGACCCCTGTCCTCACCACATCTTCAACAAAGCAGACTCCATCATCGCACCCCATCTCCGTGATGTCATCAACTGCTCCTTCAACTCCGCTACCTTCCCAGAAAGCTGGAAACACGCCGAACTCAGTGCCCTCCTGAAGAAACCCACAGCTGACCCCTCTGAACTTAAGAACTACCGCCCCATTTCCCTCCTCCCATTCCCTGCCAAAGTCATTGAGAAAGCCGTCAATAGCCAGCCCGCTGCCTTCCTTGAATCCAACAACTCCCTCGACCCCTCACAGTCCGGCTTTAGAGCCAAACACAGCACCGAAACCGCCCTCATTGCAGCGACAGATGACATCCGAACGCTACTGGACAACGGAGAAACAGTTGCCCTCATCCTACTCGACCTCTCCGCCGCCTTCGACACAGTCTGTCATAGCACCCTCATACAACGCCTCAGCAACGTTGGAATACAAGGAAAAGCCTTAGACTGGAACATCTCGTTCCTCGCCGGGAGAACCCAGAGAGTCCGACTCCCCCCATTCAAATCTGAGTCCACCGAAGTCATCTGCGGAGTACCACAAGGATCATCACTCAGTCCCACCCTCTTCAACGTTTACATGAGCCCCCTCGCATCCATCGCACGACAACACAACCTTAACATCATCTCCTACGCTGACGACACCCAGCTGATCCTTTCCCTCACCAAAGACCCTAACACCGCCAAAACCAATCTTCATGAAGGCATGAAAGAAGTAGCCGAATGGATGAAAAACAGCCGCCTAAAACTTAACTCAGACAAAACGGAAGTTCACCCTCTGCCTGGGACGATTCTTGGTGGCCATCGGCCCTGGGCACAGCACCCATACCCACAGACCACGCACGCAACCTGGGCTTCATCCTAGACTCCTCCCTCTCGATGACCAGACAAGTTAATGCCGTCTCATCCTCTTGCTTCAACGTACTCCGCATGCTCAAAAAAATCTTCCGTTGGATCCTCACCGAAACAAGAAAGACGATCACCCACGCATTGGTCACTAGCCGACTGGACTATGGAAACACCCTCTACGCCGGAACCACAGCCAAATTACAGAAAAAACTCCAACGCATCCAAAACGCATCTGCCAGGCTCATATTGAACATCCCTCGCCAAGCTCACATTACCGGCCACCTGAAAGACCTCCACTGGCTTCCCGTCAACAAGAGAATAACGTTCCGTCTCCTCACCCACGCTCACAAGTCCCTCTACAAACTAGGACCCGAATGCCTCAACACACGACTGTCCTTCTACACACCCACCCGCCAACTAAGATCCTCCAACCAAGCGCTTGCCGCAATCCCGCGCATCCACAGATCCACCATGGGAGGAAGGTCCTTCTCCTACCTGGCGGCCAAGACCTGGAACTCTCTCCCCACTCACCTCCGCCTCACACAGAACCACATTTCCTTCAGAAAGGAATTTAAAACCTGGCTATTCGATAAATAATGCACCCCCTTCCATAAGCGCCTTGAGACCCTCTGGGTGAGTAGTGCGCTATACAAATTTCTGAACTTGAACTTGAACTATTGCGGGCAGACATCTTGTGTGGACCAGACAGCGTAAATCATAACAGTGACCTGGGACCAACTTAATCAGAGTAAGATGCATTATTTGAAACAGTAATTTTCGAAAATGATATTAAGTCATATCAAATCGCGGAATGCAAAACTGGTCTCAATCAAGCCAGCGCAACCAGCGGCGTCAAAAGTCCTAAATGAAAATTCACATGACAATGCCAATGTTGTACAAAATCTAACAGTTAAAGCATGTGAATGCATGCATTTACATGGCCTAAGGCAAAACGTGTCGGGGGACCGGTGATCAGTCGAAGTCTAAATTACTCGCGGTCATCCGAACGGGGAGGAAAAGTTACTTGTGCTGTCTCTGTCATTAAAGTGACAGCACCGAATTACGGTAGCCCAAAGAACATGCCCTGTGCAACTGAAGGACATGACGTGTACATGCAGGTAATTAGACAAGTGTCAAGGTGCCTTGGAAAGGACAAAGTCAGGGTTGACGCAGGCCAGGTCAGGGGCCCAGTGCTGGAAGCAAAATATAAAGAAAAAACTTGCAGGGCAGTGCTGCGGTCCCAGGTGATCGAGTTAGTGGAGATCAGGTCTGCACGTCATACCCAGTGCTCGCATAGCAGTCCGTGATGTGTTCAGTGATGCCCAAGTGGGCGTGCTCTTTAAAGTGTGGGCAGGAAAAAGTGGTGACTGGCAAGCCCTGTGCAAAGTGCTGTGGGGGGCTAAATTCCAGAAGTGCTCTGTAAAAAAGAGAACAATGTTAAAATCATACATGACAACATCATGTACACATGTTCATAAACAAGTTCACACAACATGGAGAAATGTAGTTACAGTACACATGATTGAATGAAGAAGGGCTGCAGATCTATATGTAGTCATCTTTGAGATGAACAGCAAGTTCCTCATCGTAATTCAACCCTCCCGGGGCCTTGGTGTGAAAGGAAATGATGTATTTAGATTCCATCTGCCTCAATTTGAGTAGTCTGTTGCCACCCCTGGGATTCCTGATTACCTGCTCTAGGATGAAAAATTTCATCAGCGAGGGATTGGAAAAATGCTGTTCACTGAAATGCCTAGCCACTGGGTATTTGATGTCTTTGTGTATGATGGCGCGATAGTGCTCAAGAATGCGTTTTTTGGCATGTGCGATGGTGCTGCCAATATACCATAATCCGCAGGGACATACAATAACGTAGACTACGAACATGGTATTACAAGTGAGGAATTGATTGATTTCTTTGCTGACCCCATTGTATGTGGCCTTCTTGATCCAAGTGCTGTATCTGCAGGCCTTGCAATGGCCACATGGAAATAACCCTTTGAGACCAAGATCTTGGCTATTGGGGTAAACCGTGATGTCACTGTGGACACATAAGTCCCTGATGTTCCTACCTTTCCTGTAACTGATGCTAGGCCTGTCTGCAATGAGATGGCCAATGGTCCTATCACTTTTCAGGATATTCCAATTCTTGGCTACAATTTTGTGTATTTTTTTCGATTCTTTGTTGTAGGTAAGAATGAGTCGTGTGTTGTTTTCTTCACACCATGTCTCTTCAGAGGGTTCATTGCGCAAGGTGTCATTGTGTGAAACGGAGTCAGCCCTTGTTTTCGCTTTCTTGAGAACCCAGGCAGGACAATTCCTGAGCTTGAAGCGTACCATCATTTCGGAAGCAGCTTGTTGGTAGCTGGTTTCCGTGTTACAGTTTCTTTTTGCCCTCAACAGTTCACCATATGGAATGCTCCATTTGAGAGGTTCCGGGTGACTGCTGAGGGCATGGAGAATACTGTTACCAGCAGTGGCTTTCCTAAAGAGAGAGGTATTGATGGTATTATCCTTGATGTCAATTCTGACATCCAGATATTCTGCCATCTCCCTGTTGATGTTGCTGGTGAGTCTGATGTTGTGGTTGTTGTTGTTCAGGATGTTAATGAAGCACAAGGCTTCAACTTCTGTGCCCTTCCAAACCATGAAGAGGTCATCAATGTACCTCCACCATGTGACAACGTGGCTGATGTGTTCCGTTAACGATGGGTCCATGAAGATCGTCTGCTCCCAATGCCCCATGAAGAGATTCGCGAAGCTTGGGGCAAAACACGAACCCATCGCGGTACCAATCTCTTGTTTGTAGATGGCACCGTCAAATAAGAAGAAATTATTCTTCAGGCTGCATTCTATCATTTTGAGGAGCATTTTGCTATGCTCCCTGAAACGTAATGGGCTTCCCTCAAGGAAATGCTTGCACGCGTCCAAGCCTTGTTTATGGTCTATAATGGTGTAAAGAGCTTGGACATCCATGGTGATGAGTAGATAATTTTCATCCCAGGTGAGATTATGGAGTTTAGACAAAAAATCTTTGGTGTCTTTAACATAGCTGGTCAGCCCCTGAACCCACTCCCTGAGATAGTGGTCCACATATTTGGAAACGTGCTCTGCCACGCTCCCTCTGGAAGACACTATGGGTCTACCGGGAGGTTGTTCCTTGTTTTTGTGGATTTTGGGGAGTAGGTACAACACAGGTAGAATCGGGTTGTCATTTTTCAGAAATCTGTACTCCTCCCATTCCAAAATGCCCTTATCCTTCCACCCACTTAGTTTGTCCCACAGTTCAGTTATGCTGTTGTTATAGTGTTCAAAAGTGGTGGCAGTGTAGTAGTCGCCTCCCGAGAGTTGTCTCTGGGCCTCTGCCACATATTGCTCCCTGTCCATGATAACAATGTTGCCCCCTTTGTCAGCGGGGCGTATGACAATGGTTTTGTCTTCTGTTAGGGATTTCAGAGCTTTCCTCTTGAGTGTCAAGTTGTCATGTCCAGGTCTGCAATGCTTTTTCTTGTTTCTAAAGATGTTAAGTTCTTTATTGACACATTCGTGGAACGTGTCGATTGCATCGTGAGCCATCATGAAGGTGGATTTGGGCTTGAAGCCAGAAGCAGCGCTGTGGTCTGTAGAGAAATTAGCCTCAGTAAGCAGCTGGGTGTTGCTATACATTTCAGCATCTGCTTCTTGAGCACCGGTGCTTGATGCTGTGGGCTCCCTTTCGCTTTCTTGCTCAAGATGTATGATGTTGACAAGGGCGTCAACATCCCCCATCCTAAAGGGATCGGCCTTATCAGCTGGTGCCGTAGGTGTGTGATGCTGCCCCACCCAACCCCGTAGTTTATGCCATTTTTTAAGTTTCAATTTTCGAACATATTTGAAAACATCGATCCTGGATTCGCTGTAGTTGAAGGACATAGAAGGACAGAAAGACAAACCCAGACTGAGGGTAAGTAATTCGGTCTCGGTGATGATGCGTTTAGATAGGTTGATTACAGTTTAGTTTACCGTTTTATCATCCATTATTGGCCTTTCTTGGAGCGGGTGTAGACTCTTATCACGTCGCCCCTTGTGTTGCCTCCTCTCCCACCGTTGGTGTAGCCTCTTCCCGCGGTTCCTGCGTTTCGACGTCCTCTAGGGTCGTCCTCTTCCTCTCGGTGCGCTGGGTGGTGGTGGTGCCGGAGTTGCCTGTTTGATCGTCCGTCTGCTCCGGCGCAGAAGACGATATTCGTCTAAAAAATTCGGCTTGCGTGCTAGGGTGTAGGCTCAAGAAGTTTCTTCTATAGATACATTCGAGACATCTGATTCAGTCTCGCTCATTGTTGTGAGGTCTTCTTCACCCCCTGTTGTGGTCGCCATCAGCGTGTTGTTAGCTGGGGTGGCGTATAAGTGATCATATTTTCGGCTGAAGGTCAAAATCCTGCCCGTGTCGTAGTCTTTGTAATCCCTATCTAGTTTTCTCTCTTTGCAAGCCTTTATGTCCTCCTCATAGCTCTTGAGGCGTTCTTTCATTTATTATTATTATTATTATTATTATTATTATTATTATTATTTATTATTAAGCGTTCTTATATAGCGCTCGATTACCCGTAGGCATCTCGGCGCTTGCCTTGGGAACCCGTCCTGGTTTTTCCCTGTGAGATACCCGTACTGGGCATCCCCAAGGTGAAAGCCAGGCATCCCGCCGCAGGGGGCCGTAGTGGAGATTAAGCAAGCTAATGCCCAGAGCTGCAGAGTGTGAACCTGTGACTCGAATAGGCACCGAAACGAGAATTATCGAGTCCGTGGATATTTGGGCTCAAGACCCTGCCGCGTCGGGAATAGAACCCTGGTCCCGGGTCTGACCTCTGCTTCAGGGTCTGACTCCTCTAACCAGTGAGCCACACTTCTGAGACCAATTTTTTGACATTATCTTCTTCTGCATGTTTGCTTATTTCATCCATTAAATCTGCAATTTCTTTTAGTAGTCCATCTCTGTCTAGCCACGCATATTTGACCAGAATCTCCAGCATCTTTCTGGAACTGTTGGCTGAGTTGACTGACCATTCAGCCAGCATGTCAGGATTGGGTGCCTCATAGGTGGGAGTGATGAAGATACAAAGCCCCCTCGGTACCATCTCTTGGTCTATGTAGTTCTGTAGCGAGGTCGCCTCCCACCACTTGGAGATTTCTCCTCTCTTTAATTTTTCAAGCTTGTTGATTTTGTCTTTAATAGTTTGTGGAGGATCCTTCCTGGTCACACTGGCGGTGGGGGTCCCCTTCTTAGGTCTGGCAAACAGCAAGTGTGCTGCTGCCCTTCTTTCATCCTCTTCCTCCATGATGGAACGCCCTCGGACAAGGTGGCTTTCTGTGGCGTATTTTGTCTGTCTCCCTTTGTAAAATACAAAGTTCCTCCTGCTGCACAGTTCTGGAAACGCGTGAGCGTGTTTCTATATGTTGGCGTAGGAGTATTCTCAACGGCGAGGTGGGATTCCACCGCACGGCGTGTTTGGTTCCATTCGATCTTCAAACGCCAATGCTGTGCAGCGGGAGCACTGCCGCTCGGCAAAGTGCGCTGCGCCGTTAACCCAGGGCAGATGCGATGCCTGATAGCGTAAGCCACCCAACACCCCGCTACCCTAGGACGGACACAGAGCACACAGCCCGCGTACACGTACTCACCGCTGTGGGTCGCCTTCTCCTCGCGCTTCGTAATCGAATTCCAGTATCTGTTCAAGGCCGGGCCAAGTGCAACCTCCAATTTTGTAAGTTCCACAGGTTGCTCTGCGGGTTGCTGGAGGCCCCTAGGGAGGTGGCGTGTACTCCGGTCGAGCACGCCGGAAATCCAATGCAGGTCAGTGGTACACGTTACACACGCTCTCAGCGGCAGCCAAAAATACGCGAAACAGAATCGGTCCAAGGGTGTTTAATCACCTGCTACATGTTTCAGCTTCTCACAAGCCTTGATCACGCAAATGACAAAATGTGCACAAAGTTTAAGTAAGACAAATCATGTGGAACATATATATATATATTATATATATATATATATATATATATACGAGTCAACAAACTCCGGTTTGATTTAGTATGGCCCACTTGGGTGGTAGCTTTAAAAGTGTTAGCAGCTTGATCAATGCTGTTTTATATTCTGTTGAATCCATTACTTTGGCTGCTTGCATTATGTATATTACGAACTACTTATGGGTCTTTTGTATATACTTTGGTTATTTACAATGACTAGGTCAAAATGGCGGAACCACCCAGACAGTTTTTTCATGGTGGTGGAGTCCTTTGTTTATGTTTATTATGTTTTGATGCATATTTATATGTGTAAACTGCTAGGCTTCTTTAGCGTGATCAAGCCGAAAGGTGAAACGTGTTGCGGTGCAGTCCTACAATAAATTACCTGCAATCCTTGCAAGGTGTCCGTGTTGTTTCTTCCTGAGTGGGGAAGTGCTGGAATCTGATAGTATACAGGGCTGCCGGTGCCCTGATCACTGACCGCCCTGCTGACGGCTTCTTTCGGAAACCGGAGTTTGTTGACTCGTATGTAATTGGAAGAAGAAGCTGACCGCGCAGTGCCTTTGTCATCGGTATCCGAGGAAGCTGAACTTTCACTTGCTCCTTGATGGGACCGCTGGATGTTAACTAGCATACCGGCTGGTTTACCGATTAGACTTTGAAATTAATAGCCGAGACGTGATCTGGCTGACGTGACTCGTGAGTATCTGGACACTGCTGTACTCCCGTCCTTGGCGGAGGAACGCGGTGTTCGTTTTTGCTCGTGGGTCCGGGTTCACTGGATCGCAATCGGGCTGGGCATCTGCGCGAAGGGAGCCACTAGTGCATTCTGGACTACGTAGTCCGGTTGGTGGTGTTGCATGGTATTGGCAGGAAGTAAAACCAAGAATGGCTGCAGCTTTGGAAGCGAGGAGAAAAACGGCAGCGGACAAATTGTTTTTTCCACAACACTCAGATACTACCACCGATAATACCCTGGTTGAGGGTACTAACAGAAACATTTCGGAAGAGATCAAGATACAAGAACTATTCATGAAACTGGAAAAACTTCATAGTAAGGAATTGGCTAAATGGTGGGAAGCTGAGTCCCTCCAACGTTACATTGAGGCATCACGAGTACCACGCGGGTTGAGAATCTTCACGATCCCGACATACGAGGACCCAGACCCCGAGATGTTGGATGATTGGTCAAAGAATTCGAACGCATGCTCGATGACCATGATGCAAATCCTCGTGAAATTTGCCTTAAAAGATCGTAAGAAGCTGTTGGCGGCAATCGAGGAAATAATCTCTGAATTGGAGAAGTTAACCACCAAAGAAGCGATTGACGGCTTTATGGTAACTCTATCCAAGCGTTTGGAGATTCTAGAGGATGAAATCACCGCCAAAAAACAAAGAAAGTTTATGAGGGACTACAAGGATTACGAATCCGGACGCACACTCACTTTCCATAAAAAGTACGACCACCTCTTCGAGAAAAATGGAGGGGGGGTTGAAGAAATCCGTTGTGAGTGATAAAAGTATTACCATTTCTGAGAGTGATGTATCTGATGGCAATATATCAGATGGTTCAGCTAAATCAACACCTGCCATAGTCAAACAAACGAAAATGCCGAATTTTTTAGACCAGTTTCAGGCGATATACCAAGGGAGGACAGAACAACACTCTCAACAACAAGGTCTAAACTTCCAGAGGGGAGGTGGACGAGGAGGCAGAGGCAAAAACAGAGGAACAAACAAGCCAAAACAAGACGTAAGAAAAGATGCAACCCCAGTGGGAATGGTAACAAGGGGCAAGAAGGCTCAAGTATGACGGTGATGAACCTCTCCAAACGGATATTGACGGCGGAAGAGACTGAGCTACTTGGACTAGGTTTGTCTTTTTGTCCTACCTCCAATTTTAACTTTCCTCAGACTCGCATTGATTTGTTTTACTTTTCACGCAAATTGAAGTTGAAAAAGTGGTTTGACACTAAACACCATTCTAGTAATGTCATAGACACTGAATTACCTAGCAATCTAAACAGGAATGATGTTGATTTGTTAAATGTACTGACATCACAAGACGATGTAAATAGTGATGATGTTGACCTGTTACAATACAATCTGAGTGGTGATAAAAACCCTTGTAGTGGTTTTAAACCCAAATCGATTTTCCTCCCACCAGTAGAGTGTGATGCTATTGATGTCTTCGAAAGAGGAGTACTTAAGGATCTAAAAAGAATGTGATACTGTAAAGTACCAGGGGCTGAGAAAAACCTAACGTTAGGACAGTGGCAAGCTTTGGATAGACTAAAAAATGACACCTCAATTATGATACGGCCTTCTGACAAGGGAGGTAATGTTGTGGTCCTTGACAAAGATGCATACTTAAAGGAAGGGCTTAGGCAACTATCTGACACTACTTGTTATGAGATATCTGATATATCCTGTGTGACTGAATCTAACAAAGTGTATGGTGAAATGCTTAGTGATTGGCAAGAACGTGGTCTCCTAGAATGGGAGGAGCTCAATTACTTGAAATGTCCATATCCTCGCATCCCAGTCCTATACTTATTACCCAAAGTCCACAAGGACCCCATTAACCCACCAGGGAGACCCATTGTGTCATCCATTGGGTCTCTTTTAGAAATGACATCTAGATTTATCGATCACTATCTGAGACCCTATGTTGTCAGCTTGCCCACGTATCTCAAAGATACTACCCACTTCCTGACAATTATTGAAGGAATCCATTGGGAAACCAACTACATTATGGTCACACTAGATGTGTGCAGTTTGTACACATCTATAAGACATGACTTTGGCTTGAAAGCTGTGGAATACTACCTGAGGAGACGCTCTGTCGCCTTCCTCTCCCACTCCAAAATGATTCTCAGCATGATGAAATTTTGTTTGCAAAATAATTTTTTTCTGTTTGATGAGGTGGTGTATCATCAGTCACAGGGCACGGCGATGGGCACCTGCTTTGCCCCCAGCTATGCCAATCTGGCGATGGGCTGGTGGGAGGAGCGGGTGGCCGCCCACTTGGAAGATCATGATCGCTGTGTCCTGTGGCTGAGGTACATAGATGACATTTTTTTGATTTGGGATGGAGATGTGGAATCTGCATGTAACTTTGTGAAATGTCTAAATGAAAATGATTACAATCTCAGATTCACTGAGCATATGAGCAGCAAAACGAAAATTGAATTTTTGGATGTTCTAGTGGAGATTGTAGACAGCACCATGCAGACGAAACTATTTCGTAAAAGCACAGCAGGCAACAGTATTTTGAATGCTGCTAGCTCACATCCGAGACAGCTAGTGTACAGTATCCCCTATGGTGAGCTATTACGGGCCAGACGCAATTGTAGCTCTGAAGAAAACTACCAATTAGAGAAACAGACTATGATTGGTCGGTTTTTAGAAAGAGGGTACAATACTAAGAGCATCCAAGAAGCCTGTGCAAAAGTTGATATGATGTCAAGAACCAAATTACTTCACCCTGACTCAGAGGCCCCAGAGAGAAATAACTTACGGTTCATAACTAAATTCTCAGGTCAAGCCTCACAACTTCGTAAGATATTGCATAAACATTGGCATGTACTGTTGACTGATGCAAACCTGGAAAAACATCTGAGTGCTAAACCACAGATTACATTCCAAAAAAGCAATTCTTTAAGAGATGAGTTAAGTCCCAACTTGATAACTGGCAAGCGAAGGAATGACAGGGTAGTCTCTGGGGGTTTCACCAGGTGCAGGAAGTGCAAGGCTTGCAGTAACAGCTCTGACTGTAAAATTCTATCCATTGCAGGTACAGAAAAAAAGCTGACCATAAAAAAGAAACTGAACTGTAACACCATGTATTGTGTGTATGCACTACTATGTCCGTGCAACAAAGCATACATAGGGAGTACAATCAAATGTGCCAAAAACCGAGTTTTAGAACACATGAGAGCAATCAGACATAACAATAGACAATACCCAGTTGCCCGACACTTCTTCGAACAGCATTTTCAAAATGAGAAATTACTGAGAATGGTTGTCATCGATGAAATCCCCATTAACATCCGGGGTGGAAACCGTAAATTGGCACTTCGAAAACTTGAGTCCAAATATATTATCGATATGGAAACGATGATGCCACAGGGCCTGAACTCGAGCGAAGAATTGTCCATCCATCTGCACTGAGAACTGCTAATAACTGAGGTGGTTATGTATACAGTGTGATGTAATCAGTCCATCCATCTGCACTGAGAACTGCTAATAACTGTGATGGCTATGTATATAGTGTGATGTAATCAGTCCTACCTATGACCTGTATAATGAGGGCTAATGTCCTCCCTGTGTAATTATACATGAACTGTGCAAGTTACAGTGGCTGCCGTTTTTGAACTGTTTTGTAGGAACCTTTAACTTTTTTTCTCTGTATGATATATATTTTTTTACTTTATTCATTTTCAGGTGATGGCACATTATTGGTGATGGTGGAACACGCCAATCGGATCTTCTTTGACTAGTAAAGTTATACTGTTTAGAATACCCTTTGGAGTTCGTGCCCACTAGGGCGAGACTGTTTACATTTTTTGTCTATTCAGACAATTGATTTGCATTCAGCGCATTGGTGTACACAACCTTTTGATTTAGTATGGCCCACTTGGGCGGTAGCTTTAAAAGTGTTAGCAGCTTGATCAATGCTGTTTTATATTCTGTTGAATCCATTACTTTGGCTGCTTGCATTATGTATATTACGAACTACTTATGGGTCTTTTGTATATACTTTGGTTATTTACAATGACTAGGTCAAAATGGCGGAACCACCCAGACAGTTTTTTCATGGTGGTGGAGTCCTTTGTTTATGTTTATTATGTTTTGATGCATATTTATATGTGTAAACTGCTAGGCTTCTTTAGCGTGATCAAGCCGAAAGGTGAAACGCGTTGCGGTGCAGTCCTACAATAAATTACCTGCAATCCTTGCAAGGTGTCCGTGTTGTTTCTTCCTGAGTGGGGAAGTGCTGGAATCTGATAGTATACAGGGCTGCCGGTGCCCTGATCACGGACCGCCCTGCTGACGGCTTCTTTCGGAACCGGAGTTTGTTGACTCGTATGTAATTGGAAGAAGAAGCTGACCGCGCAGTGCCTTTGTCATCGGTATCCGAGGAAGCTGAACTTTCACTTGCTCCTTGATGGGACCGCTGGATGTTAACTAGCATACCGGCTGGTTTACCGATTAGACTTTGAAATTAATAGCCGAGACGTGATCTGGCTGACGTGACTCGTGAGTATCTGGACACTGCTGTACTCCCGTCCTTGGCGGAGGAACGCGGTGTTCGTTTTTGCTCGTGGGTCCGGGTTCACTGGATCGCAATCGGGCTGGGCATCTGCGCGAAGGGAGCCACTAGTGCATTCTGGACTACGTAGTCCGGTTGGTGGTGTTGCATGGTATTGGCAGGAAGTAAAACCAAGAATGGCTGCAGCTTTGGAAGCGAGGAGAAAAACGGCAGCGGACAAATTGTTTTTTGCACAACACTCAGATACAACCACCGATAATACCCTGGTTGAGGGTACTAACAGAAACATTTCGGAAGAGATCAAGATACAAGAACTATTCATGAAACTGGAAAAACTTCATCGTAAGGAATTGGCTAAATGGTGGGAAGCTGAGTCCCTCCAACGTTACATTGAGGCATCACGAGTACCACGCGGGTTGAGAATCTTCACGATCCCGACATACGAGGACCCAGACCCCGAGATGTTGGATGATTGGTCAAAGAATTCGAACGCATGCTCGATGACCATGATGCAAATCCTCGTGAAATTTGCCTTAAAAGATCGTAAGAAGCTGTTGGCGGCAATCGAGGAAATAATCTCTGAATTGGAGAAGTTAACCACCAAAGAAGCGATGGACGGCTTTATGGTAACTCTATCCAAGCGTTTGGAGATTCTAGAGGCTGAAATCACCGCCAAAAAACAAAGAAAGTTTATGAGGGACTACAAGGATTACGAATCCGGACGCACACTCACTTTCCATAAAAAGTACGACCACCTCTTCGAGAAAAATGGAGGGGGGTTGAAGAAATCCGTTGTGAGTGATAAAAGTATTACCATTTCTGAGAGTGATGTATCTGATGGCAATATATCAGATGGTTCAGCTAAATCAACACCTGCCATAGTCAAACAAACGAAAATGCCGAATTTTTTAGACCAGTTTCAGGCGATATACCAAGGGAGGACAGAACAACACTCTCAACAACAAGGTCTAAACTTCCAGAGGGGAGGTGGACGAGGAGGCAGAGGCAAAAACAGAGGAACAAACAAGCCAAAACAAGACGTAAGAAAAGATGCAACCCCAGTGGGAATGGTAACAAGGGGCAAGAAGGCTCAAGTATGACGGTGATGAACCTCTCCAAACGGATATTGACGGCGGAAGAGACTGAGCTACTTGGACTAGGTTTGTCTTTTTGTCCTACCTCCAATTTTAACTTTCCTCAGACTCGCATTGATTTGTTTTACTTTTCACGCAAATTGAAGTTGAAAAAGTGGTTTGACACTAAACACCATTCTAGTAATGTCATAGACACTGAATTACCTAGCAATCTAAACAGGAATGATGTTGATTTGTTAAATGTACTGACATCACAAGACGATGTAAATAGTGATGATGTTGACCTGTTACAATAAAATCTGAGTGGTGATAAAAACCCTTGTAGTGGTTTTAAACCCAAATCGATTTTCCTCCCACCAGTAGAGTGTGATGCTATTGATGTCTTCGAAAGAGGAGTACTTAAGGATCTAAAAAGAATGCGATACTGTAAAGTACCAGGGGCTGAGAAAAACCTAACGTTAGGACAGTGGCAAGCTTTGGATAGACTAAAAAATGACACCTTAATTGTGATACGGCCTTCTGACAAGGGAGGTAATGTTGTGGTCCTTGACAAAGATGCATACTTAAAGGAAGGGCTTAGGCAACTATCTGACACTACTTGTTATGAGATATCTGATATATCCTGTGTGACTGAATCTAACAAAGTGTATGGTGAAATGCTTAGTGATTGGCAAGAACGTGGTCTCCTAGAATGGGAGGAGCTCAATTACTTGAAATGTCCATATCCTCGCATCCCAGTCCTATACTTATTACCCAAAGTCCACAAGGACCCCATTAACCCACCAGGGAGACCCATTGTGTCATCCATTGGGTCTCTTTTAGAAATGACATCTAGATTTATCGATCACTATCTGAGACCCTATGTTGTCAGCTTGCCCACGTATCTCAAAGATACTACCCACTTCCTGACAATTATTGAAGGAATCCATTGGGAAACCAACTACATTATGGTCACACTAGATGTGTGCAGTTTGTACACATCTATAAGACATGACTTTGGCTTGAAAGCTGTGGAATACTACCTGAGGAGACGCTCTGTCGCCTTCCTCTCCCACTCCAAAATGATTCTCAGCATGATGAAATTTTGTTTGCAAAATAATTTTTTTCTGTTTGATGAGGTGGTGTATCATCAGTCACAGGGCACGGCGATGGGCACCTGCTTTGCCCCCAGCTATGCCAATCTGGCGATGGGCTGGTGGGAGGAGCGGGTGGCCGCCCACTTGGAAGATCATGATCGCTGTGTCCTGTGGCTGAGGTACATAGATGCCATTTTTTTGATTTGGGATGGAGATGTGGAATCTGCATGTAACTTTGTGAAATGTCTAAATGAAAATGATTACAATCTCAGATTCACTGAGCATATGAGCAAAACTAAAATTGAATTTTTGGATGTTCTAGTGGAGACTGTAGACAGCACCATGCAGACGAAACTATTTCGTTAAAGCACAGCAGGCAACAGTATTTTGAATGCTGCTAGCTCACATCCGAGACAGCTAGTGTACAGTATCCCCTATGGTGAGCTATTACGGGCCAGACGCAATTGTAGCTCTGAAGAAAACTACCAATTAGAGAAACAGACTATGATTGGTCGGTTTTTAGAAAGAGGGTACAATACTAAGAGCATCCAAGAAGCCTGTGCAAAAGTTGATATGATGTCAAGAACCAAATTACTTCACCCTGACTCAGAGGCCCCAGAGAGAAATAACTTACGGTTCATAACTAAATTCTCAGGTCAAGCCTCACAACTTCGTAAGATATTGCATAAACATTGGCATGTACTGTTGACTGTTGCAAACCTGGAAAAACATCTGAGTGCTAAACCACAGATTACATTCCAAAAAAGCAATTCTTTAAGAGATGAGTTAAGTCCCAACTTGATAACTGGCAAGCGAAGGAATGACAGGGTAGTCTCTGGGGTTTTCACCAGGTGCAGGAAGTGCAAGGCTTGCTTTATTCATTTTCAGGTGATGGCACATTATTGGTGATGGTGGAACACACCAATCGGATCTTCTTTGACTAGTAAAGTTATACTGTTTAGAATACCCTTTGGAGTTCGTGCCCACTAGGGCGAGACTGTTTACGTTTTTTGTCTATTCAGACAATTGATTTGCATTCAGCGCATTGGTGTACACAACCTTTTGATTTAGTATGGCCCACTTGGGTGGTAGCTTTAAAAGTGTTAGCAGCTTGATCAATGCTGTTTTATATTCTGTTGAATCCATTACTTTGGCTGCTTGCATTATGTATATTACGAACTACTTATGGGTCTTTTGTATATACTTTGGTTATTTACAATGACTAGGTCAAAATGGCGGAACCACCCAGACAGTTTTTTCATGGTGGTGGAGTCCTTTGTTTATGTTTATTATGTTTTGATGCATATTTATATGTGTAAACTGCTAGGCTTCTTTAGCGTGATCAAGCCGAAAGGTGAAACGCGTTGCGGTGCAGTCCTACAATAAATTACCTGCAATCCTTGCAAGGTGTCCGTGTTGTTTCTTCCTGAGTGGGGAAGTGCTGGAATCTGATATATATATATATATATATATATATATCTTTCCAAAAAAGTGTACTCGCACTCAGAGGATGATAACCCACAGCCCAAGATTTATTCACCAGTGACGCGTTTTGACTGCCAAGAAGTCTTGCTCACACTTGGCTGTCGAAACGCGTAACTGGTCAATAAATCTTGGACTGTGGATTACCATCCTCTGAGTGCGTGTATACTTGTTTGGAAAGCTGAATTTTATGTCCGGTGGGATTCACCAGAACACGTCAACTATCAGCTGGCTACAGGGAGCAGAAGAGGCAAACACGTGAAAACAAACATTACATTAAAACAAATGATAATATAAATAAAAAATATTATTTTAATAATAGTTTTACATTTTATATGTGTAAATAAACATACATAAGTATGAGTGTGTGTTTGTTTGAATAAGTATATATTTATATATTATTTAAATATATTTAATTTTGATTATATTACCGTTACATGTTAATATAGTTAATGTTTATTATGTTTAACTTTACATATATTTAAAAAAATATTTTTGTATATATTGTTTGATATTAGTGTAAAACAATATTTTTTGACTTTTTTGTAATTTACATTATAGGTATAGGAAAACTATATTTTTGTGCTCGATATTTCTGACACAATATTTTTTACCACAATATTTAGGGTTTTGATATTTTGTCAGTGAACCAGAACTGCAATTTGACTTCACTGACCAGAACGTTAAGTTAGAGCTCAAAGGTGCGTTTAGTGTAAAGAGTATGCCCGCGTTCCTTAGTTTATGCAATGTTTTAGGAGGTGTTCCAAAGGCTGGGGGCTAAATTAGGGTAATGTATTTAAGATATGCCATTCCCTATACCAGAACCTCCCATAAATGTCTGGAAGGCACCTGGCAGTATGTTCTAGGTCGTTCCTATTGGAGCAGGACTAAGTCTGTTTTACAAATGGCATATTTATACAAAGTCAGCAAAAAATGATGAAACGGAATGAGGTCTCAGTAATTATCAGTGCCCGTGTTTTACTGAAAAACTTCCACCCACCTCTTTTTTATTTTGTTGCCATGGTCAACCAACCACCCACTTGTAAACTGTCACAAATAAACTGTCAATCCAGTAGACTGCTTTGCAGCACTCTGCGTGCGCATTGTGCACTACAACTCCCATATACAACCTGAACATTCGTTTGATTAGAGCTCTTGCCATTCCCTGGGACCAACATCAATACCCTATATAGTAGATCTCTTTGCCTGGCATGTGTACATTCCAAAGTCATTTCAGGGGTAAGTGGGACTTGGTGTGAAGCATGTTCTTCAACTGCTTTCTCCTGTTCATCTGGGGACACACCTGGGATGGGAATGTCTCCTGCTTGGTATACAGTTCTGTTTCCCTGTCCAAGATGCCCAAACACGTTTAACTGGATTACAGACTTTTGATTTTGGACCTCGTGTCACGCTACTCTAGCTTGGGCGCAGAGGTCAATGCCTGTCACTTGACATGATTAAGGACCTGAACCGGCCCTGTGACCTGGTGTGGCACCCCAAGATATGGTTAGAGCGCTGGTGATAGAGTACTGTGTTTTCTTATTCTATAGTTTTGAGAAGACATGTTTGTCTGTGTTACTAGAGTGCAGGCCTACATGTTTGCCCTAATTCTAGAGCTAACATCCCAAGTGTGTGTGTGCACGGTAAAGTGTGTAGCCTGCATGGTACATACATGGTTTGCTTGCTTGAGTAAGTCAGAGTAATGACAGCCTTTGGATTCATTTTGGATACTCCAGGTCTGACCTTTTGCTTAACATGAGGATGATGTTATTTTCACAGTATAATATTACTGAAGCTGGAGGGAGGAAGTCTTATCTCTGAAGTGAGGTGAGACAAGGGTCCCCAAGAAATTTAAATAAGCCTCTTTCCTGTAAAGTAGCTGCTAATTAGTCTTGCTAAACACTGCAATTTGGGGATGTAATGGAGAAGGGTGGGAAGGCGGATGATGTATTGCAAAGTGAAGCAGGCCCTTTTAGTAAGGGCTTCTGCCTTTTTCCTGATCACACTCCCATTTTGGCTTAAGACTAGAAACTAACGTAACATGAGAGGCATCACTCGACACAAAACATATATCTAGAGATTAGCCTGCAAAGTACACTTGAAATGAGAACCACTCAAAACTAGTTCTCAACATGCAAACAGTGGACACATTTCCTATCTGATTTTGATGTACAAATGTGGCATCCCACTACCTCACTTGTTGTTCCAGTCCCAAGTCCTCTATGGTTAAAGAAGGGAGTGCTCTGCGGAGTACTCAGAGGACTGCTGTGCAACCAGAGTTGATGTCTGCCTGAAGGCCAGCTTTCCAGAGGGGAGAGTACATCACCCAAGCCTGACCTCTTGTTGAAAGAACTATATCACTGTCCTGAAGCTCCTAGAAGCCTGTCTGCCTGATGGGAGAGGGGTGAGGACTATCAATCCTGCAGGAGAAGTGCCTGTCCAGGAGGACTGGAGTGCAACATGCCCCAGGTATCTGTGGGACATTCCAAAGAAGACTGAGCAAAGCAATCTGTGGGCCCTGGTGTGTCTGGACCTGCAGTCTCTCCATAGCAGTTCGTGGCAGGAACCTTGAAGCCTAAGACTATGATCACAGAAGCCCAGTCAGGACTGTGAACATGTGTTGAAATCTGGCCTGTGCATAGCCGTGTCATCAACAGATTATCAGCCTGTGCGTGCCTGCATCCCCATCTAAACAGTGGCCTGTACATGTCCGTATCACCATCAGAAGACAGGTCTGTGCGCGGCTGCTCTACAAGCAGAAGATCCGTGTCTGGCCACACTGAGTCCAGAGATTTGGCCAGAAGATGGCCAGACTGGGTCTGGAAAAATTAGCCTGAGCAGCGCTCAGTTGCTTGAACTGTGATCAAGTTTTCACCTGGGGCTTCTTGATAACCACAGAAGATTACCAGGGACCACACTGAAGCAGGACCGCCAGATTTGCATCAGCCAGTGCAGAGATACCTGATGGAATCATGGATGGGCTCCCTGGGGCCTCTAAAGGATCGTCGAGGGGTCCGCATGTCCCACCATTCCCATACAAATTGTTTTTGGCCCCAAGGCTGGGTTCCCCAGGGCCTCTGGAAGCTTGGGGAGGGGGCCACACAGCCCTTCTCCCATTTTCACAAAGCCCCCGGGGAAGGCTCCCTGGGGCTAATAATGAATAAATGCGACCCGAACGTCATTTGGTTTTGGGGTTTGCTTTTTAGATCACACAAGGGTCTCGCAGGATCGCAGCATTTTTTTATCTTTTTTCTTCCTTTTCTCTCTGGGCCCCTAAGTGAGTCCTATGGGTTCAGGGTATCCTATCCTGCCTCTATATATCTTTCTTTAAAGAAATTCAAGACAGGGAACTAAGGGCTAGATGTAGGTGGCTAAATACCGGTCAGTAATGGTGAAAATCAGTAAATTTCACCGTTACCGACGGTATTTAGCCATGTGCAATGTAGGTATTACCGATTGGCCTCGGTAATAAGGAATCTGTAAAAATAAGGAAAAAAAGTTAACGATTCCTTATTTACCAATTCGGAGAATAAAGAATACCGAATCGGAAAACAAATACCGAATCGGAAAAAAAAATACCGAATCGGAAATAAGGAATCGGTACAAATTCGGTAATGCGATGTACCAAAAATCGGTAATACCGAATTTGACAAAAATCGGTAATTAAGAATCGGTATTTAACACTAACTGAAAGCAGGTGGTAATCAGGTGCACTGCATAAAAACAGCCCCAAAATGCATCAGTGTGAACACAAAGGTGGCCATGTACGTGATAGCAAGGCGCTACGTTTGTGTGCAGCAGGACTGAGGATCTGGAGACGGGAGGAGCGCATGTACAGAGTGCGAATAACACTGTTTCAACTGACTGAGGCTGAAATCCATGAGCGCTACAGGCTACACCCAAACACCATCTTGGACCTCATACGGGACCTGCACCCACTCTGGAGCACCAGACACCAAGGGCGCACACAATACCCACTTATGTACAGGTACTCTGTTGCCTGCACCTCCTGGCATCTGGCAGTTACCAAGGGGTAATAGCTGTGGCAGGTGAAGTTTCACAAAGTTGCCTGTCGCGTTTTTCCGCAAATTCCTGGATGCCATGTTGCAAAGGATGGCACACTACATTGTAATTCAAAATCATAGCTGTATGTGCCATGCTGCATAACCTTGCCACTAAGAAGGGTACACCTGTTGAAATGTGTGATTCTGAAGAGGAGGAAGAGGATGAGGAAGGTACACAGCAACAGCACAGCGCATCAGGCAGCGCAGCTGCAGCAGATGGGAGACAGAGATGGTCAGAGATCACAATTAATTATTTTTAACTAAGTAATGAGACAAAGCCAGGTAATGCATTTATGTCAGGGTGTTTAATAGACCTTTCATCAGGTAAATTATCAGCACACCATGACACCAGGTATGTGTTCAAAAGGGTTACTTCACTCACTACTGATCTGAAATGTAGGGCCGTGCCTATCTCCTGCGCCCCGCACACCACTGCCGCATCCTGCTTGCACATTGTCCTCAGCAGCACTGTGTCCTGCAGCAGAGCCATGCCTCACACTGCACCTCCTACTCTCTAGTAAGGGGGAGGGTTCAGTGCTGAGACTGCTTGCCTCCTCACTTTCCTCAACGTCCCCGGAACCGGTGGCAGCAATCTGGTTAGTCTCCATGATTTCAACGGCACTGGTGGCTGTGACCAGCCCCTGGGTAACCTCACGGCTGCACTTGGCCATCTCCATTTGCATGGCCACAGATCTTCAACTCAGCACGTGGGTGGTATTACACAGTCTGTTCACAGACTTCGTGAAGCCTGCAATCACCTGCCTGTCTCTCCGCCTTGCAGCACGCTCCCCCTCCATTCTGTCACTTAATTTGTTCACTGCCTCAGATACCTCCTTCAGTCCCTCTGCCATTGTATTGTTGAGGCAGTATATGGCCTCCTTCATTTCATCCACCTTCTGGTTGTTTGCCACCATCTGCCTCTGAATGGTTCGCATTGTCTTCCCCTGTAGGCGCTGCACTATCAGCATTTGGCCCTCCAGGCCTGCAAAGACATTTGAGCCTTGAAATTCTGAACTTTGTGACCTTGGGCGTCGTCTACGGACACCTGTGCTGCGTTCACGCATGGGGGACTGCGCCCGAGATGGCTGTGTGTCTGCGCCTGGTGAAGTATGCTGGACTTCCTGCCTGTCCTCCTCTGTGGCATCTATCTCTGGAAGTGGAGCAACTGTGTATTGCTTTGAATTTGTAGGTGGTGGTGGTGGAGTAGTTGGTGCAATGGGTGGAGGTGACAGAACTTCCTCATCACTTCTTGTATCATCCCTGGGAGCATCAGCAGTCTCCCCCTCTGAATCTTGTGGCGCAGTTCCGCCTGTGGATACAGAAGGTATCATTACTTACTTTTCTTGCAGCAAATGTGTGCTAATACATTTCACAACTGACATCCTAGCTGTCTGACCTCTGTTATCTCATCTATAGATGTTTAACAATTGCCTAAGCTAATTGGGGAGTGGCTGTTTTGCTACCCATTGATAGGGACTGCATTTCCCATGATGCATTGCACAGCTTACATAAAACATGGCCTGGAGTGGGATTGTTGCAGGGGGATTGGCGTTAGGGAGGGGAAACAGTATGATGTAATGCAACTTACCTTGTGTGTTGGAAGGTCTAGCAGAGCTATCGACATCTCCAATTCCACGGACACTCTGGCTGGAGGGTGGATTCTACCAGTTAGTCCAGGGCAGTAGCAGCAGGCGCTGTGGAGCTTCCACCACCAGTTTTTCCTGATTGTGTCTGGCGCTCAGCCATCCTCTCCTTGGCACGTGCTCTCAGGTCGTACCAACACTTTTTAAGGTCCTCAATTGTCCGTGGTGTGACCCCAATGGCATTTATTTTTTCTTGGATTGCCATCCAAATGGCCCTTTTCTGGGACTCAGGCACGTTTAGTGACCTCTTACCAAAGAGCTGGTCATGGTCTTTTACTACTTCCTTAATGAGGACCTCCAACTCCTACTCACTAAATTTCATTTTTCTTTTTCTCCCAGCTGCAGAATCCTTGCTTTTCTCAGGTGTGGCCATGGTGCAGTTTGTCTCTGTGAACTGGGAGTTGGCTGTTCTGCTCCTCTGCTGTTGCTGCTGCTCCCAGTCTCCCCAAACACCAACTGATTCAGTGCACCTGCATGGGTGTGGCCACTTCCTGGTTGGGAGTCATGTGCTTGTTCTGGATTGGTTGATTCCAAAAATCCAGTTTTTTTTAATTACCGATTCGGTATTTACCGAATCAGTATTACAGAATCATTATTTTACCGATTCGGTAATGGGTTTTCGGTAATATTTTTACCAATTTCTAAGGAATCTGTAACTATTACCGAATTTTACCGATTCGCTAATTTTTACCGAATTATTACCTACATCGCAAATACCGATTCCTTATTACCGATTCGGTAAAAATCGGTAATAACGATTCGTATTTGTGATTTACCTACATCCAGCCCTAAGTCCCTGAGTCCTGTAATGGCTGCCAGCAAAATTTTTCTCATTTCATACAAGACATAGAGGCAACAGAAACAATTGTAAATGGTCACACTCAATATGTCAAATGCTCGTAGATCTTGGTTATCAGTTTAGTATTTTCTTTTTATTGTGTGTTTTCAAAACAGCTCAGCCAACGTGTTTCTTCTTACAAAAGCTTCATCAGGGCTGCAAACATGAAAAACATACATATATCACATATCATAGTACACATATATAAATCTGTTGACAAAAGGACAAACGGTAATACTTAAACCTCAAGCAGCACAACAAACATAATCTTTTTACAAACACAATAGACTACACTAATGTTCTATTTAACAAAACAAAGAAAAAATATATTTCTTTAAAAAAAACTTCTACTCAGTTGGTACCATTGGCAGAGCTGTAAAACAAGATGATTTTTATCCCACTTCCATAACACTGAATTTTTTAAATGTACGAAACCAACTTAAACATATACATAAATATGTGAAAAATATCAAAAGTCTCAAAAGCACTAGAAGATACCACTCAGTGTGCCAAGATAGACTAAGGAAACGTTAGAGATATCTTAAATACATATTGATTGTGGACGCCCAGTTTCATCCTAGTGATTCGTGCAACTTATTTTCACATATGTCAAACAAGGAAAAACAGGAAGAAACAGAAGAGGAGACAGAATGGAATGTAATAGTGTGTAACGACCCAAAGCGAGATCCTGAGTCTTAGCCCATAAATCGATAAGTGAGAAAAACCACACAAAATCTTGAAAATCCTTACCAAGAGAACTGATCCACTAGAAATCACAGGTATCTTCTAAATGTAAGATCGAATGGTAACAGAATTAAAACACCTATCATGATTATAAAGTGATATATCACGTATTATTTCAGGTATACAGGCCCAGTAGTTCAATCGATGGTCAGCTTGTCATAGACTAAGTACTCAAATTCAAAAAACACCTGACATCAGTGCGTTTTACCCCCTTGCCCTAATATGTTTTCATTATTAGCCTTACATGACGTTCATCGTTGCTTACTGCTGGGGGTGTGCCCTGTCCAAACACTGTACCTTAAATCCTGGTTGCAGAGTGTTGCTTAGAGCTTGCGTCGAAGATGCTGTGGGCTGAGATGCTTGGTGCTGTGTTGGAGCTGCGTCACGCAGCGGTGGCTCTATGAAAGCCGTCGGCGGGGATTGTGATGCAAGGTACTATGTCTTCAAGGAGGCCCTCAACAATGGCCTGCGATGAAAAGGCATCATGCAGCAGTGGCTCTGTGAAGCTGCGATGCATGGTCCTGCATGAGGGATGCATTGTGCAGTGGCGATTCTGATGTGGAGCTGAGAGGAGATGTGTAGCGCTGCGTCTTTTCTGCCTAAGAGACCACAGCTGGGCTGGTAGAGCATCTTCAGGCCCACTTTCAAGCTGACTTATACAGCAGGCAGTGTCTAGGTGTTGGGTGCAAGGTGGTAGGGACCTTTTCTGTCCCTGAGACTATGATCAGTAGGCCAGCCGGCTAGCCCTTGGAGTCACTCTGGTGGCACTGGGTTCAAGATACAGGTCCAGTCCTTTTCACTCAGGTAGCAGAGTAGTAGGGCAGCAGAGTAGCAGTCCTTCTTGCAGCAGAGCAGCACAGCAGTGTTTCAGAGTGGCCCACAGGTCCAAAGGTATACTGTAGAGTTGGGTCCAAGGGTCCAATTAAACTAGGTAACATCTTTGATGTAGGAGAAGGTTCTGGAGGTTTCCACCTGCAGAGGTGTTTGGAATTCCCTGCCTCCCTGCCCTGGTCCCAGCTTGTCTGGAGGCACAAAGCACTAATATGAAACCATTTGTGAGTATGCTGAGGCAGAGCCTTCTTGATGTGCAAGTGTGGTAGGTGACAGCTCCTCCCCCATCAAGTCAGAGATGGCCCATCCTGCCAACATTTATTCCCCCTTTGTCTCACTGTCTAGGAGTTATAAAGAAAGACCAACTGACAGCTACACATAGTAATGTATAGCCATATTGTAGACTGCAGGCACCAAATGGAAGGGACATTAAAATGCCAATTTTCTAAAAATGGCATTTTCAGAATTGTGAATTGAAATTTGGCTTTACCAAAAAAGAAGATGTTGAATTGCAATTATTTAGACAACCCACTCGACATTCTTACCTACTCCCAATTGATAGTTATCACTTATAATGTAAGAAGACAACCTAATGTTATCTGGTGGGAGGAGTAGGCCCTACAGTAGTGACAAATGACAAACTGTTTTAATACACTGCACCCTTCCCTGCAAAAGTTGTAGAATTAAATTAGTCCTTTGGTTTTGCCCACTGATTCTGTTTATGGACATGATGTGTGTTTAGGGTTTTAATGCAATGAGGCTTGGCCCCGAAGTACTTCCTAGAAGAGAAGCAAGATGAGCCGCCATGTAGAAGGTGCTTGACACTGTTTTCAATAGCATAAACATTGCTGTTGATGATCAAAATGGATGCAGCGAGATCATTTAATTCTGTAAAAAGAATGTCTATATTGATAGCTATCAAGGATAACTCATGAGGTTTGAGGGCATGGGATGTGGTGACTGGGGAGTCTTTCTACACTCATTACAACAACAGTGATAGTAATCAACAAGTAGTGTTTTCAGGAATTCCCTTATGAAATTATGGTTCAGGTTTTTTATACAGCATTTTCTAATACGTTATGTAGGGAGTTGATTTTGTGTGTGCTTTGACAGCATTTGGTTAGGCTTTTGGAAAGATAAACATCAGTTGAGCTATCCATTGTGACCTGTGCAAATGTCTATGTTTCATAAATTGTCTGGGTCTCAGAAATTGTAAATTCTGATCAGCTTGAGCCAGTCCAAAAGACATCTACTTCAAGAATACAGCTAGTAGTACACTGTCGCAGCAGAAGACCATCATATATAGAGTATAGAGTTTCACCCTTTAGCTCAATAATGGCATTATGTATAGCAGAAAGATTATGCCCAGGCATTCTTTCCATTATCCGAGGTTTGTAATTGTTCGGCGGTCCTCAAAATCTGTCACTCTCAATTCTTTGTCATACTGGGCACCACTACAGCTATAGGAAACCCACCCTAGCATAAACCAATCTGAAAACGATTTTTTTAAATGTTCCATTTGTTTCCCCACAGGTCAACTCTCAGTTGAGAAAACTATGGGGTATATTCACAAGAACATGTGATAACTACCGCAAGAGTAGCGTAACGCAACTTTCAACATCGTAGCCCATCGTGGGAAAATAACCCTGTGTCAACGTGGAATCCACAACAAGGCGGTAGCATGCGATAGACACCAGACAACGCTGCAAAAATCGCGGTGAAAATCTACACAGTGCAGCAAAAATGCAAAACGCGAACACAAAAAAATGTGATGAGGCCAATCGCGGTACAAAAATCTGAGAAAACCAGCCACAGGCCTGCTAATCCCATGCGTCAGGCAGGAAAATGCACTATAAAAGAAAGACAGAAAAACAACCCCATGAAATTCAAACTGCGAAGCGCTATGGATGCACCCGGACCGAGTGCAGAGGACAAGCCATACCCCACAAGCCTCACAGAGGACCAACAAGGAAGGGCAAGGACAAGAGGAAGAGGAAGACGGGGTTCTGTCCGCCGGAAGCCTGGACCATCGTCACAGAGGTCATAGAACACTACCAACAACTGTTCGGCACCTCCACTGTGGTACTGGAAACCCAAACGGAAATATGGCAGGCCATCATCAACAATACAGTCGAAGTGGCGAGGAGGACACCGGAGGAGGTCAAGAGGCGCTGGCATGAAGTGCACAGCCAAACTAAGGAGCGTTTTTGGACAAAGGTCAGAGGTGCAGGTGTCCTCCCGCCTTTTGCATTGGGACCATGGAGCTTTCATCCCGGAGGTTTGTCAGACTACTACTTGTGGTTACGGAATGTTATATGGCTTTGTGGCTGCGTTTGGGACACAGCCTTGGGCTCATGGTGTACGAATGGCCATACACACACATGTTGGCATGTGGTGCCAGGTGCCCTGCAAGGCTTTGCACTGCTTGTACAGTTTCACTCCGTCTCTCTCCCTCACTATGCCCCTCTCTTTCCTTTGTTGGGCGCATGTCACACCTTCTTCTGTTGTATTTCGTCTTCCAGGCAGTGTCCTACGGATTGTCCAGTGTGGACCCGATAGAACTCATCCGAATGGTTGTTTATTGTTTTTGTCTGTATGGTATTTTGTGTTGGTGATTGCATTGCTGTATGGCTTGTTCTCCATTTTCTCACCAGGCATGTATGTTGATTTTCCTGCTTGGGAGACCTCAGGCAACATATTTGTTTTGTGATTCGGGGTGTTGATGTGCAGTTTCTTGGTCCGGGTTAGGGATGGGCCCTGAGAGGATGTTGCGGGCATGGGTGTGGTGTCGGTGGGTGTTGTGGCCCTCTTGGGTGCCTGTGCTGCATGTTCAGTTGCTCCATGGCATCTGTTTGTCTTCAGGTGTAGCAGTGCTCCCTTTTGTGGTGCAGACTGTGGTCCGACTTTGCACCAGGTCAAAGCAGGAGTAAAATTCCTGCTGCTAACGCGGCCTATCGCGTGTTTTGTGTTCTTATCGCCGATCTGTCTGGTCGTTGTGAATGTTGAGCTGTGGTGATGTCGTGGATTTTGTCATGGGAACAACTACTCTGCATCTCATTATCAATAGTTGTGGGAGTCCTCTGTGGCGATGTTTTTTGCAGCTGCTATCACGGGAAAAGTGGTGCTGAGGGCTGTTAGCAGCAGCTTGTGAATGATGGGGTAAATTTATCATGACTTTGGCTGCGATAAAGTGCAGTTAATTCCGTGATGGCTTCTTGTGACTATGCCCCTATGTGTATAGATGAAACAACGTAGTCTCACACAACTTACTGCTTATGCATATTTTAATTATGATCCACACTCCTACAGAGAATTATAGAACAAGGTATAACATGATGTCAAAACTCAAAAAGATTAATCAAGAACCCTGCAGTTATGCTCTGCATGCTAGGATTCAGGATAATTTGATTTTAACCGCTGGATTTCAAGAATAGTTGATTTTGGAGGCAAATAGTACAATTGATTTTGGCATGGAATTATGGAAAGTATATCATTCGTGATAAACTAAACATAAAAACCTGAAATGAAGAGAGTTATAATTGTTGGGAGTGGTCAGACAAAACGTGTTTCCAGAATTGGAAAGATACTGGATGCATGGTGATTGATTTGAGATGGCAAATGTAAAAGGTTTTCATAACTGTATTTATTTCCGACTGTTGGAAATGATACAAGAAACACGAACACCCCTTCCTACAAATGCACATACAGCCACACGAATCTGCAAGTACTAACACACGAAACATGTGCACACCCATGCATGTAGCAATGCACATCCGTACAGATATGCACGCACACAAAATCACCCTCATTCCACACCAATGAGGGGAGGTTATTTCTTGGCAGGGGCAACATGCTCTCTTGACACTTCTGTGTCTCACAATTCGTGCCACCAGCTCCCCACTCCATGTCACTTCAGCAAGCCCAGGTTTAGTGAAACCTTGCAGAGGAGGGATTCCTAGATGCAGCCACTAACTCCAAGACAGAGGAAACGAGCCCCCTAATTTGTCACCCAGACTGGCCAGCTCATAGATACACAAAGGCCCTGAGCCAAGCAAAGATACTTTGGGTAGTGGGGTCCATTGTACTACAGGGGCTAATGAAATGCCAGTAAGTGGAAATGCTACCAACACCCTTGCTGGGGCTATGGTCATAATCATGATGCCATACAACACCTTGCCCATTTGAACTTGCTGAAGTAGCACAGAAAAACACTGCTATTTAGGAAGTCCCGCATTTCAGCATCAGCAAACTGAACTAGGTGATTCTCTGTAGATAAACTTAGTGAAGCAGAGACAATGACTCAAACTGCTATAGACAGCTACATACTATGGGCCACAGGTATAAAACCATTTTGCATTCGCAAATGGTGTGAATCACTAAAGACTTTGGCAGTACATTTTAGGTCATCACAATATTTTGCGATTATCTAAACTTGCGACTACAAATAGAGAAATCGCAATTCGCAATTCTCTAAGGAAATGTATCAAGCATTTTCTAAATGCAAACTGTGTATTTTGGAAATGTGACTCCAAATCGATGGTAACCAGGTGCAATTTAAAAAAATGCCCAAAAAATGCATTTTTCGAAGTGGCAAGTAGCGCACACATGCCCTTATAACATGTGTGCACTTTACATATGCACATTTTTTGGTGGGTCCTGCAGGGGGGCCTTAGGCTCCCGGGCACCCTTGTTTTTGCATTACCTAATTTGCGGGTACCAATTTTCGTAATCGCAAATTAGGTAATGCAAAATCATTCGCCCCTATGGGCCTTTAAGTAGTATTATCTAATAGCGATTTCTAATTGCGATTGTGACTCTGTAGGAATCTCTATTATGTAATTGCTATTTTCTTACATACATTGTCAGGCAATATATATATAACTTTTACCCTCAAATACCCTCATCCTCCCCCTTCCCGCTTCCCCCACCTTCATTGTGCAACAGTCCCCACTGCCATTAATGACTCATGATGGGACACAGAGGTGGTTTTCTACGTTGAGTACAGCTTTCACTGAAGAACCTATTCTAATTCAGATTTAGATACCTCCAGCAGGTGCAGAAGGTGTGAGGCCGTACTTGAAGTTATGTGGGATTGTCACTCATTTGGCACCCTCTAAGCATTGCTGATTGTGGCGACACATTGAAAGAACTAAGTGAACATTGTTTCCGCATCTTCACTGGTACATGCTGATTTTCAGCTCTGGGTCTAAAGAAGAGTTACTACAACATCTCAATAAACTGAGACAATCACTGAATACTCTCTTTCAAAACTCCCCTGGCTTTCTGTGAATTCTGTTAGAAATGGGGGTCTCTAGTTGGCAGTGGTATGTTCCCTTTCCAAGTAGAAACCCTTCCTTCTGGTCAGGAAAAGGAAGTTACGCACCCAGATAACCCCTGCTCACCTGCTTGGCATGAGCTGTCAGGCTTACTTCAGAGGGAATGTGTAAAGTATTTGTACATGACACACACAGTACCAGTGAAAACATTACAAATGGACACCACATCAGTTTAGAAAAATAACCACTCTTTATCTAACAAGACAAGACCAAAATGACAAAAATCCAACATACGTAAATATAGAGGTCACTTGTTTTAAGCAAGATGCTTTCACTGTACTCAGGGTTAAATAAACACTCCCCATGGGAAGGAAAACAATGACTCTTGAAGCTAGTGAGCTTCTAATAAAGTAACTATGGTATCTGGTAAGTCAATGCGAGGCGCACAAAAGAAACACGTTGGAACCACTCAGGTGCAAAGTAAAGCAAAGCGGCTTGTCCCCAAGTATTGCAATAAGCTCTGCTTACAACGCTACCACTTTTCAACAGCAGGGGATGTGCCATCACAGATTTAAAGGTCAGAGCACAAAGTGCAGGAACTCCCTTTATGGGAGATTTCGGTACTGCTCCAGACTTCCCCTCCCACCTTGTGGCCGTCTCTGCCTCTGAGGACAGGGAGATTCAGAGTGGCTTCGTCCGGGGAGCCAATATCACAAGTGAGTTTCCGGAAATAAGGGGGTTGCAAACAGAGTGCCCTCGAGTTGCTTGGACTACGTGGGTCCGGGTGCCACAGTACGTTGCAGTTGGAGAGGGCAGCATGGGTGGTCGAAGGTGAGGGTATCTGTCTGGGACTCCGGCGCGGTAATCACGGGCAGGCGCTGGCTCGTACTCTGCAGTACTGCGGTGACCCCGGTATACAATTTCTAATGATATATATTGCATCTAGAAATGGTCCAGTTGTTAATTTACTATTGCCACTCTGCACAGATATCCAAACAATTCAGGCTTAATGAAAGAGCGTTGATGTTTTATTTTACTTTTTCTACTCCTTATCGACACGAGCACCTTCTCTGTGCACTCACCTTTATCATTTTATCCATTTGCGGATCTAAGAGTTTTCGATAAAATGTGTAAATAAGAATGTTGTTTGCGACTGACTTATATGTAACTAAACTTTCTGAAATACAATTATGTGTATGCGTCTTAATCTTCTGGTTTTGAAATCTTGTCTGCTGCCCTAACAACATAACTGTGGATTCAATCTACAGGACTGTTTTTTCATTTCAATATAGTGGTAGTAGATCTTTTTATATAATCAGTTCTCCCATGCCTCATGTTGCTTTTTCTGATTAGACCATTGTTCTGTATCATAAATTATCCATGTTCTTCGGGTTAAATTTAGGGTTATCCCATTGTTTTGTGATTACAGTGGCTACCTTGGGCCTACCTTAGGGTTGCCTTTACGTGTAAGAAAAAGGAAGGTTTGGGACCTGGCTAGTGGGTGCACTTCCCAAGTCAACATGGCAGTTCAGAACTGCACACACAGACACTGCAATGGGAGGCCGGAGATATGCTTGCAGGGTTATTCGTGAGGGTGGCACAATCAGTGTTGCAGGCCCACTAGAAGCATTTGATTTCCAGGACCTGGGCACACACAGTGCATTTTACTAGGGACTTACCAGTACATCAGATATGCTAATCTTGGATAACCAATCATAATCACTATTTAGACAGAGAGCATATGCACTTTAGCACTGATTAGCAGTGGTAAAGTGCCCAGAGTCCAAAAGCCAATAAAAACAGGTGAGAAAAAATAGGAGGAAGTATGCAAAATTTTTGGGATAATCCTGCAAAAAGGGCCAGATCCAATAACACGCTTGTCTCAGGCTCATTCAATACATTAAAAAGTGGATGAAACTACAAAACCTTGAAGTGCTCCTGTTGGAGAAGGAAGGGCTGGTGTGTTTTTTTTAACACTGTCAGCGATTATCAATGAGGTGAGTAAACTTAGGAACAAACCTCTGAATATCATTCCTTCTTCGACAGTTTTAATAGGATGGAATGATTGACCATACTGAATGCAGTGGATACATTTGGGACTGAAAGAAGGCACCTTCATCAGGTTTACCAAAAGTCTTGTATCTATATTGTCGCATTGTAGTCTCAGTGCTGTAGTTTGCAGTAGCGGCTGGCAGGGAACGAGAGTGGAGTGGGGGTTGCGGAGGACAGGGCGTACAAAAATAAACACTTACTTCCTTGCTGTGCTTTGAGTCCTCAGTAGTCCTTCCCCTGTCGTCCTTTGTCATCTCTCTGTGGCCAGAACTAGGAAGCCCACAGGCTCCCTCCCCTAAGCAAATCACAACTCTGCAATGCAGCATTGGGATTGGTCTGAGCGCTGTGGCTCAGCACTCAGATGAGGAGTGGGAGGCTGGGCATGTTCCCCACCAGGCTGTGCAATGCAGCCTGGTGGGGATCATGCAAAGTGCGCATGACTGTTTGGCTGGCTTGAGAGGGCCGGCCAAGCAGTCATGCACACTTTGGAGTGCAGCAACCGCTCGTCCTCCAGGACATCATGGGAGACCAGCCCCGCCCCGGTGTGCCCAACCTGGCTGATACTAAAAATAAAATGATAATAACCAAGATAACATCTGTTATTATCATTTTATTTTGCTATTACACTGCTCCTAGAGCAGTGGGGCGATACTCCTCCACCTTCGCTGAGGAGCCTCCCCTGGTAGTTTGGTCTGAAATCTGATTGGAAGTCATTGAACAAGTTATTTTTCTTGAGCTTGGTCTTCATTCATCTTTTGAGGAATGGATTTGACACAAGATGGTAGTTGCTCATGTCTTTGGGATCAACTTATCTTTTTTGGAAGGGGCATGACTGGGCAGATTTCTAATCAGAAAGGTACTTTGTTTTTAGAGAGTGAGGTATTTATCGAGTTGACTTAAAAATGGAATCAGAAAGCGCTGATTTTGTTGATGAATGAAGCAGGGATGAGATTTGTGAAGTGGGGTAGAAGGTCTAAGATTTCCAATAGTTAGGTGTAGTTTTGATAGACAGATATCTCTGAATTCAGAACAAGAGAGTGTTAACATGGAAGTCGTGGCAAAGGATAGCTCAATCTCCTTTGCTTTCTCTTTAAAACAAAGGGTACATTTTCCTCAGTTTTCGTCAGAGGTATTATTATACACTGGGAAGAAGATTAGTTGGATCTGTTGAATATCAAATCGTTTTAGTATGATTTTATTTCTGCTCAAATAAAATACGCTTTGGCTTAAAAAACATTATCCTCTGTCATTGTCTTTTATTGCAGAGATTTTCTAGCTTCTTTGCTGCTTCCTGTTGGCACCAGATGTGTTCCACTTCTTTATCGCCTTCCCTGCTTGATTTTCCTGAAGATTTGGATTTGTGGTATTTTAGTTTGACAGGTGAAAATTCATTAATGATCAGAGTCGTGTTCATTGTGCATTGGTTAGTCAACTTAGGGACCTCCTTGGTTGATGGAACGTGTTGATGAGTGGAGGATACATTGGTTGACTGATATCTAGGTTGATGTGTTTATTCTTTTATATTGTCTTGTGGTTATTTTTGACCCTGGGCAAAGTGCTACGCTCATGTAGTTTGCAAAGTTTGCGCAACTTTGCACTACGCAAACTGCACGTAGCACAGTGCACACATGCGCACCCTTAGTTATTTTGTTGGCTTTTGAGTGTTAGTTTGGAAAAGCTGAGGAATGACAGGCCAGGGGAGATCTTACCAGTCAACTGCCTTTGGAGAACCCACATCAGCTGCTCTTTATTAGCAAAGTATAGGACAAGAATAGAACCTCTCTCGTGTGTAGGGGTAACAGAGTGCTGTCTACGGTCATTGCGGAGTACACATGTAGACAGCTGTGACATACAACAGTAATTTGATCCCCACAGTGTAATTTAAAGACTGCACAAACAAAATGTGATTAGAAGATGAGCTGTGCTTCTCCAAAATGATAGGATCTATTCAACAAACTTATCCCTTAGGTTGATAAATATTTTTTAATGGGATTGTTTCTGCTGACATATTTCCCATCAAAAGGCGCACATTATTTTTCTTCAGAAATTTGTGCGAAAGTCTGCAGAAGGGATGAGTTTGTTGAAATCTAGTGTGCCCTTTAATGTACTTAATTTACTGACAGAATGGCATTTAAATCCCTGTTTAGTGTGCTGTCTGAATGCCTTAGTCTGTCATAAAGCCACAGTTCTGTTCACTAACCACTCTTGCATGTTAATTTGTTTTACTTGGCTATCTCAATAACATTTTTTTGCTCTTCTACAGAAAGCACAGCCTGCACCAAGCGAAGCAAAAAAAAAATGCAGAAGAAACCTAGCCCGGTCCTGTTCACTGCGCCAAAATGTAATTTCATTGCTAAATACTAAAGTAATTTTGATCACAACCAGTATATTTCTCTTGATTCCCAGACAATGCCGGTATGCAAAGTTATCTTTGAGTGAGGTCAGGGGCAGGTGTCCTCTCTCACACATCTCACAATTTACCTAGTGAAGGATCAACATTAGGAATAGATAAACCTGCCAGAGAGAAATAGGTTAGACCTTTGGGTTCCCCTTACCTTATCCCTTGACTCAGCACTCATATAAGATATCTGAACTTGTGCCATAAAAGGCATTTATTAGAAGCCAAACTAGTACAGAATATATGCCAGACAATTGTAGCAAATGCCCTACTTATTGCCGCAAAGGAGAAAAGAAGAATTTCCGTTAATGAAATAAGGTAGCGTTATATTATTGTATTTCTTCTTCCTATAAAACATTATTCACTAATCGTTAGTTGTTCAAAACTGTGCATTAAGAAAGGTGGAAAACAGCAACCCCATACCTGTTTCCAGAGGCAAGCCTATCTCAGCTAGAACAGACACTATCTGTGATAGAGCATGGAGTCCTATATGAAGCTTTTTTGCATGAGGACCATGAGAAATATTCCTTGTGATGCTAGCATATTCTGAGAAACATATTGTGGGAATTTGTAACGCAATATACACCTGTACATGGACTAAGCAATGTTGAACCTAAACAATTGTATACAGCAACAGTTGTATAAACACCTACACCTACACACACACACACACACACACACACACACACACACACACACATATATAAACTGCACCCCACCATGCACAGTGTTGTCATCAATGATGTGTGAAAGGATCAAAATACAGAAATATAAAATGTAGCAAGCCTATTGGCTTTATTAAGGGGTCAGCACATCAATATATATAATGAAAACCAATTGGCCTTATTACAAACTCATGAATAACTATACTGAAATGGATGTTTCATAAATTCACACATTCAATGCTCAATAATAGCAATTGTCACAAAACATTTTCAGCAAATCATTATTTTAAAACATTCAACATGTCATTCAGTCTGTTTTATTAAAAGAATTCAGGCCACCAACCATAGAATCAACCACAAGGGGTCCCTGTACTTCAGCTAAAGACCATACAACTCGGTGTGCTTTAAAGAAATACAGTAAGTTCTCCTGGGGTCACAAATGTAATGACCTAGTAGGCTTACTGTGTGTTTTTTTATGTTGCTAGAGAACTGCTGTGCTCCATGCAGCCCTCCACAACATAAAAAAACATGATTTCTGGTGAGCCTGCCCCTTCTAGGGGCATCACCAGGAAGAACAAATATAATGAAAAAAACCCTCACAGGGCATTATGGGGCGCTTCTTGCATGAATGAGTGAAGGGCGCCCATAAGGCTCGGAGACGGAGGACACTTGCCCTCCTCCACATAAAACAACAGAATGCCACACCCCCTGCCCTGGACTACACGAGAGAGATTACTTAAAAAAGTTTTTGGGCCTCAGGAGAACCCTTTCCGGGTGGGAGGTAGCGTATCCCTATATACTTTTTAAAAAACTTTATCTAAGACAGGGAACTCAGTCCTCAAGTCCTAAAATGGCTGCTGCTACATTTTTTGTGATGTGGTAACAGTCAACAGATCTTATCTTTATATCTGTTGGCTCTGCAGATCCTCCACAGCGTGAAATATGCATACATTTTCAACCTTAATTTCCCAAAAACTACTGAATGGATTTACACCACATCACAAAAAGATCTCTTTCTGGACTAAGATATAGCTTTCTGCCAAATCTGTTGTCATTCCATTCAGCTGTTATGGATGTAGCTGTGTCTAATTTTCCTATGAAAAATTGCATGGGGAAAACCCATTTTGGGGACCCTTTTTTATCGGCCCATGCTTGACAGATCACCCTGAAACTTTCCAGGAAGGAGCTGAGGTGAATGAACATTTGTTTGGTCAAGTTTCCTGAAAGTTTTCCAAATGGCGCAAAGTTATTAGCAAACTAAAAATGCTCTTTCTATGGAAAAGCAGCCCTAACTATATCTTTCCAGTGGTGATCCCACAACTCCTCTCACTCCAAAGGAAGACAGGCACTCTGGTGCACATTAAGTTAAGTTTTAATGTTTAAAGCATCACATCGGACAGAGGACCCGTTTTGGCAGTGAACTGCCTTTGTCACTGTGATACGCGCCATTTTGTCCAAACATGATATGGTCACAAGAGCATGATGTCGAAACAAACATAGGCAAAAGCTGCCAGAGTAAACATCGGCAAAAGTTGCATACAACATAAAATATTTGACAGCGCATTTGACTTTAAAAACTTCAGACAAATACCACCTATTTAAAATATCATATTACTGCTATAGTGTGCAATATACCTACCTCTTAGCCTTTTGTGCTACGGAATGGCCTTAAATAAACAACAACTATGTAGTCAGATACCAAAAATCCCAGCTGCCACGTCTACTACCCAAGTAAGCGATTGAAAATATGCAGATAATAAAGCCAAATAAAGAGAAAAGGAATAACATCAAATGACAAGATAATTGTACATAATTGTGTATCTCAAGGTAAAGCTGGGGTTGTAGGCTGCACATATGGACATTCACTGAGAGAAGTCTTTAGTGATTGCACCAATATAAGCCATAATAGCTTAAATTACTAGAGGCTCCAGTTGTACAAATATGCAAATAAAAAAAATATAGCATGTGGTGGCTCTAATTCAGCCCAAGTGGGCTCTTAACATATATGTGCAAAAATATAGTGGTCAGGTGTCATCTAGCATTGCACATATATGTGTGTATAAATATATATGTATTTATGTATAAACGCTAATATGAAAGAAAGCTGCATTATCACATGGAAACGTAATGGTTTTATATATATGCAATACAGCAAAAGTAACAACAACAAGGTGATGAATAGAATGCTTAAATTAATCTCAGACACTGTCAATTGCTCGGGCCGCAGTCCAGTCTAATGTTTTTCGACCACCATGCCTGCCTTGTGGTTAGGCTTATTGACTACCAAAGTAGTCATTTGTCAAAGGCAGGGAAGGGGTGAAAGAGGAGTGAAAGGTCAGAGGCCAAAGAGTACATAATGAATACTTTTTAAGCACACAACATAGTTTGATGCATAGAATTACTTTGAGGTACTTCATCGACACTGCTCATGTTACACCGGTTATGGCTGCTGCTGCTGTGAGGTTGGTTCTGTTCCTCTGACTAGGGGCATAAAGTAAGCCCCTGTAGCCCCAGTGGCACAGGGGGACCCCAACCCTTCAAAGAACTCCCAACCCTACACGGGGGGCCTCATTCAGTCCAAAGCCAATGTATATCTGTGATATTTGGAAGACCCAGGGTTCCTCATCACATTCTGTAGGGGAACCGATCATTAGATCTCGCCTAGGCAGCACATGCACGCTGTCTCTTGGAGACATGCTGTATGTAAAATATGGGCTTTAAATACCGCTCAACTTTTTCATTGGTTCTTCTTACAGTCCTTTGAAAATTCCAGCTTTTGTTTGGTATATATAGTCCCTCTTTAAGGACTTTTGTATCCTCCCAGGAGGACAGCCCCTGTTACATGTGCTCTTACTCTTCATATTACTTAGGATAGCACTCTTTTTTTGTTGGCCTACCTGTCTGTGTTAAGTGTTTGTGTGGTGTTTACTTCGTGGCCGGCTTGTTTTTTTCTTTCAATTGCTCCTGCACCATTTGTTTCTATTTCAATTTGGTTTCGATTCAGCCCTGTTTAAATTAATTTGTTATAAGTTTAATTTTATTTTTTACGATTGGCATGTTTTCTGTATAGCCGATGCCAAGACTCAATCGCGATTCCCCAGGCACAAGTCTGTAGCTCTCTTTGTTATGCCACATCACTTAATTATTTTTTCTTGGAATTGTTTCTGCACTGATTAACGGCCATCGCACTTCAATGTAATCCAGCACTTCCCATGTGGCACAGGCTTCACAGGCACAATGTTCTTTTCATTTATGTACATGCTTTGTGCAATGCTCTTTTTATATGGTTATATGGTTATGCTTTTTAAGGATGCTCAGCACGGCATCTGCTTCACTGGAGTCGCACTTCCTTTGCTCTTTTAACCCCTTGCTCAGCACTGCATGCCCTCAATCTGTACCTAGATGGGGCACCAGGATACTGCCTTCACGGGGAGGTTTGCCGAAGCTTGTTACTCATGCGTCTATCTTCCTTTGTGGCTAAACCACACACCCCTTGTTTTTGCTTGGTAATGAGGCTTATACCTATTTTTGCTTCTTGAAGCTTCTGTCCATCTCCCCTGCACACACCTTGTACCTCTATCTGTCTTTCGTCTGTTGCTGAACTTGCTTCCTTTCTGTCTAGGATATTACAACCACCCGTGCTGCAGAGATCTTGGCCATTAAGGACCCAACACACTTACGCCAACCCCAACCACCACAAAGTTGGTGAAGTTCCTCCAGCAGCTGTTTCTCAATGCTGACGTGGATTGGCGCAGTCCTCTGCTTCCTGACCTATGGCGGCCATTGCTTTCAACTGTACGGATCGTTCACCTGTCCTGGCAATAGGTCGGCAGACCAGGTACCATACCCCACCCCCCATCTGGCTGCTGGTCGGCAGACCCTATCCCAGCACCCCTGTCATCGCACCTATTGCCTTGATATAGTTGGAGAGGGAATTGTTCTCCAGCTCCTAATGCTGAGCAATTCTAACCTCCCTTGCTACCAGCGAGTTCCATCTTGATAATATTGTACACTCAGGCAGAAACTTTCGGGAACTTTGATAGACACTTTTCCTGCCTAGACACCAGCCTTTGGAACCAGATAATAACATTTAAAAAAACATCTTACCGCCTGAAAAAGTCTTAAAATGCTCTTTTTCAGACTTTTCCCTATCATAATTCCACCTAGTAGATCGTCTGCAGCTGTTCTGACTTTCCTAGAATAAATACTATTGGAATTAATGTTAAACTATGTTCTATTGTAACTGAATGGTTATCTGTAAAGTTTCCCACCGCCCTGTGAATAGGCTTGCTCTCTTCAAATATTGTAAATAAAACAAATGCATTATTCCGTAGTCGTCAATTTAACTGTTACCTTTCCTCCTGTTCAAATTCCTTTTGCACTTTTATATAGCGTTAACTCGACCCCAAGGTCTAGCACTTTACATGAACCCCAGTTACATTACACAAGAATTTATTCCGTTATGTGTTGTGGGCACAGGGAGATTAAATGATTTGCCCTGAATCAAGGATGTTGAGCCGATGCCACAACTCTAACCTGATTCCCCCGTTCCAAGGTCGGCAGCTATGGCCATTGCCATTCCCATCTCATATTATTTGCAGCTTTCATGCTCATCAGTGTTCTATTCCTGAGCTAACATTCCAGTTGTAACAAACAATGAATAGGACACCTTCACTATTTCATCCTGACCTCAGAGAAAAATCTTCAACTTAACCATCCTTTTCAGAAATCACAGTCAGACTGCAGAATCTTGTTCAAGTTCCCTTGTTTGCAAAAGGAGAGTATTGCAGAATCAGCTGCATGGATGGCATGTCATGTCTTTTGTCAGCTGCCCATCCCTCTCTTGGTGCTTAAGGTTGTGGTGGAGGTCCTCCCAGTGACTCTAATCCCCTGATCCTGAATCTCAGACTCCGAGTCCTTGCAGGCTGAGAGAAAGAGATGGCAGAGTAGCAGGAAAATGGGGTCACCCAGGATCTACTAGTGAAGTCTCTACCACCTTCTGAAAGATGAATTTCGAGCCCCGGCTTGGTTCAAGCGCCTTTTAATAAGATATACTTCTCTTTTATCCACACCTAAAGAGGCTGCTGTAGGAGAGTAGGGTCTGCTTCCTATGGTTACCCCCACTTTTTGCTGTGATTCTCTGGTTTTTCGACTTTAGTGTGGGTGTGGACCTGCCAATCAGGCCCACAGCCCAGTTGTTCTCTCTCTAAATTGATACCATGTACTTTAGGTACATACCAGATTGGTTACTGGGTCACCCTTGTGAGCCCCTGTATAGTGTACCATAGGTACCCAGGGCAGAGGTGCAACCTAGGCCTACCAGGGGCTGCAGCATTTATTGTGCCACCCCTGGTTTTCCTTCCAAACTGACACCACAGGTCTGTTCTTGCAGCCTGGGTAAGGTGGTGTAATCACCCCTTACTTAGATATAGTATACCTATATCTATATACATATATAGACACCTATACACCTATAAGCCACTCCTAAGGCAGACCTCGACAATCCTGTAGGTAGAGTGCTTGGTTTTATGTGAGAGGGTGCCCTAGCATGAGCTGAGCCCCTCTGCGGCTTTCGGAACCATCTCCTTATAGCTGTTCTATGATATAGCCATACAATATAGTCTTAAGTACATTATAATCCTCGCTGTTAATGCTAACTTTGGTTTGGCTTTATCAAAACATGTCGTGTAAGGTGTCAAACACTTTGGAATACTACCCCCCCCTCACCAGTCCTGGTGGGGGGGGGGGTAGCATTCCACCCTTCTAGAGGGAGAAGACATGTAGTTACTGGTTTACCCGGTTAAAGTTACAAAATGGATGCTGCTGCCACAGACACAAGGCTGCCCTCCTTCTGCTGGACAAAACTGCGGCAGGGGAGGCCTGGACAATAGGTTTCCTGTCCAGGGAGATGCTGGCACCTCCCCAGACAGGCTCTTATTGTATTGGGGCAGGGAGGGCTGCATTCAGTGAATGCTTCTCAGACACTGTCTGGGGCACACTAGGTGCTCCATGCATTTCCCAGTTCAAACCGGTTCCTGGGGCACTCAGCCCCAGCTCTGGTGCGAAACTGGACAAAGGGGAAGGGGTGTAACCACCCCCACCCCAGGTCCACCCATAGGAGGGACCTTAGAGTTAGTCCAACCCCTAAACTTACTATAAGTATAGAACCCCAGTCCCTAGGACTTTAGATTACCCTTGACGAAACTCTTCAACATATATCTTTGACATTCGACATTCAATATCGACTGAAAGACAGAAGAAATCTCCCTTGTGGTCAAGGAGTGACCACCCTGTTCAAACAGGCACCAAAAGCATCTTTGCCGGTCTGCATTTTTGAGGCTCCCGCTGAACCCTGAAGAATCTGCGACAAAGGACATGGACTTCCAGACATCTCTGACCCTGACCTTCGCTCACAGCAAAGCTGAGACCCATGACGGACACGAGAGAAATGGGACCAGAACTCCTGGACATCCTGCATTTTGCTGCCTGCATCAACTTCCCGAGGTATCCTAAAGTTGTGCATTAGGGTGCTTGAAGCCCCAAACCCGAGCACCTTTTGCACCGAACCTCAGAGGCCCACACTCCACGAGTGTCCCGTGGGCCTGCTTTGTGCATTTCCGCTCAACGCGTCTTTGCGGTTCCTAGTCTGTTGGCTAGTGAGCCCCCTAGAAGACAATCCTTTGTTTCAACTTGCTTTCCTGGTTGCTCCAGTCTTGCTCCAACTGCCCTGTGAAGGAGAAGTTTCACAGACCTTGCTTGTCTGCACCGAAGCCAATCTTGACATCCTGCATGGGTTGCGTTTTGCCAAGGCTTGTTGGGTCCAATACGGATACCAACACCTCAGTTAACTAGATACTTTATAGGACAGCTCAAATCCAGCTCCTGGTTGTCATTGACACCTCCTGATCCTCGTGGCTGAAGAGTCAAACTTCACCTTTTCACCTGAAATCACCCGACATCTGGTGGTATCTTTCTATCGCCGCCCTGGTCACTGGCTAGTGGCCGAGACTCTGTCTCCTCTGCTTTCAGGTTCTTCACATCTCCGATCCACCCTTGGATCCATCCGGACACTTTTCATCTGGTCGCCTGCAGCACTTCTTCGCAGCTCTCTATTGGAATCGACGACGAAACCCGACATGAAAAGACACCTATGCACCCGGCTTCCCTGGGTGAGGTAACACGAGTACTACGGTGCTCCCGTGGGTATTGACTCTCCAAGTGTCCTAGTCTAAAAGGGTTCCATCGCAGTTCACTTCCTTGTACCCTTTTTCTTTAATATTGTAACTTGTTCCTTTCCCATAGAAAGTCAATGGTAACCCGCGGCTGTGTTTAGACACTGCGCGTTTCCCGTGGGCCTCCTACATCCTAACCTTTGGTTGTCCTGAGTAGCCCGAGCGATTCCACAGGGTCCAGGCCTGCTTTCTATTTCTCACGTGGTTCTTATACCACTATTTTAGTATATGGTTTGTGAGGCCCCTAGGGCAAAACTATACTGTGCAACTTATCGTATGCTAATTAAGTTCCTTGTATTGTACTTTTACCTCTGACCTCATAAAGAGTCCAGAGGGGTTGTGTTTAGAATAAATACATATATATTTTCTATATACCTTGTGTGGTGTGCTTTCATTTAGTGCTCTAGAGATAATAATTAGTAAAACAACTAGCTTAATTCGCTCTCTGAAGTCTTAGCCTGAAGACTGCTCGCCATTGCTACCCCTAGGATAGCTTTCTATAAGGTTGACTTTACAACCACCATCAATAAGGGTCGATTAGACTGGTGCAAGGCTCCCACTAGAACTAGTGGACATCATATACCAGGCTAACTTCTCACAGCTGCCGCCGACACTCGGGCATTCAACGTCCCCAGTGTAATACGGCATTTCAGAGTTTACTGGCTCTTGTAGGCAAAGTCCAGTCAATCACAGCCAGAAAGAAGCAATATGCAGTTTCCTTTTGGGAGGTAGCTGGATGGAAATACTGTTTTCTCTGAAACACTTGAGGTACAAATTTTAGGAGTGTGTGTTATGAGTAATAGCCAATATTTCTTATGGTGTACAGAGCTATGGATAGCCATGGCGGTGCCTTGCATTATTTGTTTAATTCTATGCTCTTTTAGGACAGTACCAATGTCAGCTATGGAGGTGTATATTATGTGGAAAACAACCTTTACAACGCAACCATTACATCGCACTACACTTACAACACAGGCATTACATCGCAACATCCTTTACAACGCATGACACTACAACGCTGGCATTAAAACGCATACCATTATAATGCATGACACTACATCGCATATCACTACAACACAGGCATTACAATGCATACCATTACAACGCATAACGTTGAAGTTAGAATAGTAATTGTTACCCCTACACTATCCAACACTTACCCTACTGTTGCACCCCCTGGAGTTAGAATAGTAATTTTTTCCCCTATACTATCCAATACTTACCTTAAATGCAATGTAATGGTATGTGTTGTAATGGTATGCCTTGTAAAGGTAGTATGCGATGTAATGGAATGCGTTGTAAAGGTAGTTTTTTAAAATGCAATCTAGTGTCATGCAATGTAATGGAATGCGTTGTAGTGGATGGTGCGATGTAAAAACTGCGTTGTAAGTGCAACTTCTGCATGCTTCTACCCTGATTGTTGAGGAGGGTGTTCTGCTCTGCAAATTGCTCAGATTGCTCTCTGCTGATGGGGCTCGGTGGAGGCGGGCTCTGACGGTCACATGACCTAGAGCTTCCCTCTACTTGAAGCAAATGCCATTCCTCACGCGCAGCGGATGCATGCAGAGGGCCCGTCTGCGCCTGAACGGGGCCAGGAGCCACCATCCCTGCTCAAAAACACTCAAAACTGATCGTCTTTTCCACCGATCAGCTCCTTGCTCTTCGCCCCTCAGCTAAACAAGGTTGCACTTGGTTCTCAACTGACAGAACAAGCACTAAATTATGCCCCCACTGCAATTTCTCCTCCGACTCCTCACAACTGTGCCTCCCTTCCCCGCCATGGACGAGAGCCAACCCCTCTTTGTCAACCCAGTCCACTAAAGACTTCACCTTCCTCTGTCTTAACTGCCGCTCATTACCCAAGCACAACAGGGATATCTATGACCTTCTTTCAGACCAACAACCCAATGCCTTATTCCTCACAGAGACCTGGCTCCATGAAAGTGCTGGTCCTGACGTCACTGCAGCTCTACCTCCCAATTACGCTATTGTCAGGAAGGACAGAGTCAATAAAACAGGGAGTGGTATAGCTATTATTTTTAAAAACCATCTCCAATGTAAATTTGACCCAGAAGACTTCCCAAACTGCGAGGCTGCCCTTTTAAACTATCCCTAAACCCGTAGTTTACATTCTCTGGTCTCTTAGTCTACCGTCCGCCAGGACCCCCCAACCCCTGGGCCTCATCCTTTTCAATCCTAACAACCCCTTTTCTTATGTACTCCAAACATTTCTCAGTCCTAGGTGATCTAAATCTCCACATAGATGATCCCCATAACTCCACGTGCTGCAATTTCATATCCGTCTAGCTGCCATGAACATCATTCTCTTAAACTCGGGCCCTAATCACATAGCCGGCCATCTTCTTGGCTCTATCTTTTCTAACCTTCCACATATCCACTGCGCCCCTGCAGTGCCTTTAGACTGGTATGATCACTTCTTATCTAAATTCAGTTTTGCCCCTTCTACTCCCACCCCTTCCAGCTCCATTAAAATTCCTAAAAGAGACTAGAAAAAAATGGAGATTAGCGCCCTAAATCAGCTCCTATGTTCCAATCCACCCTCAACTGATTCCAGCATTTAAATACTACCAGGGAATGTAGCCGATTGGCTCTCAGGCACCATAAACGCTTGTCTCCCCCTTACTCACAAAAAACTTATGACCCATCATATTCCGGCTCCTTGGTTCAGCGAATCCTTAAAAGGCGAGAAACCTAAATGTTAGCGCCTAGAACGGAGATGGAGGAAAGACTACTCACCCGACTCCAAAGATGCCTAAAAGAAGGCAAAAAAACTCTGCCGCAATCTATGCACCACCAGCTTTGTCTCCAAAACTATCTCTGATGCTACTAATTGTTCTAGAACGCTCTTTGGGCTGGTCAAAGTGCTGGTTGGCTCTGTGACCACTGTAAAACTACTGCCCCTAAACAAAAGCCAGTGTGAAGAGCTTGCACAATTCTTCACGCACAAAATTGAAACAATCTATTCGGATATAGCCAACTCTCACCCCAACAGGACCCTGCAACCACACTCAACTACCGCATCTCAAACCACATCCTGTCATTCCCTAACCGATCCTCCTCACATTAACTTACATTTGGATTCCTGGCCGCTTCTCAACCTGGAGTCCCTGAAAAATACTTTAGGGAAATGAAAATCTGGCTCGCCAAAGGATCCTCTTCCCATCCCAATAATAAAACAACTTGACAACCCCCATCTGTCCCTTATTCTTAAAACCCTTAATTCTTCCCGACTAGAATCCACTGTCCCTGCTCATTGAAGCAACGCCATGGTGACACCTCTCTTGAAACAGCCGACCCAAGCGATCTCTCCAACTATCGCCAAGTTTCTCTTCTGCCAGCCTTCTCCAAGATCCTTGAGAGACACATTCACTTCCACCTCTCCCAATTCATTGAATCCAACTAAATCCTCCATCCCTCTCAATCCGACTTTAGAACCGGATTTTACACTGAAACCACATTACTGGGGGTCACTGAGAAGCTGTGCCACCATCTTGATAGAGGAGGCACAGCTGCGCTCAAACTGCTCGACCTCAGCGTGACGTTCGACACAATCTCCCATACCATACTCATCAACACACTAAGCTCGCTGGGCATTTGTGGCCCAGCATTCAACTGGATTTCTTCTCTCCTTGCCAACCGCACGTTTCAAATCTTCTCTACCACGGCTAATTCCAATTTTCACTTTTCACCTTATGGGGTACCCCAGTGTTCTGTTCTCAGTCCTTTGCTTTTTAATTTGTACATCAGGTCTCTAGCGCACATTGCTGCACATTGCCGCACAAGCCAGCCTAACTCTATTTACTTACGCCGATGACTCCCAGATCACCTTTTCCCTTTCGCGCACTGACCCCTGCTCGACTTCTCTCCTTCAATCAGGCTTAGCAAAAATTGCTACATGGATGAATGACAACCTTCTAAAATTAAATGGCGAAAAGACCGAAGTTCTGATTCTTGGCAAAAAGAAAGACCTGTGGGGCCCGTCACACTGGCCTGCAGAGATGGGCGCCCTCCCGCTGCCCTCCAACCACGTCCGTAACCTGGGAATTACTATTGACGATGCTCTAACCATGCACCAACAGGCAGTCAAGGTCTCGGCCCTCTGCTTTACCATCTTGCATTGGCTTAGGAAAATAATCTGGATGCTGACAGGTGACACCCAAAAATCTGTGGTCTATGCCCTTATAACATCTCGGCTGGACTACGGAAACGTCCTTTATTTGGGCTGTAACAAGGCAGTGACCAGATGACTGCAGCTGGTACAAAACTCTGCCGCAAGATTACGGTGCAGGATTCCCAAAATCACCCCCATTTCCGGATATCTCCGCGACCTACATTGGCTCAGGGTAGAGAATCGTATCAAATTCATAACCCTGAGCTATATGTTTAAAATCAAAATGGGCACAGCTCCACAATACTTACAATCCCTTGTACGTCTCTACACTCCCACTCACCATCTACGATCTACAACTCATGGAAACTTTACTGTACCTAGAATCAAACTTTCCAGGATGGGTGGTAGATCTTTCTCATACCTGGGTCCTTCACTGTGGAACTTTCTTCCCCCTGATATCCGCAAAGAAACCATCTACACACGTTTTCGCAGATGCCTTAAGACCTGGCTATTCAACCAAATACTCTGTCTATCTGTATAAATTAACTATTACCTGCACTCAGCCCGTCCAGCGCCGGGAATCCCTTTTTGGGTAGCTGTCACGCTCTACAAACTCAATAAATAAATAAATACATTTGTTGTAAATGTATGCGTTGTAATGTCATACATTTATATTACGTACATTCCCGTGGCTATGTATTGATAGATTTACCAGATGTCTTAATGTTAAACCAACGAAGCAGTTTTGAAGACTTGTCTTTTTTACAAAAAACCTAATGCATTCTGGTAGTTATAGATGTTTGCCATAAATGAAACCAATCACCGTAAATCAGATTACAGGAGATTATAAAACAAAAGACCTTGTCAGTAAATTGCTTCCCTCGCCACACAGTTCTGCCAGGTAGCTGCCCTCTGACCCTTCCAGGTCCTTAGTTTGAGGCCTGTATCCCTGGTAGTCCACTTGGGAGCATCTCTGCCTTGCTGCTGCTCTCTGCCCTCTGTTTTTCCTGCTTCTGCCTTTTTGCACCGCTGCTCTTTTTTACCTTCCATTTTTCTATTTGATTGCTTTTCTCATCGTTTTACTGCTTTCCTCACTTTCTCTTATTTCTCCTGTTTTTGCACCTTTTCCTTCCGTGCCCTTGCTGCTGGTCGTCCCTCGTGGCCACCCCCATCCAGTGCCATTTTTCGGCTTCCTGCCTTCCAGCTTTCCAGCCTGCCCCAAAAACTGCTTAATGAAGTGCCAAAGGCAAGCCTGTCTGCGCCCATCCGTGCCTGGACTGCGCCCAGCACCACATACCCTGACCTGTGGACCATCCGCCACTATGACTCCAGCACCGTCCACGCCTTCAACACCGGACGTTCCACCGCCTGCATCCTAGCGTCACTGAAGAACACCCAAGACCTGTTCACCTGTCGCAACCGCACTTTCGCCACACTCTTCACACTGGACCCACCGATCACACTCCCCTCAAGAACCAGAACCGACCACCTCAGATGCATCCTACTCACCATCCGCTCCATCAAAAGACAAGCCATGAAGATCTGGTACCTGATAGACTCCATCTCCCCTGATGTAGCCTTCTTCGCAGAGACCCTGATGAACCCCACCTCAGCCCCAGACATCGCAGCTGCCATCCCAGACGGCTACAAAATCATCAACAAGGACCACGTCAACTGACCGGCAGAAGGCATTGCCATCGTACACAAAAACACCCTCCACTTTACAACCAGCTCCAACGACCGCTCACCCGACATGGAGCACCTGCACTTCCAGAACCAGACCAACCCGAATGCCACCTTCTGCAGCACCCTCATCTACAAACCACCCAGACTCCGCCCCCTCTTCAGCAAAGCCATAGCAGACTTCATTGCTTACCATGCTCTCGCCTCAATGGACTACATCCTCCTCAGCGACCTCATTCCCACCTGGACAACCTTGACGGCCACAATACCTCATTCCTACTGGAGAACATCACCACCATCAGACTGAAACAACTGGTCACAACGCCAACCCACTCAGCAGGACACATGCTCAACCCCATCTTCTCCGCAAGCACCAACATCTCCGTCAACCACACTCCGAGCAACATTGGACCAATCACCACTGCATCCACTTCTCCTTCACCAAACCCACCATATGCCACCACACCCACTACGCAGCTCACAGAAACTGGAACAAGGTCACCGAAGACTAGCTCACCACCTCCCTCAGCAAAACCCCACCACTGAAATACATGGATGCCAACACCTAGGCATGCAACCTCCACTGATGAATCTCCGACTGTGCCAACACACTTGCACCCCTCAGGGAAACCTCAGGCAAGCAGCCATCCAAAAAAGCAAGCTGGTTCTCCCCCACCCTCCAAGAGTCTGGGCACACCTGCAGACGTTTCGAGAAAAGATGGAGGAGCAGCAAGATCATGACAGAGCATGCAACCTTCAAATCCACCATTACAGCACACCACCACCTCATCAGAACAACAAAGAAAGCAGCAATCCAGGAACACATCAATACCAACACACACAACAGCAAAGAACTCTTCACCTTGGCCAAAGAATTCACCAAACCCAGCACAGAGACAGCAGAAATTCCTTCCTCTGAAGACCTCTGCGACAACCTTGCCACTTTCTTCCACCACAAGATCAAGAAGATTTATGACAGCTTCGCAACCCAAGACCCACCACACCCACAACCACCGCACCCAATAGTTCCAGACCCCAGCAGACCTTGTCCAACTGGGCCACCCTCACCTCTGATGACAGCCTAAGGATCATGAAAAGCATACACTCCGGAGCCCAATGGGATCCCTGCACTTACCACATCTTCAATAGAGCCGGCACCTCCATCGCATCTGAACGCTGCTGCACATCAACTGCTCCATAGAGTCTGCCACATTCCCGGAAGCTTGGAAGCAAACAGAGGCCAACCCTCAGCTGAAGAGACCATTTGCCGATCCGACGGACCACAGGAACTACAGACCCATCTCTCTGCTCCCCTTCCCAGCATAAGTCATAGCGAAAACCATCAACGCAGAACGCTCTGAGTATATTGAAATGAACCACATCCTGGACCTCTACCAATGTGCTTTAGAAGGAACCACAGCACCAAGACTGCTCTCCTCGCTGCTACAGATGACATCCGCATCTTCCTTGAATGGGGTCAAACTGCTGCCCTCATCCTCCTGGACCTCTCAGCCGTCTTAGACACCGTCTCCCGCCACACTCTCTGAGCAAGACTCCATGATGCCAGCATCCATGACAAAGCCCTAGAATGGACCTGCTCCTTCTTCACCAGCCGAACACAGAAAGTCAGACTTCCACCGTTCAACTCAGAACCCACAGAGATCAGCTGCTGAGTGCATCTGGGATCCTCCCTGAGCCCCACCCTCTTCAACATCTACATGGCCCACTTGCAGCCATCGTCAGAAACCACGACTCAACATCATCTCCTAAGCCGATGACACCCCACTGATTCTCTCCCTCACAGACAAACCCACAGCCACCAAGCGCAACTTCCACAACGGGATGAGGGCATTGGCCACCTGGATGAAGGAGCGCTGCCCCAAGCTTAACTCAGAAAAGACTGAAGTCTTCATCCTGGGCTCCACCCCCTCCGCCAGGGTCGACTCGTGGTGGCCTACAGCACTCAGGCCCCCCCACACCCACGGACAATGCACGAAACCTCTGCATCGTTCTAGACTCTTCGCTCTTAATGAACCGCCAAATCAACGCCATTTTGTCCTCCTGCTTACACACAAAGTGCCTGCTTCATATGATCTTCAAGTTGATCCCCACTAAGTTCAGAAAAACTGTCACCCATGCGCTCGTCAGCAGCAGTCTTGACTACATCAACGCACTCTATGCTGACACCACACAGAAATTCCAAAAGAAACTGCAGAACATCCAGAATGCCTCCACCAGACTCATCCTGAATCCCACGCCGCAACCACATCAGCAGCCACCTGAGAGAGCAGCCCTGGGCGCCATCCCATGGATCTGCAAGACCACGGCTGGAGGAAGATCCTTCTCCTACCTCACTGCGAAGACCTGGAACTTTCTGCCTCTGCACCTCAGACTGAACCACAGACCCCCCCCCATCTCAGCGCCTTGAGATACTCATGCTTGAATAGTCATGCTATATAAGAACCCGGATTGATTGTTTATGCTCGTGGTCATAAAGAGCCCCTTGTGAACTTTATGTAGGGAAATGCACACAGACATAACTCAAACTTTTGGCAGCAAACTGGCCAGTGTGATTTCAATATATGGTGTCATGTATGCAAACACATACTTTAGGTGGGTGACTCCCCTTATTTTAAACACCACAATTACATTATTTAAGCTGTCTGAGCATATTTGGAGCTCTATGCTTAAAGAACGCCAGACTTTCCTAAAGATGATACTGCTAAGTTTCTTGTCTTCGTGCTCCTTTGAAACACTGAATACACATGGATTTATTGCGAGGTCAAGGCAGATAAGTTTATATAATTTAGTGGTGCAATTGACATTCTGTTAGTCCTCTTTTAATCTCCAGTAAGATCCTGTATGTGCTCAAATCCCAGTTCCAGCAATTATCTAGGTGTAATGTGCAAGTGTGATCTTTTCGCCATTTCTAGTTCTAGATGTACCTCGGGGCTTGCCTGCATTAAACAGGATATATGGCATTCCTGCCATTTATCAAAATGAAAAGAATGGGACAAGGATTGGCCTGAAAACTATTCACTCTTTCTTTCAGACCCAGGGGCAGATTTAGAAGGAACTGACACGTCTGCATAGATGCGTGAGTTTCCATGTGCCAGTTCCAAATGTCATTGCACCACAATGGATGTGCTGTATTTACAATATAGTGCTCCATGGAGCGAGGATTAACAGATGCGTCCGAAATACTGAAGCATCTGTTGCCACAAAAGTAATGGATTGCTGGGGTTGCTCATGAAAGTGACGCAACTCCAGCAATGTGCCACAACAGACAGGTGAGTCCCATACAAAAAGCCATGCGTCATTCCTTACGCCTGGTCTGAGCAGGCGTAGGGATTTTGACGCAGTGAAGGCGTAGAGTGACACCATGAAATGTTGTACATTTCACTGCGTCAGTTCTACTTTGCTTTTTGCGTGGGATTGCTGAGCCTGCATACATTATACCTGGCACAGGTATAATGTGACGCAGGGCTTTACAACAAGACGCATCTCCCTAGATGTGTCACGTTGTAAATTGGCTGGATTGTTTGCGCCGCCGTTGTGTCAATAAAAGTGACGCAATGGTGGGGCAAGGTGTTGCATGGGGCTTGTAAATCTGCCCCCCAGTGTATAGTAATTGTATAGCTCTTCAATCTCTGGCGGCACAGCACCCAGGATAATGTGCTTCGTGGCTAAACACTTAAAAGGTCCAAAAGGTGAGACCTATTGGCTATGCCCATTATAGTTCTTTTAAACCACTGCCCCCGACTCCGTTCCTGCTGCAGTCATGAAACTCCCACTGCTAGTAACCTGCTGTGGTCACTCCATTTCAAGCAAGTCCTGACCCGCTCACCCACAAAGATGAAGAAAGTAGTGTATGGCTGGGTCAACTTGTGAAAAGGAAGGAAAGAGACGGAGCATTCATTTAAAAGAGAGACATGGGATCGGCATAGGTTATGAAGGGAAGGACGGGCACAGGTAATTATTGATGTCAGCCCTTGTGATGCAATGGACTGCATATAAAACTGGCGGTTTAATTAGCCAACTAATGTAAAAGTAAATTATCTCAGCAAGGACCCTGTGTGGACAGCAGAGATAAAGAGAAAAATCAATACAACTACCAGAAGAGCAAGGATTCTGTTAATAATGTAATGATTTATAAAACAAAACAATGAGTCCCAGGTGTTTTAACAGAGGAAGCAAACCAGCAAAATATAATGAACAACACAGGATGGAGGAAAAGCTAACCTCACCCCTGAGTGAGGTAAAAAGGACACACACAACGGAAACAGGAAGCAACAAAACCTGGACTGCTACTCAGTGTTCCTAAAAGAAATCATAATTAGAAGAAATGGGCGTCCCATTGCTATAGGAAAACGTTAATAATTTTTTAGACCTCTCTGGAAAATGATTAATAAAGCACTAATCGTATACAATGGTAAATCTTTTATAATACGTGTATTGGGAATTGACTTGCCATTTCATGACTAAGCTAGTAAAGGTGGTAACATCTTTTAGGCAGTGTATGTCTTACATATGGTTTGCAGAAAGTATAGATAGACAGTAAATGTATATGTTGGCCATAGACAAACCTCTTCGGTCAGCATGGTCCCAAAGGGGTCATTTCGTGGCAGGTTCCAAACTGGAATGGTTTCAGGCCATTCCTGACTGTGCAGTACAATGGGTTGCAGATTCAGTGTGGGAGCAGAGCATATGGAAAACAGGAAGGAGGCGGCTAATCTCTCATCCAGATGGTCGCTCCAGGACTTCTGGACTCCACTGCTCAGTTGACAAGAGCTAAGGGACTTCTTCAGGTCTGCATGGATGACAGCTTTTCCCTGAATAGATAATGTGAAATATTTGTAATATCTTCCAAGTATCCTTTCAATACGAATTAACTGTATATTGAATAATGCATTTGCGGATGCGCAAGTATTACTTCCACATCCGAAGTTCTGATCTGCTCAAGTTCAGAAACAGAATTTGAAAGTGTACATTAGGTGAAGTTCAGCCATTATTACACTATCTCCAGATTTGCACATTTGCTAGCAAATGGGCTTCGTGAGGCATGGTCTAGACTACTGCAGAACATCCATAGTTCACAAACGGTTGCAAGCCAATTATGATCTCCCAGAATTGCAAATCATTTGCATCAATTATAAAGGAAAGATTAAAATATAGATCCCGCTGAGCTTGCCACTCTGTGCGGAGCTGCTGTCACATGCACCATAACGTCTATTTTTAACTCAGAAACGTGATTAAAAAAATGTAAGTTAAACCACCAGGAGGAATGGTCCGTAAATACCACAGTGTCCAGTGGTGGGCAAGAAAAGTGAGGAGGGGCAGGGGCAACACGGGAGAGAAAAATATATTTTTTTAAATAGCGCTTACCTGTGGCTGCCACCTTGATGGTCTTCTACTCCTCTTGACTTCGAAAGTCCATAGATAGGCTCCCAGACTCTCCATCCAATCCAGAAGCTGCTCTCATGCTATTCCCAAGCATGAGAGCAGCGCCGGGGTTGGCCTGAGTTGGCTGGTTTGACGCTCGATCAGCCACAGGGAGTCTGTACCGTTTCTCCACCCGGCTGTGGAATACAGCTAGGTTGGAAAAACCTAATTGCACATGTTGGTTTGGCCGTCCTAAGACGGCCGGGCCAAAATGACATGCACACTTGTAGCAGTGCCCACCACTCCTCCTCCCACAGTGTCAACAAGGATGGCCTGGCCCCACTGCGCCCTTGAATCGACCTAGCAAGGAAAAATAAAACGATAATAACCTGTTTTATTATCATTTAATTTTTAAGTTAAAAAAAAACTTTATTGAAAAATATGAAATAAGTTTACAAAATAAAACAAAGAAAATAACAGGCAAAAGTATACATCAAAATAAGTAAAGGTATTAATACATACAATAAAAAGAAATATCGGAGATGGAGAAAAAATATAAGCAAAACTTACAACTGGTATGATAAAAAGCAATGAAAGATACACTGAACATACATTGTAATGATAAAAAGAGACGAAAATAGGAATGATATGTTTAACAAAATACTGGAATTCATGGAGGTTTAGGAACTTCTTGCTGTAACGGTGAGATAGACAGAGAGCTTTGAGCACTTGAATCAAAGAATAATGTAACTGGACTCCACAATTCTTTTCGCCCAGCAGCTAAAGTCAGGGGGTAGACAAAAGTTGTATCTAACCTGTGATTATAGCAAACAGCATACCACCAAGCCCTATAAGATATTTTGGTAAAATATTTCCAATTTTTCGTTATTTGTTGAAAAGCTACTGCCAACAATAAGTCCACTATTCTAACCCTGAAAGTGCAATGATCCGAAATGGGAGAAACACTCCCTAAGAAAATGTGAGAGAAAGCAGTGGGTTGACCCCCTTCACCTTAAGGGAAGAGCCGCCGCTGTCTGCGCGGACTAATAGTCATCTTGTAGAACGCTGAGAGAAATCTTTTGTGGCAGGAGCGACCATGCACATTCACATACTCCTGTCAAAGCCAGTGCAGGAGGCATAGCTTCCTGCATGTCCCTGCATCCCGACTTTAACCATTGCCTGCCTTGTGACCGACTCCAGAGGGTCGGAAGCAGGAGGGATCACTCATTTTCTCGACGCATCTTTCATACACAGTTCCAGATCAGGGGCAGAGCTACTAAAACAGCTTAAAATGTTGCAACCGGCCCTGTAGTGCAGAGCAGGAATTGCTAACTGGCGGGAGGTGGAGGGGAGAAAGCAATGCTCTCAGGCTTTCTAAATTCTTAGGATTGGCTCAAAAATAGGCTATGCGATGACATCACTGTAATTAATGTCATGTAAACTTTGCCATTAAGTATGGAAATAAAGCTTCAAAACGATTCAAAATAAACGTAAAATCAATTAAATAACACCAAATGTTCACTAAAATAGAGCATTATCGGTAACTACAGGGAATAGATCATATGTATCTATGTATGCAGATTAAATCGGGCAAAACCGGATCCCCGAGCAGTGAAAAGAGAGATGGGTGGCTTTATCAATAGAAGAGTGATTAGTTTGTCTTCTTCTGCAGTGGGAAAGTAGCTTGCAGTCTTCTCAGCTCTCACGATCCGTTTTGGGTATAAATACCATGGTAGGGGTCCTGCAAACAGCAGCACTGCCACACGTACTGCACCACAGTTCAGATGGGTTTGTTCCTGATCTTGCCACCACCTCTGCTGCAGAGTAGATGGCTTGCATGGGAGAATACTCCTGCGTGGGTGACCTGCAGCTGCCATTCATCAAACCTCTGAGGCAACAACAAGCTCAGAGGACCGCCTCACCCCAGCTGGTGTTTACATAACGCAAGGTAGGAGATACAACTTTTGTGTAAACAGAATAGTTCTAGCCTTGAAAGAATTTCCCTTCTCTCTGCAATCGCCATCTTGTTGTCAGGAAGCAGGGATGGAGGTGCTGTTTTTGTTCCTGGAGGCGGTTAGTCAGGCCTGTGTGTGCTGAGTGTCACACAGATGGAGCGATCGACGGTCATCATGGGGTGCTGGTGTTTTGTGGACTCACGCAGCACGCGCAAGGAGGACACGCTGCGCGGCACTGTACTAGATGTAAACTACAATTGATTTGCAACAGGCCAAACTCTTGCACATGAGAGTCTTGGATTACTGGGTATAACTTGTCTTGTTGTGCTGATGAGTGGGTCTCAAAGAAGTATTCCAAGTCTATATTGGTAAAACTAACTTTGAACTAATTTTGAACTAATTAAACTTGGTCATAAATCACTAAGGATTACAGTGATTGCTTTGATGTAGCATTATGATAAAAAAGCACTTGGAGCCTGAACTATTTTTAAACTATTGAAACTGGAGTTTATTCATTGCAGAGTTTTGACACTTATAGGGCTATTCACAAAGATAAGTTACACTTATGAGTAATCTACTCTGACACTTTGAGTAATTTTAATACTTTTTGCTATTGACAAAATCTGAGTTGAAAGATACTCAAAAGTGTAGACTTACACATTGCCACAAAGGATTGGAGTCTAACTTACAATTGTAAGTTGCTACTAAAAAAAAAAAAGTAGTAAGTCTGGTACCGCACATGGCCAAACCTCTGGTCCTGCAACACCCTCCCCCTAGAAAATAATGTTAAATTAAATGCAACTATATAAAAAAATAAAAAATATGAAAAAATGAAATGCTAAAATCAATATAAAAATAAAACATCTTTTTAAATTTGTTATAAACGATATTTATAACTTTGTTGCATTTAAAAATGAATGTAACCATATATGTCATTAAATATTGTCAATCTATGTTTAATTAATCCTATAAATGACTATTAATAATTAATTATGCCTAATTATTTTTTTATTTAGGTGGGATTTCTTTTTACTTTGAGAAAATAATTTAAAGATAATTCATTTTATTTTAAATATTTCAAACTTTTAAATCAAAATGTACTTAATAGTGCTGTAGCACTTCATTTTTTAGTTGTACATTTGAAATAGATATATACAATTATTTTCATTCATATTTAGCATAAAAATATTATAACAAACTTTTTCCAGGTTGAATAAACTTTTTTACTTTTCCCTCTACTTTGCCATGGAGAGATATCAGCCATCGGCTCTCTCTATTGTAAAGAATACAGAATTTTCCTCTATATTTTAACATACGGAGATCTTGACCCGACTGTGGCATCTCTGCGTGATCACTAGGGAGTTAACTGAAAGGCTACTGCTGGTGTTGGAAGAGAATGTTTCAGTCTGTGTGTCAGAATGTGTTACTGAAATAGAAGAGAAAGATATTTGAGCAATCATTGAAAATGTGTCCTCATTTTGGTTTCTAGAGTACTAAACGTAATTTTGATGACAAAAAAAACCCTCTCATTTGGTTTATAAAGTAAATGCTTTACATTTTAAAGTTTTGATTTCATCAAGATGGCTTTAGGCCTGTTGGAACCCCGGGCGGTTAACTACGTCGTGCCAGCTGAGTTTGCATTGATTTGCCTACTTCACGTTCCGCTGCGAACGCAATTTTCAGGCAAAACTACGACTCTGCGGCGGAGCGTAGATAGCCGGCCCTCCACCCTACCAAAGTTATTACAAATAATTAAAAAGTCAATTACCTGCGGCGTCTTCCTCAGCTGCCTCCTCCTTGCAATAGCTGGTCTCTTCTGCCTCCTCCTCGCACCGATAAGCCCTACGTGTACGTCTTCCGAACGCGCAAGACGTACAACGTAGGGGTTATTCAGTGCGAGGATGAGGCAGGAGAGAGCAGCCATTGCGAGGAGGTCAGCCAAGGAAGACGCGGCAGGTAAGTGCCTTTTTAATTATTTTTAATTGCTTTGGGAGGGGGAGGGTTCAGAGCAGGCGTAGTTCCACAGAGTTCGTTTTTAACTCCGTGGAACTACACAGACACCACTCCACACACTCCACCCAGGCTTAGTCTGTTGTGCTTTTGTAATAAATACAGAATGGTATTGCTCTAGTTAATTGAAAATCATCAGCATGCTTCACTGGACTTAGGACGAGGACACCTGCTTCAAGTTACAACTATGCCTTTCTGATCACTTCACCCCTGTGCTGGTTGTGTTGAAACAGCTACCAATCAAAGAGAAAGCTCTAGTCACTTTACCGTGCACACATGGAAAGGCACTACAATAGCTCACTGTTCACCACTTCGCTCTTACAACCTTACCAGATACCCAAGGCTGTCAACCTGAACCAATCAGATGCAGACAATACAAGAGAAATACTCTTACATAGTATCTTCCACACCTAAAATCTAATTGACCTCCACATGAAGCTAAGAGACTTCCAGAGACACTAAAGAGGGCTTATTAGGATTCAGGCTAAGTAGCAGGCAAACATGACTGGAAGACTAGATCACTAACCTCGGTTCAGACTCACACACACACCTTCGGAGTTGGAATTATTTTGAGGTCATGAGTTGTTAAAATTATTATATATTTTCTCCTAAAGGTACCACCCTTCTTGTGTTGTATACTTTGTTTATTTAGGTATAAGTGTCAAATATAATATGCACATTTATTTATCTTGACTGATGTTGGTATTCATTGCAATGTGGTAATTTAGACTGCCTGCATACATTCATGTTTTTCTGTATGGATCAAATTATTTTCCAGAGATTGTTTTTAAACAATGAACAAGGGTTCATAGAAGCTGATAACTTCTCTTCTTGCTTATTGTTTTTAAACAATAGTCAACAATTCACAGAATAAAAGTAAGTGAAAGCATGCAGGAGCTTTATGCTAATTGTTCATTGCAATGTGATAATTTAGACTGCTTGCATACATTCATGTTTTTCTGTATGGATCCAATTATTTTCCAGTGATTGTTTTTAAACAATGAACAAGGTTTCATAGAAGCTGATAACTTCTCTTCTTGCTTATTGTTTTTAAACAATAGTCAACAATTCACAGAATGTAAGTGAAAGCATAGAGGAGCTTCCTGCTAATTGTTCTAAAAATAATTCACAATGTTGTTAGAAATGGGGTCTCTAGTTGGTAGTGGTTTGCACCCTGTCCAAGTAGAGAGCCTCACTCTTGTCAGGGTAAGGGGATTACACAGCTAAAATAACCCCTGTCTACCTCCTTGGTAGCTTGGCAAGAACAGTCAGACTTATCTCAGAGGCAATGTGTAAATCATTTGAAAATACACACACTTTAACACAGTGAAAACAATACAAAAGGAGTCCCCACCAGTTGAGAACATTTACTAATATTTATCTGAATAAAACAAGACCAAAATGACACCAATCTAACATACAAAAGTTAGGACATCAGTTTTCAAAGGATAAATCAGTTCAGTTTATAGAAATCTATAGATGCGTCACTTAATTGCACAAAGTACATTTGACGCGTCGAAATTCAAAGACAAAACAGGCACAAGGGAGGTGAGGCATCGGAAAAGCAAAGCGATGTGTTGGTTCCTTACTCCGAGGGGAGGTGATGCATCGGTTCCTTACTGCCAGGGGAGGTGATTCGTCGGTACTTTACTGCTGCGCAGAGGAGGTGAGGCATTGGTTCCTTACTGTCAGGGGAGGTGATGCGTTGGTTCCTTACTGGTAGGGGAGGTGATACGTTGATCTCCGGAAACGTGGTCTCAGTTTGTCACTGCTGGGCAACGTCACTGAAGAAATCAGTGCCCAGGGATGATGCGTCGCAAATCCAGATACACTGTGTCGATGCAGCGTGAAGCAGGCTCTGCGTCTTTTTCACAGCCACGAAGCAGGTGATGCATCGATTCTTCAGACGCAAAGCAGAGACTGCGTCAGAGTCGGAGCGGATGCCATGGACTTTTGTGACACAGTGCTCAGGACTCAGGCTGTAGTGTTTTTTCAGCCCGCTGCAGGTGCTGCGTCAATTCTTTGGCCGCACAGAATCGATGTGGTGATTTTTCAGCCTCATAGCAGTGTTGCGTCGAGAAAACAGATGCTGAGACTCAATGCATTAATTTTCTCTTTAGGTCACCAGATTCTACTTCCAAGGGCCCAGTAACTGCAATTGGCACCACTTGGCAAGTCTGGGCTTTCAGCAGAAGAACCCAGGAACTGGTAGGTTAAGTATTTGATGGCCCTGAGACTTCTTAAATGTAGTTAAGCATGCACAAGCCCTTGGATAACCTTGGAAGCAGGATGTAGAAAGCAAAGTTAAGTCCTTTCACAACCAAGGCAGAAAGAGCAAGCAGTAGGCCAGCACAACAAAACCACAGGCAGAGTGTCAGTCCCTCATACAGCATCCAGCTCTTCTTTCTTTCAGAATGTCCTTTAGTCCAGAAGTGTTCTGAAGTTATGGTGGCACAGCTCCAGTATTTATACCAGTTTCTGCCTTTGAAGTAGGTAAACTTCAAAGGAAAGTCTTTGCCATGCACGAGACCCTGCCTTTCCCTGACCCTGCTCCAGACACACTACAGAGGGCGAGGACAGTCGCAGCCCTATTCAGGTGCCAGTGACTACTCCTCTCACCACTCTGGCTCAGGAAGGCCCATCAGCCTGGTGATCACCCATCAGGAAATGCAAGGCACACCTCAGCTTCCTTTGCGTGACTGCCTAGAGTGAATGTACAAGAGCCCAACTGCCATCCTAACCCAGACCTGTATTCTACAAGCAGGCAGAGGCACAGAATGGTTAAGGAAGAAAATACCCACTTTCTAAAAGTGGCATTTTCAAACACGCAATTTAAAAACCAGCTTCGCCAAAAGATGTATTTTTTAATTCTGAGTTCAGAGACCCTAAATTCCAAATCTCTATCTGCTCCAAATGGGAAACCCCACTTAAAAGATATTTTAAGGCATTCTCCATGTTACGCTATGGGAGAGATAGTCCTTACAATAGTGAAAACGAAATTAGCAAACTTTCACTATTAGGATATGTAAAATACACCAGTACATGTCTACCTTTTAAATGCACTACACCCTGCTCATGGGCTACCTTAGGCCTACCTTAAGGGCGACTTACATATAGTAAAAAGGAAGGATGGGGCCTGGCAAATAGGTGCACAAGTGGGTCATTTAAAACTGCACACACAGACACTGCAATGGCAGATCTGAGACATGTTCGTAGGGCTACTCATGTGGGTGGCACAATCAGTGCTTTATCCCCACTAATAGTATTTGATTTACAGGCCCTGAGTGCACCTTGTGCACTTTACTAGGGACTTACTAATAAACAAATATGCCAATCATGGATGAACCAATCACCAATACCATTTACACTGAGAGCACTTGCAAGTTAGCACTGGTCAGCAGTAGTAAAGTGCCCAGAGACCAAAAACCAGCAACAAAAATTAAATCCAGCACACAGCCAAACAAAACAGGAGTTCAGAGGCAAATAAAGACAGGGGAAATCAAGCCAAAGAAGCCAGGCCTAACAAATGTAAAGATACAGTATGTAAACTAAGAACATTGTGTAATGAGATAGAGAGGAGCTTTGTACCACAAACTCAAGACAAAAGGCCATACAGAATTGCCATCAACTTCCTTCATTGAAGGCTACAAGGAGGCACATCTAGCCTTCACTTGGAGGGCTTATCTGCATGCCTCCAAACACAGACAAGAATAGCAGACATTTACTTTGCTGAACATTGGTTCTACTACTGTTGAGAAGGTATGCAGGTGTGATCCATTTAGAAACTCGAATTAGGCTTCTTTTTGGTGTTAGGTTTAGCTTAGTTAGCCAAGAGAAAGGTGGGTGGGGTTTGCGATATTAATATGATATGATACATCAATTAATGTTACAATATTTCTAATTATTCAACCTGTTGATAAGTATCATTGCCACTATTTTTTGATAGAGTGTGCCTTTTCATGATGAAAGAGAATTTGGGTCACACTAAATATTGCTTTGATACCTCACAGGATTGTTTGTTACCTAAAATGCATCTTACTCCAGCTCTGCTCAGAAGACTGTGGGATTGTTGAAGTACATCTGGATTTCAGTCTCAGGTTGCACAGTGACAAAGCCCTTAGTGCCAGGGGTGACTAGGACGGCAATTAGAATCCAGAAAACATATCAGACTGTTTGATCACTATGTAAGATTCCTTCTGGCAATAAGTTGTGTGGTTGATTGGCTGTCTGATTTACAATTCAGTTTGCACATGTTTTACATTACTCAGTTATTTTCTTCCCTCACTGCTCTGTCATCCCCCATTAGTACCTCCCTTGACCTGTCCTTTTGGCTGTGCTGCCTTTTCTCTACATTGTTTTTAGAGTCTTGCTGGTGTTATTTACATCATCATCCTGAGACCTTTCAATGTATTCCTGGCTGGCTCGTGGCTCAATACAATATCATCAGCTGTGGAACCGTTTGTTCTTTGTTACACTGCTGGTTTTGCTAACTGACCCTCTGTTTTCCACCTGGTCAGATCTACCTTCCCTTTTAACATCGAGACAGAGGAATGCCATTCCTTGAAAAGACGTGTAAGAAGAAGAGTGGGATCCAATCCAGGATTTCTCATTTGTTCCTGGTTTCTACCCTGATGTCTGTGCCTGGCGACTTGTTCCATTCTGTTCTCCAGCCCAAAGCTTTCAGAGGGTCTGATGGAGCAAGGATTCGCACGTAACACGACTTGCTTGAATTCAGTCCTCTCGACATAATGTTAATGTACTAATCAACATGTTTGTCCTATTAATATTGCATTACATGACATCTAAGTGAAGCTTGCATATGTGTTTTTACTAATGTTAACCGCTTGCAATAATATGGCCGCTGCTACGCGGGATTTCTTGCTGCGCATGCGTCTGTCACACTCAGTTGACATGACATCTTTCTCGTCTTGGAGGGAAACTTTCGCTTCTGCGCACTAGAACTAAGATGGCTGCTCTGTGTTACAGCATGCATGAAGCTTGCACTGCTGCTTTTGCTAAGCTGTTCGTTCTGCTTAACACTAACACTAACGCAATACTTAAATACAAAGTAATGGGAATAGAGTAGAGATAAGTGGTATACAGAGCATTCATTTAGTCTTGTTCTAAAATTGTTTCTTTTCTATTATTTTATGTAATCACGCTTCTGAGTCTGAAATGTACCCGATACTCCATTTTGAAACCCACTGCACTCCATATTGAAACCTTTGAGCCTGCACACCAGAGTCTGAAAACCATCGAGTCATGGCATTGAATGAGTGCCAGGGACAGTCTTGACCAAGATGCGCCTGGGAACTTCAACTCCTGACCCCTGTGAAGGAAGCTGATCTAAAATATGAACTAAAATGTAACCAATATTGGAACATTCATTGCTGGGTGGAATAAAACATACATGGGAAAATAAATTGATGGGCGGAAACGCAAACATTAATATTTATTCTAAAAGTTTCATTTTGGTCTGGTGTGATGACCTCTCCTCATTCTTTTGTTCAATCAAAATTGGGGACCCTTACACTTGCAACATTGGGGGGTGGTACACTGACCTGGAAAATAGTATAACTAGGGTAGGCTAAGCTAGTTAATTTGTCTGACTTGTCCGAATAGCTGACCTGTCACTGACCCAACGCACTCAATAGGTGATCGGGAGTAGAGGTGCTGGCGAAGCCCTCTGTCAGAAGGTTCGAAACCCAGATCGGGGTTTGAGAGCTGAAGTGCTGGCGAAGCACTTTGTCGGAGAAATCGATAACTTTTAGCGAGTTCTGGCTGTTAGCTGCAGCGAGGGAGTACCGCAGGCGTTGCAACTTTAACTGCGGGTGCTGGTCTGAGCCCTTGGTGATCCTGTCCTGATCCAATTTGGCTTTACCTGTCCTGATTCCAATCTGCACCTGCCTGCCTTTATGGTGCCTGCACTTTTGCGGTTCTGTCCTTTAAACTGACCCGTGGCCAGGGTTAGCTCTTCACACCATTCTAGGTAAATATTAAATGTGGGTATTGTCATTGTTCTGTTTCCTTCTCTCTTCCCACCCTCTTGTCAAATGCGTAAAGACTGCTTTAAATAAACTCTGCATATTTTCATTGTAATCATTATTTTCCTAATTGAGAATTTTCTAATATTCAAGTTGTGGTTATTTTATGAGTGCAAATGTTCTATTTCTACCAATTATGCTAACACCCTGATCCATTAGGCTTTCAGGTACCGGTGACTAGGATTGGTAAGTCCAATGTTATAGGTCCTGAATGGTTAAAACAAAATTTGATATGAGTGTAGGTTTTACCTGTTCAAATTGAATATATATATATATATATTTTATGGGTCCAGGTGAGTATGGTAAATAACGGGCAGGTGAACCTGCGCTCTATCACGTCCACAAGTCTGATACCTGACCGTCCTGAAGGACCATCTGTTCTTAACCTTCCTAAGACCGCAGATGAAATCTGGCACCCAAAGACCTGACGTTTTGCTCAGCTCCCCTTTTGTCTCGAGAAACCGTGAGTGCTGTATAAAAATAAACACATAACCATGCCCTAAAACACCTGCAGTCAATATGGCCAATAGTTGTAACATTAAATTCTCACTCAGAGGTGTATGCGCTCATGTACACCTGTGCAAGGCGCTCTTGTGAGACTGCGTGTGTTGGCCATTGTTCACGTTGTCAGGTTGTATGAAGTTCAAACAACAACAAAAAAGAACACTATACTAACATGCAGGGGTATATTGATCAAATGTTCACGCAACGCAGGAGGCCACCTTGTTGGGCTGTGTGTCTTTTGTGTGAAAGGGAGATTGCAGGAATGCGCCGTATTTAGCATTACTCCACAACTACAAGGCCAAGCAAGGTGGTCCGGAATGGCTTGGTAAATATCATTCACGGTTTTACATCCTCCTTGCGTCCTGCGTGGCGCAAGGGCGAGGTAAACCAGTGATAAATATTAGCCTCTGGTAACTATGAGGGAATTATCAAGCAGGCTTCGTGTTTGTTTGAGGAGATACTCTGCTGCCACCTTATGGTCAGTTTAAGAACAGCACGACATTTCCGAGACTGATGCGATAAACAAATGGAAAATTAGATACATATAGTAAATACAGGTGTGTATGTATTTAACAGAACTCATTAATGCGTAGAGCAGCATAACTGTATCTTCTACAATGACATGGTAACGACGAATAATTGGACACATTTTCAAGAGCAAAGCATCCATTTTTTCAGACTGCTCTGCACGTAATGCAACATTATGTACATCGATTTTAAATAAAGTCCATATAAGTCCACATTTTTCACTTCAATTACATTTAGAGTAGTGGCCAAGTGCCTCTGAAAACTTCAAAGGGCTTAGAATTATGCTGACCGCATCAGTGTAGGAAACGCCATTCTCTTTACATCACCTTGATACTGATTGAGCTGACTTGTTTAACGCAGCACTATATGTAGACGCCTCAGAATAACATCACCTTAGAAGTGGTAAATGGTAAAATTGGCAACTGGGGGGCGGGGGCTTAGGTTTCAATTCCCCGCTGGTAAGGCCTGATCCCTGCAGATGGCGTGAAATTCAGAAAGCCGTATCGATTTAATTGGTATTGTATCAAATGTGCTGCTCAGCCGGCTAGCCACACTTTAAGAAATACCTAACGGATATCAATCAGTGCAGAAATTGGTATAGACAGATACTTCGTCTCATCGTTAATTACAGTTATTTATTCTGTTGAGAGGGTGTAGTTAAAGTAAAGGCACCTTAATTCTTACTGTGCGCCTGCTGCTCCTGATCACAGCGTGATAGGCTGATTTCATCAAAAGTGCACACACATTGAAACGCAATGCCGGTGTGTGACGAATCTAGAAACTCCCTCAAATGTCAAAGGTCAACCAACCACCGTGGGTCCTTGCACGCGATCCGACCTGACCTGACCTGACCTGCCTGTATTTTCAATCTACGACAAGGAGACTGAAAAAGATACTTTCCTTAAATACGCGAAACCTGGAGTAAAAATAACATTAGCAGGTTCTCCAGTGCTTTAAATGGAAGAAATAAGTGCAGGTACTCATTATATTGAGTTAGGGGTGTGGCTAGTGGGCGGTGTTAGAGGCGGGGTGAGACGTGATGATAGAAAACACTTCTATTGAGTATTCATTTTGTTCTTGCATTGCCCGACAGTTGTCTCAAACTTTCCGTATGTGTAGATTAACATCCTCTCCCCCCGGCAGAGAAGGCTACACGGCCGGAGAGCTTGCAGTGGCAGACAGTGGGCACTGCTGGGTCGTGAGCATGCGCAGAGTCCAGCAGGGTGGTGGTCAGGGAAGAACAATACTGGCCTCCAATGAGAAGATCAGTGACCTCCTCCCACCTTACTTGGGCTCCAAGCAGGCCACGTAGGCTATCTCTCCCACCTTATCCCAGCCAATGTCCCAGCAGGTGGAGGGGTGGGGGTGGAATTGCAGGAGCAAGTGAGTCAGGCCTCAGTGAGAGGCCAAGCGGATAAAATGGTACGGTCACTTATGCAGGCTCTCTTCCCACCCACCCATTCTGGCTGCACACATAACTGTGCCCCTGGCAGCCGATGTCCAATACACTAACAAGACGGCCCAGCATTGAGGCCCGGCAGAAGGTGGTGGAGGACAATAAGAGCTTCCATCTAGGAGCAGAGGCCCACTTACCCCTGCGGCAGACAGTTCAGCTGTTTGATACTGACAGATGCCAAAACAGCCAACATGCTACCAAATAAACGGTCCACAGCTGACCCTCAGGCATCGGCCCAGTGCCCACCTTATGAATCCGAGTACCGGTACTTTCCTTGCCACTAGAGAAGTGCAGGTTCTCAGCTTGGTAAAAAAAAAAAAAGTGCCTGTACTCAGTACCTGTTAGTACCGTCCCCAGTGCTTTAAATGGGAAAAAATAAGTGCAGGTACTCATCAATTTAGGCAGCGAAAGGGGGTGGGGCAATTGTGGGTGGGGCTAGAGGCGGAGCTTGTAGGCATCCATTTAATGAGGGCCACATTTTCTTGGTGCCAAATGTGCTTGATAATATAGACATATTTTTGCTTTCTGTAGAGTATTTGTTTTTGTCCTCCCATGTGCAAAACAACACATTTATTATTTTGGTAATTTGATACCAGTTCCGGTTGTCTCTGAGCCTATTGTCATATGAAACATAAAAGTCATTCAATTTCTCATTGCACACAACAACAGTTATTGTAGGCAATTTGACTAAGAAATATTAATAACGATAGGCCTATTCCTTTTGGCCGCCATTCTTTAGGGTTCACCTTGCACCATGCATCTTTACATACTTTTCCTGTCGGATGCCTCCTCCACTTTCCACACAGTAAACATCAAAATGGAAGTTAAAGAACCAACCGAAAGGAAAGGGAACATTTTCAATCTGGTCTTCAGCACAATGCAGAATACAATACTGTCACAGCCATCATCCATTATACAGCAGGCACCCACTACGGTCAATTAAAACCATCCATTCAATGGGAGCACGAGGCACCTAAAGTGAGCACAGGGCAAGTGCCGTGATTACAGGAAACTAGAGTGGTTACACGTGTGATGAAGGACTTCAATAAATGGCTGAGATGAACGCTTTGGGATGAGTTGAGCCAGCATATGTCAATGTAAAGTGAATAAACTAAACAACGAGGCACACCAGGATAAGCAAGGCAAGCACAGGGCAAATGTGCCTTGAACTGGCCGGGTTAGGTGAGAATTAACTGAGTAGAAAAAGGATGGATGAGTTCAGGTAGGTTGAGTAAATCAAACAAGGTGGGTCAGTACAGAGTGGAAGAGCCAAGAACATCTTGCCTGATGTAAGCAAGGGCTGGCAAGGTAAATAAAGGGGGGGGGGTCAAGCACAGGTGTGCACCTGGTGGTTTGGATAATGACTGGTTAAGTAAAGCAAGTAATCTGAGTCTGTGGGAGAGGCAAGCACAGCTTCCATGAGGCAAAAGAAGATGCGCAAGGCATGTACAGGCTGGATAAATCATGCACATTTTAGATTCAGTGGGCACCTAAAGATCAGGAGACCACAGGATTTTAAAGTGTTTTTTGTAGGGTGGACGAGGCCTCCTGGGCAGTGGAGGGATCCAAAAGAGATGTTCATACAATTTTCTAGCATTTGGATGTCCCTTAAAACATCCCTCAAGATGGCACAAGCGTAGAAAATGAGAAAAACATTTTAGTTTCAGAAAAGAGCTTTATATGGAAGGTGCGTGCAAAAAAAAGGGTTCAACCCTGATTCTCTTCTTTCTAAAACAGTGGACCACCAACAAAAGATTGTATGTGGGGTTTGGACTTTATGCGCGGTCTCAATTTTATGCACAGTCTGACTTCTTCAGACAACAACAGAGACACTGACTGTAATACTGTCCCAGAATGCAAGGACTGTGTTGCTTTTCACTAACTGTAATTAAAGCTTTGCTTCATTGCTATAGGAAACACAGACAAACTCACCTCTGTGTCTTGATACCTCTCATTGAAAAACACACAAACAAATTAAAGGGCCATCTAAAAAAAATACTGTCACACTGGATCTCAAAACCCCTCCTGACATCATCAAACATACCTTTTTTTTTACAGAGAGACATGCTCGCCTGGGCTAAGAGAATTGTGTTTTCTTCTTGTACTAGAGAATCCCTTTAAGGGGTATGAGGTCATCAGACAACACCATAATTAATGCATAATCACAACTCTTCAAGATCCCCTACGATGTGAGAAGCTCAGTTAAGACAAAATGTTTTTTAAAAAAAAGGGGGTTTGAGGAAGTGGCTGGACAAGAAGACAGAATGTGAGAGGGTTACACCTGGACATAATCACACTAGTCACAAAGATCTAAGTCAGTATGTATCATGGAAATGTGCGTTATTTTGAAGATCACTATTTGTCAAACCACTAATTTCCCTTTGTTTTCCTGGCCAACTCCTTCTGTGTCTCAAAATCCATGAGATTTTATTCAGCATCTCTATTTCAGTGCCCAGGAAACATGCTTACTACCCACTGTCTGTTCAGTTCTAGCATCCATGAGTGACCCCCCTCCCCACTCCAATCTCTTGCGTTATCACCTGTTGTGTTTATTGACTGCCTGCGCTCCTATGCATTGGGGATCTTTATCTTGTGTTCTGTGGGGCCTCTGCCTCTCACCATCTGTTTGGCAAACCAAGTAGTATGGACTCATGCTGCCTCTGGTTCACACACACATGGCTGGACTCCATTAGGAGGTTGTGAGCTTGTCTACCCAGACTAAACACATTTCTGCACAAATACTCACCTGTCACATAAAAACCCCACACATTCACAACCACTCACACGCAATTTGATTAATATCAGTAGCTTGCACATATTGCTCATGTTAATAGCCAGAAAACAGCGACTCTAACTGCCCTTCTGGACCTAAGGTAGACACCCCTTGTCCACAATAATCCCTCAAAAGTCAGAAAAGGTAGTATTCAGGCACACAGTGAAAGGCACACAAACATGAGGTGTTGTTGCAGATTAACCTCACAACTGTAAAATCAGTTTTTCCTCTGAAACTAAAGTATGTCTAATTTACTCCATCCCAAAGTTCTGCTCGAGAAATGTGTAGTGGATTGCTTGCTTTAGTGCACTCCTCCCCTTGAAAAGTCAATGGAATAAGTGGAGCGGGCATGTCACTTAACTAGATTAATACTGCAATTTGGATGACTTCATAAAACTTGCCAAATGGACACAGGTAGGCTGGGACAGGTAGAGCCAGTAGTGTGCATGTTGATGAACTACCTGCACTACAGTCGACTGCCCAGCTGAATAATAATCAGCCAATGTATGATGGCCGGTGGGTGATACACTGCCCCCACCCTTCCCAACCCCTCCCTCCGCTTCAGCTATCAGCAGACTGTAGTTGCGAGGTGCAGTCTAATCTCGGGTGTCAAGCTGTAAATTGTATTGTATTTATATAGCGCTTATTACCCCTGACGAGGCGTTGAAGCGCTTTTTCGGCGAGTAGCACGCTACTCCAGGACCCTTAGAGGATTAGATTTAATTTTTCCTAAAACATGGTAGGAGGTAGACCCAGCATCTCACACACCTACAGCGTGACCGGCTGGGCAGGGACTGATTGGACCCTGCACTTTCATTCACAGGTGGCTGCAGGGAATCTAAAACCCCAAACAGCCCTTAAGTGATGCAAATGAGCCGCTGCTGGATTACTCAGCAGCGGCTCCATTCAGAGGTGTACACTGGCCCCTCCCTCCATTCTGCCTTCTCTTTTCCGGCAGCATTTGAGTAGAGCACTTTCTGTGCAGCTGCACTGTCTCCCGTGCCTTCAAGCCTGCCCTGCCTGACTGCCTGTCTTTCCCTTAAGAGTACCGGTACTCTCCTTGGCCAAGGAAAAGTTACGGTACTCAAAGGGAGACAATTAAAAGGTTCCGGTTCTCAGTACCGGTGAGTAGCGGCCCATTTAAAGCACTGACCGTCCCATTTGAAGCACTGAGGTTCTCGAATATTTAATCATATTTTATAACTCACTACCACATTTCTAGTAAAGTATGGAAATACAGTTATTTCGGGAAGCATACATTTAAGGGGAAGCTTCAACAGCTACTATGTCATAAAGAAGGCTCAGCAAGTTAAACACTCGCTGCTAATATTTACTGTGATTTGCAGATCATGGTGCTTGATTCCTAGCAATGCCACATCAGTATTTAATCTTTCCAAGGATGATAAAATTGAGAATCAGTAAACTGGGTAATAGTAACACCTGCTATTTACAGAAAAGACAACAATGTATGTGTTAAAAATAGGACACCGGAGCGTTGTGCGTGTCAAAAGCAGGCTTTGTTGCAAAGGAGTGTTCCCAGGGCTTGAGTAAATGGTTTGGGATGCTGCAGGAACTTGCCTTCACTGCCAAGCTGCCAATCCCCATGAATTTCCATCACCCATCATAGCAGATACGATTACACTATATCCATGAGCCTGAGCCTCAGTGTCAACTCCTCTGCTAAGTTGGAAGAGCGCGGTCCCACTGCTCTTTGAGCAGTGCAAACAAATAAAAATAAAATGATAATAACAACACGTTGTTATTTTATTTTGCTGTTCCACTCAAAGCAATGTTAGAGTGGGGCAGGGCTGTGATCGTTGCCGTCAGAGGAAGCAGGAGTGGTTTGGACTCCGTAAATGTGCACCTAGCATGTCCTCCACCTGGCTGTGTTCTACAGCCCAGGCTCCCAGGCCAAACAGGTCGCTCAGACGAATAACAACACTGCTGATGCAGCATCATGATTGGCTGGGAGAGTCCATCTGCCAGCAGAGTGAGGAAGGAGGAGAGGCGTGCAGCGGAGGATGGAGGAGAGGTGTGCAGCGGCAGCAAAGGTAAGCTTATTTATGTATTTTTTTTCAACCCCCGCCGCACCACCCCCATTCCAAGGCAGCCGCCACTGCTGATCCTGTGCAGATTTTGTCTCCCTTCCTAAATGGTGCCATTTGCTGGTAATCATAGATGACTATTCCAAACATCTAGAGCTTGACATCATCAACCCTTCATCTGCCGAGGGGTGGCAGATGCAATATGGGCGCACTACTGTGAGGATCATGCCATTGGAGGCCAATATCCATCATAAAATGTACAAAGAGCAATACAATTACCAAGTTTAAGGTAGGACACTGTTCTGTTGATCCCTTCAGCCATCTGTTGAAGCCAGCTTACACCAAAAAACATTGGGACACCACATGATCAGACCTCAGAAAATTCACCTGCATTCAGATGGGGAAAATGGCCACCCTCCCCCGCTGACAGTGGGATTCAGCTGCGTGCAAACTTCATCTGCGAGCACAACTAAGATGCACTTGAGCCTCCTCTGTTGCTGGGAGACAACAGACCTGCTTGTGGAGCTGTGAGAAACAAAAACAATTGGTTCTGTTGCGGTATACAAATTACTTTAGAATACTCAATCAGCACAAGCTTACTTGTAGGGAACACCGACAATTTAAAGGAAGAAAATGACATAACACACACTGAGGTGTAGTATTAAATACTGTATTAAAAAAGGTCAACTATTAAAGGCTGTCGCAATTTACAAATTAAATTGCAGAAGGAATAGGTAACAGTGGTGAAAAACGTGACAAGTGGTGATTGGTGACATCAGCAATACACTATATACAAGACAATTAAGCGTGAATCATAAAAAGGGAAATCATTTCTGTTTGTCCTTATAATTGTGGCACAAAAGCTACAGGATCCATGTATGATTTGAACTGTAATCATGAGCGTTGTGCAGACATATGTAATGCGTAGACGTTTCGACCCTGCAAGTTGCGCAATTATGTGAAGTGCATCAAGATGGGTCTTCTTCAGAACAGGAGAGGGGATAGGCAGCCTAAGGGATTCATTTAAAAGACTTAATCAGGTGTGTGTTGTGTGACAGAAGGATCAATGTAAGGGCCTGGGGGCCAAGAGTCAAGCTTACCGAATTGTAGATGCATAAGTATATCGACAGCAGTGAAGGACTTCTCATTCAAGTAATCGCTTTAGGTTAAAAATTCTCAGTTCTCCACTGGGCGGGAGGAGCCTGAGGTAGAGTGACAACCTCTGTACAGTCACTCACATACAATTAGGTTGAACATATTATGGCCATTTAACTGATAATAAGTATAGTTACGTGCAAATGTACTATGTATTAGTTAACATGCTATATCAATGTTCAATTGTTAAATGCACTCGAGTCTATTTCTATTCTGCATCCGGCAAGATTTTTTTTAAAAACATTTCAAACATCAGCAAACTCTCTATCTATGAGAATTAGATGGGATCAGCCCGATTTAAAACGTACCTTAAAGGTATCCTAATGAGGACGTCCACCCGTCGGTTGGAGTCTCTTGAGGAGGCCAGTCAAGTTATTTACTGAAAAGATAATCGCAGAAATAGGTGCGTAAATCACTGCACTCACACGTCTATTGTGTACATGGAGACGCAATGCCTAGAATGTTTCAGATGATTACTCACCTAGATCTGGCTGGGAAAGTCGTCCGTCCGGCACTCTTTGTTGGAAAGTGAGGACGGGGCGGTAATTACGCCGTGGCGTTGGGGGGGGTGAGGGGTAAGCGCGGCACCGCCATGCTCAGGACGGAACCATGCTGTCATGAACCACGGGCAAGCTGTGCTCATGACGGCGTGGCTCTGTCACGACTCCGCCCACTCACTAATTCGCACACGGGGAATCAGTGCCGCATGGGTGGAGCGGCTGCAGCATGACGGAACCACGCCATCATGAACACACGCCGCCCGTGGCTCAAGGCGGCGTGGTTCCGTCATGAGCAGGGAAGGGGTTAAAAGGCGTGAGCACGACGTGAGCACGACGTGCACGTTAGGCCGTATGTGCTAGAAGATGGCAATTAGTGAATTGACATCGCGCACGAGCTCGAGTGTAGCTGTCATGTGACCGGTTGAAAGGGTATATTTAGTCAATACATACAGTGCGGTTACATACTCAAGTTTATCGATCAAACAACAACTTTAAGGCATGAATTAATGATGGCATGTGTAATTGCACAAAACGGGCTATCGATAGATAACATAATTAAAAAATGACATGATTAAATACACATTTAAAAGTTGCCAATCCACAAAAGATGTTTGAATATGTATGTGTAAAGGCTAACAATCCAAAAAGGGCATTTAAAAATGTGTGTTTTAAAGCTAACGATCATGGAACACAAGTGATTTCATGGATATATGATACTAGAAGTGGATGTGTAGTACATGTGGTGGTCTGATCTTTCAGTGTTAGTAACTACACTCACTATTGGCTGATTACATCAACTTGTACATGGGGGCATGGAATGTCAGCTACTGAATGTATGAACAGTGCTCAGGTAGTGTACACCGCTGAGCTGATCTGTGGCTTGGTATTGTCCAGGGATTAAAGTCTGACCATTTGTCTGTATGTTTCTTCAAGTTCATTTAACCCTGTATTCACTGAATCCAAGAGATTGATCAATCTGCATTCTTTGAAGTTTTTTAGCGAGAGTATGCTGACTCCTCTGGGGTGAAGGATGGATTTCTCCAAAACCCACCACTGTATGTAATCCAGGGTGTGGCTGTTTGTGGAAAAATGCTCCACTAGGGGAGCACCCTGGACCTTGCAGCGGATTCTACTGCGATGTTGGAGAATCCTTGTCTTGACCTTTTGGGTGGTTTGGCCAATGTAGATTCTGTCACAGGGGCATCGTATGGCATAGATAACGTTATGACTGTTGCAATTGCTATGCTGTCTCAGATGGTATATTTTTCCCATGTGTTGACATGTTGAGCCAGTCATTGCAAAATCATAGGCTTTGCAGTTGCTTCATTTGAAATGACCAATTAATGGTGGAAGATTGGGTTTGTCTAATGTCTATTGGTTTCTCAGTCTCAAGGTAAGAGCTAACAACATAGTCTTTTATATTTTTGGCTCTCTTGAAGGCAAATAGTGGCTTATCTTGGATTCCAATCTCAGTGCTAATCAAGTTCCAATATTTCAGTAGTATTTTCTTGATTTTGTGTCTACGTGTACGTGGAGAGGGGTATCCAATATGTGAGGCGGGACTGCCGCAGTCCCCCGAGTATATTATGATTTTCCCCACCGCTAGCCTTTTCATGGCACTGAGCCCGCCATGAAAAGGCTAGAAGTGGAGAAACAAAGGGGGCCTTCCCTTGTGGCCATGCCATGCTGGAACTGCTTTTGCGTTCCCATTGTGGTGCCTGTTTTCAGTGCACCGCCGTGGGATCGGCAAAAGAAAAGCCTGCCAGACACGAGTTGAACTCCTAATCTGGCAGACGGTCCATGCACGGCTTTGGCGGTACTATGCCAGCGCAAAGCCGGCGCAGCACTGCCAAACTCGTAATCAGGCCCAATATCTTTTACCCATGGGTTTTGGTTCGGAGCGGATGTATCTGGTGTGGAGTGGAATTATGTGGGTTGGATGAAAACTGCCAAAAATAAACACGGACACAGGATCTAATAAACAAAACAGAACAAATATTATGAACGGGTAGAAAGCAGCACAACCCAAACATAATTTCTTCAAAAATAACGGCATGCATGATACAGACGCAGCCCTGAAAGACAAACAACGAAACATTAACAATAAACTCATCACAATGAAGTATCTAAAGCTTCAGAGGGGAAAAAGTGGGCTAAATCACAAAGCTGCTTCCACTTTTAAATTTAAAAATGCAATAGCTTACAATGGTTAGACTTTAAGAAAGATGTGAATTAGCAATTATAAATCCATTTCCTTCTAGAAAGCATTACCCCATGACAAAGTAATATTAGATGGGGAGTAAATTATATGCAAGGGTAGGGGAGCGGGCTGTTCAAAGCATGTTCTGTCTTGACAGTTTGTGTACTTTTACCATCTTGCTCTGTGCCTTTCATCCCCTGGGATGGACTTGTTTGTTCTCTTCTCTCATGCACATTCTATTATGGTTTGCCCCTTTCCAAATCTTTGATTAACAACATTAGCCAAGAGAGGAAATCGAGGGGTCTCCATGTCATGGGAAGTCCATCACAGAGGGACAATAAGTCTTGCATGCAAATGTTAAGCGGCACTCTTGTTGTTAGACTTGAGTGCCGCGTTCGATACTGTATCCCACGAGATCCTGTTACGGCGGTTAGAGGAAGTGGGCGTTAGGGGATCCGCTCTTCGCTGGTTCCATTCATTCCTCTCAGATAGATCTTTCCAGTTTGTGGAAAAGTAAATTTTGCCATGTTATATGTGCCTACGTGTTCCCCATCTCATGTTATATGTGCATGATCGATATGCATGTATTCCCTTCTGATAGATTAAAGACGCAATTATAGTTGTGTCCATCTCTAGTATGTCAGTTTCCAGTCTTCGTGAATACAACGAATATCAGGCCTATGTAAAGCTACGTTGCCACGTTTTACAGTGTGCACGTTAATTCATTGAATTGTCCCCGTTTCTAGGCCTCAAAAGGGCCCGAACTCAGATTCAGCTCCTGTTTCCTGAACCCTCTCCGAGGAGCGATACAGCCCCCACCTGTATCCCTGACCCTTCACTTACTTCTTGCCACGCAGTGCCCGGCTCGGCCTGGCTCTGCCTCCCAGTCTGCCAAGAGTATGTTATGATTCTAGTTATCAGTCCAGCCCTCCTTCTCTGCATTCCTAAGCTACTGAGTCGCATCAATAGTTTCCGTCATGGTCTAGCCTTTATGTCTCCATGTAAGAGAAATACTGTATTAATATTCATAGAATATCCCTCACACAAGCGCTACATGTAGAATTATGCATGCACCAGTCTTAGAGTCTGTTAGCCTTTACCCTGATAACTTTTGGATTCTATCAACATTTTCTCTAAACACCAGATACTAGATATGCCTAGGTACATGTCGCTCTGACACTCCAGACTTTAGTCTCCTCTTCTAGCGCAGAAGTCATAGCCCCAGTTCTCCCTGGTAACACGTCATTGCCAGTTTGCGCGCACCACTAGGTTAGAGGTCCCAGCTGCTCAGGTAGCCCCCTCCATGTTTCCGCCCCATTTATGACATATTCTGTTACGTTTACATCACATGTCTATGTATACGCCCTGTACACACCCCTTGTTACACCCACTTTATGCCTTATCTTTCGCGACTGCTACAAACTCCGCCTACTGCTACGCCTACTGTATTGAATGCAATGTATTCTGTTTAACTATAAATATTGTGCACTGTTATTAAAGTTTGCTAGCCAATTCCCAGATCCTGCCCCCGGCAGCTGCCGGGCCCCTGCCATCCTATTCCCGTACAGGCTGTCCTGTTCCTGTCCTTTATGCTTGATTAAAGCCTGTCAACTTCAGCTACCTCGAATCTTGACTCTTATTTATTGAGCTATCTGTTTATATTGTATCCAGTCAAAAATAGAACCGGTAATTAATTATTTATTTACCACATAATGGCGCCCGAATAGGGACTTGCCCTTTCCCCACGCGCCGGAGAAGCCACGCAAGCCCCCTGACCCTCTGCAGCCGTGACGGAACCATCCTGCGCAGCGGCAGATATTTCTGCTTCAAGTATCCCTCAGGTCCACGGAGGAGACGGAGGTTGCGGTCCAGCATCCAGACGAGGCGGTGGAGGAACGCGGCGAGTCCCGACCAGAGCCCAAGCCGAGAGTCCAAGGTCCGAGGTATCCGGAGGCCCACCCGTAACTGAAGTCCGAAGTTCGTAGTCCGTCGTCGTAGCAGTCCAGTCCAGTCCGAGGCCTTCCGTTCTTGCTGCCCGGTGAGTACCGTTGCTGGGGTAGTATCTAGACAGGGTCAATTAATTTGTCTCTGGTCCGTGGGTTTGGGTACACAGATCCAACACGAAGTGTCCACCTAGGTGGATGCGGGTCCTGACGTGTCTCTTTTTGGGACCGGTAAGTTTCGTACTGTTTTAGCAGTACATCTAGTCATTCTAGTAAGTTTCTGTTCCAATAAGTTCTGTTCTCGAGAAATTCATGTGTTTCTGTTCTCAGTATTCCAAGTATTCCAGGTAGTATTCTGTTATTTCATGTGTTTTCAATGTCGTGGTATGAGTGATTTGTTTTCAAATTATTATTGTGTTTTATCGTGTATTGTATTGTGTCTAGACTCCAGTCTAAGTTATGCCTCTGTTCACGAAGTTACGTCAGTTAAGAACTAGAAAAGGTCTGCTCGAGGAAGCAGTTCCTGTCCCGCCTAGGGACAGTCCAGGTCATTTTATGTATCATAAGCATGGCATAAGTGCCATATTATATCTTGACTTATGGGTCGAGTATACTAAAGATCTAGAAGAGAAATATAGATGGCCTGTATCAGGTACATGGGATGCCGAGTGCATCATGCGAGTAGAAGAAGTATTATGGAAAAAGAAAGCCAGACAGTCCCAGAAAGATGCCATCGAGTTATGGCGCAAGGAATCTCATAAAAGAACCGAAAAAGAAATCAGAAAGTCAGAATTAAGTAGAGAATCCTCAGAAAGAGCCCAAGAAAAGGAATTAATCGAAGTAGGTGAACGAGTTAAAGCCGAACAGTCAGACAGACAGAGGAATGCCCTTATTAAGGGTATGTATCCTCTTCTTGCCGAGGGCTTGCCAAAAGCAACCCCGGAAGCACCATGTAATTTTCCGCCACCATTAGTTCCGATTAAGCTACGTCACAAACCGACCGCAGCTGATATTTTTCTCTCGTCCTATTTGGACGACACAGTCCCAGAATATGCAAATCCTGTTCCGCCAGCTCCTGTAAATAATGTAATTCCTGTTCCTCCAGCCACCGGGGCACCTGTTACAGCACTTGTTACGGTACCCCCGGTCCACCCCACAGTACAAGTACCCGCTACATCAGTCACTCTGCCCGCCCGTACAGTACCCGTCGACGATTCCAGTTTAGGAGCCGCGGGGGGGGGAGATCCTCCTCGTACCCCGCCCCAATACAAACGTGTAACGTTAGTCGAGTTACATGAACGTGCGTTACAGCGTACGCCTAAATTTCAGTCCGTTGCAGATATCAAGCGAGCTCTCACCGAATGCCGTTATGATCCAGTCCCAGGCGATGATAATATGGTTATATATTCATTGCGTGTAAGACGGGTAACCGAGTATTTGGACACCCTACCGAATATGAAAGAAGATTTAGACAGAATATATCGTTTCATCCGTACAGGAACAGACCCAGAAAGTATTGGTGAAGCCATGTCTCAAAGGAAAGCCGAGACCCAGCTCATACTTTTAAAGTTTCTAATCAATTGTTTAATAAGGGAACAAGATTATCCGACTAAAGATCCGACCGAAATGAAAGTTCTGACAAGGTGGAGTGATAATATAGCCGAGGGAAGACATAGGACACTAAGTAGTATAGAGAGTATGTACAAGAAAATTCGTAAGGAAATAATAAGGTTCCACGAGAAACGTAAAGCAGCACAAGTAAGCGAGAAAGAAGACGATTCTGATACTGAAGAGGTAAACGACGAGAATCCCACCAGAATAGCGTATGTAGGTAAAACTAGACTTCCCGACCGACATTCACGTCTAGAACACAAGAAAGTTTTCTCTCTTCCAGCACCAGAACAAGGTTCTCTAGAGCAAGTATTTCAAGCTACCGATCACATTCTGAAATCACGAATCGGTTATAGTGAACTTAGTACCATGCATGAACAAGAACTAGTCCGATCAGCAGTCCGATGGATTACTGATTCTACCACTTTTCCTGACGAAATAGTGGCACAAATGTTTCTGAAATTGCCCCCAGCCGAGCAGCGACTGGTGGGTATGTATATGATCCAGCACCTCATTACACTGTATGAGGGTCAGCATTCTGATCCAGGTCCGTTACATGATGTTCTGAACGAGTTACTCCAGTATAAATGGAAAGGTTTAGGTACCGATCTAATTAGTGTCATTCTAGAACAGCGCCACAAATATAGAACGTTTCTGAATCCGCATTTTGTTCACGTCTCACCTCCAGAAAGTAAACCGTTTTACATAGATAGACAGCATCCGTTACGAGAAGTACACCCAGTTAGGACAGCGGGTGGTGAAATGCAACGAGTATTTGTTTACACCCCTATCACAAAGATGGAACTCTTAGAGATGAAGAAATTAATTCCCTGTCACGACAAAGATCCAGCAGGGTTCCATCGAGAATTAAAGGACATGCTCCGTATGGGAGAATACACGTATCCAGATATCATTAAAATGCTAAAGGTCCTGTTGCCCGCAGGGGTATATGAAAAACTCAAGGAAAAAGAATGGGAGGTGGGAGAGAAAAAGATTGATTGGACAGCTCTAGAAGCTGAAGATAAAATACGAGTACCAGGTACCGGTCTTGGGGACAAATGTAAAGAATTGCCCGAGTTATTGATACAGGTCTTGCCAAGGTTATTATCCACGAAAAAGGAAGATTGGGATGCAATCTCAGCATGTAAACAGAAACAGGATGAAGACACTAGTGATTTTTATTCTAGATTTGAAAAATGTTTTATTATCAACAGTGGTCTCAAGACGAGTAGCGAGTCATACCCTCATCTTTTTGTTACTAAACTAGTCGAGAATTCAAGTCCACAAGTTAAAAATCGAGTATTAAAAGTCGAAAGTACCTGGCAAGCTAGTACCCCGTCACAGATGCTCCAAATGCTCCAGTATCACCAGAATAGAATCAGGGAAGAGCAAGAACACGAAAGGAGACGTATGAAAGACACGAAAATGAAAGTACTAGTTGCACAATCTGTTCCACAAGACAGTCAGAAGAGGGGTCCGAATCAAGCCAGTCATCCTGCAGCTCCCGTTAAAGGTACATGCAATTATTGTAAACAGCCAGGTCATTTCATAAACGAGTGTGCAGTTCTGAAACACAACATAGCTACTGGTAAGACTAAAGAAAGACCACGTCCGCCTAGACAAGAACAAGTTTCACAGACTTCTCAGTCACCCCAGAATGCACAACAGACAGTTCCAGCACCGCAGCCCATCGCTGCAACACAGCATGTTACACAACAGATGTACCAGTATGCCCAGACAGAGTATCCAGAGTATCAACAGTATTCATGAAACAGCCTAGAGAGGGAGGTAGGCTTGCCTCTCATCGAGATACCTGTAGATCAAGAGGGTCCCTATGTACACAGTCAAGTATTAGGGAAAGACAGAAAATGTTTGATTGATACAGGGGCAAGTAGGACTACTATCAGTCATGACGAGGTTCCAGGGGCTCCGCTCTCAGGCTCTAGAAATGTTTCCCTTGGATTTTCAGGAAAGCCGATTGTTAACGAGATTTCAAAACCAGTTTCTCTAGAAGTTGGTCCATTGTCCCGAACTACTGATTTGTTACTTACGAAATCATGTCCAGAAAATTTGTTAGGCATTAAAACACTGAAAGAATTAGGAGCAGTTATATGCTGTTCCCCAGAAGGAATCCGATTGTTTTTGCGTGACTTTAAAGGTCACTATGTATTACGTGATTTTGATCCTAGACTATCAAATGTACCGCAGCATTTATGGGCGCAAGGTCCGACTGATGTAGGTTTTATGCAAATCACACCCCATCGTGTGACTCTCAAGCAAGGTATAGTCTTGCCACGAATCAGACAGTACAGATTGCCACCTGAGGCTGTAGCAGCCTTATCCAAAATTATTGACGAGCTCATTGCTCAAGGAGTGGTTGTAGAAACTGACTCCAATGTATGTAATTCTCCTATCATTCCAGTCATGAAACGTACTGATCCAAATGCACCTCCAGTATATCGATTAGTGATTGACCTTCGAGAACTTAATAAATGTATCATACCCCAGTATCCAGTAGTCCCAGATATCTCATCCCTATTGACAGCCATTGATTCTGAAGCTACATTTTTCACTGTCATCGACCTCAAGAATGCATTTTTCAGTGTCCCGATTCATCCAGACAGCCAGTATCTTTTTGGTTTTTGTTTAAATGGAAGGAGCTGTAAATTCACACGAGCTCCTCAAGGTTTCACAGAACTTCCTAGTATTTATAGTCAAGCACTTAAGAGACAACTAGACAATATTCACATGCCAACTGACACTGCCCTGCTCCAGTATGTCGATGATCTACTGATCACAGCCCGTTCTGAACGTGACTGCGAGCGTGCGTCACTTACAGTTCTGTATTTTCTAGCCGAGATGGGGCACAAGGTGTCCCCTTCGAAGCTTCAATTCTGTGTCCAGCAAGTGATCTACTTAGGCCACTTACTGTCCAAGTGGGGTAGGCAGTTGACACCAGACCGTATCCAGTTAATAGCGAGTCTTCCACAGCCCAAGACACAGAAGGAGGTACGAGCTTTCATTGGCCTCACTTCTTATTGCAGACAATGGATTCCTCAATATGCATTTCTAGCCAAGCCACTGATACAGTTAACGACACAGGAGGCAGCCGTATCGACTGTCCTCCCTTGGACCCAGGAACATACACTTGTTTTTAATGAATTAAAGAAAGCCTTATGCCAAGCACCTGTTCTAGCAACACCGAACTATAGTAAGCCTTTTACACTTTTTGTCACAGAACGTGATGGTACTGCATTATCTGTTCTCACACAAGATCAAGCGGGACAACACAAGCCCTGTGCTTATTTTTCGAGCACATTAGATCCAGTAGCCCAGGCTTTGCCTGCGTGCCTCAAGTCAGTTGCAGCCACAGCTCTAGCTATCAGACAAAGTGATTCCATAGTATTAGGACACTCCCTGACAGTACAAGTTCCACACTCCGTGGAAGTTCTTTTAAACCGAACACAGACTCAGCACTTGACAATTGCACGTTTAACAGGTTATGAACTGACACTGTTCCAGCCACACATAGAAATCAGGCGCTGCAACGTTCTAAATCCTGCTACACTGTTACCGTCAGTTACTTCAAATCCTGCCACACATGACTGTGTGGAAGTTGTTAACACTATGACTAAGCCAAGACAAGACCTGACAGACATTCCATTACCTAATCCTGACCTGACACTTTATGTGGATGGTTCATGTATGAGAACGAGTACAGGAGAACTAGTAGCCGCGTATGCAGTGACTACTGAAACCGAGGTTATAGAAACACATCGTATTGACACCCTGTCTGCTCAAGCAGCAGAGCTAGTTGCTCTGACCCAAGCCTGCATACGTGGCAAGAACCTGAAAGTAAACATATACACAGATTCACGTTACGCATTCGGAGTTGTACACGACTTCGGAGTACTCTGGCAGGAGAGAGGTTTCATGACTTCTCATGGAACCAAGATTCAGCATGGTCTCCTCATTCAAGCTCTGTTAGATGCAATACATTTACCGACAGCTATCGCTATCATGAAGTGCAAGGCACATACGAAAGTTACTGACATCATTTCCCAAGGTAACGATCTAGCAGATCGAACAGCCAAGCTTACAGCTCAGACTCCAGACATTCCAGTTAACACAAAACTGACACTCACTTCAGATCCGACTACTTGTATGACAGTTAAGGACCCTACACAAGATGTCATAGACATACAGTTACATGCTACTCCTGAAGAAATCAAGAAATGGTCTGAACAAGGAGGGGTCCAGACAGATCAAGGATGGGTGACGAAGGGAAAAGCCACATGGTTTCTCCCCGACTCTATGGTTCAAGTCATTATCAATACCGCACATAGTCCAGCACATCTAGGAGAAAAAGCTATGTTAGACAGTATCCAGAACCTTTGGTTCAACAAGCACTTACGAGCTGCAGCCAAGCAGAAAGTCCGTACCTGTATGATATGTTGTCAATTCAATCCAGGTAAAAGTGTCCCGGTGGAACAAGGTGGATTCCAACCTCCTGACCACCCTTTTGAAGTCCTCCAGATGGATTATATTCAGATGGAGCGATGTCGAGGTTTTAAGTATGTCCTCGTAGTTATATGCGCTTTGTCCAGGTGGACAGAAGCATATCCAGTCCCAGATTACACAGCCGCGACCACTGCCAAGCAGTTGGTTCGTGAATTCTTCCCCCCCTATGGACTCCCTAGGGTCGTGTATTCTGATAACGGCCAGCCATTCTCATCTGAGTTAATGAAGCATGTTTCCCTTTTGTTAGGGTACCAGTGGAAGTTCCATTGTGTGCGCCATCCTGAAGCAGCCGGTCTCGTAGAGAGACATAATCAAACCCTGAAAATCCGTATTGCTAAGACATGTAAAGAGAAAGGTGTAGACTGGCTAGTTGCCCTGCCAGTTGCATTATTCTACATGCGAATGGTAGCACATTCCAGATCAGGTCTGTCCCCTTACGAGGTCGTATTCGGCCGCCCCCCAAACATGTGGGGTACACCTAGACCCCGCAGTATTACAGATGTTTCCAGTAATATGCTGACAGATTACCTAGCTTCCTTGATGTCTGCCCTACACTCTTGTCGTTCACAGGTTGCCGCCGCATTTCCAGACAATACCGAAGTGAAACCGCATGAGGTCATTCCAGGCGACCTTGTCCTTGTAAGGAACTTTGATCGTTCAAGTCCACTAGAGCCCCGCTGGAAGGAGCCACGACTAGTCCTTCTGACCACCCGCACGGCCGTGAAGTTGGAGGGCCGCAAGGGATGGGTCCATCTGTCCCACATCAAGAAATTCCATGGACTTCGTAAAAAGACATTCGAAAAGGACTGCCAAAATTTTAAAGACTGCCTGAAACCAGAACTTAAATCTGAACTAAAAGTTCCTCTGTTAGAGAAAACTCCGCAGCAGGAGTATAAGTTAAAACTCCGGTCTAGTAAAATAAGTCAGCCAGTTTAATTGTCTAAGTCCCTCTCGGGTGAAACGGTTAGACAGGTTTCTGACATGTATGAGATAGACCCCCATAGTTAGAGAGTTAGTCAAAACTCTATCAGATGTATCGTTTTTCTAAGTTTTATATTGTTTCTAAGTTTAATGGTTACCTGCACAAGTTATGCATTACATTTATGTTTTCCAGTCTCTCATGTAAATAAGTTTTCTAATGCTACAGTAGAGCACACATTTAGTGATCTGCCTCCTCACGAGTTATCCTATCGTCTTGCTATGAGAAATAATACATTCATCAGAATATTACACTATTCACACCAGACCAGCAATGCCACTAATTGTTGGGTGTGTGGTCGACTCCCCCCTTTCCAGACACCGAAGGGAGTTCTGCCACTCTTTCCTTATCCGTTTTCACATAATGGTTCGTGTGGAGCATGGTCCACGTTAACGTCATCCTCCAATGATATGTCCCTTCTGAATAGAACATGTTTCCCAGACAAGCAAGGTCTCTCCCATAGAACAGGGTTAGATCTAGAAAATGAAGTATATAATTTAGGTAATTATTCTTCGAATTTTATGGTCCTGAATGTTCAGTCTGATACTACTCCAGATTTGCCTGCCATATCAGTACTACCAGTTAAAGGCAAATTATGTGTCCGAAAGAATGGTTCCGCACATGTAGGACATAGTGATTGTACTACTACTGTCGAGTATAGTGACAGTGGGAAATCTATTTTTAAAGCCTCACGTCATTCTTATTTTGTTTGTGGTCAGACCGCATATGTTCGTCTGCCCCTCGATTGGGATGGAACATGTTACATTGCCTTCCTACTGCCACCAGTTTTTCTAGCCCCATCTGATTATCATAGAAACACACATCTAGTACACGTCAGACCTAGAAGGGAGATCGAGTCCCCAATTGTCGATCAAACTGAAACTGCTCTAGAACAGTATACAGATTTCAATAGAGGTTTCTTCTTCTTTATAGGACCTATCCAGAATAGTAAGTTAATACGTAGATTAACCAGAACCCTTGAAGCAGTAGTGAATGAGACTACTTCTGCTCTAGGTAACTTAACCGAAGAGCAATCTGCTATGAGATTTGTCGTGCTCCAAAATCGTCTCGTTCTTGACGTCATACTGGCCGATAGAGGAGGAGCATGTAGAGTCATCGGATCTAGTTGCTGCATTTTCATTCCTAATAACGCGCCGTCTGTTTATTCAGCTATAACCAGACTTCACAAAATTGCCCATCAGTTACACCAGAATCCAGGCACCTGGACATGGTCCGGTTGGCTCTGGAGTATCATATCCGCCTGGGGATGGAAAGTATTGTCATTCCTAGGTATTGCAGTAATGATCATATTCAGTTGCTGCCTCTGTATACAATGTGGCCCTGCGATTTGCGGTATTTGTGCTACCTCTTGTATTCCTAGTCCTAAGTCCCGTTCCAAGACAATTCGAGACGAGCAAATGATGCTATATGAAATAATAGATGGTATCATGAATATTGATGTTTCCTGATGGAAACGTAGGGCACAAGGAGGGAATGTGGAAAAGTAAATTTTGCCATGTTATATGTGCCTACGTGTTCCCCATCTCATGTTATATGTGCATGATCGATATGCATGTATTCCCTTCTGATCGATTAAAGACGCAATTATAGTTGTGTCCATCTCTAGTATGTCAGTTTCCAGTCTTCGTGAATACAACGAATATCAGGCCTATGTAAAGCTACGTTGCCACGTTTTACAGTGTGCATGTTAATTCATTGAATTGTCCCCGTTTCTAGGCCTCAAAAGGGCCCGAACTCAGATTCAGCTCCTGTTTCCTGAACCCTCTCCGAGGAGCGATACAGCCCCCACCTGTATCCCTGACCCTTCACTTACTTCTTGCCACGCAGTGCCCGGCTCGGCCTGGCTCTGCCTCCCAGTCTGCCAAGAGTATGTTATGATTCTAATTATCAGTCCAGCCCTCCTTCTCTGCATTCCTAAGCTACTGAGTCGCATCAATAGTTTCCGTCATGGTCTAGCCTTTATGTCTCCATGTAAGAGAAATACTGTATTAATATTCATAGAATATCCCTCACACAAGCGCTACATGTAGAATTATGCATGCACCAGTCTTAGAGTCTGTTAGCCTTTACCCTGATAACTTTTGGATTCTATCAACATGTTCTCTAAACACCAGATACTAGATATGCCTAGGTACATGTCGCTCTGACACTCCAGACTTTAGTCTCCTCTTCTAGCGCAGAAGTCATAGCCCCAGTTCTCCCTGGTAACACGTCATTGCCAGTTTGCGCGCACCACTAGGTTAGAGGTCCAAGCTGCTCAGGTAGCCCCCTCCATGTTTCCGCCCCATTTATGACATATTCTGTTACGTTTACATCACATGTCTATGTATACGCCCTGTACACACCCCTTGTTACACCCACTTTATGCCTTATCTTTCGCGACTGCTACAAACTCCGCCTACTGCTACGCCTACTGTATTGAATGCAATGTATTCTGTTTAACTATAAATATTGTGCACTGTTATTAAAGTTTGCTAGCCAATTCCCAGATCCTGCCCCCGGCAGCTGCCGGGCCCCTGCCATCCTATTCCCGTACAGGCTGTCCTGTTCCTGTCCTTTATGCTTGATTAAAGCCTGTCAACTTCAGCTACCTCGAATCTTGACTCTTATTTATTGAGCTATCTGTTTATATTGTATCCAGTCAAAAATAGAACCGGTAATTAATTATTTATTTACCACAAGGTTGCTATCCCCCCCGGGAAATCCACCTCCTATCCGCTCACACTGGGGGTCCCACAGGGATCATCGTTGAGCCCCACTTTATTTAATATCTACGTTAGACCGCTGGCTGATGTAGTCAAACGCTGGGGCCTGACAATGGTTTCCTATGCGGATGACACACAGCTGGCGGTCACGTTAAGTGGGGACTCAGCCGGGGAGGCCCTCAAGTTTTGTGAGGGGCTTCGTGCGGTAGCCAATTGGACGAATCAGAACTGTCTCCAATTGAACACTATGAAAAAAGAGGTCATGGTGTTTGGTAAGCAACCTGGATGGTGGAATGTCCTCTGGTGGCCTCCTGAGCTTGGAATGATCCCAACTCCTGTTACAGAGATAAAAAACCTTGGAGTCTGGCTGGATCCCTCCTTGAGCTTTATTTGTCATACTGAGAGGGTAGCCGCTACCTGTTTTGGTGTCATTAGAGGCATCAGGCCGGTATTGAAATTTTTTGATGCCCCCACCAGACAACTTGTGGTTCAGGCCTCAGTGCTATCCAGGATAGACTACGCCAGTGCTCTGCTAGCAGGGACCAACCAGGCGTAACTAAAAAGGCTGCAGTGAGTACAAAACGACGCGGCAAGAGCGGTGGTCAGCCTGCCTAGGAGATGTTCGGTTTCAAGAACATTGCAGGCGCTCCACTGGCTTCCTGTAGCCAGGAGGATCGAGTTCAAGGTGCTTTGCCTGGCTTTTAAAATTTTAAAAGGTATAGCCCCACCCATACTGGTGAATCTTCTGACCCCATATGTTCCCTCCCGACCCTTGAGATCGATGGGTCAGAATCTGTCTGTGGTCCCACGTTTCTTGCTGAGTAGGACTGGCGGCCGCTCCTTCCGAGTGGTAGCCGCAAAACTCTGGAATTCCCTCCCTGCGGAAATTCGAGCACTGGAAGATCTTCTCCAGTTCAGACGTGCGATTAAAACAGTACTTTTTAATAAAAACATCTGATTTGGCAGCTATATGCAATGTTGTGTTTACCGCTCTGGGCGCCAGGACGCCCCTTTGCTGGGCAGCTGTGCGCGGTATAAAAGTAATTTAAAAAAAAAAAAAAACTACGGCATGCTGTTTAAAAAATGCCCAGAGCAAACTAGTTTAGCTATTGAAACAAGTCAACAGTAAGTTGCCCATATATTTATTTACAAAATCCATCCTCTACAGCTGCTCTCAAACCATAGAGTTAGGATGAGCAGAAACTGCAGCCGGCTTCAGTGCTAACATGCTGGGAAACTTGAACGGGGTGCCTTGTTTACTTCACGAATCTTAAAGCCAGGGGCAGCTCCTCCACTAGGGTGGAGGAGCATCGCCCCACTGCTACCTCACAGTGCGAGAAGCAGAAACATAAAATGTTAAGAACTTCCCTTTATTACCATTTTATGTTTAGTTGCAGGCGGGCGGGTTGGGCTTCTCTGCGAGCAGGGGAGGAGTGGTTTGCCCAGTGCTGAGGGCGCAATGACTGTTTGGTCAGCCCTAGAGGGCCGCACAAACCAGTCATGTGCACTCTGCCCCTTTCTCCATGCAGCAGCCTGAATTGAGAACATGGCCTCCGTAAGCCCCTGGCTGGGCAACCTCCCCACCAATCACAACGCTGCCATTGCAGCGTTGTGGTTGCCTTAGGGGAGGGATGCTGCCTGCTTCCTGTTCCCGGCGGACAGGTACATTTTTTATTTATCAATAAATTAAAACCCCCGCGTATCCCCCAGCTCCTCCACCCGCGATTAATACCGGCCACGACTGTTTAAAACAGGTACTAAGTAATGAGACCCTTAGAGACCACAGCAGTCAAATAAAGTAAAAAAGTACCACAGTTATGGAGTTGAGCCATTTCCAAATCCTGGGTGAATCGGAAAGGTTAGTTGGCAACTGAAAGATTTTTATACACAACACAGGCTCATTTTACTATCGTAAAAGAATAACAAAACCTCTATGCAATTGTTATCTATTTATATAACTGTAGTCGTCAACAACAACAAATCCTCCACCAAGCGCTTGAGTGTTGGGAAATAATAACAATCCTCCACCCGCCTTGCTTTGTATACTCGCCTGCATCACCCCGGACGCTTGAGCAGCAACTGTCACAACCTACTACCCCTCCAGATTTAAGTACTGGGCAGGAACACTCCCTGCATTCCCAAAGATGTCTCTTGTCATACCGCTTCCAAGTACATCAATGTTGCAACCCTAAAGTGCAGAACTATAACAACCACATCTACGTCATTGCCTGAAGTGAAAATGTAACACGCTCCTCTGGCAGTGGTAAGCATTGATCTTTAGGGGCTTGTCCTACGGTGGTATTTTTTTCCTGTGGTGAGTGTGTTGTGTCATGGCTGGATTGCAAGTATTTCAAGTTGGACAGGGGAGGGGGGATATACTTGTGGCAGCCATTAAAGATGAGAAGAAGGCTGGGTGGAAACATTTTGCTGGAGGTTGGGGGCTGATGGGAGTCACAGCAAGCCGGGGCTAACGAAGAATGACTTTTGCATTCTTTTTAAAGGGTAACTGCCAGCTGACTGGATGCACTGCACTGTTGGAAGGTTGTTACAGCCAGTCCCGCACTTTACACCCGAAAGTTGTTACTATGCCCGAAACACAAGTGGGGGCGATGGGCTACCTAACTGGCAACTGCACAGCAAACCACTGCTTACAGGCCGAGCGCCCGCGGGAGGGGATGGTGCGGGACACATGGGTCTGGGGGCGAATCCCCGAGAAGGAATGCCCACCTCACGTTTTATTTTGTGTTTGTCTCTGCTTTCGACATGGTGCTACAGCGCCCATAGACTGTCAGTGTTCACGTTGTGGCAGAGGTTGGTCCCTCAACGTGGAAACCTTGATATCGGTAAAAAACAAACGGAGCGCATTCTGCTGCTCCTGAAGATGCTGACGCCGCTTACTTGACCCCGCTGTTGTGTTTTATCCCTTTCTCTATTTCCACTACTTACAAATGCGCAAGCTGTCCCCAGCGCGTAATTGGTTAAGCCAGCTGGAATGTTGACAGCTGAGTTTTGTTATGACAGTTAGAGCAGTTGGCACCAGGCTGCGACCCTCACGCTTGCTGCGGTGTGTAGTCTTAAGTAATAAAGCTTATCTTAATTGCACCGATCTCTTGGGTCTCTACTTAACAATGTTGGCGACGAGGTAAAGACTTCACACCACGAACCCAACTGAAGCAACTCCGGTAAGAGAGGAGAATTTGAAAGGAGGACGAGTTGAAGTGAATCCTGTGTTTTAAGGCAACCGAGTAAAGGAGGAAAGGCAGCAGGAGAAAAATTAATAAATAAATACAGCTACGGACGTGTAGCGTTTAAGAATTAAGAGTTATGAGAATTTATCTGAAGCATTTAAAGAAACGGTAATGGACTGTAATAACATCGTAATTTAGCCAAGTAAAAGGGAATGAATGCGACGAGCGTTAAGCTAATTACTCCGTGAGAGGCACAGAAGGTGTCGAAAGACTTTGTGTGAAGCGGCACGAACGGGGAAATAGCACTGCGGTGTCGGCTCCGTGTGACCAAAGGAGCGTGAAAATCTCCTCAGCGTGTGGCGCGAACAGCTGCGCAAAGAGTTTGAAGTGAATGGCGCCACCTAGCGATTGAAGGAGGAATGTGCTGAGGCACACAGAAACAGAACGAAAATAAAAAGAAGAGAACAAGTGATTTTAATTGAAGCTTTGCTTAATAGCAGGAAAAAAAAGGAAAAAAACATTTTGGGTATTAACCCACCAAGTGAATTTGAAATGAAGGCAGTAATAGTGATATAAGGTGTAAAAGATAAACAACCAGTGAAATTTACAAACAAGATATAACTCTGCGAAGGAAAGAAAAAAAAATAAGAGATTTGGTTAAGTTTGTAAAGGAAGAAAGATGGCTAACAGCATCAACTACAATTTACAACCACCAGAACCTTTTCTAAAAGGAACAGGCACACCACCAGTAAAATGGGAAACGTGGAAGGAATATTTTTGCAATTACATTTCTACATTTGAGAAAGAAGATGAACCTATTAAACCTGAGGAAAAGAAAAAAATATTGTTGCATTGTTTAGGTGCAGGGGGACTGGATGTTTACAAAAATATTAATAAACAGGCACGCGCTGGTGGTGACAGGAATGTGTATGTTGATGCACTAGAAGATTTAGATGGATACTACAAACCCATGATTTGTGTGGCAGTCCACAGATATAAATTCTACAGAAGGAAACAAGGGAAAGAAGAAAGTATCGATGACTATGTGGCTGCATTAAAGAACTTAGCTTTGACTTGTAAATTTGAGAACATGCATGATGATCTAATTAGGGATCAAATAGTCATGTGTGCAGCAAATTCGAATATACAGGATGCACTGTGGGCTAAAGGAGAAAAACCACTACAACAAGTTATTGAGATAGTGAAAAAAGCAGAATTGACAGGGAGATGTGCAAAGGAAGTCATTAATGAAAATAAAGGCAAAGAGAATATTTCCAATGTTGTAGCAAAAGTTATAGGAACAAGGAAAAAGAAAACGGACTACAGAATTCAAGGAAAAGAGAAAACAAAACAAAGTAATTATGGAAAAAAATATGAAGAACTAAGATGCTATCGTTGCGGTAGCAGTAAACACCTTGCTAATGATTGAAATTGTCCAGCAAGAAATAACAAGTGTGGAAAGTGTGGTCTAATAGGTCATTTCCAGAAAGCATGCATAAGGAAAGAGAGAACAAGAGTCAAGTTCGTTCACGAAGAAGAAAGTGAAGATGCAAGCGAGTCATCTGATGACTCAGAATATAATCTATGTGTACTGAATGTCACGGACACAACATAAGATAAGGATGATGATGAAGGAATAATAAAAAAAAAAACAAAGTGCAAAATGACAATTGGTGGTGTAGAGGTGGAGATAATAGCTGACTCCGGTGCTCCGTGTACCATTGTGAACAAAGAAGTGTGGAAGAACAAATTTCAAGGAGTTCTAGGGAACAAAATGGAAAAACCAGACCTAAAGTTGAAAACATTCACCAACCAACCCATAGAGCTCTTAGGATATAGAAAGTTAAATTTCGTGTTCAAAGAAAGAACCATGGACAGTAAACTGTATGTGGCAGTGACTGGCCCCTCTGTTTTAGGGTGGAGGGACCGGGGGAAACTAGGCATCACGCTCAACCCTAACAGAGCAGAACCAGTGTTAGTCTTGCAACTATACACGGCTACGAGTGAGGAACTTGTGAAGAGATTTCCCAAAGTTTTCAACGGGAAAATTGGGAAATTGAAAGGTTTCCAGCACAAAATCAAGTTAAAGGATAATGCTAATCCATGTGTTCATAAAGTAAGGCATGTACCCTTAACACTAAGAGAAGAAGTCAGGAAAGAACTTGATAAACTACTGGATGAAAACATCATAGAACCCACAGAATCAGCAGAATGGGTCGCGCCCTTGGTGGAAATCGAATGGAAAATTGAGGTTCTGCATGGACCTGAGGGAACTCAATAAAAATATTCTCATAGATCAGTACCCTTTGCCAAGAATTGGAGAAATGCTGTCTCTCACAAAAGGCATGAAAGTATTCTCAACAATAGATCTGGCGGCAGCGTACCACCAGGTACCCTTGCACCCTGATAGCAGACATTTCACAACTTTTATCTCACCATTTGGGTGTTTCAGGTTCAAAAGGGTACCTTTCGGAATAGCGTTTGCTCCAGCGATCTTCCAGAGACTAATGCAAGAAATCTTTAAAGGTGTGGAAAACATACTCATCTTTCAGGACGACATCCTGGTCATGGGTAAAGATCAAAGCGAACATGACGGAAGATTAACACAAGTACTGAAGAAATTGGAGAAATGTGGGCTGACAGCTGAATCCAAAAAATGTAAATTCAGTAAAGATCGAGTCAACATTCTTGGGCACGAAATCTCAAGTGACGGAATTAGACCTAAGAAGGAGCTCATCAGAGCAATCAAAGAGGCGCCAATACCAATCAACAAGGATGAATTAAAAGCATTCTTAGGACTGGTGGAGTACTACTCCAAATTTGTAAAAGACTTTTCGACAAAAACGTATAACATCAGGACACTCCTTAAAACAAGAGCAAATTTGAGTGGACCAGTGCATGTGAAGAGAGCTTCAAGCAATTTAAGAGGGAAATTTGTGAGGCACCGGCTCTGCAAGGATTTGATGGAAAACTGGAATGCGTGATAACTACAGACGCAAGCGGAAAAGGGCTTGGGGCTGTGCTCACTCAAATCGAGAGCAATGGTAATGAGGTAACCATCGCATTTTCCTCGCGTTCACTTACAGCGACAGAGGAGAGATACTCTGTTATAGAAAGAGAAGCGTTGGCGAGTGTTTGGGAATGGAACATTTCCGCCAGTACATCTGGGGAAAGAAGATAATTTTGAGGTGTGACCACAAACCTCTTACCAAGGTGTTGACTGTGAAAGGGCTGTACAATGCCTCACCACGTTTGGCACGAATGTCCATCAGACTGTTAGATTATAACTACGAGGTACAGTATTTGCCCGGAGCAAAAAATGTAGTGGCAGATTTTTTGAGCAGGCTTCCATTGAAACACACAGGAACAGTAGCACAAGAAGAGGATCTATGTGTTGCTAGCATCAGTGAAGAATTCCCCACCATAAAAAAGAGTGAATGGACAGAGGAATACAACAACGACAGACTAACTCACGATGTCAAACATCACATTATAAAAGGATGGCCACAGAAGAAGTACTTGGATAATGAATTACGAATATTTTGGGAACTGAGAAATGAGCTGTGGTGGAGGATAATCTCATCCTAAGACAAGGAAAAGTTGTATCTGCGAAAGGCCTCAGAGAAAGAATAATCAACATATGCCACAATGGACATTTGGGTATAAATAAAACCAAACAAAGAGTAAAATGTTGGTATTGGTGGCCAGGATGTGACATGCAGGTGGAGAGAGCCATAAGAAAATGCATTGAATGCGAAAATTCAGACAAAACTCAGATGACCCTGAGACCCCCACTACAACCATTACAATGCCCGGATGCACCATGGGAAAGAGTCGGCATAGACATCATGGGACCAGTGAGATGGCAGGATGAAGGAGTTTATGTCCTTGTGCTAGTGGATCATCTTTCTAAGTGGCCGGAGGTGAAGTTCTGTGGAAGAGTAGAAACTAGTGACGTTCTCAAGTTCATGGAGAAAGTTTTTATCAGGGAAGGAATTCCAAAGACAATTGTCAGCGATAATGGAAGCCAATTCACTGCAGATGCCTTCAAGAAATTTGTAGAAAGGAATGGAATCAATCATAAAACCACCTCAGTATACCACCCGGCGGGAAATGGAGCAGTGGAAAGGTTCAATAGAGTGATAAAACTTGCAAATAACAACGGAAAATGCTGGAGGAAAGAAGTGAACAAGATGGTTTGGGGATACAGCATAACACCAGGGGTGTAAACATTGGTGAGTCCATTCGAAGTTATGAGGGGTAGAACTCCCATCTCAAAGGACAATATTGGATGGTTCAAACCTGCGATGAGAAAAGAGTGGTCAGTAGATGCCATCAGAGAAAAGATCAAAGAAGCACAAGATGCTTATAAAGATAAATACGATAAGAGCAGGAATTGCAAGGAGTTCCACATCAGAGAAGGTGACCGAGTCAGAGTAAAGAAAAGCGGACGCATTACCAAAGGTGATAGCAGATTCTCTGTGCCTCTGGAAGTAGTGAAGGTTTTCTGTAATTCAGCCTTGCTTAGTGATGGTAGGGTATGGCACGCCTCTGCAATGGCTATCTGTCATGGACCTGAAATTAACCTACAGGACGGCAGAGAACAATGCCCTGTGCAAGAAGGCAAATGTCGCAGAGGATCACAATTTGAGGAAGATGAGTCCGAAAAAGAGGAGGATTGTGATGGAGAAATGCATCTAACATGTAGTAACATGGCTAGACAAGACTTTGGGAACATTGAGTCTATTGGTGAATATGAGGACTCCAGCACTGATGCCTCCGTAGTATCCCAGGGCACGTGGGACAACGACACACCTGGAAATAGACAAGAGGAGGAAGAGCCTGAGGAAGCAGAGAGTAATTGTGTGTACAAAGAGGCTGGAGAATCCTTACCTTGCAAGGAGGGAACTGTTGCAGCACCTGCAGATGCACCCAAGTGTGATGCAGATGGAACTAAAGCAAGCACAAGCAGTTTTGGCAGGGTTCTTTGTAAACCCAGAAGATTTGATGACTTTGTTTGTGAATAGCATAACTTTACAAAGTACTTTAAATCTGCAGCGCGCACCCAAGTGCCTTCCCTTAGGGAAGGAGATGTGTTGTGTTTGATCCCTTTCTCTATTTCCACTACTTACAAATGCGCGAGCTGTCCCCAGCGCGTAATTGGTTAAGCCAGCTGGAATGTTGTACAGCTGAGTTTTGTTATGACAGTTAGAGCAGTTGGCGACCCTCACGCTTGCTGCGGTGTGTACTCTTAAGTAATAAAGCTTATCTTAATTGCACCGATCTCCAGGGTCTCTACTTAACACCCGCCCCTGTGTATGGCTAAACTAGTCCTCTGCATACACACTCCGCCGCTTTTCCAGCCCAAAAATTACTTAAACAGCAACTAAAATAAACAATGAAACACTACCTTTTCAAGGCACAAAGCCCAACAGTGGAAGTGGCGCTTGAGAAATTGGTGGGAGATGAGGGTTAGCATTGCGGTCTGGGAGGCGGCACACTGCAGCGCAGCCTGGCACGAGCAGCGCTTGTGAAAAGTGATCCTAAAGAAATAATAACAACTAAAAGAAGCAGGGATGGGCAGAAAGCTTGAATATTTTAAAAAAGAGTTCTCAAAACAACAGAAAAATACTGCAAGCGTAATAACACTGTACTTGATCGGTGCTCGTCTGCTGGAAAAATGGAAGTGACGTATCTGCGGCTGCCCGAGGCCACCCGGTGGCCATCAGGAAGGCGAGCCCTTAGTCTCAGAGGGCTGCCCCTGCCCCTTGCTGTGGTCAGCCACTCCTCTCCAGGGCAGGCGTTGCCCGACTGGAGGGTGGGCGTGACGGTGACGCGCGTCCGGGGCGGCAGGCAGGTAGAGGGGGTATATCTCTCCCCCTCACCATTTTTGGGGCCTCTTTGCCGCTCCGGACGCCGCGCATATCACATCGGGACACTCTTTTTGGACTCTAATGCCGGTGAGTTCAGGTACCCCCCCCCTCCGCCTACTCCCTCTTTTGTGGAGGTTGAGTCGGGCCAGGTGGCCCGCTTAGCAACGGGCCGCTGTGGGGGTGGGGGTGCAAGAGTCGTCTTCGAGCGCTTCTAGCCGACCTCTCTGTTGCACTTCCGAGGGGTGTGCGTCATTGCTTCCCGGTCCCTGCCCGTACACCCGGTTGTTCTCCCTTGGGGGCTGGTCGTGGCACACGCCTGGTGGCCTCGCCATGCGGGACTCACATTGCCCGCCATAGACTTCACCTTCGGTGATTGAGGATCTTTGGCATTTCCCCCTCTACCCCCTCTGCTTGGTCCCTCGGCGCGGGAGGTCGAACATAGTGTAGCGGCCCGCTCAGCTGCGTGCCGCTGAGGGGGCAAGGGTCCGGCGATACCATGCTGGTCTGCCAGTCGGAGTGGCTGAGGAGCGACGGGGGCTGCGGGGAGGGCCGCGGTTGAAAGGGGGCATGTGGTGTGGGCTCCCCCGTGAGGGCTCGTGCGGCCATTCAGCCTTGCCGGAGATTGCTGTTGACTCCCCCCATGTGCTTGACCCCTTTCATGCGCCGAGCACCCATGTGCGCTCGCGTCAGCGTTCGGTTCACTCCGCTGTCGTCTAGTACCCCTCCCGCCCTGTCGCGGCCCGATCGAGGATCTCTGTTCGGGGGCCTGGGTTGGCGCATCTAGGAGGCTGACGCCGTTGGTCTCCGTGTTTCGCCTCCCGTAGTGGCCTATCGTGTGGTCGCTTTTCATGCACCATGGGTCCCTTTCCCCCCCCGGGGTCTCATGGTGATCATGGCCCCTAGACCCCCCTTTCTCCCACCCTACAGCTGTTTCACGGAAACAGTAAGGTTTTTGTGAATTGTGATTACGTAATTGTAACTATTGCACTGTGCATAGATTGCTACATGATAGCTGCCTCTGTCGATATGCAAATTAACACTAATATTTCCGCGTTAGACAGCGTTAGTCAAGACTGTTTTTCCTGACTTATTTCTAGAGCGCGTCATAATGGCACAGAAATGTTTGCAGGATCTCTTCAAATAATTACCGGTGGTGACAGAGATAACATATGTCCAAACACTGTGTTCCAATGCGTATTATTTCTCGATAAAGATAATTTTGCAAGCATCAAAAAGGAGACACTGGTAGCCCAAATAAATCTCCGCTTGAGTAAAGAGCAGAAAATGCTCGATTGCAACGTTGTTCGGAAACCTCACTCTTTGGTACCTGGTGATTTGATAAACTCGATACAAAACGCATTGCAAGACCATTTGAATTTCTTTGCACTCTTCTTTGTGCCTTGTAAATAGGGCTCATCTACATGTTGCAGTCTGCCACTGGAAAGCGGACTAAGGGGGTGCAATAATTTCATTTTGCGAGCTAAACCCTATCTAACACCGAGTACTTGGCGGGTCTTCTTGCAATGCATTTGCGACACGATTTGCATAACCTGCTGCCTGTCCAGCGGCTCTATTTCTAAACACCATGTTCCAAATTTGTTTCCTTTTTTATGCAGTTATAACCAACTGAAGGTGTAAATAGAGCAGACAGGGTGATTGCGTTCGCCCAGTAGTCCCCAGCAAGCCATCGATGGCCTGTGATGTACTTCGACTAATAGGTAGTTGACTGTTGGCAATAACATGTTATCTTTAGCGTTTGCAGGGACTCTGTCAGTGTTCACATTGCAAGATGATATTGCATGCTGATGGAGGCTTGTGCCCACAGTATGTTCTAAAAATGGGCATCTTTTGCATTCCGCTATACATATTGTTCCCCGCTGACACTTTTTTATGTCCCCGGGGGCACCTTAAGAGGACAATCGAGAACTTAAACCCTCCTGTTATATGTTCAGCATGAAGCACATTCACTCCGACTGTTTACCGCGTTCATGCGGCGCTGCATTGCTGCCACAATGAATAATTATTGGATAAATAAAATTCCCCATCTGCAGCCATGTGTTGACTCGCCAGCCATGGTCCGGTCTGCAGCCCTCATGCATGAGCTACAAGTGTCGAGCCTTGCGGGGGGGGGGGGACGCCGCCCAGGGGTGTCTCAGCCCGGGGGTGTTCATACCTGTTGCCCTCGGGGGGAGAATCTCCTGCCTGTCTCGGGTGCAGTGAGTACATGGACAATGGTGTTCATTAGGAAAGGAGGTGGCCTAACGTCTAGGGCGGGCGACCTCTATTATGGGGATCGGGTTTCGAGCCCGGCATTTCGCTGAACATCCTTTGATTCTGGGCACATCTTGTCTCTGCCTTCTGGGACCTCGCTCTCCTGCCCGGGCTAAACTCGTTTTGTAACTAGAGATCCATATCACGCGGGCCGTCCTGCGCTGCGGGCAAGGTCCTAGAGCCGCTCGTTCTATTGGGAGAGTGTCAGTTGTGAGCTCCTCCCGGATATCGGCTGCTGACCCTTGTCTCTTGCTTGGCTACCTCGTGCCAGGGCCGCCTACCACGGGGGCAAGGAGCGAATTATCAATGGCTCAACAGGTACCAGGCCGCGCACGTTTCCTTGGGGCCACTGGTTGTCCCCCGGGGCGCCAGTGTGATTCAGGTCCTGCTTTCTCTACAGTACCATATAATTCGTGACGGTGCCTTGTAGGCTTGTAAGTGCTCGCCCCCCCCTTTAGGCAGGGCCATACGGCCTCCTCCCCGTGGCACTAGTGGCCGCTATGCCCTTGCATCTCCCTGCGTTCCTGGAGCTGTAGCTCAAAGGCATGCGGGCGGGGGGCATCCTTGGGATCCGAGCGTCTGCTCGCACTGTTCCCAGGAATTATCGAACCAGGTGAAGCGTCATTCGATGTGTCCAGGGGGATTGCCGGCACACAGGTATACTTTTCATTCCTGGCACACGATTAGAATGGTACCCTGCGCCGGCACCAAGTTAGGGAGGGGTCTGCCGACTGCGGCGCGGGAGGCCAGGGTTTGCACCCCGGGCCTTTCGACGTTACACCCTTGGGAGTGTGAGCGCTCCAAACCGCGCAGTATTGATACTTCCGGGGCTAGTTACGCATTCTCCCCAGTGCCTAGCAGGATTTTAGGTGTGTCTTGGGTTATCGGAACTGGTGCGAGGGAAGCGCTTGGACCCGGCCTTCCTCTCCGCTCCCTGTGCCAGTGTAGGGATGGTCTCCTCTGGCAACTTGCTCAGGCAAAAGCGCGTTAAGATCTCTTTTCTAATTCGCGCTTCGATAAATATGCAAACTGCAGAATGCTAATTCTTAATACCTCCATGCCTGGGGAGAGGCTTCCCCATTAATATGTTTGTGTGCCCCCTGGTTGGTTTCTCAATAACAGCCGCCCTTTCTTTTTAGGTCGCAAGGTGATCTTGGGTAGTGATACTCCTACTCATGACTTGCCCCATTCTTTTGGTTTGAGTTCGCGCTGGATGATTAGTGGTGCCTTGCCTCTGGCCGTGTACACAGGCAGGGATTCTGGCTTCATCATTCCGTTAGCGTTGAGTGCGTGCTGGATAACTAAGGGTGCGGCTGAAATAGCGGTTTCCTGCCTCAGGATCGCATTCACAGGCAGTTATGTGGGTCAAACCAATTTCTTTGTGCTGATTTTGCGCTGCTTAAGTATGGTTTCTTGTCGCAGGATAGCGTCACATGCGTGATTTTGGTCATATCAATTAGTTTGTCTGATTTCGCGCTGCTTATTATGGTTCTTGTCGCAGGATCAAGTCACTGGCAGTGATTTCGGTCAAATCAGTAGTTGGTGTTGAGTTTGCGCTGCTTTATTAGGGGTTCTTGTCGCGGGATCACGTTCTCACGCAGTGTCTTCGGTCAACCCATCTTCCTTCCATGTGCCTTTGGTGATAATGTATTGCTGCACATAGCGCTTCTTCTCCTGGGCCGTGCTCACTCTTCCGACGCAGGTACTATAACCAGGTTTCGAGCCTAAGGGTCGCATCCTATTAGGTGTTCCTGGACTAGCGCGTTCACATGCAGGGATTTCGGTCAAATCAGTTAGTTTGTGCTGATTTGGCGCTGCTTCAATAGTGGAATTTTGGCCAAATCACTTACCTTGCATGTGCCTGAATTGTTAAAGAATTTCTGCTTATTTTAGCGCGCCTTACTCCTGGGTCGAGCTCGCGCCTCCGACGGGTGTTAGAACCCTGCTTTGGGCCCGTGGGTCGCGCCCAATCAGATGATTCTGGACAGAGCGCGTAACGCGCATGTGCCGGAATGTGTAATGTTTAAACTGAGCACCTGTCCCTTTAACAGAGCACACCGCTGTTTCACCTGGTTCAGTCACCTCACAGAGTGTGTCTTTCCCTGCCCGGGTATAGAGTGGCGCGTTACATATTACAGCGCTTATTCTGGGCCATGCATCCATGTGCTACTTGTCAGGCACTCGTCAAGAGGTTACATATTTAATTGCACTTTCCTGGGTAAAACCTGTTTTGGAAACACCTTCTCGGAGCCAAGTCTGTAGTAGAGCGCTTGTAGTTCACGCTTTTCATCCGGAGGCAGGCACATAGTTTCCACCTTCACTGAGTAGGGGGAGAGCACATCAGGTTCAGACACTGACTGTCCGAGCTCGGTGCCTGCCAGCCATTTAACCATAGGTAATGGTATTAGCTTGGTCATGAATCCATTCACCAAGGGGCCTAAAATACAGACAAGGTACTGAGCACATACATGTGGAAGGGATGTCGGCTTGGGTATCGTTCGCCTACTCAACACATTCGTCACCTGCGGGTCAGATTCTACCCTATTGTTCCTTTGGAAAGGGTTTACTTTTTTCTGCTTCACCTACCCCCTCACCTGTCACAATTCCCAGCCCCTGGCTTGCCGTCCTGTACGGCCCGTGGTATGGTAAGAATTCCCATTCTCGCATGACGCGCGTTCCCGGGGGATGTCTGGGTGTCATGTGAGTCAGCTCACAGCTAGTCGAAGGCCACCCTCCTGGGCCTTGTCGGCAGCCAGTGCTCCTTTTGCTGTATATAAGTGCAGACTTGACCCGGAGGTGGCTCTTGCCAGGTAGCCAGAAGTAAACTTGATGTAGCGGATGTTACTGCATCAATTGGCGGACACGCTAACCACATGACCCCTTGTGTGGACACTTCCAGGGTCAGGGAGTATGGGTCCTGTATATTTAAAAGGCCTTCTGCTATTAACGGAAAGGGCATCAATGGTAATTGCATGTGCCCTTAAGGAGGGGAACTGGAAGTTCCGTTGGGAGGCCCGGGATGAGGTAGGTCCCTGGGTAGAGTGGTAAGGGACGGACTTAGGAGGTGATATCAAATCACACACACCATAGTGCATTGGTCTTTATCCTGGCTTATGCATCCGTACATTGGACGCAGCTCCAAGTCTTGTTACCACGCTACCCCCTGCCAGTGCAGGATACTGCTGGTTTTTGATTCTCTGCCTCTCATTTCTGGTGCATCAGCGGCTACGTGGCCAGGCATACCTCCCGGGGCGCTGCTCTTTCTCTATGGTGGCCATGTTCACACAATGTCAGAAGGTAGTGCGGTGTCAGTCATATGGGGCTATCATGAGGTAGCGGACTGGACTTTCGTACCTGCTCGCTTCAGTTAGACATATCCACCCGTGCTTTAGCCTGGGCAGCAGGCGGGGGGACTTGGTTGCATCTATCAAGTGTATCGAGCACAGAAAGTGGGGTCCTCAGTGTTAGAGCCATTGGTGTCAGGGTCCGTTGACCTTGACATTTCCCTCTTCCTGTACCATGGATTGGGCACACAGTAACAGTATGCTCCTTTGCGCCGGGCCGGATGTAACAGGGAGTCGCTCAGCGATGGCGGGAGCGAGCTGTTCGCACTGCAGTATTGTGGGGCATCCTCCCTCTGACATGCGCTAAGGGTAGTGTTACATACATACGGCTATTTTCCCCAGGCTCTTTTCCAGCAGGTGACGCTTTTCCAGATTTTCTTCTGGGATTACTCCTGTGGCGCTCTAGGGGGAGGGGCCCACACTATTTTCCCCGCTTGGTTTTCGGGGGTTCCCACTGATCTTCCTGGTGACCCAACACCCCTTTCGCTCGTTTTCACTCAGATGGGTTGTGGCTTTGCGCTATGAGCTCCTATCAGGAATTGGACTCACGGCTTTTCGTCCACGATTACGTGTGGTGAGGCTCCCCTGGCTTGTGCCGGATCAGCCTTGTGAATAAACTTGTGTAACCTATAGATTCTCTTGGAAGCCCCTCCCAAGGTGAGAGGCTGGCCTGTTGTATGATGTCACCAACTCTGGGGGCGCCTATCAGCAGTCTAAGCAATCCCTTATGGTGTTGGTTGTATGTCAACCTCATAGTCATGCTAACCTATTGGTAGCATGGACTAAAACAGCCTCAAGGCCAAACTCACGAGGGCATTTTGATGCCAGTGTCCTACTTGCATTCCTGTGTTATCAAATGCAGGGACCCCACACAAGTTTCTATCTAAAATATAGGTAATTTTGCTTGTATGTTCCCCTGTACGCTTGAGTATGGAGCACAAGCATTTAATCAGTAGCACTTTTACTGATTATTCGGGGGACCGCGTTTCGGCAGAGGTTGACACTTACCGTGGTGTAGTCTGCTGACGCTTTGTGTAGGTGTGTGGTTGGGTCTCAGTGGCGTGCGCTGGATCTCCATTGTACAGATTACAGGAAGCGCTATCTGCATGTGGGCCCCTCTTCTGCGCTCGGTCCTTCACCTGGGGGCATGACCCCACGAACCTGGGTCGGTCTACTCTCATTTTTAGAGGCATATGACCCGGGGGTAATCTGCAGATTAGTGACAGAGGGGCCTTGGTTCGTCAGGCGTGTTTTGATTCATGATTGTTCATGGTCACCTCGAGGTGTTAGGGGTCCGCCTCTCACCTGTCGGTTTTGACTTGTTCCTATTTGGACTGACGGCAAGCTCTGCAGAGCAAGGGTTGCAGGTTTCCCTAAGTAGCGAAGTGGTGGGGGGCCCGGGCTGCGGCGGGGACCACCGCCCGGGCTGTGGCGGAGTTACAGGGTGATCTGGAAGCAGAGAGGTGCAACACTGTACTTCAGCGTGCACATAGGGGTGCCAGAGCCTAACCTCGAACCTCAGGGGAGGTCCAGGAACCCGTGTCGGCGCCCCAGTAGTCCTTCGGGCGGTTGTGGGCCTGTGCAACCGGGGGTTTGCCTAGATACGCCCCGCAAGGGGCGTGAGTAGTGTGATTACCATAATGGTGCAGCAGTTGGGTGGTTCGCCACTGTGCTGATTGGCTCATCAGGCGGGCAGGTGGCGAGAATGCGGCCTGCCCTTGGATAGTCCGTATGATAACCCACCGTGATTACATAACGTTGTATGTAATAAACCTGCAGCAATTTTTCCCAATCTAACACTTGTGTCTGTGTGTTATTTGCGGGATGTTGGGTATGTTGGGGCGGGGGGTTCCTGTTGCCCTGATGTGACTATGCGGCTGCCCGAGGCCACCCGGTGGCCATCAGGAGGGCGAGCCCCCTTGCTGTGGTCAGCCACTCCTCCCCAGGGCAGGCGTTGCCCGGCTGGAGGGTGGGCGTGACGGTGACGCGCGTCCGGGGCGGCAGGCAGGTAGAGGGGGTATATCTCTCCCCCTCACCATTTTTGGGGCCTCTTTGCCGCTCCGGACATCGCGCATATCACATCGGGACACTCTTTTCCCTCCCTACCTCTAACCCAGAGTGTCAGCTTTGGGGGTGCTCCTGGGGGAGCGTTAATGTGTTCCTTTTTCGTTGCAGGCGGAGTTACAGGGCGATCCGGAAGCAGAGAGGTGCAACACTGTACTTCAGCGGGCACATACGGGTGCCAGAGCCTAACCTCGAACCTCAGGGGAAGTCCAGGAAACCGCGTCGCTGCCCCAGTAGTCCTTTGGGCGGTTGTGGGCTTGTGCAACCGGGGTTTGCCTAGATACGCCCCGCAAGGGGCGTGAGTAGTGTGATTACCATAATGGTGCAGCAGTTGGGTGGTTCGCCACTGTGCTGATTGGCTCATCAGGCGGGCAGGTGGCGAGAATGCGGCCTGCCCTTGGATCGTCCGTAAGATAACCCACCGTGATTACATAACGTTGTATGTAATAAACCTGCATCAATTTTTCCCAATCTAACACTTGTGTCTATGTGTTATTTGCGGGATGTTGGGTATGTTGGGGCGGGGGGTTCCTGTTGCCCTGATGTGACTAAATGCATGTACCAGTTAGGAGGCAGCAAAGAAAAGTAACAATGGACTGCAGCAATTGTAAGCAACAGGTCTTCTAGACGCACATGCGTGCTCCCTCTGCTTGACCTAAAAACTGCCCTTTGAGCTGCTCAGGCACACAGATGATGGCCACTGACAACGTTTCTGCAGGCCAACAGGGTTTGGCAAAAGAGTCAATCCACCAGGAAGAGGATATGAAAGCTATCCTAAAGCCATGCAAGCATGCTTGATGTGAATAGACAACAAGATATGCACTTTTAATATACTCATGGCAGGGCCGAACTGGCTACCGGGCAGTTTGGAATGTTGCTGAGCAGGGGGTTATTTCGTTCATGGAGACCTGCGTGTGCTAAACGAAATTCGTTTTGCATGAATTATTTCGAAGCACACACAGGTCTCCATGAACTAAATCAGCCCCCACCGCAGTAAAAGCAGCCGCCAGCTCGGCAGCATTCCAATCTGCCCGGTAGTCAGTCCGGCCCTGACTCATGGACACCATCTCCTGAAAATTTGAGAAACATGGCAACAGACTGGTGGAAGCTGACCAAAGAATTTAAGCAGCTCAGGACAGTCTGGCAATGAAAGGAGATACAATGTCGAACATGGAAAAAGTGTGACTTGTTATTGCTGCAAAAATTAGTTTTTAGAGGTGAGATCCCAATGGAACAATATTCACATTCTGGGCATACCTGAATCTTCTAACACCAGGAGGATGGAGATTTATGTGGAAAGGCTTAAGGGGTACTAGCTGGCTCTTAAAGTGATACCCTAGGGTTACACCCTTTGTACTCAATACTTCCTTACCCCCTTTTCAGCTGGGTACTTTTCCTTGATTGTTTAGTATGGGATCTGTTTCTGAGTTACAGACAGGAATATCCTGGTGGGATTTAGCCAGCCATTACGATTGGTGGGTTGGTTGTGGTTTCTTATCGGATCACATTCCAACACATTACACTGCTTGTTGATCCAAGTTCAGGGGGCAGGGAATACGTTTACATCTGACCTCACTTTACTCCACTGGGTATGGCAAATGTCTGATGCACAGGTATATCTTATGACATCATGTCTATAGTGGAACATTAGGGGGGTTATCCACCCTCATAAACTGCACCAGATCCTGTCATACCTTGATTGGCACCACACAAACATTGTTCTGTTGCAGGAAACCCACTGTTGTTTGAAGTCTAAACACAATATCATGGGAAGGTGTACTTCCCACTGCATAACCTCCTCATATTCATCCAATGTTTGAGGGGTGGCCATTTTGATTAAAAAAGGAACACAATTTACTGTGATTGAGTATCAACGGGATGAACATGGCCGATATGTGATTCTCTGGGCAAACTTTGTATAATCTACATCACAATAGTAAATTGCTAAGGTCTCAATATTGATGAGACTAGGTTTATGGAGCCTCATTCCTTAATATGGGGAGAACATTTATTTGTACTCTCCAAGAACAATTGAACCTATCACAATCTGCAGCCAGCATTGGGTCAGTAGCTGCTAGCCATCGCAGACATAATGAAAGAACATAAAGTGCAAGGTACAGGTAGGCATGCATGCCCTCATGCACGGTTTAGTACAACAACAACATGAATGGCCAGATAGACTGTTTGTGTGAACTTAATTACGGACCACTTACCCAATGGATCTAAGCGGACACACTTTTCATTAAGTATTTTTACTTGATTAGTTTTTCATTTTTACAAAAACATTTACATATGTCCGAGATTCGACACCATCTCAATAGCACGATTCACATGAAATGCAGTATTCACAACAAATATTTTACAAAAAGCTGTACATAAAACATATTTACAATTACACCATATATACAATGACACAGACAGAAGATGCCTATATTCACTCAATGTTTGAGGCACCAGTCCTGATAACAGAAATGCAAGCAAGAGGCCATTCAGTTCTTTCACTGCCTGCTTGCTTGAATGTGTTGGAACCTTTACAATACAAGGGTCACAAGCTCAGGTAGACATTATCTAGGTTTAGAGTCCCAGTGTGCCCTTCCTACATCTTGTCCCAACACACAGTCAACGCCTTTCGAACCCGTGTGTTTATTATAGGGTTCTCCTCAGGACCTGGACTGGAGACTGTCCTGTACTGTGAAAGATAGAAAATACAAAAAATTGGTGTGAGACCTGCGGTTCCCTCTCTTTGTTCTCGTTCTCGCTCAACACCTCACCCTCTACTTTCAATACCTGAATGTGAGCCTTGGCGGGGCAGCTGTCTGATTTCTTTCAGGGGCACTGTGGTTCTGTATAGCTGTAAGTATACAAAGTAGAATGGGTGACTCACAAGTAGTCAATTGAGGAGCTCGGTCAACAACAACAAACGGAAAACACTGTGGATAATTTTACTGCCTACCTTACGGTGGGGGTGTTCTCAGATAGTTGTAATTTTGTGTAGATGTCGGGGCCCAGTTCTGTGGATAACAAGTAGGCATAGGTTGAGTGTCCTGTGCGCAATGTGCAACTAGTTCATAGCTTTTGCAATAACCTGACGAGGCAGATTCCTACCTGGCAGGCGGGGCTTGCAAACTCAAGTCGACAATGTTCGTTGGATGGTGAATCAAAAATCTGCCTGCTGGGTCTGTGAACATTGAAAGAAACCGACGTTGGAGCATTTGTTCCCCCACTGTAAAAGTTCATGAACTCAGTTCTTCAACTCATGAGCCTGTCACTTACGGTTAGCCGGTGTGGAACACTCGCTGTAACTCTCCGCTTTCGGCTTTCGCGTCTGACGTCAGCACCCGAGGCAGGGCGTGTCCATATTTTAAAGGGGCTGTTCGTAGCGTGTTAGTTCCCAAGGGCGCTTGGTATTCGTAGTGCTGGTCCTAGGAACACGTGGATTTATCTTAGATTGATCAATTCAGAAAGTTCATTCAGACCCGTATTTGTTGTATTGAACTTCAGGATCAAGAAGGCTTCCCTCCGTGATAGCTGTAAGTCCGGGTCTCCTCCGGATCCCGGGGTGATCCTGATTGCTGATAGAACGGTCCATTTAAAGTCGGTCGTGTCATGATTCTATTCAACGAAGTGGGTCACCAGTGGAGCAGACAACACCTTATTTTTTAGCCTGGACCGATGCTGAATGATCCTTTGACGCACCTCCTGTGTAGTTTTGCCAATGTATATCAGTTGGCACGGGCATGTGATCGCATAAATCACATATTTTGATTTACAGTTCGTGAAGACATTGTGTTTCCAGAATATTTTACCATTGCTGAATAGTGTGCCTTCTTCAGTGTTATCACATGCCGAGCAGTTGCCGCATTTGTGGTGTCCTTTCACTGGGCTCGACGAGAAAATTGTACTCTGGATGGTTTTCTTGATTGCCGGACGTGTTGTCATGATTTGTTGCCCGATGCTGCGGTTCTTCTTTAGTGCGAACAGAGGTTTGCCCACCTGGGGGATGGCATTTTCTACCAAGTGCCAATGATTCCGAATTATTTTCTGCACCGTTTGTGTGTAGGGTCCAAAAGTAGACACGCATACCATCCGGTCCGTTGGTGATTTGTGCTTCTTTTGTAACAGATGTTCTCTCGGTGTCCAGCGTGCCCTCTTCATGGAGTGTTTTACCAACTTCCGTGGGTACCCTCTTTCTTGTAGCTTTTGACACAGAGCTTCTCCATGTGTCTCGAAGTCTTCAACCCTAGAACAGTTTCGTCTCACCCTAAGGAATTGTCCATAGGGGAGGTTGTTTTTCAAATTTCTTGGGTGATAACTCCGAAAATGCAAAGCGTTGTTTTTATCCGTTTTCTTCAGGTACAGAGAGGACATCAGGCTGGCAGGGGTGTATTTAATTTCGACGTCCAAAAAGGGGAGAGACTTGCAATCATACATCAGGCTGAATTTGATGTCGGGGCTGCGGTTGTTCAGCCATTGATGGAACTCCTCCAATGACGTGGGTGATCCCTCCCAGATACACCACACGTCGTCGATGTACCTTAGCCACTGTTTTATGTGTTGCTTGTATGGGTTATCATTATACACATATTTGTTTTCATTCTGCGCCATGTACAGGATAGCCATTTCCGGCGCAAAAGGGCACCCCATCGCGGTCCCTTTAATCTGAAGAAATAAATCGTCCTCAAATTGGAAAAAGTTTCTTTTTAATGCAAGGGCAGCCAGACATACGATCAATTCCGTCGGCACACGATGTGGGCGAGGTCTTCTGTCAAGAAAAATCTCCATTGCATCCAATCCGTCCTGTTGGGGGATCTGGGTGTATAGGGACGTTACGTCCATGGTTACAAGGAGCTGAGTTGTAGGATCAAATTGATAACCCTCGACCTTATTTATGAATTCCATTGTATCCCGTAGGTGTGACGGGACCTCTAGCACACATGGTTTTAGAAACACATCTACGAATTTGGAGACTGGTTCCAAGATTGAATCGCATCCAGACACGATTGGATGGCCGGGAGGGGTTGTAGCATCCTTATGGACTTTTGGCAGAAAGTAAAGGTGCGGAGTCCGGGGGTGTTTTTTTACCAGATATTCTGCTTCCTTCTTTCCAAGTATGCCTCTGTTCTTTGCATCCTCCACAATGGATGTGATTTCTTGTAGTATCTGCAGAGTAGGATCAGAGGAGATTGGTCGATACCATTCTAAATTGCGTACATGTTTAGTACCTTCAGATTTGTACAGATCTTTAGACCAAAGGACCACTGCTCCGCCTTTGTCTGCGGGGCGAATGACCACTTCACGCTGGTTCCTCAGCTTCTCAATGGCCTCCTTGTGTTCCATAGTGATATTTGCTGGCACAAAGGTGCGTTTTTTCTCAGTTACATTGAGAGCTGACAAAACCGTATGTTCAAAGGTGATTATTTCTTTTGACATATTGAAATTGGAAGGGCAGAACACGGACTTATTTCTCAATCCTGATGCTTCGTTGGAGGTTGTCTCCATAGAGTCTCGGAAAAACCACTTCAAGCGAATCGTTCTGAAAAATTCGATAACTTCCATCTTAACCTTGGTGAAGTCCATCATAGTACCGGGAACAAAGGATAATCCCAATTCAAGTACATCCATTTCAGCTTTTGTGAGTACCATATCAGATATGTTGATTATTGGGGATTTATTCACGATTTGTAATGTTGTTTGCGCGTTGTCATCTCCCATTGGGGTTTGAACCTCGTGCGTGCTTGTTGCTGGCCCTGGCCTAAAAAAGGCCTCTTTTGTTGTTGGTTTTTGTTAGACGACCCTTCACCTGGGTCTGAGTCACTTGTAGCTTCAGAAGAAGAGGTGTCCGAGAACGTGAGAAACTTTTTCTTAGATCTCCCTTGGTATGTATTAAGGTACCTAGTCGAGTCTGGTCTTGTGTAGAACTCGTCTTTTAAATACGGGTACACTGTCTCAAGGTTGAAGGTTTTCTTATCTTTCTCAAACTTGGTGGTTTTAAAGTTAATAGTGTGATCCTTAAATGTTGCAAGTTCTTTCTCAATTTTGTCCAAGAGTATTTTAGCTTCAGACTCTGTATGATTCTCCTTGATTGCTTTTAGTTGTTCCTCAATCTCTTCTTGTTCTTTTTTACAGATACGTTGGGCAGTTTCAATGGTGTGCACCATCAAGTCCCTGCTACACTTGGTGCTCATACAACTGAACCCTTTTCTATAAACTGGATCATCAGTAAAAATCACCGGCAAATTCTTCACCTGCAGGCCCCAGGGGATAACACCCGCTCTGAGACTTGCTAGTAAAAAATGGCCATGTAATTCAGTTCTCACGTTTTTCTTTTGTAACCGTATTAGCTTGTCGCTAATATTTTGTTGTTTGGCCGAGCTGCTCAAATTAAGAGAGGGAAAAAGTGTAGAGTCAGATATGAGTTTTTGGATGTGATCCTCACTAAATGATAATGTGTCTTTGTCAGACATATCAGATACCAGGGTCGGATGACCAACCCTGACTCCACTTAATGTAACACACTGTGTGGTCAGTTTTTTAACCGAAACAGAGCCTTGCGAGCCAACACTCGCACTACTAACAGGGGGAACGGAAGAGGCTTGGGTCTGTATACTAACTGGCCTAGACCACTATCAAGTACAACAACAACATGAATGGCCAGATAGACTGTTTGTGTGAACTTAATTACGGACCACTTACCCAATGGATCTAAGCGGACACACTTTTCATTAAGTATTTTTACTTGATTAGTTTTTCATTTTTACAAAAACATTTACATATGTCGGAGATTCGACACCATCTCAATAGCACGATTCACATGAAATGCAGTATTCACAACAAATATTTTACAAAAAGCTGTACATAAAACATATTTACAATTACACCATATATACAATGACACAGACAGAAGATGCCTATATTCACTCAATGTTTGAGGCACCAGTCCTGATAACAGAAATGCAAGCAAGAGGCCATTCAGTTCTTTCACTGCCTGCTTGCTTGAATGTGTTGGAACCTTTACAATACAAGGGTCACAAGCTCAAGTAGACATTATCTAGGTTTAGAGTCCCAGTGTGCCCTTCCTACATCTTGTCCCAACACACAGTCAACGCGTTTCGAACCCGTGTGTTTATTATAGGGTTCTCCTCAGGACCTGGACTGGAGACTGTCCTGTACTGTGAAAGATAGAAAATACAAAAAATTGGTGTGAGACCTGCGGTTCCCTCTCTTTGTTCTCGTTCTCGCTCAACACCTCACCCTCTACTTTCAATACCTGAATGTGAGCCTTGGCGGGGCAGCTGTCTGATTTCTTTCAGGGGCACTGTGGTTCTGTATAGCTGTAAGTATACAAAGTAGTATGGGTGACTCACAAGTAGTCAATTGAGGAGCTCGGTCAACAACAACAAACGGAAAACACTGTGGATAATTTTACTGCCTACCTTACGGTGGCTGTGTTCTCAGATAGTTGTAATTTTGTGTAGATGTTGGGGCCCAGTTCTGTGGATAACAAGTAGGCATAGGTTGAGTGTCCTGTGCGCAATGTGCAACTAGTTCATAGCTTTTGCAATAACCTGACGAGGCAGACTCCTACCTGGCAGGCGGGGCTTGCAACCTCAAGTCGACAATGTTCGTTGGATGGTGAATCAAAAATCTGCCTGCTGGGTCTGTGAACATTGAAAGAAACCGACGTTGGAGCATTTGTTCCCCCACTGTAAACGTTCATGAACTCAGTTCTTCAACTCATTAATCTGACACTTACGGTTAGCCGGTGTGGAACACTCGCTGTAACTCTCCGCTTTCGGCTTTCGCGTCTGACGTCAGCAACCGAGGCAGGGCGTGTCCATATTTTAAAGGGGCTGTTCGTAGCGTGTTAGTTCCCAAGGGCGCTTGGTATTCGTAGTGCTGGTCCTAGGAACACGTGGATTTATCTTGGATTGCTCAATTCAGAAAGTTGATTCAGACCCGTATTTGTTGTATTGAACTTCAGGATCAAGAAGGCTTCCCTCCGTGATAGCTGTAAGTCCGGGTCTCCTCCGGATCCCGGGGTGATCCTGATTGCTGATAGAACGGTCCATTTACCTTTTACACGCCTCACCGTGCTCTTCGATCGACCAATCTCCGTCTGATGTCTATGGCCCAAGGTCAGATATGCAAGACTGGGTGGTCAGTCAATTTCTGTCCAAACAGCACGGTCCTGGAATGCCTTGCCACTTTCTCTGAGAGCATCAACCACATTAGCGGGATTCAAGAAAGGGTTAAAAACCCATCTTTTTAATCTTAGTATGTAGTTCTCTGCTTCTTTCTTTCTGGATTTGGTCTGTTTAGTGCTTACATATCGCGCCAGGATACTCTGTAGTAGCAGAGCGCGTAATAAAATATTTTGTAACATAACATAACATTTAAAGTCGCTCGTGTCATGATTCTTTTCAACGAAGTGGGTCACCAGTGGAGCAGACTACACCTTATTTTTTAGCCTGGACCGATGCTGAATGATCCTTTGACGCACCTCCTGTGTAGTTTTGCCAATGTATATCAGTTGGCAGGGGCATATGATCGCATAAATCACATATTTTGATTCACAGTTCGTGAAGACATTGTGTTTCCAGAATATTTTACCATTGCTGAATAGTGTGCCTTCTTTGGTGTTATCACATGCCGAGCAGGTGCCGCATTTGTGGTGTCCTTTCACTGGGCTCGACGAGAAAATTGTACTCTGGATGGTTTTCTTGATTGCCGGACGTGTTGTCATGATTTGTTGCCCGATGCTGCGGTTCTTCTTTAGTGCGAACAGAGGTTTGCCCACCTGGGGGATGGCATTTTCTACCAAGTGCCAATGATTCCGAATTATTTTCTGCACCGTTTGTGTGTAGGGTCCAAAAGTAGACACGCATACCATCCGGTCCGTTGGTGATTTGTGCTTCTTTTGTAACAGATGTTCTCTCGGTGTCCAGCGTGCCCTCTTCATGGAGTGTTTTACCAACTTCCGTGGGTACCCTCTTTCTTGTAGCTTTTGACACAGAGCTTCTCCATGTGTCTCGAAGTCTTCAACCCTAGAACAGTTTCGTCTCACCCTAAGGAATTGTCCATAGGGGAGGTTGTTTTTCAAATTTCTTGGGTGATAACTCCGAAAATGCAAAGCGTTGTTTTTATCCGTTTTCTTCAGGTACAGAGAGGACATCAGGCCGGCAGGGGTGTATTTAATTTCGACGTCTAAAAAGGGGAGAGACTTGCAATCATACATCAGGCTGAATTTGATGTCGGGGCTGCGGTTGTTCAGCCATTGATGGAACTCCTCCAATGACGTGGGTGATCCCTCCCAGATACACCACACGTCGTCGATGTACCTTAGCCACTGTTTTATGTGTTGCTTGTATGGGTTATCATTATACACATATTTGTCTTCATACTGCGCCATGTACAGGATAGCCATTTCCGGTGCAAAAGGGCACCCCATTGCGGTCCCTTTAATCTGAAGAAATAAATCGTTCTCAAATTGGAAAAAGTTTCTTTTTAATGCAAGGGCAGCCAGACATACGATCAATTCCGTGGGCACACGATGTGGGCGAGGTCTTCTGTCAAGAAAGATCTCCATTGCATCCAATCCGTCCTGTTGGGGGATCTCGGTGTATAGGGACGTTACGTCCATGGTTACAAGGAGCTGAGTTGTAGGATCAAATTGATAACCCTCGACCTTATTTATGAATTCCATTGTATCCCGTAGGTGTGACGGGACCTCTAGCACACATGGTTTTAGAAACACATCTACGAATTTGGAGACTGGTTCCAAGATTGAATCGCATCCGGACACGATTGGACGGCCGGGAGGGGTTGTAGCATCCTTATGGACTTTTGGCAGAAAGTAAAGGTGCGGAGTCCGGGGGTGTTTTTTTACCAGATATTCTGCTTCCTTCTTTCCAAGTATGCCTCTGTTCTTTGCATCCTCCACAATGGATGTGATTTCTTGTAGTATCTGCAGAGTAGGATCAGAGGAGATTGGTCGATACCATTCTAAATTGCGTACATGTTTAGTACCTTCAGATTTGTACAGATCTTTAGACCAAAGGACCACTGCTCCGCCTTTGTCTGCGGGGCGAATGACCACTTCACGCTGGTTCCTCAGCTTCTCAATGGCCTCCTTGTGTTCCATAGTGATATTTGCTGGCACAAAGGTGCGTTTTTTCTCAGTTACATTGAGAGCTGACAAAACCGTATGTTCAAAGGTGATTATTTCTTTTGACATATTGAAATTGGAAGGGCAGAACACGGACTTATTTCTCAATCCTGATGCTTCGTTGGAGGTTGTCTCCATAGAGTCTCGGAAAAACCACTTCAAGCGAATCGTTCTGAAAAATTCGATAACTTCCATCTTAACCTTGGTGAAGTCCATCATAGTACCGGGAACAAAGGATAATCCCAATTCAAGTACATCCATTTCAGCTTTTGTGAGTACCATATCAGATATGTTGATTATTGGGGATTTATTCACGATTTGTAATGTTGTTTGCGCGTTGTCATCTCCCATTGGGGTTTGAACCTCGTGCATGCTTGTTGCTGGCCCTGGCCTAAAAAAGGCCTCTTTTGTTGTTGGGTTTTGTTAGACGACCCTTCACCTGGGTCTGAGTCACTTGTAGCTTCAGAAGAAGAGGTGTCCGAGAACGTGTGAAACTTTTTCTTGGATCTCCCTTAGTATGTATTAAGGTACCTAGTCGAGTCTGGTCGTGTGTAGAACTCGTCTTTTAAATACGGGTACACTGTCTCAAGGTTGAAGGTTTTCTTATCTTTCTCAAACTTGGTGGTTTTAAAGTTAATAGTGTGATCCTTAAATGTTGCAAGTTCTTTCTCAATTTTGTCCAAGAGTATTTTAGCTTCAGACTCTGTATGATTCTCCTTGATTGCTTTTAGTTGTTCCTCAATTAAGTTCACACAAACAGTCTATCTGGCCATTCATGTTGTTGTTGTACTTGATAGTGGTCTAGGCCAGTTAGTATACAGACCCAAGCCTCTTCCAATCCCCCTCTAATGCACGGTTTGGCATTTTCTATTCGACCATGCATAACATGTGGTCAAAGCTGCACGACTGGTTAGTTATATGGTACATTGGGCCCTGGGTTACAGAAGCAAAACACCTGCTCCGCACACTCTCTGATCACTCACATGTTCTCCTTCACATGGTGATTCTGGGATTGATAGTCCCTGGGGCGATATGGTAACAGCCCTGAGACTCTATTGAATGGGATCTTCCATGATGAGTTGGAGGCTGGTGAGTTGGTGAGACGTGGTGATAGCCCTGAGATTCTATTGAATGGGATATATTCTGATGAGTTGAAGGCTGAGATACGAACATACTTTCAACGTAACCTTGGCATTGTAGAGCATGTGGGCACAGTATGGGAAGCACACAAGGTGGTGGTCAGAGGAAACTGCATATATGAACAAGACAGTATTTGGAAATCCAAGCTGAGCTATTGATGCATTTGGAATATAAACCCTTGGAGCTAAAAAATACTCTAGCTTGTGGGGGAAGATTGATCACAGTGGCCAGAGGTATGGGGGTGGGCAGGGTGTCCATACACAAAGGGATTAGGTTCACACCTATGTGTGTCTAGAGGTGTACAGAGGTGGGTTAGGGCCCTACTACCATTGCCTTCCATCTTGGACTCAGGTACATGATGAAAATGTGCAAACAACAAGCTATAACAGGTTAAGCGATGGAGGTATGGGGTGGGTGGGGTGTTGATACACAAAGAGATTAGGTTCACCTATGTGTGTCTACAGGTGGATAGAGGTGGGTTAGGACCCTACTACCTTCAGCCTTCCATCTTGGACTCAGGTAAATGATGAAAATGCGCAAACAATGAGCTAAAGCATTGTGATATGACAGGGCATGGTATGCCCTCAGTCCCACCCTCTCCTTCAATCCCATTCTAGGCATTGTTTCTCGACCTCAAAATCAGAGTCAATACTATATCCCTTTGACATACAATGAACCAACCAAGGCAATTGCCTATCTCTAAGAGCTATTTAGAGTGACACAATGGTCCAACTGGTACTGCCCTTCTCTGAAAAGGCAATATATTACCAGCTTCTAGTTCAAGTGAGTATCTAGGGGACAGTGAGTGGAATTTCTGTCTGCTCCACAGTGCCACTTTTGGGGTGGGAGGGCTACTGTTGGGGTGTTGGTTGGTTGGAGTTTCTTATCTGATCACATTTCACCAAAATACACTGCTTGTTGATCCAAGGTCAAGGGGGCAGGGAATCATTTACATCACACCTCACTTTACCCCACTGGGTATGACACTCAAACTGTCCTGGGGGTACTTGTAGATTTACATTAAGACTCTATGTGATGCCATGTCCTAACATCAGTTCACAGACGCATTGTACCACTATTCGAGTACTACGGTGGCCATGTTAGTATGGGACTAGCTGAGATAGGGTAGAGTGGCCCTCATTTGCCCACCAGGCTCTATCTACACATAATTCCCTATTGCATTTTACAGCATATAACAATCATTGACCAGCCACTGTCAAAGGATCCTACCCAAGCCTCCTTCATCAACCCGTCACCAGGATTCCCTCTTATCGCCATCCAAACCCATCTCCTACACAGCACCAATCACCACAACCAGACCTGAATATGCCCACCAAGCCCCCCAAATCTTCTGATGTTTTCTGGTGCATCCCTGTGCCCTGTATATCGGTTCTTCACGCTTGGCACACTAGTCCATCGCTGATAGCCAGGCCTGTTTCATTGGAGATCGGGGATGTTGTTAGCAGTGTGTAATGTCCCTCTAGGCCAAAATCATGGCCGGTCCAATGAGTGTCCGTTCAACCCTGGAACGGCCCAGCTCTTCTAGTATACCCAACAAAGCCATCCTAGGATTCAGGTCCAGTGTTATTCTGAGCACTTCGGATAGTTCCTGCTCTATTTTCTGCCAGTAAGTGTTGATACTTGAGCAGAACCATGCCATATGATAGGAATCCGCACCTAGCTCCCCATGTCAAAAACAACTCGAGTACGGGAGCAGCCCAGCCCTACACAGCCGAAGAAGCATGTGGTATGTGGTGTGTAGGTAGTTGAGCTATATTTGTCATAGTCTTACTGAAAAAGCCAGGGTCGTTGGCGCAGTTCTGGTATCCCTCCAATCTGCCTCATCCAAGGGTCCCACCTAGGTTTCCCATGAGTAAGCATGGGCGGAAAATCCGTTCCGCTCGCGGATTTTGTGGATTTTCGGTAAATTCGCAATCCGCGAACGTTCGCGAATTTACCGAAAATCCGCAAATTCGCACGCAGCGGATTTTTTTTTGTTGGTAATACAATTTTGCGGCGTGCGGCGTAAGTTCGCAATTGCGAACATGTAGGTGCGGCGGGCAGCAACAATCTCGCACTCGCGAAATTACAAAATTTGCAATTCTGCACAAGAAATCCACTAGCAAGCAGCATAGACCTTCAGAAAATGATGATTTTTATCAGAATAACTCCTCAGGTTGACATTTGCCTGCACTTTTTTAGATTTGAGGCCTTTTGACTTTCTTTGGATCACTTTTGGATTAGAAATCAACTTTCACAAGTACGTTTTTTGGGGGCATTACAGTTGCTGTTCTGCAGAAAAACGAGTTTTACTAAACTGAAAGCACTCAGCAGGTGCAAAAGTTCGAATTCATCATTAGTATCCATTCCCTATAGTGCTTCCTGACTGGGGCCCCTCCAGAGTTCAGTTGCTAGTTACAACAATTGTATGACCCTGCTCTGACCCTCACAGCCGGATCATAGAATAGCTACAAGTAGGCCACAAAGGTCCTGGAAAAAAAAATTGCACTGCAACAGAAAGCAAATTACAGATAAGGAAGCAGGTGCCAGACTGGATTTTTAAAACAGTGACACATTAATAAATCAACCCCAAATTAATTCATGTCAGTTGAAGCAGGGCAGGTGTACTTGCTTTTTCCCCCCATAATCTACAGTGATGATGATGGACCAGAGGGTGGCATTGATGTACCAGAGAGTGGCATGGGTGAAACAGAGGGTGGCAGTGTTGAAACAGAGGGTGCTGTGAACCATTGATGATGAACCAGACGTAGAAACAACATAGTCGCGACCGTTGCGTGCCGACAAGTAAGTTCGCAATTGCGAACTGGTACAAAATCCTTGCGAACTGGCAGAAACCCTTGCGAACACTATAAAAACAAAAAAATCCGCAAATTTGCCAGAATTCGCGGATTTTGCGGATTGCAAGTTCGCAAATTCGCGAACGCCAGATTCGCAAAATTCGCCCATGCTTACCCATGAGGTCTTAACAGCGGAGAATCTGTTGGGGGGCATTGTGGATTAGAGTCTTATATATTTTTGAGTGGATAAATAAATTTTTTATCACAAGAAAGACCCCCTAATGGTTTAAAAGTAGGTTATGCTTCATGTTTACTAAAAAAAGACCCTCAGGCGGCCCCCAGTTACCTGATTTTTTTTACCTGGTAATGAATCTTTTGTTTCTGGCAAAAGTACTCATTGAGGAAAACAACTTTCTAGATTAGCTCCAATCAGGCTGCAGGTGAAGATGCAGCACTAGGCCTGCAGTTTTAAAAACTGTGTTTAAAGAAAGGGAGACTCTTGCCTCCTAATTCTTATTAACCTATCCTTTGACACAGTTAATCATAATACTCTCCAAGAAATCCTCAAAAATAGAATGTTGTTTAATGACACAATTCGCCTCATATCTGGATAACTGGTGTCAATACATGAACAAAATGGCCAACTGCCTCTCTAAGCCTGCCACAATACAACAAGCAGTGCCCATTTCTGTCTTCCACCTTCATCAATCAATCTATGAAATTTTTTGTTTATTTGTGGCCACTTTAAATTTCTGTTCCAATATCAGACACACTAACATCTCCTATGACTTCCAATCTGATGACTCATCTATATATGAAAATCTCCTCTTAAAGGCAACGAGGCGTGGATGTACATCATCACCTAAAGCTTTCTGAATTAAACAGCTTTCTTACTGCTACCCCCATCCAGTACACCAATTCCAATTTGCTGACTTATTGTGTTAAACTGTAATCCTTCATTGACGAATCTGCTAAATCCCAATGCTTTATCTTGAGTTAACCTGCAATCACACATCAGCGCAATGGCAAAGACAGCTCAATTGAAACTTAAATTTCTCTGTGTAATTAAACCTTTTTCTTTGTATCCAGATTTAGAGCTACGTATCCAACCCCTCATTTTGTCAAGACCAGATTATGACAAACCAATGTTATGTTATGTTAAGTCGATTTGTAAAGTAGTCATATCACCCTTAAAATGGTATCCTGGGACTAGAAAACTATTGGATTAGTTGGATCAGTTTAAAACTAACAATTTAAAAGAGTCAGGCCTTTAAAAAGGGTAAGAACTTGTTTACTGTCCATAAAAAGAGGGAAGTTGATTCCAGCTTTTAACGGCATGATATAAAAAAAGAGCATTCACCTGATCAAGAATGGAAAATTCACAGGGTGGAAGCCAGATATTCCATGAATGAGGATGGTCACGAGAGGGTAGTCACAAAGCAATGTACAAAGTTCCCCAGGTGGGGTGGTGGAAAGGTAGAGTGTGTCGAGTGGAGCGTGAAAAGAGAGGGAAAAAGAAAGCCAAAGAAGGGGAATTTCCCTTGTTGGAACTAGAACCCTCACACACCTAGCAAGCTAGATGTCATGCTTCATCATATGGGTTCTGCTCCTCGTCAGACTGGCGCTGCAATGTCTGACGGGCACCCGTAAAGGGGCTCTTTATCGGAGATCTTTTGACCCAGCCATATGGTGCATGCGGGTGTGAGGGAAGAAAAAGGGGTGTAGTCGTGAGAGAGTGGTGAATTAAAAAGGTGGGTCAGTCCACAATGAGTTTTATTAGCGTGGATGACGCCCTTAGTCTAAAAAGGTGGGAGGGGAGATATGTGCTTAGGGAAGTATAAAGCAAGATATCTACAACCCCCTGATCAGGTCAACATGTTTCTTGCCAGGATGGCAATTCGTCAGGACCTATGTGAAACGTACTACACAGTGAAAAAGTGGGTGTTCATACAACCTTCTGCCTTATGGTTCTACTAGGGCAGGCAAAGAAGTCCTGCTGAATTGGAGTGACCCTAAGGGATATCCTAAGGTGCCCCGCAGTCTGCTCTAGTGGGACCTGCACGTATAGGTCAGGAACCCAGATGGCGTGCGGTCAGCGCCGCTAACACCTATCCCCACCGTCTGGTCAGGACAGAGCAGCTGTCTCTCGGACACGTACACTGGACTTCGTTAAAGATTGTCCTCTTAGGGTTCCTCCCTTCTCTGTTGTAATGGTCACGAGAGGGCCCAAGGAAGGAGATCCTCCTGTTTAAGTAGTGAGTCCCATTGTTATGCAAGGCCTTGTGAGCATAGCATAGAAGCTTGCACCGGTAGCCAGTGAAGAGCCCTGAGATGATCAGAAATTAATCAGCCTGTTGGAAGATTCAGAACAAGCAGAGCAACCACATCTTGCCCAGTCTTGGTTTTAGGTATTCTGCAATACACACATAAAGGGCAATTATCGTAGTCCAGTCAGCGGGTAAGTAAAGCTTGAATTACTGACTTTTGTGTCTGGATTGGTAGCCGGATACATATTTTACACAGCAGTTTGTGAATCCCAAAATATTACGCCGACAATACCGCAACTTGGTTTGACAGTGTGAGTTGTCTGTTGAGTATCCTCGGTTGACTGATTGGGGGTGGAGTGGAACTCTCTGGGTCACCAATCTTTAATCTTATGACCAATACACCTTAGATTCGCTAAACTGAACAACTTTTGTTTTGTCACCATTTTGCTTATGGCAGTCCTTTTTTATCCAGCTGGCGATATATAACATAAAAGTTAAATTTGGCTTGAATTCTAAGGATGTTATCAGATGTTGAAATAATAAGTTGGTTGTAATCCACGTAAGTTATATTATCAAATCAAAAGGATCTGCTGATTTTGGTAAGAGGGCCCATGAACACATTGAAGAGAATGTGCTCAAGAAAGAACCCTGATGTCCCCCACAAACTCTCTGAGAAATGTCTGATCAGAAAGGTGACAACAAAATGTATTGGGATCTATTCAAAAGGAAAAAGTTGATCTATTTAAAAGCATCAATTCAAACACCAAAATCATGAATGTGCTTCAGCTAGGCGAAATGCAAGACTGTATCAAATGATGTCAGCAGCTTAAGAAGGATCCATGTAACAGAAGCTTCTGGGTCCAGAATGCAGCTCATGTCATCGGTGGCTGCTAGAATAGTTGTTTCAATGCTACAAGCAAACCTGACTGAGAGGGATCTATTAGGCAATAGGTTTCAAAATGTTGGAGATCCTCCCATTCACTAGCTTTTCCCAAACTTTGGCTATAAAGGCAACAATGGGATTAGTCTATAGTTTGCTAGAGCTTTTGGGTCCGCCAGCGTTTTTTTAATAGAGCAATAGTTTGGGGTTCTTAGATCTGTAAGCCTTAAGGTGGTCTTCACCAAAACGTTTTGCCTACTCCCCTCTTTTTTGCTAAAATTCATTTTTGTTGGCTTTAGGACTCTGAGCACTTTCTTACTGTTAACCAGTGCTAAATTGCTTATGCTCATTCTTTAAAAAACAAGATTGGTCTATACCTGATTGGCACATTTAATTTACTTTAAGTTCCTAATAAAGTGGTAAACTATGTACACAGGGCCTGTAAATTAAATGCTACTAGTGGGCCTGCAGTACTTGTTATGCCACCAACTTAAGTAGCCTTTTAAAACAACATGTCTCAGGCCGGCCTTTTCAGCCTGTGTGCAGTTTTAAACTGCCAATTCGACCTGGCAAAATAAACCTTTTCTAATCACAGACAAACGCCACGATGTGTGGAGAAGGGAACAAGAGGCGCAGGGTTCTAGGAGCTAGCAGCCTCCAATAATAACTGTTAACCACAACAGGAGCTGCTCCTAGTGTAGTGACCCTAGTGAAGTTATGATTGTATTGTGAGTGAGGGCATCTCACAAAATGTGACGGACTGGTCTCACACACCACCTGGTGTCATGCTTCATCATTGACCAGTCCTCGCCCTCTAAAACCTTGGTTTGATAGAGGGCGGGCATTCACCTGATGACAGGGATGCACTTCTAAACTAAATGGGGGCCCGTGAAAAGGTGAGTGGGAATAAAAATTATTATAGTTCTTAAATATATTTTAATGTGACTAATAACTATATGATATTAAAATCTGTGGATGGTGTATGGGGAAATTATTGTCCCCTAACCGTAGTGTAAGCGGTCAACATGTTTCTGCCGTGTTGGCCCTAGTGGGTCCAGGGTATTCATCAGGACCTTAGTACAAAAAAAGGGGGTCTTCGTTCTTACCAACTGGTGGCAAGAGGATACCACTGTGCGGGTGTGACCTGTGTCACTCTCCACTTCCAAAATGGCTGCCAATGTCAAGCCTAGATTTAAAAAGTGCAATAAATTATATACAAAACTGTAACAATATACTTGGGTTACAACAGAATACTAGAAGCAATGTATGTAGGTCAAAAGGATTTTTTAGTTTAAAGACCTACGAGAAGTAATTCCCCTAAATACTACAATCAAAACACAACCAACTTCTCGGGTCTGTGGTAACCTGAAACCAGCATGGGAGGGGAAGAAAGGGAGAAAGAGGTGTATCTGCGTCTCTCTAACAAGATCCAGAAGGGGAGCAATCCCTTTTAGGACGACTGCCCTTACCCACCATAGATGGCATGCTTCATCATATGGGCTTCTCCTCCCAGTGGGAAAACCTAGTCCCACTGAGGGCTACAACCACCTCACTGTGAGGCAGGAGCTCTGGGATGTTTTTGTTAAATATAAACAGTCATGGATGATAAAATCCCATATGTAAGCAATGTGTTGTGAGGGTGCAGCACAAAGAGTAGGTGAAAGTAAATTTAAAACTACCTAGTGCGGATGAAAAGATTCTTTATTGGCTCGTACAAACTGGCAGGATTACAACACAGTGCAAAGCAGTATCCAATTAAACTGCCAGATCATATAAAGAGGTCAACATGTTTCACCCATTAATTATCTATAATAGTATATCTGGCTTTCTTCGGGACCAAAGGAGATAACAAAGCTGCTGCTGTGAAGTGAAAAAAGAATAAATAAACTTTAATACAAAATCAGTAATCCTGTGTGTGATTTGGTATCACTGGAACTTGTCTGAAAAGAGTGAGACACAGAAAATTGCAACAAATCAAAAACAGGATATGAAAGTAAAAATTGGTACAATATTAAAATGACTGATTAGTCATACAGCAACACAGAGTCCAACAAAATACTCTAAAGTCGTCTACCCACTAAGCTAACCCACCTCAACCTGGTTACAACTCATGGAAGGGAAACTCTGAAACTCTGAAATAACAAGAATGCATCACATGACTCTGGTGTGCAGTATGGGCGCCTATCTATATTAATTACAGTGATGTGCTAGTGGTGTCTCTGACAATAACGGATAAAAATGGAACACAAATCCAGCTGGCACTCTAGTTGGCAATTCTAGTAACATCACTCATTCATTCAACAAAAAAGAGTTAATGTTTCATATTTATTTTCTTATGATGCGCTCTTAGAGTGTGCCAGTAGACTGAGGGACCATGATATAAGAACGTCTAAATGTAACTGATGGTTAAGTGTGTTACAGGAAGGTGTACATTCTTAGTTACAATGGATGCACAGTATGCACCTACTAGTACGATATTTCTAGGGCGCATTGGAATTTTATCTCTAAAACCATTGGAAGCGGCTTGGGCTCCTCGTTTAGTATTGATATGCTGTAATAAGGCGCGTGGGGATGATTACGTAAAAACATGCGCTTTAAGCATAATTCACGGTTCAGTTAGTAGGAATTCTCAAATAATAAGGTAATAATTAGGTAAAGTCCTGGTTTAGTTAGCAGGTAATAAGTAGGTAAAGTCACGGTTTAGTTAGCAGGGATTTCTCCAAGTAAAGCAAATGGGAATGATTAGGTCAAGTAATATATTGTTCGCATTTACTAACAAGTGCTTAGTAGTTGGTAAGACAGAAAGGCTTGGGTAGTAAGAAAGAAATAGCCCTGGGAAGCCTTTATCCCTTTGTATGAATGAGATGTGAAAGGAACTTATTATTGGTGATCTCCAAGGGACTCAAGAAGACAGACTATAAAGGGCAGCAAGTGGAAATGTTTTTCTGAAAGGCAGGACATTTTCAACCTTATAAAAGTCACAACATATAAAATAGAAATCCATGACTAATGCTTTTTACTGTGGGTCTCCAACAAACATAAACAAAAGACTATGTGTGTGTAGAGTTGTCTATGTGTCTGCTTCAGAATTTAAAGTGAAGACAAACTATAAGACATTTACCCATTGTGGAAAAAATGTCCATCAGTTACTCGTTCTGTACCACCCAGTACATCATTTGGTCTACTTCACAGTAGGTAGTCCATTATTCATCTCCATAGATAAAGCAAGGAGATGGTTACTGAAGATGGATGTCTGGTAGATGTTATTTACTTGTAACTGAAAGCAGTGCATTAGTGATTGGTGAAAAGTGAATGTGTTTATAATAAAATTGGATAGTGCATGCAATGTAACTTTATTCTGGAGTCGTGCACCTCCAAAGCTAAAAACAATAGAGTGCAAAAAAGTCAGATGGTTCAAACAAATAACTTCTGACTGGGTAATGTGGTCGACATGTTTCTGCGGACATTTAAAGGTCCAGACTGGTACCTGCCACTTCCTCAGGACCCACTGACTTGATTGCTACTGCTTTTACGTGAAAAAGAATAAATACAAAAAGGACACTTGTGAACAAAAATGCTAAATGTCACCTGTTCACTTCTGGTTTTCCTCCTAATTGAGTCAGAAGGTCCAAATGTAGAATCGCCAACGTACACACACATAGACAAGAAATGGAAAATATGGTAACACATCATCATTAGTAAGGGCTATCATTAACATTACTAAATTGTTATTCTTGGCATAAATGGTCCAATGACCTTTATATGCAACCCATTGCTCAAATTATCAAGGGCTCACCTTAATTTGTAAGGGGACACTGCCTCGCCTCACCTGGCAAACAGCTCAGGAAATTGAAGCGCCACTCTGTGGTACAGAGAATATTTAAAAAGTTGTGATGAAATATATGACCACTCAACAATGTGAGACTCCGCGCATCAAAAACACTTAATTAGTGAGCCTCAAATTTGTCATGTTATCTTATGTAGAATCGCTCGTTTTCTGAATCGTCTCTTGTTTATTTTTTATCATTTCATACAAATCGCGCTTGGCGCTGGTGGAATGCCTCGCGATAAACAGTTAGTTAAGCGCCGATTTCTCTCATACCCCCTCTTGTGTGAATATCACACTAGGTTTAAAGGGACATCATCGTTCAGACATACTATTTACGGTGTAAAATATACAATTTCACTCAGCCCACGGTTCATGAGCCTCTCAGTATGCGGCTGTGAAGTAAGTTATGATTCCACCTCACAGCAATCCTCTCTTCCTATAGTTAAAGAGCCCAGCTGCACCACGCATTTTTCGAGTCAATGCGAGGTGTACAGTACATCAAGTCTGTTACTCCGCTGTTAGTTAATAAGGCAGCGTGCGTTACTTATTGCATTAATCTTCACTTGCTCCATTACCATTACAACCTTACCTCTCCGTCTGTACTCCAGTCAGCCTACCGGGCTGTTTGGGGAGGTACCGCGGCCCGGGCTGGGTACTTCCTTATTGATTTTGTGCGCAATCGTGATTGGATGACAGAGCTCAGATAGAACTACTGTGAATCATGGAAATTGTAGTTCACAGTGTATTTTCAGGGAACTGTTCATTAATATACCCAGAATCTTCTATTCATGTACATTAATGGATACGCTTACATGGGTGCAAATAATATTCGCGTATTCATACATTATTTAAGCCGATAGCTGATCAAGATAAAGGCACCTTTATACAGATTTCATGCATGATCATGATCAAGTACCAGCACTTGCGTGATAAAACTGCCGTGAACCATGGGATTTATAGTCCACAATGTGTTTTGAGGGACTATTCATATATATACCCAAAAGATTCTCTCTGAGATGGATACGCATTATTTACGTATTCATTTATTGTATGGACCGATAACTGGTCAAGATACTAGCAGGTGGCCAAAGACTACACAGTCATATTGGTGCCTACAAGGCGATATTTGTAAACAGCAGGAATGTTTATTTATATTGTTAAACAGATATAATAGAGAAGATGTTCATGTTGTTATAGAACGATCTACCTGGTTTACAACAGATAGAGCATTTGGCACACAACAGGAAGGAAAATCTATAGTGACATCCAAGGGATGTCTTCATTGAGACCGGCTTTGTCACAATTAAGTTTGTACACCCACTTTTGTTCAATTTTGAAAAGGTGTTTGGACACATCAGTTATATGTGCTGGAATATTAGGTTGTTCCAGTACTGTCCATTCAAAATCCGTTGGTTTATGGCCAACGTGAATGTAATGGTTTGTTAAACGGGTCGCTTGTTTTTTGCACCTTATTGTGTTCTTGTGCTCGGAAATCCTTGTTCTGATTTTGCGAGTCGTCATTCCAACATACCTGAGTGTGCAAGGACAGGTAATGAGATAAATCAGATGGCTGCTATTGCAATTTGTAAATCGCTTTTGTTCCCAGGGGTGGCTAGTCCCTATATCGATGGATGTTGTATGTTTTGTCTGAGGGCATGCAGCACAATTTCCGCAAGGATGGTGCCCTATCACTGGTGGCATATTCCATAGTGTGCCGATTTGGCTACCCTCTCTGGCTGGGGGTCTGGTGTGTATCAATTGGTCTCTTAAGCTGGTGGCTCGTTTAAAGGCAAACAATGGTTGTTCCAGAGAGTCTTTCCCAGTGTTCAAGATCTTCCAATGTTTTCGTACTATGCGTTGAATTGCATTTGACCTTGTGCTGAAAGTGTTGACACATGTCAATCTTTCGTTCTTCTCTTTGGGGACAGGTGGTTCTAGCAGGGCTTCCCGATTGTTATTCGCCGCTCTCTTCTTTGAGCGTTTGATAAGTTTCTTCGGATAACTCCTTTCATCAAGTTGTTGAGCTAGGTCTTTAGAGTGTTTTTCGAAGTCTTCTCTTGTTGAGCAGTTACGTTGTACGCGTAAAAACTGCCCATATGGCAAAATGTCACGTAAAGACTTCGGATGACAACTGGTGTACTGTAGCAATGAGTTGCGGGCCATGGGCTTCCTGTACAGTTCTGATTTGAGACCTTGTGATGTCACTGTGATTAGCAAATCCAGAAACGCTAATGAATGTTGATTACATTCTAGTGTAAACCGCAAGAACTTATTGCGGTTATTCAGCCAACTGTGGAAGGACTGGAGAGAAGTTTTGTCACCACGCCAGATCACCAGGATATCATCAATGTATCTCCTCCATGTCCGTATTGATGTTATATATGGGTTGTCAGTGTTTAGGACGTGATCTTGTTCGAATTTGTGCATGTACAAGTTAGCCAGGCTCGGCGCAAAAACGCTGCCCATGCTTGTCCCAGAGGTTTGTAGGTAGCATTGGCCTTCAAATTCGAAAAAATTCTCTTTCATGGCTATTGTTGCCAGATTCATGATCATAGAGGTGATCCAGCGGCCTATAGAAAATATATCATAAACAACGCTACCCAACTTCATAACCTATAAACAAAATGTTATACTAAATATGGACCCATTTATAAACCTGACATATTTTGGGCCTACTGAATCAGGTGGTCAGATTAAATCTATATACACATTATCAACAAACTATATACATTTTATACATCTGCGAAAGGAATATTGTCATTAGAATAAAACTTAACCATTTAGATGACCACCATTGGCGACGTGATCTAGCTAATAGTAACCTACACTCCTGAATAACCAAGACCAGCTTGTTTGTCAAAAGTAAGATTTTATTTACTAAATTATGGTATATAAGTTGATAGTTTTATAAATGAATTTTATTTGCAATAAAGCAAGCATGATTGTAAAGAAATATGAGAAAAATACAATTTAAGCAAGTGAATCAAAATCAAAGTGAATATTTAAAGTTTAGCATTTCTAAAACCTAATTCCCTAACTGAGCTAAATAGATAGAAATTAAAGAAAAGTTCTTTGAGGATTCTTACGTGCTCCACGCAAAGTCCGTCAGCACATCACCCTCATCGGAAAGTCAGAAAGCAGCAGCCAGCCCATCCCTAGGGGCATGACTTTTTATACCTTTCTACGCTAACTAAACTACGCAAAGGAAAGTTTTCAGAAATCTTCGACGTCCCATTGGCTGAGAGTGACAAGTGACATGTCACCCACTTTTCAAAACTTCCATCAAGTCAATTCTCTTAAGGACCATTGTCTCTTCCGAATGCAACCAGGAGTTTCCTGGGTTTGCAACATTTGTATATAAATGTTCTCTCTCTGCGTCCATAGACTTCCGCGGATGCCAAGTTAAGACCGACAAAATGTTCACTTTCGACCTTGGCCACGTCCGACAGAATGATGACAACACGTCAGCTTTTGCTTTGTGAACGCAGCTTTTGACGAACAATTTATTTCAGAATGGGCGTCTCGTGACTTTTGCAGAAGTAAAATTCAGCATATTGTAGTTCGGGCAGACAAGGCCCAAAAGCAGACAACTTATGATTTCTAATATAAAACAAACACAAGAAAAGTATTAATGTAAGAAATAATGTAGATTCTGTATCCACCCCAAGATTTACTAATTAATTAACCCACCCGATTAATCAAAATGTTACCTAGCCAAAGCAAACAAATAAAGCAGCGTTTATATCTACCAGTCTCCGTTACTCGATGAGACTTATATGCACCTAGAATAGTAGAAATGACATCACACAGACAAGGAAAAGCAAAACAAGCACATGCTTCTCTTAAGTTTGCAGCAGTTAGTAATGACAAAAACGAAAACAATAAATTATTTTATTATTTTGCACGAACAAAAAGATGCAACAATTATGCACGTTTATGAGCACACATGTTAGTCCCCCCATGTGTAAAGTTTAATCTAAGTTGTATTAGCACGACATATCACAAATCATTAATATTATTATTCATGTTATGGAAATGTGACTTCACGAGATTAAACAAAATTTTGTTTTCTATCTCGCTCCATCAACTCCCTCATCTGGTGATTAACAAATCACCACACCAGCACTCAAAATTTTGATAATTTAAAATTTTAAGAAATCGATTCAAATTCATTTGTATCAGTAAACCTAAAAGTCTGTTTCTGCATAATCTTTGGAATTAGCATAACGCTCTCTATGTAACTCCTGTAATTCGATCTCCCTTTCTTCTTCTTTTCTGAGTTTATAGATTCTTTTCTTTTCTTTCAACTGTTTCTTTCTTTTATGTAACAAACAACCTATTTTGGTCAAAATAAAAATGAATACTATTATAATCAAAGGTGCCAGAATCTTGCCAAGAATTGAACTTCCGATATTATGAAACCAGTTTTTAATTGCTTGAAACCTTTTTGAAAGTTTCCCTGTAAAATCATCTTCTTCTAAAGGAATTATCTCTGAATGCATTTGTGTAATATTCTTAATATACATTTCAATATTCTTACTTTCATCAGGTATATATGTACAACAATGTTGTACATGTAAAATGCCACAGACTCCTCCCTCTTTTGCTAGGAGTATGTCTAAAGCAAGGCGGTCTTGAATTACCATAGATCTAATTGCAATAACTTCAACATTTACTAATTGAAACCCATCAGCTGTGTCAGTCGATAATCTATCAACTATAGTGGACAATTTTCTGATTCTCCCTGCATTTAGGGTTATACCAACAAAAGGTATTACAGCTTGAAAAATATCTCCCAGAACTTCAGTAAAAGTTTCTCTTTTAACTCTATTTACATAATTATGAATTTTAAACAATCCTTCTGAATCTCTATCAACATGAAACACTTTAGGAAAAACAATTCCCACATAACAAGTTCCATACCAGTGGTCTGGAAGGTTGTAGTAGGCTTTGTCACCACAAACAAAATAAATCCCAGGAAAGATAGGATCTTTTCCACCTTTAAATCCCCAACCTCCCAAAATCTGATAAGTATCTTCACAGTTACTTGCACCTACAAAATAATTATCAAAAAGTGTATTATCTCTTCTAATGCAAAGTTTTCCACTAACTGGTTTGTCTATGTGAATTGCAATATTTTCAAGCATTTTGCCATTTAATTTCTCATCCTCTTTCTGCCAGAAACCTGACTTAGTCTGCTTGACTAATTCATTCCTCTTATAAATTGCTCTTCTCTCCTCAACCATGTTCAAAAATTTCTTTCCTTCAGCACTTAATTTACATGTTAGATTATTCTTGTAAGCATACTCGTAAGTGAGTTCATTAGTAACAAGGAAAAATTCTCTCATTTGTTTTGCTTTCTTATGCTTATTTAAAGTATTATCAATCTTAATATTTGCAAAAATTTCATCATAATTTGAATAGTAATATTCTAAACGTCCAGTTTGATAAAATAAACTAGTTAATACACTACATGTTACAGCATAAGTGAGAGGAAGCATATTATATGTTACTCCCTCAGAAACAGAAGCAGGTAACTTAACACAGACGTAGCAGTCTTTTGCATCCATTACCTTAACATATTCACTCAATAGCTTTGTGAATGTATTACTTGAAAAATCACCAATTGATTTATCTTGATGAATGTTAGGTTGATGATCAATAACTTTTGCAGACGCACTATGTTTAGTTTGGCTAACCAGAGCTTTGCTTGTTAAGTTAACTTTGTATAATTCTCTATTCATCTCCAAAGGGATAATTACAGCTAGAACCAACCAGAGCAGAACTAAAATGAGCAGACACACCAGAGTCATCTTACAGCATCTTTTAAAAACAGAACACTTTGAAGTGCTCTCCTTAACATAAGGCATTATTGGTTAATTTTAGCTTAAAAATAAAATAAAAATAAATTTTAAAATTCTAAATTTATATTTACACCCCCCTTTTAAAATATTTTTTTTTTTTTTTTTTTTTTTTTTTAAACCCTAAACAAGATTTCTTCGACCTTATGTCATACATAAGTTTTCTTCAACTAAACAGTTTTTCTTCGACCTTGTGTCAACTAACAAATTTTCTTCAGCCTTTTGCCAATTTAATATTTTTGTATCTCAATCATTGTCACTAATTTCTTGGATTTCGTTTTCTTCTTCACTACTATCATATATGTCAATAACAGGTGGAATTACTAAGTAAGTCCACTCAGGAGACTTGTATTTTTGGTTTGGTCTTATTATTCTTTTCCCTTTTCTCGATATCACTTCAATTTTTCTTCCAACTCCAACTTCTTTTCCAGGACTCTTTTGACTACTGATTTCTTCAACTTGTTCTTTTGGCTTTTTGATCAATCTGACTCTCAATCTTCCACCTGGCCAGTAGTCTGCTTTTCTCACGTACTTCTTCTTTGGTTCAGAATTATTTGATTCTGACTTCCAAGTCCTTTTCTTTCTGTTTTCACTTTCACCTTCCACGTCACTTTCTTCAGTTTCGTAGTCTGAAATTTCAATTGACTCAGGAACTTCTCTATTCGGCAATTTCACTCCTTCAGGAACTTCACTTTGTCTTCCATCACTGGTACTTGGTAATTCGTTCTTCTCCTCTTCCTCAATTACCCCCAACTTCCCAGATTTCGGATTTTTGTTCCTTACTTCAGAGTTTGTTCTCTGCCTTTCGATACTCTCCTGGTCTGAAACTTCTTTTTGTTCAGCTTCTTTGTCTTCAATGGAGACAACCGAATCTTCAGTTATCTTTCCTTTTAACAGATTCTCTTCACCTTCAGAATCTATTTCAATTATTTCCAAGTCTTTTCTTGTCAAATTTCCATTCACTGGCACAGTTTCCAGATGTCGACTGTCTTGTCGATCTTCAGAATCTGGAATTATTTCACCTTCTGTTTCGCTTTCTGCTTCAGAATCAGAATCATCTGTGGTATCACTTTCAACGTCAGAACTCTCAGGAGTTGGTACTGGAATAGTATGACTAGGATGAATCCAACGTTTCAATCCTCTGCACTTTACAGCATTAGTAGTGATCAAAATTATCTGCCTAGGTTTCTGCCATCTAGGAGCTAGACAATTCCTTCTCCGATGTACTTTCGTTCTGACCCAATCGCCAGGTCTCAGATCATGTGTCAAAACTTTTTCATCTGACTGAGCTTCAGTTCCCACCTGATTAGACACAGAAGTTACCATATCAGATAACCTTTTACAGTAATCCAAAATTGCACTGTCATTTATGCTCAACAGTTTACCTACAGGTACAAAAGCTTGCCTCATAACTCTTCCCATTAAAATTTCATGAGGACTCAAACCTGTCTTTTTATCTGGTGTACTTCTTAATGACATTAAAACAAGTGGAAGAGCATCAGTCCATTTTATACCTGTTTCAAGACACATTTTTCCAATTCTGTTTTTAATTGTTCCATTTATTTGTTCAACTACTCCTGATGCCTCTGGTCTGTATGCACAGTGTATTTTCTGCTCAATACTCAAAGCTTCGCAAATTAACTTCATCAGTTTGTTATCAAAATGGCTTCCTCAATCACTCTCAATAGTGACTGGAAAACCGTACCTTGGGATGATTTCTCTGAGCATTAGTTTTGCCACTGTAATTGAATCACAATGTCGTGTAGGGAAAGCCTCTACCCATCTTGAAAATAAGCACACAATTACAAGCACATATTTCAAACAATTGTGTAAGGGCATTTCAATGAAATCCATTTGTAATCTGGTAAAGGGACCACCTTCTCGACCAATTATTCCTGTCCCCACCACTGATTTTCTGTTTGGATTCATTTGTTGGCATGATAAACACCTTTGACAAAAAGATTCAGCGATAGTTCTAAACTTGGTATTGAACCATGTTTCTCTGAAAAGTCTAACCATAGAATCTCTTCCGAGATGTGCTGGACCATGATATAATCTGGCCATATCAGCAATCAAACAATTTGGTAAGACTACTCTGCCATCTTTGTAAACCCACACTCCATCTTCTTCACGTGGTCTACAATCTGATCTTAACCACAAGTCTTTTTCTTCATCTTCTGCTTCATCTTGTAAATCTCTAATCTCATGCCATGTCTCTACAACAGTTGTTAGCATTAATGAATTTGAATCAGTTTCTTTACTCCTCTCCCGATTGTATGAATAATTTTTCCTTGCGCAGTATTTAGCTGTTTCATCTGCGAAGGCATTTCCCTTGGAAATATAATCAGTTCCTCTAGTGTGCGCTGCACACTTAACAATGGCGATTTCTTTTGGCAATTGTATTGCTTCAATTAATCTCCTAATGAAAACTGCATTTTTAATTGGTGATCCTGCTGATGTCATGTATCCTCTCTGTGACCAGAGTTGTCCATAATCATGCACAACTCCGTACCCATACTGACTATCAGTAATGATGGTAACTCTTATATCCTTTGATATTTCACATGCACGAATTAAAGCAATCAATTCAGCCACTTGTGCTGAACGAACTCCTTCAAGACATGATGCTTCTTCAACATCTACGACTGTACAAACTGAATATGAAGCTTTTAAGACACCTCCTTCGGATCTTAAGCATGACCCATCTACAAAGTAGACAAAATCCGATTCAGACAAAGGTCTGTCTTTGATGTCTTTTCTTGGTTTAGTGCAGAATTCCATGACATCTAAACATTCATGTTCTGTTTCAATGTCATCAACAATTTCAGAATCAGGCAGTAATGTAGAAGGATTCAGATTTAAACATCTTGAAATCGAAACATTATCTGCTCCCAGTATGATTTTCTCATACTTTGTCAATCTGCTACTTGTTAAATGTTGAGTCTTACCTCTTGTCAGTAATATTTCAACTGAATGAGGCACAAAAACTTTCACTGGAAATCCCATTATGATCCCCTCACTTTGTTCGAGGCTGATACTTGTAGCTGCAACTGCTTTCAAACAACCTGGTAATGCTTTTGCAATTGGATCAAGAACTGCAGAAAAGTATGCAATAGGTTTCTTTAAATTTCCATGTCTCTGAATTAACACAGATAATGCACATCCTTCTCTTTCACTGCAATACAGTTCAAAATCTTTTTCATAATTTGGCATACCTAAAGCAGGAGCTTGGCATAAGCTCTTTTTCAGGTTCTCAAAAGAATCCATCTCAGCATCATTGAGAATAATTGGATCTTTTACATCTGACTTTGTCAGTCTTTGTAGTGGTTTTGCAATTACTGAAAATCCACTTATCCATTGTCGACAGTAACCAACCATTCCCAAGAACATTCTGACCTGTCTTTGTGTTCTTGGTGGTAACATTGCTTGAATCATTTTTATTCTTTCTATTGTTACTTGTCTTTTTCCCTTTGCAATTCTGTGACCAAGATATTTTACTTCTTGTTTGCAAAACTGTAGTTTTGCTAGGGACACTTTATGTCCTTCTTCTGCAAGGCGATTTAACAGAATTATTGTGTCTGTTACACAATTTTCTCTTGTCTTTGCAGCTATTAACAAATCATCAATATACTGCACTAGCGTAGACCTACCAGGTAAGTCCAGGTCTTCTAATGATCTTTTTAACAGTTCGTTAAAAATTGAAGGACTTTCTGTATAGCCCTGAGGGATTCTTGACCATCCGAGGGTCTTACCTTGGAATCTGAAAGCAAATATTTCATAACTGTCTGGATGTAAGGGAACAGTAAAGAATGCATTACAAAGGTCAATGACTGTATACCATTCAGCATCATGTGGAATCTGAAATAGAATTACTGCTGGATTTGGAACCACAGGACAACATGGAACGACAATTTGATTAACTTTTCTCAAATCTTGTACGATTCTAAATGTTCCGTTAGACTTTTTAACTCCCATAATTGGTGAATTACAAGAGCTACTCTCCATTTCCTTTAATACACCTTGCTTGATTAATTTTTCAATTATAGGTGTAATACCTTCAATTGTTTCTGTTTTCATTTTATATTGTGGAGTGTTTGGAAATTCTATTCCCTGTTTCAATGTAATTTTTACTGGATCTACGTTTTTCATTAGACCCATCTCATTTCCAGTAAAATCCCATATTTCAGATTTCACTGTTTCTTTGAGTTCTTTAGGTAAATCTTTTTCTTCAAATGCAGGAAACAATTTTGTTTCTTCTGCTTCCATCATCATCATTGTCATTCTGTATAAACCATCTTCCTCCATTGTTTGTAACTCAACTCCATCAGGAGAACAATATATTCTACAATTCATTTTACATAGGATGTCTCTGCCCAATAGATTTACTGGACTACTATTACAAACCACAAATCTGTGTTTGTCTCTGTAATTTCCAATTTCAACTGGTACTGGATCAGTTAAGTCAGTTTTAATTTGCTGATTACTTACTCCGACAACTTGGATGGTATCCCCAGAGAGAGGTAGGTTTTCAATTTCCACTGATCTAACAGTAGAACGGGTAGCACCAGTGTCCACTAGAAAAGTGATGTCTACATCATTAACTTTCCCGTTTACAAAAGGACCAGACTGGTCAACCTCAAGAGTGGCTCCAACAACACACTCTTCCTCCTCTCTCGGGCACCGTCAACAATAATCATCAGAATCGCTGTCTTGACTTTCTGCTAATAAAAATTGTTGTGAAGCATTTTGCATTTGAACCCTTTGCTGCTTTTGCTGTTTTTGTGGTTTTATTACCTGTTCACTTCCCTGAAATCCCACGTTTGGATTATATTTTTGAACTCCCCCACAATTCGGAAAAGGTGGTTGTGGCAATTGGTCTTGACGATTATTCACCTGTTGTTGTTGCTGTTGCTGTAACTGTCGCTGAATATTAAATTCGTTTAACCCCTGTTGCATCTGTAGCTGTCGCTGCAGGTCAACACCATTCTGCATCTGTGGATTCAATAAGGGATTCTTTAAGTTTTTAGGAGGATGAGGACACTCGTCTCTCCAATGTCCAATTTCGCCACAATTAAAACAAGGTAATCTTTGTTTCAACTCCTCAATCTTTGGGCTAAATTTCTTTGGGAAATTATTACTTTTAAACTTTCCTTGTATCTGGTTTGTATTTCCAGTTTGAACAAAATTAGTGTTCTTATTTCCCATGCTGGCAATCTGTTGCTCAGCCACCTTTACCTGAGCCCACATGGCTTTCTCCTTCAGCTTCTTCTGTTTTACTTCTATTTCATCGCTACAATACTTTGCTTTTCTTAGAATATCATCTACAGATAGGAAACAAAAGAATCAGTTCATTCTTTTTATTTTAACCCAATCGACTTCTTTGGGTGGAATTTTGTTTTTCATCCAAACAATTACTTTCTCATAGAAATCCATTACAAGTGGATTTGGAGCACCTGTTTCTTTAATTCGCTCAGGTTCTGTTTTTGGCCAACTAATCGATATTTTGCATTCTGTCCAAAGATCAGATGGAACGACAATATCAAAAAATCCATCTAAATCAATCCACAGAACTTTTGACACTTTGATAAATCTATCAACTTGCCTGTACCACTCAACTGGTTTTTCCCTTAATTTCGGAAAGTCATTTGTAAATAATAGAATGTCCTGTCTCGACCAAGGGACATGAACATATCCTCCACCTGCAATTTCTCTCATTGGAAATTGTTTTGACAATTTTTCCAATCTTTCATCTTCCTTCTTTTTCGTCCATTTTACTCTCCATTTATTTAGTTCTCCTAGCTTTTTGATATAGACAATCAAATCTTTAATATGAACTATTCTTCCCATTGAGTTTAAACTCTCAATGTCACTTTCTGAAAAGTCTAATCTGTAATGTTTCGCAAAATTCTTTTGTTTACTCACATCAATTTCAAGTTCTGCTGCTAGATCCTCTAGTTGATCATATTTGTTTTTCGTTTTCCACTGTATGCTTTTACAAATGAACAGTAGTTCATCATCTCGATAGTAATTTAAACTATCTGGACCAATTGTTCCAATTATTAATTCTTCGATATTCGCTTTTAATTTGGCCACATCAAGTTTTGGTGTGGTTACCCTGACTTCAGGACTCCCTATATCTGATATAGCACCCATTGGTGTTTTTGGAGATAAATCCTCATTAAAGGTTAAATCAGGCATTCTCGATTTAGAAGAGTTTATTTCAGATAAGTCTGAATAAAAATTTTCAGCAGCCTTTTGAATTTCTGTATTTAAAGGAATAGTTAATCCAGTTTTGTTTGTTTCCTTTTGGTCAAATACGGGCTGAACAGGACCAATTGTTACTGGAACTGTCACAGCTTCCATGCCTTTTGTCATTCTTTTTATTAATTCTTCTTTTGATCTTATATATTCATTATAATCAACATCTTCAACATTTCTTGCCTCTCTTGTATAATCTTTTGGAGGTTCTCTTGCTCTTGGAGCCATTGTAAAATGTCTACCTTCATTTCGAGCATTCTCGAATTCTGGTCTTCTAGGAGTTTCAATGATTTCACAATTATTAGGATAAAGTTTAGGAGCTTCATTAATTGGAGGTGCACTCGGTGAAGTTTCAGTAGAAACCACCGGAGTAGACCATGATCTAGGAGGTCTCAAAGGCTGATTCTTTCTAGCAGTTGTATATATTTCTTCCATAACTGCATCCTCAGATTCACTTTCCATAGATTTCCCTGTAGGAGTACCCATTACCATTTCATGAATTAAATACAATCCTTCACTCATGTTTCCCTGTCTCCACATTCGCAATCTATCTTCATGAGTTTCTCTTCTCCAAGGTGGATTTTTAGAAGGTCTTTTAATTCCACTAGCTTCTCTTTGTAATTGATACATCTCGTCTTCCCACTCAACTAAAGCTTCAAATTGAGTTGGTCTCGGTTTCGGAACAAGAGCATTCATTTTCTCTCGTAAATTTCTTAAAACTTTTACATTAAATGAACCATCATCAGGCCAAGTTAAAACACCGTCGTTCTTAGTATATCGTTTCCAACTATCGAACCATAAGACAGTATGATATCCATATTCACCTTCCATATACGCTGCAGGTGTTTTATACTTATGAAGTAGTTTACCACCTCGCGTTTCGATTTTCTTGTCAGGTGAAAATAAATTCTTAAACTTCTGAAACAATGTTGGCTTTTTCTCAACATGTTTAAAATGATAACTCATTTTTAGGAGTTAAATCTAATTCACAAAATCGTTCGTAAAATATTTCCGGGATGTTCCGAAAAACAACCAATCCGTGCGCGAAACACACCAACAAGCCAATGACAGTTGAGCTACGTCACTTTTCTGCTCAACCAATAAATTTGGAGTTTTTCCGAATGACCAATCAACTCACAGGCCGTCAGAGACTCAAGAGCCAATCAGAATATAGCTTGTGACGTAGGTCGCCCAATCCCAGCGCGGCTCTGTGACGTACACAGCAGCTGCGGTTTCTCGTTTCTCACTCCTGGCGCTTACCCCTCCTTCACAAAATCTTTTCACAGCGCCATTTTAAGAACACTTTTCAGTGTAAATTAATTCTTAACAATGACTATAAAGACAACATCTGTTCGTTTCACTATTTAGGATAGTTTACATACATTCAAGTATCCACACTTCGGAATAGACGGCGCTATTCACACTAAGGATAATATTCAATTGTCAGTAGAGTAACCCTTACCCCACCCTTCTAACACGTATAATTATGAACTCGCTTTGCTCTGAACCCACCGCGAAGTGAAAGTTCTAAGAGTTCCACTTGAACATAAAATACAATTCAAACTCGCACTTTCACACTGAAATTTCCCTAATTTCAAACACACATGAAATCCGTACAGGACTCTCACCTGTTTATAGAGATCATGCACCGTTAGCAAAATAACGACGTTATCCGTACAGGGCTCTCACCTGTTTATAGATATGAAACATGTACCCGTACAGGACTCTAACCTGTTTATAGATAATCATGCACCGACGCTAATTTACCCTTCACTCAAGCTCGGATATAACTAATACTCTCATTACAGTGAGTTTTATGGAAGGCGCTTTGTCCCTATTCTCATGCTGCTCTAATTTCTTAGAAAATCCTCACCATACAAGATTCACACCTAGCCCTAAAACTGTGCTGCTCGGCGACAACACTATGGTACACGGCGATACCTCTTGTGATACTCGGCGATATCACTACAAACAGAACAGATGGCTTGCGTGACTAATTTCTCGCCACACAATCTATACCGGTATAGCTTACAGATAGCACGAAAAACGAACTCAACATGTGTTAAAACATCGATCCTATTTCCATACCATAACGTTTTAGTAACCCTTAGCAACCACCATATTACCTTGGTTACTCTTAGCAACCATCAATTTCTGCTACCAGAGAATTGATCCAGCGGCCTATAGAAAATATATCATAAACAACGCTACCCAACTTCATAACCTATAAACAAAATTTTATACTAAATATGGACCCATTTATAAACCTGACATATTTTGGGCCTACTGAATCAGGTGGTCAGATTAAATCTATATACACATTATCAACAAACTATATACATTTTATACATCTGCGAAAGGAATATTGTCATTAGAATAAAACTTAACCATTTAGATGACCACCATTGGCGACGTGATCTAGCTAATAGTAACCTACACTCCTGAATAACCAAGACCAGCTTGTTTGTCAAAAGTAAGATTTTATTTACTAAATTATGGTATATAAGTTGATAGTTTTATAAATGAATTTTATTTGCAATAAAGCAAGCATGATTGTAAAGAAATATGAGAAAAATACAATTTAAGCAAGTGAATCAAAATCAAAGTGAATATTTAAAGTTTAGCATTTCTAAAACCTAATTCCCTAACTGAGCTAAATAGATAGAAATTAAAGAAAAGTTCTTTGAGGATTCTTACGTGCTCCACGCAAAGTCCGTCAGCACATCACCCTCATCGGAAAGTCAGAAAGCAGCAGCCAGCCCATCCCTAGGGGCATGACTTTTTATACCTTTCTACGCTAACTAAACTACGCAAAGGAAAGTTTTCAGAAATCTTCGACGTCCCATTGGCTGAGAGTGACAAGTGACATGTCACCCACTTTTCAAAACTTCCATCAAGTCAATTCTCTTAAGGACCATTGTCTCTTCCGAATGCAACCAGGAGTTTCCTGGGTTTGCAACATTTGTATATAAATGTTCTCTCTCTGCGTCCATAGACTTCCGCGGATGCCAAGTTAAGACCGACAAAATGTTCACTTTCGACCTTGGCCACGTCCGACAGAATGATGACAACACGTCAGCTTTTGCTTTGTGAACGCAGCTTTTGACGAACAATTTATTTCAGAATGGGCGTCTCGTGACTTTTGCAGAAGTAAAATTCAGCATATTGTAGTTCGGGCAGACAAGGCCCAAAAGCAGACAACTTATGATTTCTAATATAAAACAAACACAAGAAAAGTATTAATGTAAGAAATAATGTAGATTCTGTATCCACCCCAAGATTTACTAATTAATTAACCCACCCGATTAATCAAAATGTTACCTAGCCAAAGCAAACAAATAAAGCAGCGTTTATATCTACCAGTCTCCGTTACTCCATGAGACTTATATGCACCTAGAATAGTAGAAATGACATCACACAGACAAGGAAAAGCAAAACAAGCACATGCTTCTCTTAAGTTTGCAGCAGTTAGTAATGACAAAAACGAAAACAATAAATTATTTTATTATTTTGCACGAACAAAAAGATGCAACAATTATGCACGTTTATGAGCACACATGTTAGTCCCCCCATGTGTAAAGTTTAATCTAAGTTGTATTAGCACGACATATCACAAATCATTAATATTATTATTCATGTTATGGAAATGTGACTTCACGAGATTAAACAAAATTTTGTTTTCTATCTCGCTCCATCAGAGGTTGGTGTTATAGAGGCAAGATCTCGTTCGCCCAATAGAGTTTCGATCGCTTCTAGCGTTTCGTTTTGAGGAATGGAGGTATACAATGACTCCACGTCATAAGACACTAACAGATCTGTCGCGGAGTCAAATTCTATTTCGGGCAAGAGTCTGAGTAAGTCCTTCGTGTCCTGGAGATAAGTAGGCATCAGTTTGACCATCGGTCTCAGGAAGATATCAACGAACGTTGATAAAGGTTCCAATATTGATCCGATCCCGGAGATTATCGGGCAACCGGGTGGAGGTCTCTGCACCTTATGAATTTTGGGCAGGACATAAAAATACGGTCTAACAGGATGTGGAGTATGTAGATAAGCCGCTTCCTTGGTTGTTATCCATCCTTCGGCCAGTGCCTCCTCTATAATGTGTCCAATAGTCGTTGTTAATCTTGATGTTGGGTCTTCTGTCAGCAGTTGGTAAGAACGTGTGTCTCCCAGTTGGCGTAAACATTCCTCCCTGTAGGCTGTTGTATCCATAAGTACTGTGGCCCGCCCTTATCGGCTGGTTTAATTGTGATTGAATGATCTTTCATCAGTTCTTTCAGGGCCTCTTGTTCGGATTTGGGGATGTTTACGAAAGGTTTATGTGTTTGTTTGAATAGCTCCTGCACGTCGTGCTGTACAGCTTCTTCAAAAGTTGTGACCTTCGCAGGCACAGTACCTGCTGGGGGATTGAAAGTCCGGTGTTCTGAGGGTTCATATCAATCTGATCATTTTTAGAGAAGAAGAAATGGAGTCTCACCTTTCGGAAAAATTTAGACATTTCGATCTGCGTCTGAAACGGATCACCCATATTTGTACCCACAAACCCAAGGCAACTATTGAGTACCTTTTATTCCAATGGTGTCAGGGTCCACGAGCTCAAGTTGACTACGAGGCTGGTCCCACGCTCGTTCCCGCTTGTTCTTGCGGAATTTGTTTGCCGCTCCGGAGGCCCATTGCTTGCTGGGGGACATTCCACTGCACTTGTCCCTGTGTAGCTCGGCGTCTTCCGTGCGACCTCGCTCGGCCATACCCTAAAAAAGGCACATTTTGGGCTGATAGATACGGTCCTGGTCCAAAAGGTCCCATGTTTTGAGGGAACTGCGGTGGTCCTTGCATCCAAGGATTAGGTGGCCACCAAGGATTAAATTGACACTGATTGTAATTCTGTGCACCTCGTTGTTTCCAGTGGCCTATCCCTCTCTTGAGTAGTTGTTGAGTTATTCTGATTTGAAGAATCAGAATCAGTGGAATTATCTTCTGATGAAGACGTCCCATAGGTAGAGCCTCCTGTTCTTCCATTGCGATTAAATGGTGTCGGGACATAGTTAGCACTTGTGTAAGGGTGGATCTTTTCTTTAGAGAATTTTGCTAAATCTTTTTTGCATTTCTCTAATTTTGTGAACAGGATGTTATCTTTAAAATCTTTATTCGTTTTATTGTTTTCATCCTGTTGTTTAGTGAATAATTTACCCGATATGGTGGTTTTTATTTGGCCTTCCAACATTTGAATTTCTATCATAATCTTGTCTGCAGCTTTCTTTGCAGTTTTTATGATTAAGACCAACCAGTCTCTCCTGCACTTCCAGGCAATAAGATACCAGTCTCTTATGAAATCTGGGTCATTCAGAAAGAGTCTAGGTGAATTAAGGACAACTAATCCAGAGGGAGCACCGTTCCCTCGGAGATATTCCGCCATAGTAATTCCATGGATGCACGTGCGAGAGTGACTCTTTTTTAAAATCAAAATCTTTGGCCGCCCGTCCTGACTAGTATCCTGAGGTTTCGGTAGACTATCTAGCATGCTCGGATTATCTTCAAGAATCGACTGTATTTCAGCCTCATCATAGGCTAAGCCTAGATTCGATGCCATCGTTACTCAAAGGTCTAAGGATGATATATGTATACAATAAATTAAAGTCTCGGTCTGTAATGAGTTATCATGTGTATTAACCAAACAAACACATAAACCTTTCGTAAACATCCTCAAATCCGAACAAGAGGCCCTGAAAGAACTGATGAAAGATCATCCAATCACAATTAAACCAGCCGATAAGGGCGGGGCCACAGTACTTAAGTGTGGCTCACTGGTTAGAGGAGGCAGACCTGGAAGCTGAGGTCAGCTCGGGACCAGGGTTCAATTCCCGGCTCGGCGGGGTCTTGAGTCCTAAAATGTCCATGGACTCGACAATTCTCGCTCCGGTGCCTACTCGATTCACGGGTTCACACTCTGCGACTCTGGGCAATAGCTTGCTTAATCTCCACAACGGCCCCTCGCGGCGGGATGCCTGGCTTTCACCTTGCGGATACCCTGCCGGGGTTATCTCACAGGGGAATACCAGGACGGGTTCCCTAAGCAAGCGCTTAGAAACCGCTCGGTGATTTGCGCTATATAAATTCCTGTACATTTACATTTACATTTACATTTACTTATGGATACAACAGCCTACAGGGAGGAATGTTTACGTCAACTGGGAGACACACGTTTTTACCAACTGCTGACAGAAGACCCGACATCAAGATTAACAACGACTATTGGACACATTATAGAGGAGGCATTGGCCGAAGGATGGATAACAACCAAGGAAGCGGCTTATCTACATACTCCACATCCAGTTAGACCGTATTTTTATGTCCTGCCCAAAATTCATAAGGTGCAGAGACCTCCACCCGGTCGCCCGATAATCTCCGGGATCGGATCAATATTGGAACCTTTATCAACGTTCGTTGATATCTTCCTGAGACCGATTGTCAAACTGATGCCTACTTATCTCCAGGACACGAAGGACTTACTCAGACTCTTGCCCGAAATAGAATTTGACTCCGCGACAGATCTGTTAGTGTCTTTTGACGTGGAGTCATTGTATACCTCCATTTCTCAAAACGAAACGCTAGAAGCGATCGAAACTCTATTGGGCGAACGAGATCTTGACTCTATAACACCAATCTCTATGATCATGAATATGGCAACAATAGGCATGAAAGAGAATTTTTTCGAATTTGAAGGCCAATGCTACCTACAAACCTCTGGGACGAGCATGGGCAGCGTTTTTGCGCCGAGCCTGGCTAACTTGTACATGCACAAATTCGAACAAGATCACGTCCTAAACACTGACAACCCATATATAACATCAATACGGACATGGAGGATATACATTGATGATATCCTGGTGATCTGGCGTGGTGACGAAACTTCTCTCCAGTCCTTCCACAGTTGGCTGAATAACCGCAATAAGTTCTTGCGGTTTCCACTAGAATGTAATCAACATTCATTAGCGTTTCTGGATTTGCTAATCACAGTGACATCACAAGGTCTCAAATCAGAACTGTACAGGAAGCCCATGGCCCGCAACTCATTGCTACAGTACACCAGTTGTCATCCGAAGTCTTTACGTGACAATTTGCCATATGGGCAGTTTTTACGCGTACAACGTAACTGCTCAACAAGAGAAGACTTCGAAAAACACTCTGAAGACCTAGCTCAACAACTTGATGAAAGGAGTTATCCGAAGAAACTTATCAAACGCTCAAAGAAGAGAGCGGCGAATAACAATCGGGAAGCCCTGCTAGAACCACCTGTCCCCAAAGAGAAGAACGAAAGATTGACATGTGTCAACACTTTCAGCACAAGGTCAAATGCAATTCAACGCATAGTACGAAAACATTGGAAGATCTTGAACACTGGGAAAGACTCTCTGGAACAACCATTGTTTGCCTTTAAACGAGCCACCAGCTTAAGAGACCAATTGATACACACCAGACCCCCAGCCAGAGAGGGTCACCAAATCGGCACACTATGGAATATGTCACCAGTGATAGGGCACCATCCTTGCGGAAATTGTGCTGCATGTCCTCAGACAAAACATACAACATCCATCGATATAGGGACTAGCCGCCCCTGGGAACAAAAGCGATTTACAAATTGCAATAGCAGCCATCTGATTTATCTCATTACCTATCCTTGCACACTCAGGTATGTTGGAATGACAACTCGCAAAATCAGAACAAGGATTTCCATGCTTAAGAGCACAATAAGGTGCAAAAAACAAGCGACCCGTTTAACAAACCATTACATTCACGTTGGCCATAAACCAACGGATTTTGAATGGACAGTACTGGAACAACCTAATATTCCAGCACATATAACTGATGTGTCCAAACACCTTTTCAAAATCGAACAAAAGTGGGTGTACAAACTTAGGGGGTCATTAGGATCGCGGTTTTTCCGCATCCTCGGGGCCGGCGGAAGGCACCGCCGGCCCAGAGGATGCGGAAAAACCTCAGCGGACTGACCAAAGACCCACCGCCACATTAGGATGGCTGGTGGGTCCTGGTTTCCGTCCGCAGCTTTTCCGCCGCGGCTGGCTTACAACCGCGGCGGAAAAGCTCTAATATGGTGATGGTGTCTGTCAGACACCGTCCACCATATTAGGATGGCCTGTAAAGTATGCTTTTCCGCGGCGGGTTTTCCGCCGTGGAAAAACATACGGAACTTCACTGCGGGGCCCGTTGCGGGCCCCCTAGGTGAAGGGGGGGTGGGGGGTGCACATGGGGGGTACCTATGGTACCCCCCTGCATTTGCATGCAGAAAGCGGCAGGCACCGCGCGGTGCCTGCCTCTTACTGCATGCAAATGCAATGCGTGCATTTTTAACATTGCGGCGGGTGCAGCTTGAAGCTCCACCCGCCGCAATGTTAAAAATAGAGGATGTGACCGCAACCCTTGCGGTCACATCCTAATTGCACAGGAGGGAACTCCGCATGCCATGCGGAGGTTCCCTCCTGCTCTGGGGTCGCGGACGGACGCAAGTCCGTCCGCGATCCTAATCGACCCCTATATTGTGAGAAAGCCGGTCTCAATGAAGACATCCCTTGGATGTCACTATAGATTTTCCTTCCTGTTGTGTGCCAAATCCTCTATCTGTTGTAAACCAGGTAGATCATTCTATAACAACATGAACATCTTCTCTATTATAGCTGTTTAACAATATAAATAAACATTCCTGCTGTTTACAAATATCGCCTTGTAGGCACCAATATGACTGTGTAGTCTTTGGCCACCTGCTAGTATCTTGACCAGTTATCGGTCCATACAATAAATGAATACGTAAATAATACGTATCCATCTGTGTACTCAGAGAGAATCTTTTAGGTATATATATGAATAGTCCCGCAAAACACATTGTGGACTATAAATCCCATGGTTCACGGCAGTTTTATCACGCAAGTGCTGGTACTTGATCATGATCATGCACGAAATCTGTATAGAGGTGCCTTTATCTTGATCAGCTATCGGCTTAAATAATGTATGAATACGCGAATATTATTTGCACCCATGTAAGCATATCCATTAATGTACATGAATAGAACATTCTGGGTATATTAATGAACAGTTCCCTGAAAATACACTGTGAACTACAATTCCCATGATTCACGGTAGTTCTATCTGAGCTCTGTCATCCAATCACGATTGCGCACAAAATCAATAAGGAAGTACCCAGCCCGAGCCGCGGTACCTCCCCAAACAGCCCGGTAGGCTGACTGGAGTACCGAGGGAGAGGTAAGGTTGTAATGGTAATGGAGCAAGTGAAGATTAATTCAATAAGTAACGCACGCTGCCTTATTAACTAACAGCGGAGTAACAGACTTGATGTACTGTACACCTCACATTGACTCGAAAAATGCGCGGTGCAGCTGGGCTCTTTAACTATAGGAAGAGAGGATTGCTTTGAGGTGGAATCATAACTTACTTCACACCTGCGTACTGAGAGGCTCATGAACCATGAGCTGAGTGAAATTTTATATTTTACACCGTAAATAGTATGTCTGAACGATGATGTCCTTTTAACCTAGTGTGATATTCACACAAGAGGGGGTATGAGAGAAATCGGCGCTTAACTAACTGTTTATCGCGAGGCATTCCACCAGCGCCTAGCGCGATTTGTATGAAATGATAAAAATAAACAAGAGACGATTCAGAAAACGAGTGATTCTACATAAGATAACATGACAAATTTGAGGCTCACTAATTAAGTGTTTTTGATGCGCGGAGTCTCACATTGTTGAGTAGTCATATATTTCATCACAACTTTTTTAATATTCTCTGTACCACAGAGCGGCGCTTCAATTTCTTGAGCTGTTTGCCAGGTGAGGCGAGGCAGTTTCCCCTTATAAATTAATGTGAGCCCTTGATAATTTGAGCAATGGGTTGCATATAAAGGTCATTGGACCATATATGCCAAGAATAACAATTTAGTAATGTTAATGATAGCCCTTACTAATGATGATGTGTTATCATATTTTGCATTTCTTGTCTATGTGTGTGTACGTTGGCGATTCTACATTTGGACCTTCTGACTCAATAAGGAGGAAAACCAGAAGTGAACAGGTGACATGTAGCATTTTTGTTCACAAGTGTCCTTTTTGTATTTATTCTTTTTCACGTAAAAGCAGTAGCAATCAAGTTAATGGGTCCTGAGGAAGCGGCAGGTACCAGTTTGGACCTTTAAATGTCCGCAGAAACATGTTGACCAGATTACCCAGTCAGAAGTTATTTGTTTGAACCATCTGACTTTTTTGCACTCTATTGTTTTTAGCTTTGGAGGTGCACGATTCCAGAATAAAGTTACATTGCATGCACTATCCAATTTTATTATAAACACATTCACTTTTCACCAATCACTAATGCACTGCTTTCAGTTACAAGTAAATAACATCTACCAGACATCCATCTTTAGTAACCATCTCCTTGCTTTATCTATGGAGATGAATAATGGACTACCTACTGTGAAGTAGACCAAATGATGTACTGGGTGGTACAGAATGAGTAACTGATGGACATTTTTTCACAATGGGTAAATGTCTTATAGTTTGTCTTCACTTTAAATTCTGAAGCAGACACATAGCCAACTCCATACACACATAGTCTTTTGTTTATGTTTGTTGGAGACCCACAGTTTTCCGTTGTTTTTCTCATAGTTTGCCAGGGGGATAATAACTGTGCTCAGGTCATTAAACTGTCCCTCGGACCCTCCTTTAACCTTTTTGTAAGTTGTAATGCTTTTTACTACCAGTAATTAGTTATGTGCTTTAAGAATGAGTTATTTGCGTAAAGATTGACTTTCCTCCGAGGGAGGACGTAAATATGCTTTAGAAACTGCACAGCAATATCAGTGTAAATGGGTTCCAGCCTCACTTGTTAACATAAAAATTGTTTACCAATTTGGTACCAAGCTTAATTCACTTTTTTATTTTCCTATACTTTAGGGGCACTCCACAATTCGGGCAGAATTCTGCCTACAGTAAAGTATAGTGAAACGTTCAATATACTTTACTACACGAAGATCTCCAGAGTGCAGGCACTCTATGATAAAGTATAGAGAAAAGTGTATAGTTCCCTATACTTTACCATAGGGAGCTCACCCTGGTAGAGAAGGTCTCTGTATTGTAAAGTATACAGAAAGATCCTCAACTTGAAAAATGCTTGTGAAAATATATTTATGTAAAATATTATTATACAATATTTTGATATATTCATATCAAATGTTGAGCTGAAAGAAAAATGCTACAGCATTTTAGCTTAACTTTTTATTAAACCTTTAATTAATCAAAATATATTACATTATATTACATTTATTTTTCTGGAGTTTAAATACAAAAATGGATTCCCACCTAAAGTAAAAAAAATAAGGATTTATTATGCATTCATAATTATTAAAAGTGGTGTGTAAAATTAATTAAAAGTTATTTCATTATGTTTAACAAAATGCATCGTTATACTAGTTTGATATTAAAAAGGTGTTTAGAATATTGTAAAAATAATGACTATTTGTGTATATTTATTTAATTTTACATTATAAATATTTTTTATTTCTTTTAGTAATATAATTTAATAAACAATATTTCCTATCGGGTTCAAATGTTAGTACCCCATTATTTTCTTTGGGAGCGTGCTGCAGTACCAGGGGTTGACCATGTGTAGTGCTGGACTTACTGCTGTCTTTTTCCAGTAGTAACTTACACTTGTAGGTTTGACTCCACTCCTTTTTTCTGAGGGTGTAATTGTATAAGTCTACACTTTTGAATAATTTTACCCTTGGATTTTGTGAATAGCCAAAAGCAGTAAAGTTACTCAAAGTACGAGGGTGAATTTACTTATGTAAATTACTCAGAAGAGTATTTTACCTTTGTAAATAGCCCCAAGAGTGTTCATCATAACTCTCTATTGAATTACCCCCAGTTTCAATAGTTTGAATAGTTCAAGCCCAAAATTCATTTTTATCATAAAACTACATCTAACCATTCAGTGCAATCACTAGTGTTGTAATCCCCTGTTTTATTAGTTCAAGTTCAAAGTTTCATTTAACAATATAAATTCAGGATACCTCTCTGTGACCCACACATCAGTATAATAATCCTGACCCAGAAACTAGTCTCAGCTTAGGAATATGGTAAGTCTACGCATTCGAGTAACTTTATACTCAAATTTTGTGAATTGCCCAAAGTAGCAAAGTTACTCAAAAGTGTAAGAGTAAATTACATGTGGAAAATCCTCACAAGTGTAAGTTACCTTTATGAATACCCCCTATCATTTGGTTTTTACCTGTGGTACTGAGTTCTAGATCCCTGGTGTGCAGAGTGAACCATAACAACAAAACCGGATCACAAGTAGGTCCAGGCAAAATTAAAATGACACCAGTGTAATTCACATAATTGTATGACTTTCACATTACGCTTGTTGCATAAAATTTCCAAGATTACACCATTATGCCACATTGCAGAATTACTCCACCGACATGGGAAAAAGCGCAGGCGCGTGGAAACAACACAAACAACCGGAACACAAGTTGCAGTTGTTTGCCACAATTGTATTTTTTGCTCACTTTATTAGTGTGAAATGTGTTCTTGCATCAAAAATTAATGTGAAAACACATTTCACATAAAAAATGTAGTGGATAAGTATAAAAATGGTGGGACAATTAACCAGACAATTAATCAGACAATCAATTAATACTAAGTGAAACCACATGTAGAGCATGCAAGGAATTCAGCCCTCCTCATATTGTTGCTCTTGGACGTCACACCCGTAATTATGATACAAGTATTAGGTGGCTATTTCAACATAAGTGCTTCCAGAATTGAATAACTATTTTGCCCTCAGAGGTTTCACAGAAACAACGACAAGTGCCGCAGATGTTGTGGGAAGACCATTTCCTTTTTTTTCTAATACTTTTTGGGAAATGCCTCCATGTCTACTGCTCAGTATCTTATTATGGTCCAAGAGCCTCATTTACAAACTTTTGGTGTAGGGCAGCGCCGCGAGCCTTCTTGCTGCACTGCCCTAATCCAAAAGAAAATGGAAGGAATGCATCACATCTATGAGATACAGCGAATTTCTGTCCTCTTCCCTAGTGCTGGTGCACAATTGGCTGCCATACGCCAATGCAGGCACCCTCGCACCATGGTGCAAGGGTGTCTGTGTTGTGGGAAAGATTGATTCTGTACAAAAAAGGGCACCTTCCTACGCAAAAACAATAAATGGAGGTGATTTCCTCATTCTATGTGTGCTGCTGAATGTAGCACACACAGAAAGAGGGACAAATTAGGAGAAATAAAGTTATTTCTCCCATTTGTTGTAAATCTGGGAATGTATCAAATGCCATGGGTGTTACGTGGAAACACCCATCATAATGCCCATGGCACACCTCCCCATTGTGGTGTGAGGCAACGTAGCGACTTGTGCTGCAATGCCTGACAGCATATTTACGAGGTCATGAAAAGCCACACAGGATGGTTTTACATGGCCTTGTAGATATGGCACTGCACTGTGCACTGCCAGAAAGTCAATAAAAGTGACGTTCCAGGGAAATTTGGTCCTGATTTAAAAGTGCTGCCCCAACAAAGGTTTGCTTACCTCTCACTGCCCTTCTCTTTTTACAGTTACCTGTCAAGCAAAGTTTCTGTCACTTTCATTCTAGATGCGGTGGAGGGCATTGTTGTGGGAGGAACTAAGAGAGAAATGGAAACAGAGAGATTGAGAGAATGGGATAGAGAGAGAGAGAGAGAGAGAGAGAGAGAGAGAGAGAGAGAGAGGGAGAGAGAAGAGGCTTAGACAAAAAGCAGCTTTGTATTTTACATAAGTTGTTTACAAACCTAGGGGCATATTTAAAAGGGGATTGTGCCATAGGAACATCACTTTTACTGAAGTTCCTGTGGCACAATGCCCTGCTCCATATTTACAAAGTGGCGTTAAGCCACTTTTTGTGTCTTAACGCCCCTTTGTAAATATGGTACCCTTTAATGCAGTTGTCTGCATGAAAGGGGCATGCAAAGGGTGTTGCTGTGCGAGTTCCAGCACCACACCCATTGCCTTTTGACTGCCCCAGATTTACAAGGATGTGTAAATCTGCGGCAGCGGCAGAAACTAACACCAAGCAATAGTAGCCAATTGACTGGCGCAACATGGAGCAATGCTTTTATTTCTCCTTGCTTTAGCTTTTTCTATGTGTGCTGCATTCTGCAGCACATATAGAAAGAGCAAAATGCTAACAATGATTGTTTAAGTGCAGGAAGGTGCCCTTCCTGTGCATAAAAAATCATAAAATAATGACGATTTACTACTTCTATGTGTGCTCAGAATGCTGCACATTTACTTTGTAAATAATCGAATGCACAGTAGGACTATTAATCATCAAAAAGATGGTCCTGTTTTTAACACAAAATGTACGGTTTATTGACATCGTAATGAACTAAACTCGAAAGATGTTAAGGTGGTATATAAGTTATTCCTATAACACACGTAATGTCATATTTGTTTAGATTGGATGCATTAATTGCAATAAGGCAAGGAAGACGCTTGGCTTGCCAAAAGGAAATAACACCTTTAGTTAAGTCCTGGAGACAACCAAATCAGGTAAATATTTTTCAAAGGAGTAGAAATACATACTCCCCCATGAAGTTCAGTTTAGTTACCTGATACACTCCTGATTTCAGATACAATGCCAGGATTGCAAATGAGAGTCAATTGATATTCCTGAGGTCAGAATTGGATCACATTGCAAAGTAAGATTTTCCAAATTAACTGAAGAAGATGAATAGGTATAATTAACAAATGGATATAGATTCAGTCCTAGCTGAGTACAGCACTAATAGTTACATTAGAACAATTAGGCCAAGGCTAATGTGATAACAGGATAACCTTGGGGGTAAAGGGTGTTCTTAAAAATAGAGGTAATCATTAATATTGTAAATATTCATAATTCAAATGACATAAGTGTAACTCAATGCATTATGTTGTTTTAGGGGTCAGTGCTAAATGCACACTGTGTTGTCCTGAAGAAAGTCTGATGGATTAATACAATTGAAGTCCGAAACGTTGACTACATGGTCCATTTCTTCATGTGTAAATACATGTACTAGTGACTATTTTATTTATGAAAGATAGATGTCACTTATTGTCTTATTTTGGATTGGACTTTTTTGCGAATGAACTATAGGGAGAAATGTTGAATTCCTTATTCATTTGTATGCATTGCAATCAACGCCAACAATTGATATGTACCCTATGAATTTGTGAGCATTATAAAATAAGAAATATTTTTTCTATAAAAGATTATCCTGTGTTGTTATTCTTTATCTTTAATGGGACTATATCAGTTGAATAGTCTGTGCTGTTGAACTGTGTGTCAGAATATAAGTTAACTAAAATCATAGCAGATATTGATTTGATTTATCAGAAGATTGTGAAAATTGAGATACAACTCTGATTCTGAAATTTCTTTGATAAATAAATTCCCTTGCTGGCATTGTTAGCCTCATAGTGTTAGCACCTGGCAGCTATTGTTAGAGGTACGGAAAACACAAGGGTGAGCCTTATTGTTGTATATATGGTGCATCCCTGCGTATTGGAAATGGTGGGGCGCTGCAAAATTTGCTGCAGCTCCACGCTCCACTATTTCCTTGTTAATATGCCCCCTAGTTTGAGAGTACATCAGCTAGCCCTGGGAAGGTGGAAATGCATCATAGTGCGGAAGAGTAAGGGAGAAAATGTGCTGGAATTCTGACATAATTCACTCAGGGAAATTCCTCCATCACTGTTATGTTAACCTTCTAAAAACTGCTGGAACTGAAAAGACATGAGAAAGCTTCCATCAGAAAGGATTTCTGTCTGTGTACATGGAGAAGGACTGAGAAGAGTGGCTCATGCTTCCCCTTGAAACTTTGGATCTAAAAGGCTGCTCTCATAGTCAGCTGGCCTTTTGTTCGCTCACAAGAATTAGAAAGTCTGGTAGCAACTACACCTGAAATAGAAATCAGTCGGTGCCATAAAAATACTGGACTGATAAAAAACTACAGTAAAGGACGATCTGCTCTCTGAAGGGTGGTGTTAGAATCCATTTTAGTTTTAATACAAAAAAAGATTACACATCCAATCTATATATATGCAAAATGTATGGAAGGTCATGCCAAACAAAGAAACATGTTTTCAGTACATATACTTTTTTTCTGCTGAGGAACATGCACAACTTCAACATTCCCAGTATCACTACCCAGGTTTGTTAAAATAGTTTGTTGTACCTTGTTCAGATTTGTAACTAAATGTCACAGAGACAGAGGCTATTGAGCCAGCTCCTTCACAGTTTCTTATCTATGAAACCAATCAGTTGGCATGTGTCAAAAAGCACTAAGCCTGCACTGATGCTCAAGCTAGAGTGATGCAGCCTTCCATGCCTCACCACATCCACCACAGACCACACACAATATAATTGAATGGACACTTGTAGAAACAGGGAAAGAGGATTGGAATAAGTGAGAAAACAGAGTCACTGGATTTCACCACTATGCTTCGTCACTCTACAAGACAATGATGTCTAGAGGTCGAAATTGATACCAAAAGGCAATAAATGATACCTTAATAATCTGCCATGAATATCATACATCTAACTGTCTGCAATGGTGTAATGCTATACCTAAAAAGATCCTGGTGTAAACAGCTCTCTTTGTTCTTGGTGGTAAAATGACCCTCCTGAAATTGAAGCACAACACAATATAAGAGACTTTTTAAGTGCTCTCAACCCTCCTGCTCCATTGGAAAATATTGTCTCTTTAGTTTACAAGCTTCATACATATGCCCTTGCTGATTCTGACTGGATTAGATTCTGATGTGTGTTTTATGCAACTGGAACAAATAACATCCATTAATATTCTGTGATTACGAGTCTCAGCAACACATTATCACTTACTAAATGCCACATGTATCTCCAATGCACATTCATGTCTATATGCCATAAACAATGAAAGCTTGGTGCATGAATTATTCCCATTCTTTAGTTTAAAAAAAAGCAAAGGTCAAAGAGGAAAATCAATTGCAATGTTTTAACCTACTAAAGCAAAGGTTCGAAAATGGTTCGCCGTTCGTTTTATCCCGCACAACTTGGTTCCAGAATACTTCTCCATATTAAAGAAAGTTCCTCTGTGTACTCCAAAGGAAATACATTTTTCCAGTACATTTCACAACAATTCCAAAAAGCAAGGGTTGTGGTTGGGCCAGCACACTTTCCTAGCATAGACACTGTGCGATAAGAGGAAAGTTATACTTGAAAGTCCAAGATGGGCACCACCATCTTCAAACATCATGGGGGTTCACGGATTTCTGGGAAATGTCATTTTGTTGTCAGTCACCATCGCACAACGTATTCTCCACAGGCACACCGCCTTTTGCCAGGCTCGGCTGACACTCTGTGAACGCTGACAGCCTCTTCTTCATGTGACAGCTTTAGAGTTCTCACCCTCAGTCCTGCTGAAACCTCATTGGTAGCACTTTCTCTAGATTTGCCTCCTGCCAGTATGTAAATTTCAGTATTTTTCCCAAAACAAAAGTGTGATATACATACTCCAAGTGGTTGAACAAAGTATAAATAAATCACTGTCACTTTAGTAACATTGTAACCGTGACTCACCATTTAACCTAAATTGCTTATTCCGAAAACGATACAAAAATGTTTTACTATGGCTTAAAACCCAAATCTTTATCAGGATCTCACTCCAAGCCAAATAAAGGATAACACAACTAAAAATTGTGCTAGATATAGGATTAGTGCATCCACGAGGACCTGCAATGAAACTAACTACCTTTGAAGTAGGACCCCTGTTCCTCCGAGACTCCTTGCCGAAGCCATACGCACTTGAAACAGATTTTCTCAGTAGAGTCCTTTAAAAGTTCAAAGCCATCTGACAATTCAAGCAGATGATCCTGGCTAGCACACTGAAAAGCTGAAGGGAGGGACGATTGGCAGATCTAGTAAGAACTGAGTAGCAATCTTGAGGTGAGGAATCCCATTCCGAGCAAGGGCACTATTAACAGAGTGTGTTGCTCATAGCTGGCAGAGCTCTGCAGTCGAAATTGCCCTTTAGAATCAATTGGATATGATTGCAAGGCACACATCAAAGGATGTACTTCCTAACCGTAAGCTAACCAATTTTGGAAGTCTGTGCAGTATTTCTAAAAGTACATTAAACATAGATGGGGGCCTGGACTGATGGATGGCCTTTGCTATGTTCCTTAATCATCAGAGGAGCTTGCATTTCCTCCTTTTCAGATCCACAAATAAAAACAGGAGTAACCCTGTGTAGAAGAGAGGCATTCCAGGAGATATTCAAACTAGAGCAACAAGAAATGCTCACAATGACACCTTGCCGGTCTCCCTTTACCATTTCTTATTGAACACAGTATATTGCTAGAAGACATAACAGGTTCAGAGACTACAAAGTCTCTGCCCATATTTGAGAGTACAGACACCTGATACTCAGTTTTGGGTGCAGAGTAAAGTGGTTAACAGGTCTGGATAGATGATTGCTCGACTGGGATTAAACCAACCCATCCCAGCATGCAGGGTAGGGAGGTAGCTATGAGTAGAGCTGGAGCAGTGGCACCTGGAGCTAGGGCTGCAATGGGCCCATTTTTGATGCTTAGATCGGTGTTCATGGCACCCATGCTACGCAACTGTGGAGAGACTGAGGGCCAGTGTTAAAGTTGAGTGGACGATACTCCATCTCAACATTTTGTCGGTCACAGTGATGGATAACCGTCTGGCACGTTTAGAGATCACTGCTGAGCCAATGGTTCTCCCTGTACCTTGATAGGAACCAGTCATGGAGGTTCCTGTCAAGGTAGAAAATGTTTGGTGGATTCCTGAAATCAGTTTTATGTTTACAAAGCTTTGGTTTTTCAAAAACAGTCTCCCAATGTGGAAGTTTGTTACGAAAAACAGAAAACTAATAACCATAAACTCTTGGGAGGTTTGTTTGCACCCCTTTAGATTTGAGATTTCATTAGTGATGTCATCCATGATGTGATTTAATATGTATCGAATGAAGTAACATGTGCAGTCATAAGCTATTCATCCTTAGGGTGCAAGTTATACTTCAGTCAGTTATGTATAAACAGCGGCAGCTCCTTGGTTATTGTGGAGGCGCATCGCACCCCTTTCAGCTACTAAGAAAAAATAAAAATAAAACGGTAATAAACCCGGGTTTATTATAGTTTTATTTTGCTTCCTGGAATCTTGGGGTGTGGCCAGGAAGAAAAACAGGCACCCAGAGGGAGTGGTATGCAGTATTATCGGTGCGCATAATGGTTTGGCCAAATGTCTGAGGCCGGCCAAACCATCATGCGCACTGTAGCTCTCTACAGCACAGCTGCATTGCTGGGTTGGCGACAGCAAGCACAGGCTCACAGTCTCCCTGTGAGCGGCAATCATCGGTGCTCAGGCCAATCCTGAAGCTGCTCTCATGTATGAGAGTAGTTTCAGGATTGGCCGCTGGGGAGTCTGGGAGCCTGTGCCTGCAGTGGAACCACCAGAGGAGCAGAAGACCAGCGATGCAGAGGGCAGGTATGTTCTTTTTTTGTTTTACCTTTTTTTCGTTGTTGTCTCCCCTCCACTTCCACCCTGCCACTCTCCTCTGACACCGGCCACTACTGTGTATAAATGGTTAATTTGAGGGTTTTTTTGTTTTTAGAGATTCGTTTTTATATTATTCCAGACCTATGTGTAACTCAATTGTAACCTTCTGTTTTTTCAGTGGATGTTTAGAATTTTTATCATTCAGTTAAATCTTATTACCATACCTAGGTATACTTTAGCTGTGTGAGAGGTTGGACATGCAGAGGGCCTTTTAATATTTTTATATTATATATATAATTTATTTTTATTTATAAAACATTTGTATATTAATATTAATTTCTAGTACATTAATTAAAAAACAATATTTATTACAACTATATTAAAGTAAACAATATTTAATGCAACAATATTTTTTATGACATTATATAAAAAAGCGTTTTTTTTTACCTCAGATATTCTGCTCCATGATATTTTGGTAGTGACAATATTGGTGACAGAATGCTCATGTTACATGATATTTTTAATCCAATATTGTGCTGAGTCACCAAACTGTGTCTACAAACAGGTTTGTCCTCCGTTTAACCACGGTCAGGCACAGCGCCCAACCCACTGCTGGTAGCCAACAACCCCTTGCCTCCAAAGACACGCACCCCACTTTTATTTGGTTTTTCGCTTTTTCCCAGTCCTGCAGTACTCCAATGGGACTCTCGCTTGAGCACATGTGGGGGCTGTGCCTGGTCTCATGGAGTATCATGGGATTGGCACCAAGAACATTATTTTCAATTTTGACCCCCTGCGGCCACAAGGGCCAGGGGTCAGGATACCCCTGCCCCCTTGTACGATTTTATTTTATAAACTCACGACAAGGAGTGTGAGTCCTCAAAATGGCATTGGTAACTTTTCTGTTGATGTTGTGGGTTGTTAATTAAATCACCTGGTCAAAACCTAGGTATCACTAACGTTTGAACCTTTAATTTCTCAAAAACGGCTGAATGGATTTACACCAAATCGCAAAAAGCAAGTTTTCTGAGTAAAGATATAGATTTTGGCAAATTTGGTGTGATTCTGTTCAGCTGTTTTTTTTGTATCACTGTCTAAAATTCCTATGGGAAACTGCATGTGGAAAACAAGTTTTGGGACCCCCGTTTTTCCTCGACCCCCACTTGATGGCTCATGCCAAAACTTTCCAGGAAGGAGCTGAAGTACATGAATTTTTTTTTGGGGGTGGGGGGGGGTGTAAGTTTCATAAAGATTTGTCAAACAACACCAAAGTTATTATTTCTTCCTTTGGAAATTCTGACCTACATATTACACAGTGGCGACTGTGACTTAGCTATATATATGTTTATATATATATATATATATATATATATATATATATATATATATATACATATATACATATATATATATATAAATATATATATATATATAAACAAACCAAATCCTCCCTGCGCGGATGCGGATCGTCTCAGCGTGCGCCAGGAACACAATGCACGGACCAAATTTTGCGGTGCTCAAAATGTCTTTATTCGCTCGTCGGCTTCCTCATAACGTTTCGGCACTCAGGTGCCTTGCTCACATGACAGCGAACTAAGGTAAGAGTGATCAATTTAAAGTGTAAGTGCTGTGTTGTAATTGGGCTCATGTGAGAGGGCCCCTCCCACATGGACAGGTGGTGGAAATAATTGTGCACCCCTCGCAGCGCCTGCAGTTCGTGTTAAGCCACTGATGAAAGGGTGACTCCTGAAACGCGTCTGGCTTTTCACTTTTGCTGCTCCTCGAAGGTTCCTGCTGGCAGGCTGCCTGCCGATTAAAGTGTGCTTCAATTATCTTCGTATGGCGAATTTCCTCAATTTGGGTTTCCTGTTTGTGGTGATATGTTAGCGGCTGTGACCCAGTCGTGAGGAACGGCCCACCGCGCATCACGGGTCTGTGATGGCACATTTCGGTGTCCATTGCGATGGAGCGAAGAAGTCTGAGAACTTTGCAGGGAGAAATCAGACTACAGCCACGGCATGCAGCCACAAAGCAGGGCAGGTCCCATCTTGGGGAAGAGCGTGAATTAATTGAGACACTTACAAGAATGCGGCGAAGCACCCACTGGGGATTAATTTTAGGGTTGCACTACATCACCCAGAAGGCCGTGAGAGGGCACCCTCCCACATGGACAGGTGGTGGAAATAATTGTGCACCCCTCGCAGCACCTGCAGTTCGTGTTAAGCCACTGATGAAAGGGTGACTCCTGAAACGCGTCTGGCTTGGATCCATTTCACTTTTGCTGCTCCTCGAAGGTTCCTGCTGGCAGGCTGCCTGCCGATTAAAGTGTGCTTCAATTATCTTCGTGTGGCAAATTTCCTCAATTTGGGTTTCCTGTTTGTGGTGATATATATATATATATATATGTAACCAAAAATGGTCAGACGCTTGAGGCCACACAGCACTGCAGGTGAGTAACAACTCTATTTAAACCAATCAGGCAGCTTAACATCCCTTTGAAGTCCATGGCCTGAAGCATTTCAATGCCGCTGTTTGGATCTCCTCAGAGGCCGTGTCAGCGGAGGTGAATTGTGGCTACCGCATCTCCCCTGCGTGTTTCCGTAATAGGGGGCTTCAGTGCTCCTCCTTTGGTGGCAGTTCATTTTTAAATGCACGCTGGGATTTGAGGTCTCATTTTGCCAATTAACGCCCTCTAGTGGGTTACCACCGCTGCAGCTAATTATGGACAATTTTTCTCGGCCCTCCATTGAGCCTTGGATCAGACTCTGCCGGCTTCATTAAAGGTTCCCTGCAGCTTCGGAAAGAGGAAACTTCCTCTCTCCTAATGCCCATTAGTTTCGAGCAGTGCGAACCCTCTGCGTCCTGGAACTGTCGCATAATATGTAACCAAAAACGCCCAGAAGCTTGAGGCCGCACAGCACTGCAGGTGAGTAACAACTCTATTTAAACCAAGCAGGCAGCTTAACATCCTTTTGAAGTCCATGGCCTGACGCGTTTCGATGCCGCTGTTTGCATCTCCTCAGAGGCCGTGTCAGCAGAGGTGATTTGTGGCTACCGCATCTCCCCTGCATGTTTCCGTAATAGGGGGCTTCAGTGCTCCTCCTTTGGTGGCAGTTCATTTTTAAATGCACGCTAGGATTTGAGGTCTCATTTTGCCAATTAACGCCCTCTAGTGGGTTACCTCCACTGCAGCTAATTATGGACAATTTTTCTCGGCCCTCCATTGAGCCTTGGATGAGACTCTGCCGGCTTCATTAAAGGTTCCCTGCAGCTTCGGAAAGAGGAAACTTCCTCTCTCCTAATGCCCATTAGTTTCGAGCAGTGCGAACCCTCTGCGTCCTGGAACTGTCGCATAATATGTACCCAAAAATGCCCAGAAGCTTGAGGCCGCACAGCACTGCAAGTGAGTAACAACTCTATTTAAACCAAGCAGGCAGCTTAACATCCTTTTGAAGTCTATGGCCTGATGCGTTTCGATGCTGCTGTTTGCATCTCCTCAGAGGCCGTGCCAGCAGAGGTAATTTGTGGCTACTGCATTTCCCCTGCCTTTTTCTGTAATAGGGGGTTTCAGTTCTCATCCTTTGGTGGCAGTTCATTTTTAAATTCACGCTGGGAATTGAGGTCTCATTTTGCCAATTAACGCTCTCTAGTGGGTTACCTCCGCTGCAGCTAATTAAGGACAATTTTTCTCGGCCCTCCATTGAGCCTTGGATGAGACTCTTCCGGCTTCATTAAAGGTTCCCTGCAGCTTCGGAAAGAGGAAACTTCCTCTCTCCTAATGCCCATTAGTTTCGGGCAGTGCGATCCCTCTGTGGCCTGGAACCGCCGAATAATATGTAACCAAAAACGCCAAGAAGCTTGAGGCCGCACATCACTGCAGGTGAGTTACAACTCTATTTAAACCAAGCAGGCAGCTTAACATCCCTTTGAAGTCCATGGCCTGACGCGTTTCGATGCCGCTGTTTGCATCTCCTCAGAGGCCCTGTCAGCGGAGGTGAATTGTGGCTACCGCATCTCCCCAGCGTGTTTCTGTAATAGGGGGTTTCAGTTCTCCTCCTTTGGTGGAAGTTCATTTTTAAATGCACGCTTGGATTTGAGGTCTCATTTTGCCAATTAACGCTCTCTAGTGGGTTACCTCCGCTGCAGCTAATTATGGAAATTTTTTCTCGGCCCTCCATTGAGCCTTGGATGAGACTCTTCCGGCTTCATTAAAGGTGCCCTGCAGCTTCAGAAAGAGGAAACTTCCTCTCTCCTAATGCCCATTAGTTTCGAGCAGTGCGAACCCTCTGCGTCCTGGAACTGTCGCATAATATGTAACAAAAACGCCCAGAAGCTTGAGGCCGCACAGCACTGCAGGTGAGTAACAACTCTATTTAAACCAAGCAGGCAGCTTAACATCCTTTTGAAGTCCATGACCTGACGCGTTTCGATGCCGCTGTTTGCATCTCCTCAGAGGCCGTGTCAGCGGAGGTGATTTGTGGCTACCGCATCTCCCCAGCGTGTTTCCGTAATAGGGGGCTTCAGTGCTCCTCCTTTGGTGGCAGTTCATTTTTAAATGCACGCTGGGATTTGAGGTCTCATTTTGCCAATTAACGCCCTCTAGTGGGTTACCTCCGCTGCAGCTAATTATGGACAATTTTTCTCAGCCCTCCATTGAGCCTTGGATGAGACTCTGCCTGCTTCATTAAAGGTGCCCAGCAGCTTCATAAAGAAAGCGGCATCGAAACGCGTCAGGCCATGGACTTTAAAGGGATGTTAAGCTGCCTGCTTGGTTTAAATAGAGTTGTTACTCACCTGCAGTGCTGTGCGGCCTCAAGCTTCTGGGTGTTTTATATATATATATATATATATATATATATATATATATATATATATATATATGGTCCAGTGGAAGCGCGTAGGCCGTCCTATTTGCACGTTATTTTGCACATGGTGTGTAAAAAATAAAAAGGAACTTTTGAAAACTTACCTACTGCTGTGCTGTGACTTCTGCCAAAAGGGAACCAAAGGGCTAGAAGATTCGAAGGAATATATATATATATATATATATATATACATTAATATCTTTTACATTGATCTGTTAAATAGGCCATGAAACTGGGTAAAATACTTTAGTTTGAATGTATGGTCATAGATTTTGGTTATGGTACTTTACGTTAATTGTACATATCAATGTATATACCTTTAAACATGTACTGGCCATGTGCTCACTTTACTGGGTGGGTTGGTCTAGATGACCATGGAAATGGTAGAGGATACTCACACTGTTCACACTATATAAGTAAGGTCTAGACCTAGGGACTCTATGGTCCAGTGGAAGGCAGGAGCCGAAACGCGTAGACCGTCCATTTGATGCACGTTACCTTTTGCACTGGTGTGTAAATAAAGAACGCTGAAAATCATCTGTTGCTGTGCCGTGTCCTTTGATCTACTGAATGTAGGAAGAAGAAGCTGTGGCAAGATTGAGCGCGTGAGCTGGAACGCGCAACACAGGCACTCCAAGACGAGGTGAAGCGGCCGTGACCGATCCGGCAGATCGGAATCCAGCTGATTGTAATTGGTAGTAAACGGCCGACGCCTCTGCTGCAGAGCCAGGCGGCTCGTGAAGAACCGCTGCGGAGAGATTTACAGCGGAAGAAACATTAACGGGATAGTACGGAGGCGACCGACGCTGGGGTGAGTGATTCGTCGTGGTGTTTGACGATATTGCCTGACTTTGTAGCGCGGCGGAGGCTGCGTTCGGGTGGGGTGAGAGGCATTCGCCCTTCGGCTCAACGAGCTCTGGCGGAGGAAGCCCTGGTGTAGTGTGGCAGTCTGACGTGTGAGAACAAAATCACCAGAATGGATCTGTGAATACACGCAACAGCACTCACCAGTTTTGTAAGCGTACAGCCTGGCAATAATCCCAAGTGAAAGGGAGAGCGTTAACGATTCACCCTGCGAGGAAACTGAGGCATTACGTCATCGGAGAGATCGACGAGGTCAGAATATCCTTAAAGGGGCAGCGCAGCATTTTTGGAATAACCGTGGGAGCACAAGGCATCTCACAGGAAGCAACAGAAGCGTGCAATTGGATCCAACCAACCTTTGGGATCAAAGAAGTTGGTTATTCCAAATTGAATACGAACATACAAAACACCAAGCAAAATAGCAACAGTGTGTCAAGAAGAAACAATTAATAACCCAACCCAGCAGAAGTGAACACATGGCAGAAAAAACAAGAAATCGCCAGCAGAGGGCAAGCGAGCTTCTGAATGATGACAATTCACCAACAGTAGCCTCAGACGCTAAGAGGGATGGGGGAGAGAAAAACAAGGAGAGAACATTTGCCAATATTGTAAGAGAACTACAGAACCTACAAATCCAGAAAATAAATAAGTGGTGGGAGAAGACATCACTAGAAAAATATATTGAATTTAAAAGAGTTCCTCGAGGTTTGAGGATCTTGATCATGCCGACCCTGAATGACCTGGATACCGATCTGATAAAATTATGGCAGACTGACACAAACGAATGTTCATATAAACTAATGAGAACCCTTATCATCCATGCGGAGAGAAAACTTGAGAAAATTCTGAGCATGATAGTGGCTCTAGAAGCAGAACTCGCAGACATCCCCACATCTGGAGAGAGCAAAGAAGCATTAGAAAATATGGAAAAGAAGGTAGCAAAGCATGAGTTGGAGGTAGAGAAAAGGAAGGCCAATAAGTTCATGAGAGACAGGTTGGATTATATGAATGGCCGAATTTACACCTTCGCAAGAAAATATGACACCTTAAGGAGCCATGTGGCCATGGATAAAAATATGGATAGAACCACTGATCCCACTGAAGAACTAGACAGCCCCGAAGTAAGTTCAGTTGAAGGAGAACAGAACACAACCCCATTGGATTTTCAGGGGGAGATCAAGTTAGCACACATGATAACGCGACAAAGAGTAAGAGGAAGATCCAATGCTTGGGGAAGGGAACAACGTCCACCAAAGAAACCCCCGACAAACCAAAAACCAGAAGGGGTGGCAAAAGAAGTATAAGTAAAGCGAGGCAAAGGAAAGCAAAAATAAAAACTAAGAAACAAATGTCCACACCCAACATAGTGGTAAATCTATCGAATAAGCAACTCTCGGACACTCATCTAAAACTTTTAAATAAAGGTCTCTCCTTTTGCCCGACAAAGACTATGAATGTACCCAACGCACGCATTGACCTCTACAAATTCTGCAGGAAGGTGAAACTAAAGAAACACTTTGCTGAAAGAAATCGGATTATCAAAAAAGCTTGTGCACCGAAAACAAAAATGTTATCAACAGTTACACGGAAGGATTTAACAGCTATGATAACCTTGACATCAATTAAAGAAACCCCCTCCTATAGCCAAGAGGACAATACAATTACATCGGAAATGGAAATTAATTATTGTGAAAGTATTGGTGTACCTACTAACATGAGTGGAAACAGTGGTCTAAAAAGGAATTCTAAATTTTGTCCACAATTACCACCTGGCAATAAAGTCGACCTGTTTCAAGAGCTTATGGTTGAGGAAATAATGAAAATCTCAGATAAAACCACAAAAAATGGACAAACTAAAAGACAAAATCTTTCTTTGGAAGAACAAAAGGCAATGATGGACTTAAAAAACGATGCGTCCATAATTATAAAATCCTCTGATAAGGGGGGCAACCTCGTTATCCAAAATGTCAAAGACTATATTGAGGAGGCAAATCGACAACTTCTTATCCAGGAACATTACGAAAAATTGACCATAAATCCGATGGAAGTGTGGACAAATGAATATCATTCGATGTTGTTAACCTGGAAGGATAGGGGTCTATTGGATTTTGATGAGTATAACTACCTAAAAACCAACAACCCGATCATGGCAACCATATATTTCCTACCAAAAATCCATAAGTCACTAGACCATCCACCAGGGAGACCCATTGTGAGCTCAATAGGGTCCCTTTTGGAATCCACCTCAAGATTCATAGATATATTTTTGATGAACTATGTGACCAACTTACCTTCTTTCTTAAGGGATACATTGGATTTTCTGCAGAGAATATCCACATGTGAATGGAAATCAACCTATCAAATGGCAACAATCGATATCACTTCTCTTTACACCTCAATACGCCATGAGGATGGTATTGAGGCTGTAAAAGAAGCCCTCATGGCACGATCTGTAAATTTTCTAGAACACTCACAAATGTTATTGGATATGCTCAAATACTGCCTGACCCACAATGCATTTCTGTTTCTGGGGGAGACGTATCTCCAGAAGCAGGGGACAGCAATGGGGACATCATTTGCACCCACTTATGCAAACATTTTGATGGGCGCATGGGAAAGTGAGGTGCTTAAGAGAGACCATGAAAATCCGGATGGGCCAAAAATCAAACTTTGGTGTCGTTTTATAGACGACTTGTTCGTCATTTGGGACGGGGATGAGAACTCATTGAAAGCTCTTACTGAATCCCTAAACCACAATCGATTCAGTCTAAACTTCACATCTACAATCAGCTCCCATTCTTTAATATTCCTCGATGTGGAAATCTTTGTCAAGAATAATAGACTTTGTTCAAAAATCCACAGAAAACCAACAGCATGCAATAGCATTCTACATGCTAACAGTGGACACCCAACAAGATTGAAGTGGAGCATCCCTTATGGCCAAATGTTAAGGGCAAAAAGAAACTGCTCCGAGGAAAATTACTTGAATGAAGAAATAGAGAATATGGGTTCCAGATTCCTTGAAAGAGGATACCCAATGGAAGTGATTGCCACTGCAAAAAGCCGGATGCATCTGAAGAGAAGAGAAGAACTATTATCCCCAAAAAATAAGAAACTTAAGAGAGATCAAGAACAAGAAATAGATCAGAGCAGCGAGACAACCAGACTAATAGTTGACTATGATAATCAAAACTCACAAATGAGAAAAGCCTACAAACAACATTGGCAAATTCTCCGTCTGGATAACACTTTGAGTGAGAGCTTGACAAAAAATCCCAGTATAACATACAGAAAAACCTCCTCCTTGAGAGACATACTAACACAAAGTCATCTAGTATTGCAGGAGGAGAAAAAACAGAGATGGCTAACAACACCTGGCTTCTGGAAATGCCATAAGTGTAAGGCCTGTGAACATGGAGTGAATATCAAATACTACCTACTACAGAATGGCAGAAAAGAAACCATATATGACCATATTACATGCGAATCCAAATGTGTAGTTTATAGGCTCCAATGCCCTTGTGGCAAGTACTACATTGGGAGCACTATAAACAAGCTAAAGTTGAGAATACTACAACACCTGCGGGCGATAAAAAACAAGGACCCGTGTTACCCAATGGCCACACATTTTGCCCAATACCATCAGAGCGACACCACTCTCTTGAAATACTCGGGAATAAAACTGTGTAAACTCCCAGAACGAGGTGGTGATCAATTACAACAATTGAGACGTTTAGAATCGAGAATGATACTAAGCATGGGAACTGAGGCACCGTTTGGTCATAATTTGGATGCCGAACTGTATGTACATTTGTGAATTGACACAAAGACATTTCAATGAGACCTTGATTTCTATATGTGGGAATCCATGAATTGTGGGAGTGCCGTCCCATTGATGCTGGAATTTGTACATGTTTTGAATAATTGTTCTGAACCAGAACCAACTAATTACCTAGATCCCATAGAATCTTCTCACTAAAGGATAACAAATGCAGGGAAAGATGATTTATAGTTTAATAACAGTAGGAAGTTTGAAAGAGAATAAGTTAAGAATATAGTACTTCACATAAATTATGTGGTTGTCTGCATAGGAAGAATTGTCGAGATAGTGCATAAAACTATATACGATAGGTTGTGTAATACCTGGATAATGAAATTTTATGCTATCGAAACTTATTCCTGTGGCTATATGATACCTTATTTAGATCATTGCAGCAATCACTGAATTTCATAAATTTTTGTTCTTTTCTCGTAAAACTTTATGAACTGACTGTTTGTCTAAAAATGTATAATCATCATTCACCTTGAATTAATATAATCCTTGATTTAATATCTTTACATGGAAAAGTATAGCATAATACCATGACAATGATTAGATGGATCTAAATGTAAATAATCATCTTCTGTACATACTTTATTTAGAAATTGTCGGTTCTGTATGATAATTGGTACTTCACATTAATATCTTTTACATTGATCTGTTAAATAGACCATGAAACGCGTAGACCGTCCATTTGATGCACGTTACCTTTTGCACTGGTGTGTAAATAATGAACGCTGAAAATCATCTGTTGCTGTGCCGTGTCCTTTGATCTACTGAATGTAGGAAGAAGAAGCTGTGGCAATATATATATATATATATATATATATATATATATATATATATATATATACATTACCTACTGGCGGTCGCCAGTAGGTAGTTATAGTTAGGATTGATTTCCATAGGGAAATCGCAACATTCTATTTGGAATAACTTTGGCGCCGGTTGAGGAATCAGCCTGAACTTTTCAACAACTTTGCCTCGCGGCTCTCCGCTCCTTTCCTGAAAGTTTGGGGGGCATTCGTCAAGCGGGGGCCGAGATAAAAGGGGGGTCCCAAAACGTGTTTTCCCCATGTTAATTTCCGTAGGGCGGTCTGTCGCACTTTTAGCTCGAACGGCTGAATGGATTTTCACCAAACTTGGCAAAATTGTAGGGACTGGTAGCCCAATGTGCCTTTGCTATGTCTCAAGATATGTGCTCCAGAGGATTTTGAGTAATTTAGGTTAAAAAAAATTTATATATCTAGAGCCGCGCCCCGGTACGCGTACCGGGGAGCGCTCCAGGCGCGCCACGCGACTTGCGCACGGCAAGCTGATTGGTTCTCGGGTGTCTGTAAACATTCGAAACAGTCCGCAGCGGCCGCCATCTTGTGCCTCGGTAGGATTGAGACACAAGAGGTGGCAAAAATCAAAGGGGGAAATGAGCAAAAGGGGGCAGGGTACACCCCCCCTGACCCCCTAGGTTTGATGTGGGGGCCATAAAAGGGTCCCGCGGGGCGATTTTTTTTTTTTTGCGGGGGGAGCGCCCGGTACGCGTACCGGGAGCATACGGGGGAGCGTACTTTGATGAAAAATAGTGAAAATAATAGTGTAAAATAATCATTTTGAGTGATTACAGGTAGGGTAGCTCTGAAAAGAGCTTTTGGGTTCTGTGGCTGTTTTAGGTACCTACAAGTACGTCCCACACACACCCACACGCACACAACCCCACACTCCCACACACTCCCCACACACACCTCACACACGCACATCTCCACCCGCACCCAAACACCCCACACCCCCACACCGACACCTTACACATCCACACCCACAACCACACATCCCACACAGCCAGACACACACACACACCTCACCCCCCAACACACACACATGCACACACAGATACCTCACAGACACACCTCACACATCCCACACACCTCCCCCCACACACACACGCACACCTCACAGACACATCCACACATCCCACACATACACACACATCCTACACACATACCCCCCACCCCCACACACACCTCACACACCCACACTTCCACCTACACTGAAACACCCCACACACCCACACCCACACCCACACACACACCTTACACACCCACATCCCCACCCACACCCACATACCCCACACATATGCACCTCATCCCCCCAGACACACACACACACACATACACACCTCACACACACACCCCGCACATCCCCCACACACACCTCCCCCACCCCCACACATGGGGAAAACTCAGTGAAACACTTTTTAATAAATAGTGAAAATAATAGTGTAAAATAATCATTTTGAGTGATTACAGGTAGGGTAGCTCTGAAAAGAGCTTTTGGGTTCTGTGGCTGTTTTAGGTACCTACAAGTACGTCCCACACACACCCACACGCACACAACCCCACACTCCCACACCCACACACTCCCCACACACACTTCACACATGCACACCTCCACCCACACCCCCACACCGACACCTTACACATCCACACCCACAACCACACATCCCACACACCCAGACACACACACACACCTCACCCCCCAACACACACACACGCACACACAGATACCTCACAGACACACCTCACACATCCCACACACACACGCACACCTCACAGACACATCCACACATCCCACACATACACACACATCCTACACACATACCCTCCACACCCACACACACCCCACACACACCTCACACACCCACACTTCCACCTACACCCAAACACCCCACACACCCACACCCACACACACACCTTACCACCCACATCCCCCCACACCCACATACCCCACACACATATACACCTCATCCCCCCAGACACACACACACACATACACACCTCACAGACACACCCCGCACATCCCCCACACACACCTCCCCCACCCCCACACATGGGGAAAACTCAGTGAAACACTAAAATAATAATTTAAAATGCTTAGAGGTAGGGTATCTCTGAATAGAGTTGTTGTGTTGTGTGGGTGATTTAAGTACCAACATGTAGGTACCAATGCAGAGTCTTAAATTCAATGTACACCGTTTACTCTGTAGATAATTTGCATGTTGTTATAGAAGTTATTGTGGTATATGGAATCCATACCATAGTCTGTCAGGAAAGCATAAAGAACATGGAGGCAGGAGATGAAAAAGAGATGTCAAATACACATTGGAGATAATATAGTGGGAGAAAGGAAGTATCTATGAGCAAAATTACTATGTAAAACAAAAAAGTTGCACAGCATACTATAAGTCTGACTTTACATTATAATCAATTTGGTAGTAGTTTAAGAATTACATATAAAAATGAATAATGTCTCAAACAATTTTAGAATTATTAAATATAAATTTATTTTTGAGATTCATTTTCAAAATTTGATAGAACGTCTAACATTTGACTGTCCGAAATGTCCTCTTTTTGCGTGAACATAACTTCCAACATTTGACTGTCAGAAACGTCCTCATATTGAATTAACAAATCCACAGATTCTACACATTGTAGAATTTCATGGTCCCGTGATTCATCCATGAATTCCAAGTCATTGGGTTCAATGATTTCCTCATTGTTCATCTCTAGGACAATTTCAAAGGAAACGTTCTGTTCTCCTTCCATTTTTGTGCTGAAATTTGCATTAAAAAAAAATCAGTAGAAATATGGCACTGTTGGGTTTGAGTTCAGACAGGTAGTTTTGATTTTTTAACAGTGAAGTTAACTTTGGGCAATGTATGGTAACAGGCAGGAAGTAGAAATATAAAAAAGTGCCTGTGAAGAAACTTAAGTAAATTCATAATTATAGCAGAGAAGCCTAAGTCAATCCATAAATATAACAGAGGAGCCTATCTCTATCTATAACTATAGCAGAGGAACAGTAAATAACTATCAGAAAACATTTTAAAAAAATAATTTAAAGTGCCCCTTACAAATTATCAACTTACTTTACAGAGAGGTGAAGAAGACAAAATGCGAAAATCCTTTCAAGATGTACCTCAGGTAGTTGTAGTCAAAATGGCCGTGTTTCCCTCTCATTTTTCATTTATATTCATGTACATAACCAATCAAATGTCAGGGAAAAAAAATACAAAATGAAAGTAACATTTTAATTGGTTGTCAATTCTAACACTTCAGATGTGTTTTTGTGAAGTAATTTACCTGAGGGTATTTAGAGAGGTCTACAGGCTAAATGGCTCAATGGAATTCCATCGAATTTGGGAAAATGGTAGGGATTGGTATGTAGTATGAGCTATTCTATATTTGGTGAAAGTGTCTCCAGTGGTTTTTATGTAAATTAACTTTTAAAATTTTTGTAGAGCGCTTCCCGGTGCGCGCCCCAGTACGCGTACCGGCAGCGCTACGGCAGTCCTCCATTTTGTTTTCGGTAGATTTAAGACAGAAAATGGAGGACAAACAACGTTGGGAATGGGTATAAGGGGGCATCGTAGGCAGTCCTTGACCCTCTATGTTTTGTGAGGGGGTCTTAGGAGGCCCAAATAGGCAAAAAAAATATATATATATTTTTCGCGAGGGGAGCGCCCGGTACGCGCACCGGGAAGCGTACCGGGGAGCGTACTATGGTGAAAAATAGTGAAAAAAGTTAGAAAAAGATAATCATTTGGAGTGATCAGAGATAGGGTAGCCCTGAAAAGGGCTTTTGGGTTCTGTGGCTGATTTAGGTAGCTACAAGTAGGTACCAATGCACAGTCTTAAATTCAGGAGGAATATTCTATTCTCCTCATCTGAAAAGTGCACACCATCTCCCCTGTAGATATTTTCCATGTTGTAACGCAAGTTATTATTGTATATTGAACCCATTCCATAGTCTCTCATGTAAGCAGAAACAGATTTATTCACATGTTTCCGTGCTTTCTCAAATTGTTGACAAAATTGATTGGACCACTTCCATTTCTGTCTTTGGCATATATTGGAATATACCAAGGCAGTTTGAGGAAAAAGTGCCATCAATTGATCAAAGGTGTTCTTTAAAAGCATTTCCAGACCTACCCCAGTCAAAGTGCCCAAGTCATTTCCATCACAGTGCACAATTAAAAGGTCAGGGTGTGGCAAATGCAAAAAGGTTTTCACCAATGGTATCAATTGGTGACATTTCAATCCTCTCTGGCCAATCCATTTAATCTCCTTATTTGGTAAGTCAAGGTTGTGAAAATTTCTGGTAGCTGCATACCTTTGAGCCCAGTGGATATAGCTATGTCCCATAATCCAGACAGAATACATGGTGAGAGGAGATTCTGATGCAGTCAGATGAAGTGTGGAAAAGAAATGGCAGTTGGAACAATAGGGGTTTGCAAAAAAAAACTGTGGAGTTTTAGTGCTCTTGAATCACAAGCAATGATTGGTAGAATGAGATAGTTGAAATCTGAAAGTTAGGGTGCATGGTTGTGTTCTGTGTAAGAAGTAATTTGAATGGTTACAAAAAAAGTCATTTAAAGAAACCTTGCACCAGATAAGCTGGTGTATTTGCAGGGCAAACATCCTTGCAGAGGTGATTTGCAACATTGTAGAATAAACTGTTAACCCTGGGAGCTCAGTGAGGAGGGAGTTGCTATGGTAACAGGTAGAAAGGGCTGAGGGGGGGAAGGGTGTTGGTTTGAAAATACAGAGGGAAGAGATTTGATTGGTTACCATGAGCAATATGTGTGTAGAATTAGAGGTTTTCTGTGCCTTTATGGTTTGCAGTGCCTGGAGAACATACCTTTTGCTCTGCTAAAGAAATATTGGTGTGTGTATCTGACACTGTTCTGAATCTCCTAAAATATTTGTAAAGGTGAGTTATGATTCATTTAATATACATAGAGACTTGTATACTCTATGGAGAAGATTTGGAAGCAAATTGTAGTTTTTTAATGTTGCTTTGTGTCATGCTTTTTGATAATGCCTGGTAAACATTTTTTACTGCATAGAGTAATTGTATTTTGTAAAATTGTGAAGTTTTAGTCGTGACATGGAATGCTTGTACATAGGACCTGTGCAGTGTTTTTTAAATGTGATGTCAAAAACGATTTTGAGAAAAATGAATGGCTTTTACATTTTTTAAAAGGAATAAAGAATGTGTGCATGTTTAAAGAAATACATTTGACTCTTTACAATGATGTTACCTGTGTTAACTCAGTGTAGAAAGCATATTGAGTTCGTTTGCATAGAGGAATTGTATTTTGTAAAATTGTGAAGCTCCATGTGAAAGCTTTTGCCTCAGTCTTATCCCTGGTTTTTACATTTTTGAGTATAATTTGGCGCAGAGGTTTAAAAAGTGACGCATCTAACTACATGCGTCACTTTTTAAATATGGTGCAAAAAGGTACATGTTTGGGCTTTCCTGGGGAGCGTAGGTGGTGAGGCTTGTATCTAAGAGTGTAGTGGATTAGGTTACATGAAGCCTATCCCCGTCTGCATTCTTAGACACAGGTGTCAATGTGACTCTTTATAATGATGTTACCTGTGTTAACTCAATGTAGGCAGCATATTGAGTTTGTTTGCATAGAGGAATTGTATTTTGTAAAATTGTGAAGCTCCATGTGAAAACGTTTTCCTCAGTCTTATCCCTGCTGTGAGGCAGATGCTTGTACATAGGATCTGTGCTGTGTTTCCTAAATGTGATGTCAAAAACGATTTTGGGGAAAATGAATGTTTTTTACATCTTTAAGTATATTGTGGCGCAGAGGTTTAAAAAGTGACGCATCTAACTACATGCGTCATTTTTTAAATATGGTGCAAAAAGGTACATGTTTGGGCTTTCCTGGGGAGCGTAGGATGTTAGGCTTGTATCTAAGAGTGCACTGGACTAGGCTCCAGGAACCCTATCCCCGTCTGCATTCTTAGACGCAGGTGTCAATTTGACTCTTTACAATGATGTTACCTGTGTTAACTCAGTGTAGGAAGCATATTGAGTTTGTTCAGTTTCAGTTTCATAAACTTTTATTCGATTATCCATTGTATAATCATAAAAAGTACATAGAGAAAGACATTTCCAGCACTGAGATAAGTTTAAAAAATACATCAAGATAAAGGAGAAAAACGTACTAGAAATAAAGTTTACAGTTTTAATTACTTCTAGTTAGTTTGAAATGTTTTGACGTATTGTGATAACTGCTTTAAGGAACGTCACTATAAGTTTTGCTTCGTGGGGCGTGTTCAGAGACTGCATGAAGCGGAACGCAGTATTGCATTGTCTGTAGCCACTGGATCGGAGAAATGGAATGATCCACGTTTTCCGTGCAAGTTTATAGTATTTACAAAATAAAATAACGTGGATCGTTGACTGTGGGGAAATTCCATCACAAGGGCATTTTATCAGGTTGTGGGACCAATTTTGTGTATCAGGAAATGAAACTAAACGAAAAAAGATGTTAAAACGAAATCTTGTTAGTAAAAATTTCTCATGATTTGATAAAAAATACGTCAGATATGGTTGTATGCCTTTGCAGGATTGTTGTGCACAGATTTTTTCGTTGGCGGGTTTTAAGATCTCAGCTTGGTTCCGCAGTTCTCGCAGGTGGCCCAAACACATTGATTTAAATTTTTTTCTGGAGATGTCTTCGATTGTAGCGGGATCTTCAAAATAAGATTCGTGGCCCAGGTCATTAAAAAAGTTCCAGATGTAAGTCAACCAGGGAATTTTTCGCCAATTTGACAGGGCTAAACAGTCTGTGATACGGGAGCGGGTTAGATGGCATTCAGGGTTGGTCCATATTCGGTGCCACAATAAAACTGGTTGGGAGCGGATAGTGTCTACGATATACTCCATACCTAGCTCACGATGCGAAGCTAGTATCGGGGAACTTTGGGGGAGGGTTAGAACATATTTAATAAAGCCATTCTCTGTTATTTGTAGTTGATCTATGCGTCCATAACCCCAAACACCTGCTCCGTAGGTAGCCACACTGTGGCACTTTGCATAATATATGGTTAAAAGTTCGGGTGGCGCTGGTTTCCCCAATTTCCTCGAGAACGACATCAAGGCCGATGTTGCCCTACGAAAGTGAAGGTTTCTGGCGTCAATTGCCTGGCGCCAGTTTACCGCGTCGTCCACTAAAATTCCTAGGTAGGGGTAGACTGACGTTTTTTCCAGTTTCATTTTGTCAACCATTATCGGTTTAGGGTGTTTGACCCTAGGACCAATATGCATTATAAAGGTTTTCTTTATGTTTATTTTGAGGCCGAGTGAGTCCATAAATGTGGCATATTTGTTGATTTGTATCTGGAGTTGGTTCAGAGTCCGTGCTAAAATAACTGAGTCGTCAGCGTATAGGAGTGTTGGTATCGGACGCTGATTTATCTGCGGTAAGTCCTGGCTCCCTTCCAACATAGCCTGCTCAAGCCCATTTGTGTAAAGGTTGAACAGGTAGGGAGCCAGTACACATCCCTGTCTTACTCCCTTTGTTATTTGAAATGAACGGGACAGTTCACCACTGATACCAAATCTTACGCGCCCTGAGGCATTAGAATATAGTTCACGTAAAAAAGCTATTAATGGGGGGTCCACTCCAAGGTCGCTGAGTATTTGCCAGAGTTTTGAGTGTTGGACGCAGTCAAATGCCGCACTTAAGTCGACATAGACGAGGAAGATGTTACCTCCTTTGGCGCCAACATATTTCCCTGCCAGAAGGGCAAGGTTAAGAGCCTGCTCCACAGTCCCAAGCCCCTTCTGGAAACCATATTGTAGGTCGGTGATGATGTTGTTCTCTCGGGCCCATGATTGTAAACGGTCCAGGAGCACTCGACCCGCGATCTTACCCAGGGAGTCCAGAAGAGAGATTGGTCTGTAGCAGGCTGGGTCGTTGCGGTCGCCTTTTTTGAAGATGGGTAAAAGGACTGATGTCGACCACGACTGGAAAAGCCCGACCGAAGTTACAGCTGACATGACCCGAGTAATTAGCTGGGACCAGAAGTCTACATTGTGAAGGAAGATGTCCATTGGAACTCCGTCAGGGCCAGAAGCCTTGCCAGATTTTGATGCCCTGATTGCTTTAATAACTTCACTGAGATGGAAGTGGATGTTTATCGGATAGATGTTGTTTTCCCGTAGATAGACCTCATTTGTTCCTGTACCGTTTTCTGCTGCAAGGTCCGCAGGGGGGCTAAAGATTTTTGAAAAATGAGTGACCCAATCTTCTTCCATTATTGCCACATCTAGGTGATTGGTTTCTGTGCTATTTGTCAGGAATGGGGACCTTATGACTTGCCAGAATAGGGCGCTGTCCTTTATTTGGGAGCTGTCGTGCAGTTGTAACCAAAGTTCTTGTTTGATTTGTTTTTTACGGTCCCTTCTAGCAGAGTTATATGCTTTTCTTTAGTTAGAGATTTCTAGAAGGTCTCTTGTAGGTCTATGTAGAGCTTCTTTAAGAGTTGAGAGTGCCTTTCGACAAGCGGTATCAAACCATCTCGTGGTAGGTGGGTTGTTATTCTTTTTTAGCTTGACAAATAGTTCATCCCTTAATGTTTCTTGGATACTTTGGAAACTACTAACGATTGTTTGAGGTGATGCCTCCAGGGACATACATTCAGATATCCAATGCTCGGATTTTCCGAGGACCCGCTGGGTTATCTCTTCCGGGTCAATCTTGGCCCATTTGACCGTGTAGCCATTTAATTTGTTCATGGTAAGTGAATGCTGATTAAGAAGGCTCGGCTTTGCAGGGTGGTCATTTGCCAGTTTGATGATGATTCTTACACTGAGTGGATAGTGGTCACTTATTGGGTTAGTCCCAGTTTCAAAGTGTACTAATTGCCCTTTAAGTGAGTGGGAGGCTATTATATAGTCTATAGTTGTTAGGAAGCCTCTTCCATGGAAGGTTGGTAAGAAGTCCTGCTGCGGATCTACTAGTTCGTTCACAAAATCCAAGTCTAAGGAGAATATAATGTCATTCAGCTTACTACCACAAGTCGAATGTACGAAGTGGGGTATAGGACTGGCCAGTTCGTTTTCCAGCCCACAGATTCCTCTTTTATGATTTGGGCATAGAGGGAAATTAAAGTCACCACCCCACATAAAGTGTGTTGTGTTTTTGTCGTTTTCGTTTTGGAAAGTTGCTAAAAAGGTGGCAATCTCTATTAAGTTTGGCCTACAATCCGATGGGCCCAAGTTGTTATAATAATTGATAAGAATATAGATGTTACCAGTTGTGGTGATTATCTGCATGATTTGATATGTTGAAGATTCTTTTAACAGTCTTGTAGATTTAAAGGGAAGAGTATTGGCAACATAGATCATAAGCCCCCCCTTTGGCCTGCCCATGTTTCCCTGCACTGCTGGGGTGAAGAAGGTTTTATATCCCGCTAGGTGCATCGGGAATGTGCACCATGTTTCTTGCAGGCAGAGGATCTGGTGTTCCCTGGCTGTATCAAGCCAAGGCTCTGATGTTATTTTAGAGGACAGACCTGCGACATTCCAGTATGTAATGGAGAGACTCAGATCAGTGGGTTCCGGGGATATATGGGAAGGGGGTAGTTCCCTCGAGGAACTCACTGTCGGGGTGTCTATCGGGTACCCTATCTGAGTCTGGGGAAAGTTGATAGGATCTCTTGAAGCTTTTGGTTGATGAAAATGTGAATCGGGCCCAGTCCCCAGGGGATCAGTGGATATGGTGAGCGTAGCATTTGTGGAACTGAGGGAGACATCTATGGTTGTCCCTGACTTTTGGTTTATGTTGATAGGGGGAGTTCGTTTTAACTTCAAAACAGATTTAGGTGACGGTCGCTCTTGAGTTAGATGTACTGGTGGGTAAGTGATATTAGTGTTCTTACTCTTTGGTTCAGACCAAAACGGTCAATCCACCATCTCTAGGCAGTCAAAGCGATTTTGTGTAGGGAAGCCCTGCCAACCTTCATATGATTGGTAGGGTCTATCCTGCCAGTACTGCCTTGGCCAATCTCTAGGTATGTTTCTGTTTCCGTGGTCATAGGTATACCCCACCTGCTTCCACTGTTCACTTTGGGGCTGATGCCAGTTCCAGGTTGGGGTATAGCGTTGTTGTTTTGTTGGAGGATAAAAGAAAGAGAGATGACGGGCATCAATTCCTCCCTTTTTCTCCAACGAGGGCCAAGAGCAAATGTGGTCCACGGTGGAAGGGTCTCTACAGGATACGATAATACAGTCTCCGTGGGTCGACTTTGGTGCTTTACCTACCCAAGCTACCCTACGGACTGTGGAGATCCCTCCAGAGTGATGGGATTCTAGTGGCCTGTTAATGCTTAGCCATTGCATGACCTTGTTTTTGAGCGACCAGGCAGTTTCGGAGGTGTCTTCCGTTTGTTCGGGTACACCAGTGAGTATGAAAGTATATGGCGTGGCCTCTGGGGGCAGATGGACTGGACGCCTAACTCCTGGTGTTTTTTTTGGGATCTTTTTAAATGAAAACTGGGGACGGACCGTTGATTTAGATGGTAAGGGTGTTGTCTTTTTAGTGTTTTGAGTTGGAATCACATTTCCTGGTATGGCCCCTGTTGTACCTGGAGTTACCGGGCCAATGTTAGATGTATGTTGATTCGTCACCACAGTTGTTTTGGCCTGTTGTGTTTGAGACGTTACTTTTTGCAAATTTTGCTTTGAGACGTTATGTTTTGGGTTTTGTAGGGAAGGAGTATTCAAAGTTAGTTGGTTTGTTACTTTGGATAGTTGTGGTTGATGAATTATTTTTGAAGGCTGAATCACATTACAGGGCTCTTTTGTTACAGAATGTGCACTCGTAGCATGAAGAGTGGTGGAAAGGATTGCCATTTGAGCTTCAAGATTCCTAATACTTAATTGTATAGGTTTCAGGTGCTGTAGCAGGAGGTCTTTTAGTGCAGTTAGTATGTAAGAAGTGGTTTTACAAGTACTACAGGGTTTGTCAGTAGCCTCGTTAGAGGTGGTGGGAAGCATAAGGTTGGATTGTATTGGGGTTGTTGTGATTAGTTGAACAGATTTTGTTATTTGATTTAGTGATTCCCCCCCCAGTTCCGTCGCATGACCAGGGAAAGAAGCCGTGGGTGCTACATTGTCAATGGGATTTGTACTACCTTGTTTGGGAATGGCTCCTTCTCTTACCCCTCGAAGGTAGATATCTATGTTAGTGTCAGAACCTTCGAGTGTTTGACAAGCTGCTAAGTCGGGAGATGCCTCTAAATTATCTGACGATGATGATAGGTCAGACTCAAATTGAGTTACAGATAAATCGACTGTAGACAGGATTGTATTGGTGTCGTGAGCAAGCACAGTCACGGGGAGAGAAGAGTTTGGGAGAGTTTGGTGAATGGGAGAAGTTGTGGTTGCTATAGTGCCCAGTGACGAGCGTTTCGCATTCATAAGGTCCAGTGACACTCTTTTTTCAAGAAGAGAGATGCTCTGGTCGATTACCTCATGGGTCCGTGAAATAAATAGGTCAATGGGTCCGGTTATTTGAGCTACGGCTTGGGCGTTTTTGGATTTAGTTTTGGCGTTTCTTCTGGTTCTGGTAAGCATGATACAAGTATGCTACGGAATAATGGGCTCTGGAGGTGAGTTACAAGCTGTTGAAAGCCAGAGCCAAGGGGAGTGGCCCGGGCCCGGTCGCTACCGGTCACTAACGGGCAACAACGGGCCCGCCCTTGGCCCGGCTGCGGCCCACGCGTGTCCCGCGATGCGCGTCACCGGGCTTGCTGATAGACTCCTGGGTGGAGGGGGGGCGTGGCACTGGGAGGGGGCGCGGCTCACCCGGGAAGAGGACACAGCTGAGGATGTTGTAGGCTGGTCCTCGCAGTCCCGGGGCCGCGCCTCTCGCCTCCTCTGCGGCCTCGCGGCTGAAAGCTCCTCTCACCGGCAAAAAACACAATCAGGAACAGATGACAGCTACTCCAGTAGCACGGACAGGGTTGTGGCAGGAAGACTCCTCTAAGCGAGCGGCCCCCGCGGAGCGGGGGCCGCGAGGAGTGAAGAGCACTTCGGTGGGGGCGGGCACTGGGAGGGGGCGCGGCTCACCCGGGAAGAGGACACAGCTGAGGATGTTGTAGGCAGGTCCTCGCAGTCCCGGGGCCGCGCCTCTCGCCTCCTCTGCGGCCTCGCGGCTGAAAGCTCCTCTCACCGGCAAAAAACACAATCAGGAACAGATGACAGCTACTTCAGTAGCACGGACAGGGTTGTGGCAGGAAGACTCCTCTAAGCGAGCGGCACCCCAGATGCTTGTACATAGGATCTGTGCTATTTTGGGGAAAATGAATGGTTTTTACATCTTTGAGTTTATTGTGGTACAGAGGTTTAAAAAGTGACACATCTAACTACATGCGTCACTTTTTAAATATGGTGCAAAAAGGTACATGTTTGGGCTTTCCTGGGGAGCGTAGGATGTGAGGCTTGTGTCTAAGAGTGCAGTGGACTAGGCTTCATGAGGCCTATCCCCGACTGCACTCTTAGACACAGGTGTCAATTTGACTCTTTACAATGATGTTACCTGTGTTAACTCAGTGTAGGTAGCATATTGAGTTTGTTTGCATAGAGAAATTGTATTTTGTAAAAATGTGAAGCTGCATGTGAAAGCGTTAGCCTCAGTCTTATCCCTGCTGTGAGGCAGAGGCTTGTACATAGGATCTGTGCTATTTTGGGGAAAATGAATGGTTTTTACATCTTTGAGTATATTGTGGCACAGAGGTTTAAAAAGTGACACATCTAACTACATGCGTCACTTTTTAAATATGGTGCAAAAAGGTACATGTTTGGGCTTTCCTGGGGAGCGTAGGATGTGAGGCTTGTGTCTAAGAGTGCAGTGGACTAGGCTTCATGAGGCCTATCCCCGACTGCACTCTTAGACACAGGTGTCAATTTGACTCTTTACAATGATGTTACCTGTGTTAACTCAGTGTAGGTAGCATATTGAGTTTGTTTGCATAGAGGAATTGTATTTTGTAAAATTGTGAAGCTCCATGTGAAAGCTTTTGCCTCAGTCTTATCCCTGCTGTGAGGCAGATGTTTGTACATAGGAGCTGTGCTATTTTGTGGAAAATGAATGGTTTTTACATTTTTGATTATAATGTGGCGCAGAGGTTTAAAAAGTGACGCATCTAACCACATGTGTTACTTTTTAAATATGGTGCAAAAAGGTACATGTTTGGGCTTTCCTGGGGAGCGTAGGATGTGAGGCTTGTGTCTAAGAGTGCAGTGGACTAGGCTTCATGAGGCCTATCCCCGACTGCACTCTTAGACACAGGTGTCAATTTGACTCTTTACAATGATGTTACCTGTGTTAACTCAGTGTAGGCAGCATATTGAGTTTGTTTGCATAGAGGAATTGTATTTTGTAAAATTGTGAAGCTTCATGGGAAAGCTTTTGCCTCAGTCTTATCCCTGCTGTGAGGCAGATGTTTGTACATAGGATCTGTGCTATTTTGGGGAAAATAAATGGTTTTTACATCTTTGAGTATATTGTGGCGTAGAGGTTTAAAAAGTGACGCATCTAACTACATGCGTCACTTTTTAAATATGGTGCAAAAAGGTACATGTTTGGGCTTTCCTGGGAAGCGTAGGATGTGAGGCTTGTGTCTAAGAGTGCAGTGGACTAGGCTCCATGAAGCCTATCCCCGTCTGCACTCTTAGACACAGGTGTCAATTTGACTCTTTATAATGATGTTACCTGTGTTAACTCAGTGTAGGCAGAATATTGAGTTTGTTTGCATAGAGGAATTGTATTTTGTAAAATTGTGAAGCTCCTTGTGAAAGCGTTTGCCTCAGTCTTATCCCTGCTGTGAGGCAGATGTTTGTACATAGGATCTGCGCTATTTTGGGGAAAATGAATGGTTTTTACATCTTTGAGTATATTGTGGCGTAGAGGTTTAAAAAGTGACGCATCTACCTACATGCGTCACTTTTCAAATATGGTGCAAAAGGGTACATGTTTGGGTTTTCCTGGGGAGCGTAGGTGGTGAGGATTGTGTCTAAGAGTGCAGTGGACTAAGCTTCATTAAGCCTATCCCCGTCTGCATTCTTAGACACAGGTGTCAATTTGACTCTTTACAATGATGTTACCTGTGTTAACTCAGTGTAGGAAGCATATTGAGTTTGTTTGCATAGAGGAATTGTATTTTGTAAAATTGTGAAGCTCCATGTGAAAGCGTTTGCCTCATTCTTATCCCTGCTGTGAGGCAGATGCTTGTACATAGGATCTGTGCTGTGTTTCCTAAATGTGATGTCAAAAACGATTTTGGGGAAAATGAATGGTTTTTACATCTTTGAGTATATTGTGGCGCAGAGGTTTAAAAAGTGACGCATCTAACTACATTCGTCACTTTTTCAATATGGTGCAAAAAGGTACATGTTTGGGCTTTCCTGGGGAGCGTAGGATGTGAGGCTTGTATCTAAGAGTGCAGTGGACTAGGCTCCATGAAGCCTATCCCCGACTGCACTCTTAGACACAGGTGTCAATTTGACTCTTTACAATGATGTTACCTGTGTTAACTCAGTGTAGGCAGCATATTGAGTTTGTTTGCATAGAGGAATTGTATTTTGTAAAATTGTGAAGCTCCATGTGAAAGCGTTTGCCTCAGTCTTATCCCTGCTGTGAGGCAGGTGAAAGATTTTGATGTAACAGTGTCCTAAAAGTGCCGCAGTGAAATCTCATAGATTTTACTGCATCATCATTACGAGGCTTTATGTGGAGAAATGACCCCTCTGTGTACATTACACTTGACAGAGGTATAATGTGGTGCAAAAGGTTTAAAAAATGACGCATCTACCTACATGCGTTACTTTTTAAATATGGTGCAACAAGGCACATGTTTTATGACGCCAATGCGTCACAAAAAGTGACGCTTCAGTAGCGCAAAACTGACGCATGGCTTTATAAATGAGGATCAATTATGTCATCTGTGTTACCTGAGATTAGGAAGTAGATTGTGCGGATGAGGTGAGACATGTCCAGAGGGACAGAGGAGGTGAGGTTTATGATCAAGACTGTAGTGGGAGAGAGGCCTTTCTAGGGAAGCATAGGTGGTGAAGCCTGTGTATAAGAGTGCAGTGGACTTATACACAGGTCTCATCTTCTTTGTACTTGTGGGCAGAGCTGTCTTCCACTATACTCTTCAATATAGGCCTCACCTTTTGTGCACTCCTGGAGAATCCTCACCTGATCTGTAACCCTGAATAGATCGTTTGCTTTTTGTCATTGCTTTGTTGTTTGGTAATAGTGGTCTATAATGTGCTATTTTTTTCTTTAACACAGATTGAAATCGTTATTTCAAGAGTAAGCAAAGATGCCCACAAGGGAAAGGACAAGAAAACAATGTAACCAGGAAAAATCAAAAACAGCAACGGTATTACAGCACTCTTCCACAACAAATACTTCAAAAAACAGGAACCAAGCTCCTGGTAAGACAACTAAGTCTTTTATACGCAACATATGTACTTTAAGAAAAATGATGGACAGCATGTAGAAAAAGAAAATGAGAGAGTAAAATTGAAAAGGAAGGAGAGAACTTCAAAGAATCCTACAACTGGAGCAGGAGAGAATAATATGTATAGGAATAGAAGGCAGAATCAGTTTAGAGACATTCGTAAACGAATGTTTCGCAATAGGGTGGTTTTAAATTTGTTAAAAAACTGTGACGAGGGGGACCCGGACACGGGTCCTCCAGGCTTACCTGTTGATATGTCCCCTCTTTTCAAGCAGCATACTGACACCTGGAAGACCACAGACGTAGACGCCTACAAACCCCTGTTGAAGACGGAGGACTACTGTTTCTTTAATTGGGCGGAGCCGGCCCTCGGACACTCCCTCCAAGCACAGTTAAAACCCTGCCCTGAGGACATTCAGGTGTGTGTTACACCCGGAGGAGAAGAGTGGCGACTGGAGGAAGGATCGGTGAAGAGAGCGGAGCGTGGAGCGAGAAGCAAGGAGGAGCGGAGACTGGACGAGGAGAGCAAGGAGGAGTGGAGGACGGAGGAGACAGGAGGCGAGGAACGAGGAGACGAGAACATCGGAGGGGGACCGAGAGAAGAGCCAGACTGCAGCGACAAGCCAGGAGGCGAGGAACGAGGAGACGAGAACATCGGAGGGGGACCGAGACAAGAGTGAGACTGCAGCGACAAGCCAGGAGGCCGACGGGAAGGCGCATCGCCCAGCCACGCTTCCCGGGAAGTGTGGCTTGACCAGGTACGGTCACGCTTCGTGGGTTGGGCGGGACGTAAGCGGGCCAAACCCCCCTGACAAGACTCTCGACATCGGCTGCACGTTTCCCCACACTGTTTTATTCACCTCACGACTTTGGGGTAGTTAGCGTGCACGAGTGTCTCCCTCACCCCCTACCCTTATAAACAGATCTCCGGTCTCCGGACTAACCCTGGTCTTTTCTTTCTGTTCTTTTGCCGGTATGCCGGTCATCGCCTGGCCACGGAGGAATCGTGGACTACATCTCCCAGACGACAACGGGAGCATAGACGGCGAGAGGCTTTGAAAGAAGCAACGGAGGAAGCCAAAAACCCCCTCCCTTACTATCGAGTGCCTGTCCTGAAAAGGAGACTGTACCAAGTAATAAAACCCGCACTACCCACATCCCCGTTGTCTGTGGATTTGTTCGATAACCCCCCTGAAAGCCCACAAAAACATTAGGAGAGGTAAACAGAGAGCTGCTTTTTATAAGAAAAAGAAAACTGTAGAGAAGATTGTTGATCAGGCTTTTGAAGTTAAGAAAAAATTATTTATTTTAATAATCAATAGAATTAGGACACTTAACAAGACAATTGATGTTTTCAAATCAAACAGTAGATGGAAAAGAGTAATTCATCGGACTAATTTTTGTAAAGTTTTTTCAGGAGAATGGATGCACAGTTCAAGTTGTGAGCCATTTTTTAATGAGGAGAGTTACTTCCAGGAGAATGATTTAGTACATGCAGTTGACACCAGTGGTCGAGCGTATGAAGTGAAAGACGGTTGTCCGATTGAAAAAGAGAAACTTGTGCCTAGAGAACCAGAAGAGGTGTTAACTGATGAAGTTTTAGGGAGACGTACTAAGGGTCCAGTGTACACTTGGAAGTGTAGTCATATTTGTAGTGTGCGACAGGAATCAATTGATTTGTTTTGTAATTTCTTACGTACATATAGTAAAAGTCTAAAGCAGAAAGTGAAGTTGTTGCAAGACTTAGATCCTTGCAGAGTGAGAGAAATCACAGGTTTGCAAGGCCATTCACTGGCTTGTCTTTCTAGAAAAGTCTGTCAGAGTGTTTTTCATCATTTTAGGATGTTAGCAGTGCATCATACCAAAATGAGGAAATTAGTGAGAATGTTGTATTATGCAAAAAGTCCAGCACCTAAGCTTAAACAATTAAACAGTGCTCTTTTGCATGGAACTGAATTAGATGTGAAGAAGATTTGTGAAGAAATTGAGATTTGTTATTTTGGTGAAAAAGAGGACAGTGTAGAAATTGAGACAGCAATTCAAGGTAATGTGGAAGACAATATACAGATTTCAAATACAGAAAAGTTTGAGCAGGAAATTAGCAGGTTTAAGGTGAAATCAAGTGAAAGGCCGAATTTTACTTGTGTGTGTTGTCGACGAAGTCATTATAAGCATCAAACTAGATTAGTTGATTTATACGTAAAAAGTGAAAAGATGAATAATTATGAGTGGAAAGATTTTGCAACTTATTTGTGGGTGGAGAATTGTTTTGATTTGAGTTCTGATCAGCGTATTTGTAAATATTGTTATGATAAATTAAATCAAAACAGAATGCCTGCTAGAGCTGTTCATAATAATCTGGAGTTGGTAGACATTCCCCGTGAATTTATGGATTTAAATAAACATGAGTCTATTTTGATTCATGGGGCCGCCCTTTTCAGGCAATTGTTCGCATGGAGCCTAAAATAGGGAAAATGCCACCTACAGATTTGCAGAGAGGATTAAAGGGAAGAGTTGTTTATTTGCCCCTAGATTTAAAAAAAAATATTGATACCATTGGTATAGAAAAAGTAGAAGAGGAACCTTTAGTTATTCTAGTTAATGGGGTTCCAACAAAGAGTAAAAAAATCTGGCAAGATTTAGTGGATTTTAGGAAAGTCAAAGAGGCAACGTTGTATTTAGTCAAAAACAATGAGTATTACAAACATGTTTATGTTGCAGCAGAGGAAACAGCTGCAGATGAAGACAGTGATTGTTCAGGCGGCCAAATTGAAAAAGTTGATGTCTCTAGAAGTGAAGAAATAAATGAACATTATACTGTTCATCCTTTGCATTCCAAAGAAGTAATGGGGAATGCAATTGAATTGTTTCAAATGAAAGCAGCAAAAGGAAGTCCCGTTAGTGTATGGGAAGAAAGTTTGGAAGCTCGTTGTTTTCCACAGCTATTTCTAACAGGTCGAGGTGGACGATATGACGATCGTCCAATTCAAATTCCTGCATCTGAATATCGAACTGTAAGATTATATGCTGAAGATCCAAGGATTCGTCAATGCATTCCCTATTTGTTTCATCTACTGTATGAAAGTGACTTGTCTGGGGTTTCTTATGCAGTAAACCATATACTGAAAAGTGGAGCACATCTGCAAAATGTTTCGGCGAGGGACTTTATGGAGAAAGTGAATCTGCAAGATAATATTTTGGAATCTCATCTAATCAATCTCATGGCATGTCAGCGTGGTACAAACGAGTATTGGTACTGTCGTCATGGGGAATTGAAATGTATGCTAAGAAACTTAGGAACTCCTACATGGTTCCTCACTCTTAGCTGTGCCGAGTATGCATGGGACGACTTACTCGAATTTCTACGAGAGGCAAATGCAAATATACAAAATATAGAATTCAAAACACCTGGAGAACTGTGTTCTTTGGATCCAGTGAATGTATGCAGATATTTCAATCATAGATTTGAAGCTATGATGTCTTTTATTACCAAGAAAAAAAATCCTCCCCTTGGTTTTGGATTTCTTCTGGAGAAAGGAGTATCAAGTGAGAGGTGCTCCTCACATACACATGTTGTTATGGATTAAAGATGCACCCAAATTTGGAACAGATTCGGATGAGACAGTGATCAGCTTCATTGAAGAGTATTCAACATGTGCTGTTCCGAAAACTACCGAAGAAAACAGTTTAAGGCAACAAGTTTTACGTTTTCAATCCCATCGTTGTGGAAAGTACTGTCGAGGAAAAATCAGAAACAAGGACAAGTTCTACGCAAAATGTCGTTTCGGCTTCCCACGACCAGTGATTTCTAAAGGAAGAGTAAATAATTTGATGTCTTCTCTGCGACATACTGTGACAAGGAAATCACCATAAAATACATACAATTTAAAAAGAAACGAAGAGTCCAAGTACATCAACGACTACAACCCAGTGATTTTGTCCATGTGGAATGCTAACACGGATATTCAATTCGTTGCTGACAACTCTATTGCTGTGGCTCGATATGTGACGTCTTACATCACAAAAAAAGAAAAGACAGAACTGAAGGAAATGTGGGAGGACATTTCACATGAAAAGAGCCTAAGCAAGAAATTATACAGTTACAGTCTGAAGATGTTGTCGCATCGAGAAATTGGAGCATATAAATGTTCTGATCGATTGTCGTCAGCAAGTCTCTATGCGAAATCTAGAACCATCATTTGGGTGAGTCTAGGTCTTGCTGCAACACGAAACCGAGTTTTGAAATCTGTACAAGAAATAGAGTATTTGGCGGAGAAAGAACCAGAAAGTACAGATATTTTGAAGACCAACATGTTGGATACATACTATCCAAATAGAAGTAGTCATCTTGAGAACGTTTGTTTGTATGAAGTTCTGCAAAAGTATATTTATAAGAGAACCATCAGAGAAGATATTAACAATGGAATATATGCTATCATTGGGTGTGAAGGATGTCTAGTGAGACAGAAAAAAGGCCATTTGATTAATCATCGAAAATTGAGTTGCGAAGATCCAGAGAAAAGGGAATTTTACTATTTAGCTCTTTTGCAACTCTTTAAGCCATGGCGTACAGAAGAGGAACTACTTGGAGATTTTCTCTGTTACGAAGATTCTTTTAATGCAACCAAGGATACCATAGAATGTCCTGTTTTTCCAAATTATCTGCAAATGTTGAACGAAGAAATAGAGCAAGAAGCCACAATTGCTGCAGAGATTGCTAGAGACAGTTCCCAAGACAGTCAGAGTTCTGCTTCATTGAGTCAGGATCCACTTGGAGGACCAATTATCCAAAATGAAGCTGCCACTGCCATGGATGAGGTGGAAAGAGCTATGGAACAAGCTCAAGATGATGAAGTTAACTTAGAAGATTTGGTGAAACAACTAAACCTTGAGCAGAAACAGATATATGACGAAGTCACAGAACAGATTGAACATGGATTCAGTCATGAGAAAAAAGAGTGCTCATGTACATCATTTAAGCCTGTCCAACTGTACGTGAGTGGAGAAGCGGGAACTGGAAAAAGTTTTCTGAATAAAGCAATTGCAACTTATCTGCAGAAAAGGACTGAATCACCGCTGTCTTGTGTTGTTACCGCTCCAACTGGGCTGGCAGCACATAACATTAAAGGGATTACTTTACATCGTTTACTGATGCTGCCAGTGGAGCATGATAACAAATTGGAGTATCACAAGCTATCTGGAGATGCGTGTTCCGAAGTTTCGAGAGTACTGAAAAAAATGAAACTTCTTATCATTGATGAAGTAAGCATGGTGTCAAATATAATGCTTGCTTTTGTGCATTTGAGAATGCAAGAAATTCTTAGAATAGACTATAATGTCTTATTTGGAGGAAAACATATTATTGTTTTTGGAGATCTTCTGCAGTTGACTCCAGTGAAAGGACAACCTGTGTTCAAAATGCTCACGCATGAAGATACCAGGAAGTGCTTAGGAAGCATGGTACGTTAATATATGGTTAAACTTCAGATATGCAGAACTGCTTCAAAATATGCGGCAGGCAAAGATTATAAAAATATTTTACAAGATGTAAGGATCGGAAAAGTAAGTCAGCAAGGGAAAGAAGCTTTACATGGACGATTAATTTCAAATTTGTACGCAAATGAAAACATTCTTCCAGAGAACATTTTTAAGAAAATTAACGAGAAGAAATCTGGCATATGTTTGATGCCAACTCTGAAAGAATGTTCCATGTTCAACAACAAAATGTTACAGTTAGAAAATGAAGAGATAGTGAAACTGTAAGCTACAGATAAAATAGAGCATATGGGAGCAACAATTATTTTGTCTGAAAATTTGAAATCAAAATTGGATTCATTAGAGAAGACTATATCTAAAACTGCTGGTTTTGAAAAGACTCTGAATGTGTGTTTGAATTGTCGTGTCATTTTAAGAAGGAATTTAAATGTTGAAAGAGGTCTGGTAAATGGAGCAATGGATCATGTTGTTGGTTTTGTGAATTACAAAAATAGAGATGGAATTGAAAATTAAATTTGATGGCATTGATGAAATAGAACAAATTTGTCGTTGTTCAGCTAGATTTTTGCTCGTGAAAGACTTATATGTTCGCCGAAAACAGTTTCCTATTTGTTTGGCATATGCGGTGACAATTCATAAGTCTCAAGGTTTAAGTGTAGATAGCGCTTTGGTGAACATTGGAAGTTCTGTGTTTAAAGACGGTATGGCATCTGTGGCATTATCACGAGTCAGAACTTTATCAGGATTGTACTTGATTGAGTGGGATGAAACAAAAATTTGTGCAGATCTAGATTGTGTTAAAGAATACAATAGGTTAAGAAGAGAGTATGCTCCACATTTGCCTCAATATCCTCTGATTGAAAAACGTGTGGTAGGCCGAAAAAGAAGAAAAGAGAGTAATTGCAGTGAGGTATCAGCAACAAGGCATAAAGTAGATAAAAGTGTAATTGTAAAGAGAAACAAAAAGGATTCTGTTGAAGATGTTGTTGGATTTCAGTTTGAAAACAGTTCTGGTGTCAACTGCTATGCTAATGTAGTAGTTAATGTTGTTTTTTTTCTTCAAAATTTACAAAAACAGATTGTTGAAAATCGGGAACAAACATTGTGCTGTTTATTGAATTCTGTGTTAGAGAAATGTAGTAGTGATAGAGCAAAAATAGAAGTGTTTCAGAAATTAGAAATCTTCTAGACTTATGTTCAGGTCAAAATCAATTTTCACAGAATATTCAGCAGGATTGTCAGGAATTTTTAATGTATATGTTTGATGTATTGCAAGATGAAGGAGTAGATATAAAAAATCTTTTTAATCTTTCCTATAAATGGCAACATGAGTGTGATAACTGTGCTTCATCAAGTACTACTACAATAGACTCTGAAAAATGTATATATTTGACTTTACCAGACTGCAAATCAGTGCCTTTTACTAATCTAGTTAAAGCAGCGGATCACAATATGGTGTGTACCCAATGTAAGTCTGCAATGCTGTCCACATTATTTCTACAAAATTATGGTCACTATGTCATTTTAATGTTCCAACGATGTAGACCTGATGGAACTAAATTGACAACTTCTATTAAAAATGTTGTGGCTTCACAGTTATCGATATCAGGAAGAACCTTTGCAACTGTAGCTATTATTTTTCATGATGGTCCTTCTACAACATCAGGGCATTATACATGCTATTTAAAAACTTCTAAAGGTTGGACCCAATGTAACGACACTCATTTGACTTTCAAACAAGGTTTGCCTTTTTATAAATTCATACCTAGTGTTTTTACAGCCAAAATTTAGGTAAAAGTAATTGGCATATGAAGACGGGAGTAGTTCATAAAGGTTATTTTGCTGTTTAAAAATATATTCTGAGTGAAAGTGTTCCAGGCAATATAAAAAATTGACTTGTCATATAGGTACTGTAATTGGATCTCATAATAAGTGAAGTTAGTATTATACAAAATGATGAACATGAGTGAGTCAGAGATGGTTATACAAATAATTAAATATTGTGAAAATGTTGTAGAGCCTTTCTTTCAGAACGTCGGGAAAAAGATCATTTCAGAGTGCCTTAGAATTAATTTGAACATATACTCAAACATCTGACACTATTTGGCCAAATGGAAGGGTGCAGGAATGAGTAAAGAGTCATGACTGAAAAAAGGAGTATATGAAAATATTGAAAATATTTCAGATGTTCTTGGAGCTTTTCTTCTAGAAAGTCGATGAAATGGATTTTTAAGTGAACAGCAAAGTACTTTCCAACGAGAAAAGGACCACCATGATACAGTATTTGGCCTCAAGGAAAAGTAAGTCAATCTAACTTTAGCGTACATTTGTCATTTGTCAGTATCTAAGGTTTTTTTTAAAACACAATCTTTTAGATTGTGTTTTTTTTTTCCCGCTGTCATATGATGAGTAATTTGAACTCACTCTTTTAAGTGAAATTCAATATATTCTGAGAACAGCAAAAATAAACTTTGTAACATGTTGTACAAGTTATTTTATACTTTGGATTGTGTAAATTAAATTGTATTCCCATTCTCTGACATTTACTTTCCTTTTTCCATCCTCTTTCAGCTCTTTTTACTCACTTATAATGTCTTTCTCTCACTCTCTGTAACCCCCGTTCCCTTACTCCACTTCTTTGACAACCCCTCATTTTCATTTCAACTGTGTGTATCCCATCTCTCCCTTGCATAACTTTTCAGCTTTCAGTCTTTCTGCTTTACTTCTCTTTTCCGTATTTTACTCTTTTGCTATTTTAGTAATTCCTGTTTACTCACTCAGCAGTATTATTGCACTCTATCACTATAAATCACCTACTCTCCTTAGCTTATCTTTGTTTGCTTCTTACTTTTGACCTCTTCTCTCTGTTTTTCGTTCACTACTTCTATGTCCTCAGTGCCTCACTCTACTTGTGTTATGTTCACTTGTGTTTATCTACCTTCTATCACGTCTTTTACAACAACTTCACTGCTCCTTTCTCATCGTTCTTCATCCCATTTCTTTTAGTCTGGTTCCATTACTATCCCTCATTTCTTTTCTTTCAATGTCCTTCTCTTTACTTTCATCACCAAATAATTTTTTCGCAGTACCACTGTTTTAGTCGTCTTCTCCTTTCTTTCCTTCTTTTTGCTCACTTACTCATTTCCTTTTCTCACTCATTGTACTCCACCTCACTCACTTTTTCTCTTAGTGTGTCCACCTTATAACTTTCTCAGTCCATTTTCCTCAATCGTTGTATATTATCCTGTCTCCCTCCATCCTTTCACTCTACGACTGTTCTTCATTTACTCTCAGTTATCTTGTATTCCTCATTCTTCTAAATGCATCCTTAATTAGACTGTTTTCTGTCTCAGTCATTATCTTTTTACTTACTACTGTTTCCTGATTTAGTTTTGGTAACACATTGTTTTAGTATCTTTCTTACCTTAATTTCATTTCTCTGTTCTTCTCTCTCTTTTTCTCAGTGAATCTATATGCCTTACTCTTTGTAATTTGCTCTCCTTCTATTTCTTTTTCCCTCTTTTTGTCCTTCTACCTTAGTTTATTTCCCTTTTTGTGTTCTTCACTCTAACTTTATTTCTAAATAGAGTGTTATGATTTTTAACCTCTTCATTTGGATCTTTTAATTTAAAATACATATTTTACTAATTATAACTTATTTTTTCTTCTCTCTTTCACAGATACAAAGTGTAGTTAACACATGTATTTATTATATGGTAAGTATGACTAAAAAAATGGAGTTTGTGATCACCCTTTGCTTTAAGCTCACTAACATTTTCTTAATCTACCACACTCCTGTGTCTTTACTCTGTTTCACTCACTTATTCTTATTCTACATGTTTACTCCCCTTTTCCGATTTCCCACCTCATATTCAACTTCTTTCAATCCCTTTTCTTTACTTTACTTACCCTCTAATCCCTTCCTTTGCTTCTTCACTCATTCTCTTTTTCTTAATTATTTACCTTACTCCTACACATACACTTCATCCCCATTCCAACACATACGCACACCTGTAACATACACACCACACACACCACACACACACCTCATACACACAAAAAATCCCCCCACACACACTCCTGAAACACACACACACATTCCATACACACACATACATCGAACACATATACACCCCACACTCATACACTCCTCACACATATTTCACACACCCTCACCTCCACCCACGCCGAAACACTCCACACAGCCACACCCACAGACACACCTTACACACCCACACTGCGACCTACACCCACTGACTTCCTATAAGTCACACACACTGCATTACTTATCTTTTTTTGCTATTTTACTCAAGCCCATTCAGGTACTGTTTCCTTTACTCTCTTTGTCCTTTCTCTTTGTCACTCCACATGTGTTTTCGTAATTCAATTTTTGTCCCTCTTTCACCCCTCTTTACTTATACTACCTGGTCATTACTCACTTTCCCTCATTGTTCTTTATTTATCGTGATTCTGCCACTACCCTTCATTCTCCATTTTTTACTGTCCTTTCTTTTTCTTTAAACAGCCAATCACAGTCTCACACTATCTCTACTTTAGTGTTCTTCCTCTCTTTTCCTTTCTTTCGCTCGTTTAGTCATTTTACTTTTTTCACTTTCATCCAATTACACCTTCTCTATTTTTTACTATGTAATAAATAATCCCTCTGTGGTCATCTTGTAGCTCTTTTTCTCTTAACATAACTCTGTTTGTGTCCTTTCCTTATGCTAACTGCTTCATTAAATTTTTTTTTTCTTTTTTGGGGAGGCGCGCCCCGGTACGCGTACCCTAAGGACATTGCGCTTACCCTTGCGCTCACCGGTACGCACCCCGGGAGCGCCCCGGGGGAAAAAAAATAAAAATATTGACAATATAAAATTCGCTTTCAAATTTATTATTTCTTATAACTATAAAGTTTTGCTATTAAAAAACTATTGAAATTCACTGAAAAAAACATAGGTTTCACACCAGTTATAGTTAGGAATTAGCATTTAAAAAAACTATTAAATTCACTGAAAAAACCATAGGTTTCACACCAGTTATAGTTAGTTGGAAATTTTACTCGCATAAAACCATTGAAATTCCCACGTTATAGTTAGTTGGACTCACTATAACTTGCGCGTGCAATGCACTGCTGATGACGTCACATATTACATCACTCATGACATGGTCAGTGACATCACTCATGACATCACTGATGACACCATCCTTGTGACATAGTGACAGACCTCCTTTCACTGAAAGGTAACCCTTGAAACACATATTCAAAAATAAAAACTAACATTTTCAAAAAAATGCAGATACCCATACCAGTTACTACAACCAATTGAATACATCCACCATCTATATACACATGCACTGATTCACCAACAGTTCTATATAGTCACTCATACATATACTCACTCATCATATGTAGTGATACACCTATACATCCTGTTACACATCGACAGTCATCCAAAAGTTACTCACACACATACTCACACATGCAAATAAACTATTGAACATCCATTTATTTGCATATAGAGCTATACACACACTACCACCTTACTTCTAAGGAAATTTACACATATTTATTCTCTTAAACAATCACTTATAGAAACACATACTAATTTAAACAGGAACTCTTACAATCCCTCACTCTCACATATACTCACTTATATACATCAATATTCACATATACTAGATTAAAACATATGTAGTTACTGATAAAGACACTAGTGAGACAGTCATTCACTCACTAACACATACATATACACACTCATTCACCCATACAATCCTGCACATATGCTGTCTTCAAAACACATACAAACAGAGAGTCAGTCATTCATGCATCTATGTACTAAGTAATACCCCCACCAAACCATACAAACACTCATACTGATACTAAGTAAAAATATCTAATAACCTATATACATACACATGTACCTACTCACCAACCCATGCAGCCACTTATACACAAAGTGAAACACTAATACATATATTTAAATATTTAAACATTACTCAGTAATATTTATTTTTCAAAAAGACACACATTCACTGGATGGTGTCATCAGTGATGTCATGAGTGATGTCACTGACCATGTCATGAGTGATGTAATATGTGACGTCATCAGCAGTGCATTGCACGCGCAAGTTATAGTGAGTCCAACTAACTATAACGTGGGAATTTCAATGGTTTTATGCGAGTAAAATTTCCAGCTAACTATAACTGGTGTGAAACCTATGGTTTTTTCAGTGAATTTAATAGGTTTTTTAAATGCTAATTCCTAACTATAACTGGTGTGAAACCTATGTTTGTTTCAGTGAATTTCATAGGTTTTTTAAATGCTAATTCCTAACTATAACTGGTGTGAAACCTATGGTTTTTTCAGTGAATATATAGATATATATATATATATATACTTTCACCAATCTCCTCTATTCCAAAAGATACTCGGACACCTTCCTTCTGCAAAATTGATTTATTGCGGCAACAAACAACGCGCTTCGGCGATTAAGCCTTGATCACGCTTGAGAGTCTCCGTGCACATAATCACATTTAAATCCATTCGTGTAAAACATAAACATAGGACTACTTCCAAGGTGCTGTATTCATACAGGTGAATGTATCAGCCATTTTGAAGTGTGTTACGGATGTCGTGACCGCTGTGTAATCAGTTAAAAAAACATGATTCATTAAGTATTGGATTTGTGCGTGCTTTCTTACATCATTGGTTACCCAAATTAGTGTAAAGTAGGTACAGTTGTATAGTTTACATATATCAGGAAAATCCTATTAGTAAGTCATCTGTACACAAAACCTGCCGTGTCTACAGTCTCATGTCTCATAATGAACTAGGATGGTTTCGCCCAAGTGGGCTTTATCATTATTGGTTTGTCAACACGGATAGATGGTATCCACCATTACATAATTCATAGTGCAACAAAGCTTTCATTATCTTCACAAATTGAGGCTTCATCTTTGAATGAACAGTCCTGTGGCCACAGTATTCTACACACATCAAGGCACCTATAGAAATAGAAATTTAAAATTACTAAAAAAACTTGCGACTGCGATACTGTCCTTGTTATTAACTCATACATTACTCATACATTACAATTAATGTAGGTGTACTGCTAATTCTTCAGTAATATTTAGTCCACTGGGTGCAATACCCAGTGGACTAAATATTACTGAAGAATTAGCAAGTTTTTTAGTAATTTTAAATTTCTATTTCTATAGGTGCCTATAAAGCCCACAAAAGAAATGCAATCTTATCTTTCTGAGAAAATTCGCAAGTTCCAAACGAGTTTGGAAATGGTCGTTTCGGTGGGTAGGTACAAAGCCTAGGCCTCTGTTTAAGGCTTTATCCTCCGCTGGTGTCAAGGTATGTCTACTTAAATTCATTACTATTCCGGCATCACGTTGTTCTGTGCTGCCTCCTTGCTCTTGGCAGAGTTGCTCCTCAGGTTCCTCGTCCCTGATGAGGTCGACGGGGGGGCTGTAGTGGACCTGGAGTTGGGTCTGCCCTCTTCTTCTTCCTCGTGACCTGCCCCGGCCAAACCCTAAAAAAAGGCTGTCCTGAAAAATTGCCTTGAAACCCTGGTTGGAAATTTGCTGGAAAGGCAGGCATACAAGGGCCCATGGGTTGTTGATAAGGAGGTGGCTGTTGGGGAGGAAAGAAAGGTGGAACCCCTCCAAACTGCCACGGGTTTGGTGACCACCATTGTTGTTGTTGGTTACCTTTCCAATTATTTCTGGCATTTCTCTTTCCACGTCCTCGACCTAATTATTGGACCCCATTCCTCTTGGCACCAATCAACCAACATAGCCCATATCTTTTCCCGGCTTCTAGAGTCACATGCCATGTCTTGTTGACTAATCTATACAATACTGTTTTTACACTCAGAAAAGAGGGCTGGAACAGCCGACTTCTAGGCTTTACAGATTTCTCGTCTTCTCAAAAAAACAACATAGAAAATCAATTTTGCCACAGTTTTGCTTGAAACGAAAGTACTTTCCTGGTCTAATCCAAAAAATATGAGTACAGGGGTCACTTCTATCTGAATTCCTGTTACCTCTGTCAAAAATTCGCAAAGATCAATCCAAAATTTGGTGATTGCAGGACAAGTTAAAAACATATGATAATCATTCGCTGAGTGATCTGGCACCTCAAACTCAAAATACTGATTTCCAGAGAATTTTGTGAGACCAATAAACCCGATAAAGAGTGAAGAGGTGATTTTGCTTAAGATATGCGGGCTTAACAGTCTCGCGAAGCAATGAAAAGGAGCTCATCCAAGCATCACTCAGATCGATATTTTCTACATAGTTACTCCAAAACTTTTGAATATCCGATTTTATATCATCATCTGCTTAGATCAGGGTTCGATACCACAAAGCCACCTCTTTGTTGATACTCCCAATTTTCATGGCTTGAATTAACCAGGCATCATCCATCTGATCCTCCCACTGTTGTCCGGCCCACCAAGCAGACAATTGATAATATTTGAATCTAGTTAATTGTCCTCGAGTACATAATGTCAAGATTTCCCAAGTGATCAAATCCACACCTGTTTTTAATCCCCCCAACGGGAGATACCCGCATGCTTCAGTGGTAAACTGAGTTACATCATCTTAACATACGGGAGTGCCAGGGGAACCCCATACTGACGCGTAATCTGAGTAATATGATATTCCCATTTTTTTCCGAATATACACCCAGTTCTTGACAGCCTGCAACAAAAATTTTAACCAAACTTTAAAAAAAAAAATTTGGATCTCCATACTTAAAGAGGAATTGCTCCTGTCCATCAACCAAATCACTAAGAAGTGCCCCAAACATGATACCTAATGCAGAATCATCTGGCTTGTTTAATAACATCCAAAAATTCTTAAAATGAAAAACGTGTGCATATACCCATAGATCAGGAAGGGCAAGCCCCCCCTTCTCTAATTTTCTCCTCAACCTTTTCCAAGACATACTTGCACTCTTTGAGGCCCAGACAAAACTTCCAATACTTGCCATGCAATTTTGCTACCTCATTTTTGTCAAAAGGAAGGGGTATATTATTAAAAAAAAAAGTAATTTTTACTCTTTTACCCTACCGTATAAATTGAGAGGGAGATAGGCCCATCTAATCAGTAACCTTCCAACTTCCTTACTGATCTTCCTCCAATTGGCCACAGGAACATCAGCTAACCTCTGGGTAATTATGATGCCGAGATATCGCATTGTGGCTTTAACCAACAAAGTCTGAGAGGGCTGATTCCACTCCATAACTTCAGTTTTTTCTCTGTTAACACTATAGCCGTAGACCTTCCCAAACAAATCTGCTTTAGCCCACAATCTAGAGATAGCCTCTTTGGGGTTCTGCGTATAAAGGATAAGATCATCCGCATATAAAGCCAATTTGGCCTCAAAGTTTTTATATCTGAATGGAAGAATGGAGAGATCTTGTCTGATTAGAGCTGCAAAAGGTTCAATATAGGTAGTAAATAGCAGAGGGAACAACGGGCATCCCTGCCTTGTTCCCCGCATAATGCTGAACCAATCCGTTAACTCCCCATTGACTAAGAGTCTAGCTCTAGGTGCACTATAAAGTAACTGTACCGCTTTTATTAAATTCATGGGGAATCCAAAAATTCTCAGCGACTCCCAGAGGTACAGCCAGTGGACCTGGTCAAACGCTTTAGCAGCATCTACTGCCACCAAAGTCACTGGGAGATTAAAAGATTCTGCCAAATCTACTACTCCCAACATCATAAAGGTAAGTTCATTGAGCTGCCTTCCCGGAATAAAGCCCCTTTGATCCCCATGAACTACACTCTTTATAATTTTAGCAATTCTAGCCGCCAATATCCCCGTGAGCACTTTGTAATCGGTGTTCAACAGGGATATAGGCCTATAAGATTCAGCTGCCTATGGGTACTTATTTAGCTTTAAAATTAAAACAATAGTTGCCTCAGCCCAAGTTATCGGGGGATCCTCTCCTTCTATCAGGATCTTATCAAACTGTTCTTTAAACACTGGTGTTAAACAGTCTTCAAGAGATTGATGCATTTCTATTGGGAGGCCATCTGGCCCATGCGCCTTCCCTCTTGTCATACTTCTAAACTGTGCCCTAATCTCTTCTTCCCTTATTTCAGAGGCCAAGAACTCTTTTTGATGTTCATTCAAAGAGGGGAGCTCCACTTTGCCAAAAAATTATTTGATCTTTTCCAACCCAGGAACAGTATCCTCTTTATACAACCTGGCCATATACCCACAGACTTCTGCCCCTATTTTAGTGTTAGTGTCCAATATCTGACCAGTAGAACTCTCTCTTAGGCTACTTATGTAATTACGCACTTTATCAGTTTTAGCTTTCCAGGCCAAAAGCGGGCCACTCTTCTCCCCATATGCACAATTTTGGAGTTTGCTGACCTTCCATCTTTCTATTTGAAGCTTATCTAGGACACCCTGATATTTTTATTGGAGGTTCTCCAACTCCTTAATGAGAGATGGCACTTTATTAAGAGACTCTAAAGAAGCCTTCTGCAATTCCAATTCTTTAATTTGAATCTTTTTCAAAGGTTTGTTCTCTTGCTGCCTAGAGCTACGCTTCTTCCTAGCCATAATTGATGTACTCAAGGCTCTGAGAAATGCCTTAAAAGCATCCCAAGTGAACAGAATTTTTGCTGACCCATTATTGTCTTTGAAAAAAGTCATGATCTCTTTGCGTATCTTAACTTGGACAGCCTCATCTAATAAGATTGTCCGATCAAGAGTCCATCTCGTTATACCACTTTTATCCTGCAATCTCAGGGAAAGGCTAACCGCAGAGTGATCAGAAAAGGTAGCCAGAAGATGTTTAGCCTTTTCCACTCCCTCAAGTAAACATTTATCTATTAGAAAATAATCAATGGGGGAGTGATGGCCATATTTCTTACTGAAGAAAGTGTATCCCCTCTTTTCTCCCATTTTGATTCTCCATACATCGACTAAATGTAGCTCTTGACTCAGTGTTCTTAATGTGGTCATTGAATGTGAAGTAGTGATATATTTTGCTTCAGACGTTTTATCGAAGTCGGGTCTTAAAATTAGATTAAAATCTCCTCTCGGGGACACGTGTGTAGGAGATCAAGTGGTCGGGGAACATGGCGGCTGGCTGATGCCAGTAGGGAGAGCTCCTATGCGAGGCGAGAAGTCCGGTGCTGCTGCTGGGAGCTGTGATGTGGCTAGCCCACTAAGTGCTACATAAGGCTTCACAAGGCTACCGGATTGAAGTGGCTTTTCTAACAAGTGTTTATACAGCGCCAAATGGTGGCTCTCTTACCTTCTTTCATGTGATTGTGGTGGTGGCATATCCAGTCTACAGTCTGCGACCTCCGTTACGGTAAGGTCTTGTATGGGCTTGATTCCTGCTCTTTCCGCTCCTGCCGCCGAAAGACCTGGCTCCGCCCCCCTTGGTAGTTGGAGTCGGGCAGCAGAGTGCTGGAGGAAAATCCGCGCAATTGAGTCTCTGTATATGGGTAAGTGCGGAATTTGTTCTATTATTTCGCATAAAATCTGTGTGATAAACAAAGCGCTTAAGACCAGATCTAGAAACAGTGAATATATTGCATTTGAACCATCAAACTTAAATGTACACGATTCTCGAGGGCTAATAACTTCAGTGTTCTGGGGCTTGTTAAAGCTGCAGGACGGGGTCTGCAGCGATATTGAAGCCAGGAAGGGGTGATGGAGAGCGGGTCTCATCCCCGTGCCCCAATACTTAATATACAGCACCCTATAAGTTCGGGTAAAGGGGGGACCAGGGTACCCATACTAGGTCACATGTTGACCGAGAAGCCCAGCTCCCGGAGTGAGATTATTAACAATAAAGGAGGGAGGTCACCGCCAGTAAGGAGCAGATATCAACTCCATTCAGCTTCGGATAAGAAAAAGAAAACGACAAGTAAGGATAAAGATAAAGCTGATGAACTACATTCGGTGGTGACTCCAAAGACACATCTTAAAAAGAACTCCAAAAAAAAGGCTCCAATTAAAAAGTGTAGATCAAGAGAGCTGTGTTCATTACTTAAACCACTTCCCTCACTCAGGTCATATTTTAAAATAATGGAAAAGGTCGCAGGCACAGAATCGGTGGTCCGAGAGAATAAGAGTGTGCCGAATGTGGCGGAGAGTATGGCATCCCCTGTATTTCTGGGCATTCCAGTGAGACTTGAGAATCATTTCACTCCGCTCGCAGAGGTGCGGGAAAATCTACCAGAGTCATCTCAGAACGGGTCAACTATGGAAAAAGACATAAATAGTAAAACTGTAAATGGGGGGTTGTCTCCTGAACTTTCGTATCCTCTTCAAGATGAAGCTACTTTAGGGGCCTCAGGGGGTCAGTTGGTGGATCTTCTAAACAGCCTGAGGCAAGAGATCCTAGTCAAATTCGAGACTTCTGAAAATATTCAAAAGGAAATCCAGGACAGAGGGGAGATCCTCGAGCAGAAGATCGATGGATTAGCCAAACTTACCGAGAGTTTGGAAGAAGAGGTGAAGGTTTTGAGTGAGACCACTGCTTCAAATCTCTTGAGAAGCTTAAATGAGGGAACAAGGCATTACAAGAAGATATGGAAAGGCTAGAATTGCAGGCTTGGCGAAAAAATATCCGCCTTCTCGGGATAAATAAAAACGCAGAAGGGGCGGAAATCAAAGGTTTAGTTTGTAAGCTGTTCGGAGAGCTCTTCCAAGATAGAACAGATATAGATTGGGGAAAATAGCTCCAGAGAGTGCATAGAGACCCATATATGCTACAGTCTGGGAGGAAAGCCCCAAAGAAGATATTGGTGTATTTTCTCACTTATTCTATTAAAAAGCTTGTTTTAGTCCGGGCATTAAAAGAATCGTCATTCATGTTTGGGGTTTCCACTTCCCTTATACGATCGGATATGGGTAAAAGGACAGCAGAGTGCCAATGGCTTCTAGGCTCAAAAATGAATGATCTCCGGTCCAGGGGGGCGCAAGTTCATATGAAATTCCCTGCCATGTTGAAGATCATGTGGCAAAAAAGATGTATAATATCCGAGAGCCGGAGGAAGTTGATGCATTATTAAAACAGATGGGAGGATCAGAAGAGACTGTCGCCCTATTGCAGTTTCGGTTGAGGATGTCATTTGTAAATAAGTTGTAAATAGTATGGAGTGGAGGAACCATTTATGTTGATGTTATATCTGACATGAGGTTAGAATGGGATATTCTAGGATAAGTGGATGGCACAGCTGCACTGCTAATATCATTGAACATAGGTGCTGATGTTATAACTTTCCCGGGGTGGGTGGGGGCGGTCACTGGGTGTTGGGAGCATTTGTCCTTCATCTGCCATATACGAGTAGTTTCTTTTGTATCAAACTTTTTGGGGGGTTTTCCTGGTCTTTTCTACGGGTGTGGAGTTAATCATTATTACATGTGACAGAATGGGATGGAGGGGTTCTTCGTTATTAATAAATTATTAAGAATTTGGTATATCTCACCTCATGGAATGTGAACGGGCTGAGATCTATGAGGAAATTGGCCCATATTATGGAGTATTAAGAAATCCTAGAGCGAACGTTATTCTTCTACAGGAGACTCATTTAGAAAGTAACGAATGTGTGACTATGTTTAAAAATGGTCCTGGGTTCAGGATGTAGTTAGTTCTAACCAGAGGGGTAGCACAAGAGGTGTAGCAATAATAACAAGAACAAATAGAGGAATCAAATTGGAAAGTCATTTTACAGATTTCTCGGGGAGATAGATACTAGCAAATATCATAATTCAGAACAGGGTGTTTGCTTGCGTAAGTTAATATGGCCCAAATCAGGATAATTCCGAATCGTTAATCAAATTGGAGGCCGCCCTTCTATTGACTGATAGCCCGGTGATTATTGGAGGAGATTTTAATCTAGTTTTAAGACCCGACTTACATAGAACGTCTAAATCAAATGACATCACTGATGACATAATCCAGTGAATGTGTGTTTTTCTGATAATTAAATGTCAGTGATTGTTTAAGAGAGTAAGTATGTGTACGTTTCTGTAGAAGTAAGTGTGGTGGTGTGTGTGTATAACTGTATATGCAAGTAAATGGATGTTTGATACTTTGCATGTGTGACTATGTGTGTGCGTAACTCTATGGATGAGTGTCCGTGTGTAACAGGATGTATAGGTGTATGAGTACATATGATTTGTAAGTACATGTATGAGTGACTGTATAGGACTGTTGGTGAATGAGTGGATGTGTGTGTAGATCTTGGAATTACTGAATAGGTTGTTGTAACTAGTATTCGTATGTCCATTGTTTTAAAAATTTTATTTCTATTTTTGAGTGTGTGTTTCAAAGGTTATATCAGGGTGAGAGGAGGTCTGCCAGTCTATCACAAGGATGATGTCATCAGTGATGTCATTTGAGATGTCATCAGTGATGTCATGAGTGATGTCACTGACCATGTCATGAGTGATGTAATATGTGACGTCATCAGCAGTGCATTGCGGGCACGCGAGTTATAGTTAGCTGAACTAACTATAAATCGGGACTTTCTATGGTTTTGTACAAGTGAAATGTCCAACTAACTATAACGCCCCTGAATCCTATGGTTTTTTCAGTGAATTTATAAAGTTTTTTAAATGCTAATTTCTAACTATAACGTGCCTGAAACCTATGGTTTTTTTAGTGAATTTCTAAGGTTTTTTAAATGCTAATTTCTAACTAATAGGTGCCTGAAACCTATGGTTTTTTCAGTGAATGTTAAAGGTTTTTTAAATGCTAGTTTCTAATTATGCCTACAGAGGCAGGACATGTGATGAAAGAAGAAACAACGCACAGTAAGAAAAAAAAAAAGAAATGCAGAAAGAAGCAACAGAAGTCCACAAAGGAAAACAAAAGTGCAGGAAGAAGAAGAGATGTACAGAAAGAGCCAACAGAGGAGCAGAAAGCCCTCCTGTGGCCACAACTTTTTCAGACGGGTACTGGTGGTAACTGAATCTGACTAACCAGGCCTAGAGCCAGTGCTATGCTAAAAGACACTTAGAATACAGTGAAAACACCTACATAGACTAGGGAACACTATGCGTTGGGGTATACGTGTGATTACCATGACCTCCTCTGTAAGACCTAGTACATAATAGGGCAGGGGGATTAAAACTACCTCTTGAAATGCGCCACAGGGCGCGTTTGCACACTGGTGAAGGGAGGGGGGCCTGAGGTGACATGTGTGCAAACACGCCCTGTGACCTTTTTAATTTAGGGGATAAAGTCCCTTGAATGCTGAGTGTCCCTTGGGTCCAACTAGCCCACTAGGTATCTCCAGTAAGCGCCACAGAGCTGCGTTGCAGAGAGGTGGAAAAGGGGGCACTGTGGCGCTTATTGGAGGTACCTGGTGGGCTAGTTGGCCCCCAGGGGACCTCAGGATTGAAGATTAATTAATTCACCAACTTAAAATGCGCCACAGGGCGTGTTTGCACACATGTCACCTCAGGCCCCTCCCCCTCTCTTCACAACTGTGCAAACGCGCCCATGGCGTGTTTTAAGTTGGGGGATTAAGTCTTGAATACTGAGGGTCCCTGGGATGGTACTAGCCCACCAGGTAACTCCATTAAGCGCCACAGAGCTGCGTTGCAGAGACGTGTAAAAAGGGGTGGGGCCTCTGAACACCTCTCTGTAACGCAGCCCCCTGGCGTATACTGGAGGTTCCTGGTGGGCTAGTTGACCCCCAGGGACCCCCAATATTCAAGGGGAATTAGTTCCCCATCTCACTACGCACCAGGGGGCGCATTTGTAGAGTATGCAAGAAGGGGGCGGGCCTCTGGCGCGATGCCAGACTTTTTTTAATTTATGTTTTTAAAAGGGGAGGGGCTTTGTAGCACCCTTCTTTTCCTATTTTATTGGCCCTGGGGACCCTATCCCCCAGGACCTGACCCCTATATTTTTAAAAAATTGGAAGGGAGCCGCGTGGCCCCCCTCCCGAGGCCATAATCGGCCCTGGGGACCGCATCCCCCGGGGCATGGCCAGTTTTTTGTTTTTTTATTTAATTATTGGAGGGGGGCTGCGTGGCACCCTCCTCAGGCCTTTTATGGCCCCGTGACCCCATCCCCCGCGGGCCGGACTTTCCGTGTTTTTTTTTTTTTTAAACATTTATAATGGGGAGGGGGCCACGTAGTTCCCCTCCCGGGCCACCTATGGCCCCGGGGACCCCCTCCCCCGGGGCCAGCCCTATCCATTGGGGATCGTGGGGGGGTCCCCAATCCCCCAACGGCCCAGCCGGCTCACCGAGTCCTGCGGGAGATGGCATAGCTTTTCCACATGGGGAGCTGCTAACATGCAGCGTTCCATGTGGAAAAGCAATCTGCTTATCTTGGTTTCCCTGCTCTTGCTCCAGTGAAGCAAAGCAGTTTGCAATGACAGGGCGGGAGCCACAAGGCTTCAGCCCTGTCATTGCAAACAGCAGTGTCCCTGGGGTGGGCACTCCGGGACACTGCAGTGGCCGGCCCTGGGTGGTGGTGGTCCCCATGGCCATCACTTGCTCCATGAGGGGGGCCGCGCGGCCCCCCTCACAACTAATACTCCGCCCCGGTGGGTGGTGGTCCCCGGGGCTCGGGGGTTTGTAACGGACCCCCAAATTACAATATTAGTGCCCCAGGGAGGCGGCGGTCCCCGGGGCATGTGGGCGGGCTCAAGCCCCAAACACAGGAGTCTATTTTTTTTAAAAAGCCCCAGCGGAGGCGGTCCCCAGGGCTTGGCGGGGCCTAAGAGGCCCCCACATTTTAAAAAGGAAGCCATGGGGTGGCGGTCCCCGGGGCTTGGGGGGCTTAGGGGCCCCACCACCCCGGGGCTTGGGGGGGCTTAGGGGCCCCACCACAGATTAAAAAAATTATCCACCCATCATTCTCATCAGGATCAAAGACACACTAAATTCAATCAACGCCTTTTAACACCTTGTAGCTGCTAACATATTCGTCTCTGCGGCTCTTTCTATTGCCGTGCCACGGGTAAAAGGCGTTGATTGGATTTAGCCGCGGGATCAAAGTCTACCCGCAATATGCACTACGCCCGACGGGGTTAAAGATAGAGGCGGCTTATGAAATCATTTTACAACGCAAGATACGCACAGACAGTAGTTGTTTACACCACAGTGTTTCACTGAATGAATGTTTTCAAAGCTTAGATCTCTGGGGAAATTTCGACTTTTGGCGAGAGCAAAAGTGTGTCTTTGGTCCTGATGAGAACCCCGGAAATATGTGGGTTCGAAACGTGTAGACTCTCGTTTTCGCACCAAACAATTGTTTGTTTAAATTAGGATGATCGTGTTGTGCACTTGTAAATAATTTTTGTATTAAATTGTGAATATTTAAAGAGGAGAAAGGTTGCACAACCAATTAGGATATCAACTATTACTTTGTTTGGTTTCACCATCTGGGTCCACCAGTTTTTGATTAAATTTAGGGACCCAAGGGGCGGGCATATTTTTGTGTTTAGTTTGTTAGGTGTGGGTGAACGATGACTGTGGTATGAATGAGTGAGTTTGACTGAGAGTGACTTGAATTGGTGATTGCGTTGGAAAACATTTTTTTTCTCCTCCTTTTTTTGTTTGGCATTTTTGACGTGGTTATTTTGAGAAGAAATATATGTTGTTGTACATGAAGTACTATTGTGTCTTTTTATAAATGATAAATTAAAAAGAACAGGTGCTATTGAAATAAAAGCTATTGATTAGCGTATGGATGCATTGATTCATTGATCTAGCGCCAGGGAAATAAGATCTAGAAATGTTTATCAGTATTGGCAGTTGGTTTGTTTTCATAGTGGATTAGTACATGGTAGTGGCTGGCTGACTGGAGGAGTGCACAAGGAGTGACAGTGTGATTGCGGGACTGCATGGGTACTACCTGGGGAATTGAAGGAGCAAATGAGAAGTGTGTAAGTGGCTACAGGACTGTATGGGTAGGGCATGTGGGATTGTAACAGTGATCAGTTAGTGTCTGAATCATTGCATGAGTACATAGCTCGCGACTGAAAGATTAGAATACTGCAAGGAGAGTGACTTTATAAGTGCTTTGGTTTGTAGCAGTGCATGTGTTAGTGGCTGGGCCATTGCATGAGACATGAGTAGTGATTGGATGATCAGAGTGGTGCAAGGACAGTGCATGGTGATTTTATAACTGCTTGGGTTTTGGCAGAGTGATTGGATAAGTACATAGTAAAGGCTGGGTGATTGGAGGAGTGCATGGGTAGTGAAAGAGAGATTTCAGAAGAGCTTGGGTACTACCTGGGTAATTGGAGGAGTGAATCAGTAGTGTTGGTGGTTAGAGGTCTGCATAGGAAGTACTTAGGGGATTGTAGCAGTGCATGTGTTAGAGCCTGTGCCATTCCATGAGTGCATGGGTAAGACTGGATGATTAGAGTACTGTAAGGAGAGTGCATGGTGAATTTATAAGTGCTTGGGTTTTGGCGGAGTGATTGGAGCCTGATGTGACAAGTGTGCAAAGGCACTCGTGGCATGCTTTAAGTTGGGGGATTAAGTCCCCTTGAGTCCTGAGGTTTCCTGGGGGCCACTAGCCCACCAGCTACCTCCAGTAAGCGCCACAGAGCTGCGTTGCAGAGTGGTGTAAAAAGGGGGCATGGCCTTGCACCACCTCTCTGCAACGCTGCTCTCTGGCGCTTACTGGGGGTACCTGGTGGGCTAGTTGACCCCCAAGAACCCTCAGAATTCAAGTGGACCTAATCCCTCAATTTAAAACGCACGAAGGGGTGTGTTTGCACACGTCACATCAGACCCCGCCCCCTTCCTTCACCACTGTGCAAACGCGCCCTGTGGCGTGTTCTAAGTTGGGGAATTCTAAGTTGGGGAGCCGCACAGCTCCCGCCCTGTCATAGCAAAGAGCAATATTCAACAATATTCTCAAAAACAATATTATATACCAAAAAGCTATATTCTTACCTTAGATATTCTGTTTCATGATTTTTGATAGTCATAATATTGTTGACCCAAAATGAATGTCACACAACATTTTTAATGAGATAAGTTGCTCATTCACCAAACTGTGCTTACAAACAAGTTTACCAGCTGACCGTTTATAACTCAAATAGCCCAATACACAGCTGTCCACATCCATTTACGTTTTTCTGCTTTGTTTGCAGCTTTCCTCATACATGCTTATACTGACATAAGCCACGACTAAATTTAATCATTTTGAACACGAGATATGCCCATCCGAACTGGTGAAATAAATCTTTCCCTGCTACCTCCCACGAGCATCAGCCTGGGGCTACCACTCCAAAAATGTACCACTTCTGGGTCAGACTCTGAGACAGCTACACATCTATCTTTCAGAGCTGATGCACAAATCGTGGCGGCCACGTGATCCCATGGCCAAGTACACCTCCGTCTACACCACCGTAACTTCCAGGCTGTCTCATACTTTTTCCCTGGCCCCAACAGACACATGAAGCTATTATGCTTGCCGAAAAAGAGATTTTATAACTTGTCTGCTTGCAGTTGAGAGAAACAGTCTTGGGGGCGGGCCATCGCGGGGGCTATTAAGAGAGGGATATCAATATGCATGTCAGTTTGGTCGGCTGTATCAGGAAGGCCAAACCAACATGTGCACTGAGCTGTCTCTAACCCAAGCTGCATTGCTGGGTTGGAGACAGCAAGCACAGGCTCCCAGTCTCTCTGGGAGCACACATACAAGGCGCTCAGGTCAATCCTGATGCTGCTTTCATGCATCAGGACTCAAAGCAGAAGAGTGGTGGTAGCATGTAAGTTCTTTTTATTCATTTTTTTGTGTTTTCTTTGCCGTCCATTTTTCCCCTCTCCCCCCCTCCCCCCTTTCTCGCCACTCTGCCCGCACACCAGCCGCTACTGAAGGTTCCTTGTATAGCTTCACAAGAACAGTGGAGGAACTGCCAGCAAAATCCAGACTTTTGTTATATGCTGCTCGGTGCACTGAGGAGGCAACCAATGATTGCAGATGAAGAAATGCTGAAGTACTTTTCAGCCCCTTACTCCACGTACAGTAATACAATAGGCTGCGGAACCAGCCTTGGAAAAATACTGCGTCTGGGTCCTGCACCTTTATTTTGGGGTTTTCACTGTCAATTTTGAATTACGCGCGGAAACGATATTTATAACTGGTTTCACCACACGGCACTACCATTAGTGCATTGTCTTGTCTGTGCAAAATCCTCCCAGTATATCTCCGGTTAGAGGCTGGGGAATGTGCATGCTGAAAGGTCCCGGCTGCAAGTGCAATAGGTACACTGTGTATGTCAATTAAGGGTCTGACAATCTCATTGTGGTGAAAAGGGGAGCACAGGCACTTTATCTCTGTTCAGCAGGGATGAAGGGCATAGTTCTACAACCAGCAAAACAGTTAAAGCAAAAATATTGGGGATTGCCACACAAAATATGTTCATTTCCAACACTCCTGTTTCATAATTTTCATGATAATTGCATAGCTGCCAAGGTTTCAGATTGCTGTGAGTGACATTTTCATCATTTCAGTGTAATTATGAGTGACATTTCAACGACTATGAGTGACACTTTCTTGCAAGAAAAATCAAGCAATGAAGACTAGGGAAGCACATAAATATATGCAATTGCATCCATTTGAGCAACAAGAAACTCTTAAGAAGAACTTAAAACCGCTGAAAAGCACCAGAAATGGAAGGGCACTGCATGGAGACAGCCTGCTGTTATAAGTTAAAGAGGGCAGGCTGGCACTCCAACTCTTCAGAATATGATCTAATTCATCTGATCATTCATGACGGTGCATCAGACCATACTTCCTTTAAGCCAGCCTGGGCCCCCTTGCTCCTACCCTGGCATTGGCAGTCAATATTAATGCCATGAAAATACATTACAGCACTTTGAACTCCAGGCCGCTCTCTGACAATGGAGTCACCACTCCAAGGTGATGTTAAAGGCCCCAACTACACTGAAATTATGAGAATGTTACACAGCAATCTGAGACCATGGTAACTATCAACACGGTCTGATCTCTGTCTAATTAGAGTCAGACTAAGTCAGCAGACTTACTCGAGCCCCCCAGCGCTGCATAAGACACCGGGCATTAAGCATCAGAGCGTCAGTGTCGACGATGTTAAAACACACTGATCCACACCGTCACTAAGTTATATTATGGGTCACAGCCAGGCAACCTCAGGCTGGCTGTTTTCAAAAACTCCGAAGTTGTTTCCTGTTTTATGGCTCAGGCAGTCCGTCAGACACAGAGGCCGGCGTAACTGCACCAGATCACACAAGCTGTAGGTACAGTGCTGCCAGCAGTTACTTGCTCGCCTCTGCTAAACTTTAGTGACGGGCGCAAATGCATTAATTAACAAGCAGCAACTGATACTAAAAGTCGTCGACACTCGCAAGACACTTCTTAGCAGCGAGGCAAGACGAGGGGAGCAATTTGGTGAGGCCGGAGCGAATTTACTCAACCTTACAATAAAATATATTAAGAAGTTAACTTGAAATGTGAATTTAAATGGGGAAATCACATTCAAACTCATTTTAGTAGCACGCCTTCTTACTACGAATTGGGCACATAACCATAATTTGAAGAACTATTTGTTGTGCTTTTTTATTTTATGTACATATCGTAATCTGCAGTAAAATAACACAAAACTTTATAAAGAGAATAGTAAATCTGATGGCAGTCAGATTGCTGGCTTACCTGACTGGAAAGTGGCGTTCAAACGGCTAATGACACTGTCTGTGCGTCCTCCTATTGTTTAGGTCAGTGTAGTGTACCTGGCAGGCCGTGTCCTCTCTAGACTTCTCCCCAGGGCTCGACTCTGTACATGCAGGCCCGACAGGTGCAACGTTTCACTGCCTCCCGCACCCTCCAGGGCCTCCTGGGACTATCTGGGTCTCTGCCGCCTCGGAGTTTCTTGAGTCCGGCTGCTGACCACAGCTAGTGACAAGGCTTTGGTTTCCCTCAAATGAGCGAAGAGGCCGAGGGCGATGACTAGCACGATCCAAAGCCCCCTGCGACCGGGATGCATATCGATGAGTGAAAATTTCACACCATTTCCTCCTCCCGAGCTTGCATATAGCCGAACGCCGCAGGCAGGGGGTTTTATTACGGCGCTGCGCACCGCTGTACAAAGTGAAAGGCAGACTTATGGCATTTGCTGCTTATGAACAAATGACTAGTTTAGTAAAATATTCGAATAAGCACACACACACTCCTGTGGATGGTTCTTACTTTGACTCTTTTGTAGGCAGGAACTCTCATGTGTAAGCGAACTGCGAGTCACCATGGCAGTTCAGGTTTAGGGCCGGCTGTCCTTAAGTCTGCTGTTCAGTTATCCAATCAGTGACAGAGGTTGTCCTCGGCGGCCACCACAACTGCCGGTACGTGAAGCGCCTGAGCGGAGCCGTGATGAATAAGTGGATTCTCCGTGGAACAGCATGCAATAGCGGCCCAAGCAGTGCTGCAGGAGCTAAAATTGCGGCGCGCCAGCACACCAGTAGCCAGTCAAAGCTGCTTCCTCCCAAATCAAACTCCCCGCCTTCTCAAGCCGGATGTGACATCCCACCCTCCCTTCGGCGCCAGACTAATGGATGTATCAGACAGTCAGACTGGCCTGGGCACTACCGCGACGTCAGGCTGTGTGAGAGCCGCGACGCGGGAATCAAAATGTAACATTGTTGCGCAGCGAGATTAACAGCAGCATCAACCTACTAGAAAGACCCAAGCCTGCAGCAGGAACAATTCGGCACCCCAGGTAGGGGCGAGCGCGTTGCCAGCTGCCACACTTTCACTTCATCACGATATAGTTTAGGCAGTGCTAGGGAGGCAGAGGTATTATGCAAATGCGTGACAATAGATTTCAGTGCGGTGATGCGGATCACCACTCTGAAATGCGTTAGTGTCACACGTGATGCGTGATACTTGACAGGACTGTAATTGTTTCACAGGCTGAGATTGTGATTTGGCAATTAGGCCCAAGCTCACCGCCTGGCTCAGCTCTGGCCCAGCTCTCCCTATGAATAGACAAGCTTGCTCACCCCTGGGCATAGAGTGCTGCTCGAGCGCCACCTCCACCTCCTCACTCCTCTCAATAAATGGCTGCCATTCTGAACGAGGCTAAGTTAATTCAGGCAGTATGGTCATAGGGCACAGTAGCCGTGACTCGGTCGGCCATTTTGACTACTGAGTAATTTTATTCATCCACAATCATCCATTGTTACCTGTCACCTCCCCAAACTTTAACACTATCAGTGCTACAAATGAGGAAAAAAAACTGAAATGCATGAAGTAACTATCTCAGAGTGCCTGTCTGCTTTAGAAGTTCCAGTGTGCTCCCATTAAACGCATTACACCGCTGCCAGATGTGACCGTACTTTCTCTTTCAAATTAAAGTGAGGGTACTCGTCAATTTAAAGCACTGCCCTTAGCCGTTCACCCTTCAAGATTAATCAAAGTTCTAGATTTTAGCAGTAAGCTTATGTCATGGGTACCAAGAGACGGTGAAATCCTGAAATTATAATATTTCATTACTGATAACATATTAAACCCTCTGAAGTGCTGCTGTGGCAATATGTGAAGTGCTGCTGTGGCAATGGTCACAAGAAAAGAAACTATTTACCTTTCCTTGCTTATTTCACGTTATATCAATCATGGCCAGTAGATGGTGCTCATGCTCCGAAACAACCCTGGCGATTTCTTATTATATTCAGTTACGAATTGTGCTGAGGGAACATGAGTAGCTAGCGTTACCAATCACCTCAGGGAGGGGAGGGTGAGGGCAAGGGAGTGGCCAGAAAATTAAACTACCCCCCACTTTCAACCAAACCTCTAATGATACTGAGGGAGTAAAAAACGTAATTCCTGTCCTTCCTAAAATAAATAGTTCCCTTCACCCTTACATCCACTCATCTGTCCATCCATCCTGCCACCCTTCCTTCCATCCAACCATCCCGCTTTCACCTTTCCACCCTTCCATCCAGCGTTTCATTATTCTAACCAGACCTTCAAATTCTATCCTTCACACAGTCACCAATCCTTTTACCCATCCATTCACCTTTTCAGCTTTTTTCATTCCATCCATTCGCTTCGTTTCTTTTCAACCACCATTCCTTTCCCTTTGCCTTTCATCTTTCCTTCCATAATTCCTTCCTCCTTTGCACATTTTATTACTTTTATCCTTTCTTCCTCTATGCTTCCCCGACTAGTTTCTAACTACCACAATTCATTCTTTTCACACATTTTTTTCTACTTTCCTTTCTCTCTCCAACACTGTTTTCTGCTCTCTCTGCACGACTTTCTTTGTTTGCATCATTTCTTTCTATATCTCGCTCTCCTTTACTGAACTAGGCTCACATAGTAGCGCGGATCCACACCTCAGCCCTGCCCTGCCGTTCCTTAAGAGGCGTTTTATGAGGATTTGTGTGCAGTCCTGCAGAGACTCAAATAAAACGAATCAACTTTTAGTGGCTACTTCAGCTGCAAAGACAGGGGGTTCATGACGCCACTGGGTGAGGCAACACCACTACCCCATCAACACTTTAAGAGAAGTGCATATTTTACAGTCCATGTTTATGTGTAATACATTTTACGCAGTTCTGATGGAGAACTATTGCTGTATTTCAATATGTAAAGCGCAATGAGCAGGCAGGCAATCAGTGCTTAATTTGAATGGGTGGTTTCCGGTGCTCAGTACTGGCACTTAATTGTCAACACCAGCACTTGTGACAGTCTGCTACATGGTGGTGATGTCTAATCTAGAAATGAGCACCACAACAGCTGTTTATAAATTCAATGTAAATGGAAAATGATTAATACTTTCCACCAAGCCATTCCTATAGCTTTGTAGTTGTTAAATAGTCTGAGTTGTCACAGACTATTGTTGGAGTGTGACGGTTACTAGTTGTTTTGATGCTGGCGCTGGCACTGCTGGCAGGAACAATGGGTGGTGCAAGCTGCAGTGGGCCCTGGTACTTATGTGTTTTTACAAATTAAGCACTGCCAGCAGGGTACCAGTTGTGTCGGGAGGTGTACAGTGCAAAATCAAGAGCAGTATTGTCTCAGTATAGTAATTATAAAAATCAAACCAGTTTTTACTGTGCATCACTATGTAAAGAACAACAGCATAGCCAGATTCCACAAGTAGCAATTATAAAAGCCACATAGCCAGACCTTTTCCTACAATGACTCAGTATGTAAAGCACCACATCTACTTCCGTTTCCATAATGCCACTGTACGGTATATATCTATAGACAGGCCAGTAGATCAGTTTCAACAGTGTCTTGTTATGTAAGCACAGTAATAAACCAACTTAGACGCCCGTTTACAGAAGAGTGTTTATCACGGAAATGTCTGGCACCTCTAAGGTTTTTTAACAAAACCCTCACACACCAACCTGGTTGGTGTCATGCTTCATCATCGGGTCCCAGCTGAGTAGCCGAATGCTACTCAGCTGTGCTACGACACCTGTTTACAGTGGAGCAGGTTTGAGGTGTAAGTGGGTGTGATGAAGTGAAAAGTGAATGTTAAAAATACCTCCGGATACTACCTGTTGAATTTATTTGTGGTGATCCTGGGTATATTTAAACAATACTGAAGAGGGAGACACCAATCTAAAAGTCAAATCTAACTTTATGCCCCCGCCTTCCACGATACCTGTGGAAGTTGCAGCATTTGAACAAGCTGTCTTCAGAGGCATCGAATCATTGACAGAAACTAAAACATTTAAGAACACCACCAAGCAAGAGTGGGAATCACTAACCAAATTGAGAGACAATAAGAACGTGGTTGTCAAACCAGCTGACAAAGGTGGGGGAATTGTTTTACAAGATAAAACAGCCTACAACAAAGAACGCTTATGATTCCTTAAGGACCATAGGAATTACCAACCACTTACAGAGGATCCTACACCCAGAGTGAAACAGCTGATCCAAGAACTGGTATCCACAGCAGAGGACAGAGGATATATCAGCAAAAAAGAAGCCACTTTTCTGACAACCTCTGATGGAGCAAGGTGATGAACAATATTTTGTTCAAACTTGCACAGTTAAACTTCCATAATAAGTATAATTGAACTAACAAGCATGTGGTGAAATTGTTAATCAACTTAGTCTTAAAATGCATTTTTACAGAAAAACACGTGGGATTAACATATGTGCTCTATGTTGCAAATGCGAAGAGAATAATAAACTAACCTTGTCTATTGTCTTTGTCAGTATTAAATGCGGCTGTTAACTAATGGCATGTGCTTATTTGTGTTCTTATGTTATGTCTTTTCTGTGGCAAAAACTCGTGGAGAATCCTTGCGGCCTAAACGAAGAAGGTAGATATAAAATGCAGCTTTGTGTGCTCAGCTAGGTAACATAAATTAATGGGTTTTTAATTTAGCAGAGGGGGTGGGTAACAGAATGGGTCTCAATTCTATAATTAATTGATGTCTTGTGTTTGTTTAAATAATAGTTTCCGAGAGAGGCCTAAGGCCTGCAAAGAAATGGCTGTAGTCGTGAAACTTGTCCAGAGTGGAGCCTTGTATTCGCACAGAAGTGGAAACTTTTACCACGTTGTTGATTTTGACAGAAAATGCAGAATATTAACTGTGCTGAACGTGCTCTCGGTGAAGAAGGCTCAAGGACAGGAAATCAGGCGACATTGCCAAGGTTAGGAAGTCAGCGCTCTGAATGAAAAACTGTCTCACCAACGCTACCTAACACCACAATACTCACCATTAATCATGAAGCACAAGTTTAGGGATTTTAGGTGTGCTAGGTAGAATGTATAGTGAGGATTGTCTATGAAATCGTAGCTTTTGAGTATAGGGACACCTGTCCTGCTTTAAAACTCACTGTGAAAAGAGTAGTAGAATTTATCCAAGCTTGAGTGAAGGGTAAGGAAGCGTTGTCTATCTTACTGGCGAGTGAGGATTTCTATGGTGGGCTAAAGTCCTACTTAGACTCATGTATGCATGGTTAGGGATTTTTCCGTTTGGATGTGTGTAAATGATTTTGTAATATACGATCGAGTAAAACTTTGAATTGTTACGATATGTGCATTCAGAGAGAAACAAGTTCATTATTATTTGTTAGAAGGGTAGAGTAGCCTTACTTTATCAACGAAACTAAATATTCTGTGAAAATAGCGTTGTCTATTTCACGCAAAAGAATACTTGAGTGACTGTAAAAGCTATCACTTTATTTAGCAAAACAGACAAATGGTTTGTTTTTGTGGAGTTACTAACTGAATTTCATTGAAAGATTTGTAAACTATGGCGCTGTGAAAATATTTTGTAAAGGAGGGGTGAGTTCAAGGAGCGAGAGACAGAGAAGCTGCAGCGGCAGTGTACGTCACAGGGTTCGCGCTGTGATTGGCTAACATACGTCACAGTAGGCGCACTGATTGGTTCACATGACTAAGACGAGCTAACAGCTGATTGGTTCATCCTGTAAGCAGTAATTCTATTGGTTGAGCAAGGTGATGACGTAGCTTAACCTGATTGGCTTGTTAGTGAGTTTCGCGCACGGATTGGTTGGTGCGGCGAAATATCAATTTCCTTGTTACGATCTTTACCGAAGTAGGAGACACAGTTTAAAAACATGGAATATTATTACATGAAAGAGAAAAAAAGCTTTCATGGTTTCAGAAATTGAAAAACAAACTTAAACCTGACAAGAAAATTAAAATGCGAGGTGGAAGGTTACTTCATAAGTACAAAACACCTGCAGCTTATATGTTAGGTGAATATGGTTATCATACTTGCCTTTGGATTGAGAATTGGATGGAATATACCAAAAATGATGGTGTATTAGCATGGCCGGAAGATGGATCGTTTAACATTAAGGTTTTGAAAAACTTAAGAGAAAAGATGATGAATCTTGTACCAAAGCCCAGACCTACTCAATTTTAGGCTTTAGATGAATGGGAGGATGAAATGTTTGAATTGGAACGAGAAAACAGAGGTATAATAAGAGGCACTAGACTGGATATTAATTGGGAAACACATGAGGATAGAATGCGTCGATGGAGACGTGCAGATATGTGTGATGGTTTGTACCCAGCAAGAATCATGGTCACTGAGGAGTCTGGTCAAAAGAGTGCTCAAAAGAAAAATAATAATGATGAAGAAAGTGAATTAGAAGATCCGGTTTTAGAAGAGATTTATATTACAAAACCGCCACCTTATCAACCAGTTTGTTCATGGTCTTCTCCAAGAGTCCCAATCCCACCAAGAGCCACCCCAAGTGCTCCTCCAAAGGAAATTATTGATGAGACATCCCCTAGATCAAATTCAAATAATGGAAAAACACCCGAAAGAGTAGAAACAAGATCTAATTCTAGCCTATCAGGAGAAAATAGAAATTATGCAGAAACCCCAGTTCAGAGAAATGAAATCCCAAGAAATGTAATGAGAACAGAAAGATGTGAGGAAATACCAAATACTTCAGAATATTTCCGATCAAAAGATGAATTAATACAGCAGTTAACTAAAAGCATGGAAGCAGTAACAGTACCAGTAATGATTGGACCTGTTCTTCCAGTATTTGATCAAAGAGAAGTTAGACATTCAGCTTTGACTGTTCCATTAAATGCAGAAATTCAAAAAGTGGCTGAAAACTTTTATTCAGATTTATCAGAAATTCACAGAGAAAAAACAATGATGCCCGATTTAACTTTTAATCAAAGTTCGTCATGTAAAACTCCATTTGGTACAGAATCTGATCCTGCAACTCCAGAAAAGAGCATGAATAAAATAGATTTAACGAATACCCCAAGAACTCCCGAATGTAAATTACTTGATGTTGCAAAGTTGAAGGCAGATTTGGAGGAATTAATTATAGGTACAATTGGAACTGACAGTTTGAAGCTATATCCAGATGATGAATTATTATTTATTTATAAAAGTATACAATGGAAAACGAAAACCAAGTATGATCAATTGGAGGAAATGGCTGCTGAATTAGAAGTAGATTTGAGTAGACAGAAACATTTTCAGAAACATTACAGGGTGGATTTCTCTGAAAAAGACATTGAAAATATGAATACCACAGGAAGAATCATTCATATAAAAGATTTAATTGTGTTTCTAAAAAGATTGGGTAAATTAAGTAAATGGAGAGTAAAATGGACAAAGAAAAGAGAGGAAGAAAAAAGAGAAAGAGGAGAAGTAGCAAATGAATTTCCAATGAGAGAAATACCAGGAGGAGGGTATGTGCATGCTGTCGGACTTCTTGCTCACGTAAGGACAGCAGACTTAATTGATTTTTCCTTTCTAGGTGGAGTGAGAATAGTCAGGGAAATAGGTTTAGGGAATAGAAACTGTTATTAACTAATAGTCATGTTTTCTGTTTATGCTTTTAAAATGCCAGTCTAATTGATCATTCCTCATTAAAATGCTGTTTTCCTTTGCTAATAAAATAAAGATTTATTAATGAAAATGCTCTTTCTTTGAAGAATAAAAATTAGATTTGAAAAGACAAGCTGGTCTTGTTTATTCATGGTCTAGTACCATTAGTTGATCCATTCGCCTTAAGTGACTTAATTAAAATGATATATGTTTGAAAATCCATGGTAAGAAATGGTAAACTGCAGTTGTGTATAAATATGTAAATAGTTTGTGAATAGTTCTGATTAATTAGGTCACATGATTCAGTCACTCAAAAATTGTCTCGTTGGTTTATGGGCCTGTATTAATGATTCATGATTAATGGTGAGTATTGTGGTGTTAGGTAGCGTTGGTGAGACAGTTTTTCATTCAGAGCGCTGGATCACCTCTAAGGACAAAACACCTTATTTCTATACAATCCCTAAGGTACACAAAAACAAAATTCCACCGCCTGGCTGCCCCATAGTGTCAGGCACAGGCTCGATCTTAGAGCCTCTTTCCAAATTTTGTGATGCCTTTTTTCAACCTCTGGTACAGGCTACCTCTACTTATCTGAAAGACACAAAAAATCTTCTTGGACAAATCAAGGACCTCACATTTAATCCTTATACCAGTCTCCTTGTAAGCCTTGATATAGAAAGTCTTTATAGGAGCCTACCCCAGAACGACATTTTGGAGGTTCTGAGAAGCTCAATGGATAAAACCACTTGGTCCCATAACACCCCAAAGTACTTCATCATGAAATGTGCCGAGTTGGCCTTCAAAGAAAACTTCTTTGAATTCGAGGACCAGCTTTATTTACAAATATTTGGCTCTTCAATGGGGATCACTTTTGCCCCTAGTGTGGCTGGGCTGTATGTCTTTAACTTTGAACAAAAGTTCCTACTAAACTCCAACAATTCTCTGACCGCCAACATTCAATTTTATAAAAGGTACATAGACGATGTCCTCCTCATATGGGAAGGATCAGAGAAGTCATTGAAAACTTTTCTCACCTGGATCAACAGTTGTGACCCTAACTTACGATTCACTCACACCATCAGTCGTAGCACCATGATTTTCCTGGTTGTTGAAATAACACATGTCCATGGTAAACTTGAAACTACGATTCATTTAAAACCAACCGCAAGAAACTCCTTGATGCATTTCAGCAGTTTTCATCCCCGTTCTTTAAGGGAAAACCTATCATATGGACAATACCTGCGCCTCTGCAGTAATTGTAGCAATCTGAAAGACTACAAGAAACAGGCCCACGAACTGACCACAAAACTATGCAACCGGGGTTACCCAGAAAAAATCACCAAAAAGGCAAAGAAACGTGCACGAAATCAGAATCCCGACGGACTATTGGAACCCAAAGCAATTACAGATACCGCAGTCCCTCTCACTTGCGTGATGACCTATAACCCAGTGTCAAACCAAGTGGCAAAGATTGTACAAAAACACTGGGCAATATTAAATACAGGCAATTTGGAATGGGAAAAAATATTATTTTCATATAAAAGAGGGAGGAACCTGAAGGACTGCCTTGTCCATACAAGACCCCAACTAACAAATCGACCAGAGAACACAATCCACAATGCGTGGGGGTTGACTAGAGTAACTGAACACCACTCGTGTGGAGATTTTAGTGTGTCATTTAACATACACTACCAAGACACTGAACCTTAAACCAAGTAAAACCTGGGAAATCCGCAGACACACGAACTGCAATTCATCAAACGTCATATACCTCATAACCTGTCCATGTAACTTACGTTATGTAGGAATGACAAGTCGCAAAGTAAAAACTAGGATCTGCGAGCACAGAAGTAACATTTGTTGCAAACACAATATATCTCGCATGACTAGCCATTTTATGGAACTATGCCACACCCGAATATTATGCGATGAGTGATGATTGAACAACTAGACAACAACACCACCAATATCCATCAGCAACTTCTGGATAAAGAACAAAGATGGGTGTAATGAAATGAAATGAAATGAAAATAAGATTTGTAAAGCGCTACAGCTGCCCTCAGGCGTCCAGGCGCTAAGACTAAAAGGTGCCCTCAGACAGAAACAAGGGGTTCTAATTACCGAAACAGAAAAGTCTTAAGCTGTTTACGGAAGCTAGATAGATTAGAATTGATTCTCATGTACAAAGGGAGAGTGTTCCATAACTTTGATACATTGTAAGAAAAGGAACGGCCTCCTGCTCTGGCTCTATAAATTCTGGGAATCTTGGCCAGAGATGCAGATGAGGAACGAAGCACTTTATTGGGCAGATAAGGGGAGATCAAAGAGTGATTGATTACTGGGCCCAGTTTCCAGAACGCTTGGTGCGCAATGCACAGAGATTTAAACTTTACTCTGTCCCTGATGGGCAACCAGTGCAACGTTCTTAGCCCACCCTTTATTGACGTTCTTCGTGGGACTCCCAGAAGTGCGCGAGCTGCGCAATTTTGAGTGCGCTGAAGTTTTTGTAGGCTGTAGTCTGGTGCTCCAAGATACAGGGCGTTGCTAAAATCCAGGCGGGATTGAACAAGGCCCTGTATAATTATCTGCTTGGCCTCAAACGGAAGAAGGGGAAGGATTTTTTTATCACCCTGAGGAGGCCAAAGCAGGTGGCCGCCACCTTGGTAGCCTGTGTATTGAAGGTCAACGACTTATCTAACCAAACCCCCAGACTTTTGATGTTATCTCTGGGGGCAGGGACCGCACCCATGCTCACGGGCCATAGCAGCCCCAAAGTAGAAGGGGCTGCCGGGCCCAAGAGCAGGAGCTCGGCCTTGTCGTCATTGAGCTTCAAACAGGAGCTCATCATCCAGCTCTTAACCTCTTCCAAACACAATGCTAAATTAGGCAGTGATTGGAGACCACTCTTCTGCACAAGGGAGACCACTAGCTGGGTGTCATCCGCATAGGAAATGATGTTAATACCATGCGGACGAACAATCCCAGCCAGTGGTCTCATATATGCATTGAAGAGCGTAGGGCTCAATGAGGAACCCTGAGGTACTCCACACCCCAGAGGCCTGCTTGACGAGACGGATGTGCCGTCAAAGACCTGGAAGGTTCTATCGGTTAGAAAAGACTTGAACCAAACCAGGGCTTCTCCGGACACACCCAGGTCGGCGAGACGGTTCACCAGAATTTTATGATGAACCGTATCAAAAGCAGCACTCAGATCGAGGAGGATCACTGCCACTGACCCCCCCCCCCGATCCAAGATCCGCCTCGCCTCCTCCGTCACAGCTAATAGAGCGGTCTCTGTCCCATGTTTAGGGCGAAAGCCCGTCTGGGAAGCATCAAGGAGATGATTTTCCTCGAGAAACTTTGTCAAGATGGTGTTGATGTGCTTCTCCAGGATCTTGGTTGGCCATGGGAGCAGAGAGATCGGGCGATAGTTACTGGGGTTAGCTGGGTCAAGGGCAGGTTTTTTCAGCAAGGCACGTACCATTGCATGCTTCCATGCCACAGGTACCATCCCACTCAGAATGGAGGAGTTCAGCAACTCCATGAGAGTAGGGAGAATGGTTTTACTGGCCAGCACCAGCGAGCCTGGAGGGGCAGGGTCACACGGAGAGCCAGATCTTATTTGTTGTGCTAGAGCCTCCAATGTTTCCAAGTTCAGCAAAGGGAAAAGGTCTAGCTTATTTTGAAAAGGAGTTACTGTATCCAGGACCGGATCAGTGCTTTGGATGGGTAGTTCAGTGACTGGGTCTGGAAAAGAAAGGTAGATTTTAGTGACTTTATTAAAGAAAAAATCCACCAGCTCATTGCATCTGGAGAGAGAGTTACTGTTGTCTGACACGGGCGGGGGAGGTTTTGTCAGAGATTTAACTATTCGATATATTTCTTTTGGCTTGGATTTAGCCAATGTTATTTTATCATTATAATAGGCTGCTTGTGAGGTTTTTATGGCGAATTTATAGTTCCTAATGGCGTCCCTGTAAGTGACTTTATCAGTGGAGTCATAGGTCTCCAGTTTTTTGCAAGAACGCTTTTTATCCCTAAGTTCTTCTGTATACCACGGTGCCGATTTGTTCTGTCTCTTTGACCCAGATAAGTGAAGAGGGAGAATCAAATCTAAAGAGGTGGTAATCCAGTTATTGTATTCGTTGTTATTTACAGATGGGTCATGAGAGAGTAGTGGTCTGGTGGTACTAAGGACCTTTGTCCAATTGTCTTCAGAAAGTTTGGACCAATTTCGGATTTTCCGGGACGTGAAAATGGACGGTAAAGGTTTTTGTGTGGGCCAAGTGAAGGCTATCAAAAAGTGATCCGACCACGGAAGGCAGCTGATAGTGCCCACTTTAAGTTGATCACAATTGCTGAAGATCGGATCTAAGAGGTGGCCTTTTTCATGCGTTGGAGAGGGGACTAGTTGCTCTAATTGAATGGCAGCTAAACTCGACATCATCTCTAGAGCCGTGGTATCCGACGAATTATCAAAATGACCATTAAAATCTCCGAGTAAAGTAAAATTTGAGGGAGAGGTAGCCAAATCGGCAGCCACCGACAGGAGGGATGTTTGAAATTGTCCAATGGGTCCAGGGGGACGATAGATGAGAATACCAGAAAAACTGGTGTTAGGAGAGAACTCGATCACGAAGGGCAGACTTTCTCAGTCCTCAATCTCCTCCGTCAGGCAACAGCAAAAATAGCTATCTTTATAAATGATCGCAAGCCCACCACCTTTACCCTCAGGTCGGTCTAGCCGAACTATCTGGTAACCAGGAATAATGGCCTGCGCCAGATCCGGCTGAGAGTCTAGACTCAACCAAGTTTCGGTCAAGAAGATCACATCCGGTGTATGTTCTTCTAACAACAAGGAGAATTCTAAACTATGCTTAGGAAGAGATCTACAGTTAAGCAGAAACATGGAGTAAGCCTTTACCTCTGACTTGGTGGTTGTAGTAATTAACTCCGTCTTACAGTGCGGGCAGCGGCGGGGAGTCTCCAATGAATATATAGAATGACCGCAGCTCGGTGACATAGGTGGGCGGAGCTGATGTAGGAGACTCGAGCTATATGCCCTCCTATCTCCCACAAGAAGACCAGGGGGGTGGCCCCTGGAACCGGTCGGGCGCGGACGGGCGCAGACGGGCTTGCCTTCGGCGCGCCACCGGCGCGCCCGCTGCGCGGACGGGGGACCATATCCTTATATCCGGTTTGAGGAGGGCGTGAGGCGGCCAGCAGCTGCAGCGCCACCCTTCCCTCACCCAAGATGGCCGCTAGAACCCTTTCTCGCCGAGCGTCACGAGATGGTAATGTGCGCTGGGAATCGGGGTACGAGGGGGCATAGGGATGTGCAAAATAGTTCTTAAATCAACTAGGCAATGCACACTATACAATTGCTAAAATACAGGTTAAAACAAAATGTTTTTTAAAACGAGCAAACAGAGCCCCCGGCTTCCGCCTCAGGGGAGAGACACCAGTAAAGTCAGCGCGCTGCGCTGTCAGCCTGATTAAGTACTCTGGGAGGGCGGGAGGCGGCCAGCAGCTGCAGCGCCACCCTTCCCTCACCCAAGATGGCCGCTAGAACCCTTTCTCCCCGAGCGTCACGAGATGGTAATGTGCGCTGGGAATCGGGGTTCGAGGGGGCATAGGGATGTGCAAAATAGTTCTTAAATCAACTAGGCAATGCACACTATACAATTGCTAAAATACAGGTTAAAACAAAATGTTTTTTAAAACGAGCAAACAGAGCCCCCGGCTTCCGCCTCAGGGGAGAGACACCAGTAAAGTCAGCGCGCTGCGCTGTCAGCCTGATTAAGTACTCTGGGAGGGCGGGAGGCGGCCAGCAGCTGCAGCGCCACCCTTCCCTCACCCAAGATGGCCGCTAGAACCATTTCTCCCCGAGCGTCACGAGATGGTAATGTGCGCTGGGAATCAGGGTTCGAGGGGGCATAGGGATGTGCAAAATAGTTCTTATATCAACTAGGCAATGCACACTATACAATTGCTAAAATACAGGTTAAAACAAAATGTTTTTTAAAACGAGCAAACAGAGCCCCCGGCTTCCGCCTTAGGGGAGAGACACCAGTAAAGTCAGCGCGCTGCGCTGTCAGCCTGATTAAGTACTCTGGGAGGGCGGGAGGCGGCCAGCAGCTGCAGCGCCAACCTTCCCTCACCCAAGATGGCCGCTAGAACCCTTTCTCCCCGAGCGTCACAAGATGGTAATGTGCGCTGGGAATCGAGGTTGAAGGGGGCATAGGGATGTGCAAAATAGTTCTTAAATCAACTAGGCAATGCACACTATACAATTGCTAAAATACAGGTTAAAACAAAATGTTTTTTAAAACGAGCAAACAGAGCCCCCGGCTTCCGCCTCAGGGGAGACACACCAGTAAAGTCAGCGCGCTGCGCTGTCAGCCTGATTAAGTACTCTGGGAGGGCGGGAGGTGGCCAGCAGCTGCAGCGCCACCCTTCCCTCACCCAAGATGGCCGCTAGAACCCTTTCTCCCCGAGCGTCACGAGATGGTAATGTGCGCTGGGAATCGGGGTTCGAGGGGGCATAGGGATGTGCAAAATAGTTCTTAAATCAACTAGGCAATGCACACTATGCAATTGCTAAAATACAGGTTAAAACAAAATGTTTTTTAAAACGAGCAAACAGAGCCCCCGGCTTCCGCCTCAGGGGAGAGACACCAGTAAAGTCCACCCACATCCATGGCCTAAATGACAATATTCCTTGGAATAGTCTTAACCGCTAACACTGTCAACCACACCTAACTGCGTTTACCTCCATTACACTAAAATGTTGCCCTACCTTGCATCTCTTGGCAATAATAGATCACCGCCAAATAACATCTTGCTATATTTTTATATATATATGTGCTTTATGTTTGCAAATATGTCCCAGGTTCCTTTCCATTTTTAACTAGTACCATTCACAATGGCAGTTTCTGAAATGTGTATTCCTTACAAATTAAGTCAGTCTATAGACATTTTTTCAATATGGTAGTGCTAAAAGACATTGGCACTCCATATAGCCAGCAATAGCAATTGCTTTTAATTGCCTGTTGATACACTTCCGCTACTAGCCATTACCTAGACAATCTCTGTAGAACTGCAGCGTTCTAGTCATTACACCGCACGACGTCCGTGATGTCACACGTCACGCACGCAATGAAGAGTACCTCACGCCCATTCATTTAGGAACCAGGTACTCCGGCCCCCCACCAGCCAGCCTGCTCCGGAGGAACCCTAATAGGTGATCGGCGGGAGAGACCAAAACTTAAAGTAAGACTAGTCCACTATGGACGTTACCGATGCCATTCTATACATTTGGCTTTTAAATTACTCCTTTGCCATCCGATAAGCCAGCTCACTTTTTTCTTTTCGCTCCATACCACGTCGCCAGAGTTGGTGATGTAGAGGGTCCCCTCCATCCGCCCAGGAGCAGATACTCGAGTCTAAATACTGATTAAACTAACTATGCCTAACAATTGCCCAGCTTATTAAGCACCACTGAATGCAATATTTAATTCACCGCACTGCAGACATTTTAATTTAACGGCGCAAATTAGCCTGACATTTCTTTGAACTGTCATTGCCACAGGTACACATTGAACACTCAAGTTAACAACAAGGCATCAATGCGTTTATTTATTTTCACAACAAAAAAACGGCATGACCACCATTTTGTTAACGACAAATAAATACATGACATGTATATATATGGTGACCACATGTATGTCTGACACTACGTGCTAACCCGACGTGCGTGTGTGTAAATGGTTACTGAATAGATGTCTGACATTACATACTAACTCAAGATACCTGTGTTCAGGAACACACAAAATGTAAGTTATATCTATGTCTTGTCTGCTGTCCTTTCCTTTACAGGTATCAGCTTATAAAAGAACCCATAATACGGTCAGTCCTTCAAAAACCTTTTTTTGCATATACAGTAATCCTTAGCGTGAACACTAAAATGCTTCACATGTGGTGGTTTTTTACCACTCACTTTCACTTTAGATCACTTTATTGAGAGGTCCTGATGAAAGCCCTGCATATTTTTACAGCTACATATAGTATTGTTTATCCACTCTCTAGTTTTTAAATATACCCAGGATCACCACAGAGAAATTCAACAGGTAGTATCCGGAGGTATTTTTAACATTCACTTTTCACTTCATCACACCCACTTACACCTCAAACCTGCTCCACTGTAAACAGGCGTCGTAGCACAGGTGAGCAGCATTCGGCTACTCAGTTGGGACCCAATGATGAAGTATGACACCAACCAGGTTAGTGTGTGAGGGTTTTATTAAAAAACCTTAGAGGTGCCAGACATTTCCGTGATAAACACTCTTCTGTAAATGGCAGTCTAAGTTTGTTTATTATTTATTCTCAGGACAAGAACGGCTGTCCACATGTCCTAGCTCTCTCTTTTGTTTTTGAAATGTAAGCACAATAGCCAGGGCCATTTCTATAGTGTTCTGATATGTCAATCACCTTACATAGGCCTTGTTTCAGAACCCCACACTATGGAAAGCACTACAGCTATACCAGTGTTTCTGTAATATATAAAGGAGACTAGTCAGGTCAGTTTTCACAATGACCCTGTATGTAAAGCACACTAGCTAGGCCAACATCTATAGTGGGATAGTATCTCAAGTACCATCCCAAGCTAGTATGTTTAATGTCCCTGTATGTAATACACAATAGTCAGGACGACACAGAGTATCCACAGTGTCCCAGTGCATAAAGCAGTATCCATAGGACAGCACATGTAATGCCCCTGTGTGTTAAGCAACAAAGCCAGGCCAGTACCTTCAATGGCCCTGCATGTAATGGACCATCCTCAGGCCATTAGACACAAAGACTCAGTATCTCAAGTACTATCCCCAAGGTATCTGCAATATACAAAATGGTCTACTATGTGGGTAATATCCTTAAGCCTCTCTTCTCCACCCTTGACCAGAGGCACTGTCCAAGCCTGAAGCGACACTCCTTCCGCTGGTGACGCAGCGTTATCTTCATTTATTTGTGCTTAAAAATATGTTAACTTGCAACATGCTTAACCATTAAATATATGTGTTCACACGTTATTTACATTTAGATTTAGTGAAACAAGTGATTTATATGTTAAAGATTTAGCTATATAGTTAGCTATATAGATATATGTTTCCAATTGTGCTACATTGTTGGGATATATACATCTTAAAATTGACATGAGTGGGCCTAGGTGCCCAACTGCATTTTAAAGTAAACATAATAATCTTGTTTCAAGCACTAGAGTCACCATGCTATCATTATTAACTTGTTGTGTAATGGTCATGTGCATTGCACTTAATTGGCTGAATGATGATTCTCAACACCTGCATGGGATTGGAGGTAGAGGAGGTGGATAATCTTTTGCAAGATATAGTGAAGGCTGTGATGTGAAGAACCTGGCATTGTATTATCCATGAGGAGACTGACGTCAAGTACACCAGAAAGGCTAATTTTTGATTGGTTCTTATTACGGTGAAAACTGTGGGAGATATATTTTCTCTCAAATTTGATGACTTAATTGTATGCTTTAGCTTTAGTTAGAGACTTGCCTTTGTCCAACTTGATAGGCGGATGTCCACTTTCTCTCTCGTGAGCCAAGGATCCTTTTATTTCTACACATAGACTAACTTTCCAGAGCAAGTGCATTTCTCCTTTTTTTGCTAGCAACAACCTACTTTTGATGCTATATTTGCTGGCACCAGCTGTTGCAAAAATGTCACATTTATCCACAACCTTAGTTTAGCATTAGGAAGTTTCCCTTTATGGGTAGAAAATGTTATCTCACTTTGCACATATGTTGTTTTTAATAATGTGCACTTACATTTGCTGAATTGAATTGCCTGGATTATATTCATACATGCTGTATTCAGGTGACTGCTGATTTATGCTGAACTGATTCGATTTCTGATCGTAACTTTACACATTTTTTAATAAACCTTCATGGTTTGCAAAATGACCCCTCTCTGTTGTTCCTGTAGGGACAATTATGCTTCACTGTCATTGACATATTGCTGATTTTATGATATTAGCTTTAGTTTGAGATAAAGGTCCATCCTCGTGGACATAGTAGACTTTTGAGTTTGTGCCATGTTTGCACAGTGTTTACGCCATCCTTAGCTTTCCCACTATCACCGCTTCACCTACACAGCACGGTGGAGTGCAGCCAGGCCTGCACTTACAGTGCCTGCCATGCACACTAGATCTGTCTCGCTCTGATCCTTTGCTTATCTCTCGCCCTCATTGTCTCCTTTGTAATTCATTCTATTTGTGTCTGTATTTCATATTTCTTTAACCCCATCCATCCCCACTTTTAGTTTAAGCTTGTTTTCCTCCAGCTATCAATTGTACTTCCCCTCTTTTATTCACTTCTCTGTTCCCTAATTTTTTTTTGCTTATTGCCTTGCTTCTACCTTCTCTTTTCCTCCCTGTCACTTTTCTTGCTCTTTTCTCCCATTGTACTCCCCTTCGGTTCCGAGCACTGCTGAGGTTTAGCTCCGCTGCCAAGTGCAGTATTATTGCAAAATCTTTGTGAAATTATTTCTCCATGTTCCCTCGATGTTTGTCCAACTTGCCCACTCTGAGCTTTTCTGTGTTGGCTGTATGGTAGGCTGTCAAGAAGAGTGTGTGTGTGAGTGAGAGTGTTTGTGTGCCTACATTGGAACAAAGATGATGAGCTGTGGAATAATGTGTGCTATGGGCACAACGCATCATTCATAATGACCAGATTCTTTACTCGTGGAACCTGAAGTAGGCAAGTATCCATCGAGGTAGGATACATTTCATTAAGTCAGACTCCACTTGGGCCTCAAACCCATGATCTTAGTCTCAAGGCACCTTGACCCCCCCCCCCACACAGCTTTTGGATGCTAGAATAGATGGAGAAAACCTAAAAGCTGTCATATAAAATGGGGCAAGCCTAAAAGGGGCATACTTAGGGCCTAATTACGAGTCTGGCAGTCTGAGGACTGATAAACATATTTGAAAAACATGTCCCCAAAATACATGTATGCAACTAGACAAGTTAACAAAGGGTGCCAAAGACCAAGTTGCGTAAACAAATATCTCTGATCTTGGAATGTGAACGATCAGGCATTCTTTTAAAGAAACTGTTTAAGGACGTTCTCCCTTTTGTTGCTCTAGGACCTTACCCCAGTTATGATAATAAACCTTTCTACAAGTTCACAGGAGCACTGGTTTACCTTTGGAGGACTAACCACTTCCATGATTGATCAACTGCAGCCTACAGGACATCCAAACGAGGACAGCTGGTGAGCCCAACAAATGCTGTTCATTGTGTGAATAATCCTCCCCAGTTGTCAGTGAAAGGAAGATGTAAGACCAGTATTTGGGCTTTGTCAGCATTACACCTGGAGCCCAGAGCTATACCATCTCTTATGATAGATGGCCTACGTGGTGTATAACATAATCAACATAAGATATAGTGTTGCTATAGCATAAGGTTTCCAGACAACAGTAAGGGAGCAGCGTAAATACCTTAACCGCGTCATCTATAATTAAATCAGCTCCAACGACCTCTGACCATTCAGTCACCTATTCATGTCATCACGCGAGTGCTTTCTAAGTTATGCGTAATACCTATACATTTGCAAGAGAAAATGTCCTCTTGCAGCTTGCGTTACCTTCTTTTAGTTTTATCTCAACCTAGTCTTCCTACTCATGGAAAGTTCCATTTAAGCAAGAGGAGAGCAGAGGTTCAACTGCCAGTGGTGCTTTATAAATAAATCACTTTTGGTCAACTTTTGAGTCTCTGTGTCGATCGATCATGGTGTGAGACTCTGCTTACTGGATACCTAATTCCGTTGGTCGAAACAAAATGTAAGACCGAAGCAGCAGATATTTGGGGAAAGGGTTTTGGGGATGTTAAATTGTACAGCAGAGATTCTCATGCCCGCCACCATGCACAAGCTTCACTGCATGTCTAATTACTCACAGATTGGCTACCGACCAAGATCAAAGAACAGCAAAACCTCTACTGATATTTTATAGTCAATTTAAAGCAGGGCCAGACTGGGAACAGAAACCGGCCCTGGTAAACTGCTCAGCTGGCCCCCCCCTGGGGTGAGGGGGAGTGCAGCCTAGCAGTTTGCGACGGCCGGTTTCGGACGATTTTGTTACAGGGGGCCAATATTGCTGACCCCCGGTAACAAAACCGGCCCCCCAGGGTCCCAAAACCGGCCCCCAACGTAGCGGCCTACCGGGGAAATGCCCGGTGCCCGCTATGGCCAGTCCGGCCCTGATTTAAAGCAACTGAACAGATCTGTCTGATCTGTTTAAAGATGCTCGGGCTGCAGGAAAACTGTGAGGTGGGTCTGCAGATTCTGTGCCCTACCCTGTGAATTGGGATGGTCCTGAGTGTTCCTATGCTTTGAAATGGTGTCAGGGTCTTCACATCTTCTTAATGATTTTCTGAGAATTTAGATCAAGTGTGTCTCAGATCTAATAGCTGCGCATGTGGTCGAAGAGAGGTTTATTCTTTGATGCCAGTGTAATGCATGGACTGTAGGAAAAGTGTGCGACAGCCAGGCAAATTCATCTGCATTTTATGACCCATCACCTTCCTGTTGCTATGGACATTAATGGTGCTGAAGGGATAAGCTTCAAACACAAAAATGTGACAGGATTTCTTCACACATCACCAGGTGTCATGCTTCATCATAGGACACCCCTCGCTCTTCCAAAACCCTGTTTGATGAAAAGCAAGCCTACACTTTTTAGTAAAGGTGGCACTTCTACCTAACTCTTGAACCCATGATATTAATACGCTGAAAACTAAAGTGATACGTCAAACAACCTTTTATTTTAGTAAGATATCACTTGGTGTTCAAAACCAGGTGTGAAAACTAGGGGCACCAATACCCCATCCCCACTCAAGCCATCAACATGTTCTGCCTTTTGGCTCAAAAGAGTCTGTGGCATTCGTCAGGACGGAATACAGGATCATCTTGTGGCATACAGTGCTGTCAGTGCCGCTATAAATCAGGGCTGACCTTTGTCATCCTTCACAATACCTAGGTCCCTTGCTACACTAAATGTGGGATATCTGGGCCCCATGGAGGAAGGACTCAGGAACCCCTGTAGTCACACATACTCCAAGATGCGCCCCTCATGGATCACCTAGTGCTGCAGCATGACACCTGGTGATGTGTGAAGACATCCCGTCACATTTTTGTATGTGCCCAAAGAAAGGCTTGGGCTGGATAATCACTTTTAAAAAGAACAGGTAAACAATTTCTCAGGTGGCTTTTCTTGTGTTTAACATTTGTGATTGGAGGCCAGCCCACCCTTAGAGACCTGATTGCCTGTGGTAACCTGCCATGGAGAATTTCCAAGGTTTTTGTGGTTTGATAACCTTCAAACACTCAGGAGAAGGTAAGGCTATTGTTCCAATGATTGTTTAGGACTGTCCTTTACTGAAGCAATCAGAAAGCAAGCATAGAAAGGACGGTGTCAAGAAGGTAGATCAACAGTGTGGAGGAGGTCAGTTTTGGAGAAACAGGTTTGACACTAAATCAGAGGTCACAGTCAATAAAACGTAGCTAAATTTCACAGTTTTGTCTTTGAATTTCTTCTTATCATTTTCGGTGGGAACAAAAATGAGGCTTGCACTGCACACCAGGGACACTAAGCCGTGAGAAGGCATTGTACACTATGAATTGTAACCACCACCGCACAACAAAGGATCCTACCGAAACAAACACACCAAGCTAAACTTTATCCTTGAGATACTAACTCACCAGTTCGTACTGCATACAGTGCTGGAAAGGGAACAGCTACCAGTGGTGGCACATTGCTGCTTGACCAGCCCTCGATGCAGGTGGGGTTGTGGGTAAAAAGCATTGCTCCCGATTTTGGTACTAGCGGCCGATATTGAAGCATTGCTGCAAAACTGGATCCCAGTGACAAAAACGGCCCTGGCTGCGTACCAGCAGACTAATGCATCACACAACATTGCCACTTATGGGCATTAATCCACCACAACCCTGCCACCTAAGGACAGGCTGATACTACAATTGTATTGTTTTCAAACGACGGTCGTAAAGCACCAAGCAAATGAGATCCCAGAGAAACATGCCGTATTCCAAATCTGAACATTGTCCCTTATGTACGTTGTAATGGTGATACAGCAGATAATAATAGCTTAATTATAAACAGACGGTTTGAAATAAAACCTTCCAGAGAAGACACCGATCTGCATGCCTGTAGGACATGTGAAAACAACTGAGGGATGATTTTTTTTAAAGTGACGGCAGCTCTCTTCACTAGTTTCTGATACTACTAACAAAAAACTACTCTAAGACTGTTTTAATGTTGCAATTTACAACACGCATCATCCTCTATATCACACACTATACTTTCCAATAATGGGAGTGATGACCTCACTACCAGCCCTAACAGTCAGGTAGGGTTGGATACTCGCCCCATAGGCCCTCTATCCTCCAATCTCATGGCCAGGAACCTTGATGGTGCCGTCTGTACATTGACCAATGACAGACATTCACCCACACTATCACAACACGCTCCACCACCCTCTACTCCTCCTAATTCCACTCCATCTCTCCCTACTCCCACTCCAAGCTCTGATGCCCATCTTGAGTTTGACTCTATCTCCCTTTGTAACTGTGCCAATGGTCCTACCCAAACCTCTAGTAACCCTACAAAAGTGGATCCTATCCCACCAGAGTGGGTTACTCCGGTGAATAACTGCCTGAACAATCATGGCCTTGAGAAGAAGATTGATGACTTCAAGCATGATATCTGGGTAGTTAAAATGTTGGTGCAAAGCATTCTGCAGCTCTCCTTGAAGATGGAGAAGCATTGGGTTTCACCCCCTGCGATGAGGAATGATATCCACAACCCACAGAAGATTTACTCTACCAAAGGCATGACCTCCGTCTGCTCCTATCTTAGCTCTAGCTGGAGTTCGAGGCATCTACCTAACCACCACTCTCGGCCCCACAGACCCACACCTCAGTTATCTGATGAAGACATTCTCACTCTGCTTGGGTCCTACTCTGACTCTAAAACGGTCTTCCAACCTAACTCTACTCTCAACATACCCTCAATCATTGCTGACCCTGACAGGGAACCGAGCCTTAATGTCAGAAAGTTTATATTTCTGATCTCATCATTGCACGTAACTTGGACCTTCTGATCATCACTGAAACCTGGCTCTATGTTACTTCCTCCCCAATTCTTGACATCTTAATACCTCCCGACTACTCTATACTCAGAAATTATGGACCAGATAAAACAGGAGGCGGCATTGACTGCATTCATCGCTCCAACCTCACAGTAAACCAAACCTCGAGTACTGTCTTATCCTCCTGTGAACAGCTAGTCTCTGAAATCTGGAACAAAGACAAGAAAGGTTTGTGTGCTACACTCGATCTATCACCCTCCTGGTGACAATCTAGTCTTCACAGAGCAAATCATGGAGGTCTGTAGCTCGAGCTCGGATCAACCCTGCCATATATTCCTTGGAGACTTCAACCTTCATTGGAATAACACTAATGATTCAGTTGTCTATTCCTTTAAGACTTTCCTCTCTGACCTCAATTTCTCGCAGCGCTGTAAAGGCCCTACTCACAATAAAGGGGCCACTCTAGACCTCATCATTGCCAAATACAACTTCATACAAATAGGAGAATTCCTACCCTGTGACGGGTCTGACCATTTTCAAATTCCCTTCCTCATCCTAGACAAGGGATTGGGTAGACAGGGTCAACCCCTTAAAGCAAAACAAATGACTCACAATATGAGAGACCTCGACATTAGTTTGATAACCTCTATCACTAAAAATAGACTAGAGCCCCCTTCTAATTTAACCAACCTTGATGATCTTTCGAACAACGCACCGACAGAAAAGCCATCTGTTTCACCGCCGACCTCCAAGCATTCAAACAGGCCTGCTGTAGGCTTGAGAAGAAGTGGCACCACGAACAGACACCTGACAGCAACACAGCATACAGGAGCGCCATCCGCAGACACCACCAACTCATCCGTACTGCCAAAAGGACCTCCTTCAAAAAGCGAATTGACAACGCACACAACAGCAAAGAACTCTTCAAAATAGTGAAGGAACTCTCCAACCCCAGCTCCAACTCCAACGACGTCCTGCCTTCACAAGACCTCTGCAACTCTCTAGCCACCTTCTTCCAACGCAAGATCGCAGACATCCACAACAGCTTCAGCAACCAGGCCCCTCCAACAGACACTGACACCTCAGACGCACAGCCCCCCAGCCACATCAACATCGACCCCCTGCTCTCTGGGACCCACGTTAATGTCGAAGACACCATCAAAATCATGAACACCATCCACTCTGGCTCACCATCCGACCGCTGCCCGCACCACATCTTCAACAAAGCAAGCTCCACCATGGCATCCCATCTCCGCAAGATCATTAACAGCTCCTTCGAGACCGCCACCTTCCCGGAGAGCTGGAAGCACGCCGAGATCAACGCCCTACTGAAGAAGCCCAAAGCTGACCTAAGGGACCTCAAGAACTTCCGGCCCATCTCCCTCCTCCCGTTCCCGGCGAAAGTCATAGAGAAGATCGTCAACAGGCAACTGACCTCCTTTCTCGAAAAGAACAACATCCAGGACCCATTCCAATCCGGCTTCCGCAGCAACCACAGCACCAAAACAGCCCTCATCGCCGCAACTGATGACATCAGGGCCATGATGGACAACGGAGAAATCGCAGCCCTCATACTCCTGGACCTCTCCGCTGCCTTCGACACCGTCTGCCACCACACCCTCCGCACACGCCTCCACAACACAGGAATCCACGACAAAGCACTGGACTGGACCACCTCCTTCCTCACCCGCAGAACCCAGAGTGTCCGCCTCCCCCCATTCCACTCTAAAGACACCAAGATCATCTGCGGCATACCCCAAGGATTGTCCCTCAGCCCGACACTCTTCAACATCTACATGGCACCGCTCGCCAACATCACCAGATCGCACAATCTCAACATCGTCTCCAACGCCGACGACACCCTGCTGATCCCCTCTCTCATCAAGGCCCCGACCTCTGCCAAATCCAAACTCCATGAAGGAATGAAGGCCATCGCCGTATGGATGAAGATCAGCCGCCTGAAACTGAATTCGGATAAGACGGAGGTCCTCATCATCGGATCCACCCACTCCGCCTGGGACTACTCATGGTGGCCGGCCGCACTGGGAGCTGTACCGACGCCCACCAACCACGCACGCAGCTTGGGAGTCATCCTTGACTCTGCATTGTCAATGACCCAGCAAGTGAACGTCGTCTCCTCCTCATGCTTCAACACCCTCCGCATGCTCCGCAAGATCTACAGATGGATCCCCACTGGTACCAGAAGGACAGTCACCCATGCCCTCATCACCAGCAGACTGGACTACGGCAACGCTCTCTATGCAGGAACATCAGGCAAACTCCAGAAACGACTACAACGCATACAGAACGCCTCTGCATGCCTCATCCTCGACATCCCCCATCACAGCCCACCTGAAACACCTATACTGGCTCCCCGACAACAAGAGGATCACCTTCAAGCTCCTCACCCACGCTCACAAAGCCCTCCACAATGCCGGACCAGCATACCTCAACAAACATCTCACCTTTTACACCCCGAACCTCCAGATTCGCTCTGCTGATCTCACCCTTGCAACCGTCCCGTGCATCCGTCGAGCAACTGCCGGCAGCAGATCGTTCTCCCACCTCACCGCTAAGACCTGGAACACCCTCCCTATCCGCCTACGACAGTCTCAGGACCTGCTTGCCTTCAGGAGACTCTTCAAGACCTGGTGGTTCAAGCAGTAGCAGCAACCCCACCCTACCCCCAGTGCCTAGGGACCCTCACAGGTGAGTTGTACACTCTACAAATGTATTGATTGATTCATTAACACTTTTTCTAACATTCTTGAATCGCTTGCTCTTAAACAGCTCAAATGGATCCCAGACAAACTCTCTAAACTTTGGTCTAATGGTGCCCTAAGTGATGAACGGCTCAATCTAAGACTCTCGGAGAGACTGGAGAAACTCGCCTTCCACCACAAATCTCTCTCAACTGAGGGAAATGAGAAGTGTTTACAATAGACACAAATGCTTGGCAAAAATCGATAATTTCAGACCAAAAAACTCTTCGAAATCATTAAGGAACAATCTAACCATTCCTTTGACCAGAGCTTGACTCCGTTATCACTGCTCCCTAGTGGTGATGATTTTACAGCTCACTTCGCTGAAAATACAATGAAAATAGAACTGGAGCTATTACACACTACCCCAACTTTGCTATCCAAGATACTGCTGGCAGGATTTGGGGAGGTGGCAGAATCCCCAACAATACACTCGCCTTTGGACCCCACAAACAACGCCTCTTGGAGTAGTTTTCTCCTACCAGACGGCACTGATTTACTTCGCAATATGGCATCCATCAAACCCTCAAGCCATTTTGGTGATCCACTCCCCGCCAAGCTCTATAAAGATTTCATCTTGGCCGTTCTTCCTCTTTGGTCCATGATCATTCATGAATTCCTCTTACAGGGAAAGATTCCGGACTGTCTATAAGTTGGGCAAGTTACCCCCATTCCCAAGTAGCCCAATGCGGACCTATCAGATCCAAACAACTTCCGACCTATCACCAGCAGCATGACTCTAACAAAATTGCTTGAAAAATGCATTCACTCGCAGCTCTGCAAATATATTGAGAAATAGCAACTCCTGGATTCCCATCAGTCAGGATTCAGAGCAGGGCACAGCACCAAAACGGCACTAACTCACATTGTTGATGATGCCATGAGAGCCCTCGACCAAAATGTCCCTTGTCTCCTGATCCTTCTAGACCTGTCCTCAGTTTTCGATACCATCAAACACAAAAACTTGATTGAGCTCCTACAACATAGGATGGGATTGTCTGGCCCAGTCCTAAACTGGTTTGCCTCCTTCCTTCAAAACCGCACGCAAAGGATTAAAGTCAATCTTGCCCTCGCTTCCAGTACCCCTGTCCTGATTGGTGTCCCACAAGGTTCTACGCTCTCCCCCACTCTCTTCAACCAATTTATGGAACCTCTTGCGGTCAGTCAGTCAGTCAAAACAAAACTTTATTTGGTTTGGTACAACCATAAAAGTACAATTTACCTCTTATCTTACTAAAACAGGGGAAATAAAGCAACAATAAATACATAGCACGGCGGTATCGATAAACATATTATATCTTGATATACGTATACATTAACTATCATTTTTAAAATCGGAGTATTATAACAATTAATTTGAATAAAAATACTTAATTCATACCTATACAACATCTTCTTAATCATGCAGCACTATTTTAAACGCTAATTGTTTCACATTATTTGATGTCAAGGACTTATAATATTAGATCTTACTCTGTGCAATTGAGGGACACCTTAACTTTTTTCATATACTTCCCCAAGGCACAGGCTATATCTAAGTTCTCCATTTCCATTAACAATTTTGCGGCTTGCATCCTATTTGTAATATTATAATTTTAAAAAATCGGACATAAAAACTCCTTTCGTAAATCTAAAAACCACATACAATCTAATAAAATGTGTATAATATTTCAGGTAGTGCCTAAAGTGCAAGTGCAGATCCCGTTACATCTTATCATTTGATTTCGGGCTTCATTATTAGCGTAACATGGGTTTATTCCAATTCTCATTTTTAGGACTTCCCGCCTTAAGTTATGGCTTGGTAGCCGGTCCACATACGGAAAGTGGTGGTCGAACTCCCAGGCAGATGTCATGTGGGCTACCGAGCTTTTTTGTGAAAGGTACTCCTGGTCATAAGTGCGGGACATATCGGTTCCTTGAAGCCTTAGTTCTTTCTTACCTATTATTATATGATCTTGTAGCGGGCAGACCTTCAGATCGAGCACCCTGTATGCATTCCTTATTGATGCTCTAGACTCTTTTGCCCAGGGTAGATCGCTCTTTGTAATTTCCTCTTTGGCCCACTGGGAGATTTTGAGGAGCTCATCTGCTCCCAATCGCTGCCAGAATCGTACAAGGGCCATACAGGCGGTTATCGCCCACGAGGTAATTCCCAACTCAAGTCTGGCCGCCTGTACCATAGAAGATTTGGGCAGTGCAAATAGGCTTTATATTATATTTCCCTCCTCTCTATCCCAGGAGGTCTTACTGCTTATCCCAGGAGGTCTTACTGCTTAAGTAAATAACTTCGGCTCCATACAGGAATTGAGGGGGCACCATTGCTTGATAGGCTTTCAGGACCGGTCTGTCCGACATTTCTCCGTAAGTATTGTTAAATCTTTTTAAACCTTTCACGGAAGCCAATGCCCTCATTTTTAATGCTTGTAAATGAGTATGCCATTTCAGGGTACCAGAAAACCACATTCCCAGATATCTATAATCAGCTACCCTCTCAAGCAGTACTGTGCCCAGGTACCATGAGAACTTTGTTTTCTCCTACCAAAGCAAACAATTTTTGTTTTCTCCATGTTTACTACTAGTTTTTTGGTAGTACAGTATTCTTTGAATCGGATCATCAGCATAGAGGAGGCATGATATCTGGTTTCCTCCCAGTTTTGGGTTTGCCCCTCTAACCTCTCTTAATTTTTGGGGCAGGTCTGCTAAGAACAGAGAGAATAATAGGGGGGCAAGTACACACCCCTGCCTTAAGCCGTTCCCAATTGGGATTCTCTTCGTCAATCCTCCCTCCTTATCCAGGATTATCTGTGCCCAGTTTTCTGTATGCAGTTCTTGGATTAGAGCTAGCAGGTCACCCTGTATTTCATACCCAACCAGTGATGACCACAGCTGCTCCCAGTCCACCAGATCGAAAGCTGCACGGAAGTCCACGAAACAGGCGAATAATTTTCCCCCCTGATCTATCGATTTCCGTGCAATGGACCAAAGAGCAAAACAGTGGTCAACAGTCGAGTGGCCTTCTTTGAACCCTCCCTGTTCTGGTGGTATTATCTGATTGTTGTCCACCCAGTCCTTTAATATACCCAAAATTGCTTTAGAAAATACCTTTCGCCTATATCCAATAGGTTTATTAGGCAATAGTTTTTTGGCGAGTTTACATCGCCTTTCTTATGTATTGGCCTGACAATTGCCCCTTTCCAATTATCTTGGAACTTGCCTGTGTTTAGGATCTCTTGAAACATATTAGAGAAAAACTCCGACCACCAATCTATATTCATTTTTATTATAATTGCTGGTAAATTATCAGGTCCTGCAGCCCGTGTCAGGTTTAATCTCTTTATTATACCTCTAATGGCATCTGGGGAGAAGTGTGCTTTAGTTTCTTCCCTTATTCTAGGCCATTCATTGGCCGTTCTTCCCGCCCTGTCTGGCCATATACCATAGATTTCTTCTAGATATGTCACCCACTTGACCTCTGGCATCGAGCAGTGTAGGGTTCCTATAACTTTCCCCGTACATTCCTGAATTAACTTCCAAAAGCCTCTCACATTCTTTTCTTCAATTGTCTCGAGTAAATTCCCCCAACATTTGTCCTTAAATGTCCTTTTTCTGTCTCTAATAGTGGCCTTATATTTTATTTTTAGTTTCTTAAGTTCTATTACCACTTCATCACTATAATTTGCTCTTAGGTATCTCTCCTGTTTTCTAATACTGGCCTTGGCCTTTCGACATTCATCATCGAACCAATGAGAGGTACTACTGGGGTATGGTTTCACATTATTTACTACTTTATGATTACCGTGTTTTAATTTTATCCTGAGGCATTCCACCATATCCCTTATTGTATCCTCATACCAGGTTATGCCCTCCTCAGTTTTTTTATATATTCCTCGGTAATTCTCGTAGTAAGACGTTTAGGGTATTCCACCTCTACTGAAAGGACTTTTTGTCTATGTGGGGAACTGAGTACCTGGAGTTCTACCTGCAGTGGGTAATGATCACTACCCTCAAGCCTTAGAATTTCAAATTGTTTAATTAAGTAAAAGTTCCAGGCCTGAATGAATGCATAATCTATTGGGCACATTTGTTGTCCTATCTTAAAGGTACGATTCGCGGGCCGATCTGCATCCTTCCTTCCATTTACACAGACCATACCTATTGCCCCCAGCAATTGCCCAAGCTCATCATCTTGAGTTGAGATCTCACAACGGGGAAAATGTGCGAGCTCTATTTTGTATAGTCCCAGCATATCCCTCAACCAGGGGTCCGTTTTAATGGGATTTAATCTATGATTGAAGTCCCCCATTATCATTAGCACATCTCTTGGATAGCAATCACATAGGTATTCCAGGTCTGATTTTAAATGTTCTAGATCAGTCTTATATTCGTTTGATTTCCCTTTCTGAATGTACACATTTATAATACATACATTTTCGACCCCCAGCATATTGTTTTGGGTACACACTCTACTACCCAACGCCCAATTGCACTGGAGTTCGAGGGGTTCCATATCTTTGGCTATCCTTGTTGAGACCAGCGTCATCTGGCCGCCAGAAGGTCTACCTGATTGGTTCTTTTTTGCTGGTTTTACGTGGTGAGTGAAGCCTTCCGTTACAGGGGTTTCGTCGCACAGCTATGTTTCCTGGAGGCATACAATATCATTTTTCTTCACGATGTTTTTGAAATCTTCCTGTGACATTATTCTATTGTATCCATTTACATTCCAGGACAGAATGGCTAGGCTGTGCAACGGCCCTTCTTCCTAATCAATGTTACTCATATAACCGTCTTCCTCACCATTCATGTAGGCCAGTTCTCTATATCTATTCCCAGCAAGGACATCTTCCACATCCCACCTCTGATCTTTTGGTTTTATCGTAATTTCAAGGGCACCTTTTCCTGTCCTAATGGCTCTACAAACACCCAGTTATCTATAGGGAGTTCTGGCTGTCGGTGTTGTAATGTTCCATCTGGCATCTCTCCCCCAGTATGCCTGCTTACTTCTTCTCTATCTCTGGCTCTAGCCCCCTTCACCTGATTTGGGTTTGTGGGCCCCACACCTACTTGCCTTAGTTCCTTATCCTTTATCTTATGGGCTGGAGAGGCCCCCCTCCCATGCTCCTGTTGCTTTTCGGGGTTGCACTTAACTGGGACCTTTTCCCCCCTCCTTTGCTTTGTTATTTTTTGTGTTCTATAGCTCCTTCCCCCATACCTTTTTATTATCATTGGGCGATAGGATATATATTCTGTGGGTACATCCTCTGAATGACTACTCGCCCTTCTCGCTACATCCTCACTATCCACTGTATTCTCTTCCTGGTCTTCTACTGGTCTTACTAAGTTGGGCATCAAGTTTTTAATCTGTACCAATTCTCCAATTATATCCTTGTATTGGTCACCTTGTCTTTTTATAATGTCATTATTTAGGACTGAAACCTCTAAAATGCCCTGCAAGGTCTTTTGAAGCATTAACATAACCTCAAGCATGGATAAGCTGGTGGATCCAGTCACCTCCAAATTGCATAGAGGCACACCTGTAGCATTTAGATCGATAACATTTGGGCTCATTAGTCTTTGTTGTCCATTGGAACTAATTTCCCGCTCAGCAGAATTCTCTTCACCCAAGTGGTTGCTACTGTCTATTTTGTCTTCGTTCACCACCTCTGCTCCTATGACCTGGGTGAATAGTGACTGCCACAACCTTGGTGAGGAAGACAGTCGAGGTTCCAGTGGTATCTCAGCGATATTGAAGACGGACTGGTTCAGGGGTTCCATGCTAGATTCTGCCGAGTCTTCGATGGGTTGCGGGGTCTCTAATACACTTGTCTCCTTACATGCTGTCTCTTTCCCTTTAAAATGTTTCCCGATAAAATCCTTAATGGTTTTTGATACCGCCGATCCCCCTTTTGCGCGGGCTGACTTAGAAGATGCAGGCGCTGGCAAAGGAGTTAAACTCGGGGGTGAAGTTTCTCCATTAATCATTACTCTGCTACCGGTTGGTGTTGCCATATCTTTATTTGCATTCTCCAGACTTTTCGATGCGTTGGTCACGTCCACCATTCCGGATTTATTTCCTGCTTTTTTAGAGTTTTTCTGGGCCTTACGTGGTTTTGTTTTCCCTAAGGCCATTTGTCTTTTCGAATTCTTCTTTGCTACGTAACCGAGGGTACGAGGGAGCTTTGTTACACTGGAAGACTTCTGTCACTTAATGTGTGAGCAACTACCCTCACCCCCAGTTAACTTCCCTTAATTATTTAATTTAGGGCAAAATAATCAAATTTAAGAAGAATTGCCTCTTTCACTTACCTCTGTTTCTGTAAGCCCGCACTCCTTCCTCACCTCACCATACAAAATCCAGGCACCTCTACAACTTCAATATCAGTATTCTCCTCTCCTGGTCATTTATGGCTTTTCTTCAGCCACCAACCGCCTCTTAGTTATGTGCACTTAACGGGCTTCTCTCCAAGCAGTCCTTTTCTTACTGACTCGGATTTAGCACGCCCACGCTCTTCCCCACGTTAGTGAAACTTTCCTTGCAGCGTCCCGCGCTGAATCTTTGTCAGCGCGCCGGGTCCTGGGTCTGTGGGCCCCCCGGTGGGGGGTGCGGGCGCCGCGCCCCCTCTGAACCCCACTACACGGCAAAAACGCGGCTTCAGTACTTGCCACTTAGCACCAGGGATAGATCAGTTATTGTTTCGTGGCGACGGCGAAAGGTGCGGCAGGCGGCGGCCGAAGGTGCAATAGGCGTTCTTTGCGATGCACTTGCTCGATCAACCGGAAGTCGAGCGACGAGCGTCGAGAAGTTCTGAGGTGGGCGGTCCGGTAGGAGTGCTGCAGTCGGGCACAGAAGCAGAGGTGCACAGCCTCTTGGCGGTCATTTTGAACAGAGTCAACATCCAATACCACATGTATGCGGATGACACGCAATTGTACCAGAAGATCTCCTTGCAAGAGGACATAAAAATGTTAAACACTGCACTTGCCCAAACTCAACAATGGCTAGCTCAGAACCATCTCCTACTAAATACTCTCAAAATGGAATTTCTGTTGATCACCCCTCCTATTCACTCAGCTCCTACCCTAGACTGGATTAATCACCTAACTGCTCTGAACTGCACTCCACACGTTGTAGACTCTGCCAAATCTTTAAGCATCCCCTTGGATAAACACCTAAACATGCAGGCACACATCAGTGCTACTACTAGGGGAGCCAATCTCCAACTCAACACACTGAGGAAAATCAAACCATTCCTCCCTCCCCCGAAGATCTCAGACCGGCGGTTCAATCCATGATTATCCCTAGATTGGAATATGGGCTGGTGACCCTCGCAGGACTTCCCAAAGCGAGCCTGGCCCGTCTCAGAGCTACATTGAATGCATCGGCCAGGCTTTTAACGGGATCTAGGAAATTTGATCACATTTTACCCGACCTTCTGCAGCTAAACTGACTACCTATTGAAGTAAGAATCTGACTCAATATAACCTGTCTGACTCTACACTACACTACAATACCCCATAACATCTAGTTAATAAACTTGAACTATCGGGCTCCAACAGGATCCTCAGAAGTACATTCACCCTTCTCCTGAAACCTCCAAGATTAAAAAAGAAAAGATCGTACAACCGTGCGTTCTCTGGTCTTGCTCCAAGAATTTGGAACTCCTTGCCATCAGAGATCAGATCAAATACTTCCGCTATTTCCTTCATAAAATTGGTCAAAAGACTACTAATGAACAAACGTTAAGCACGCTGATCATGTTAGTGTGTTCCATTAATAACCAAAATCTAGAAATGTTTCTCACTGATGTTCTATGACATATTTTTTCCTTCTTTTTGTTCTAGTCCTAGATAGCCCCTTTAACTGCATCAACTGTTGATTGTAAGATTTTTACTTGGAACGCTGGATTGCACCAATGATACTAATGTATTACCATCTTTATGTTCTGTATAATTACCGACGACAGCGCTGTACAGCGCTCTGATACCCCCTTGGGTCTTGTTCGCGCTCTATAAAACTTTCAAATAAATAAATCATAATGAACCAATACATCTATTTTTTGGGGACCAAATATTGAGGAAAGTTATATCTCATTAGTGACAGACTTTACTAAAAGCCAGCTGTCCTGCTACTGGGTTACAGTCCCCTAAAATCTCCCTGAAATGGGAAACATTTTTGAGACTGAGACAGCCATAGTTTTTTTGCCTACAAAAGCTTTTGCAACCACTGCCAAGGCACTGCATACAGAATATGCTAATGCACATTCGTAGCACTGGAAGTGAGAGCGGTTCTGAGGCTGCAAAAGTTGCTGTTCTTTTGAGTTGTAGACATCCTTGCTAACAGTCATATTAAATTTGGTATACTGGAATATCCCTACTCAGCATTCTAATGATGATGCAGTGAATGACATTCTGCCATGTGAAAACTGCTACAAGCTTCAGGGGTTGTCTAAATTGGGTGGTATTGGTGACAGTGCTTCGTCTGGAGCTCCATTGTCCCTAGCATCTTATTCAAGGGCAGGCAGTAGCCGACTTTAAGGGCTGGTGTTGTTGTGGCGCCTGGCCAAAATCACTATAACAGCTGCAAGAGAGGGCATTTGTTAGGATTGTGGCTAAAGGATCCTATCACCTACCTTGGGCTTTTTCACTTCTGCTCTGTGAAATGCATTGAAATCAAGAACCATCGACCTCGTAAGATGTTGGTGTGCAGGCTTCTGGGTGGGCTTTACTGTGTATGCTCTGAACTGGGGCTGCCCCTGCCATCTCACGGTACTTTTAGAAATGACCTCTCTTAAGTCAATCTGTTAGAAATCAATGGTTGACTCAGAGGAAGCAGGTGGCTCTGCCATTGTTACAGTGGATTCTATTCACAGTACCAAGGTATATATTCTGGTTCTATGGCCTCCTAAGAAGGCCACACTGTTCAGCGGGAATCTTCAGCTTGCTTGTGAACACCAACCTCAGCTTCTATTTGTGCACATAGCTTGAGGACTGCGGTGAGTGGGTGCTTTGTAATTGTGGTATGTGAAGATCTCCAGTCTCTTCTCAGGGCTCTCATGTACAAAATCATGCAGCTGGCACCAATCACGGAGATGCTTCCAGAGTGTTGTGCAAAGCTTAATTTCAGGACATAAAGAACTCACCAGCATTAAGGAGAGGGTTTGTGAGTTGTAGAATGCTAAACGCACCACATGCTTCCTCCCCTCTAAAATGAAGTATGCATCTGTCACTTGCTGGTCGGATATCTGGCTTGAGGGGTTGAGTACATGTGGCATTCTAACAAAGTATTTAATCTATATTTATTCCTGGTGTAGGTAAGCCTTATGTGATGTTATTGGTCATTATTGTGTACCATTCCAGAACGTATTCTGTATTGTTTGAAAAGCTCTCTGAACGTCACACTCCCTGGGCCCTTTGTTCAGGCAGCATCTCGACATGAGATTTCTTCAATAAAACTTTACATTAAGCCCAAACTTTGGATTGTTCCCTGCTTCAGGCTACAGTACATTTGAGGTTTTGTAAAGTACTGTGTGCAAGGCAGTAAAGCTTTTGTCCATGCACTATGCAGTAACTGCAAGGAAAGGACCTGTATTTTTGGTTTGCTGGCTGCAGAGTGCTCCCATATGCCTTGTTCTCTCTTCTTGCTGCCAAGTACAGAAAAGGTGTCTGTGTCTCTCTTCCTACTGCTAGTGTTTTGTGAATTTACACTGAGTTGGTGTGTGCAGTCCTTAGGGTGTGTTCATGCCACTTTCTGAATAGTTGTGTTACAGAGATGTGGTTGTTGTCCGCAGCTATAGGGATCATGAGCATTAAGTGCTTTTGTTCTAGTGGTTTTGTTCATGATCCTCTAGTGCATGTTATGTTATGTTATGTTAAAAAATGATTTATAAAGCGCACTAATACCGATTGGTTTCTTGGCGCTGACAGACAGAGGAAATACTTGAACAAAGGGAATCCGGGATTCTATTGATATCATTGAATATAAAGCCAGGTTTATAATGCTTTCCCTAACATGTTATTGTTACATCTCACATCAGCATTCCTAGTAGCAATGACGTTGTACCTTTGTCCTCAAATTGTATAAGATTTAGAGTCCAAGTCTCAGGTGTGCATGCATGCCACTAGGTTTGTCTTCACTCCATGTTGCTGGCATAAGTGTATCTAGAATTGCCGCCACTTCGCAGGCCTAGTGGAGCGCTGAGCGCAGGAGACTGATGGAAAGAGGCGGAGGCGCAAGGAATGTCAAACATGGTGTCCTTCCTTTGGAAGCAAACATTTGGAAAGGCACCAAGTTGTAGATTTAACAGGTCCAGGAGGTATAAGTGATTGTTTGACCCATAGAACTAATATACATGGTCTTTATCCTGGCAAGAACACTTCAGAAATAATGGATAGTAACCAGCAAATAAAATGCAGAAACACTGATGGGAGGTGCAGCATCTCATCTATAGGAACATTTTAAATATTGACAAGAAGGTGTTCAAAATGTTTCAGAGATCAGTCTATGAATTGTGTGAATATAGTTATTGTGCCGTGTTGTTTTCCATAGCAGCGCAGGGTAACAGGATCCGCACAGGAATGGCTGTTATCACACGACTTTGTTAATGGACATCAGAGATTATGCCACAATCCATGAAACATGAAGTCATCACCTCATCCAAAAAAAGGGAACCACTCCTCCAAATGCCTGACCCAACTCCTGACCCAACTCCACCCTCCGCTGCAGCACAATGGAGATAGTCACTGTCGACCAAGGCTAGCCCCAAGTGTTAGTCCCACAAACTTGTTTGTCTGCGAACAGCCTAGGTCAAGTACCATAAAGTCCTTTAGTAAGTGCTTAAAACCAGACAGGAGGCTACAGACAATAGTCCGGAGTGGTTATGGTCCTTTTTTAGGTCTCGCCTTTAGAAATCGATTCAGTTTTGCAATCAAAAACGTGTACGCTTTGCATTGCTTTGAATTGCAACGCGTGCACCTTTGGCAATTCCCTTGCGGGAGCGAGCTTTCAAACCATCTGTTTGTAATCAACAGATGGTTCCTGCTCGCTCCCGCAAAGGAAACCGGCGCAGGCCCCCTCCTCTCTCCCCTCCCCCGCTGCCTCCTCTTCTCATTTTTATTTTCTTACGCCCTTTCTTTACGCGCTTGTTTATAAATATTATTATTACCATGAGGCTTACATAGACTCAGTGAGTAATGTACGTGAGTCCTTTCCCCAGCTGCCCCCCACACACCATTCTCCCCTTCCCCACCTATACCTCGCTGTTCTCCATCGCTTTCCCCCGGTGGCCTCTTATCAAAAGGAAAGCGAGGGAGCGTAGAAGCAAAATGAAGCAAAATGAAAGATGACGTTTCTCAAATAGGCTTGGCCGCTTCAGGTATCTCAGGCCACCACCTTGTTCCTCCGCGCAGTGGCTTACAGGATTGTTGAGTTTTGTAAAGTGGTGAAAGCTCAGTTTAACTAAAATCCAATAGAATGGCATGAAGAAAACACGTAAAATGTTTCATTTATGTTTTGCATACTTCGTAATATACATAACAAGTCAGTAGGCACCAATGAGGTGAGAACACAGGAGAGCCCCGTTTAGGTCAACCTACCTCTGTGTTAGTAACGCGAGTAGTTATTTCAGCCCTAAGATACTTGCCTACCTCTAAAGCTTGTAATAATGTATTACATGGATATGTGGTTGAGTATATTCTGATGAATTGAAATGTGAGACGAAGTAATTAAGAATAATATACTCAAATATTAATACATTTATTTAAAGAGCACAATAAGAAAAATAGTTAAGAAAGAACATTAGCTGTGCATAATGAGCCATCTCACAGTTTTGCAGGCTGCACGCTGTACTGTGCCTCTTCTCCAGGACTAGCAGTAGCAGGGGCTCCTTTTAGCACGCTGCAACTTTCAAGGAATAGGAAGATGTTCATTCAAGTATGGGAACTGGTAAAAATGCACACCCATCCTTCCAAATCAAAGAAGCAAAGTATTATAGCCTTGCCTGTTATGTCATGCCGGAAATCACTATAGACTGTTCTTAGTGTCCATTCCAAAATCATGTACATTAGGAAATACTATGATGACTGTACGGACCATACAGCATTCCTTGAGTGTTCAGGCTCGGGTCCTTTGGCATGCTTGGGGCTGACGTGTTTAGACACATTTTCCCATCCATTTGTCCTTTTTCTCTGAGAAAAAGGTGGAAGTTATCCTAAGAAGGGCGAGGGCCTGAGTTAGATATGGGCAATAATAAGGCTGCCACCATAAATAGACAGTTGTCTCTTCTGCCCATCCTTTCTATCCCCCACCTCATCTAGATGTCATGGTTGGCAGGTTTCTTCATGGTGAAGTTGTCACCGCACTGCCACTGAGAAATCCCTCACCATTATCATCTGCCTATGGACATAGACATCCCAAGCCCCACTCTATTTAGGATGGGCCTTATGATGCATGTACATCAGCTTTTTCCTTATCCATATCCAGAATGTACACCATGGCCGCCCAGAACATGCAATATTGAAAAAAACACACAGGCATACATTCATGGACATTGCTTTGTTTGCTTTCCAAAGGGAAACTTCCCTTTTTTGGTCTGTCTTCAGAGAACACCAAGCATTGCCATAGCGAATAGGTCTTGCCTTTGTTAGCCATGCAACAGTTGATGTTGTTGCACCAAGGATATTGTGCTGCATAACTAAATACTTACAAGGTCCCAAAAGCTAGACCTATTGGCTATGCCAATGCTTGTTTGCCTTCCTTAGCACTCTTATACGCCATCCACAATTTAGTGCTCTTGGTATGCCGGAGACTTTAGCTCGTGGCCTGGAAACTCTCTAGACTAGATTATCTCCTTCCTATCTCAACACAATCAACATTGGCAATGTAAGTCTTTTCACACGGTGCATCCCAAGGCTCCAGCGTTTCTCCTTTGCACTTTCACATTCATGATCAGATGCCCCCTAATGGCACGGAGCTGGTTTACAATGAAAAGCTTGAATTCCTTTACAGCTGCCATCAAGGCACCCGTTTCTCCTCCTCTCACTCAGTTGCTTATATTTAAATCGAAATAAATTGCCGTAGAGTGGTTCTTCTATAACTCCCATCACCCACGCAAATCCCATTCCTTATTTATCCAAATTAGGGAATAGACCATAAAAAGAAAAAAAAAGAGTCATAGCATAACTTTCGGCTACAAAACCAACTTTAGAAGCGAAATCGTTTGGTATTCCCAATACCTGCAACATTCACTGCTCTCTCTCTTAAAAAAAAAATCCTACCCAAGCACCAACCATCACTGACATGAGGCATCATCCTGTCCCTCCCAGAATTGGCCACAACCTTTATACGAAGTCCCATGGAAGTGGTTATACCAACTTCCTTACTATCCCAGTGCCTAGAAATCCAAGATTCAAGGAAGGAACATTTCTGTGCTTGCCTTACAACAATAACTGATTTACAAAGGGAACCTTCTCCTTTGTGAATTTTGTTGGCAGTCTGTGGGAGAGTAGGCAATGGTCCAGGGGACAACTGCCTGCTCTCTTCAATATTTCCCCACGGGTGATTTTTAAAAAAATTAGAACAGGTTCCTTTAAGGAACACGGGAAGGCTTTCAAATACAAACATGTTTCCCTTGGGAATAAAGGACTGGGTATGGTGGTCTTCTGCTCCTTTCAAGCCACCATCCATCCCTGTGAGTGGAGCCAACCACAGGGGTCACAAATAGCGATCTGCCTAATTAATATTAATTCGACAGGTCGTCCTGTGACCCTGTTCGACTGAAGATTTTGCGATGTGGCCTATCAGTGCATTGGCCACATCGCAAAAACAAAGACAGGTCTCAAAAAGTCAGTGTGCAATTTGCGACCACTTTTTGTTACCTGTCGGCCGGTAGTGTGCTTTGAAGCAAGCATCTACTGATAGAGTGCAGCCTACTGAATAACGCAGATACTTCGTCTCTGGCATGCACACTACTCACTTCTTCACTCAGACTACCATGAGCTTATGATAAAAGTAGTAAGCACTGCCGGTGCAGTTACATGTCCTCAGCTGCATCCCCATTACTTTCAAATGTTTTCACTATCCTGTGGGTCCCACTTCCAGCACACACAGAAAAACTATCTCAAGGGAGAAAATACCAGAAAATAAATCTTCCCAAAATTAGTCCCCACCCTTTCACCATTTTTAATGTTGTTTTTTTCCACTGTAAAACTGTTCATAAAATAAATAGTGCACACACAACAATGCACCATAAGTAAATCGCATTCAGACAGTTCACCGGTCTACGTTCATGAGCTTTCAGGCCACTTCTGTGGCATGTGCTTTACAGAAATTAAAAGAAATGCAACGAAATGTAATTTAATACATTATTTACATTTTCATTCCAGAGCGGATGAAATCGACAGTAAGCAGCAGGAGAATGTGTCTGACATGTAGACCTTCATTCAAAGTCTTTCCCTGACGGCTGAAGTTCAGAACTTGCCCAAACATGTACCGGGTTCAGGCAGGATTTGCCCAATAAACTGAGGACTTACAACAAATGTAAGTGAGTTTGTCTGCACCCATTAATGACTCCCGGTGAAACAAGCTGAGTTGAGTACATTTCTTGTCTCTCAAGATATCTGTTAGCATGATGCACACTACATATCCAGGAGCAACAGAAGTGGAATTTGGGCCATGTCACTTGAGCGGCTAATGAGAAATGGACGAGCACTGCTGCATGTAAAACCTGCAGTACTGCTGCGGCTGCAGCTCGTAGCACTCACTGGTGCTGCACCTCAGCGGCTCCTTCTCGTCTTCCAGGTCACTGTCCCTTCCAGCAGTGAAGTAGGGCAGTGAGCCCTTGCATTCGTAGTGTCTGTCGATTGCCTTGAGGTGCATCAGCATGTGGAGGGCATAGGCCAGGACCAAGAGCAGAACCAGAGACATCACCAGACCCATCAAAACGGCGGGCGAGAAATAGGTTTCACAGTCCTTAGCGTACGCAAACTGTCCTTCTTCGACATTGAATCCTTGAATCTGTCAATGGAGAAAGAAATCACATTATTGGCATGGAGATTTTTCACTTCTGTGGTAATAAGGGAGTGTAGTGGATTTTTTTTCACAAGCGTTTCTAATGGGAGGAGATGGGGGTAGGAAAAGATGCTGGATGAGAGAGGAGTGGCTTAGCACATATGCAATAAACATTAATCAAGGTTTGTAGCGTAGGTGTGGAGTTCAAAGGGTTCAGCCCTTGGTCTTAGTCCCGGAGAATTCTGATGGGATTAGAATTCCGATCATTACCACATTGCAATTTTCCACAGATAAATTTGGGAAGGTCAAACCTTCCAAAGTTACTCAGTAAGTACGGGCTCAAGGCTCTCAGTCAGAAGAGGATATGGGTTCTCAGATATAGAAACACTACACCAGGCCACACAATGGTACCACTCACTCAGGAATGTATTACAGTATAGCATGCGCTACATAAACATGCACTTCTTTGTGTATTACAGCACAATATGGAATACATTATTGCACGCCGTGGTGTACAATATAACACAACCAAAACTTAATATAAACACATGCCTAGGAAGTTGTTATAGCAAACCTATGAAAGGTGCGACAATCCACTCTATATTATATTGCAATGCATTGTTAGAGCACATTCAAAAAATGGCTCCTCAGGCACCCTCAGGTGAATTATCGCCCATTTTTTATCACCCACCTTGAAGTGTTTTACTACTCACCAAGTGGCGTACTAACCAACTCCATATACAGTAAATTCTAGCATCTCCCCACACACATAACAAAACGTGCTTTCTTCACATGCTCCTGCCTTCCCTTCCCCTTAGAACTGACAGAGTAAAAGGAAGCTAAGTCCCAGAGCAGGGCTCAAACTGCCTTCCCATTGGTCGCTCACTGATGATGCAACTAAGGAATGCGCCTGGTGCTGTCTAGACAGTGTCAGGAGTCAGAGTTCGGTGTGGCTTCAACAGTTAGAAGGCAGCACTGACGTGGGAGCACAGGGAACGAATAGATGCATCCTGAATGTGGGAGATTTTGTGTTCCCGCCACCACAGAACACACGGGACACCGGCTGCCTTTTTTACACGTCTTTATTTCAGCGTGTATCAGCCCAAACTCCCGGGCTGCCCCCAAGCTTCTCCGCTTCCCTTTACTGCCATGCCTGACCTTGGGTTACAGACAGGACAGGCATGACGAAGCGACATCTTCCCCTTTTGTATTTTGAATGTTCAAAGGTTCTCTTTCAGCGTTTTCCAATGAGTCGAGTGGGCTTTCAAACAGTTCTCGGTAGTCGGCTGCTTTGTGGTCTGTTGGAGAGACGCCTCTCTCTACTGTCACTGGCTCCCGACACTCGTTGGGGTTCTTCATACTAGTTTTCCTCTTAACTTGACACGTCAGTGTCCCAATTGGATTCTCGATCCCGAGTGTATGCTGTAGGGTTGCACTTCTTGAAGTGTGATACGTTTCTGGTCCTTCTCTTAGTTTCGGACTACGCTGTAATCATGGTCCCTTTCTTTCTGATTACCTGTAGCGGCTGAGCGCAGTAGCGGCTGTCCACCTTGGTTTTCCTTTCCTGCTTCACCAGTACCCAGTCTCCTTCTCAGATGTCAGATGTTCTGGCATGCCTACTGTGGTCAGCATATTCTTTCATTTTTGCTTTCTTGGTCCGATCAAGTTCTACCAGTGTCTCATGGTCCGAAGTCGTGAACCTGGACTGTGTGACAGTGTCGGCAGCCGGTATCTGGGTGCGTGGAATTCGCCCAAGCATCAGGGTGGCAGGGCATTGGTTGGTTGTGCTGTGCGGCGTAGTCCTGTACACCCATAACACTTCGTTTAATCCTGGCTGAATGTCTTGATGAGCTAGCCCGGCTTGTACATTGTCTATTTTATGGTGGCCATAAATCGCTCGACCATCCCGTTGGCCTGAGGCCACAAAAGGGTGATCTTTCAGTGCTTGAAATTTAAGTGTCTCGCGAATTCTGTGAAGTCCTGTTCAGTAAATGGTGTTCCGTTATCTGTCTTTACCACTGTAGGGATTCCCCATGCAGCAAATGCTTCATGGATGACTGGTATGATGGTGGCCGCTTTGATGGATGAAATTTGGTGAGCAATGGAGAATCGAGAATACTCACCCATGATGACAATGATGTTCTTCCCTGATTTCAGTGGGCCGAAGAAATCAACAGCCACCTGTTGCCATATGCTATCTGGGAGGTCTGACATCTGTAGGGGAGCATGTGGTTCTTCTCGCCGCAACAATTGACAGTGTGGGCAGTCTTGTAATGTGTTCTCTACCATCTGGTCGAGGGAAGGAAACCAGACGCGTTCTCGCAGTGCCTTCTTCGTGGCTACTACTCCTCTATATCCTTTGTGCGCCAGGTTGACGGTGCCTTGTCTCAACTGGTGGGGGATTACGATCCTTCTGTCTCTTAGTAACAGTCCATTGGCACTGACCGTGAGGTCATCCTTGACATGTTTGAACGCCATGAGTTCTTGTGTGTTGATGGCGTCATTTGTATTTGGTTCTTCCAGGTGTCTCCATGAGTTGGTGCGGACATGGTGCATGTTGTTTTTTAACGTGTCATCTTTTGCAGAGGCTTCTGTGATAGCCTCTAGTGGAACGGCAGGTGGGCATGCTTGGTCAATGACGAAATGAAGGTATTCTTCTGCTACAGATGGTCCCTCTCGCGTCACAGCTTGGGGATGCCGTGATATGTAGTCTGCCATGCTCTCCACCTTCCCGGGTTTTTGGATGATGGTATATGTGTAGTCTTGCAGATGGATTCCCCACCGCTCGATCCGCTGAGGCATCTTTGCCCAGGGGTTTCCCAAAATGGTTGTCAGAGCCTGGTGATCGGTGATGAGTGTGAAATGTTTCCCATAGACGAAGAGGTGAAAGTGCTCACACGGCCATACGACCGTAAGGCTCTCTTTTTCCGGTTGAGAATATGCTTTTCATTGTCGGTGAGACTGTGACTGGCCTGTGCAATGAAGTGGCATCGGTCTTCTTCATTATCGTATTGTGCCAGGATCGCGCCTAGCCCAACAGGCTTAATCCCAAATTTCAGTCTTTCGTTTGGGATTAAAGTATGCCAAATTGATGACTGAGCTTACAGCAGTCTTGATTTTGTTGAACGCTTCTTCACATTGATCTGACCAGTGCAAACTCTGCCCTTGTTGTGTCAGTTCTCGTAGCGGGTAGCTGATGGTTGCATAGTCCTTGATGTTTCGGGCGCAGTAACTGGCCATGCCCTGGAACGAGCGGATGTCACTGACATCTTGCGGTTGTGAGGTGTCAGATAGTGCTGATACTTTCTCGGGGTCCGGTCTCGTGCCCTCTTTTGAGAAAATGTGGCCGTAAAATTTGGGAGTCGATTTATGAAACCAACATTTGACTTGGTTGAGCGTGAGATTGGCGTTGAGGAGAGCGTGGCACACCCGGTCCAGCGCCTTGTCGGGATCTTCCCGAGTCTTTCTGGACACTACAATATTGTCACTGTAATTGAATGCATTTGGGCTGTGTTGGAGTACTCGCCGGACAGCCTCCTGAAAGATCGTGGCCGCTGACGAGATCCTGAAGTTGAAGCGCTTGTATCTGAAAAGCCCTTGGTGTGTAGTAAATGTGGTAATGTGCCTCGATTTGTCACGCAGCTCAAGTTGGTGGTATCCATTGTTGAGATCTAGTTTTGAGAAAACTGTTGCTCCATTCAGGCGGATGATCATGTCGCTGATGTGAGTTCCTGGATGCCGCTCCCTTTCAATGGCCGTGTTTGGGGCTCGCATATCAACACACAGGCGTACCTTGTTGTCTTTGCCTCTCTTGGGCACAACTATTACAGGTGACACCCATGGTGTGGGCCCAGTCGAGTGTTCTATGATGTCTGCCCGTAGTAAGTCTTGGAGTTCGTCATCCACTGCTTGCTGTAAGTGGAACAGCACTTTCCTGTGATGCTGTGCCACTGGTGTCACTTACTTATTGATACGCAGCTTGACCTTGAAATGGGCTAGCTTTCCTAAACCATTGAACAGCTTCGGGATCTTGCTAAAGATGTCTGGCGAGTCCTCCACTCTGTACAGAATCTCTACTAGCTCCAAACGTTCCGCTGTTGGTAAGCTGCGAAGGCAACCGTCTGTTTCAGGGCCTTCAATCACGTGGATTTGCGCCTGGATTGTCCTGTCTTTGTATGTCAGTATTGTGGCAAACTGTCCCAGACACGGCAGTGGTTCTCTGGACATCCATGTGTAGACTCGTACTGCGGCTGGCTCCAGTTTCGGTTTTGGGTTTATTCTCTGGTACTCGGTGGCGCAAATGTAGTAAAGCGACGTGCCATTGTCTAGGACGAACTTGGCAGAGTGACTTCCCATCTGGATGTGTAATCGCGGGTACTTTTTCAGCCTGTCTGGATCTGCCACCATGTAGACATACTCGTCACTGTCTTGCGATATCGGGGTCAGTGCGGACGACTCTCTGGACGTCGATCGCTGAGATCTGTATGAGCTGTGTGACTGGGTAGTGGACCTCGACGAGCTCGTTGACCGGTCTCTTCTCCCTTGTATGGCCCTGACATGGTGACTTGACCCTATGCTTTGCTTGGCCGGTCCAGTTTCCTTGTGACGGGTTTGGCAGGCGGCTCCAAAATGGTTATCTTTCCCACATCGGTGGCATTGTTGGCCAATGGCTAGACATGGACCCGTGTGAGGGTAGTCTTGTCCACACCGATAACACTGTGGCGGTTGTCTTCGGGAATGACTGCTTTTGTTTCCACTGCGAGGTGACCTTGCATGACGCGATTTCGTGGGTCTTCCAGATTGCTGATGATCTGGACAACGTCTTGGTTCAGTGTGAGATTGTACACAGAGAGCTTGTTCTCTTTTTTCTGTTTTACTGACTTCCATCTTTTTCTCATGCTCTTCTGCTTGGTCATTTATTCGGGTGAGTTCTTCTATGTCGTCGAGAGAATAGTGCTTTTTCAGTAGTCGACGGCGTAGCGATTCCGATTGACACCCTTCAATAATGTGTAAGCGAAGTGCGTCTTCCGTGCTGAAATTTTCGAATTCGCAATAGCGAGCCAGACGTTTGAGGCAGGAGATAAAATCGCCCATGGGCTCATCTCGCTCTTGTGACGCAAGGTTAAACGTGTAGCGCTCATAGTCTAGGTTCCGTTTGTGAAGGAACTTCCTGTTCAGGTCCTCTCTCACATCATCATAAGATGCAGCATTAGCAGGGGGTAGTTCCTTGATGATTTGTCCAACATCTTTGCCCACTAAATTTCGTAGTGCGATGAGTTGTTGGTCAGGGTCCCGGACTTGTGATCCCTTCATGAACTCTTTGAAATCCTCGAGCCAGCTCTTCCAATTGGGGCCCATACTGTTTTCTGATGTCAGTATTAAAGGCTCGGGAGGACGCAGGAACGATACTCCCATGAGCATCAGACCAGGCTGTGGGGCGATGTGCGCAGAACCGGTTGCCGCCTTAGTGATGTCATGGTAGGACTCACGTAGCTTCACTCTATGCTTCGATGAGCTGCAGTGGCGTCTATGGGCCTCAGTCGTGCTCTTGGCGGGCTCTGGGGAACTTTTTGTGATATTGCCTGACTTCAAAATGGCCCCGTTCTACGGACCAAGCTTGGCCAATGGGCTGTGCCTGACGTCAAGATGGCCACCATAGTGACTTCTGTCTGCTATCTTCACTGGGCACTTCAATCAGACTTATCCCAGGCTTCAAACCCTGTCCCCAACTTCTCTTAGAGAGCTGTATTAGCGCTCTGGTCGCCACTCACGCTCTCACCTTAATTGCGGGCTGTTGCAGCGCTCTGGCCGCCACTCACGATCTCACGGCCGTGAAAACGCTCCGCTCTTCACTCGCGGTAGCATGCGCCTTTTTACGCGTACAGGATGGAGGGTGGGGCTTCTTATCCAACCCTCGTCGCCAGTTTCGTGGTCCCACCACCACAGAACACACATGACACCGGCTGCCTTTTTTACACATCTTTATTTCAGCGTGTATCAGCCCGAACTCCCGAGCTGCCCCCAAGCTCCTCCCCTTCCCTTTCCTGCCATGCCTGACCCTGGGTCACAGACAGGATAGGTATGGCGATGCGACAGGAGAATTGACGCAGTTTCAATCTACCTCCTTGTGATTAGCTGCTATGTCTGTGAGGTGGTCCTTCTTACAAACCCCTCCGCTCCTTCTCACTTTAATCTATTTTTCTTTCTATTGCTCTAATTTCCTGGACTTTTTCATCACTTTGTTTATATAACTCCACTCTGTTTCCTATATCCTTTTTTCCTTCTCCGAGTCCTCTTTTTGTCTTTAACCTATGTCTTACTCCTCGTACGTTTCACTCTCTCTTCTGCCTTTGTATTCTCTACACTGAGCTCTTCTCTTGGCTCTTCTCTTGGGTCCCAAACTCCTCTGTAGTGCCCAACTCCTCTCTAGTGGTACTTCTCTTTGCATTCTGTGTTGCTGATCTGTTTGCTCTTCTCCCTGCTGGATTGGTACCTTTGTCTGAGTAGTATTCTTTTTTATGTCATTGTTAGAATGCCTGTGGGTCATAGTAGAATGTAAGTGGAATACTGTTCTGGGGAGATAGCAGGAGAGAGTTCCAGTTGGAGGATTGCTCTTTTGACTACTCCTCTTTGTGGTTGTCAATCTGTCTTTATTCTCTGAATAAATCTTCATTTCGGAATCTACAAACTCTCAGCTTCTTTACTACATTGAATTTGGCGAAGATCAGGAGGAAGAAGATTTATAGGATATATGACAGCATTCACTCGTATTCGACATCAAGTCATATCAACCGCAACCATCGCTACCATTTTCTCCTGGTAGGATTTATCTCATCATTTTGTTGTGGAACTTGTCTTATGAGCCCTGAAGGTGTTACCGCTGCGAGCCCAGAAAGTGTTACCGCTGTTGTTCTACCAATCCTGCTGCAGTCTCTTTCAATTGTTTGTACCCAATATTAACTGCTTGTGAGTTGACGTTTTTTAAATGTGGTGTTTTTCTACATTGTACAATGCTACGCTAGCTATTGAGCTCGCGCTACTCACCAACGCCTTTCTTTTCATCGTTAAACACGGCTCCAATGCTTCAACGTTTTACTCCGACGCTCCAACGTTCTGCCTCGAAGCTCAGCTTATCCTGCTAAGAATTCTGGGATTCTTCGAGGTCCGAGTTCACGCAACATAATTGACGTGACCTACGTGCCACTATTTTGGATTTAGCTTCAAACCAGTATAAACGCTTCAGGATCTCTGGTATATATTTTTCCAGTCTGAGCGTTTCAGTTGTTTTATGCACATCAATACCAGCGCATAGAGTACATATGCGCTACAAATCCTCTCAAGTGCATTTATAATAGAAATTTTCGTTTTTTGGTTGTCGGCGCATCACAGTGATGTCAACACCTTTCCACCATCATCATCACTTGTAGGTACCATCTACAGTTTCTATTGTCTAGCCATTTAATTTTATTATTTTTAATTTAATTGCAATTTTCAATGGCTAATATTGCTGCACCTCCACATTTCTTGCAAGCAGCAAACCTAATATCGAATGGGACCTTTGGTTTCCTATGTTTATGGCATATGTAGACGTTCTTGAAAAAGATGATTGTTCTGCTTAAAGAAAACTAGCTCTTCTTAGACATTGCTTAGGTGGTGCAGGTATAAAATAATTCGACAATGTTCCCCCTATTGAAGATGCTGGTGATATTGATGTTTTTGAGAAAGCAACTAGACAGATGAAGATTCGTTTTGGAAAAAAAATCAACATAGTAATGGAAAGATTCAAATTCTATTCACATGCCCAAAATGTGGAAGAATCAGTGGAGGACTACGTCTCTGCTTTACGTTCCCTAGCTTGCTCTTGTGCATTTGAAACTATTTCGTACAAACAAGTCCTCAGGGATCAAATGATGATGAAAACCAAGAGTAAAAAAATTCAAGAAAGACTTTGGTTGGGCACAGAATCTTCTACTAATACTAATCAAAAAAAAGTTTTATTAAGATAGATGTGGGAAGAAATGTTTTGAGAACAAATCTTATTTTAAAAAGAATACAATTGGTTGCTATAGATGTGGCAGCACCAACCATGTTGGTAATTATAAAGGGTGTCCTGCGTGGGATAAAGTATGTGTGAAATGTAAAAAAAAGGGGGCATTTTAGTAATGTATGTCGTTCCACTCAGAAAGTTAATTATATTTCTCACGAGGAAGAAGAAGCTCTTCATGAACTAAATTCTATACTTTCTGTTAATGAATCTGAACAAAAGACATTTCCTTCAAGCACACCAATGATTGATGAGAAACCAGTTCAGTGGAATGGAATGGAATGGAAAGGTATTTGTAAAGCGCATGGCTACCAGAAGGCCTCCCAGCGCTGAGAAACCGTACTGTAGGTACACACTTTAGCTGGATGGAACAGTAGTGTTTTTAGCTGCTTACGAAAGACCAGGTGGTTTTCTTCCAGACAAATCTGACCCGGAAGAGTGTTCCACCTTCTGGAGGCGACAAATGCGAATCGCTGTCCGCCACTTCTGGACTTTAGGATTTTCGGAATGGTCGCCAGGCGTTTGTTTCCAGATCGTAGAACTCTCTCGGGATGATAAGGGACTACAATTGACTTAATTATTTTCGGACATTTAGCGGTCATGATCTTGTGGGTGACACGGAGGGCTTTGAATTGTATCCTCTCTGCTAGGGACAACCAGTGAAGTAAGGCTATAGCTCCTCGAGCTGATTCTCAGCGGGGGATACCCATGAGCAATCTAGCTGCACAGTTCTACACTACCTGGAGTTTCAGTATTGTGGATTTTGGTGCTCCAATGTAGAGAGCATTGGCGTAGTCCAAGCGGGAGAGAATCAATGCTTGGACCACTAGTTTTTTTGTCTCCCATGGTAGAATTGGAAAAACTGTCCTCATCCTTTTTAGCAGTCCAAAGCAGCAGCCAGCCACTTTCTGCGCTTGGACTTTCATATTTAGTTTGTTGTCCAGCCAGACTCCCAAATTTTTTATTTGCTCTTTGGGGGCGGAGCATTTCCTCGACACTTGAGCCACAGGGGAGTGGATCCTTCTGGAAATGGTTTGCCCAGAAACATTAGTTCAGTTTTTGCTCCATTAAGTTGGAGGAAGGACCCCTCCATCCAGGCTGAGATGCTTTTCAGATAGTTAGGTAGAGTGTCCGAGTTTTGTCCTTGTTGGTTGAGGGATACTATCAATTGAGATTACCAAAAGGAGAATCAGAGAATTTTATTGGTGGCCCGGCATTGACAGTATAGTTGACAGATGGGTTAGGGATTGTTCTCCATGTACTCAAAGCGATAAATCTGTGAAACCATTGTCCCTTGATCTTACTCCCATCGAATATGCTCAAGGTCCTTGGAGGAAGTTAGGCATTGACATCATAGGTCCTTTTAAGTATCAATCAGGCAAGGACATGTATGCTTTAGTCCTGATTTAACATTTTTCGAAGTGGCCAGCGTTAAAAATTGTTGAAAAGGTTACTTCTGAGCAAGTTATTGAGTTCCTTGATCAAGTTTTTTGTCAGGAAGGGTTGCCGGAGGAACTCATTTCCGATAATGGTCCACAATTATTAGTAAGGAGTTTGAACTTTTCCTTAAACGTTGTGGCATTTTACACAAAAAAGTTTCGAATTATTTTCCCCAGGCCAATGGTCAAGTGGAACGTTTCAACAGAGTTGTGAAAGAGTCTTGTCAGCTGGCCATTAAAAGTGGGTTGAAATGGAGGAAAGCTTTGCAAGCAACATTATTGACTTATCGCACGTCTCCCAACTCTGTGACAGGTTTATCTCCTTTTGAAATGTTAAGGGGCAGAAAACCAGGCTCTGAACTCATGCCATGGTGGTTAAAGCTGAAGAATTCTTATGAGACTGATTTGGATTTAAGAGAAGTTAGAGATTGTGTGAAAAAGTATCAAGAGAAAATTATGAACCATAACTCAAAAGGAAGATCTAATGTTTCCAAATTGAAAGTGGGTGATTTGGTGCTAGTAAGATTTGGGGGACAAGTTAACAAAATGTTGTCCAAATGGTCAGATCAACTGAGAATTACCGAAATTTTTAGTAAAGCTGCTAGAGTGGAGGTTGGAAAGATTTGGAATTTCAGACGCATTTTTGTATGTAAATCATATGATAAGGAAACACCTATTCCTTCAGGAAATCAGTTAGTTAAATTCAATTCTGGGGGCACATTTTCTTCTGTTGATCCTCTGGAAAGTGATCAAAAGAGGGAAGAGGAATTATGCGTCCATTCAGTTCCCCTGAATAGGTACCTCAATCATCATGCGCAGGAATGGACACTTGTATCTACAATAACCTTTGGTTATCCTTTGAAAACCCTCATAGACGTTGAGATGTTATAAGTGCGGTATATCTTTTGTCCGCCCCTTCTCTAGCGTCATGGCATATTCATCGGGTTAACAAATGACGTGCTATATGCCTGCCTCACCCGAGGCAACCTCTGGAAAGAGTAGAAGTGTCCAGAAATGAAAAAATGCACTCGTCCAGAGGATTTTAGTGTAGTGCTAGTGAGCCAAAAAATTCTAAAAACTATTTAGCACCCGAACACACAATTTATTGAAAAAAGTGGTGTAAATAGTGATTAAAAATAGTGGTATATGAGGTAATCGAGTTACAGGACTACCATATAACTCCAGGTCAACATGTTTCAGCTCTTATTGGCCCGAGGGGTCTATAGAGCTTTCGTCAGGACAATACATAAAAACAGGCTGAATACTCACACTATTCGTGTAGTGTTCAATGGAAGTATGAAAGTATCACACTCAGTTTCCTTAGTTTAAAGGAAGTCTCTCCTCATCAGAAGGGATGTCAGAGTCGCTTGTTACATGGCATTCGCCTCGTGTGCGCTGCAATTGCTGCTAGTGCTGACTCTTCCCCCTGGAAAGATAGATACAAGTGTCCATTCCTGCACATGATGATTGAGGATCCTCTGGAAAGAACAGATGGATTTCTTGGTTTTCATGAAGCTTTTCATAATTTACATTTCCAATCTAGTAATATGTTTGACAGCGTTAAAAGTTAAATTCTGTCTGAACAGAATTGTACCATCAATAATGTTTTTGATGACGTTGTTGATTGATTATTGATCTGAACCAGGACGACAGTTGGCCCTGCTGGTCTCACATACATTCACCACCCACATCAGTAAATGACAGCAACCTCATTCACATGCAACCATCCTGTTAGAATAGGTTCCTGACAGCATTAGTGCAAACAAAAATGTGCATAGTCAGCAATCCCCAGATCTCACGGTAGTTCCTGTAGCACAGTACAGTGTGCCCTTTTGTAGTTGTGATCAATTTTATGCTCAATGAAGTCACTAGAGTTGTGTGTGGTGCTGAAAAAGTACGCCTCCCCTTAGTTTAGCTGAAAACAGGATTTCATACGTCAAAACCATGATCACATAATGTCTTTTTGAGTCACAGAAAAGATTATCATGGGCCCTGTACTTCCCTAATGAAGTCAGGGAACACAGTGGTCTAAGAACCAATTTCTCATGATGATCACAGTATTGCCTCGATGGTGATAAGTTACCTGCGCACAAATGTGCTGTGTGCTCTCATCACCACAAAATCTTGGAGAAAGTGGTCTCTTTAAGCAGTATATATAGCAAGTCCTGTGTACTTGTACTCGGTTTCTTCTTATCTAGTCTCAATAGGACTATGTTCTTTTGACATGAATGCTCCTTCACATCCATCATTTTGGCTTGAATTTGTATCATGTAATGTCTTTAACTCCAGCATGTGCACTGATGCAGCATCCTTGCTTCCGCCTGCTCAATAATCAATAGCATGCCATTACAACGCGGGGATTACAACGAAAGTCGTTACAACGAATTTCGCTGGTGGGCGCTGGATAGTGGAATAGTTTAATTTTCTATTCCAACTCCAGCCCACGTTGACAGTAGGGAAGGTGTTTGATAGAAAATTAAACTATTCCTTATCCAACAGCGCCCTCCAGCGAAAGTCGTTGTAATGACTTTCATTGTAATCCCTGCGTTGTAATGGCAGTGTGGGATAATCCCCGCGTTGTCATGGCTGTTCCCCACATGGACATCACCCAACATTGGGTTGCAGCAAGATAGAGAAGCAAACGATCCCGCCTTCCTCAATAGGTGTTGGGAGTTTCACCATTGAGAAAACGCTGAACAAATGGGGTCAAATAGCGCATTTTTTAGAACATTTTCCAATTAAGTTTGCTTAAAGAGTCACAGGAACTGAAAGGACACTCATGAAATATTCCAGTACTTACCTGGTAATGATAGAGGTCCTGACGATAAATGGATGACTTTAGATTCTAATTGTTTAATGTTTTAAAAAGACTTATCAATTGCTCATTTATTTTTTGGATTTTTACATAGCGCATACTTGGCCCAAGGGCATTGGAGCACCTTACATGAGTTCCAAATTCCATTGTATAAGGTTACATTTTTATGGTGTGGCTTGACAGCTTAGCAGTCGCCAGACCATTCATTTTGTGAGTATCACTGGAAAAGTGCTTTGGCTCAGCCCACACTTGGGAACCAGGAGTACATGTTTCGATTAGCTGTGTGCATCCATAAAAAAAGGTTATTGCCCTCCTCACAGCTGTGATAATTTTAGTTTATTTATGCAGCTGCCTGGGCTTGAACTTTCAGGGGCACGCACAATACACTGTAATGCTATTAAAGTGTCTTATGGAAACAAGATAATTTATGATGTTTTTCTACGGCAGAAGCACGGATGAGAGGACAGCAGTAATTATCCTAAGTGGAGTTTTAGGGGTGGTTCGGGAGTGCATTCATAAGCCAGCCCTATTAGTATTGCCAATGCTTGTTTTTAGGTCTCGCCTAGGCAGCGCTTGCGCTGTCTCTTTGAGACATGCTGTATTCAGGTATGGAATTGAAGCTCGGCCCACTTTCTGACCATCTTTTTATTTGGCTCCTATCACTGTCCTTTGTAAACTTTGGCTTTTCATTGGTCAATATGCTTAGTAGTCCGTCTTTAGTACCACCTTGTCTTATCTTGTAACATCCCAGGAGGACACACCCTGTTACATGTGTTGTTACTTGGTACGCTTTAATTACAGCCACAAAGCACTATTTTCTTAAATTGGTTTGTCCTGCCTGCAACACAGGCAGGACAACCTCTCCCTCAACACTTTAAAAAAAAATCATTTATCCAGCGTTAAATGCTGGCTGAACGCAGCCAAATGCCTTTCTTTTTCAGTTTATATATTTATATATTTTTAATGGTGGCACCCGTGATTTAGCTTTAAACTCTTAAGCTAAAGGGCGGGTCCCGCGATTCCTTTAAAAGTGAACAAATAGAAAAAAAAGTGCACATTTCTTTTTCTGTGTGTTTGCTTTTCAAGCAAAGGTGGCACCTGTGCTTTAGCTTAACATGTTCAAAGCTAAAGCGCGGGTGCCCCTATTGTAAAAAAAAGTAAATAAATAGAAAAAAGTGCTTGGCCACCATTTATTTCTATTTGTTTACTTTTATAACAATGGCAGAACCCACGCTTTAACTTTCAACATCTTAAGCTAAAGAGCGTAAGGTTCCTTGGTCCGCATGAACAAGGTTATATGCCCATCTTATTATGTTAGTGATCCCTCTGGCATAAGAACTGACTAGTGAGAGTTCAAGACGAAGAGCTTATGCCGGTACAGCTTGTGACATCTTAGTCAGTTTCCGGAGGACTTTCCCTTCTTTCAGGTCAAGCTGTTTCCATTGACTTATTGGGATATATTCTAGTGCATATGATAGTACTGATGAAATCTTAGAGCTATATACTTGAAGAAGAGAAGAGAAGTGCTTTTGACCTGTGGAGGAATATAATCGTTGGAGAGCCCCTAGGTGGACATCGACTCTACGGCGAAAACAATTCTCTCTCGGTGTGTATATTCCTTTACAACTTCCAGAGGTTTTCCTCAAAAGACCAGTTGTATTAACATATTGTTTCCTTCCTGTAAATAGGAACATTTTTGTTTTAGTGACATTTGGTATTAAATACTTTTCTTCTGTATATTTAGTGAGTGCCTGCAGATTCTGTTGCAGACCAAATGGAGATAGATCTAAGATGACTACGTCGTCTGCGTACATCGTAGTGTGGATTTTATAAGATGCGATTTTAGGTGGAAAATTGTTAACCTGGTTGAGACTTTCCGGAAGGTCAGTAAGATATAAAGAAAACAGTATGGGAGCTAGGAGGCACCCTTGCCGCAGGCCTTTAGGTGTAGGTATTGGTATGGTGAGACCCTTCTGCCTCCCCATTTGAACTTGACACCATGTCCCTGAGTACAATGATATTATTAAGTGAAGGAGGTTATCCGGAATTCCCATTCTTCGAAGTTGTTTCCAGATCATAGCTCTGCCTACTCTATCAAATGCGGTTGTGAAGTCGACGAAGACTGGGTACACAACCTGAGACTTGTTGGTGACATATTTATCCATTATTGTTTGTAGCACTGCTATATTGTCATTAACCGAGTGTTTTGGTCTAAACTCGGCTTGATTTAAGGGAATAGAACCAGTTGAAAATGCCCAATCTTTGAGATGTTCTAAAACAGCTGCTGCAAAGATCTTCCCAGTTGCGTCCAGGAGAGCTACCTGCCGGTAATTGCAGGGGAGCAGCCTGGAGCCCTTCTTATAGATTAGAATTACAATGCTCCCCTTCCAGGTCTTTGGGATTTCCCCAGTTTCAAATATATAGAAAATAGGATAGATAAATTGCTCCACTGTTTAGGGTTGCTTTTGAGGACCTTAATTGGAATTTGGTCCGGGCCCGTTGCTGCAGATGATCTTGCCTTTTATATATAATCTTCAATTTGAGGAGGAGATGGAGCCCAATTATCTGTAATTTTTTTCCCTTCCTCTCTTGGTTGACTTTAGAGTCATGCTTTCTGTTTTTTCATTTGTTTTATATAAGTTGGTTATGTATATTTCCCATTCTGATGGGGGGACTGGGATAGCTTGTTGTGATTTTTTTGTGCCCGTTTCTTTGGCAAATATATTCCAATAGGAGCGTTTATAATTCTGTTTTGCTACTATCTGCAAGTCCACCCATTTTTTGTCCTGTATTTTTTCCAGATTTTTTCCTTATCCCTCCTGCGAAGGTTTTTTAATCTATTAATTTTGCATTTTCTTATTTCAGAAAATTGAAGAAATTGTGCCTTTATAAGTTTATTTAATTCAGTTGCCTTTATATCTAGGTTCCGTCTTTTGTTTCTCTATGATCTTGGCATTCGTTGTTTTAGATTTTCCTGCAGGAATTGTACCAATTTATTGATGACTACTTCAAAATTTGTTATTAGATTTGTTGAGTGAATAGTCTGTAATGGTTTTGCCATCTCAATTACGTTCATAATTTTGTTATATGTTCTAGAATTCCATAGCAGCCGCCCTTGGACCTGATTCACCAGTACTGTACTTTGTAAATACATGATATGCCCTGGAGATGTTGGTTTTAGTCTTAAATATGTTGTTAAGTGTAATATTGCATGATCACTTCCTAACTCAAACTTAGGGGCCCATTATGATGCCGCCCGCCATCCACTCACGTTTCCCGCCCGCCATATTAGTATGGCGGGGGGACCTCGGCGGACGGAAAGAGCGTCCGCCGCTTTTCCTTTCCGGTCGCCTTGCGGCCGGGGCGTAAAAGGAATAATATGGTGGCGGTGTCTATCAGACACCGCCAGTCATATTATCATGGGCATTTTTCAATGCCTTTCCGTGGCGGCAATGCCGCCACGGAAAGGCAGGCCGACTTCACTCTGGGGGCCCCCTGCGGGCCCCCAGAGTGAAGGATAGTAGGGGGGTGCACATGGGGGGTACCTGTGGTACCCCCCTGCATTTGCATAATCAAAGCGACAGGCACCGCACGGTGCCTGCCGCTTTGATTATGCAAATGTAAAAGTGCTTTTTAAGCATTGTGGCAGGCGGTGCTGAGAGCACCGCCCGCCACAATGCTTAACATGCAGGATGTGCCCGCCACTGTGGCGGGCACATCCTAATACCACCCCCGGGACCCCCACCCTTATGGCGGGCGGTCCCGCATACCGACAGGATGGCGGGTGGACAAAGTCCGCCCGTCATCCTAATGGCCCCCTTAGTGTTTAGTTATAGGGCTGATCTGAACAGATCTAGACTACAAATCATATAATCGAGAATTGAGGTATTAAAATTGCGTTTTCTTGAGTAGGAAGCCGGAATGTCTCCTTCTGTATTGCCATTTAATGTTACTCTGTTCAGCATAGGAAGTGATGATAATAGAATTTTCCCTCTTTTATCTGCTTTGCTTCCTGTGGGAAATTGTGGGATAGGTATTGCCAGGGTTTCTTCTTTTTTGCCAATCACCCATTTTTCTAATAAGTTGTTAGATATTTTCCCTGTTGAAATCCCCTGTTAAGAAAACAGAAAGAAATAGGAAAAACCCTTTTGACCTCCTTCTTTACTTTTAAAGCAATCACGGCACCAGCGCTTTAGCTTAGGATGTTGAACGCTAAAGTGCAGGTGCTGCCATTGCTTTAAAAGTAAAGAAATAGAAAAAAGTGTTTTGCATTTCTTTACTTTTAAAGCAATCGCGGCACCCGCGCTTTAGCTTTCAACATCCCAAACGAAGGCCAGGGTGCTGGGATTGCTTAAGGTCTCATTTGCGAGATTTTGAGCTATTGTCATTATAAATGACTATGCCTTTTTTTAAAGTTTTTACAAAACCTGCAAGCGGTGTTTACGCACTGCTTGCAGGTTTTGTAAACACATAAATAAAAGGCATTATCATTTACAATGCCAATAGCACATACTCTCACAAATGCGAAACCTGTTGCATTGCAAATGCTTGTTTTATTAGTCATAATGATATTAAGTGATTTTCCCAGAATCACAGGAACACCACGCCAGAACTCGAACCCCGTTCCAAAGTTAGTAGCTCTAACCATTAGTATACATCTCCTCCCATAAATGCTTCATACGCCAGTATAAAAAAGCATACGTGTCAAACTGGTATGGACACCCATTGGGTTTGTAGAATTTTTCATAATTCAATAAACTTTAACTACAGCTCTTAACAACTTTGTACAGTGCATTTATAACCAAGCTGTCCAGTCATATGTCACACAGTGCCCCAGGGGTACCCAACTCATAGCCAGATGTAAAAAGCTGTTTAACAGGCACCGATTGTCCAGTTCTCCAATTCACTCATTTGTGACCAATGAGAAGATTTTTCTGATGTACCAAACTCAATTAGCAATTCAGAAACATTTTTACAAATAACTTAATGGGTTTAGAAATTACTACTGATTTGAAATGACTACTGATCTGCAAATTAAAAGGGTTGTGTTTGGGGCATCTCTTCCAAATGGCAAGATCGATAAGCTATGTATCAATGGTATGTGACGAATTCTAGTTAAAAAACTTCAACCAGTTACCAACCTGTTACTAACCCCCAAGTTGGTGTGGTAACTGATTTGCACAGGGGAAGGGTTCCACCCCTTGGACTTCAGGAAGAGCAGGCTGTAGTCAATAGGACCACTGCCTTTCTCACTGAAGTTTTCAAAATGAGTTTCTTTTTTTACAGTAGCCTTGTTTCCCTAAACAACCTTGTTCTGCATTAAGAAAAAATACATCTCGAAATACTTTCACAGGGATGGTTTTCTACTGACTCTTGCAGGCCACCATCCTTGTGAAGGCAGCCAATCGGAGTTAGTCACAATTTGCAACTTGCCTAATGAATATTAATTAGGCTGGCCATTCTGTAAGCTCCCACCGCCCCCATTTCCATATTTAGGTTGGTTTACAAATTAATCACTGGTCACAAAAAGTTGATGCACAGTTTGCACCTACTTTTTAAGACAGAACAACAGGACACCTGGCCTTCAGATTTCTACCACACTGTCCAGAGACATTCTGCCCAGTCCCCATACAAAGTAGAGATTTCCCGTGCACTACACTATAAAGTGCACTCAGTACTCATGTTCCCCCATGAAAAGCTGTGAACTAGCCTTTCGTGATAGATGACATTGAGACAGAATAGTTTTTCTTTCAGACAACAGTAATAAGTATTCTGGGACTTCTAGGTTCATGGAAAAATTGTTGATAATAAAAAAAACAGAGGCCTTCTGCCATGCTTTCCAATACAATGTACAGGTCACCAGAGGAGCCCATTGTTGACCATCAATCTACTGGCACCGAGAACCAAAGGCCACTCTGCCTTGCCCTAGTTCCATCCTACTATATTTAAGAACTTTGTCTCTGATTACATCGCCAGAAGTGAGATCACTTGGTGCTTGCATGATGTAATTGATTTGTGTCAAATGCATGCAAGTGACTGGTGAAAGTGTTTTAAATGTGGACAGCATATGTGGGTTCCCAAGTGTCAACCTTGTATATCTTTTCTAGAGGAAAAAAATGCTGGTCTTAGTTTTCTCATTTCCACAACCCCCCATTATCTGCCTATTACATCTTCTTCTAATTGCTGAATAGTCAACTCTTATGTTTTGTTCATCCTGTAAATACTACAGGTACTCTCAAATAATAAATGACCAAATCATGGTCTCAGCATTTGATATTTCGCCATGAAGCGTGTTATGCTTCATTGTGAAGTACTATGATTTCACACCTCTGTATCCCTTGTTTAAAATATTTAAGCAACACAAGGAACCAAGCTATATTGTTTAGGTTCTTATCCTGTGATCTATGGACCACTGGTGTTAGGGGTGGTCGAATTAGACCCTAATCTTAAGTGTTCAAGATTACTTCCACAGGGCGTAGAATGCGCAAGTAGTGAAGTCCTCTTGTGTTCCTACCAGACTTTTGCTCCTTTCCCTAAAGTCTCTTACTGTGTATGGTATGGAGTTTGTTGACGCTCCCTAGGCAAGTTAGAGAGGAATCTCACCCACGAATCAGTGCTTGGCTTACTGTTCGGTTAGTGACCACGCCCCCTCTACTCAGCGTTCTGCTCTGTGAGGTTCCCGTAGTGTTCAGAGCTCCTGCTGAATTCTCTTGTTCCCGTTTATGCTCCTTTCCAGTTCCTGACATTTCCACCTTTGGGTCACGGTATTTTTCTGTTTTGGATTTTGCCCTGACTGCTGGTTTTCCTTCCGCCCTGTTCATTTGTACTTCCTCGTCCCGGCACGCCCTTTCCCGGTGCCTGGCGTCCCCTTCCTCCTAGATTCCCCGCCTGCCCTTCTCTCCTCTGTAGTGTCAATGTCCTAGCGGGTAAATCCTTCACCGTGGGTGTTTTCCGCGGTCCATTGTGATCGAGGAGGTTTTGTGTATAATTGTGATCGGCGCTTCACTCCGTCCTTAGAATACGAGTGGAACGTATTTTGGCTAACACGTCTTGTTGTAGTTACACCCACTCCGTTCTGATCCTCAGCTCCCATTCAGACGGGGTGTGTCTATTGTCCGCGTTTTATGTTGTTTGTTTCCTTTCTCCACTTTGTCTTAAGTTTATAAGTCGGAGGAAGGAATTGTATGTGTTATATGTTTGTCACTCGCTCCACGCTGTCTTAAGTTTATGCGCTGGAGTGAGAATATCTGTATCACTTTGTCTTTAGCTTTATTAGTGATACTATTGTCATCAGCTGCACTTTTGGCGCCCAGTCCTGCTCTGTCTTTAGTTTATGAGTAGACCGGGCATTGGTGCATTTTACCTTGGAGATATCCTGGCTAGTTGTCCTCCAGATTCGCTGCTGTATCTCCTAGTTCTTGCCTGGACTTCTAGCTTAAAGCCCTGATACTCACCTATGTGGTAAGTGGAATGTATGTTGAACACTTATGTATCAGCCTTGTAAAGTATAGGTGAGGTTAGTATTGTTGTCTATTTATTTTCCAGTCTCCTGCCATCAAGACTGCAGCTACGCCACCTTGCTGGGGGAGAGTGGTATACTCCCTGGGAAAATTCCCCCCACACTTTTAGATTGCAGCTGCCTGTTAGCGACGTTATACCTTCTCGCTGGGGTAGTTGTGGTCTGGAAGTGTGTGGGACATTCATCTTTGCTCCTGTGGACGAACTACCTCCTCTCATGAAGAGGAGCCTTGACAACTGGGGGTCAGTGATGCCTACTAAGCGGGTGCATGGTTGTTCAAAAAAATTAATTAATATTAGCAGATAATTGAATTATATACACATAAAAAAGGAAAATGTAAAACTGAAAATTGTAAAACATTCTCTAAATGTGAAGTCAATAAGTAGTAAGTAAGTTAGTATCATTAGCTTGATTCGTGGCAGCAAGGCAAGTACAGCAAGCAGTAGTACCGGCGACTGGTGACCTCAATTGAAGCACTAGTATGCAGTGACAAAAAGAATGGATTATGACCACAAAAGACAAATTGATATGCTAGAATGCCTTTTTGAGAAGCAAACCCATTTTTTTAAAGTTCCGACCTTCCAATTTCTAATAAAATTTCAATTTTTGTTTTTAAGAAAATTATTTCTTATTTTTATATACTAGCTTCAGTTTTGTGTATTTTTTGACATCCAAAATATAGAAATTGCTTTGCTGTGGTCATAAGGGAAGGTGGCCCGCTGAGGTCAGCTGACTACTATGTCTGAAAATTGAATTCCACTAAAGTCAAATTTGATTTTTAAAAGCAGCCTATTTGCTTCCAGGAAATCCGGCTCTATTTAAAAAGTTCAAGTTTACTGTCTTTTATTTGTTCAAGAGTTTGCACCTGTACAAACCCCCCTCAATATTTTTACGTTCACAGAGCCAAAGTCCTCAAGGGATCCCTTCTCTTTTGCGAATGGGTTACCACCCCAACATGGGAGATGGTAACTTTTCAATGGTTTACAACTGGTATGTCAGTCAAAACAATTGATACATTTGGAAAAGAATCGCTATTTGGAAGGGTCGCCTATAACACGTCTCTTTCAAATAGCAATTCCTTACCCATGTCTAAACCCATTTTAGGAGTCAGTAAAAAGTTACAGACTCGTAAAATTGGTTTATTACATTGCTATAAGTAGTTTTTAGTCATAAACTCTGAATGGGAGCTTTGTACACCTCCCCCTTAATCTCTACCAAACACATGCAAACATTTAGATAAAACGGATCTGATGGTACCTCAACTGAAAATATGGATGCCTTCTTAGATTAAAACAAAAGTAAGAACAACAAAGGAAAGGTTGTTTGACCTCATTACGTTTTACGCCCTGCAGGATGCATACTTTGATGACCACTAACAGAGTACAAGACGACATTACATTCGGTTTTACCTCCTGGTCTCGATAATCTGAGGACAGTGGGACTCAACAACACAATTAGGTATCACTAAACTGAAAAGAGTGATGTGCAAAGTAGATTGTGGGCGGAAACCTAGAATTCAATGTAACAGTGGCCAGGGCAGTACTGAGGAGTTTACAATGTTGTGCGCAAATATGGAAAACACAACAATATATCATAGTGTTGTCATTTAACACACTTTTATAAAACTTTTTAAACATTATAACCTGTTAAAACTAAAGTTTGAAAAAAAAACAGTACCTGAAAGTCTAAAAAAGTGATTTCCCAAAGCCTTGCAATATCAGTGTTAGACCGGGGTATGAGTAGTGCATCATACTTCGGAAGACTGCTTACTCGCTGACAGTGATAGGAATAACTTTCAGGAGCAAATATTCTGGTTGCATTAAATGTGGCTTCTATCGATTTGTTGTAAACTATCTGCAGACTGTGCAAACTGAACCAGTTTTGGACAGAGAGTTGATGGTAACTATTTGTTAAAATAAACCTGCAAATGAAAAAAAGCAAAATTAGAAGCTATGCAAAAATACAATTTAACAACACACACAAGGGAACACGAGTAATTCTGGGAACTTTGCATACAACTACTGATAATACAGCTTGCTATTGTAGAATTTGCCTTTTACTGCATCAATACATTTGTTTAAAGAGAGAAATACATGACTTTCTTGTAACTATGGAGCTAATTCTCAAAGACCTTTATTAGTACCTGAACTAGTACTGTGGCAATACTTGTTCAGGTACAAATAAATCCCTTTGTACATAGATGGAGAGCGGATCCCAGGGGGAGGGAACTAGATAAGAGTTTCAGTAGAATAGGGAAACATAATTAGGCATAGAACAAATGGAAGGTCACAAGCCCACTTGCAAAAATATGTATCTGAGAATTATGTAGATAAGCCAGCCCAGAGGCGCAGAATAGGTGGGAGGTTAGGCTTTGCCAGGCAGAAGATGTGTAGGGAGTATAGCATTATTAGTCTTCAAGCACGAGACGAGTCAAGGACACCATTAGCGTATGATGATGTGAAAGCATAACTGATCAGGTGCACCTGATGCGTATTTCGTAGACGTGTGACTAGCTGTTTTTGCAGAAAATATAACCTTTAGATAATAATGTTGTGCTTACCAAATGCTCATGTACCATGCAAATGTATGACGTATTTACGATAAGACATGTATAAAAGAAACGGTCTGTTGCATTGCAAGTCAAAGCTCAGATTTCAGTTCCATGGAGCTTTGATCTTCCACATGCGCTCTTGTTTTTATATATTAAAGTCTATACTATTTTGCTAACAGAAGTCGTGTAGTCTTTTCTTCCATTTGGCAACATACTTTTTAAATGATCACTCTTTTTGGCACACACGAAAACCATATTTCATACTTTTCTATATTTCAAACTGTGGGGTCATTTAACCAAACTTATGAGTACATGAAGTAGTATAGCCAATAATGTGGAGGACGGAGCAATGGGGTTCACGGGCAAGCAGGTGTTTGTGGGCTAATTGTTTAGTAGAGAATGCAAGGGAAGGGAAAAGATTGGGGTTGTGGGTAAAAGAGACATATAGAGATATGAAGTGAAAATAGTCTGTCATGGACTGGAATGCAAAGTCTTGATGTCAAAATTGGAAGCATACAACTCATCCATTCAAAACACAAATACAAGAATAGGGAAGAAAGCCAATGAATCAGGAGCAGGGAACTGATATAGACAAGAGCATTGCTCCCGCCCAGAGGGACCAGCTGTTTTTTGCATGCTACCTCCGGGCGGGAGCAATATCTACTCGCAGGAGTGCAGGCAAGGAAAAGAAAGTGAATGGTAGTCTGTTCCCCGCCAGACTTGCCTTCCTTGCCTGTACTCTGGCAGACAGGGAAGGCCTGTTTGCTTCCATCAAGCGGGAGATTTTAAAAATGTCCTGCCAGGCGGGAGCACACATATGTTGCGGGGAGGGTAACTACTGTGTCCCGGGGGTGGGCTCCTTAGGACACAGTAACTGAGCCAGTGCCGGGGGAAGGGATCCCAGGACCTTTAAAGGCTCAGAGAGGGGGCTGTGTGCACCCCCTGCCTTTTACTTACTGTTACAGCCCTGGGGGTTAAGGTCCAAAGGGCCTTTTTGGGGCTTGGGGGGTGGGGTGGCACACAGGCCCCTCCCTTTTTATTATACATTTGGCTCCAGTAAAAGGTGTCCTATGGCCTAATTAGGCTCTAGGTGGTGGGCTGTATGGCCCCTCCCCTTCTAATATACATTTTGGCTCAGTGGAGCACCCAGAGGCTTTTTGGGCTCTTAAAGGGGGCCAAGCTCCCCCTCCCTTCTTTTTTTACCACAGCCCCGGGAACAGGGTTTCTACGGGCCTCTCAAAGGCTTACTGAGAGGGGGCCATGTGCCCCCTCCCCAAAATAAACACCTACCTTTGCCAACTGGGCCCTGGCCCACTAAAAGGGAGTTTTAAAAAGATTTGCGGATCCTTCATGAATTTGCAGCAAACTTTTTAAAATAAAGTTTTTGACCCTCAGGCACGGTCCCTCTGAAACCCTACCACCAGGGCTAGGGAGTCGAGGTATCCCTACCCAGCATCTTTCTTTTCCGTTTAATTAGAACTCTAGCTCCCCCATGGCCCCCAAGTAAAATATTGGTCTGGGGTGCCCTTTAATATAAAAACAAATGCCAGCTCCTGCGCGCCCTGTGAAATGGGGGGTAAAACTCAGGGACATGTTTGTTTTATTTTAAATTTTTATGAGCTAAATGCCGCTGAATAATTACTTACCTTGGGTTATTTAATGTGGAAACTACATATATATATATATATATATATATATATATATATATATATATATAAATATATATATATATATATATATATATATTTTCCAACAGTTCCGAAAAGCCCAGGCAAACCAAGGATAAACGAAAATTAGAATGGAACCACCAACTCCGTGCTGATCTTTCAGTGCGTTTTATTCGTGCAAAAATAAAAGCCCACAAGTCGCCATGACGCGTTTCACCTCAGCCGAGGCTTGATCACATGTCATGTTAAGGAGATAGACGACGGCATATATAGTGCTATTAACCAATGGCAGACTGATGCCGATTCAAAAGGAGTTTTACACAGAGTTTAAAACGGACATTATTTTCGTGATATAGGACATAGTGTCCTTTACACATTAGGAATACGACATGCTATCTCTGATAATGTATTCAAATTAATATGTGGGGGAAAAGAAGAGAAATACAAATATTTCATATTGCTTCAATGAATAAAACCTTTCATTATGAAAAAATATGCTAAAATGTCATTGAAACAACAACAATTCATATATTTACACATAAAAGAATTATAATTCCCAACCACATGTACATTTTTAACAGTTATATTGTTGCTTGCGTAATTCCCAGAATGTGTCCGTAAAACATCAAAACTTCAATGACACCCAAGTGGGTTATCTCAGAACTAAGTATCTGTCTACCAATTTGGTCAAGATAACACCATAACCAGATGTCTCAAAATATCAAGAATTTGATCAATTTTAAAGTGCAAGTGATAAACAATTTCAAATTATAAACAATTATACATATTAAAATTCATTGTAATAGGCTGCCCAATCTGTTTAGTTCGGCTTTAATGGCATCATTTCTATATTCTATTGTTCATTTATTTCTTATTTCCTTTATGTGGTGATATAATCAGTTGATTATTATCATCGTTTATGAACAAAACCAATGGTCTAAAGGCATGTATACAAGTCCTCACTAATATTAAGTCCCCCAGGCTTCTTACTATTAAGTTCTAGGATGTAGCGTGTTTCCAGAAGACGGAGTTTACCATCTCTGTCTCCTCCCCTTTTCAATGGTAAGATGGAGTCTATTAAATAGTATCGAAGCAGACTTGGGTCGCTCTTGTGACAACTCTCAAAGTGTCTCGCAACTGGGTATGACTGATCCTTCCCCGTAATAGCCCGTAAGTGCTGTAAGATACGTCTATGTGCGGGGAGTCGGGTACTTCCCACGTACTGCAATCCGCAAGGGCACTGCAATACGTACACCACAAATTCGGTCTTACACCCCAATTGCTTGTTGATCTTAATAGGTTTTTCCAGGAATGGGCTGCTGTAGTGAGTTTTATTTATGCCATGTTTGCAGGCCTTGCATGTCTGGCATTTTTTTAAACCTGTGATACGGTCCCACCATTTTATGGGGGTGTCTAGAGTATTACTGACCAGTGCATTCGCCATGGATGGGGATTTACGAAAGGTTATATCAGGTCTACCCTTTACCAATTTGCCAATGACTGGATCTCCCTGCACCAAGTTCCAGTTTTTGGTGAAAATTTTACGGATTTCTGCATGTTGTAGGCTGTAGGTCACTATCGCCCTGCAACTCACTTGTACCTCTTCCTTATCAATCATAATGGAATTTTGGGAAGAATTCAGTGCCTCATTTCGTGACAGTTTAGCAGTTTTTGTTATGGCATCATCAATCAGTTTGTTACTGTACCCCCTCGCCAAGAACCTCTTCTTGCATAAATCTTGGGCCTGCACACATTCAGTTGTAGTGCTACAGATGCGTTTCAAACGTAGCATCTCCCCATAGGGGATGCTGCGGATGAGATGGCGGGGGTGGTGACTAGATGCATGTAATAGCGTGTTACCTGCAGTACTCTTCCTATGCAGTCTGGTCTCTAAACAGTTTCCACTTACATACACTTCTACATCTAAAAAAATGACAGTGTTTTTACTAATGTTAGAAGTGAGCTGTAGGTTCAAATCATTCACATTCAATTGTTCAATAAAATTCCTGGCACTATCCTCAGATCCTCTCCAAACAAAAAAGAGATCATCTATGTATCTAAGGTACATCATAACATGTTGTTCCATGATCTCCCTGTGCTGACCCATGAGGACCCGCTCCTCCCACAGCCCCATGTGCAAACACGCGAAGCTGGGGGAGAAGCAAGACCCCATGGCAACACCTCTTAATTGTTGGTAGGCATGTCCATTGAATGTAAAGAAATTTTGCTCCAAACACATTTGTAACATCCCCATAATCATTTTGTTGTGATGTACATTGTGTAATGGACGTTTGTTTAAATAGAACTCCGCCGCCCTCAGTCCATCAATATGTCTGATCGATGTGTATAGGGAACAAATGTCTAGGGTTATGAGTAAGTATTGTTCACTCCAGGTTATTTCAGATATCTTACTCAAAAAATCCGTAGTATCCCTCACATAGGAGTTTAGTTCTTTTACCCACTCCTGGAGAAAATAATCAATATATCTGGATATATTTTCAGTAGAACTGTCAATAGCGGATATAATAGGTCTGCCAGGTGGAGCTGTAGCGTTCTTGTGAATCTTCGGAAGAAGATAAAATGTAGGGATGACTGGAAAATCTTTTTTCAGGAATTTGAATTCATCTTGTGAGATCAGACCACTACTGCGCCATGCCATAAGTTTGGAATTTTGTTCCCTCCATGCTTCTTTAATGATAGAGATGTTGGTTTTGCGGTAACAAGCGGTGTCACCCAGCTGTTTTTCTGCCTCTTTAATATAAAGACTCCGCTCCCAGAGGACAATGTTGCCCCCCTTATCCGCCTGTTTAACTACCACCTTTTCATTTGATTTTAATTTTTTAATCAAATTATTGTAGTTCTGATTTTGTCTAGCAATGGCTTGGCTGCTCTTATTGGTAGCCACATAGAGTTTCTTTAGGTCTTCCACAATTAAGTCCTGATAAACATCCAAATTATCATGTGTCGAAATGGGGTTGAATGTGGACTTGGGTTTAAAGCACGTGGTGCTGATCCCAGCACCTAGAGTGTTAGTTTGTATTGGCCTTGTTGTAGTTTCTGTCCCCTCCTCGCACAGATTCCAAATCTCTTCAAAGGATGGACCATCCCCCGCATTTAAAAGAGAAGGACTTTGTACCTCCGTTGTTTTGTCATTCCTGCGCGGTTGGAGTCGATGGAATTTCGTTAGTTTAAGTTTTCTTATAAAACGATAAGTATCCAGCCTTGTATTACTATAATCAAAGTTTCTAGGAGGACAGAAGGACAATCCTAAACCCAAGATCCTCATTTCTTTCTCAGTTAGTACTGTGTTGGTTAAGTTGATTATTGAGGGGGTCCCTGTTGTTGTCCCTGTTTCCTGCTGTTCCATCTTCTCTGGTTGTTCTTTTTGTCGCCACTTTGCTTTGTGGTGTTTCCTCCGCTCGAGTCGTTTGCGGTTGGTCCTTTGTTTACCACTGTAAATTTGACTCTGGGCCTCAGGGTATCTCGACGCGCCTCGCACAAGCGGCTCACTTCTTGTGCGGGAGTAAGTGCGGTAAACCCCAATGCCGGCGCGTTTCTCAAATCACCTTCCATATCGCTGCCCTCAGTGGAACTCAATTCTACAGAGGATGCTGAACTTAGGCCCCCTTGCGCACCCTGTCCCTGTTTTCCAGTCTTTGCTCGAGTGTTGACACTGTCAAATCTCCGGGCGAAGGTGAAAATGTGCCCATTCAAGTAGTCAAGTCTGTCCCTTTCAAACTTGAAAGCTTTCCGCTTCTTTATTATTTCCTCTTCTTTGTTGAGGCGGGCTTCCATCTCTTCACGCATCTTTTTAGTGTTATCATCCGCCCCCAGATTTTGTAATTCAGATTCAACTTTTTCAATTTCAGCCTGTAGCTTATTCCTGTCCTTTTCCGCGTATTTAATCAAAATTGTTAATAATCCCGCCGAGTAGTCCAGGTTAGCCTTGGCCCAATCTTCAAGCATCTCGGGATCAGGGTCCTCATAGCTGGGTGCTAGGGAACTCCGGAGACCTCTCGGAACACGCCCTACTTCAAGGTAGCGTGTCAATGATTCATGCTCCCACCATTTCGCCGTTTCTTTTTTTGTTAGTTTTTCCAGTTTACGAAACAGGTCCCTAGCTGTGGGACTCGTATTGCCTTCATCTTGTCCATGTGGAGTTGCTGCCATAGCCCCCCCAGCCAGGGTAACAAAAACAGATTGGGCAGCCTGCGCTCTACTCCTCAACACGGCGGCAGACATTGCTGTATGGCTAAATTAGTACTGCACTGCACTGAAAGATTCTGGTCTTAGCGTTTACAAGCAGTCCTGACGCTAGTCCAGGCACACTCCTCACCGCGCTATGCGTACGCCACCCTACCTTTGACACGGTTGCCGTTGTATCCCATTCACGTTTAGATACCCGGCTCCTTCAGTCCAGGCAGGGCGTGTGCTTACTCGCGGGGGCTTCTCACGGCTTCCTCCTACCGGAGTACGATATCCGGCTCCGGGTCACGGAACCAATTGCTTCCTGCTGTTTCTCGCCACAAATGAAGAGGGGTTTCCACTCGTACCCCGGAGGCTACCAGGTACAATTTGTATTTTCCAACAGTTCCGAAAAGCCCAGGCAAACCAAGGATAAACGAAAATTAGAATGGAACCACCAACTCCGTGCTGATCTTTCAGTGCGTTTTATTCGTGCAAAAATAAAAGCCGACAAGTCGCCATGACGCGTTTCACCTCAGCCGAGGCTTGATCACATGTCATGTTAAGGAGATAGACGACGGCATATATAGTGCTATTAACCAATGGCAGACTGATGCCGATTCAAAAGGAGTTTTACACAGAGTTTAAAACGGACATTATTTTGGTGATATAGGACATAGTGTCCTTTACACATTAGGAATACGACATGCTATCTCTGATAATGTATTCAAAATAATATTTGGGGGAAAAGAAGAGAAATACAAATATTTCATATTGTTCAATGAATAAAACCTTTCATTATGAAAAAATATGCTAAAATGTCATTGAAACAACAACAATTCATATATTTACACATAAAAGAATTATAATTCCCAACCACATGTACATTTTTAACAGTTATATTGTTGCTTGCGTAATTCCCAGAATGTGTCCGTAAAACATCAAAACTTCAATGACACCCAAGTGGGTTATCTCAGAACTAAGTATCTGTCTACCAATTTGGTCAAGATAACACCATAACCAGATGTCTCAAAATATCAAGAATTTGATCAATTTTAAAGTGCAAGTGATAAACAATTTCAAATTATAAACAATTATACATATTAAAATTCATTGTAATAGGCTGCCCAATCTGTTTAGTTCGGCTTTAATGGCATCATTTCTATATTCTATTGTTCATTTATTTCTTATTTCCTTTATGTGGTGATATATTCAGTTGATTATTATCATCGTTTATGAACAAAACCAATGGTCTAAAGGCATGTATACAAGTCCTCACTAATATTAAGTCCCCCAGGCTTCTTACTATTAAGTTCTAGGATGTAGCGTGTTTCCAGAAGACGGAGTTTACCGTCTCTGTCTCCTCCCCTTTTCAATGGTAAGATGGAGTCTATTAAATAGTATCGAAGCAGACTTGGGTCGCTCTTGTGACAACTCTCAAAGTGTCTCGCAACTGGGTATGACTGATCCTTCCCCGTAATAGCCCGTAAGTGCTGTAAGATACGTCTATGTGCGGGGAGTCGGGTACTTCCCACGTACTGCAATCCGCAAGGGCACTGCAATACGTACACCACAAATTCGGTCTTACACCCCAATTGCTTGTTGATCTTAATAGGTTTTTCCTGGAATGGGCTGCTGTAGTGAGTTTTATTTATGCCATGTTTGCAGGCCTTGCATGTCTGGCATTTTTTGAAACCTGTGATACGGTCCCACCATTTTATGGGGGTGTCTAGAGTATTACTGACCAGTGCATTCGCCATGGATGGGGATTTACGAAAGGTTATATCAGGTCTACCCTTTACCAATTTGCCAATGACTGGATCTCCCTGCACCAAGTTCCAGTTTTTGGTGAAAATTTTACGGATTTCTGCATGTTGTAGGCTGTAGGTCACTATCGCCCTGCAACTCACTTGTACCTCTTCCTTATCAATCATAATGGAATTTTGGGAAGAATTCAGTGCCTCATTTCGTGACAGTTTAGCAGTTTTTGTTATGGCATCATCAATCAGTTTGTTACTGTACCCCCTCGCCAAGAACCTCTTCTTGCATAAATCTTGGGCCTGCACACATTCAGTTGTAGTGCTACAGATGCGTTTCAAACGTAGCATCTCCCCATAGGGGATGCTGCGGATGAGATGGCGGGGGTGGTGACTAGATGCATGTAATAGCGTGTTACCTGCAGTACTCTTCCTATGCAGTCTGGTCTCTAAACAGTTTCCACTTACATACACTTCTACATCTAAAAAATTGACAGTGTTTTTACTAATGTTAGAAGTGAGCTGTAGGTTCAAATCATTCACATTCAATTGTTCAATAAAATTCCTGGCACTATCCTCAGATCCTCTCCAAACAAAAAAGAGATCGTCTATGTATCTAAGGTACATCATAACATGTTGTTCCATGATCTCCCTGTGCTGACCCATGAGGACCCGCTCCTCCCACAGCCCCATGTGCAAACACGCGAAGCTGGGGGAGAAGCAAGACCCCATGGCAACACCTCTTAATTGTTGGTAGGCCTGTCCATTGAATGTAAAGAAATTTTGCTCCAAACACATTTGTAACATCCCCATAATCATTTTGTTGTGATGTACATTGTGTAATGGACGTTTGTTTAAATAGAACTCCGCCGCCCTCAGTCCATCAATATGTCTGATCGATGTGTATAGGGAACAAATGTCTAGGGTTATGAGTAAGTATTGTTCACTCCAGGTTATTTCAGATATCTTACTCAAAAAATCCGTAGTATCCCTCACATAGGAGTTTAGTTCTTTTACCCACTCCTGGAGAAAATAATCAATATATCTGGATATATTTTCAGTAGAACTGTCAATAGCGGATATAATAGGTCTGCCAGGTGGAGCTGTAGCGTTCTTGTGAATCTTCGGAAGAAGATAAAATGTAGGAATATATATATATATATTATCTTCTGGAGGTCGCCAGTAGGCAAATATAGTTAGAACCTAGTTTCCATAGGAAAGTTTTTTGAATTACCAATATCTTTGGCGCCGTTTGAGGAATCCTCGGGAAATTTTCAAAACCAATGGGGCGCTCTGGTCAGTTCCTGTGTTGACAGTTTAGGGGTGATTCATCAAGCGGGGGCCGAGAAAAAGGGGGGTCCCAAAACACATTTTCTCCATGTTCATTTTCATAGGAAACTTTAGCCTTGGCTACAGCCCAACTGCTGAACAGAATTACACCAAATTTGGCAGAAGGTGGCTCCTGGTCCAGAAAGCACTCTTTTTTTTAAATGGTGTAAATCTGTTCAGTAGTTCCTGAGAAATTTATATATTTCAAAATATTAGTATCTGGTGACTGGGGTGGATCCGCAAACCCTCCTGAGCATGAGCTTGACTCTGATTGGCTGCCAACACTTCCAACCTGGAAGTGTTGGCAGCCATCTTGTAACTCTGTTGAACCGAGTCACAAGTAAAAAGGTGAAAAAAGAAGAAAAGGGACAGGGTGGAAACACCATGAGCCCCTAGGCCTGTTCAAGGGGTCCCACAGGGACCGCAAGGGCTGAAAAAAGTATTTTTTTTAAAAACATTTGTTGGTGTCTTGAACTTTGTTTAATTAAGCCCCCGAGTGGGCCAGGTCCCGGAGCCATTGCTGTAATGTGAAGCGGTGGCCCTGCCGGGCCCCCGCAGATCCAGGGACTGCCACCTCCCCCAGGTAAATTTAATGATATATGGGAGCACGAGGCCCCCGCCTCCCCGGGGCTTTTTATTAAAAAAAGTGTGGGGGGCTCCTGCCCCCCAACGTTGCCACGGGTACCGCCACCTCCCTGGGGCTTTCATCAATTAAGGGTGCGGGGGCCTCACTGGGCCCCCCCAAGCACCAGTGACCGCCCCCTCCCCGGGGCTTTAATTTATATAATAAAGTGCAGGGGCTCCTGCCCCCCACACTGCCCCAGGGACCACCACCTACCCGGGGCGTTTATTAATTAAATGGGTGGGTCCCCCTGAAGCCCCGGGGACCACTACCTCCCTGGGGCTTTAATTTATATAACAAAATGTGAGGGCTCCTGCCCCTCACACTGCCCCGGGGCCCCCCACCTCCCCAGGACATTTATGAATTAAATGGGCAGAGGGCCTCCCTGGCCCCCCAAGCCCCAGGGTCCTCCAACCTCCCTGGGGCTTTAAAGATGTTAGAGGGGGCCGGCTCCAGCAATGTCCCAGGGTGCCCACCCCCGGGACATTGCAGTTTGATAGCAAACTTCTACTTTACTTCATAGAAGCGAGAGCAGAAAAACTGCTCTTGCTTCCATGAAGCAAAGCAGAATTGCTTGTGGGCAACGGGAGCTTCAAAGCAATGCCGGCTCCTGCAGGAGACGGGGAGCTGGCTGGGACCGCGGGGGCATTAGGGCTCCCCCGCGGTCCCCACCATTATGGCCATGCCCCAAGAGATGGGGTCCACTGGACCAAAAATGTTCTGAAAAGGGGGCCACTCGGCCCCTCCCTTTTTTTTCAAACATAAGGCCGGGCCCCGGGGGATGGGGTTCCGGGGGCCAAAATTGGCCCAGGGAAGGGGGGCCATGTGGCCACCTCTCCAAATTTTAAAAACTAAAAAGGCAGGGCAGGCCCAGGAATGGGGTCCCCGGGGCCAAAAGTCATTTGAGATGTCATGAGTGATGTCACTGACCATGTCATGAGTGATGCATTATGTGACGTCATCAGCAGTGCATTGTGGGAGCGCGAGTTATAGTTAGCTCAGCTAACTATAACGGCTGAATTTCTCTGCTTCTGCTTGCGTGAAATGTCAGCCTAACTATAATATCCCTGAAACCTGTGTTTTTTTCTGTGAATATCTAGGTTTTTTAAATGCTAACTCCTAACTATAACGTCCCTGAAAATTTAGTTTTTTTCAGTGAATTTCCAACGTTTTTTAAATGTTAATTACATCTATAACGTCCCTGAAACCTGTGTTTTTTCAGTGAACACCCACTGGCGTCGCCACGGACTCACTTGAGCAAAACAAATGAGTGCAACTACTGAGACCAGAAGGCTTCAGGAGTAGCCACGCCCACTGGGGCGGTCGAAGATCTTTAAATGGCTGCACTTCTCCGTCCTGCTGTACTGCTTGCCAATGAAGAAGGGTGAAAACAACCCGAAACGCGTCTGGCCGAAATTAAGATTTATGCCGGTTTCCTGTCAAATTCTGCTTGCAGCATTCACAAATAAAGCAAAGGAAATCAACCTACCTGAGGTGACTCTTCCTTGGGGGCAACCCTGTTTTGACTGATGTTTAGTGGCTGGCCCGGCCGCGGAAGAAGCCCTGCTGCCAGAGTGGCGTATCCGTGGCAACTCCAGCGGGTGTTTGCAAAGCACGGAAGGTAGTCCTGGCGTGAATGAGCAAACATGCAGCCAATTTGAACAGATATGACATTTCCCACTGGGGTTTTATTTTGCTAAAATGTACTTTTAAGACGGACTCACTTGAGCAAAACAAATGAGTGCAACTACTGAGACCAGAAGGCTACAGGAGTAGCCAAGCCCACTGGGGCGGTCGAAGATCTTTAAATGGCTGCACTTCTCCGTCCTGCTGTACTGCTTGCCAATCAAGAAGGGTGGAAACAACCCGAAACGCGCCTGGCCGAAATGAAGATTTATGCCGGTTTCCTGTCAAATTCTGCTTGCAGCATTCACGAATAAAGCAAAGAAAATCAACCTACCTGAGGTGGCTCTTCCTTGGGGGCAACCCTGTTTTGACTGATATATAAATATATATTTATTCTCACCTTTCTCCAATCCTCCACACAGCAAGGATTTCACAGCACCATGAACAACGACTTGGCAGGTAATGTTTTCTTTTCTTAGTGTTTTATTAAACCACCATAGTGCAAAACATGGACGGTCTACGCGTTTCGGCGCCCTGCCTTCAACTGGACCATAGAGTACAGCCGTCTAGATCATCAATTTAAAGTGACAAGTGCTTCTCAAATCCCTTGTTGATTTCTGTTACTTGTGCAGATGCTAGACTGCTAACCCACATAGTTACGTGGTGGCGATATACATCCGCCATTTCCCACAATTTTACTATCTGTAAAGTACAATAGTAAATATTCTCTGGCAAAAAGTGCGATTCCAAGTTTTCAAAAAGGTTATGTGAACAAGACCTATTGAAGGTCGAAACGCTTCGTAGCGAAGGTGCGGGCGTCTAATAAATACCTATGCACTGCAATCTGGGTCGGTTTTCGTCCTTATCCTATGAGTGGATGTTGTGTGGCTATGTCCTGTGACTGTGATATATATATATATATATATATACATATGAAATAAAATTGTAATTTATAAAGCGCTCTACTACCTGTGGATGTCTAGGTGTTGAGATGTTCTAGCAGGGGAAAGAAAGACAGGAAAAAAAGCTAACCGGAGCAGACAATAGGCGGAGAAGCGATCAAGCAATGCGACCATAACTAGTTGTTAAACAGCCATGTCATGAGGGCCTTTTGGAAGGTTAATACATTTGTTGGTTTTCTAAAGTACAGGGGCATAGAATTTATAATTTGGCCATTGCCACAACAAAGCAACAGCATTATTCGAAAGATGATGTTAGTCACATTTTTGTAATTGAAAAGATAAATATATATACTTAAAATAATGTTTTATATGATGTGAAACATCAAAAGACAAAAAAAGAAAAAAATGAAATAAAATATGTAAGAACAAGTAACTATTCTGTGTGGAGAACAATGTTTATTATGCCCCATGTTTGAGCTTTGAGAAGCCGCTATTTAAAGAAATGTAGGTCTTGAGGGAAAGTTACTCTTGTAGTTTTGGTTTGTTTTTCCCCTGCTCCCTGACCTTTCAAGTTATTTTCCTAGGGTGTTGCCTTGCTAATCCAAACAACAAAGCTTTTGCCACCCCAGCTGGCTTTCTTAACTTTGGGAACAACCACATTAGCCAAAGAGGAACATCTTAGTGGTCTTGAAGGAGTGTACCATTAGACAAACTGCCCTATGGATTCTGGACACTCAATGTGCAGGGCCTTGAGAGCTATGCAAAGGGATTTTAACTCCACCGCTTCTTCACCGGGAGCCAATGGAGTAAAGGGAGAGTATAGGAGACCAATTGATATTTTGATATCCCTAGAAGTAGTCTTGCTGCCGCATCTTGAACCATTTGGAGCTTGTGCATGGGGATTTATCTGCGCACTAAGGAGCAGTCTGCTGCAATAATCAATTTTATAAAAGACAAGTGCAGAGATCACAGCCTTGCGCAGGTCCATAGAGATAAACGAGAAACTTTTCGGAGTATTTTGAACATTAAAAAACAGGATGAAGTGATGGCATTGACATATCCTTCAAAGGAAAGTTTCTCATCAAAGTGAAGTCCTAAGTTTTTTACTTTAGCAACAGGGGTCTGGAGAGCTCCCAGTTCCTGGGGCCACCACTTAGGTGACCAGAAGGAAGTATGATTGCCAAAGAGCAGGATCTTAGTTTTATCTGAGTTCAGCTCAGACAGTTAGTTGACATCCAACTCCCAATCTGTTGCATGCAATCTTGGAAACAGGCTGCAGTCTTCTCTAGATCTTCCGTAACAGACACCTCAATTTGGGTGTCATCAGTATATGAGACTACCTTGAAATCGTAGCTTTTAATCAGTTGCGCTAGAGGTGTTACATACAGGTTAAAGAGAGTTGGACTCAATGATGATCCTTGCGGTACCCCGAAGGGTAATTTAAAAGGAGAGGATCTAATGCTGGTTAGTTCTACAAATTGTTCTATCTGTCTGAAAAATGATTGAAGAAGCTTAAGGGCCTTGCCCCTTATACCTAAAGGCGTTTGATTAGAAGGCCATGGTTAACTTTGACAAATGCTGCCGAGAGGTCTAACAGATTAGGGCAGCGCTGCCTCCACTGTCCAATCTTTTTCTAATATGTTCTATGGCTGTGATCAGAGCCAACTCAGTACTGTGCTGACTTCTGAAACCAAACTGTGACGGATCCAGAAGATCGTGTTTCTGGATAAACTGTAAAAGTTTGGTATTAATGGCTTTTTCCACTATCTTAGCAGGGAGAGGAAGACGAGATATAGGTCTGTAGTTACCGGGATTTCTTGCATCCAGATTTGGTTTCTTCGGAAGCGGAAGAATAGAATCAATCTTCCATTTTTTGTGTGAAAGTATCTTAGAGAAAACATCTGATTGAAGATGGTTAGGAGATAGTCAGGGACAACATCTGAAACTAGGTGCAGGACTCTTTGGGGTCAAGGGTCGAGGGATGACCCAGATTTTATTTGTCTAAAAAGGGTGGCAACCTTTTCATCTGTGAGGGGAGTAAATGATTAAAGAATACCAACCCTGAGCGGAAGGGGTTCTGGGACTTCGGCAGCTAAGTTTGCTCCCCCCCTAACGTTGGTGAGATTCCCGGCATCGCCCAGGAGATCGTCCAGCGTGATATCAATCCTGCACTCGTCATCAGAGGTTTGACTCATGGCAAAAATATTACAGATGATTTCTACTCCATCTTTAAAATAGGGAGCTAGTTTGTTGCAAAAAGATTTATCTGCATTCCAGTTTTTAGTTTCTGGTAGTTTACTCAATTTGGTCACTGTAGCAAGGAGCTCTTTCGGGATATTAATGGCAGTTTTGATGTTATTAATAAAGTAGTTAGTCTTAGCTTTAGTCAACAATTGTTTATAAGTTAGAGTCAACGCTTTGTATATGATTTTGTCTTCTAATCTGTAGTTGGCCCGCCATTTCCTTTCTAATCTTCTACATAATTGCTTGTGGATTCTAAGTTCCTTGTCAAACCAAGGTTCAGATAATAATAATAATATAAACAATATTTATAAAGCGCACTGTAACCCTACAGGCATACAGGCATCCTGGCGCTGGTCAGCTACATAGTAGAGGGTCGACATGCAATCCTGAGAGTTCCCTACTACCCCTCACAGAGAGGCATATCATATCCTGGGGAATAGCCAGGTCTTAATTTTCTTACGGAACATCATCAGGCCTTGCGTTCTCCTTATTTCTAAGGGGAGGCTGTTCCAGAGGTGCGCTGCTGCTACGTTGAAGGTTCTTCCTCCCAGGGTCACCCTTCTCACTTTAGGCACTCTCACGCAGTTTGTAGTCGCACACCGGAGATTTCGGGTGGGTTTGTACCATTGAAATCTGTCCTGTAGTGGCTTAGGGCCTTGCTCGTGAAGAGCTTTGTACACAATGCATAGTGATTTAAAGCGGATCCTCTGGGCTACAGGTAGCCAATGTAAATCCGCCAGTGCTTGTATTGTTGACGAGCCACGCGGTCTAGAGAGTGCTAGCTTCGCTGCTGCCGCCTGGATACTTTGCAATCTAGCAATCAGATACCCCGAAGATTCCAGGAGTAGAGCATTGCAGTAGTCCAAGCGACTGAGGATCGTACTTCTAACCACCGTTGCTCTCACCTGGGTAGGCAGCAGTGGTAGCACTTTACGAAACCCACGGATTATGGAGAAGCAAGTTCCCACCAATTTATTGACATGGGTCTCTAGATTGAGATTCTCATTAAAACTGACCCCCAGATTGCGTACCATATCTACTGGGGTCATTGTACCATCTGAAGACAGGGGCCAAAAATCTATTGTCAGGCTACGGGCAATCCCCCCCGTCCTACATTGTAGGATCTCCGTTTTCCCACTGTTAAACTGGAGAGAGTTTGCCTTCAGCCACTTTGTCATTTCATGCATACAATCATGAAAGCCCTCCAATGATTCCGCCTGGCCCCCTCCAGAGATAGCAGCAGTTGTGTATCATCAGCGTAATTATTCACACTGATGTTATATGCCTTGATGATACCCAGCAAGGGTTGCTTATACGCATTAAACAGGATAGGGCTAATTGCCGACCCCTGCGGTACCCCATAAGAAACTTCCGCCATTTCTGACTGGTATGGAGGAAGTGCCACCACCTGTTTCCTATCCGACAGATGATGAGGATCTGTTATTGTTGTCACATTTTAAAGTAGCAAATTTCTTAATGCTTGCACTGATCCATTGATGATATGATTCCGTTGCTGTGGCAAGGTCAGATATTGCTTTCAGCCTCATTAGAGAGTCAGCGAACTGGTCTGCGGAAAGACCATAGATGATGGTTGGATACCGGCGGAGCTAGGATCTCTTCAGAGGGCTGGTTTATCAGATTAAATTAAAACATCACTGCCCTGTGGTCTGACCATGTAACAGGCAGGGACGAGGTAGCCTGAATAAAGGGGCTTTCTGAACAAACAAATTCTATCTAATGTGTGACCCCCTGAGTGCGTGGGGTCATGAACTAGCTGCGAAAGTATCAAATGTGATAAATAGGAAAAGAGATCAATAGCGTCTGTATCCTTATTATTCTCCAAGTGCAAATTAAACTCACTCAAAATGGTGAAGTCAAAGCAGTTGGCTTTGATGAACCATAGAGTGTTGTGCCTGCCTAAAAAGAGATTTCTGCGGCCAGGTGGTCTGTAAATAAGAGCCCCATTAAAAGAGCAGTGATTCAAAAGAGCTATTTTGAAGACAAGCTCTTCGTAATCAGTTGTGTTAGGCAAGGGGTCGTGCCTGACTATAACTGATCTTTACAGAGAATTGCCAGCCCACCACCTCTTTTGCCTATTTGATCAAGTCTGATCAGAGAGTATCCAAGGGAGGTGGCTGAAATAAGATCTGGATCCGAAGAGGAGTCTGCCCACGTTTTCGTGATAAAGGCCAAATCTAAATTAAAACTTTCTAGAAAGTCTGCGATTTTTACGTCGTTTTTCACCAGAGAGCGAGCATCAATGAGCATACATTTAACTATCTTGGAAGGTGGGGTACAGGGTATCAGTGATTTGTCTTGTCTAAGTGAGTCAATTTTATGACTGGTCAGCGTGAGCACACAGGCTGGACAAACCTTGTGGGATGAATCTTCAGGTGGAGATAGTGTGGGACCAGAGCATGTCCTGCCTGCTAAATTTAGCCCAAGTAACTAATTTCTGGAATATCTGTAAGTGTGGGAGGGCTGAGAGGCAGACCGGCATGGGGGCTGGCACTGAGCGTGGTCCCGGCACAGACGGGCTTGCTTTTGACAGGCCTTTGGCGCGCCAATGGTGCGCCCGCTGTGTAGACGCGCTGTTGATCCAGTTTTGAGCCCCGGCATCCAAGGGACGTGGTGAGGGGCATGGCGGAAGAACTACTACGCATGTTGGGGAGGAAATTAAATACATAGGTGAGGCACTGTCGGTCCTGTTTTGAGCCCCGGCGTCCAAGGGGCCTGGTGAGGGTTGTGGTGGAAGCGCTGCTAAGCGTGTTCCGGATCAACTTAACTACAAAGGTGAGGGCAAAGCAATCTAAAAATATGGTCCAGCAGCCTCTGCTGACCTACACAAACTCCCTTGTGCAGAGTCAGCTACGGGTAATACAGATTAATACGAAATTACCAGATGAGAATTAAAATCATGAAAGAGAGTTTAAAAACAGTTGGTAGACACGATTCCAAGATGGTGCTATGGGAGCCAAGCATCTCCCAAAACAGCACGCTCGTGCAATATAAAGAAATAAAAAGTATTGGCAGCAGGAGGGACTTCTACCAGAGATCTGCACCAACGCACTGTCGGTCCTATTTTGAGCCACGACATTCAAGGGGTGTGGTGAGGGGCATAGAGGAAGCACTGCTACGTGCGTTCCTGAGGAAAATAATTACAAAGGTGAGGGTAAAGCAAGCTAAAAATATGGTCCAGCAACCCTTGCTGACCTGGGCAAGCTCCCTTGTGCAGAGTCAGCTACTGGTAACACAGATTAATACGAAATTAACAGATGAGAAATAAAATCATGAAAGAAATTTTAAAAACAGTTGGTAGAGACAATTCCAAGATGGCGCTATGGGAGTCAGGCACCTCTCAAAACAGCACGCTCATGCAATACAAGAAAATAAAAAGTGTTTGGCAGCAGGAGGGACTCCTACCAGAGATCTGCACGGACATGCTGTCAGTCCTGTTTTGAGCCCCGGCGTCCAATGGGCGTGGTGAAAGGTATGGAGGAAGTGCTGATACACCTGTTCCGTAGGAAATTAACTACAAAGATGAGGGCAAAGCAAACTAAAAGTAGGGTCCAGCAACCCCTGCTGAACTGCACATGCTCCCTTGTGCAGAGTCAGCTACCGGTAACACAGATTAATAGGAAATTTACAGATGAGAAATAAAATCATGAAAGAAAGTTTAAAAACAGTTGGTAGACACCATTCAAAGATGGTGCTACCGGAGCCAGGCACCTCCCAAAACAGCACGCTTGTGCAATACAAGTAAATAAGAAGTATTGGCAGCCGGAGGGACTACTGCCAGAGGTAGATAGAGGTATAGATAAAGGTATAGATATAGGTAAAGATGTATATTGTTTAATGGGAACTGTTGGGAATGTAACAATTCCTCTAATCAGCTGTAGGCTTAGTATATATCTATCTAATTAAGAGAAACCCATTTATTGAATGTAATTGAAGTAAATACCTTCCTGAGATTATATCAAGAAACTATAAGCAGTATAAAAAAGGCTCTTTCTACTACTTAGATAAAGAACATTTGAGACAGTAGTGTTATAAAGAAATGGTTTGGCAATGCCTTGAGAGTTGAGCCAAATATATATGTCTAGGAATACAGGTGTAGACTATATGAATGATGTCAATAGTTAGAAGTAACTAGCTTGTTTATCTCCTTTGCCAGAAGGTATAGGGTTTGCAAAGGTTTCCATTCTTGATAATTTGTTCCCACAGCAGTACAAATTGTCTATGGAGGAGGAAAGGTGAGATATTTAAATGAAAGATTGTTGGCACAATGCCTCTGTCAAATCTGATCTCGGTCTTGGAATGAATGGCCACACAAGTATGTATCTGAATGTATGGTGGCAGCTTTACTAGCCTTTAATATGGGGATTGGCATGTCTGTGCAGTGCTGGTTTGTGCATGCAGGTTGTGTGTAAAGTGTGATACTCCACCTGTAACCTGGCTGAATCTATAAGCAAGAAAAGGATTTGGACTGAGGCATGTGCAAGATGCTTTAATGCTTCCAGTTAAGATGTGCAAATAAGGAATTTGACATTATAGACCTAAATCAGATCTCGGCGGACGGGTTACTCAGTCACAACAGTGACGGATATCGCATCAGCTGAAATATAGATCCCATTGTATCCTATAGGATTTATATTTCGTCAGACGGGATATCCGTCACCGTTGTGACATAGTAACCTGTCCGCTGAGATCTAAATCAGGCCCTATGTCTACCCACAAGCTAATAATGCGCTTGATACCCTCTTATTGGACTAACCAAGGATTGGATTCTAAGGTTGTCCAATCCATAAATCCCAAATATGTATTTCCGAGATGGCATTTAACAATAGCAACACAAGAGAGTACCCAGTGCAGTTACGGGTATACATTTAGGGCAGGAACTATGTTGTCTTACTGAAATAAATCTTGAAGGAAACTAAAGAAGTACAGTCTTTTGTTTTATATTCAAAACACGTCATTTAAAGTTTAAAACAAACAATATACACTATATTTACCTTGCCCATTGGATACACAATTCCTCAAAAAACAATAAATACATTTCAAGGGAGTTGTAAACTGACACATGACCAGAATTCTTTAAGAAATCTCAGCCCAATATCTTTACATTTCTTCAATACAATATAATGGTTCCCTAAATCACTGAAGTGTAATACTGACAAAGCCAGACAATGAGCCTTTGTGTAAATTAGACTTTTCCTGACTGTCACTACAATACCCACAATGACAATTTTCTTTTAGTACAGAGTCAAATCAAGAGAGATGGTAGCATCACTCTCAATAAGGAAATAGCAGTTTTGACATTAGCATGGTTTTGGTTAATATTTGTGCTAGTTTTCCACTTCTTTTAGGGCCTGATTTAGAGTTTGGCGGATGTTACAGATATCCCATTCGCCAAATGCACCGTATTCTATGGCACTTGTAATAAGCCAGATGAACTATCAGTTACATTCGTGATGGAGTAACCTGTCTGCCGAACTCTAAATAAGGCCCTTAAGACCTGACTTACAAAACACTTTTGCAGGCACAAACCATACAGTTCACAAAATCACATACTTCACTACCTCTGAAGAGTGTTTTGCAACTTACAAAATAATTTTTGAAAGTTAGAAATGTTTTTCAACTTGCAAATCTGAGGTTCTGCGACAAATTGTGATTCACAATTCAGAGGGGAAGTAAGAGAGGGGTCACCTCCTATGCAATTACATTTATCAATGGCTTTAACCACAACTGTGGTTTCAAAATGTTGATCAGATACTGACACTGGAAATGGGGTTATATCCACTTTGTCAGGGGGAAGCCGCTGTGGCACAGATTTTCCTTTGTAAGCTGTTCTGGGCAATCTCGGGGAATGCAGACAGTGATTCAGTGATTCCACCCAATGATTTTTGGAGTTTTTTAAAAATAAATCAGCACTCTGAAACTCAGAAAGTAGGGGAGAAGGACTGCTGACCATTAGAGGCTTCAACCCCTGTGTTTGCAGCCAAATGCTAATTAATATTCATTAGGAAATTTGTTTTTTGCCTCTCTGCAAATAAGCATTTTTAGTGCCACCTATAATTGCAAAGGTTGCATCTCAAAATGGCAGACAGTTCACAAAAAGGCAGTCCAAAAGTTTGCCCGCACTATTTTTAACATGCCCGCATACACATGAGACCCAATATGTCTTAATGTGGTACAAATGTCTTAAAACATTACATTCAAGTGGCACCATTAAATTCAGTGGAATGCACAATCCCTCAACACATCCTTCTGACATCATGGCTCCTATCACTAAGATAGGTGGAACCCATGATGGAACATTGTACATTATGCCATTGGGGGCTATATTTCAAATAATGTGTGCAGAGCCTTCCCCAGGCCGCTAGGATGCAAATGATCACGCCACTCATGAAGTTCTGTATTGTACGTCTTTATTCTTCAGAGTGCAACCGTTAACTAACAGTACCCATTGCACCATGAACTAATATTAACCACACCCAGATACACCCACACGATTATGTAATTCTCCTATGGTGTCCATCAGGGAGCACAAGGGTTCAGCTATTCATTTTTACAAGACACCACATCTCCCCCTCTGTTAAATAAAAAGTTCACATATTGCAGATATATATCATAGTTCCTGAATGAGTCGCCAAGGTGCTTAAAACAGTCTTCCAGACCTAGTCCATGAACACATAAATCAAACATTTATAAAGACCAGCAAATCACCCGTGAAGGTCTGCGGGTGTTGGAGATATTGGCTGCTGCATGGTGGTTTGATCATTTGTACAGCCACGTCTTGAGCTCTTTCCTGAATTGCTTGAGCGGCAGTGCCATTCTGAGGTGCAGGGGGAGGTTGTTCCATGCCTTGGCTTCGAGGTGCAAGATGGAGCATCTTCCGCTGTTGGTTCGGGGGATCCGTGGGGTGTCTGCGAGGGAGAGGGAAGCAGATCCAAGGTGTCTGGTCGGTTGGTGGAAGGTCAAGCGCTTTTTCATGTTTGCTGATCCTTCGTTGTGCAAGGCCTTGCAAGCGTGGGTCAGCATCTTGAACTGGCATTTCTTCTGAATCGGGAGCCAGTGTCGTTTCTTGAGATGGGATGATGAGGGTCCTTCTGGGGAGGTCGAGTATGAGTCTTGGCTGAGTTTTGTATTGTCTGGAGTCTCTTTAGGAGGCGTGCAGTGATTCCTACTTAGTGTGTGATTCCTTAGAACAGTCTGCTAGTGATGAAGACCTGCGTGATGGTCCTTCCGGTGTTGATTGGGAGCAACCTGAAGATCTTGCGGGGAATGCAAAGGGTGTGAGAGCAGGCAGATGGGACTGTATTGACTTGTTTCTTTATTAATAGCTTGCTATCCAGGATGATGCCAAGCTTTCGGATGTGGTCTTTTGGAGCGGGAGGTGGGCTGAGTTCCACGGGCCTTCATGTGTCGTTCCATGGCGAGGTGTTGTTCCCAAAAATCAGGACTTCTCTCTTGTCTGTTTTGAGTTTGAGACAGTTGTTCTTTATCCAGTTTGCGACATTCATCATGCATCTGTGGAAGTTGACTTTGGTGGCGAAGGGGTCTTCGAACGGTGAGAGGATGAGCTGGGTGTTGTCAGCGTAGGAGATGATATTGAGTCCATGTCATCTGACGGTGTCAGCCAGGGGCGTCATGTAGGTGTTGAAGAGGGTGGGGCTGAGAGATGATCCTTAAGGGACTCCACAGATGATCTTCTTGGACTCTGAGGAGAACAGTGGGAGAAGGATCGTTTGGGTTCTACCTGGGAGGCACCAGGAGATCCATTTGAGGGCAGGTCCCTGGTCCCTGGATCCCAATGTGGTGGAGTCTGTTCATCAGGATGTGACAGTGTCAAACGCAGTGGACAGGTGCAAGAGGATGAGGGCAGCCATTTGTCTAGGATCCTGTGCTCATCACAACCTTCAAGGGTTCAGCATCAAACCAAGCATCAGACTTGCATTTCCGTTTTTGCTTGAGCAGTGCCCAGTCTCCTTCCTTGAAAACCATGTCCTGAGTACATCTGTGTTTATCAACATACGTCTTCATTCTGGACTTGTGCAAGGAATCTGTCGACCTATTAGTCGTCCATTGCAGCAGTTTGGTTCCCATGGGTCTCCCAAACATCAAGATGTAAGAGCTTTTACCTGTAGTAGAATGGGGAGTTGATCTGCAAGCATGAAGGGGTGAACATAGAGCCGATTTGAGATCCCTTCCTTCTAGCGCGGCACACTGAACAACTCTCTTTAGGGTGTCCATGAAGTGTTCAACAACATCGTTGGCCTTTAGCCAGAGAGGGGTACTTTTCTAATGCTTAAAATTCATGCTAGTGAGAAACTCGTTAAACTGTAGTCTGTTAAACGGTAGGCCATTGTTGGACTTAAGAATGGAGAGGGCAACCCGTATCACAAAAATGTCATTTGATGTCCCAATGACTTTGTCATGTGTGATTGACGACAGGTCTTCTACAAGGGTAAATCATGAGTACTGATCAACAACTACCATTAGGTGATGTCCGTTGTTAAGGGGTCCAAAGAAATCCACTGCATTATCTGACACACCTGCTTTGGGAGGGCAGACATAACTAATGGATGCAGTGTTGTTTTGGGAGACAAGCAGTTTCAGAAATGACAGGCCTTTAATTCTCTTTCTACTCTTTCGTCAAGGCGAGTACACCACACTCGGTCTCGAAGAGCTCTCTTGGTGGTGACAATGTCAAGATGACCCTCATGGGCTAGTTCAATGACTTGTTGCCGTAGACTCTCTGGAATGACAATTATAGAACCTCGTAATATAATGCCTTCTTGTGTGACAGGCAGTTCTGCAATCACATTTTTGAACTTTTTGTATTCAAAGTCATCTATAAGAGGTTGAGTGTGTTTCTTCATTGATTGCTGGGCAATAATGTCTTTGAGAACACACAGATCTTGAGCTGTCTTTGAAGCAGCAAGAATGTGTTCCACTGAAAGAGCTGCATGTATGCTTGACTTGATTAAAAAGTTAAAATAGGCCCCAGCCACTTTAGACACTGCACTGGTACTCGTGAAAAGTAGTCCGCGGGATTTTTATCTTTCCCTGACCTATGCACAATAGTGTAATCATATTTTTTCAATCGTAAGCCCCACCTCTAGATACGAGGGGGCATCTTTGCTTTTGAATTGCAAAAACAGTAAGCAACACCTGGTGGTCGGTGACAAGGGTGAATTGCCTTCCGTATGGAAATACATGGAAGTGTTCACAAGCCCACACTACAGCTAGACTTTCTTTCCCAGGTTCCCACGTTTGGTCTGCAGCAGACTTCTGCTCGCATAAGCCACAATGTCCCTTGGAGTGATGTCATGTCCACTGTGCTGGGCATGGATCGCACCCAACCCCACTGGGCTGGCTTGTACTACAATCTCAGTATGAAGTTTTGGATCAAAGTAGGCCATTGCAGTAGAGTTCTCAATTGCATGTTTCTCAATGGGGCACTGACTGTGGCACAATCACAAATATACCTGTAACATTAACTGGACATGACATGCAAGGATCGCAGCACGGTCACATCTTGTGGACCAGTAGTGGACGATTAGGCTGGTACTTTAGCCAGATCTGGTGCCATCCCCTTTTCAGAGGAAATATGCCCAAAGAATTAGAATTTTGTTTTGTGAAACCCACACTTTTTTCATTCAAAGTGATACCAGCATCAGCCAGCAAGCAGCATACTTGTGTAAGGGTTTGGTTGTGTTCCTTTTGAGTGGCCCTAAATACCAGTATATCATCCGTATAATTAAAAGCATGTGTGACAGGCTGTATTAGGCGGACAATGACATCCTGAAAAAGTTCTGCAGCTGTTGGCACCCCAAAACGTAGTCTTTTATATCTGAACAAAGTAATATGGGTCGAAAAGGTGGTATTCTATCTGCAATTTTTCCCTAGCTTAAGTTGATGATACCCCTTGTTCAGATCAAGTTGAGAAAAATCTTTGGCACCATTCAACTGTGGAATCATATCTTCAATGTACAGACCTGGAAATTGTTCTCTCTCAATTGCCCTGTTAGCTTGCCACATGGAAACACAGATGTGCAATGCACCTCCACTGTCCTTTTTGGCTCTACAACTATGGGCGTTCAATGATATTGTGCTTTATCATCGTTTCCAGTTCTTTCTCAACGGCTTCCTGCAAGTGAAATGCAATTTGACGATGTCCTTGAGTTACAGAACAAATGTCCTCATTGATAAGAAGTTTTACTTTCATGGTCTTAAGTTTCCGTAGTAATGAAACAATGATGGGAACTGACTTACTATGTCGGCATGTGCATTTATGTCTTAGTTGATGGAAATCAAGCCCATGTCTGCAGCAGTACTGAAACTGAGTAAACATTCAGTTGACACAGTACCTTTAAAAACATGAATTCATGCTTCTACTTTCAATTTCTTGTGCTGCATTGTTGCTAAAAATGATCCTTGACTTTGCAATAGCATGGAGGCAGCCACATGTATACCTTAGTCTTCTAAGGTGTGAGACGGGCACCAGCGTCAGTTCATTGTACTTCTCTGCCGGCATTATGTTTATCGATGCACCACTGTCAATGATAAAATGTACGGAACAACCATTCACCTTTAGTGTGATCTTGGGGCAATGTGCAAAGGAACATGTTTGTTTCTTGTGGCGATCTCGCTTGGACTTTTCTCTACATGAAGCCAAACCGAATTGATCACGTCGTTCATCAGTCAACAACATCATACCGCAGTCATATTCTTCACTGTCACTCAACAATGACATTGAAGAACCTTTGGGAGATAAATTTGATGACGATCAATCTCGTTTAATTTCCACTTGCCTCAATTGGTGTCGCTACTTGGTCTTGTGTGTGCGGCTAGAAAGTTTCTGGAACTTTCTGGCATCCATTTACTCTTTTCAATGTGACGGTCTGTTTCTCTTATGCCTTGTAAACTGTTAAAAAATGGTTTTCTTTCCCGCAGCCTTTGCATGTTTTTCCAATGGCAGGACATTTACCTTCGTGCGGAAAGGAGAATCCGCATTAGAAACACAATTTCTTTTTCCTCTGAGACATCACTGTATGGCCCTCGACCTTGTGTTTCTGCTTACTTTTCACGTAGAATGCTGATTCTCTCTGGGCTACTCCAGCTTCCATATCACTAGATTGTCCTCTCCGGACTGAATGTCTTGTATAGCATCCGTTGTCTGAATGTGTCGGAAAGGCAACAATCGATGACTCTGAGACAGATGGTTTCTTCATCATTGAATTCATTGAATTTGCAATGCTTGATAAGGGCCTCAAGTCTTTCAGCAAACTCATTCATCGTTTCTTTGGCTTGCTGTCAGGCTTGATTGAAGATGTACCTTTCATAGCCAACGTTCGGCATTGGATTGAACTTGATTTATACTGCCGCTTTAATCTGACGGTAGGATGTTTCATCAGCTTGTGGTATTTTCTTTATGACTTCTTTCACACCATCATCTGCAAGGTTCTTATGAGTATCTGATGAGCTCTTTGTCATTTGTTTCCTATAGCACATCGATGAAATTGGGTGTATAAAAGGGAAGCGACGATTTCATAAAGGCAGTGTTGCCATATTTGACATTGGTCTTTGCAGCCATCGGAACCCTTCAAATCTTGAAGACTTTTGCATTGTGCTGAGCCCAACCGGCAACTTTGGTGGTTGCCGGTTCAGGTACCAATGGTTCCATAAGCACAAACCCCTGCATTCACTTGTATTGTTGTGGATGCTACTTTAAACGGTCGTCAGCCAGAACTCGAGTCAATGTTGGATGCCTCGTTCTTCCTTCTTGTCGGTGAGTACAATTATGTTCTTTCCGCCTAGACGCCTCTGCTTTCCTTGGTGCGCTTTTCTGTATCTGGATATCATGGCCTTCTGTGCTTCTCTGTACCTGGTTGTCACTGCCTTTAGCGCTACTGTACTATGTGTATGCCGGCTCTGTGTTATGATGTGGTGCAGTAACTCTTCTTTCAGACTTATCAGCAGGTTCTGGGGTGACTGAGACTTACCTTTCCATAGGGCCTTCACCTTCTTTGAAGGTCTTGCACAGGCTGGAGTGTCGCTCTAACTCCACTTACACCAACCGTCGACTGCTTCACTTTGACTGAGGTGCACATGGCATGCAAGAGCAGTTTTCTGGACATCAGCAAACTCTCATGGGCAGCACTCTCGTTATTTTGGGTCGCAGATTCCCTAACTTATCACCAGTTGTAGCGTCCTCCCCAGCCTGCTAGAATGCAAATGACCATCCCACACATGGAACCCTGTGGTGCACGTCTTCATTCTTCAGAGACAACTGTTAACTAATTGTACACATTGCGTCATAAACTTTATTAACCACATCCAGACACACCCAAATGATTACATCATTCTTCTACGGGGTCCATCAGGGACCAGAATTGTCCTGCTATTCATATTTACAAGACACTGCAACGTGTACCGCAGTATAATTGTGCTGGAACTCGTTCCTGCAGCCACCTAAGAGACTATTGCCTTGTCCTGCGTCCTTGTATATTTCTCCTTTGTTTATTGTATTATTTCTGTTCCTGCTGTTATAGCTTATTCTATTCCTCAATGTACAGTACTTGTATGCTACCCCGTCCCACCTACGACCCCCTGTTTCTGTAACTGTTTTTGGTTTTTTTATGTCCTGCCGTAACTTTGTATTACTCTATTGAATCTGTAAAGCGCTCTGATACCCTCACGGGTCAAGTTCGCGCTCTATAAAACTTTAAAATAAATAAATAAAATATAAGCTCACTGCTCCAATGTGAAACTGTGAAATTTGTCCAGTACCACTAAAACTTAAAGCTGCTCTAATGTACCTGACAGACAGGTTTTGAACTGATCTTGTCAATCTTTCATTTTAATACTCCCTTACAAACATGAGACTTGAGGTGAAGCTTACAATTTGCTGTGCTCTTCGGTGCCCAGCGTCTACAAAATGTGCATACAGAGAATCAGAGACAGAATAAGCCTTGTCTGATGGCATACCTGAAGAAACCCGGTAACTTGCCTTGATCTTATAGTGGATCATCCCTTTATGTCACCATCCTTACCCACTTAGTAGTATAACAAGCAAATGTTCACCTCCTTAATATGAAGGTTTGTTTGTCAGATAAGTCAGAAAAAGAGCAAATGGAAGCATTAGGAGAGAGGGAGAGAGAGAGAAAGCGGGAGAGAGAGAGAGAGAGGTATCCCTTTATCCTCCCACTCTTGCAGCCACAGCTTTTTCCTTAATACCAATCAAAGTTTTTAAAACGCATCAAAACAAAGAGCACAGAGTATTAGGTGAAGAGAAGCACTAATGCAAATAAAGACAATGAATAACGGTATGACAACTAGAGGCTGAAATGGCTCTTAATCCATCTCAACGTTTATGCTGTTGTTCATTTATTTGAAACATACCTGATAATAAGTCCCTTCAGACTCCCGATGTCGCCAAACTTAAGCGAAAGGCTAAAATGAACAAAAGAGAGCCAAACAAAATATATGAACAGCCGTTCTCTCAAGATCACAGGTCATTTAAATACTATTTTGGATAAATTAATGAAAAAAAGCAGTCTTATTTAGACTCATTAGTCTCACAGGTGCACCTTGTGTTAACAGGATCACATGATACAAAATGCAGGTAAATTCCTCGTCGCCAATCCACTAGAAGCGTGGAGCGTAGCTGGGCTCAGCCCTGAACACTGTGACCTCACGCATTCCGTCATCTGGGGTTACTGCAACTCTACATACGCTGGTGCATACAAGATTTAAGTGTGACCTTCTATGCTTCACTTTCCTCCTGGACAAACGGCAATATAGTTCATCTGTAGTAAACACGATTCCACTGTTTTGTGTTTGTGGGTTTAGAGATAGATGGGCCCTTTAATTGAGTTTTAGAAATGAACACAAACAGAGTAACTGCTTGCATGCTTGGTAGAAACAAACAAAAGCACTGTTGCCAGAGCAGTGAGTATATATAACGTCGAAGAAATACTACAGTCACACAAGTAGTCTCTGATTTGTAGAGAAGGACTTGATACAAGGCAATGTTATAAAGGCCTATGAACTGCTGGGACCCAATGTTCCCTGCAAGAGCTGTTGTCTGCTTGTTTTTGCATGATATCATGAGTAATATCAACAACTTATTCTAAGGAAATGAGTAAGAGACGTCACGCTCTTAAGTGGATTCATAAAAGAAGTGGATGGACAAGATTCATTTGGGGTGGTATTGCCTTGCTTGGTGTTTCCTTTTTTCGTATTGCGTCTCTGGCGACTCCAACTTGAGTCCATCTATATCAAGTCAGACTTTCTGTCTTTGTCACCAGCTCTTGGGGAGAAGCAGGGACGCACGTTCCAGTTTACTTTACTTCTAACAGTTAACCGTTCTTGTATGGTAAAAGTAATTAGATATAAAAACAAGGGGTAGGAAAAGGGCGTACATAGACAGAAACTAAAGCTATCTAGAGCACCATATTCTGTTACCATATTTTATTTATTTTATTTTGAAGGTTTTATATAGCGCGAACAAGACTCTTACGAGTAACAGAGCGCTTCACAGGTCATACGTGGAAAAAACAAAATAACATCACACGTTCTAACAGAAAACAGTAATACAAAGCAAATAGTAGCATAGATAAGGTGACCGAAGGTCAAACTATGGAGCATAGAAAACAGGATACGAGTACAATACAGAACAAGCATTTGCAATGCAATAGGTCTCGCATTAGGAAAGTTTGAGCTATTGGTATTTTAAATGACAAATCTTTTATTTATGTGTTGGTTTTGAAAATAGCTAAATTAATAGCTTTGTCATTTACAATGCCAATAGTTTTAACTTTCGCAAATGTGACACCTATAGCATTTGTAATGCAATATGTGTTGTATTTACGTGACTTAGATGTATTGATATTACAAATAACTATGGCTTTTATTTTTTTAAATAATTAATACTTTAATAAAAGTTATTGTAATTTATAATGGACAATAGCTTAAACTTTTGTAAATAACTTTTGTGAAGATTATGTTCAGTGTATGTTATTGTGATGAAAATCCAAGAACAGAAGTGAAACATTAACATCTTTTTGTGACATTTGTAATAAAGCTTGAAACATTGAGAGAACGTATTTAAACCAGTTGTTGTTAAATGGTTGCACAGATTGATGCTGTGGTGGCGCTGAGTGATGTGGCGGTGACGAGTGATGCTGTGGCGTTCAGTGATGCTGTGGTAGCGCATGAGTGATGCTGTGGTGGTGCTGAGTGATGCTTTGGTGATGCGATAGATAGATAGAGTGAGTGCGAAAGATAGATAGAGTGAGGGCGATAGATAGAGGGAAGGCGATAGATAGATAAATAGAGGGAGGGCGATAGATAGACATAGATAGAGGGCGATCGATAGATAGATAGATAGAGTTATGGCGATAGATAGAGTGAGTGCGATAGATAAACAGATAGAGTGACGGTGATAGATAGATAGACAGATAGATAGAGTGAGGGAGATAGATTGAGTGAGAGCGATAGATAGATAGAGTGAGGGCGATAGATAGATAGATAGATAGAGTGAGGGCGATAGATAGAGTGAGGCCGATAGATAGAGTGAGGCCGATAGATAGATAGATAGATAGATAGATAGATAGATAGATAGATAGATAGATAGATAGAGTGAGGGCGAGAGATAGAGTGAGGGCGAGAGATAGATAGAGTGAGGGCGATAGATCGATAGATAGAGTGAGGGCGATAGATAGATAGAGTGAGGGCGATAGATAGAGTGAGGGCAATAGATAGATAGAGTGAGGGCGATAGATAGAGTGAGGGCGATAGATAGATAGATAGATAGATAGATAGATAGATAGATAGATAGATAGATAGATAGATAGATAGATAGATAGATAGATAGATAGATAGATAGATAGATAGATAGATAGATAGATAGATAGATAGATAGATAGATAGATAGATTGAGGGCGATATATAGAGAGAGTGAGGGCGATAGATAGAGTGAGTGCGATAGATAGATAGAGTGAGGGCGATAGAGGAGGGTGATAGATAGATAGATAGATAGATAGAGGGAGGGCGATAGATAGAGGGAGGGCGATAGATAGACAGATAGATAGAGTGAGGGCGATAGATAGATAGATAGATAGATAGATAGATAGATAGATAGATAGATAGATAGATAGATAGATAGATAGATAGATAGATAGATAGATAGATAGATAGATAGATAGATAGATAGAGTTATGGCGATAGATAGAGTGAGTGCGATAGATAGACAGAGTGACGGTGATAGATAGATAGACAGATAGATAGAGTGAGGGCGATAGATAGATCGAGTGAGGGCAATAGATAGATAGATAGATAGATAGATAGATAGATAGATAGATAGAGTGAGGGCAATAGATAGAGTGAGTGCAATAGATAGATAGAGTGAGGGCGATAGATAGTGTAATTATGTGGCACTGAGTGGTATTTGGAGTGTATGTTGCGTTGGGCGCAGTGTAATTATGTAGCATATAATTATGGCACTGAGTGGTATTATTAGGACTGTATATTGTATTCTGTAGAGGGCGATAGATAGATTGATAGAGTGAGGGCGATAGGTAGATAGAGTGAGGGCGATAGATAGATAGAGTGAGGGTGATAGATAGATAGATTGATAGTGCGATAGTTAGAGTGAGGACGATGGATAGAGTGAGGGCGATGGATAGAGTGAGGGCGATGGATAGTGTAATTATGTGGCGTGTAATTATGTGGCACTGAGTGGTATTTGGAGTGTATGTTGCGTTGAGCGCAGTGTAATTATGTAGCATATAATTATGTGGCACTGAGTGGTATTATTAGGACTGTATGTTGTATTCAGTATAGTGTAATTGTGTGGCGTGTAATTATGTGGCACTGAGTGGTATTTTTTGGAGTGTATGTTGCATTGAGCGCAGTGTAATTATGTAGCATATAATTATGTGCCACTGAGTGGTATTGTGTGGAGTGTGTGTTGCATTCAGTAGAGTGTAATTATGTGGCGTGTAATTATGTGCTTCTGTTTGGTATTTGGAGTGTATGTTGAATTGAGTGCAGTATAATTAGGTAGCGTGTAATTATGTGGCACTGAGTGGTATTTGGAGTGAATGTTGCATTGAGTGCAGTGTAATTATATGGCGTATAACTATGTGGATGCAGAGTGTGTGGGGGCAGAGTGTGTGAGGGTGCAGGGTGTGTGAGGGTGCAGGGTGTGTGAGGGTGCGGGGTGTGTGAGGCTGCAGAGTGTGTGAGGGTGTAGGGTGTGAGGGTGCATTGTGTGTGGTCTAAAGTAATGTGAGGGTGTGGGGTGTGTGAGGGTGCGGGGTGTGTGAGGATGCGGGGTGTGTGAGGATGCGGGGTGTGTGAGGGTGCAGGGTGTGTGAGGGTGCAGGGTGTGTGTGTGTGTGTGTGTGCATTGTGTGTGGTCTAAAGTAGTGTGAGGGTGCAGTGTGTGTGTGGCCTAAAGTAGTGTGAGTGCGCAGTGTGTAAGGGCGCAATGTGTGAGTGGGCAGTGTGTGAGTGGGCAGTGTGTGAGGGCACAGTGTAATGAGAGAGCAATATACTTATATACTGAATATATAACAGGTTTTTTCAATTATGTGTAAGTTGTTATTTTAAAAAACAAGGGATATGACTGTAGTAATAATGAGTGCGGTAAACAAACAGGGGTGCAGTGTGTGAGAGTGCAGTGTGTGAGGGTGCAGTGTCTGAGGGTGCAGAGTGTTTTATGAGGGTAGGGAGTGTGTGAGGCTGTGGGGTGTGTGAGGGTGTGGGGTGTGTGAGGGTGTGGGGTGTGTGAGGGTGCGGGGTGTGAGAGAGTGCAGTGTGTGTGTGCATTGTGTGGGGTCTAAAATAGTGTGAGGGTGCGGAGTGTGTGAGGGTGCGGGGTGTGTGGGGGTGCATGGTGTGAGGGTGTGGGGTGTGTGTGTGCGCGTGTGCATTATGTGTGGTCTAAAGTATTGTGAGTGCACAGTGTGTGAGGGACAGATGAGAGGGAGCGAGGGCAGTGAGAGGAGAGAAAAGTAAGTGGTGAGATGAAGTAGAAAAGGCAGCTGATCTAGAAAGGGAGGTTCCTTCAAAGACAGGCGAGGCGGTGGAGGAGTGTGAGATACGGGAGAGCAGAGTGGAGAGAGACGGTGCGTGGAGTAGAAACCGTGTGCCCTGTGAGAGCAGGGTATGCTGCGGGGAGGGGGGGGGTGATGTGTTCTGGCAGAGATATGTGTGGATCTCACGAATCAAAAGTTAGCGTGAGCAGCAAGGTAGATGCTTATTAGGATGGCGCGTGAGAGCGAAAACGTGCGGCCATTAAAAACAAGCGATGCACACTCTGTGCTGGGGTAGGGCTATTAAAGGAAGGGGACGGAGAGGAGCGTGTGAGAACTCGCGGCGGAGATCAAAGGAAGGGTGGGAGGGACATTGGCAAGTAAGCATATGGGGGGTGAGGGGGTGTGCAGCCTGGTGAGCTGAATGCGTGTGGCAGCAGAGGTGGAGTGCGGCGCGTGCGCGCACGAAGTGTCTGGTGGCAAATGGAAGCTGCGCACAATGAGCGTCGTTGTGGAGATGCAGAAAGCATACATAACGAATACAAAAGCGTCCAACAAAACACAAATAACCTAACAAATAGGTTTTAGCATAGTGTGCCGCCAAACTAGCATGTTTCTACTCCTGCCAGCGTATTCATACATGTACCACAAGTGGTAACACACCAAAAAGCAGCCATGCCTATTAGCTTTGTCAATAGTTGTTCCTACATAAAGATTTAACAAAAAAATAAAGCTTTGCTATATAAAAACAAATACGCTTTTGTTCGTATGTGCTAATTTGTAGCATAACGATTGCGGCTTTCAGGGAGCAGAATTGTGTCACAGCCCTGGCTCACCATTCTGTAATTATGGACAACCTTGTGATCACTGTGGCTACAGAAATTAACATAAACATTGTTTGTATGTAATTAACCAAGTAGGGTTGAGTTATAGTGCAGGCTCACAAAAAATACATAAACATTGCATTTGTAGAATGTAGCTATGGACTATGTAAAACGGTCCAATACATTAGGACTGAGTTTGTGCTATATACAATTGTCTAAAAATGAAATGGCATTGCAAACCTTGAAATGCTACAAAGTTAAAATCTCGTCTTTACCCTATTATTAAAACTTTACTTTCATGGTAAACATGTAAGTCTGTAAATACAATGCAATAAATACAGCTACGTTTGATTAACAAAATGCAGACAGAAAGTCTGCTATAGTGAGATGTTTCGTTGACAAATCCAGCTCTTGAGAAAGGAAAGTAGGAGACGTTAATTAAAAGCTACGTAGACAAGCGACACAGATTGTAATCTATTTGGAGGCTGCATCTGTGGGATGCAAATTAACCACAGCAGTATGCTAAACTTGTGCTGGCACGTAGGAAGGGGGAAAAAAACAGTGTCAACAACTACAGCATGGTAAAATACATGTTATTTTATATTTGTGTAACTAGTGGCTATGTAAAACTGTGCAATACTTTAAGTTCGAGTTAGCACAATATACAATAGCCCAAAAAACAAATAAAATTTAAAACCTAAAAGGCTGCAAAGGTAAACTATGATTTTTCTCTCTAGGGTGACGGTAAAAACAGAGAGCCCGATCGGCACATGTTGCAGCACCTACTTGGACCAGGCACCCTTAATGCCCTAGGTAAAGTGTAGTGCGAATAATAATTAAACATATGGAAGGCATTCGCAACTAATAAAAACACTCCCAAAGCACAAATAAGCTAAAATGTAGGTTTTAGCATAGTGTGCCAATAACACCTTTCAAGTACTAGGGCTGTGTGTGTGTGCCCGGAAGGCAGCCGGAGCAGGAGCTGCCATACAGGACGGATGGGGGTTGCCTGAATCCCTTTTAGCCTAATGGCGTTGCGCGCTTGACCAGCAGCAAAGTGCTTCGATATATTTGTGCAGCGGTGAACAACTTAAAAAACTAGATATGTTGTGTTACGAAGAAGAGAAAGAGCGAGCAGCGCAGGAAGAAAAAGAAAGTGTTAAAAAGTAAGCAGCCCGGGCTGAGTAAGAGGGCGGGGGCTGCCCGCGCATGCGCGCTCCGAGGGCTGCCCGAGCATGCGCGCTCCGAGCCCCGGCGCCAAAGCGGAGTGCGGCATCTGAAGTCCCGGGTCCCAGGAGGGGGCCCGGGTGAAGACCAGCGCTGCGGAGGAGACACGGAACACGCCGAAAGAGCCCGGTGAGTGGTGGTGGGGGGGGGTCAACACGCGTGTGTCTGTGTGTGTCTGTCTGTGTGCGCGTGTGTCTGTTTAAGGGGGGGGTGCGTGTGTGTATGCAGTGTGTGTGCCTGTGTATGTGCGCATGCGTGAGTGTGGCTGTGTGAGTGTGTTTGCGCATGGGAATATGAGGCACGAGAGGGGCACGGTGCCGTGCCCGCTCACGAGGTGCAATCTGCGCTCGTGCACCTCTCGTGTCCACATTCCCAAATACGGCTGACAATAGGTCTAGAAGCAGACACAGCAATCAATGCTTCGCATTGAATGCAGGTCTGCTCGACCTAAAAACAGTTATAGAGTTCACATGAATTTAGCCATGAGGATCGCTTTCACTTCTATTTTGAATGCGGCAGATGAAGGGTTCATTCTTGTTTCAATAGGCAAAGCATTCGAGATCCCAGGAGCCATACCAGAGAAGGATCGGTAATAGGTTTTTTTCTTGGCAAATCATTGAGGTTTTAGCAGAAGAGTCTTGGAACTCCTTGAGGCTCTGCTGCCCGCAGAGAGCACTAGTTTCTGAGCTAGATAGAGTGGGGCGTTGTGGTAGAGGGCCTTGTGCGTCATACAAGCTATTTTGAAATGGATTCTGGCTTCAAATGGTAGCCAGTTGAGGGCTCTCAAGTCTGGGGATATGTGGGAGTTTCTCTTGGAGCCAGTGATGAGTCTTGCAGCTGAGTTGATTGTGGCTCTTAGTGGTGCTGTCGATGTCCTTGGGAGGCCGCATAAAGTTACCACCCCGTATTCCACGCGAGGGATTACAAGGGCTTGAACTGCTTGTTTGAAATCGTGTGCGGGCAGAAAGGGTTTCAGTTTTCTTAGGGTCTTCAGGTAGAAGTTAGCTCCTTTGGTTGAGGCGCTGATATGTTTCTGCATTGTTAAGCGTTACCCCTAGCGATTTTGCTGAGTCCACAACTAGAGGTTGACCATTGAGGGCTGTTAAGTGTTTCATCCACTCCAGGATAGTGGGAGTTTTGTTAGGGGGAGCGATTAAGAGGAATTCCGTTTTGAGGGAGTTTAGTTTCAAATGGTTTTCGGCCAACCATGTTTGGGGTAGGGTGGAGTTGAGCGATTTGATATCATCAAGAGAGTGGATCTTGATGTCGATTTGGGTGTCGTCTGCATACATGTGGAAGTGAATCTTGGCGAGGCTGAGAAGATCGGTAAGTGGTTCCATAAAAAGGTTGAAAAGGGTGGGAGAGAGGGAGGAGCTTTGCGGAACTCCCAAAGTGACTGGCATGGGGTTGGACAGGGATTGGTTGACCTTAAAACTTTGTGATCTATTATGGAGGAAAGAGGCGAACCATTTAAATACTGTTCCAGACATTCACCTTCTGTGCTTCAAGAGATCGAGCAGGTTGTCCTGTTTGACTGTGTCAAAGGCTGAAGACAAGTCGAGTAGGATTAGTAGACAGGCTTTGTTTCGGTCTAGGATTTTTAGGGCATCGTCTAATACATGAGTCATGGCTGATTCAGTGCTGTGACCTGCTCTAAAGTCTGATTGGAATTGGTTAAGTAGGTTAAAATAATCAATGCGGTTGTGTTCAGCTGAATGTTAACGCATTTTTCCAGGAGTTTGGCAAGCATAGGAATGTTAGAGATCGGACGATAGTTATTTGGGTCCGAGGGGTCAGCAGTTGGTTTCTTAAGGATAGGTCAGACCTGACGTTATTTCAAGCTGTCTGGGATGGATCCCTGAAGGAGGAACGTATTAATGATCTTAGTCCATAGTGGTAGTAACAGAGGAATTAAGTCTTTTAGGTTATTTGCCGGGAGCTGGTCTATGAAGTGATTGGAAGGTTTCAAGGAGGTTAGCGTCTTTAAAATGGTATCTTCATTGTAGGTGTTGAAGTGGGACCAAGTAGCATTGTTTTTTAGATTAAATTTAGCTTGGGCACCAGCCCGGGGCAGTGAAGGGTTCTTTGCCAGGTCTGAGACGGATTGAAGGTCTTTGAGTAGATCTGATTTAATGGACTCCGTCTTAGAGGCAAAGAAGGAGGCAAATTCTTCACAATTGGGTAGAGTGGTAAGGCATTAGGGAGATTTGGTAGGCTCTTGGTCTGGGCTTTGATAAGATCAAACCCCCATCCCTGAGGTGGGGGGGTGGCGGGAACTGTGCATGCAAACATCTGAAATAGTAATAAAAGAGAAAGAGGTAGTGCATAAGGGAAAGAAACAGAACAGGAGAGCAGCTGCATCTTCCGCTCCATAGAGCCGTGTGGCAGTCAACATTGAAGAAGGAGTTACATTTCGCCCGTCCGCATCCAGAGGGAAGTAATGCAGATCTACCAGTCAGCCATCAAACAGTGGGAGCTTCTTGGTATCCTATGGGGGCTATTGACTTCCTGCTTGCCTAGTACATTTAATAAGAAACTTGTCAAAAACGCCATTAAGCAACTGGCTCCACTAAAGATGATTTGATGACTGGTTAAGTAGAAATACGATGGGGGGCGGGGGGATACATGCAATGCAAAATAAAAAGCAATCTATGGTCCGAGTACCTAAAGAGGTAGTAGACAAGAGGGCCTATGGAATTCTCTGTAACAAATCTTCCAAAAATAGTCACGTATAATCATCTTAAAATGCCTAATCTTTCCAGAAGATGTGCATTGGTTGAGTTTCAACTAGATCTGCCAGGTTACCACTTCTTATTTTCCTTCCACTTCATGTATTTACTAAGACTGTCAAATGGCAGTCATTGAAATATCTGGTTAGTGCCAATGGGGAAGATACATTTTTCTAGTTGCTGATGGAATAGGTCAGTTCTCAGACCGGCATCAAGAATAGTCTTGCCAAAAAAGCTCTATTAAAGGTGGGTAAGGCCAATAGGTGTGGCTTATAAATGAAAGTGCTTCATCAGACATTGCTTAGTTTAGGCACTTATAAGGCACCATACATGCACTCTGTCACTGATACTTGCATTCATACATCCATTCACTGCCTCGTTCTTACATTCACCCACTTACACAATAAAACATGTAAATGTAAATGTACAGGAATTTATATAGCGCAAATCACCAAGCGGTTTCTAAGCGCTTGCTTAGGGAACCCGTCCTGGTATTCCCCTGTGAGATAACCCTGGCAGGGTATCCGCAAGGTGAAAGCCAGGCATCCCGCCGCGAGGGGCCGTTGTGGAGATTAAGCAGGCTATTGCCCAGAGTCGCAGAGTGTGAACCCGTGAATCGAGTAGGCACCGGAGCGAGAATTGTCAAGTCCATGGACATTTTAGGACTCAAGACCCCGCCAAGCCGGGAATTGAACCCTGGTCCCGGGCTGACCTCTGCTTCCAGGTCTGCCTCCTCTAACCAGTGAGCCACACTTCTCCACACTAACAACACCATAAGCAAAATTAGTTCAAATAATAAAAGTACAAACAAAACATGCTGCTATCTGGATCTGTCAGACATATGTTTAATTGTATTTCTTATTGCAAACAAACCAGCCTGTGGCTGTCCTTACAATGTTATTGTACATAGTGTATGGTTGCTCTGAAGATCTAGCCTGGCCGCCAGGTTTGGAGCCATCGCCTTGGAATTTTAAGTCAGTACTACCCTATGACCAATGCCATTTCAATATGGTCACCCGGTTTATAAGCAGTAGCCATGTGGGATGTGATGCACTGCAGATTAAATGAGTGACAAGCATGTGGCCCGTTCTGAACCATCTGGGTGGAACTGTAGTACACTGTAGAGAAGGGAATAAGTGAAGGGGACCTATGAAGGGAAAAAATGAAAACTAAAAGGACTGGCCCAATAGCCCCGGCACTGAGGTGAATGTGCGCTTGAGAGTAGACAAACACAGTCATTCACAGGGCAATAGAGCCAATGGCAGAAGCAGGCTGACCAATTACTCCCTTTTCTTTGCGATCATGGAAGGAAGCATAGCATAAATGACACTCATACAAACCAATGGCAGAAGAGGGCTAATACAGTTCTATACAGTTCGAATGGGCACCCAAACCAAACTCTTCTCCTTTCCTGAAACTAACCCTAGGCCTATAAAAAGGTGGAAACATATCACAGTGGCTTATTTTTTCACAATTATAAATACACTTTGCAACTCTAAAATTCCACTTTCTGATTTGGTGAACACCGATATGAAATTTAGAATCCCAATGCTTATTTTGTGACCTGATCTACATTTTAGTGTGCAAAAATGCCAGTAAGTGGAGCCCATAATGTAGCTATGGTATTGCATAACATCTTGTCCTTAGTCAGAGCTGGAAAATTATTTTAAGGAGGCCCACTTGCAGGCTACTATTACTCCGTTTAGGTCCAGAAGTAAAGTGATATCAGGTGGGAATGGGGAGTGCGAGGAGTAGTGGCATCCAGTGGCCACCTGCCAAAGGGCAGCCAATCCTGGTGTGTTTACCAAAGGGTACACCAGAAGAGAAATGGGCTAGACCCTCCCCTCCTCCGCATCGGACATCGTGGGGGTGAACTCCTGGTGTGCCCTTTCCCACAATGCTCACACAATCCCTATCCTCACACACAAACACCCCACCACAAGCGCCAAACACTCACATCTAACCCAAGGCCGCAGATACACATCCATCTCACACAGTCAAGCCACAGAACACACACTCCATCTCATGCTCATTGATATAATCTCTGCAAAACACCTTGCCACATCCCATCAGTTATAACATGTCAGCCAGGTCTAATCTGCATCACCCAAACTTGAAATCTTATCTCATTAGGAACAGCATTCAACGTCACAGTTCAATACACCAGAACAAAGGAGGGCTTGTTGTTATTCACAAGCCATCCTGGCCTTGTACAAACCAGGATCCTTCCATGTCTAACCCAGTGGATCACCTCATCTAGCTCCGCCCCACCACCCCCCAACAGTCATGTTCCACCTAATGTACAGCCCAACCACAGAAAGCAAACTATTCACGGAAATCAAAGTCTTCATCCCCACCGCATTCAATAAACCATAAAAATAAAATCTTCATTCGATATCTTAGACAACCAAAATACTCCTACACCGAAACAATGGAGGAAGAGTTTTGCAACTGTTTTGTTTATGAATCCGCTCGAATCACAAGTTGTCTAACCAATCCACTCAAACTGCAACACTCCACCTTCAATAAGACCCTCGGCAGCCACTGCCTATGACATTTGACTGCTCTAGCCACACTGCTATCCAAATTCTCCTCTAGCACACTGCACCTATTAAAGAAAATCAGCGCCAAACAAACAGTAACACTTATTCTAGGAATTCTCTATTCAGTCTCCAAAAAGTTATCAACCCTGGAATTTATAACTGACTCCACAGTCGACGTAAACTTCCCAACGGACTATTAACTGCACCCTAAAGATAAATGGCACCCAGATCTCCCTCCCAGAAACCATGCATTATGACACCAAAAACATTTGCACTCTTGTATAGCCATAAATGAATGGACAGCAAACATTCATTACACAAGAAAAGACATGGCAAAAAGTCAACCCCAAGAGTTAGTGTAAGAGTAAGAGTAAAAGTTGTACACTCTTCACTGCAGGAAAAAAAACACATAACTGACGTCTCAAAACAGAAGCAGAGCACTTTTCAAACCAATCAACCATGGCAGAAATCAAAACTCGGATTTCCTCACCCAAAAACCTACTCAACCAACAAAGCTACCCCATGCACCAATTCTATCCTAACACACATCATTGGCAGATGGCCATGTCCTTTAAACCCAGGGCAAAGCCTCTGTATCACATCTTTTCTGGCGAACACAATGAATTGTACAACCTAATAAGGTATACATAATGTGCAGTTTCACAGAAGTAGCAAGATTATGTTGTGAAGGAAAATAATTTTTAGTAAAACACATACTCTGACCAAACTACTTCATACTGAACTTTGAAAATCAGGCCTAAAAATTAAAAGATTATATTTTTCTAAAATCATGTTTTTAAAAAATAGATTACATTGCACTTGAGTTGTCCCATATCTAGATAGATAACAGCCTGTAGTGTATTGCTCCAGATCATGTACGGAATTATAGATGGATAAAAGTAAATAATGATGTTTTTCACCAAGGGCTTCTGAGTGACATCAAACAGACAAGGAGAGCGAAGTTCAAGGTGTCTATTGTGCCACTCAGACAACCCACTGTTGCTAAGTCATAGCAGTGAATAACCAGACTTAGAATGTAGGGTTCACACTAGTGGCTCTCAGTGAGAGCCATGCATAAAAAAGCTACCCGTAGCATTTTTATTCCTCCAAATTGTTATTTTTGCCCTACTGTAGTAATGAGTTAATGTGCAATATATAAAATTATGTCCCAAGCTTCCGATTGCAGCCTGAATACAGTTTTAAACTGCCATGTTAACTCGGCATTAAAATCCTCTTCCAAGCCTAAACACCCCTTTCATTAGAAATAAGTGACCCCTAAGGTAGGGCCTAGGTAGCCCATAGGGCAGGTGGCTATGTGATTTATTGTAGTACAAAAGACATTCATGACTGCTTTAGGCAGTGCTGTGAATCCATAAAACCTTCTAAACTAAACTTTCTAAATCCTCCACTTGTTCTCAGGCAATTGAATTTTAATTTCTCTAATTGTGTTATCAAATTCATTTTGCTTTTTATTGGCACTCCTAGATAATCATATTGGGTGACATGCTCTATTATTCCTCCTGCAATCTTCCATAGAAACATATTTCCTCTTCTGCTGGAAATTGGGTTACTGGTTGAGGGGGCTGAAACCCTACTCAAGCATCAGCCACAATACCTGTCAGGATGAAGACACAAGCAAACTCCATATTGACCTGTGATTAGCCCTCTGGTAGCCTAGCACAAATCAGTCAGGTTTAACTTCGAGGCAATGTGCAAAGTATTTTTCAGCATTTCAAATAATAACAAAGTGGAAAATACAACACAAAAAATGTCCCACACCAACTTAGAAGAATGAAGTAAACTTTAATAAATCATTTGAGACCAAAACAACAAAAATCCAATTTGTAGAACCAAAGATAACGCGATTTCAAAGTTTTAAGTAAGAATTGTTCCTAGAAGCATAAAACACCAACTATGGTTATCTGGTCGCACCAGACAGGGAAAAAGGCACAAGTTCAGGCCAACTGTTATGGAACATGGGCCGTATACAGGGAATCAGTTTGGGCAGCTGGACAAAGTACCTTAAATCCTGGTTTGCGGAGCGCTGTGACATCCTGCATCGAGGTTGCGTAGTGCAGCAGTGGTTCCAGAAGCTGCAAGGCCGCGATGCAGAGTCCTGAGTCATCATCGAGGATGCCGTTGGTGAGGGGCTTGCAATGTGAGGTCCTGCACTGACGATGCATCACGCGCCGGCAGTTCAGAAAAAGTTGCAGAGCTGCAATGAGGAGTCCTGTGCTGTTGTCAAGGATGCCGTCAACGAGGGGATTATGATGCAAAGGTCTGCTTTGAGGATGCATTGCGCAGCTGCAGTTCAGAAGAGACTTCAGGCTGTGATTTGAGGTTCGAAGTTGGGGATGCGATGGGCTGTGCTAGTTCCGAAACTGCAGCAAAGAGATGAATCGCACTGAGTTGATTCTGCTCAGCGCACCGCAGCGGGGCTGGCAGAGCACCTTCAAGCCCACTTCCAAGGGTCCAGGACTGTGGCGGCACCAATTGGGGAAGGGGGAGTGGGACTCACTGCAGACAGAGTCCAGTTGCTTGGATCAAGGTAGTTGGAGACTTTTCTGTCCCTGATGCTTTGATCAATGATGCCAACTAGCCCGTGGAGCTACTCTGGTGGTCTGGGTTCAAGATGCAGGCCCAGTCCTCTAACCAGGCAGCAGGGCAACAAAGTAGCAGACGGTCTTGCAGAGGGACACAGCAGTCCTTCTGAATCTTGGACAGGTTCAGAGGTGTACTTAGGAGTTGGGTATGAGGGTCCAATATTTATACCTGGTGCCTACTAAGAAGTTAAGTTATGTTATGTTATGTTATGTTATGTTATGTTATTCGTTTTTGTATAGCGCGCGAATCACCTGGGGGCATCTCGGCGCTTCACTCTGACTCACCACCAAGGAGGGCAGCAAAAGGACAGAATTAAACAAAGTTTAATAGAGGGTTTAGTACAGGAAAGCTTTTAAATGTTTTCTAAAAGCAAGATAAGAGGAGGTTTCTCGTAGAGATAGTGGGAGACTGTTCCAGTACTTAGGGGCAATATAAGAGAAAGCCAGGCCCCCAGATCGCTGGCGTCTGATATGGGGTACCAGGAGCAGTTGCTTCGTGCAGGATCTTAGAAGGCGAGTAGGAGCATATCTTTCCAATTTATTCTGGAGATAAACTGGCCCCTGACCCTGCAAAGCACGGAAGGTGAGGCAGCAGATTTTAAAGAAGGCTCTCCGCTTAATCGGAAGCCAATGTAGCTGTCTCAGCAGTGGTTTCGAGGGGGTGCCAGCAGGCCTATTCAGAACCAGTCTAGCTGCCGTGTTCTGGATCACCTGTAGTTTTTTCAGAGCCGTGGTTCCCACCTCAGCTAACAGAGCATTTCCGTAGTCCATGCGGCTCATGACTAAGGCCTGTGTAATGGTTCTGCGATGTTCCGGGGGGATGAACGGCAGAATCTTCCGTAGAAGTCTTAGTCTATAGTAGCATGCCCCAGATGTTGCGGCTATCTGATCTTGCATAGACAGGGACTGATTTAGTTTAATGCCCAGATTGTTGACACAGTGCTTCGGAATTGGAGGCAGGCCAAGATGTAATGGTCACCAATCATTTGACCAGACTGCTTCGTCCTTCCCTAGAAGTATGACTTCCGTCTTGCTTGGATTTAACTGTAGACAGTTGTTGGTCATCCACTTGGAAATCTCGGAGATTCCCCTAGCAAAGCGGAGTCTGTCGGCTTACGGATCGTGGCTGATGTTAAATAGCAACTGGGTGTCATCGGCGTACGACATTATTTCAAACCCCAGTGCTTCCACCACCTTAGCCAACGGAGCCATATAGATATTAAAAAGCGTAGGGCTAAGGGAGTAGCCCTGGGGGACGCCCTTGTCTAGTACAGTTCTGTCTGATTGGTGGTGGCCCAGTATGATCGTTTGAGAACGAAGAAGTAGGAGAAGGTTCTTGAAGCCTCCACCTTCAGGGGTGCTTGGGATTCCTGCCTCCCTGCCCTGGCCCCCAGTTTGGTTGGGGTCACAATAGACTAGCGCCAAACCCTTTGTGAATGTGCTTCGGCAGAGCCTTTGTGATGTGCAAGTGTGGAAGGTGACAGCTCCCCCCTTATCAAGTCATAAATGGTCAATCCTGCCAACACCCATGCTTCTTTGTCTCACAGGCTGGAAGCAATATACAAAGACCAATTGCCACCTACACCTAGTCATGTGGCCCAGGAAACAGACTGCAGATATCAAATGGTTATGCAAAAAATGCCAACTTTCTAAAAGTGGCAATTTCAGAATGTGACTTTAAATCTGAATTTGCCATTGAAGAGATTTTAAATTACAATTCTATAGACACCTATCCCGAACTTCCTATCTGCTGTCAATTGAAAGGTATCACGTATCAAATGTAATAAGTTAATCCAATGTTATCCTACGGGAGAGGCAGGCCTTGCAGTAGTGAAAAACTAATTTAAGAGTTTTTCACTACCAGGACATGTAAAACTTAAAAATATATCCCCAACTTTTTAATGCACTGCACCTTGCCCTGTAGGCTGTTTAGGGCCTACCCTAGAGGAGACATATATACTAACAAGCATTTGCAATGCAATAGGTCTCGCATTTTCGAAACGTTGACCTATTGGTATTGTAAATGACAATGCCTTTTATTATTGCAGGTTTTTGAAACAGATAAAAGGCATTGTCATTTACAGGGCATGCAAGGCATACTGATGCGCCACTGTCCATTTGTGACATGATAGTCTCATCCCCGGGATGATAGTAGGTACCCCGCCAGGCATAATATTTGCCATCGCTTTCGCACTATGGCCATATGTGGCATAATAGTAGTCATCCAAGGTAAATCACTGGCCATCATGTTATTGGTGATATGATGGCACGCATCCCTGGTTTGTTGGTGGACATCGCTAGCAGGATGGCTTATATTGGCTGTGTGATGCTGGTTCTGAGCATATGGGGATCTAAATGAGAATATGAGCAAATACCTGTTCATGTCCGTGGGAAGTAACTGTAAGTATATGATGAGAAGTTCATATTTAAGGACAACATTAATCTTTTTACTTTCATGAAGTAGTTATTTGATGGAGTTAAACTGTCAGTGATTACAGAAAGAGAAGGTTTTACATTTAGGGACAAAACGTGCTTGTTTGAAAAAAATAAAAATCTGGTATTTGAGGGCAAGCAGTGTATGTAAGGGAAAGCCACAAAGACAGTTGTTTGCTGAAAATTGGTTTATTTGATAACACGACAACATGATATTTAAGAGCAAAATTGACTTATTTTCAGAAAGTTATGTCATTGATTGGGGCAAAATTGTGTCTATTGAAAAAAAAAAAGGAGCTGGATATTTGAGCTGGTGAGTTGGGGACTCTAACTGCTGATGTTTTTATTATTTCCTTGCTCCCACAGGGCACTTCCTTGTTCCTTAGTCAGTTGTTTAATTACTCAAATGACAGTGTTTCATCATCTACTTTGACCGCTTTTCATGACATTATCAGCACTACATACATATGATGTCACAGAACTGAACCTGCAAGATTTATGTATATTTAGAGACACGACTGATGTTCAAACCCTTGTGGAATCCGTAACGTAAGCAGCAGCTCTGCTGTCTTGGCTCGAAAAACCTGCCTGTTCTGTAGGTCAGCCATATGTGGCATGCAATTGTGAGGTTTGTGTAACTTTTGTTTTTTTATCCTGTCCATTCCAACTAGAGTCTAAGTCATACTCCATGGCAGCTAATGAAGCCGCAAGGGCTTGTTTGAGAATATGCAGTGCTCATAAGACGTATGTCTTTGAAGCTAAAGACATGCTACATTAGAGTAACATCGTGCTTTATAAACTACCATACATTTTGACACTCTTGCCATAATATACACACATATTATTTGAACTAAAATTACATTAGTATGTTTTTTTGCCAATTTATTTGTGTCACTGTGATGTAAAATGTATTGTTTTCACAAACACTTCACAGACGGGCACTGATTCAAACGCGTTTTTGCTTGTCAGCAGACATCATGAGCGACCCGGATGGTGTGTCTGTGAATAAAACCACCGGAGCTGGAAGCGAGAGCTGTAAGGAGCATTCAAGGCACTTCGCATTATCTGAAGATCGTTGCAGCATGTCCTCAGCATACGGCCCCTGTGCACTAGGGTACCAGGGGCGGCCTTAGGCATGTGCAAGCTGTGCACCTGCACAGGGCCGCCAAACCCCAGGGGCCACCACACCAATATATATCCTTAATATAATAATCCTCTGAGGATGGATACATATTTGCGTGGCGGCCCCTGGCAGCGATTTGGCGGCCTCCGTCTCTGTTCCACTTCCTAACACCCTGACCCCCACTCCATCTGAGCTCCGGGGAGCTCTGCCCCACCCGGAACCCCTCTTCCGGGGCCCCCTACCTACGCTCCCTGCCCAGGGCCGCCATGAGCCTAGAGGCGCCCCTGAGGGTACAGTCACCTGTGGGTACTGCATCACTGAAAAATTATACTGTTTTTGTGCGTGCTATTTAAAAAACAAACACATGAATGTGGCCTGGCGCCAAAGGGCCGCCAGGGCTCTAACACGCACTACTTTAAATTAAATATTTCAGTAGACCAGTTCTTATTCAATTTTATCCAAAATGGTTTGTCACCAAATTTATACATCACATTACAATGATTGTGAAACAATACACTTCGTGGATTGTTAAATTTGCATTACATATGAACGTCAACAATGAATTAATACATCAAATAAAAAGCAAAAACACCCAATGCATTTCGGGGCATAAGCCCCTTCGTCAGGGGTCTGTTGAAAAAAGGAAAAGGAAACCTTATTACTTTCGGTGTTGGGGAGAATCGATGTTGATGAATACTACCACTTATTGTTGAAAAGCTTACCTCGTAATTGTGAGTGGTTAATGCTGCTATAAAAATATAGAGCATTAAGAAAAGTTCTATAATGAAAAAAGAAAACGCGCTTTATCCTCTGTGTATTTTTAGGACACAACTATCGTATTTAACAAAAATAATATTTCGAATGCAAAGATTCAATGTGTTTGCCTGAACCTCCCTTGAGCAAGTAGAATCTGTGAAAAATAATAATCACAGTCTATCAATACCAGAGCCCCCAAAAAAATTATTTTAGACAAACGATGACATTTCAGCATTTTGATGCTGTGCTGGGCTCACCTGTCGCTTTCTTAGGTGTGACCTTAATCCGTTAAATCTGAAATGTGTAAATAAAGTGGATCTCAGTAACTCTCGTTAAACACTACGACAACCAGTGTGGGTTTTATATAGAAAGGGTATTTTTACCTGCAGGGCTTCGGTTAAAGCTTGACCCCGTTTTCTCGCCTGTGAATGATTCAGCCTGGGGGACATCGAAATCAAGGAAATCAATGCGTCGCCCTTTATAACACACTAACGTAATGCTCCAGATCTCGACATTTACTGCCTCACAATCCGCCAAAGCTTACCTGCGAGTTCCTGAAATTAAGCCAATCCCGCTCAGTATTTAATCAGCTCTGCGTGAAAAAAAGGGATACACGCATCAGTAGGGCAAACTAACATGACACAAGCGAAAATGCTCGCTGTTGTGTACTCTTACGATTGAAAAGAGAAGTTGCTGGGCTTACCTCTATCTGCGCTATCAAACTCTATGCTGTGTTACTGGAGGCAAAAGCATCAATGCTGTCTCCAAACTCGACGGCTTAAAAAAATTCTTTCTTGCTGTTGCTACATTATGTGGAAATGAAGATAGGACTAGAAATCTACGGGCGCCATTACTGATACATTTAAAAAACAAAAGCACACGATTCCCTCACAGTTATCACCAGCAACATACTTATATAATAGTAGGTGTGAGTGAAAACCGTGAGTGCAGTTTGCACAAAGCTCTGAAATGGGACTGGCAACAGAGAAAATAAATGGAAGTAATTCACAGTACCATAGAGCAGGTTTGGGCTTTAATTTAATGTTCTTCCCGAAATCGGCTTCAGGCAACACAATCTCTTCTTATGCCGTTTGGCGTGCTGCACATTTGGGGGCTTGACGTTAACGTGAAAGTTGCAGCTCAGCAACACCATTACTGCCATTCCAAAAGTAGTTAAAGGGACTACAAGGAGGGGTGGCGCAATGAAAACAAACTGCGACTGGCGGAAGGGTACAATGTAAATAAATATTCAAATGAAAAGAAGCGGGACAGCAACTGCATTACTGTCAGAGGGTGGTCGGAGGGAGGAAGCAGCAACAGGCCAAAAGCAGCGTTTAAAAAATAAGTTCTGTAACACAGCAGATGAAGAAAGGAAGCATAAGAAGACCGTGCTTGGCCGGTGCTCCTTAGCCTTCTTCGGAAGTATAGGATCTGCTGCAGTACAACTTAAGAGTCAGCAAAGAAGATCGAGGAAGGAGGAAGCCAATGGTAGCAGGCTGGAATAAAGTAGTTTTGTTAAAAACAACAGATCTTGCAGCAGTGCATGCGCATTGATGCTCGACCTAGAAAGGAAGATTTAGGCCTGGCTAAAGGTTTATTTTGCAGGTCAAAAGGGCAGTTTACATCACACACAAGCTGCAATGGCACTTCATTTAGAGGCCCTGGGTACATGCATTACCGCTTTACTAGGGGCTTACAAATCAATTAAATGAGCTAATTGGATGTAAGCCAATGTCACCATGTTTAAAGGAGAGAACACAAGCACTTTAGCACTGGTTAACAGTGGTAAAGGGTCCGGAGTCCTAGGAGCCAACAAAAATAGGTTGAGAAAACAGGAGGATGAATCTTAAACGTTTGGGGGTGACCCTGCAGAAAAGGTCACTCCAACATCTTCCAAATGTCATGATCTTAGTCTCGCCAGGATTAAACATCATAAGATCCTCCAATTAAATATTAATTGCAGTTAAACGGTACTGATCACCTAATTGGTTGGAAATGAACAGAACTAGGTGATCCACACATACTAACATTATTATTCATTCAGTACTCAAGAGAAAAGTAAAAGAATGGGTATATTCTAAAATGCTCAGTAGGTATGACATGTATAAATTAATTAAACAAGCAGGTGTATACTGTCCTGTTTAAATCCATTTCTGTTCCTACTGTTTCAGAAAAAAGACCCTCTCAACTGAGATGTACCCTGACCCATGTATTAGTGTAAAGGCCTTCAATTTGTTCTCAGCAAACTTGCTTCAATGCCTAGTTTGCGTAACTTTTACCATAGTATGACATGGTCAATCTTACCCAAAGCACAACTGAAATCAATAAAAGAGCTATAGAAGCATGTCAAATGAAACATAACAGTAATATCATCATTTGCCCAAAAGCCAAAACTAAGTGTCTGATTTAGATCTCGGCGGATGGGTTGATATCCGTCACTGTTGTGACGGAGTAACCCGTTTGCTGGGATCTAAACCAGGCCCTAATTCCTGACTGGCACCAATGCAAAAAGCTTTCATTCATTGGCCATCCAGTCAATGTAATTACCATTGCTGTCTAGAAGGGTAAGTATAATTTTTCACGTCTTATCTATCTACTTTCTTTAAGATGCATTGGCAAAGCCAATAAGTCGTGCATTTGGGACCCATTGACTTTGCAAATGGTTTTAGCGATGTTGTACAGAGGTTACAGAGGTGTAAGAAAGCAACTCTAGGGAAAATGGGTGGCTGGAATGTGAATAACAATATATTTACGGGTGAATATGTGTAGAATAAAACCAACAACAAAGGGGTATTAAATATGCCTATAAACATATAGATAGCATTTTAAGATTTTTTTTCTCTGAACTAATTGAGAATTCAAGAGATACTGTATAGAATGTATTTTCGATTAAGGATACCTGCAGAAAGATTAGCCAGAGAGTATAATATCTGCGGTAAAACAAAAATGATTTTAATATATAATATGGATTAATACAACTTAAATGGAAAAAAGAAGTAGGAATATTGCTTAGTCTGAATAATTGGGAAGAGGCATCTATCTATAACATGAAGGCCCCATCAGAAGCAAACTTCAGAAGAATGCATACCTTGGCACAATGACTAATCTACTATTCCCCAGAGAGTCATCACAGGTGGAATGATAAATCATCAAGTAGGTGTCCCAAATGCAATGGGGAGAGAAATTGGACATATGTTCTTTGGAAGTGTCCAAGCCTACAAGAATTTTGGCATGAGGTCAAAACATACGTAAAAAAACTGCTTACATATAGAAACAATACCGGACGCATTAACAAAGTTATTATGCTACTCTCAACATCTTAGAGCAAAATCGAAGGGGGTCTGATATTGGTGGTAGCTATTTTAGTTGCAAGATTTGTAATAACTACATAACCACTGTTAGACCTGGCATCCTTGGCGTGGTTTTCCCTGATTTTTTGCCTCTACCTCCTATGTTTTTTGATGCTGAACTGGATTTTGTTTTTGCTGGCTTAGATGCTTTGGGCACTTTGCCACTGCTGATTAGTGTCAAAGTGCAAGTGCTCCCTGTATAGATTGATATTTTACCTGGTAGGCATATTTCTTTTACCAGTAGGTCCCTTGTAAAGTGCACTGAGTGTGCCAGTGCTGGTAACTCAAATGCTACTAGTAGGCTTGCAGTCCCGATTGTGCCACCCACACGAGTGGCCCTGAAAAGAGGTCTCAGGCCTGCCACTGCAGTGCCTGTGCACAGTTTGTTAACTGCGCCATGTCAACCTGGCAAGTGCACCCACTTGCCAGGCCCTACCTTTCCCTCTCCTTGCACTTAGGACACCCGCATGGTAGGCCCAAGGTACCCCCCTGGGCAGGGTGCAGTGTATGAAGAAGGTAGAACATGTACTGATGTGTGTAACATGTCCTGATAGTGAAATATTGCCAATTTCGTTTTTGACTATTGAAAGGTTATCTTGCCCATAGAACAGAATGGGGAATGCTTTGTAACATTTTACAAGCATATCTTTCCATAGGGATGAGATAGAAAATTGGAGTTTGGTATCCCTGAACTCAGAACTTAATAACACATCTTTTAGTAAGGATGGATTTTAAATTCTGTGTTTGAAAAAAGCACTTTTAGAAAGTGGCTATTTTCTTATTCAACCTTTCCGTGTGACTCCGCCTGGTTGTGGATTGACTGTCTGGCTTTGGAAGTGACAGGGGCTGGAGAGGTGTCGTGGCTCTGAGAGTCTGGGTGAGTCAGCACTAGGCTGAATAGGCATGCTCTGCATTGGGAGTGGTGGGAGGAGTAGCACCTGTACCTGAATAGGGCGGTGCCTGCCTTCCACAATGCTGGCTCCGCCTCCCTGTGGTGTGTCTGGGACCCTGGCCCACACTAACAAAGGATGATGATATGCGCTGGCAGAGTACCCCCAGAACTGGTTTGGACTGGGCTCAAAGCCCCTTGCACAAAGGGATCAAAGATATTTTGGGGTATAAGTACTAGACCTAAAACCACTGAACTTTAAACTCTAGCTGGAATCAAGAGGAACCTTTGCTGAGGAGAAATACTGCCCTTGCTGTGTGTCTGGGGTTGGCCTGCAGTTGTTGTGTCTGCCAAAGAAAGGAGTAGGACTATGCTGCATACTGTGTCCCCGGCTTGAAGAAAGTCTCCAAGGGCTTCCTGTTTTGAAGTCTCAGGAACAAAAGGACTTCACCCCCAACTCCCTTGAACTTCCTTGATGGGACTTATGACCTGCCAGGAGGTGCCTGTAACTGTGTTGGGCCTCTGGAGGTTGTTTCTGCTGTTGGGAGCTGGAAGTAACCCAAGAGAACTAAGAAATCCTGTTTCCGACGCCATCGACGCCGTCGCTGTTACGCCGCGACCTGCACTGAGGCCCGGGGAGCCGCTCATGAAGTGAACGACGCAGCCCCCAGTCTGCTCTGCAGCCCCGAAGCCCTACGACGCCCTCTGATGCCGGCAGTGATCACTCGTGCTCAACGCCAGCGCTCGCAGAGACTCCGTCTTCGCCAGCGCCTGTATCTTGTTATCGCGGTGCAATAACTGCTGAGGGTGACTCGAGAAACTTGCCAACGTCGCATCACCACCAGAGCCGAGATCAGCCATCTTCGATGCCGTGCATCCTCACCGACATAATTTTCAAGGTACTCTTTGTTTGGGGGTCTGTATGACTCTGTACCCGACCCCACGATCCTCGCAGGTGGAGCCGTAATTTGGATCTTTTGCTGTCCTGACGTTGTGATAGCCCCAGTTGGTGCCATTTGAGTTCACACCTTATTTGTGCAATATCCGTTTTAAAGAAATATTCTTGAATAACTGTATGTTGGATTTTTTACGTTTTGGTCGTCTTTAGTCTAGATAAAGATACTTTATTTTTCTAAACTGGCGTAGTACCTATTTGTGGTGTTTTCACTGTGTTACTGTGAGTGTTGATACAAATACTTTACACCTTGCCTTTGGGATACGCCTGTCTGCTTGTGCCAAGCTATCAAGTGGGTAAGCTGGGGTTATCAAGAGTTTGTTTCCCCCTTACCCTGACAAGAAGCAAGAGTCCCTATTTGGACAAAAGTACCTACCTCTGCCAACTCGAGACCCCCGTTTCTAACAACCACATACTAGAAAGCAGCTGAACCACCAGAATGCCAAATGTGTCTAGAAAGCTAAAAAAGGGTGGATGAATGAGAAAATATATATGGCAAATGGGTTGGTGCTCTAAACAAATTTGTAAAAATATGAAACAGTTTCGATGACTTTGCTAAAAGGAAAAAATGTACAAGCTTAGTTTAAAATCAGGTAATCATAAATAAACAAATGTTTTAAAAAAAGGGATTACGACCAGCTAGCTAATCCATTCTGTTGCATTGCTCCATGACCTACGGGAAGAGATTGTTAGGGGGAATAAACTGAAAGAATACTATGCGGATGTAGAACAGCACATCATTGGATGTCTTGAGTGCAGCCTGATTCGGACTTTCACCGACTGTCGCATTATTTTTAACACAATCACTCCTGCCTTGCGAATGGCCCCATCGTAAATAATTAAAGGCACCCATCAGGTTCCCTGATGACTGAGCATCCAGACCACGATGACTGCTCCTTCACACACCTCAAACCTCTGCTCTCGCTGCTGACAGCTGAAGGCTTGACACCTCTGATGCCTCTCAGAGACTTGTGCACAAAAACACTCAGACAAACAAACGAAGAAGCCCAATTGTATGACTGGGGTAGGGCAACAGTGAGAGTCCAAAGCAACAGTAGCATTGCAACATCTACATGACCATAGTTCTGATGTACCAGCTCTGTAACCGGGACTTAAACTATTTACCTGCGTGGCAGTGGGCGCACTTCTTAATACAAATGAAAACGTGTAGGAATACAACACTCTTTGTAAAAGTGTGTCTACCACTTACAACTGCTCTATATGCTCTACACCTTGGTGAAATCACGAGGGTGGGCTCAATCACATGCGGAGCCTTTGGGAATCAGGCGGAATCATTTCTTGTGCCTGGTTGCCAAGAGCTATAGCTCCCTCGATTCTGGCCAATTCTCACCCGTGAAGACCCTGGACGAACAGGGCCTCTCTCAATAGGGGTGATATCAGGTACCTGCCACCCAGGCGGGCCTTGAAAGGAAAATGACTTAAAGGCTCCTTCGGAAAGAAACATTCAACTCCACAAACCTACTGAGAACATCCACCCATTCACTGGAGCACATACACAGACAACAGCGTTTCCTTGCCCCTCATCCAAAAATATGTTAAATTACCACCAGTGCTCCCAAACAGGTGGCTCACTTTGCTCTCAGCTGTCAGTGCAGCTGCTGCAGTCACACAGCTCACCTCGTGCACACTCAGACATACCTGTAGAGAAAGGGTGGATACATATTGACCTTACATCATCTGTTACACCATCACACCTTCAGCTACCGCCTATTTATCAGAACTGACAGGGACACACCAAACATATGAAGCTAGCAAGAATCTCGAGTTTCTGTGCAAATGAAAAGAAAATCTTCCATATGAACAATATGTGTCTTCATTCATTTAAAGGTGCATTAAACACACAATTAGAAATCAAACATAACACAAAGATAACTTAGATTTCAAAACATAAACACTATGAATACAATTTTCACAACTTATCACGGGCTGTAATAACTGGATATTCGTTAATGAAGCAACCCTACATTACTAGGTTGAAAAGTAAAAGAAAAATGTTTATACTTACCGACTTATACCTACCTGCTCCCTATTTTGGTATTCAATATTCTGGCTACAATATTTTGGCACCTAAATACTTTAGTGCTTTATATTGTGACATGTACTTGCCAGTGATACTCTTGGGAGTCTGACACACGTTATGCCATCTGCCCCCTGCTATGGTGTGTCTGCTAACAGACGTTGGTGTGCCTGTCACACTTGCAACACAGCAGATTTTCAGACAATGGCGTGGGCATCGACTAGAGGGTGGCTTAATAGGCAGTAGACGATTGGGTCTTGTTGCTTAACTAGAACTTCCAGGTCAAGATGGGAGGTAAACGTCGCCCACAGAAGCAAACTCAGAAATACAGTGAAGAGGATCAAGGAAAGGGGACAGGGGGTCGGATAAGGGCGGGAATAGCAATAGAGCAAATAAATACAGTAGTCTCTCTATTCTGTTGCCTCCCGTGTACCTGTGCCTCTGTTCGAATTTCGGTTCAGAAGTGGCTAGAATTTAGCCGCTTGCACATTTTTCCTTCCTTTCTTTCTATTTTTTAATTCTGCTATTTCTGTTTAGTATTTCCTGGTATAAAAGGGCTCTTTGAACTGAAAAGGCACAATAAATATCATGTTCCGTACATACACTGTGTCCCAGTGTATATATTGAAGACAGAAATAGCACCTTTCAAAAATATCGTGGCCTAAATCTTGAGAGCCAAAATATTGTGATGGGAAGCATATAAAGAAAAGTATAGATGTATTGTTTCTAACTCCACATTCAGTTAATACTGTAAGCTATATTTATCAATATATATTTTGGTAGTCCACGTTTTGGCCACGTTTTTGTAGGACTATATTTAATCCAAGATATTCTGGTATTATACAACTAAACCCATCGTCAATATCTTTATCTCAATCACTTTCCGTTGTCTTCTCTCATGTTTTCTCTTTCCACATGTCTAAAAAGGATGAATACATTATTAATTGGAAGTATTAATATTGAAAACATGTCATCACAGCAAAAAAGGAAGATGTCTTTTGCTGAGTGGGGCTGATTGCAGAAGAAAAAAACATCAGCAGCCAAATACTGCTTCTCAGTTCGTTTGGACTAATCCCTCCTGCTTTCTTCCCAGTGAAGCAGAATTACTATGGTTGTCAGGAAGAACAGACAAAGATGTATGATATTCACTAAAAGTACGCTTACGCCCCCTTTCTGATCCATATGTTTATGTATCTTACAAAAATAATCTTTACTGTTAGGAAATCAGACAGATTTTAATATCATTTTCTGAAATCCCTTAAGCCTATTTGACAATATTTGCTCCAATATGTTCTGCCTTAAGCCTCAGCCCGATACTATCACTCTTGAATTCGGAATAATTTATATTCCTTCCCTTCCACTGCCCTTAATTATTTTCCAGGTGCGAATGTGGTGTGAAAATAAGTGTGGAAATCCATTACAAGTGTTAATGAATGCCATTTGAGTGGGTGTTCACAACATTTGCATATGATTTTCCGACTACTCCTGACACGTCCTTAGCAATGCCCACACGTGTGCTCAAGTTACACACTCATGTTTCACTGACTTACAGCCGGCCAGAACAGAAGCACGAGTAACCCTCGGCCACTCTCAGGGGCATAGAGAAGAGATATGCCATCTGCTGCACAGTTTTAGGTTTTGCTGCAATGCAGACATGTGAAGACAGTGTGCTGCCGCACTGTGTGGCACATGTGACGGGAGCACCCTCCACATTTCACAATATTCAGGGCATATGAAAATAACCCCCTGCTTTCTTTTGCAGCCCTCAAGCCTACGAGGGCAGCTAGCTGGCAATTTGTAAGTACCTGTGCAATTTAAGAGCAGCAACATCCTAGCACAGTGTCCTACACCAGCTTATTGAGCAGCATCCCAGACCTCTGAGGGCAGCACTCTGTACTCTTTAGCAGAACACAGAGATATATCATTTCAATTGTCATTTATTTAAAAAGCACTTACAAAGTCTGACAAGGCGTTGAAGTGTTTTTCGGTGAGTAGCACGCAACTCTGGATCCCAAAGGATTAGTGGAAGATTGGTATAGGGAAATATAAGTTGTTAAATGAATGGTGCATATGTAAGTCTGTTAGTTCGATCGAACAGGATAAAGGACGGATAGAGGATGGAAGTGTCTAGATAGTGTTATTTGGGAGATCATATTAGTTAGACGAGGTTTGGGATGAGTCAAAGCAGAGATGGAGGATGGAAGAGTCTCTAGAAAGGAAAGGTTTATTTTGGAGATCATAGTAGTAAACTGAGGTTTGGGATGAGTCAAAGGAGGGATACTGGAGGGAAGAGTCTAGGAAGTGTTATTTTGGAGATCACAGTAGTAAAATGAGGTTTGGGGTGGGTCAAGGAGGTTTAGAGGAGGGCAGAGACAAGAATGGTCATAGCACTTGAATGAGGTTTGGGATGAGTCAGAGAATGGAGGTAGAGGATATATGGAAAGATGTACTGGATGAGACATATAGTTAGTAGTGCATTGGAGGGAGTTGACTGCTTTTGTTTTTCTTTCTTTCTACAGTAAAGTAAAGTATTAAATGTATAGACACATGACTACACAGAAAGGGTATACATGTATAAAGAAAATAATAAACAGATTTCAAATTGCATTGTATAAAGGTCCATATGGGCAAGAATAGATAGATCGTTAGAAATTCAGACGTTCAGGTGCTGCTGTATGTACAAGCTGATTTATCTGTATATTTTTATAATTGTTTTTATATTTATTTTATTTTTATTTTTCTGAATATTTCAATAGTGAAGCACTTATAGATGCACTTGGTATGATTATAATTACATATTGTGATAGATACCCATAAGCATTTATTTAAATAACGTACATGAAAACTATGTAGTGATCTATATAAATGTTACGCATAAAGTAATGGATGTATATATATATATATTTTTATCCATAAGTAATGTATACATTTGTTAAGCAGACCTAAAGAATATCTATATATTTTTATATCATAAGTAGTTATATACGAGTAGCTTTTTGCTCATTCAGCAGCTCATCTGGCCTGTGAGGACTGCACCCTGGCCCACTGAGACGCACAACAAAGAAAAAAACTGATAAATTCATTGGATCAAATTAAGTCATAAGAATCAATCATAAAATCTCACTGGAACATAGTTAATAATTATCATTTTTAATATTAAAAAATGGGGCCTTATTCATAAGCACAGTGCTGTTGTCATCATTAGCTGCTGTTCTTAAACCATAGCAAAAAACACAGTTGATGGACAGAATGTAGAACAATGTCATACACTCACCCCAGTACAAGGATCTGGGCCTAAATCCTACGTTTTTTTGCACTCCACACCACCCTGGGTTAGACACTGGCTATATGCAAATCTGCTCTGACCCTGTGCCTCATGGGAACAGTCCAGTCCGAACTACCAAGCCATGTCTTTCCCAGACCGGAATCAAGCATCCAAGGACCGGTTTCTGGCTATTAGCCTTCGTCAGCCTGGATAGCTTGACTCCAGTGGTGTGGAGAGCCTGGGACTCACGTCTGAGCATACCCAGCCCACTCGGGGTGAAAATTGCAAAAAACACAGTTGATGGACAGAGTGTAGAACAATGTCATACATTCACCCCAGTACAAGGATCTGGGCCTAAATCCATCGTTTTTTTGCACTCCACACCACCCTGGGTTAGACACTGGCTATATGCAAATCATCTCTGACCCTGTGCCTCATGGGAACAGTCCAGTCCGAACTACCAAGCCATGTCTTTCCCAGACTGGAATCAAGCATCCAAAGACCGGTTTCTGGCTATCAGCCTTCATCAGCCTGGATAGCTTGACTCCAGTGGTGTGGAGAGCCTTGGACTCACGTCTGAGCATACCCAGCCCACTCGGGGTGAAAATTGCAAAAAACACAGTTGATGGGCAGAATGTAGAACAATGTCATACATTCACCCCAGTACAATGATCTGGGCCTAAATCCATCGGTTTTTTTGGCACTCCACACCACCCTGGGTTAGACACTGGCTATATGCAAATCAGCTCTGACCCTGTGCCTCATGGGAACAGTCCAGTCCGAACTACCAAGCCATGTCTTTCCCAGACCGGAATCAAGCATCCAAGGACCGGTTTCTGGCTATCAGCCTTCATCAGCCTGGATAGCTTGACTCCAGTGGTGTGGAGAGCCTGGGACTCATGTCTGAGCATACCCAGCCCACTCGGGGTGAAAATTGCAAAAAACACAGTTGATGGACAGAATGTAGAACAATGTCATACATTCACCCCAGTACAAGGATCTAGGCCTAAATCCATCGTTTTTTTTGCACTCCACACCACCCTGGGTTAGAGACTGGCTATATGCAAATCAGCTCTGACTCTGTGCCTCATGGGAACAGTCCAGTCCGAACTACCAAGCCATGTCTTTCCCAGACCGGAATCAAGCATCCAAGGACCGGTTTCTGGCTATCAGCCTTCATCAGCCTGGATAGCTTGACTCCAGTGGTGTGGAGAGCCTGGGACTCACGTCTGAGCATACCCAGCCCACTCGGGGTGAAAATTGCAAAAAACACAGTTGATGGACAGAATGTAGAACAATGTCATACATTCACCACAGTACAAGGATCTGGGCCTAAATCCATCGGTTTTTTTGCACTCCACACCACCCTGGGTTAGACACTGGCTATATGCAAATCAGCTCTGACCCTGTGCCTCATGGGAACAGTCCAGTCCGAACTACCAAGCCATGTCTTTCCCAGACCGGAATCAAGCATCCAAGGACCGGTTTCTGGCTATCAGCCTTCATCAGCCTGGATAGCTTGACTCCAGTGGTGTGGAGAGCCTGGGACTCACGTCTGAGCATACCCAGCCCACTCGGGGTGAAAATTGCAAAAAACACAGTTGATGGACAGAATGTAGAACAATGTCATACATTCACCCCAGTACAAGGATCTGGGCCTAAATCCATCGTTTTTTTGCACTCCACACCACCCTGGGTTAGACACTGGCTATATGCAAATCAGCTCTGACCCTGTGCCTCATGGGAACAGTCCAGTCCGAACTACCAAGCCATGTCTTTCCCAGACCGGAATCAAGCATCCAAGGAACGGTTTCTGGCTATCAGCCTTCATCAGCCTGGATAGCTTGACTCCAGTGGTGTGGAGAGCCTGGGACTCACGTCTGAGCATACCCAGCCCACTCGGGGTGAAAATTGCAAAAAACACAGTTGATGGACAGAATGTAGAACAATGTCATACATTCACCCCAGTACAAGGATCTGGGCCTAAATCCATCGTTCTTAAACCATAGGGCTTCTTAAAAGGTATCTCTTACATAGTTTCCATAGTTCCTACTAAATTACTTAATTAGAAAAATAACTCCAACTTTATCATTTCACTCTTAGGGGGTCATTAGGATGGCGGGCGGACTTCGTCCGCCAGCTATTTTTCTGTGGTACGGGACCGCCCGCTGTTGGTGCGGGGGTCCTGTTGGTGACATTAGGATGTGCCCGCCACACTGGCGGGCGCATCCTGCATTCTTGACATTGTGGCGGGAGGTACTCTCAGCACCGCCCGCCGCAATGCCAAGAAGGCATGTTGTGCACTTCCATGCATGCGGTGCCTGCCATGTTGTGCATGGAACTGCAGGGGGGTACCATAGGTACCCCCCATGTGCACCCCCAACCCCCAGAATGCCTGGGGGCCCGCTACGGCCACCAATGGTGAAAACCGCCTTGCCACGGAAAGGCAACACCCCGCCTGCATAATAATATGGATGGCGGTGTCTACCAGACACCGCCACCATATAAATAGCTTTTCCGCCCGGGCGGATTGCCTTCCGGCAGAAAACCGGCAGGGTCCACCGGGGTCCCCCCGCCATGGTAATGTGGCAGGGGGAATTCTTATGCGGGCGGTGGTTTTTTGCGGGCGGATCGCCACCGCCATATGGGCAAAAAAGACAAAAAATCACTTGTACTAACATCCCAATTATTACGTTAACTGAAATAATGTATTTGTCAATTTGAAATAATTGGAGCCTAAGCCTCCTTATTGAAATATGAAAGGAGTGTGCAGATGGCACAATACAACTGTACAATAAAAAGACATTTAATGCCTGAGGTCTTAAATTGAGGCCATCACAAACTGGTCCTCGCTTTATATCACCTTGTTGGATTCCCTCCACTCACTCCTGGGTAATGGCAGAGGCCCTACTGCAATGATTCCCTATTAAGATCCATTAAGGTTGGCAGGTATAGGTGGCTATTGCAGCTTAAATCGCATGTGCATACACAAATGAGGGCAGCTGTTTGTTCTTCTCACAACAACAACCACACAGCCAAAATGAACCATGTCGAATTCAGATTCGGGACAGTGTTTTAAGTGGACGGGTAGTCGCAGGTATTGAGTACCAGAACTTTTTTTATTGTTTCCACTTCAGAACCGGAACTTATAGGGCCCTGCCATTAAAGGCAGGGCCAAGAAAGTATCCTGTACTCCTAGAACCACATGTCTATGAGTGTCTGACTGTAGTGAGGGCTAGACTTCAGAGTCCCCACTGTAATCAATTAATCAAAGTAGATATAATGCTCACACTAAAGCTACGCAGACCAGTGTCCCATGGCACCAGTCTACCATCACCTGCCACTGCCCACTGGCTGATTAGCTCTGCTGGGGCATGATGAGGGACATGGCAGCCTGTTATGCACGCATCCTCTGGGTGTCTCTGCCTACCTCTGTGGCCTCAGTCTCCTCATACTGCCTATGCTTCCATCTGCAGTCTGATGGCTGGCATGAGCATCTCCAGTGCCCTCATAACCCGGGAGCAGACAGGACGAAAGCCATAACATAAGCATGGCACAGGGCCTGAGTGTAGCTACATCACTGGTGCAGCAGCTGCAGTTGAACTGAGACCCAAGGACTGACTTTCTTCTGAAAGTCGAGCTATTAACACATTTGGCATATATATTGTGCACAAACCTCATGCAGATATATGATAAAGAGAAGACTCCGTTGTGGTTCCCCCAAGCGGCATGCCTGATACTTGATCTAGAGAAGGGGTTTTATACACTGTCTTGGACCTATCTTTTCAAAGTACTGGCAAAGCTTTGACTCTGCAGGCGTCTCCTAACTTACACAAAACTGTTATGCACTAACCCATCCTCTTGCATGCTAATCGGTGCATATATCTGCCCCATTCCCAGGGGTGCCCTCTCTCCTCTATACTATTTGCCATAGGCATGGAGCATTTGGCCCGCAGTCTCTGCTTGGAAGGCGTCCATTGGGGCATCCCATTGGACAGTTTCCACACACTTCAGCATGCCACCACCTGCACTTCGGCAATCCAAGCAGTCCTACAGGACTTCGAAGCTGCAGCGGCTCTCCAGGTCAACCAATCGAAATCATGCGTCTTCCCTCTGTGCAATGACGCAGCCCCCCAGGAAATACGGTTCCGCTGAGTCCCTCTGGCCTGGGCAGGGACACTGGTTCGATACCTTAGAATCCACCTCTGGCATTCACAGTAAGACCTGTTTGAGGGCAATCTAAAGTGGGTGCTTATGGATCTAAAGTCCCTGACCCAATTCTGGAAGCGCCTACCCCTTGCCCAAACAGGCAGGATCGCCATCTCGAAAGTGATCACCCGCCCTGGTTACTATACTATTTTGTTAATGTACCAGTCTATCCAACCAGTCACTTCTTTCAGGAACTAGACTCAATCGTCAGGGAATTGCTTTGGGATGGCAAACGATGCTGCATCACTCTCAGCAAACTACAACCGCCAGTGAGATGCAGTAGTTTGGGGGAACCCTTCTTATAAACCCTTTCTTGCAGCCCAACATTAATGGGAGTCTCATTGGCTGATAGGCAAGAATCTCTTTGAAACCAGCAGCAGAGATAGTCCTTTACCCCCAACATCATTCATCAGCTCCTTCTGCCCCCTATTAAACTGCACCACTCCTGGTTCCTACATGTATGGGTAACTCAGAAATGCCTCACCCAGATTTTTCAGCTGATGCGCCAAACACTACCCTATGCCCCTGCGATCTCTTTACAAGAGCTGCCAAAATTCTCTGGGTCCTTTACAGCTGATAACCTCCCAACTGGAATGCCAAGTCCATAGATATGGTGAGCATCAGTTTAAAAAAAAACTGCTCACTTTCGACCTGTTCCACCAAGGTTCCGAAATCCCCCCAGGACAGTTCCTTCTACATGGACAGATGCTAGCTACACGTCGAACCACCACAAATGTCATCATTCACACACTCCACACCATGGGAGTCGTGCGCCACTTGAGCACATGGCTGCATAAGGTTGCCAGGGAACATGTGGCGGGTCTAAATGACAACCCTTGCCAGACTTCCGAAGAAGACTTTGCACGTCCCCTCCATGACTCCGAGTGGAGCAAGGCTCTGGAGTATCCACAAAGTGTCTCACACAATGCACTGTGCGAAAATATACAATACATGGTTATCCACGGAGCCTACCTCATGGCATCCAGATGAATCACATGTTTCTAAAGCATATCTCACTTGCCCTGGATGTCAATTCATTGCAGTCGATCTCCAACACGTAATATTGTCCTGCTCTTCTCTCACTCACTATTGGCACACTATGCATGACGTACTGGCCATAGTTACCGAGCTTACCACTCTTAATACACGGGGAGTGACTGCACTGGGGATCTACAAGCATGGGAAAAATCACAGAGTACAAGTAAGATTTGCACATTTGGCCTAACTGCTAGCCAAGAGGACCCTCATGCTACATTGGAGAGCTAGCCAAGCCAATTTGTCTCCTAATGGCACCAGGCGCTCCTCCGATGGGGAGAAGCTAAGAGCGCAGCCCTATATTATAATGAAGCCCACCCGCTTCGGAAACCACGCGTAGGATGGGCCAGGGACACTTTGCTTACTCAGTTTCGGGAATTGGTGCGCGAGAAGGCCCCCCTCACGGGACCCGGAACCCGATTAAAAACCTTCCCTCTCCTGGTCCTTTGGCCCTGCCCACTGGTCCACAGTGCAACGTAGTGCAACTCTTAACTGCCATCCTCCAAAAGGCAGGTACCACCACACCCAGTGAACCCCCGCCCATACAGGACTCTCCTGAGACTCCCTCTTAACACCCTCATGCCTTTGCTCAGTTGACCCCCTTCTAACACAGATGATTTGTCTTTCCTGCCCCCATTATGCCCAGCTATTGCACAGAGGTTTGTATTCTCCCTTAAATAGCTTAAGAGCTGCAATTGTTCCCAACCGCCGACATGTAAAACATGTACAATAACTACATGCACTAGGATGCAACCTGAGCATGGTGTCACTCCTCAATTGTTCTCTCCCGAATTTAGCTGTGTAGTACTGTCTAAAATAATCGAAGCCTAAATCTCTTGCAGTTGAGCTTGTGTTAACTATTTTTCTACAAAGACTTTGTCACTCACAACAAGCTTATGTGAACTGTTTCTCTGCAATGATAGCGTCACATACAACAATGTAAAAAAAAACTAAATAAAAAGAGTTTGGGATAACTTTTATAAAGAAACCAGTCTTTATAATTCAAAAGGGTGTAATTTTTTTTACTTTAGTTAGAACATTGGGCCTCATCCCCTCATTTAGTGGCATTTATTAGAATATTCATGACCCCCATGGCCTTGATGGCAATGACATTAGAGAACCAAGAGATGAGTAAATTGGCATTGGCACTAAGTGCTCATCTCTAAAATGTGATGATTGAGGGAGAAGAGGTGCATTTAAAGAAAATAACTGCTTAGGGTCACACAATTTGGTCAAGCAGTAAAGCTGTGTTTAATCCCAGGTTGCTGGACTCACAGTGTGCAATTCTGCCACTAAATAGATATATTGTTTTCTGTCCTGTTTCACACCAAAGATAATGCTTTGTGTTTAATTCTTTGACCGGTTACATCACTTCACTGTGTTAAATAAATGAACATTATTAATTCTTAAATCAGGTTGATACAAAAAAAGTAATTGTAGATAAACTGACAGTTAAGGAATAAAAATATATTCTGTTTAAATGTACATATCTCCTGCATCCCCAAACTTAACAAAGACACCGATTTCAGGAAAAATCTCAACACCTTCAGTGGGTGTTTGGCCAAACTATTGAGTTGTAAATATCAGGAGACAGAAATATCGGAAATAAAATATTGTTATCCAAAGATATCATTATGCAAGATTATCGTTGTGAAGAATATCATTTTTTAGGTAAGTAATATAGTTTATTTAAGAATATCATTCTTTTTAATATTGTATGCAGTAATATAGCCATAAAAAAGATAGTTTTAAAATTATTTCAATGTGTTTCAGTTCATATATTAATTGCATGTGTTACTATTGTTTGTATATAGTGTTGTAGCGGGATGTTGGGTTTGTAGTAGGGGGATGGGGTGGGAAGTTAATTAGGCAATGGTTATTAATTACTTAATAATTTTTGACAAATGATGTGATGAATATTACATATGGTAATTGTGCAATGCTTATATATTTTAGTTATATTTTAGATGTGGGTTGCTAGGTTTGTCGGCTTATAGGGTGGGAAGGTAAATAAGAAATAAGTAACAGTTAATTATTAATTTAGAATTAATTCGTTGATCGATTATTAATTATAAAGATTGTGTCAGTCAGTCAGTCATTGTGAAATACATATGTTATTGACATTTTAGATGGGGCTGTTAGGTTTGCAGGGGTACAGGGTGGGTAGTTAATTAAGTAATCATTAAATAATTATAATTGTTAGTTGATTATTTAATTGGTTATTAATTATTTAAAGCAGGTTGCTGGGTTTGTAGGGGCACAGGGTGGAAAATTAATTAAGTAATAATTAATTAACAATTTAATTATTTAATATATTATAATTTATGCAAATTGGTCTATACTTATTTAACTTAGTTTTATTTTAGGTACATGCTGCTTATATTAAAAGTTTAATATTTTTTCAAAATAAATAGGGTTATTCAAATATGTAAGTAAAGTGTTTTCCCTACCGTTGCTTAGACTGCAGTGGGAGTAGTAAATTGAACCCCTGCGAAGTCCAACGTTTTCCCTACAGTTGCATAGTCTGGAGTGGGAATTGTAAATCTTACCCCTACAAAGTACAACACTTTCCCTACTGTTGCACAGACAGGAGTTGGAATGGTAATAGTAAATCTTGCTCCAATTAAGTCCAACACTTTTCCTACAATAGCGCTGTTTGCAGTGGGAATAATAAATGTAACCTCTCAGAAGTCCAATACTTTCCTTACTTTGTGCTATTGGGAGTAGGAATAGTAAATTTAACTATTCGAAGTGCAATACTTTCCATACAGTTACACTGACTGGAGTAGGAATAGTAAATGTAACCCCTCCAAAGTCCAATTCTTTCCCTACAGTTGTTTATACTGGTGTGGGAATAGTACATTTAACTCCTCCAAAGTCCAACACTTTCTCTACTGTTGCGCTGACAGGAGTAAAAATAGTATTTCGAACCTCTTCGAAGGCGAACACATTCCCTACTGTTCCACAGTTTGAAGTGGGAAACACAACTGTGACCCCTCCGAAGTCCAACACCTTCCCTGCTGTTGCTCTGAATGCAGTAGAAATAGAAAATCTAACCTCTTTGAAGGCCAACACTTTCCCTACTGTTGCATTATTATGGAGTGGGAATAGCAAATTAATGCTCTCTGAAGTCCAACACTTTCTCTACCTTTGCAGTGACTGGAGTTGGAATAGTAAAGATAACCCCTCCAAAGATTAATGCTTTCCCTACCGTTGCTTAGACTGGAGTGGGAATAATAAATTTAACCCCAATGAAAGTTCAACACTTTCCCTACTGTTGCGAAAACTGAAGTAGCAATAGTAAATCCCTAACGCGCCCAATGTCCTACGTTTCTCATACTGTTACATTGATAGGAGTAGGAATAGTAAATTTAACTTCTCTAACGTTCAACACATTCTATACTGTTCCATAACTTACAGTGGGAATAATAGAGCTGATGTTCCCAGACTCCAATACATTTCCAATAGTGTTTACATATATATTTTTTTTATTATTTTTGGGTACTTTCATTTAATATTTTTTTATATTGTTAAAATTATTATAATAGCGTTTTTTGATCTTTAAATTGTCTACATTTTATTTGCTAATTTATCAAATACTTTGCAAGTGAATTCCGAATATTTTTTATGTTTTAACAAAATATATATTAATAGATGGATAAGTATGTATCTATATATATATACATATATATATATATACATATGTATATATACATGCTTTTCATAGTAGTAAATAATAATGTAACGTATGTAGTTGTAATGATTGTTACATGATATATATGTATGTATATATATATATATATATATATATAGATATATATGTATATCTATATATATATATATATTGATCAACACATATAGACATATATGAAAACTGAAAAACTGAAGAAAAAAATTGTTTTTTTTAAAAAAGCCCCATTTATTTTTTAAAGAAAATCGGGCTGCTTGAAAAAAATAAACCATTTCAATTCTGAAATGCAAAGATAGGCAAGGTAGTCTGTGTCCTTTGCAAGCATTCATTCTTGCTTTTTGCAGTCAGCAGGAGGGAGTCACAATTTGCAACATGTCTATAGAATATTAATTAGTCAGGTTGTTCTGATACCGCCTCTGGTTTGGTGTTTTGCAAATTGGCCAAATAGATCAGTTTGCAAAATTATATACTTGTCGCAAACTTAAGGCCGTAAACTGTAACGTTGTACATTTGGTTCATAGTTTCTTCGACACTGTAGTCATTCCTGGGATGTGTACAATACTAGATTGATGTTAGATGAGTAGACACATACAGCGATTCCCACAAAATAGACTTAGGAGCATACCATAAAGCTCAGATTTTGTGTCCAGCCACAGACGTTTGGGAAGTCTCCACTGAAAAAAGGTTTAGCTCCTTAGCCAATGCATTTTCTGCATTGGGACAAAACAAAGAAAGTTTCTCAAATACTAGCATAGTGAGAAATTTTATGTGTTAATTATTTTATTTTTTTGAATTCATTTCTTCTGTAATAGTTACAATTATATTCTTTGTATATTTAAAGGTGCTTGGAATGATGCTTTCCACTGTGTTTTTGCCCTGTCCCAAGAACTATATTAGTGTTCAGGGGGTCCTTGTTACTCACGAACCGCAAATTGGACCAGCCGCAACAGCAACAAGAAGAAATAACTGATCAAGGCGGGGGAGATGTGACCAATTTGACTGTGGTCAATCTCAGTGAGAGGACATTGACGGACACAGAAAAGGAACTATTAAGCCTCGGATTAACGTTTTGCCCAAGCAGTAGTCTTGAATATACCCAGACACGCATCGACCTCTTTCGGTTCACAATGAAGCTAAAACTTCATAAATATTTTAAACTGAGGCCACTTGTAAAGGATCCAATGAAAAAGGGGCCAGAATGACAGCGACTGACACGCTTAGTAGTAAAGACTTAGCGGGTCTGGAGGCCCTTGAGGATCTAAGATTGGAGCGAGATTCCAACGTAACTGACATGAGCATGGCTCAGCGAGCTATATTACAGGGCTTGGACCAAGAGAGGGAGGGCTCTCCCATTCACTCTATAACATGGTGTCCCTGAGATCTTTCAGCTGCTGTGAAGTCTTCACTACCCAGCATTCAAGAATAGATTATCACAATATCTCTACAGGAGAATGGGTATGTAGAAAGCTTTAGAGTTAGGGAAAAGTTTCCCAAAAATTCATGACGATTTCAGTAGACGTGAAGGCAAAGAGATTGTGCCGAAACTAGCTTGTATTTTTCTCGCGCCTTCGGCTTAAATCTTGTCTCCCTCACTTCCTAGAATCCAGATGTATTGACCTTGAGACTCCTCTTTTTATATGAGACCCCTATTTTGTTTTTAGTTTCAGAATGTTGGGCATAATGGGGCTTTGGGGGGGCGGCGGACCGGAGGCTTGCCCCCTCCGGGGCTTTTGGGGCAGTGCTACAGCCCAGAGCCCAATTGGGCTTGCTGGGCTCCCTTTTTGGGCAGAGGGAGCGGAGGTTTAATAACCGGACATTTTGTATGCAGTGTCACCATTTTAGTAAGCTAACACGGCAGCCAGTTGAAGGTCGGGGTAGACAGGATCATTTGAAGAATGTTCCCACCCACCCTCCCTTCTGCTGGGGATGGGGGCGAGGTGTTTGGGGTAGCCAAGATAGTTAGAGGAGAGGGTTGACAGCTTTGCTGGACACAGGTGCGCTAGGAAGTTGTATTTTGGTTGTGCGTGCTGTTTTGTAAATAGTTTTTATATGTTTACAGGTTAAGTTTATGGTTGGAAACAAGTTACTCCGGGAGCAGGCAATAAGGGGAAGTTGACATAGGAAACTCTTAGTTATGTAGATGTTTTGGGAGGTAGGTAAGAGGTCACAGGGTTAAAGTTCAACAGTTAAGGACTGAGTGAGGGTTTATAAATAGTTGCAGGGAAAGGAAAAAAGGGAAACCTTAGGGGTGGGGGCAGGAGGCAAGGTAGCTGAACAAATGTATAGCGAGGTTAAGTTTTGTATGGCAAAGGCCAAGGAACATGCTTGTGAAGTGCACCTGTCTTCAATAAAGCAGCCTTTTTCACACATATAGAGTGTTTTGTGGTCTGTGCTGCACCACCCTTTGGCCCAATGCACAATTCCTCTGCTGATGTCTAACCACAGGCACAACATATTTTGGCACTTTTTGAGGCCATAGCTGCATAGATTTAATATTAGTGTTCAAAAAGCATGACAATTCAGAAGACTAGATGACAATTTAATTTATTGTCCTCTTTAACAATAGAGTGGGACAGCTTCTTAGTATATATGACTTCTGTATACTAATATTAATAACATCTGGCTAGTGTATGAAGTTGTGGTTTTGGCGCTCAGAAAGTCGTTGCCCATGGTGGTTTTCTACTAAGGTACAAATAAAATAATCTCCTATAATATAAAGCCTTCAAACCTTCTGAAATGTTAACGATTTTGACAGCTGTGTCAGGGGTCATTTCTAATCATATTGTGATGGTATAACAGATCCTGCCTTTCTATTAGCCTTGTTATCCCACATCTTCTACATGTATTAAATAGATGAATATCTTATAGACTCACTCGTCCTGTTCTCCTCGAGTGGAAACCTTTCAAATAAGGGCACGCGCCCACAAATCAACACAACACAGTGTGAGCTATCAAAACGCTTTTGTTCCCCCATACAGTTTAGTACTCGGTTCTGTGCGTTTTCGTTCTTGTATTGCTGTGTTGTGTTTGGGTACTTTCTATGAAGCACCGGGACGCCCCTTGGCTGGGGCAGCTGTGCGCTATAAAAGTGTTTTTAACATAACATAACATAACTTACACAGCAATCTCTTCACTGCAGTTCGAGTCACCAACATCCACGGTGGCATGGATTCCAAACGTTTTGTCAGTGAGATCCAGCTGCGTTTGATTTTTGAATTTGATCATTATTCTTCTGGCCTCAAAAAGTATGCAGGGCTGTCCATCAACTGTGAAATTGACAGGAGTGCTGTGCCTGTGGCCCGGATCCTCTTTTACTGCACTTTCCGCCTTGTCTTTTCTACTGATGTTGTAGTCTTTCCTCTATTTAAGAAAAAAAAAAGCGGTTTCTGGACATTGAGAGATTAACATTTGTTTCTGTTTCATTGTCTTATACGAGCTTAGATACACAATCATACGTAAACCTTTGTAAGTAAATAATAAGTTACATGGTGTCTCGTGAAAAAGAACTTATAACCTAAAATTCATGTTCTCTTTGTTTATAGGAGACTTGCAATGTAAAAAAAAAAATTACTTAAATGGAAGAATGAGCTGGCTGCACACAGCTTGGTCCTCACATTCAAGCAGAATGTGTGTTTGCAACCGAGTAACTGCGGTGGTCAACGCTTTTTTTCCTCAGCTATTTATTAGATGGGCATGTTTTAGTTCCTTGGTAAAACATTTACATAAGAATCACGACAAACCTATTGCTACAGTTCACATTTCTTTGTTTATCACCATAGGGCTAATATTTATGCATTACTAATAAAACAAAAGGAATAATTTCCAATGGTCTGTTTTTGCAATTGTGGGGAAGTTCATCCCCATGCAATTCATGCATGGCGTAATTATGTGACATTCAAATGTTGATTTCCCTGATAACCTAGTGCTTATGCCCTCTGGCGTACTAGCCCATTCTTGGAGTGCATCGCGCGCTAAGTACAGATGTGTAGTTCGCCTTGTATTCGTGCACTTTGCAGTGTCAGTTTGGGATCACAATTAGGCCTGGGCACTCTAAAAAAAAGTGACCCACAATGCCGGATCGTGCCCTTTCATGCAACACCATTTGGTTAGACTCATTGGACTATTTTTTAGAGAAATGTTTGATAACGAAACATTTTAAAGCCTATGTCACCTTAAAAATTGGTGAAAACCAGAAATACTGCATTTTTGCGGGCGTGTGAGGCAAAACAAACTGGGCTAAGGACCACAATACCTGATCTAGCGTGGGTTGCCACCCGGACGGTTTTTCTAATCACACAAAAGCCAGTATTGTTAACTCTGATCAGTAGGCATTTTTGTAAGAATTTGGGTTGCTAGCTGATTGGTGTGTAAACCCGGCTCAAGAACTACTAAAGTCACTAAATTAACCTGTGCTTAACCCTAGGTAATTTGGCACACAAAGCAGTCAGACAACTTAGAGGCAATGTGTAAAGTATTTATGCAGCACATACGCAGCGATAACGTGAAAACACAACACAAGAAAAATCCAACACCAATTTTGAAAAATACAGTACATTTTATCAATTATTTGACACCAAAGTGTCAAAAGTACAATTAGTAGAACTGGAGATATGCAATGCAATTTTAAGGATTTTGATAAAAAACAGTGTTAAGTCCTTTGTGTGGAAGTCAAGAGCATACTTGTAACTTAAAAGTGGGTCTGTGCCCAGCTCCGCCCCCAACCTGCCAGTGATGGCGCATTCAGGCACACCAAATCCCTCTCTTGTGCGGCTGTCTGAGAGGAATATACAAAGTCCAATTGCTAGTCAAGTGATCCAGGAACAAGGTGGAGGCACCAAATAGGGCTAAAAGTGGCATTTTTTAAATTGCAACTTTTACTATTTAAGAGGATTTTAGATTACAAATTCTCAAACACCCAACATGACTTTCCTACTTGCTTCCTAAAAAAAAGTTACATTTATTAAACGTAAAAAGATAGCTCAATGTTACCCCATAGGAGAAGTAAGCCCAACAGGAGTGATATAAGAATTTAGGAGTTTTTCACTAGACACGTAAAACTTAAAAGTACATGCTCAACTTTTATATTACAATGCACCCTACCAAATGAGTTGTCTAATGTCTACCTGAGGGGTGATTGTATGTAATAAAAAACGGGGAGTTCTAGGCTTGTCAAAAGAGTTATATTGCCAAGTCGAATTAGCAGTTTAAGGTTGCCAGCAGTTTGCAATGGCAGTCCTGAGGCACGTTTTAAGGGAATACTTAAGTGGGTGGCACAATAAGTGCTGCAGACCCAATAGTAGCATTTAATTTTACCTGCCCTTGGCAGATGGTATTCTATTTTACTAGGGACTTATAAGTAAATTAAATATGCCAGTCAGGTGTAAGTCAATTTTACCAGGTTTTAGGGCGTGAGTACAAGCACTTTAGCACTGATTAGCACTGGTAAAGTACACAGAGTTCTAAACCCAGCAGAAACAAATTCAGAAAAACAGAAGCGTGAAGGCAAAAGGCTTGGGGAAGACCACCCTAAGGCTGACAGGTCTAACAATTTTAAAGAGTAAAAGTAAGGCATAAGCACTACAAAATGTGTTCTACAACTGCCTTACTGATAGTTAAACTAAACAAAAGCAGGAGAGCCATTTTAAAATATAATATGGAAACTTTTACATAAAGGGTCCCCTTTACTTTGCAGACTCATAATGTGAACAAATGGCCTTTGTTTTTGCAGTTTTATATAGGGTGAATTCGGGCCACATGAGCACCAATTACATTACACAAGATCACATTAATGTTTACCAAAGCCATTGGGAAATTAAATGATTTGCCCAGAATCACAGGATGTTAAGCCAAGCTGAGACCTGATCCTAGTTCCCCAGTTCCAAAGTCAGCAGCTTTGGCCCTAAAGCCAAATCCTCCCTATTTTCTTTCTCTGGGCAGAGTGGACTCAAAGCAAGGACTTTGCAAATACACACACCGTCCTTCACCAAGGCCTGAAGATAATGTGGCCAAGGTAACAACACCTTTCCCCCAAGGTCACTTCTTAAAATCTGCAAAAGGATTGCAGAGTAAAGGGATGGATAAAAAGGTGGATGGACAGGTGAAAGGATGGCAGAGTAAAACGGCTGATGGATGAGTAGCTGAAAAGACAAGTGAATACATGGCAGAGTGGATGGATAAATGCATGGATGGATGGCAGTTTGGATGAATGTGTGGCAGAGGGTGGATGGATGGCAGAGGGTAGATGGATGGCAGAGGGTATGGATGCATGGATAGATGGCTCAGTGGATGGACAGCAGAGCGTATAGATGGAAGGATGGATGGCAGAGCCGATGGATGAGTAGATGGTGGATGGATGGAAGGTGATGGATAGATGGATGGATGGATGGACCAATTGATGGCAGAGTGCATAAATGGTTGGAATAGGGATAGATTGGATGCTGGATGAAATATTTATTGGGTGACAGAATGTTAAGATAAAATAGTGGATATCAGCGGGTAGATAAAAAGGTGAATGGATAAATGCATGAATGCTTGAATGGAAGAGACAAAGGAGATCTTCTATATGCTCATTTGCTACGCTTGCTTGGTGTCATCAGAGGTTTAGTTCAAAGTTGTGGTATTTTGATTTTCTAGCTACTACCTTGCTTTCACAAACGGCACTTTTGTAGTAACATACACTTTTGTAATAAATCCAGCACTACACATGAGCAACCGCTGGTACTGAAGCACCTCCCACAGAAAGTATTGGAGGTATGGACTTAAAATAAAACACATACTAAATAATGTTAAATTAAATAAAATTAATTAAAATAGGTTAAAAATACATATATAAATTGATGCAAACCATAGACAAATAGTACACGTATTATTTAATTATAGATAAAATATTTTATAATGAAATAATAAATATATATTTTTGCACAGTTTTACATCAATTTATATTTATCTATTTTTTAACTATTTTAAATATTTCATTTTTTAAAATATTTTTATTATCCCTTGGATACAGCTTAGACATATTTTATGCAATCTGAGTTAAGAGAGAAATCATTTACAATAATACAATTTTAAAAAGATTGCACAATTCACAATACTATGCACATTAAAACATTACATATGAAGTATAAAGGAAAAAAAGTGCAATAATAAACCCACATAATATCCTATAAAGTGGAACTGCATACTAAAGTGCCTAATTCATCTGAACCATTCCCCGTGCAAGCGCAGTTATATATCCTGCTGTATAACAATATAAAGTGCATAAATTACAAACTAGAATGTACTCTACATTTTTCCATGGCCAAGAATTACTAAACTAAATATGGTGGTGTTAAACTCTTCGGCAGACTCCCAAAGTGACAGTAGTGATGGTTAAAGTGTCCATTTTCTTAAACTTTAGCTTCTAAAGGTGCAAAAGGTCTTCCAAAAGCAACAGCACATCTTAGTGATAAAGCTGTACTTTTTAACAGGTTCCTTCAACGCCAAAAATGCCCCATATTTCCCTGCAGCGTGGCAATTTGTTAACCAGGGCATGATAGCAAAACTCCTTCACATGTTCATCTTGCTTCACCATTCCGTAAAGGTAGGACTAATCAAGGGTTTCCATAATTTCATTCTAATTGATCGGACCACTACAGCGGAAGTATGAATAATTGTGAACTCTCTTTTCTATAGGAGAAAGGGGCAGAAAGGCCTAGCAAGACATTAGAGGGTAAGTGTTTGATCATTTGCATTACCCTTATCTAGGTCTGCACAAAAATCTGTTCTCAGTGTTCGGTCACTGCTTCACAAAACCAAAATATTGTGTTACAAATCCCCTAATTCATCCTATCTAGGTCACTGCTTCCTGGCTGCCCGAAACATTTTGTTGAGCCTATCTGAGGTATATAAAGCATCCAGCTGTTAAAAACACAATTGTATGAAAATTCGCCCTAGTTTGTAAATAAATAATACATTAGTACTATTTTTATATATTTTTGTACATTCATTTATATTTACTTACTTCTTTGCCTATTTGAAACAATGTAATGTTGTTCCCTCATTTGCAGGTGGGTGTAGCCCAATAAAAGTTAGGTACTCCCTTTTGCAAGTCCATTATCTACATTGCTAATACAAGGTTCTCACTACACCGTCCCCATGTACCCAAACTGTGGGGGTGAGCACATGAAGTGTACCTCCCCAAGTAGCCTTTGGAAATGAGCATAGAGGATGTCATTCACCTAGCACATACTCTTTAATTTGTGTTTTTTGAGACCTCACAACAGATAGCTTGAGCAGCCTGACAATACCAAATGTCACGGCACATACACACGCATGCACACACACAAAGACACAACATACAACATATAGATACATAAATGGATTTTGGGTCAGCCGTCTGCAGCCATTGGCTTGTTGTGTGAGTCTGCATCAAACACTGGCTGGCTGGGTTATCCATCACGTTTTGAAACCGAACCACAGCAAATAGTGGACGTTAGTGTTTTTTCTGTTGCTCATAAAAGAGTTCATCTTGAACACCTTACCTTGTTTAATTATTGACTGTCCATAGGAAGACAATAAGGCTTCTCAGTAAAGGTTTTTTTTCACCTTTGATATGCCACACAAATAATTGGTATGGTAATACTCATTTGGCATGCCAACAGTGCCTAATTCAATAGTATAGTGCTGTTGTAATATGCGCTTGGCATCACTGATGTAAAAGAAGGCAAATTGCCTCAATTCAGGGAAGATCCAGTAGGAGTCTTTTGGTCTAGCCAAAGATGTGATAGGAGCATCACCACCATCATTAGAACTTTGACGGTTCCAGTTTAAGTCATTTGGGACTAACTAGGCAGGCTAAAATGGGAGTTTTGCAGGACACTCCACTCATCTGACAACATTTTAATTGGAAAACTGCTTATTACGCAAAATATGTAGCTATTCGTTTGTAAGTCTCTGGTTCCAAATATAATGCTTCATTCTGAACTGGAAAACTCAGAATTATATGCTTATACACCCAGAAATGAAAGCACTCGGTACTGGAGATACTGGGTGTGTTACTGCCACCCCATTATACTGAGGGACTCAGAATGAGTCCCTGAGTGAGACTATCAAGAATGTAATGTAGCTTTAGATGGTTAAACCCTGTCCTGACTAGTGTTGTGAAGAGTGGGACCATTAAATTAAAAGTAGGACTTAGGCAAAGCTCTTAAATGTCTTATCTCGGTTACCGATGGTAGCCTTATGGTTCTTCTCTAAAAGGATGCCATTTACAGATACTTGTAAGCTAATTGGGACACAAAGAGACCTGCGCAGTAGAATGGGAAGCTTTCAATTTGATGGGTATATCATCAAAATATGGGGGACTAAGCTGCAAATGGAAAAATAACTTGCCTTGTTAGAGTGTACACTAGAAACCTGGTAAATGAGTAATGGAGCACCCTTAGAAAACAACAGATCTGGGAGAGAAAGAAAGGAAGCTAGAAGACACTTGGGATTTGTGGGATAAATTCACTAGTGAGGAGTAAAGGCAAAGACTTAACAGAGCAAAGGATAAGTATGGCAGACTTCAGCCGGGTCTCCTAAAAAGAGAGCGGCCATGCAGTATGGTCTGGGGGCTCAGCAACAATCAAAGTATCAGCACACAGGAAGGTGTAAACGGAGTATGTTATGAGCACTTAGATGAATTGTACAAGCAGCTAAGAACTGCAACCACAGAGCAAATAAAATACAATCTGGGGGAAATTAGACTACCCAGTTCACAGATGATCAGTCAGAATAACCAGAGACGCCTTTAACTAAATAGGCATTAATGGCAACAGCAAAACCCCAGGAAATGAACATTTTACGGCTGACATGTATCAAAAGTATGCTGCAACAATTATAAGAAAATTATTGGAGGTGTTGGTGGAGACACAATATTTACACTTGGGTTTGTGCTCTACGGAACACCATGCACACTCTTAAGAGCCTCACACACATTATGAACAGTCTAGACACATCAGAAGAACACCACTCACGGGTGGAGTTGGATGATGAAAAGATTTTTGACACCATAGAATTAGATTACATCCAGGAGGTGCTTGAATACATGGGATTTGGATCCCATTTTACAGGACGTATTACATTTTTATATACAGAACTGTTAGAAATTGGGTTACTGGTTGACTCGGTGTCAGCCCTGGTCAAGAAGCAACCACAATTCTAGCCAGGGTAAGGCACAATCAACCCCCAAATTAACCTGTGCTCAACCCTCTGGTAGCTTGGCACAGAGCAGTCAGGCTTAAATTAGGCACAATATGTAAAGTATTTATGTAACACTTCAAAAAGTAAACCAGTGAAACCACCACACAAAAAAGGTTCCAAACCAGCTTAGAAAAATGGAGCTGTGTCGAAGATGCGTCAAACAGCCGAGCTGATGCATCAGTTGTGAGATGTGGTGAAGCTGCGGTGCAAGGTTCTGTTGCATTGGGGATCCCCTCAATGAGAGTTTGCGATGCAAAGTCCAGAGTCGGGAATGCAGCATGCAGTCTCGGGGATGCAGCATGCAGTCTCGGTGATGTATCAGTCCCGAAGAGCAACGAGGCTGCGATGCGAAGTTCGGCGTTAAGACTGCTGTCGAAGAGAGATGTGAGGGCCTGCGCAGAGAATGCATCCTGCAGTGGCGGTTTCAAAAGCGGTGTGGGCTGTGGCAGCGATGCAAGTCTTTGCGACGGGTCCAATCCACATAGCAACAGTGATGTGTTGGATCTGCTTGGGTTGAACCATGCAGCAGAGAAGATGGGTCAGTTCCGCTGGACACTTGCAGAGGACTTTAGACCCACTTCCAAGGTTACAGGACTGGAGAGCACCACTTGGCAAGGTACATGTACAGGTGGCAGAGTGCAGGTAGAGATGCAATGCTGTTAGAAGCCTGTTATGCCCCTGAGGCTCAGATCAGGAGGCCAGTCAACTAGCCCTTGGAGTCACTCTGGGTTCTGAGTTTAAGTGAGTCCAGTCCTTCTCACCCAGGGAGGAACGAGGATGTGCAAGACAAGTAAGTGACTTATTTTTCTTTTTTCGTTTTTCTCCTGCCATCTACTTCCATCCCTCCCCCTCTCCACTCGGAAGCCAGGGCAGTAAATACCCATAAGATATCCAGTCTATGATAAACCAGCAGCAGCTTGCCCACCCCCCACCCCCAACCTCCATACCTGGCTGCCACCACTGCATTGGGCCTGCCAAAAGCCTAACATAGGGGTGACTTACATGTATGAAAAAGGAAGGTTTGGGCCTGGCAAAAGGCTTATTAATCCAGGTTGGAATGGCAAGCATTGTTTAATATTGGTAAAGTGCTAGGCCAGCAAAAATGAAGTCAGCAAAAATAGGATGTCTGAAGGCAAAAAGTCAGTGGGAAATGACGCCAAGGATGCCAGGTCTAACATAAATCAACAGCGAAGATAAAATCATGCATTGTGGTGTTGGGCCGGTGGAAGGGGACCTAAACAACATTACCGTTATCACCTATGTTGTTTGTGCTAGCATTGGAACCAGTGGGTTCCCATTTGCAGATTATGCTACATGAGGAGGACTTAATAGTGGGTTCAATACACACACCATCACCATGCATGGTGACAATAATCTACCTGCAAAACTCTGCAGGGACAACACTGGTGTTTTTAAGGGAGGTAGCAAGTGTTGTAGAAATATCAAGCATTTCAAATAACTGGAGCAAGTCCAAACTGTCCCCCCTTAGTGAGCTAACAGCAATAGCGAATCATACTCCGAGGTGGAAGGGACAACTCTGCTTGAATTATCCAGGCAGAAGTGAAGAATTTATCTTCATTTTTAACCTGGCAAATTCAATCACTTTCTGTGTGAAATTTTTAACATGTCTTGAATACTTATTAGGGGAATCATCAAGATTGTTTGTGGCTTGCACCTTGCACTTTTAAGCAGGATTAGTTAAAGTTCACAAAGTGAGGTCTTCTTAAGTAGGTTTGTTTATTTTGTTCCTTGTGGAAAAAAGGCGCACAACTTCTTCCTGGTCGACTCTTTCAGTGCCATCTTAGAAGGTCAATGTTCTAGACGTGCCAAAGGGCCTATTTAAACAAACTAGCTGCCCGTTTGATCCTGCTATTTGAATGTGTGTGTTAATGCAGATGCAGAGCACAATTCTCAGAGTAATATTGCCTGACTTGCTGTTAGTAAAACTTGATTATCTTTAACATAGATTTTAGCAAATTGCATTTTGAATGTATCTTCATTTTTAAACGGCTCATTTTATTTTATTTTGAAGGGTTTATATAGCGCTAGCTCCACCCAAGGGTATCAGAGCGCTTTACATCAGCAATGGTAATAAACAAGAAAACAGCATTAGCAATGCACAAAACAAATTCTACAATTGATCAGGCAAAAATAAAAAGGAACCAGTTAGAGTACATAATGAGAGGAGTGCATATAAGATATACAAAACATCAATTGAAAGAACAAGAATGTCGTTATAGATAGCTATTTTCCAGTATACAAAGGAGGACTCGGGGGACATCGCAGGGTGTGGGGGAATATACTGAGGAGGAAGGGTGCGAGGAGGGTGTGAGGAGGGGGTGAGTGGGTGTGCGGGGTAGGCGGGGTTGCTTAAGGCAGAAGAAGGGAAAAATGTCACAAAGGAGAACAGGGAGTTAATTTCCCCAATATTTAGTGAGGAACTGTATTTTAAGGTTTCTTTTGAAGTTGGCATAGGAGGGGTTGCATCGAAGGTCTTTGGGGGGGGGGGGTTCCAGATGGTAGCGGCCTTGCCAGAGAAGAAGCGGGATTGTGAGGAGCTTTTTTTGAGTAGAGGGGGTATGTGAAGAAGAGTGTTGGTGCTTCTCAGCGTATGGGCGCTGCCAGCTTTTTTGAGTTTAGTTGATATGTAGGTTGGAGTCTTCTGATAGAGGGCTTTGTGTTTAATACAGGCAATTTTATAGGAGGATCTACCTTCGATGGGGAGCCATTTGAGGGCCTTGAGGGCAGATGAGATGAGGTCAACACATTTACAGTTTGTTGTAAGTCTGGCTGCAAGGTTGAGGATGGATTTGATGGGGGCAAGGTGGATTTTGGGAGTACCAGAGAGAAGGGCATTTCCGTAGTCGATTTTGGATAGGACAAGTGATTGGGTAATAACTTTGAAGTCTTCGGCTGGAATAAAGGGTTTGATTTTTTTGAGATGCCCGAGTGTGAAAAGTGCACTTTTTGCTGAATTCTTAACATGGGAGTTTAGTGTAAGATTATTGTTGATGGTGATGCCGAGTGATTTAACAGATTTGGCGAGGGAGAGAGGGCAGTTTAGGGCAGCGATCCATGTTTGAATGGGGAGAGGGTTGTTTTTGGGCGAGAAGAGGATGATGTCAGTTTTATTAGGGTTGAGTTTAAGATGGTTGTTGTGGAACCAAGTTTGGATCTTGGTTAGTGCTGTGTTGAGGTGCAGGATATCGGAATGGGATTTTATTTTATAGTAGTTGGGTGTCATTAGCGTATAGGTGATAATTTATTCTGGCTTGTTTAAGTATCAGGCTAAGGTGTTCCATAAAGAGGTTGAAAAGGGCAGGAGAGAGGATGGATCCTTGCGGGACTCCTAGGGAGACAGATGTTGGGCTAGAGAGGCAATTTTGAATTTTAATTTGTTGGGTTCTATGTTGGAAGTAGGAGATGAACCAGTTAAGGACAGTGCCATTAAGGCCAAAGCGATCTTTGAGTGTATTGAGTAAAGTAGGGTGGTAAACTGGGTCAAATGCAGTGGTGAGGACAAGAAGGATGAGTAGGTAGGTCTCACCCTTGTCCAGGGCAAGGTGTATGTCATCGACTATGTTGAGCAGTGCATTTTTAGTGCTACAACCTTTGCGGAAGCCATATTGCAGGGGGTCAAGGAGGTTGAATATGTTAATGTGTTCATCCAGTTGAAGTAGGGAGCACTTTTCGAGGGCTTTAGAGAGGAGGGGGAGGTTGGAGATAGGGCGGCGATTGTTAGGGTCAGCCTTGGGATTTTGGGGAATGGGAGCGATTTGTCCAAGTTGAAGGGAGGTGGGCACATTCCCTGTTAAGAGGGAGGCATTCATGATGTTGGTCCAGTAGGGGACAATGATGTGTTTGAGATCTTGGACGAGAGTGGAAGGGAGAGGGTCTTTAGTGTGGGAGGATAGTTTGAGTTTGGATAGGATGTTGAAAACTTCCTGTTCAGAAACAGAGTGGAAATGATGCCATGAGGCATTTCTGTGCACGACTTTAAGTGGGTTTTGGAAACTTATTGGGGGACTGACCAAGATTGTTTGTGGCTTGCACCTTGCATTTTAAATTTAAATTAGTTAAAGTCTACAAAGCGAGATCTTCTTAATTTGCTTTATTCCTTGTTGGGCAGGAGCTCAACCACTTCCTGGTCGACTCTTCAGCCCCATCTTAGAGGGTCAGTGTCTGGATGTGCCAGGGGCCATTTAAACAAGCTGGCTGCATGTTTGCACAGCAAACTTACACAGCAAGGGCTCGAGCAGTGCACCAAAGGCAATCCATCTGTAGGTGTCTGTGCCCGACCAGGACCAAAAGCAGCCAATATTCTGTATTCAGAAGGTATTCACAGGAGGAACTTAAACCATTAAATCATATAAGCACCCCCCTGACCTCTCATGCTAAATGTATTCTTCTGAAATATGGTATCCCTAAACAACAAATAGAAGACATAGAAGAAATCATAATGTCTTCCATTAATCAAGGAAATTAAAAGATGTATGAAAGTCTCAAGCTAGACCACTTAAACATGCAATCACTAATAAAAACATAGTCACATTTTCGATGTATTGATCTCAGTCAAACTAGATATGCTGTTATTAACAGAGCCCTGGTTCTCAACAGCTCTCGAGGTCTGCCCTGCCCTCTCACTAAGTTTGAGGCCAGTAGCCCTCGAGGGCGTCGCAGGAACTGAACCCCTGTGCACCTCGTCGACTTGCAATTGCAAAGGCTTCTTGACTTCCTTCCACCAAGATCTTTAGGCTCCAAGAAGCCCCAACCTCAAGCATCTCCAGTGACCAAAGTCTTCATCCACACTACATTGTTTGCACCGTGACCTGCATCTTTTGGTGAGCTGCTTGTGGTCTTCTTGCTACTCCAGTGCCTCCAGCCTGTGGGTCCTATTGAGGGTCACCTTTGATTCTTTTTGACTCCTCTGATTGCTTGGGGTCTGACTCCCATGCTTGTGGTCAGTCCCCTGGATCTTGCTGGTTCCGACATTGCACCTTCTTCAACTTCTGTGTTGTTTGCAGTTCCCAAGGCTTGTTGGTGCTCCCGCCGGACACCGACCCCTCAACTCTTGGCATCCGACGTGGGACAGTGCGTGCACAGCTCCTGGTCTACCTCAGCATCACCTGGTCCTCACAGCTGCAGAGTCAAGCTCACCGTCAACTCTCCTGCAACACTGACATCGGTGGGCATTCTTCTTCCAGATCTCCTGGTCACTCCTGAGTGATATAGACTCTGTCCCCTCTGCTTGCACGTACACCCCATCCGAAATCTGCATTCGGATTCCACCGACACTTTCTCCTTCTCCAGCAGCGGCACTTTCCTGAAATCATCCATTGGGTTCGAGTACGGTTTCCGACACCACTTCACACCTATGCACCTGGCTTCCCTAGTGTGGGTAATATGGGTACTAGGGTATCCACGAGTGGGGTGGCACTCCAACCTTCAGTCTTCCACAGGGTTTTTTCAGGGTCCACTGGGAAGGGTCCTTAATCTGTAAAATTCCAACGCAATTTACACATTATTTTGTACGCACTGCACACTCTCTCTGTGGGGTCCCTATCTTCTCACCTTGGGTCCCCAGCACTTCTACGTCCTCTCGACACTGTCTTGACCCGAGTCGTGGTTCTTATACCACATTCTTAGAATATGGTTAGGTCCCCCCCCACCCTGGGATCCACTGTGTATTTTGTGCTATTTACCTCATTTCAATGCAAAGTATTGCGTGTATTGTGTGTATTGTGCATATCGCCGGGTAGGAGATATGTGTATATGTTAGAGAGTATTATATAATAAATACATATTTCTTTATAAATACCTTGTGTGGTTCTTTCCACTTAATCTTTACATAAAAGATTGCAGTCTGGTAAAACAAGCTGCCTTACAGTCCTTCTGGACTAAGCCTGAAGGCTGCTCTCCACAGCTACCACTTAGAGAGTTTTCTAAGGTTGTCCAATACCTCTTAAATCACCATAAGGGTTGTCTGGACTGGTGCAGGGTGCCTACTTACATTAGTGGACATCATATACCAGGCCAGCCTCTAACATTCCCATACTGAAATTTTTTCAAAATAGTCAATTCAAATTTAAACCACCCTGCAAATAGCAGAAGAGTAATCCCTAAAGTCTGCTAATGACATTAAAAAAATATCAACCTAGACTGAGTGTATCATTAGATAAACCAAAGAAAAAGTTTACTTCTTGGATTAATGAGGCATGTAACCATCATGCCCCCAAGTCGAGAAGACGAGTAATTAAAATAGCCTCACCGCCCAATGGTTTACACAGGTACTAGTATAGGCCAAATTAAAATTATGATGACTTGAGCATCAATGCTAAATCAGAGGAAACCAGCAAGATTAAATTCAAACAAGGCATGGTGGATAATAAAAGTCTATTTTTAAAAATAAAAAGAGCATACTACTCCAAAAAGGTTTGCGAAGCACATAGTACTCAAAATGAAATTTTTAAAATCATGTATGAACTCTCCTCTGTAGTCAGGGTGACATCAAAACAAGCTCCCTCACAAGAATTTTCGAATGAACTGAATCTTTTTTATCAACAAAATTAAAGAAAGTATTACAAAAGAACCAAAAATTATAATCAACGCTGTCAATAATGAAAAGTATCAAATTGGGTTATCAGACTTCAGACTGTTGGATAGAGAGTCACTAAAAAACGAAATAACAAATGTTAAGTCACGGCCACCTCTTGATCCTCCCGTACGGAAGTTATGATAATTATATCTCCAATAATTATTCAACTTTTGCTATCGATTCTTAATACATTATGTCTACAAGGCAAAGTACTGAAAGTCTAGAAAAAAAGAGACATTGTAATTGTCCTTTAAAACAAAAACAGGCGATGACCTCTTCTTTTGATACATTATTTCCGGTGTTTCTGTTGCCATATAGTGCAAAATTATTGGAAGCACATGTGGTGCGTGAAATTAGCATGTAATTACTTGGATCCTTTACAAGCTGACTTTCGGACAGTCCAGGGCCGGACTGGCGACCGGGCGTTTTGAAATGCTGCTGAGCTGGGGGCTGATTTCGTTAATGTCGACCTGCATGTGCTGAACAAAATTCGTTTTGATTCAATTATTTCGAAGCATACGCAGGTCTCAATCAACAAAATCAGCCCCCACCGCAGTGAAATCAGCCCCCAACTCAGCAGCATTCCAAAACGCCCAGTAGTCAGTCCGGACCTGGGACAGTTCACAATACAGCAACCACTGCTGTGGATGATTTAAGAGCTGACTTGGACATGGGCCTACTGCCTACACTTTTCCTATTGGATTTATCCGCTGCCTTTGTTAGAGTGGATCACAAAATACTGTAGGCCCGTGTCCAGGCAGCAGGTATAAACGGCCCTCTCCTTACCTGGGTGAAATCTTATCTAAAGGATCAGGCACATGCAGTCCAATTATCTCAATTTTTAGAAGGAATTGTGCAGGTAAATTGGGGAGTCCCTCAAGGATCTGTGTTGCCCCCTCGTGTTTAATGTTTATGTTAGACCCTTAATAAGACAACTGATTACTGACTGAATGACAATGCGCTACGCGAGACTGTTGACTATATATTTGTGCTGATAGTGCTCTGTCTGGAAGGAAATGCCACTTCTCAACAGGATTTCCAAAATACTATACGTTTCATCCACGGATGAATCAAAAATCTTCCCTTAATATTGAATGCAGATAAAACAGAACGAGTGATAATGAACAACAATACATATCTCTGTACCCCTTGTTCCCAGCCCGCTTCCCATTGCCAAGAGCCTAGGTGTAATGATTGATAGCCACCTCTCTGTGAAGCCCCAAATAGACCCCATGGTCTCCAAGGATGACCAGAAAGTTACGATCTTATTTTTCTATGGCGGAAGTTAAAACAATAATGGGAGCTATTATTTGCTCCTGATTGATTATAAGAAGGCCCCCTATTTAAGAATTCCCAAGAATGACCGGCACAGATTATTACAATTGGTACAAAATTTAACAGCAAGACTCATCTTGAAAGCTTCTAAGAAATCATGTTGCGTCACTTATAAACAACTGCACTGGCTGCAAGTAAAACAAAGGATTACGTTTTAAACTTGTTGCCTGGTTCTCAAGGATTTACATGGTATGCAATCCACCTAATTTTGTAGCGAAACATGTCATTACCTCCTTGAAAAGTCTTCCTCGCCACATGAATAATGAAGTGAGCTTCAGCTCCACACCAGAACCCTCCAAAGCAAAAGTTAGCCTCCCATCCCTTTCCAACATGGCCGACCCCTATCACCCCTGACCTCTATAAGAGGAGGGCCGGTCCAACCCTTCAGCCTGTTTTTTTTGGTCTGCGCTGCAGATTATCCAGAGCGTGTTTCAGGTTAGTGGTTCCAGCTGTAGCTGGAACTGGGGTCTCTGGTTGGTGGCCCTGCTCTAGCGGGCCCTAGGACTCTGGGACCATCCTCCTTCCTTCCCCCGGTATCAGGTCTGGGACGGTTAGGCTCTGCTTTAGCAAGCCAAGGGTTTACAGGAGGCCGGGCGAGGGTATCTGGGGCTTTGACTGCAGTTGCCCTGTCCCCTTGTCCGTGAGGGCGGAGTATTTGATAGTTTTTCTCTTTCCCGGCCCACCCCCCCTGGTTTTACTCCGTGTTTCCCTGTTGTGCATGGTGATCGTTGCTGGATCAGCTTGGGGGCTTGGGTGTGTGGTGGGGGCACCCGGCGGTCTGTTCTACAGACCCCGGGCGTGCCTCCGTTATGTTGTTTTGTTTTTCGTGGGCCCCATGGGGCCTCACTGAGGCCTGCACTATCCCGGGTGAGGTGCTGATGGGCGGACTCTGTCTACTCTATTACTGTGGCTTGTCGCACGCCCGAGGCTTCCCCAGCATGCTAAGTCCCTCCCTTGCAGCATGGCTTTGCCTTTCCTGACCCAGAAGCCGCACTGCCTGTATTGCTGGTTCCGCTCCTGCTTACTTACCGGCACTCAATGCTGCTTCCATAGGGGCCGGAGCTGGCTGCTGCGGGGCTCTGTTTCCCTTGCGTGTCTTGGTGAGATGGTTTGGTATTGCTTCTGTTGCCCGTTTCAGCTCCTGGTGAACCCCGGTTTCGTTGGGCCTTGCCTCGATTGTTCGTCTGCTGGGCACGGTCTCTGCGGGCTCGGTTTGGGTCCATGAAGCCCCCCTGGGCCGGGCTGGACGCGCGTGCACTCCCAGGAGCCGCGCGCTGCTGCCTTTGCCTCTGACGTTCCCGGTCCTAATAGGGCTTTGTGTTCGCCCGTTCCTCAGTCCAGGGGCGTGCAGCCTGTACATTGTTTATGTACATTGAGTGGCACATGTCCATGTCAGGGTGTGTTGTGGTCACTTTCTGGGCATATGGTTTGTTTGCGGTGTCTTGCAAGGACGCATGCGCGTTCCGTTCTCACTCACGATACGACACTGAACGTGGTTTATGGCTGTGTGTTTGGTGATCTCTGCTCTTCTGCTGCCTGTCAATTTTTCGTCTCTGCCGTCTCATTGCGCTGTGCCAGTTCGTCCTCTGGGTGAGTGTTCGTTATATTTCCTGGTGGGGTTTCAGACACCAGTTGCTGCAGTCTTTCTCTCGCAGCTTTCCTTGGATGGTAATGGTTCGGGCCTGGTTGTTGATTGGCTGCGTGGCCGCCTGGGTGCTTGTTTCGGTGGCTCGCTTCCTTCTTGTGGAACGTTATTGGGATGATTTGCTTGGTCCCTGTGCTGGGCAGTCTCGCTCCTTCATGCTGCGTTCCCCTCCCTGCCTGGTTTGCTGTGCGCTCTGCTGCATGGTGGCCGTTCACTTCCTTTTTGGTTGCTTGGCCTTGGACCTGGTCCCTTCCGCTCTTCGGGCTCTGTGGACGGCCTTGTGGGCCTTCCACTTTTTGCTGTTGGTCGATTGGGTTCCCTTGATGGCCGGGGCTTGGGAGTTGTTTCCTGTGTCTTCCTGGGTCTGTTTTGCCTTGTGCCTGCCTGGGTTCTCTCCTTGGTGCTTTGCTCCCTTCCGGGGGGTCCTTGGTGCAACTGGGGTCCATGTCCCGCCTGTTTATTCCTTGCAGGTGGGATTGTGGTGCCCTTCGTTTTTTTGGTTGTTCACTTGGCGTGCTAGGTTCCTTCTGCACGTCTTTCTGTTCTTGCGGCTCCTGCCTGTCTGTTTTGATTGCGTCTGCTTCCGCTGCTCCAGTCCTCTGGTGGTTTCGGCTCTCTCACGGTTGGTGGTCCGCCGTGCAATGTTGCTGTCTTACAGTTGGACTGCGTCTCTTTTTTGCTGTGGCTTTTTGTTGGGACGCTGTGGGGGGATGCCCTCTGTTTCTTCTGTTCCGCTGTCAGGGCTTTTGCTCCGCTCTCGCTTTTGGCTGTCACTTGGGCGGTCTTGGTGTGTTTGGGCCGGCTTGCTGCTTTCTGTTCTGGGGCCTGTTGTGGCTCTGGCTCTGTGTGATCTGGTTCCGTGCCTTCTCTGTCCTCCTTCGGTCTTTTATTCAGGCGGATTTCTGGCAGCCCTAAGTGTCTCAGGCGTTTGGGTTTTCGGCCCTCCCGGTGTCTCTCTGTCCCGGGCTGGTGCGTCCTGCTCGTGGTTGCCTCTCTCTTGGGTGATCCTTCTGCTCGTCTGGTCTTTTGGGTTTGCTTGCTTCGCTGACATCCCCTTCTGGGCCTTTGGTCTCTTGTGAGTTTCCATGAAGACGATTGGCTTTGGTATGTGCTCACTTCGTTATTCATGTGGCGAGGAAGACTTACGAGGAGGTAATGCCCCGGTTACTTACCTGTAATCTTCATTACTCCGAGTATAGTCTTCCTCCCCACATGAGTTCCCATCCTTCCCTCCCTGTTTGGCTATCGGCTTCAAGTTTCTGCTTGGTATTTTCAGTCTGAAGGGTTGGACCGGCCCTCCTCTTATAGAGGTCACGGGTGATAGGGGTCGGCCATGTTGGGAAGGGATGGGAGGCATGGGAGGCTAACTTTTGCTTTGGAGGGTTCTGGTGTGGAGCTGAAGCTCACTTAGTTATTCATGTGGCGAGGAAGACTATACTCAGAGTAATGAAGATTACCGGTAAGTAACCGGGGCATCAGTATTTACCTGCACGTCTCCTACGCGTCTCCTCGGACACCTACATAGTCGTGCCTACATTGCTTAAACATAATCTTGGAGGACGAAGCTTTTCTGTAATAGCACCAAAACAATTGATCATATTCCTGCTTATTTATGCGCGGAAACTAAATTTCAATACTCTAGAAAGGGTTTAAAAACGTGGCTACTTACGCAAGCCTATTCTTGTTGATCCTTTTTTTGTGACTCTTGATATATCTCAACTGATCACATTAACTACTACTAACACTATGAGTCCAGCTGTCTTTTAGTGCAGTAATCTCACACCAAGTAAATACTATACAGCAGGGTGAAATATCCACCAGATATAGCATTACATCATCATTCTATGATCCACGACTCAGAATGGGGAAAAACGCTTTAATAGTACATGTTTCTCACTGTTCCTAGGTGCAAAAACTCAGAATGATGTGGTTTCCCGCACACAAATTATGCTTAACTAACCTGTCAAAAAAACATGTGGAAAAACTCAGGGGGGCGGTAATTATATCAAAATTCCTGATCCCTATTAAAGTGCGAACTCCGATTTGTGGCTGAATCAGGATTCCCGCGGGAGTCATCATAAATGCCGATATGTTTTTACAAATGCGAAAATAAAACACATCACATCATTTCTACACCTTCTGAATACACTTTCAGAAAAATAATAAAAATCATCACAGCAAATGCGCTTTTTTCTAAAATGTACATAACTTTAGCACGAATAAGCATTTCACTAAACGTGTATATATATTTTTTCTAACCTGTATAACTGCAACTTGCTTTTGCCACTGTTTTGTTTTAACTCCGTCGTTCTTAATTTGGCCTGCGAAAGGAACAGTGTATGTTTTAACATCTGGGAATTTGCACTTAACAGCACAAGCATAATTTGAAAATTGCATGTCTTACCATTTGTTCCAAGCGGCTGTTTCTCCAAATCCACTTGTGAGCTGTAATAAAAGTGGAAAAGTGAAATTCTGACTCTCAATAAGATATATTTCTTTTAAACCATATTTGGTGTACATTTTTGATGAATTGCTGACCCACATGCGGAAATTAACCCTAGCAGCCATCAAAAAATAAATGTATTATCTATTTTTCAGGTTTTTATAGGATATAAATCATTAAATGAAGAGTGCATACGTTTCATGATTACTGCGCTAGATGCATCAAAGCACAATATACACCACACAAAAATATGACCATTTGGCTTTGAATTTATCTTGCCCTTGAAAGACAAAAAGGAAAAGAATTGGCTTAACTCTAATGCAAAGCGGCGGGAAGGCTAATCTCCACTTAACACCTAGTTAGAGGAGCTTATAGGTGGAAAGAAGTGTAAATTCCCGTTTATCTGCCTGCATTAGCCACCAAGTGAGTGCAACGAGACAGGGACTGCCACCGAGCACGAGAAATCGTTCGCCTTTACCCTCCTATGAATATGCGACTATGACACTATTGATGGTTTCTGTGTAAGATCCACATAGACCTGCATTTCAATTGTCATTTTATAAGCATCTGGTGGCAGCATCAGTCACGTCCTGTAAAACCTCAGTTACGTCATTAACAATGAGTGCAAGGAAAGCCCACATAAAGAGAATCTCCAATCACCTACTAGCTCAAGTTCTTTCTCCAGCAGAATGAAAAATCTAATTCACATCCTCAGGCATAGTGAAATGCAAATATATTGATAAAGCACAACGTAATCCAAATGTTTTTAAGAGAATGGGGCGATCAGTTGCTTTTATTTCGTAACAGACCAATCACTGTATCTTCTTTTGATTGATAATGGTGGACAATGTTGCAGACATACAAAGTGCATTCAAGTTGCGAGATCTTCCTGGCTGGTATCTAACAAAAAATGACCAAATATTGTATAGTGTATATAGTATCAGGTACTGCTGTGTGGAACCAACAGGAACACTTTCTAACCCACTGTTGTGAGGTAGTAGGGCAGGTCTAATACACTACGCAGTGAGGGAAATAATCAGACACAGGGGCAATGCTATTGATTAGTGGGCCAATGACCACGAGCGGCCATTCCCTCCTTTATTTATAGCCTCGGGCCACGCCTGGCCCGAAGGTGTGAGTGCGACACTTCCGGCCTCTCACGGGGAGAACAACAGGACTGCTAACCTGTCACATCCCATCTCAACTCAATCTCTTTTTCTTTTCTTCAGACAGTGGCTCGTGGTATGACTTGCAAAGTGTCTCAGCCGAGAGCTTGGGTGGGGATTTTCTCGCAAGCGGTACCTGGGGTGCCAACCTTGGCCATCTAGGCATTTGGCTGCCTAAGGGTTCGCTTTTCCCGGTGTTGGGGCAGCCTCAACCAATGGTGGGGGTTGGGCATCCAGCTGGTCGTCCCGCCGGTTGCTTTCGTCGGCCCCTGGTCCTCCCTCACTCCTTGCGACGTTGTCTTCTCTAGCTGGGGTCAAGGGCTCTCTTTCCACTTCTTTTAACCAGGAGACATTCCTGGACACCGTTTCTCCCTCTCTCTCCGTGGTCACCATGGTCCTTTTGACATCCCTCACTGTCCAGTGACCCAGTTCATATGGAGTCCGGAATTTTCACCCGGGCCTCCTGTCCTGGATGATCACCCGATCCCCTGGTTGCAAACCTGCATGCCTGGATCTTCTCTTATGGCTGGCTGCCCGATTCTGCCGTTCTCGACGTTCTTGGGCTTCCTTCTCGTTATATGTGGGGGGTGTTAAGCCAGGACACACAGGGATGGTGTCTCTCCGTGGTTCTTTGAACATGAGCATCCCGGGCGCTTGTTGGGTGGTGCTGTGTGGTGTGCTTCGGTAATCCCACAGAAACAGCTGTAGTTGGCCTTCTGGGTCTGGGCATTCAGCGCTGGCGATCCGCAGCGTCTTGTTGACCGTTCGCATAAACCTTTCGATTTCGCCATTTGCTTGCGGGCACTGGGGGTGATCCGGGGATTCCATACTCCATGAAGTCGCATAAACTCGCAAAACTCCCCTCCTTGAAAAGGGGGTCCATTGTCGCTCTTGACCTTGTCAAGGCATCCGAACATTGCAAACACCTTTTCCAGTACGGGGGCTTCTCGGGTGAATGCGGAGGAGCTGATGACTTTGACCACAGAGTATTTCGAATAGCTGTCCATTAAAACCAATGTCATTCTGCCATCCGGAAAACTCCCGAAATCTATGCTTATTTTTTTCCCATGGTGTCTTCGTGGGCTCTTCTGCCTGAAGGTGAGCCGGGCGCTCTGGAGCACTGGTCGGTTGGCAGGCTGGACACCATCTCACGATCCCTTCCACTTGTTCCTCCAGTCCTGGGAACCAAATATTCTCTTGCATTCGGGCTTTCATTTTCATGGTCCCTCGGTGTCCTCCATGAGCCAGCTGGGTGGCGTGGTAATGTAGGGCTGCTGGGACTACAATGTGGGACCCCCGCAACAGGATTCCATCCTGGGACACACACTTAGCTCATTCCGTACTCTCCAGATCTTGGTGAGGTGTTCTTTCTCCTGGCCTGACTAGTCGTTAGCGTCCATTAGGACTTGCAGCCACTCTCCCCTTTGGACAGTGTTGCGCACCTTGATCATGACTGTGTCAGCTTCTGCTGCTTTCGCAATGTCTGCTAAGGTTAGGGCCTTAGGGCATGCAGCCACAGAGATCATGTTGATGTGCGCCTCCATTGCTTTGGCTTCTCGTAGCCTTCTGCCGAGTTCTTCGCACCTGGTCGATAGATCACCTCCATCTGATACTGCTTCAGACCGATGGCCCAATGCTCAATCCAAGAGGGTGGATGAGACACTGATCCTTTGAAGAGGGGTACCAGAGGCTGGTGGTCGGTGATGACCTTGAAGGGTTAGCCGCAGACATAAAGGTGGAAGTGCCTGCATGCCTACCTTATGGCTAGAGCCTCCCTCTCTATTTGGGCGTATCGTGCTTAGGTGGGTGAGAGAGACTTGCAGGCGAACACCAGTGCAGCCCATCTTTCTTGTTTTGTGCCACTACTGCTCCTAAGCCCACCAGGCTTGCATCTACAAGGAGATCAATGTGCTTGGCAGGGTTGAAGTACATCAGGGTGGTGTTGTCAAGGAGAGCACTCTTGATAGTCTGGAATGCTGCTTCCTATTGTTGTTCCCACTTCCACTTGGTGTCTACTCGTGTGAGGTTCCTTAATGGTTCCGCGATGGTGACGGGGTCTGGAATGAAACAGCCACAGTACGTGGCCACCCCCCAGAAATTTCTTGTTGGAAGAATAGGCACTTCTCCTGGTTTAGAGTGACCCCATTGTCTTGGAGGTGTTTGAGGGTGCCTCGGAGATGCTGATATTCTCGTCCACCGTGGGGGAGTGAAAGAGAAGACGTTTAGTACACCTGGCAGTCCCATCAGGATTTCTCATATTGAGTCCTGGAACTCCTCTGCGACTGAGGATATCCCAAAGTCGAGGCGCTTGTAGTGCCTCAGACCCAGATGGGTGCTGAACGTTGTAATGTATCTACTCTCTTCTGCCAGTACTAGTTGGTGGTACCCCGCATTTAGGTCTAGGTTTGACAACCCTGGAATCCATCGACGTCAGACACTATTTCGCCCATTGTTGGTGTGATGTGGAGCTCCCTCTGGATGGCCTATTTGGGGAGGCGCATATCTATGCATAGTCTAATTTGTCCCGGTCGACGAGGTTTCTCTGCGATAACCATAGGAGACACCCAGAGGGTTGGCCACAAAACTCTCTCAATTACTCCTTACTTCAAGCTTCTGTAATTCCTGCTCCACCAGTGGCTGAGGTGCAAAGGGATTTGTCTACGGCAGAGTACCATCAGGGTCACCGAGGGATCAATATGTAACTTCACAGGAGGTTGTTTGATGCACCCTAAGCCCTCAAAGAGGCTCCCAAGGTTTTCCAGTACATCTGTTTGGTCGACTTGCACCCTTCTTGCGAAAGTCACCAGGCCTAGATGCCCGCTGCGTGACTGCAAAGTAGTATATCAGCCTCTTGGTTGGTGACATGGACGCTTGCGACATTTTCGTGGTCTTCTGACTGGATCGGTACAGTCATCTTCCCTCGTTGTGGCAGAGGTGATTGACTGACGTATGTAAAGATCTTTGTCTTGATGGGTACTAGCATGGGCCTGGGGTGTAGTCCGTTGTATTGCTGGACCCCCATGACGTTTACGGAGGCTCCTGTGTCGATGACAGCCTTAACGTCTGACCCGGCTATCTTCACAGTACACCAGGGTTGGGGCCTTCTTCGCTTCTTCAGTCCCTGGGTGAAAGAGACTAGATATTTTTCATCCTCACCTTCGTCTTCTGTTGATGTATCTTTAACTCTGTACAAGGCCTGCACGTTTCCCTTTGCAATGCTCCCGGGCGCGAACGTGGCGTTCGACAGTTGGCGCACCATTTTCCTTATGGGCTTGTCGCTCTGGTTGTCTCTCCTATGATTCTTCTTCTGGCATACCGATGCAAAATGATTCGGGATTCTACAGTGGGCGCACATTCAGCCTTGCGCTGGGCACTCTTTGATGGGGTGTTCTTCTCGCCCACAGTACCCGCACTTCCCTTTCGGGGCTTTATTTTTTTATTTTGTTTATTTATAAAGCGCAGCATTAATCCCGAGGGATATCAAGGCGCTCGTAGCAATTATCATGGTGAGTTGGCTGAAAGTAGGACTTATTGTTTAGGAAGAGGTAGCTGAGTGTAGGACTGTAGGAGTTATTGTTTAGGGAACAGGTTTGAGGTGGACGGCCTCTCTGTCCACTCCCTCTGTCTCAGGTTCTCACAGTATCGGCTCGCTCAGTCTTGACAGTCACGCTTCTCTCTGGTGCTCGTGTCAGGGCTAGGTCCATCTCATCCGCCCTTGCCGCCGAGAGGTCATATGTCCAGGCTAGGACCAGTATTTCATCCAGGGCTTTGTTTGGTTGTCACAGATCAGCCCCTGTAGCATCTTGCTGCGGCACCCCTGGATTATATGGGCATGAATCTCTTCTTTGGGTCGGTCGTCGGTTGTGTATGTTCTTGCGAGCTATTGCAAATGAGTGTACAAAGAGTCAATTGACTCTCCTTCGCTCTGTCGGGCCTGACGCAGTTTATATCGCTCGAAATCCGGATTCAATTGCAGATCGAAGTGCGTGATGAGCGCTGTTACAGCGGCATCATAATCAATAGGTGCTCCTGGGTTCGGGAGATGTTTGAACAGGAGGTACACTTCCTCTCCTGCATAATGAAGGCGTAGCAACTGTTTGACCGCACCTTCTGTCTCTCTTGTCGCCACAAGTAGTTTTCCAGGCGTCCTAACCACGTCTTCCACTGTAGGGATGCTGTGGTGGAGTCAGCGAACTCACTAAACGGGGGTAGTACGCCGTTAAGGGCGTGCTGAATGACCATGTGGCTGGGTTGCAGGGCTGCATTCTCTTCCTCCCCCATGTGTGGACCTTTATAGGTGGTATCACCATCACCTGGACTCTGTGTATTGTTATATTGATTTCTTCCTGTCCTCTGCTTTTCCTTTCTCTTTCCTTATGTTTCCTCAGCCTTTGTGCGCCTGTTCTCACTCCTCTCCTTCCTGTCCTTTTGACTTCTTTCCTTTACCCTTGCACTTCCCAATGGTTGTTTATTTTTCTTTCTTTCTTCTTTTCATCCTGAGCTGCTCTTGCCCCTTGTAGGCACTCGGCCTCTTTCCCTCACTGGGCCTGGTGGTGCCTCTCCTCCTGCAGCACAGGTGTCAGGCACATGTAGGGGCGTGGCGCCCTGCCGGGCGTCTTGGCTCGCGGTAGGCCGGCTGCCGCTGCTGGGCCTGGGCACTCTGGATAAGCGTGCACGTGGCAGGACAGTTCCTGGGGGCAGAGCGGAGCAGAATGGTGCTCGGCGGGTGAAAGCTGATCCTACCTGCTTCGTAGGTGGAGGGGTTGCCGGTCACATGATGACGCGTCTCCAGCTGTAGAGAGCACCGTCACCGGGCACAGTACTCGGGCAGCTTTGCCCTTGCTGCTAAGGGGTGGATGCCACCAGGTGGTGACCTCTGCAGTTGTTGGCTGATAAGCCCGTTTCCGTCTCGCCGCAAGTTTCGTGAGGTAGTAGGGCAGGCCTAATACACTGCGCAGTGAGGGCAATAATCAGACATAGAGGCAATGCTATTGATTAGTGGGTCAATGACCACAAGAGGTCATTCCCTTCTTTATTGATAGCCTCGGGCCACGCCTGGCCCAAAGGTGTGAGTGCCACCCTTCCGGCCTCTCGCTGGGAGAATGACAGGACTGCTAACCTGTCAAACCCATCATTATACAAAGGCTTTTATACACGCCATTCACTTCTGGAAGATATTGACTCCTTTGTTCAATCAGTGGAGAATTTCTGGGAATCAAATAGAGTAGTGTTATCTGCAGGTACGACCCGGGCAGGTAAGAGTGGTGGGGCCAGGTGGGGGGGATATTTCGACAGGGAAAATTCATTATTTAATTTTCACTTGTCATCAAATCCCCCACCACACAGCCCCACCGCCCCACCGCTCTTACCTGCATGGGCCACGGCTGGGCATCTGTGCACTCCAACTAAGCAAATACAGGAGAGGCATACTCTCAGTATTACCATGTATATGGTTAGGATGTTGAAACATCCTACTATAAAGCGTCCAAGAGATTATCAGTAGTAGGTAGATAACTGCTGTGGGTTAAAAAGATTAGATGTCCATCTTACAAGCAAGATAATTCAAACACATTGAGGGTGGTTAATTACCTCACAGGGAGAAGGCTGCAAAAATGTCACCAGGTTGCTTCAGTTGACGTTGAAAAATAGTACTAATTACCATATCTGTGGGTTTTGTACTTTTGAAAAAAATGTGTTCAACTGAACCTTCTCCAGCAGCAGCGTTCTCAGGGCCTGGATACCCTCAGGGGTGATTAGCTACACTTTATAAGTCCGGATTACTTGATGGATCTACTGAAAGGCACCCAAATCCTTTCCGTTCGACTGTACTCCATTGCTAAGTGAATAAAAAACACAGACGAGATTCTATTCTACATACCAGACACGAATAGTATCTGTTACCGTGCATGCTAAAACCATGCATGGCTCAACAACGCAGTCTATTCCACAACTGTATCGTTACCCCAAATTAAAACTCAAGTCATTACAACAACTTGCTTTAGGGCAGGCTGAACTTTGGAATAGTTTAAATTATTATTCCAACTCCAGTTGATGTATCAGTAGGGAAGGTGTTGGACTTACAATCTAACACCAGTACAAGATCACATTCCCTAAAGTAAGTCGTTGTAATGACTTGCATTTTAATGGAACTCGTGGTAACATCGCAGTCATGGTACTGACTACCATGTAAAGGCACTATGTTGTAATGCCTGTGTTGTATTAGAGGTTTCCCACCAGACACCAGTGCTTAGAAATACATGTTCTATGAAACACAATCATATAAATCACTGGCATAAAGGCAGAAGCAGGCTTGATATGCCAGAAATCATGCCCAACTAAAGGAAATATTCGATAATGTCTATGACATTAGAACAGGCATGATGCAGACAACCCTGATACAGTTCAAAAGGCACTCCAAAACCTGAAGAAAATGAGAACAACCATTCCATTTGAATCAAGACAAGCTGTCACCTAAATGACATGAGGCCTACTGGGGACATTCAGTCTAGGTTGTAAGGCTGCAAGCACAATTGGCAAAACAGGCACCAACCCTCAATAGAGGACTAAGACACCCATTAAAAAAACAAACTCCTTTTGTCAGATCATCAAGCTGAATTAAAACAGAATTTAGTTGAGACCAAATATTCCAGATACCTCTCATACTCTACAGAAATATATACAAGGAAGACCCAGCACAGCAAATTAGCAGGACAGAAAATCACAAGAGCAGTGCAATATCATGAATAACACAATAGGGGGACAAGCAGAAACTACAATTCACCTAAGAAAAGACTGAGTAAGAATGTTCTGGAATAGTAAACTAACACTGTATTAAAGGTGTATGACAAAAAGAGAATCCTACACTCTACGGACCATTTCAAAACCTACCCCAAGACATCCCAAAAATGAATCCAATTTAAAGGCAAATATGATGTCATCCATTAAGGTTCACAGTCTGGGGATGTTCCTGGTGCCCAAGCATAAGATCCAGGGTACTCTCAAATGCGCCTCATCTTGAGTGATTAGCATTGCCCGAAAGAGGTCCACACTAAGATCAGGTTAGCCACAAGGCCCAACCCCAGCCAAAATACACTCAGAAGGCAGAAGCACACTGATAGCAAACCCATGCTGTCAAACACAATGGGATTTACTGGCACAAAATCAGCCCATAAACACCCACTTGACACTCTTACGGTGATAGAAGAAAGTTTGTGTCTAATAATGTAGGCTTATAGAAACATGGTTAACAGGCAACTGGATTACCATCGCCAAGGAGATGATCATTTGTTTATCCATCAAGGCTCTTCTTTATCACCCATTCTATTCAACATTTTACACTTACCCTTTTAGAACAACTCACTGAACAATACTGTCAAGAATTTCAAATATATGCAATTGATAAACATATCCAGCAACAGCTGAAGACTTAAGTTTGGAAATCAGACCAGGTTAAGAAAATACTATCAAACATAAGCCTGAATGGGGAAGTAAAGAGAAACTTTTCAATAAATGAGAAATGAGATACACTCTCCCTAGTCGAACTTGTGCTTCATAAAAAGTATCCCATACCAAACTCGTTTGCTATGAGGAAAATATTTGACTTCTATTCAAGCACCCTGCTGGCAAAGATTTTTTTTAATTATTTTTCTTCATTAGATCATTCGCCCAGTCTAGTAGTTGAATGCTTCATCATCAGGTCTCATCCTGGTCCCTAAAAAACAGGATGGGCTTGACCATATTTCAGGGAGCACTTTGAATATATTTCATGAAACTCAGCCACGTCTCAATCTTCAAAAGAGCATCAGCATACAGTTGCAGTAGCAAATTGTCTCAAAATATGCCTCATCAGGGATTTAGGGAAAGCAGATGCAGCAGTATCTATACCCATCAGGATAGAAAAATAGAGGTGGCATCACCTCCAAAGTGGCAGGCAACATTAGTAGCCATCAGCAGCAGCTTTCAGCAAATCGCAGATCCTATAAAGGAAAAGCTCTGGTAGCATGGGAAAGTGAGAGACTCTGAATTTAACTCGAATCACTCAGTAATATAAAAGACAAGAAAACATGCAGACAACAATGTTGTGGATCAGGTCACTCCAGTCCAGTGAGAGGACATCTTTTGATGCTGAGCAGCTTCGTTCTACCTTTCCCGCGAAAAACAAACGGAGTTCACAGTCTACTATCAAATATGTAACAGATATCACTAAACATTTGTACAGCTGGAAACATCTAACTTTGGTTTCCAGAGAAGTTTATTGCAGTGTCTATTCTATAATTTTTTCAATATTTCACTGAGTAACAATGAACAACACTAGAGACAGAAACATTTACTGCCAGATTTCAAGTTAAGTAATAGCTTTTCTATTTCATATAAGTAAGCATCTTTGTTAAAATGAGTGATTCTCTATTCAGTATTATGTGAACACGGGCTAAATAGGAGGTTCAATCTAAGTACATCGAGAATATGTGGCTTAAGAAAGGAGCACATTTTATAAACTCTGAACATTCTGCAACTATGACAAAATCTAACCAGATCACATTAAGGTCAAGTAATCAAATACATTTGGCAATGATTCAGCAATTTCTAAAGCCTTCATTAAAGGAAAATTCAACAGCAGTCTGCCAGTGAATATGGATGCCTGGTGCGCATTTCGACTATGTGCCATTTTAAAGTGCATTTTCATGTTAATACCTAAGGCAAATTATCATTTTTTTAAATTAATTTGTATATACATTTTCTAGCTCTTTTAGTATTATGAATCTATAAACACATTAGGGTTAGCTGGTGAAGTGTACTTACTAAATCCATTACATTCCTGGCAAGGTTCACAATTAACTCCTATTAATGTCTCCTACCTGTTACCTAGTATGCTATGCATAATGAGAAAGGATAGCTAGAAGATAAAAACAGATATCATCTACAATTTTCAAAGAGCATCCAACTGTGTATATGAAATGTTTTAAACCGAAAGTCGTCTGCCCTTTGCTTCTGACAATTGATAACTTATTTGGGCACGGTTACATTATGTTAGTGGCACATTTTAAGGCAGGTTTAATTGCTAATCTTGCATACAGAGAAAGTCAGCAAACACTTGTGCGAGCATTTTATATCTAATTTAGTCAATAAGCGTTTCATGCCGTACAGTAATTTTTAAGGCTAAAAACAAGAAGCGAAAATATTAATACATTACCACAGTTGAAATTCTACCTGAGTGTTAAATTTAAACTTTAAAAAAGCAGGAATCCAAAAAAATCTGTAAATACCACAATTAGTAAAGTGCACAATTTCAAAGAGTCAGGGCTACAGTAGTTCCTAGTTTCCTAAGTATCCACAAACCTATATAATGGTATCACTCATGTAATAGACTGAAGTGAAACCCACAGGAATGCCGATTTCATCTTTTTACCAAAGGGTGATATATATCAAAATTACACGCAGGACAGAAGAGTACTAACAAACCTCCAGCAGAAATATCAAGTAATATCCCTACAAACAACAGCATTTTCCTAAACGTCAATGATATACCAGCCGTTGAAAACATAAGAACTCTACTAGATGATACTGATCAATGTGAAACTGAGGTGGCAATGGGAACTGCATCTGGCCTGAATCAAAGTGATCACACACCATTTAGGGCACCTTCCAGATTTGTTCCACAGACTGTAAGAGACAATTTGGATTTATTTGGGGAAAACGTAACTAAGGATCTTAAGGACCTGTATTTAGCGGAAAACCAGAAAAAACGGAGAGTAGACCCGAAGAAAGCAATGTTTCATAAGACTGTGAAGAAGCTACAGGATGAAGACGAACTCTTAATAAAACCCTCAGATAAAGGACGGAATATTGTACTTTGGGGTAGGGAGCAATATAAGAAAGAGGCATTGAACCAACTACAAGATTGTAGCTGTCATAGTAAAATCGGTCCCAAAGAATATGACAAGGTAATGGCGGAGTTCTTTGGCAGACTAGATACCTGGAGAGACACAGGGCTTCTTAGCTGGGATGAACATAAATTCATTAAAAGGGAGAAACCAACAGTCCCGGTATTTTATATGCTCCCGAAAATACACAAACACCCCACTAGTCCACCAGGGAGACCCATTATCTCATCCTGTGGCAGTCTATTTGAGAATGTTTCCCGCTATAGTGATTATTTTCTCAACCCAATAGTCAGATCATTACCATCATACATTAAGGATTCAACAGATTTTTCTGAAATGTATCTATGATATCAATTGGGATGCCGAAACTATGGTGCTGTTAACGCTAGATATTTCCACTCTGTATACTAGCATAAGACATGTAGACGGATTAAGAGCAAGTGAGTATTACCTGGGTAGGAGACCAGCACGGTTTGCCGCTCAAAACACCATGATTTTAGAACTCATGGAGTGGTGCCTCACTAAGAACATCTTTTTATTTGGTGATGATCTCTACCTGCAGGAAAGGGGGACCGCGATGGGCACCTGCTTTGCCCCCAGTTATGCTAATTTACATCTTGGCTGGTGGGACGAGCGGGTGGTCAGGGGCGGTCCCCTGGACCAATGGACGGATCATGTCTTGCTGTGGGTCAGATTTATTGATGATGTTTTCGTGCTGTGGCAGGGCGCGGAGACAGACATCAATTTGTTTATCAATGATCTTAATGAAAACTCTTTAAATTTAGAGTTTGTTGGCCATCACAGCAAGACAACCATTGATTTTTGGGATATTCGAATTAAGCATATTGCAGGAAGATTAGAAACAACTATCTTCCGCAAAGCTACCGCTGGAAATTCAATCCTCCATGCGGATAGTGCTCACCTAGCAGCATTGATAAGGAGTATTCCTTTTGGAGAGTACTATAGGGCAAGGAGGACTTGTAGCAGCGAGGATGAATATGATAAAATCGAACAGGAAATGACTGAGAGATTCACCCAAAGAGGTTATAAACTGGATGTTCTGAACGGGGCATCCAAAAAAGCCAAGAATTTAGTGAGACAGAAGATACTATTTGAACCCTCTAGAACTCAAAAACAACAGGAACAAAATAAACAGATGAGAGATGAAGATAACTCCAGATTTATAACCACCTTTAACATAAAACATAAGGAAATTAGATCTATCCTGCGGAAACACTGGTATCTTGTAAAAAACGATCCAGTACTGGGCTCTAGAGTTAAAAGGAATCCTGAGATTACCTATAGAAAATCAAAATCCCTTAAGGACCTGATTGTGAGGAGTGAATTTACAGATAAGAGGAAAAAGAAGGGTATCACTAATTGGCTTACAGAAAAACCTGGTTTCAAAAAGTGTTCAAAATGCAAGGCGTGCCAACATGGCATGAACCGCACTGATTTTAGAACATTTTTTAATAAAACCATAACTATTAGAGGTTTATTACTTGCAAAAGTAGCTTTGTTGTATATCTTCTACAATGTGCTTGTCTAAAGATATATATAGGCAGCACAACTCTACCAGTACACCAACGGATCCTCCAACACAGGCGGGCGATTATAAATCAGGATAGAACTTATCCTATTGCAAGGCATTTTGAATCCTTCCACCAGAGCAACCCTGCAGGCCTACAATATACATGCGTAGCAGAGGTCCCCAAAAAGAAGAGAAGGGGAGATAGGGAAAGAGAACTACGCAGGCTAGAGACATATTTTATTCTAGAATTTAATTGTAAAGAACCGCAGGGGCTTAATGTGGATGAAGATCTCTATACATGCCTGTCCTAAATGAATATGAAAAACATGAGCTTCTATCACAAAATTCTGCACTAAGAATTAAGACTTGATTGTGTTTTTAACCTTGTTTTATATTTTACAGTGGTGATGTTGTCTGGGAATTGTGATGATAATATGGATATTATAAAGATTATGATGATTAGATCCCAGAATATAGGAATAACTTTACACTTGCACTTTATTCATTGGAATGAAATGATTGAAATAGAATGCTCTCGAGGAAAGAGACCTTTAAAATATATTTGTATTTGCACTTTACTGTATATCATAGTACTGTATTCTAGTAGGTTGTTTAATAGAGTGGAATGTTTACATTGAGACAGTATCATTGTTTACATAGGAAGTGGTATCTTTACTACTAGTGCACTTGCACTTTATATTATTTTCATAAGAGTACTGTACTTTGAGTCAAGTTCAGAAAAAGATGAGTGGATTTTGTACTTGAAGGATGAATTATTGTTTTTATACATATTGGTGTTAGCTTTATAATCCACGTATAGCTCGACTAATATATACATAAGAGTGAATTGTTTACATTAAGAAGAATTATTGTTTACAAATGCAATGGCACTTTAATTTGAGCAAAATGCAATATTAGCACTTTATTATATTATATATACGTCCTCTTACCTCAAACTATTTGAGAAAGCATTAATATTCCAAGAGAAAGAATGTTTGCACTAGTACTTTAGGAAAGTTGTGGAACAATCATTATGAAGGGGCTTTCATTGTTAAGAATGATTTTACATAAATAGAGTAATTGCCAATGAGAAGTTTTCTTATGCACTTGCACCTTTATGAAATTGTAAAGAATTATGAATGAATTCATTAGTATAGCTATTTTAGCCTATGAAGGTAATTGAATGCTGTTACATATAGCACGTTCCAAAATGGCCCCCTCACTGGACAAAAGGGAATGTAGTACTTTATATCCTATGTCCCTCATCGCTCTTTACCACCACTGTGTTGTGTATTTTAACCTGTTGAATATGGCTGCTGAGCATCGTGAACAAGGGAGCTTGAACTCCCGAAACGCGTAGATGCTATACCTTATCGTATGAAAATAAAGTAAAGACTTTTTTCTACCTCGGAGTGCTGGATGATTCCCTTTTATGCTCTGGGGTGATCTAATCTCCAATATATATATAAAAAAATTTCAACAAGAAAAACGCCGCACTCAGGAACTTTAAGGTTTTCTTCGAGATTTATTTAAACAGAGCCCAGTCTGCACACTGGGCTCTGTTTAAATAAATCTCGAAGAAAACTTTAAAGTTCCCGAGTGCAGCGTTTTTCTTGTTGAATTTTTTTTTTTATATATATATTGGAGATTAATGGTACATACCATTTTACATTTTCTGCGGGTGATTGACCAACGAAAGCATATTTGTTATATTTGTATTATTTAAAGTTCCTGAGTGCAGCGTTTTTCTTGTTGAAATTTTTTTTTTATATATATATTGGAGATTAATGGTACATACCATTTTACATTTTCTGCGGGTGATTGACCAACGCAAGCATATTTGTTTAGGTCTCTCAAGAAAACTTCATTTATATGCATGAAAAGCATATTATCAAATCCATTGTGAGCAGGAATTGTTTTCATTATACAATTTGTTAATTTAAAAACGAGCGGTTCTGCATTTTGTTATTAATTTAGCACACAATGCGACATGTACTCGGTTGAGTACGTGTAATTATGTTAAAATCACTGAGTCTGTTTTCACTTTGTCACAAGTGTCACGTGGTATTTAAAAAACGCTTGCACTGGTAGATCCATCACTCATGACTAAGGTGCGTTAGCACTGAAACGCGTCGAGTAGTTTTGCCTGTAAGACCATCGAAGAATAAATCTCCGATTGCTGCACAAACTTCTGGTGTGTCCTTTGCCTTCGTGTTTGAGCTTGGAGTTAACACGATTCTTTGAAATTTAAAGAGGCTGCCTGCCTCGCAACGGACCGCCTTCGTTAAGCGGCTGGGAAAGGCGCCGCGGGCGCTTGCGCTCGCTTGCGCTCGCTTGTGGGATTTATATATATATATATATATATATATATATAAATCAACAGTTCCTCTTTCATTCAGAAGATCACTCTGGACACTGCGGGGCTATAAAAACAGGTACTTTATTGAGGATTGTTTAGCAGACCGGTTTCGGCGTGTGCCTTCTTCTTGTGTTATCATCCTTAATCTGTGAAAACCTCACTCATTTATGTGCTGTAGCTCCTCCCTCCTAGTGGTGGCTGGGCTCACCTGCGCCGCATTGCCTTAGCTCGCATCAGTGTTTGGAACTACAAGTCCCGGAATACAGCGTGCTGGCAATCTGATTGTAGGCTGATGAGGCTTCACTTTTTTAAAAACGCACTTGTGGCTGTTTTCTGTCCCCTACTCTCTGCCTCAGCCTCCGAGTTAAACACAGCTTAGCAGCGCAGACCAGACGCGGCATTTCTCCGCTCACTCTGCGCTCGATGATAAAGTTGCTGGAAATACCTCGGAGGTTGCTGTAGGCGGATCGTGGCCTTACTCCGACCCCTCAGCAACATCAATTCTCTTCCAATATGCCCACGATCACTTGTAGGGATATATATATATATATATATATATATATATATATATATATATATATATATATATATATGTATATATATATATATATATATGCGTGTGTATGTATATGGATACAATAATGAAACTAGACTAAGGCTTCAAAAGTCACAGTCGACATTAGCTCAATATTAATGCAGATCGTATAAAAGTTGTCTGAACTCCAGTACAGCCCAACAGAGAAGTGACAAGGTTAGTTCAGGCCATTTAAAATACAATTGATGCTTCTCAAGAACAGAAGTCACGTGCCAAATGTACTTGAAGAAATGCCTTTGATTTATTCTAATGTCTTGGGGGGGCACAATGTATTCCCCACTGATGAGTGGCAGGACACCCATTTAGATCTTTGGTGCATAACGTGTGAACTAATGTACTTCAGGGAGTGTAGTCATATTAGTATGTTCAATCCAGATGGCTGTTATGTTTAGAAGAATAATGTCAGCCATCTTGAATACTTGAAAGGGCAAAACAGCGATACACTATGGACAATACCAATCCAACACGTCCACCTCGTTTCGCAGTGGCAGTTTAGGATGTGATGAAGTGCAGATGAAATGAGGGACACTGGCAGGAACAGTGATCCAGGGGACTACCTATCCCAGCATTGGATGTACGTTGTTACAACGCATGCTTTTAGCACGCATGCTGTAACAACGCGGTTTTTATAACGCATTCTTTTACAACGCATAACAGAAAGGGGTGTTGGATAGTGAATATTTTAATTTACTATTCCAACACCAGTCCCCGTTGACAGTAGGGAGGGTGTTGGATAGTAAATTAAAAGTATTCCCTATCCTTGAGCGCCCCCCAGAGTCATGCGTTGTAATAGAATGCGATTTAAAAACCGCGTTGTAATAGCACTGCGTGCTAAAAGTTGCATCGTAAACGACGTTCCCCCCAGCATTTCCAGAAACCACGAGGATGAGCCCTGTCAACTGCAGACATCTGGGTTTTGATTATCGCTATAAAGCATGTGCCCTTCAACCTGCTGTGAGGGACTCTTGCAGGAGCAGAGATCCAGGGGACTACCTGCCCAGCATTTCCAGGGGCCAGGAGGACACAACCTTTCAACTGCAGACACTTGGGCTTTAATTAGCACTTTAAAGTGCATGCTTTTCAACTCGCTGCACGGGACGTGCCAGTAGCGTGCCCACAGGACGATGTCCAGGATGCGGACCAGGAGGTTTTTCTTCGCTCTCGAGGGAGGGGGGCATTTTGGAGGGTGATATTCAGGGGTAAAACCCACAGCCAAGTCCCATTGTACACCCCAGGTATAAGCGCAGGAGATGTGTGGCCGTCTAAAAGCAGAAAAGGTCTCAGTTAATGAAGGCATACAGACTAAGCCACTGCCACCTTGTTCCCTGCTTACCAGTCAGTCTGATTATTCACTGGATCGTTTGGCCCAGGGGGCTTAATGGCATCATGAACACCAATCTAGATCCAATTATCTCAAAGTTCCCATTTATTCAGTCCCTGTACCTCCTCAGCCATCTAGAATAACCCCCGCCGTTTCCCAAGCTACCCAAGCCCCATAATCCCCCTGCCTGAACCATATCCCCCGGTAGTAACCCATTTTCTACCTCCTCGGCCAGGGGTGGTGATTAACTTGCCCCCAGAAGTAACCCAGAATGTGGAAGTTCTAGGGAATTTTCCTCCTCATAATAATTCCACACCAGAAACCTTTGGGGAGTTAAAGAACATGGTGGTAAACTGGTTTAAGTTTCATTATAATATTGGTATGCAGATTTATGACTCAATTATCATGTTCAGGAGGGTAGGCTGGTTGGGCCCTGATACCAAGAGATGGGCAAGGGACTGCATGGTGGTCAACTTTAACAAACCCATCATTGCAGCACATGTCGTAGGCTCACATAAACATCTAGATCGACCAACATCCTAGCTCTCCCACTGGGCTTCTTTTAATAACCTGAGAAAGTGTATCAGCCTTCGTGGATCCCGCCACGGGGTGGGTCGGCTTGTTGTGGCCACCCTACACCAGCACCGCTGGTGCTCTCAACCCAGCCCCTGTGTAACAGATTCAAGCCCAAGAGTAATCAGGAGTTCTGTGATTGACTAGCTGCCCCTGAGACACTCCTGCTACCGGTCCTGCCTATGGCTCCCTTCTCAGATATTCAATCTGGTAACCCGGACAAGTTGAGGATGCTATCCTGGAACATCGGGGGTCTGTCCGCTAAGTTTAGTGACAGTAACTGGGTGCAATTTTTTAGGACACATCATGTCATCTGTCTGCAGGAAACCTGGGAAGTAACAAACCACTTTTTCCTAGAAGGATAGAAAACATATTTTTCTCCTTAGTGGTGTCAGTGTTGAGGAGGGCTAAAGGGAGGTTGATTATATCAAAGAACTCAAGCGGGATTCACATCTGTTTTCAGGCCCAGAAGCTACATGCCTCTGGCACCACACCCATAGTATTGATTTATTTGCATAACACGAAATCAGGGTTGCATGGGGCCTCTAACCTCCCCAGTTTATGCTCCGCTATTAACTCCCTGGTAGGACATGGCATAGGTCAGGAGCAACTTATACTAGTAGGCAACTTCAACTTCTATCTGTGTGCCTGTCCCCTAGCTTTGGATAACATCAAGGCCAAATGAATGATAGCCGAGGGGCTCCACATGGTTCATACATCAGAGGGTACAGAGTTATATATATTTTTTAACACTTATAATCTGTTTTTTGCCCTAGAGAAGCTAGTAAATTCAGTTAAGCCACACATTTTCCCCACGTTTAAAAGGAGGGGTTGTGATAATAGACTTTACCTTTGGCTCTGCCCCTTTGTTTCTGTTAATTTTGAACTTTAATATAATCAATAGCCCTTTTAGTGACCATAATCCTTTGTCCCAAGTCATTGGTGGAGTAAGAGGCATGATTAGACCATCGACGGAGACACAAGGCAGGCTCACTCTCTCTGACCAGGGTAGACGATTGAGATGGTCGCAAGTTGACTCAAAGAAATTCAATCTGTCGCTCTTTACAGAGTGTTGGCAGGATATCTACCTGCCTGGATCTAAATTCCTCTAGGGGGTCGAATCTTGACTGCATTTGCATGTATTGCTCAGAAGGTGTCTGGTCTAATTTCTGTCCCAGTGGCAAAACCTACCTCAGAAGAGCCAAAATGGTTTGATCAAGACAGCTCCAAGTCCCTTTATATCTTGAAGGTTGTCCTATACATTTGCCCACAGTGGGAAGATATATCAGAAGGTCATAACTAATGGGAAGACTTACATCATGTAATTCTGCTTGGGAGGATTCAAATAAAGCAACAAAACCAGAGATAGCGCCCTCTTCTGGAGGGTGATAAATAAGCCTTACTTTTGCTGAACTGTCAGGGCCCACTCTATGTCACCACATCTCGGAGCAGCAATGGGTGGACCACTACAAAGGTGGTTATAACTTTGGACTTGCTGAAGGTGTGGAGGCTCAGGGTGATTTAGTGGTGGATAGAGGTAATGTTTTTACTCAAGAGAAGTTTCTCAGGCATCCAGGTGCTATCTTGCAATAAAGCCCCAGGACCCGACAGTATACCTCCTGACTTGTTTCGGGATAACATTGAGGACGAAGGTCTTAAATGCTGCAACGAGAGAGGGCGCCAAGATTTCGCAGTCCACTACTGTAAGGAAGGTACTTGGGTACTTTGGAGGGGACTCTTAAATAGGTTGATGCTGTGGACAGATGGGAACGGTATATTCTCTGGGGGTCAATATGGTTTTAGACCAGGCAAGTCAACCACTGATCAATGCCTAAGCCTCTACTTAACTATAAATAAGTACACTGTTGCCCGGCCAGGATCACTTTACCTGGCGTTTATGGACCTCACGTCCACATTCGATACAGTCAACCATAAGAAGGTGTGGGATCTGTTCCTTGTGATGGACGTGATCCAGAAATAATAATCCACTTATTGAACCTACGTGCTAACACCTCGGCTGTAGTGAGGTACTCAGAGGGGATGGTTCTCACAGAGCATTTTAGTACCACAAGGGGAGTGTGTCAGGGTTGTTTACTTGCCCTTTTTTTGTTCACTCTTTATATCAACGGGTTGGAAAATGCCCTCCTTTCAGAGCAGACCGATTGCCCGAGGGTGGGAACGAGATCACTACCATTCTTGGTATAAACAGATTACACAATGCTCATGGCTTGTACTGCTGTGGGACTGCAGTCACTACTGGATAGGGGTGTCTCCTTTATGAACAGCTTGGACCTTGCTGTTAACTTCACAAAATCATATTTTATGGTAGTTGGCCCTCGGTCCACCAGTTCCAAAACCTTTGAGGTGTGGAGTCACATTTTGGCAAAAGTTCTAGCTTTCTCCTGTCTTGGGGTGTTATTTGATGTCAACACGAGTTGGAAACCCCTAGTTGAGGGAAGGAGATGTGATTTGGTCAAGGCCGCGGTGCAGTAGCTAGGTTTGCGCAAAGGTTGGACTAATGATCACTGGACACCTTAGTTAAGCTCTACCAGGCTAAGTGTGTCTCCAAGACTCTATATGGCAGTGAGGTTTGGGATCATATAAGGGTTGATAAGATCCAGTTTACAGAAAATAAATTTCTAAAATGCATTCTGCGGGTTCCGCAAAGTACGCCGGCCCTCTCTGTTCATGAGAAGCTTGGTGTAACATACATCGGAGACGTCTTTGCTCTTAGGCCCATGCTTTGCTAGATAAAGATTTGGACTGGGGAGGGCTTCCATCTGAACAGACTGATCAGTTCCCACTATTTATTCCTTAATCACATGCAGAAAATCCCTTGGATTGCCTATGTGAAGGTCCCTTTTACCAGCCTGGGTTGGGCTTCAATATTCCATAACATTAGTCCCTGCACCCCTTGGAGCTTAAAAGGGTGAGGGATTTGCTTTTTTAACATTTTGTACGACAACCTGAACATATAAAGATGGTGAAATCCATGGTATGGGGGCACATGCTATTAAAAGCTGCACAGGGAATGGAGCCCTATCTATCTCTTTCAACTAACGAGAGGGATAGATTTGTGGTGGTGAGATTCAGGTTTAATTTGATGCACCATCTTTTGGCCTCCCCTAGTGGAAGTCTCGTCCGTGAACTCTGGGTCCCTGGAGTTGCGAGAATATGTCTCCACAGGACACCTTACATTTCTTGCTGCTCTGTAAATATTTTAGCATGCCCAGGAAGCGGTTTATACTCAATTATTGAAGGCCCTGAACTTCTTACTTCTTACAAGCTCGCCCTGTGCTTATGTATTTGCAGCTCCTGCTGAATAAAAATGTTTTATTTGCTGTTTCATGCTTTTTACGTGCAGCTGTCAGATCAAGGCGATCTAGACCTGATTAAACCCGTTGTTGTCCATGAGGATTCTCAATGTAACACATTGTCAACACAATTTTATCTTTTTAACTTTTTATGGTGTTGTAAACACGAATGCTTAGTTGTTTTTACAGTTTTATGAAGTGTAAGTTTTATGATTGTATGTTCTTTATGGTCATATTTATAACCGATTAAAGATTTATATGAAGAGTGACAAGTAACAGGGCCGACTGCACTTCCTCGAGAGCAGTTGGTCATGGTAAAATAATGTTTGTTTGTTTTTAAAGTAGAAAGATGGAGGACATTTTTTAAAAGAGAAATGTAAAAACGAAACGACTGGCCAATCATCCCTAGCACAGAAGCAAAATCATTTCACGTTGACTTATTAGGAGCAATACTATAATTCAAAACAAAGTAGAGTTAAAAAGTGGGCTGAACTATTGCCCCACGCAAATCTTCTACACCCTAGATTTGCCAGAAGTACTAATGAAGAACAAACCCCTTGCCTGCTATGATAATCTGTGAGAATCCATGCAACAAAAGGCCTCTCTACACCCTTTAACACAGTGTAACAATAATTCAATCATTAAGGCTTTAACCTATGTTTTCACAATATTAAGTCAGGCAAAACACTTGGCAAAACAAAATATAACTCCTCTTAAGAGGGCATAATAAGAATTAGCACGTGCAAATCCTACACAACAGCTAATGTCAAAACCCTTGCATAATAGAATAATCTTTACAGCCTTTACCACTGGACTGTCATCATAAACAAATGTGGCCTATAGTATTGAGCATACACTTTCCCAAAAAGCTTTGTTGTTAGTGGAGTCACACACCTTCTGCCCAATCATAATCTTGGAGTGAGTAAGGTCAATATGGGTGAGGAGCTCAAACCCCTCTCTCATTATTGCTACTCAAAGTTCTTTTACTGGTGATCACAAAAGGTCTGGCAACATCTGCCCGTCAAGGCAGACCTAAGAATCGAAAATAGCATTCTACATGCATCTCCGAGATCAGAATGTTTGCACTGGTGAAAGAGTTTAGGGCCATATGTATCAAGCTAATTAGCATTCGCAAAGGCCGATATTCTGCGAATTTCGGCCTTTGCGAATGCTAATTAGATAAATGGTATGTATCAAACATGTTTGATGCAAAATAAGGAATTGCAAAATTTGCTATTCCTTATTTTGCGATTGTACTTAAGGAATCGCAAATTTTGCGATTCCTTAAATGCAATGTATCAAACAAAAAATATTCAAAAATTGCCATTAAGGATTCGCAAATTACCACCAACTTCTAGTTGGTGGTAAGTTGCGAATTCTTTTCAAAAAGCTTTTTTACAAAAAAACACAGGTGCCATACAACGCCCATACATGCCCTTAGGGCATGTATGTGCGCCATAGGCCCCCAAATGTCTTTTTCAGGGGTGCAGCAGGGTGTTCTTGAGACACCCCTGCACCCTTGAAAAACTTCCTAATTTGCGATTAGCAAATTGCTAATCACAAATTGCACTTTCATTCCTATGGGCCTCATGGCCCATGGAAATGAATGAGTAATTTGCGATTAGCAATTTGCTAATCGCAAATTAGGAATGCTAAGGAATCACTATTGAAAAGCGATTTTGTACATACATACCGTTTTGCATTTCCTAAATAGCGATTCCTTAAAATTCGCTATTTAGGAAATGCAAAATAGTTTGATGATACATATGGCCCTTAGTGAGGTGAAAAAAGTCTCCTTATAATATTGATCTAAAACAAAAACTATCATCAAAGTACAACAAAATAAAAGAAAAATATGAATTTGATACCGAAATATGACAAAACCAGAAGTGGAGGTGAGATTTGTGCAATAAGCACAAAACATAAAGAGTATAAGTTAGAGGCAACACACAGAGAAAAATCTATTTCATTATATCAGTTTCCAAAAAATCCTTTTTCAAAGTTTGTAAGGGGGTTAATCTCTGTATTTCTCACCAGATTTTTCTCTGCCACTAGCTCTCAAACAGCAGATTACTTTTACTGGAGAAACCTTTGACACTCTTGTCCAAGTTTTAGATATACCAGATATTTCTTTGCCCAGTCAAAGTGGAAAATTCACTAGACTGGCTAGTGAAAGATTGCTACTCAAACTCTAAATTAAGGGCCAGATGTATGACCATGTCATTTAGCGAGTGGCAATTTGCGAATCTTAAATGCCATGTACAACAGTGTCTGAGACACTGTTAGCGATTGCATACCTCATGCATATTATTTATTTTATTTATTTAGAAAGTTTTGTAAATGAGGCACTCACAATTTGGGACCCCATTAGGAATGGCTCGCCCTCCCAGGTATACTGGCCTGCTGGGCTCAGCAGACCTTCATGTCTGGGACTGCTTTTAAATAAAGCAGTGTTAAAAAAAATACATCCCGTTTTCATTAAAGGAAAACGGGATGCATTTAAAAAAAGAAACATGAAACGTTTTTGTTTACTTTTTTAAGGGCAGGTAGTGGTCCCTGGGATCACTGCCTGGCCCTAAAAAATATTTTCCCACGCATTCGCAAAGGAGACGGCCCTTCCCATTTGGGAGTGCTTTACCACTCTCTTGAAGAGGGCGGTAAATTGCGAGTGTTTTGCAACCGCAATTGCGGTCGTAAAACATTCTTACATAGGCCTCTGACTCGCTGTTAGGAAGGGACGCCCTTGGAACGCCCCTTCCTAATAGTGACTCGCAATTCCTATTTAGCGAGTCGCAAAAAAATTGTGACTAGCTAAATATGGATTGTACATGGCCCTATTAGATTTTGCATGCGCAAACGGGTCGCAAACCCGTTTCCCGTTTGCGCATGCAAAATAAGGCCGTACATCTGGCCCCAAGTCTCAAGCACCTTAATTAGTAACATTCTGGCAGTATGCTTCTTTCTTGCTTCCCTTCATCATCTTTTGTAGATTTAAGCCTTGAGCTCAACCAAGTTAGCAAAAAGTGAACCAAGGGAACACAAGACAGCATTTGACACAACTCTATGTGGCATTAGCTAAGCTAACCATTTGCGAATGCAAAAATGCTTGATACATATGGCATGGGGATGGTGTAGTACTTAATTTGAGCCAGTAGTTTCTTGTGCTCGGCTTCAGCACTTAATTGTCAGCACCGGCTCTAGTGACAGATCACCACATGGTGCTGTCTGTTTAATTTTGAGATAAGCACTACAACGGTGTTTATTAAATCAAACTGCATTGCAAATGAATAATACCACCCTCTCACAATATTATAATGGCTTTGTGTGCCCAGAAATAGTCTGAATTGTCACAGTGGTAGGAGTGTGATGGTAAGGTGTTATGTTGGTACTGCCATTGGCCATGCTGGCAGGGACAATACGTGGTGCAGGCTTCAGGGCTCATCTTAGGTTACAAACAGCAAGTCCAGTCTTCGTCTGATCTTAGGCATGACCAGAGAATGCCCTGAAGTGGTTGCCTGGAGGGCCCGCACTTATGTCTGGCACTAGCTTTAGGTGGGGGTGACTCTTGGCCCTCCCTAACCAATGGGGTAAAAGTTCCTGCGGCCAATCCTACCCACTTTTTCAGTGGTTCTTGTTTGCCCTCCTGCAAACAGGCATAACATGTAATGTGTCAGGGCAAATCCAATATGGTGAAGATCTTAGGATACACTAAATGCGGGTTCTGAGGGCTGGGGCTGTGAGTGGGGAGTATACTATGGTGATCCTAGTGTCCTCTCACATATAATTCTAAAATCCAGATTGGAGTAGGTACTGTACCCACAGAAAACCCAGAGATAGAAAGCTGGCAGGACAAAAGCATGGTCCTTCAGCCACTAGACAGTGAAATCACAAGAATTGTCTTGGCATCCTGTTCCCTCCCTTTCAAGAGTGCCCCAAGTGCTATATGTGGCTTAACAGTCCAGTCAAGCAGGATTTGACACTGTGCTGTCAGAAATGCCCCACCATGTATATTTAGTTGAACTCAGAGGAGTCACCTTTTCCCATTCAGGTCATCCTATTGTTTGCTTCTGAGAGGCATTTTTCACCTTTTTCACACCTTTTCAGGGCTAATCACTGGCTCGAAGCTAGCAGAGGCTCATGTAAATAAGCCTTCTGACAGCTCAGGCAGATAAAGGGTAACTTTGTGAATAATATTTTTCCTTAATATTTATTAAAAAGTCCAACTTCACAATTTAATTAGGCTATCTAATTATTTATCTAATTGGTCCTTTTCCAGAGTTAGCAGTATTAGCATTTTAGTCTGCACTCTGGTTTTCTACATAAAACAGATATGTCTGCCACAGTGAAAATAGTTTTTGGGTACTAGTCATCGTAAGGATATGTTAACTTCATATTTCTACATGTCCTGCTTTTTTGTTTTGCTCAATATCTGTTTATTAGGTGTTCAACAAACAGTATAGTGGCTTACAGTAATGTTGCATGAAATTGGTGTCATGTTCGAAGGTAAGCTTGGTACATTCGCTTACATCACTGTGCACCTCAGTCATGGCATGCAAAGAAAGCGACAAGTGATAGAGTGGCCGTGGCAGAGGTCGATGATAAAAAGGAGTAGCTGGGAAAATTGCTAGAGTACACCTTTGTGTTTACAAGCTGAGTAAATTAAACAAATCCCTATGTTTGTGCTTTTTTGACTAGCGAGTCTCCTCCCTACTCCTCTGAAGTAAGTCTCATATAATGGTAAGGGAGTGGTAGAGAGAAAGCGGCGGTGTTCTACCCCACTGCACCTGGACATGGGAAAAAAGAGGCCAATGGGCCCAACAATGCAGAAAGGAAAACAAAAACAAAAAACATAAGCCTTCAGCTGTGCGGGCAGAGGGACATTGCTGGCATACGCAAAATACAAGGGGTAGAGGGAGGAGAAATGGAGAAAGCACCATGGGGGCCAAGGACCACTTCCCCAGTGCAGTCCATCAGTGTCAGGGACAACTCTGTGTTGCTATGCAGAGCCTTCAATCAAAGAAATGAAGAGCTCAGAGTGTAGGTGGTAGGAAGCAGAGATATTCCATCCGGTACATATAATCGGTCAGAGATGCCAGAGGCGTGTACATTTTCTCTCGGAGAGTGAAATCTTATGAGACATTTGCTCCATGGCTAGGATGTGCCAAAGACGTGTGAACCAGGGTGCTACAGGTGGGGCAGCCGAGCTATTCCAGGCCAAGGCTATGAGCAATTTTGCTGATCCTGTCATATGACGGACTAGGTACTGGTCTGCATGGGTCAATGCCTCCAGTGTGCCTGGGCAAATTCTCAGGAAAATTGTGCAGTAATGCGCTGGTATGGGAAACTCCAGGGAGCTCTTGATATGGCCTAGCATTTCCTTTTAGAAACTAGTGATGGGAGGGCATGACCATAATATATGTTGGAAATCACCCACCTGTGTTCCCCATCTCCAATAGGTGGCCGCGGTTTTGGGAAATATGGAATGTAAACTTGCAGGGGTGTAGTACACTTGTAGGATAAGCCTATGTGCTGTTTCTTGCTGAGAGATAGATGCTCCTATAGGAATGTCACACCACAGAAGCTCCCACTGTTTCCACGAAATACCCTCAGTGCTGTCAAACTCCCATTTAGCTTGATAGGGATGGCCGAGGAATTGAAGGGACTGCTGTAAGATGACGTGCGTTTTGGAAATAAGGCCTTGAGATCTGTCAAAGACATGGACCAATGTCTCAAAGGGTGTTAGCGACCAGGTGGCCTGAGGTATTAGGGGAAAACAAGGCCCAGTGATGCACCCGGAAATATTGGTGCCATATTTTGTCAGGGATATCGAATTTGGTTTTACACTGTCCAAAGGCTTGATAATCTGACCCTGGAAGATCGTACGCTCACCCCTCTCGCATTTTGGAAAGGAACCCAGGGAATGAGCAGGCGTGAAGTCAGGATTGTGTGCTATCGGGGTGTTCATAAAAAGGAAATGTGGTCAAGCTACTTCCAATTGCGAAGCTGTCCCATATTTCAAGATCCGTCTAGGTCGCTATGTATGTGCTATGGGGGCAATGCTGTCTCAGGAGCCAGGTCAAGTCCCACAGTGGTCTACATGCAATTGCACAGTTCATATGCAGCCAGTGTTTTTCACTCTCCCTGACTACCCGTTCGGAGATTTCCCGCAAATGGGCAGCCAATAGTAATTTAGAAGATTTGACCAGGCGAGGCCCCAGCAGTTCCTGGATAGTGAGGAATCACCATGTTCACCTCACATTGGTTTTGAAAAACCTTAACTCATCACCTCAACCCATTTATTAAGAACGGTCTCTCTGCAGCTGTCCACTGTTTTTTAAAACTAACTTTTATTCTTTTTGTTTTAAAAAAACAACACATTATACACTGTGTGAATGGTACAATAGGTCAACACAGGCGGCAAAGTTGATAAATGAATTCACTCACAGTGTTTATGATTCTGCTTATGACATCCCCTCCAATCTTCAATAACCCCCCTTTGGTCTCACAGTGTAATGTGGGCCCTTGCAAATTTAGAATCTTCCTGCTTCCAAACTAGTGCATAGACTCTATCTTGTGAGTTTGATTCCAGGAGTCACCTGTATCTTTCAATTCAGACCATAGTGAGGCATTCAGTCTCCCTGCACCTTTTCGAACTTTCTCAGACAGCCTCTTCCCTCATAGACCACTCTCTCCACTTCCATACAGATATTTATTCCTGCTAGCCACATTTGTTTACTTGGAGCTGCAACTTTCCCTCACATGCCCGTGATATCTCGTTTCTCCAGCAGAAAACCTATTGTAAAGAACATAAATTTTGCTCTGGGTATATCGATATAACAAGGGATTCCTATTATGACAAATTAATGGCTATTATATATTTAGATATGTGCTCCTCCAGTACTGCCATCAGCTCGCTGATTACCCTCCCTCTTTCCAATATCTCTGTATTTTAGTGATTTTCCGCATCTGGGAGAATGTGCCCTGCCTATTCTGTAAAGAATCCTTCTGTTAAAGTACATTCTTTGTAGTACTTTGAGCATTATTCAACTTTAATCTCACCTTTATTGCCACTTCTCGTGGATGCATGAAGGCCGCCACCCAATCAACATTCTGCAAACTGAGCCATATTGGTTTCCCATGTAGTCCTAAGTTTTACTAGTTTTTGTCTGTTTTTTTGTTGATGAGGGTACAATATAAGCAATAAACTACGTTGCTGGTTAGTCAAGTCAAAAAGTTTATTGTATGATTAATTAAAATCTTTACAATCATCCCAAGGAATAAAATTGACTTTGCAGTCATGATTAATACCAAGCACCATTAAAAAATTACCCATTCATTTTATAACTTGTGATCCATGTAATTGGCTAACATATAAAGTGTTATAAAAGCGATAGTTAAAATGTAAATCTAGTCCAGCTTCTATGATCGTGCCGTCTAAGTAAGCTCTTAATTTGTTTTACATTCAGTCCATGGGTTGCGCGGTTGGTCCGTAAGGTCCAGGCCTGGAGGAATTTTCTCCTCTGTTTTCCTCCTGCTCGGCTTGGCATAAGCGTTTTCTTACCTCTGCCAGGAATTTTACTCCCCGGCAGGCCAGAATTATGGAGGAGCCTCCCAACCAGGTTATTACCGCCTGTCTTCATGTGCGAATGTTCTGTTCATTAAAGATGGATTTTAAATACCGACTCATCAGAACCTTGACTGCTGGGCATACGCATAGTAGATGGTTTAAGGATTCCTTTTTATATCCACATAGTCGACACTGCGCTGTTAATAGTTGGTGTTTCCAGGAAGGCTGAAGATCTTTTGAGACATGCTGTCCCATCCGGTAGTCTGTATAACTTTTTTTTAAATGCCCGCTAAAATGTGAAACTAAGTATGCTTCTGGTTTCAGTGATTTATAGGAGGTAATGATGGTCCACCCATGCCGGCGTTTAGAGATTGTGTTTTTATCCTCCAAAAAAGATTTCCTTTTTGCTGCGTCATTGACTGCTCTACTAATACTTGCTTTATCTGCCCTGGTTTCCCAGACTTTTTCTAAATCAAGGACTGCCAAACAGGTTTTCAAATTCCCAGGCACTCGATGGTTCTTGGTCCCCCTGATGCATGATTTCATCTCAGCATAGACTGTCCATTGAGTCTGGGTCTGCGGATCGAAATTTTTGGCATAACTTCACGAAGTTGCTCATGCTCCGGAATTTCTGATTTTTAAGGCCAAATTCGAGCCGCACCTGTGTTGGGGAGGCGGATTTTGGCAGGTTGAAAACGGCCTTATAGATCTTTGTCTGAAGGTCATTTAGCAGGTCAGTCTCCTTGCCACACCAAGTGACTAAACCATACGACAGGGTGGGCAAAATTTGAGCAGCCATCACCTTTAAGAGGTGGTTGTGATTCGGGCAATCCAGTTTTGTTTTTAACAATCGATATGCAAAAGTTAGCGATTGCGCTTTGGCTTTTATTGCCGATTTGTGCTCCTTGTGTGTTAAGCCTTGCCCTATTGTTATACTGAGGTATTTATAGGACCCTTGCTCTTCCACCGTGGCCCCATTCACCATCCATTTGAACTTGATTTTTTTGGGATCCACTAAGCGAACGACTTTTGTTTTTGCTTTGTTTAATTCCAATTTTTCCCGATTCAAATAGGATGCTAGATTATTTATTGCGCTTTGTAGGCCTATTCGTGTTTGACTTAGCACTACTATGTCGTCCGCGTATTGTAATATGGTGATGGGCTTGTTGGCCATAGTTGGCGGGTGGCATTCGGCAGTTTCCATTGCTATGCTAATATCTGAAAGGAACAGGTTGAATAAGCTTGGTGCTAACACGCATCCTTGTTTTAAGCCTTGATGCGTTGCGATGCTCGAAGTTGTACGAAGTCCATCGCCGAATTTCACTCTCGCCCAGGTGTCGTTGTGAAGGGTGATTATTGCCTTTAATAATTGGGTTGCCAGTCCCCATTTGTTTAGCTTTGCCCAGAGGTGCTCTCTGCTCACTCGGTCAAAAGCTGATTTTATGTCAACGAAACATGCGTACAACCGTGTTCCCTTTTTTACAGCTTTTTCCATTAAGACCACCAGAATAGCCACGTTTGTTATTGTTCCCATCCCTTGCTTAAAGCCTGTTTGGAACTTGGGAATTATGTTTGGATCGTCCATCCAGTCTCGTAGTTGTACTAAAAGGCAAGAAGCGTAAAGTTTGGCCTCGACATCAATTAAAGATATCAACCTATAATTTGCTGGCTTGCGATGGTCTCCCTGTTTAAATATCGGGTGTATTATGTTCACTTTCCAAGAGACAGGGACGTCAGTATGTGCATAAACGTGGTTGGAGAGAGGCATTAGAATCTCTGACCAGAGGTCTAGGTCGTTCTTAAATAGCGTGTTGGGCTATGCTGGTTAATTATTCCAAGACCAATACTCTCCAGCAGGCTATAGGATAGCAGGTCAGCCCAGTCTACTAATTCTGGCCCTAACATATGTCTGAGTTGGGTCATATTCCTCCCGCAGGCCTTGACATTACTTTGTTTCACTACCCTCTACAATATCTCCCAGTTTACAGATACTGACATTGTCCCACTTCTTAACCTCCATCAGTTTCCTTACCTCTTTTAGCACATTCCCTATGCATAGATGGGGTTCACCAGTAAATCTCCTTTACCATCCCACATATTTGTAGCACTATCCCATGACATCAGAGTGGCCTGAGTTGGTCCAAGTAATCCTCGTCTAGATGGTTTCCCATACAAGTAAGGTATGTATGTATGTGTTCCCCTTGAGATCCTTTTCAACCCGGTTGCAGGTGTTTCCAGTGACATGCATTCCCATTCATTAATAACCAGGAGCTGAGAAGCCCAGTAATATGCTCTTGTGTCCAGGACAACTATGTTTCCATTATACACCAGCCTCTGAAGTATTTACAATGCTATCCAAAGTGTACTTCCATTCCACAATAGTATATGCAATGGTTTGTCTCTTCTTTGGGTTTGGGTGCAGGCCAAAAAATGAAAACACAACATGACCCATAACACTGCATGTAATATTTGTTAGTCACCCCTACCACAGGCCTTCCAGCCCTAAGGCAGGATGCTTGATATTACATGTGAGGGCATAGCTGGATGAGCAGATATGCCCCTGTGTTGGTCAGTTCCATTATTGCCTGTACAAGTGAGCAGGGAAGCCATTTTAAGACAAATGCTGGACACTGGTGAAAACAAGTTCTCCAGCTACATGATGGCTTTATTGAAAAGAGGGAAGTTTGGTATCAAACATCTCATATTAATAAACCCAGACAGATGCCAGTGTCGGATTTAGTAATATATGCACACAGAGAACCTACCAGCCCCTGGTGCTAACTGACTGGCTTTCATCAACCAGACACCAGAGACGAATGTCTTACCGACGAGGCTGAGGGCTTTTGCTTTCCGGGGGGCCATAAACCAAGCCTGCTCTGGCCAAAGGTGCTTAGCATCCCCAATGGCATGCAGATTAACAATCCATGGTAGGGAGGCTTAAAGCGCCTTTCGCATTATGGTATGTGAATCTGGTTGCTCTCACAGGAGACGCTGACTCCCCAATGCCCCTAAATTCAGTTTTTAGGTGAGCTCATGGCACCAGAAAATCAGATCCTGATGACCTACGGAGAAGTGTCTTGTCACCAGTCTCACTGGCATGTCTACTGCTCCCCGTCGAAACTGAACCAAAGGCATCTTGTCCTGCAGCTGTTGTGCCTCCAAAGCCTGGGAGGAAAGCCTGCCTTCAATAAAAAGTCATGAACTCCAGTGGAGCAGGAGAGCTGCTCCCCTGTATCCTACAGGCACACAAAGAGACCTGAGAATACTTCAAGAGCGTGAAAACCTGACACCGGCAAACACCACTGCACCCATCACTCCAAGCCTGAGTGTAATAGGACCAATGTGCCAGCTTGGTCCCACAGCCCCCTCCCCCCCAGAAATAAAGCCCACCTTGGACTTGCCCACTGTGGACTTCCCAAGGCCACCTACAGCCCCGGCTTGCAGGCCCTCCTCTACTGTGACCGCTCCTGATGACAAAAATATGACACCCAAAGACATTTCTGGACCTGTCGCCCCTGGCCCGTGGAGAAGAGGACCAAAGGTGTCCCCACGTCCCCTAGCATTGTGAGAGCTGAGTCCACTTGCTGGTTCAGATTCCCAGTCCATGCCTGCAGCCTCTTTTAGACTGGACCAATCCCCATACAATAACATTTGGCCCCCAACAATGAAAAGCACCTCTGCACCTGGCCGCCACAGTGCCACCCGAGGTGAATTGTTGGTGCTGCCTCGGACCTTGCCCCATACTCACCTTAAGTCCAGGAGATTGGTCCCGTAAGTCGCTGTGAAGTACCCGAATGCAGTACATGTTTTGCACCCGTAGGATAACATTGGGTACCTGACGCTGAATTGCACATCTGCAGTCGGCCGCCCCAATGCCACCTGGTGTGACCTCTTGGAGCTGCCTTCGACCCTGCCCTATACATACCTTAAGCCCAGGAGATTGATTTTGTAAGTCGTTGTTAAGTGACTGTATACAGTGTATGTTTTCTCCCTATGTTAACATTACTGTAAAGTGCTTCAATTATGATTTAAAGTATGAAAAATCTGGTTACTACAAACCTGCTATTTCAAATAGTACTTACTGGATTTTGATGATCTTGGTGCCTAAAGTTATATAAATATATGTGCTATTTTTATAAATTGGTGTCACTCTCCTTATTGAGTTGTTTGCATCATTTATTGACTATTGTGTGTATTTGCAGATGTCTAACACTCCTCTCTTATAAGCCTAAGGCTGGTCGGCCACACTACCCCCTAAATAGCACCATGGGTTAGCTAGAGCAATCCCCTGTTCACTAGTAAGGGAATACATGGACTCTTTGCACGGTATACCTCTTTCTGGTATATCATATTAGGAGTCGGCTTCCTAAACATTATGAAAATCTGTTTGCAGGAAGCCAAGTTTTGAGCCATGTTAGTAGGAATTGAGACACTGAAAAGCACTCAAGTCTCTCCAGCATTCATGTGATACAAACTTTGTTTCTGCGCACTTTTCTTTAGGCCTCCTCCACCCTGTCTTCCAGGCGTCTGGAAGTCTCTGTAAGGCAAGCCAACTCAACTTGCATATTTTTGGTCCTATCTTCCACAAATTATGTTATTGTCTCGGCTTCAGTGATTCTATCCATTGTTCTACACAAACCTTGGTGGATTAGAGAGATATCAATTGATTATTTTGTCCATTTTGCCCTCTGGTGCTGACATGGACTCTTTCTTGGCTTCTAGGTTAAATTCTACAGAAGCAAATTGTTGTTTGATGCCTTCCTCTGGAGATGATCCACAAGGATCTGCGTTTCCACTTCACTGGGCCTTCATATATATTTCCATCTTTGTCTACGCTGGGCATCATTTTCCTTTACCATTTTTAGGCTGCTTGGAGTCCTCCAACTGACACTCAACACTCAATGTATCAGAATTGTGTCCTCCTGGGCCAGTGAGTCACTCTCAGCCCATCCCGCTACAGGATTACTGTGCCTTTTGTTTTAATTAAGTATTCAGGCTGACTACCATGCCTTTTGTGGTCACTTGCTCGGGCCAGGACTACATGACCAACAGTGCACCTTTAGGCACCTTCTGTGGTGTTTCCTTAGCTAGGATCCCAACTCCACATGGATTTTACTTGCTGGAGGAGGGGGCACCGCTCCCTGTCCAAAACACCTCCTGCAAACATTTTGCCCACTGCTTCCAGTTCAAGCAAGTATACGCTCTGCCCCCTGTGTCCTCTTAGGGACTGGGTTTCTCAGTACCATGTTGTTCCCTTCACCGTCACACCTCTCGTAGCATGACACAAACCAGCATCCTTAACCTTTATTATCGACCGTACATGCAGGTCCGTTTAAACACTTCAAATAACATGTTCAGTAACAATGGGGTAAAGGCGGAGGATGAACAGGGGAACTCTATCCAGAAGCCAGCAGATTCCATTGTCGAATCCTTTGTTTAGGATGAGCCCGGTGCCCCAGCTGGGCCCATCTTTCTATTCCAATAACAGGTCCCCAGATCTCAATTGTGCCATAGAAGAGTTGCCAGCTACAGGCAGGCCCTCTGGAGCTCATTTGCCCTTGATGACTGGGAGGGGAGTCCTGCACTCCCAGCGGGAACAACCACTCCTGTACTCTATCTTTCCCCTAACGGTTAGGATTGTGTCAGATGGTGAGAGATTATAGCAGAGACACAGAATTATGCGCCCGCCATCTTGGCAACAGGCCTCACCCCCTTTAGATATCACTATCAAGGACAGACAGACCTTCTGATTTCTGGATGCTCACGTCATTGGGTATCCTTGTGGCTTTCAAGTTGGCCTACGCAAGAAATAATTTCTAGTCAGAACCCACTGACCAAAGGTAGAGGACTCTTGATTGCTGAGAAATAAAATCCTGAAATTAATACCAATCTGTAAGTCACAATACAGAAATTACCCCTACTAAACACGTAGAGAGCGACTTTAAAAGGCAGCATGGAGTGCCTTCACTTTGTCACACCCTATAATCAAGACATCTGTGACTAGTGGTGTGTCAGTGTACTCTGTGTCAGATGTGGCGCTGTTTATGTTTAGATCTCACTTAAGATCAGCAGAACCTGAGGCACATTGGAGATTTGGGGGGCGGCCCATTGCAGGGAGGTCTGCCCCCGAGTAATTTGGGGAAATTGGAGCAGTCCAATGACTTCTCTGAGATTGTGCGAGTTTTAGGCTACTTTCGTAGCCCAAGGGGTATATAGACGGGCATTAGGTGCCAGCCCCCATTTTGTCTTGGTGATACAGAGTCTGGTACCTAGCTAGTGGCAGCTTTTGTAGTTGTTGTGTGAGCGTTGATAGTTGTCAGGCAGGTGTAGGTTCACATAGTTAGTGCTAGTGTATACCACATTCATTGTTGCAGTGGGTATTCTTTGGGTTTACCAGGATGTCGTTCGCATTGGCAAGTGAGGGGATGGCAGCGCACACCTTTAGGCTCCTGGAGGCCGCTAGACACTTGGACCTTGTCGCGGAGGGGGCCCAGCAGCATAGTGGCCACCCCATGAGGAAGGCCGCTGTGGGGGTTGCAGCAGCGGTCATGGTGTGTTCTTCCCCATCCACAACCCCTGATCGAGGCAATTCCCAATGTAGGAAAATGGGGCCGCTCCCATGTTAGGGAAGTGGCCTGGGTAAAGCAGGAACCTCCAGGCAGGCAGCAGGTAGTTTGGGGTGGCTGGAGGTCACATGGAAGAGGCAGTCAGTGAGGGAGGAGGCCCCTTCCAGAAATGCTGACAGTCAGGATGAGGGCAGGGCCTTCTCAGCAATGAAAAAGGCCTTGTGCTCAATTAAGGAGGGCGGGACCACCGCGTACTTGGGCGCAGCCCCAGAGAAGGGGAAGAGGAGAAAGAGCACCCTGCATGCTGGTCGGGGAAGCAGCACTAGCTCACGGGGCCACTACAGCAGGGAGTAGCTGGGGAGGATTGTTTACTTGAAACAATAGTTGAGCCTGGGCAGAACAGACAGGTAGAGATGCAAGTGGTAGACTTTAGACAGTTCTACCAGGAGTTTTACGGGAGGTTGGGGACACCCAGTGGCGGAACATGGAGCTGGATGAAAAGGCAGATATGTCTGGGGCAGTAAGGGACAGATGGAATCCCACAGAATGGGATAGTGGCAGCTGGCTCACCCAGGCACTGGCAGGGATGAGGGCAATATGGCCCCTTAGAGAGCATAGGAGAGAAGACACTCTGCTACAAAGGCATCTGTGGGGTGATGCCCCCTGTCAGATTGCGCACACGGAGTCAGAAGTGGGAGAGCAGGCCCTCATTATGGGGGCCCCAACTGCAGTAGCAACTGCAGAGTTGAGGTGGAGTGAGAATGAAGGGGAGGACCAAGGATGTAGTGCAGGGGATATATTTGGGCACCAGGCAAGGCGAAAGCTAGTGGGTAATGATGTCAGGCCACATTTGAGAGTATAAGGTAGATCAGGCCGGGGGTGGGGGGGTAGGGCAAGGAGAGAGGAGTGGCAAGTGAGGGGGCTTGGTATACGGGGGCAGGTAGGCAGGGAGCATAGTGCTGTGGGGGGGGTTTCAAGCAGGAAGCGGGGCTGAGATGAGTCAGGTTTCAGTCTTGGGGCTGTACCAGCTCACTGAGCCTGCCTTATAGACCACAGGTTGTCGTGGAGCCAATGATAGCAGGCTCAGGAGAGCTTAGTATAGCTACTTGGCCCCAAAGTGAAGAGAAGGTTCAGCCCCGTGCAGCTAGCTTGAATGTGTCGATGGACCTCAAGATCACCACCCCAAGAAGGTCTGGTGTGACTTCATAGGTGCAAGGGACAGGAGGATGGAGTGCCACCCCGACGTTCTTGCTATAAGGAGCCCTAGGTCTGCTTCAGCGGACAGGCTGGAAGAGGCAGCCGACGCCCTCCCCCCTCCAGGTAGGTAGTCAAAAAATGTAGCAGTACAACATGATTTAAGTTTGCTTTGTTTTGATGAAGAGAGCCTTGAGGAGGGCAAAGTGTGTGGGGAAGATGAGTTGCAAATAGTGGATTGGGAGAGAAGGCAGTATCAGGAAGGGTGGGGGGACTACTAATCGAACTGGCTCTAATATTTTGCAGGCAGCAGGTTCCTGACACACTCAAGGCAGAAGTGGTGGAAGCATGCGGAGACTGGACTTGGTGAGATGGCCGGCCCATGAGAGGGCATAGACTTTAGCGCCAGGTAAGGCAACGCAAAGCGGTGTATGCAACGCAATGATGGTATCAGTAGAAGTGGGGCAAATAAGCCTCAGGTCAGTGAGGAGGCCCGCTTGAGCAAAGATCGTTATGGGAAGACTAGAGGCGTGGGGACACACTCCCACACAAAAGACGCAAGTAGCACAAGGCAGGGGTAAAAAATAAGAGAAATTCAGATGGGGTAAGGGTGATAGAGCCAGGTAAGGAACAAGGCTGTCTGTTGAAGGGTCAGACAAGTCTGTAGGGGAGGAGAAGGATGCCAAAACAGGATAGCAAAGCAGAAGAAGGGAGGAAGACAGATAAGCTAGAAAGTTAGGAGTTTAAGATTTTAAAACTGCCTTATATAGGGACGTCGCAGCCCTTGGGAGCACATCTCGTGGCTTCCACTAAAGAGAATATACGGAAGGGAGAATACATTGAAATTATGAAGTTGCTACACAAGGAGCTACGGTCAAAGGAAGGGTCCAAGTAGAAGGAATTTGAGCTGTCCAAGCGGCTGAAGGTCCCGGTCACCAATGAGAATTGGAAGGCAGCTTTCCTTAACTATGTTACAGTTTATTGCAAAAGTACCCGAAGAGGTCGGTCGCACTTTTTAAATCAATGGAAATTATTAGAAAGGCACAAATAAATGATGGGGTCACACATGGGTCCAGTATGCTGAGGAGTTCAGGGCCCGTTTGGCATTTGACACAGGGGCACAATGGGGTGAAATTGATATGGACCTCTGGTATCATACAATGGGCCTGCCAAGTTTGGGAAAACAATGTTCACGTCAAGTGGTTTGCCGATTGTGTATCAGCCCTTTCAGAGGTGCCTCACCTGAGGAGGGGTCGGGGTAGCTGGAAGAGGACATGCCAACCAATTGGGCACTTGCTGGGCCTACAAGAGAAGTTTTCTTGTGTGCCTTGTTTGAATGCATCAACACTTTTTTACAAGGGCTGTTTATCAGCAGCACAGGCCATGAACATATTACTCATTACCTAGACAACTTATTTTTCGTGGGGAACCCCGGTCTCACAGACTGTCAGCATGCGCTGTCAAGTTTGCAGGAGCTCATGGGAGACCTCAGGGACGGTGTACATTTGTAATTTATGGGCATAGAGCTATATTTAGTACAGGTGAAATTGGAGTTTTTCTAAAGTCCTAAATATAACTTAGACAGAAGGAGTATACAGGGCAGGAAAGAGTATGGCACACCTCCCCGTTTTTTGGGAGGCGGTTTGGCAGAGAGGTTGCCATTGTTTAACAAAGTTTATTTTTGTTGGCAGTGCCAATTCAGGCTGAAAGGGAACAGGTAGATTAGTTCACGCCAGGATGTCCCAGGAAATTAAAGTCTATGTAGGAAGTCTACTTGAGTAGGGCATAATAGTTGTGGGAATGGGGTTGGGGAGTTTAAAGGTCACAGTTGCAGTTCAACAGCTCTGGAGTGGCTCCACTATTACTGTATTAAGTTGCTGTGGTGGGGGGAGTTTTGAGGGCGGGGAGTTAGCTTTACATAGGTGAGATAAGTTATATAGTGAGGCTTTAGTTTTGTACGGCAAAGGCCCAGGTTGTTTTTGTGATGTGCACCTGTTTCAAAAAAGCCGCCTTTTTCACACAATCCTGGTGTTAGTATTCTGTGCTGCTCTCCCCCTTCCCCAATTGCTATCCCACTGAAGTGCTAATTTTTACTAACCCCCTCCAACTTCCAAACACACAACTGGGTGAAGGGGAGGGAAAATATAGGGAATGCTTAAGATGCATTATTACCTTAATGGCAGCTCAGAACGTAGCACTGGACAGACATATTTCACATTTTACAATTATGCTTCACAAACTTTCTGTCCAGAGATGAATGTTGTCACTTGTTTATTTTTGATCAGATACTTGAAGTGCACAGACACACAATGGCAAAATAGATTTGCAGTAATAGGAAAGGGGAAAGCAGGGAGAATTCCAATGAACCTCTTTTTCAGTAGCGTTTATGTTTCTAGGGAAGGGGTAAAGTAGGAGAGCAAGACAAAAGTGCACAACATCACTCCTTGTCCTTGGAGGTTTTTATAAGGGTCGATAGTAAATGTTCCAAGAGCTATGCATACACCTTTGTGTACTTTCCCTACAAGACAATCCAGCTTCCCAAATGTTCTCTCATGCAATGGAAGAGGTTTCCTGTGTCATACCTTGGAATTCATTTGTATCCTGTTTAGTATGCTGAGACTGTCTAATCCAATCAGAAATAGTAAAATACGGACAAAAAATGAAGTTGGTTATCTAAATTTTAGTGGTAGCAAATATATGTATTTGCCGGAGATAGGACAAGGTGACAATAACCCTATTACCAGCATGCTGAACAACATTAAAAACTCTTATTTTCCCTTCTCCTAAATATGTGAACTCACTTTTGGCTCTGCTCAAAAAAAGCATGGTGAACAATTAGGAGCAGTTAACTGTCTCTTCATATGCCAATAAGCTTAATTATTACCATATTCAAAGTACTGGGCGTTATACTCATATGCCCACTGAAATTGATATTCAAAAGTATTCACAGTAATCATGAAATCTCCAGATTTAGGTTCTAATCCTAGTTTTAGTACAAATTTATAATGGTGTCATGTTGAATGCGTCCACTCAGCCGAGTTTCCGAAATGGAAGTTGGTGACTGAATAACAAACAAAATAAATTGTCCTGGGGTCCCAAAGAGAAAAATGGGACAAGAGATCAGCCCACTTCGGCCACTGGATAACTTCACTTTGAGTGACTGACATTTGCTCTTTCACCAGGAGCATATCCCCACACAATGTAGTACTCTCCAGTGCCAGTATTTTGTTTTGGTTTATTTCTTTGGTGTTGCCTTTGTGTTTGCCTTTGCTTTGGTGTTGCCTTTCTGTTTTCCTTTCGTGGGCCTTTGAGTTTGATGTGATAGCAGGACCTTTTCTCCCAGGTCTTCCATGTTGAATACAGGGCACATTCCAGCTTTATCAGATGCTATCTCCTGCTAATGGTGTTGTAAATTCCAGTTGGAGTGTCAGTTTATCCGACTGATGCTATTTCACAGCATATAAAATTGTATCTTTTTGAAACTGTTCTTAATGAAGTTGGCGATTTTCTAGTATGCAAGCAATGAAGTACATTTTAACTGCACTGCTGTATGTCATACTGGCATGTGTTATAATTGAGGACTGCAGTTATATTTGTAAACCAATTTAGTGTGTATGTCCTGCTTGTATGGCTTTCTAGTGTGCTTTCAGTGCTCCTGTATGTATTACTTATAGAGGTCTTTAACTATTGTATTACTAATGTTAACATTATTATTGATTTGTATTCCAATTGCCTGTCCTATCTATCTTTGCAGATATATCTATTTATCTATCTTTGCAGCTATATCTATCTATCTTTGCAGCGATATCTGACATTCTGTCTGCGTATACAACCCTGTCTATCTTTCTATACAACGCTATCTATCTATCTATACAAACCTTTCTATCTAGGTATCTGTCTATACAACACAATCTATCTACCTATCTATACAGCCATATCTGTACATCTGTCTATAAAGCTCTATTTATCTATCTATCTATCTATCTATCTATCTATCTATCTATCTATCTATCTATCTATCTATCAAACACTATATATAAAACACTCAGTATAGAGCTATCTGTCTTTGCAACACTATATATTTATATAACCCTCTGTATCTATCTGTCTTTGCAACACTATCAATCTATCAACCCACTCTCTATGTCTTTGCATCACTGGCTATCGATGCAGCCCTCTTTATCTGTCTTTGTCTATCTATCTATCTATCTATCTATCTATCTATCTATCTATCTATCTATCTATCTATCTATCTATCTATCTATCTATCTATCCATCCATCTATCTATCTATCTATCTATCTATCTATCTATATCTATCTATCTGTCTATCTATCTGCCTTTGCAACACTATCTAGCTTTCCAAGTCTCTCTATCTATATGCATTACAAAAAGCATTAGCAAAGGCAAGAGGCTGGGAGTCAAGCCCTGACCGACTGGTTTTTTAGGTCTGGTGTTAGCCTAGTCCTTTTGCTTTTTACAACAATTATGGGTAAAACACAGTTACTTTTAGAGGTTTTCAGCCAGGCATCGTAAATTAGTCTTCTGTTGTAGCAATCACATTGTTCTTCCAGCTACTGCAGCATGTAACATGGGGCGGTGGGTTAGCACACTTCGGCCACTGGCTGATTTCACTTTGAGTTACAGCATACTGCCCTTTTGCAAGGAGCACATCCTTGCAAAGTAGTCCCATTCAGCGTCAGCGTCTTCTGTGGTAATGTTTGCTTTTTTGAAACCCCAACATAGTTCTGACTTTAGCCAGTGTTTTTTTTTTAGATTCATGATTTCCTGGCTGCTTCCCCCAAATTAAGGTTTGGTCTAAACCATGAAAGAACAAAACAAGCATTGCCAAAGCCATAAGGCTGGCATCCAACGCCAGGCCTATTGAATTTTCCAATGCTTGTTTTCAAGCTCTTTTTATACAACCCACAGAGAACTCAGCGCTTGGATAGATTTAAAAGGCTTCATGCACCTCACTTTATATAACGATACACAAAACAAAAGTCCTTTCGTTACTCAGATGAAATAGACAGCATGTGCAAAACACTCTTACGGTTAATCACCATCCTGCAGTTTCTACTTATTTAATTAATCATGAAAGGCTAAAAAGCTGAGTTGACCCTTATGGGATTTGACGTTCGGAGCCTGCAGGTTAAGCAGATCTTTGCAGCAGTAATGTGAACCACTGAACTACCAATTAGAAAGATGAACATGCTGCAACTAAAACACATTAAGACAAATTATTTTGTGAGCCTTCTCTCAGTGCCGCAGCATTAAAATTCCATATAATACTAAGGGCATAATTAATGAAGGGCCACTACACTCGTGGCAAAAGCCCCGAAGTTGTGGGGAAGTCTCCTCACTTGGGAGGAATCTCCGAAATGAGAATTCTCAAAGTTATTACAGCCAAAAGTGACCTAACTTATTCGTAAGTGTACTGTAGCTAAGAGCTGGAGTAAGTCCGGCACCGCCGATGGCCACTCATGGGTACTGAAACACTCTCCCATAGAAAGTGATGGAGGCAAGGACTTAAAATAAAACCCCATATGAAATAATATTAAAATAAATTAACTTATTGTATTGACAAATTTTATTTTGTTTAAATATATATACATAATTATTTTAATATTAAAAAAGAAATGCAAATCATAAATTGTATTTTAATATAATTTAATGACCTCTTCAATTTAAAAAGAAATCTATCTTTATTTTTTCTTTATTTTAAATAATTAAATTACAGTACATTTAAACATAACTTTTAGCAACTTTTAATGCATAATAAATAAATACAAACATTTTAATTTAGTTGGGTTTATTTTTTTTAATCTTTAAAAAATAAGTTTAGTTTATTTTAATAAACTTAATTTGTTTTTCATTAGAATGTAGTTAACAATGCAGTAACATTTTAAAAATGTATTATAAATTTAAAATAGAATGATTTAACATTACAATTTAACATACACAAATGGTTAATTATTTTGTTAAACTTGAATAAACTTTTATATTTATTCATTCCCCCACATATCTGCAAAGAGAGATCTCTGCCTCAATTTTGGAAGTCCCCGCCAAGAATGCGGGATGTCAAATATGAAAATTGAATAGTAGTAGTAGCTTTAAGGTTGTATTGGACACTTTTACTGACTTCACCTCATATTTCATGCGGTAGGGACATGTAACTTTACACTTTTCAGTAGCTTTACACTCGTAAACGGAGAATAGCAGAAAGTAGCAAAGTGACTCAAAAAAGTAGTAACGTTACTCAAAAGAGTAAGAGTAACTTTACACATGTTGATTAACTCACTTGTAAAATGTCATTTGTGAATAACTCCTGTGTGTTCGCAATATGTGTGCTGCTCTTTCAGAGTAAGGACCAAGCCGATGTTGCCAAGAGTGCATGGTGGAATCCATTTTGAATACTACCTACATGGCAACCTAAAATGGTGAAATCTTCCCAGGCTACTGGTGATCTCGGATCCAGCCCCTTGTGCATTCTTTCCCCCTCTGTAATCAGTTGTAAGGTGATACAATATATCAGTAATTAGGGTTTGCAGCAGCCAGGGCACTACCAGCTACTCCCTCTTTCTTTATGATCTGCATCTGTGGGAAGGGAAGCCTGCAGTCTGAACCCAATAAACATTTTTTCCTGAGTCAGAACTAGCTCAGGATGGGCAACTATTGTCCATCAATCAATCAAACAGTATTTGTACAGTGCAGCACTATCACCACTAAGGGCATCCGGGCGCTGAGGGTGCTCTGTCCCTGTCAAAAACCGAGGTCTTGCGTTTCTTTATGAAGTCCGCCAGGGAGGGAGCTGTTCGGAGGTGGAGGGGCAGGTTGTTCCAGGTCTTGGCCGTGATGAAGGAGAAGGAGCGACCGCCACCTCGAAGGATGCGGGGGGTGTGTACAAAGGTGAGAAAGGCAGAGCACAGGTGTCTTGCAGACAGGTGGAAGGTCAGTCGATGGTTGATGTAAGATCATCCTTGGTCGTGCAGAACTCTGTATGCATGTGTGAGGATCTTGAACTTGTATCTCTTCTGGATGGGGAGCCAGTGGAGGTTTCTGAGGTGAGGAGTGATGCAGGTTTGTTTTGGGAGGGCCAGGATGACTCTGGCTGCAGTGTTTTGTATGGTCTGGAGTCATTTGAGGAGTTGGATCGAGATTCCTGAAGAGTGTTGCCACAGTCGAGGCAGCTGGGGACGAGGGCATGCGTGATGGTCTTTCTGGTGTTGATGGAGATCCATCTGAGGAGTAAGCGAAGCATGTGGAGGGCGTGGAGGCATGAGAAGGGAACTGCATTGACTTGGTGTTTCATAGTTAGTTGGCTGTCAAGGATGATGCCGAGCTTGCGAGCATAATCTGTTGGTGTGGTAATAGTCTGATTTCTGCATGCCACCGGCTGAAGTCCCATACTGAGATGTTTAGTCCGAAGATCAGTACTTTTGTTTTGTCGGAGTTGAGTTTGAGGCAGCTGTCTCTCATTAATTTTGCCATGTTGGTCGTGGCATTACAGAAGTTGATTTTGGCATTGGAGAGGTCATCAGTGAGCGAGAGGATTAGTTGAGTGTCGTCAGCGTAGGAGATTATGTTGAGTCCGTGGGATCTGACAATGTCTGCGAGGGGGGTCATCTAGATGTTGAATAAGGTGATGGTAAGGATGATCCTTGGTGTACACTGCAAATCATGTTCTTGGGTGTGGAGGTTAGGGAGGTAGTTGGCTGTACATCCAGAGAGGAAAGCAGAGATCCACTTGAGGGCGTTCTGGTGTATGCTGATATTGTGGAGTCTGTTGATGAGGGTGTGGTGAGAGACAGTGTCAAAGCAGTGGAAAAGTCAAGGAGGAACAGAGCCACAGTTTCTCTGCGGTTGAGGAGAGTTCTGATGTCATCTGTGGCAGCAATCAGTGCACTCTCAATGCTGTGATTGGCGCGGAATCAGATTGTTAGGAGTCGAGTAGGTAGTTTTGTTCCAGGTATTTGATGAGCTATTGGTTGATGGCTTTCTTGAGTACTTTGGCAAAGTACAGGAGCAGGCAGATAAGACTGTAGTTTTTTAGGTCTCTGGGGCCAACAGAGGGTTTCTCCATGAGGGGTCTGACTTTTGTGTGTTTCCATATGTCTGGGAAGGTTGCTGTGGAGATGGAGGTGTTGGGGATGTTGGTGAGTTCTGAGCTGATAGAGTTGGCATCTGAGGTTGAACAAATGGTGGGAGCAGGAGTCGCTGGGTGCCCCGAGTGGGACGAAATGATGGCTATGGTGGTATGGGTGGTAAACAGGGAACAGGTGGTTATGGTTTGGCTGGTGTGTGCTGGTTGGTTGGGGTTGCCGAGGCTGAGAGAGGGGGGTTGGGTTACGAGGTTGTTGTAGATGGCGGCAATCTTGCTGTGGAAGTAATCTGAGAGGGTGTCGCAAAGTTCTAGGGAGGGGCGGATTATGCTCTCTGTGGCTGTCAGGTTGGAGTATTCCTTGACAATTTTGAAGAATTCCTTCATGTGACTGGCTGCGTTGTCGATGGCTAATTTTTTGGCTTCTTTGATGCGTTTGTATAGTTTCTGAGGGCTGCTCTGTCAGAGGGGTCGCTGGTGGCACACCAACACTTCTCACGTCTGTAGCAGTTGCGCTTGGTGGTTCTGAGCTCCGAAGTGTACCAGAAGATATGTTTTGTTGGTCTTCGCTGGTTTCAGCGGGGCAACCCTGTCGGCCCATTTGTTGATCCAGGTGGTGAATTTCTTGACGGCCTTGTCATGGTCCGCTGAAGCTTCAGGTTGGGTGGTGCTGAGGGCTTGTGTCCACAGATCCTGGGTTGCCTTGCCCCAGTTGCAGTGGGAGGTGTTGTGGTGCTTGGTGGTGGGGTGGTGGACATCGGAGATAGTACAGTGAACGATGGTGAGTTGATTGACTTCGGTGAATTTGATTCTGTGGCTGGGAGTAAATATGATGTTGAGTGTGTGTCCAGCTTTGTGTGGGGGTGCGGTGACTAGTTGTGTGAGGCCGATGTTGTTGAGGTTCTCCAGGAGGGCAGTGGAGTTCGTGTTGTTGAGGTCATCGACATGGAAATTGAGGTCGCCGAGCAGGAAGTAGTGGAGGGAGTGAGTGGCAAGGAGGCGATGAGGTTGGAGATGGCATAGCAGAAGGGTGGTCGGGATAACGGGTAACTGTAGGCACGGGTGCCTCTTTATTATCTTATCATCGGTTTGTAGTCAGACGTTGATGTGTTCCATCAGAGGCGTTGGGTCATTGCTGGTGACTGTGCATCAAATGGTGTCCTTGAAGATGATGGCTATGCCCCACCGTGTTTGTCAGAGCAGGTTTGGTGTATCATCTTTCAGGCGTCAGTAGTGGCGGGGGCAATGGTGGGGTTCGAGGAGGGTTTCAGCCACATTTTGATGATAAAGGCAATGTCAGGCCATAGAGTGGTGATGGTGTCCCAGATTTCCGTGGCATGTTTGCAGAGGGAGCGTGTGCTGAGCAGGATGCAATGGAGTGGTGCCAGGTTGTTTGTGGTCTTCTGAGCGGAAATGGTGTGGAGTCTGATGCGGGTGGGGGGTGTCCTGTGGCATGCAAAGTGGCAGGGGAAGGGTCCTTTGGTTGATCACTGGGAGGCTGGGAAGCAGCTGCTGTTCTAGTGTACAGGGTCACGGGTTCAGAGCTCCTCAGTGGTGTAGCAGTGGATGGTAGGAGGGCCAGGGGTCCTGACATAGGGCAGGGTCCAGGCATGGACGGGCACAGACAAGCTTGCCTTTGGTGTGTTTTAGGCAAGTCAGCGGCGCAGCCACACAGCGGCCTCCATAAGTAGTCCTGGGAGGTGGGGGGGGCTGTCAGGGAGGCAGGAGGATGGGAGCGGGATAAGAGTTGGGACAGGATGAAAAAATGGCAGGAGCAGGCCAGAAAAACAAAGAAGGCTACAGCCAGATTAGAATCTCCCCAAAAGAGCCTACATCAGACGTAACCCAAATAAAGTCAAATTGAACACAAATAAAATTGAAAAAGTAGCAGACTAAAGCGGGACAACAGCAGAAATACCCAGCTCTGCAGACCTCCAACAGCGTTCTTGAACAGGTGGCAGCAAGGACTTGAATCGCAGTCTCGTGACGCTGGCAGGAGTGGGAGAGTCGCACACAACCAAAACGGTTAAGGGCTCCGACATGAGTTTGATCATGCTGTAGTCAGTCCGTCTTTCATTGTAGAAGCCCCTAAGAATTTGAACATTGCCGGACAGTTGATAATTTAGGTCTGACTATAAGTACAGGTTTCCTTAATTATATACTTCTAGCACCTCTCTTCAATCCAACTCATATCTACTCACCAATGCTGCAAAGGGTATTGGCCCATGGCTAACATCTGTCCTCCTTCATCAAGTGAGAAATAAAGCAGAGCTGCTGTATTATCCTATGTAGAGATGAGGTACTGTGCTGTGTCTTGCTTGCCAGAGAACCAGAGATCAGCTGAAGCAAGGTTACCATTGAGAGTAATGATTGGCTTCCTCTTGAGGTGACCCACCTGCAAATTCGTTTTGTCTTTGTTTTTCTTATTATCCCACTTCTTCTTTGTAGAAAACTCGGTGCTTACTTAGAATTAACTTTTTCAGTTGTGGTTTACCAGGTTTGCTCCCAAATTATCTCTATCTAGTGTTGCATAGGTCTCCTCTATAATTTTAGGTAATTCACACTCCTGTTGCCCCCGGAGCCAAATCTCTTAGATGCTGGCATATAGCCAACGCTGCTGCTTTCCCTTTAATGTAACTCAACATAATGGCTAATACTGCACCAAAATTGGCCATCAGTTTCATCCCCAAATCCAGGGCAGGTGCTGCCCTGTATTTATTCAGGATCTGTTTAAACACTTCTGGTAAAACAGCTAATGAAGGAGTACCATGTGTTCTGGTATATACTGCAGAAAAAACTGTACCCCAAGTGGTGCAGTATTGAATCGAAAATAAGCGTTATTCGATTTCACATTGTATATCATTAAAGCAGACAAAATGAAATTAGTTAATTGTTCAAATTAAAAGGTCCTGTATAAAAATATGATAAAAGCATATACAGTACAGATAATACGTGCAAAAAGGAAATGGCTCTATATAAGCAATAAAGTTAACTATAAAGACGTTCTGCCAGTAATACCAGCCCATATATAGCATGACTTCACAACACAGATATACAGATTTGGAAGGGATTGTACAAACAAAAAGGCTGGTCGACATTGCACAAAGTCTAAAGATCTTAACAACTGCTTGTTTAAACATTTTCTCAGGTCAGAATAGTATTTACAAAATAAAACAATGTGCATGATACTCTGGGTGGATACATTGTCACATGGACATATTACCATGCTTTGTGAACAGTCATTTATAGTAGGAAAACTAGCTAGGCGATAAAAAATATCCATCCTGAGTTGTGTTAATACACATCTATGACGAGCATTATGTACATTTATTAAATAAGGATCCATATCGTGTATAGCCAAAATCAAATAATTCCTAAGGATGCTAGGTTTCAATGATTCTGTTGATAACAGGAAAATTCTCAAGCAGAGATAAACACTCAGATTTTAGCTCTTTCCTAGAAGTACTAGCCAAAGACTCTGGATCATCAAAATCAGGATGTCCCAGACCTGCTTAACAATGTTTAACATTCTTGAGCCACAGGATTTTAATGGCGTACAAAGATTTAAGACAGTCCTTTATAATGTCACAATTTAAACCTGTAGACTCAGATGTCCAGATCTTGTGCCAGAGCAAGGCAGGCTGAATGTTAATCAAATCTGCTGAAAAAGGGAGCCCCCAATTCTGAGTGGCTGGCGAAAGTGGAGCAACTTTTAGGGAGAGCACAGAGAATCCTTAAAAAAGCATTTCCAACCAATTGAAATGTTTTAACGTTGACACAGCCCTGCAGATTAGTCCCATACCCAGGGGTAGTCCGACATGAAGATATGATCATCTTCTCTCTTGGGGACATTTTACCCAGTTTCCTAGAAGCATTAAGCAGTGGCAAAATGATTTTAACAAATTGGAGCCTCCTGGAGGTGATAGAGCATATCCAAGTCCCCTCTATATCTAATAAAATGTGCAGGTATGAAAAGTTTGATGTAAAACTGATCTTAGTACTCTCAATCAGTACATCGCGGCATTTAATGGATCTTTTCCCAAGTTTCATAATAAAAGTTTTAGTTATATTGACTTGTAATCCCAAGTCCTGCATAGACATAACAAACTCAGTAAGAATACGATGTAAACCCAGGAGGTACGGGCCATAAGTCCAGCATTGTCAGCATATAGGAGGGCTGGAATAGGTTGGTGGCCAACTTGGGGGAGTACATTACTTCTGCTTTCTAAAACACTATCCAATCTGTTTGTATATAAATTAAACAGAAAGGGAGCAAGGGCACAGCCTTGCAGAACCCCTCTCTTTATGCTGAAAAACTGTATACATTCCCCCTATAGCACATAGCGCACAATCAAATGCAGATGCTAAATCTAGAAATGCAAGAAACCTATTACCTTGTGTGTATATTTCCTGATTAAAAGGCTCAGATGTAATGCCTGCCTGATAGTCCCTACACCTGAACAGAAGCCATAATGTAAGTCTGACAAAATGTTATAACAGTCAGTCCAGTCCTGCAATCTATTCAGAAGAATACGACCAGCCGCCTTATCCAAAGAATCTAATAAGGAAATTGGTCTATATTGGGCATGGTTACTGCGGTCTCCTTTCTTATATATAGAAGTGATCCTGTCCAAGTGTTTAAAAATCCAACACTACTGCGAGCTTTAAAAAGCAGAGTCAGTAGGGGACCGCATAAAGCGATGCTAAGATTTATAAAGGTCTACAGGAATGCCATCTGGCCCCGATGATTCACCCCTTTACTCCCTGTTAAAGCCAAAGTGACCTCTTCAAGGGCAAATATTGGATAAATATGTTCATGGGAAAAAACATTTACTGAGGAATCAGACCCAATGCTGGTAAAACAGAATTAACTGGACTCTCTCCACACTTTGAATACACATTAGTATAATCAGCCACCCATTCAGCCTCACTGATAGCAATCTCTAGGCGAGGGTTGTCCGCCTCTCTTAGGAAAGGCGAATTAATCACCCGCCAGAAAGCTGTCAAATCTTTACTGAGGCATGCCTTGTGTAAATTCTCCCAGGCTTCCTCTTTCAGGCCGTCTTTCTGCGGTTTAAAGGATAACCTATATGATAACCACTATGCCCAGCTACAGCCCTGTACTTCCTGAGGATTCCTAGGTGATTTACATAAGGCGGCTTTAAATCTCTTAAGTGGTGCAGTATTCCACAGTGGGAGCCATCCCACTCGGTAGGCATATAGCTAAAATCCTATGTTTTTTCAGGGGTCCTGAATGGGGAAACACTACTTCAAGCTGACTTGTGTTTTGTGCAATCCAGAACGGAATCTCATCACATTTGATGGGAACTTTACCCATGACTACATTTAGTGTTTGTGGGATCATGCCCAGAGGAGGCAATACTGGTTGTGCAGCTTGAGCAGTGCTTGCAGGATTTAATATTAATGTTCGCATAACGAACTGTGCCAAACACCTATATATTGTTACTTACTTGTTATATCATTTATGCACTTGTGCTATTGTCAAAATTTCGACATCAGGATGCGATGTGTATTCGGCTAAGACCGTCCATGTTGTTCCCTAAGGGGACCTAGTCTAACATCATCTGTTGTGTGCGGTAGGGCACCATCAAACCATTTACTGTGCTCTTAGTATCCTAAAGGTATTTCGATTTCTTCATATGGTGTGTAGTTATTTGGAACTTCAGCTTATGTGTAGTTGTGAAACAGCCTTGTTGTGCCATCTGCTGTTAGGAAGATAACCCATGAATAGAATACCTCTGTCCTATATGCTTTGTGAGCCTCAACCACAAAGACCACATCTCCACTCGTAAGTGTGAGACCATGTTGTTGCAATTTCCGATTGACCGCATGTCTGCGCTTCTCAGCAAAGAGGAAAAAGTCCTTTGAAAAGTTCATGCTTGAACAACTCACAGCCAATCCATAGGTGTTACTACTCAGCTGAAGAGCATAGTTCTTACCACCAAGGACGTCTCCGGTTAGGAGGTGTACAGGAGTCTCTAGGTATGCAAAAGAAAACTACTCAGGCAATCCATTAAATAAGAATTAAGAACCCAATCTACCAACGTTGGCGGAGCCATGTCGTATGGTTTCCAATTTCTCAGTAGGAACTGCTTGTTTGTTGGACAACATAAACGTTGGGATGGTGCCAGACTGCTTCTATGCACTCCCTCAGGATATGTTGGCCTATAGTCCTCCTAGCTCACAGTGCCACCATATGTACCGCTAAACCTAGTAAGGTAACAGATGGTTTGGGCACCCTCAAAACATGACAACCCAGACTCCCCAAGGAACTGTGGTAAGAGATCTATAATCTTTTCGCTCAGTCACTCTGTCATACTCAGAAAGATACACAAGAAATACACAAAGGGATGCTCCTATATTTATTGAACCTTTGTGATTCTTGTATAAAATATCTGTGCTGCAATGATTAATAGACTGAAGCAGATAAAAGTGATTAGCAGTATAAGAACAGTGAAAAAGATAAATGATTTCACCATTGTGCTAAAACAGTGTATATATGCTGGCATTTAAGTACTGTGTATAGTGTACTCCTGCTATGCGCTCCATAACCTAGTTGCCTAAGGCGGCTATCCTGCCAAACATCCCATACTGGATGATCCTAATCCCTATTACCTGAACGTAAGTGTATGCAGGTCTCCGTCTTGGTCACAAGTTGGACATCCATCCTTGCACAGGGTAAACAGGAATTAGCTGGGCTGAGACTCCAACAAACCACAACCTCGCAAAGACAGCAAAGTACTCCTCTGGTTTGAACACGGAAATGCATGTGTATTTATAATAACAGTATCCATGCTTCTGTGTCAAGCTTTCAGCCAGGCTGACATTATTTATTCTCTTGTTTATTTATTTTACTTCTTTATTTTTAGTTATTTTAAAAGTTTTATATAGCGCTGGCTAGACCCGGAGGTATCAAAGCGCTTTACATAAGGTTCCACAGAAATTATAAAATTACTTCACTTACACGTTACATCAGTTACTAGAAAAACATTTCAAGAGTGTGGAAGACTACAAAAATGGAGTTTAGAAAGGTAAGTGGGTGGGGTAAAGGGGTAGGAGTTAAATCGAATGGAGAGACGAAGGAGGGTCTGCCCAAAGTCCGCTGAGTAGGTGACGACCGAGGGAGAAGTCCACAGTCCATCTCCTCTTTAGCTATCAGGTAGCTCCACCGGGCATTAGCCAAACAGCTAGATCTCATCGGGAAAACAATTGAAGAGTAAAAGCAGCGGCTGGGAAGAAACAAGACAAATGTCAGAAGTAGGTGACGGCTATGGCGGTGTGCCGGAACCAATCTCCCCTATAGCTGTCGGTGCAGTTCCACCGGGAATCGGCCATGTATGTGTTTTGGGTTCCACCAGAATAGAGAGAGAAACAGGAGGTGATCCAAAGTCAAGACTCTAGAGGGGTAGGGGGTAGGGAGAAAGGGGAGGAGGGAAGTAAGATCAGAGGAGACATCAGTCCTGGTGTTACTGGGGAAATCCTTCAGCTACGTTCTCCAGCTGGCCACTGGGACAAAGATGGTGAGAGGAGAGGTGAGGAAGGGACAGACTCCAAGTTCAGAGCTCCTCGTGTTGAAAAGTTTCCCCTGGCAGCCATCTTAAGGTCAGGCAAGGAGTGAAAACCCCTGTGGGTCCCCACATCCGGGTCCTTTTCAAGGATTGCTAAGACCCTTCCTGGGGCCCTGCTATTACTGCTTTCCCCCCTCAGGGTGCCTTTGGGGTGCCCCCGTGCCATACCAGTGTCTGGTGGAGTGCCCAGGGTGAAAGAAACGGCTACTGGCACCACTCAACCTCTAGTTCTGGCTCCTTTCCAGAGGTTTGTACCAGACTTTGGTGCTGGCCACACTGCTGGCTTTCCAGGTATGAAGCAAGTATATACAGTGGTAGGGGTCATGCCCAAACTACCCTCATGTACCTGAGCATAAACATCAACGATGTAGAATCAAAGAACTAAACAGTAAGGAGGGATCAATCAAGAATATTTATTTCCATACAGAGTACAAATAATTACCCTGCTGTTCTCTAATTCTGATTAAAGAAAAATTAATCTCTACTATTCTAGCTTGTGTACGTTACAAGTGACGGGAAAGGAAACACAGTATAGTCACAACAAACTAATACATATACAATTTACATATATACACAATATATATTACAAAAACAATTAAATCACACTCATATATATATACACTACATATATACAATATATACAACATATATCCAACATATACACATCTCAAAAAAACAGTAAATCAATAATTGGTTCCCCTACTGAGAACAAAACAAAAAGTGTGTACACTCTTGAATCAGATCAATACACTACAAGGTAGTCCCTATTGCGCCTGAGGAATGACACCTCCAAAATAATGCAAAAGGTGCTTTACTTTCTTCACACAACTCTACTTGATGGGACTCCTTTAGAAATGTCGACGCTGGCGCAGTCGCGTTTCAGCCAGAGATTCCTTTTGGCATCATCAGGACAGGGGATACAATATTTCTGAGCGGGTTATTAACTCTCTTCAAGGAAAACACCCGGCAGGCAGGGACCGGACCCACTGCCGCCTCGCCAACAATCGCCCTTAGACCCTTCAAAAGCTGTATTCCACTCTACACGATGAAAAAAGTATAGCGTCACCAGTCTACTTAGTTTTTTAAGAGGTGAATTAACCCAGGCACTTACCTGCAATTACGTGGTCCCGTCACTCACACCAAACTGCCACGGCTTCAAGCAGCCAGATTCCAAAAAAACAGGAATGAACTATTATTTCTTGGGTCTGCTTGATAGGACACTGCCTTCCAGAGGGTTCACCTGAGAAAGCTGGATACAGTGTTGGACACATATGTAGTGTGGTACCAACAATATTAGTACCTGTATCCAAACAGATGCTCGCACGGAGGACAGTGGCTGTCGACTGTGTTGTGAATCCTGCCATGGGGGCAGCGAGGCAGTTCCTAGTAGAGCTGGAAGGCCAATAAAATCACCGGCATGGAGTACAAAGGCAGCTGGCACTGCAGAAGGAGGGCAGGCCACGGCACGATACAGAGTAGTGGGCACTCACCAGGGTGGCAGTGGTGCGCTCCTCGCCTCCCGCAGCAGGCGCGGCCGCAAGTGCCGGGCGCCGTTATTGGGGAATCCGGTTGTGGGCTCCGACTGGAGGCAGCCAACGGTGACGATCGTCAGGTCCGCTGGAGCGCACCGGGCACATCGACTCCCTGCCTGGTGTGATGTGCGGGTGGAGGCTGGTGAGGGACAGGGCGAGGAAGCGGCCTCCGGTGTTGGTTGCAAGTAGCGTGTCAGCCACACAGGCTCCTCAGTAGGTGGGTGTGCTGTGATGGAAGTCAGGAGGCCGGGCGACGTTGCCAGGTCAAACGTGGTCTGTACGGGAGTATCAACCATTGTAACTTGAGGGTAGGGTCTGGGTGGGCGGTGCGACGTATTCACCGGGCAGGCTGGTCTCGGAACTGGCAGCCGCCATAACATGCTATCTGAAGGGGGCTCAGGCATGTAGACCCAGGCGGACAACCAGGAGGAGATATTTGCCACTTTGACACGGCTGGCCCCCAGGGTCACCCGCCGTTCCTGTCACTGCGGGGTCTTATAATAGCCATATCGCCTCTTGGACGAATAACAAACAACATTTGCACAATGTGTGTTCAGGCCTAGTACTAAATGTTCATGGTGTCGTGATAGTGTACTTGCAAAGTGGAATTGTAAGTAATGTGGTTTCAGAGAAACTAATCTTGTACTTTCAAACAACCAAATGTGTCTCAAAAGTAATTTTGTAGAAAAGAAGGTAAATTAAGAAAAATGTGCATGTAAAAATGGCAGTGTTTCTTCCCCGGCCTAACCTAGCCATGTGACATCTGGGGCATGAGCCCCCCATCCATCAAGTTAAAGAGTCTGTCAGCTGTCACATGTCTGCATCACGTGAGGTCCAGGGGTATAGTCCCTGTGTGGATCATCTGTTCAGCCTGCTTTGACCCTGACCCGACACTACTTCATGGCAACCTGTATGTGCCCTTCTATTGTCTGCACAGTTTTTTTGAGGACACCCTTCATCTCTACCCCTACCTTGGATTGCTGTAGAGGTAGTTGGGCAGTAGGGCGCAGAATCAGGAATCACTTATTGCATGCAAATCCATTCTGACTGCATGCAAATTCATTACACGGTTGCAAAGATCTAGACTTGTGCATTGGAACTCCTGCTTCATTTTCCGGCTTTGTTGTTGGCCCGTCCCCTATCCAGGTGCCCCTTGGCACTGTAACTATTCAACCATGGCTGGTGGTTTCCACTATGGCGAGGTGGCTGGTGGTATAGCACTTTGATGTATTTTGTGCCTGAAGTATAGACACCAGAATCAACTGTAGTTTCCTACCTTAGCCTTTGGTCTACTCTACTCCCTTGTACCGTGTCAGGACACTAGTCACTGAAGTTGCTCTTTTCCCCTCTTTGTGACCGTTTTGTTTAACAGGCTTGGGAGAGCCCTACTGGCCCTTGTAGGGGGTGGGTGGATGTGCTCATTATTTTGAGCAAGTTTGATATGCTAACAATGCATTGAATCCTTCTCATTACAGTGACATTTTGAAAAGTAGCGCTATTCTTAGCACAATAAAAATGAAATACTTATTGGTGGCTGACTAGTTACTAGTGGCAGTATTGAACTGTATCTATTGTGGGGCTTAAACTGTGCACTGTACATTTGATTGTGAGGAACCTCGCTTGAATGCATGCTGTGGGTACTGGTCCTTTCGAAGTATATGTTCTGTGGTCTGTGAGCCCAGCCCCGCATTTGAGAAGTCACCTTTCCTACCTGCTTGTGAAGTCGGGAGTTGATAGATTCAAAATTGGCCTAAGATTTCAAAGCTACAAGAAAATTGAAGTGTTTATAATAACATTCGGGTCAGATCTGTAGATTTGAAGAAGCTAGAATTCAGGTTTTAGGCTGTACCCTTACTTTGTACATAGTATTTAGCAGAGGTGTATTGAAGATAGTTTCTTTTTTTTATAAAAGGAAAGCAATGACTGGACATTTGGTTCTTAAAGTGTATTGTGGTTAAGTGGGTTTTGGGTGTTCAGCCCTCAATACCTTCTAGGGTAAGGCCTGGACTCTTCTGCCTCATTCTACTGTGAGTCAAATGCTGAAGCAGAAAACCTGGTAATTCAATTGGGCAACCAACTGCATGGTGGGCTCAGGATAGCAGCGGTAAACAATACCGATTGTCACTCCAATTGTTGGTTGCCCTTGGACTATCTAAAGGAGGTCTTGTCAGCAGTGTGATTACATTTAAAGGATTTGAATTGCAAATCGATAACTGTTTGTAAAATCAATCTATGGGAGTGCTAAACTGAACACTATTCGTTTAAAAGTGCATCATTAAAAATACAATGCTTTGGGCCACATTCCTACAGAACCTTGTAAGAAAGTCATAAGGTTATTTCTACATTTGGAACGCAATTTTGACTTCTTAGAAAAGTATAAATAAACGCAGGGATAGTCCTGTGGCGTTCCGACTGTCATTGCTTTGCGAGAATATGCACAGGCCTACACTGCAGTGTAGAAAGTCTACATTTCCGGACTGTACTATTCTGTATTGTGCCTCCCAGGCACTTGTAGGTAGAACTTTGTGTTATGGACATTCTGGGCTTTGTATTAGAATGTGGACTGTTTGGCAGTTGATAGCTGCTGCTGACTGATGTCGCTGTTATGCTCTTGAGCAGAATAAACTCAACTTTAAATCTTCAGTCCTGTCTGTTTCCATGAGCACCTACTACAAAATTGTTGGCGACGATGCTCAAGAGAAGATAAAGAACCTATCTTACCTCGATCCACCTCGAGATTCTGTCTTCATCTTCAAGCTGTGTAAGAGAACGAAGGTCGGCTGTTAACCACATAATAATTACACAAGAGACGAAGAAAGGATTCAGATAAGTGCTTCCACCCCCTTTTGTTCCGTTTAATTTCTAGCGTATGAAAGATATTAATTACTCGCTGGCAAGCGTAAACAGAAAAAGAAATTTTTCAATCGTCAGCTCTAGTCGTGATTGGCAAAAGAAAAGACACGTGTGGTTGGCAGCGCAATCTTACGCATATACGAAATGTTAACCTGACTGCCGACGTTTCATGGTTGGAAGGAAATACGCGTGTGATTGGCAGCGTGACTCTACACAAGTGACGTTGCAGTCGGCCATTTTGAAGATTTTTCTTCGGGTTGGCAACGCTGTAACCATAACGACGAGAGCAACGTTGTCTGTTCCTCGCTGTTGTCGGGCATTTTAAAGACCCGTCTTTAAACACGCGTCACCTTGACAACGCTATATACATAAGCTCGTAGTCAGCGCTATCTTCTTTTCGTTTTCAAATGCAGTTAGGAAGTAATTAATCACGCAAACACCGTCAGTGGTTCTACACAGCAAAAAGAGAATTGGAAACATATCGTACTGGCTCAATTAAAGTACACCATGCGACTCAGTTCGGAACTAATTGACATATTTCAAACCACTGAGTGTCTAGAAGACTAAATAAATAAAATAAAAAATTGAACTATCCCAAATTTTGCATTCTTTTAAGAACAGCGACAAGACAGATTTATAAGAATTTGGGATTAAGTCTTTGTAGTCAAGTATTTATTTTGTACAATATGCAGTCAGTTTCACCTCCTCCTCCTTTTTTGGAGACCCCAGGCAATCCACCAATAATTTGGAGAAAATGGTTTGATGCGTTTGAAACTTATTTAGGTGCAATAGGCGCGTCGAGATATCGCACAGAGAGGAAGAAATGCCTATTATTGCACTCTGCTGATGAAGGACAATAATCCTGAAACACCGGTGTCCAGAGTTGGCCTGCAACCTTGCAATTACACTTCGATTCTTTTGAAAAGCGTACCCGCTTTCAAGAAAACTGCATTAACCATGATGCTCTTGGGGTATACACGCTGGAATGGTGGAGTAGCGTGCGACCTACGGACCCCTTATTTAACACGGCTCCCTTGAGCCTTTCAGCTGACGAGCTGAGGTAACGCCCTACGCGCCTGGAGAGGTACCATACCTGAGAACACTTTGGCAGCCTGCACAGCAACCCCTGAAAACCGCCCTACACTCTGCTGATGTAGGACAATAATCCTGAAACACCGGTGTCCAGAGTTGGCCTGCAACCTTGCAATTACACTTCGATTCTTTTGAAAAGCGTACCCGCTTTCAAGAAAACTGCATTAACCATGATGCTCTTGGGGTATACACGCTGGAATGGTGGAGTAGCGTGCGACCTACGGACCCCCTATTATTGCACTCATTAGGTTTTGAAGGAAGAGAAATTTATAAACATTTACCTCCTTTAATAAGAAACAACGCAGAAGAAGACGTTGATGAATATGTTGAGACTAGGATGAAACTGGAGTTGAGATTTGATGTCAAGCCTAGTCTTGTCGTAATTAGACACAAATTCTTCAAAAGAGAACAGCTACCAGGAGAGGATGTTGAGACTTATGTATCCAGCCTAAGGCAGTTAAGTGCGGAATGCGAGTTTGAGGGTTTCAGAGAACAATTAATCAGAGATCAGTACATATGCAAATGCACTGACAAGTCAATCCAACAAAAATTACTTACCCTAGGCAATCCTACACTTGAAGAGACTATCCGTACAGCCAAAAGTATTGAGTTGTCTAAGAAGGAAGTAAAGGAACTTGAGAAGAAGAATGAAGAGACAGTTTCCGTAGTTAGAACTAAAGAAAACAAAGAAAACAAGGCAGTTTCTGGTCAACAATGTTTCGAGAAGAACAATTTTTCTAGTTCACAACGTTTTGAAAGAAATTCTTTTTCTAGAAGTGACATTTGCTATAGATGTGGAAATCTTTCACATAATAAGAGTAACAAATTCTGTCCTGCTAGGAATTCTACTTGTCGCAATTGTGGGAAATATGGTCACTTTGCAAAAATCATTCAAAATTCTAGACAGGGAAATTCGACCGTTGTAAATAAGTCACAGGGACAGAGCAATGTAACTGGGGTAGGAAATGTTTCAGAGTTTTATGATAATACAGGAAAGGATTCAGGTCCCATTAACAGTATCCAAGACGACCTTAGGGAGATGGTTGTGGTGGTACGGGAGGATTCAGATCCTATTAACGGCATCCAAGACGACCTTAGGGAGAAGGTTGTGGTAGTACGGGAAGATGGAGTCATCACTGGGGACCCTTCAGATTGTGTTTACCCCCTATGAAGATTTTGGTGTGGGTGACAAAGTACTTTCCTTGTTAGTGGACTCAGGCGCAAGAGTAACAATGATCACCCAAGAATTGTATGATGAAACATGGCCTGAAAGGAAGCTCGAACCACCTGATAGAGCCCCCGTTTCCTATGAAGGACGCAGAATAGCTTTACTTGGGTATTTTGAAGATATTCTACAGTTCAGGGGTAGGAAAATTTTTGGAAAAATATATGTTTCAATTAAGGGGTTAAACATTTTGGGGTGGTTCCACCAGAGTCTATTTCAATTGATTCTAAGACCAGGTACCAAAGAACAGGTTAGTGTCGCAGAATCAAACGACTATATTGAAAAATTGGCTGTGGTTGAATCTGATGACTATATTGGAAAACTAGCTTTCAAGTTTCCTACTGTTTTTGGGAAGGAGCTTGGAATGATCAAAGGTTTTAACCACAAGATTAGAGTGAAAGATGGAGCCATCCCTGTTAAGCATAAAGTCAGGAGTGTCCCTTTTAGCGTAAGGGATAGTTTAGAAATGGAGTTGATCGAGTTGTGCAAGAAAGGGGTCATAAAACCAATTGAGTCATCTTTGTGGTTGTCTCCTCTTGTTGTCGCCAGAAAAAGGAATGGTGATTTGCGCGTCTCTGTTGATTTGCGCAGTCTCAATAAAAACATCTGGATCGATTCACACCCTTTGCCAAAAATTACAGATTTGTTGTCTCTTACTAGAGGCGCAAGATGGTTTACAAAATTGGATTTAGCTTCTGCATACCATCAGGTGGTGTTGAGTCAATCCTCTAGACATTTGCCGGCATTTGTTTCTCCTTTCGATAGTTTTCAGTACTGCAGAATGCCGTTCGGCCTCGCGTCGGCGGCAGCAGTTTTTCAAAGGCTAATGAGTCAAATGTTTAAAGATACCCCTGGAGTAATTGTTTTCCAGGATGATGTTTTAATTTTTGGCGAGAACAAAGAGAATCATGACAATTCATTGAACCAAGTTTTGGAAATTATGCAGGACAAAGGTATTGTACTTAAAAGTGAAAAGTGTGTTTTCCTAAAGGAAAAAATGGAATTTCTTGGACATGTGGTCTCGCACGATGGGGTGGAACCACGTCCTGGGTTGGTAAAAGCCATTGTAGATGCTTCTCCTCCTGTTGATAAATCTGGTTTAAAGTCATTCATTGGGCTCGGTGAATTTTACTCTAGATTTATCAAGGATTATGCGACAAGGGTTCAACCACTAACTAACATGTTAAAGAAGAATGTACCATTTATATGGGACAAGAACTGTCAAGAAATTTTTCAATGGATTAAGTTACAGTTAGTGAGTGGCAGTATTCTTAAGCCTTTTGATCCAAATAAGGAATGTGTTGTGACTGTGGATGCTAGTGGTTTTGGTCTTGGAGCTGTGCTTACTCAAAAGAATGGTCAAGTTGACAACACCATTGCGTATGCTTCGAGAGTGTTGCGTGGGGCTGAGATGAACTTCTCTGTCATTGAGAAAGAGCTTTTGGCTTGCTGGTGGGCAGTCAGGAAATTCAACTCTTTTCTCTGGGGTAGTCATTTTGTAATACGTACGGATCATAGTCCTATGGTCTCTATTCTATCTGGTGAGAAGATTAAGGAGCATACTCCAAGGATTGCTAGGTTGTCAACAAAGTTACTTCAGTACAATTTTGACATTGTCTATTTACCTGGAATGAAGAATGTCAGGGCGGATTACTTTTCACGTTTTCCTATTACTGGAAAAGATTCTGACTTTGAGAAGGAAGATGATCAGGAGGATTGTTTTGTTGCTGCTATGGATCTTGAGGGAATGTGTGCTGTTAATGAAGTTGAATGGAAAAGGGAGTTGTTGAAAGACAAAGTACTTGTTCAAGTCATCAATTATTTGAAATCTGGTTGGCCCAAGGAAAAGAATGTATCTGGACAATTTCAGACTTTTGTTAAAATTGCCGATGAGCTCACAGTTGAGGATGGTATTCTTCTGCGGTGTGGAAGGCTTATACCTCCTGAGAGTTTAAGGAAACGTCTTATTGATGGTGCACATGAAGGACATTTAGGGAAAACGTTCACTAAACATAGGTTGAGGGATGTGTTTTGCTGGCCGCAAATGGATGTTTGTGTTGACACTTTAGTTGATGATTGAGTTATTTGTAAGTCCTCCGACAAAAGTCACAAGGTAAGGACACCACCTTTGGAGCCTATTCAATTCCCGGAGAGAGCGTGGGAGAGGAGTGGCGTTGATTTAGTTGGTCCATTCAATCTCTTACCTTCTTCTTCACGTTTTGCCATTGTTGCCATTGATTATTACTACAAATGGCCGGAGATTCGTTTTATCAGCGAACCTTCCTCAGCTAATCAAATTTTTTTTTAAAGGATATTTTTCTGAGGGAAGGTTTTCCTTCAATTGTCATGACGGACAATGGCGTACAGTTCGTTAGTTCTGAATTTGAGTGTTTTCTAAGGCAAGGTGGTGTTACTCACAAGAAGAGTTCTTATCATCCCCAGGCTACTGGCCTTGTTGAAAGAATGAATCGAGTGCTTAATAATTGTGTGCAATGGGCTATTGCTAGCAAGTGTGTAGTTGAGAATGCTGTTCGTTCCATGTTATGGTTTTATCGCACCACTGCACATTCGTCAACTGGAGTGTCTCCTTTTGAACTTCTAAGAGGGAGAAAACCTTCTACGAAAATTTGTCCAGGTTGGATGTCTAAATGGGTGAAAATGAATGTTATGGATGGCATTGATGGATTTGTGAGGGACAAAGTTACTGGAGCACAAGCAAAGCAAAAAGTTTATTTTGATGAAAGAAAAAGAGCAGTTTCTCATAACATTTGTGCTGGTGATGTTGTTCGTATTAAAAATCCAGTTCATGTCACCAAGGGAAGAAGCAAATTCTCCGAGCCTTTAGTTGTTGATAAGGTTTGCGGTAATGCTGTGCGTGTGAACAACAAGAATTGGTGGAACATTTGTAAAGTTGTTAGAGTCAATGGCGAGAACATTGATTCTAATAACTATTTGTCTAGTTCTTGTTCTGATACCATTAATAGAAATAATAGATGTGACGATGTAAGCTTTGTGCCAGGACTTCGCAGGAGTTTGAGGGTCTGTAAGGTTCCTGCCAGGTTCAGGTAGCTCTCTAGTTCCCTGTTTTCTGTTGCTTTTGCTTGAAATGTTTTGTTTCTTTCTTTTGCTACTTTTCTTTACTTACTCTTCCTTGTTTTCCTTTCTTCATATCTTTTCTATTATTTATTTTCTTTAGGTCTTCCTTTCATTTGTTTTGTAGGAAAGAGGATAATGTAGTATTCTGTATTGTGCCTCTCAGGCACTTGTAGGTAGAACTTTGTGTTATGGACATTCTGGGCTTTGTATTAGAATGTGGACTGTTTGGCAGTTGATAGCTGCTGCTGACTGATGTCGCTGTTATGCTCTTGGGCAGAATAAACTCAACATTAAATCTTCAGTCCTGTCTGTTTCCATGAGCACCTACTACACGGACTTAGATCTCAAACAGCTTTGTTATTTGCGTCCTCTGTGCCATTATAGAGTAGTTGAGAAATGCATAGTACATATTAGCTACTTTATTGAGAAGTTGAGTATACAACCAATCAGATTCCTTGGAAAACATTCTGTTATTGCCAGTACAGGACACCGCCCCCTAATACAACTCTCACAACAGACAGTGTACAGGGAGAGAAGATATGGAATTGCAGCGTATTCGTGTGTTAATAGTATTACCCGCCTAGGTGCCAGTCAACTGATTTACATATTGTGTCACACCGTTCTTAAGCACACCTGCCCGCAGCGCAGGGCCATAAATTGGGCGAGGGCTATTAACTCTTGGGGGCCGATTCACAGAACTAATCTGAGATAAAATCCTAAACGTACTACTTTTGGTATTCACAAAAGGCATTTAGTAGTAGTAAAGTTAGGAGTCCTAACTTTTTTATTACTAAATACATTCTGTGAATACCAAAAGTAGTAAGTTTAGGATTTTATCTCAGATTAGTTCTGTGAATTGGACCCTTTGACTTTTACTGGCTACGCTGAAAATACTACAGTCTGACGGAATTGTATGTTTAATTCTGTTGTGTTGGGTGGCTCTATCTATTAATGATAGCAAGAATATTTTTCAGCTTTCACAAATTTGTCCTCCTCACTGGCACCCCTAAAACTCCCAACCTTCTACTCCCCGCGTAGCCCCATGCCCCCCAATACCAGGCATTCTGTAACAACGCAGACCCATCTATAGACCCATACATGCACTTCAAATTAAGCACTGGGTCATGGAATGCCTTTACATCTCCCAATAAACACATTCTAGACTCTTCCCTCTTCTAGCCCCCCATTTTCCTTTTCAATTCAGCTAACAGACTCACATTTCCACTGCTCAAATTAACTCAAATTTCTCTATACTACTCCACTACGAATCCTTTTTAAGTCTTGCCTACGCAGCGTGCATGCGCTGCCTAGGAGACCTTTAGCCGTCGTTCAGCTCTTTTTCAAAGCACATACTCGTGCTTGTGGCGGCATACACCTTGCGGGAGTGCGCAGGGGCGCGCCACAAGCACGAGTATGTGCTTCGAAATAGAGCAGACTGCGTGCGCACGCACACACGCATGCACGCAGCCAATGCTTGTTTATAAGTGAGGACGTGTGACATCCTTTGTGCCGGATAGCGTGACAAATGCATGGACATGGGGCCCATTGTAAAATTAGCTGCCTTTATTAATTGGCATGCTTGGATTCATTTCGGCCAAACACTACAACTTCACCTACCACACTAACAAAAACTTGATTTCTTAACCCTTGGCGCCGATCCATCCTTTCTAACAACCCCTGGGGTTTAACCATCGCCCCATTAAGCCTCATGCACCCACCCGTCTTCTGGGTCTTATGGTCTCTCTTGGGCACTGTGGCATTTCCAGGTGTAAACAAACTCTGCCCCTGAAAGCCAGACATTTGCTCACGTGTACTCACGACGTTGGAATAGGAAAGTTGGTCAAGAAATGTAGTTTTCCACACATGGATGAGTGCTCCACGCTACGGTAGTGGTTTGTTGAAATCTAACTTTCTTGCTGAACCTAAGACCGTGCAGCTGTCGATTAGTGGGGTCTAAAGATGCTCATCTCTGTGCACATGACATGACAGTGGTGTGTGACGGTGTCCTGGCTAGGCTCCTGTGTAGGAATCCCGTTAGGGTATTTTCTGCGTTTAAACCTACACTTAGCATCATTGGCACCAAAATGTGAATTTGTGGAACGTATGGGTATCAACTTACAGGTTTTTGTTTTATAGCATAAGCTCTACCCAAAGGTATTGGGGCGCTTTACATGAGAACCAGTTATATTACGCATCGACACAGTAATTCTTTTGGGCATTGGGACGAATACGTGATTTGCCTAGAATGTGAAGGTGTTGAGTAGACGCCGAGACTCGCACCTAATTCTTGCTGAGGTCTCTTTCTGCACACCTGCCTTCAGTCCCTTCGTTTCTCTTTCTGGATAAATATACGCATGTGCTATTTTATTCTTACAAAAAGAAGGCCAACATTGCCTTTTCACGTTGAACCCGATTTTCATTGTAGAGCTATTGGATTTTTTTTACGAAAATGCTTTCAGTTTACATTTATTTTTCTTGTCTAAATGTTAACGCGCGCTTCTTAAATTATGTTTTTTTGTTTCTATAACATGTCATTGCATGTGCTATGTCTATCTAGGGCTTTCCTTCTTCTGGCCCTTCCTATGCCTATTTGAGCCTCTCAGTCAAAAAATCAAAAGGAGGTCTCCTTATAGTTCCAGTTTAGGGACAAGGAGAGTTAACAAGGCAAAAGAAAGGAGTCCCTGTGTTCCACAAATTTGGGAGTATTTGTAACAGTACCACTCTTTTAGAAGCACACAGGACCTACACATGTATCATGAATAGTTTACTGAATAATGCAAATACACCATTATTTAAGGTTAAACCTGTTTGTACAGTTTATTAAAAATATCGTATTTTCTTTAGCACTTAGTGCTCACAATGTTTAGAAAATGATACACGAAGAACACAATTGATAAAAAAAACAACAAAAATAATTGCACTACAATTACTAACAATAATTGTCAATATACACCAGTTAAAAAACAGCAATTATTATTGCACATAAGTCGGTTAAAAAACAGCAGTAGTTGTTGCACACAAGTCACATAAGTCAGTTAAAAAACAGCAATCGTTGTTGCACACAAGTCGACGCAGCGTTTCGGTTTTATTTTTACACCTTCATCAGGACAGTATTCTAATCAAAAAAGAAACATACAGTTAGGAATCGCACTGATTACACTTTGTTTTTTATACATTGTTGTTGAGTCATGTTCATTATACAATAGGAACGTTGGTTCTTACTGGTGCTCTTACAAAAGGAACGTGTGGTACTAAAAGAGGATACTCTTTTTGTGGGGATAAGATCACTAGAGGTACGGGTTCAATGCATGCAGTACACACAGAGTGTTAAAGTGTAGCTGTACCTTGTGATTGTCAAGAAAGGGAATAGCCAGGAGTCCTCTTTAATCAATTCGAGGTAATCAATTTTCTCGGGCCATTCGAATTATACACTGGCATCAATGCAGAGTGTAAGGAAATCTATGAAATAATGAATAATGGTCTTATTTATTCTGGAGCACAGCGTGAGATAATAGTACTCGGCTCGTCAGGATTGTTCTAGTTACCTTTATGTTTATAATACACAATCCTTACATCTGAGGGTCGAGGGAGCCACCGTTTTATTTTCTTAGAAGTCTCTTGGAGAGATGATTGTTCTAATTGTCATCAGACAAAGGAAGAGCGGACAAGAAAAGACCGTGAGGACTTATACTTCACTTGATAAATTATCACCCTTCCCCTTATCTCACAGATAGATTAAATTCTGTGGGACTTACCATTTTGGAGTGGAAAAACATCTGAATGGATGCTCTTAACAACAGCTTTATCGATTGCCGTGTCCGTCACTGAACAGTCGTCCGTTTAGAAATACTTTTACATCCGTGTTTCATCCGGATCTATAATTTAATACAGTATTCATTTACTTAATTTATCGTTTTTTTAAAACCAGTGTCTCGCTTAGGATCTATAGCGTTTGCAGGGTTAATGCAGATATTAAATCGGTTTATAAATTGTATAATTTTACACCATTTTATGCTTGCCTGGCAATGCGGTCTGATTTGCATAATTATCGTCTTAGCTCTTGCCTAGTGGGCGGCACTCTATTATGGAGTTTTTTTTTAAAAATGTGATTTCGCGCTTAAGTTTGAGGCGATTCATGTAACCCTTTTCAACATCAAAAGGTGACATTTTCGCTCACGTTAGGTTCCCAGTTACATATTTGGGAGTCTTACCCAATGCGGCTAACACTGGGAATGCGGTACGTTATATGACCTCCCGTCTTTGCCGTTCCCAGTTCGAGGCAATAAGTTACAGTGCCTCAAGGGTTTGTATTAAACGTTTTGAATGCGGCAGGTTATATAGCTCTCTTCCGAAATTAAAATATTTTAGCACGTGTGTCATTCTCAGCCATGCATTAGGGGGCTTTAAGATAAAGGACTAGCGCTTAGGAAGCGACAACTTATTATCAAATGTAAAACTCATTAGCTAATGGAAGTCTAGGTGGTCGGGCCTCTATTAATACTAAAGCGAGTCCCGCTGCTGGCCAAGATTACGAGTATCCCTTCGTTAGTATCCATATTCTTACCTTTTGTATACAGGTCGGCCTCCCTGCTCCTCTCGACACCCTCGTTTTCCGGTATTCCCTTACACCCGGGGACTTCCTGTTTATAAGACCGCAAGTGTATCCGGTCAATGACCTATTTCCCGCTAAATTTTGATTGGATATCCTGTCTGAGGCGGGAGCCTAAACTACATTTGTAGTTTTTTGTTCCTTACGCGCTGTATATGCGCTGTGAGGTTTAGAATACAGAACTACTCAGGTAGTTTTTATTACTTCCGCTCTACATTTAAATTATAGATCCGGATGAAACACGGATGTAAAAGTATTTCTAAACGGACGACTGTTCAGTGACGGACACGGCAATCGATAAAGCTGTTGTTAAGAGCATCCATTCAGATGTTTTTCCACTCCAAAATGGTAAGTCCCACAGAATTTAATCTATCTGTGAGATAAGGGGAAGGGTGATAATTTATCAAGTGAAGTATAAGTCCTCACGGTCTTTTCTTGTCCGCTCTTCCTTTGTCTGATGACAATTAGAACAATCATCTCTCCAAGAGACTTCTAAGAAAATAAAACGGTGGCTCCCTCGACCCTCAGATGTAAGGATTGTGTATTATAAACATAAAGGTAACTAGAACAATCCTGACGAGCCGAGTACGATTATCTCACGCTGTGCTCCAGAATAAATAAGACCATTATTCATTATTTCATAGATTTCCTTACACTCTGCATTGATGCCAGTGTATAATTCGAATGGCCCGAGAAAATTGATTACCTCGAATTGATTAAAGAGGACTCCTGGCTATTCCCTTTCTTGACAATCACAAGGTACAGCTACACTTTAACACTCTGTGTGTACTGCATGCATTGAACCCGTACCTCTAGTGATCTTATCCCCACAAAAAGAGTATCCTCTTTTAGTACCACACGTTCCTTTTGTAAGAGCACCAGTAAGAACCAACGTTCCTATTGTATAATGAACATGACTCAACAACAATGTATAAAAAACAAAGTGTAATCAGTGCGATTCCTAACTGTATGTTTCTTTTTTGATTAGAATACTGTCCTGATGAAGGTGTAAAAATAAAACCGAAACGCTGCGTCGACTTGTGTGCAACAACGATTGCTGTTTTTTAACTGACTTATGTGACTTGTGTGCAACAACTACTGCTGTTTTTTAACCGACTTATGTGCAATAATAATTGCTGTTTTTTAACTGGTGTATATTGACAATTATTGTTAGTAATTGTAGTGCAATTATTATTATTTTTTTTTTTATCAATTGTGTTCTTCGTGTATCATTTTCTAAACATTGTGAGCACTAAGTGCTAAAGAAAATACGATATTTTTAATAAACTGTACAAACAGGTTTAACCTTAAATAATGGTGTATTTGCATTATTCAGTAAACTATTCATGATACATGTGTAGGTCCTGTGTGCTTCTAAAAGAGTGGTACTGTTACAAATACTCCCAAATTTGTGGAACACAGGGACTCCCTTCTTTTGCCTTATTTGAGCCTCTCATACACCAGACATTAAGCTTGGTTGACCAGGTGGGAGGTGTAAAGATGAGGGCATCTTTCTGAGGTGCGTTCATCATTTGGGCCTTTTGGGGCCAGTGGGACTTTGAGCCATAGCCTCTGTCAATTTCTCTCTTCCGTCCCTACCTGAATCCCCACACCCACTCACTTAATCTTTGGTGAACACCATACATATTTCCTTTGAAAGTTAACCCTATCTCCTGTGTGGCCCTCCTCCACCGCCTCCTGGGCAGACTCTGCTGGTTTAACAGTGACTCCAATGACCCACTCCTCTATTGCTCCCAGGGTACAGGCTTGTCAGAAGTTAGTGGGAGGCTGGGGGGCAAGAACATAATCCTGAGCATTGCCAATAGGTCTCGCCTTTGGGACCTTATAAGTGTTCAGCCATGCAACAGTTAATGTTGTTGCAGTAAGGATATTGTGCAGCATAACTAAATACTTATAAGGGCCCAAAGGTGAGACCTATTGACTATGCCAATGCTTGTTGTTTTTGGAGTAGCTTGCTACTCGCCGAAAAGCACTTTGACGCCTCATATGGGGTAGTAAGCGCTATATACATATAATTACAATACAACATAATATTCAGCCCATACTTACATAGATGGCATGGTCTTCACCCCTACATCATCATCCAAAGTGACATGATGTCACTCCCATCACTCATAACACCACTTAAAATGTACACCAATTAACACCAGCTGTGACCCAAGCACATACAGTGGAACTCTCTGTCCTCATCACTTCACTCTGGGGCAGTTGTATACCTGTCAACTAGAAGAACAATCTCAGGTTCAGGTGTGAGAAGGGGGCGGGCATTGAAGGGGCGGGGCCTCGTGCTGAGAAGTACTGACGAGGAACTTTATAACCCCACCCTAAACTCAGACCCCCTTCTTCTAAAAAAAATAATCAAAAAAGCTTGCTGAGGCTGGTGCCGATGTCCTGGGCTGTTTTCACACCCTTAATGGATGTCGACAGTTCAAAGGCCTCGGATAATGAGCTGGAAAACCACTATTTACAGTGGTCAGCAGCCTGTGTTTCCTGTCACCGTGCGATATCGACTCCTCACTGGGAGACCTTGTGATGGGAGCCGACATCATGTGGCACAGTATGAGTTGGCAGGTATTCAGCTGGTGAGCTACCGGTAGTGCTCTAGCAACCTGTAAGTAGGGCTCCTGTGTGCAGCCTAACCTACTGATGTAGAAGATTTTGCTTGGATGAATTAATATATGCATACTAAAATGAAAAGGCGTGAATTTGAGATGAAAATGTGTGTTTTTCCATAACTCATAAGCTGATGTTAGGAGAAAAACTGTTCAAATTGCAGAATGTATGTAAAGCTATAATTTGAGTGATAAATCACGTGGTGCCAGAGCGACTTACTGCTCTTATTATTACCGTGGGGTCAGAGGCATTGCATTGATGGCTGTCAATTATTACCCAGGTAGAGGAATTTCACATTGATACTGCTTTTTACTCTACTACTGGTAACCCAGCCTGATGCACTGATGTGATCACAGCTTACAAACGTAGATGGGGTTGTCACTATTACATCACTGATATTAGTAGTTGAGATGATTTTCCCTGAACGTAAGCAGCTCTTTTCCCCCTCTGGACTTACTATTTATCAAAGAAAACTGTCTCTCCTCCTCATCTATGCATCCTTCAAACAATTCCTCTCAGATGGCGACCTTCTACTTGTGAAGAGGTCAAAGAAATCAGGAGGTAGGCTTGCTCTAATACACAAATCCTACCTGTAGCTTTAAAATGAATGTGTGTCCCTCCTTCTCCGCTTTCAAACTACTCTCAGCAAGCATAAAAATATCCCAATATAAAATCACGAGACTCTTCCCTGTACGCCTCCCACACAGCTACAGCCAAAAATTCACTTATCACCTGAGTGAACTTTTCATTTCTCTGGACTTATACTTTTAAAGCAGCTGTCTTGATGACCTCAATGTTCACTACTTCAACAAAGAACTCCTCAAGCAAAACTCCAAAGAATGCCCTGACATTTCATGACCTACTTCAACCTTTTTCACTCCAGATCCACAGCAACAACCTCATTCTGGCTGACTAAACACCCTGGAAGTTGACTCTCCCAATACAATTGACTGCTCAGATCACCAAGCTGTAGGCCTCAAATTCACAGCATTTCAACAGTTGTATGATGGAACCATGCATGCGTTTACCACACATTCCAGTTCCATGCAGGCTGAGCAACGATATTCTTTACCACGAATATGTCTTTACCATTCATGCCTTTAAAACAAATCAAGCCCCTTGGACTTTTACCGGCTAAGCTGCAAATACTACAGTCTGAAGGAATTGTGTGTTTAATTCTGTTGTGTTAATAATAAATAATCCACATTTTGTAAAGCGCACAATAGGCGCTGGGGGCCATCGGGAAGATTAAAGCAAGCTATTGCCCAGAGTCACATGGTGCTGGGCTAATCTGCCAGTGAGCCCCAGATTCCGGAGTCAGTCACCCAAGCTGCGGCGCCACACCTCATCCACTTGTGTTGGGTGGCTCAATCTATTAATGACAGCAAGAATATTTTTCAGCTTTCACAAATGTGCCCTCCTCACTGGCACCCCTAAAACTCCCAACCTTCTACTCCCCGCATAGCCCCATGCCCCCCCCATACCAAGAATTCTGTAACAACGCAGACCCGTCTACAGCCCCATATATTTAAGTGGGTGGCACTGAGGCGATCGCCTGGAAATTACAGATTTACACCCCAATAAATATCACGGACCCCTTACAGTGAGACATGTTGACCACGTTGATTGACAGGCCAAAAAAAGACATAACGATAAGAAAGGCAATGACGAGAGCCCCACCCCCATCTCACTGATCACCCTCCCCCAAATCCCCATCTCTGTACAGCAAACCAGCCTGTGTGGTGAATAAACAGGGTATTGTAAGGCCGAGTGGGTGGGTGCAGGGTAGAGATTAGAGCCCTCTGAAACACATATCCTGCAAATATTGCACAGAGCCTACAGCCCGGGTACGCTAAACTACGTGCACTGAAGAACAGCTTAGAAAATTATTTAAGCAAAAAAAGGAAAAGAGCAAAACTTTGTTGTTTGGTGTTGTTTGTTTACCTGTCAAATACACTCGCCAAATGTGCCTCAACGCGTGATGACAACCGGCGTCCCTGAGATAACACTCAATGCAGATCAGCAAGTGAAGCGCCACATCGTAGTTACACGATTAACCTCCAGCAAATGAATGCCCATATTTAGTTCACACGGATGCATACTTCATATATCACTGTCATCCGTTTCACAACCCCTTTGGCAAAATGCCCCCGCTCTTCGCAAAACTCTCACAGACATTGGAACGGTGCTCCTAGCTTTGAACTAATTCGTTCCCGCTGTTAATACTGTTTATTTTCACTTTCCTTAATGTGGGAGATGATGCCTCTATGATAAAAGTCCACGCCAAGGGCCGCTCTCTCCGTGGCCCGGATTCACACACACTTGCTTGAAAACATTCCTCGGCTCGCACGCGCGCCCGACCCAACCAGCGTAATACAAGATTAAACAAATCGCCGCATGCCCGAGCTGCCCTATATGCAGAGATCGCGCGTGCACCGGGCTCGTTAGCAGGTTGACGAAACGGCGCGTGCCTCGCAGCCGGGGAACGGACACGGTCCGCAGCACACGCGTAGCCTGCAGAGTTGCAACGGCACCGTCCTAAATCCTGCCTGCACATAACAGAAATGAAGAACAGGAAAGGAAAACCTTGTCAATGCTCTTAACCAGGTATCGTGAAGCATGCACTAACCCACAACTAATGCAAACATTACACATGAGAAAGTGTGCTAGAACACTGTTATTCTCTGCAGCATTTTCTTGCATAGCATCCATTTTCCTTCCATTTTACCTTTGCATTTTGATCTCTGCTATCGTTATGCCGGCAACAGGAATCGTGACCACACGGATAAGTACTTCACCCCTACAAATTTAACTGCATTAAATTCATTGGGGCATGAGCCCGTACTGACCTCGCCTCCTCACTTCTCAACATCTGGCCGTCGGAGAGGGAAAACGCTGCACACATCGCGAACAATAACAGGAAGAAGGGGATGTTTCTCTCCATTGAGAACTGAACGAGTCCCTTTCAGAACTAGCACATCTGTTAATCTGCTGTCAAAAATAGGATTGCACTACATAGCACTCTGCGGGGCACGTGACGACGGCACTTCCAACCAATGGGCGACGGATGCTGCAACCGCATCAGCGTGCGAGAGATCTGAAAAGACATCTCTTTGCTAGGTGAACGTTCGTTCACACAGCCAGCCCCCGCAGCCAGCGCTCTCGGCTTCCACTCGCGTCATTTACACTTTCACGTTTACCTTTTTCTGTGGTGATAATAACGTCTGCGCCGGCTGATGAATACTCGCCCTCGGAATTCTTTTGGACAATATCTCACGCGGAGAGGTGCGACAGCAACGCATCAGGCATCCTTCCTGAGCACAATGACTGGGGGCACTGTTGTTTCTTGAAGTCTAGAATGTTCTAACTACTTCCTCGCCATCTCTATTACAAAAGAGTCACCCTTCCCCCGTCCAGTTCTTTAATGGTGTGGTGGTGATCCACCTTTTGAGAGAATCGTTTTCTACTCCACCTTCAAAAGGTAATAAAGGCCCACTCCAGAAAGGAGAGGACAAAAACGCCACCCACCCCCTTACGTCCTGCACATCTAATCCAATAGGCGAACCTGTTATGTAATGCCCTTTCCCCAGTTATCATCACTACATTTCCCAAAAAACACATTCTAGACTCTTCCTCTTCCAGCCCACCCCATTATCCTTTTCAATCCAGCTAACAGACTCACATGTCCACTGCTCAAATTAACTCAAATTTCACTATACTACTCCAATACTAATCCTTTTTGTTTTTGGAGTAGCTTGCTCTTCGCCGAAAAGCACTTTGACGCCTCATATGAGGAAAGTAAGCTCTATATAAATATAATTACAATACAATATAATATTCAACCCAGACTTACATAGATGGCATGGTCCTCACCCCTACATCATCATCCAAAGTGACATGATGTCACTCCCATCACTCATAACACCACTTAAAATGTACGCCAATTTACACCAGCTGTGACCCAAGCACATACAGTGGAACTCTCTGTCCTCATCACCTCACACTGGAGCAGCTGCATACCTGTCAACTTGAAGAAAAATCTCATGTTCAGGTGTGAGGAGGGGGCGGGCATTGAAGTGTGCGGAGCCTCATGCCGAGTAGTACCCACAAGGCACTGTGACCTGGGACCAGGGTTCAATTCCCGCCTCGGCGGGTCTCGGGCTAAAAATTCCTCTGACCTGATATTCTTGCCTCAGTGTCTATTCTAATCATGCGTCTCACGTTGCAACTCTGGGCAATAGCTTACTTAATCTCCACAACGGCCCCCACAACGCTGGGATGCCTGGTTTCACCATAGGGGTGCCCAGGAGTGGACACTTCACAAGGAAAGCCAGGAAGGGTTCCTTAGCGGTATGAGTACAAGCGCCGGGAGAACCGGTCCGGTTAGCTGCGCGCTATACAAGTACAAAAACATTTACATTTACTGTGGGGCCAAAGGCATTGCAGCGATGGCTGTCATGTATTACCCAGGTAGAGGAATTCTACATTGATACTGCTTTTTACTCTACTACTGGTAACCCAGCCTGATGCACTGATGTGATTACAGTTTACAAACGTGGATGGGGTTGTCACTATTACATCAGTGATATTAGTCATTATTATATCAGTGACCATCTGGGCTTGCCCTGAGACAGTCGCTCCACCACGCTCCCTGAGACAGCGCTCCTCCTCGCAGCGCCTGGTATCATAGCCTGCTCTGTGCTCAATTGTGCTCATTTGCGCTGCATTATCGAGGCAGCTGACGCTTGATATTTTAATTAGCGCTGCATCGTTAGAATTAGTAGAAAGTATTATTTGCATACAGTGTTTGGCTGTTAAGTATCTGTCTGCATCGCCTGCATTTTGCTCTGTGTAACGCTATCAGTGGCCAGATCTCTGCTCGCTTCAGCTGTGCCCCGCTTTGGCTCCATATTTACATCCATTTTGTTGTTGTGACCTCTCCCGTAGCCCCACCCCGCTACCGCCTCCCAGCTGACCCTCCCTCGCCCCTCCCCTTCCACTATCCACTTATGACTACTGCATTTGCGCACAGCGTTCACGCGCAGCGGTCGCGTCCCAGTCGCGCCGAAGGTGCACCAAAGGTAAGCCCGTCTACGCCCGTCCGCGCCTGGACCGCGCCCAGCGCCAGACCCCCTGGCCCCCGACCCAACCACCCCACCCGCATTACATACGACCCCTCCACCCTCTTAGCCCTAAACCCAGGTCGACTCCCCAACTGCGCCCAAGCCGCCCCTGGACACACCCATGGACCATTTACATGCAACTCCTGCAAGTATGACGGCACCAAGACCAACTCCCCATCCACTAACACCAAACAGAGATGTGACACCAACCACCTAAAATGCATCCTGCTCAACACCCGCTCGGTCCACAGACACGCCATCGACCTTTGGAATCTACTAGACACCATTTCTCCGGACGTCGCCTTCCTAACAGAGACACGGATGAACGCCTCCTCAGCCCCTGACATCACCATCGCCATCCCGGAAGGCTACAAGATCATCCGAAAAGACCGCACCAACCAAACAGGAGGAGGCATCGCTATCGTCCATAAGAATTCCATCCGCATCTCAACCAGCTCAGACGTCAACCTCGCTAACGCCGAACACCTTCACTTCCAGATCCACACCGACCCCAAGACCACACTCAGAGGCACCCTCCTCTACAGGCCACCAGGACCCCGTGCACAATTCAGTGAAGACATCACTGACTTTATCACCCCACACGCCCTCCCCTCCGAGGACTACATTCTATTGGGAGACCTCAATTTTCACCTGGAGAAGAGCAACGACAACAACACCACCACCATTCTGGACAATCTCGCCAACCTCGGACTCAAACAACTTGTTAATACCCCCACTCACTACGCAGGTCACACACTCGACCCTATCTTCACCTCCAGCAAACATATCTCCTTCAGTCACACCACAGCTCTCCATTGGACGGACCATAGCTGCGTTCACTTTATCTACAAAAAGACCACAACCCACAACCACCCTCAACCCACTCTGCGAAGAAACTGGAACAAAATCACCATCGACCAAATCTCCTCATCGCTTCTTCAAAACCCCCCTGCCCACTCTTCAAACTCCAACCAAGCAGCCATTAACCTCACTCAATGGCTAACCAACAGCGCCAACAACCTAGCACCCCTGAAAAAACGTCAAATCAAACTAGGCAGCAAAAACGCCCCCTGGTTCAACGATGATCTTAAGAAATCCAAGAAACTCTGCCGCTCCCTTGAGAAGGCCTGGAAAAAAGACCCAAACACCAGCACCAGAGACGCCTTCAAAAACGCCACCCGCAGACACCACCAACTGATCCGGACTGCCAAGAAAGCCGCTTTCAAAGACCGACTTGACAACAACGCCCACAACAGCAAGGAATTATTCAACATCGTCAAAGAGTTTACCAACCCCACTGCCAACTCCAACGATATCACTCCCTCTCAAGCCCTTTGCGACTCCCTAGCCTCGTTCTTCCACGACAAAATCGCAGAAATCCACAACAGCTTTGACAACCAACCCGGAGACCAACCCACCCAACCTTCTGCAGTATCTTCACCCCCCTTGAACATCCTTAAGGACTGGAACCCAATCTCCACTGATGACACCATCCGCCTGATGAACTCCATCCACTCAGGATCCCCCACAGACCCATGCCCTCACCACATCTTCAACAAAGCAGATTCCATCATAGCACCACACCTCCGAGACGTCATCAACTGCTCCCTCAACTCCACCACATTCCCGGAAAGCTGGAAACACGCCGAACTCAGCGCCCTTCTGAAAAAACCCACAGCTGACCCCACCGAACTCAAAAACGACCGCCCCATCTCGCTCCTTCCATTCCCGGCCAAAGTCATCGAGAAAGCTGTCAACAACCAGCTCGCCGCCTTCCTCGAAACCAACAAATCCCTCGACTCCTCACAGTCCGGCTTCCGGGCCAAACACAGCACTGAGACCGCACTCATCGCAGCAACAGACGACATTCGAACTCTACTGGACAATGGTGACACAGTCGCCCTCATCCTCCTCGACCTCTCCGCAGCCTTCGACACAGTCTGTCATAGCACCCTGTTACAACGCCTCAGAAACATCGGAATCCAAGGAAAAGCACTGGAATGGATCACCTCGTTCCTTGCCGGAAGAACTCAGAGAGTCCGCCTCCCACCATTCAAGTCAGAGGCCACTGAAGTCATTTGCGGCGTACCACAAGGATCTTCACTCAGCCCCACCCTCTTCAACGTATACATGAGCCCCCTCGCGGCCATCGCACGCCAACACAACCTCAACATCATCTCCTACGCTGACGACACTCAACTGATCCTCTCACTCACCAAAGACCCTAACATCGCCAAAACCAACCTACATGAAGGAATGAAAGAAGTAGCCGAGTGGATGAAGCACAGCCGTCTGAAACTGAATTCAGACAAAACAGAAGTCCTTATCTTAGGTACCTCCCCCTCCGCCTGGGACGACTCTTGGTGGCCAGAGGCCCTTGGAAAAGCACCCATCCCGACGGACCACGCACGGAACCTGGGCGTCATCCTGGACTCCTCACTCTCGATGACTAGACAAGTCAACGCCGTTTCATCATCTTGCTTCAACATTCTTCGCATGCTCAAAAAAACATTTCGCTGGATCCCCACCAAAACTAGAAAAACGGTCACCCATGCACTGGTTACAAGCCGCCTGGACTACGGAAACACCCTATACGCCGGTACCACCGCAAAACTTCAGAAAAAACTCCAACGCATCCAGAACGCATCAGCCAGACTCATACTAGACATCCCGCATAAAGACCACATTTCTGGCCACCTGAAAAACCTTCACTGGCTCCCCGTCAATAAGAGGATAATATTCCGCCTCCTAACCCACGCACACAAAGCACTTTACGAACTTGGACCCGAATGCCTCAACACACCATTTTCCTTCTACACCCCCTCCCGCCAGCTACACTCCTCCAACCAAGCCCTTGCTGCTGTACCCCACATCAACAAAACCACCATGGGAGGAAGATTCTTCTCCTACCTGGCGGCTAAAACCTGGAACTCACTTCCCACTCACCTTCGCCTCACTCAGAACCACCTAGCATTCAGAAAGCAACTTAAAACCTGGATATTCGACAAGTAATCCCCCACCCTTCTTCAAGCGCCTTGAGACCCTCTGGGTATGTAGCGCGCTATATAAATTAATTGAATTGAATTGAATTGAAGTAGTCAGGATGATTTTCCCTGAACATAAGCAGTTCTTTTACCCGCTCTGGACTTACTATTTATCAAAGAAAACTGTCTCTACTCCTCATCTATGCACACTTTAAACAACTCCTCTCAGATGGCGACCTTCTACTTGTGAAGAGGTCAAAGAAATCAGGAGGCAGGCTTGCTCTAATACACAAATCTACCTGTAGCTGTAAAATGACTGTACGTCCCTCCTTCTCCACTTTCAAATTACTCCCATCGAGCATAAACATCTCCCATTACATCATAAAATCTCTAATCACGAGACTCTTCCCTGTACACCTCCCACACAGCTACAGCCAAAAATTCACTGATCACCTGAGTGAACTTTTCATTTCTCTGGACTTATACTTTTGAAACAGCTGCTGTCTTGATTACCTCAATGTTCACTGCATTGACAAAGAACTCCTCAAGCAAAACTCCAAAGAATGCCTTGACATTTCATGTCCTAATTCACCCTTTTTCACTCCAGATCCACAGCAACAACCTCATTCTGGCTCCACTAAACACCCTGGAAGTTTACCCTCCCAATACACCTGACTGCTCAGATCACCAACCTGTAAGCCTCAAATTCACAGCATTTAAACACTTGTATGATGGAACCACGCATGCGTTTACCACACATTCGAGTTCCATGCAGGCTGAACAACTATATTCTTTACCACGAATATGCCTTTACCACTCATGCCTTTACAATGAATCATGCGTTGTTAAGATATTTATGGGAAACACATATCCGTGGTTAAGACTTTACAGGTAAGTCTTAATCCCTACATCCTAGACCCGGGCCTGAGTTCCTAAACCACCCCACTCCCCCCTCCCCCAGCTCTAGTAACTTTTCCCCCACCTCCCCATATCCCTAAAAACTACCCCTAAGTCCAAAAAACTACCCTTCCCCCCTAACTCCTAAGAAGTATTACAATCTCTATCCCCTGAGTCCTAAAACGGCCCCAAGCCCTGAAAAGTACCCCAACCCCCCCCAGCTCTGAAAACTACCCTGAACCCCCTCAGCCCTTAAAACTATCCCAAACCCCACAGCCCTGAAAACTACCCGAACTCCCCCAGCCCTAAAAACGTCCTAGACCTGCCCCCAGCCCAGAAAACTACTCCCGACCCACCCCCAGCCCAGAAAACTATTGACCCACCCTCAGCCCACAAAACAACCCCAACACACACCCCAGCTCAACTTTAAATAACTCCGACCCACCCCCTAGCCCAACTTAAAACAACCCTCCACGGCCACCCTCAGCCCACAAAACAACCCCGACCCTCTTACAATAACCCTGAACCCCCATCCCCAATTAACTCACCGCGATCTCTTCCTGTTTCCGTCTGTCTGCAAGCCCTAACGCGCATGTGGGTGGTTAAGGCATATGCAAAAGTAAGGGTTGCGTAGTTCAGCCTTCGTTGTAAAGGCTGTTCGTTGTTCAGCCTTTGCGGTAAAGGTTGTTTCCCCATTTCTACTAGCCAGTACAAAAAATTTAAACGGATCACAATGTCAAAATGAACAACATTGATATTGAACACTTTCGACTCTGCTCTTAATGCCTTTCCAAATAACGTCTGCAATCCTAAACCATGACACATTGACAAATCTGTACATTGACCAAACCATAAGGTTAACCAACAGGCTGGCCCCAATCAAGCAAAAAGCTTTAAAAGAGAGCAAGGATTGGCAAAGCCAACAGGTCTGGCTGTAGTTTGATAATCTCATGCAAACAACATTTCTGACTGGCAGTGTATGTCTGGAGTACAGCATTAAAGGTAGACCTATTGACTTGCTCTCTGGAGGAGCAGGCAGTGTGGTCTTATGGAAAGCAGTGTGGCCTGGGTAACATTAATGAAGTCTTGGGGAGAAAGCAGCAGACAGTGTCCTTTGAGCAGTCAATGGTGTCCTGGAAGAGGGCAGTAGATGGTATTCTACGCAACTATGCACGGCACACTGTGTATCGTGGGGTGCAATGAATTTCCCATGGGTTAACCAGCGTAGTCTGTCCTGGAGCAGTGAATAGAGTCTTTGGAGAATGAGCAGTGCATGGTGTCATGGAATTGGGCAATGGGCAGTGGTCTTGGGCAGTATACTGCCAGTGTTTCCTGGAATGCAATGCTTTAGTGTATGGTAACTTCGAGATCGGCTAGCATGATATCCAAGGAGACAGTGGGCCATGTCTTGGAAGGGAACAGTAGACTGCATTTGAGGTTCTTGTGGTAGTGGAACGCTTGATGAGGCACAGTGTACCATTTCCCTATGCGAAGAGTGGTACTTCTGGAGGACGGAGGCCAGCGTAGCAGTGTTTTAGTAGTGTGTGCTATATGGGGGTAAGCAGATTGTGTTCTGGGGTACAGGGTACTATTTCCTGTGGGCAGTACACTACTATACAATATACCTTGCAGAGGGGTCATGTCCCTCCAGAAAGTGTATCATTAATTCCATGCCCCGCCAGTCAATGAAATATGAAGTTTTTGGCGTTTATGGAGGTCCACGATCATGCTCCCCAGCAAACAGCGCAAGGTGGAGCAGTGATAAAACCAAGGAACAGAGGCGGAAGATGGGGAGGTGACACTGATGACAGACTCTTCATGCACCAATTTAAGCAGTAAACCCTTCACTGCCAGCACCTGACCACCATACTGACCCATATACTGCTTTATTGTATATAACCACGTTATAAAGAAAGCTAGGCTCAATTAAGTCCTCTCAAATATATATATGTATATTTTAGCAAATGGTTTAAAATATGATCAATTGAAATGCAGGGGAAAAGTTATTTATTATTTTTGTAATAAAAGACTTCGCATAGGGGGGGAGGAGCTACGCTAGCAACCAAGATGGCCGCATAAGCTCCCGGCTCCGCCAACCTCCGCCGGTTGCTCATAAATCCTGACTACCATCCTGATTTCCCACCGGACTCCCGTGCAGCTGAAGTGCGCCTGACTCTAAAGGTGCGATCCCGGAATTTCTAGCTGCTCAAATGATGAAGATACGCCGTGCGCCATTCTCGGCCTAACCCGGAGTTGAAGCCGGGGCCTCGAGTTCTAACCCAGCCGGGTTGGAGTTGAACAACATCGGCTGCGGGACGTGGGTGGCTTCCGGTCTCCTGAAGTGGTGTCTTTCTTGTCCGTTTTGGATGGTGATCTGGTGGCAGCCTTATCCCGCAACTGCGGCGGCTTGACGTATCGACTGCTCTGGTTGGGGAGCCGCTGCCCGGAGGCCCCGCTGAGCTCCCGGGGTCGATGGGCTTGGTTCCTCGCTGGCGGCGACGGTGTTGAGATCGTGCTTTGGAAGTGCCCACAGTTGTCATCGGCATTGCCTTTGCCTGGTGCCCCGGAGTAGTCGACTTCCAGGGTTCAGAGACCTGCTCGGACGCTCAGTGAGGGGCGATGGAGCGGGCTGAATGTTCACCGTCGCTACATACCATAATGGCCGCCATTGGGGAGCTCCACATACGAGTCACCGCCATCGTCCAGAGGATGGTTGTAACTGCTGATAACATCTGCCGGAGACCGGACTCCGACCCTCTGTTGGTTGTGAACCGAGATGCTTTACCTGCGGAACAAGCTCCGATTGCTACCGAGGACCCTGTGCGGAAGTTGGACTTTAAATTTTTTTGCGACCCCCAGATGGCAGCGAGCGAGCCCGCAACTATCGGATGTGTGTTTTGCCCTATGTCGATGTCGCCCGATACGGATGTGACTATTCCTATACTTCAGTGTGAGTTCTCCAGTGACTGTCGGATTAATACCTCGCCCCTTTTCTCTCAGATGGATCAAAAACGCTCTGCCGACTTATTGCTGGCGGGCAGTGAAATTTGTTTGACTTTTGGACGTTGTGAACGTCTATCCTGGTATCAATCCTTCCGTGTTGACTTTGAAACTTTTCTATTTCTTGATACTCCTGTTGTGATGGCGGTTCGAATAGGCAGGGCTCGCATGAAGAATCGTAGTGGCCAGGGTTGACTTTTACCGTGTGGGTTTGGAAAACGACTTCATTTGACACGGGATTGTACCTCATGATTGCACGGGAGGGGGGTGGTTTTTTACACGCTTCCCCCCGTTGGATTTTACTTGTTGCGTTTTCTTATCCTGGAGATTTATGGGGTGGGTTGCTGCTGGCGGGGGGCAAGGGGGACCGGGGGCGTGTTTGATATTCCCTCCTCCACTTTCTTCTTTCCTTCTTTTAGGTACCAGTTCCGGGGCGACAGGCACGCTGCTAGTGGGATGGGCCGTAGCCATTGCAGAGGTGTAGGGTGGGGGGAACGGGGAGGGGTTTATTATTTTATATTAGTTTAGTTCTATGGCCTTTTTTTTTTTCTTCTTCCTTTCTTCTTTCACAAGAGATGGGTCGAGTATCCTGTATCGATTTTCTTATTTGTCGGGTGTCTAATTTGGTCTTTAATATCCTGTATCATGGGTGGGCTAACCTTGTGGACTACTGTTTTGTCGGATTGCTGGTTGTTTTCCCCCTTTAAGTATGTCTCGTTTACACGATTGCATCCGCCGGTAAAATTGCTTTCTACGCATTGTATACTTGCTCACCTATTGATGTATCATTTTATGAGTATGACACCCGATTTATGTATATTCTCTTGTTTTTCTTCAATAAAAACCTTAAAAAAAATAAAAAAAAGACTTTGCATAAATTCCAGCCATTAATAAAGCTAGTGGAGCATAACTATTGCTAAACATTTGTTTTTAGAACCTAAATTACATTTGATTTTTTCAGTTACAACAATCTCCTTGAACAGCCTATTCTTTTCAGTCATGTTCTAAGGTGGTCATTGTTTCTGACAGACCCTGGAAGGCTGTTAACCAACATTGTCCTCCCTTTATATTGGCTTAGTTAGCCATTTAGAATGCACGCCCACCTCGGAGATGACACTGAACAACAGCCATAGAAACCCAAAGGACTGTATGGTGGAGAGATGAAATGAGCCTTGTGGTAGCCCTCTTGTAGCATGAAATCAGCGGGCGGAATGACCAGTAGCTTCCAGTACCATCACTTCTGTAGCTATTGACAAAAAAGGCTGCCGGACAACTACGATTGCTGCCTCTAAGGTCATGCAAGATTGTAGCTTTTGTTATTGCTTTTAGTGCAGCCTTCGTGGAGATAAGTTGCCCTAATCTGGAAAGGGACAACACAATAGGGCGGCCATTTTAAAGACAGGATCTTAGGTGAGTCCTGCCTAAAACATTAAAAACAAGCTTGCTCCAATGAAAAAAAAAATATTGCTTTCTTTACATTATCCATGTATGAGATACAGATTTTAATGTGTCTTTGTCAGAAATTGGGTAATTAATTGGGGAGGGGGGCGAACTCTAGCAATTTAGTAAATACACTCTAGGTACGTCACAACACAATTTTGAGAGAATCTCTTCTCACTTCCTGGTATCTGTGAAACAAACTTCTGGAACTCCACAAAGAAGTGCATGTTGAGTTCAAGGAGTGCCAACGATTTTAAGGTAAACATTACAAAACAATAACATTTCCAAACCAATTTAGAAAAATAGAAAAAAGAATGACAATAGGACACCAAGATCATTAAAATAGGTTAAGAGGAACTGCAGACATGCCTTTCTATAGTTTTAAAGCAAAGAACGACTATAAAAGTAAAGCACCATTAAAAACAACAGATTACAATTGATCAAGACCTCGGCACGATATCAGACCATCAATCTGGTCAAAACTTTTACTTAAAGACTTAGGGCCTGATTTACATCTTGGCAGTATGGATACTCTGTTGCAACAGAGCATCCATACTGCCAAGATTATGGTCCTACTCTGTCTATGCCATGATTAAACCCCTTTGACAGCCCGACAGACTAAGGGCCGTCGAAGGTTGACCTCTAATTCAGCCCACCTGATTTAGATTGGTGGAGTTAGAGGTCAGTTTTCATTGATAGTCACTGCCAGGAAAACCCAGGCGGTAAGGGGCAGTAAAAGTAAAGTCCACATTTGTAAAGCGCACAATCACCCGTAAGGGTCTCTAGGCGCTGGGGGCCGTCGGGAAGATTAAGCGAGCTATTGCCCAGAGTCACATGGTGCTGGGCTACCCTGCCTCCGGAGCCGGGGATCGAACCGTGGTCCCCAGATTCCGCGGCGCCACACCTCTCCCCTAGCAGTGAAAACAACAAAATGGTGCTCTCGCCATGGGACAGGATTCCCATGGCGATGGTAGCATTGCCTTTTTTATTTTCATAAAGAAAATCCCATTTTGGGATTTTGTTTTTGAATATAAAAAAGAAATCAGTTTGTCGTACAGCTTTGTCATGCTTGATGGAGATGACCCTCAAACTCAAAAAAGCTTTGATAGGAACTGGCAGTGCGTTAAAAAATGACTGCCAGTTTTGCTGTCATTTAATAATTTGGCAGGCAGAGGTGCAGTCAAGGTGATGGAGTAAATTTGCCCCGTCACCCTGACTGCCAAACCTCTGTTTGTCAAATTATAAATCAGCTCCCTAGTCTCTGAAATGGATGACAAAATCTTCCAGGGGGGCAAGGTCCAAGGCTATGGCCAGTACGGCTCACTCAAAGTTGGATACATCATTGTTAAGCTCCCGCTGAAGCCACCAAAAGCTTCCAGCAGGACAAAGCTAGGACCGGTTTCAGGGTTTCACCCAGACGTGGGTCATGGGCTCACTGTGCCACTGGAATCAAGCTATCCTGGCTGAAGGGGGTGAAACCCCGAAACGGGTCTTAGAATGCTTGCTTCCGGTCCAGAGAGCACCTGGCTTGGCAGTTCAGGCTGGACTGTTCCCATGAGGCACAGGGTAAAGACTGATTTGCTTATGGCCAGGTCTAAGCTGGGGTGGCATGGTGGGCAATGGAATGATGGGTTTAACCCAGATCTCCTGACTGAGGGTGAATGTTTTTATTTGTTCTGCATTCCATTCATTAATTGTGTGTCTTTTGCTTTCTCGCCCTAAGTGCGCCAGGTATGCCCAGACGTGGGTCCTGGGCTCACTGTGCCACTGGCATCAAGCTGTCATGGCTGAAGAGCGGTGAAACCCCGAAACCAGTCCTAGGATGCTTGTTTCGGTCCAGGGAGGACCTGGCTAGGCAGTTCGGGCAGGACTGTTCCCATGAGGCACAGGGTCAAGACTGATTTGCATATGGCCAGGTCTAAGCTGGGGTGGCATGGTGAGCAAACGAATGATGGATTTAACCCAGATCTCTTGACTGTGGGTGAATGTTTTGATTTGTTCTGCTTTCCATCCATCAATTGTGTGTCTTTTGCTTTCTCGCCCTAAATGTGCCAGGTATGCCCAGACTTGGGTCCTGGACTCACTGTGCCACTGGAATCAAGCTATTTATTTATTGGGTCTATATAGCGCGACAGCTACCCGTAAGGGTTTCCCGGCGCTGAAAGACAAAAGCAAACGTGTGGTCCTAGAGGATTATTGGACAAAGAGCCAGGTCTTCACTGCTTTGCGGAAGCGAAAGTGGCAAGACTCCATTCGCACTACCAAGGGAAGGGAATTCCAAAGTTTAGGTCCCAAAGTTGCAAAAGATCTGCCGCCCATTCTGGAAAGTCTGTTCAGGCTGGACTGCTCCCATGAGGCATAGGGTCAAGACTGATTTGCATATGGCCAGGTCTAAGCTGGGGTTGCATAGTGAGCAAGAGAATTATGGATTTAACCCAGATCTCTTGACTGAGGGTGAATGTTTTGATTTGTTCTGCTTTCCATTCATCAATTGTGTGTCTTTTGCTTTCTCGCCCTAAGTGTGCCAGGTATGCCCAGACGTGGGTCCTGGGCTCACTGTGCCACTGGAATCAAGCTATCCTGGCTGAAGAGGGGTGAAACCCCAAAACCGGTCCTAGGATGCTTGTTTCCGGTCCAGGGAGGACCTGGCTTGGCAGTTCAGGCTGGACTGTTCCCATGAGGCACAGGGTCAAGACTGATTTGCATATGGTCAGGTCTAAGCTGGGGTGGCATGGTGAGCAAAAGAATGATGGATTTGACTCAGATCTCTTGATTGGGGGTGAATGTTTTGATTTGTTCTGCATTCCTTCCATCAATTATGTGTCTTTTGCTTGCTTCTTAAGTAATCAGGACCTTCAGATCTCCAGGTCAGGGCTAGGGGTCCCTGAAAGGTTACTGACTGAAGGGAATTCTCTGTGCTTTCCCTTCATTTGCCTTGATCCACTAAGTGGAACCAAAGTTCAGGAGAGTGGGTGTTGGGTGGGTGATTGGGTGTGAAGCACAGATGGAGGTCAGGAAGGAATGTGCGTTGTCCCCCTCTCTGATGCCTCTCAACATTCCCTGATTTTTGCATGAGACTTTTGTCTGTCAGTTTGAGGATGAGACATTAGGCTTGTAAAATTTAAAAAATGTCTTGGGAGGTAGTGTTTGCAGTCCAAACCGCTATCCGCCCTCAGAATACATATGCAGCATTTGGTAACTTTTCTGACTTGATATTCTGTCTATACAGTGGAAATGTTGGTGGGTGATGAGTGCCATGATTCGCAGTTTTTACACTTTTCATCAGCTATGAGAGGACTTTCAAAAGACCTTGCCTTTGCTTACTTATATTCTGGAAGGATGTTTTTAATTGATTACTCAAAGAAGACTTTTGTTCCCCAAACACCTACCATCACCCATTAGTTGTGAAGGTGTGCCTGAATTACATGCCCAATCTATTGGGGAGGTCTCACTGGATCTCCTATCCTATATAACCTAATTTTGGCAGCAAAAATGTTGGTTAGAATCCTAGGAGACATGGGTGCTTTGTTACACAATGAGCCTAAGGAAAGAATTGTCCCTAAAGGTTGTTTTTTTTGCAGACGGTTCCTTACTTCATCACAAAAACGATATTGCAACTAGCCTTTTCTAGGATGGCCACATAAATACAGGTCATTATAGACACTGCCTCCCGTCCTGAACTTTTGCTCTACAAATCATTGTTTTCTAGTATATCCGCCTAATTAGTTGAAAAGAAGCAAGGTGCAGGACTGTAAACAGTCCCCAGAAAGTGTGTTTAGCAAGAGAGTGGTATGCACAGTACATCTGCCTGGTGAGCAGTGCAGATGTATATGGCTCATGCTAAGTTGTTTAGGAAGAGTGGCTGTTTATTTGCTTCTTTTAAAACTGCCCAAAAAAGGATTTTGAGTCATCTGTTTCCACGCTAAGTAGAAGGGTGTCAATGCTAATTTCACTGGCCACTGAGCTGGTAAAAAGTTCCTATGCTCGTGGTGGTTCAAGGGTGATCCATTAGAAGAATTGGTAGTATCCTGGGCAGAGGATCAGAGCGTCTTGATGTTTGATAATTGTGAAGCAACAACCAGGGATTCCCCATACCCTTCAACATATTGATTGCTTGAGGAAGATGCTGAGACAGTAGAGTTGGTTTGGCGCATTTCCTCTTATATGAGACAACGAGGTAGATTTACTATGTTTTCATGTAACACAGCACAGCAACAAAAGTTGCTGCACTGCATTGTGTGAAAAGGAGAGCAGAACTATGCCACTTCTGTTAAGATAAGGTGCTGTTTCTCTCTTCACTGTGCTGGCACACTTTTGACTGATTTGCTCCAACGTGCACACGTGGTGATGTCAGGCATAGATTTTCTACTGGAAGGGCACCCTTCCATTACAAAATACTATGCTAAGACATAGTTTACTACTTTTCATACTTTGCATGTGTGCTGTAGCATGCAAAGTGAAAATTCTTGAGAAAAGACAACTTTTCTGAAATGTTACACTTGCCTCCCTTGATGCAAAGTACCACAAAGCGCTACTTTGTATTGCTTTACTTTAGGCAACTCTTCAGCGCAACACAAATCAGGATTAGCGCCGAAAAAGAAATCCCAACACATTCCATTTATTATAGGATATGTTTTTTCTATATTTGTTTGTGTGTTCCACCTGTCATTGTATTTCATTCCCTGAAACAGAAAGTACTGAGACCCTGATCTGGCAAATGGGTGGCGTAATCCTCCTTACAGGTGTAACCTTCCCTCTCAGGGAGGTAATGACACATACACAGCTACGCTGTAAAATAGGAGGAGGAGGAGGTTCAGCCTCCTGATAGACTTGACGTAGCGTTCAAGAAATGTAGAGTTGGGTTAAATAGATCCATAAGGTCTGTTCCAGGGTGCAACCTCAAAATGCAAGTGCCTTGATTAAGAAGTGTGAACTGGGTGTAAGGGATACCCAGTAAGTAGTCATGAGGTTACATGAGGGCAGTTCTCCTCTGTTGAATGAGGATAGATCCCACCCGTAGAGACGGATCTTCATTTGAGCCGTCCAAGGCCCCCCTCTAGGTATAAAGAAACTCTTTCGCTTCACCCACACACAAACTCAGTTTGTACGATGTCAAAGAGATCGGGAGAGCACGAGAGCCAGTCCTGGGTGCTAGGTGTTAACGCAAGGGCCACGACAAGCAGGGGCGGCTTCTTGGTTATGGCGGAGGAGCGTTGCCCCACTGCTTTTAGCAGTGCCTCTTTCCGGGTGGGCAGGGCTCCTCCGCTCTCGGAGCAGGGCAGGGGAGGAGTGGTTTGTCCACTCCTAAGTGCGCAGTCACTGTTTGGTCGGCCCTCTTGGGCTGCCCAAACCAGTCATGCGCACTTTCCCTGTTATCTAAGCAGGCTGCATTACAGCCTGCGTGGAGAACAAGCCCAGGCCCCCAGTCCCTGGTTGAGAGTCAAACCAGGACGATAAAAACCAATCACAACGCTGCGTTGCATCGTTGTGATTTGTCTGGGGAGCCTGGGTGTACTTCCTCTGCCTGTCTGATGAGTAGAGCAAAGACATAGGACCCAGTGTGGCAAGGTAAGTGGTTTTTTACTATATACATATATATATATTGTAATTGCGCACCGTTTCCCCCTCCCCTGTGCCCGCACTTGCCCCTCCACCCACGAACCATGCCGGCCGCCACTGACGACAAGGAAGAATTGGAGCCAATGCCAAAGAGATCACTGCAGCATATCACTGCTTTACCTGCCCTCTTTGTCACCTCGGCCTATACAAATCTCACTTGGATATGTAAAGTGGAAACCGAGCTCCGACCACTGATCTGAATGTAAGAATCAAACAGAAATTAGATTTATTACATAGCAGTTGCTACCACAGAATTTGTTGTTTTGTTTCGTTGCACTGGAACTTACAGGTGCTAATATGTCACTGCATTAGGCAACTTTAATCAGCCGATCATGAGAGGCGAAGGTGGCCTCCGCCCAGTACTGGATTACCAAATAGACAAAGTAGGCACTGGCCTATGGGCCCCACTACTTATAGTAGTCCGCCACAACTGACCAAAATAATATTTATTTGATCCTGATAGAAAATTACAATCAAGCTTTATTAAATATTGTTTCCAAAAGATAGGAAAAAAAGGAATCAAGTCAAAGAAACAAAAACTTTACATTTAAGACTCTGTAGAGAAAATACTGTATTAACCTAATATACCCATTAACAACTTGACCGCATGCGTGCGGACGCTATTTTTGCGCTGCACGGCTTTTTTCAAAAAGCCGCATTACATGACGAGCTCAGCTCGTCATGAGCGTGGGAGCGGCACAACTCATGACGAGCTCAGCTCGTCATGAGCGCAGAAGGGGTTAAAGTACATAAACCAGAGACATCAGATTCACATAACAGTTTGTCTCTTAATAGCTCATCTTCTGGCAGCTCTCAGTTTGTAAAAAAAATCTGGTGCATTAGGTATTAGGAGATAATTTGCGAGGGAGGCTCCAAAATTTTGACTGCCTGGTGTCCTCCACAGGGTTTAATTCGGCACTGCCGCCGCCCACGGAGACCGGGATGCTGGTGCATAACTACCAATATCGCAGCAGATGCAGTGGCACCGTGGCGCAGGGAATCGATGGCCCACTGAACTTCAGTTATAGTTTGTTTACTATGAAGCAAAATGATTGGGGCCATTTTCCATGCCTATGTGAGGGCACAAGGAACTCAAGTTATACCACTGCCATGCACAGATTGAAAGTAAAATTAAAAAATGTAATTTAAACACCAGAAATCTACTACCCGATGGAGATGGATCTGTCAAGTCAGATGAAAATCCAATCACAGCAGTTTCGCGTTTGTAATAAAATTAAAATGACATAACATTAATTTGAAAATTAAGTAAATCATAATTTAAGTAGAAAGTGTGTGTTTACATCCATTTCCCCCAAAAATATCGTTTTAAGAATCGTTATTTGTGTATATTGCCGTGACTTACAATAAATTGTACAATGTTTTTTTTTATTAATTGTTTTTATTTGTTTCCGTATTTATAACTGACCTATGATAAGCAACATGGATAATACAACACTACTTCTCCAGGTGAGGAACGAGTGAAATGCAGTGGTCAAGGTGGGGGTGGGGAGTTCTGAGGGGTACTACGTACCCGTACTTTTATCATTTTAGAAAAACAGTTCCCCTACTTTGTGTGAAAAGATAATTCCGACAGCTGAAATGCTTCAGCTGAAGTGTAAAGCTCCTGTTCTGTGCTGTGAAACTGTGGGAGGCTCAACCAAGCATTCTTGCCAGGGCGCCTCCTTCCTGAAAGAAATGTAAATGTGCCCAACTGGTCACTGCTCAACCTGTAAAAATAAAGGGTGCTCTGAAGATGGTCTTGGCTTTAATTAATGGAATCACTTGAAGCTTCATGATATCACACATTATTTTTGAGAGGAATTGTAATGGAGCTACCAGCCAAGCTGTGAAGTGCGTGGTTTTAAAAGAGTTATTAAAAAACTTCACAATGTATAGTCTGGGTATTACTAGAATCTATAGTTTGGAAGCTCTTTATCTTAAACTGCTTTGCACATTTTGTAGCAGCCTATCTTGCAGTGTGAGTAATGCAAGTTTAAAATAATTCCCTACATGTTAACAGTGCTTTCTGTCACGGACTGGGACCTTGTAGCACTAAACATACATGTTACTATTCTACACTGCTCCAACCAGGATTCAATTCGGTGGCTCTCTTGTGAAGTGCATTAGCAAATGGAGGTTTCATAATGTACGATTGATTAACATAACTTGCATTTCATTATCATATACGATGTGCATTATTTTATATGTAGTTACCTGAAGGTGAAATACTGAGAAAAGTTACAGAATATTTCGTTTTTTAGCCGTGCCTTTGAGCATGCCCCAGTGACCACTCCCTCCCTCCCCCCTCTCCCCCCACACACACAGACACACACTGCGCCCAGCATCACAGTTCCCATCCATGTTTTTAATGCACTTCGACCACTGGTGAAATGACGGGGAGAGAAATTGGAGCATTTTGGGAGGGGGAGGGCACAGGAGCGACAGTCCACTGCCTTGTCCTTTGCAACATCAGCGTTTTTCGGTTTTACCCCTCTTCAACATATGTATAACCATCCTTTCCAGTTTAACTAGCTCTGATCCCAATCAAGTGTTTCTTTTCCTCTAGAAATACCTAGAAACCATGTAAGTCAAATAACCATTGTATTTTCCCTTGTTTTAATATTAACCTCTGCCAATCGGTATGGTCCTCTCTTTTGAGGACGGGCCTTGGCCCTATAAACACCGCTGTCGATCGCGTGCATCCACGGTGTGTAATGGCGGATGGTTCTGTAAGGCTCCGTTATGCCATTCGTTACTTGGATGGACAGCGCCTGCCTGCTGCCCAACAGCAACTTCAAGGCACTGAATACCAGTTTCACAGTAAGGGTATAGGCGCAAGGGCACGTTTTCAATGTCGAGTCCATACCACCGTACAACGGTGCATTTTGCTGACATACTGTGCTCACGTTGTGCATTTATTTATAGCATTTAACAAGTGTACTGAATGAACCTTGACCTAAAAATGCAGCTTCAATTAACTTCTCCCAAATATAATTTTTATGGAATGTCCCGTTTTCCCTCCATCCGCGGTACTCCACTTACGGTGGCCTTTTGGGACGCCGCTTTCAACTTAAAATAACTCCGTTTATGCCATTGCCTGCAATGTTTTTGGTTCTCCACCCGCTTCTCGTCCTAGGCCAGTTTTGCTGACTCGCGCACCTTCGAGCAATTTCACGCATCCACAGTTCTGTTCGCAGATCCCTGAGGCCTGCTATCTGTTGTCCTATTAATTGCTGCTGTCATGAGGTAATTCCTCCCCTGTCACTTGTACGCAGGTGGACAAATCTGTCTCGTGGCGCCAGTCCCCATCTTCTTCACACTTCATGAACAGCACGTAAACACGGCTAGTCACTTCAGAATGCACATATGTTCACTTGTGACTAGAACACACAGCTATGTTAAGGTCACAGTTTCCATAGAAAAGTTATTTTTATTTTCTTAATAATTTTGGCGCCCTTGAGCGAGTCTACAGAAAAGGTTCACCCGGTTTTGGTTCAGCATGGCAACTTTATTGCAGATCAGTCAAGTGGAAGCACAAAAAGGAGGTCAAAATAGAGACATTTCCCATTTAGTCTCGCATAGGAATCTTTTCTCCACGCTAAGGAAGAAACACGCTGACCAGGATCACTCCAAACCTGGCCTGCAGGCAGAGCTTTAGTCAAGTGAGTGCCTCGCCTTGTGTTTTTTAAAATATGGTGAGATGTACACAAATATTCAATGTTCTTTTAATAGAGAGAGAACTATAAAGAGCATTCGATAAACATATAAATGTAAACCCACAGTGGTCGGATTTCAGGGCCATCCTGCACTTAGCCACCCAAAGGCTATGCACAGTGAAGAATTTTGTTTTTTTAAGTACATTATTGGGGTTTATACTAGATTAAATGTTACTTTATTGAAATGATTTCCTTTCATCCAGGCCCTGCACCCAACCTCGGCGGGAGACTAATCAATATTGTGCATAGCCAAAGACTGTGAGCACGAGGGGCTGGATGCCAGCAGAGGGCTTAGGACAGAGTCTAAATGCGTGCAAGGCCTACAGCCAACCCCTGCTTCATATGCTGGGTTTCACAGAGATCTGTCAAGGGGAATACTGATGAAAGGAGGAGTAAAAGTGTTAAACGGCTAAAAGTTTGGCACCTTTAGTTAGACAAATCTGCACACAATTATTCAGGATGTTTAGATTTCTGTTGGTATGCTAAGTTAAGTGGAGTGGAGTGCGGGGGTCCCATGTTCCATGCACACCTGACAAAAAAGGCTAAAGTTAAACCAAAGGGGTAGGTTCGAAAACACATTAATTTAGCATAGCTTTTACAGTTTTGCACAAACATTGTAGACCAGAATTGGGTTTAACTTGCAAACTGCATGTGTGGATGGAGGTTTTTTTCTGCAACAGAGAGCAAAGAATACTATGGGAATAAAAAGGGCAGTCACTTAGAAAGAAAGAAAGAAAATCTTTATTTGGTTTTTTACAACCATAACATGTAACACTTTACAATTGACTACAAAGTATGTTAAAAAACAATTTCGAAATAAAATATATATCATTAAATCTTAATAAATAGAAAAGGAAAATTATTCCACTCATCTAGTATCCGTATTCACGATAAAGTGCATCATGGCGTCTGGATAAATACGAGATTTTACAATTCATTAGTAACCGTATTTTCTGATTCAATATCCACTTTTTTTAAAAGTGAGTCAATCATGTTTAAAAGCTTTACCCCTCTACAGATTAAGATGTTTGATGACCCCCCTGCCCAACAGGTAACGGTCTGCCTGCAGGTACGTATATTAAGTTCTGTTAGGATGGTTTTTAAGATCGTTTTTCTTGCTTCACCAACTGCTGGACAGACACACATCATGTGACAAAGGGACTCCTTGTGATATCCACATAATCTGCAAGTTGCATTATCGTATTTCCCTTTCCAACTTGGTTGCAAATCCTTTGTTTCGTATCCCCCAAACCGATACAGCATAAACTTCTTTTTCAGGAATAAATTAAAATGAGCTGCTAGATAGGCTTGAGGTTTTAAATTTACATATGAATTTATCACTGTCCAGGAATGTCGCCTTTTTACCATCGTGTTTTTGTCTTCTAAAAAAGATAATTGTTTTGCGGAGCCGTTGCACACTTTGTTGAACGCCACCCTCTCCATCTTGCTATCCCATGCCTCTTGAATGCCCAGAATAGCTATTCTTAGGTATTCACCCCATGAACACGGGATTTTTTCATCAAACTGGGCCTTTATTACTGACCCTGTCCCTCACCACCCCTTGTTGTAAATATTTTTGTCCACCCTAAGCGTGGAAGGGTATACTCAGACATGAGTCCCTTGCTCATTGCACCATCAGGATTCAAGCAAGCCGGGCCGAAGACGGCTGTAATGCCAGAAACCGGTCCCCGGAAGCTTGTTTCCTTCCCATGTGTAAGAATTGGCTTTTGTAGTCTGGTCTGCCCTGTTCCCATGATGCACTGGGCCAGGGACAGACTAATTTGCATACAGCCAGGTTCTGAAACCGGGATGGTGCAATGAGCTAAAAAACGGTGTTGGATCTAGCCCTGATCTCTTGACTGGGTGAGAGTATTCTGCTTAATTCAGAGACTCTGTCCCTCACCACCCCTTGTTGTAAATTTATTACTGACCAGCATAGATTATTCAGGGTGCCGTGTTCCGAAGAGCGAAATTTCCAACATAATTTCACAAAGACAGATTGCCTCTGGAATTTCTGATTTTGGAGTCCAAATTCCAGGCGAATCTGTGCTGGTGACGCTGCTCTTGTAAGATGAAAGACGGCTTTGTACACTTTTGTTTGTAAATCGTTTAAAATTCCAGATTCCTGACCATGCCAAATTTCAAGTCCGTAAGCCAATGCAGGGAGTAATTGCGCTGCCATTGTTTTTAAAAGATGACTATAAGATGGGCAACTCAATTTTAATTGGAGCTGTTTATAGGCAAAAATTAAAGTTTGGGCTTTTGCTCTTATTGCACTTTTTTGATCTTTAAAGGACATGCGGCGCCCTGAATTGATACCCAGATACTTATAGCTGCCAACTTCCTCTATTTCTTTACAATTGGCGAACCACTTGAATTTTCTTTTAGGTCTTGGGCCGACTAAATGCACCACCTTAGTTTTTTTCCTGTTTAGCTCCAACCCCTGTTGGTCTAAGTAGATAATCAGATGGTCGATGACTCTTTGCAAACCAATAGGGGTTTGGCTTAAGACCACTATATCATCTGCATATTGCAGATACTGTATGTGATTCTCTGCCAATTTCGGAGGATGGCCATTAACTTTTGACAAGTGGTTATCTAGGTCTGCAAGGAACAAATTAAAAAGGCTCGGGCCAGGACACACCCCTGTTTCAGCCCATTTGTTATATTTATCTTGGCTGATGCTATACTACCATCTCCCAGCTTCACCCGGGCCCAGGTTTCACTATGGAGGGATATTATAGAGTTTATCAGTTGTTGCGGTATCCCCCATCCTTTTAATTTTGACCATAGTCGTTCTCGTGAAACTCTGTCAAAAGCCGATTTTAAATCAATATAACATACAAATAAACCAGATTTCCTTAAAATTGCTTTCTCTGTAAGGAGTGCAATCGCTGACAGGTTTGTGCTTGTGCCCATTCCTTGCCTAAAACCAGTTTGATATTTGGGAATTAAACCTTTCCCCTCCATCCAGTCCTGTAGATGTAATAATAAGCAGGAGGCATAGAGTTTTGCGTCAACATCCATTAAAGCAATGAGCCTTTAATTACTAGGCTCATTGCGATTACCGTTTTTATATATAGGATGAAAAATGCTCCCTTTCCACGAATTAATGATCTTATTTTGTATGTACAAGTAATTAAAAAGTGGAGTGAAAAGATTTGCCCAAAATTCTACATCGTGTTTAAAGATTGCATTCGGAAGTCCATTAGGCCCTGCTGCTCCTTCTGTTTTCAATTTTTTAATTATTTCTTTTAGCCGGTTATTGTCAATTAAAATGTTTGAGTTGTTATAAATTGAATCATGTAAACTATTTTCATATAGAACCTTATTGAGCTGAACTAAAGTTTCTTCATGTTGTGATATTTTCCCTGAAAAGGGGTCAAAGTCAATTTTTGTGTTTTTATCCTCCTGCGGAGTGTCTGGCCCAGGTACCGATTTCTTCAACACCTCATGAATAATATTATTGTATACATTGTGTATATGTAATTCCCAACTTTTCTCACTTATTCCCGCTTTTTGTGACATTCCTATTCCTTTGGTTAGCTTATTTATTATGCCCCAGAAGTCACAACTGTTAGGTAATTTACAGGCCCAGAGTAATTTTTCCCAGATCTTTAAGGGCAGTCACTTTTTTGACCCTCCCATTCTAACTCCTGCTTCTCGGCTCTGCAAGAAAGTTGCAATGTTGCAACCGAATACAATGGTTTAAAAAAAAACAAAAATAACTTTCGTCCAGATTCACTGCACAGCTCCAAAGTGATTAAAAAACAAAAAAATACTTTTCAACGGAACCCCCCTTCCGTTTACCGCCATCACTGTGTGTGGAGTTTGGTGTTTTTCAATATGGACTGATTGCAAGCCTGGTGTACAACCTGTAGTTGGCAGCCAACCCCTACAGCGCATGGCCAAACGCAATCCCAACTACCCAACTTGCACTGAGGCTTAGGCCCTGCACCATACACACCATGCAAGTGTGGGCCACATGGCCTGGGCCCTGCACCCCAAACTCAGCAGGTGGGTGACCTGCTCTCACTGTACAAGGCCCTTGGTTAAGCACAGGGGGATGGGCAACAGGCCCTGTCTCCAGCCAGGCCTTGCCCTTCAAGAGCATCCAACACCCACCGTGCTCCACCCACTGAGATCAGGTGGTCATCCCTTACTTTCAACATTCCTTGGCCATGCACTGCAGGAATGGAATGTGGGGCTTGGCCTCTGTTAGAGCCATGCACTTCACACTCCATGACCAAGTAGCTAACCCCCACTATGCAAGACCTTCAGGAATGCTCATTCTGGTTGGATCGCCGGGTCTAGCCTCCAACCAGTTCCTGTGTCCAATCCATCCTAGGAGGCCAAACCTCACTGAGCAAAACCTTCAATGAGTGCACCAGGGGTTGGCAGCATGGCCTGTAACACCCTGCCATGTGCAGTCAGCTCCCTTCAGCACATGTCCTTTGGTGAGTGAAAGAGAAAAAAGTCATTATGGATAGTGTGAGCTAGAAACAGTCCTGGACGAGTATGGACAATTTAGAAACTGAGTGAATGTGTAAATAATGTGCCGTTTGTAAATATTGAGTGAAAATAGCATATGACTGAAATGGTGTGTGTGGTAGTTATATTTGCAAGGTTGCACTTTTAGTAGAATTTGCTTCTGTTCTTGTTTTGTAAACCATTTGGCAAGATCAGAAGGACTTGCGCCCTCGCCATTCACAGTGTTATTATCAATGATCTCATTTCAGATGTTGCAGTGAAGTTATCAGGGATGGTATAGATCATGTCATGAGTGATGCAATAGGTGAGGAAATAAACAGTGCATAGCGAGGGCACAAGTTATAGTTACTTGAGATAACTATAATTGGTGAATTTCAGACGTTATGTTAGTTTAAAATAGTATGTTTTAACTGACATTTTCCCCTGACTATAATGTCCCTTTCACCTTTGTTTTTTAATTGAATTCTTTAGTTATTTTTTTAATGTAAAGTGATATATTATTTTAAATTCTGACAGTAACATCACTTCAACCTTTGCTTTTAAGTGAATCTCTAGGTTCTTTTTTTAATGTAAAGTAAGATGTCCATCGCCGTGCATGGCGTGGGGTTGGACGTAGTGCCCTACACCCATCCCTCAATGGGCACCTACCCCGCCACAAACAGCCTTCAGCTATGCGTGGGAGGAGTTGGGTGCAGGCACAAGGCCTGCACTCAAGCGTACACAGGTCTAGCCATGCACAGCTGACTGTCATGTAACAATATAAAGGGTACAATACACAAACTAACCTCGGGTCTGAACTGTAGAGAGTATGTCTGTAGAGAGACCAATGTAAAACTATAAGAGTGTGGGACCAGAGTGTGTCCATCTTTTGCAGTTATTTTTTCAAACTGCAATATTCTCTTTTTTTATAACCTGGCACCAGCAGTGAATCAATAAAGATTTTATCGCTTCTGATAGCTAGTTTTAATTCCCTTCACATTATCATATTTTTTTGTGCTGCGTCCATCACTTTAAAAAAAAGTTTTCATCTGGATTTAGTACACCCCCACCCGGTTTAAAAACATCCCTAAGCTCCTCCCTCACAGTGAGGGGGTAGTAGCCCTTGACGGGGCTAGGGGTCCCAGTCAAGAGGAGAATCCCAGATGATGAAGCATGCCACCTCAGTGGGTGATGGGATTACATCCTTAATATAGGACTCCTCTTTTAGTTTATATTGGTCTCTCTCCAGTCATACTTTCTACAGTTCAGGCCCGAGGTTAATTTGTGTATTTTGTCTATTGTTGGGGAATTTTTCCCCGCAGGTCTATAAACATTCCCTAGGACCCCCACTTTATTGTTGGTTTTTCTGTTCCACAATATAAATGGTGTAACTTTAAAGAAGGCAGACCGACTGTCTTTGTCAAAGGGTCAAAATATAAAAATAAAAAAAGCAGCAGGCCTATTAGCTTTATCAAGAGTCAGCACATCAACATATATAGAAGACCTGTTGGCTTTTTCAGAAAGTCACCAATAACTACAATCAAATGTATATTTCATAAATTCACACAATGCAATGATTAACAATAGTGATTGTCACAAATTATTTTCAATGAAGCATTATTTAAAAACAAACACTAAAGATGTAAGATGTCTGTGAGTCTTTTTAAACATTTTTCAGACCACAAAGTGCAGCCACAGAACCAACCAGAAGGGGTCCACGAACTCTATCTGACGAGCATGCAACTCCAGCTTGGAGTGCTTTAAAAAATATGGTAAATTTCCTGGGGTCATGGATTCAAAGACTCAGGAGACTTACTGTCATTTTTAATGTTTTGGGGGGCTGCTGCGCTCCCTACAGTCTGATCTCCAATGCCCCGCAGCCCCTGCCGGCTCCCCAGGCAGCGCTCACAGTTGATGCCAGCAGGAGCTGGCCATTATTTAAAAATTAGTGCCCCAGTGCCTACCTGGGGGCACTCACAAGTAGCCAGTCGAGGGGCTGCTAGGGGAGCCCCAAGGCAACCGCAGCATCTGCCAGCTCCCAAACTAGCACCCATCCTGGGTGCCGGCGTCAGCCAGCTTCATTCCTTTGCTTCCACCCGGTCTGGAGCAGCTTATTTCTGTGTTCACACCAGGCAGGAGCAACGTTGTGTTCAGTGCCTCTGAGAATGCAGGCAGAAAATTAAGTTTACATTCCCTCTGCATACTCTCCCGGGCAGAAAACAGCAGTATGCTGGGGATTGGATCCCCTGGACACTGCTATGATTGGGGGTTGAGGGGTGAGGGGGTCACCAGGATCGGTCTAAGTGTTGGGGAGAGAGGCCTGAGGTTCGAGGAGGGAGGTTGTATGCTCCCCTCCCCTAAACTATTAGTTTGCCCTGGCAGTGCTTAATTGCAAAAGAATGAGTACCAGTCCCCAAAGCTCTGCTCAGAAGCCCGCAGCTGGCGCAATTAAAAGTCGGTGCTCCGTATCCACCGAAAGCCTCTTTAATCCACTGACAGACACTCCCGGCCATTTATGACTCTCTTACATGCTCCTGCTTTCTACCTTTGTGGTGGTTTTTCCAACTTTCACCTCCTCCGTTGTTCCAATGTGAGTGTTTTTCCCTCTCTTGCTTTTGAGAAATGTCTGATTAGGTAAAATAAGTGCTAGTACCCAAATATGAGTGCTGGGCAGCACACCCCTTCCAATATTAAAAGAATCATACCTGAGGATGGGGTCCCCACGGCCTCTTAAAGGCTTGGGGCGGGGAGCCACATGACCCCACCGTAAAAAAATCAATGTTGCCCCCCCCCGACCTATCCGGATGGGCTTATTTCGTAAAAGTCCACCTTTTTTAAAAAAAATGTTGCCCCCTACCAAGCCAATAGGGGAAGGCTATCCTTACCCAGCCCTCCTGTATGTTTTTTACATTATTTTTCTAGGACAGGAGACTGAGACCCTAAGTTTTAAAATGAATGCAGTCACATTATTATTGATGTGGTGGCAGCCAATAATATCTTATCTTTAGATGGGTCGGGTCCACGGATTCTCACCGGCATGGTATATACATAAATTTATAACCTTAATTTCTCAAATATGACTTAACGGACGTTTCGCAAAAAGCATGCTTTCTGGACCAATTTCTAGCTTCCTGCCCAATTTGGTGTAATTCCATTCAGCCATTTTGGCTGGAGCTGTGTATAATTTTCCTAAGGAAATTGCATGGGCAAACATGTTTTGGGACCACCACTTTTCCTCTGCTCCCACTTGAAGGATGACCCTGAAACTTTGCAGAAAGGAGCTAAGGTGGATGAGAATTTTTTAGGAAAGTTTGTGAAAATTCATAAAACAGTGCCAACATTACTAGCATTACCTATATCTACCCAGTGGCATGGTTCGCGAATCTAGAGCAAGCTTTGTAGCCATGGACAAAGAACCCGCTGCAAGCTTCAAGCATCTGAGTTGCGCCTTTTGTCGGGTCCACAGACCTGGGACCAGTGAAGGCCCATGAAGCATGCCAGTGATGCATGCATTAGGTTTGCAGGTCCTAGCCAGGATTTGTGGTTCTCAGAAGCCATGCTTGGGGCTAAGAACCCAGCCCCAGAATATAAGAACACTTCGGACCCTTTGGCAGTACCAACATTTCAAAAACATGATTTATTCACAAAGCTTAACTTAGGGCACCCTGGCATAAGCCTGGGAGTCAGTATGTACTCATTTGGCTCTCTACGTGCCTGTTCATTTTTTTCCACAATAACGGGGACCGAGTCCCAGCATTCTGTGATGGCAGACAGGAAACATTTCCTGATGTTCTGGCCAACCAATCAGAGAGCTTTGGTTTGCGGACCCTACTTTCGGTTTGTGTAACCAAAAGGGAGGAGCAGAGAGAAAGCGCCTGTGTAGTAAAGTTTAGGTCAGATTTTCTATTGAAAAACCATGTTTTTGTTTTCTCAATAACCTTAGGAGTAGCCTGACGAATCTGTATAAAATGTTCCCAAAAAGTTTATCTGGTTAGGTTTCTGCTTTACCAGTGCTTCGTACAGGTCTGTCAAGGGTGGGGGGTTTGGAATAAATAATATTTTCCATTTTATCAACCATAGGACTTTTTGCTTTACAGAAAATGACTCAAGGGAATTATACCAAACCTTGCCTGAACGTACAACATATCTCAAGGAAGTGCCTTTGCGTAGTTTGGTGTTCAGTAGTATTTGAGAAATTCGCATTTAATAAGTGTTTTGGGCTGGGCATGAAGGACCTAAATTACAGAGATAGATGGGCAGTTAATCAGCCATTACCCAGCAACATGCACTAAGCACTGTGTTGGGAAAAATGCAAAGACCATAAGGGGGCATGGCAAGCCTATTGTGACTCCCAGGAAATTAGCCTGATTAATATACACCCACTGCTTTATGCATGGTCCTCCCAACGTGCTGTAAATCAGCATTTTGGGGTAAGATAAAAACAGTAATATACATAATAAATGTATATTCTCTTTTTCTCCAGATAGTAAAGTAGCTCATTAGGCTCGGTGTCTATTGCTTATTGTGAACTGAAAGGCACAGGCTAACTAACATTCTGACACACCCTTTCATCCATCCAATGAGATGTACCTTTAAGTTGCCCTATAATAACTCTTGCTATTGAAGTTCAAGGAGGCAATTCAGTTAGGGGTGTCAATGTTATTATCATTTCTAGCCATTTCCTTCCAAATTCTGACGAAAATAGATAATTTACGATCCTCTTTGCGGCTTTTACAGCACGCTAGCTAGATTTTTCTCAGATATTGCACGTTTAAATAGACAATTACTGGGTACATTAGCCTTTTACGTTTTTCAGAGTACTGCAATAGGAATTTTACAAAAACTATAACACTGAGGTAAATAAAAAAAACAACAACAGACGAATCAGAACGCAAATACATTGTTGGGAAGACAGATACAGACAGATAAACTGCCTGCTTGCATTGCAGTCACCCTAGGGAAATAGCAGTTTGCAACCAAGGGCTTGGACTGCTGAGGGCCTGATGCAGGCATGGGGTCTGCTAGGGGCTGTGCTCTATGTGTGCATCAACCCACCGGCTCCTCTCTCAGAGGAAGAAAACTACTTCTGAGCACTCTGGACATTACATCATTCATCCCTCCATTCATTCAATGACACACTGGCGCAAGGCCGGCGAACTGTTCAAACCTGGCACAAAGGGTTTGTCAATACCCTTCCGATTCAATCACTCCCTAGGGCCGCCCAAGGGAGTGCTGTCTCACTTTGAATAGGAAATTAATTAGGTCGGGTAATTAGATTTTTCCAGACAAACCTGTGGCCACCAATAGGAGCTGTGCTTTCAGTCCTGTTGGCAGTTACATTTTTTCTCTGTCTGGAAGCTTAGATCAATATTGATTATACTGGAAATTGCATGTTGATCTTCTAGAGTATATTAAATACATTTCTGGCAGCACTATCTTAACACAGTTTAGAAGTTAAAAAACATGCACACAGAATTATTTAGTAGAATACACCTTGGCAGTAACCGACCTGACGCATATGTTTGATGCAGGTTTATAAAATTCACTTAGCCACACATTATATTACCTACAAACACAAGTCTTGCACCCACGTGCAAAAGGTTATAGATATTTATAATATATTCTGTACACCAAAGGGAAGAAAATGGATTTTAGCAATATTTGGGAAGAGGGAGCAGCACAGACCACTGACGCCAGAGTTGCGTGAAAAAGGCTGCTTTATTGAAAAAGGTGCACATCACAACATAGCCTGGGCCTTTGCCTTACAGAACTATAACCTCACTATACATCTTTAATCACCTATTATAATTAGGGCTCTTGGTTTTATGGTATTTATTGTTTTAACATTTCCATCTGTATATATCCATATTTATTTTTTTGTCATTTTATCTGTATATATCCCCTTTTTTTGGCTCTGGAGCTAATATTTTTCCATGTTTATTTAAATAGACAGTGCACACGGTTGTAATAGGTATAGCTATGTTTATATATATTAAGTAAACACAATACTTTAGTGAGCTGCTGCTGTGTTACAATAATGAAAACACTATGTCGCTAGCCATGATTATAAGTTGTAAACACATTTAGAATTAGGTGAGTGCACCTGTGCACTGTCAGCGACCTAGCTAAAGAGGGCATGAAAGAGCTGACATCTGTCATGATAATTTAGATATATTGGGTGCCTCTGGGGGCGCTGAGAGAGCAAACAACCTCCTCTGAGGCAGCAAGCTCTTATTTCTGACCACCAAGGATCTTTAAAGAGTCATGCCAACACCTTTGTCCGATCTCCGCCTTTCACCACGATCTTCCATGTGGATAGGGCAGCCTTGAGAATAAATCATCTGCCTGGTGTGGGAATAAAGTTGCACTCCTCAGATATTAAACCCCCTGCATTAGTCCTGCCGGGCTTTATTTCCCTCACACTTCTGAAGCCTGAAATAATGAACAACACCAACATGAGCTACGCTAGTGCAAACTACATTTTCGAGAAGGGAGACAGTCCCTGCAATGAAGACACTGGGTTTTAGACGTGTTATAATTACTTTATTTTATTTTCTACTGCCTAGAAGCATTGAACCCTTTACTGACTTTAGATGACAAAGTTCTGTTTGTTGAAGACAGTTTCTATGCATTAGCGCGTAATACCACACAGTTTAACTGCGGCCACGGTGAAAAAACACAATTTAACTTTGAAAAGAGTTTCCAGATATGCCCTGACTGTCTCTGACAAGATGCACCTCTAAGGAATGTTTACATTCTGCTATTGTTGTCTTGCTGTGTTTCTTCATGCCACTCAAAGTCAGGGTGGAAAGTTTCAATTTATGGCCTGCAAGGATCCGATTGTTAATCCGACCTAATTTCCGTACTGTGTTTATGCTGCCAGTCTATAAGCCCTTTTTGGGTCACATTCAAAAGAATAGTTTTTTCTTTATTTCACAAAGTGAATCAGTGGCCATCCGGTTAATTACTTATTATTGCCACACGCTTTGAATAAGCAGTTTAAAATAAAAAGAAAATAACGAAGCCACAGGTAATAGATATGGTTAAAAGAGTTTTTGAAGGTTTTGTCATCCTGCCGATCCTCACAATCTAGCCCGCAATTAACTGATTTCTACCGGTCTAGCATTAGCTACTTACAGCGTCCCCCGCTCCCTTAAAGAGCAAACAGTGAAACAACAGGGCTATGGAGGGCAAGTCAAAGGTCAATACAAGACCCTCATAGGAAGGAATTTTCAACACCCATCCAAAGAATAATGGCCCTGCAGGTGTTCATGTGGGCAGGCACACACTGAAATCAGGACGAGGGGCCTGGCGAGGTAACTACTTGGCTGGAGCATGGATGGCCAAACAATTCTCTGATTCCGGTGTGGTCGTATTTTTCCATTTCTATTTATAAATACAGACGGAAGAAAAAAAATTCCGCCTGTATTTATGTGTAAAATCCATTTAAATGGAAAACCAGGATCCTTAATTATAATCTACCCCCACCCTTAAAATATCCCTCTCCCCATAACAACTTTAATCGTCAATAACATACTTGCAACAGAGCTGATGAGCTGTAACTGGGTCCTCAAAAACCCCTTCCCTTTTTCCTACCACTAATAACCTTTGAACCCATTCAACTTCCTACCTAACCTTGATCTTCCTATGTCATCAAGGCGTGAACTTGGCTACCATTCCCTTTCAGCCTGAACTGCTGCTGCCCAACAATATATTTCTGTAAATCATGGGAACTTCTCAGCCAACCGCCATCCAGAAAAATGGAGGAGTGGAGGAAGGCTAATTCCACCCCGCCTTTTCTGCAACCCCCCCCCCACCTCTTATCATCCTGTAAGCTCCTAAGGGAAATGTCCCCTAATGCTAAATACCCAGAACCTTTGCTAACACCAATTTTATATGGAGCAAGTACAGCTCCAGTCCCATAAAGAACAGGTGAACCCCATCCCCTTTAAAAAAAACCTCAATATCTTCGAACCGGAGGTCCGGGTGATCCACCCTACCTATCCCAGTGTTTCTTCAAAAGTACCTGCATCTCTTTATTTAATTTTCTCTGTGCCTTGTCTATGGCTGAGGGCTTGACAGCCCCACACCAAACTCTCCAGGAAATGAAATTGGTCCAAAGTATGTGAGAGCCCACCCATAACCTGTGGATCACCCTCAGATCTTCCTTCATGGCTTTAATAAGGGCCAGGCCCTTTGGCAACACCAGGTCATTTCCCCCCCAAATGAAGAAGAAGCACTTCAGGACATTCCCCTCCCAATAGAAGCCTTTTCAGACAGGGGAGGAGCTCCCTCTAACGCATCCCCCCTTTACCCACTGAAGTAATGCATTACAATGCCTTGTTAAACCCCAGGTTATCACAGTGGCTGCTGGCCATAGCATGATGCTCTGCCCACTTCACAAAGGAGTGACCCACAATCCAGATGTTTAGCCCAGCCACCTGGGGTCTGCGAACAGAGACTGAAATATAAACGAAGTTGGAAACCTGTACACTTGCTTCTTTTCATTAACTGCCCCCTGACATTTCTACTAAAACAATTTGACGACCATCTACCCAGCTCCATAATGCTACCTTGACCCCAGTCCCATCAGCCCGCTTCTGTGGCTACCCCAATCCTAAATGAGTGCAATACCCACTCGGGTCGGCAATGTCATTGTCCACGCCGGACACATGTCAGGCCCTAAAAATGATGTCTAATCTCGAGCAGTGCAAGACAATCACTCTAAGCAGCTGCCACTACTGAGGTCTCCTGGCGGACTGCCTGATCACCACATGCATGCCCGATATATTGTTGACTCGTAACAGGAGTCCCCTGTGTGCCAGCTGATCTCCCCATAGCACCACTGCCAATGCCTATCCTCTTTCCATGTCTCAGGCCAATTTTCCGCACACCAGTGACCTTGCCAGAAGACACCTCCTGCTGCATCCGAAAAAAGAAAAATGTGGACATCCCATCCTATGTCTGTTAATGTTGCCACTGGAATTCCATTGGAGGATTGTAAGAAGGCCCTCTGCATTTTCAGGTCCTCCTTAAGCCCTGCCGACAACCTGATATGGCGATGAGGTAATGGCAGTCCTGATATAGACAAACCTAGCTATCTACAAAAAGTTCTCCCTGCCCTCACTACCCTGCAGGTTAAGTTCAGATAACCTTACAAGACCTGCACCTCCTTAACCATCATCTTTTTGCTTTCCCAGAATTATGTTCAGCAAGTCCCGCATGTGAAGCTTTTTGTCCACTGGTGACCAGGCTTCCACGGCCTTTAAATGGATCTTAATACCCTGAAAAGACAGGACCGTATTGGGGCCCACTGTCTTTGCCAGGGCCGACGGAACACCCAAGTCATCCATGAGTTCCTGTAAGCTGACAGTCCCCAGACTTGGGAGCACCTACAAAGAAGAAACCATCCAAGTAACTTATGCTATAGTCATGACCTGTGTGCCAAATGAATAGTCACTGCACAAATGTGCTAAAGCACTCTAATAATGCACACAAAATGGAGTAATCGATTGGGAGCGCTTTATCCACATAACATTGTCCTTCGAATTGGATGCCCAGCAGTTGAAAGACGGCAGGGTCTACTGGCAACAAACAGAAGGCAGACTTAATGTCACTCTTAAGGATCAGCACCCCCTGTCCCATCTTCTTCACTAATGCCAAGACCACGTTCACAGGTGAATATATGTCACTGAGACCTGCTCAGATGGAATGAAATCATTCACAGACTGACCCTCAGGCCATGAAAGATGCTGGGTCAACCTAAACTGTCCTTGCTTCTTATTGGGTGCCACTCCAATAGGTAGTACAATGAGGTATTCCATTTGCCAAACCTCAAAGAGACCTACCATCCTACCGTCTAGGATCGCCTTCTTTAGCTTCTCCCTCATTAGTTGGGCATTCTCCTTTGCTGACTTCAAATTGGGTGCCCAGCAGCACCCCCTCGGGGCATCATAAGCAAGTCTAAAACCGTCTCTGGAGCTTGTTAGCAGTAACCTAGCGTCATCAGTCTTGTCATAGTGTAGGAGCCAAAATGCGAGTCTGTGCAATTTAATGGTTGTATGAGCCCTTTCCTCCAGCTACCTGACCTGAAATCCATGTCCAGTCCGTGTTGCTGTCCTGGTGGGACCCCTTGGTGTCCACCCATGGCCCTGTGTTGCAGTTCATAGCTAGTTGTATAACAGGTCCCCCCTACCCCAAAGCATGTGACTAATGGGTGTCTACCTCCGTACTTCAAGGACTCATGTAGGAACTTACAAGTTTCCCTTGTACACAGCCCTTTATTGTAGTCGAAACATGGCCTGCCTTGGCTATTCCGACATTTGTATGGGCCCCCCTCCTGGAGGGTCACCCCTGAAATGGCTTATAAACTATCAGCAAACTACTAGCCCAAAAAATGGTTTTGCCGAATTTCACCGGATCCATGGATGGGTTGCAATAAGCCGGTTTCCAATTCCCCTCATTGTGCATCTGATTCAGCAGCCATGCATATGAAAATTGCAGAAAGTAAATCTATAATCTGCTTTATGCCAACACTGCGCGTGTGTTCTATATTCAATGAATGACTTTTGAAGCTAGAAAATGAAGAAATAATAAAAATGGAAGCCATTGATAAAATAGAGCATGAAGAAATCACTATTATTTTGATGGAAAAATTGAAAACAAAATTAGATTCCTAGAAAAATTGATATCTAAAACTGCTTGTTTAGAAACTAATCTATATGCATGTATAAACTGTCGGGTAATTGTAAGGCGTAATTTGGATGTAGACAAAGGTTTAGTTAATGGAGCAATGGATAACGTTGTGGATTTTGCTAATTATCAAAATAGAGATGGAATTGAATTTTTAAAAAGCAAATTTGATCAAATTGAAGAAGTAAAACAAATTGGTCGTTGTTCAGTTCATTTTTTGCTTGTTAAAGATTTAAATGTCGTAGAAAACTATTTCCACTTTCTCTGGCATATGCAGTGACTATTCATAAATCTCAAGGTTTAAGTGTAGACAGTGCTTTGGTGAACATTGGAAGTACCGTGTTTAAAGAGGGTATAGCATATGTTGCTTTGTCCCTAGTCAGAACGTTATCTGGTTTGTTTTTGATTGATTTTGCTGACACAAAGGTTACTGCAGATGAAATGAAATGAATGAAATGGAATGAAATGAAATGAAAAAAGAAATTTATTAAGCGCTCGTACACCAACGGCTTCTTGGCGCTTTTGGATAGCAGAAGGGCAGCTGTTCATTAGTAACCCAAACTGAAAACCAACTAATAGAGGGCTCCGGGAAACTAAAAAATTGTGCGAGGCTCTCTAAAGTTGGAATAGAAAGGGATAGAGCTAAAAACAACTAATCAAAGGCTTGAGAAAATAACCACGTTTTCAGAGCCTTTCTAAAGTTGAGATAAGAGGGAATAAGACGAAGATCAGGGGACAAAGAATTCAAAAGAGAGGAGCTTGAAAAGAGAATCTCAGTCCACCCAGTCTTTTCCGTTTAAACGGGCATGACGATAAAAGATTAGAGCTCGAGGAGCGCAGGACTCGAGATGGAGTGTATCGATCGAGACGACTAGAAATAAAGGCTGGGCCTTGTTGAGCAAGGGCTTGGTGAGTAAGGCAACCCAACTTGAAGAGACAGCGCTGGATCACAGGGACCCAGTGCAAGCTCCACAGAAGGGGCTTCGCTGAGCTTCTCCTGGGCTGGCGAAAAACCAGCCTGGCCGCTTGGTTCTGGATCAGCTGGAGCTGGCGGGATTGATAGAGGGGAATCCCCACATAAAGCGCATTTCCGTAGTCAATACGGGACATGACCAGTCCAAGCATGATCTGAACCAGGGCCTCATGAGTGAGGAACCTGCTGATCTTCCTGATGCGGCGGAGATGGAAAAAGCAGGCTGAGAGCACCGATTTAATTTGTGGTTTCATAGTCAGGTCCTCACTGATGGTAACTCCAAGGCTCTTGACTGAGCTCGCAGGGCGTGGAGCACTGCCCAGCGAAGGCGGCCAAAAGTTGCAACTCCAAGGATTGGCCGAAGGCCCAGTCAGTACAATCTCGGTCTTTCCAGGGTTCAGCTTACGTTGGTTTGCATTCATCCAATTACCGATGAACACCATGGTGGATTGGAATCTTTCAATAGAGGTGGGGGAGGAATCAATATCAAAAATGAGCTGGAGGTCGTCTGCGTAATTGAAGACGACCCCTGGTAGCTCTCGCAACTTAGAAATAAGGGGGGAAATATAAAGATTAAATAATAACGGGGAAAGAGAAGAACCCTGAGGGACCACACAAGTCAAATTCTTGGGTTCAGATGTAAACGGACCAAGGCGAACAGCTTGCTCACGATCCTGTAGAAAGGAGGAGAGCCAACTCAGCGAAGAGCCCCTGATGCCGGCGCTCTCGACCCGTTGAAGAAGAATGGTATGGTCAACGGTGTCGAAAGCAGCCGACAAATCAAGAAGCACCAAAGCTTGAGAGATGTTATTGTCCGCCCCCATTCTCAGTTCGTCATGGACTGCCAGAATTACGGCTTCAGTGGAGTGACGTGGTCTGAAACCAGCCTGATGTTGATCAAGGAACTGAGAATTTTCTACAAAAGAACCAAGACAGCCCGTTACATAGGCTTCCAGAAGTTTACCCAAGAAAGGGAGCAAAGATATTGGGCGGAAGTTACTCCATACCTGGGGGTCAGCCCCAGGTTTTTTAAGGATAGGCGAAACAACAGCAGATTTAAAAGCATTAGGAACCGTCCCCGATACCAGGGAATTGTTAAGAAGTGAGAGGGGAACCTCGGGGAGGCTAAGAAAAATTTCACGGGCAATGCGGGCGGGGCAGCAGTCGGCAGGGGAACCAGAGCGAACTTTCCTGAGAAGAGACATAAACATTTCCAATGTAATTGGGGGAAAGGTAGTAAATGAGGCCATGTTTTTTGGCACACTGCCTGTATAGAAACCTGCATCGGGTGAAGGAATGCTTGCCTTGATTAAGGCGATCTTTTCTAAAAAATAGTCTTTCAAGGAATCACAGAGGGACTGTGAGAGAGGGGGAGTCATAGTGATCCGATCAGGTTTTGCCAACTCATCAACAATGGAAAATATCTCCCTAGACTTGTTGGTGGCGTTCAGTATTTTATCAGAGAAATATTTTGTTTTGGCCTCAAGAATAGCCAACTTATACTCTTTGAGTGCCGCAAGAAATGCGAACTTCCTAATGGGACAGTAGTCTGCTCTCCACTTTCGCTCAGTTTGCCGAAGTGAAAGTTTTAAATCGAGTAGTGATTTACTGAACCACCGCTGTGCATCATGCTTGCGCTTAGTTCTGAGTTTCTTGAGGGGGGCCACAGTGTCACGGGCGTCTGTAACCCAAGTATGAATTCTGTCGGCCTGAGTATGGACCGATGCAAACTGTGTAAAAGAGTATAATAGGCTAAGAAGAGTGTATGCTCCCAATTTAGGTCAATATCCTGTATTTGAAAAGCGTGTGATAGGTCGAAAAAGAAGATATGAGGATATCTGTAGTAAAGTTATCGAGAAGGAAAAAAAACAAGATAATGTTGTGATTGCAAGCAAAAAGAAAAAAGACACTGTTGAAGAGATTGTTGGTTATCAGTTTGAAAATAATTCAGGTATCAACTGCTATGCTAATGTAGTGGTCAATGTGGAGAATCGTGAAAAAAGATTTTGTTCCTTGTTGCAGTCTGTTTATGAAAAATTAGGAGCTGATAAAAGTAAAATGCAAAGCGTTTCTGATATTCGTAAACCTTTGGATATATGTTCTGGTTCCAAACAATTTACGCAGAATATCCAACAAGATGCTCAGGAATATCTAATGTATATGCTTACTGTATTGGAAAGTGAAGGCATAGAAATTGAAAATATTTTTGGCCTTTGTTATAAATGGGAACATCAATGTTAAATGGTATGTTTACATGTAGCACTATATAGACACTAAAAGATTTATATGACATTACCAGACTGTAAATCATTGTCTTTCCACAAACTAGTTTAAGCAGCAGATCAAAACATGGAGTGTAGCCAATGCAAATCAGAAATGTTATCAACATTATTTATACAAAGATATGGACAATATATAATTTTAATGATGCAACGTTGTACAGCTGATGGAAGAAAACTGGAAACTTTAATAAAACATTTGTAGCAAGTCAACTATCAATATCAGAAAGGACATTTGTAGCATTAGCAATAATTTTCCATGATGGTCCTTCTACAACATCTGGACATTACACTGCCTATTTAAAATGTGATAAAGGATGGACATATTGTAATGATGCTCAATTGGTTTTTAAACAACGTTTGCCTACGAATTACCAAATTCCTACCTAATATTTTTAAAGTCAAAGTTTTAGGAACATAATTCGGCCTCTGAGGTGTTTATTCATCAACATCTTTATTCGGTATTAAAAAAACAACATAAAAGTACAATTTAAAATGACATTGCAATACACATTTACAATATTTTCGTAACTGGCCAGTAACCCCCTATCCCTCCCCTCTTTTCACTAGGTAGTTTCCATGGGCCTCCTTTTTTTTTTTTTTAACAGATCCATCTTGTCTCTCTTAATTTAACTGACATTCTTAAAAAGCCCGTGATAGAAAGTAGGGTCAAGGGGTCCTGCGCCATTTGTAAAAATGAATGGGCCGCCTTAGCGTGTCTGAAATTTTTTTTTTCAGTTAACTGATTAAAAAACGGCGCCTGGGCAAAGCATTCAGTGGGCATAATAATACAAAGAGATCGCTGATCGCAGCCGCAGGGACCCTTTGGCTCTCCGGCAGTTGTAAAACCTGCCGGATCGGCTAATAAATAATGTAAAAATTTGAGCCTAAAAACGTGTTATTAAAAACCTATCCTGAGCGTTGTGTATGAGGGCTAGGTACGGTTCCATTCCGTCGTTGGACCTCACTAAGCTGTAATCTCTAATCAACTGTTTCCTCCCTTCCTTCTCTTCTCTTATTTGGATGTTATGCGTAAAGAACTTACTCTTCACACTGCCCATTTCACGGCCTGTGATTCCGGTTGGGTTTGCAAAGAGAACTTTACATCCAATATTTTCGAAGGTCCCCTTTAGGTATTTCAGCCATGGAATGTTCAATCCCCTTTCTCTAGCCAAACAGTCCATGATTATTGATCTGGACAATGATGCCGCTGGATTAACCCAGATCTTTAGCCATGCTATTAGGGGAATAACCTGGAGCCTGTCCTAAATAAACAGTACCTCCCCCAGTTCTGCATGAGCAATAAGAGAGGGGACGCACTGTGGGATTTTGAGGAGTCTGCTCATAAACTTGTTCTCCTCTACTTGTAATTTGTTGAGGTCAACAATCCCCCAAAGTTCCGCCCCATATGCAGCTTTGGAATAACAAATTGTGTTATATAGTCTCATCACTTCAGCCGGGGACCATCGTCCTAATCTTCGTCCAAAACTCATTATCGCCCCTGTACTGGACACTAGCTTGTTACAACGCTCATCTATTAGTGGTTTAAAATGTATATGCCCATCGAATAAAATGCCCAGGTACGAAAATGACTGCACCTTTTCCAGTTTGTGATCACCTATTCTATAGTTAAAGATTTTCCTTGACTTTGTGCCTATTTCCATTACATATGACTTGGTGAGGTTGCCTGACAACTCTAGCTTGTTCATAAAGTCCACAAGGCCATCAATTAATCGCTGTAGACCCAGTGGTGTACGTGCCAACAATACCGCGTCATCTGCATAAAGTAAAACTGGGATTACTATTCTATCTATTCTAGGGGAATCCACATTTAAACTTACTAGGGCTTGTTCTAGTCCATTTATATATAGAGAGAACAAAAATGGGGCCAAGATACATCCCTGCCGCACACAACTAGTACAAGTAAAAGGTTCGGTGAATCTGCCCTCTAAATTATATCTAACTTTGGCCGAGGTATTCCAATGTAGGGCCTTCATAATCTTAATCAGTTCTTGATCTGCCCCAAGAGAGCTCAGTACGGACCACAGCTTCTCCCTGTTAACACAGTCGAATGCTGCGGTAAGGTCCATAAATGCTAAATAGACCGCCTCATTACTGGCGATAGTATATTTTGCCACCAGTAAATATAAATTTATACATTGGTCTGTGGTAGATCTTTTAGCCCTGAATCCGTACTGTACATCTGAAATAATATGGTGTTCCTCAGCCCAGTGCATCAGTCGATCTAAAACAACTTGTCCCAAAACTTTGGCAGTGACATCTATAAGAGAAATTGGGCGGTAACACTGTGGGTTGTCTCTATTCCCCTTTTTAAAAATTGGCACAATAATGGCCGAACGAGGGAGGCCAGTGGCTATGCCAGCATTTATTATTCTTGTTAAAATTGGCACCCATAGGTCCACCTAGATTAAATAAAGGTCTGGGGAATCCCATCCGGGCCCAGTGCTTTATTTCTGGTAAGACCCAGTATGCCATCGGTGATCTCATCTAGGGAAAACTCCAATGTTACATTCTCCCTCTCTTCCTCAATATGCGTTGCCTCACAGTTCCCCCGATTATATAACCCTTTGAAATGCTCCACCCATTTTTCCGGGAGGATATTACAGGCTATATGTGGACTGTTCCTGTCTTGGAAGCAAGGGTTATTAATTATCTTCCAAAAACCGGTCATGTCATTTCTCTCAGCCGCTTCTCTCAGATCCTCCCAGGTTTGTAACTGAAGGGCGCCCTTCCTACGCTTTACCGACTTCTTATAGTTTAATCTGCACTGCATTACCTTGTATTTGTCCCTCGGGGTGCATCTTAAAGCTGCTCCTAATTTTCTCTGTGCAACGGAGCATTCTTTATCAAACCATCTGGGGTCATTTTTTTACTTACTCTGACCTGTAGTCTTTGAAAGCCTATCAATTAGGAAGCCCATTTCCTCAAATGACTCCACTAACTGCGGTCCTGCCACTGACAGATCCAAACAATCCTCAAAAAGTTGCTTCCCTTCTGTTACAAGTGATCTATAAAAATTTTCGCCATCAATGCAAGTCCATTTTAGTCGCCTGCCCTGATCAGTGGCTATTTCTAGATTTGACCCCCATTCCCTTTTTTGTGGTCCTCCTTCTTACTGGGTCTGCAAGATACAGCACTAGGGGGTTGTGATCACTAAAACCACTCAATTCAATTGAGAATCGCAGTAGCCGTCTCTTAAACAACTGTGACACTAAGATAAAATCAATAAAAGAACTGCAGCCCCTCCCCTTAAAAGTCGGGGTGATCGGGTTGTTAGCTTCCATCACCAGAAGGTTCATTGTATGTTCAAGCATGTGATTTTCCATCAAGCTGGTTAACACCTTTCCCTCCACAAGTGTGGGCCCTCCTCTATGTTACATGAGCTCCAAGATTCTTTGATTGGTAGCAGTTTGGGGCACATATGGCAGTTAAAATCCCCTGCTATTATAAGAATAGGTTCCATGTGCCCCTGCTTCTGCTCCCTCATCTTTCTTAGTCTGCCATCAAGCTCTTTCATTCTGTTGCAACCTGAATTATAAAAATTCACCAGAGTTAAATTAAGGTCCTTACTCTTGAAGCCTAGGCCTATCATGTTTTCTGACTTCCAACTTAGATCGGTCCACTCCCCTTGCAAGGACAAATCTACAAATATTAAAAGACCTCCCCTAGCTCTTCCAGCAGTGGATTTTCTTGCGGGGATTCCAAATGATTTATACCCGGCTAGGTGAAAATTAGAATGATCTACTTCCCAGGTTTCTTGGAAACAGATTATTTTAAAATTATTAATTTGTTCCCGCCACTCCTGGTTCCGAAACTTAGATGACAGGCCCGCTACATTCCAGGATATCGGTTCTATGGCTCTCATTGGTGCGGTTATAGGCAAGCCAAAATCTGTATTTAACCTGCATATTCCCTGGGGAGCCTCTATTCTTGGAGTCTTTTCATTTTCTTTTTCTGGGGCAAACTGATGTGAATTTGTTACTTCGCTGAGGTGTCTACCCCATTGTAGTGGTGCATATCTGTTATACAGTTGAAGTGGTGACCTTCCCCCTCCCATACTGGTACAGCCTGCCGATCATATGTATTTTGTCCCCCTACTGCTGCAGACAAGGGCTCATTCCTCGCCCACCCGTCCCCACCTCCTCCCATTCCAAAATAACCATTCGTATCCAAGATGCTCTCGGGATACTTGGAGTTATGTGTGTGGTCCGATGGCATGTAAAAATAACTGAGATTCCGGGCCACAGTAGAGGATTGTTGGTGTGTCTGAACTTCCCCACAGACATGGGCCACCGCCTTAGGATCATTAAAATTAACGAGAATGCAATCTCCTTTTTGTTTTTTTGGCCTTCCTCCTACCCAACTTACTCTCCTTACAAAAAGAATCTTACATTTCACATCTCGGGGCAAAGGTCTATTATTATTTACCCAATGTATTGCCTTATTTTTTAATTGGTCATATCGTTCGGCCTTCCCTTCTTCCACTTCTGGGACACCTGTCAAAACCGAGACATACGGTGTGCAATCCGGGGGTAAATGTAGGTGGGGTCTCTGATTCTTTACTACACTCTTAACCCCGGCTTTATCATTTATGGTTCCTCTCCCGTGTGCCTCTGTGAGCATCGCCTTTTCGCCCCTCAGTGTCCCTCCCCCTACATTTGCTGTTACAGTTAGATCTACAATTGTACGAATGTGCGATAGAGTCCCTTCCTCCCTCCCTCCTTGGCTCCTTCGGCTTGTCCCAGGCTGCTATCTTGTTTTCAATCCCCCCTAGAATTGACATTATCAGTCCTTCCGTTTTCTCAAGTCTGTTTTCAATTGGTACCAGTCTGTTCAATAGTGGCTCCAGAGATGTTGATATGAGACCCCCTATTTTCTGCCAATAAGTTTCATCGGTCAATGGTACAGACACTAGTGGACCAGGTGCAGTTTCGCCCCTAACTGCGACATTTATTGTGAGGTCAATTTCGTGCGAGACTTCAGTTAATGAAGAATCTATATGTGGTGGCTCTAGCTGTGGGTTTAGTGTCTTGGGTTTCTTTCCTCTTTGTGCTGCCCCTCCACGCGTACCCCCTCCCCGTTTTCTCTTTGCTGCCACTCCATTAGCTTGGTCTGTGTGTTGGGGGGGCTCTTTATGAATTTCTGCCGTCCACACGGTTTTGTTCTTTGGTGTCCCAGATCATATACTACATGCTGGGAGGGGAGGGTTAGGGGAATCTCCATCCTTGTCGGGGTTTGTCAAGGTTTGCTGTGAGCTTTCGTTCCTCGACTGGAGAGCCCTTGCAGATGCACGCAGACCATGATTTTCCGGCATGCGAGCATTCACAATCCCCCCAAAGATGAACGTTTTGCGAGCACCGGCTCCAGGGACAAACGTTGCTCAGTGATGGCAATCTCGTGCGCTAGCACGGATGTGGCCCTGGTTATGAACTGATCCAGGGTCCCTGCGACGTACCCTGTTCCGGCCCCTTTCCTCCCTTTATTCTCTCGTGCTGCCATTACAATTAGTGGGAGTGCACTTTACACACAACCAAAGTGGGATTAACACAAGTCAAGTTGCGTACTGTTTTTTAATTGCACTTACATCTATACAGCATGGGCGTTGATGTTGATCCCCTAGACTTCAGAGGGGGGGCCCAGCCCAGCCTCTCCCAGTCTCGAACGGGCTCAAACGGGCCCGGCCTTGGCCCGGCGCACGCCCGCGCGCGTTCCACGGAACGGGAATGACGAGGTCTCTTTATTCCCCCACACAGGTGAGGGCGATTCCAGGGACTGCCTTGGCCTTCTGGGACTTCGAGTCCCCCGTTGATCCTGCAGAGCTTTTCTCCTCCTCTGCAAACAAACACGCTGCGGCTCCCACGAAGCGGGAGCCGCGAGGTCTCTTTATTCCCCCCACAGGTGAGGGTGATTCAAGGGACTGCCTTGGCCTTCTGGGACTTCGAGTGCCCTGTTGATCCTGCAGAGCTTCTCCGCCTCTGCAAACAAACACTCTGCGTCTCCCCTGAGGAGTTTATTAATATGTATTAATACGATTACTATTGGACAATTTCAATATAAAGGATTTCGAAAATACTATATGGCCTAGAGGAAAAGTATATATTTGAATTAAGGACTTTTTCTTGAACATTCTGTCAGCATATATTTTTAAAGAACAACATTTACAGTATGTAGAAATTCAAGTAAGAAAATTTCCTTAGAAGAGAGCATTTTATGCATGTGTGATTTGTATTATATGGTATGCTATTGAGGATGTAGTTTTTATGGAATGTTCAGAAATAGTTGAGGATATTAAAAACATTTTAGAAGTTCTTTTGTTTTTTTTTAAACAATCTTATTGATTGTTTTTTTTGCCCGCTGTTATGTGATGAGTAACATTTAAATCGCTGTTTGTAGAGAAATTCAATATATTCTGAGAACAGCAAAAAAGCTAAGAAAATCATTCATAAAATGTTAAAATTATGTTGTGCTGTAAAAAATATAATATTATATATTATAACTGTATTTTATCTTCTCTTTCACAGATCCTAATTCTAAAATATGATATTTTCAGAAATGTAAGTTATAAAAAACAACAGGAATTTCTTTTCTTTGTATTTTTTATATCTATTACTGTGAAGGTAAGATTAACTAAGTTTTAAAATGGACAATGGGCTGTGTTTGCACACTGGTGAAGAAAGGGGGGATGGACAGAGTAGATATGCATTTTAAGTTACGGGATAACGTTGCCTTGAATCCTAAGTGTCCCTGGGGGCCAACTAACCCACCAGATATGTGCAGAAAGTGCCAGAGACTTGTATTGCAGAGAGGTGTAAAATGGGACATGGCTTCGGACCACCTCTTTGCAACGTATGGTGTTCAACAGAGAGACATGTTGGGCTAGTAGGACCCAGGGACTTTCAAGATTAAAAGAGACTAAATTGCTCAACTTAAAACACGTCACAGAGAGTGTTTGCACATGTCCTATAAGGCCCCATCCCTTCCCTTCACCACTCTATAAACATGTCCTATCACTTTGCCAAAACATAACTACTTATACATTTATGTTGTTCTGTGTTTCCACTACTGAAATTACTCTACTTATTAGTCATATAGTTAAGGTTTGGCCTAGCCACTAACACTAGTACAAGTCAATTTCTTTATATACTATGCATGCAGAGCTGGAAGAAGCTACAAAGTATTAATACACTCTTTAAAATACCCAGTATATACCTATGTAGTTTTGGAATCACTGTGTCATAGGATCCCATGTGACCTGAAAAAAAAAAGATTTGATTGGTTCAAAACATTTCCCATTGTACCTATTAAAGGACCGCAATCATTTCAATCATTCTTCTTTGAGCATCTTTGGAGAGATAACTCTGTGCTTACCTCCTGTCACTCTCATGAAATTTTTCAAACAATGAATTAGCAATAGGTTCTTATTGTAACAGTCTACCAATACCTAAGCCCTAGTGGGCTTAGGTATTGGTCCTGTGCCAACAATATGTCACTTTTTGTAACATAGTGATGGCACAAGACACTCTTTCATATTTACCAGGAAAGGAAAAGGCACTCTGTCTATCTTTTCTTTTCCATGTAAATACGACCTAATCATACACACCTCTTTGCCTTGATGGGGCGTTCTATAGGTGTTGCTGTGCGTGTTTGCACAGAACACTCATAGAACAAGACACATCTCCAGATTTATCAGAAAACATAAATCTGGACATGTGTGTGAATGCTGCACCATTCCCCAATTTGTGTAGCAAGGCTCAACAAGGAGAATTGTTTTCATTTCGCCTAATTTTTTCTCTATCAATATATGCTGCATTGCACATCATACATTGAAGGAGAAAAATGCCTTTACTGAATGTTTTTGTGGAGGAAGGTGTGTCTTCCTGCACAAAAACAAACTCCACACAACATAGATATCCTTGCACCATGGTGAAAGGGCACCTGTGTCGCCGCATGGCTGCAGTTTAAGCAGCAGTGCAGAGGGAAGCATAGACTTGCAACATATTTATGGACATATGTTGCATCCCTGTGCTTCGGAAGTACCACAGCACACTGCAGCTAAAGAGGTTACAGTGTCATCCTGCAGCACTTCCTTATAGTTTTGCACTTATACATTCACCATACACTACTAATGCATTCTGTCAGTCAATTATGCACTATACATACATTCAACCAAACTTTCATACACTATCATACAAATATAGCTCTTTTTTTAACCAGAGAAGTTAGTTCTGAAAATAACTTTTTTTTATTTTATATTTATTTTGTAGTTTTTTAAACGATTTGTGAATTTTTTGTTGTTTTTTTTAAAGAAAAAAGAGAACTGGAGGAACAAAACAATGAACTTCAGGGAAAAAAAAAAGTTTAACAACGGTGATTTTGCTGCGCTCTGCAGATAAGGTGAATGGACTGCTCTCCAAAGCAGAGCAGTTTGTTGCATTTAATTTAATTTTAACTTGTCCGAATTCTGGACGTATGTCCGGATGACCAGGAGATGACGATGCCACAGATGTGCTTGCCACTGCTGGCAGAGGGTTGTGACGTAGTCTTCTGCACTCCTCGTTCTCCAGGTTTACATGGTGCAGAGTCCTGAGGTGCTTCATCATGCTGGCGGTCCCACAAGAGTACTTTTTAGTTGGATCACCTCTCCACAGGGTCCTTGGCAGATTTTGCAGGTGACTTTAGTCGGGTTGACTTTTTTCTGTCCTTCAGGAAAGGAAAAAAAAGTCCACACCACAGAGGTTCGGGCACAAACCCATCATCAGAAGAGTGTTCTGAGTCTGATGGTGGCTGCCGTCCAGAAGCCATTGTTTTGAGATGGAAATCAATAGCAGCTGTGGAAATCAGCAAAGAAAAGTTCTTCTTAGCTCTGAGATGTTGCTCCAAAGAAGGTCTAAGAAAAAGGATTGAAATGGGTGGGGTCTTTCAATAGTTACAAAAGAAAATGTTATGAACCAATCAAATCTTTTTTTTTCAGGTCACATGGAGTCCGCGCATCGTGCGCACAGGCAGCACGCACCCAACGCGACTTCGTGAAATTGCACTTAAAACTAATATGTTTATTAAAAGTAAAAGAATATTATTTTTATGATTAGCTTACATATTGTCTTGCCCTAATATGTATATTAAATACATATACATATCATTTTAGATATACATTTTTTTTGTGGGGGTCCCGCACCCACCGCGTCGAACACGTATATGACGTCAAGCGCAAGCAAGCGAGCGTCGAGTAAAGTAATACGAATGTGTCTGGAGTCGCTTACCGGTCGCATAGCGATCGCACAGGAAAATACGCACCTATCGCACATCCTACGCGGATCCTAGATAACAATCCTAAAATGGTGGCTAGGTTCCGCGCAGTGATCGAGAAAGGTACACTTTAGGTGCGCAACTCCCAAAAAATACTGAAAAAAACAATAAAATAAATTATATAAATATATTAAAAAATATATATAAAACAGAGTTTCAATATTTTAAAAATTCGTTTTTTCCCATTTATATCAAAAATATATCATGTAATTTAAAAAATAAAATATGAAAAAATAAATAGTTAAAAAATGTAGAAAATCAGTATCAAAAAAATAAATATAGCTAATATTACATTTGAAAATTGTCATTTAAAAATCCTTTGAAATTCACTGAAAACACCAAAGGTTCCATACATGTTATAGTTAGGAATTATCATTTAAAAAACCTTTGAAATTCACTGAAAAACCCATAGGTTTCAGACATGTTATAGTTAGGAATTAGCATTTTAAAAACCTTTGAAATTCACTGAAAAAAACATAGGTTTCTGGGGTGTTATAGTTATCTGGACATTTCACTCGTACAAAACCATTTAAATTCTTCCGTTATAGTTAGTTCTACTAACTATAACTTGCGCGCCCGCAATCCACTGCTGATGATGTCACATATTACATCATTCATGACATGGTCAGTGACATCACTGATGACATCACTGATGACATCTCAAATGACATCACTGATGACATCACTGATAACATCATCCACGTGACAATCTGATACACCTCATCATACACTAGTATAACCTTTCATCACTCACTATGAAATATAGAGTACCATATTTGAAACCATTAATACACCAATACAAGTTTCTAAAAACCCACTCAGTGATTCCAAGATCTACACACACATCTAAACACTTACCTATAGATTCACTCATATATGCTGACAGAGATAAAGAGAACACTATCAAATATACTTATACACCTACATGAACATTACACACCAGCATACATCATATTCACGTATGCAGTCATCCCACTAACTTATGCAAACAATTGATCATACTTACATTTACTCAGCTACACACTTATACAAACTCCACTTCATTTATTCATATAGATAGTAACTCATACTTAGTGTGTTATAAAATCACTATTACAAGTATACAGTTATCCATAGTCACTCATACAATCACTGAGTCTTATGTATACTTATTTATATACAACAACTGTCACATACACTGCCTTTTTATATTTCTACTTTGTTGGACATGTATCATCGAGAAATATATTTACTCATCACTACACGCATAAAGACATTCACTCACCCAAACAACTGTTTCCACACCCAGTCTTAACCTCATATACCTAATAAATCAACTATTTACATATCTTTGGACAGTCACACACCTTCCACCCAACCACACACACCTTTACTCTCCCATACAAATACTCACTTAAGTAAAAAAATAACTAAAATAGACTTTCACATAGCTAGTAACCAACTTATGCAACAGTTTACACAACAAGAGACAGTGTGGTATAGATATTCACACAGTTTAATCACTAGCCCATATATTTAGTGAGACACTTTAAATTAGTCACTTAAACAGTCAATCACACTGCTACTAAATCCTCCATCCAGACACTTATACTTCCACTCATTCTTCAATGCAGATTGCTATATATATAATACATATTTAAATATTGAACCAAACCACATTCACTGGATGATGTCATCAGTGATGTCATTTGAGATGTCATCAGTAATGTCACTGACCATGTCATGAATGATGTAATGTGTGACATCATCAGCAGTGGATTGCGGGTGCGCGAGTTATAGTTAGTAGAACTAACTATAACAGAGGAATTTCAATGGTTTTGTACAAGTATAACACCTCTGAAACCTATGGTTTTTTCAGTGAATTTCCAAGGTTTTTAAAATGCTAATTCCGAACTATAAAATGTCTGAAACCTGTTTTTTTCAGTGAATATATATATATATATATACTTATATACATATATTACCTACTGGCGGTCGCCAGTAGGTAGTTATAGTTAGGATTGTTTTCCATAGGGAAATCGCAACATTCTATTGGGAATAACTTTGGCGCCGGTTGAGGAATCTGCCTGAAATTTTCCTCAACTTTGCCTCGCGGCGCTCCGCTCCTTCCCTGAGAGTTTGGGGGGCATTCGTCAAGCGGGGGCCGAGATAAAAGGGGGTCCCAAAACGTGTTTTCCCCATGTTAATTTCCATAGGGCGGTCAAACTCACTTTCAGCTCGAACGGCTGAATGGATTTTCACCAAACTTGGCAAAATTGTAGGAACTGGTAGCCCGATGTGCCTTTGCTATGTCTCAAGATATGTGCTCCAGAGGATTTTGAGTAATTTGAGTTTAAAAAAATATATATATCTATAAGCGCGCCCGGTACGCGTACCGGGGAGCGCACCGGGCGCGCTGCGCGACTTGCGCACGGAAAGCTGATTGGCTCTCGGGTGTCTGTAAACATTCGAAACAGTCCGCAGTGGCCGCCATCTTGTGTCTCGGTAGGATCGAGATACAAGAGGTGGCAAAAAACAAAGGGGGAAATGACCAAAAGGGGGCAGGGTACACCCCCCTGACCCCCTAGGTTTGATGTAGGGGCCATAAAAGGGTCCCGCGGGACACATTTTTTTTTTCGATTTTCACGGGGGGAGCGCCCGGTACGCGCACCGGGGAGCGTACCGGGGAGCGTACCACAGGGAAAACCCAGTGAAATAGGAAAATAATAATTTAAAGTGATTAGAGGTAGGGTAGCTCTGCATAGAGTTGTTGTGTTGTTTGGGTGTTTTAAGTACCAACATGTAGGTACCAATGCTGAGTCTTAAATTTAATGTACACCATTTCCTCTGTAGATATCTTGCATGTTGTTACAGAAGTTATTGTGGTATATGGAATCCATATCATAGTCTGTCAGGAAAGCAGAAAGAACATGGAGGCAGGAGATGAAAGAGAGATGTCAAATACACATTGGAGATAATATAGTGGGAGAAAGGAAGTAACTATGAGCAAAATTACTATGTAACATAAAAAAGTTGCACAGTATACTATAAGTCTGAATTTACATTATAATCATTTTGGTACTAGTTTATGAATTACATATAAAAATGAATAATGTCTTGAACAATTTTTGGTTATTAAATATAAATTTATTTTTCTGATTCTTTTTCCAAATTTAACAGAACTTCTAACAACACATTGTCGGAAATGTCCTCATTTTCAATCAGCGAATCTACTGCTTCTACACATTGAACTAATTCATAGTCCCGTGATTCATCCATGAAATGTAAGTCATCATTGTCTTCAATAACTTTTTCAGCGTTGTTCTCCAGAACAATTTTGAAGGAAATATTCTGCTCTCCTTCGATTTTCTTGCTGTAATTTGCATAAAAAATAAATATATCAGTAGAGATAGGGCACTGTTGGGTTTAAGTTCAGACAGGTAGTTTTGATTTTTTAACAGTGAAGTTATTTTTGGGCAGTGTATGGTATCAGGCTGGAAGTAGAAATATAAAAAAGTGTATATCATAAAGCCTAAGTAAATTCATAATTATACAAGACAAGCCTAACTCCATCCATAACTATAACAGAGAAGCCTATCTCAATCTATAACTATTACAGAGGGATAGTATATAACATACTTCAGTTTTCAAAATAACATCTTACCTTTGAAAAAGAAGTTTAAGTTCTCAGTGAAAATCCTTTTGAAATGTACTTTAGGAAGTAGTATTCAAAATGGCTGTGTTTCCCTCTCTTTCTTTATATATATTCATGTACATAACCAATCAAATGTCATGAAATAATAGGAGAAAATGAAAGTAACATTTTAATTGGTTGTAAATTCTAACACTTCAGATGTGTTTTTGCCAAGTAATTCACCTCAGGATATTTAGAGAGGGCTACAGGCCAAATGGCTCAATGGAATACCACCAATTTTGGGAAAATGGTAGGGACTGGTATGTAGTATGGCCTATTTTATATTTGGTGAAAGTGTCTCCAGTGGTTTTTATGTAAATTAACTTTTAAAATTTTTGGGAGCGCTTCCCGGTGCGCGCCCTTTTGTGTTTTGTGTTTCGGTAGATTTGAGACAGAAAATGGAGGACAAACAACGTTGGGAATGGGTGTAAGGGGGCATGGTAGGCACTCCCTGACCCTCTAGGTTTTCTGAGGGGGTCTTAGGAGGCCCATATAGGCGAAAAAAATAAAATTTAATTTTTCGCGGGGGGAGCGCCCGGTACGCGCACCAGGAAGCGTACCGGGGGGCGTACTTTGGTGAAAAATAGTGAAAAAAGTTAGAAAAAGAAAGTCATTTAGAGTGATCAGAGGTAGGGTAGCCCTGAAAAGAGCTTTTGGGTTCTGTGGCTGATTTAGGTACCTATAAGTAGGTACCAATGCACAGTCTTAAATTCAGGAGGAATATTCTATTCCCCTCATCTGAGAAGTGCACACCATCTGCTCTGTAGATATCTTGCATGTTGTAACGCAAGTTGTTGTTGTATATTGAACCCATTCCATAGTCTCTCATGTAAGCAGAAACAGATTTATTCACATGTTTCCGTGCTTTCTCAAATTGTGGACAAAATTGGTTGGACCAGTTCCATTTCTGTCTTTGGCATATATTGGAATATACCATGGCAGTTTGTGGAAAAATTGTCATCAATTGCCCAAAGGTGTCCTTTAAAAGCATCTCCAGACCTACCCCAGTCAAAGTGCCTAGGTCATTTCCACCACAGTGCAAAATTATGAGGTCAGGGTGTGGCAGTTGGTAAAAGGTTTTCACCAATGGTATCAATTGATGACATCTCAATCCTCTTTGGCCAATCCATTTTATGTGCACATTTGGTAAATCAAGGTTGTGAAAATTTCTGGTAGCTGCATACCTTTGAGCCCAGTGAATGTAGCTATGTCCAATAATCCAGACAGAGTACATGGTGAGAGGAGGTTCTGGTGCAATCAGATGAAGTGTAGGAATGAAATGGCAGTTGGAACAGTAGGAGTTTGCAAAAAAAACTGTGGAGCTTCAGTGCTCTTGAATTACAAGCAATGATTGGTCGATTCATATAGTTGAAAACTGAAAGTTAGGGTGCATGGTTCTGTTATGTGAAAGAAGTAATTTGAATGGTTAAGAAAAAGTCATTTAAAGAAAGATTGCAGTGGATAAGCTGGTGTATTGAGAGGTCAAACATGCTTGCTGATTTGATTTGCAACTTTGTAGAATAAACTTTTAACCCTGGGAGCTCAGTGAGGAGGGAGTTGCTATGGTAACAGGTATAAAGGGCTGAGGGGGGGAAGGGTGTTGATTTGAAAATAGAGAGGGAAGAGTTTTGATTGGTTACCATGAGGAATATGTGTGTCGAATTAGAGGTTTTCTGTGCCATTAATGGTGCAGTGCCTGGAGAACATACCTTTTGCTCTGCTAAAGAAATATTGGTGTGTGTATCTGACACTGTTCTGAATCTCCTAAAGCATTTGTAAAGGTGAGTTATGATTCATTTAGATAGAGTTCAGATTAAGAAGCACATTGATTTTCTTTGCTGTTGGTTTGTGTGATGTTTTTTGAAAATGCATGGTTTCTATATTTGTAAAATAGAGGATTTGTATTTTGTGAAATAGTGATGTTTCAGTAGTGAAGTTGAATGGTTGTACATAGGACTTGCACTCTGTATCTAAAATGTTATTTTAAAAATCAATTTTAGGGTAAATGAATGGGTTTCAGTAGTGAAAATGAATGCATGTACATAGGATCTGTGTTCTGTTCATAAATGATAATTGAAAAACGATTTTAGTGCAAATCAATGGGTTTCAGTAGTGAAAATGAATGCTTGTATATAGGATCTGTGCAGTGTTTCTAAAATGTTAATTGAAAAACGATTTTAGTGCAAAACAATGGGTTTTAGTAGTGAAAATGAATGCTTGTATTAGGATCTGTGCTCTGTTCATAAAATATTAAATAAAAAACGATTTTAGGGCAAATTAATGGCTTTCAGTAGTGAAAATGAATGCTTGTACATAGGACCTGTGTTCTGTTCCTAAAATGGTAATTGAAAAACCATTTTAGTGCAAATCCATGGCTTTAACATTTTTAAGAAGGAATAAATAGTGTGTGCATAATTATATAAAAATATTTGATTCTTTTACAAACATGTTACCTGTTTTACTTCAGATTGGGAAGCAGACTGAGTTTCTTTGCTGTTGGTTTCTTTTCATTTTTTGGGTAATGCTTGGTAGGAATGTTTGCAAGAGATAGGAAATGTATTTTGTAAAATAGTGACTTTTCAGTACTGAAATGGAATGATTGTACATAGGCCCAGCACTGTGTTTCTAAAATGTTATTGAAAAATCGATTTTGGGGCAAATTAATAGCTTTTACATTTTTGAGAAAGAATAAAAAGTGTGTGCATGATTAAATAAAATAATTTGAAGCTTTCACAATCATGTCACCTGTGTTACCTCAGATTAGGAAGCACACTGAGAGCGTTATTTATGAAAACAGCGATGCGTCACTTTTAACTGTGCACTCCTTGTGACACCAATGATGCATTATATTTAATGTATGACGCATCATGTTTCTAGGACTTACAGATAAGTCAGTATTTCTGATGTATCTGTAAGCGCAAAAGTGACGAATTGCTGGAGTGTGTCACAAAAATGACGCAACTCCAGCAATGCATCCTTTCACATGGGGAAAGCCCCATGTGAAAGCGTTTGCCTCAGTCTTACGCCTGCTGTGAGGCAGGTGCAAGATTTTGACGTAACAGTGTCCTAAAAGTGACGCAGTGAAATCTCATAGATTTCACTGCGTCACTATTACGAGGCTTTTTGCGGGGGAATGCCCCCTCTGTGTACATTACACCTGACAGAGGTATAATGTGGCGCAGAGGTTTAAAAAATGACGCATCTACCTACATGCGTCACTTTTTAAATATGGCGCAACAAGGCACATGTTTTATGCCGCCAATGTGTCACAAAAAGTGACGCATCAGTACCGCAAAACTGACGCAGGGCTTTATAAATGAAGCTCATCTTTTTTTTGCACACTACTCCAGTTTAGTCCTGTCCACTGCACTCTTGGACACAAGCCTCTCGTTTTGTGCTCCCCTGGAGAGGCTTCATCACATGAGCACTCCTGCTTAGGCCTTATAATCTTTTTTTAGAATAACATTTGAGAAAAAGAGAAAAGGTCATATGTATAAGCTTTTCATTACACTACTAAAATATTTTTGGGGCAAATTAATGAGTTTTACATTTTTGAGAAAGAATAAATAGTAGGACCTGCACTGTGTTTCTAAAAATTTTATTGAAAAATCGATTTTGGGACAAATCAATGGCTTCTACATTTTTGAGAAAGAATAAATAGTGTGTGCATGATTACATAAAAAAATTTGAACTTTTCACAATCATGTCACCTGTGGTACTTCAGATTAGGAAGCACACTGAGCTTCTTTGCTGTTGGTTTGTGTTATTCTTTTGGTAATGCTTGGTAGGATTGTTTGCAAGAGAGAGGAAATGTATTTTGTAAAATAGTGAGTTTTCAGTACTGAAATGGAATGCTTGTACTCCAGCAATGCATCCTTTCACATGGGGAAAGCTGCATGTGAAAGCGTTTGCCTCAGTCTTATATCTGCTGTAAGGCAGGCGCAAGATTTTGACGTAAAAGTGTCCTAAAAGTGACGCAGTGAAATCTCATAGATTTCACTGTGTCACTATTACGAGGCTTTTTGCGGAGAAATGACTTCTCTGTGTACATTACACCTGAAAGAGGTATAATGTGGCGCAGAGGTTTAAAAAGTGACGCATCTACCTACATGCGTCACTTTTTAAATATGGCGCAACAAGGCACATGTTTTATGCCGCCGATGCGTCACAAAAAGTGACGCATCAGTAGCGCAAAACTGACGCAGGGCTTTATAAATGAGGCTCATCTATTTTTTTGCACACTACTCCAGTTTAGTCCTGTCCACTGCACTCTTGGACACAAGCCTCACCTTTTGTGCTCCCCTGGACAGGCTTCATCACATCTGCACTCCTGCTTAGGCCTCATAATCTTTTTTTAGAATAACATTTGAAAAACAGAGAAAAGGTCATATGTATAAGCTTTTCATTACACTACTAAAACATTTTTGTGGCAAATCAATGAGTTTTACATTTTTGGGAAAGAATAAATAGTGTGTGCAGGATTACATAAAAAAATTTGAACTTTTCACAATCATGTCACCTGTGTTACCTCAGATTAGGAAGCACACTGAGCTTCTTTGCTGTTGGTTTGTGTCATTTTTTTGGTAATGCTTGGTAGGATTGTTTGCAAGAGAGAGGAAATGTATTTTGTAAAATAGTGAGTTTTCAGTACTGAAATGGAATGCTTGTACTCCAGCAATGCATCCTTTCACATGGGGAAAGCTCCATGTGAAAGCGTTTGCCTCAGTCTTATGTCTGCTGTGAGGCAGGCGCAAGATCTTGACGTAACAGTGTCTTAAAAGTGACGCAGTGAAATCTGGTAGATTTCACTGCGTCACTATTACGAGGCTTTCTGCGGAGAAATGACCCCTCTGTTTAGATTACACCTGACAGAGGTATAATGTGGCGCAGAGGTTTAAAAAGTGACGCATCTACCTACATGCGTCACTTTTTAAATATGGCGCAACAAGGCACATGTTTTATGCCGCCGATGCGTCACAAAAAGTGACGCATCAGCAGTGGAAAACTGATGCAGGGCTTTATAAATGAGGCTCATCTTTTTTTTGCACACTACTCCAGTTTAGTCCTGTCCACTGCACTCTTGGACACAAGCCTCACCTTTTGTGCTCCCCTGGACAGGCTTCATCACATCTGCACTCTTGCTTAGGCCTCATAGTCTTTTTTTAGAATACAATTTGAAAAACAGAGAAAAGGTCATATGTATAACCTTTTCATTGCACTACTGAAGCATTTGTGGGGCAAATTAATGTCTTTTACATTTTTGAGAAAGAATAAATAGTGTGTGCATGATTACATAAAAATGTGACCTTTTCACAATCATGTCACCTGTGTTACCTCACATTAGGAAGTAGATTGTGCAGATGAGGTGAGGCATGTCCAGAGGGACAGAGGAGGTGAGGCCTGTGTTCAAGACTGTAGTGGGAGAGAGGCTTTTCTTGGAGAGCGTAGGTGGTGAGACCTGTGTCTAAGAGTGCAGTGGACTAGGCTTCATGAAGCCTATCCCCCACTGCACTCTTAGACACAGGTCTCAAGTTCTTTGCACCCGTGGACAGACCTCTCTTCTACTACACTCTTCAATAGAGGCCATACCTCTTGTGCACCCCTAGACAATCCTTACCTCATCTGCAACCCTGAATAGACTTCAACTAATTGGCATGCTTAGACAGGCCTCAGCTTATTTACACCCTTGGACATGCGTCACCTCATCTGCAACTACTTACTATCAATTATACTCAATGCATTGAGGCCTGTTCAGAGGACAGAGATGAGGTAAGGCTTGTCCAAGGGTGAGAGGAGCTTAGTCCTCTCCACTGTAGTCATGGACACTGAATGGTTGTACATAGGACCTGCACTGTGTGTCTAAAATGTTATTTAAAAAACGATTTTGGTGGAAAACAATGACTTTTAGTTTTTTGAGAAGGAATAAATAGTGTCTGCATGATTAAATACATATATTTCATCTTTTCACAATAATGTCACCTGTGTTACCTTAGATTAGGAAGTAGATTGTGTAGATGGGGTGAGGCATGTCCAGAGGGACAGACGAGGTGAGGCCTGTGTTCAAGACTGTAGTGGGAGAGAGGCCTTTCCTGGAGAACATAGGTGGTGAAGCCTGTGTGTAAGAGTGCAGTGGACTAGACTTCATGAAGCTTATCTCCTACTGCACTCTTAGACACAGGTCTCACTTTCGTTGTACCTGTGGACATACCTCTCTTCCACTACACTCTTCAATACAGGTCTCACCTCTTCTGCACCCTTGGAGAATCCTCACATGATCTGTAACCCTGAATAGACCGTTTGCTTTTTGTCATTGCTTTGTTGTTTGATAATAGTGGTCTATAATGTGCTATTTTTTTCTTTAACATAGATTGAAATCAAGATTTCAAGAGTAAGGAAAGATGCCCTCAAGGCAAAGAAGAAGGAAAAATGAAATACGGTTACAAACAAAAACAGCAACGGAATTACAGCACTCTTCAACAACAAATACTTCAAAAAACAGGAACAAAGCTCCTGGTAAGACAACTAAGTCTTTCTTACGGAACGTATGTAGATCAAAAAAAAATGTTGGACAGCATGTAGAAAAAGAGAATGAGAGAGTAAATTTGAAAAGGAAGGTGAGACCCTCAAAGAATCCTACAACTGGAGCAGGAGAGAATAATATGTATAGGAATAGAAGGCAGAATCAGTTTAGAGTCATTCGTAAACGAATGTTTCGCAATAGGGTGGTTTTAAATTTGTTAAAAAACATTAGGAAAGGTAAACAGAGAGCTGCTTTTTATAAGAAAAAGAAAAGCGTAGAGTCGATTGTTGATCAGGCTTTTGAAGTTAAGAAAAAATTATTTATTTTAATAATTAATAGAATTAGGACACTTAACAAGACAATTGATGTTTTCAAATCAAACAGTAGATGGAAAAGAGTAATTAATCGGACTAATTTTTGTAAAGTTTTTTCAGGAGAATGGATGCACAGTTCAAGTTGTGAGCCATTTTTAATGAGGAGAGTTACTTCCAGGAGAATGATTTAGTGCATGCAGTTGACACCAGCGGTCGAGCGTATGAAGTGAAAGACGGTTGTCCGATTGAAAAAGAGAAACTTGTGCCTAGAGAACCAGAAGAGGTGTTAACTGATGAAGTTTTAGGGAGACGTACTAAGGGTCCAGTGTGCACTTGGAAGTGTAGTCGTATTTGTAGTGTGCGACAGGAATCAATTGATTTGTTTTGTAATTTCTTACGTACATATAGTAAGAAAAGTCTAAAGCAGAAAGTGAAGTTGTTGCAAGACTTAGATCCTTGCAGAGTGAGAGAAAACACAGGTTTGCAAGGGCATTCACTGGCTTGTCTTTCTAGAAAAGTCTGTCAGAGTGTTTTTCATCATTTTAGGATGTTAGCAGTGCACCATACCAAAATGAGGAAATTAGTGAGAATGTTGTATTATGCAAAAAGTCCAGCACTTAAGCTTAAACAATTAAACAGTGCTCTTTTGCATGGAACTGAATTAGATGTGAAGAAGATTTGTGAAGAAATTGAGATTTGTTATTTTGGTGAAAAAAAGGACAGTGTAGAAATTGACACAGCAATTCAAGGTAATGTGGAAGACAATGTACAGATTTCAAGTACAGAAAAGTTTGAGCAGGAAATTACCAGGTTTAAGGTGAAATCAAGTGAAAGGCCGAATTTTACTTGTGTGTGTTGTCGAAGAAGTCATTATAAGCATCAAACTAGATTAGTTGATTTATACGTAAAAAGTGAAAAGATAAATAATTATGAGTGGAAGGATTTTGCAACTTATCTGTGGGTGGAGAATTGTTTTGATTTGAGTTCTGATCAGCGTATTTGTAAATATTGTTATGATAAATTAAATCAAAACAGAATGCCTGCTAGAGCTGTTCATAATAATCTGGAGTTGGTAGACATTCCCTGTGAATTGATGGATTTAAATACATATGAGTCTATTTTGAATTAATGTGTCCATCCTTTTCAGGCAATTCTTTGCATGGAGCCTAAGATAGGGAAATTGCCTCCTACAGATTTGCAGAGAGGATTAAAAGGAAGAGTTGTTTATTTGCCTCTAGATTTAAAAAAAAATATTGGTACAATTGGTATAGAAAAAGTAGAAGAGGAACCTTTAGTTATTCTAGTTAATGGGGTTCCGACAAAGAGTAAGAAAATCTGGCAAGATTTAGTGGATGTTAGGAAAGTCAAAAAGGCAATGTTGTATTTAGTCAAAAACAATGAGTATTACAAAGATGTATGTGTTGCAGCAGAGGAAACAGCTGCAGATGAAGACAGTGATTGTTCAGGCGGCCAAATTGAAAAAGTTGATGTCTCTAGAAGTGAAGAAATATATGAACATTATACTGTTCATCCTTTGCATTCCAAAGAAGTAATGGGGAATGCAATTGAATTGTTTCAAATGAAAGCAGCAAAAGGAAGTCCCATTAGTGTATGGGAAGAAAGTTTGGAAGCTCGTTGTTTTCCACAGCTATTTCCAACAGGTCGAGGTGGACGATATGACGATCGACCACTTCAAATTCCTGCATCTGAATATCGCACTGTAAGATTATATGCTGAAGATCCAAGGTTTCGTCAATGCATTCCCTATTTGTTTCATCTACTGTATGAAAGTGACTTGTCTGGGCTTTCTTATGCAGTAAACCATATACTGAAAAGTGTAGCACATTTGCAAAATGTTTCGGCGAGGGACTTTATGGAGAAAGTGAATCTGCAAGATAATATTTTGGAATCTCATTTAATCAATCTCATGGCATGTCAGCGTGGTACAAATGAGTATTGGTTCCGTCGTCATGGGGAATTGAAATGTATGCTAAGAAACTTAGGAACTCCTACATGGTTCCTCACTCTTAGCTGTGCTGAGTATTCATGGGATGACTTACTTCAATTTCTACGAGAGGCAAATGCAAATATTCAAAATATAGAATTCAAAACTGCTGGAGTACTGTGTTCTTTGGATCCAGTGAATGTGTGCAGATATTTCAATCATAGATTTGAAGCTATGATGTCTTTTATTACCAACAAAAAAAATCGTCCCCTTGGAGAGGTTTTGGATTTCTTTTGGAGAAAGGAGTATCAAGCGAGAGGTGCTCCTCACATACATATGTTGTTGTGGATTAAAGATGCACCCAAATTTGGAACAGATTCGGATGAGACAGTGATGAGCTTCATTGAAGAGTATTCAACATGTGCTGTTCCGAAAACTACCGAAGAAAACAGTTTAAGGCAACAAGTTTTACGCTTTCAATCCCATCGTTGTGGAAAGTGCTGTCGTCGAAAATTCTGAAACAAGGACAAGTTCTACACAAAATGTCGTTTCAGCTTTCCATGATCAGTGATTTCTAAAGGAAGAGTAAATAATTTGATGTCTTCTCTGCGACATACTGTGACGAGGAAATCACCAAAAAATACATACAATTTAAAAAGAAACGAAGAGTCCAAGTACATCAACGACTACAACCCAGTGATTTTGTCCATGTGGAATGCTAACATGGATATTCAATTTGTTGCTGACAACTCTATTGCTGTGGCTCGATATGTGACGTCTTATATCACAAAAAAAGAAAAGACAGAACTGAAGGAAATGTGGGAGGACATTTCACATGAAAAGAGTCTAAGCAAGAAATTATACAGTTACAGTCTGAAGATGTTGTCGCATCGAAAAATTGGAGCATATGAATGTTCTGATCGATTGTCATCAGCAAGTCTCTATGCCAAATCTAGAACCATCATTTGGGTGAGTCTAGGTATTGCTGCAACACGAAATCGAGTTTTGAAATCTGTACAAGAAATAGAGTATTTGGCGGAGAAAGAACCAGAAAGTACAGATATTTTGAAGACAAACATGTTGGATATATACTATCCAAATAGAAGTAGTCATCTTGAGAACAGTTGTTTGTATGAAGTTCTGCAAAACTATATTTATAAGAGAACCATCAGAGAAGATATCAACAATGGAATATATGCTATCATTGGGTGTGAAGGATGTCTAGTGAGACAGAAAAAAGGCCATTTGATTAATCATCGAAAATTGAGTTGCGAAAATCCAGAGAAAAGGGAATTTTACTATTTAGCTCTTTTGCAACTCTTTAAGCCATGGCGTACAGAAGAGGAACTACTTGGTGATTTTCTCTGTTACGAAGATTCTTTTAATGCAACCAAGGATACCATAGAATGTCCTGTTTTTCCAAATTATCTGCAAATGTTGAACGAAGAAATAGAGCAAGAAGCCACAATTGCTGCAGAGATTGCTGGAGACAGTTCTCAAGACAGTCAGAGTTCTGCTTCATTGAGTCAGGATCCACTTGGAGGACCAATTATTCAAAATGAAGCTGCCACTGCCATGAATGAGGTGGAAAGAGCTATGGAACAAGCTCAAGATGATGTAGTTAACTTAGAAGATTTGGTGAAACAACTAAACCTTGAGCAGAAACAGATATATGACGAAGTCACAGAACAGATTGAACATGGATTCACTCATGAGAAAAAAGAGTGCTCATGTACATCATTTAAACCAGTCCAACTGTACGTAAGTGGAGAAGCGGGAACTGGAAAAAGTTTTCTGATTAAAGCAATTGCAACTTATCTGCAGAAAAGGACTGAATCACCGCTATCTTGTGTTGTTACCGCTCCAACTGGGCTGGCAGCACATAATATTAAAGGGATTACTTTACATTGTTTACTGATGCTGCCAGTGGAGCATGATAACAAATTGCAATATCACAAGCTATCTGGAGATGCGTGTTCCGAAGTTTCAAGAGTCCTGAACAAAATGAAACTTCTTATCATTGATGAAGTAAGCATGGTGTCAAATATAATGCTTGCTTTTGTGCATTTGAGAATGCAAGAAATTCTTAGAACAGACTATGATGTCTTATTTGGAGGAAAACACATTATTGTTTTTGGAGATCTACTGCAGTTGACTCCAGTGAAAGGACAACCTGTGTTCAAAATGCTCACGCATGAAGATACCAGGAAGTGCCTAGGAAGCATTGGAAACGTTAATATATGGTTAAACTTCAAATATGCAGAACTGCTTCAAAATATGTGGCAGGCAAAGGATGAAGATTATCAAAATATTCTACAAGATGTAAGAATTGGAAAAGTAAGTCAGCAAGGGAAAGAAGCTTTACATGGACGATTAATTTCAAATTTGTACCCAAATGAAAACATTCTTCCAGAGAATATTTTTAAGAAAATTAACGAGAAGAAATCTGGCATATGTTTGATGCCAACTCTGAAAGAATGTTCCATGTTCAACAACAAAATGTTAAAGTTAGAAAATGAAGAGATAGTGAAACTGGAAGCTATAGATAAAATTGAACATATGGGAGCAACAATTATTTTGTCTGAAAATTTGAAATCAAAATTGGATTCATTAGAGAAGACTATATCTAAAACTGCTGGTTTTGAAAAGACTCTGAATGTGTATTTAAATCGTCGTATCATTTTGAGAAGGAATTGAAATGTTGAAAGAGGTCTGGTAAATGGAGCAATGGGTCATGTTGTTGGTTTTGTGAATTACAAAAATAGGGATGGAATTGAAATTTTAAAAATTAAATTTGATGGCATTGATGAAATAGAACAAATTTGTCGTTGTTCAGCTAGATTTTTGCTTGTGAAAGACTTATATGTTCGCCGAAAACAGTTTCCTATTTGTTTGGCATATGAGGTGACAATTCATAAATCTCAAGGTTTAAGTGTAGATAGCGCTTTGGTGAACATTGGAAGTTCTGTGTTTAAAGAGGGTATGGAATATGTGGCATTATCACGAGTCAGAACTTTATCAGGATTGTACTTGATTGAGTGTGATGAAACAAAGATTTGTGCAGATCTAGATTGTGTTAAAGAATACAATAGGTTAAGAAGAGAGTATGCTCCACATTTGCCTCAATATCCTCTGTTTGAAAAACGTGTGGTAGGCCGAAAAAAGAAGAAATGAGATTAATTGCAGTGAGGTAGTAGCAAAAAGACAAAAAGTAGATGAAACTGTAATTGTAAGGAGAAAGAAAAAGGATTCTGTTGAAGATGTTGTTGGATTTCAGTTTGAAAACAGTTCTGGTGTCAACTGCTATGCTAATGTAGTGGTTAATGTTGTTTTTTTTCTTCAAAATATACAAGAACAGATTGTTGAAAATCGGGATCAAAGATTCTGTTGTTTGTTGAATTCCGTGTTTGAGAAATGTAGCAGTGATAGAGCAAAAATAGAAAGTGTTTCAGAAATTCGAAATCTTTTAGACATATGTTCTGGTCAAAATCAATTTTCACAGAATATTCAGCAGGATTGTCAGGAATTTTTAATGTATATGTTTGATGTATTGGAAGATGAAGGTGTAGATATAAAAAATCTTTTTAGCCTTTCTTATCAATGGCAGCATGACTGCGACAACTGTACTTCATCAAGTACTACTAGTATAGACACTGAAAGATTTATATATTTGACTTTACCAGACTGGAAATCAGTGCCTTTTAATAATCTAGTTAAAGCAGCGGATCACAATATGGTGTGTACCCAATGTAAGTCTGCAATGCTGTCCACATGATTTCTACAAAATTATGGTCAGTATGTCATTTTAATGTTCCAACGATGTAGACCTGATGGAACTAAATTGACAACTTCTATTAAAAATGTCGTGGCTTCCCAGTTATCAATATCAGGAAGAACCTTTGCAACTGTAGCTATTATTTTTCATGACGGTCCTTCTACAACATCAGGGCATTACACATGCTATTTAAAAAGTTGTAAAGGTTGGACCCACTGTAACGAAACTCATTTGACTTTCAAACAACGTTTGTCTTTTGGCTTAAAAAAATCATACCTAGTGTTTTTACAACCAAAATTTAAGTAAAGGTAATTGGCCTATGAAGACGGGAGCAGTTAATAAAGGTTATTTTGCTGTTTAAAAATATATTCTGAGTAAAAGTGATCCAGGTAATATAAAAAATTGACTTGTCATATAGGTACTGTAAGTGGATCTCATAGTAAGTGATATTAGTATTATACAAAATGATGAACATGAGTGAGTCAGAGATGGTTTTACAAATACTTAAATATTGTGAAAATGTTGTATGAGCCTTTCTTTCAGAACGTCGGAAAAAAGGTGATTTCAGAGTTTCTTAGAATTAATTTGAAAATATACTTATACATCTGACACTATTTGGCCAAAAGGAAAGGGACAGGAATGAGTAAAGAGTCATGACTGAAAAAAAGGAGTATATGAAAATAATGAAAATATTTCAGATGTTCTTGGAGCTTTTCTTCTAGAAAGTCGATGAAATGGATTTTTTAGTGAACAGCAGAGTACTTTGCAACGAAAAAAGGACCTCCATGATATACTATTTGGCCTCAAGGAAAAGTAAGTCAATCAAAGATTAGTGTACCTTTGTGATTTGTCAGTATCTAAGTTTTTTTTAAAACAAAATCTTTTAGATTGTTTTTTTTTTTCCCGCTGTCATATGATGAGTAATTTGAACTCACTGTTTTAAGTGAAATTCAATATATTCTGAGAACAGCAAAAATAAACTATGTAACATGTTGTACAAGTTATTCTATACTTTGGATTGTGTAAATTAAATTGTATTCCCATTCTCTGACACTCACTTTCCTTTTTCCATCCTCTTTCAGCTCTTTTTACTCACTTATAATGTCTCTCACTCTCTGTAACCCCCGTTCCTTTACTCCACTTCTTTGACAACCCCTCATTCTCATTTCAACTGTCTGCATCGCCTCTCTCCCTTGCATAACTTTTCAGCTTTCAGTCTCTCTGCTTTACTTTCCTTTTCCGTATTTTCCTCCTTTGCTCTTTTAGTAATTCCTGTTTACTCACTCAGCAGTATTATCGCACTCTATAACTATAACTCACCCACTCTCCCTCGCTTATCTTTTTTTGCTCCTTTCTTTTGACCTCTTCTCTCTATTTTTCGTTCACTACCTCTATGTCCTCAGTGCCTCACTCTCCTTGTGTTATGTTCACTTGTGTTTATCTACCTTCTATCATTTCTTTTACAACAACTTCACTGCTCCTCTCTCATCGTTCTTCATCCCATTTCTTTTACTCTGGTTCCATTACTATCCCTCATTTCCTTTCTTTCAATGTCCTTCTCTTTACTTTCATCACCAAATTATTTTCTCTCAGTACCACTGTTTTACTCATCTTCTCCTCTCTTTCCTTTTTTTGCTCCCTTACTCATTTCCTTTTCTCACTCATTGTACTCCACCTCACTCAGTATTTCTCTTAGTGTGTCTGTCTACTAACTTCCTCACTCTATTTCCCTCAATCGTTGTATATTATCCTCTCTCCCTTCATCCCTTCACTCTATGACTGTTCTTCACTTACTCTCAGTTATCTTCTATTCCTCATTCTTCTAAATGCATCCTTAATTAGACTTTTTTCTGTCTCAGTCATTATCTTTTTACTTACTACTGTTTCCTGATTTAGTTTTGCTAACTCACATTGTTTTAGTATCTTTCTTACCTTCAGTTCATTTCTCTGTTCTTCTCTTCCTCTCTGTCAGTGAATCTATATTCCTTACTCTTAGTAATTTGCTCTCCTTTTTATTTCTTTTTCTCTCTTTTTGTCCTTCTACCTTACTTTATTTCCCTTTCTGTGTCCTTCACTCTTACTTTATTTCTAAATACACTGTTATGATTTTTAACCTCTTCATTTGTATCTTTTAATTTAAAATACATATTTTACTAATTATAACTTATTTTTTCTTCTCTCTTACATAGATACAAAGTGTAGTAAAAACATGTAATTAAGTTTACATTAATTATATGGTAAGTGTGACTAAAAAAATGTAGTTTGTCATCACCCTTTGCTTTAACCTCACTAATATTTTCTCAACGAACGTCACTCCTGTTTCTTTACTCTGCTTCCCTCACTTATTCTCCATATTTACTCCCCTTTCCCTATTTCCCCTCTCATATTCAACTTCTTTCAGTTCCCATTCTTTACTTCACTTACCCTTTGTTCCCTTACTTTACTTATTCACTCATTCTCTTTTTCTTAATTATTTACTTCACTCCTACACACACACCTCATCCCCCTCCCAACACATACACACACCTCTGACATACACCCCACACACACACCACACACACACCTCATACACACACACACACCCACACACTCTTCACACACACACACACACTCCATACACACACATACATCTCACACACATACCCCCCACACCCATACACCCCTCACAGATATCTCACACACCCTCACCTCCACCCACACCGAAACACCCCACACACCCACACCCACAGACACACCTTAGACACCCATATCCCGACCTACACCCACTGAATCCCTATAAGTCACACACACTGCATTACTTACCTTTCTTTGCTGTTTCACTCAAACCCATTCAGGCACTGTTTCCTTTACTCTCTTTGTCCTTTCTCTTTGTCACTCCCCATGTCTTATCCTAATTCAATTTTCCACCCTCTTTCACCCCTCTTTACTTACACTAACTGGTCTTTTCTCACCCTCCTTCACCATTCTTCATTTATCCCGGTTCCGCCACGACCCTTCATTCTCCATTTTTTACTGTCCTTTCTTTTTCTTTCAACACCCATTCACATTCTCCCACTATCTCTACTTTAGTCTTCTTCCTCTCTCTTCCTTTCTTTCGCTCCTTTAGTCATTTTACTTTTCTCACTTTCACCCTATTACACCTTCTCTGTTTTTTACTATGTAATAAACAATCCCTCTGTGTTTCTCCCTCTAGCTCTCTTTCTCTTAACATTACTCTCTTTGTGTTCTTCCCTCATACTAACTCCTTCATTAATTTTTTTGTCTTTTTTTTTGGGTGCGCGCCTCGGTGCGCACCCCGGTGCACGTACCGGTACGCGTACCCTGCAGAAAAAAGATTGACAGAGATTCTTTAAAAATTTAGGTTTATTTTTATGAAGTAAAGGTAGTTCTAAAAAGAACTGTTTTTTTTCTTCTTTTTGTTGTTTTATATTTTTTTATGTTTTTTTGAACATTTTGTACTTTTTTTGGCTTTTCTGAACACTTTTATATTTTTTTGTATTTTTTATAGGGAGAAACAAAAAACAGGGAATTGTAATTGGCTCAACTGGAGCAAAAAAAAAATCAGGAAAAATTAGGGTTTTCTTGGACACTTATGGTTATCACCAGCAACCAAGTTCGATACTTTGCTCACCATAGCAAAGTGTCTTGTTACAATATTTGCACACGATTTTGTAATTGGCAAACTTAGGTTGAATAGTAGCCAATGTGTCTCTTGCCCCCGGACCCGATGGAGTGGGTTGTTTTGATGTTGAGGGTCTAGACGTTGATGGGGGTAGCTTACTGCAGAGGTCCCTTAACTCTGTATTAGAGTAATTGTTTGGATGCCAACGCATCATGTGGCGAATCATTGTATGATTCCCGAAGGAATATTTTTTGTTAGGGTTCCCCCTGGACAGCTCAGCACCAGAAATCAAGCAAGTCACCTTTGCAGCGTTGTCTTTTTTAAAACCCCTTGGGATTTTGTAGAACTCCCATACAAAGTGCTCTTTAGGTTTGTAGGGCTGTTTATCTTCAGGCAGGAACTGCCTTGTCTGTGCCTCCTCTTCATCATCCTCCTCCTCTTCCTCTTGACCACCAATGTAATCTTCTGGTGGTCTTTTAGATGGTGGTGGTGGTGGTGGTGGGGCAGATGCTCCAGCTGTTGCTGCTACTGTAGCCATTTTATACTAGTAAAGAGTAGAGATAGAACTCAAAACAGGTCTTCCTCAGTCAAAGGACAAAGTCAGAATAAGGAAAAAAGGTGGGGTCTTTCATCATTTGGAAAACAAAACTGTTCTGGACCAATGAAAAGTGTTATTTTCAAGTCACATGATCCAGGCTTTCATCATTTGGAAACCAAAACTGATCTGCACCAATGAAAAGTGTTATTTTCAGATCACATGACCCAACGCGCTTACGCTACGCGCCCCGGGGAGCGTGGCGGAAGCGAGTCGAGACGTTGCTCGATCGTGTGCGCTTATGCAGTACGTCATATGACGCATCACGCGGCTGCGCGATACGTCACGATGTTGTTTTCGTTCACGGCAATAGCGCTATCGGGACGCTCACTGGTACGCGCCCCGGGGCGCACCGTAACATTGCGCTTACCCGTGCGTTCACCGGTACGCGCCCCAGGAGCGCTCCGGGCAAAAAATATTTACTTTTTTTTTTTTTTTTAACTATTACATAATTATACAATATAAAATTTGTTATAAAAAAAATATTACTTTTCATACCTATAGAGATTTGCTATTAAAAAACCATTGAAATTCACTGAAAAAACCATAGGTTTCACACCAGTTATAGTTAGGAATTAGCATTTAAAAAACCTATTAAATTCACTGAAAAAAACATAGGTTTCACACCAGTTATAGTTAGCTGGAAGTTTTACTCGCATAAAACCATTGAAATTCCCACGTTATAGTTAGTTGGACTCACTATAACTTGCGCGTGCAATGCACTGCTGATGACGTCACATATTACATCACTCATGACATGGTCAGTGACATCACTCATCACTTCCAGCTAACTATAACTGGTGTGAAACCTATGGTTTTTTCAGTGAATATATATATATATATATATATATATATATATCCAATTCCACAAACTCCATGCAGCAATGAAGATCCAAAAATTGCCATAGATTTATTATGCTAAAGGTCCACCACGGCAGTGTAGGTGTGGAGACACAGATACAAACCAAATCATTTTCCGCGATCAAATGGTTACACATACTACTACCAAAATAGCAGCCATATTATAACATGAAACATCATTGTGAAAAATTGATAAAAGACAGAGAAATATACAATTGCCTATTAGATCATACGTTTGTGTTCAAATACATGGCAGAAAAATAAATGAAATGCAAGGTATTGAAACAAAACGGGCCAAGAAATTAAGACGAAACTTTAAAATAGAAAGTTCATGGTCACAGAAAGTGGCTGCAAATACATGAATACAGTCCGAGTGGACTCATCTTGTCATCAAAAAACACAATAGTAGCATCAATGTTGCATCATATCATTACATTAGGTAAAGTATGTACATCACAATATACTTGTATCCAATTCTTGTTCCCAAATAAATAACAGAAAAATAATGCAAAACTATATAGTCTGCAAATGCAATTGTGTCACATTTTGTATAATATATTGAAACACAAACACACTACCATAGAAAGCAGTCATCACTTCATACAACTGGTCCAAGTGGACTTGTCCTGGCATTGAAGTATCATCTTGTATAGGATAGAAAATACTCTTACATCACACCAAAGAATGACAAGTCAATCAAATAGATACAGCCAAACTGTGAAGAGTAGGTCAAAAATGGAGACCAATCAGTGGCACTGCGAAAAGTGGAGGTAGACAGGCAAGCCTGCCCTCAAAGATATACAGCCTGCCAGGTACAATAATATATCAATTATATTAAGCCCCAGTGGACTACTTCTAATATCTGACAGAGCTGCTGTCGAGTCAAAGACCCAATGTGCGAACAAAGCATGTCAAACTCCAAAAGGTTGAGAAGGAACGACAAAGCAAAGAGGGAAGGTGAGTGGTGTCAAGGAAAATCCAATATTATGCCGCACATTTGTCCGAAAAGCAGATAAATAAAACATAAAAACAAAAAATAGGTATAATCGCCAAGAAGTAATATATGTGTATGGAAAGCAGTCTGTATCTGTTGGAATCACTTAATCTCCACACACCTAAAAACAAAACAAATAACTTGACCTTGTGTAATGTAACTGGGACTTTTGTAACGCACTTCAATATCTTTGAGTCAGTTGAGTTTGTGCTCTATAAAAATGCCTCCATAAAATAATCTGACATTGTGTAATGTTACTAGCGCTCATGTAAAATGCTCCAACACTTTTGGGTCGCTCGAGTTCACATTAGATAAACAAGTGTCAGACAAAATGCAATGGGAGTTGCCCAAGCCTTGACCATAACTGTGCTGCCAGGTTGGGCTGCTGACGGTAAGGTGACAGAGGCTCACTAAAGCAACAAGCAGCGAAGTGGGAGGGGATTGGGGTAATCCTCGCACTTTTGAAGGCAAATAAAATGAAAGAGGCACACTAGAAAACAGCATCTGACATTTCATCACGGTATTTGAATGGGATGGAGAGATTAAGGGCCATATTATCAAGCAAAATTGTGATTGCAAATGCCGAAATTCGCAGAATTGTATGTAGAGTGGTATGTATGAGGCAAATCTGCGTGCAAAATAAAGAATCGCAAAATATGCGATTCCTTATTTTGCAATTGCATTTAAGGAATCACAAATTTTGCGATTCCTTAACTGCAATGTAAGAAGCATCAAAAAAGTACAATTTTGCCTAAAGGAATCGCAAATTACCACCAACTTTAAGTTGGTGGTAATTTGCGATTTCTTTGAAAAATGCACTTTTTTGCATTTTTCAAAGTGCAATGTGAAGCACATACATGCCCTTAGGGCATGTATGTATGCCACATGTGCACCCATGCTTATTCCAGGGGTGCAACAGGGTGTCCTTTTGACAACCTTGCACCCTTGAAATTGCATTCTCAATTTGCGATTCGCTAATTGCTAATCGCAAAATGAGAATGTCTTCCCATGAATGGGGAGGTATTCCTTAATTGCGAATCGCAATTTGAGATTCGCAATTAAGGAATACGTAGGATTCGCAAAATTTATTACAAATCCTACATACATAACATTTTGCGATTCTCAAAAAGCGATTCTCTAAAAATCGCTATTTGAGAATCGCAAATGCAGATTTTGATACATATGGCCATAAGTGACGGGGGCCGAAGCTGAACTACCAATGATGGGACATCTGTGACATGAGCAGGAATGAAAGAAAAAAATTATCCCCCAAATTAACACATAAACACCGATGCATAATGTTAAGAGTAATTGGGTGGTGCTCTGCACGAGGAAACCAAACACAAAGACTCCATCTCTAAAATCCTATCTACCTTAAACCCGAACAACCATTTTAATGACCCGCTCCCTTCCAACTACCTAGCTGCCGTCGTCCAATCCGCTACTCTTAGCTGGACTACAATAATCAATGCCTCCCTCCAGCAGGGAACGATGCCTGACTTTCTAAAAGCCGGCCAAGTCCACCCCATTCTGAAAAAGCTGTCGCTGGATCCAGCCTCCCCCGAAAACTGCTAATATCTACTATCATATGTACCGTGATGACACTCAGATCTACATCAAGACCTCATCTCTCAGAGAGATTCTCTCCCTGAACGAAACCCTCAAACTCACCGTCCAATGGCTCGCAGCCAATCAACTCAAACTCAATGCAAAGAAAACAGAATGTCTCCTGGTCTCCCCTCCCAATACCAACCTTGAGATTCAATCATGGGTTAAGGCTATCACAGCCTTAAATTGCCCGCCGACCATTGTGGACTCGGCCAAATCCCTGGGAATTACCCTCAACAACGACCTGAACATGCGGGACCACATCAATTTGGTGGCCAAAACAGCCAGATTCCACCAGAGCTACCTTAGGAAATTGAAACCCTTCCTCGTTGCTCCCGACCTTAAAATGGCAGTCCAAGCACTTGTCATCTCTAGACTGGTATACGGCTGCTCAACCCTCTCGGGTTTACCCAAGATCTCCCTGGCACCTCTTAAAGCCTGCATCAATGCGGCCGCCAGACTACTTACTGGCACAAGGAAATACGATCATATTTCCCCACACCTGAAAGCTCTCACTGGCTTCCCCTGGAGGAAAAATGCAGCTCAAACTAGCATGCATCAGGCAAAAAAGCTTTATACTCTAACTCCTCTGCATATCTGGCACAGAAACTTGTGATCGCCGGAGGAATCAGAAACTCCTGATCTGCCAGAGACCTCTTGCTCCAACCTGCACGCTTTTGGGGAAAAAAAACGTACAATCGGGCCTTATCTAGGGCTGCTCCATGAATAAGGAACTCTCTCCCACCCGACATCAGAAGAATCCCCTCTCTGACTCACTTCAAAAAGGATGCCAAAACCTTCCTCATGGGTACATTTCTCGTTTACATTTTGCCTCAACCCCCACTATGGCCCTGATCTATGGCCGTCCATTGCCTCCCTTCGAACTACCTAGTCACCCCATCAGAAACTTGGGGCCTGTCTTGAATAATTGTATACGTAATCATTAAATATGTTATCTCATCTTGAAAAATTGGTTATGTAAACTGTAAATACGTGCTCTCCTTTCCCTTAAGTATCCGGCACCACACCCCCCTACTACTCGATCTGTTACTGGTTGATTCTAAGCCTGTCTGTATATTGCTTTGCTCTCCTGTAAAGTGCTCTGATACCCTAACGGGTCAAGTTTGCGCTCTATAAAACACAAATAAAATAAATAAATAAAAATAAAAAGGAGGGACAAAGAGGAAGGATTAACCATTAGCAAGGAGAGATTATTGAACGTCAATCAAAGGTACGAATAAAAAGTCAATGGGCGGGCTGTAAGCCCACATAGTGCATACAGCATGTCTCAAAGAGGCAGCACATGCGCTGCCTTGGCTGGACCTAAAAGTTGCTCTCACATGTAGGGAGCAGCATTTTTGGCTGCTCCATGTGTGCAAGAGCAGTGCCAGCTCCTGCTGGAGGCGGGGCCAGCAGGGACTGCTGTAGCATTGAAACTCCATCCACGGTCCCCAACTCTGCACACTGGTTCCCCTGGGTGGGCTCCAGGGCACCCAGCATAATGAGGCCAGGCCCGAGGGATGGGGTCCCCTGGGTCAAATTGGCCCCCCTCCCCTTGAATTCCTTAATAGAGGTGAATGCATTGTTGATCTATTGAAGTACAATCTGATCTGTAGTGACTGTGGCAAGTGGTTTCTTTCTTGTTGTCTCCTGGTGAGAGCAGAGTCAATGGTTCTCCTTATGAATTACCCTAAGCATGCAAATGCCCAAAATTATCTGCAAGCTCTGCCCATTTGGCCCCGCCCTGTTTTCCTTCTTTGTATGCAAAGGTCTTCCCGCCTCTTCCCAAGTTGATGGACAGCTTACCAAAAGTCCCTATAGTGAATTTCCCACCAATTTTGATGCTATGTTCTTGATGAAGATGAATACAAGGACATCTCCACCAAACAAAGAAACCCTTAATTCATACATTTAAGAGGAAGAGAAGTGTTTGGTGAAGATTCTCCTCTTTGTAGTCTTGTCATCTTCTCTAGCAAGGATTCATGTAATCACTGATCCATTATTGAATGGATCAACACATTGAACCTCTTCCTACATTTCACTGTCAATGTTTCTGAAGAGTGGTTACCATTTTAGGACTTCAATATCTATCTGACCAATGGCAGACTACATACTACTGCTTTTAAAAAGCCCACAGATAGAAACAGCTTGCTTTTTTACAGACGCCATCACCCCAAAGCCCTGCATGATAATTTGCCCTACAGGCAGTTCTTGAGACTGTGTCGCAATTGCAGTAATACACATGATTACAACATGCAAGCTAAAAAACTAGCAGATAACCTAGAGGTCCAACATTACCCCCTAAAATGCATCAGGACTGCACAGAAGCAACCAAGAAATAACACAAGGGGTATTCTACTAGCACCACCGAGTTCAGATGTTCTAACTTGTGTCACTACTTTTACACCTGCGTCCAACAACATTCAAAAAATTATTAGGAAACATTGGACTATTCTAAAAACAGGCAACCTCTCACTACCTCCACCAAGTTTTTCATATAAGAGAACTGCCAACCTAACGGATATAATGATCCACGACAGACCCAAACAATCAGCTAGACCTACACAGAGGTCTTTGTGGGATCTTCCTCCGGTAGTGGAACATTTCCTCTGTGGTTCTTGTAATGTGCGTGCTTACACAGATGCCACCAAAGTAATCCAGTTGAACGATAGTTCCACATGGGTACAGAAAAAACATACCAACTGTAACTCAAAGAATTGTTTATAGATGATTAGCTGCCCATGCCATACGAAATATATAGCCATGACCACCAGAGGGGGAAAAATCAGGTTTACTGGAAACCATAGTAATATGCGGTGTAGAAAATCCAGCACAAAAATGAGCACTAACGTTCTACTGTAGGTCACTTTCCCGAAGACCTAACATGGACCACACTAGAGGTCACCAACATCTGAGTAAAGGCACTCTGTTTAGGAAAGGACAAAATTGGATTTGCCGCCATTCCATGCAAATCTTGGGCCTTAATGATGACATTCCATGGGCGGAAATGAAAAACTAACACGCTCCATGTTGAGATATTCCTGTACATAGATGGCATTGCTGCCTCTAAATTCCTATAACTCCTGTTGGGGTTTCACTTAATAGGGGCTATAGTTTAAACATCTTAGATGTATATGACACTTACTAAACACTTACAAAATACTACTGTGCCATGGATACATGGACCCTTATAACACTGTTGCCTGTAACATTGTTGATTTTTGCAATTCGCCCCAACAGTCCTTGAGTTAGAGAACAGTTTTATATGACAATCACAATTATGACTATTCTGGTGTTAATACTCAAACACACCTTTTTAGTGAGTAAGGTATGACTCTCCTTTCATACCGTATGGTAACGACATAATACCTGGTTGTTACCCGTCTTTTCCTGCATTGAAGGCTACTGGCTCTCTCTTTACTTATACGATGGTGCTTGTGTTTTCAAACAATACACTCCAGTTTAATACGTGCAACACCACACAAACGCTGTGCCTACCAGGCTGAAATAGATGGAATAAGACATGACTCTCCCAACAGTTGGGATGGTAAAAACACCATTTCCATGAATTACACGTTTATTGTCCCCCTTGAACTGCATGTCAATGGTGCACATACTACTTTTAAAATAGAGCCCCCACTTACACACATTATGCTTCAGAACGGAAGTGCAACTTTGCACGAACACGCTTAAACTCCTCGCAAATAGACCCTGCCCTAAATAGCTTGCTTCCTTGTCAGGAAGAATAGCGGAGGTAGGTCTTGCGGTGGACGCCGTTTCGCATACTTGTAAGTATCCATCAAAGAGACTGGATCATTCCCCTGTTTCTTCGGTAAGACGAGCCTATTTTAAAACGTATACTCTCTTCCCTTAGGACGCTAATAGTCGTTCTATCTGCTTTTGTCTCTTGAGGCTTGAACTAATACCCTAATTGGGTGAGTCGGAGTTATACTCAGCTCACCATATACAGCAATTGTATTTCAGTCACGATGTTATGAATGTTCGGCGGTGTCAATTTCACCTTGCGTTTCTTGTATTTGTCACCTGCGGCATGTTGTTGACAGTTGCTTTGCATGCCTTGTCAAATTTCTGTTTATTTGTGATTTACAAATATGCATATATATATATTTTTTTTTATATATAATTTGTCTTTGTATTCCAGGATGACTTTACCTAATCGAAAGTACAATAGTTACCACATTATTTATTGTGTGTCTGGTTATCTGGGTCAGAGTATTTGCACTTACTGAAACCAGATACTGTGTAGTTTAGGGTAGTTTCTAGGTCCTGAAGAATCACCACTTCATCCTTCCAGACATAACTAGGCAAGAAACATGTTGCCCATTTAATCCACCAGGCTATCTAGGATCATTATATCCCAAGGTAGCTAATGCATTGTTAATTTGACTAGTGAGCCAATTCATTAAATTGACTGGTCCTGAGTATCACCACACCTACTGAAAATGTACCTGTGCACCATTCTACACTACACTTTTTTAGCCAACACTACCTCACTTCACCATATGGCTAATTAAAAGATCTCCGGCAAAGAGCCCCCTTGTGTGTGCCCTCGGCCATGCCGCTCCAGTCCCAGCAATTCAACTGCAGAAACCTCAGGGTTTAAGGTGTCTATTGTTCAGGAGGTGATTGAGGAGCATTAAAGAGGTAACGCGCACCAGGCAGTTGTGAGTGCATGAAAAAAACCTTGGATTTAGGTAGTGCTAGATGTATGAAGAGAATGGATACTAAAGGAAGAGTAGCATTGTATAGATTGTGTGATTAATTCAAGATATGAACAAACAGGGTGGATGATTTTTAGGTATTGCAAATAACTGTGCAACAGTGAACAGACTGTACTATAGTGTACTGCAGGTAACAATGACTCCCTATATCACCCGAAAATAAAATAGGTATACATTCTGTAGTGGCATGAATGTGAAGTATTTTATTGCTGGTACTTACATTGGAGTATTCACAGCACAGATGTGCACAGGTTAATTTCTTATGTGTATATTCACTTTCTTGGAATCAGAACTGTTCCTATTGTTGAGGCTGATCTCTTCTTTCCAAGGAAGTAACATAAGGCTGGCAACTGTCTTATCAATGGAACCAACATGGATAAACAGGAAGATTGCTTTTAGACTGGCATCCAGGTGAGAATGCCCTGAGTGAGCAGATATAAAGAAATGGAGGGGGAATCAGGGCAGCACTACTTGTTTAGCATTATGAGGTAGTAGCAGGGTCTGGCCTTAAAGTGGCAGTCCACAATGGGCAATGCCTTACTTTACTCAACTAAGCATGGAAGGCCTAGCCAGTGGATGCTGTTAGAATCACTGCCAGTAGGGGATCCTCTCCCTCACCCCTGTCCTCACTGCCTTCGGTTTGTCTAAGCCGCTGGAGATGTGATGAGGTAGGCATCCTATTGCCTGAATAAGCAAGTTTTTCTAGAACTGGGCTGTTGAGTTGTTTTCAGTGCCTTTAAGGGATGATATCTCTAGCACAAAACTAAATGTACCGCTTCATTTGCAAATGTAATATTAATGTAATGTGGTTTAAATTGAGCCTGATAAGTTTAGACTTATTATGTATACAAATACATTGCTTAATCTCACCTAGGTAATTTTCCTTTTCACATGAACAGATAAGGCACAGTGATATTAGAATGTCAAATAATATAATTATGTGCCAAAGTAGTAATAGTTAGGGTGCTAGCCTTATAGACTGCATATGGTAAAAAAACAAGGGCCTAATTTAGTTTAATTAACAAATGTTCAGAGCAACTTCAAAAAATGTACTGTTGGGGGCGTGGCTAGCAGCCGATCATGGCGGCGGCATAAGGGACGAGCTCCGCAGCTGAAGCGGCCTCTTCGACTATCCGATCAATCATCCGCCACAATTATCGACCCCTGCAGGAGGATATCGGAACCCAGGACCGGGCGGAGCAAGTAGCGCGAAGCGGCGTTCAAATCCGACGCCCGGGGACCGAGTCTCGTCGCAGCTGCGGCGTGGCCTGTATCACCCGACTGGGCCGGGACCCCCCGTGAGCGAGTGGCCCGGCAGGAAGTGCAGCTGGTCCGGGGGACAGGGACCGGAAGTGCCCGCGGGCCGTGTAGGTCGTCCGCCGACCTGAAAGTGACGCGGCCGGACTGAGCGCCGCTTGCAGTCCAGAGAGAGGAGACTGGCCGGTTACACTGTGGTCGGCGCTTCAGACACGAGAGCCGACCGGCGGCCACAACTGCGAGGGAGCCTAGGAGGGTGAGGGACGGCCGCCATCTTCGCCGCACACTCCACCTTGCAGCCACCCTAAAGGTGCCTGAGTCGAGAGCCTGTGCCCAGCAAGAGTCCTCACCTGGCTCAGGACCACGCTACGTTCTCCTGGGCGCACGAGGAGAGACAACCAGTTTGTATCGGCGGACGCTCAGCAGACGCCCTGGCCGGGATCCCACGTGGACGAATCCACCAACATTCTGTGGCCGACGTGGGTGCACCATTCCAGACGATCTGGAGAGGCCTGAAAAGCGAGAAATCTGCAGGTATGGCAGGGAAAGGGTCTAAGGGCAGTGCCACACAGACCCGTATGGAGCGATACACATCCGAAAAAACATCCCCCCCCCGCGGTGACCGGGAGAGACGCGGGGGGCAAATCGGCAGATGTCCCGGGAGGCAAGAGGGCGACGTTGGAGGATGTGATGCAGGCACTGGCCGTGCTACAGACGACGGTGGGGTCAATCTCCACGGATGTCACTCTGCTCAGAGCCGACCTCCACAAAATGTCGGACAAGGTCAAAGACATGGAGGTGGTCACCAAATCCCTAGTGGAAGATGTCTCCGAACTACAACAGGCTATGGGGAAGCTGGCGCAGGATAACAAACTGCTTCGTGGGAAGCTTGATAAGCAGGAAGGACGCTCCAGGCGGAATAACATCCGTATTATTGGCGTGCCGGAATCGGAGGGCACAAGAGCAATGGACCTGTTCGTGGAGAGCTTAATCACGGGAGAACTTCAACCGAAAGGACTGTCCCCCTTTTTCTCCGTGGAAAGGGCTCACCGTGTGCCGGGTGGTCAGCCGAAGCCGGGGGCGCCCCCACGGCCCATTGTAGCCCGCCTATTCAATTTCCGTGACCGAGACGCCGTCCTACAGGCGGCAAGAACATCCCCCCTATCAAACTTCAGAACTCTACTGTTGCCTTTTTCCCCGACTATACGGCAGATGTCGCACGCAGGCGCCGCACCTTCTTCGAGGTAAAAAAGGAATTGAGGTCACGAGAATTACCGTACTCCATGCTCTTGCCTGCAAGGCTTCGGGTCGTAGCAGAAAACAAAACCTGGTTCTTTGACAACCCTGAGGCGGTACAGGAATGGTTGGAGGGATGGAGACCGGGACATCACCCCCGACGGACTAATCGACCGCCAAAGGGCCACAACGTGGGGAAGCATCCGGACTCCCAGAGGACGGGAGGGGACACGGAAAGTGGTGCGTCTATGGGAGCAGAGGGCGGACTAGAAGAAAATGAGGACCACTAATCTCCTGGCTCCTGGCTTCTATGTTTTATTAGACTTATGACGCTGTATGCGCTCTTCCCGCCATTGGACACTGGGTGATGGACCTCCGAGGGTATGATTGAGAGGCCGCTGGCAGCGGAGAGTCCCTCACCCCAACGCGCAAGTACACTGTTCTGGGGTTGGGATATGCACTCTGCTCAGTTGGGGGGGCGGGCAGTTTTGAGTCCGTGTAGCAGGGGGGCAGGGAGGGGGATGGGTAGTGGTATAAGAATGGTTAAAGTTTGGGACCACTTGGTCCTGCATGTTTTAGTTATGTACGCACACATGTTCATTGGTAAGACTCAACACGTGGGAGGCATCGCACGTCATTGGGACAGTCACATGGCGTGAGGTTGGGAGGGGTCACTTCTGCCTCACACCCGTCTCCACATACTACCTCACTCATGGAGCGATGGCCCCGCGGTCTACAATGCTCCCTCCATTACAGTAGTGTGGGAGGTTATCCAACAGGCTCCCCCGGGCCCGCCCACCGACTCTTCCCATGGCCAGGACTGATAATCACACCACACCAACCCCGCTGCAAATCATGTCATGGAATGTTCGGGGATTGGGCGACAAGATCAAGCGGGGCTTGGTACTGCAATGCATTAAGAGGCGGGGACCCACCTTGATTCTCTTACAGGAGACACACTTGTTGGGGGGGGCCACACGGGCATTGGATAGGAGAGGGTACCGTATGATAGCACACGCTGACTTTACCTCAGGGTCTCGGGGCACAGGTATATTGCTGAGGAACTCCTCCCAATACATAGTGAAATCCACAAAAATAGATGATCAGGGCCGTTTCGCGGCAGTACATGGTCAATGGGAGGGGAGACCGCTAAATGTGGTCTCGGTTTATATTCCGCCGGCGTTACACTCACTGGCCCTGCCGGACCTCGGCAGGTTCCTGTTGGAACTTCCTGAGGGGGACTTGCTTGTGGGTGGAGACTTTAACATGACACTCACAGACACCCTCGACCGTTTCCTCGCACGTCCACGGGCAGCTGGCCCTAGCAGGCTGCAGAACTTTCTTAAAGCACAGGGGTTGGTGGATGTATGGCGTGCACTACACCCAGATCAGCAACAATACTCCTACTACTCGGCGACCCACAACAGTCTTTCCAGGATAGACTACTTTTTCACACTGAGTAACGGTCTCCTCAGCATTAGCGAGGCGACGATACAGCCGAGAGGCATCTCGGACCACTCGCCAGTCACTCTGACCGTCACTTGCGCAAGCGCCAAACGCAAGAGAGTATTTCCGATCTATCCGGGATATCTCAAAGCGCCACTGGTCCATAAAGACCTGACGAAAGCGACCCGGCTCTACTTTGAGGAGAACCAGTCCTCGGTAGACTCCCCCTCAATATTGTGGGAAGCCTACAAAACGGTGTTCAGGGGTCAGGCTATTTCAGCGATAACGAATCACAAAAAAGCACATAGGAAAGAGGCATTGGAATTGGAGTTGGGCCTCGAGAGGGCCAACGCTGCCCATATGGCAGACCCATCGGAAGACACACTTCACGACCTACAAATACACCAGCGCCGCCTCAACGATCACCTGAGGTGAGTGACGATGGCAGACATTGCCGCAACCAAGCACAGGGTCTATGACTTAGGGGATAAAGCTAGTAAACTCCTGGCATGGCTGGACAGGACACAAGGGGGAGGTAGAAACATACTACAAATTACGGACTCTTGTGGCGACGTACACACCCGACCGGAAGATATAGTTGAAGCCCTGGCTGACCACTATCATGAAGTGTACACTCCACCGATAGTGGTGTCAGAGGACGAGGCCCGAGACGCCATCGAGCATGTCCCTCTTCCGTCTTTGACGGCTGAGGCAGCCAAGGATATCGATGCCCCCTTAACGACTGATGAAATCAAATTGGCCATTGACTCCCTCCACTCGGGTAAGGCACTGGGGCCCAATGGGGTACCCATTGAGTGGTTTAAAATTATGTCTGAATCCCTGTGTACGCCCCTTCTGCACATGTATGAGGAGAGTAGAATGAAGGGAATTTTGCCCGCCGACCAACGAATGGCGACTATCGTAGCTATCCCGAAATCGGGTAAGCCGCCCAACGACTGCAAATCATACAGGCCTATTTCCCTTTTGAACCCGGAAGCTAAAATAATAGCGAAAGTACTGGCAAACAGACTTATGCCCTGCTTGAGTCAACTGACCAATCCAGATCAGTCCGGCTTCATGCCGCATAGAAGCACGGCCCTCAACCTTCGCAGGGTGCACGGAGTGGTGGCACGACTCCCACTGTTGCAAGAACCGGCAGCGATACTATCGCTAGACGCCAAAATGGCGTTCGACCTAGTGGAGTGGAGCTACCTCTTTGCGGTGCTGACGCGGATGGGCTTTGGCCCCGTCTTTATTTCCTGGATAAGGATGCTTTATAAGGATCCTATGGCCAGGATAGTAGCGAATGGCCACATTTCCCGGACCATATGTCTAGGTCGTGGTACGCGGCAGGGATGCCCACTCTCGCCTCTCCTTTTTGCTCTGGTCTTAGAACCATTGGCGGTCACTATTCGTACTACACAACTACTGAGGGGGATAAGATGGGATCCGCAGTGGGAAGACAGGGTGTCCCTTTACGCGGACGACATGCTTATATACCTCACAGACCTAGAACGTAGTCTGCCCAATCTACTAGCAATTTGCAACTCTCATGGGCGAGTATCAGGCTATACCATCAACTGGGCGAAGTCGATACTTTTTGAGCTCAAGGGGCCACTCCCACCGCTGCCGGACTCTTGTCCACTGAGGATGGCTCCCTCATCCTTCAAATATCTGGGAATCCACATCACTCGAGATGGATCGGAGTTTGCAAGACTCAACTTGTTGCCTCCCTTGTCCCGGCTCCGTAGCGATGTGCACCACTGGAAGGAACTCCCATTGACGTTACTAGGCAGGGCAGCGCTATTTAAAATGATGGCCCTGCCGCGTTTTCTATACGTCCTTGAAAATGCCTCACATTTGATACCTGCCGATTTCCTACAGAAAGTGACAGCGCAAATCTCAAGTTTGCTATGGGGGAACCGACCGGCTCGAATTTCGCATGCGAAGCTGAATAGGGGGTGGTACGATGGGGGCATAGCACTGCCCAATATCCAATTCTATTATTGGGCGGCCCAACTCAAGATACTAAACCAGTGGCTGCACGCCCCACAGGAAGACCCGGCATTTAAAGCTGACAGGGTACAACTGGGTACAAATAGCTTACTGGCTCCTCTATATCACCGTGGCATTGCGGCGAAACTCATAGGGCCCACTAAACATACCGTTCAACTGTGGTACAAGGCACAAGCGAAGTTGCACTGGGGAGGGATCATCACAAAGCTCACGCCTCTGTGGGACACCAAAGCGTTGGGTCATTTACGACACACTAAGGGCTTCACTCAGTGGGACAGCATTGGGATATCGACTGTGGGAGATATGTGGAGTGGAGAGGGAGTGATCTCATTCGCGACCCTTCAAAAACAGTACGACATGAGGGACAGCGAACTATATCGATACATACAGATAAGGCATGCCCTGCAGGCGGCGATCCCACTTGATACATCCCCACCTGAATCCTCCCCACTAGAAGACCGTCTACTCACAGATTTCATGCAGGAAGGGGCAACATCATTAACATACCGTAAAATACTCAATATTGTACCTGACCCACTGCAGAAGCTGAAAGACAAATGGGAAACCGATGTCGGAGACCTTGATGAGTCCGACTGGAATGCGGCCATGGCGTCTCCACGTGAGGCGGGTATATCATCTAAATTCCGCTTGGTACAACTAAAAATTTTACATAGGATTTATTACACCCGCACAACACTACACAAACTACAGAGAGCAGATCATCCGTACTGTCTTAGGGGCTGCGGGGAAGAGGGCACGTTCCTACACACGCTTTGGGACTGCCCGCGCATTGTTTGTTTTTGGCAGCGAATACTACGCACTATCGCCCAAACACTCCACACCTCACTTACGCTAGACCCAAGGTTGTGTTTACTGAATATATGGGGGCCTACAGATCTTACTTTCTATGGGAGGGCGTGGACCACAATTGGGCTTGTCACGGCCAAAAGGGATATCGCACAGAAATGGGGGACGGCGGATCTCCCCACGCTGGCACAATGGATCAAAAACATGGATATGCTTATGTTGACGGAAAGGGCAGTCTATAAAACGAGAAATAACCCGCGCAAATGGAATGGAGTCTGGCAACCTTGGAACTCATACAGGGGAGATATTTGTGAGCCATTGGCAGGAGAGGACCTTGAAGGTTCTGAAGACGAGGAAGATACTGATTAGGGGTCGAGCTCAGTGGGGGACAATCTACATGCACAGGGAGGGGCAGGCTGCAAAGCGATGGGGCTTGAGGGAGGAGGGAGGCGCGGGAGGGATGTGACTTTGGGAGGTTCACACGCTTGGTCCCATTCAGGAAGCCTTTGATACTGGATAACATACCAAGAGTCACCCATTACCGTACTGATTCATGTGTGCAGTTTTGTTTTGTTTCACTTTTGGTTTAAGTTCAAAATAGTAACAGACGCAGAAAATATGAAAAGCAAATTGTATTTTCCCTGTGAAGCACATTCGGTCCGCGTGATCGATCATTATGTTGATAGTAGCCATCTCTGCAACCAGATAAGGTTACGAGGTCTCTGTTTTGCTTACCTTTCTTTCATACGGTACACCGGCCTCAGGGTTGTAGGTATTTCTTTGTGCTGTGATGCTACTGCTATTTGACTTTGCAATAAAAACAATTTTTTTTTTTTTAAATGTAAAAAAAAAAAAATTTACTGTTTGTTGCAGAAGTTAGTGGCTTGATCTGGCATAATAATCTTTTCACTAGTGCTAAATTGGAACAGTAAGAAGACTGGCATGTACCAAGTGTGCATTTCAGCTCTGCACTGGAGTTAGTGCATTTAGATGCTACTTTTTGACAAGAGACATGTATAAGGGTAGACAGTCACTTCATGACATTGTTTTTCAATACAATAGCTCCACATGCACTAGCTTTCTAGTCATGTTTCAGGGCTGCAACTTTAGTAATGAAAGAAATGTGCATTTCTGTTAACGCGATGGACTTGGGGAGACAATGGAGCTTACACACAAACTGCATTTTGATGTACGTGCAGTAGTCCTACAGTGGTACTACTAAAGTGCTATAAAATGTTATTCACAAACTTATGAGGATAAAACTCCACCTCCATCTCTACTATTCTTTATATGGGGAGATCAGCCCTAACTTTACTACTGAGGTTGCATATGTGGGTAGGACCAGGTAGAGTGGCTAGAAAAATGTCATACCTACTACTAAATTAGAGATTAGGGAAGAATAGGGAAGGGTTTAGGGGTCACATGCACCCACTCACAAGAGTAAAAATAGATATTCACAAACTGCACCTCTAAAGGTATTATAACCAAAAAAGGACCGAAAACAGACTTAAATTACTCCTGCTCAGAGCTGGGGGAACTTCAGCACTATGCATGGCCAACTGCTGGTACTGCAACACCTTTCCATAGAAAATAATGGCGGCAGAAACTTACAATAATAATCTAACAAAACATATTTATTATTTAATTATAAAATACCAACCTGATTTTATAAACGAATGTAACATTACTTTTGATTAAAATATAGTGAAATAATGTTTAGTTAATTCTATTCCTTACTCAGAATAATTACTGCATTACAGAAACTTTTTCATTCTTTAGAAGAGAATTAATTGTTTTATTTAAACTTTAGGAAAAAATAGTTTCTTTAATATATTTAAATTAATAGAAGTTATAAATAAAAAATATTGTAATAAAGCTGTAGTTTTTTAAAATGTATTTCTGCATTTAAAATAGATATATAAAATGTGCATTAATATTTAACATACAAATATGGTTTCTGTTTTCTTTAGTTAAATAAAAGTTTTACTTTTCCATACACTTTACCATTGTTTGACTCCACAAATTAGGGTGGAGATCTCCTTATGGTAAAGTATAGGGAACATTTAAAAAGTTTACTAAACTTTATAATAAATTAGTAAAAATATTTGTTTTTGAAAAACAAAGAAACGAATGACCCCACAGCTATGAAGCTTTTCCTATGGGAGTGAAGGTCATGTTGAATTTTTTCCTGTTGCTCACCATCAGGTTTTTCCTGGCAGTGACGGACCGGAAAATAGTCATTACACTGTCCATCCTAAATAGATCAGATGAAGTAATGCCCTTCTTTGACAGCCCCTTCGCTGTCAAAGTAATAATTCCATCAACAGAGCCAACAGTGGCTCCATCAACAGAATACAAAGGTCCAACTACCTCTAAATGACTGCAAAGTGGTAAGGGGCAATTCGGTATTCCTGGAAACCTAGATGTCTAAATGCATAATGAAACAGTGGTTCCCTAAAATAGTTTTAATTACTTTAGATTCCAAGTAAACATTTAAAAAGTTTACTAAACTTTATAATGACTTGATAAAAAAATAGTTTTTGAAAAAAAAACAACTAATGACCCCCACAGCTAGGGAGCTTTTCCTAAGGGAGTGGGGGTCATGTTGGATTTTTTCCTGTTGTTCACCACCAGGTCTTTCCTGGCAGTGACGGACCATAAAAAACCATTACACTGTCCATCCTAAATAGCTCAGATAGTGTAATGCTCTTCCTCTGACAGCCCCTTCGCCGTCAGAGTAATTATTCTATCAACAGAGCCAACAGTGGCTCCATGAACAGAATACAACAGTCCAACTATCTCTAAATGACTGCAAAGTGATATGGGCAATCCCGTATTCCTGAGAAACCTAGATGTCTAAATGCATAATGAAACAGTGGTTCCCTAGAATACTTTTGATTACTTTAGATTCCAAGTAAATGGATGTTTGACAGTTGTACACTTTTTCACACACTTAGGGCCCCATTAGGATGGTGGGCGGACTTTAGTCCGCCCACCACCCTAGCGGTGCTGGGACCGGCCGCCAGAGGTGCGGTGGTCCCGCACCGCCAATTAGGATGCGACCGCCATCCTGGCGGTCACATCCCGCATCTTTGACATTGCGGAGGGCGGTGCTGTAAGCAGCACCCGCCACAATGCCAAAGAGGCATGTTGAGCATTGCCATGCATAACGTGACAGGCACCACGCGGTGCCTGCCACCTTGTGCATGGCAATGAAGGGGGGTACCACAGGTACCTCCCAAGTGCAGCCCCCCACCCCCCTGAGGCCCGCAACGGGCCCCCATAGTTATTTCCCGCATGCCTTACCATGGTGGAATCTCTGCCATGGAAAGGCATGCCCACCGCACCCATCATAATATGGATGGGGGTGCCTACAAGGCACCGCCACCATATTGTGGGCTTTTTGTGCCCAGCGGGCAATCGTGACGATTGCCGACCGGCGGAAAAGCGGCGGTTTAAAATCCACTGGAACTCCAGGCTGGGAATTCTTTGTGGGGATGTCCAGGTGAGCTCTGTTAACCTGTAGCTTGCGTCTACTCTTTAGTCCTTTTGCAGCAAGGTAATCCAAAGGGCTGCAGTTTCAGTTGGTGCAGTCTTCAGAGGTCAGGCCTTAGAAATCTTTGCACAACAAAACTTCTCAGCAGGGCACTTCTTCCTTCAGTAAGTTTGAAGCAGCAGATCTGGAGGGCCCTGCCCCTCTCAGATACTTATTCAAAATTCTCTGGGTCAAGCAGCAGGTCACTCCTGACCAATGAGAGCAGGGTAACTCCTCAAGGCGATGACCACTTCCTATAGAGTGTGGCATTATTTTGTCCCAGAGGGCATCAAATCTTCCAAATCCATAATTGCTGATTTTCCAGCAGAGAGTCAAGACCTGGCTAAACACACCCCCAGAGACGGCTTATTTCCCTAGACTCTCCCACTACCATCGGCACATACCTTCCTTAAACCTAGCCCTAACTCTGGGTCAAAAGTGTAAAAGTGTAACTGATACCCAGGCTTTCCCTCTGCCGTTGAAGAGCATGATTTAAAACTCCACCCCCTGGCCTGGCATTCCAATGGACCAACACACTGCCCTCCCAGCAGAGCTGGTAACCCCAGGGGCTCTTTATCACCTCTTTAAAGCAGCCTGGCTAATTCACTTAACTCTGGCCAATCAGGGCAGACCACTGGAAGGTTGAATTTGGACTTACAAACAAGAAAGTCTTATAATTTCTTGTATGTACACTTTAGGAGAAATTCAACAATATGATATTGTTGGATTTACTACTACCATTCTGGGAAGTCTTTGAATGGCCAGTCTAGTTCTCTCCTATCAATAATTATTAATCAATAACTTCCTACCATGTTAACCTTTGTAACAAGGGATTTTCAATGGGAAAAATGACTTGGGCCATTTTTCCAGCACCAGGACTTACAGAAACATGTTTTATAAGTACTTGCCTTATATCTACAGGAACTCCACCCCGTGTGCAACTAGGGGAGACTCTAGGGGTTCAGAATCTGTAGGAATATTGCAGATTCTCCTTTTCCTGTGCTCCTAGCATCAAAGTCGAATTTTAGCAGCACTTTACCACAATGTGGGGAGTGAAATGTGAAATTTCACTTTACCCAGGCATATAAAAACTCATTTTATAATGGTGTACCTTATAGATAACTGACACCCAACCCCTGGGATATGTAGGGGAGACCCTGGGGGTCCCTAATATGCCAAAACATTGTAAGTTGTCCATTTCTAGATGCCCTTACCACCAAAGTCGTGTTGGGCACAATTTGCTTTTTAAAAGCAGTCCTGGCACCCAGGGCTGTTTTTAAACTGACCTGAGGCTTTAGCAGTACACACATGCAAGTTCAGCAAAAGCTGCTGGCCTCTAAACTACCATGCACCAGGGTACTGGGGACTTCTAGGCAGTTTCAACCCCCTGCCCTATTATATACTAGGGGCTTATGGGATAGGTCATGCCTATTACAGGGGTACCCCACCATACCATTGTGTACCCTAGTGTATGTTAGGTGTTTTAACTGTATTCTAATGTGTTACTTTCAGCTTAGCACTGGCCCTGGACCTGGTTAGGCAGAGCCCAGGGTCAGTCAAAATCAGTTACCACCAGCATCAGTCAGCAAAACGTTGGGGGGGGGCCCAGGGCACAGGATGACTTTGCAACATTCAGTCTAACCAATGGTCAAACATCCATTTGTTTGGAATCTAAAGTAATTCAGCCTATCCGAGATCAGAGCTTGGTTAGCCTCAAGATGGCTGCAGCATAGACAAACTCCTGAGTCCGTTAACACTGTCTTGCAGAATCCGTTAATATTGCAACGAAAATAAGAGGACAACATTACATTATGCAACCTTTGGGTTGCAGGAGAAGGTTGATGATATCATGATCGGCCATACCTGTGCGCCGCTTTAGATACTGCCTGGCGGGCGGCCCGCTCTGCCTACCCGTATGGTGGTAGTGGCGAAGCATATCTTTAGCCCGGGTCTTTTCTTTATTTATTTCTTGATACATGGGAGGGGCCATTTTCGGCCCAGGGCGCGGGGGGGGGGTTTATGGAGGGGAGGCACTTGGGCACTTGCCATTGCAGCATGGCAGTTTACAGCTGTTTGCACAGACACTACAGAGGCAGGTCTGAGATACATTTAGAGGGCTACACATGTGGGAGGCACAACCAGCGCTGCCAGCCCACTAGTAGCATTTGATTTATAAGCCCTGGCACACATCGTGCACTTTACTAGGGACTTACCAGTAAATCAAATATGTCAATCATGGATAAACAATCAGATCACAATTTATACAGAGAGCATATTTACTTTAGCACTGATCAGCAGTAGTAAAATGCCCAGAATCCTATAGCCAACAAAAACACGGTCAAAATAATAGGAGGCAAAAGCAAAACGTTTGGGGATAAACCTGTCAAATGGGCCAGTTCTAACAGAATGTCTATGTGGAAGCTAAAGAGAGACTAAAGAAAAAATTTCTTATGATTCAAGCGTGCTTTTAGAGAGGCACAGTTTCTGGAAACGTAAACAACTTAGCAATGAATCTAATGAAGAGTATATTGCAGCAATACCCGTTTGAGCCTCAACTTTAAAATTTGAGACCTGGGTTCATATTTACATCAGGTACTTACATGTAGGAATCTTTCACTTCCTGAGGTAATTGATATCGGTAAAAGCACTGAAAGGTCAATCATCTCTATTCAAGCATTAACCCAACAAGAAGGATATTCTCATGTGCCTTTCATTTCTGAGGAGAATACCATAACTGCTATCAGGGCTGAAAAGAATAGGAGGGGGCAGCCCAGTTGCTTTTGATGTAGTTCCAGAAACCATTTAGGCAACAACTCATCCTGTCCTGCCATTGGTGAAGGGTGTGTGAAATGCCGGAGAATGGGGCATTTTCAGTCTGTCAGTAGATTTCAATATAGTGGTGCTGATAGCAGGACACATAATATAGATATTATGGGTTGTTCTGCTAATGTTAATATGGTTGACACTGATGTTCAGGATTGCACAAGCAAATTCACCAATGTTGTTCTTACTGTAAATTGTATCCAGAGGGATGTTAATGTGGAAGGTCCTATTTGTCAAGTTGTGATTGGTGGAAATCCTCTTCAAATCATGGCGGACTTCTGTGCACCGGTCTCTAGCTTGTCTGATAATGACTTGGTTACTTACCGGTAATCTTCATTACTCTGAGTCATAGTCTACCTCGTCACAGTCACCCAGGAGCACTCTGTGTTCCAGGCACAGCATTCACCCATATAAAAAAAGTCCCCACAAAATATGGCGGCCTAACAGGAAGTACCTGTCACCTGACCTATTAGGGTGGGGCAACCGTAGAACACATCCTGCAATGCCCACAAGCAGAGAGGCAACCCGAAGGAAAAATCAAAACATTTTGTTCGTCCCTCCACAACCAAGGGAGGGACGGAGGGACAATGATTGACGAGGAAGTCTATGACTCGGAGTAATGAAGATTGCCAGTAAGTAACCAAGTCATTACCTTCCTCCTCCGTCTTCCTTGTCACAGTCACCTAAGAGGGTATACCCCAGCACCAGACAAACAAAAGAAACAGACACCAAAGGATGCCAAGGAAATTTATTTGCAGACAAGTACAATCAGTGAAAAGCAGCAAGGACAGCGGAACCAAAATCCCCAAAAAATACCTCCCCCATCCTCAACTTATAATGGGAGATGAAGGTATGAGGGGAGGACCAAGTCACCGCCGCAAAAAGATCCTTCAAGGAGGTGCCCTTAAAAGAAGCCCAGAAGGAAGCTACACCCCGGGTGGAACGCCCCTGACTGACCAGGGGAAGAGAGACCCCAGAATGAAGATAGGCTAAGGAAATAGCGGACCTAACCAAATGCGAAAGAGTAGCCGTGGTAGGCCGATGACCTTGCCTGACAACCCCAAAGGTGACAAACAAAAAATCCACATGGCGAAGGGAGGCGGACAACTCAAGGTAAATTAAAAGAGCCCTCATCAAATCCAGTGAATGAAGCTGGATTTCCTCCTCTGTAGAGGGGGCAGGAAAAAAGGCCGGAAGGACAATATCCTGGGACAAATGGAAAGGGGAGAACATTTTAGGAAGAAAGGCGGGGTCAGGACGAAGGGCCACCTTGTCAGGAAAAAAAAGCTAGTAGGGAGGATGGCAAAGCAAGGTGCCAAGCTCCCCCAAATGCCGCCCTGAGATAATAGCCACTAGAAAACACACCTTCAGGGTGAGAAACTTCAGAGACAAAGAAGGTAGGGGCTCAAACTGGGAACGCTGCAAGGCATGAAGGACCAGAGGAAGATCCCAGGAGGGAACAGGAGAACCAAACAACAGGCTGTCGAAGAAAAAAACTGCGAAGAAGGCGAGAAGCCAGGGACTCAAGAGAGATGAGAGAGGCACCCCGGACAGCTTTAATGGCGAACCACTGGCTGCGGAGAGTAGAAACTGACAGCCCAAGCAAGAAACCATCCTCGAGGAATTCAAGCACAGAATTCCCCTCACAGGAGTCAGGGAGAAACCCCCACAAAAAACACCAAGCAGAAACATTCCTCCAGTGACGGTCGTAATCCTTAAGGGTACTGCCCTTCCTAGAATTCTGTATGGACTGAGCAACCTCAGAGGAACAACCCAAAGACACTAGCCGTCGCCTGTCAACTTCCAAACCCTGAACGCCAACTGGCCGAGAGCCTGAATAGACAGGAAAGTAAAGCAGAGAGGAGAAGGGGACAGCGGGAACCTCCACAGGGAGCAACAGCCAAACGAAGCAGGAGGGGATACCAAGGATGGCGAGGCTAAAAGGGTACCACCAACCCCTCCGCCCTGATCTTTGACAAAACCCTGCTGAGAAGGGGAAAAAGAAGAAAAGCATAGAGAAGACCCTGAGGCCAAGGGAAACTCAGGGCATCCACCCCCAAACCTCCCTGCAAGGGAGAAGGGTGCAAAACATTGGCAGAAAAGCATCTCGAGGGGAGGCAAAGAGATCCAACCAAGGCCTCCCGAACCACCCCGAAATCCCCCGAAAGACCAGAGGAGACAGGGACAGAGAAATCAAAGAAGGAAGAAGGCGACTCAGCAAATCCGCATGCCCATTCTCCCTCCCCGGCAGATAGATAGCCATCAGACCTAACAGATTGGCTTCCGCCTAAGACACAATCTGATCCGCCAGGAGAGCCAAGAGAGGAGAGCGAGTGCCCCCCAAATGATTCAAGTAGGCACAGGCCACCTGATTGTCTGCTCGGACTAGAACACACTTGTCTTTCAGATAACGGGCAAAGTGCAGGAGCGCCTTGAACACTGCTGCCAGTTCCTTCCAATTCGAAGACATCCAGTTCTCCGCACAGGGACCAAGGACCCTGAGCAGAAAGATCCCCAAGGGTGGCACCCCAACCCCAAGGGCTGGCATCGGTTGTCAGGTAACAGGAGGATCCAGGGGCACCCCCTTCGCCAGGTTGTCCAGCACCAGCCACCAACGCAGCTGTAGTGAAATGGTGGGAGTCACCAGAACAGAGGCAGTATAATCCTGAGACCCCAGATTCCAGTGAGACAGAAGGTGATACAACAGATGGTAGAGGTGTCTGCGAGCCCAAGGAAGTAGAAAAGGGGAAGCAGCCATGTCCCCCTGAACCCGCAACCAACCTCTTGTGGAAGACGATGTGTCAGATAGGAGGGACTCCAGACGCTAGCTGATCCGAAGCTGGCGAGCCAGAGGAAGAAACACCATGCCCAACGGGGTATTGAAGTGAGTGCCGATGAACTGGAGTACCTGAGATGGGATGAGGTGGGACTTGCTGAGATTCACAAGGAACCCATGAGACTTCAATCATGTACCAACGTCACATCCTCCTGGGCTTGCAACAGACCCACCAGGGGAGCCAGGACCTTAGTAAACACCAAAGGGCCGGAGGCCAAACCAAAGGGAAGGACACTAAATTAGAAGTGTTGTCCCAGGGCAAAGAACCGTAAATACCTCTGGAAGAGAGGATGCACAGGAATATGCAAACAGGCATGCAAAAGGTCCAAGGATGTCAGAAAAGCCCCAGGGAAAACAAGGGGCAGAATCTTCTGCAAACTCACCATCTTGAGTCTCTGGTAAGGCTCATAGGAGTTCACGGTCTTGAGATCCAGAACATGGCGGAAAGCCCCTGACACCTTCTGCACCAGGAACGTCAGAGAGTAGCAACCCTATCCCAACTCGGTCCCGGAAAAGGAACTATGCCACCCTTCTGGAGAAGATCCAAGTTCCCCGGTTTCAAACCCAACAACTTCAGACGATTCTGAGGTGGGTGGGGGCAAAAGGATCTGGAGGCTGAGAAGAAAAGTAAATAGAATAACCTTCGACCACCAGGCGAAGAACCCAGGTATTGGTGACGTTGTGAGCCCAAGCAGAATGAAACTGTCCAATTCAGCTGCCCACCCTGAGATAGTCAGGACTTTGGAGAGGCATCAGTAAGGGCAGCACCTAGGGGCTGTTGCTGGGACTTTGCAGAGAAGGGGGTGCAACAATCCCTCCCACGAAAGGGCTGGGAGGGACCCTTCCCAGCCGAGGGGGGATTCACAAATGCAAGCCTATAACCAAACCCCGACCTCTCAGAGCAAGTCGCAGAGGCTTCAGGAGCTTACAATCCTCCACCGATTTCTTCAGTAGATCCTTAAGTTCAGACCCAAACAACTTACCACCATCAAAAGGCAAGCGTGACAGGAAGGACTTCTGGGATGCCTCCGCCTTCCAAGACCTCATCCAGATGTTTCGACGAGCAGAAACAATGGAACCAGAAATGGCCGCACAAGCTGACAGAGAGTCAAATGCAATGTCCGACATAAAGTGAAACCTGCAATTCCATAAGGGACAGATAGGAATTAACGTCCTCCCCTTCCTGGAGGTCCTCAGACAAGGCCTGAAAATCATGCAGAAGAGATTGAACCTCATATGAGGAGTAAGCATCTGCCCTGATGGAAAAGTTAGCCGTGGAGTAAGCCCTTTTAGCAGCACAGTCTACCCTTTTATCACAGGATCGCTAGGAGAGGCGTCCTCCAAGATGATGGAACCACTGGAGACCAGACCCACCATCAGAGAGTCCACTTTCACTTGAGGGGGAACTTCGTCAGGAAGCAGGAAGTTCCAAAGAGGGTACTTTTTAACAAGGAACCGAGGGAACCCAGCTTTCTCGACATCAGACCATTCCCTGGACAGAAGCCCCTGAATGGCCCTATGAATGGGAAGAGCGTTGGGCTCCTTCCGGCGGAACTGGGAGAAAACATCCTCCTCCTTATCCAGAGGAACAATAGTCTGAAAGGCCAAATTGTCCTTCAAGTGAGTCATGACCTCCTTCAATTTGGCGTCTTTAACAAAGCGTCCCTGCTGTTCCTCATCCGAACCATCAGAGTCCGGGGCAGGCTGAGAAGAAACTCTCGGGATCATAGGCACCAGCCCATCCCGAGCCGCAAAAGGCGAATACACCGCCTTATTAATTATTGCCTGAAGGACATCAAAATTCATGCCCACAGGCTGCTGGGAGCAAGCAGGTTCAGACTCTGACCCAGAAGACACTTCTCAGAGCGTTTACTCTCCATGGCTGCAAAACACAACTGCTGACAAGGAGGAGGTACGAACTTTATAAGGGGACAAGGCACACCGTTGCTAAGCAACCGGCAGTGCCCCCCATGACACGTCACGCTGAAGACGATCATCTCGTGACCTTGGGAACCGCCCCGCATGGAGACAGGACAGCGCGCATCAAAGATTTCTAGTCACTGAAGCGGAAGCATTTATATTACCGTATGTGCATATGCACGCATCACGTGGAAAACTAGAACACTGACCTTCTCTACGTTAACTACAAGACCATTTACTTTCTCTTATTGTTGTCCAACGTGTTATTCAAGTGTGTTTCGGCGATACACACACCAGAGTTACTTTCTTGAGTATTGCAAGCGTGAGAACGCTGACCTTCTCTACGTTAAATACAAGACCACTTACTTTCTCTAATTGTGTTCCAACGTTTTATTCATGTGTGTTTCGGCGATACACACGCCAAAGTTACTTTCTTGAATATTGCAAGCGTGTTGCTGTTTTGTCATCTCGGCAACACGCATGCCCGTATCATCTATAATGCAAAATATATATATAAACATCCTCTTCTAGCGTGATACTGTCGGTGATACAAACGCCTATATATACATTTTCAATAACACCTAATTAAACAGTTAAACAATCTCCTCCAATGCTGTGAATCCTGTACCTGTTATACGCACGTTTTGGTTTTATATATATATATACATATATATAAACTCCAGCCTGTCCCTCGATGCACTTTCCGTGCGGACACCAAAATAACGCCACAGCCAGACTGGAAATGTTATCACAAGTGATATGCTTTTATTCGTGCATATACCAATATTCTGTTCATCATCACATGTAATAGTGGTTTTTTTTTGTGATATTGTATTCATGCATATTAATTTTCTCTCCATTATTGGTATTTAGTATTTTCATGGAAGGTTTTACTGCACCTGCACCATTTTTACCTTCTCCTGGTGAACCCATTCTAGAGCGGAAACAATGGAAAGGTTTAGAGGCATACATTGAAACTATTGGTGGTGATGATTATACGGACAAAAGGAAACTTGCAATATTGAAACATTGTTTAGGCACTTAAGGCAGGCGTATCCTAAGTCATCTACCACCAATCACTGTGAATCGCACATCATCATCAGATGACGATATTGATGTATTTGAGGAGGCTATTAAGCAATTAGACAAGCAATATGTTAAAAAAGTCAATGAGGTAGTTGCACGTCATAAATTTCTCAGCAGAGGCCAATTAGTCTATGAATCTATAGATGTTTTTGTCAATGACTTGAGAATTTTGGCATCCAAATGTAATTTTTCGACGTTTCATGATCAAATGGTACGTGACCAACTTGTACACAAAGTTGCTGATGTCAAGCTTCAAGAAAAGTTATTAGCTGCTGAAGACTTAACGTTGAACTATGCTATAGACATAGCTCATACTTTTGAGGATATGACACTTGGATTAAAAGAACTTGCTGAACGGAAGGTCTCTGAGGTTAATTTAATCAAAAAGTCTAATCCTGATGAGGGCACTACCAGCAAATCCAAGTCTAAAACTCATTTCAACCAAGAAAGAAAAGACTATGTCTATTTTAAATGTGGCTTTCCTGGTCATGTGGCCAATGACAAAAGGTGTCCTGCCATTAGTCAAGTATGCAGATACTGTAAATTAAAAGGCCATTACACTAGGATGTGTAGAAACAAGAACAAATTAAAGAATAGAAATATTGACTATAAGAACCAAAATACTGATCAAGTGAAAGAGGTTAATAGTGACATCGAGGATGATGAATTTTTATTAGCTGTTTATGAAATTAACAGTAAGGTGAAAGATGCTCCTTTTTGCACTGTTGTAATTGGTGATAAGAATGTAAGAGTTATGGCTGACTTCGGTACTAGACATACTCTCATTGGTGACGAATGGTTAAAGAAATTTCCCAATATATGTTTATCTCCTCCAGATATCAAGCTGGTTGGTTATGGAAGAAAACCCCTAGATGTATTAGGATTCTTCACAACTACTATTAGCTTTGAAGGGAAGTCCGTTTCTTCCAAAGTATATGTTGCAAGGGAGGGTTCATGCCTTTTAGGATGGCCCCAACAAAGATCTTATGATCACCCTGGATCCCAACCACCCTGGCCAGGTACTTGGGTACTCGGATTTAATTCTTCATGTGGGAATCGATCCTGCATCCGAGTGGGAAAAATGGTTTCCCAGTGTCTTCTCTTCTTCTAGTTTAGGTCTTCTTAAAAATGTTGTTCACAAAATTATTTTGCAACATAATGCTGTACCCAAAGTTCACACAGTTAGGAATGTTCCATTACATTAAAGAGAAGCTGTGAAGAAAGAACTAGAAAGATTATGTAATCTTGATGTTATTGAGGAGATTGAATTTGAATTTGAATTTTAAAGCATTTATTTAGCGCGCTTATACCCAGCGGTTTCATGGCGCTGTAGGAGCTGCTACTAGCAACAGCAGCAAGAGGGACAGGTTAGGCAGGAAAAGCTCTGGAAAAAAGGAAGGTTTTCAGATTCTTCCGGAACTCCAAATAGGAGGTTGTGGATCTGAGTGTCATGGGGAGGGAGTTCCAGAAGGCAGGTGCAAGGACCGCAAATTTCGCCCCACCTGCTCTCTTTTTCTTAAAGCGAGGTGTAACCAGGAGTGCCATGTGGGTAGAGCGGAGTTCTCTGCCCGGCATGTAGGGTTTGATGGCTGAGCATATAAACCAGGGGGCAGTGCCCATCCTAGCCTGGAAGTTGAGACAACCTAGTTTAAATAAGGCCCGCTCCCTCACAGGTAGCCAGTGCAATGATTTCAGCAGTGGGGTTGCTCGATGGGACTTGGGCAGCCCATGGATCAGGCGGGCAGCCTGATTTTGCACTAGCTGCAATCGGTGTATGGCATAGGCCGGTGCGCCGTTATAGATTATGTTCCCATAATCAAGGCGCGAGAGCACCATTGCCATCACAATTATTTTCAGTGCCGGGAGGGAGAAGAAGCGAGATATCTTCCTAATTATCCGGAGGGAAAAAAAGCAAGAGGAAACCACCGAACTGACCTGGGGGTTTACAGATAGTTGGGAATTGAGAAAGATCCCAAGGGTTTTAACTTTAGGAACCGGGAGGGGGGGGACACCAAGTGAAGGGGGCCAAAACGAGGGGGACCAGGGGCTGCAACCACCTCCTGTCAAGACCAGCTCTGTCTTGTCAGGGTTGAGTTTAAGGTGGTTGCAGTTCATCCAATCTTGGATGAATAACATAACGGTTTGAAAATTCTGAACAGAGGAGGGGGAGTGAGAGAGATTAAAGATAAGCTGGAGGTCATCGGCGTAATTAAACACCGTGACCTCGAGCTGCTGCAATGAAAAAATAAGGGGATAGATGTATAAATTAAACAAAAGAGGGGATAGGGAAGAGCCGTGAGGGACGCCGCACTCCACCTTTCGTGAGGAGGCAGTAAAACCAGCGAGATGAACAGCCTGTGCCCTGTCACACAGGAAGGAATTAAGCCAGGAGAGGGCAGAGCCCTCTATGCCCGCCGCCCTGACACGAGTGAGAAGAGTGGAGTGATCCACCGTGTCAAAAGCGGCGGACAGGTCCAAGAGAACAAGGGCTTGCGGGAGGTTGATGTCAATACCCTTGCGGAGTCCGTCCATCACTGAGATCACTACCTTCTCTGTGGAGTGTAGAGGTCGGAAGCCCGCCTGGCAAGGGGAAAGGCAATGATTTGCCTCCACATAAGTGCTCAGGGTACTCGTGACGTGGGTTTCTAAGACCTTTCCCAAATAGGGCAGGAGGGAGATGGGGCGGTAATTAGCTGGGGACAAGGGGTCAGCGCCGTTTGTTTTTAAGATCGGGATGATGACTGCTGATTTGTGAGAGGAGGGAACCACACCATTACTTAGTGAGTCGTTAAGAAACGTGAGGGGAGGGGTAGGACAAGCCGAGAAGATTTCTCCTAAAACATGGGCGGGACCAAAATCCAAGGGGGAACCCGACTTCACCCGTCGAAGCAGAGGGAGGAGTGAGTCCTTGGTCAGCAAAGGAATGCTAGCCAGTTTGGAAGTGGAGGGGGGAGGGGGCGGGTTGACAAAGGTTAACGAAGGAGGTGGTATATTAATTTTTATCTGTGCGACCTTCTCGATGAAAAATTTGTTTAGCGAATCACAGAGATGTTGAGAGGGAGGGACTGTTGTCGTAACTCTATCGGATGCTGCCAGTTCATGGACGGTAGCGAAGATCTCTTTGGATTGAGACTCTGCCGCTAAAATCCTTCCTGAGTAATATTCTGTCTTAGCCTTAAGAATGCCATTTTTGTAAGTCTGTAAGGCAGAATGGTATGCGGATTTCAGTAAAGGGCTATAGGCTTTCCTCCAAGCTCTCTCAGCTCTCCGTGCAGCTAGTTTTTTCACCTTAAGGTCAGAGTGGAACCACCTATTAGCTGCATGGGCTCGCTTAACCGTAATCCGCCTCAGGGGAGCGAATTCGTCGCCCGATTGAATCAGCCAATTATTGATGGATTCCAATTGGTCTGAGGCTGCAAGGCCTGAGAGGTCAGGGCTGGACTCAGACAAGGACGAGCAGAAGGACGGCATATCGGCTTTGCCCCATTTCCTAATCCAGGTGTTCTTGGGGAGCGGGGGCTTAACCTCAGGGGATAGTGCAAGGGAAAAGGAAATGAGAGAATGGTCCGACCAAGGGCAGGGAGAGATGGTGGGGGGCGTTGTAGGGACATTTAGGGCCCAGATTTGGTCCAGTGCATGACCATGAATATGAGTGGGGCTATGAATGTGAGGTACAAAGTTAAGGCTAATCATGAGGTCGGTGAAATCCTTGGAGTGAGAGGTTTCGGCGGGGTCGTTAGGCCAAAAATTAAAGTCCCCTAGGACTAAGACTGATGAATTATTTATCGCCAGAGTAGCCAGGAGATCTTGAAAACTAGGAATGAAGGATGAAATGAGTTGAGGGGGGCGGTAGACAAGGACGCAGGTCAAAGGGGTTTGGTATGAGGTCGAGCGCGCTACCAAGTAGTCAACTTCAGGGATTATAGGAGAGGGGAGGATCTGAAAGTGCAAGTCAGCACGAGCTATCAAGGCTACTCCTCCGCCCGTCTTGCCCTCAGGCCGATCCGCTCGGATGGCAGAATGTGAAGGGGGCAATGCAGCTAGAACATTGGGCAGGGAGTCCGCTCTGAACCAGGTCTCGGTTAGAAACAGGAGATCAGGTTCATGCGTGTCAATATAATCAAATAGCTCGTACTGATGTTGAACAGCTGACCGGGTGTTAAGTAGGGCAGCCGAGATGTTAAATACCGGTGTTTGAGGATTGAAGGGAAGGGGTGGGGTGGGGTGGGGGGTAGGGTAGAAGGCAAAAGTGTCAACTGGGTAACAATCTCCGGAGGAGGATAAAGAGACGGAGTAAACAAACCAAGGGAGGTCACACGATTGAATACTGTGAGAGGAATGGTACCAGGGGTCCAGTAGGAGCAAAGCTGTTATGGAGTGTATCTAATCAGCTGAGCAGAATGGGGTGCCCCTAGCCCCGGTCGGCCGCGGACGGGCGCAGACGGGCTTGCCTTAAGCGCGCCTTCGGCGCGCAATCGTCGCGCCCGCTGCGCTTCCGGTGGGGGCACATGCTTTATAGCAGAGAGGAGAGGGGTCTAGAGGGGGCGTGGCTACGGAGGTGGGCGTGTCCTAGCGACTGGCCAATCCCGTCGCTTCAGCAGGGAATTCTAGCCTCAGAGTGGTTGTCTACCGTTGTTGTCGCACACAAACCTAATGGCCAAGTCAGATTGTGTGTGGACTTAAAAGATCTTAACAACAGTGTATGGGTAGATAGACATCCCTTGCCCAATATTGGTGAGATGTTTACAAAACTTAAAGGTGCCTCCATATTTTTTACTCTTGATTTGTCTAACGCATATCATCAAATAGCTCTTCATGAGGATAGCAAACATCTCACCTCATTTTATAACATCTAAGGGGCTTTCAGGTACAAGAGAATGCCTTTTGGTTTAATATCTGCACCATCTGTTTTCCAAAGATTAATGCATAAATTGTTTAAGGACATCAAAAATGTATTATATTTTCAAGACGATATTCTGGTTTTTGCATGCAATTGACAGGAACATACCGATATTCTCCACAAAGTATTGTGTATATTACAGGACAAAAGTATGACTTTAACTAAGGATAAATGTAAGTTCGGTGTAACATCTGTTGATTACTTGGGTCATTCCATCAACAAACACGGTATTTCTCCCAAGCAGAATCTTATCAGAGTCATTGAACAAACACCGGAACCTCAGAAAAAAACTTAAATCTTTTTTAGGTCTTGCAGAATATTATGCTAAATGTATTCCTGTGTTTTCTGACAAAACTGTGCATATCAGAACTTTAATGAAAAAGAACCAGTCCTTTTTTGGGGTGACAATTATGCTAGCGAATTTAAACAACTAAAAAATTGTATTTCATCAGCACCTGCTTTGGCTACCTTCAATACAGCGTACGACTCTGTGACTGTCTCTGATGCCAGCAATGCTGGTTTAGGTGCTATCCCAATGCAAAATTAAAATGGTCATTTAGTCACTGTTGCTTTTGCATCCAGACCATTAAAAGATGCTGAAAGCAAACACTCTATTCTAGGAGAAGAAACTCTTGCGTTTTGTTTGGGTATTGAGTATTTTAGAAAATATGTTTATGGCACCATTTTCAAGGTAAGGACTGACCACTGTCCTTTTGTAGATTTATTCACAACAAAAGGTTGTGGTAGAGTCACTTCAAGGATTGGCAGCTGGCAGTACAAGTTACAAGATTTCCACTTCAAAGTTGAATATAGCCCTGGGGTTAGAAACATTCTCGCTGTTTGTCTATCAAGACTACCAGTGGAGGACGACAATGTTGTTGAAGAGGATGAGGATTTTCAAAACGTTATTTCGATTTGTGAAGTATCCAAGGGTTGTATTCATGATAATCAATGGAGATTAGAGTGTGACAAGGATATGGTTCTTAAAGAGGCTATTGGTTATATCAATTCTTCATGGCCTAGGAAGGCTGACATTTCAGAAAGTCTTCTTCCTTTCTTTCATGTAGCTCACGAGTTATCCTTAAAAAATGATGTGTCAATAAGAGGTTTGCAACTTGTTGTGCCTCTAGATTTACAACGAACCATTCTTGATATGGCGCATGAAGGGCACCCTGGTATAACCAGTATGAAAAGAAGGAGTAGGTGTGAACTTTGGAGGCCAGCAATGGATAAGTGTATTGAACGCAAGGTCAGGTGTTACATTGAATGTTGCATTAGGGATAAATCCAAAAAAACTGTTTCTTATGAATGTCTTCCCGTTTTAGATCGTCCCGGGTGTGGCAGTGTGTTGCTCTTGATATTGCCGGTCCAATGTGTCTGGGCCACAATCCTGTTTATGCCATAGTTCTTATTGACCAACTATCTCAGTGACCTGATATTAGATTAGTTCCCAACATTACCTCGAAAGTTGTGATTCAATTTTCAATTGATGTATTTGAAAGAGAAGGGTTTCCTGAATCTCTTCTTAGCGACAATGGGGTGCAATTCACATCCACTGAGATGAAATATTTTCTTGACGGTCATGGCATTGTTCACAAACGTTCATCTGTTTATTAATCCCAGAGCAATGGAATTGTTGAGAGGTGGATCAAGGTGTTCAAGGAGGGGTTACAACTGGCCAGTTCTAATGGTAAAAATTGTAATCCAGCCATCAAAGAAATTCTTTGGAGTTACAGAAATACTCCTAGATGTATTGGTGATCTTTCTCCATTAGAAAAAATGTGGGGAAGGAAGAGTGTGTGCAACATGATTCAGGCGTAGATTAGATATTTGTTGTATAGCAAAAACGATAAATATGTGTCTGTTCAAGTATCTCAGTGTAGAGATGTTATTTCTCCAGTGAAGATTAATGATTGGGTACGAATGAAGAAAGGCAGAATTGTTAAATCTGGTGAGTATCGGTTTTCACTTCATTTGACGGTGGTCAGAGTGGGTGTAGAGAGTGTTCTCCTTTATGGAAGGTTTGTATCTGTGTATTCTCTATTCTAGAATTGTTAAAGTGCATTTTTCATTTCGCTGTACTGTCTTCAGTTTACTGCCTTGCTATTGAAGTGTCCAGTCGTGGGTCCTCCATATGGAACAAATCATTTTTCCAACATCAACATCTCTTAGATTCTTACTTTGGAAATAACCTTGGATTTCACTTCTTACATTTATTGGCGACGTTTTTCTTTCAAGATCCACCGACTTTGGGAAGAAAATATTTCGAAATTATTTGGACTACAAGAAAAGATCTTCCCTGACACTCTTTCTCCACACCTCTCAGGTACTTTTAATTTGTGTGGGAGATTTTACACCGACTTTGAAGAAAACGTTAACGTTTATTTAATTATTTCGATAACTACAGCTTAAATGGGAATCTCGAGCATTTCTTAGCTCTTGTGTTTTCATCGCGCTAATTTGAGCACTACACAGGACTTTATTAAGTTCATTCACTCTGCGGTGGATTTTGAGCTATACTGGCACAATTCCTAAAACATTTACATGCTCGATACAATGGTGAGTGTCTCACAAACATAGTGCGACATTTGAAAACTTGCTGTTCTATCAACCGCTGCATTTACCTGTGTGACTTCACAAGCCATTCCAGGAGCCAAGCGTCTTTGTTCCTCATTGCTGGTGACTTCGAGACGTTCGTGCTTGTGACGTACCAAGGTGCTCGCTGCTAAAGGTCAAGCTACCGCGTCAGCACGTCACGTTAGAGCGTCGAGGTCACGCTGTGCCGCCATCTTGGATCAGTATTGCGGCGAGAATCGGCATTTCAAGGGAGTTGAAGGAATATCAAAGCGCGTCTTATGTATGATATATTTTTTTTATTTGAAAACGTAATTTTTTCTTCTTTGTCATTCAGCCATTAGAACTTCTTGCAGTATCTATTTTTGAAGTGCTTGTTCTTCCGTGATGAGCACACGTGTAATATAAGCTTCTGATGGTGACATTCTTATTATAACTCATTATTACTGATTAGTATATGTTACTACTTATTATATTGCCATTCGTTTTGGTTTTAACTTCATTATTTGTGCTTTCTTGTTTTTATTCTGCTGATTAACTTTTATTTCAATTCAAAAGTTTATGTTTATTTAGAAGGAATGTCTTCTGCTTCTTCAAATAATGTGATGCAACCTCCTCCATTTCTACAAGTTCCTGGTAAACCTTTAGTCCCTTGGCACAAGTGGTTTAGAGTTTTTGACAACTACCTTGAAGCTATTGATGCTACTAAGTATGCTGCCTCACGAAAGAAAGCGTTATTATTTAATCATTTAGGGAGTGCTGGCCAAGATGTCTTTGATAATTTGCCTGTCGTAGCAGCACCATCCGGTGATGACGCTTAGAATGTTTACAGAGAGGCATTAGCTAGGCTCGGAAGGAATTATGTGGATGAGCCCTCTGTTATGGTGGAGAGGCATGTTTTTTTCAAAAGAAACAAATGCAAGATGAGTCCATAGAAGACTACCTTGCTGTTTTGAGAGTATTAGCCTCTAAATGTCAGTTTGGAGATTACCTAGACACAGCACCAAGGGATCAGTTGGTCTTCAACTGTTTCAATAAAAAAAATCCAAGAGCGAATATTAACCTGTAAGAATCCAACTTTGGATGAAGTTATGGACATCGCACGCAGTATTGAGAGATCTGTAGTCTCTTCAAAAATTTTATCACAAGATGTTTCAAACAAACTCACAGCTGGGGATTCCTCAACTTGTGTTAAAGGTAATGACCCTACTGTTAATGTTATTTCTGCTAAACCTAAAAATGCCTATGTACATTCTGATAGTAAAATGGCACATTCTGACAGTAAAGGTGTTTGTTATAGGTGTGGTTCCAAGTACCACTTTGGCAACAATCCAACTTGTCCAGCTATGCGTAAAAGATGCATTACATGCAAGAAAATTGGCCATTTTAATACAGTGTGTAGAGCTTCTAAATATAGGAAAAAGGTGAATTCCCTCGAAATCGATGAGGATGAATTATGCCAAGGAATGAGTAATACCCTATCTACGATAGAGATTAACACTTTAAATAATGACACAACGAAGTGTAAGGGTCCATTATGCAGTGTGTTAATCGGAGCAATCAATATCAATGTTATGGCTGATTCTGGTTCTCCGATCACCATTTTGGATCTTAGGACTTTTGAGAAATTGTGGTGCAATGTTTTACTCAAGCCTACTGATGTTAATCCAAAGGCATTTGGTGAATTTGATATCACCATGTGTGGTTATTTTTCAGATAGTGTCAATTTCAAAGGGAGACAAATCTACACTAAAGTATATGTGGCTGTCAACGGTCGTGAGATTTTGGGTTGGCAAGATCAAGCGAAATTGGGAATTATGCTGAAACCTGGACATCAAGATCCTGTGGTGTTGGGGGAGTTTCCTATTCTCTCCATTTCAGATGAGGTTCCATTAACATCTGATAACCCTATCCTGTCAGAGTTACTAGTCAAGTATTCTTCGGTATTCTCTGACAAGATTGGTTTAGTTCATTGTTTTCAGCATAGTATTATTCTTAAGGATAATGCGGCTCCAGTTATCCAGAAGTGTAGACCTATCCCGTTATCTGCTCGTGATGATTTAAAAAAAATACTTTCAGACTTGTGTTCTCAAGACATCATAACTCCTGTGGAATCATCCGAGTGGGTTTCAGCTAGTGTAGTAGCACAGAAGAGTTCTGGCGAGATTCGTCTCTGTGCTGATTTGAGGGCACTCCACCGTAATATTCTTGTAGATTGCCACCCATTGCCGCGAATTCAGGAAATGTTAGCGAATATAGGTGGGAGCAGATATTTTACTACTATTGACAAGATTCCTCTGGAAAAAGATTCTCAACACCTAACTACGTTTGTTACTCCGTTTGGAGTTTATATGTACAAACGCTTACCGTTTGGACTGGCTTCCGCGCCCAGTGTGTTTCAACGTATTATGGATCAATTATTTTCTAATATTGATGGCATACAGGCGTTTCAGGATGACATTTTGATTCATTCTGCCTCTGTGGAATCTTATTATAATCTTCTTGAACGTGTGTTAAAAAAGGTTGAAAGTGTTGGCATGACTGTGAATAAAAAAAAATGTAAATTTGTTACTCAAAATGTTGATTACTTGGGTCACAATATATCGGCTGAGGGAATAAAACCTAAACTATCTTTGGTCAATGCTATTAAGGATGCACCAAGGCCTCAAGATAAAGATGCCTTGCAAGCATTCTTGGGACTTAGCAAATATTACGCGCGTTTTGTGCAGGGTTATGCCTTAATTGTACAACCCCTCCGTGATTTGCTTAAAAAACATGCTAAATATATTTGGTCAACAGTTACGCAAGAAGCTTTTATTAATGCTAAAAAGTTGATTTTGGATGCACCTGCTATTAGGGCATTTTCTCATGGAGAGTTGACTATTGTCACAGTAGATGCTAGTTTGAAGGGCCTAGGAGCTGTGTTGAGCCAAATGATTGATGGTCAGGAATACACTATTGCCTTTGCTTCTAGGGTGTTAAATAGTGCTGAATCCAACTATAGCACGATAGAGCGTGAGGCTTTAGCATGCTGTTGGGCGGTTGAAAAGTTCCGCATGTACATTTGGGGCTCTCGTTTCCAACTTTTCACTGATCATAAGCCTTTGATTTATATGCTTGGGGATAGCTTCTCTAATAGAGCTTCTTCTAGGCTGGTCCGATTGTTGGCTAGATTACAGGAGTATAATGTTGACATTAAATATATTCCAGGTGGAAAAAATGTCAGGGCGGACTGTTTGTCTCGTATCCCTTTAGAAGTGGCTGATGCTGCATCTGATGTGAAGGGTAATGATTTTGATGTTGTTTTTACTATATCTGATTTGGCTAAGTGTAGTAAACTTTCTGAAGAAGAATGGGTGGCTGCAGATGACAAGGATCCTTGTTTGAGCAGGGTTAAAACATTTTTGGTGCACGGTTGGCACTGTGATAGAAGTTTGTCAATGCAAGATAGGTGTTTTGCTCAGGTGGCTGCAGACATGACTATTGTGGACAATGTTTTAGTGAGGGAAGACAAAGTTGTTCCTCCAGAAGGTATTCGTGCTAAGATCATTTCACTTGCTCATGAGGGGCATATAGGAACTTCGAGCACTGCCAGGAAGATTAAGGATTCATACTGGTGGCCTGGCATTGAAGGACAAGTTAAGGATTTTGTTAATAAATGTCCGGAATGTTTGTGTTCTGATAAGCATTGCTGTTTATCTACCTCACCTTTGTGCCCCGTTGTTTGGCCTTCTGGTCCTTGGCAAAAGTTGGGTCTTGATTTTTCAGGTCCTTTTAATTTGCTTAGTTCTGAGAATAGATATTTGATTGTGATCATTGATTACTTTTCCAAATGGCTTTATTTCTCATTTGTCAAGAAACCGGATTCTTCTTCTGTTATTACTTTTCTGCAACGTTTGTTCATGGTGGAAGGTTTTCCAATTGAAATAGTAACAGACAATGGTTCTCACTTTATTTCAATTGACTTTGAGAATTTTTAAGTGGTGCTTCTGTTAAACATGTGTTGGTACCCTTGTATAGTCCTTCGTCAAATGGTCTGGTGGAAAGGGCTAACCGTTGGTTGAAGGATGGTATTCAAACAGCTGTTTCTAATAATTTGGATGTTTGCAAGTATCTTTGTCAAAAAGTTTGGAGTTACAACACTACTCCGCATTCCAAAACAGATGTCTCTCCTTATTTTTTGCTCAGGGGGAAAAACCTGTTTCTTCTTTTAATCCTGCCTGGTTGAAAGGTAAAATTGGAGTAGAAAGTCCTAGTGTGGATTTTCACAAAGTCAGAAAACAGGTTGAACTCAAACAGGCAACATATAAAAGAAACTTTGATTTAAGAAAACATGTTAAAATTACGTCTCTGTCTCCTGGTGACTGGGTAATTATAAAAAAAACCAATAAGAGTTACTAAAGGTGAGTCGAAGTTTTCTGTGCCTGCCAGAGTTTTGAAAGAGGTAATGTTGCAGGATCGTGGTTGGTGGAACAGAAATGCTGTGGTTAAAATTACGAAAGAACAGGCAAAAATCATTTATGATAGATCTTTCAGACAAACTGATTCCAGTTGGTTTGATTTTGGGTCTCTTACTCAGAAGAACGTTAATGGGCATTGTGTTTCTTCTCATTCTTCTTTGAATGTGGGGAGTGGTGATTCTAATTCTATGATTCATCAAAATGTTGAAAATGTTCAAAATATGGTTGGGGATGCTGGAGATCATGCACCTAATAGGTGTAGTTCTTGTGTCAGAAATCCTGTCCGTTCTGATGATTTTATTTATTATTGATTGTGTTTTTTTTTGTTTTATATTATAAGGAAGGGGGTGTGTAGAGAGTGTACTCCTTTATGGAAGGTTTGTATCTGTGTATTCTCTATTCTAGAATTGTTAAAGTGCATTTTACATTTCACTGTACTGTCTTCAGTTTACTGCCTTGCTATTGAAGTGTCCAGTTGTGGGTCCTTCATATGGAACAAATCCTTTTTCCAACATCAACATCTCTTGGATTCTTACTTTGGAAATAACCTTGGATTTCACTTCCTACAGTGGGTTGTCAAGTTGTAGAGTTATCTGATGGGAATGTTTGGAGTTTGTCCTAGGTTGTGAAAGTTCCTCAGTGGTTGTGGCCTGCTGAAAAGGCTGCTGATTCTTCCGTTGCGTTGTTTCCCAAGCTTTCATGCAATGGAACTAATTGGAGGAAATCTGTTTCCGAACAAGGTGGAAATCCTGATAGGTTCCTTGTGCAAAGACAACGTCATCGTCCTGTTTGGTGTAAGGATTATCATTTGGACAAGTGAATTTCCTTTGTTTATTATTATTATTGTTATGTTTTTCATGAATGCATTACAATGTTTTCTTGTACATCTTCATTTGTTTATTTTCTTATTCATGTGTTTTATTCTTTGTTGTTGGTCTGTTAACGAAGGGGGATGTGTAGTGTCTTTCTGACCTCACCTGGAATCTGGAATACGGACTGTGTATTCCAGATTCTAGAGCAAGCGGTATGGCCCAGGCTTTTATGAAGAAGCTGATCTTCTTTCCTTATGAAGAATAAAACTCTGCCGGACTTTGCCTGGAAACTGCTGCGGGGGTATTTGTATGCTTCCTAAAGCACTCCGTGTCCCAGGAGCCCCAGGATTGCCGACACCTGCGTTTGTCTGCCCACAGCCGCACACGCTACATAACACCTCGTGGCACCTGCTGCGCGGGACGTGCGCGGGCTCGCGCCGGGAGTAGCCCGGGGCAAGGGCGGGACCGTCCAAGGCCGTCATAGGCCGGAGAAGGCTGGGAAGTTTGCCAAGGACCTGGTTAGTGACTCCTACTTTAAGCTATATTTTTTGTGGTTCCTATGGCAAGTAAATGGAAGACTGGCCTGAGGGTGGGGGGAGGCGTGGTTGGAACACTGGATGCTTTTCTAAACAGGGCCGAATCAGTGTTGCAGAAAGAAATATTTTTAACGGAAAAAAGATTATCCCTGGGACCCATTGGGCATAAAAGATCATTTTTAGGGGCTATTAGCAAGGCAAAATCCCCAGTACCTGTATTAACTCCACAACTTATAGTTCATGCCAGTATCGAGGGACAGAATTTGGGGCAGGGAAACACTGATATTATTAATTCAAACCCAGAAGTTCATACAATTGAAGAATCCAATTTGAGCGATTCTAGTGTCCAGATTCATGACCAACAGATGCCCTGTATATAGACCCAATAAGCCCTATCGTATCTGTCCTAAACGCTTCACGGCTATCCAACACTCCCATTACTTTACCACCTGACATACATAAAGATGATGATTGCGCAACTAGCCCTGCCTTATCATCAAGGTTGTGCAAACAAAGGCCAGTACTGGGGAACAAGGGTCAATATTGCCGAGTAAAAAGGAAAACGAACCCCTCCTCCGTGGAATTCTAAGCCTAAGAAAAATGGGGGGGTAGTTCAAATGAATGAGGCACACAACGAGACGGTGACCAAAATAGTGTCAAGGAAATCAGTGGGCACACAAACCAAGTTTGACTATGTACCAGATACCCCCTGGATTAAAGAAATAAATGGGAAATTAGAGAATAAGATAAAATCTACCCTGGAAATTGTGATTAAGGATAGAATAGATAATGTAGAAAATTGTATGAGACCAAGATTTGGCCAATTGGAGAATAAGATAGAGCAACTGTGTAAAATAATGGAGAATGCTAGAAGGGGTAATGTCCCCACTGAGTTAACTGCCCATGTGGGAGGTGGTCACGTATAACCCCAAATAAAATTGCATGGGGACGCTGGTACTGCTCTTGATAAAGGCACGAGGGAAAGGATAGATATAATTGAGGGTGGGCATCAGGGTATTCACGACACCTAGGGGAGTCTGCCTAGAAGATCGCAAAAACAACTAGTCCCCGAGAGCCTAAGTATGCACCCTGATAGGATAGCAACATATAGCCCAAAAGGAACTGACCTAATACCCAACAACGATGTTTTACAGCTACCACCGGCATCTTGCCCATTTGTGGTAGTGTTAACTGGAGTTCCGACGCTAAGAAGAGATCAAAAAGAATCTTGGTCCAACCTACGGAACAAAACAGAGGACTGGCTTACAAAATTTAAAAGATTCCATCCAGTAAATACCGGTGACATTTTGATGGTGCGTATAGTTGGGTGGCTGGGTGATTCCCTCAAGAACATTAGAGGAGATTGTGTGGTGATAAACTTCAGATGCCCGCAGCTAGCCAGGAGAATACTTGAGTATTAGGAAGAGACTCTCCCTCAGAGCACGTGTATCAGTACCCTTCCACTGGGTTACTTTTACAAATCAGCTGTCGGCAGTAACAGCAGTGGTTTGGTTTCTCATGTCTCATTAACTAATAGATTTGATGGTCTTTCAACATTGGATGATTTAGACTGACTGAGTGGTTCAAGTATTTCTGCAATTCCCCTTGTAAACCATTGTAGATTCATGAGCAGTTACCAAGACCAACAGATGCTCTGTATATAGACCCAATAAGCCCTATAGTATCTGCCGTAAACGCTTCACGGCTATCCAACACTCCCATTATTTTACCACCTGACATACATAAAGATGATGATTGCACAACTAGCCCTGCCTTATCATCAAGGTTGCGCAAACAAAGGCCAGTACTGGGGAACAAGGGTCAAGATTGTCGAGTAAAAAGGAAAACTAACCCCCCTCTGCTGAATTCTAAGCCTAGGAAAAATGGGGGTTAGTTCAAATGAATGAGGGAAACAACGAGACGGTGACCAATATAGTGTCAAGGAAATCAGTGGGCACACAAACCGAGTTTGACTATGTACCAGATACCCCCTGGCTTAAAGAAATAATTGGGAAATTAGAGAATAAGATAAAATCTTCCCTGGAAATTGTGATTAAGGATAGAATAGATAATGTAGAAAATTGTATGAGACCAAGCTTTTGCCAATTGGAGAATAAGATAGAGCAACTGTGTAAAATAATGGAGAATGCTAGAAGGGGTAATGTCCCCACTGAGTTAACTGCCCATGTGGGAGGTAGTCACGTACAACCCCAAATAAAATTGAATGGGGACGCTGGTACTGCTCTTGATAAAGGCACGAAGGAAAGGATAGATATAATTGAGGATGGGCATCAAGGTACTCACGACACCCAGGGGAGTCTGCCTAGAAGATCGCAAACACACTAGTCCCCGAGAGCCTAAGTATGCTCCCTGATAGGATAGCAACATATAGCCCAAAAGGAACTGACCTAATACCCAACAACGATGTTTTACAGCTACCACCAGCATCTTGCCCATATGTGGTAGTGTTAACTGGAGTTCCGACGCTAAGAAGAGATCAAAAAGAATCTTGGTTCAACCTACGGAACAAAACAGTGGACTGGCTTACAAAATTTAAAAGATTCCATCCAGTAAATACTGGTGACATTTTGATGGTTCGTAGAGTTGGGTGGCTGGGTGATTCCCTCAAGAACATTAGAGTAGATTGTGTGGTGATAAACTTCAGACGCCCGCAACTAGCCAGGAGAATACTTGAGTATCAGGAAGAGACTCTCCCTCAGAGCACGTGTATCAGTACCCTTCCACTGGGTTACTTTTACAAATCAGCTGTCGGCAGTAACAGCAGTGGTTTGGTTTCTCATGTCTCATTAACTAATAGATTTGATGGTCATTCAACATTGGATGATTTGACTGACTGAGTGGTACAAGTATTTCTGCAATTCCCCTTGTAAACCATTGTAGGGCGGTACACAGTGTCCAAAATGTACAGATAACATCGATTTTACAGGGAGTAAATGTAACAGCTGGGGGAGGGGATAGAGGTCGTCCTGCCCACACACACATTTAGCCCTGAATACACATAGGACATATGGATGTTAAAAATGTATTAATAAATTTGGATGTGCATGAGGATCCCGAACTAATGGGTAAAAGTAGGAATCAGGAAGTAAACCTAACCTCCTGGAATATTGCAGGCCTCACTAAGAATTTACTGGATATGATATGGCGTGACTATGTAGACCAGAGCAATATAATGCTCCTGCAGGAGACCTGGTCATTGGAAATCCCTCCCATACTGGGTTTTAAAACATTTAGTGTGAATGCTAGCCCCTCTGTTAGAGGGAGACCATCAGGGGGTTTGGTAATTTGGATAGGGATTACCCTTGAAATTGATATTACTCCTTTGTATATTCAGTTTCAGGACTTGTTGGGTGTAAAAATTGCTACGCAAGATAATAAGGACCTATATTTAACTAATATCTATATAGGCCAAGTGCACCCAATAAAGAGTCGTTGGTAATTGAGCAACTTGATTTTTTCTTAGACTCAATAGGGCCTACGCCACGGGTAATTGTTGGTGGTGACCTAAATTGCAAATTCGAACCGATATTGGGTTTGGATGATCTGTCTCTAGAACAAGACATGGCGAATAATTTCCTGTCCATAGATAGAAGCAGGGAGGTAAAGTGTTCTGCTGCAGCGATACAAATTTTAAAGCTTACTGTAGAACATGATTTGAGGGCATGTAACGGGTGCTTGCCGTCAGATAGACCTATGGCATTTACATTTTGTAGAGGTAGCTCGCGAAGTCAGAAAGATTTTATCTTGGTTTCAATAAACCTGTGGCATTGTGCCATTGATTTTAAAATTGATCCTAGAACGGAGAGCAATCACTATCCTTTACAACTGAGACTAGAATCCCCGCTTTTTAAGTCGATCACAGCTGGGACCGAAGGGAGTGATTTAGCTGCCTGTGAGCTCTTAACAAACAATAACAGACGAGCCCTGAAATGGCCTTATATTCTAGCTAAAGATGCAGTGATGACAAATATCTACAATACCTTTGCTGATATTGTTACACCACTCCAAGATGTCTCAATAGTGGAATGTTAGCACCGACAATCACACTTTGACTTTCACCTCTTTTCACCGAACAGACCACTGCTTCTTAGTCTGGGCCATTGTTTCAAATGTAATTTTTTTCCTTTCTCTCCAATTTTTTTCACTTCTCCTTCACCTTGAATTTTATGTTAAACTTAATCCCTTCTGAAAAAACTGTCAGAGATTAATATGCATGACTTTAGTAGACAATTACCAGCATTTGTAGTATAACATTGTAAATGTGTGCCTCACTTGGTTGCTTTCAGATATAAGTCCCCTGATGAAGGGCGAAAGCCTGAAATGCATTGGGCTGACAAGAAATATATGTTCGCAATACATTATGAATCAATAATGTGAAGTAAGAAAATCATTGAAAAAGAATAAAAATACAACGCACGAATCAATCTCAAGAAAAATTATTTTATTAAGCATATTCAAAGAATCCGTGCTTCGGAGTGCATTGAAGGGACGCTGCTCCCGAGGGAAAGAGCGCTAATTCGCATTCTCACAACCCCTAGCACAGGGGGTTCTACTTCACAGCACCAAATAACTCCGTTACGCTCCTACCTTCATTCAACCCGTGTGCGATTTCCACAACCCCATTTTCGGTGTACTGGATATGCACATTAAATTGATAGATGCACTGACCCCGTTTTTAAGTAACATCTATAAAGAGAATAACGGAGGAAGGAATAATCAAAGAGAGGTAGGAAACCCCTGGTACAACAAAGATTGCAGACTAGCTAAGACTTCCTTAATCCAGGCAATTAAATGCAAAAAATACACTAGAAATAAGGGTAAGAAGACAAAACTACAATAGAATACTTGTAGAAGCCCAAAAAACCTGGGATGATGATATCTGGACTGATTTAATTACTGCAGCAAAGTCCAAAGATCAGGCTTCCTTCTGGAGTTTAATAGCGAGGGGAAATAATATAGGAAGGACTGCTAAAGACCTTTTTTAGATGAAAATACCTGGGTAGAACATTTTTCCCGTCTGTACTCTGATAACACTGAGGACCCCTGTGTAATAGAAAAAGAATTGGGAATTGCAGAAAAGGTAGTTGATATGCACTTTAGTCTAGAAGAAACTATAAAATCAATACAGGCTGTTAAATCAGTGAAAGCTCCTGGTCCTGACAAAATACCAGGGGACTTACTGAAGCATGATTTGGAAGTCTGGGGCCCGTATATAAACTTTTTATGTAATTCAATAGCTGCAGGTACGCCAATTCCCGATACATGGAAGGGGGCAGAGATTGTGACATTATTTAAAAAGGGTAACCGCTATGATCCGGAAAATTATTGCCCAATAAGTTTAATTGACATATTACAGAACGTTTTTGCCAGGCATATTTTAAATAGATTATTAGAATGGATTGACGAGGCAGATATTTTATCAAAATATCAAGCAGGGTTTAGAACCAAAACAAGCACTATTGATCAAGTGTTCAGATTTACTTGTTTTTTTTGGAAATATATTACTTTAAGGAAGGGCAGTCTATATATTGCCTTCGTAGATCTAAGGGCAGCCTTTGATCTGGTACCACAGGCCCTTTTGTGGGACTCCTTAAAACACATTGGGGTGCCAGAAGAAATACTTGTGCAACTGATCAGGCTACACGTAGGGAACTACGCAAGAGTCAGATGGGGACCGAGGGGGGGCATTATCTAAGGCAATACCAATGAGAAGGGGTGTAAGACAGGGTTGCGTGTTGGCACCTATACTCTTCTCACTGTATGTAAATGATATTCCCAAATATTTCGAAAATTGCAAACATGATTCCCCACAACTCGGGGCGAAGTTATTTCAGCATTACTTTTTGCTGATGATACAATCTTAATTTCGCAAACTCCCAAGGGACTGCAATGCCTAGTGGACTCTTTTAATACTTATTGCACAACGAAGGGCCTTGAAATCAATTCAAGTAAAACTAAACACATGTCGATAAACCCGCACAAATCATTCAAGAAGAATTTAGTTTTAAATAATCAAAAACTGGAATATGTGGAAGGCTTTAACTACTTAGGAATTACCTTGGATAGTAAGTTGTCCTGGAAAGGGCAACTAGAAAAGAGCAAGGTAATGTTGCTCCAAAACTTATTACCAATATTGAAAAAACATGGGGCCAGTACATCTAAGGCCATTTCTCCTGCCTTGGAAGTCTTTAGCATTAAAGCCCAATCAGCCGCACTCTACGGGGCAGAGATTTGGGGGCCATACTGTAAAAGGAATTTTGAACGGGAAGAAAACAAATTCTTTCGGAAATTGTTAAAACTCCCAACTCGAACGCCCTTAATTCCAGTATGTTTGGATCTTAACATAAAACATATAGATCATCATGCAGTATTGAGACCATTACTATTCTGGATTAGGATTTGGTCGACCCCTGAGCTGTCCCACTACAGAGAAGGCCTGGAGGAGATCATAAAGACAGACCGAAGTAAGGATATTCCTTGGCTAAAACATATTATATTATGGACGAAGAAGCTAGGCTTATCCCATTATTGGGAGGACCCATTACAGCTGACGACACTCTGTAAGCAACATATAAAGTCTATTTACTGGACCCACATGGCAAACAACATGCTACATAGTTCATCTGTTGGGTCCTTAACTTTGAATTTTACAGCTTTTAAAGATGTGGCTCAATTTGAACCTTTTCTGGACGAGGTAGGCCCCCCGTTAGTGAAATCCCTATTCTTGCAGTTTAGATATGGGATCTTACAAATAAATGCAAACATATCTAGATGGGGCCGAACCGAGGCGGACAACAGAAGTGATGCGTGCTCGTTATGTACAGAACAGGTTAGAGAAAATGATGTGCATATACTCTTCTTCTGCCCTGCATACAAATTAGCCAGGGATCGATGGATTAAGAATCCCCGCAGGAATTTTGGCGTTAGAAGGTGTAGTGAGGCCGTACGCATATTAAAGACCGACACGTCACAATTAGTCGTCTTTTGCGTAAGCAGGTTTCTACTCAAAGTATACCTAATAAGGAAGAAAGTTGGGTTAAAGCTTTAGAGGAAAAAAATCTTCTATTCTTATAACTCATGCCAAACAGTAGATTATTGCATCCGCACTTTCCAAATGGGTTAAGTTCACTGTGATTGATGTCCTTTTCCGAAAATGTTCTTATTTTCTTTTTCAAATTGCATAAATTTTATTATGAATTAGGATGCCTAGCTTTTAAATGTTTTAAAAAAATGTATTTATGACAATAGGTTTTATGGCGTATTTGGAACCGATCATATAAATTGTTATCAATTGTTGCATCTTTCTCTTGTTGAACCCCAATTCTGGATTAATTGGAATTGTAAAAATTTTATTTTTTAATGTATCTTTTATGGTTACAATTGACTGAAATAAAGATTGTTGAATGAATGAATAAAACTACTAACCTTCATTTCCATGTGCTGTGATCCTACGGGACCTACTTTATCACACAGACCCCAAAAGAAAATAATAAAACATACTTACCATGAAGTAGTACACAATGGGTGTTCCAGCCGGAACACAATGAAAAAAACAGGATGTGTTCTATGGTTTCTCCACCCTTATAGGTCAGGTGACAGGTACTTCCTGTCAGGCCGCCATATTGGGTGGGGACTTTTTTATATGGGTGAATGCTGTGCCTGGAACACGGAGTGTTCCTGGGTGATTGTGATGAGGAAAACGGAGGAAGGTAACACCTTCTAATCTTTGTAGCCTGCTTCCTTTAAACTGGAAGCTCCTGGTTTTTCTCTGAAGAGCCTTTGGGGACAAAGAGATCGAGTTACTGAGGTTTTTTGCTCTGCTGTGTAGAGTTTAGTAAGGATTGTATGTACAAAGTTATTTGTGGCCGTCAGTGGTAGGGATTTAGTGGGATGGATGAATTTAGCTAAGCTGGGGATCCATTTAAAACCTGGAAACAAAAATCCTGTTCTTGGTGAAATGCCCATTTGCTCCACTGTTTCTGATATGATTTATAAATCTTCCAAGGTTTGTAGAGAAAATGTTGTGTGCAACTCTCTACTTGGTGTTCTCGGGGTAAGAACAGTATCTCTCATCCATGCTCCTTTGTCTAGTCAACCTTGGCTCACTGTTGCTCTGGATTTTCTCAGCCTGTTCGAATTGCTACCTTTCTGCAACAAATTTCTGTTGCTATTGATCAATTACCACTCAAAGTGGATTTATTATTCCTTTGTCTAATCTATTTCCACTCAGTCAGTCCGTCTTTCTTTTTCTTCAGGGTGTTTTTAGTATAGAAAGAACTCCTAAAAAAATATTGACAGACCATAGCACTCATCTTGTTTCTGATGTGATGACGAAGTTTCTCTCCAAACATAACATTAAACATCTTCAGTTTGGTCTGTATGATCCTTCCTTTAATGGTTTGGCAGAGAGAGTGAACCGTTTTCTCAAGGACGGTATTCAGATTACTCTTTCTGCTGGTGTTGATATAAAAGTATTTTTGAAGGACAGGGTAACAGCCTATCACTATACCCCCGATTTAAGCCTGAATTCACTGCTTTTGAGCTGTTAAGAAGGAAGAAATGTTGGTCTGGTGGATTCCAAGGTCCGTCTTTTAGAATCTGAATCTTCATTACAGAGTGTGCAGATAAAGCAGAGAAAATCACAGCTGTATTTTGGAGGTTCGAGATGTTTCGCTGAAGGAAATTTTGCAGATGGAAACTGGGTCTCCATTAAGAAGCCTTTGCGTGTTAGGAAAGAGGAGTCTGTGCTCAGAATTGAACGTGTTGGCAGAAATGCTGTTTTGTTACATGGTATGGGTTGGTGGAATGAGAACAGGCTGGTTCCGATACCTGATGCACGTATACAACTTAACAATAGAACACAACCTGCATTTGAGGAAAAAAAAATCCTTGCGAGTCACACGTTCACAAAGTCTATGACATGGCTAGACAGTGTTTTCCCAATGTTGCGGGGCAAGAGTAACTGAGTCAGACGCCTTAGTGAGAGTTTTAAGTGACGGCTTTATTTTTATGAACACTTTTCTCCGCCTGCTGGTGAGTCTCTGGCGAGGTCGCCGGGTCCACCGTGGTGTTTCTTAGGGGATCCAGGCTGTAGGAGGTACAGATGAGATGTTGGGCCCTCCGTAGTTCAGGGATCTCCCTCCGTATTGGGTACCAAACCGGAACCAAAAGAAAAGAACAAACACAGGGATTAGGACAGACGTCCTGTCTTAAAGTATGTGAGGGCCGGGAGTGAAGGAAACAGAGTGCTCGAGTGCTCACACAAGTACGTCTGGGGTGCTCAGGTGCTCGTGAAGAGGGTAAGGGGAGGTTTGCAGACTTTACAGGTTATATACAGCTATGTACAGGCGGGCTTTAAGTGGCAGGCTGGTTTCGACATCCCACCCAACCCGCTACCCTGCCCCATACCTGTTCAAGCCACGCTCCTCCCGTGGGAACGTGGCAGGGCGGCTCGTGGGGCCGTTGGCCTCCTGGCTTGTTGTGAACGCCGGTGGTGCTCCGAGCCCGGCACGTCTCGTCTTCTTCCTCCTGGGTCTTCGGGTTCTCTCTTCTCCTCCACTCACGTTCGCCTCCTTCTTCCTCCAGCGAAACGCCGTCCGCCTTCTTCCTGGTTCCTCCTTCTTTTGACAAGCTCGGCGCGATTACGTCTACCATGGGAGGAGTGTCATCTGGCTGGAATCCCCAATTAAAGGAGCCTTGTCCATTTCCTTCTTCCTGACTCCATAGGGGCTGATTATCCGATTGCCATTCCTCGTTGTAATATGGATTGGGATGCTGTTGAGAGGGGACAGAAGCCGGTGAGAGGGGGACTACTGACCACAATTCCCTTATCTGGTCCTGTCCCTCGTGAGAACGACCCACCCCGTCACACACGTCCCCCCTTGGCTTCTCCCGATCGGGGAGAGGGAAGACTCTGGACAGGTAATCAGCATTCTCGTTGTCTGAGCCCTTCCTATGTCGTACAGTAAAGACATATGGCTGTAGGGACAGGAACCATCTGAGAATCCTCGGATTGTGGCTCTGGTTTTTGTATATCCACTTCAAGGGAGCATGGTCAGTATAGAGGATGAATGGCTTCCCCTCCAGATAGTACTGCAGTTTGTCGATGGCCCATTTAATTGCCAGGCACTCACGCCCTATCGTGGGGTATTTACACTCCCTCGGAAATAGCTTGCGACTAGCATAGAGCACAGGATGTTCTAGCCCGTCCTCCCCATCTGTGATAAGACTGACCCTATCCCTACATTTGAGGCCTCTGTTGCTAGTATGAAGGTCTTGGTGAAATTGGGTGATATCAAGACGGGTTTGGTAGTGATTGTTTGTTTTAGGCTCTCAAATGCAGTCATAGCTTCTTGAGAGGGTTGTTGTAGTTCTCTGGGTCTGACGTCTTTTCGGAGGAGGTCTGTCAGTGTGGCAGCTAACTCAGCAAACCGGGGGATGAATCTGCGGTAATAGCCTATTAGACCTAGAAAAGCTCTTAGGTCTCTCTTATTGTTTGGAAAGGGTGTTCTTTCGAAAGCCTTCACTTTTTCGGTCTGTGGGGCAATGGTACCGTCTCCCAACACATATCCAAGTTATTTCACTCTGTTGAACGCTGCTCGAGACTTCTTGGCATTTATTTGTAGCCCTGCCTGCTTTAGGGCTGTTAAGATGATCGACAGATGTTGTAGATGTTCCTCCCAGGAACTGCTGTAGATTACGATATCGTCCAGGTACGCCGAACTGAACGAAGGATATGGCTGTAATATGGTGTTCATGAGGCGCTGGAACATGGCAGGTGCTCCATGAAGACCGAAAGGAAGAACCGTAAACTCATATAATCCATCATCGGTTATAAAGGCCGTCTTCTTCCGGTCTTCCTCACGGAGGGGCACCTGCCAATATCCCTTTGTGAGGTCCAGGGTGGTGATGTATACAGCATCCCCGAGTTTTTCAATCAGTTCGTCGACCCGCGGAATGGGGTAAGCATCAAAGGTAGAGATGGCATTAAGGGCCCTGAAATCCATGCAGAAGCATTTTGACCCATCGGGTTTCGGAACCATTACGATTGGGGACGCCCAACTGCTTTTCCAGGGGCGGATGACTCCAAGGTTTAGCATGGCCCTTACTTCACTTCTCACCACCTTTCTTCTACCTGCTGGGATCCTATAGGGCCTTTGTTTCACCATTTTACCGGGGTGAGTATCAATGTTGTGTTCGACCAACGTTGTTTTCCCAGGCAAGTCGGAGAAGATATCTGAAAAGGGTAACAGGGTATTCTTCAGGTCTTCTCTCATCTGGATAGAAAGTTCTTCATTTACAACCGGGTGGTCTACTGTAGATCGTGCTTTGGGTATTGCAGGTACTGCTAGGTTCGTTCCCTTAGGAACAGGGCCAATCCATTTTTTTAACAGGTTTATGTGGTAACATTGGGATTTGGAGGGGGAGAGTTGTAGCCTATACGTTGTGTCCCCTATTGTACCTATCACCTTGTAGGGGCCCACCCATTCATTCTTGCTTTTGCTGGAGGAGGATGGTAAGAGGAGTAATGCCCAATCTCCGACCTTCAGTCTGCTTAGCCTCTTCCCGCGGTCATAACATTTCTTCTGCTTATTCCTCTGTCGTTCAAGATTGGAATATGCGAGATTCCTTATTTTACCCAATTTGGACCTCAGTTGGAGTGTGTAATCGAGTAGGGATTTTTGTTTTTGTTCCTCTTCAGTTTCCCAAGCGTCTTTCGTCATTTCTAACAACGACCTTGGATGGCCTCCATACAGCAGCTCAAAGGCTGAGCAGCCTAAACTGCTCTGTTTCTGGGCCCGGAGTACATACAGGGCAAGCGGTAGTAGGCGGTCCCAACCAGGTCCTTCCGCCGTAAGCATTTTTTTAGCGTGGTCTTTAAGGTCTGATTGTAACGTTCTACGAGTCCATCCATCTGCGGGTGATAGACTGAAGTCCGTATGTGACGTACATCTAAAGTTTTGCAGACTTCCTTCATCAGGCGTGAAGTAAAAGGGGTTCCCTGGTCCGTTAGGACCTCTTTCGGGAATCCGACCCTTGAGAACAATTCCACGAATTTCTCTGCAATGTTAGACGTTGTGGGGGGCCTCAATGGGACTGCTTCTATGAATCTTGTTGCATAGTCGACTATTACGAATCCGTATATTTCACAATTCAGTCACAATTCAGTGACGACATCATTGACTTTATCACCCCACACGCCCTCCCCTCCGAGGACTACATTCTATTGGGAGACCTCAATTTTCACCTGGAAAAGAGCAATGACAGCAGCGCCACCACCCTTCTGGACAATCTCACCAACCTCGGACTCAAACAACTTGTCACTACCCCCACCCACATTGCAGGTCACACACTCGACCCTATCTTCACCTCCAGCAAACATGTCTCATTCAGTCACACCACAGCTCTTCATTGGACGGACCACAGCTGCGTTCACTTTATCTACAATAAGACCACAATCCACAACCATCCTCAACCCACCCTGCGAAGAAATTGGAACAAAATCACCATCGACCAGATCTCCTCATCGCTTCTTCTAAACCCCCCCGCCCACTCCTCAAACCCCGACCAAGCAGCCATTAACCTCACCCAATGGCTATCCAACAGCGCCGACACCCTAGCACCGTTGAAAAAACGTCAAATAAAACTAGGCAGCAAAAACGCCCACTGGTTCAACGATGATCTTAAGAAATCGAAGAAACTCTGTCGCTCCCTCGAGAAGGCCTGGAAAAAAGACCCAAACACCAGCACCAGGGACGCCTTCAAAAACGCCACCCGCACACACCACCAACTAATCCGGTCTGCCAAGAAAGCCGCATTCAATGACCGACTAGACAACAACGCCCACAACAGCAAGGAATTATTCAACATCGTCAAAGAATTTACCAACCCATCAGCCAACTCCAACAACATCACCCCCTCCCAAGCCCTCTGCGACTCCCTAGCTTCCTTCTTCCACGACAAAATCGCAGACATCCACAACAGCTTCAACAACCGACCCGGAGACCAACCCACCCAACCTCCTGCAGGACCTTCACCCCCCCTTGAACGTCCTTAACGACTGGAACCCAATCTCCACTGAGGACACCATCCGCCTGATGAACTCCATCCACTCAGGATCCCCAACTGACCCATGCCCTCACCACATCTTCAACAAAGCAGACTCCATCATAGCACCACACCTCCGAGATGTCATCAACTGCTCCCTCAACTCCGCCACCTTCCCGGAAAGCTGGAAACACGCAGAACTCAGCGCCCTTCTGAAAAAACCCACAGCTGACCCCACCGAACTCAAAAACTACCGCCCCATCTTGCTTCTTCCATTCCCAGCCAAAGTCATCGAGAAAGCTGTCAACAACCAGCTCGCCACCTTCCTCGAAACCAACAAATCCCTCGACTCCTCACAGTCCGGCTTCCGAGCCAAACACAGCACTGAGACCGCACTTATCGCAGCAACAGATGACATTCGAACTCTACTGGACAACGGAGACACAGTCGCCCTCATCCTCCTCGACCTCTCCGCCGCCTTCGACACAGTCTGTCATAGCACCCTTCTACAGCGCCTCAGTAACATCGGAATCCAAGGAAAAGCACTGGAATGGATCACCTCATTCCTCACCGGAAGAACCCAGAGAGTCCGCCTCCCACCATTCAAGTCAGGGGCCTCTGAAGTCATCTGCGGCGTGCCACAAGGATCATCACTCAGCCCCACCCTCTTCAACGTATACATGAGCCCCCTCGCGGCCATCGCTCGCCAACACAATCTCAACATCATCTCCTACGCCGACGACACTCAACTGATCCTCTCACTCACCAAAGACCCTAACACCGCCAAAACCAACCTACATGAAGGAATGAAAGAAGTAGCCGAGTGGATGAAGCACAGCCGTCTGAAACTGAACTCAGACAAAACAGAAGTCCTCATCTTAGGCACCTCCCCCTCCGCCTGGGATGACTCTTGGTGGCCAGCTGCCCTAGGAAAAGCACCCACCCCAACTGACCACGCACGGAACCTGGGCGTCATCCTGGACTCCTCACTCTCGATGACCAGACAAGTCAACGCCGTTTCATCATCTTGCTTCAACATTCTTCGCATGCTCAAAAAAACATTTCGCTGGATCCCCACCGAAACTAGAAAAACGGTCACCCACGCACTGGTCACGAGCCGCCTAGACTACGGAAACACCCTATACGCCGGTACCACCGCAAAACTCCAGAAAAAACTCCAACGCATCCAGAACGCTTCAGCCAGGCTCATACTAGACATCCCGCGCAAAGAACACATCTCTGGTCACCTGAAAAACCTCCACTGGCTCCCCGTAAATAAGAGGATTACTTTCCGCCTCCTTACCCACGCACACAAAGCACTTTACGAACTTGGACCCGAATGCCTCAACACACGACTGTCCTTCTACACCCCCTCCCGTCAGCTACGATCCTCCAACCAAGCCCTTGCCACTGTACCTCGCATCAACAAAACCACCATGGGAGGTAGATCCTTCTCCTACCTGGCAGCTAAAACTTGGAACTCTCTTCCCACTCACCTCCGCCTTACTCAGAACCACCTAGCATTCAGAAAGCAACTTAAAACTTGGATATTCGACAAGTAATTCCCCACCCTTCCTCAAGCGCCTTGAGACCCTATGGGTATGTATCGCGCTATATAAATCTCTTGACTTGTATAGACGGCCCCTTGATGTTTTTGGCATGGGACCTATTAAATCCATACCCACCCTCTCAAAAGGTGTGCCAATAATGGGTAGGGGTCGCAGGAGTGCTGCTGGAGGTCTGTGTGTATTCTTTCTTTGACAAATCTCACACTTCATACAATAGTTCTGTACGTCTTTGTATATTCCAGGCCAGTAGAAATCGCGCAAAATGCTCTCAGTGGTCTTCTCCTTCCCTGAATGACCAGCCGTGAGGTGGGCATGTGCAAAGAATAATACTTGTTTCTGGAAGGATACGGGTACCAGTAGCTGAGCTTTACCTCCTAATTCAGTCTCCCTATACAGTAAGTCATTCTGTATAACAAATCGGGGATAAGTGGGATGATGGACGCTTTGGGACACGTGTGCGCTTTCCCAGGCATTATATAAGGTTGTGTCATCTGCTTGTGCAAACCTAAAACTACGGTCTAGGACCCAAGGTTCATGAGTTATCAGTGTAGGTATAGGTCCGTCTACAACCTTGACTGGCCTATTGATGGTGTTCTGAAAAAGGGAGAGGAACTCCGGGTTATCCACCCTTAGGATCACGTCTTCAGGAAGGGAATCTACCACCCCTACTTTTACTGTACATGGTTCTTTGTCTGTAGGTCTTATGGTTACCTGTGCAAGGGGATAGGGTTTGACATCCCCGTGTACGCAGCGTATGTGTACCACCCCACCCTGGGACATATTGGTTGGGGAGAACAAAGCATTCTTGGACAACTGATTGCCTGCACCCCGAATCTAGAAGGGCTTTTACCAAGTAGCCATTCATCCTAACACTCACATAAAAGGATGCTCCCATCTCTGCGGAGTACAGAACCGTCTTGGGAAGATACCCCACTTCCATAGGCTCTTCCGTCGGTCGCTTTCTGGGACATAGGCGTGCCATGTGGCCCCATTCGCCACACTCAAATCATTGGAGTCCACGCATGAGAGGAGAGTCCATCCTGAACTGTCTGGGTCTCATGTGATCCAACACAGGTTTTGGTTTCTTTTCCACTTTGGCGGGAGGCAGGCTCTTATTGCTTTTCTCATGGTCCCAGCCCAGGGTTCGTGGTTGAGCCCTTGCGTAGTTAGCTGCCATCTCAATGGCCTGTTCTATGGTGAGTCCAGAATGTTGCTTCAGCCACCTTTGAGACGCATATGGGAGCGCTTCCATGAATTGCTCTAGGTAGATTTTGGCCATTACTTCTTCCTTGGTGCTGGTCTCGGGTTTTAACCACTTATCTGCGGCCATTTTAAGTCAAAAAACAGGGTTTGGGGGTTTTCGCCAGGGGTCCCTCGTTCTTTCCGAAATCTGACTCTATAGGCTTCTGCGTAAAGTCCTAGATGGTCTAGTATCACCTCCATAATTATGTGATAAGGGGTGTTTCCCATAGGGTTGGCCACCTGATAGGCGAACTGCGCTTCGCCTGTCAGTAATGGGGCTAAGAAAAAGTGCCATTTCTCCTCTGGCCAACCCAACACTCTAGCGGCCCGCTCAAAGTTCAATAGAAATGCGTCAGGGTCTTCTCCATGCACGAATTTCTGTAACGCAATTCCAGAGGGGTTTGGGACAGGGGCTCTGCCTTCTACAGGTACCGACACGTTTGGAACTGGTACAGTCTTCTGGAGGCTTCCAATCTGTGCAGAAATAGTGTTTTGGAACATCTCCCTGTCTGCCTGGGCAGAGGTGAGTTGTCGTTCGACTGCCCGTTCTAATTTCTCTTGCCCCTTTATGATGTGCTGGATGAGGGCGCCCATCTTGCTCTTACAGACGGACTGTGATGGAAATCCCACTTCTGACACCAGTTGTTGTGGGGCAAGAGTAACTGAGTCAGACGCCTTAGTGAGAGTTTTAAGTGACGGCTTTATTTTTATGAACACTTTTCTCCGCCTGCTGGTGTGTCTTTCTCTGGCGAAGGCTGCCGGGTCCACCTTCGTGTTTCTTAGGGGATCCAGGCTGTAGGAGGTACAGATGAGAGGTTGGGCCCTCCGTAGTTCAGGGATCTCCCTCCGTATTGGGTACCAAACCGGAACCAAAAGAAAAGAACAAACACAGGGATTAGGACGGACGTCCTGTCTTAAAGTATGTGAGGGCCGGGAGTGAAGGAAACCGAGTGCTCGAGTGCTCACACAAGTACGTCTGGGGTGCTCAGGTGCTCGTGAAGAGGGTAAGTGGAGGTTTGCAGACCTTACAGGGTATATACAGCTATGTACAGGCGGGCTTTAAGTGGCAGGCTGGTTTCGAAGTCCCACCCTACCCGTTACCCTGCCCCGTACCTGTTCAAACCACGCTCCTCCCGTGGGAACGTGGCAGGGCGGCTCGTGGGGTCGTTGGCCACCTGGCTAGTCGGGGACGCCGGTGGTGCTCCGAGCCTGACACGTCTCGTCTTCTTCCTCCTGGGTCTTCGAGTTCTCTCTTCTCCTCCACTCACGTTCGCCTCCTTCTTCCTCCAGGGAAACGCCGTCCGTATTCTTCCTGGTTCCTCCTTCTTTTGACGAGCTCGGAGCGATGACGTCTACCAGGGGAGGAGTGTCGTCTGGCTGGAGCCTTGTCCATTTCCTTCCTCCTGACTCCATAGGGGCTGATTATCCGATTGCCATTCCTCGTTGTAATATGGATTGGGATGCTGTTGAGAGGGGACAGAAGCCGGTGAGAGGGGGACTACTGACCACCATTCCTTTATCTGGTCCTGTCCCTCGTCAGAACGACCCACCACGTCACACCCAACTATGGTCTTCCCTCTGATTTCCCCAGGGTACACGATTCTGAAGGCTCCCAAGGTGTACTACTTGAAGGCTCTCAGGCTGCTATACAGGATTTTGTTGTTAAATTTGACAATGTAACAAGGCAATGTTATGCTAACAGTGATATCTTCTCAAATGTTTTTGGGGCACAGAAATCTGAATGAACTCCGGAGGTACTATGTTTTTTTAACAATGCTTGTTTCTCTGATGTTTCGATGGTACAGGATACTGAAAGGGGTAATGCAAGTTTTTGAGGGAGGGTCTGTCAATTCTAACACTGATTTTTAGGCCAATATTCCCAAAGTACAGGTTACTGAATGCTTTCAGGGAAAACAGCGGGATGTTGTAGAAAAGGTTTTTGATTAGAATACTGATTCCTGTGCTCCCAGTGTACAAGTTATGGAATATTCTCTAGGAGTGCAGCTGGTTGTTGCTGAAAGTATTATTGATTCATCCGGTGTTCCCAAGGTACAGGATTGTACTCAAGTTGTGTAGCAGGTTATTGTTTCTCATTCTAACTTTTCTTTCAGGAACCTGCTTCTTTAAAACAAAATGTATCCAAGTTATCTGTTCAATTTAGACATTTTTCTATTATGTAACTGGATTTTGTTTTTCCTTTATGGGGGGAAGATGATATAGCATCTGGGTATGTTTTAGGTCTCTGTGTTTCCTTAAGGAATCATTAGAATGTGTATGGTTCATTGTAGGTTCTGGTTCTTTTAGAACTTTCCTTATGGTTGCTAGGTCAGGGGAAGTTTTCCTGGTCCATTGTGTAGTGGTTCTTTATTTAGAATTGTAATGATGTTTCATTAGAATGTATATGTAATGTTCTTTACCAATGTAATGTTCTTTACCACGCGCCTGGAGTGTGAGTCCCCGAGGATTCGATCAACTGTCTTCAGTTCCGATCGGGATCCCGGGAATAGCACTGCTCTGCGCCGTGGCTGAGGATTAATGCTAATAAAAGAAGATTCACATTCTTTACTCAACTGTGGTTCGTGGAAATTATTAATTACCACATTTGGCGACGTTTGGGAGTATCTTCAGCCACTTTTGTGAATCCCACGCAGCTTGGTCACTCGTCGCTGCCTTGGAGAGGTTACTGAAGGGACGGTAATCCTTCCTGTATGTGGCGCCTTATCCAGGATTTCATCCAGAGATCTGGTAGGATCTTTATATTTTCGGAGCATTCTGACTTGATCCTGTAGACTGTTGGCGGCTCGACCGCTTGCTCGCGCTGAAGCCAACGATCTTTTGCAGCTCGTGCGATTGCCCTCAGTAAGCGGACGTCATAGCGGACGTCACAGTAAGCATGGTACTGGATGCCTGGATGGTCAGCTGACTTGCCGTGTAACGTTGTGACGCTACACACGTTAAGGAGCGGCCATTTTGATTTGTAAGAAAGCCTTTGGTTCCCATGACAACGATCTTCGCTTTAATTACGGAGATACAGTTTTCGTTAGTATCAGCTGATGGCGCATCGCGGTGATGCACACACCCAAACTTGGATTTGCTGATTCATTTACATTTCTGCGCGTTTCGGTGATGCGCACATCTGTTATTAGTTTTGTGATTTTATCGGCGGCTTACATTCAAAGATAATTATCAGCTTGGAAGCATTACTTGTGCACCTCGGTGATGCACACACCTTTTATTCGTATTATTGAAGAATTCCACTACGAAGATAGTTTGCAACTTGAAGGCATTACTTGCGCATCTCAGTGATGAGCACATCTTACATTTGTATTATTGAGGAATTTATCTGTTATATGGCCAGAAAATGTATGTAACATTTTCATTTTACAAATAATTTTGTTCCTTTTCAAAGAAGTTTATTTAATCATAATTTTTTTTTGTTTTATTCAGGCTTACAGTTATTTATTTATTTAATATGACAGATATGGCAGCGAGCCAACAAATTAATCAGCTCACACAATCACCACCAATTTTAGCAAAACCGGGAAAGCTACTCTTCCCTGGTTAGAGTGGTTTTGGTCTGTTTGAAAATCATATTGTTGCAATTAACGCTGTAGAGTATTCTCCTCAAAGAAAGTTTGCTCTTCTCTATGGTAGTTTAGGTTTATCTGCACAACACATTTTTCAAAGTCTACCACCTATTCCTCCTCCAGCTAGTCAGTCTGGGGATAGAAACTGGAGTGTTTACTTAGAAGCTATTGAGAGGCTAAAAAAACTATTTTAAGAGTCCCCTAACATTATGTTGGAAAGGCATACGTTTTATAAACGCAAGCAAGGGGAAGATGAAAAAGTTGAAGAGTACATCTCAGCTTTAAGAGTTTTAGCCACGAATTGCGGTTTTGGGCCTCTAGTTGATAACATTATTAGAGACCAATTTGTATTTAATTGTGCTTCACACAAAATACAGGAAAGAATTTTAAGTTATAAAAATCCTCCTCTCACGGAAGTGATTGACTTGGCACTAAGTATTGAGAGATCGTCAATCTCTACGAAAGCATTACAAGCGAGTGCTTCAAGCAAAGTTAATATGGTTTATCAAAAGGATGATGCTCTAGAGGAAAGTGTGCTTGCTGTGGGAGGAAAAGATAGCTTCAAAAAGTTTGTTCCCGGTCAAAAGAAAGGTCAAGTTTTTTGTCATAGGTGTGGTTCGAAATACCACATTGGCAACTTTCCTAACTGTCCCGCTTTAAGTAAGCGATGTTCTAATTGTAAGAGGTTTGGCCATTTTCAGAAACATTGCAAAGCTCAGAAAAGATCAGTTCAAGTGAACAATGTAAACACTGATTTGGAGATTTGTTCAGAGTCTTTGGACAATTTACTGCTGACTTTGGAATATAATGATGAGCCTTTAGAAATTAAAGGCCCATTTTGTGATGCTGTGATCAATGGAATTCAGACTAAAGTGATGGCAGACTCTGGGTCCCCAATAACTATTCTTCGTGATTCGTATTTTTTCGAAAATTGGGGAATGGGAATTCCTTTATCTCCTCCAGACATCAATCCGAAGGCATTCGGTGAAAAGGACATTGACATGTTAGGTTTTTTTTTTTGGTCCAAAGTGGAAGTACTAGGTCGCAATATATTAACCGCCAAGAAACTGTACAGTGTATGTTGCGCTTTATAAATGCCTTTCACATCACAACCAAAGTGTAAGTAGCAATAAAGGGGAAGAACATCGTGGGCTGGAAGGATCTAGCAAAGATGGGTCTGTATTTGGTTCCAGGTGATGATAATCCCATTAAGGTGAAAGACGTGGAGGTACACAGCGTGGAGGATTCTGAAGAGGATTTTAAACATTTACTTGAAGAATTTAAAGAGGTGTTTAAAGATCAAGAGGGTTGTATTAAAAAAATTTAACATAAAATTAGATTCATTCCTAATGCTCAACCAGTTATGCACAAGGTTAGACCCGTACCCTTAAGTGCAAGGGAGGAGTTAAAGAAAATGCTGGATGATTTGTGTGCTCAGAAAATTATTCAACCCACAGAATCCTCACAATGGGTCGCCCCGATTGTTGTAGCTCGAAAAAAGTCGGGGGAAATTAGGCTTTGTGCGGATTTGAGGGGTCTGAATAAAAACATTTTGATCGATTGTCACCCCCTCCCCAAAATTCATGAGCTCTTGGCAAATTTGGGGGGCGCTAAATGTTTTCCCTCATAGATTTGAACTCTGCATACCATCAAATTCCACTGAATTTGGAGTCTCAGGGACTAACGACGTTTGTTACACCTTTTGGTGCATATAAGTTCCTGAGACTTCCTTTCGGTCTGGCCTCTGCAGCTAGTATTTTTCAAAGAATAATGGATTCTATGTTTAAAGGTATGGTGGGTGTACAAGCCTATTTAGATGACAGTCTCATATTTTCAAAAGATGTTAATGAACATTTAGTTTTGTTGAGGAAGGAGTTATCCACTCTGGGAAATAATGGCATGACTGTAAGAGCCAGAAATATAAGTTTGGAGTAAATGAATTGGATTATCTTGGTCACACGATTTCTGATAATGGTATCAAACCTAAGTTTTCAGTCATCAGAGCACTTAAGGAGGCTAAACCACCTGGTGTTAAGGATGCTTTACGCTCTTTTTAAGGGCTAGCAGAATATTACGCTAGGTTTGTGAGTAATTAAGCACAGGAGGTAGAACCTCTTCGCTCTTTACTAAAAAAGGGTCAAAGATTTATTTGGTCTGAAGAATTGAATGGTGTGTTCGAGAAGATAAAATAGTTAGTTATTGCTGCTAAGGCCCTACATGCTTTTCGGGATGATTGTCCTTCCATGATCATGGTAGACGCTAGTATGAATGGTCTTGGAGCTGTGCTTAGTCAGTGAGTCAATGGAAAAGAACAGACAGTGGCTTTTGCTTCTAGAGCTCTGAAATCTTTCGAGAAAAATTACAGTACGATAGAGCGTGAGACTTTAGCCTGTGTTTGGGCCGCACAAAAGTTCAAAATGTACATTTGGGGTCGTAAATTCGAAATGTTTACAGACCACAAACCTCTTGCTTTCATTTTTAACAAGGTGTCCAGCAATAATTCCATGTCTGCTAGACTGACTCGCTAAGTGTCAAAGTTGCAGGAGTACAATTTTGATATAAAACACATTCAAGGTGGAAAGAATTTTCGTGCAGATTGTCTGTCAAGAATGTTAATGGAAGAAGATGACGAGGAAAATTTTGAGGAAGATGAAGTGGAATGTGTGGCTGTTTTGGATGCAGTGGAGAACTGTGGTTTGCTTATTTCGGAAGCAGATTGGAGGAAAGCTTGTTCAGAAGATGTGATTCTTTCAAAGGTGATTGAATTCTGTAGTAGTCAGTAGCCGGAGGTTAGAAACCTGTCTGGTGATTTAAAGAATTTTGCACTGGTTGTTGATTAACTTTCAGTTAAAAGATGGCTTTATTCTTAGAGGAGATTAGTTTGTGCCCCCAGCTAGTCTGAGAAAAGTCATCATCAAAATTGGTCATGAAGGGCATTTAGGGGTAACAAAAACCTGCATGAAGATTAGACAGCACTATTGGTGGCCTGGTTTAGAAACTCAGGTTAGGGGTTTAGTGGACGGTTGCGAAGAGTGTTCGCTCTCAGACAAACATTGGAAGCTTTCAAAGTTGTCTTTACATCCTACTGAGTTTCCAGAAAAACCTTGGGATAAGGTTGGTTCAATCAATCAATCAATCAAAGCATTTATATAGCGCGCTACTCACCCGGAGGGTCTCAAGGCGCTTCTCAGGGCCTCTCAGGGCCTTATCCGGTTCTTTCAGAGGAATTTAGATATCTGATTCTGGAGATGGATTATCATTCTAAATGGATGTATTATAAAGTTGTGGATACTCCAAATACGGATAATACAATTGTATTTTTTGAAGAAACTGTTTTTGTTAGAAGGTGCACCTAGGTGTTTAGTTACGGACAATGGGACACACTTTGTATCTGGTAAAATGTGTTTGTTTATGGAGTCTCAGGATGTTAAACATTTAAAAGTGGCTAGATATTCTCCTGCTTCTAACGGTTTAGTGGAACATGGCAATAAAATTCTTAAAGAAGGTATTCAAACAGCTATTGCAGCTGGTCTGGATGTTGGAGCATTTTTGGAACAAAAGGTGTGGAATTATAATATTTCCCCACATTGTACGACTGGTGTTACTCCTTTTGAGTTACTTAGGGGCAGGAAAGTGAATTCTGTACTTTTGCCATCATGGTTGGATAATAAAGTGCCCAAAAGTTCTGATGCAATCGACTTATCTGAGGTTGTTTAACAGAAACAGTTGGAGATGAAGAAAAGATTTGATAAGAATATTCTGTTAATGATTTGGAAATTTTTGAGGGGGACTGGGTGTTATGTAAAAAACCTTTTACAGTTAAAAAAGGCGAGTCTCAATTTTTTGATGCTGTTCAGGTGTGTAAAGTTAGTAAAGGCGCTGTATTTCTGAATGGCAAGGGTTGGTGGAACAAGAGGTAGGTGATCAAGTTAAGAAAGGAACAGGAAGAATTAATTAGAGATAAGAGAATAAGTAGGAGTTCGCATGATTTGGAGTGGACCTTTTGGTTACAAGATCAGAGCTTATCTGGTTCTAGAGGAATGAATGCAATTTCACATAATAATAATTCTGCTGGTGAAGTGTTGAATGAGATACGTACTCTGTCTGTCTTCTGTTTAGATATATTAATTGGTTAATATAATAATATATATACAAGTATAGAAATTTAATATTGGGTTAATTTAAATGAGGAAATATTATAGAACATTATTTTAAAAGGAGATTTATAGAGAAATGTATAATTGAAGAAAAGTGACTGAATGATAAGCGGAGGAAAAACGAGTATGTTTTAAAATGGTAATATAAGTTTATAAATAATGGGTGATTAGTGCGATATGAGGAAGTTTAGTTGAGCTTGTTGAAGCGGATTACCGTTACATTTGAAAGTGGAATGTCGCGTGTCATAGTTCTCGTGCGCTATCAAGTGCGTGATCGGTGACAGCCTCAAGCGCTTCATGAGCAGGTATTGTCAGTCTGTAGGCGCGAGTACAAAGGGCAGTCTCGAGCGTTTGTAGGCGCGAGTACAACGGGCAGTCTCGGGCGTTTACAGGCGCGTGAGAAGTGGCATGAGAATTTTGGTTAAAATGAGCCGCCGTACGAGCGTTACGTGTGGCGGCCATTTTAACACATTGGGAAACGTTTGGTTTTATTGATTATAACGTGGGCCGCCATGCTTTTGGGCAGTTTTATCGTCTGACTGAACGGTGTCAGTTTCAGTCAGACGAAGTTCGAGAGTTCAGTGGAGGAGTATCGGAGTTCGTTAGAGGTGTTCTAGGGAGTTTGTGAGGTGGATTTTTTGGCGATTTGTCTAGGAAAGAGGTTTTTGGAGTATATTTTGGAGAATAAATATTTCAGTTAGAGGATATTAAGAAAGCGATATTTATAAAATGGAGGATGAGGAGATAGGAATTGAGGAGAGAATGAAGAATTATATGGAGAAGATGTTTGGGGAGTTAAGAGCTTCTATAGAGAAGAGAATTGAAAGCACTATGGGCAAAAGAGTGAAAGAAAGAGAAAATAGACAGAAGTCTGGAGAAGAGGATGGATTTTATACCACAGAGGAGGTGGAGATAGTAGCAGGTACTTCTAGTGAAGTATCAAAAAGGAAGGAAAAGAAGAAGAATATGGTGAAAGGAAAACCTTCAAAGGAAAAGGAAAATAAAGTACAGAAGGAGAAGGCTATAAAGGCCAGAGTGAGCGCTATAAAGGCGCAGAGAAAGGGGCACAGTACTGTGGCATGTGATACCAGTTCCTCCAGTGGGGATGTAGAGCTTACATGCAGTTCAAGCTTAGAGGATTCAGATGTGGAAGAGGTCCAGGTGAAGAAGAGGAAGCTAGATGAGGGAGAGATTAAATTGGAGTTTGAGGACTTTGTAGAACCACAAGGAGAACAAATGTTTGATCCTTTACTTATTCAGCATCCTCTATCGCCACAGTGGTCCCCTGTAGAACACGTTGCTAAGTACATTAGGTATTGGATAAGGAGAGAAATGCCAAAGGAGATAAGAACTAGGCTGAGGTCGGAGTGCCCGAGGCCCACTCTTAATAGTAAGGTGGCTTTTACTCCAGAATTAGATCAAAAGATGCTAACCTTTATTAATAATAAAGGAGGAAGAGATCCAAGAAGGGGTTTGGACAAAGGTTTAAAAGGGTGCCAGGATAGGATGTTAGATATCTTAGGCCCCTTGACAAAGATCTTTGATTTGTGCGAAGAAGCACATACAAATAATACTGGAATTGACGTAAGTGAAATGCGTCAGTGGGTGCAACGTTCTATTTGTTTGCTTGGAAATGCAAACGCAGCACTTTGTTTAGAGAGAAGGAAAAGTATTTTATTTAAGATTGATCCAAAACTTGCAGACTTGGCTGGCAAGGAATTGGGTGAACAGAGCGATGGGCTGCTGTTCGGAGACGACTTTGTTAAAGACATGGCAAAGTACGTGGGTACTTTTAATTCTTTGCAAAAAGCACAGAAAGATATTAGACGTGTTTTTGGTTCGGCCGGGAGAACAAGGGGTCGGTTCCCCGGCCGAGGTTTTGGAGTTACCAGAGGTTATTTTGGGAGAGGTAACAGGCCCTATGGAGAGGATTATGGCTCAGGATATGGATTTGGCAATGGAAGAGGATATGGTTTTTCGAGAAACGATCAAGGAAGTTTCTTTCCGCAAAGACAGAGGGGGAGAGGAAGAGGTGCAAGATCAGAAAGGAGACCAAGAGGAGTCTCAGGTAAGTTCTTCACAAGATCCTTTATTTATGTGAATAAAATTGGGCGGCAGACTAGCCCAGTTTGTTTCCAGGTGGCAGGAAATAACACAAGATCCATGGGTCTTGGAAACTGTGGTTGGATACAGGATAGACTTCATCAGTACTCCGGTACAGGAGAGGATCCCAAAGGTGTTGAGGTTTTCAGAGGAGATGGAAAATTTGGTGACAAAGGAGGTGTTAGAGTTGGAAAGAAAAGGTGCAATAGAGTTTGCGGAGGAGGTGCCAGGTTGCTTCATGAGCAATTTATTTCTTGTGGAGAAGAAGGACAAAAAAATGAGACCAGTAATCAATTTAAAGGAGTTGAACGATTGGGTTGTTTACAACCATTTCAAAATAGAGGGGATACATATGCTAAGAGATTTGTTGAGGAAGGGGGACTGGTTAACAAGACTGGACCTAAAGGTTGCTTATTTAACAATCCCGATGTGTCAGAGTCAAAGGGATTACCTTCAGTTCAGGTGGTTGGGAAGGCGCTGGAGGTTCAAGAGTCTCCCTTTCGGTTTGACGTCAGCCCCGTGGTGTTTCACCAAAGTGATGAGACCAATTGCGGCTTGGTTGAGGTCCAGGGTAATTCGTCTGATAGTTTATCTAGACGATATCTTGATAATGGCAGAAGGTAGAATGCTGGCCAGGGAGCAGACGGAGTTTGCAGTGAAAGTAATAGAGGGTTTGGCGTTTGTACTGAACAAGGAGAAATCTTGTGTGGATCCGAAACAGGAAATGACGTTTTTAGGTTTTCAGATACAGACATTGGATTGTGTTTTGAAGTTGCCTATGGAAAAGGTGAAGAAAATCAGGAAAGAGGTGAGGAGAGTGAAGTCGGCAGATTGGATTACTTTGAGGCAGTTAGCACGTCTGTTGGGTCTGCTGTCCTCTTCGATTCAGGCAATATTTCCTGCTCCCCTACATTATCGTGCGTTGCAGAGGTTGAAAACACATTACTTGAGAAAAGATGTGAGGTATTCACAAAAAGTTGTGATGAATCGGGAATCTCAGGAGGAATTAGAGTGGTGGTTGATGAGTCTGGAGGCTTGGAACGGTCGAGCCATATTTGGGATGATGCCAGAGATAGAGATAGAATCGGATGCGAGTCTGTAGGGATGGGGAGCGAGATGTGGAGAGGTTGCAACAGGGGGGCAATGGTCAAAAGAGGAAGGACTTATGCACATAAATTGTTTGGAGTTGCTGGCGGGTTCTTTCGCGATAAACAGCTTTGTGAAGGGCAGAATGCAATGGTGTGTGCTGCTGAAGATGGACAATCTGTCAGCGGTTCGTTATGTGAACAAGATGGGTGGTCCACGTTCAAAAGGGTTAGCGGAACTTGCAAAGGAGTTTTGGAAGTTTTGTCTGGAAAGAGAGATTATGGTACAGGCACAGTACATACCAGGATTGAATTTGAATTTGTTTATTGTACAGTTAATTAAAACTCACAATTAATAGACAATAGGTAAAAAGTCATTTGACTGTTTAAAAAGGGGTTTTACAAAAAGGTGTTGCACATTGATAAAATCACAGGGGTTCCACGGTAAATTAATAAGTCTTTCCTATTAGTCTTGGCCTTGATACTTATTGTTCTTTTGGTGGTAAGGCCGTATTTTCACCCAGCTGTCTTTTCTGTTAGTTTTGTAAGTGATTTCATATTGTGTTCTGATTTCTGTAGCTTAGTTACTTATGGGTCTTTATTGTTTCGAGGCCATTAGGGAAGTCTACTGTTCTCTTGGAGCGGTAGGGTTATCCCGCCCAAGTGTAATTTCATTTAGTTTTTTGGCCACTAGGTCAAAGTATTTGACTGTTCTACAGTTCAATTGAGTCTCTTCGGGGTTGAAGCAGAGCATCACTGCTTGCCTGCAGGTTTTTACGCCCTTCTGGTTCCATAAAGGCCGTAGCATGGAGCGCCTTATACCCATAAGTGCTTTGCAGATACAAATGATGTGTATAAGATCCTCCTTCGCAGATTGGCAAAGGCGACAGGCGTTTGATGGATTTGGCCTTTTCCATGGTGCCAAATGACGAGCAATGGGTATGTTGCCCAAATGCATGTTTAGGAACTTATTTTTTGTTTTTTGTGTGAGGCCCCTTGATAAATATTCTTGTGGCTTTGTGGTTCTGTACCCTTCGAGCACAACCCATCCTTGCGCTCTCTTGGTTAGGGTGGCTCTGTCCTCAAGTGAGGAGACCAGTTTGGTGGTTTTCGATACTGCTTTTTTAAAGGTCCCGAAATCTGTTCTTGTTTCCCAGAGCGTATTAAGTCCCAGGCTCTCCAGTGAGTTTGTTAGGTAGGCCCTTGCAGGTGAGTTTTCTTTGGCATTAAGCTCAGTCCATAGGTTGGCGTTTAGCGAACCTTCCTCGGCGTCTTTAATTTTGCACCAACTTTTTATATATTGGCCTTTCCTCTCCACAGTTTGTTTCTGCAGTCCAAATTCGAGACGAATTTGAGCGGGCGAAGAGTTTTTAGGGAGGTGGAAAATTGCCCTATATGCGCGACTGATAGTGTTGTCCAGTGTGCTTGCATCTTTGCCTCGCATTGATTCGCTGCCGTAGGAGAGCATGGGCAGAAGGCGAGCTTTTATTACCTGTAGGAGTGGCGCTAATGTCCTGTCAGGGAGAGCTTTCTGGAGGGGCCTTGTTGATAGTTGAAAGGTCATGCCCTTCCGACGGATGGCCTCTAGTTGTTGGTTGGTGGAGCCGTTGCCCTCAATTATGACTCCTAAATATTTATATGAGGTGGCCTGTTCTAATCTTTGGTTGTCCAAGTACCATGCCGGTTTCCGTTTTTTGTAGTAGTTCATTGGCATGACTTTAGTTTTGTTTAAATTGATTGTTAGGGAATTTGCTTTCGAAAAGGCATTAGTTCTATCCAGAAGGTTTTGGAGGCCGATGGGAGACCGGCTGATGAGCACCAGGTCATCTGCATAGAGCAAGTTTGAGAGCGTAATGTTTCCTAGCCGAGGTGCATGAGATGTAACTGTGTTTAGTTCTTCAGGCAGGTCCGCAAGGAAAAGATTGAACAGCGTTGGGGCTAGGACGCAGCCCTGTTTTAGTCCTTTGGTGGTCTTTATTTTTCTCGATAGGTGTGTGCCACATCCCAGTTTTATTTGGACCCAGGTATCGGTGTGTAGCCTAACCAACTGCTGTAGCAGGGGGCCGGGGATTCCCCATGTGCTCAACTTGCTTGTTCATTTTGAGGGGGCAGTGGCTGCAGGGAGGACGCGCTGCTGTGAATGAAGTGTGCAGCACATTTGTGCAATTCTTAAGCGATATTCGCGACTAATTTTAAAAGCGCCCGTTTTTGGTCTATTTTATTTCTATTTGTGTTCTACTTTATCCCCTGATTTTAAAACCCAACTACTTGCACTTTAAATAGTAAAAACCACCGCTCTTGGCGGGTCCTTGCCCTTCCTTCTTGGTCCTCGTGACGTCGACTTTGGCGGCCATCTTGGGGGTGAGTGGGACGCCTCCCCTTATACGGTCTAGTCGTCACAAGGACGCTAGACCTCCTTCAAAAGGCGGGCAAACTAGGCAATCGTTCTTGTTCATTTTGAGGGGGCAGTGGCTGCAGGGAGAACGCGCTGCTGTGAATGAAGTGTGCAGCACATTTGTGCAATTCTTAAGCGATATTCGCGACTAATTTTAAAAGAGCCCGTTTTTGGTCTATTTTATTTCTATTTGTGTTCTACTTTATCCCCTGATTTTAAAACCCAACTACTTGCACTTTAAATAGTAAAAACCACCGCTCTTGGCGGGTCCTTGCCCTTCCTTCTTGGTCCACGTGACGTCGACTTTGGCGGCCATCTTGGGGGTGAGTGGGACGCCTCCCCTTACACGGTCTAGTCGTCACAAGGACGCTAGACCTCCTTCAAAAGGCGGCCATGCTAACGCGCAGCGGGCACGCGCAGCGGGTCCGCCATCAGTCCGCCGGAGTTACGCCAGAGTTCAGCCCGTCTGTGCCCGTCCGGGCCCAGACGGGCTCAGGGCCAGATACGCTGGCTCTGCGTCGTAGGATCAGGATGATATATACTAGAAATGATTTGCTATCACTACGCCCGGTGGTTGAACCCTGTAAGGTTACCCACACAAGTGAGTTTCCAATTAAAAACATGGATCTACAGTCTATCTGACGAGTATGTGCTGCATGCCATCTAATCCTGCCTTCTTTCGACCTCTCACTCATTTTCCAGTTAGCGCCAGGATGCTCCTTCCGGAGCGACAGTTGCGCTCTACAAATACCAAATACAAATACAAATACAAATACAAATACATATGTAGCGTGCAAGTATAGCATGAAGGAGCAGGGAGTTGGGAGAACCAAGGTTCTACATTCAGCTTTGCTGAACTGTAGATCCCTGCCCAGCCACTCAACTGAAATTAACTGCCTAATACATGATCATGACTTGGATGTCTTGTTTTTAACTGAAACCTGGACCACATCCACTTCAGGCCCAGATATGGTGCAGGCACTCCCCCCTGGCTATCTTATTTATCATCTAGATAGACCTGTGGGGAGAGGAGGTGGTATTGGGATAATCTGTAGGGACACACTGGTCTGTAGAGCCCAGGACGGGGGGGTACGTGAGTGTGAGAGTTGCTACTTCTCACTATGCATATCAGCCACGTCCTCCATGTCAGGTCTTTTGGTATATCGTCCACCGGGAGGTGCAGGTATTTTTCCCGGCTCATTGATGGAAACGGTTACGTCTCTGGCATCATCGACTACTAATTTTCTCCTACTAGGAGATTTTAACCTTCATTTCGATGACCCTGAGGATACACTTGCTGGTGACCTGCAGGGCGACCTGAAAGCGTTGGACATTAATCTAATTAATTCAGGGGCTACGCACTGTAAGGGTCATATTCTGGATCCGGTCTTTTCAAATATGGACCGAACTGAGTCCCTGACCCCTTTGGCTCTACCATGGTCGGATCATTTTTTGGTCCCTTTTAACTGGCAGTATGAATCAAAGGAGGAGGTGATTCCTAAAGTTTTTACGGTTGATAGAGCTTGGTCCAGGTTACCACTGGAGCGCTGGATTACTAACTTAAATGCCACGTGCCCGCGCCCGGTGGTGGACCCCGTAATCGCCGATGAGAATTTTAACAAGTGGCTAATTAGCTCCTTGGATGTTATTCTCCCAAAAAAGAGAATGCCAAAGAGGGAGAAGAGAGTGGGCTCTGCCCCTTGGTACACCCAGGCATTAAGAGCCCTTAGGAAAGGCTGTAAAAAGCTAGAGAGGATCTGGAGAAAGGACTGGCGAGAAGCACACCGGAATGAATATCGTGCTGCTATCAGAAGATATAAAGTCGCCCTACGGGATGCAAAAGCCAAGTATTATGATGAGAGAATTGGCAATGCAGCCAGCTCCTCGCGAGAGTCTTTTAAGATCTTTAGAGACCTTTTGAAAATCCCAGAACCATCACTGAGCCATGAGAATCCCCTAAAGAAATGTGAGGAATTGGCCAACTACTTCCACATGAAAGTGGAAAATATCATAAGCTCCTTACCTCAGCCTGTTTTGGTTGCACATACAGGTGAACATGGAGGGGAGGTACAGAAAAAGCTGGATGTTTTTGGCCCAGTGTCCATCGACGAAGTTAGTTTGGTTCTAGGGTCCATAAAAAGTGGCTCACCCAGGGACCCCGTCCCGATGAGATACTTGAAGCAGATAGCGGCTACTATTGTTACACCAGTGACGGATCTTATCAATGCTTCCTTAGCGCAGGGAGTAGTCCCCTTGAGTTGGAAAAAGGCGGTCGTAAAGGCCCTTTTGAAAAAACCTGGTCTCGATCCATCAGACCTGGCCAATTTTAGACCGATCTCCCTGTTGCCGGGGGTTGGTAAGATTGCGGAGAGACTGGTGAATAAACGACTTTCACTATTCCTGGAATCCAACAATTTGTTGTGGATTTCCCAAACGGGTTTCAGGCCGGGCCAAGGCACAGACACTGCCCTTCTGGCAGTTGTTGAAGAGGCTAGGAGCATTTTGCATTCAGGAGGATCAGTGGCAGTGATCCTCCTGGACCTTAGTGTAGCTTTTGACACCGCCAACCACCAGGTGCTGCTCCAACGACTGTCAGAGGCTGGCCTAACTGGAATGGCCTTAAAGTGGCTCAGTTCGTTTTTGTATCAACGAACCTATCAAGTATGGGAAGGGAATGCACAATCCGCCTCCATCCCCCTTCAGTGTGGTGTGCCTCAGGGCTCTTCCCTGAGCTCCACACTGTTTAATATCTACATGGCCCCACTGGAGGAGGTGGTGGCTCCTCTGGGTATTAAAATCATCAGCTATGCTGATGACACCCAGTTGGTAGTAGCCCTTTCCCAATTGGTGGATTGCTCAGAGGTGTTGCACTCTTGGCTGTCCAGGGTGCACACATGGATGGTCAATTCAGCATTAAAATTGAACGGCTCTAAGACAGAGCTGATGCTGTTGGTGTAGTGTAGTTCCTATTATCCCAATAGGCTCTGCGCATTGGAATAATACCTCCAATAGTATAGACCTAGACCAGACGTTAACTAGGTCTTCTACTGTCGATATTAGACTTAAAGTTTTGGGTTTGCCAGCTAGCTCAGAGTTCACTAGAAACATTCTCGAATAGGCAAGGAGGAGTTGAACCTCCCTGGATAGACAAGAAGGGATTTAGCTTCTGACAACCATAGAACATGACAACTTTGCTCTCCCCTAATCAAGAGTGTATCTCTAGAGTCGTGTGAAAACAAAAGACAACTTATTTTACTCAGTCAGTACGTGCATTCTTAGTTTCACCAGATTGTAGAGAAAAGGAAGAGACGGGCGTGTTCAATAAAAGATGTTATTTATTGATCAGTCTCTTTTCTCGTACAAGAGAAATGGATCGATATTATCGCAATACTTATGGTTAAGTAAAGTGCATACAATAAAAGCAGAATTATAAAATAATACTGTAAAAACATTGATATGGTTTCTAAGCCATACGTTATTTAAAATGGATAAAATAGATACATACATATAAACATTTGACTAATCGTACTCAACTGGTGCTTCTAACTACGCCTACCCCAGTGTACCTGACCTAAACCTAATACGTGGGCGGGGATAGAAAGTAGCAGTTTAAGTTAAGTTTGTTTTGCCAAGTGACTGACTCAAGAATTCTCTGCAAGGGGTTATTCAGTTCCGTACCTTGAATCTAGGATGATTGAGGGATGGTATCTCTCATCTTTGGTCTCGATATTCCAGGCTGCCTGCAAGGGCTGCTCGGAAGCGCCGGAGCTGGATTTCTCGGCAGGAGAAAGGCAGCGTCTCGTTCTCAGCGCGTCAGGAAGGCGGGGCAGCGTCAGTGGGCTTCGCTCTCTGCTGAGCTTCGGCAAGTCTCGCTGCTCCGATCTCGTCACCACCGCGTGTGTTTGCTTAAGGCAATATTGGTAATATTTATACCTGTAAGGTGCCGAGATTGACGTAAGGATGGACATAGATACGTCAATAAGGATGTCATACGAGCTGGTCGTTAGCACATTCTTTTACTGAAGTTCTTTGAGAAATCAAAACAATGGCCGCAGGGATTTTCCCAGGTTGTCATAGGTTTGATTTGTTTTGAGAACTCCGTATGCCTTATCAGGGGCTGGAGGAATATTGCTTGCCTAATTAGATGGCAAGCGTTATGACCTAATCAGATAACGCGCTCCTGTGCCGTGGTCTGGCGTAATCAGATAACGGTTTCTGCATCATGGGATGGCTGCTAGTTAATTTGTTAACCAGAATAGGGTCAGGAATAGGGAGATCGATACAGAACCTATAGGAATACATCACACCCACTCCACGCTAACTATGGCCATATTTACAAATCTAGGCATAGTAAAACATACTGTAGAGTATCGTGTATACCTTACCACCCCAAAATACACATAATGCATTTTGAAATTATGTAACATACGGGGAAAAAATAGTCATATGTACTATATGCACTCAAGCAGTAGAATAATGCTAAAATAATCACGCATATGTATACATTATTAGTAATTGAATATTAGAATTACACATGAAATGGCTCTTAATACAGAAGAAAAGTTCGAGACCACTTCATCACAGTTCAAAAATATTTATGAACATACCAACGGGCAGCTAATGTCTATGAAGTTTCTAAAAATAGAAATTAGTTCTCTAAGAATAGTTCTTACTTTAAGCAGAAGAAAAGTGTCCCGTAAAATGTAAAAAAATATTTTGGGGCTGCTAAAAAAATTGCTGTCCGTGGACTGGAGGAAAAGTTGATCTTGCTACTTTAATATTAAAGTTGAAGGCCAAATTCAAGGTGTCGGGAACGCCGTGTGCTAGCTTGTTCAAGAGTCATTATTTCTGCTCTGGTGAGAACATCATATCATTGAGACTGCTGAAAAAGCTGTCAACAGCTTCCTGTGAGAGTTCCACTAACTCGGAAAAGGATGTAACCATGCATTCATGTGCATGATTGTCTCCATTGACGTTTTGAGTAGTATTGCTGACAGAAGGTTGTACCTGATCGATGCTGCTTTCATCTTGATCTTCACTACCCCTTAATCGTAGTGGTGAAGTTTCCACGAATGCCGTCATCAGGATTGGCAGCCGTTGAGGGCAGCACAATGCATGAGCCTTTACCGGACCCAACAATGTTTCTGCATCCATTGGCGCATCCGATTGTAGCGTCAGACAGGTATCCAACACGCATTCTTCTCCGCACAGCATGCACCTTAGTACAGGTAAAACACATCTTTGCCATATCGGCCGAAATGAAAGAAACCAAGTCATGTTCAGGTCTCTAAGCCGGGTTAGTCCCAGGATTTTTGATATCCAATGGCTCGGATTGTTTCTTCCCTTGTCGCGGGTGTTTTGTCTGTGACATGGTTTGCCATAACGAAATATAAGGACTAAGAATAGGATTCCTGCAATTAGTCCCAAAATGAGGGGAACTCCTCCAAAAATCGAATGGACGAAGTCTGGAAAAATACCCAGTATGGCTTTGAATGGTGTTAATGCCATCGAAAATACTGTCTTAAATACATTTGAGACTCCACTGGTATCAGAAATATTTAAGATTTCATTCAGGATTTCTGCGAAATGTATGGGGGAATTAGTTGATAATAATGAGTGAATCTCTGCAGTCGTCCTTGCGACTAGGAGATCATACGTTTCTTTTGATGACGTGAGCCTGGTCGGCGTCTGAAGAAGCACTGTTTTCATTCTGCTTAAAGTATCAACTCGAATAGAAGTAATTTTCAAGTTAGGCCATGCCCTTGCCTCCCTGTCTGGAAAGGAGCTGGGGAACAATAAGCGTCCACAGCACATGACCTTCGCAGTCGTACTAACGAGATAAGGAACCCCGGGCAGTAGACTACAACATCTGCGATCCACAATTAGAATGTAACTCCCGTTATAGAGTCTTTTAAAGAATGGTTCTATCTCTGTTGCAGGTGTGCCTAGCTGGTGACATGAAAGGTTATTTGAATTCCCTTCACAGGCTCCATGCAAACTAATTCCATTACACAGAAGTGTACCGCTTAGTGACCTCGCACAATTATTGCCACTAAGAAACACTTTCTGTCCTTTATTACTGACACATGCATGTGAATAGGGCAAGTTCCATGTTGTCTTAATGTACCCTTTACCCAATTTTTCGTACATGCCAGCCTGTATATATTTTTGGCAGTATTGAAACCTGAAAGTAGATATCGGAATATTAATTATCCCATGTATTATCCATTCAATGACAGGTCGTTCTGACATTGTCAATGTTAATCTCTCGAGTTTCTCAATGCACAGGATTGTATAATCAGCACCCTTTTGTGCCATACTGATTTGTTTATCAGTAAGGTTAAAGATATTGAATAGTGACGTTGTGTTGATTAAACGCCAAGGCACATAGCCTGAACGCAGATTTTGTAACGTCCAGCCAAGCTGTACAATAGAACGCAATTGAGACTGACCGTGTTGTAACAACAGTAAGTCTTGCGATATTATGTTGATTGCTGATGACACAATGCTGTCCAATGAAAAGATTCTGGAGGACAGAGTCATTAACCCATTGTCCACTACAGAAAGCGATTTTTCCAAATTAATACGGTCAATTTCTCGTATACTTTCTGCTGTCTCAATTTGAGTTATCTTCCAGGCCTCGTTGTAAGCTGCATATATAGAGGCTGCTATGAAGCGTTTTTGACGCTGTTTGCGCGGTCCCATAATGAAATCACGCAAGTCAGCACCATCAGTAAGTAAAGTTAGGTGTTGCTTAATCTCTGTCAGTGTGGAAGTTTGTAGCCATTGAAGGCAGAGTCTGCCCACACTGTAGGTGGTGATTATCCCTGGGTGTTGTCTTTGGGAATATCTAGGGTCTGGCCTGGTCAATGTGAACCCCTGTGTTTTGTTCAGGAATCTGTCTTGACAGTTATTAGTATCTGTGGGCCAGATCAACCATTGTTTCCAATCAGGATTTGTTCTGTTTTGGTTTAATACAAAGTTTACGTCTATCTCTTCATCTGCAGAGTTATTGCTGTTCATTGTTGGTTTTGGAATAGACGGTTTATTTAAGTCTTTGATTTTGGCTAATCCAAGACAGGTAGTTTGTTGAATAGTTTCATTCAAGAATATAATTTGTTCTGGGATCATGCAGGCTCTAAACAATGATTCTATACCTTGTACTTGCCATTCTTTTGTACCCCAAACACTTTTTACTTCAACATTTTTGTCCCAATAATCAAAACCAAATGTATTCATTTGTTCAAAAAATGAGTCCGAATATATCAATTTCGTGTTTGTAAGCATGGTTTTTGTTCCTGTCCTATTTGACAATTTGAAATAAAATGTTTCAGCATTACTTGTGTTGAACCCTGAAAAGTATGAATATTTGTCATAAAAGGTTCTTGAGCTTCCTTTTGGAGGGGTTGCACAATGTTCCCATTGATTATAATTTAAAACATTTCTAGGTTGTGCTGATTTATGTAAAAAAATGGTTACCATAGTGGTTGTAGCAGTACATACTGTCATAATTAGATGAACCCTGCAAATAATCATGTTTGGTAAATTTAGCAGACATCACTAGGTCAGACATCATGTCATTAATACTTTCAAAGTCCCAATCATCAGCAAATGAGTTTGGTTTTACAAAGTCACTCAACGAGATCTTGATTTGGTGTGGATATTTGAGGATTTCAACCGGACCATAGATTTCATAGTCAGTATTGTCCCATGCTACCCCACCCGGTATAGGATTGGCTGTGAAGTTGACTGAAGAAAGTTCTCTTTTCTCGACGTGTGAAGACGTGTGTGGCTTGAGGATCAAGTTGATTTTCTGGCTTGCTGTGTCCATTTTTGCATATTTTCCCTCAATGAAGCGTCCCAAACATAGTATCATGATGAGCCAAAGTATCAGGATAAATACACCAAAGGACACCCAAAATTCAATCCATGGAGAAATCAGATAGGTTTCTTTCAGCTGTTTCAAAAGTTCCTTAGCTTTGTCTTTAAAAGTTTTTGTTGATGGCTGTGTCTTTGATTCACTTAGATCTTCAGAAGAATCATCAAAGTTGATGAAGTAGCCGGATGCCGTTCTGTCTATTGTTCCAATTGCTTCAGGATTACTGTTTCTTGCAGCTTCAGCATATTCATTTGTTACTTCATTGTAGGTTGGTGTGTCTCTACTAAATGTTTTTATTTGGGTTTTCAGAGGTGTGAGTTCCATTGCATTGTTGCATATTCCTTGTTGTTGTTCTGTAGGCGTTTCGAATGTGATTAGCCTTTTAGTTAGCACCTCTGTACTTGTAGCAAACCTCGGTGTTCTACTACTTATCGGGAGTCCACTTGGCCTACTGTTTGTTATCGGCCACATGATTGTGGTTTTACCAGGTCGATGGATACAACTCGGTTCTCCTTTTTACCAGCAAGTGGCAGTAGTACAACTGATCTCGTCCCGTTGATGGACAAGACAGGAACTGCTTTTCTGTAAGAAGGACCAAATTCCTTCTTTACCGCGATCTTTTCTCTGACTAGATCCCCGATTTTTGGAATCCAGACAGGTCTTGCTGGGACAGGTGGTGGTTCTTCAGTGGTTGTTGGCTGCTGTTTCAACTTTATGTTGCTCAGGTCTTTTCTTGTTTCGTTTAAGTCCTGTAAAATAGCCAAACGATCTTTGATATCAAAGCTTTTTTCTTTCACCACTGAAGTCTGACTGTCAAGATCTAAGACTAGCATCCTAGTCCCAAACAGTAATTCGTACGGACTGAATCCCCTCAGAGAATTTCTTGGCAAGTTGTTTAGACTACGTTGGACACTTATTAGATGTTTGACCCACCCAGCTCCCGAACCTAATACCTTTGCTGTTATAGATTGCTTTATGTCACGGTTTTTTCTTTCAACAATTCCGTTTCCCTCGGGATGAAATGGACAAGAATACCGCAATGCAATGCCCATGCTGGTCATGGCCTCCTTATAAGCTCTGGAGCTAAAAGCAGGACCCTGGTCAGAATGTAGCACGCCAATTGCGTATGTGCCGATAAAGACTCGCAAATCTTTTATAACAGTTCTGGCGTCAGCCGATCACTGGGGCCACATCCATATGAATCTCGTGCATGAATCCACTGCCACCAAGATATATTTATAGTTACCATCCCTTTGTAAGGGACCACAGTGGTCCAGGTAAACACAGGCTAATGGTTTATCCGAGATTAGGAGGGGCGTCTGTGCTGGGCGTCTTACTGTTGATACTTTCATTTTTTGACATATGTCACATTCTAGAACATACAGCCTGATTCATGAAGCGAAATAGCGCCCGCAATGGCTGCGAAAACGCAATTGCGGGTGCAAAACACGGAATCGGCATTCAAGTACGAAATAGCGAAATCGCTAAAAAATAATAGCGAGCGGAATAGCGATTACGCTGTAAAAGTCGCAGACTCCGGGAAGTCGAGCATTAGCGAAAATGAAATAGCGACCAACCACGGAATCTGCGAATTGGATAGCGAAACGCAATATTGTCTCAATCGGCATTCATGAAAGAAATACATTAGCGAAAAATCGCTAAATCGCACATTAGCGCGGCGCAATTTAAGGACAACTCAAAGCAGGTGGTAACCATAAAAGCCATGATTAACCAAATTTTGAAAAACTGTTAGCCAATCACCAACAGGTCCAGGCCTGACCAATCACACATAAGGACATTCAGCAGCAGCAATAGGCGTTCCACAATGCCTGGGATGTACATGGTGGTGAGGCGGCGAAGGCTACAGCGAGCAGCACGGAGGAGACGCATGAGGCAGGCACGGATTTACCGGCAGCGGGTCACCTTGCTGGGGCAAACCAGAGAACAGATTTATGCTAAATACAGGCTGAATGGGGAAATGATCACCTGGCTGATACAAGAACTCGACCCCATCATGCAGCACCCAACAAGGCGAAACAATTCTGTGCCCACACATGTGCAGGTATTGTGCAGCCTGCACCTCCTGGCATCCGGCAGTTTCCAGGGCATAGTAGCCGCTGCTGGGGGGATTTCCCAGCCCACCATGTCACGCTGCCTCCACACTTTTGTTGACGCCATGCTCACCCAGCTCCACCGGCACATCACATTTCCCACGAGCCAACAGGATTTGGACCTCACAAAACTTCAATTTTATAATGTTGCCCATTTTCCCCATGTCCTTGGCTGCATAGACTGTACCCACGTCGCCATCTGCCCACCAGCTGCCACGGAGTATATGTACCGCAACAGGAAGTCGTACCACTCCCTCAACATACAGATGGTCTGCAATGCCAAGACCATCATCACTGACATTGTGGCCCAGTACCCAGGGAGTACCCATGACTCCTTTATCTTCAGGCACAGCGGACTCCACACACGACTGATCAGGGGAGAGTTTGGGGAAGGACACCTACTTGGTAAGTACACTTTGTCGACAATGTCACATTGCTATGAAGTAACTGCGCTGCACAGGCAATCAACATCTGCATCCTCTCATTCAGGTGACAGTGGCTACGCCCTACGGGAATACCTCCTGACCCCTTACCTCAACCCTGCCACACCTCAGCAACGCCGCTACAATGTTGCGCACATCCGGACAAGGAACTGTATTGAAAGGACATTTGGCCTGCTCAAGAGCAGGTTCTGTATACTGCACAAGACAGGTGGGGCCATGTATTACAGTCCTGCAGCGTGCTGCCGCATTGTGGCTGTCTGTGCAATGCAAACAAAACACTACGGTAGAGGGGGACCTAGGGGAAGTTTACAGACCTTGCTCTGGGTACAATCCCCAACAGGCATATCAACAACAAAAGGTACCAGAGGGTCTCGAGGAGTGTGCCCACATGAAACAGAAAGCCAACCTTTCCCGGTGAACCACAGTGATACAACACAGAAGATTCTCAACAGGATGAGGAGAATACCCATCAGTCACCATGTGGATCCGCCCTTCATCATTTGGGATTTTATCCGTACCACCCGTCTGAGGAGCTCGGTGCCACACTGAGAGGTCAACCCGGTGGTAAGGGGGTTCCTCAAAGGAGAATGGCAGTAACAGTGTGGTAGACCACTTGATATTGGTAAGTGGCCCTGGGTGTGGGACTGGGGTGTGCAGTGCTGAAAAAAGTGATAACGTGAAAGAAACCCATATAGTGTATGTTTAAAATTGGTTTGAATAGGCACTTGAAAAAAGTTTATTCCGTGTCTGCCTAACATACCAAAGTATAAAAACAAATATAACCTAAGGCCTTCTCATAAGGTAGACTGCTCTAGGTTAAAGTAGGTCAACTAGTTTCTGCAATATTGGGACTATAGTTCCCTTGCATTCTTCAGGACCAATCTAAATAAAAACTACTGCACCAAGTGAATTAAAAATAATGAGTGAAAAATGACACCAGGGTAACAGTGCAAGTGCTGAAAAGTCACCTGAACGCTCCCGGTGCCTTTACAGTCTGTGTTAATCACTGAGGAGAGAAAAGGTGGGTTAGGTATGGTTAACAGTATTCAGTGGGCTGACCAGAAAGTCCAATTTATGTGGATCAAGCTTTGCATCACATTAACTGTGTTGACATATAGGCAATAAATACTCATATGGCCAGAATTAGAATATTCGGAGAGACAATTTCATAAGCCGAATATATCGTCGTCCTTACCTAGATCTGTAAGGATGACCAGCCTCACCCCACCTGGCAGTGGCTCAGGGGAAAGATGAAGCACCGCTCTATAAAACATGCAAGAAACACGTAAAAAACACAACACACACACCAGGAGTAAAGCACTTCCTCTAAACGATTGCCGACAAGCAGTGGTATCTGTATCTCTACATCAAGGATCTTTATAGTATCCATCACTCGCGGGGCCAGGGCTGTGTCTAGAGGCTGCTGTCGTTATTTAGAAAAACGCGGCTCTGCGCGTTTAAGGGCAGCGAGCGCGAGGTCTATGCTCAGTTTCAGAGTTAAGTAAAATAAAATCAAGGGAAGAACGCGGGAAAGCGCGTGGAACAGCGACATGCTTCGCCTACCTCTCCGTCGGTACTCCGTGCCGGCGTCCTAGCCGACTGGGGAGGTGACAAGAGGCGGGGTAGCAGAAGTATATAAGCCGCGCTCCTATCGGTCGCCGGGTCACATGGGTTGACTAGCGGACCTATGAGTATCTAGCAGAGTGTAGACGAGCCCTCTCATCTCATTGGTTGATGCAGCCTGAGTTGAAAGCGTACATTGGCCAAACCTGCATCAAGTAGTCATGGTGACGCGGGTCCGTACCCGTTGTAAACACAGCACGGACAGGATCCCGCAAGCAGGGTGAACTCCGAAACGTCATAGCGATCTTTCAAAAGAAGACGAATGAATTAGATTTCAATGACTGTCGCCTCCTAAGGCGGCCAAAGAGGAAATAGACACGATGGTTACTATGGTTAGTGTTAACCGAAAGTGCGTCAAAGAGATCTTTCAAGAAGACGAATGAATTAGTTTTTAATGACTGACGCCTCCTAAGGCTTCCGAAGAGGAAATAGACACGATGGTCACTGTGGTTAATGTTAACCGAAAATGCGACTAGTGTGGCATAATAGAAACATAACGCTACTGTTTTAGGTGGAATAACCTAGACACAGTGATCCATATATATTGCTAGGATCAGTATGATCTGGTCCTGTTTATGGGGACTGCATCCCACGTGGGGTCACGTGGCGATCAGGATGGACAAAATCAGCCACGGGCTGTGGCTCGGCCATTGTGGCTACATTTAAAAGGGACGGAAAAATTCTCATACGTCATTACCAGCCAACAATGCAGGTTGAAACAGTGGGGCCCTGCACTATTTTTCTGGGCAGAGTCATAAGGAGGACCAGGGGATGTCATCGTTCAGACCCCCTCTGTGTGTCTTCAATCTCAGCACCCACCTTTGCTCTTTTTTCAGGAGGTACCTTGTCACATCAGCTGTGTGTTTCGGAATAAATGGTTGCTCCAAAATAGTCCATTGGAAATCCGTGGCTGAGTGCTTAGCTTCAAGAAAGTGAGCAGTTAACTTAGTGGCTTGTCTGGCACACCTGATGGTGCTTTTGTGTTCAGATATGCGTATGCGGACCTTACGGGTAGTCATGCCCACATACCTGTAGCCACATGGACAAGTAATCAAGTAGATCACATGATCACTGCTGCAACTCGTGAATTTGATTTGTTTCCACGGTCTGGCTGTGCCAATGTCTATCTCCTGTGACTTACTAGTTTGTGCATGTCGTGTTTTGGCAGCTCCTGAGTTAGCGTTTAGCACAGCTACACGGTCTTTTCTGTTAACTTGACCAAAACGAACGGGGGCCATTTTGAATCCCTCTGACTTCCGTTTCAATGAACATGCTGCCTCGTGGTCAGTGTGCCCTTTCGTCCTTTCTCGATACCCATGGTCACTAGTCTGCTCGGCAACAGGCTATTTTTAGTACTGGTCAAGCGCACATGCGCATTTCGCACCAATTGGTCACTCTCCAGGAATGTTCACGCTAACTGACCAGTGCTGTTGAAACTCCTCCCACATGTTGGCTGTGTTCTAAAAATGACCTTATATGTACCTAAGATGTGTAACTTGTAACCGCCTATCTTTTTATTGCTATTAAACTGTATAAAAGAGGTCGCGCACCGATGTTCGGTGTGCTACTTCTTACATTACCGAAGGGTGCTGTAGGAGTGTATCACCACCCCATGGGGTCTTAATAAACTTGTCTTTTACCTTTTCCAGTGTCCGTGCCAACTTCTATACTAAGGTGTTCGAGAGTTTAGCAGAGTATGTAGGCCTGATTTGAACCCAACACCACAATTGGCGACCACGAAGGGACTCATCGGCGACTCGGATGCCCGAAGGAAAGGTCGTGACGAAGGTTAGGAAACTCGCCATGGACGCGATCGCTGCCATTGAGTGACCCGAGTCTTGGCACCCACGGTGTGTTTTCCCTTCCTTCCGATCTGACCTTCCAGGTGGCGCCGGTCCTCGACTGAGATTCTGATCTTGGATTGTCGTGATGTGCCGTTTTGGCTGATTCGACCGCAGAACTTGGCAGTTGGACTTTGGACGTTTGAAAAGAAAATTGGTAAGCTTTTGAGTGGTGAGGTAGTCTACTGACACTTACTGTGTTGTGTTGAAACTTTGAATTTTGAAACTTTGAATTTTGAAACTTTGAATTTTGAATTTGAATCTGTTAGCTAACGTTTTGAATCTTTGAATTTTGAATTTGAATATGTGAAGTGCACCTCACATAGGCAGGCATGTAGGGATATTTCTCTGATTTATTTTGATTTGAATAAGTGCACCGTGTTAGGTGTCATTTTGTAGTATCGCGGTTTCGTGGTACTTTTTGAAACATGCCTGTTTTTAGCACACTCCGTAGGATGTGCTGTTCTGAAAATGGTACCAATTATCGATTAAGTGAAAAACAGCCGGCTCCCCCAGAGGGGACTCCAAATCGTGAAATGTATGTTAAATACGGTATTCCACCTATAATGTATAGTGCATTATGGCATAAGTATACTAAGACTGATCGTGAATTACAGTGGCCACTATATGGGTCGTTTGACCTTCGAAAGGTACAATATGTAGAGCAGTGCTTGTTTCAGCGAAGGTCTAGACAAGATATGTTTGATTGTGTGCGTACGTGGGAGAAAGAGGTGCGTGAACGAGCGAAGCGTGAGGAGGCCTTGGCGGAGAAAGTGCAGCGGAAGGCTGCACATGACAAAGCTTTACAGCTACAGGAGAAGGAATTACAGGAAAAGAAAGAGAGGGAGAGACGAGAACGTAATCTACAGGTTAATGGTCAATTCCCTATCAGGCGTCCTCTCTATCCAGTCCTTACTAATGAAACAGATGATTTCTCATTACTAGATCGTTGTCCGCCTCCGTACGTCGCACCTACGGCTCCGAACGAGGACTCGGACGAGGATAGTGATCGAACACAGCGTACCAGGTTATATACGGAACGAGCTACGGAATTGCGCTCGATTGCGCGAAAACTAAATAGTAATACTGTTACTGTTTCTGATGTTACTAAACAAATGGAACAGTGGTCTGATAAGGAACGACTGTATTTTTTAGATCATTTTGGAGATGAAGTTGTTGAGCGATATAGAAAATATTCTCTCGAGTTAGAACCTAAGGAGATATCTAAGACTCGTGAGAATTTTCGTAAAGGTCTTTTTGTTCTTTCAGATGCGGACGACTTCTTCAAGCGTTTGCTTGAACTGCGTAGTGAGACGACACGGCTACGGGAGTTGGAAAAATCGAAGAATTCGTCTACGTCCGGAGCGACGGGGATATCCAAAGAATGCCCTATCTTTGAAACAGATAAGATCGCTGCGATTAATGTTAGACCTATGCGAGAAGCTGCGCCTTTATATGTCCCTCATAAAGGGGATGGCACAGATGATGATAAAAGCTCCAAAGACGCGAAAGGGTATTTTGTATATAATTGGGTTTATACGCCTTGGAATAGGGCAGATGTTATGGCGCTTAAGAATGCGTTACCTGATCCCCGTAAAAACCCTGCGGCTTTTTATGAAAATGTTGAAAGTGCAATTTCTTCATGTATTATGACGTTAGTTGATATTGATCTATTTTTCGGGTTGATATTGCCCCCTGATATGTGGAGAGTAATTCGTAGGTTTGATGACCAGACGACTCTCGGGGCCACTTGGAAAGATATTGTTCAGGCTGATTTAGATAGAGAACCAGCATGTAAACCGTGTAAATTAATATTAGATCTTCCAGGTGCCATACTAACAAAATTAAAGACTCTTGCTCCCGCTAAAAAGATTGATTGGACTATATTAGCCTCGTGTAAGCAGAAAGCGGATGAATCAGTTTCTGATTTTTTTCTCTCGCTTCGAGGAAGCGTTCCATGATTACAGTGGTCAATTATTGACAGAAGATACTGGCAGGCATCTATTCGTTGATAAGTATGTAGCTAATCTCCTACCGGAGATTGCGAAACGATTAAAAGCGAGTGAAAGTTCATGGACCACAGCAACCCCTGCTTCTTTATTGACTATGGCTCAATATTATGAAAGACAGGAATTAGAGGCGAGAGAAAGTAGTGATAAGAAGGCGAAGGATTTGAAGACGAAGGTAATGTTAGCTCAGGTTCAGGCTACGAGAGGGAACAATAGAGGAGGGCGAGGATCATACAGTAATGCTCCTCCCCCTCGTTCTGACATTTCTGTGAATCAATGTGCATACTGCAAACAGTTTGGGCATTGGATTACAGACTGTCCGGTGTTTCGAGAGCAGCGTAATTTGAGGGGACGAGGAAGTGGGAGATCTAGGAATTATTATGGAGGGTCAAGAGGAGGTTATGGCACGAATGATCGAGGAGGTTATGGCATGAATGACCGTGGAGGATATGGAGCAAGGGGTCGTGGTCAGTCAGATTATAATACGTTTGATAACCGCAATCAATATCAGATAAATGAGGGTGATCCTGCTGAACCACGGGATGAGCATTACGCATAGGATTGCGTAGGATGGGGTGTGGAATCGGTTGAGGTACCAGTTGATCAGAGGGGTCCATACATAGAAGCACATGTTTTGGGTTCTACTGATAAATTTCTGGTCGATACAGGAGCTACTCGTAGCGCTTTGTCCAAACACTTGGTTCCAAGGGCTCCCCTGTCTGGCGAGGTAATTACAGCAATAGGGTTCGATGGAACACCTACTTCTAGCCCACTGTCTCAACCTGTTGCATTTCATGTTGATAAATTTGCTGCCCCTTGTCCCTTTTTGTTGTCCCCAAATACACCCGATAATATTATTGGACTCGATATGTTAAAACACTTTCGAGCTACTATTCGCTGTGCCCCAGAAGGAGTGCGAGTTGTGCTGAATGAGAATTACCCAGACTTTGAGCGAGTGTGTTTTCTCCATGAATCTGAAGTATTGGCCTCCTTACCAAATACGTTATGGGCCACTTCTGACACGGATGTGGGGCAGATGTTAATCCCTCCAGTACGAATTACTGTAAAGGAGGGAGTATCTTTACCACGTGTCCCACAATATAAGATTTCTAGAGAAGGGGAACTTGCATTAATACACATTGTAAATGATTTGATTTCTGCAGGAGTAGTTGAGGAAGTTTCTTACAATGTTTGCAATAGCCCAATTTTACCGATCCTTAAGAGAGACACAGATACTAAGGTTTATCGTTTCATTATTGATTTGAGGGAAATAAACAAGATAGTAGTGCCTCAGTACCCAGTGGTGTCTGACATCACCACGTTGCTTACGTTGGTTCCATCGACGGCAACTACTTTTACAGTTATCGATTTGAAGAATGCCTTCTTTTCGATCCCTGTACATCCTGACAGTCGATATCTATTCGGCTTTACATTAAATAATAAATCGTACAGATTCTGTCGAATTCCTCAAGGCTATACTGAAAGTCCTAGCATTTATAGTCAAGCATTAAAAAGACAGCTTGATTCTTTTGACTTACAAGAGGGAGTGGTTCTCATTCAATATGTAGACGATATCTTACTTGCTGCAGACACGCCAGAACAATGTGAGAAGAGTACCTTTGCTTTGCTTTCCTTCCTGGCCAAACATAATCATAAAGTTTCGAAGAAAAAGCTGCAATATTGTAGACCAAAGGTGACCTACCTCGGTCATCTTTTGTCTAAGGAGGGACTTGCATTGACACCAGATCGAATTCAAGCAATCCTAGATACTCCAGTCCCTCGCACTCAGAAGGATGTTCGCGCCTTTATAGGTCTGACGTCTTTTTGTAGGCAATGGATACTGGGTTTTTCACATGTCGTTAAACCATTGTTGGCATTATTGTCTAAAGATACACCGATTCCCATTGAATGGACGGATGAATGTCAGAATGCTTTTGAGCAATTGAGACAAGCTCTTTGTTCTGCACCAGTGTTGGGTACACCTGATTACACGAAGATCTTTACATTATATGTACACGAGAAGGATGGGTGCGCATTGTCAATGTTAGTGCAGACACACGGAGACAAACAGAGGCCTTGTGCATACTTCTCGGCGGTACTCGACCCCGTGGCTCGAGGATTGCCTGGATGTTTTCGAGCAGTTGCAGCAACAGCAGTTGCGATACGACAAAGTGAGGGAATAGTTTTGTCACATAAATTGTTGGTGCTAGTTCCCCATGCGGTAGATGCGTTACTGAATCAAACGAAAACACAGCATCTAACCAGTGCCCGTCTGACAGGATATGAGCTAACGTTGTTGGCGCCGCACATCACACTAAAACGATGTGCAACACTAAATCCTGCTACTTTATTGCCGGATCCTGTTGCTGAGACCCGGAAGGAAGAACAACATGATTGTGTTTTCCTGACTGAGGAACAGACAAAGGGTCGTATCGATTTACAGGATACGCCATTTCCAGATGTGGATGGGGAACTGTGGGTTGATGGGTCGTGTGTGAGGTTACCAGATGGTACGACTTCCGCAGCTTATGCGATCACGACACTTAAGACTGTGGTAGAAGCAGCACGGATACCCCAAAAATCAGCTCAAGCGGCTGAGTTAATAGCCTTAACGAAGGCATGTGAGTTAAGTGTTGGATTATGTGTGAACATTTACACGGATAGTCGTTACGCTTTTGGAGTAGTGCATGATTTTGGCCTACTTTGGAAGGAACGAGGATTCCTGACTTCACACGGAGTACACATCATGCATGGAGAGTTGGTACGCGATCTCCTGAATGCACTGTTATGCCCAAAGAAAGTTGACATCTCTGAAATGGCCGGACGCTTTGCCTCTGGCATTGCTGTCCATTCGATCAGTGCCACATTCTCGATCTGGCCTCACACCCTACGAAGTGGTGTTCGGAAGGCCTATGAATATTTGGGGGGTTCCAAAGCCTCGTCTGATACATGATATGCCTTGTATAATGATGAACGATTATCTGGCACGATTGACAAATGATTTGCTTTCTATTCATCAACAGGTTCGAGAGGCACTCCCTGATAACTCCATTGGTGAGGCTCACGATCTCCGCCCTGGGGACCACGTGATGGTCAAAATCTTTGAGCGATCCAGCAGTTTGGAACCGAGATGGCATGGCCCTGAGCAAGTGCTGCTGGCTACGCGAACTGCTGTGAGAGTCACCAACAAGAAGCGGTGGATTCATTCAACGCACTGCCGACGTGTCTCTCCGAATCTGGTGAGCCCTGTGGTGCTATCCGACTACAGAAAGATTTTGGATACAGAAAAGAGCCCAGCTGTCACGCCTGATGAATTGGAGGGAGCCTTCCCGGACCACGTTGTTTCTGATAAAGTGAAATATAATCTACGCCCCAGGAAATAAGCTTCCTTTTGTGTTCTTTTTGAAACTGGTTGGTAACCGCTCTGAGGTTTGTGAAACGGAAGCCGGGAATATCAAGGGGGGGGGATCAGTTCTGTCCAGTATAGCGACACCCGTCTTGAATCCCGGAGAACAAATCAACGGCAGCCTCGGTTCAGAACCATCGGTTTTCTTTTTCTTTTCTCGCTTAGTGTCGCTTTTTGAAGAGTATTGTTTTATGAGCCATGGCATCTCCTTCGACACGAAAAGGGAGAATTCTTGGTGCTGTTTTGTTTGTCTTGACCGTAGTGGTGATCGCAGTATTAGCTTGGACTATAGAACTGTTGTTTCCTGTACGAGAACATTTACTGCCCACTACTCCAAGTCCATCTGAACATTTTCATTTTACTCTGCCTTTCCACGAAGAAAGACATAGGCAGACTTATTTGAACAACAGTTTTATTAAGATTTTGCATCATACTCATAACATGACCAATACGTCCAATTGTTGGGTATGTGGAATGTTGCCCGGACATCAGAAGAAGGGAGGAACACCACTCATTCCTCTCCCGTTTTCTCATAATGGTTCTTGTCATGCTTGGTACACTCTTCTTTTTACTCTGCGATGGCCGACGAAAGGTGGATTACTTTTTCGATTGAATAAAATATGCTATAACGATAAAGATGGCTATCCACACGCTGAAGGAACTAAATTTGAATGGGAAGAATATCGTCCGGACAATGTTTCTACACCTCGTGTGTATACGAATCAAAGACTTATAAATGTTACGACCATGCATATAATAACCGTCATCGATACAAAAGCAGATTTGTGTATTAGAAATAAAGGTACAATCCCCGTAGGTCGCAGTGAATGTAATATTACACTTACCTTTGATACACCAACTGGAATTGCATTTGTAGCTTCGCATAACACATATTTCGTTTGTGGAAATAAGGGATACCATCGTCTACCATTGGGATGGTTGGGAACGTGTTATATAGCATTTGTATTACCACCTGTGTTTATTGCTCCTCCCATGTATCACAATGATTATGTTTTGTACCATGATTTCATATTGAATAGAGCGAAACGATCAATAGACCTTGATGAAATAGACCAGACTGATACCACTTTGCAACAATATGTAGATTTCAATTTGGGGTTATTTTCATTCGTAGGAGCTGCATTAAATAGTAGAAAGATAAGGCGGCTTACACGTGTGGTGGAAGCCGTTGCCAACGAAACTGCTTCTGCTTTAGGGAACATTACTGAGGAATTGCAAATTACCAGAATTGTGGCGCTCCAGAATAGAATGGTTCTAGATGTGATACTAGCTGATAGAGGTGGAGCATGTCGCGTCATCGGAAGTAGTTGTTGCGTGTACGTACCAGATAACTCACCTTCTGTATATGATTCGATTACAAAATTACACAAGATAGCTGCTGAGATCCACCCAGAGAATGGAACATGGACCTTTTCTGGTTGGTTCTGGACCCTGCTTAATACTTGGGGCTGGAAATTGTTAACGATTCTCTGTGTTTTTATTGGAGTACTATTTTTCCTTTGTCTATGTATTCAATGTGGCCCTACATTATGTTCTATATGTATCACAGCCTGCATTCCGTCCAAACGAACTATTGTCAAGCAAGAGAAACTGAGCAATGATGAAGTATTGAAAATTATGGCTATTAACATTGAGGACGAACGTTCTGACTATGTCCACTATGAGGTAGCTTTTGCTAAACGCTAAAAGGGCCGTCTGTCGTGTTTTGGCAGCTCCTGAGTTAGCGTTTAGCACAGCTACACGGTCTTTTCTGTTAACTTGACCAAAACGAACGGGGGCCATTTTGAATCCCTCTGACTTCCGTTTCAATGAACATGCTGCCTCGTGGTCAGTGTGCCCTTTCGTCCTTTCTCGATACCCATGGTCACTAGTCTGCTCGGCAACAGGCTATTTTTAGTACTGGTCAAGCGCACATGCGCATTTCGCACCAATTGGTCACTCTCCAGGAATGTTCACGCTAACTGACCAGTGCTGTTGAAACTCCTCCCACATGTTGGCTGTGTTCTAAAAATGACCTTATATGTACCTAAGATGTGTAACTTGTAACCGCCTATCTTTTTATTGCTATTAAACTGTATAAAAGAGGTCGCGCACCGATGTTCGGTGTGCTACTTCTTACATTACCGAAGGGTGCTGTAGGAGTGTATCACCACCCCATGGGGTCTTAATAAACTTGTCTTTTACCTTTTCCAGTGTCCGTGCCAACTTCTATACTAAGGTGTTCGAGAGTTTAGCAGAGTATGTAGGCCTGATTTGAACCCAACACCACAGTGCACAAGCCTGGCAATTCCCGCAGGGATGATGTCCCTGGACGGGTGGAAGGTTCCAAAGTGACCCTACCGGCCTTGGTGGTTCTTCAAGTGGCCTCGTGTGTACTAGTCTGTCTCTAAGATTTGGGCCTCTCTTAAAAGACACCAAAGGACGAGCGAGTGTTAGGCTTCCAGAGTTTAAGATAGGCCAGTGTTTCTTAACCAAGCTTTGAATGTTGTTAGAAAGACTCCCAAAAGTCTGGACAAAAGTGAGGCGTTCTAACTCGGGCTTCGGAGGTCTAGGTTCCAACAAGGCCTCACGATTATTATTCATCGCCCTTTTCAAAGACCTCTTCACAAGTTTCGGGGGGTATTTCCGTGCCACCAGTTGCATACTTAAGTCCTTTGCATGTTGTTTGAAGGCTGTTGTTGTGGAGCAGTTCCTCTGGACACGTAAAAATTGGCTGAAGGGTAGACTCTCTCTTAATGCTTTTGGATGATTGCTATTAAATAGCAGCAGAGAGTTCCTGGCAGTGGGTTTCCTGTAGAGCTCTGAACGTAGTCCTTCTGGGCCAGCAGAGATCAATAAATCTAGGAACGCTAGTTGGTGGTGCCCGATTTCAATGGTGAATTTAAGATAGTTGTTTCTTCCATTCAACCACTCAAGAAATTCAAGGCAACTCTCACTAGACCCTCTCCACACCACAAAAATGTCGTCGATATACCTTTTCCAGGTCATTAGGTTATCGGCGAAAGGATTCTCATTAGTCAACACGTGACTCTGTTCAAATGAATGAACATATAGGTTAGCCAGGCTGGGGGCATAAACGCTCCCCATGCTGGTCCCCGATGTTTGTAGGTACACCTGTTCTTCAAATTGGAAGAAGTTCTGTTTCATGGCCATGGTGGCACAGGCCATTATGAATCCAACGGGAGTGATGCTGTCCAATTCCCTGGATTCTAAAAGTTGGTACACTACTTCCAATGTCTCATCCTGAGGGATGGAGGTATATAATGCCTCCACATCAAAAGACACTAAGAGGTCCCTCTCTGTGTCGAATTCAATATCAGGTAGTAGCCTCAATAAGTCAGTGGTGTCCTTGAGATAAGTGGGCATCTCCAGTACCAAAGGTTTCAGGAAATGGTCCACGAAGGTGGAAAGGGGTTCCAAGGCTGATCCAATCCCCGAAATAATGGGGCGCCCAGGGGGCGGTCGTTGCTCTTTATGAACCTTTGGTAAGGTATAAAAGTAGGGCATTTTAGGGAATTCCGTGCACAAGTAAAGGGCTTCGGCTGGTGTGATCCATCCCTCAGACAGAGCTTCTTCAACCATGACTTTGATGTCCCGTTTCAAGCCTTCAGTAGGATCATGATTCACAGGAGTGTAGGCATGCCGGGTACTCAATTGTCTCAAGCACTCAGCTCGGTAGACCTCAGTGTCCAAAAGGACAATTGAGCCGCCTTTATCCGCTGGCTTTATGGTTAACTCTTTATTATCTGTCAGGGATTTCAATGCCAAGTGATGTGACTTCGGCAGATTCTGGAAAGTCTTGTGCTTGGTGCTGAAGAGCTCATCCAATTCCTTCTCTACCGCTTGTTCATAGGCTAACACCTGTGGAGGCATCAGATGAGTGGGGGGAGTGAAGGTTGATTTGCATTTTAAACCAGTATTTGTATCAGCATCATCCTGTGTTGAGGCTTCTTTTCCAGCAAAGAAAAAGTGAAGTCTAATCTTCCTCAGGAACCTGGCCACCTCCAAACGAGTTTCGAACTCATCATTCTGATGGGTCGGCACGAAGCCCAGTCCTTTATTGAGGGCCTCCTCCTCAGTTGGGGTTAGAATATGTTGGCTCAGGTTCATGACTATACTGGAGCTGCACTGCTCTGGCCCGCCTCCTTGTTCTTGGACGAGTTGCTCCTCAGTGTCCTCCCTTCTGTTGACGATGGGGGGGGGCTGAAATGGACCTGAGGCTGTGGGTTCCCTCTCCTCCTGCCTCGGGATCTGCCCCGGCCAAACCCTAAAAAAGGCTGCCCGTTAAAGTTGTTGGAGGGGAAGTTCCCTGGGAAATTCGTCATGGGTGGGCCCATAGGTTGTTGAAAGGGGCCAGGTTGATTGTGACTCTAGAGCACCACACACACCCAGATTACGCATTTTCCTAATTATGGCCGAGAATCCTGGTTTATCGTTTTCGGATGAGGATCTGTTAGCGGTTCTTGCTGAACACCCTGACCTGACGGAGTCTTCCACCTCCGTCGTGAGTCTGAGCGAGGACGAGTGGGGTAAATTACTTGGCCTAAAAAAATCACATACAAGGACAGCCCTCCATGGCACTATTATGGCTCAATATCTGCGCAGTGACTGTGCCCCTACGGGTCTCTTAGTGACAAACGCACCAAGGTTGTTCTTGAGTGATAAAGAATTTTTAAAAAATTGGGCCCTTATCGCGTGGCGATGCACCAGAGATTGGTTGATTTTGATCATCCAAACCTCCAAACGCATAGCTGACACCTTACTCATTGAAATTCAAATTCTTGAATCTAAGATTAAGACGACCATATCTTCCAAAATTTTCAGCAAAAACCTAGATGACTCGAATAAGAACAATAGAGATTTCAGGGAGCACACATTGGCGGTCAAGATGGACAAATTCAGGAAAGATCTCGATAAATTTAAATTTGAGAGAGTATACCCTTATTCAAGCGACACCTATACTCCCCCTGATTCTGGAGCCAATGGTCGCAGAAAAGGATCATCCTATAGTACATCCAGTTCAGGTGACAACACCTCAGGTAGTGACACCAGCAGTGATTTTTCTAACACTAGAGGGCGGGGGCAAGGCAAACGGAATTTCAAAAACAACTGGAAAGGCAACCAGCAACAACAATGGTGGCCACCCAATCCTTGGCACTACGGTGGTATGCCACCTTTCTACCCTCCACAACAACCTGGCCCCTTTCAACAACCTATGGGCCCACCCATGACGTATTTCCCAGGGAACTTCCCCTCCAACAACTTTAACGGGCAGCCTTTTTTAGGGTTTGGCCGGGGCAGATCCCGAGGCAGGAGGAGAGGGAACCCACAGCCTCAGGTCCATTTCAGCCCCCCCCCATCGTCAACAGAAGGGAGGACACTGAGGAGCAACTCGTCCAAGAACAAGGAGGCGGGCCAGAGCAGTGCAGCTCCAGTATAGTCATGAACCTGAGCCAACATATTCTAACCCCAACTGAGGAGGAGGCCCTCAATAAAGGACTGGGCTTCGTGCCGACCCATCAGAATGATGAGTTCGAAACTCGTTTGGAGGTGGCCAGGTTCCTGAGGAAGATTAGACTTCACTTTTTCTTTGCTGGAAAAGAAGCCTCAACACAGGATGATGCTGATACAAATACTGGTTTAAAATGCAAGTCAACCTTCACTCCCCCCACTCATCTGATGCCTCCACAGGTGTTAGCCTATGAACAAGCGGTAGAGAAGGAATTGGATGAGCTCTTCAGCACCAAGCACAAGACTTTCCAGAATCTGCCGAAGTCACATCACTTGGCATTGAAATCCCTGACAGATAATAAAGAGTTAACCATAAAGCCAGCGGATAAAGGCGGCTCAATTGTCCTTTTGGACACTGAGGTCTACCGAGCTGAGTGCTTGAGACAATTGAGTACCCGGCATGCCTACACTCCTGTGAATCATGATCCTACTGAAGGCTTGAAACGGGACATCAAAGTCATGGTTGAAGAAGCTCTGTCTGAGGGATGGATCACACCAGCCGAAGCCCTTTACTTGTGCACGGAATTCCCTAAAATGCCCTACTTTTATACCTTACCAAAGGTTCATAAAGAGCAACGACCGCCCCCTGGGCGCCCCATTATTTCGGGGATTGGATCAGCCTTGGAACCCCTTTCCACCTTCGTGGACCATTTCCTGAAACCTTTGGTACTGGAGATGCCCACTTATCTCAAGGACACCACTGACTTATTGAGGCTACTACCTGATATTGAATTCGACACAGAGAGGGACCTCTTAGTGTCTTTTGATGTGGAGGCATTATATACCTCCATCCCTCAGGATGAGACATTGGAAGTAGTGTACCAACTTTTAGAATCCAGGGAATTGGACAGCATCACTCCCGTTGGATTCATAATGGCCTGTGCCACCATGGCCATGAAACAGAACTTCTTCTAATTTGAAGAACAGGTGTACCTACAAACATCGGGGACCAGCATGGGGAGCGTTTATGCCCCCAGCCTGGCTAACCTATATGTTCATTCATTTGAACAGAGTCACGTGTTGACTAATGAGAATCCTTTCGCCGATAACCTAATGACCTGGAAAAGGTATATCGACGACATTTTTGTGGTGTGGAGAGGGTCTAGTGAGAGTTGCCTTGAATTTCTTGAGTGGTTGAATGGAAGAAACAACTATCTTAAATTCACCATTGAAATCGGGCACCACCAACTAGCGTTCCTAGATTTATTTATCTCTGCTGGCCCAGAAGGACTACGTTCAGAGCTCTACAGGAAACCCACTGCCAGGAACTCTCTGCTGCTATTTAATAGCAATCATCCAAAAGCATTAAGAGAGAGTCTACCCTTCAGCCAATTTTTACGTGTCCAGAGGAACTGCTCCACAACAACAGCCTTCAAACAACATGCAAAGGACTTAAGTATGCAACTGGTGGCACGGAAATACCCCCCGAAACTTGTGAAGAGGTCTTTGAAAAGGGCGATGAATAATAATCGTGAGGCCTTGTTGGAACCTAGACCTCCGAAGCCCGAGTTAGAACGCCTCACTTTTGTCCAGACTTTTGGGAGTCTTTCTAACAACATTCAAAGCTTGGTTAAGAAACACTGGCCTATCTTAAACTCTGGAAGCCTAACACTCGCTCGTCCTTTGGTGTCTTTTAAGAGAGGCCCAAATCTTAGAGACAGACTAGTACACACGAGGCCACTTGAAGAACCACCAAGGCCGGTAGGGTCACTTTGGAACCTTCCACCCGTCCAGGGACATCATCCCTGCGGGAATTGCCAGGCTTGTGCACAAACTAGTAAGTCACAGGAGATAGACATTGGCACAGCCAGACCGTGGAAACAAATCAAATTCACGAGTTGCAGCAGTGATCATGTGATCTACTTGATTACTTGTCCATGTGGCTACAGGTATGTGGGCATGACTACCCGTAAGGTCCGCATACGCATATCTGAACACAAAAGCACCATCAGGTGTGCCAGACAAGCCACTAAGTTAACTGCTCACTTTCTTGAAGCTAAGCACTCAGCCACGGATTTCCAATGGACTATTTTGGAGCAACCATTTATTCCGAAACACACAGCTGATGTGACAAGGTACCTCCTGAAAAAAGAGCAAAGGTGGGTGCTGAGATTGAAGACACACAGAGGGGGTCTGAACGATGACATCCCCTGGTCCTCCTTATGACTCTGCCCATAAAAATAGTGCAGGGCCCCACTGTTTCAACCTGCATTGTTGGCTGGTAATGACGTATGAGAATTTTTCCGTCCCTTTTAAATGTAGCCACAATGGCCGAGCCACAGCCCGTGGCTGATTTTGTCCATCCTGATCGCCACGTGACCCCACGTGGGATGCAGTCCCCATAAACAGGACCAGATCATACTGATCCTAGCAATATATATGGATCACTGTGTCTAGGTTATTCCACCTAAAACAGTAGCGTTATGTTTCTATTATGCCACACTAGTCGCATTTTCGGTTAACATTAACCACAGTGACCATCGTGTCTATTTCCTCTTCGGAAGCCTTAGGAGGCGTCAGTCATTAAAAACTAATTCATTCGTCTTCTTGAAAGATCTCTTTGACGCACTTTCGGTTAACACTAACCATAGTAACCATCGTGTCTATTTCCTCTTTGGCCGCCTTAGGAGGCGACAGTCATTGAAATCTAATTCATTCGTCTTCTTTTGAAAGATCGCTATGACGTTTCGGAGTTCACCCTGCTTGCGGGATCCTGTCCGTGCTGTGTTTACAACGGGTACGGACCCGCGTCACCATGACTACTTGATGCAGGTTTGGCCAATGTACGCTTTCAACTCAGGCTGCATCAACCAATGAGATGAGAGGGCTCGTCTACACTCTGCTAGATACTCATAGGTCCGCTAGTCAACCCATGTGACCCGGCGACCGATAGGAGCGCGGCTTATATACTTCTGCTACCCCGCCTCTCGTCACCTCCCCAGTCGGCTAGGACGCCGGCACGGAGTACCGACGGAGAGGTAGGCGAAGCATGTCGCTGTTCCACGCGCTTTCCCGCGTTCTTCCCTTGATTTTATTTTACTTAACTCTGAAACTGAGCATAGACCTCGCGCTCGCTGCCCTTAAACGCGCAGAGCCGCGTTTTTCTAAATAACGACAGCAGCCTCTAGACACAGCCCTGGCCCCGCGAGTGATGGATACTATAAAGATCCTTGATGTAGAGATACAGATACCACTGCTTGTCGGCAATCGTTTAGAGGAAGTGCTTTACTCCTGGTGTGTGTGTTGTGTTTTTTACGTGTTTCTTGCATGTTTTATAGAGCGGTGCTTCATCTTTCCCCTGAGCCACTGCCAGGTGGGGTGAGGCTGGTCATCCTTACAGATCTAGGTAAGGACGACGATATATTCGGCTTATGAAATTGTCTCTCCGAATATTCTAATTCTGGCCATATGAGTATTTATTGCCTATATGTCAACACAGTTAATGTGATGCAAAGCTTGATCCACATAAATTGGACTTTCTGGTCAGCCCACTGAATACTGTTAACCATACCTAACCCACCTTTTCTCTCCTCAGTGATTAACACAGACTGTAAAGGCACCGGGAGCGTTCAGGTGACTTTTCAGCACTTGCACTGTTACCCTGGTGTCATTTTTCACTCATTATTTTTAATTCACTTGGTGCAGTAGTTTTATTTAGATTGGTCCTGAAGAATGCAAGGGAACTATAGTCCCAATATTGCAGAAACTAGTTGACCTACTTTAACCTAGAGCAGTCTACCTTATGAGAAGGCCTTAGGTTATATTTGTTTTTATACTTTGGTATGTTAGGCAGACACGGAATAAACTTTTTTCAAGTGCCTATTCAAACCAATTTTAAACATACACTATATGGGTTTCTTTCACGTTATCACTTTTTTCAGCACTGCACACCCCAGTCCCACACCCAGGGCCACTTACCAATATCAAGTGGTCTACCACACTGTCACTGCCATTCTCCTTTGAGGAACCCCCTTACCACCGGGTTGACCTCTCAGTGTGGCACCGAGCTCCTCAGACGGGTGGTACGGATAAAATCCCAAATGATGAAGGGCGGATCCACATGGTGACTGATGGGTATTCTCCTCATCCTGTTGAGAATCTTCTGTGTTGTATCACTGTGGTTCACCGGGAAAGGTTGGCTTTCTGTTTCATGTGGGCACACTCCTCGAGACCCTCTGGTACCTTTTGTTGTTGATATGTCTGTGCAATTCTTCATAACATTGCAACCAAGCGCCGGATACCAGTTGACATCTCAGGCAGTGAATCTGAGGGGGACGACCGGCCACCAGCACATGCGCACCATGCACGCGGGGAGAACCCAGCTGAAGGCCACAGACGTCGCAACCACATCACAGCTAACAATTTCTAGCCCACCCCCTTCCCCCACCCCACATATCACAATTGCATGCAAACTGTAATGATTACACAAGGCGTATGTGTGCACCAAAATAAATGTATTTGTTTGAATCACAAAAAAATAAATGGGTCTTCGTAACAACTATATACAAAAAGCAGTATTCATGCATACTGCATGAGACGCTCCATTGCAGGCTTAAGTTCAGCCTGCGCCTGTGTCCCTGTCACAATGTCATTGGCGCCTGGGAGCCTCTTCCTCTTCCTGGGCAGCTGGAGGTGGGGCAGCCCTTGCGCTGCGCCTAGGTGGGGGGGCCTGCGTGGCAGAGTGGCTGCTGACACTAGAGGCACCCTCACTAGCATCATCACCCCCCACAATTGCCGGAATCACAGGTGCGTGCAGTGCGGTGACCGCGGTTGTCAAATGCTCCAGCACCCGGGTAATATCCTCGCAGCACTGGACGAGTTGGTGCTGCTGGGTTAAGGAGCGGCGCGCAAGCAGGGTGGTGGCATTTGCCGAGGCATAATTGGAGCGGCTGTAGGTGGACAGCCGGCTCAGCAACTGGTGGTGGCGCCTGCTAGCAACACTTCGGTGCTTCACCAGCGCAGCAGTGTTGTGTTCCATAGCCGTCATCATGCGGTCAATGGCCGCCGTCATGCGGTCCACCCTGTCGCCCACTCCCGCAACATTGCGGCCGATCTTCTGCAGCTGGAGCTGGATGGCTCCCTGCTGCTGCGACTGGCGCTGGTGTAAACGCAGCATGCGCCGCTCCACACTCATGCATGCGTGGAAGTGGCCATTGCCCCTCCTGGTGGTCGGCCGCTGTGTAGCCGATGTGGCTGGCCCAGATGGTGGTGGACGAGCTGCAGGTCTTGCAGCAGCTGGTGTTGCAGGTGCGGCAGGTGTGGTGGGTGGCCTGGCCTTGGCAGCCGGTGGGCCTGAGGCGGATGCGGCAGGTGTGGTGGGTGGCCTGGCCTTGGCAGCCGGTGGGCCTGAGGCGGATGCGGCAGGTGTGGTGGGTGGCCTGGCCTTGGCAGCCGGTGGGCCTGAGGCGGATGCGGCAGGTGTGGTGGGTGGCCTGGCCTTGGCAGCCGGTGGGCCTGAGGCGGATGCGGCAGGTGTGGTGGGTGGCCTGGCCTTGGCAGCCGGTGGGCCTGAGGCGGATGCAGCAGGCAAGGTGGGTGGCCTGGCCTTGGCAGCCGTGGGCCTGAGGCGGATGCAGCAGGCAAGGTGGGTGGCCTGGCCTTGGCAGCCGGTGGGCCTGAGGCGGATGCTGCAGGCAAGGTGGGTGGCCTGGCTGCTGGTGTTGGCGCTGGCGCAGGGGCTGGTGGCTGGGTGGCAGGTAGGGATTCCTCCTCCTGGGCCTCCTCGTCGATCAGCAGCCTCTCCCTGTCGCTGCTATCTCCTGCACCTGTGAGGGTAAGTGGATACTCATTAGGTGCATGTGACTGACAGACGTGCAGATGTTACATGCATGCTGGGTGTCATTCCCTGGGTGGCTGTGTATTTGCGCACTTTGGAACCTTTCGGGCCGCATTGTGGTAGTACTACATTGTGGACATACTACGTCTCCCACAATGCTTCAGGGCATTTCCTGATGCACGGCATGACTAAGGGCCAATGAGTGAGCCTATTTGGTCATGGGCGGTCATAGGGACAGGGTCGCAGTCGCATGCCACTTACCTTGGGTGTCTTGGGTGGGGCGGGAGGAGTCCAGAGGGGTGACGCCAACACACGCCTCCCTCTCCAACGTGTCCTCTACCCGGTCCTCCAGGGGGGTGTTGGGTGGGACAGTCGGGCCACCTCCTCCGGTGCCTGATGCCTCACCAAGGCGCTCCGCAACCCTCTCCTTGGCACGCCCTCGGAGGTGGTACCACCGCTTTTTTAATTCCTCCAGGGACCTGTCCGCAACTCCCACAGAGTTCACACTTGCGGCAATCCCCACCCAGATCCTCCTCTTCTCCTGCTCGGGGACCCTCCGGGAGTTTGCACCGAACAGCTGGTCGTGGTTGGCCACCACACCCTCTATGAGGTTCTCCAGCTCCTGTTCAGAAAATTTCAATTTGCGCTTTCGGCCAGCGCTGTTGCTGGGTCCGGGCTGCGGGTCGTCTGACATAGCGGTCGCTATTTCGGCGGGGTCGGGATGCGCAAACGGCGGGTTGGTGGCAGCTTTCCGTCGTGGACAGTCGACTGTTAGCGTCACTGTGGTGTTTGGGGGTGGGATTTGGCTGCTTCCTGGTTGTGATGTCATCACGGTGCTCGGAATGCGTCTTCCCGTTTTCCTGATCCCGCGAGAATGCGACTCGCAATCCCGTGCAATCGGGATTGCGAGCGCAATCTCGTGCGATCGGGATTGCGAGTCGCAATCCCGATCGCAGGTAGCCGGAAATAGCGATTATTCTGCGTTTTTTGTGGGTCGCTAACGGCTTTAGCGCCCGCATGCGAGTCGCTATTTTTTCTCAGAAAAGTACATGAATGCCGTTTTGCGTTTCCTCAATAGCGAGTCGCTATTGATCGCTATTAGGGACACGCAAAACGGCCCGTACATGAATCAGGCTGTAAGTTCCTGGTTTGTCTTCTCATTTGTGGCCACCAGTATCTCTGTTTTAGTAACGATACTGTGGCTGAGACGCCAGCATGTACAGAAGCAAGTCCTTCGTGTGCCGCTACGATGAGTCCTGACCTATGTTCCATGTTTGGAATTACTCTATCCCCCACTCCAGGGATTCGAGCAAATGGAACATTATTTGCATCAGTTATGTATGAGTACATTACTGGAAAGCCTTTCGGGAGTGTTTCTATCGCATCTTTTACTGTAGCGCTGACAGCTTGTAATATATCGCTGTCTATTTTTGTTTTTGACCGAGTGATGGCAGCTACGGAAGCCGTTTGCACAGCTGCCTTCGCGGCCTCATCAGCCAATGAATTCCCTGCAACGTGAACGCCATCACGTTGATGACTCAGTGTATGTATCACGTGAGTCTTTGGTAGTTCCTTTTGTAAAAGAACTACTTGTTCCCAAAGCATTTTATGCTTGATTGTGCCTCCTTTTGCATCCTTAAAACCATTCTGAAGCCAGATCTGTAAGTATTCATTGTAAGACTGAACGCAATAATACGAATCACACACTATGAGTGTGGGGAATTCTCGATCGGTATTTTCAAGCGCCATCTTGAATGCTAGTAGTTCTGCTCGCTGAGCTGTACAATCTCCTAGAGATTGTGTTTTAGTGACCGCTGGTTTGAATTTCCCATCGTGCCAGCGACCTTTTACAATCGCACACGCAGCACTGTAAGCTTGTTTACCTCCTACTGCGGGTTGTGCTGATCGATCTGTATATATTATACAGCCGTAATGTTCTAGAGGCAGAATTTCGGTCGGCGGCGGACATTCGAATTCGTATTGGAGAAACTCTTGTGTTTTTAAGTTAGGATCAAATTCGTATGCCACGTCTGTTGCAGCAAGAGAATTAGCCCATTGTATCCATCTCGGATGGAGCGCTTTAGCATTCGGTATGCTTGCTTTTGTTACAGCCTCTAGGGCTGGTATCGGTGTAACGATTATTATTCGTTTACCTTGTGACAGGGCTCGTTCTTTTGCTATAGCTGTCTGTGTTGCAGTAAGAATTTTTTCCGTTGGGCTAAATTTCATTTCAGCTTTAGTGTATAAGTGTGATTTGAATGCAATTGGTACCTTTTCTCCCTCATTAGAGGTCAGGTATGTGAATCCGCATTTTCCTGGGATGACTCGAATTACAAGGTTGCGTGTGTTATCACGTGTTTCTAGTTTTGTTTTAATTAACATATCTGTTTGTAAGGATCTCAGAATTTCTGTGTGTATTTGAGTCCAATTGGTTTTTTTTAAAATCTGGTTTTATTAGATCATAAAGGGGTTTGACCCTTTCTGCGTAATTTGCAATGTATGTTCTTCCGAAATTTAGGAAGCCTAGAATTGACTGTAGGTTTTTTAGTGTTCTAGGTGCTTGGAGTACGGCACATTTCTCTGAGAAATTGTCAGCCAGGCTTTTGCCTTCACTTGATAATTCATATCCTAAGAATAGGACTGTTAGATGGGCAATTCTAGATTTTTTAAAGTTGAATTTGTAACCCTCTGCCGCGAACCCAAGTATTATGGTGTTCACTCTCTTCAAGTGAGTATCCAAGTCATCGTCTGTTAGGTATATGTCGTCGACATACGATAATGCTTCGTCATCATATGTTTGTAGTAACTCTGTTACTCTCGCTGAGAATAATCCTGGGCTGTTCTTGTACCCCTGGGGTAACCGACAGAATTCTTTTTGAGCGCCATTTATTGAGAACGCTGACAAGTATCTGCTCTCTGGTGCTATATTTTGACAAAAGAATCCATTAGAGATGTCTAATGTTGTTTTATATTTTTTGCGCACTATGTTATTCATTAGTGCAGCACTATGCGAGTTTTGTACTGCAAAAGTTTTGTAACATGAGTTAAGGTGTCTGTAATCCAAAACTAGACGATACGAATTGTCTGGTTTGGAGACAGGAAACAAAGGGTTGTTCATTTGTGAGGTGCAAGTTTCAATCACCCCCTGGTATTCTAGTTGATCTAGAATTTCTTTTACCTGTTTTTTAGCTTCTTGCTTGATTGGATACTGCCTTTGTGCAGTAGGTTGTGATTTTAACTGGATTTTGTGAGGAGGAGACTCCTCATCCCATCCTACATGATTTTTATATAAAGCAGGAGCTTGAGCTACTGCCCACTTTCTTGCAAGTGTATATTTTTTATGAATTGGAATATGATTTGAGAAGGCAGGCATAATTATTTCTTCGCCATGTGGGCACTCCCTGACGAACTCTGGTGGCCAATCTTTTTCAGCTAGAAGGATGTCATAGCCCTTGGAGAGATTATCCCAAAAAAGGCCCCTTATTTTCCTAGTCTTATTCCCTTCTATACGTAAAGTTATTTCATATATTTTGTGAGGTTTGCTAACTCTGGTGTCTGCAGTTTCCACCTGAATGTATTCATTCGTGTCCACTGTCTCCAGATGATTCATAAGGACTTTGCGTGCTATGCTCACTTCTGCTGCGCTGTCTAGCATTGTCTGAGCCCACTCTCCGTTTTTCAGCTGTGTCCTCAGTATTCTCGGCATTGTTGAATACTTTAATACTGGCTACCTTCTTTTTTGGAAACTGTAATTTTTTATTTGGATGAGCAGGTTCCTTGTCTTTGGACTTGACGTGCCCTTCCCTGGGCTCCGATCGTCCTCTTCTTTCCGATTTCTGCGAGGAAGTCTGAAAAGATTGAGAGGGACGTGTATCAAAATCTTGATATCTATCCGGTTTCTTTATGTTATCCCTATTTCTAAGGTTGTATTTTTTCACAGAGGGCTCCCTTTGGGGAGACTTGGGTCCTTGGTCCGGAGATCTTTCTCTCCGCCGAGGAGACCTTCCTCTGGACTGGAATCTCTTTTCTTTTGGATTGGATTGTTTGTTTCCATCCCAGTTCTTCTTTTGACTGTTTAGATTATTTTTAATAAATATTTTTTCAGGACTTTCAATTAGTTGGGGCTTCACTGGTATTCCACCCAAACTATCTCTACCTAGTTCTTCATAGGATTTTTCTATAATTCTGGCAATTTCAGCTGGTTAGTCTGCTATATCTGTCTCTTTTAACCTCTGGCGGATCGCCACATTCGCTGCTTCTCCTTTTATGTTGGCTAGTAATATTGCCGAGACCTGCTTGAAGTCTTTTAGTAATTTCATACCGAGAGTTAAAGCGGGTTCTGGACCGTATTCGTCTTGAATTTGTTTTAGCACATCTGGTATTACCGACATGGATGGTACACCATGTGTTTTTGTGTAAATGGAAGCAAAGACTGTACCCCAAGTGTCACAGTCCTCCACGCGTGGTGCGATTCCCATTGGAAGACAGATAGTCAGAATCCTGTGTTTATCCACAGGGGTGGTGTCTGGAAACACCGCCTCTATTTGGGTGATTTTTTGTGCTAACCAGAATGGTATTTGTTCCCGTTTAGCTGGTACTTTACCTAGGCAGGACTGTATGTTCTGTGGTGTAATTTTATTTGTGTTCCCCTGATGTGGGGTCAGCTGTGGAATTTTAATTGCAGGTTGGATGGTTGAAGTCCGCAATACATATTGGACTAGTTGTCTATATATTTTAATTAATTGTTTTAGTTGTACTAAAACATCTGCTGCAGACATTCTTTCGATGTCTGGATGTGGTGTGTATCCGGCTAGGACCGGCCACGTTGCTCCTGGTCTACCTAGTGGACCGAGCCTGGTGATGTGTTTGTTGTGTTTTAGGGCGCCATTAAACAAGAGCAGGTGCTCTTGGAATTTAAGTGGTACTTCTACTTCCTCGAAAGGAGTGTACTCATTAGGAGGTTCCTCTATTTTATAATAGTGGAACTCCTTCGTTACAGCATTTGCTGCTGGAAAGTTTATCCATGAATAGAATACCTCTGTCTGCCGATATTCGTGTGCCTCAATTACGAATATGACTGTACCACCTCTTGGTGTCAGTCCATTTTCTATAAGTTTTAACGTTATAGATCTTCTTATGTTGACCGGGATGAGTTTTATATCCGGGTCCGCTTCTTGCATAGTATTATCAGCTTCTATTAGTTCAGCTGCTACTCTAGCTCTCTCTCTTTCATCATCACTTTCTGGCATTTTACTGTCAGGAAGGTTATTCTGTTTGTTTGCAGATCAGGTTTCTTGTGGAAACAAAGATTAGATGCACAATATTTTGGAACAGTGTATCCTTCAACGTTGATTGAACCAAGAACCATACATAGGAGTTCCCTCCTGCGAGGTTTGGCGGATTTTTACCTCTCACCCACTCCAGACGTCTTTGGAGTATTATGGGAAAAAGGGGTCTGAGTGAAAGAGCACGACTGAGTTACTCTAAAGTCTTGCGTTAGTTTTATCGCCTATCCAAACACGTTGGGCGCCATGTAGTGTAGTTCCTATTATCCCAATAGGCTCTGCGCATTGGAATAATACCTCCAATAGTATAGACCTAAACCAGACGTTAACTAGGTCTTCTACTGTCGATATTAGACTTAAAGTTTTGGGTTTGCCAGCTAGCTCAGAGTTCACTAGAAACTTTCTCGAATAGGCAAGGAGGAGTTGAACCTCCCTGGATAGACAAGAAGGGATTTAGTTTCTGACAACCATAGAACATGACAACTTTGCTCTCCCCTAATCAAGAGTGTATCTCTAGAGTCGTGTGAAAACAAAAGACAACTTATTTTACTCAGTCAGTACGTGCATTCTTAGTTTCACCAGATTGTAGAGAAAAGGAAGAGACGGGCGTGTTCAATAAAAGATGTTATTTATTGATCAGTCTCTTTTCTCGTACAAGAGAAATGGATCGATATTATCGCAATACTTATGGTTAAGTAAAGTGCATACAATAAAAGCAGAATTATAAAATAATACTGTAAAAACATTGATATGGTTTCTAAGCCATACGTTATTTAAAATGGATAAAATAGATACATACATATAAACATTTGACTAATCGTACTCAACTGGTGCTTCTAACTACGCCTACCCCAGTGTACCTGACCTAAACGTAATACGTGGGCGGGGATAGAAAGTAGCAGTTTAAGTTAAGTTTGTTTTGCCAAGTGACTGACTCAAGAATTCTCTGCAAGGGGTTATTCAGTTCCGTACCTTGAATCTAGGATGATTGAGGGATGGTATCTCTCATCTTTGGTCTCGATATTCCAGGCTGCCTGCAAGGGCTGCTCGGAAGCGCCGGAGCTGGATTTCTCGGCAGGAGAAAGGCAGCGTCTCGTTCTCAGCGCGTCAGGAAGGCGGGGCAGCGTCAGTGGGCTTCGCTCTCTGCTGAGCTTCGGCAAGTCTCGCTGCTCCGATCTCGTCACCACCGCGTGTGTTTGCTTAAGGCAATATCGGTAATATTTATACCTGTAAGGTGCCGAGATTGACGTAAGGATGGACATAGATACGTCAATAAGGATGTCATACGAGCTGGTCGTTAGCACATTCTTTTACTGAAGTTCTTTGAGAAATCAAAACAATGGCCGCAGGGATTTTCCCAGGTTGTCATAGATTTGATTTGTTTTGAGAACTCCGTATGCCTTATCAGGGGCTGGAGGAATATTGCTTGCCTAATTAGATGGCAAGCGTTATGACCTAATCAGATAACGCGCTCCTGTGCCGTGGTCTGGCGTAATCAGATAACGGTTTCTGCATCATGGGATGGCTGCTAGTTAATTTGTTAACCAGAATAGGGTCAGGAATAGGGGGATCGATACAGAACCTATAGGAATACATCACATTGGGACAAACGGGACCTTCCTTGCCGATGGGCAGCTGGCCGAGTTGCTTGGGCGATCCTCCCAGCCCAAAAAAGGAGATCAAAAGCCTGGGCGTGTGGCTTGAACAAGAATTATCGTTCAAGACCCACGCAAAGAAAACAGCTGGAGTCTGTTTTGTACTGCTCCGATCAGCTCGTAAGATTTTACCTCTCCTTCCCCCAATGTCCAGGAAACTTCTTATTCAGGGGCTGATTGTCTCGAGGTTGGACTACGGTAATGCGCTCTTTTTGGGCGCACCGGAAGCCACGCTTAATAAATTACAACAAGCGCAGAATGCAGCAGCTAGGCTGCTGATGAATATCCCCAGGAGACAGTCTTCAAAACCGGCTCTGAAAGCATTGCATTGGCTTCCGATAAGGGAGAGGATAACATTTAAATCTCTCTGTACGGCACATAAAATCCTGCATGGGAAGGGTCCTCCCATTCTGGGTAATATGGTGATGCCCTATAAAGCGACTAGAGCTTTACGCTCTGACCACAAAGCTTTGCTACAAGTGTCGAGAGTGAAAAGAGCCAGAACGGGGGGTAGAAGATTTTCGGTGAACGTTGCTAAGCGCTGGAACGAGCTTCCCTTGAACTTACGGACAGAATCAGGTATCCTCCGGTTCCGAAAATTGCTTAAAACCTACCTATTTCCGGTATGATGTATCTCATTATAGGCTCCTGTTTTATTTTTCTCCTTCTGTTTCTCTTTGTGTCATTTTTTGTGCCATCTCCCGGATTCATGAACAAGCGCCGGGATGCCTAAGGGTAACTGCGCGCTATACAAGATTCCAAAATAAATAAATAAATAAATTCTGCCATAGTTTGTGCCGATCTACATGGTCGAATGCGGCGCTGTAATCGATGAAACACACGAACAGGGAGCTTTTTGCTGTTTTTGCTGCGTCAAACAGTAGGGTTAATGCCATGATGTTTGTTAGGGTACCCTGGCCCTTCCGGAAGCCCGTCTGTGTAGCTGGAATGATGTTCTTTTTTTCTGCCCAAGTTGTTAGGTCCTTCAATATAAGGCCTGCGTAGTACTTTGTCTCTACGTCTATCAGGGCAATCAGACGGTAGCTACTTGGGTCGATCCTCGCACCTTTTTTATATATTGGGCTTATAATTGAGCCGCTCCATGATGTTGGAATTGTTCCTGTTTCCCTTACTTCGTTAAATACTGAGGTAAGAATAGTGCTCCAAAAGCCTGGATCCTGTTTGTATAATATCGGGGGGATCCCGTTTGGTCCTGGAGCCCCCTCAAGTTTTCCCTTAGAAATTTCTTTGAGAATAGTGTCTATTATTTCCTGATTTGGTAGTTCGTTTTCGCTTTTTCTATGCTCAACTGTCCTAGGACTGGCTTCTGCCTTTGTTGGAGTGTGGGGCCTGGTTGTTTTTTTCTTGGGCGCTTGGTTTGCTATTTTGGGTTGTGTGTCAGTTTTGTCCAATTGTTGGAGAGCTCCCTCTTCCAAATCGACCCCTACGGCTTCCTTCATTACAGGGTTGATTGTATTAAAGTGAGTTGTTAAATAATTGGCCCAGTCGGATTCCAATATTTCTGAGTAAATACCGTTGTGTTCTGGCCGTTGAAGCCTATGGATGATCTTCCAAAAGCTGGAGCTATTCTTCTGCTTGGAGTTATGTAGAATTTTTGCCCAGAGTTCTTCGTTCAATTGCCTTTTCCTTTCCCAAGTTTTCTTTTTTAACAATGCTTTTGACTTGCGAAGTTGTAATTGGATGTACGAGTTGTTTGGATCTTGGCGGAGTTGCCTGAGGGTCTTCTTTATATCAACCTTGATGTTTTTTATTTCTACTGTTGTTACTTTGCCAAGCGTGAACATTGTGGTGTTCTCTTTTTGAGTTTTCTTCGCTGTTGCATGTTTTACTCCTAGTGCCGCTGTAAAATCTTCCCAGAGGTCAAGGGGATTGTCGGTTCTATTGGATATTTCCTGTATTATTGTTTTTGCGCTGGTTGCTAGTGTGTCCATTTCCGTGATCTTACATCTTAAACGCTTGTAGTTAGCGGTATATTCTGTGCACATGTTTCTTGTTTCTGTTGCCTCGGTCTTACAAGTCAGAGCTAAGTGAGCTTCTAGTGGCAGATGGTCGCTCTGGGCTCTATCTCCTATCTTAAATGATTGTAGTTTGTCGTACAACAGGAGAGTGACTAGCATGAAGTCTAGGTAGGATGAGGCAATTGCCGAGTGGTATGTTGGTGCTGGTGGAATATCCTCTTTGAATCGTCCATTGAGAACGCGCAGGTTCAATTGCTCCAGCGCTATTAATAACTGTGAAGCAGTATTGCTGTGTTTGTATCTGGAGCGGGTAGATTGTGTTGGTATTTTCCATACTGTGTCCATCTCCAGTGTCATGTCATCAGTTGCCGGGTCACCAAATAGATGGAGGTTGAAGTCGCCGGCCAGGAGTATGTTGTCCGTTTCCTCATCCTCTATGAGTCTTGTTAGTTCTTGAACTAGTTCGTTTGCCCCAGTCAGCTTATTCTTTGGATGGATGTAAGTATTTACTACAAGTAACTGATGGCTTTCTTGGTTATTTTCGGTTATGAGTGAAATTGCCTGTATTGCGTTCACTGGGGTGATGTTTATAATTGCTGGTTTGATTTCTCCTATAGCTGATATTGATGCGAGGATTACCAGGCCTCCAGAGCAACGGCCATACTGTGATTCTTTACGGGCCGGGTATGTCCAAGCTGTATATCCTTGTAAGGCTATGTCTTTGGGTTCCCATGTTTCCTGGAGGAGAATCAGGTCGAAGGTTTGCAGATAGCTCAGTGTTTCGGGGTCCTCTAATTTGTCGGCTAGTCCGTTGATGTTCCAACTACAAATACTAAGTTTGTTTTTATTATTGAGGGAGGCCACAGTTTTAGTGGCTGAAGTTGACTTTATTTGTCAGTTGATGTCGCTCCCTGTTATTGAACGAGTTGTTTTTTCTTTGCTGGGGGCTATTTGTTGGAAGTAGGTGTTGCTCCCTGTTATTGTACGAGTTATTTTTTCTTTACAAGGGGCAGTTTGTTGAAACAGTGGGTTTTGCGATTTCACCAGATATTCGTCCCATGCTGGCGAATAGCTTCGTGCCCCTTTAAGTATTGACTTGGCGGGTAAAGATCGTTCTTCCTTCCGTCCTTCAAGTAGCGGTGTGGGGTAAGCTGGTTTTATTTCTGGTTCAAGCTGAATTCCCCACTGGGAGAAACTGGAAGCATTCTCCATGATTGATTTTGCTACCTCCCTAGTTTTCCATGTTGCCCTAGTTATCTCGTTCCCTTGTGGATTTGTTGCAGGGTGGAATTCAATTTGAAGCAAGTCCGAGGTATTTATGAATTTTAGATTGTCTATTAAGTTGATTAACTTTAGTATATTGCCCCTGTTTAAGATGTCTACTCTTCCCTTCGATTTGTATTCGGGAATGAAGAAGATTGTTTCTGTATCTACTTCCCCTGGGGGCAGCGATTTCTGGTGGGTCTGTTCCTTAGTTTTGCGTGTTCCTTGTGAGAGTTTGGTGTTATTATCGATTGGTTTGCGCTCCGAGATATCCCACTGAGATTGATCGCTGGAGTGCTTGTCTCCGGTGATTTCTATACATGGAGTCTGAAGGTTTGCATTGCTGGATGTCATGGTCACCTTCTTGCAGGTGCTCCGTGTTGTTAAATTGTTCAATGTCGCATTGACTTTGATGTGTTTTGGGTTGTCCTTATCTTCTGTATCTTCCTCCGAGTTTTTGTTCTTTGCTGTTGAGTGGCCATCCGGGTGCCCAAGTGCCGGCTCTGTTCGAAGTGGGCCAGTTGACTTGTTTCTGTTTGCTATTTGTTTTCTCTCTAGTTGGTTTATTAGACCCACACTAGAGGTAAGGGTTTTTAGTCCTTCTGTATGCGGTCCCGTTGAAGGCAAGGGGGTTTCTGGTATTGTAAAAAGGCAGAGCCGAATTCGACCAAGAACCCTTCAGTATTTGCCCGGCGTTAGCCGCCTCTCATACCATTCAATATTACCAAACAAAGAGGCAGGCGCTGGAGACTGGAAGGCAGGAAACAGGAGTTTATTCTGACGGAGCAGAACACGTCAAATCAGACAACAGGGTATCTTCTCAAGGTGCTCTAACCGCATCTCTGAGGCCTGGCCTCTTATACACAAGTTTATGGCTTTATTACATTTATGACATCCGTGGTATTGCTTTGAAGTACGAAAAAGGCATCTTTGGAATCCCTGATTCAGGCCCGTTCTCACACATATCTACAGTAGGGGTCCCCACCCAAATCTCAGCATGATGGCTATCGCGCAGCTGGACATTCCGCTGGGAACAGGAATGCGGGCGATCGGTCGGATCTAGGGGTGTGAAGGCATTGATTAATCCCCGCTCCTTTGATGTGAGGTGAGGTCCTACTGTAGGGGGCAATAAACTGCATCTGTTGGGCTAGGTGATGGCCTGGGATCAGGCCGGACAATCGGGCAGGGAGGAAGAGGTTATCAAAGGGCCTGTTCTATGAATGAGATGAAAGAGTGAGGGGGTTCAGCACGGGATGTGGCTCGGGGACAGGGTCGCGCTGGAGGTGCGTTTATGGCCCAAGCAGGAGAGACCAGGGGCTGTCGGGGCGCGGGGGGGATGCTTGCGAGGCCGGGGAGTGATGGGGAGAGACGCGCAGGCTATTGGCAGTGGGCAGAGAGGCCATGGCACACAAAATGGCTGCCACTTACGTGCATGAAGGGGCCTAAAAGGGGACAAGATGGCGTGGCCATTGTTTCACGATTTTCACTTTACTTTCAACAGTGGCTGTGGTGAACATAAATGAACGCCGCTTATGTATACCTAATTTAGTCATTTTCCACAGTCCCCAGTTTTTATCATAAGTTAGTTCATTTCTGTTCATGTCACAGGTGAGAATGTACAAGCTGACATTAGTTATACAATCCGCTTTGGTAGCCCATATGCATTACGGGCAGATGGAAATAATTCTGCTATCAATGCTGACAGAATCGTACATAACCATATGTAGTCAAGGTGATAGGCGAGGAGGCAGTGCATACATAATTACATTAGCTGTGTCATACATTAGACCTGGAGATGGGGACATTACTTAGATGATGTAGGGAATTCGTTCGAATACAAACATGATGTCATACAAAAAAAAATTCTGGCAGAATAAGGGCTATTAAGTACATTACTTGAGGTCTGGACTCCGTGGGGATCAAAACTAGACAGAATGTTCATGTGTATGACTGGTGTTCTATAATCATCATGATACAGAGTTGACGCTTTCTTAGTTATCCATGCACAGTTGAAAGTGACCGATGTAAGGTTTCGAAAGCTCAATTGGGTGATAATCAATACAAAGTGGTTGGGAGAGGAATTCAGCTTAATACAAGTGACAGTCAAGGGGTGGTAATGTTCAAAAAGGGTTCTTCTTTCCAGTGTCTTATTACAGCGAGCCATCACTGGTAGGCTCTCATTGTTCTTTCGTTGGCACTGTTGAGCACCGGCGGTGGAGCTATGTGTCCAGCTCTAATCCAGATTTCGCGTTGCAGGGTGTGGCCATTCTTTGCTCTCGGACCACAGTCCTGATTGTCTTGTTCCTAACTGATCTACCATAGGTACTTTAGGCGGGGTACCCGCATTCCGTTCTTCTTTCGTGACAAACCCTATTCTATCTTTGTGCTGTGTTTCTTCTTGAAGTCAAGTTAAAAAAAAACTCCATATGGAAAAAAGGGGGGGATAGGCGCGTGCTTTGGGAGGCCGAGGGAAGAGAGGGTGGAGTGGGATCAGATCTGAAATGGACCAAGGAGGGCAGAAATCTCAAGCAAGTGGGCCCATCAATCGGGCCCAATGGGCTGGGACTTTCGGCACGAGCTGGTCAACATGCAGGGGCTTCTGGACAGCCCTTCTTTCTTTTCACTTTCCATGTTGAGAATGGTGCCTCGTCCCGCATCTCTTTGCTCTGTGGCTCCGCCTTGGTCGAGGTCATAGATGTTCCCTGATCTGCAGCCAGGCTGTGCGTCACGTCCGGCCCCTCTCCTCCTCCGACTGCATGTTATCTTTAAATAAGTACAAAAACAAGTCTTAGAGAACTGGCAGGGGAAGACGTTCACACACTTCAATTTCTCTCCCAACCCCAAGTAGTTGGGGAAACGTTTATCGGTCACGATAGGGTGGATGTTTGTTAATCCTTACATCGGGGTATGCTATTAACTCATGAATCATTGCTGTGGTGCAGGTTTGCAGGCATTTTTACTATTTTCCATCATCATGTCTGTTTGGTGTTTATTCCTGTTACATTCGCGAACGTGATTTATCTTTAAAAACAAGGTCATCAGCTACACTCTTTAAGGTTTTCTGGGACGGCTGGTACAGAACTGGGACCATTCTGGAAAAACGGGGACGTTTCGGACACTCTACTTTTGTGCAATGGGCGGTGGTAATCTGAATGATGAAGGTGGTGTTACTAAAGCACTAATAAAAAAGCCACTGACATATAGCTCCCTTTTAAGGGCCAGATTAGGGGACATCAGTCATCTTACCTGTCCTTTCTTTCTCAGCCAATTAAGTTCCATCATTTTACAGAAAGGAGAGGTAGTACTATTGCAAGATACGATCGTTTTGTTTCTGTCAATTTGTTCAAACACTGTCGTGTTCAAAGCCAATTATACATGTACCGGCGAGGTACAGTGTCGTCATTTATGCAAAAGGGGGCAAGGGAGCCCTCAGAGGGAGAGAGCGTCGTGCGCACCAAATAGGCTATTAGTACACGTAAAATATAAAGAGAGAGAGAGAGAGGAAAAAACGTGTATAATAATAGGCTATTCAGTGCACATACACAGAACAGTACGGGTCAGTTTTACGTGTAAAAACACAAGCTGAGGGAAAACATAAATTCCTAGTTTACGTACACACAAATACCAGATAGGGCGCGACAGTACATACATCAAGTACGAAAACCTAAGACAAGACACAGAGCTATAAAAAGGACTTTGTCATGCGTGTTGCGCATTCTCAGTATTCCCTTTAATTCATTTGGGGGTCGAGCTCTTTTTATTCTCCTTCCTTCCTAGTAGTAGACAATTTTTGTTGGTAACCTCGTTTCAGAAATACTTACTCCTTTTTAATTGGTCGGACACTAGTCCAGTCGTGCTTATACTCACGGTGGGGTCTTCCAACATCTAGCAAATGATGATAATGGTACAATTCCGATTTTTCTATGAGGATGGAAGAAGAAGGGGTAAATCTAAAACATGACAATATCCCTAATTTCTGGGCTGAGGGGGATTTTGGATGAACCCCGGCCCGGGGTACTCTTAACTTCTCTTATTTATACGCCACATAAATTGACTCACTGGTGCGCATTATTTTGGGTATACATTTGGGATATCGGTTGGGGTCGGGTTCGTTGTACTGCAGTAACCCTTCAAGTTTCTGGTGTAGGCCACTCTCCCATTTACTAGCTCCAGAGAGAGAGTCGTCTCTAATTAAGGAATGTGCTATACTCTTATTCGTCTTTCACATGCAGGTACCATGTTCGGGCTTAATTTTCCTATCCCATTAACCGTTCGATCAACACCTCAGTCATACAAAAAGCATTCTTTTGTCAACCCAGACGTGTGCCACACATAAGCATTCACATAAGCATTCATACGGCACAAATCAGGGCCCATGCGCACATTCATACCATACAAATTTTCCACGCTCCCAGAGATAGCTCCTGTATACAATGTACCATCTCACAGAGCTAGCCTATTTTTTTTCTTTTTTTTTTTTTTTCGCGTGGAACACGGTGCGTTTTAGGTCTTCTCCATACTTCAGCTGAAATTCCGATATTAACCTGCAGAAAAAGAAAAGAGGGGGAGGGGGCAGCGTTCAAAGCACATCAGCGCGCATAAACACGAAAATGTTTTTACCTACCACGTACCTGACGTATCTCTTTGGGATGCAGTACCTTGCATCTCGGCATTGAAGCCCAGAGGAACTGATAGTGCGGCAAAGATAACCGATGATAGGCTGTTTATTACATAGATCGCCCGAGGGTGGTAGTACAGACCGCATGTAGGAAAGGGTCAAAAGCCAGGGGTATTCAGTATAAGGTGAGGGGGGGTGACGGAGTCATGTTTTTATTTGAAGGAAAGAAATGGTCTACAGTGGTATAGGGTCGTTCCTATTCGCAGAGCATGGAAACTATTGGGGGGTGGCAAGTTTCACTGAGGGCTTTCGTGCCTTCAATAGTATGCGTTTTGCCTAACGTTAGACTAGAGGGCATTCCTCTGGTGAGTTTTAGGAGCGTTTAAAAACTCCTCTGATACACGGGGTGGGCAAAACAAGGATTATGATGTTTAGGATTCCGAGGACCAGAATGCGCTTGGGGTTCATCACTAACAATACTTCGGGTCAATGTACTTCTTCAGGGAATTTACAACTGTAGTGTAATTAAAGATTCCTAGTTTGAAAAAGGCGCGCTTTCGATCCACAAAGGGGGTGTGAAGTAAAAGAGGTCTGGTCTACTGTCCTATTCATAGATATATCTAAATATCAGGATCTTTACCTATTGCTTATGTTGCAGGAATGTAAAATACGACAGATCTTGACTATTCTTTTCGCATTATTTCTGTGTACTATGTATTTTTAATTTTTCATAATCAAAATTGCTTCATTTTACTTGCCCTTCATTTATTTGAGGATAGTAGCCTTTATTAGAAACCCTACCAATCTAAGTGACTGGTATGATGCTAGTTCCATATATTTTAAAAAAACCTTTATTTGTGAAGATGTCAGCATTCAAATACGGGCCTCCAACCATATAGGCCGGTCACGGAGCAGACGGAAAACGCATGAGGTAAGGAGAGATTACACTGTAGTATAGAAGTACGTAACGGGCGAGCCATTTAATTAAAAAAACTAAACGTGACTAACGGTTGCAGGGTCAGTGAAGGTTTAATTTTATAATTGGAAGTATAACAGGATCAGTTACAATAAAATCGTTCATACGCACAGCATGGGCGAGTATCATGAGTAACATTACTTCGAAGCTATAATAATACAATAATCAATAATGAATAAAAACCCACATCAATAGGGTTGTCCGCATGCCCAGTCAGTACCCTTCCCCGCCCGCCGTGTGCACAAAGACCGCATACATATCCCATAACATCAAGGCTAAGCAACTAGAACGTCATAAGGAGTTGCAAGTCCCGCCTGCACTGGCGCCATTTTGGTCGAGGCCGGGCAGGTCCAGAGTATAGTCCAAAATGCCTCCAATAACTAGCGGGCAGACCAGAACCCCTTTCGGCAGTTCAAAAAAATTCTGTTAACGCCAACGGAAAGGACAGGCGGCATGAACCGTGACTTAAAGGTGAGGAAGGCAGAATCTTCCCTACCGGGCCATGCTGAGGTCCCACCGGAACTGATCGAGTTGGTAGTCTACAGTATCTCTTAGTAATTTAGGACAAAAGCTGGCGTTAGCATGAGAGCACCGCTATCTCGTGACAACATCGTGGCCACTCCGGAGAGCGGGACAGCAGGCGTATCCCTCCGTCGATGCACTGAATCATCCTCCCTCACGGCACCAGAAGAGGGTAAGGCGGTGGTCACCCCCACCGGAAGCCCGCGGGAGTCGGGGGCCAACGACTTCCGTAGAATCTCTAGAGCTGAGAGAACGTCTTCAAGAGTGAGGTTCATGCCCGAGCAGGCAAGCATCCGAGTCCCATGGTAGTCCAGAGCCATCTTAGTGGACCAGGCCCAAATCCGGGGAGCCGGCCGCCATCTTGACAGTCCCACAGCAGCTGCCCTTCACCACGGCCACCGGAGCGGACCCCCCCCGGTCAGCCAGCCGCGGGGGATCCGCAAGTGGAACGCGAATGGCAGTCTTGGTGCAGGAGAGGAACCTCCACCTGGAGGGGGAGGGGGCGCCCCACGCCATCTGCGGGCGCCCCACGCCATCTCCTGGCGCAGGTATACAAAATGGCTGGACCAGGCAACAAAGGGGGGAGCCATCAGCAAGGCATCCCCCGCACACAACTTGCTGGACATCGCCTATGGACGATCCAGGGACGGGCCTCGGCGCGTTGTGTTGCCTCCGGCTTATTCGCACAACGGTCCCTTTTGGTCGGCCTCCATCCTCTACCCCGGGCCGCCACCGACGTCACCTCGCCGGCTGATGACTGCAGGCAAGGCCCCGGTCTCCACGTGCCGGAGGCCTCGTTTTCCGGACGAGCGTAGCTGCGGATCTGCTGCACTCCGGAGCCCCCAGGACGGATGGTAGGTATCAGCAGATAAGGTTGTCGTTATTGGGTAGGGTGGGCGGCAGGATAGACACGTTTGGGCAGCGGGGTCGGCGGAGCCGAGCTACCTTGCGGCCATCACGGTGTCGAGCTCGGCTCCTCCCACTAGTTTCATATTTCTCAGGAAGGGCTGTTCCTAGTGTTTCTATTTTAGCGGGGTCAAAAAGATCCCATCAGTGGCCTACTGACTTTGCTCGATTCCTTTTGTTTTTCCTAGCGATTTTTATGTCATAGTTCGTTGGAAAGATACAGCGGCTAATCCGTATTTTATATACATGTCCTTTTTATTAGGGGTGCCCTCCGGTGGAGCCGGATGATCTACCTCTAATAAATGGTCCGGGCTGAACCAACTACTGAACAATGGGGAGAAGATAGGCATGACGGGTTACAATGGGGACAAAAGTCTGCACTACCTATCCTTCACTACTTTGCGAAGACTAGGCAGAATATTTCTATTCTACAGTATTCGCAAATAGGGAATACCCAAAGAGAGAACTAATTCCAAACAGTCAATGTTCGGACAAACAATCAATCAATCAAATGAGGAATAAAATAGGCGTGACGGGTTACAACGGGGGCAAAAGCCTGCGCTACCTACCCTTCACTATCTGCAAAGACAGAGGGAAATTCCTGTTCCTCCTCGTTTGTAGGCAGAGAAGATCCTTTCAGAGAACCAATTTCGAACAGTTAATGCTCGAACAAACAATCAATCAATGGAGAGGGAAATAGGCGCGACGGGTTACAACGGGGGCAAAAGCCTGCGCTACCTACCCTTCACTATCTGCAAAGGGAGAATACTCCTATCCTTCCCCGTTTGTAGACAGAGAATCTCTCAGAACCAAACAATCAAATGCGTAATACTAGTATTTTCCAAGACAATCGAACAATCAATTCGCAATTCGTCGTGTTACACGACCTTACCCGGACCGTATGGACAGTTTCTCGCCTTCCGCTTCCAGCGCCTGATCGTCCTCTATTCTCCGTAATTGCTGTGGCACTCCTGATGGTTCCCAGTCAGGACCGTAGATCACTCGAGAGAGGTCTGCTCGGAACCGGTGAAGTTCGGATGATCGGCTGCCAGACGAGGGTCTATCGGGCAGGTGCACTTCCCGATCGTTGCAGTCGTTCACTCTGTCGTTGGGACCTCTCCCACTGGATCCACGTGTCGCTGATGGGCCCCACGTTGGGCGCCAATTGTAAAAAGGCAGAGCCGAATTCGACCAAGAACCCTTCAGTATTTGCCCGGCGTTAGCCGCCTCTCATACCATTCAATATTACCAAACAAAGAGGCAGGCGCTGGAGACTGTAAGGCAGGAAACAGGAGTTTATTCCGACAGAGCAGAACACGTCAAATCAGACAACAGGGTATCTTCTCGAGGTGCTCTAACCGCATCTCCGAGGCCTGGCCTCTTATACACAAGTTTATGGCTTTATTACATTTATGACATCCGTGGTATTGCTTTGAAGTACAAAAAAGGCATCTTTGGAATCCCCGATTCAGGCCCGTTCTCACACATATCTACAGTAGGGGTCCCCACCCAAATCTCAGCATAATGGCTATCGCGCAGCTGGACATTCCGCTGGGAACAGGAATGCGGGCGATCGGTCGGATCTAGGGGTGTGAAGGCATTGATTAATCCCCGCTCCTTTGATGTGAGGCGAGGTCCTACTGTAGGGGGCAATAAACTGCATCTGTTGGGCTAGGTGATGGCCTGGGATCAGGCCGGACAATCGGGCAGGGAGGAAGAGGTTATCAAAGGGCCTGTCCTATGAATGAGATGAAAGAGTGAGGGGGTTCAGCACGGGATGTGGCTCGGGGACAGGGTCGCGCTGGAGGTGCGTTTATGGCCCAAGCAGGAGAGACCGGGGGCTGTCGGGGCGCGGTGGGGATGCTTGCGAGGCCGGGGAGTGAGGGGGAGAGACGCGCAGGCTATTGGCAGTGGGCAGAGAGGCCATGGCACACAAAATGGCTGCCACTTACGTGCATGAAGGGGCCTAAAAGGGGACAAGATGGCGTGGCCATTGTTTCACGATTTTCACTTTACTTTCAACAGTGGCTGTGGTGAACATAAATGAACGCCGCTTATGTATACCTAATTTAGTCATTTTCCACAGTATCACTTGTAGGAGATTATCTTTTCTATGGGGCTCTCCGTCTTCTGGAGGCCTCATGCCTTCCGATGTTAAGGATTTCCAGTTTTCTCCTTTACAGTCCTCGTTGACCTTTCTGTTTCGCCCCTTCCTTTTTTGCTTTCGACGAGCCCGTGCGTTCTGTGGGCTCCCTGGTTCGTTGGTTTGTCCTGCTGTGAGAGTATTTTGGGTGACCTTAGCTGTTGTGGGGGTGACATTCTGGGTTTGACCCCCCAGCAAGTTGAATTTTTGCATATCGACAATTTTTTTCCATAGGTCCTGACTTAGTTAGAGATGACTGCTCCACGTCTGTTTTTGGGTCGGGCCTCTCCAAACTTGCTTCCGCTTTTAGTTTAACTTCATCCAAAAGGTTACTCAGCATCGTGGGTAATGATGATAACTTGTCTATTATTAGCGAGCAGGTACAGCTAGTTCTGTTGATTTCGATTAATTTGACTGACTCTTGACCTCTTTTTATGAGTCCATTCAGGTCTGCCAATTTCCTGTCTATCCCCATTGTGGCCTCTGCTAAGCTTTGCAGGACAGTTAGTTGTAAATCCATCTTGTCAGATTGGTACTGTAAAGCCGTTGAAGATAGCTGTATTGTATTGAGAAGAGTGGACCAAAAAGAATTGGCTGGGTCCGTGATCCTCTCTGGTGGCAGATGTGAACTTTCTTCACTGGTGTTGTTTGTGGATTGCCTGCCGTTGTAGGCTGTCTCCAGGTCGATCCATTCTTCCGAGGTTAGGAAGGTCATATCCTTAGTTGGAGAGGAAGTCGAGTTGGAAATTTCGTCTTCTAGTTTTTGCTCTAGGAAGTTGGAAGCCCTGTTATTGCTGTAAAGCTTGGATTCAATAGTTACGTGGGTGTTTTGTTCTTGGTGATCTTTAATTTCTTCAATTTTTTCGTCCTCCACTACTGCGTCTTGGATGGGTAGGGAGTGGGTTATTGTTACAAATTGGTGATGCGGGTTGCTTCTGGGAGACCCTGTATTCCCGTCTTCCCCTTTTGCTTGGTTGTTCGATATATCGGGTGACTGTAGTGGGCTCGTTGGTCGGATTTCCCCTGAACAGCCCGCTTGTAGAAGTGACTGGCTGGTGCGGTCTTCTTTTGGCGGTGTTCCAGTGGGTCGCTGTGCCAGGACGCGCCTGATGTCTACTCCATATTCGGATTTGTTAGTTGGTTCGTTTGGCATTGGTACCATGTGTATTTCCACTGTGGTGTGGGTTGTAGTTGCGGGGCAAGAGGTGGGCTCGCTGATCGGTTGCAGAGGGGATTTGAGGCCTGTGATGGTATCATTTGTAGAATAGATTGCGTTCCCTGGGTTTTTTAGGAAATTAAATTTTGTGTAGATTTTTGGCTGAAAATTATATTTTGTATCACTTTGGTGTTCTGGCAATTTAATTAATTTATGGTTATTTTTCCTTTTGTGACTTCTGCGCCTCCCTTTTTTTGAGGATGGGCTATTTTTTGTTTTCTTGTCTCTGGTCTTTTCAGGTATTGGGGGGGGACTGACCTCCGTTCCTAGTCTTAGTCCTAGTCCTTCCGCTTGTTCTACTTGGTCATCAAGCTGGCCGGTGTTGATGTTGGGTCCTTTGTCGAATCCATCCAGCGAGCTTGCGTACCCTGTTGTGTTGTCGGGAGCCTTTCTCCCGCTGGGGGTCAACTTGGTCGTGCAGGATGGCGCTGGGCTTGTGGATGTGCTTGTATTGTTCCGTTTCCGTTTGTTAGGCTGTGACACTGGAGGTTTTCTTTCCCTTCCAGACCTCATGGCGAGCTGCCAACGCCCTGTTCCTGCCGCCGTTAGCTTTCCGGCGCCGGCGCCAACCCTCTCTAGCCTCACTGGGTGGGACTAGTGACTAGTGAGGAGATGCACCACCGGCTGGCTGGCTGTCAAGGCTGGCGGGGCTGCAAGGCTAAAGGCTGATAGCGCGCCTCCAGCGCTTGGCTGTCACCTTCTGCCACTCTTCAAGTCAATGAGGTATTAATGTTGGTGTTGGTGGTGGTGTTGGCGGCTCCTGCTACGTCGGTGCTACGTCGGTGCTCGGATACACTCTCCAAGGATGTGGATGGGGGGTGTGGATGGGTATTGGTAGCTCCCAGCGGAGTGGCAGAATGGCTGAACAGACGGTACTGGCGGTATGAGCAACGCCGGCGCCGCACTTCTGTGGCCCCCTCTGCTCCCCACTGCAAAAGCTGCAGGGGCAGGGGCGGTGCTGTAGGGAGTGGCTACCGGAGGGAGAGCAGGAGCGGGGGACTGCGGCAGGGGGACTGCGGGACTGTGGCGGCCGCAGCGCTAGAAGGGGGGGCTCGGGCTACAGCACTCAGAAGGGCCGCCGCCCTTTGCCAACTGAGGTACTAGAATCGATTCTTGATCATGTAGTATTGATAATCGATATGTTAGAATTAGCATGGTGTCCCTAGACTCACACCGTAGACATGCAACATTAGTATTTGCGGTATTGTGTGCCTTATATGGGTTTTCCTATTACTGTACTAGCTTGTACCAATTTGTATTTTTCCATGTTAGGCTATGATGATGCCAATGCAACTGTATATATGTGATGTGCTGACAATGTGCCAGCAGTCTTCTTGGCAGACCTCGTGGGTTAGGTCGCAAGGAGCTCCTCTGGCAGAGTTTGTGTTTGTCTAATAAACGCTTGAACCTTCTACACTGCCGACCGACTGCTTATTGGTATTGGTAAGGGGATTTGGTAATGTAATGATAATTGTTGTGAGGCGATAATATAATTTCGGTACTTCAGTTGGCGACTCCGCCGGGACTCCGCGTTGGGGTCGTCCCTGTGTAAGCATAGGTGACGTTGAAAGGGGTTCTCCTGATTGGGGGGGTTGCAGACCTGATACATAAGAATTCGGGGTTTTGCTCTGCCCTCCTGGTCCGGAGGGCTCCAGCTGCTAGTAGCCCCACGCCGGAGTCCTTCGGGTGCAACCCGAGAACCTGCAACGTTGGTACTAACAAACGTCGGCAGTGGAGAACGTTCTGGCAGACCTGCGTGCACCAGGTGAGTGTTGTGTCTCGTTGTATGTTGAATTGCATATACAGATTTGGATAGCGGAATCTAAGCATTTGGTGGCCTATGGTCACGGAGGAACTCTGAATTTGCATTAGTTGCCGCGGAGAGAATTTGGGCAGAGGTGCGACGGGGGCAGTGTGGAACTGCACGTGCGGACGCTCTGGGTATACTAAAGATAAGGATTACACGCCTAGGGGAACTGCGGTTCCTGCTCGGCCGGACTGTTCTCGGGAAAGCCGATGGTTGAGATTGGGTAGCACCCGGACAAATCTGGAGCGGCGCTTAAAAGCGGGCTTACCCAGAATAGTTCGGGAAGTGAACCATGACTGCTGTCGGATGGCCTGTAGACCGGTCTGTGGTTTAAAACCTGTGTGACTATCTTTAGGCAGTCTGAGGATGAGACTGTTGTTGGAAGTGTTCTTTGCAGCCTTTTGAATAGTAGCAGAAGAGTTCTCCACAAGTAGGAGCCGACGGGCTCCACTTTTTGATTGCAACTGTTGGAATTTATGTGTTACGTTTTACGTCCATATTCTTTGTCAGATATATAATGAAAGACGGATGGGAGAATGATTGATGTCATGGCCATGAGAATGAAAGCACAATGATGACGTGATACTTAATTTTATTGAATTTGTACTAACGGAAAAATTCCTTTTCAGCCAGAAACGAGATAATCCAATATGCCGTGCCTTAGCAAGTTGTGCTTTGGTTGTGTCCGTAGTGATGAAGGGAGGTTAGACGAGAGTCAGCCGACCCCACCGGAGGGGACGCCTAGTCACGATATGTATTGTAAGCATGGTATTGGCCCCCTTATTTTTAACTCTTTGTGGCATAAATACACTAAGGACAATATAGAATTACAATGGCCGAAAACTGGGTCTTTCGATGAAAAGAAAATTGCGTATTTACAAGAACGCCTTTTTGTTAAGCGCAGTCGGCAATCGATGTTCGACACCCTTAACAAATGGCAGAAAGAAGCAAAAAGAAGACGCATTCGATCTGAAAAACTAATAAAGATAGAGCAGGGACAGACTGTTACTCAGAAGGCCATCGCATATGACAAAAGCAAGATAGAACGAAATATCGAAATTGCAGATAGACAATTTAGACTTCAAGTAGACCAATGTTATGTAGCTAGAGAGGGAACGGAAGATGAGATAGAAGAATTGTTAAGCGCAAGGCCTCCCCCGCCATATGCCCCGGAGCGTATATATCCCGCAATACCTGTCCAGCCCGAAGCTAGGCCACGGGCATCCGCGCCAGAGGAACAGGGCTCCGTTACTCGAGAGCGGAATAACGGTGTTTCCTCTCCTCATGGGGGGGCCTTGGTTACGCTTATCCCCGAGTCTGCACCAATACTCACATCCCTTCAGTCGCAATCGAGTTTCCCAACGCCGGAGATACATCCCCCCCAGGTTTGCATCGCACCTGGCGGGTCTGAACAGACCCCGAGGGGAGCTGTAGGGGGCCTAGACAGCAAGCGTTTGTTCACTAGATCATCTGTGGAATATGGCGAAAAAGAAGCATTAGAAGATCAGGCAATCAAGTGGATACGGAATGACGTGTACACTATGACTGACATATGGAGTACGGTGAAGGATTTAGAACCAGTCATGCAACAACATGTGCTATACCAGATGTCTAATTCACTTATTTGGTCTTGGGAAACAAGCTTCAGGGATGGGACAGCCCCTCAGATCCTGTATACTATCAGGGATTGGGCTCATAAATTTAGTCTAGCACCGGAGGAAGTATTTAAGAATATAGACACTTTGGTTCAATATCGAAACAGATTATTCTTGAAGAGTCCGCAGTGGACTACGCAGCACCCTATGCGAGAGGTGCATCCCGTCTATCATCCCGAGATCCCCGAACAACGAGATGGTAATCAGACAGTCATACGGCAAGGGGTAGCGGCTAGGTTCCAGGAACAGTGGGTTTATACTCCATGGAAGAGAAGTGAGGTGCTGGCGTTGAAATCCCAACTGCCGGATCCCCGAAAGAATCCTACTGCATACTACAAAGAATTGACTGAGGCAGCCGCCTCCGCTGTAATGACTTTAGCCGATGTTGAACTATTCTTTGGACTACTAGTACCGGTTGATATATGGCGACAGGTGCACGATTCTAGTCATGTTGAGTTAGGTGGCACATGGGAGGAGCTAAGGGGCTGGGACCAGGATCGCAAACCAGGGGACAAACCAAGAGCGGAAATAACTTCTCTTCCGGCGAAAATAATAACTTTTATGCATACTCTGATCCCACCCCGAAAAGTCGACTGGGACAAACTGTCCGCCTGTAGACAAAAGAAGGACGAAAGTGTGTCCGACTTCTTTACCAGGTTCGAAGAGGTTTTTATTGATTTTAGCGGGCAAGATTTGGCAACGGAAGGGGGCACGAGGTTGTTCGTTAACAGGTTCGTTACGAACCTGGCCCCGGAAATTTCAGCACGACTGGAGGCGGCAGAGAGTACCTGGACTACCTCTTCCCCGTCTGTAATCCTAAGCATGGCCCAGTACTATGAGCATAGAGAAAATGAAAATAAAGATAAGGTGGATAAAAAGGTTAAGGATCTGAAGACTCGAGTACTGTTACAGCAAGTGGTTCGAGGGCAAGGAGGAGGTAGAGGTAGTCGGGGCCCAATGACGAGAGGGGCGGGGACAGGAAGGGGTTCAGGAGGAGCCCCGTCAATCGGCATCAACCAGTGTTCCTATTGTAAAGAGGAGGGACACTGGAAGGCACAGTGTCCGTACTTGGCCGCCCAGAACGGAACGATTCGGGGACGAGGTAGAGGACGAGGGGGCCCCGACCGAGGTGATATGCACAGAGACGACCGGACAGGCAAGTTGGAAAAGAATCATTTCGATGATCCCCAGCACAGACAGTACTACCATGGCGACTATGACGAAGGGAATAACGATGTATATGTCCCAGCATAGGACAGCCAGGGACAGAGCGGGGGCCAAGTGTCAATTCCGGTCAATCAAAGGGGACCTTATGTAAAAGGGGAAGTATTGGGGACCTCTGAGGACTTTCTAATTGACACAGGAGCAATGAACAGTTCCGTGGCTCGATCATTGGTTCCAGGGGCGGCTCTGTCCGGGCGAAATAATGTTTCGGTGGGTTTCTCCGGAGTCCCCGTCGTAAGCCCCATCTCCAAACCTCTCCCTTTTACGATCGGTCCAGCCACCATTGACACTCCTTTCTTATTGACTTCGAATTGTGGAGAGAATCTGTTAGGATTGGATATGCTGAAGAGATTGAATGCAACTATACATTGTTCTGCGGATGGGGTCTATTTAACCATACGTCCCTCTGTAACCCCTGTTAAACAATGTTTCACGAAAAATGAACGACTCCCACCGGAGTTCGATGACATTCCGACTTCCCTTTGGGCGATAGGAGATGCAGATGTGGGTAAACTGGATATCCCCCCAGTTCACATCACATTGAAACAAGGTGCGAAATTACCACGCATCCCGCAGTACAAAATAGCGCCGGCGGGGGAACGGGCTTTACTGCACATCATTCAGGACCTGATTGACAAAGGGGTTGTAGAAGAAACGAATGCCAATGTTTGCAATAGCCCGATTCTCCCTATTTTGAAGAGGAACCATGATGGAGGGGAGACAGGTGCTGCCTATCGTTTCGTAATTGATTTACGAGCCGTTAACAAAATAGTGGTACCACAGTATCCGGTGGTGACCGATATCACTACCATTCTCACCATGATCCCTCCGACTGCACAGTATTTTTCGGTCATCGACCTGAAAAATGCTTTCTTTAGCATTCCTATCCATCCTGATAGTAGGCAGATCTTCGGATTTTCAATATCTGGTCGCAGCTTCCGCTTCTGTCGCGCTCCTCAAGGCTATACTGAAAGTCCGAGTATATATAGCCAGGCTCTCAAGGCTCTGTTGGATGACCTGGACTTGCCGGAAGGCAACGTCCTCTTGCAATATGTGGATGACTTACTCATTGCGTCTGATACGGAAGACGGATGTAAAGAAGCTACGATTAAATTGTTACACCATTTGGCTGTTAAGGGGAACAAGGTATCATTATCGAAATTTCAGTACTGTCGAAAGGAGGTGACCTACTTAGGTCATCTCTTATCGAAGGAGGGTAGACGACTAACACCTGAACGAATTACCACCATTTCTAGCATGTCTGTACCTTGCACGCAGCGTGAAGTCCGCGCTTTTCTTGGCATCACATCTTACTGTCGCCAATGGATACCTAATTTTTCACTTCTGGCTAAACCCTTGTTGCATTTGACTACTAAAGATGTGCATGAACCCCTACCCTGGACGGATGAATGTCAGCTCTCTTTTGACTCTTTGAAAACTGCTTTATGCTCCGCTCCTGTTCTGGGTACTCCAGACTATCGTAAACCTTTTGTACTATATGTACACGAGGTCGACGGTTGTTCATTGTCTGTCTTAACCCCTTTAAAGCTAGTAAACAAACCTCCCCAGTGCTGCGCTGTCCATTATCCGGTGCTGAACTGGACGTCCAACGGTCGTGCGCAGCACTGGGGAGGTAGTGCCCGTGACGACCGTTGGCCGACGGCAGCACTTAAGGGGTTAACGCAGGCCTTTGGAGGTAAGCAAAGACCGTGCGCCTATTTGTCAGCGACATTGGATAATGTTGCAAGAGCACTTCCTAGCTGTCTGAGGGCTACGGCTGCAGTGGCAGTGGCAATCCGGCAGTCAGAAGGACTCGTTTTAAATTCCAATTTGACTATAATGGTGCCGCATGCAGTAGACACCTTACTAAATAAAACAAAAACGCAGCATCTTACGAGTGCACGTCTTACTGGGTATGAGCTGACCTTATTTGCACCACATATTACAATTACTCGATGCGCAACCCTGAACCCAGCCACATTATTACCGCTCCCTACGAGTGGACAGGACACTGATTTACATGATTGCATATATCGCACAGAAGATGAGACCAAGGGTAGGATTGACCTCACGGACACACCCTTAGATCACCCCCAGGGGGAGCTATATGTGGATGGTTCCTGTTTCAAACTAACAGATGGCACAACGACAGCTGCATATGCGATCACGACCCTAAAAACGGTTGTTGAAACACTCCGAGTACCCCACCGATCAGCTCAAGCTGCTGAACTTATGGCCTTGTTGCGAGCCTGTGAGCTGAGTGAGGGACTCGAGGTCAATATCTACACAGACAGCCAATACGCCTTTGGTGTAGCCCATAGTTTTGGGCGGCTGTGGAAGGAGAGGGGTTTCCTTACTTCACATGGTCAGAGAATACAGAACGGACAGCTAGTTTTGAGGTTGTTAGATGCTCTCACCCTACCCAAGAAAGTGGCTATCATAAAATGTAGTGCTCACAAAGCAATTGTGGATGAGGTGGGGGAAGGCAATGCTTTTGCAGACCAGGTGGCCAAGCAGACAGCACAGTCACTGATGTCACCCATGTATGTCCATTCCTCTGCCAGATGGGTGGGGGGGGACGCTGGCCTATTTGATAATACTATGGAAAGTGTGAGAATACTACAGAAGGAAGCCACCTCCGCAGAATTAGAGAGATGGGAACGCGAGGTAGGGAGATTGGATGAAAATAATTGTTGGATTGACTTGACCGACAAACGAAGGTGGCTACTGCCCAATGCACTGGTACAGGCCGTGGTTACCATGGCACACGGACCCGCACATATAGGGGCAAAAGGTATTTGCGAGCTTTTAGATCCAGTTTGGAATAACCCAAATATCCAACGGACGGCTGTCCGCTTGGTCCAATATTGCATGGTTTGCTTGCAGCATAATCCAGGAAAGGGAGAAACTGTTTTGAGCGGGAATTTTGCACCACCCACATTGCCCTTTGAAGTGCTCCAGATGGATTATATTCATATGGAACGCGTCAACAATTTAAAGTACGTACTGGTCGTGGTCTGTGCATTTAGTAAATGGGTCGAGGCATACCCTACCAAGGAAAACACAGCTTTGGCAACTGCAAAGGCCCTCCTGAAAGAGTTTGTGCCTCGCTTTGGATTGCCTCGCTTGATCTGGTCGGACAACGGGGGGCATTTCCATGGGGCCCTTGTTCAACATATCTGTAAGGGTTTACACATACAGCAAAAGTTCCATGCTGCCCGACACCCCCAATCAGCAGGGCTTGTGGAAAAGTACAATGGCATTTTAAAACTGAAAATGGCAAAAATAAAGGAGAGCACGGGTTGAAATGGCCTGACACTTTACCCCTAGCCCTTATGTCTTTACGTGTCACCCCGCACTCCCGATCGGGTCTCTCTCCCTATGAGATACTGTTTGGGAGGCCTGCTAACGTGTGGGGGGTACCTAGACCTCGTTCTTTTGCAGATATTGAATATCCTATGTTGATTGATTATCTTTATGCTTTGACTAAAGACCTTCGTTCTGTTCATCAGCAGGTAGCTTCTGTACTGCAGCCACTGCCAGAGGGCCCCGGTCATCGCTTGCAGCCCGGCCAGTGGGTCCTGGTAAAAAAGTTCGAGCGGGACACCAGCTTGGCTCCTAGATGGTCTGAGCCACGGCAGATTTTGTTGGCCACCCGGACGGCGGTTAAAGTGGATGGTCGTAAGCATTGGATCCATGTTTCGCATCTCAAACGACTACCACTTCCACTCCCTGGTGAGCGGTCACGTCCAGGGGAAATTCTGACACAGGAAACTGAAAGAGCTGATGCATTCGTGCCCTTTTCTGACGCCTGCCAAATTGAGCGTAGGCCACAGGAGGGATCGGCGAGATCAGATGACTTGGTCTCCACTGAAGTTGCAAGTGAACGTGCAACAGCTTTGAATCCTGTTGCAAGTACCCCAGACGACGAAACCTCACAAGTACGGAAAGCCCCGGGTGTGCTCTTTTCTGACCCTGAAGTGCTGGGTCGCGAGCGATACAATCTCCGGCTCAGGAAGCCGGCACGCGGCGCCTCAGACCCCATTGTTAGGAGATAGGGAAGGACTTCATTGCATAAGATAAGGCTTGCTAGACTCCAGGTCTGGGCGCTGAGCGAGACACTGGACTGAACTCGTTGAGAGCTGGAACTTTTGATCATTGTGCTCTGTTCAGAAAGAAGATTCTGTTAAAGCAAGACGGCTTCTACTTTGGGATAGGGATACGAGTCTGCCTGTGAGACTCTGACGGACGCAGGAAAGAAGAACCCTCTGGCAGGTCGGACTGCTAGGCCTATTTTTGGACTTTTAGCTAGCAATGTACCCTTTTGGTCGTGTTATAATAGAAGAAGAGTTTCCTATTGCGCCTCGATACATACCTTTTTATGAACCGATGTTTTCTACATGGACCACGAAGGTCAAAATAGCATTTGTTGTGACTATAACTGTTATCGTAGCTGTGTTCATGAGTCTGTTCGTATATTTAGAACATAAATACCCATTACAGAAGTTTTTGCCAACTACCGTTGCACCCCCCGAACATTTCCTGTTCACCCTAGCACCACACAAAGAAAGACATCGCCAGAAATATGCTAAAAACGTATTCATAGAAATGTTGCACCAAACACACAATGTTACTAACACTACGGATTGTTGGGTTTGTGGGCTCCTGCCATCTGTAGTGCGCAATCATGATCTGTTTCTCTCCCGCCCTCTGTCTTATCTAGGTAGTTGTGAAGCTTGGTACAAACTGTTTCTGGCAATATACCGGCATGGGGGTGAGCATCACAGGGACCTCGATGTCAATGAGCATAATATTATTCTTGATTATGTTCGAGCACACTATGCTTATAATAGAACGGGACATGGGAATCAGGTGACAATTGACCCACAAGGTTGCATACAACTGTATTTAGCGGAAATGAACAAAACTTGGTTGCAAGATGAATTGTATGACTTTAAGGACTTTAATGCCACACAATATTTTCAGATTTTCATTGAACGTAATGTTACCAGAGATCGCACTGTACCTATCCCGATTTTGAATGTTTCTGCAGGATTTTGTGTGCAAGGGATGGGTAGGGTACAAATGGGGAATAGCATCTGCAATTATACCTATCGACTGCGGAAACGTATTAGCCCTCCTTTGATTACCCCACACAATGTGTATTTTGTGTGTGGGGAGCACGCATACACTTGGTTACCACGGAATTGGGGGGGACGTTGCTATCTATCCTTTCTGTTTCCTCCTGTTTATGTGGCCCCCTCCAACTATCACAAAACGCATCAGTTATACCCAATGCGATCCCATCATGGGAATACAGCCGCCCCGGTGACAAGTACACCAGTAGCAAGCTTTGCCGAGGTGATCTCTAGCCGTTCCAATATTGCACCCTTACACAGATCACGTCGACAGTTCGATATGACGGAAGTTGATCAAACAGATACCTCCTTGCAGCAATTTACGGATTTTAGTAAGGGTCTACTACCCTTTTGGGGGCCTATTTTCAATAGTAGGGAAATTAGGAGATTGTCTAGAATAGTGGAGAATGTCATTAATATCACCACTGATATTTTAACAAACTTGACCGTGGAACTTCAGGCTACTAGGCTTGTAGCGCTTCAAAATCGTATGGTTTTAGATGTTATCTTAGCTGATCGGGGTGGGGCATGCCGTGTCATCGGCAGTTCTTGCTGCGTGTATATTCCTGACTCCGCCCCCTCGGTCCATCTAGCCATTCAAAAGCTGCACCGCATTGCCTCTGAAATGCATACCGAAAATGGGTCCTGGTCATTGTCAGGTTGGTTTTGGGGACTCCTGTCCACGTGGGGATGGAAGCTGATGTTGATCTTAGGAGGCGCAGCTGCCATCATCTTTACGTGTTGTGTCTTGATGCAGTGTGGTCCTGCCTGCTGTTCTTACTGTGCTTCCCGTATCACCACGCTGTGCGTTCCAACCCCTGTCTCTAGTAAAGCCCAAATGCTGCAGAAAGAGGTACATGACATGATGGCCATCGATGAAGAAATATTCGAGGAGTAGCTGTTTGTCGTTATTTAGCTCCACCACGCTAAAAGGAGGGTTTGAGGTACTAGAATCGATTCTTGATCATGTAGTATTGATAATCGATATGTTAGAATTAGCATGGTGTCCCTAGACTCACACCGTAGACATGCAACATTAGTATTTGCGGTATTGTGTGCCTTATATGGGTTTTCCTATTACTGTACTAGCTTGTACCAATTTGTATTTTTCCATGTTAGGCTATGATGATGCCAATGCAACTGTATATATGTGATGTGCTGACAATGTGCCAGCAGTCTTCTTGGCAGACCTCGTGGGTTAGGTCGCAAGGAGCTCCTCTGGCAGAGTTTGTGTTTGTCTAATAAACGCTTGAACCTTCTACACTGCCGACCGACTGCTTATTGGTATTGGTAAGGGGATTTGGTAATGTAATGATAATTGTTGTGAGGCGATAATATAATTTCGGTACTTCACAACCTTACCGCGTTTCTTGCTCGCCGCTCTTCACTTTTCGCGGTAACTGCCGCCAGCCCGCTAACACCACTTTCTCCGTTTCTCCGTTTTCTCCGTTTTTGCTGCTCCGCCCGTCACGTCACTTAGCGCTCGCTTCAGCGCTCACCCCTCGGTCACTCGGGCTCGGCCTCCTCGGGCTCAGAAATCGCAAAATTTGCAAACCTCGGTCTGTTGACCGCTGTGTCCGTCCGTCCATCCGCCCGCCCACCTGGAAAGATCGGATGAACAGGAAATGTGTCTCATATGGGTGTGTGGGTACACCATACCATAGATCTGATATCTGCGTGTTCCTGAGTCCATTACATTAGTAAGGACCAGGACTGAGCAACGTAGAAGCGGATTGGTATTCAAGATACCTGAGGGATGCGAGCAGTTGGAGATTGAAGAGAGAAGTATTTTTGAGTCTGGAGAAGTTGTGGGGACCTTTGAGGGTGGATCTGTTTGCAGACAGGTTGAACGCTCAGTTGAAGGAGTTTTACAGCTGGAGAACGGATCCAGAGGCGAAGGGAGCGGATGCATTTCTGCAGAGTTGGAAGGGGGAAGAAGTTATGCGATTCACCCATTTTCTATGATTCAGAGAGTACTGAACAAGGTCAGAAGGGAGGTGATAGAGTTAGTCCTGATAACACCTTTTTGGAAAGCTCAGGTATGGTTTCCAGATGTGATGAATTTGTTAGTGGAGGATCCTGTAATTCTTCCAGATTGCAGGGAAATATTGATGGATGTTCAGGGAAACGTTCACGACCTTGTGGTTTCAGGGCAGTAGAGGTTGATGGCATGGTTGATTTCAGGAGAATTTGGCAAATGCAGGAATTATCAAAGGAGGCTGAGGAGCTTGTGTCAAAGTCATGGTCTAAGGGAACATCTAGGGTGTATGGATCAGCTTGGAGAAAGTGGAATGGTTGGTGTGTTGAGAGGGGTTTGGATCCCATTTCAGCACCTGTGGTAGAGGTGGTAAATTATTTGTCAGGTCTTTTTTGTGGTGGTTTGGCTTATAATTCAGTTAATTTTAGTAGATCTGCAATCTCTGCAGGGCATGTTTTGGTGGATGGAGTTCCAGATGGACAGCATGTGTTAGAAGGTTGGTTAGGAGTGTTAGGGTGGTAATTCCACCGAAAGCAAAATATGATTCTCTTTGGTATTGAAGGAGCTTGAAAGTTGGGGAGAGAATGCGGATTTGGATTTGAAATTTTTGACGTGGAAGATGACGATGCTTTTATGTCTGGTTTCTTTTAGAAGGGTGTCAGGTGTAAGAGCTTTAGATGTAAATTCTAGGTTTTATCAACCGGAAGGAGAATGTTTTGAATTAAAGAGAAGGATAAAGACTATGTCAAAAACAATATGTTATCCATATTTGGAGGGTGAGTTTTTTGTGCGTGGTTAAATGTCTGAAGGAATATGAAAAAAGGACTTCTGGTTTGAGGTAATGGGACTGTAAGCAGTTGTTGATTTCTTATGTTAATCCGTATAAGGCTGTGTCTGCTCCTACTTTAGCAAGATGGATAAGGAACGTCATGTTTAAGGCAGGGGTGGATATCAGTGTTTTCGGATCTCATTCTGTTAGAGGGAGGGGCTATGGCAACTAAAGCATTTGTGAAAGGATTCAGTCTGAGTGGGATTTTGAAGGCGGCAGATTGATCAAATGATTCAACTTTTAGAAAGTTTTACTTTAACCCTGTGGAAAATGTTCTGGGTAAGGTTTTGGAAGAACTTTGAACATGCATAATGTTGGCCTCCGGGCCTTTGACATAAAATGCAGATTTTCCACAGTTTTAATGTAAAGAAAATCATGATTTTATTAAAAAAGGCACAGAGGCTAATATTATCCCTCCGCTTTGCCCGCCCTGTAATTAATTTTTTTGGTTTATTTTGAAGGATAAAGTTGAAGAAGGAGATGGAGAGAAGGTTCGAGTTCAAAGAAGAGAAGTTGGAAGTCGAGTTTAAGGAAGATTGGAGACATTGGAAATTTGGGACTTATTATTTAATTTTCGCAGTCACAAAAGAGGAAAATGGCTGCTTGACATGGTGCTTTATACATGTTCCAAGTTCTAGAATGTTTGGTGATATTCTAAATCTATGATGTTGTTGCTGCTGTGTTTGGGCAGTAATAAAAGGGATATGCATAATATTAGCCTCCGTGCCTTTTTTAATAAAATCATGATTTTCTTTACATTAAAACTGTGGAAAATCTGCATTTTATTGACAGATCAGCTTGTTGTGGTTGTAGTGTTAAAATGCCTGCCAGATTTAAGGATTATATTACATATTGAATGTCATTCTTTTATTGCCTGTTTAGCTTCTGTTTCACTCTGATTATAATATTTTCTTTGTATTAAGGGGGAGATGATGTAATGGTTCCTTATTTAGAATTGTAATGATGTTTCATTAGAATGTATATGTAATGTTCTTTGCCAATGGAATGTTCTTTGCGACGCGCCTGGAGTGTGAATCCCCGAGGATTAATGCTAATAAAAGAAGATTCACGTTCTTTACTCAACTCTGGTTAGTGGAAATTATTAATTACCACATATTGCCTGAGCAGCTGGGTTTAAGTCGTGGGTCCTACCATTTGGATTTAAGCCAATAACTTCACGTAAATCTTGACTGCTGTGTCTGCCTTGGTCATTTCAGCTACACCCGATACTACAGCGCGTCTTCCAAAATAACACATAAACACATTGCAAATGTGTGTTGACAAGCAAACTGAAAACTTAACCCCACTGGTTCGCTGCTGTCCAATGTCGCTTACAGATCCTACCGCTCTGCCTCTCCCTATTTCCTTAGTGCCTCGATGCTTCAAAGAAACATTCCCATACTCGGAAAAAATAAAAACCTGGACACACGGGTATTCTAGAACAGATTAACCTATGTACGGATAGTCCTAACGTGAAAAGACATCTCTTTCTTTTGGAACGTATGTTTTATAGTTTCTCGGTGAACGATTTCTACATGTTACCCCGGTACAACAATTTTGAAGCCACTTGCTAAGAGCAGTTAACACTTATGAGGATAGCAATAACGTGTGTGATTACTCCGCCAACACCTAACATGAACGCCATTCGATAGTGTATTGAGAAAATAAATAAATGTACAAAAAAAAAACAGCTGCCCCCGCGCCGCGAGGAATTGTGGGTGATATTTCCAGACAGGCACGGCTGCCCGGAGGTTGGGGTCCTTGCTAGCCTTCCTTTCGCGCGGTGAATTGTGGGCCTCTTCCTTTCCGCTCCGGAACCTGAAGCTGACACGATGGGTGAGTCTGAGCTCCCGGTGGTTTTCTAATTGTTCAATCGTATGCGGAGAAGTATTGTATGGTGTTTGTCCGAGGAGTGGATATTGGGTGTTTTGGGGGCATGGACGCCGGCGGGGGCACATGTTAATGCCCCTCACCAAGGGTGTTCAACTCTGAGCCGTCATGCGTCTATGGGTGACTGGTGGTGGTGTATCTTACAACGGAGACCGCCCGTTAGCCCACTCAGTATCGCGAGGATGGGGACAGGGGTTGTATAGATGTTCTCTTAAACAAAATGGTTTTATTTACAGTTTCGTACACTTTTTTGTATCAAAGTGTGTATCTCACAGTTCAAGTATGAAATGTGGGAGGATGTGGCGTAACGACCAGAGCTGCCGACTTTGGCATGTGTTTCGAGTCTTGGCGTCGGAGCAACACCCTCTAATTCTGGGCACATAACGTAATCTCCCTGTTACTAAAAAAAAATGAATGTGTTCTTGTGTAATGTAACTGGTGTTCCTGTAAAATGCCCCAATGGCTTGCTGTCGAGATCGCGCTATATTAAACTGCCAAAAAGTGTCCCAACTATTTAGTCATTCGCGCAGATTACTGTATAGGACGACTTATTTATTTTGCTTTTCTTTAACCTCCATGTGTATATATTTTATCGATGAACGGCTGTACGTAAATGTTCTCATTTAATGTACTATTTCTCAAGCGATAAAATCTTAAAGGTTTGCTTCCTGCTATTCAAGGGTGCTCACTGCCTTGTTGGAAGCACGGAGAAAAGAACCCACCCAGGTTCACGCTGAAGAGTAAAACACTTCAGACTAAAGGTGCATAGAGATCCTGGTGCCACTGCACACGGTGCACCATTGATAATTCTCGTTCCTGGACGAGAACCTAAATATCACTTTTTTATTGTTTACGGGTTTATTTTATCGCTTTGATGATCATAACCCTCTCAACGTGAGCTTCTTTGAAAAGCATACCTCTTACGACAGTTGAGGTGTATAGGAATACCATGTTCTTTAAGATTTGTCTACTTGTGCACTTAACCCTTTCTTAACATTTTAATTGTTGTACAAAGATACAGTCCATATAGTGACCACTTAGCTTGTGCTTAGAGGTCACAACGGATAATGGCCATAAGTGGTTAACATTAAAGCATATTTCGGTCTTTACATTCCGCGTTTTCTAAAAGTTTAATTGCAGACATATTTCCCGTGTGCAAAGCTGTCTGTATTTAACCCCATAGATTTGCTTTGATTCCACGATAAGTAGTGCCCGTTTATCCAACATGGTATTCATAATGCAAATGTGTCCCTTGCGAGCAGAAATCGACAAAACTGGGCGCAAGAAGAGAAAAGTGCAAGCCGTACTAATATTTTATTCAACAAATGAGGCAGCACACTAGAAAAATAACAATGTCCACAGCTGGCTTATCTTCTATTTTCTGACCGCATCACAACAAATTCTCTGGTAGATTCAATGCAGACATGAATTGCTATGTTGTATATGCGCCAAGAACTGATGGGACACGTTTTTCATTTATAGCTAGATAATTATTTTTCCTATCCCTATTTTCTAGATATCTGAACTTGTAATCGTGTTATCTTCGGTTTTGCCTAACCATTTATTAGTTTGTAATGAGCAAATTCTTTTTTCAACGTCTATCCCTCTCGCTTCCCCTTTTAGCCCTCCAGTTAGTCTGATTCTTTGTGGATCACATTGCTGTCGTGTGATTCCACTTTAATTGCAGGCTTGCTACCACTGTCACTTATTGTCTTTGTAGATTTGTGCGACCTATTCTCCACGCTTTGTACGTCTCTGCAATAACCATGTTTAGTGATTTTAGCCCTCCTTTCTCTCTACGGTCACTGGCTCCACATGAATCTGACCAACTACTGCAGCCCATGTGTAGGTAATTTTAATTTGGCACCCTGACTACCTTCCTTGATCCACTCGTATCTCCTTCAGACATGCTATCATTTCAAGAAGCGTATTTATTCTCACTGAACACCCCCAAACATGCTCTTGAATCGCCCTATCTAGCTAAACTTTATCTTTGTCTATTAGAGGTAGCAGGCATATCTATATTTCTTAGCCATTTGTAATATTGCTGATGTGCCGGTTTCTTATAGCTACCGTTTCTAGTCGACATGCATGTCAAGAAAAAAGAACCCGTAGTATTATAAAAAAGGGAACCTTCTAATAATACATTCATGCTCTTGATTTTATGCATGAAATGGTAACAGGAGTGTTGAGCTCTGAACATGTTTTATACGTTATTAATGTACAGTATTGAGGGAATAATATACAGATTGTCAGGTGTGGAATTCATATAGCTGGACTCCCAGTACATATTGTTTGGGGTCAAAGACAATACAATTTCATGTTTTTGTCCTTGGGACAAGTAGGCCCAGTCTCTGTAGAACACACCCTTTGGCTGCCAGTTTGCAGTACTACGTTATGGATCAGAGAAAAGCATTGCAGTTAAGTTAATATTAGTGTCCATATGTTAACGCTGTTAGAACTTGTTTTTATGGTACAGTAATACAAAGCCTTATTGGGGTGAGCGCTGTAACTAGTTTTGTACGTTCGTACTGCACTACTAATAGTGGTTCCCCTGTAAAAATGTGTAGTTGCAAAGTTTAACAATTTTAGGCAACACACAATGCTCTCTAATGAGATGCAAATATCTGGAGAAGCTGAAAGCAAGATTGATGGTCCTTTGGTTTCTAAATAAAATGTGAACAAAATGCAAATTGTAGGTAATATTTCTTTGAAGCATCATTTAGTAAAATGTGTTGATACATGCTTGTATTTCCCCAAAATATTATTCATAATGGAAAATCGGTACAGCCGTTTTCAACAAGATAATAGGAAACATGAAAATAAACAAGCATTGGCAAAGTCAATGGGTATAATTAATAATTACAGATTTGTAAAGCTCGATTTACCAATCCAGGCGCTGGGGGACGTCGGGGAGATTAATCGAGCTATTGCCCTGAGTCACACGATGCTGACCTGCTTGCCAATGGAACCGCGATCCCCACGCTCCAGAGTCAACCGCTCTGGCTGCTGTGCCACACCTCTTCCTCTGATATTTGTGGTCAGCTTTTTTGTTGGATATGGTTTTTTTAAAATTTTGTGACCTGCCAGGTTCTCCCCATTAGAACAAGCATTGGCAAAAAGTAATATTTTTTTTGTCTAAAAAAAAAACACATCGTCACAGTAGTCCCTGGCACTGACAACTATTGTTTGCTGATCTACTTATGAAGGAGCAGAAGTCAGTCCATGGATAGAGAATTTTAAGTTAAAAAAAAGTATTCGTTAACTCTAGAACTTAATTGGGTGCCCAATTCTTAGTCACACCCATGGTATATATGTGTGCATTAGTGCAGATTCATGGCTTTCATAAATCCACAAGAATTTACAGAAGTAGGCAGGAAATTGTACTTCTAGGAAGGGTTTGTGAAGTTTTTTTATTGTGAGCTAAGGTCGTAGATTTTGCTCATTCAAAATATGTCTTTACAAGTTTGTTTTTCCTCCAATTTTTTTCGCCCCGCCCTGTAAAGTTTTGCTTAATAATTTTATGCTGCACTATGTGGCACCAAAGAGACAAGTGTTTTTTTTTTTTAATTTTTCTTTTTTTTTATACAGGACAAGTAGGTTTATGAAGCAACCTGACCCATGTATCTGTCTGTATTTCATATAATTCCACACGTAGGTTTATGAAGCAACCTGACCCATGTATCTGTCTGTATTTCATATAATTCCACACGTAGGTTTATGAAGCAACCTGACCCATGTATCTGTCTGCATTTCATATAATTCCACACGTAGGTTTATGAAGCAACCTGACCCATGTATCTGTCTGTATTTTATATAATTCCACACGTAGGTTTATGAAGCAACCTGACCCATGTATCTGTATTTCATATAATTCCACACTATTGAGAATGTTCTTATTGTCTTTGTTTTAGGGAAGTGCCGTGGACTTCGTACAGCTAGGAAGCTTCGCATTCACCGTCGTGAACAGAAATGGCATGACAAGCAATACAAGAAGGCTCACCTGGGTACTGCTCTGAAGGCCAACCCCTTTGGAGGAGCATCTCACGCCAAGGGAATAGTCTTAGAAAAAGTGTGAGTATATCAAAGGTACATTGGCCCGTCAAAACTGACACTGTTTTGCTGTTTACTTTTTTAAAGCATAATCTGCCAGTTTGTCTCTGTTTCCTAATATTAACTTTCAGCAGCGCTTGGATTTTTAAATTAAGGTTTAAGCTCTAACCATTTTTTATTGTCGTTATAAATAGAACACTTCCCTAATAAATGTCATTTGAATAAACTGATATAATTCTGAGCAGCAAGTAATTCCTCCTTTGCCCCAAAACTGTAACTTGATGCACTGTCCCCTCTGGTGTACTTTTCTCATCTGTATCATTCTTTAGTAAGTTGTTCATAGTCTGTTAGGCTGAAAAAGACAAGGTTCTGCACTCAAACATGACCAACCAACAATAGTATAGTTCTCATTTTTTGTATGAGTAATGTGTACAATAAAGCATTAGCAATCATACCATTTTGTTTATTCCTGCGAAATGAATGCAGTGCAGAAATATCATTAAAGCATGCCAGCTTGTGATTGTAAAGACTGCACGCTATTGAGGCTGAAGCAAGGGGAAAAAAAGTTTTACCTCTGCCCCTAACCACATTAACTTTTTAGTTCTTTGCCCTGTAGCTGCATAAGTATGACCTAACATGCTTCATATAGAGAGATGTAATCCAAAAGACAAAACGTCTTAAATGTAACCTGTTCTGTTAAACGCTCCACAAATATGGACACTTGCTTCCCACTGCATTGTGTATTGATTACCGTGTCTTGATCTGTTGTGATGGATCACACAAGGGTGGGCCTCCAAAAGATCTGGGGAAGTACAATAAGGAACATCACCTGACTGTTAACCAGAGTAAAACAAAGATAATGGTATTCAGCAGATATCCTCACAAAAAACATGCACGCTGAACTTTAGGAGATCTCCAAATTGACACCACCACAGCCTATAATTATCTTGGGGTTTGGCTACATGAGAGGGCAACATTGGCAACTCATAACAAACATCTAAATGCCAAAACCAAGAGTGTAATCCTATCTGAGACGCCGAAGTCAACTCTTGACCAGCCCCACAGCGGAGCCCATGTTTAAGGTCCTCGAGGCAAAACTAATCCCGGCCATCCACTACGGTCATCTGGCATTCCCAGGAGATTTAGATAAACTCATATCAGCAGCGCAGGTCAAAGCCCACAAAATCGTGCTGCAAACACCCAGGTATGCAAGGAACATCAGACTACGGCTGGAATTAGGGCTCAGCAGACCCGAACTGGCCCTCCGGGGGACCTAATTAAGTATTATATCAGTCCTGAAAGCACCTTATGACTCTCTTAAACACCACTTGGTAACAATCTTTAGAGAAGAGGACTCCCCTGGTACATCAAGCTGAGCAAAGCAATAGAGACCCTCAACATTGAACCACAAAGCCTGCACCTAACAGACATCCCGCACAAGACCTGGTCAAACATGAGACTGCAAGTCCGCTCCATATCGTACGAACTGAATCTAATCGCACTTAGCCATAACACCCTCACCAAGGCATTGAATGAATCTTACATTATGGGGAAAGCTCAACCATACCTAAGGGAAGCACTAGGGGCCCAGGCCCGCAGGAAAATCCTTTTTATGAGGCTAGTGGCCCTAAGAACTGCAGTCTTCAAACCAGCATGGGCACATGCAGATGGTGCTACCTCTTGCCGCATATCCAACTACCAAAAGGAATCCTGGCTCCACTTACTATGTTGCTACCCCAAATTAACCAGTGAGCGACAAAGGATGCTCCGCCCCATCTTAAGCGACCTTGGCATCAGAACATGCAGGGAGGTATCAGATTGGTGCTTCTCGGAAACAATAACCCACTTCCTCGCAAGAGCGGCAAAACTTTCTCACCATATTAGACTGGCCTTAGACATAAGTTCTTTACCATAAGCACGTGAAACACAGACTGATAACAGGCAAACAAGGTGCTTCAGTAACATTTATGGGCAAAGAAGAGCCAGCCCGATTGAACCATTGCTGAAGCACAATTAAGTTCCCGGCAAAAGGGACTTTGCAGTACAGGATTTGAGTGTCGGAAACAGGGTTCTAAACACTCGCAGTTCGGCAGGGGTGGGCGGGGGAGGGGGGATAGCTTTTTAATTTTTTTTTGCTGTAATGATTTTAAATAATTGAACGGTCAACAATAAATCAAAGATCTGTTGCCCTGAAAATTGGCCCGCCTCAAAAACTCTGCTTAATATTTAAAGTGACATTTCCTCAAAAAGGTGATTATTTGTGGTTTAATACCCTATTTAGACCTATAAAACAAGGAAAGACAAACAAGTTTGGCAGTGTTCCCGGAAAAAGTCTGAAAGGGATTTCTTCATTGGTTATGTGTGCACACTGTTAATGCGCCTCACTACGGCAAAGTGGGCCAACAAAAGCAAACAGGCAATCCCCCAGTTCAGCCTTGATATGGCTACAATACGACCTCAAGCAACCTCCTGCAACCCAAAGGAAGTAATTCTTCTGACTTTATTAATGCACAGCGGATATGAGCTTTGTATAGATCTTGCTTGTAACCTATAAAACAAGGTTTGTTTTTTGGTCTCTTATTCAGTTGCTTAAATGCCTTTTGAAAACTTAGTTTTCTCGAGTGGATGGTAACTTTTTTCTGCATCTTTCCTCTTATCTACCTTACAAATGTCGCATTGAATTAATGATTGGAGTAGTGTTGATCTTTACTGCTGGTTGTGGGGGTGGATACTGTACAATTAGGTGATCATGATCAGCAGTCGTAAAATAGAGTCCATTGCTAAAATAACTAGCCTGTAGTATAACTATGGCTCCGATTAGGATCGCTGGAAGATGATTGCTCAGAAAAATACCAGTTTGGCAAACCACAAGACATAAACCCTTCATTAACGTTGAATACTCTTTCTATACTGTCGGTAAGTGCCCCTCCCCCTTTACATTATTTGTTATACAAAACAAATGGGTGATATATGGATGCATAAATTGATGGCAGCATGAGGGGGATGTTCTCCACATGATAGCAGATCGAAAGATATGTACATTATTTTATATCCATTATTAGCAGGAAGTGAAATACCTGCTGCTGTATCATCTCATTGTATTAATTTGAAATCACGAGTACAATCTACAGTTTTTTTGTTTTTTAGGTTGAGCGACCTATCTCAATGCGCATGCGCATTGAGCGGGAGCGAGATATATAGGGGCTTATCGAGTTTTTACCTAACTGGTGATTCCACTGGCGATTTGATGCTGTGCCCGTGGCTTTTAGGTCAATGCGCAAGCGCATTGACCTAAAATGCGCGTGCACATCATCAAATCGCCAGTCAATCACCAGCAGCACTCCTCCCACACCTTTGAAGTGAAGCTTAGCTTCACTTCAAAGGCCCCTGCTGCTTCACACCCTCATGCCGCTCTCCCCGCTCCGCCCCCTCCCCTGCCCGCCGTGTCGCATTTCTCCTCCCCCCCCCCCCTCCCCACAGCAATGCCCTCCGCCAGCCGTACTTTCACTTTGACGGCCGTGTTTCTCCTCCCCCTCCTTTCTCTAGACTCTCTCATCCTCCCCTCCCTACCATCTTCCCTACCATCTTCGCTTATTTAAAGAGTCGGCTCCTTTCAGCATTTTATTTGTTTAAAATGTTTTACTTGTATGTTTGATACCCAAGTATTTATTTCACAAATCTTTGTCACCACATCTTGCCGGTAACTTATGTCTTTATTTCACCTACCACTTTTCCATGTTGCTGCCCGCCGTCGCTTCTCTGCTGCTCGCACTTTGATTTAGGATTTCTTTTCATTCATTTGAAATGTTTTGCTCCAGATGCTTCCTTTCTACCCTCACCCAGAACTTCTGTCTTGCTGCCCTGCCCTTTTGCGCCTCCTCTTTCACCAGGCGTCACTTTTATGGCCGCGCGTTCACTCTTGCCTTTTGTCCGCTTTTTCACCCTCTGCGTCTCCACTTTCACCAGTTGGTGTGCCTGTTTCTGTGCATTCTTAACTATCTGCTCCTCTTTCCTCCACTGGGGCCTTCTGCTGTGCCCCCCACACATATACCTGCTCCTTCCTGCTTGTGCTTAGAGTTGTCCTCATTATTTCAAACTCTATTTGCATGTTCGATCACTTTGACGGCCGCGTCACTTTCACGGCCACGCGGCCAATGCTTGTTTATGTTCTAGCCAGTAACCGAAGGACTGCAGTGTCAGATGCTGCCACTAATGTGGAGTTAGTATTTTAATTTAGGTAGGGGTTTCAGATGTCATACTTCAGTGTGTTTACTCTTTCTAATATATGCATTTCGAGTCTGTTTCTCGTTCCCTCACTTAACACGTATGCAGCTGTCAGTGTAAATCATTTTATGACAGTGTTTTCAATGAATCACTCACTAGTGATGAATTGCTTCCCTGCCTGCAAGATGCACTGGTGAACTCAGCCCCTTCTACTTACAACTGTTTGTGGCTTGTTTTGTGTACATATGCATGCCGTAGCTACTGCTGTGTATGGCCCCCTGCCACAGATCTTTAGAAGATATCTATTTTAATGACTAGATCAAAGTTCAATAATTGAATGCCCTGAAAAATTCACGGTAGTGCAGGAACCGTAAAAAACGAAATCAACCACAAAACTATCTGCAATTTGTAGCGATGTATCAATTGCTTTGTTGAGATTTGTGAAGGGCAATACGTGTTGGCTTTGCTCGCCAAAATAAAGAATATATTGAACATAATGCACGTGTTCAATTGCTAATACATTAGTTTGACCTTTTTTTTTTTTTTTTTTTGCTCCAAAGGAATATGAATGCACGTTGCTTCGATTTTAAGTTGATTTGCATATTGTTTGTCTGACATATGTAATTTAGAACGTGAGGCAGTCAGTCTCCAAATACAACTCCTGCATAAGCACTACCCATCACGCAAATGCAGGCAGGGGAAATTGGCCCTAGTAATGCAAATCACATCGGCAACTCTTTTTTAAGTTAAAGTGAAGTATGTCAATCGTTTAAATAATTGTAAAAACAAAAACAGTTACAGACAACATCTTCAATTGAGCAATGGGAACGTACACAACTCAATTACTCAAATATAGAAATATAATTATTATGAGGAGCATATATGTCTATATATATATATATATATATATATATATATATATATATATATATACCTATGTGTGTATATAGTTCATTATCTCACTTAATATTTTTATATTCACACCATAAAATAACAAGAATTGGCATAGCCAATAGGTCTCGCATTTGGGATCTTATCAGTGTTTAGTTATCCAGCACAATATCCTTGGTGCAACAACATCAAGTGTTGCATGGCTAAAGACTTATAAGGTTCCAAATGCGAGACCTATTGGCTATGCAGATGCTTGTTTTCTTTTCAAAGCGCCTTCCAGTTTAATTTCTTTCTGAGACTGATCATTTAAATTAGTTGATATAGAAATTAAGTTAGACGTCTCTTAACCTTGCAGAGATAATGAAAGGTTTGTCCAGAATTGTTTGGGCAGATATGTGCAATTGAGTCTGGAACCGAATGCCAGGGTTTCTTTTTTAGGTCGAGACTAGAGAGCGCAAGCTGACTAAGGATCTGTTGTATGTACTTTGTGGTGTCTGCCCAATCCCACAAGTTTGAATTGGCTTAGGTCTTTCATTCCAAAATTATAGCCTGCTAATGATTGGAGCATTTTCCACTTTTTTCCCCGAAGTTAACTCCAATGGAGTATTGCTACGGGAACAAGCAGTGATGCATGTTCTCTTTTGTTTAATTTAAGCTTGTCTCCATGTCGTGTTTGCCTGACCAAACCACCCCTTTGAGATCTATGGTTTTTGATTCCCCAGCGCATGCACACCATTCGTGGGACGCTTAAAAAAATTAAGAGTTGACTCCCTGTACCTTATTTATTTGTACCCTCAAGTCAAAGAGCATGTTACAAACAAAAGCAGTTAGACAACTATCCTGTAAAGGTGACTTTGCAAACAAATACTCAGGTTGCCCTTTGTGTTCCATCATTGTAGATAGTGTTTTCACATGTGGTCTCTCGCATTTCCTAACCCGCTCACAGCCTTATTACGAGTTGACCAATAAAGTGATTCTCACCAACAGTGACGCACTAGCTCGCTCACTTTTTATTCCCCACCCTGACTCAGTCGCCTACTCACTTGCCACCTACAGACACGGCCACTCTATCTGTCCCTATGTAATGCCAACAAAATCTAAGTGCTCCAATACCTTTACTCTGGCATAATCTTTATTACAAAGCGCACTCCGGGGTTTACAGATTTTTTTAACTTCCTGTATTTTGCATGCAGCCCACCCTTTTTCAAAAAAGAATTTCACACGTCCATCTAGCGCTTAAGTTATTGCCCATAAACCTAGAACGCCTGCGTTTCTTTTTCGAAAGCACGTTATGTTCCTTAAGCGTCCACTGTTTCAGTCTCCATTCCTGCATTTCATCGGTAAATCTGGTTTGCTTTGCAACACCTGTTAACCCAGTTGGTACACTAGCACTTAAGTTAATCAAGTCAAGTCAAAAAGGCTTTATTTCGATAAAAAATTATCATAAAAGCAACACAAAAATCACAAATAGAACAATTTTAAAAACAAACATACAATAAAGACTTAACCTATTTAAAAAAGATTAGCAAACAAGACAAAACAGTGCATTAAGCAATCAATTTTAAAAAGTTTAAGCAAACGATACTAGCCTTTTAGTTCATTAAGTCTTTGCAGATTTACAAAACAGTTCATAAGGCAGTTCATTTTAGCAATAAATTTAAAATGGAATTAAAAAGTCCATTTTAGCCTTTTGGCTCGAATGGACCAAGCCCATGATAAAAATTTGGCTAAAGCACAAACGTAAGTCGCACGGCTGTCAGATGTTAGTATCCTAATTGCCACCACATGGCTCCTGGTGCCCAGCTGTCGACATAAGTTTTTGAGCCAAGCCCTCCTGGGTATTGCGTACTCTCTGCACTCAAACATGAAATGTGCCAATGACTCTGGCTTGTCAAGACATGCTGGGCAAAGCTCTGTAGTTTGTACGCGAGATTTCCAGCGTGAGGTGAAAGAGTTAAGGGGAAGGGTTCCTATTCTGAATCTGAAGTACAAAGCCCTATCGAAAGGTTTTTCAATAATGTCAAGGTACAGTTCCCGTTTGGGTTGATCTTTGAACTTCAGAAAGTCCTCCGTAAGTCTACCCATGGTGGTACTAGTATTCCTCTGAGAAAGGATCCAGTCCCAGTAGAGCTTCTTAAGAACTAACTTCGGGGGTGAAGTTCTATTCGTCCATGCTTCATTCAAGCCCAAATTTATTAGCAGGATCTTCATATCCCTCAACCATTTGATTTTATGCCAGCCTGGTAGTGACATGATTTCTGTTAGTCCTTGGGCATATCTGCTGAGTTCCTCCAGATGCGTGCCCATAACAATAATGGACGGAATTTTGCAACGTCATCAATTGGGCGGCAGCCTAAATCCAACATTAGCGGGACTGTAGGAGTGCCCTGCGCGAGAGACATAATTGCTCTACAAAATTTATTTTCTGATCTTGGCAAAGCGTCAGTAATGGATGAGCCCCAAAGTTCGGCCCCATAGAGGGCAGAACTAACACCTTTGGCTGAATAGATCTCGAGGACTGTAGCTATTGGTCTTATTGTACAGGAGCGTTGTTCTTTCAAAAGGGCTCCTGTGATCCTCTTATGAGTTAGCAACATTTTGTCCAAGTGTGGGGTCCATTCCATTTTGTGTGAAAGACGTATCCCAAGATAATCAAAGACCTCTACCCTCTCCAAGAGTTCGGCATTCAGGGTGGGAGAGCGGACTTGTTTTTTAGGGGGATTCAACACAAGGTATTTAGTTTTGCTTGTGTTAATTACCAGACCTCGTTTAGTGCAAAAAGATTGGAAGTTGTCCAAGAGCCTTTGGAGGCCCATGGGGGTTTTAGAAATTAAAAGCGTATCATCCGCGAAGAGGAGGGTTGGTATACGTTCGCCAGCCAGGGATGGTTCATCTGAAGGATGTTTCCGAAGGTGCTCAACCACTCCATTGATGTAAAGAGAAAAGAGGGTGGGAGCTAGGATACATCCCTGGCGAACACCTCTCTCAACTGGGATACTATGTTTTTTCCCCCCCCCCAGGGCCCCACCTAACCTTGGCAAAACTATTGTGATGTAGCCTGACAAGTAGGGATAGCAAATAGTGGGGCAGCCCCATGTCAGCCAGTACACTCCATAGAGATTCCCTGGGTACGAGGTCAAAGGCAGTCTTTAAATCGATAAACGCGAGATAAAGACTGCCCTTGCCTATGACCACGACCTTCCTATACACCATCATGAGTCTAAAAGCTTGCTCAATTGTCCCAGTACCCACTCTAAAGCCTGCCTGATAGTCAGAAAGAATTTTGTTTTCTTCTACCCAGTTTAAAATTCTGACCAGCAGGACCTTACGACTACTTTTTGGCTAATGTCTAACAGGCTAATGGGCCTATAATTGGATGGATCATCTCTAGAGCCTTTTTTATGGATAGGGACCACCTCAGCTCCTTTCCACGAAGAGGGGATAGGGGCGCCTTTGCAAATAGCAACAAGTAGGGAATGGATCAGTTTCCCCCACTTCAAGCTATCAGATTTTAAAAGGTCGCCAGGAATGCCGTCCGGGCCAGCCGCTTTTTGGGGAATAATAGTGCTTATTGCATATTCCACTTCCTTGATTGTAAAATCAAAGTCGGTAGGCCGGATATCATAAATTTGAGGGAGCAATGGTGGGACCACCTCCCCCCCCATCAAGATCGTCATGACGGGTGTAAAGCTTTGAGAAGTTTGACCCACGCCTGACTTGGGATATTACAGGTTATCAGGTCACTATCTGGCCTATTGCGAGCTCTTATAGTATCCCAAAACCATTTCGAATCTTTTTTAGAGCTAGCTTCTTTAAGAGTAGACCAATAGGCTTCTTCCCACTCCCTTTTTGCTAACCTCAGTGTTCTCTTATGTTCTTTCCTGGCTATCTGTATTAGGGGTTGGGACTTGCCCTTAACAGCCTCAATTAGCCTTGTCTTAGCTTTCCTGCATGCTCCTGTATACCAATCGTGTATCCCTTTAGATTTATTCTGGGACATGGTCTTCACTGCAGTGCCCTTTACCCAAAAAACTTCCCCTATAGCTTTTATAGCTGCTTCAAAGACAGATGTTGCCCTGTCTGCTGCCATGAGTGGATCAATAGTACTAATCTCCACTTGTGAGGCTTTTAAGACCTCTTCTATGGTGGAGAGTTTGTTCCACTTTAGGCGTCTTCCACAGGAGGAAACAGTGACCCCTTAAGTTAATACTTTTCTTGTATTGCAGATACATCCACAATACAAAATTGGAATTCCACATAATTGTACTCTTTAACCAACAATCCCACTCCACATAATTCCAGTATTCTCAATACCACATAATTACAATCCATATATTTATACTGCGCACCGTGCCACATAATTTTACTACACAAATCCACTCCAGTCAATAACACATGGGTAAAAGACATTGTCAGTTACAACTCCAATACCTCGAACTCACAAATGCGAGATCAATTTGCATTGCAAATGCTTGTTTGGTTTTTGGGTCAATTTGTGGTGCTTGTGTGTTTCATTAACTTAGTTTTCTATTTCAGTGGTGTAGAAGCTAAGCAGCCTAACTCTGCCATCAGGAAGTGTGTCCGAGTACAGCTGATCAAGAACGGCAAGAAAATCACAGCTTTCGTTCCCAATGATGGTTGCTTGAACTTCATTGAGGTATAAATCATCATTGTAATTTGCAAACCGATTCCCCTTGTGAACTGTACTGAGATGTCTGCTTAGCTATGTTTTGGGGGCAGGGTAGAGGTTGGGGCTGTATGATCCATATTTCACTACTCGGTATCCTGTTTCTCTTCAGTCTCTTGAAAGATGATTGAAATATATTGTCATCGTCAATTTTAGAGGATTGAGCGCCAGGGCTGCCTTTCATATATCCGTTTAACTTCAAATTCTTGTTACAAAAAGTGATGTAGAAATTAATCTCTTGGCGGGCCTGAGATGAAGATCGCCCATGCTCTTAGAAAGCTGGATTAGATTTCAAATCACGCGCCTTATCCATAAAAATATGTAGTTCCTCCATGGGATAAGCTCTTAAGAAGAAAATCCAGCGTTGTTTCCAACACAGTATGCATTTTGTTTACCCCCCCCCCCCCCCCGGGAGTGTTGGCAATTCAAAGCTTTCCAATAAACAATCTTTGATATTTGAGTACCTTAATTTCCCTGTGCTAGTCACACGATTGTTTCATATCCATTTCTTTAAAATATCCCTCATGTATTCAGTATCTTTTAATCTATAACGTGTTTGTAACTTTTATGATCACTTTCTAATGGTAAGCCCCAACTCTCCCAGTCTGAATTTAGTCTGCTACTATATACATATGCTTTCCAAAGACTAAGTGTTCCCTCCTTGTTAGTTTTAAAGGCCTGCGATTCATCCTCTTTTTCCAGATTTTGGCTTGATTACTTTATATCTAGAGTTAAGTTGAATGACCACTCGTTTTCTTGGAGACACTTGTTTAAGCACATTATTTGGTTAACCTGGGGTTAGTGTCTCCATGTAAGCTCTGACTTTCTCTGCCCAATTTAAATTTATAGGCGTACTGATGGAGGATATTTTTTAATGTGAACATAGGTCACTAGGCATTTGATTGAAGGTATCTTAGACATGGTATGATCCATGTAATTAACAAATTAATAATGTATGTGGCTTAAAAATTAAATAAAGTGGTTCTAAACTTGTCTGTGGACCCCCTCTGAGCCACTATTATGTAACTCTCAAACCAATATAAAAATCGAAAGTTTAATTTTAATGAGGGAGCTTTTCTAAATTCAATTGAGGCCACTCATCCATACTATAATCTGTTTGATGTACTTGCACTGCTCTCACGACCCAATCTTGAGGATACTAACTTAATCTTTAGCCTCCAATTTCAAATTCCTTCACATTTAAACAATGTTTTAAATAGTCAATTTTACATTTTCTGTTAAAACATTTAATATTCTAAGCGCTCAATTCCTCCATTCTCTTTCACTGTTCAAACTGGTGCTGCAGTACAAATAAACAGCCGTAAAAATGTGAAGTCCTTGTCCGCCCAATCTTCCACTGTACTTACCGTATACTGTTTCAGTTAACTTCAATTTAAAAAGCTCTAAATGACGTTAAGGTATTTGGACTAAAATCTGGAGAGACTGGTCTTCCAACCTAGATAATATTTACTAGTGTGAGTAGTAGACCAGAATGTCCTAGAGGAGTCTGGTTGTTTGCAAGATAAAACCACTTAAACTTTACCTCTTGCCGCTACTGATACCAGTTTTATCTGATTAGTACAACTCGAACTTCAGAAGCTTTGCCTTAAGCGTTGCTGTTATTGAACGGTTGGGGGAGTGGTGTGCACATTGCATCTGTTCTAACCTGGATACTCATTTGTTTTGGATCCTTTTGTGGAACGTATGAACGTCTTACTGCTGGTTAGTTGTGTGGTGTTGTCTTGTGTGGAAATTAGGAATCCACACGCAAAACAAGTTTAATTAAGATTTGTGTATCTTTCCAGGAAAACGATGAAGTTCTTGTGGCTGGATTTGGACGTGCTGGTCATGCTGTTGGTGATATCCCTGGAGTCCGTTTCAAGGTTGTTAAAGTAGCCAACGTTTCCCTGTTAGCCCTGTACAAAGGCAAAAAGGAGAGGCCAAGATCTTAAATTTGTTGGATTGTGATCAGTAGCACAATAAATATTTTCATTAACTCTGCAGTCTGTTTTGTTTAATTTGTATCGTGATGTGCACTTTTTTGGTCAACATATTTAAATGGTCTGTTTAGAAATGAATCATAATTCGATAAAATATTTAATTAAATTCGCTGGTGACTGTATGCAGTATAAACTTCTACAATTTGGTTCAGCGAGAGATTGGTGAATGCTTAAACACTAGGCTTGGGCTGAAAGTGTAGACTAAATAGAAGTAGGTTTATGCCTGGGTTTGACAACATTTCCAACTGCAGTGAAGTGGGAAATAAAGAATTGGACTTCTAAATCCTCTCCACAGTGATAACTGGTGCTATGTCTGGTTGTAGTTTTTTGGATCTTGGTTGGTTTATCTGCCAGCAGTCGGTACATTCTGTAACTATTACAGCACCAGTGGAATTAAACTCGCATTAACTGCTGCACTCAAAGAAATGAAATTAGCATTGTGAAAATGTATTTGATTTATAAAAATGCATTCAGTTGGGGTTAACTACAAGACAGTGCCGTCTCCAAGACAGTGCCGTCTCCACAAGCACAAAATGGAATTTGCCAAGCAGCAGTACCTAATGCATGTACAAGAAGTTATCTTTGCAGCAACCAAATATTGGCGTTTAAAAATGGCCAACAATTAGTGCCATATGATAGGCCCTGCATGAGCCGCAGTGGAGGTTTGTAATCAACTGATACTAAGGAAGTTGTTGACAAATTAACCCAGGACAACCCTTGATTGGGGGGGGGGGGGGGGCATACAGTTTGTTTGATCAGAGGACAAAGTTATAGTTTGGTGTATTTGAAGGCATATCCTCTTGACAAATATGTGACTACAGAGGAGTGTTCCTGATGTGACAGGGAATACTCTGAACTCACTCTAAGGTTAGGATATTTATCAAATGTAATTGGGTAATGAAAGATCTGAGCATTAGTCCTCATGATTGCTGCATGGAGTGAATGTGTATATATAGGAAGCATAGGAGCCCTGAAAAAGGCCATAGACCTGTACAGCATTTTTAAATGGCCAAAACATATTGGCATAGATTTATGATTAAATGAGTCCTTGAGTCTCATCGTATGCCTGACATTTTTTTTAATCCTACCAAATGCAACCAATAAAGGAAATTACTTCAAAAGTCAAAGTCAAAAAGGCTTTATTTCGACATATAACAATATCTTAAAAAGCATACATACAATAAGAAAAAATACTTTTCAGTACATTTAAAATAAACCATAACTTTCTGCTATCAGAAAATGGATCTATAGGTTTTAAAATAAGCATTTAGTTTAGAACAGACCATGGTAAAAAGTGTAATTAAACAATTTGCCTAAGTCTTTTTGACCGGATTCGCCATGCCCACCCAAGGTACTTCGAGGTGGCACATGCGTAAAAAGTACGGGTGTCCGAATAGAGAATCCTTAAAGCCACGTTGCAATGCCTAGTGCCCAGAGTACGACACATAGGCTTAAGCCATTTTGACCGTGGAACTATGTATGCAGGACACTCAAATAAAAAATGGGGAACAGATTCTCTGCGCTGTGGGCAGAAGGGACACCACGGAGCAGTCTGGTATGGGATTTTCCAGTGACCAGTAAATTCCATTACCGGGAGAAGACCAGATCTGAATTTAAAGTACAAGGACCTTTCCCACGGGGCTGAAATGGTGTCCAGATACAATTCTCTATAGGGGGTATCTTTGGACTCCATGAAGTTTCTAGTCGACTTGCATATCGAGGTGGAGGAATTCCTTCTGTTTGTTACCCAATTCCAATAAAGTTGTTTAATTAAGGATTTGGGGGGGGCTGACTGTTGATGCCATGCTTCTTCCAGCCCCAAATTGGTAAGTAAGGCTTTAATATCCGTTAGCCACTTTATTTTCGCCCACCCTGTCGATCTTAGTATCTCCCGTAGACCGTCCGCATAACTTGAGAGTTCAGGAACTCTCCAGATGCGAGCCCACAGAAGCAAAGGGCGTAACTTCGCTAGGTCTTCTATGGCCCGACAGCCCATGTCCAATTGCAGAGGCAAGATGGGGACAGACGGGCCAAGGGACATCAGGCTTCTCAAGAAGGAATTCTCAACTCGAGTAAGGTCTTTCAAGTTCGACATTCCCCATAATTCCGCCCCATACAAGGCAGCACTTACTCCTCTGGCCGCGTAGATGTCCAATACTGCAGCTATGGGTTTAGTTGAGGCTGCTCTCTGCTCTTTTAGCAGGGTCCCAGTTATTCTTTTTAGGTTTAACAACATTTTGAGCAGATGCTGGTCCCATTTCATAGAATCCACCAACCTGATGCCCAAATAATCGAAGGTTTTAGTCCTGTCCAATGCCACAGAGCCCAATGTTGGCGGAGGGCCCAGTTTTTGCGGAGGGTTCAAAATAAGATACTTTGTTTTGTCTGTATTTATACAGAGTCCTCTTTGTTTACAAAAATCGTCAAAGCCTGAGAGAAGCTGTTGTAGGCCCATTGGCGATTTTGACAGGAGCAAAGTATCGTCCGCAAAAAGCAGGGTGGGAATGGAACGACCTGCCAGACGAGGGGCATCTGCTGGAATCCTTAACAAGTGGTCCACCACCCCATTAACATAGAGCGAAAAGAGTGTTGGGGCGAGGACACACCCTTGCCGCACTCCTCTGTTCACATCTATTCTTCGGGTTTTTTGGCCATTGGGACCCCAGCGAATTTGGGCGTAGTTGTTTTCATGAAACTTCATGACCAGGTGGAGCAGGTAAGGTGGCAGGCCAAGATCATTAAGAACCTTCCATAGATTATTTCTGGGGACCAAATCGAAGGCCGTCCGGAGGTCGATGAAGGCCAAATATAATGTACCCTTCCCAATTGTGACGACCTTCCAGTGGATCATAAGAAGCCTTAGCGATTGTTCAATTGTTCCAGTGCCAGCACGGAACCCTGCCTGAAAATCCGAGAGGATCCTGTTCTCATCTGCCCATTGTTGTATTCTTGTTAAAAGAACCTTGCCTGCGACTTTTTGTGAGCAGTCGATCAGGCTGATTGGCCTGTAGTTCCCTGGGTCATCTCTCGAACCTTTTTTGTGAAGGGGAACCACCTCAGCGGCCATCCAAGAGGCAGGCAAAGGTGCGCTTTCCAAAGCAGCATTCAAAACCGAGGAGATCAGTGTGCTCCAATCATCTATATCCGCTCGGAGCAAGTCACCCGGAAGACCATCGGGGCCAGCCGCCTTGCGTGGAACCAGAGATTTTATTGCACTTTCCGCTTCTATCTTAGTGAACAGACTTTCCTCGAATCTTTCCATCACTCTGAGGGGCTGAGGTAAAACGAAATCCAACGCTTCAACTGCGGTTGCCGTATACAATTTCGAAAAATGTGTAAACCATAAGTCCTCGGTTATATTACAGGTGATAACTGTATCAAGGGGTCTGTTCTTCTTGTGAACTAAGTCCCAGAAAGCTTTTGCGTTTTTTCCGCCACTGGCAGTTCGGAGATCCTGCCAGAACTTGTCTTCCCAGTCTCTCCTTGCTGTTTTAAGCTCCGATTTATAGCCCTTCCGTTCAGTGGATATTAGGATAGCATTTCCACTTTTCACCGCCAATATCAGGGCTCTCTTCTTGGCACGACACTCCTTCGTGTACCATCCTGACTTGCCTTTTTGGTTATTACGATTAGGGTTCCCATTTTTTACTTTGGCCTTGAAAAGGTCCCCAATTGAGAGTGCGACCTCACAGAACAATGCTGTAATCTGATTAGGGCAAATAGGCTGACTTTTTAAAATGGCACTGGCTGTGGAAGTAACAGTTCTGATACATGCCATTTTCTCCTCATCTATTGCCACTTTGTCCCATTTCAAGCGTCTTAAGCAGTTTGTTGGGACCACTCCTCCCAGTGGCCCTGTTGCAACAGCATCATGGTTTCCACTTCCAGGGAAGTTCTCTTTCCACCAGATTGATAGGGTCAAAGAAAGGGCGTTATGATCACTGTCCTGGGAGGGTAGAACTACCATATCCTTCATATGAGCCCACAAAGAAAAATTTAGAAGGATATAATCGATCCGGGAAGAATGGCCGACCCTGTTATATGTATGAGCCCCCACTAGGTCTGATGGTGTCCTCCCATTGGCTGCCCTTAGGCCATGCTCTAAAGTGAGGGAATTTAGTTGGATGATTCTGGGAGTCCAGCTATTTATGATGGGCAAGTCAAGTGACGGGATACCTCTCCTAGAATCTTCATCATTTAGATCCAAGGATTCATCGGGTAACAAAGGCTCAAATGTGCAATTGAAGTCCCCCATGACCAAAATTAGGGAATCGCTACAGCACTCACCCAGGGCTGCCTCCAGGTCCAAGAGCGTTGGTGACAAAGCTCTCCCGGAGGCCCCTCGTGTATAAATATTAATAATCTCCAGTTTTTCTGCTCTCCTCGGGCAAGTTACAGTGAGGTGCAACAAATCTGGAGTTTTTTGGGGGTGATGGTGTACCCTCCATCCCAAAGTAATGTCTATCCAAACCAAGAGACCTCCGAAGGGGCGACCTCTTCCCGAAGCTGGAATTTCCGCCGGGACAAAAAAGGTGGCATTTCCTACTCGGTGCCTTGGTTCTACGCACCATGTCTCTTGAAATGCACAAACTGAGTGGGGTTCAATGAGCGCCACCCAGTCTGGGACATCTAGCTTACTGCTTAAGCCTGCCACATTCCAACTAATGATTTTCAAAGGGGCATGATGCTGGGGCTCATTATAACCGCTATTCCCACCCTGAGGACCCGAAATTTGAGGTCCAGCCACTAGTTCAAGATTATCTGTCCCATCACCTGAAGGAATGGGTAAGATTGGGATAAGCGAGGGATGGGGCACAACAATATTGGTCAGCGGAACCTCCCCTACCAGAGAAGTTGTGTTAGCCCTTTGGGGGGAGACATTTATTACCTCTAAGGTGTTAAGTCACCAGCCCCAACCCTGTGGAGTGGTTGGTTGGGAAGGGGTCCATACACTTGCTCTAGGATCCAAGGTTGGGTAATGAGGGAACCATACACCTCTACCCCCATCTTGAAAAAAATTATTATTATTATTAATGTTATTATTATTGAGCCCCATTAAGGGGGGGGGGGTGATAAAAGTACCCCAAATCCCTAGTTTGTATGTCGCAAAAGTTGTGCTGTGACTGTTGGCTACAAATCATGCCAGCAGCTCTGGGATCATTAAAATTAATCAACACACAATCCCCGGTAATAGCCTTGCGTCTGTTACCGATCCAACCCACCCGTCGGACAAAGGCTACTCTGCCATCAATGTGCCCTGGGAGGGGTCTATTAGCTTTTAGCCAAGAGAGCGTCTTGTGTTTGAGTTCAGAATAGGACTCACGAGAGCCCTCTTCAAGCTCGGGTACCCCTGTTAAAATAACCACATAGGGCTTACAGCCAGGCGGAAGACTAGCATTTGGCATACGCCGTTTTATCCTATCTTTGGCTAGGAATTTTGTTGTGGTTTTTACTGGGGGTTTGGGCGCTACATGCGAAGCAGAAGTAGGAGGGGATGTGATTATGATTGCCGCGCCCTTGCTTACGGTCACTGTATCTCCAGTTGCCTTAGTTTTGGAAGTGGTAGGCTTGGGATTTGCAGCAAATTTGACCTTGGGTGCCTTTGGTACATGGGTGCTAGATTTATTCATTGGGCGTGCCAAACTAGACTCAGGGGTTGGGGTCGATGGGAGGGGTATGGTTCCAGTGATAGGTTTGGGAGCATTAGCCGAGGCAGGCGTTTTTAAACTAGGTGAGGGATCAGGGAGGGCTGTCGGGATAAACGGAACTGTTGGGGCAGGACCACTCCTTAGCCCACCATTTTCTTCAGCCTGGGTTTTAGCGTGAAATTTAACTAACGATTTCACAGCATAAAAGTTGTCCAGCATTGACTGCTCAAGCGAGGCTAGTTTGCGTGTGAGGCCATCGATCTTATCTACAAGTGGCATCACCACAGACTTAATAATGCTCTCGACTTGGGGGAAAATGCTAGCATCTATAGGGGCCAATTGCCCCGGAGTGCCCTCGACCGCAGCGTCTCCAATATGGGACGCTTGGGGTTTTGAGTGAGGAACCTGATTCGGGGTAATACCCCCTTTTGGTATGATGTTCCTACTAACCTTACTGTGAGGTTTTAGAGAGCCTCCCCTACGGGGACTAATGGGACGCTTTCTCTTCTTTTGAGGGACGGAGCCTAGGATTAGATTCCCTACAGGTACAGTTTCAGGGACTACCACTCTAGGAGTGTTAATATCAGAGTGGCCTGCAGTGGATGGGGAATTCACAGCTATATTTACAAGCACAAGGGGGCTCGAATCATTAGGGGTATTGGGAGTACGATCTGGAATCTGCCTCTCTGGTGATGGAATACTGAAAAGAGAGGAAGTGGAGTGTGTCGGGTCGAGCACAATACTTGGAGCTGTGGTGGTTACCCTTTCAAGGCTAGCCCTAATCCGACTCACTCTCTCGTCAATGGTAGGGGAATCAACTATTACTAAAGGAGTTGGTGGAATATAACCAGGGCTATCAGCTAGGGCAATGGCACCCAAAGAAGAGCGCTTATTAGACGTGCTAAAGGAGTCCCGGGACAACCTTCGCTCAGCCAAGATTATCTCCTTCTCAACTATGGAGACAGCACGGGTTATGAACTGGTCCATAGTGCCTAAAACAACGTCTCCAGCAGATTTCTTTGTCTTGCAAGACCGGGTTCCTGAAGCCATAGTCCTGGTGGCTGGATGTCCGCTTTAAGGGGCCAAGGGATGTGGCCCAGCCCGGCCTCCTCCGGCCCCGGACGGCCACAGACGGTCCCGCCCTTGTCCCGGGCTTCTCCCGGCGCGCTCCCGCTCGCTCCCGCGTAGCGGTGGAGCAAGCGTTGTATATAGATGGTGTGATTGGTGAAGGGGCGGGGCTTGCAGGGAGAGCGGCCCAGGTGATTGCAGGCGGGCTATCAGGGACTCCTGGGATATGGAGTCCCTGACCACGCTGCTCGCAGCCCTGCAAGGCTTACCGGCACCCTTGGCGTCTGCACGCACTCCCGAAGCTCCTCTGCTCCCAGACACGAAGCGGGACCCGCGGAGCGGGTCCGGCGAGAAGTAGCCTGGGTCCACAAGAAGGAAGCTGTTCCACCAGCAAACAGGCAGCAGGTACGCACAAAGAGAGTCCCAAAGAGGTAGTGGGAGCGGTGACTTTTAGCTCCGTAGGTGAAGGGGCGGGGCTTGCAGGGAGAGCGGCCCAGGTGATTGCAGGCGGGCTATCAGGGACTCCTGGGATATGGAGTCCCTGACCACGCTGCTCGCAGCCCTGCAAGGCTTACCGGCACCCTTGGCGTCTGCACGCACTCCCGAAGCTCCTCTGCTCCCAGACACGAAGCGGGACCCGCGGAGCGGGTCCGGCGAGAAGTAGCCTGGGTCCACAAGAAGGAAGCTGTTCCACCAGCAAACAGGCAGCAGGTACGCACAAAGAGAGTCCCAAAGAAGTAGTGGGAGCGGTGACTTTTAGCTCCGTAGGTGAAGGGGCGGGGCTTGCAGGGAGAGCGGCCCAGGTGATTGCAGGCGGGCTATCAGGGACTCCTGGGATATGGAGTCCCTGACCACGCTGCTCGCAGCCCTGCAAGGCTTACCGGCACCCTTGGCGTCTGCACGCACTCCCGAAGCTCCTCTGCTCCCAGACACGAAGCGGGACCCGCGGAGCGGGTCCGGCGAGAAGTAGCCTGGGTCCACAAGAAGGAAGCTGTTCCACCAGCAAACAGGCAGCAGGTACGCACAAAGAGAGTCCCAAAGAGGTAGTGGGAGCGGTGACTTTTAGCTCCGTAGGTGAAGGGGCGGGGCTTGCAGGGAGAGCGGCCCAGGTGATTGCAGGCGGGCTATCAGGGACTCCTGGGATATGGAGTCCCTGACCACGCTGCTCGCAGCCCTGCAAGGCTTACCGGCACCCTTGGCGTCTGCACGCACTCCCGAAGCTCCTCTGCTCCCAGACACGAAGCGGGACCCGCGGAGCGGGTCCGGCGAGAAGTAGCCTGGGTCCACAAGAAGGAAGCTGTTCCACCAGCAAACAGGCAGCAGGTACGCACAAAGAGTCCCAAAGAGGTAGTGGGAGCGGTGACTTTTAGCTCCGTAGGTGAAGGGGCGGGGCTTGCAGGGAGAGCGGCCCAGGTGATTGCAGGCGGGCTATCAGGGACTCCTGGGATATGGAGTCCCTGACCACGCTGCTCGCAGCCCTGCAAGGCTTACCGGCACCCTTGGCGTCTGCACGCACTCCCGAAGCTCCTCTGCTCCCAGACACGAAGCGGGACCCGCGGAGCGGGTCCGGCGAGAAGTAGCCTGGGTCCACAAGAAGGAAGCTGTTCCACCAGCAAACAGGCAGCAGGTACGCACAAAGAGAGTCCCAGAGGAAATTACTTGGATTTACCTCAAGCTATTTTTGTTTATCTGCATCTCTGAAATGAATCCAGCCAGCATTAATATAGAACTCGGCGATGTAGGTTCCCTAGAATGTCTGTTTCAAATAACCATGGCATCTTTAGTGACACTAGGTGGTTATGCTTGGTTGGTTTGTTCTCTAGTGATTATATGCATCAGGCAGTCCTCGTGTTAATGTGGGCTTCCTGCTGTTTGAGGTGTACCGCAAAGCACTTGCGGTCATCCGAGGCCTCCCTGGTGACGAGCTTTAGGGAATGGGTAGATCCTATTTGCCTTTGCACTTGGACGTCCATGCTAAAATGTGGGCCCCTGAAGGAATAACTTGGATTATTTTCTATTTTTATAGCTGTTTTATAGCTTCAAATGTTGCTACCGCTCTTCGCCATTTTGAGATGCCATCTGATCGATACTGCAGATAGTTGGCTTCCTTAATTTTTTGCAGTTCTAAAAATGCCAGTTAAGTTTGTTATAACTAGTAGGTCTCTTGCAATATCATCACATATGGAAACTACTTGTCTGGATAGGATAGTGGACTGGATGGTGAGTTGGAGAGAAGAACCTGAGCAACGGCCTTCGGCTGAGTAAAAAGCCGAAACCGCTGCCCACCACTAGTCTGTGCCTGAAAGGTAAGTGTGCTATCCAACCACACACCCATATTTTATTTTTTTACTGTATCCTTGGATGGATTCCCAAGACCCTGGGCCACCATTGGTCGTTCCAGAGGGTAGTATCCCTGCCCACCAGGAGGATCTCTGATTTACTTGCGTTAAGCTGCAAACAATTGGTAGTCATCCATTCGGCGATTGCCACCATGTCATCGCGTAACTTGGTGACCTGTTAATCAGAGGCGCTGGACACGGAGGTTTCTTTTCTCACCAGTCATGAAAGTGTTGTACTTTGCCTGCTTTGGTAAGCCATTCAAGAGTTCGGCTTTCCTTTTTTTTTTTTTTTTTTTGTGCTACCAAATTAACACTGAGGCATGCCTGGCATCTTCAACAAATCCAACAATAGTGGCTATATTTTTGAAGCCTGTGAAATGTATGTTTTCCCCCGGATATGCATTGTTTTACTGTAGCTATACAGACCGGTGTAGAAGTTGATGGCATATCTTTCCCAGTACCTGTTCTGGATGGGGGTTTTAATTTTGGTCTGTCGGTTGCTATACTGGGTGCCCCTACACAGGAGGGATGCAGATTATTGAGAATTTGTTTCTCGTGTATTTCAAAGGAGAAAAAAAACACGTGACGTTTGTGCGCAATATAGCTCTTTGCCAAGGGCTGTACCGGTTGTTAAAGTCTCGGAACCCCCGTTAAGACTCAATATAGCCAAAGCTGCAAGGGAGAGGCCTATGGGCAACCAGTATAGCTAAAGCAGAAGAACAGTAAAGCTAAACATTGTGACTACTGCGGGTAGAATGTACTAAATGCAAAAGGGAGAAACATGGCAATATTGTCATGTAGTGGAAGCTTGTACCAGCCGTTATCCTTGAGCCACTTCATTGGAGCTCCAACATTCCAATGTTCTAATAGTGCTTACTTCGCTACTCAATGTTTCTGTACAATTTGCTGTGGTAGAAACATTATCAGGTTTCAACATATAATACATCACACATGGAACGCCCTGAACGAGAATTTAATGGATGATTTCCTGCCAATGACATAATGGTATTAAAGCTGCTGTCCTTTTCCAGGATAGGTTACGTCTCAAACACTGCCTACTGTGGTTGACTTTCTTAACTATGTAACATGATACAATTACTAGACTGCACATATGGGAAATACACCATTGCTGATTGGCACTATAAAATTTCATTAAGGTGCCTTTAAACTGATTTGTAACGTTTGTGTGGTACATGGCATATTGAATATGCGCAGCGCTATTTTCCCTCCCGTGCGATGTCCGCTCTAATCTTACCCAGGGCCCTCTCGCCCTCCAACTTTCATTCTTTGCACGTGTTTTGGAACTGATGCAGCGCCCCTAAAGAAAATCTGTCTCAACAACACTACCCTTCATCATAATATTCACCATCATTCATAAACTCTCACAAGGCCCATAAACTACCAAGACAAATTTTGGGCAGCTGAATCAGGTGACCTAATTAAACAGAACCTATTTAAAAACTATTTACACATTTATATACATCTGCAATGTATCTCTTACCATGGTTTAAATGAAAATAACATTTTAATTAAGTCACTTGGGTAAATGGATCAATCTGATGTTAACTAGACCATGAATAAACAAGACCAGCTTGTCATTTCAAAATCTAACTTATTAATTTTATTCTTCAAAGGAAAAGCATTTTTAATCATTATTTTATTAGCAATTAAACAACATTATATTGAGGAAAAGCATATTAGACCGTCAATTCAAAGAATCATTAATCAGCATGAGTTAAAGTAAAATGATCAGTTTCTCAAACCCTAAGTTCTATTTTCCCTGTCTAAAAACCTCACTCCATCTAAAGGTTAAAGTCATTAAGGCCTATTATCCTTACATGCACCAGAAGTCCGTCAGCACGTCAAACCCTTCTGGATTCGGGAAATGAGCAGCCCCCTCCTGTTTTGGGGCTAGGTTTTTATACCTTTCTAACCAACTAATCTCACTAAAAGTATACTTTTTCTTCACCATCCAGAGTTCGGATTGGCTGAGAAACGTCAGCTCATATGGTGTCATCCTCTTTCCTGAAGCCTAAATCAAACTTTTTCCTAGAGTCCATTGTCCCTTATTTCCAAGTCACGCAGCTTCCTCAGAACATTTTACATTCACAGGCTGTGACTTCCTTAACTTGGCAGACTTTGCCGGTTCCTGTCCTTGGATTTAGTCCTTCCATGAGCACGAATAATACAATTCTCAATTGAGCTTGCAAATATTTTCAACGTGATAACTTTCCACGCAGGACTCTTGCTCTCTCTGGACAGGACTTCGACAACACCATCTTTTAAACGCTAGGCCTCTCTCATGGAAACTAGTCAAAGAAACACAAGACTAATTAGAGTATTGATAACCCTTCTGTTAACTACCTCCTTTGCTAATCATTAACCCATTAATCAAAGTTACCTAGCAAAAAGCTGAAGCACATAGTTTACAAACTCATGCCACATATAAGACAAGACTTAACATAAGCACACAAAATAAGCACATGCCATTATTCAAACAGCCGTATTTAATACTGACAGACAATAGACGAGTAGTTTATTTTTCCACGAACATGCAAATGCAACAAAAAGCACATTTTATTAGTCCCATGTGTCGTGTAATGCATTTTAATCTAGGTTGATTAGTATTTTTCACTCACAAACTCATTAGTGCAATTATTTATTATAGAAGTTTAACTTTGCGAGTTTGAACAAAAGTTTGTTCTGCACCTCGCTCCATCAACTACCTCATCTGGTGATTTCAAAATCACCAAACTATACCCAAAAATTTCAGCAAAATTTTAAACTATCGAACATGTTTTGAATCACAATATTCGTATCTCTAAAGTCTTGACTCAGCTGTTTGTCTGCAACTCTCATATTGAGTTCTACGAAACTCTTCCATCTCAATCTCTCTCTCTCCTGTTCCTTTCTGAGTTTATAAATCCTCTTTTCCCTCTATTTCTTTCTCTTGTGTAACATGCAACTGATTTTTAACAAAAGTGTCACAAAGACTACAGCTAATAAAGGTGTCAGTATTTTGCCTAAAATTGAACTACCAATCTCTTGAAACCAGGTTTTGATTGCTGCAAATCTTTTACTCAAACGTTCTGAAAAATTTTCATCTTCTAAAGGTTCTAATTCAGTATGCAACTCAGTGATGTTTTTAATGTACATCTCAATATTCTAGCTCTTGTCTGGGATATATGTGCAGCAATGCTGAACATGTAAAATTCCACAGACTCCTCCCTCTTTTGCCAGAAAAATGTCAAAGCAAGACAGTTCCGCATAACCATCGTCCTCATGGCAATAATCTCAGTATCCACTAACTGAAAACCACTAGCAGTATCAGCGGACAGTCTGTCAACAATAGTAGATAATTTTCTGATTTTAACTGCATTCAGGGTTATACCCACAAAAGGTATTACTGCACCAAAAATCTCCCAAAATTTCTGAGAAACTTTCTCTTTTGAATCTATTCAGATGATTGCTAATTTCAAATGAACCCTCTGCATTTGTCAACATGAGACATTTTTGGAAAAACTAAACCAACAAAGCAAGTCCCATACCAGTGGTCTGGGAGATTGTAGTAAGCCTTGTCCCTGCAAACAAAATAAATTCCAGGAAAAATTGGATCTTCTAATGCAAAGCTTTCCACTAACTGGGTTATCTATATGAATAGCAACATTTTCTGATGATCTATCATTAAGTTTTTCATCCTCAACTTGCCAAAACTTTTTTTCTTTGCTTTAACATTTCATTTCTTTTATAAATTGCTCTTCTCTCCAACTAAATTCAAGAGACTTTTTTCTTCAGTTCTCAACTTACAGGTTAAATTGTTTCTAAAAGCATACTCATAGGTGAGTCGTTAGTCACTATGAGAAATTCCTTCATCTGCTTAGCTTGTTTATCCTTATTCAAGCTTTTGTCAACTTTCAAATTTGCAAAAATGTCATAATTTGAATAATAGTACTCTAAACGACCTGTTTGATAAAACAGATTAGCTATTACACTGCATGTGATGCCATAAGTAAGGGGAAGCATATTATAAGTCACCCCCTCAGAAACAGAAGCTGGTAATTTCACACAGATGTAGCAATCTTTGACTTCCATCACTCTAACATATTCTGAAAGAAGTCTTGAGAAAGTATTACTAGAAAAATCACCAACAGATCTATCTTGGTGGATCTCTGGCTTGTGATCAATAACTCTGTTAGTTTTGCCTGCTGTACCATGATTATCTTGTTTAACCGTAGCTTTGCTTGTCATGTTAGCTTTATACACTTCCTTGTCAATTCCAAAAGGGAAAATGACAGCTAAAACTAACCAGACCAGGATTAATAAAAACACACAAATTAAAGACATTTTGCAACATTTTCTCAAAATGGAACATCTTGAGTTATGGTTTACAAAAGGCATCTTTTTACTCAGAATAAGAGCCTTACAAAGAAAACAAAAATCAAACATCTCCAAAAATTTCTAAATTCTAATTTCTACATGCACCCCCTATTTTTGATATCTTTTTTTTTTTAAAAAGAAACCCCTACTTACGAACAGCTTTTCTTCGACCTTATGTCTTACATCAAATGTATTTTTCAGCTAACACAATTTCTTTGACCTTGTGTCACCTAACACAATTTCTTCTGCCCTATGCCAGGAACAAATCCTCAAAACTTTACAGATTTTACTTTAATCATTACCACTAGTGTCGTCTAAATCTTCCTGACTACTACTATTCACCTCCACCACAGGTGGGATGATATGTCCACTCAGGGGGACTTACATTTCTGGTTTGGCTTTCAACTCTTTTTGCTCTACTATTAATCACTTCTATTTTCTTTCCTGATTGAATTTTCTTATCAGTCACTTTTCTGACTAGTGACTTCGTTCACCTGCTCTTTTGATCTGTTTATAAATTTGAATTTTAGGCCCTCATTTTCGTTGGGTCAGTTATCACCTTTTCTTGGCAATTTCTTCTTTGGTTCAGATGTGTTACACTCTGCTCTCCAAGCTCTTTTTCTAAAGTTTCTTATTTGAGAATCTTCATCACTCTCATCTGAATCTGTTTCCGATATTTCAAATCTTAATCTAGGCTCTTCTTTAATCGGCAGCTTCACTCTGTTAGGAACATCATCCTTATAGCTGGTACTCGGAATTTCATCTTCTTTTTCTGCAATAACTTCCAACTTCCCAGTTTCAGAATTACTGTTCCTGCCTCCAGAGTTTCCAATCTGCTTTTCAATACACTCCTGATTTTGAATTTCCACTTGATCAGACACTTCTGCTTCCTTTTTCTAGAAGATTTTCTTCTGAGTCAAGTATTAAGATTTCTTCATTATTTTCATTTAATGCTTCATTCACAAATGAGCTTTCCAGATGTCGACCTTGTCGATCCTCAGGATCTGGATTTCTTTCAGGTTCTTCTTCAGAATCTGAATCAGTTGTAGTGTCACCTTCGTCAGGATTTTCAGGTGTTGGCACACAAATGGTGTGACTAGCATGAATCCACCTTTTCAATCCTCTGCACTTTACTGCATTTGTTGTAACAAGAATCACCTGTCTTGCTTTCTGCCACCTGGGTACTAGACAATTTCTTCTCCGGTGTATTTTTGTCCTTACCCAGTCACCTGGTAACAGATCATGAGCTTTTTCCTTGTCTCTTGCAATTACATCTGTTCCCACCTGATGGAACACAGAAGTCACGACGTCAGAAAGGTTCTTACAGTATTCCAAAATGACGCTATCATTTATACTCAACAATTTTCCAACTGGTACAAATGCTTGTCTCATGACTCTACCCATGACAATGTCATGAGGGCTTAGACCTGTCTTTTTATCAAGAGTACTTCTCAAAGACATCAAAACAAGTGGAAGTGCATCTGTCCACTTTACTCCTGTAGCTAAGCACATTTTTGCTATTCTATTCTTGATAGTACCATTTACTTGCTCAACACCTGATGCTTCTGGTCTGTAGGCACAGTGCATTTTTTTGTTCTATGTTCAATGCTTCACAAATCATTTTTAACAATCTGTTTTCAAAATGTGTTCCACGATCACTTTCAACAGTCACTGGAAAACCGTACCTTGGTATGATCTCCCTTAAAAGCAATTTTGCAACTGTAACTGAATCATTGTGACGTGTTGGGAACGCTTCCACCCATCTTGAAAACAGACTATTACAAGCACATACCTCAGCTTGTTATGGGGTGACATGTCGATGAAATCCATTTGCAACCTGGTGAAACGACCACCCTCCCGTCCTATGGTTCCCATGCTCACAACTGTTTTTCTGTTTGGGTTCATTTGTTGACAGACTAAACACCTCTGACATAAAGATTCTGCAATTATCCTGAATTTTGGGTTAAACCATGTTTGCCTAAACAACCTGATCATAGAATCTCTTCCTATATGTCCTGGACCATGATACATTCTAGCCATGTCAGCAATCATGCTATTTGGCATAACTGGTCTGTCATCTTTGTACACCCAAATCTCATCTTCCTATCGCTGTCTGCAACCTGCTCTTAACCAGGAGTTTTTCTCATTTGCCTCATCTTGCAATTCTTTAACTCCTTACCATGCCTCAACTACAGATATTAGCAAGTGAATTCAAAACATGTTAATTTTTTCCCCCGATTGATTGAATAATTGTGTGTTGCACAATGCTTAGCAATCTCATCTGCATAAGCATTTCCTTTCGTTATATAATCATTTCCTTTCGTTATATAATCATTTCCTTTTTTGTGTGCAACACATTTCACGACAGCAATTTTCTCTGGTAACTGAATGCCATCAATCAATCTTTTGATCAATTCTGCATTCCTTATTGGTGATCCCGCAGCAGTTAAATAACCTCTTTGTGACCAGAGCTGGCCATACTGACTATCAGTCACTATGGTAATTCTTATTCCTTTTGCTCTTTCACAAGCACGAATCAAAGCAATCAATTCTGCTACTTGAGCTGAACGAATTCCTTCGAGACAGAAACCTTCAACCACATTTGCAACTGTGCAGACAGAATATGCTGCTCTCAGAACACCTTCTGTTCTTAAACACGATCCATCAACAAAGTAAATAAAATCTGATTCTGGCAATGGAACATCTTTAATGTCCTGCCTGGGTTTAGTACAATATTCCAAAACATCCAAGCACTCGTGATCAATGTCATTTTCACTTCTGATTTCTGTTACAATACCATCGGGCAACAATGTGGAAGGATTTAAGTTAACACACCTCGCTATTGAGACACTATCTGATCCCAAAATGGTTTTCTCATATTTTGTTAATCTGTTACTTGTCAGGTGCAGTGTTTTGCTTCTGGTAAGGAGAATTTCAACAGAATGAGGTAGATAGACCTTCACAGGAAATCCCATTATGATTCCTTCACTCTGCTCAAGACTAACACTATTTGCAGCTACTGCTTTTAAGCAGCCTGGTAATGCTTGTGCAACTGGATCAAGAACTGCTGAGAAATAAGCAATTGGCTTTCTCAGTTTTCCATGTCTCTGAATTAAAACCGACAATGCACAACCTTCCCTTTCACTGCAGTACAACTCAAATCCCTTCTCATAGTCTGGCATACCCAGAGCTGGAGCTTCACACAGACTTCTTTTAAGCTTTTCAAAAGCTTCCAACTCAGTTTGTGTCAGAATAATCGGATCTTGTGTGTCTGATTTTGTTAGTCTCTGAAGTGGTTTTGCAATTACTGAAAATCCACTAATCCATTGGCGACAACCAACCATTCCCAAAAACATTCTCACCTGTCTGTGTTTTTGGAGGTTGCATTCCCTGAATCATTTTAATTCTCTCAATTGTCACCTGCCTGATTCCTTTTGCAATCCTGTGACCAAGATATTTCACTTCTTGCTTGCAAAAATGTAATTTTGCAGGGGATACTTTGTCCCTCATCTGCCAGATGATTCAAAAGTGTAATGGTATCTGTCACACAGTTATCTCGTGTTTTTGCTGCTACTAGCAGGTCATCAATGTATTGAACCAATGTTGATTTTCCAGGTAAATCTAGATCTTCCAGTGATTTCTTTAGCAACTGATTAAAGATAGATGGACTCTCTGTATACCCCTGTGGGATACGACACCATGCTAATATGCGATCCTGGAACCTAAACGCAAAAAATTGCTGGCTGTCTGGATGCAGTGGAACAGTAAAGAACGCATTGCAGAGGTCTAAGACTGTATACCATTCTGCATCATGCGGAATCTGATAAAGAATTACTGCAGGGTTTGGAACAACTGGGCAACATGGAACAACTAGCTGATTAACTTTTCTCAGGTCTTGAACAATCCTGGTCTTGAACAATCCTAAAAGTTCCATTTGGCTTTTTAATCCCCATAATCGGTGAATTGCATGGACTGCTTTCAATTTCTTTTAGAACACCTTGTTGAATGAACTTGTCAATTACAGGTATGACACCTTCAATAGTTTCTGCCTTCATTTTATACTGAGGAATGTTTGGAAAATCCACTCCTTGTTTAACTGTAATTTTTACTGGGTCTACATTTTTCATCAAACCCATTTCATTTCCTGTCAAATCCCAAATTTTAGCATTAACTGTTTCTTTTAATTCTTCTGGAAGATTATCCTTCTCAAACACAGGAAATAATTTACTTTCCTCTGCTTCAACCGTTAACATAGTTAACTTGTACAACCCATCTTCTTCAAGAGTTTGAAGCTCTATACCATCCGGTGAGCAATATATTTTGCAATTCATCTTACAAAGTATGTCCCTCCCTAGCAGGTTTACAGGACTGCTGTTACAAACCACAAATCTATGTTTGTCTTTACCTATCTCAACTTTGATGGGTTCTGTTAAATCTGTTTTAATTTGTTGATTAGCTACTCCAACAAATTGGATGGTTTCCCCAGAGAGGCAGGTTTTCTATTTCCACTGATCTAACAGTAGAACGGGTAGCACCTGTGTCCACAAGAAAAGTGATTTCTACATCATTCACTTTCCCACTTACAAATGGACCAGATTGATCTACCTCAAGAGTGGCTCCAAGCACACACTTCCTCCTCTCTCAGGCACCGTCATAAGTAATCCTCAGAATCACTCACTCCATTATCATTCAACAAATATTTTTGAGAAACATTTTGCACATTAACTCTTTGCGACCTGTTTACCTGATCACCACCACAGAATCCCGTCTCTGTATTGTATCTCTGCACATTCACACAATTTGGAAGTGGTGGTTGTGGGATCTGACTCTGGTGATTCACTACCTGTTGCTGTAGCTGTAGCTGCAGATTTCTCATTCTGCATCTGTGGATTCAATGATTCATTTTTAAAATTTCTGGGCGGATTTTTACATTCGCGCTTCCAGTGTCCAATTTCGCCGCAATTAAAACATGGTAATTTCTGCTTGAGTTCTTCAAGATTCACATTAAATTTCAGATTGTTATAATTACCCTTAAATTTACCTTGATTCTGATTGACATTTTTATTATCGAGGGTTGCGATTTGCTGTTCAGCTACCTTTACCTGTGCCCACATAGCTTTTTCTTTTAGCTTCTTTTGCTTGGCGTCTATCATCACTACAGTATTTTGCTTTTCTCAAAATGTCTTAGACTGAAAGTGATTGCCAACCTACAATTCCGCTTCTAAACATATCACCTATTTCAGGTCTTAAACCATAAACAAACCTGTATATGAAGTGACTCATGTCCTTTTCACTTAATTTTTCATAGCCACTGTACTGTTTAAAAACCAACAGTAACCTTTCATAAAATGAATGTACTGATTTTTTTTGGCTCCTGATTTGTTATATCTATTTTAACCCAATCAACTTCTTTCGGGGGAATCTTGTTTTTCAACCAATAAATCACTTTATCATACAGATCCATAACTTCTGATGATGGTGCACCTGTTTTACTATCTCGTGTAGGTTCTTCTTTTGGCCAACTTATAGAAATCTTACATTCTGTCCAAAGATCCGATGGGACAACTATGTCAAAGAATCCATCAAGATCGATCCACAGAACTTTTGAGACTTTGATAAATCTGTCCACCTGTCGATACCATTCCACAGGCTTTTCACTCAGCCTCGGAAAATCATTTGTGAATATTAGAATGTCCTGTCCCAAGGAACATGTACATAGCCACCTCCTGCTATTTCTCTCATTGGGAACTGATTTGCCACTTCACCTCTTTCTCTCCTTTCTTCCTCTCTTTTCTTTGTCCATTTAACTCTCCATTTACTTAAGTCCCCCAAACTCTTTAGGTACACAATTAAGTCCTTAATATGCACAATTCTTCCATTAGAATTCATGTTTTCAATATCCTTTTCAGTAAAATCTATTCTATAATGTTTACCCAAATTTTTCTGCCTGCTCATATCAACTTCCAATTCAACAGCCAATTCTTCTAACTGTTCATATTTATTTTTAGTTTTCCATTGTATGCTTTTACAAATAAACAATAATTCTTCATCCTGATAATGCTTTAAATTGTCAAGTCCAATTGTGCCAATAATCAATTCCTCTAAATCTGCTTTTAGTTTTGCAACATCTAGTGATTTATTTTCCGGAGTCTTTGGGGTATGCGTTAAATCTATTCTATTCATACTTCTTTCTGGAGTTTCAGTATCTGATTCTGCTCCAAATGGAGTTTTACATGGTGAACCTTCATTAAAAGTTAAGTCAGGCATTGTTTTTTCTCGGTGTATCTCTAATTCTGAATACAATTTTTCAGCCACCTTCTGAATTTCAAAAGGTTTGCAAATCGAAATATGTAATTTACGGAATAAAATGCCCCTGTGGACTCCTCTATATTGGCAAGACTAATCAGGAAATCCGCCAAAGGATTTCACAACATAAATCCAGGATCAAACAGAGTGGAAACAGCGCCATTGGTGAACCATTGGAACAGATGTCAACATCTAATCAATGACTTGAGATGGACAGTCATATCCAAAGTGGAAAAAGATCCCCGTGGAGGTGACTGGGACTTGAAACTTTCCAGGAGAGAAGCCCTCCTTATTGTCAAATTTGACACGGCTGTGTCAGGCCTAAACGAATTGTCCGAGATTTACAAGCTCTAGTGATGACCCGCGCATTTACACCTGTGCCTGAGTCACACACCCTGCCCGGATGTTACTTATGTTAAGACTCCCCCTATGTACCATTTTGGCCAACACTTAATATTAATTTTCCTGATACCATTCTTCCTCGCAAGGGCTCACGTGTATTGTGTGTTAACCCACTTTTTAATAAATTGTACATCCAGACAGTGTCCTGGTAACTACTCTACCCTGCACACAGAGGGACACGCAGGCGCACCCTGCCGATTTCATTCTACTACTGTACAGACCCCGTTCGACGAATCTGTATTGAAGTCATTAAACATTACCCAGCCCAGTGCTGCGATGGTTCATTGACCTAGTGACAGCCTCCACTTAGGAACCCCCGCCCACAATTCCAGACAGTGACGAGACCTAGTCCGTGTCTTGGAAACTACATTACCCAGCACGCCGAGAGACACGCATGCGCACTCTGCCCTCAGCAGCCACTGATGCAGCAATTCTCCATGGCGCCGGTCCTCTGACGGTAAGACCGGCTGCTTCCACTAGACCTACCCCGGCCCCGCACGGCAGTCTAGCGGACACCAAAAGACGGTATTTAACGGCCGATCTCCCCCCTCTTCTTTTAGATAGCTGAAGGACTGATCCGCCCCTAGACGCCAACGTGTCGAGCCGAGCCTGCCGGCTCACCCCCAGGGTGATTACTCAGATCTTCGCCCGGTAAGAGTTAGTTGTTCGATCGGTGAGGATGTGTGATTTTCAAGCTGATCCCCAGCTCTGTAGCCCGCTTTCTAAATTAACATTTTTTGATCCCACAGGGTCTCCGAATCGACCTACATTTTATTGAACACACCGACTCTTTCCCCTCCGTGGAGATCCGTTTTCCACCAATTGAGGTACCCTTTCCCACTAGTAGAGGCTCATTATCTAGGCAGGGCCAGAAGAAGTAGTACAATCACTAATACTCCTTTTCTTTCACTCTTTCATTCTTTATTATGTGTAGGAGCCACCACCCCTTTAAATAATCTCTGGCGGTGCAGCTGTTAGGGAAGCTGTCTGTGGATTTTGTGGTGTTGTAGCACTTGAGAGGTGGTTGTTATTTACTCGTGATCTCAAGAAATTGAATCAGACACTTAGATACTGTTTCTTTCTGTCTTCTTTACAGAGCGCCCAATGGTCCTGACGAGAATCCTTTGAACTAGTTAGGATTCGAAACGCGTAGACCCTGTAGGGTCAACTTTTGCTACTCTTGTGCCTAAAGTAATAGGCACTTGTAGGTTCACGTACACCTACCAATTGTGAATTATTAGTGTGACTACAAGAAAATCTAAAAATGAAATGCTAATGGTGTATATATTGCAATTGTGATTTTCCAACCCTGTATTTGAATTGTACAGTTGACCCTTGTTTGTTATCTCTCCCTTTCATTTAATGTTCCCCCTTTTCATCCACCCTTCCCCCCCTTTTTTTAAATGTTTGAATGAAAGTGGTATGAATGTGACATGCTTGTATAATGTTGACATGGTGTATTAATTTGATATTGTTTTTTGGTGTCCCAATCTTATGTGTGTGTAAAAAACCTGTAAAAGCACAAGAAAATTTAAACTAGTGCCACCCTTGAATAATTTTTGAAATAAAACAGCTATTCTATAGCCACCCCAAGTATTGAACTGGCGTCTGTACTTCGGTGCATTTAATTGTTCTTAAAAAGACATATCAGTATTGGCAATTCTCTTTTTGTTGTTGCACCTTCTGAATTTCGGCATTTAATGGAATAGTCAAAGCTGAGTGACTAATTTCTCTTTGATCAAATACTGGTTGAACAGGACCAATTGTTACTGGTACTGTTACTGCTTCCATGCCTTTAGTTAACTGCTGTATTAAATCTTCTTTTGCTCGAAGATATTCTGAAGTATTTGGCATTTCCTCACATCCTTCTGTTCTCCTTACATTTCTTGGGATTTCATTTCTGTGAACTGGGGTTTCATCATAATTTCTGTTTTCACCAGAAATACTGGAATTAGTCCTAGTTTCTACTCTTTCAAGTGTGTTTGCATTATTTGTATATAATCTAGGTGATGCCTCATTAATAATTTCTCTAGGAGGTGCACTTGGCGAAATTCTTGTTCTTGGAGGAATTATCGGGGAAGACCATGTACAAGCTGGTTGATAAGTAGGAGGCTTTTTCGGTTTTGTATTATAAATCTCTTCTAAAACTGGATCTTTTAAATCACTTTCTTCAACAATAGTATTTCTCTTTTGACCTGGTATTTCAGTAATCATCTCTCTTACTGGGTATAAACCATCACACATGTCTGCCTGTCTCCAACACGGCATTCTATCTTCATGAGTTTCCCTCTCAATATCTAAATTTGGACCTCTGATTATACCACTGTTTTCTCGTGCAAGTTCAAACATCTCATCCTCCCATTCAACTAGAGCTTCAAATTGAGTAGGTCTAGGCTTTGGTTCAAGAGCCATCATTTTTTCTCTCAAATTTTTCAAAACCCTCATTAAATGATCCGTCTTCCGGCCATGCTAAAACAGTCATCTTTGGTATAATCCATCCAAAGACAAGTATGATAACCATATTCACCTTCAATATAGGCTGCAGGTGTTTTGTACTTATGAAGTAACTTTCCACCTCGCGTTTCAATTTTCTTATCAGGTTTAAATAAATGTTTCAATTTCTGAAACAATGTAAGCTTCTTTTCCTCTTTCTTGTAGTAATAACATGTTTTTAAACAAATCCACCTGTTTCTAAAAGATCGTAAGTATTTCCTGGTGTTCCAGCAAACCCAACCAATCCGTGCGCGAAACTCACCAACAAACCAATCAGGTTAAGCTATGTCACCACCTTGCTCAACCAATAGAAACACTGCTTTCAGATTAAACCAATCAGCTATCAGCTCGTCTTAGTCACGTGAACCAATCAGCGCGCTTGCTGTGACGTTTGTTAGCCAATCACAGCGCGAACCCTGTGACGTACACAGCCGCTGCAGCTCCTCGTCTCTCGCTCCTAGAGCTCACCCCTCCTTCACAAAATATTTTCACAGCGCCATTTTAAACAACATTTTTCAATGTAATTCAGTTAATATCTACAGAAAACAAACCATTTGTCTGTTTCACTAAAATAAAGCGATAGTTTTCACAATCATACAAGTATTCCTTACGTGGAATAGACGACGCTATTCTCACATAATATTCATTCGTTGATAAAGTAAGACTACTCTACCCTTCTAACAAGTAAAAACGAACTCGCTTCTCTCTGAATGCACATAAAGTGACAGTTCAAAGTTTAACTCTAACGTAATTACAAAATCATTTACGCACTTTCAAACGAAAGAAAACCTAATCATGCATACATGAATCTTGGTTGGACTTTAACCAACCATAGAAAACCTACACTCACCAGTAAGATAGTCGACGCTTTCTTACCCTTCACTCAAGCTTGGATAAATTCTACTACTCTTTTCACAGTCAGTTTTAAAACAGGCTCCTAGTCCCTATACTCAAAAGCTACAATTTCGTAGACAATCCTCACTATGCATTTTACCTAGCACACCTAGAGTCCCTAAACTTGTGCTGTACGTCCACAACACTAGTGATATATGTCAATACCACTATTTTGAAACAGAACAAATGCACTGTGCAACTTCACCTGTTACACTACTCTTGTACCGGTACAAAACCAGGAATTTTCACACTGCTGGAAAAAAACAACCTTTCGACTACATATAACAACTTGACAAACTTAACATATGTTAAACATCGATCCTATGTAATTACCATGTAGCATGTCCGTTACCATAGTAACCGTAACTCTGCTACCAAGGAATTGATGCAGCGCCCCTAAAGAAAATCTGTCTCAACAACACTACCCTTCATCATAATACTCCCCATCATTCATAAACTCTCACAAGGCCCATAAACTACCGAGACAAATTTTGGGCAGCTGAATCAGGTGACCTAATTAAACAGAACCTATTTAAAAACTATTTACACATTTATATACATCTGCAGTTTATCATCTCTTACCATGGTTTTAATGAAAATAACATTTTAATTAAGTCACTGGATCAATCTGATGGTAACTAGACCATGAATAAACAAGACCAGCTTGTGATTTCAAAATCTAATTTATTAATTTTATTCTTCAAAGGAAAAGCATCTTCTTTAATAAATCATTATTTTATTAGCAATTAAACATTATATTGAGGAAAAGCATATTAGACCGTCAATTCAAAGAATCATTAATCAGCATGAGTTAAAGTAAAAGGATCAGTTTCTCAAACCCTAAGTTCTATTTTCCCTGTCTAAAAACTCACTCCATCTAAAGGTTAAAGTCATTAAGGCCTATTATCCTTACGTGCACCAAAAGCACGTCACACCCTTCTGGATTCGGGAAATGAGCAGCTCCCTCCCGTTTTGGGGCTAGGTTTTTATACCTTTGTAACTAGCTAATCTCACTAAAAGTATAATTTTTCTTGACCATCCAGAGTTCGGATTGGCTGAGAAACGTCAGCTCATATGGTGTCATCCTCTTTCCTGAAGCCTAAATCAAACTTTTTCTTAGAGTCCATTGTCCCTTATTTCCAAGTCACGCAGCTTCCTCAGATCGAAACATTTTACATTCACAGGCTGTGACTTCCTTAACTTGGCAGACTTTGCCGGTTCCTGTCCTTGGATTTAGTCCTTCCATGAGCACGAATAATACAATTCTCAATTGAGCTTGCAAATATTTTCAACGTGATAACTTTCCACGCAGGACTCTTGCTCTCTCTGGACAGGACTTCGACAACACCATCTTTTAAACGCTAGGCCTCTCTCATGGAAACTAGTATTCAAAGAAACACAAGACATTAATTAATTGGAGTATTGATAACCCTTCTGTTACCCACCCCCTTTGCTAATCATTAGCCCATTAATCAAAGTTACCTAGCAAAAAGCTGAAGCACATAGAGTTTACAAACTCATGCCACATATAAGACAAAAGACTTAACATAAGCACACAAAATAAGCACATGCCATTATTCAAACAGCCGCATTTAATACTGACAAAGACAATAGACAAGAGTAGTTTATTATTTTTCCACGAACATGCAAATGCAACAAAAAGCACATTTTATACATGCCATGTGTCGTGTAATGCATTTTAATCTAGGTTGATTAGTATTTTTCACTCACAAAATTTTGTTCTGCACCTCGCTCCATCAGAACCGTCTCATCTCTTTTATACCTGTAGGAGTTTAGGCAGGTATGATACAAATTAGGTTTGTTTGGATTTTTATAATTTGTTTATTTTGTATAAATATCTATAAAACCACAAATGTGGCAGACGTTATTTTGCAAAACATACCTCTAAACATAAATACATTTATAAGATTATTAATTTCTTTAAAATGCAAGTTTCAATGAATTCTCCAAAAAGTGCCAAATAACTAAGGTAATTTAGGTGGAAGTGTTTGATTTACACTTTCTCAATATATTCTCGTGATTGCCCTCACTGAATTTTAACAATTTGTGACATCAAATTTTCTCTTAAGTATATCTTGTATTGGACAGAACCATAAGCACATTTGTGTGTCATTTAGGTCATGACAATTATAACGGGTAGAGCGAAAGCTCCCATGACGACTGAGTAAATAAAGATAAAGGGAGAATGTCTGAAAAAAAAGTTTAAGGTGCTTTTGCCCTTCCCTTGGTTGCTTAATATTAACCATGTAATATTCAAACTAAGGCACGCCCTTGAATGTTTGAAAATACTAATCTGCTTCGGCTCCAACAGGTCGATTTTACAAATAACATTTCTAGTCGGGTATAATCCAAATTCTGATCCAGTTCATAAGCTTTCATAGGGCTGTGATATCTTTCAGTCTCAGACCAGATGGGCATTCACGGTGCTCATTGGAAACGTTAAGTTTTTAAAGATGCAGTTTTCATGAATGGTCAGCAAAGAGGTATTTACAAACACCAATAATGATGTCCCATACAAGGCAGTATTTTGTCTTAGCACTCCACAGGCCAGTGACTCTGAACATTCATCCAATGTCTGCGAAATGCAGGACACCCCTGCTCCTGGTAGAACCATACTACTGCAAATTTGCTTTGTCCACTTTACATCATATTTTAGTATTTCCCCCAGATAGTTGAAGTCTTGTATATTAACTAGGATCGCATCATCTAACTTTGTACCGTACATGATTTATTTATTTAAAGAATTTAATATAGAGCCGGCATCAACCGAGGGTATCTGAGCACAGTACAGACATTTAATTGTCAAAGGCAGTGTTGGATAATCATTGGTTACAAAATAGTCTTTTGTAGTCACGTCTATTCTTGGGTGGTCTGTCCACTGTTTGTTAGGAGGAAGATTTCCGTCTTGTCTTGGTTCAGTTTCAGGTGGTTGTGAGTTAACCAGTTTTGGACTTTAATGAGCGTCATAGTAACGTACTTGCAGGATTTTTATGCTCAGCGTTTGGTTTGACTGGCTTTCACCAAGTCTCTTGATGCTGCTAAAATCTGAGAACTTATTCAGCAGCATTTGCAGGCCTGCTGGATAATAAGTGCATTTTCATACAGCAGGGTTGCCATCTTAACTCCATATATTGGAATATCATCTAGAGGATTCCCTACTTGGTTAATATACAAAGAGAACCGGCTTGGTTCCAGAGAAAGGCCTCTTGCCGCACTTTTGTTGATTGCGGGTGGTTCTTGGACATCTCCTTTTGGTCCCCATCTGACACTGAAAATAATTTCCATCGTTCAGGGTCGTCAAAACCCTTAACAGTACTTGCATGACGTTGATGCTAACGAGTGCGTTCTAGAGTGGGGTGCAGGGGATGTTCTGGAATGCTGACCTTGGGTCCACATAAGAAACATTGTCTCTGATTACAAGTTACTCATTAAATTCCAACCCCTGCATAAACATGTTTACGCATGGGTTGTAAATTACGAGTTTATTTTATTTAACAAGCCTGATAATTATTGCAGGTGTTAAATAACTCCACATTAGTTACAATTCGGCAAGTCAAACCTGAGAATCGGGAAAAAAACATACATTTACCATATCATGCTTGCTATTTATCGCACCCAATAATGAACCTTGTGGTATTATTTACCAGGTGTGATAAATAGCGCCTATACTTTTAAGCAGGCCCGTGGAAGTTTTTTTAGTGTGACCTAGTCCACTAATAAATGGAATCTGATTGCCTGATTAGAATCTGGTGACCTTCCTGAAGCCAGTGAGAGGATATTATGCTCCAGTACTTAAATTTACAACCTTGAAAGAATCGTTCCCCCTTAGATATGCCTAGAACAGATTAGACTGATTAGATAATTTCTGGGATCACCCGTGCACTTTTTGTGTGAGAATCTGGATGGTCTTGGCTCCCAGCCAAGACAATGGAATATGAGCTTTTATAATAACATTTACTAACGGGCAGATTTGCCCCAGAACCACTATTCTGACTTGGAAAGGTCATCTGGAGTTTTTTCACACCCTTGTTCTCTCGTCTAGTTTTGGATCTGTACGTCCCTCGCATCCTTTTCTAATGTAAATGAACTGGTTTCCCTTCATGTGACGCAGAGAACAGACTATGCTGCTTTCCAAAATACACACACTCCCTGTTAACAGGAATATGGCTTTTTGGAAGGGGCCTTGCATCCCTTTGCAGTTAGAGGCCACAGCACATGTTATTGGCCCTGGCTGTTTCTGCAAAATCTGACCATAAACTTAGTTACCAGGCCTGTTTCCTTTCTGTTGTGAGTTTATAAAATGTCCTATATTGCTCACATCTTGCACGGATGTCCGGATCCACATCTTGCTTTGGATATCCGGGTTATCAGATTCCCCTTGGCTATGATTTTTTTAATTTAAACAACTGTACAAAGGGAGTGACCTATTGCTTCCCATGGACATGTTTAGACATTAGTGGAGAAATCTGCTCTACTAATGGATTGTGATCTAATGTGTATTAATAATTTATTGTTGAAGCAGTCCCAGATGGAGAAAGTGAGTCTATATTCTATTGGGAGTACAGTCACCATATCTGTGTAATACCCATTTGGTCCTTTTTGTTTTACTATCATATTGGGCTGCTTTCAAACTTTTTTTCTTGCTACATATTAAAACAAGCATTGGCAAACACATTCGGTCTCGCCTGTGCAAGAGCTATTGGCTTTGGCAATGTGTCTTAGCCATGTTGTATTCCAGTGTGGCTGCTGTGCAGCATAATTAAAAATGTGTGGAGTAGAATGGAGGTTGGATAGATTCGAGGGCTGTGGGGTGAAATGCAGTGGAGTGAATTTAGGTAGAGTGGAGTGCAGTAGATTGGGCTGGACTGGGTTACATCGTGGTGGTTTGGTGTAGACTGGAGTAAAGTGAGGTAGAGTGGTGTAGATTTAGGATGAGTGGTGTAGATTTAGGTTGAGTGGTGTAAATTTAGAGTGGTGTAGATTTAGGTAGAGTGTGATATATTGGGGTGGATTGGTGTAGATTGGAGTGGGGTAGGTTGCAGCTGAGTAGATTGAAGTGGAGCTGTGCCTATTGGGCTACATCTCTTGCGCCTTAGTGCATATGAATATGGGGTGCCTGAAAGCACTTTTGGTGGAATATGTAAGAGAATGAGGACTTGGGCACAGGTTTAAAGGAGTAGTTACTGCACTGCACAACACTGAAGTGCTTTAAACTGAATCATACTGTGTATGTCCAGAGAAGAAGTGTAATACATACTAGACTGAGGACACAGGTTTTAAGGATAAATGGATTATCTGCAGCGCTGCCCGTAATTAAGGCAGTTTAAAAAGCCACTATTCCATGCCATTCGCTACTAAAGGAAGCACCGAACTATAAAACAAAAGCACTAGTATCCAAATCTGTTCTACTAGTACATGACTGAAGCTTTTGTTCTAACTGGCATGATCTTTTGGCGCACTTGTGAATGTTTGGGAACAGAGGGTGTTGCGATTTCATCGTCCGAGTCTTCAGCTAGAACAATACGTTTATGTATTGTTTCAAAATAGGTATTGAAATCACTGGTCAAAATTGTGTGCTCAGTGCATGAGCTGTGGTATATCTGGCTGCTGGACAACAAATTGTTGAATAATATCACCATATACCTCCCTGTTGTGTGAGATATTCGAGAGGGGCACACCTTTTTCAATTAACTGCACTAGCCTGTCCTTTTCAAGGTAATGTTCAGATACTACCTTGGTATCTACCCAGTTACTGGCCTACCTAGAGCAATTGATATGAACTTATAGAGCAGGGGGTCTCCAATGTTTCCAGTAATAAGAACAAGTTATGTTTAATGCAAATCATCCCGAGCTACTAATAGCAGTCCTATACACATTAGAAGAGATTATATTAGTGGCCACCCTATGTAAGATTACCAGCAATCAATCAGAGTACTTGTAAAGCACGCTACTTACCAGTGAGGGTCTCAAGGTGCTGAGGGGAGGGGGTGCCGCTACTGCTCGAAGAGCCAGGTCTTGAGGAGTCTTCTGAAGGCGAGTAGGTCTTGGGTCTGCGTAGGTGGGTAGGGAGGGTGTTCCAGGTCTTGGCGGCGAGGTAGGAGAAGGATCTGCCGCCGGAGGTTGTTCGTTGGAGGCGGGGAACAGCGGCGAGGATGGCGGAGCTGGCAGGTGGGGGTGTAGACGCTGAGTCTGCTGTTCAGGTAGGCTGGTCCTGCGTTGTGGAGTGCTTTGTGTGCGTGGGTGAGGAGCTTGAAGGTCATCCTCTTGTCGATGGGGAGCCAGTGTAGGTCTCAGGTGGGGGGTGGTTTTGCTGCGGCGGGGGACGTGGACTATCAGTCGGGCGGAGGCGTTGTGGATGCGTAGTAGTCGTCGTAGGTGTTTGGCTGGGATTCCTGCGTAGAGTGCGTTGCTGTAATCCAGTCTGCTGCTGACCAGGGCCTGTGTCACGTTCTTCTTGTTTCGGTTGGGATCCACTTGTAGATCCTGCGGAGGGTGTTATAGCGGGAGGAGGAGACGGTGTTGACCTGTTTAGATATTGAGAGGGAGGAGTCTAGGATGAATCCTAGGTTGCGTGCATGGTCGGTGGGTGTCTGTGCTGTTTCCAGTGTGGTCGGCCACCAGGAGTCGTCCCAGGCTGAGGGGGTGGGTCCAAGGATGAGTACCTCAGTCTTGTCCGAGTTCAGCTTCTGACTGCTGTTCCTCATCCAGTCCGCGACGGCTTTCATTCCCTCGTGGAGGTTGGTTTTGGCGGTGTGCGTGTCCTTGGTGAGAGAGAAGATGAGCTGGGTGTCAGCGTAGGAGATGATATTTAGGTTGTGTTGGCGGGCCACTTGTGCGAGGGGGGCCATGTAGATGTTGAACAGCGTCTGGCTGAGGGATGAGCCCCGGGGGACACCGCAGATGTCGGTGGCCTCGGATCGGAAGGGCTGGAGGCGGACGCTCTGGGTTCTGCCGGAGAGGAAGGGCGTGGTCCAGTCAAGGGCCTTCTCTTGGATTCCGGCTTCTAGGAGGCGAGTCTTTAGAGTCCGAAGGCGGCTGACCGGTCCAGAAGGATGAGGGCTGATGTTTTGCTGTCGGCTAGTTGGCGCCTGATGTCGTCTGTGGCGGTGATGAGGGCTGTCTCGGTGCTGTGGTTTCGTCTGAACCCGAACTGGGATGGGTCCAAGATGTTGTTGTCTTCCAAGTGGCGGGCCAGTTGCATGTTGACTATTTTCTCGATGACCTTTGCCGGGAACGGAAGCACGGAGATGGGCCGGAAGTTCTTGAGGTCCTAGGGGTCCGCCTTGAGCTTCTTAAGGAGGGCGTTGATTTTGGCGTGTTTCCAGCTTTCCTGGGAATGTCACTGTTTCGAAGGAGATGTTGATGACCTTCCGTAGTTGGTGTGCGATGGCAGCGTCTGCTTTGTTGAATACGTGGTGTGGGCACGGGTCTGACGGAGATCCTGAGTGGATGGAGTTCATGACCTTGCGTGTCTCGTAGTCTGACGTTGGACCAGGAGGTCAGACGGTTGGCGCTGGTGGTGTTCACAGGGGAGATGGGGTCTGGCGTAGTCGGGCGGTCATGGTGTTGAAGCTGACATGGATGTCAGCGATCTTGCGGTGGAAGAAGATCGCCAGTGAGTTGCACAGTTCTTGTGAGGGCAGTATGGCGTTGGCGCTGGGGTTGGAAAGTTCCTTTACGATGCTGAACATCTCTTTGCTGTCGTGTGCGTTGTTATCCAGGCGGTCTTTGAAGGAGGATCTCTTGGCTAATCTGATGAGGTGGTGATGTCTGTGGGTGGTGTCCTTATGGGCTGCGTGGTTGTCCGTAGTGCGTTCGTGGAGCCATATCTTCTCCAGTTTCCGGCATGCACGTTTGGAGGTCTGCAGCTCGGCGGTGAACCAGTTGGCAATGATCACCTTGGTGCATGATTATCAACAGGAGTGTAAAAAAAGCCTTTTTCAATGCCTCTGCAAAGGTAATACATACCAGCCACAATGCTCTTAGTACCACGGTGATAATACCAAGGAGTTAGACCTGGCATCATTGGGGTGGTTTTTCCCATAAGTCTTGATATTTACTTCCTGGTTTTGAGGTATTTTTTGGTTGGCCATGGGACTCTGAACACTTAACCACTGCTAAAGTGCATGTGCTTCTTCCCTAAATGTGTGTAATTGTTATATACTTGGTTGACCTATTTAATTTACTTGTAAGTCCCTTGTAAAATGCTATACCATATACCCAGGGCCTGTAATCTAAATGCTACTAGTGGGCTGCAACACTGATTGTGCCACCCACAGAAGTAGCCTTTCAAACTTGTCACAGGCCTGCCACTGCAGTACCTGTTTGGGCAGTTTACTGCCACTTTGACTTGCCATTAAAACTACTTGCCATGCCTTAAACTCCCCTTTTATTAAATATAAGTCACCCCCAAGGTAGGCCTCAAGTAGCCCTAAGAACAGGGTGCTAAGTAAGTAAAAGGTAGGACATGTAGTGTTGTGGTTTGCATGTCCTGACATGCCGTTTGTCACTATTTGGTTGTTTCACTACTGTGAGGACTACCTCTCTCATGGGTTAGCATTGGGAATTCTCTTATACCTTTTTAAGTGGTAATTCCTGGTCAGAGAGGAGTAGCTGTCTCATGTTTATATCTTTCGATCGGTAATGATAAATCATCCTTACTGGTGAAGTTGGATTTGACCGCACTGTTTAGAAATTACATTTTTCAAACGTGGACATTTCTCTGCAACGACTGCGCTATATGCTTGTCTCCAATACAGATCTGACCTAGGTGACAGCTACATTTGTGCTTTCCCTTTAGACAGCCACAATACAGGACACTGCACTACATTCTGATGGGTCTTCCTGGGATGGAGGGGCTCACATTCCACTTGAAATAGGTAGTGTCCTGCCCACTAGCAAAGTGATCATCCCCCCCTTCTCTTCCAGGGGATCCTCATCAATAGTCATAAGCACTGAATATTCCCGCTCACGTGCTGGGACCCCGGAAATAATATAAAATTATATATGTAAATCACATATAAATAGCTCCACATATATGTATACACATATATCATTTTTTCTCACACCAATGCAGCCCCAAAATAGAGGCTAAACAATGTAAATACTCATACATACACTGTAATTAGCAAGGAAACAAAAAACACATTAGGTCAAATAGCACTTGAACTTTGTGTTTTAATGAGCAAAAATACTCATAAATCCTGAAAAATGCTAATAAATAGAGTAGTAGTAGTAGGAGTTTCCCTTGCACCTGAATGTGCCTCCTCTGCTTTAAACAATGCTGTCTCCACCTCCTGTCTAGCGTTAATTTAATTTTACTCCCTATCTCCGACCTAAATATTCCTCCCTTTTCCTTTTTGGCAGCTCTCCCTCTTTCTTTCCCTTGTCTGTGACACGTTATGACTAGCGCCAAGATGCTCCATGGAGTGTAAGCTGCGCTCTATAAAAGCCAATTCATATCATATCATATCAGTTTGTGTTGTGTAACTGACCATCATTCATTTATTAAAAGTGTATATTAATTTGTTATCTACTTGTAGATAAATGTATAAACTGAATGTGCCTTATTTCCCTATGCAAATTTGTAAAGTTCATATGCTGGTTTCTTATATTAGCTGAATTTTGTATGCCTCAAAAGCATTTTCCCTGGAAACTCTCGCTTAGGAATTAACAGTTTGAATTTCATGTGTGCTGTGGAAGTTCTTTTTTCTCACGTTTTGTGTTGCAGGTGATAGAAGTGCTCGTTAGCTAGAATAATGTATTTGTTTTATTAATCAGGCAAGGAGAGAAAATGTTACATTGTACTGTCTGAATTGATAAAGGAAGGCCGTTAACCTTCGCACAGGAGAAGGCTTGGGAACGAAGGACAAATGTGGTGAGAAGAAGAACACTGCTGTCCCATGGAAAACTACCTTTAGGAAAGTACCCAGAGCGGATGGCATAACCAGTAAAGGACCTTGGGAAAGTTCTCTTCAATATTGTGTTGTTGGGAGCAGGGAAAGCGCCCACTTCACCTTCTGCCTTTGGATAAAGAGCACCTTAGAACAAGCTCTGTCTCAATAGCTTTATGCTATCCGACCCATCAATGGTGGAGAGACTTCTTAGGAAGACTCCACATGCTGAACCTTTTATTTCTTTTACTTAAAGATGCTTAAGTAGAGATGTAATTTTAGCGTTTGTGTAGGGATAGATTATTGCTTTTTATTCATGAATTCTCAATGCAGGGAAACTGTGACTCATGCTTTCTGATCCTCTGTATCCTGCTTCTTGAATTAATTGTTTTGTTTATGCTGCACCATTCAAACTGGATGCGCAGGTTTGGCTTTATGCTGCTTCCGCTGTATTTCTACACTCTCATCTTGAGGTGTCTTTATTTCCAGTTATTTTTGGCTTTGTAATACATTAACTAACCGTACATAGTTTTCTGTAGCTACTATGTGTCCAGAGAAATTCCTGTTGAATTGATTGGCAATAATAATGACTTTCTCCCCACTACGCTTACATGCTGCTATAAAGAACCATCAAATTGTGGTTCTAGAAAAGGTCCAGAACTCCTGGGTCAGGCCCTTTCATATCCTTCGACTGTGCCCTGTTTCAAGGTTTCATTAAACACACTGGCCTTTGATGCATCAATCATATATACACAAAAAGCATAGGAAAATAAGGGAAGGAGAATGAGGACTTGATTTATTATTATTTTTTTTTAAAACAATTGATGTTACAAATGTAACAAGATCAGGGGGATGTGAGTGGTGTTTTGCCCAAGGGTACAAACAGGCAAAAAAGATTACAGGCAAAAAAGAAGTCACCTCAAGTACTTAACAATAAAAGCTTATACTGGTTGGATGGATAAGGGCATCAACATGCTGGTCCTTTATTTTGGGCTTTGGGCTTTTAGACCTAGCCATATGTTGATGGGCCAGAGGGCACAGGTGATTTACTAATATTTTTTGTTTACTCAGACTTGAATGAATGAATGAAAACCATCTTATATAGCGCAACTTAGCCCAACGGGCGTCAAGGCGCCTAACAGAAACACCTGATATAAGGAGCCAAAGAACCGAATTACAGGTATGCCTCGGTAAAGAGCCAAGTCTTTAGTGCTTTCCTAAAATGCGCAATGGAAGGTTGCATTTTTAATTCAGAGGGGAGGGTATTCCACAACTTAGGGGCCACACAAGAAAAGGTCCTTCCTCCCCACCTGACTCTGTTAACCCGGGGAACAGATGGGAGATTTGTGCTGGAGGAGTGCAGGTTTCGGCTGGGGGTGTATGGAACCAGCAGAGATCTAATACTTTTTGAGATTTCGCCAAACAGGGCCCCATAGACAAGGCACAGGATCTTAAAGGAGATCCTGGCCTGGATCGGGAGCCAATGCAGGCTCTTCCTAGCTAATGTGGCTGAGGAAAGGCTGGGGACATCAAGGACAAACCTAGCTGCCGCATTTTGAACGGTCTGCAGGCGTCGTATCAGGCCTTTATTGCAGCCAGCGTAAAGCGTGTTGCAATAATCTAGTCGTGAGGCGACTAAGGCAACCACTACCTGTTTCCGGGCTTGCAAGGAAAGATAGTGGGAGATTTTCCTTAGGATCCTGATGACTCCCCAGCAGGTAGAGACCGTTCTGTTTACCTGCTGGACCATATCCAGGGAGGTGTCAATCATCATGCCCAAATTCCGGGCGAATTTCGTGGGTGAGGGACAAGCTCCAAGAGATGGGGGCCACCAGTCGCTTGACCAGATGTCCTGATCTCTGCCGAAGATCAGGACCTCAGTTTTCTCTCCGTTCAGCTTCAGTGAGTTCAGAATCATCCACTCTGAAACTGCCTCCATGCAGTTCCTGAAACTAGAAGCGGATGTATTCACCGAGTGGGAGAGAGACACCATGATTTGGGTGTCATCGGCATATGACACCACCTCCATCCCATGCGAACTTACTAGCCTGGCAAGTGGGGCCACATAGATGTTAAAAAGGGTAGGGCTCAAGGCCGACCCCTGCGGGACCGCACATTGCACCGGTGTAGCACACCGATCCACACGGACCCCAAAACCACCCTCAGAGGCACCCTGATCTACCGACCCCCGGGACCACGCACACAATTCAGCGAGGACATCGCCGACTTCATCAGCCCGCACGCCCTCCCCTCCGCCGACTACATCCTCCTGGGGGACATCAACTTCCACCTGGAGAACAACAACGACCGCAACACCATCACCCTGCTCGACAACCTCGCCAACCTCGGTCTCAAGCAGCTGGTGTCCACCCCCACCCACCTCGCCGGACACACACTCGACGCCGTCTTCTCATCCAGCAAAGACATCACCTTCAGCCACACCACCGGACTACACTGGACGGACCACAGCTGCGTACACTTCACCTTCAGAAGAACGACGATCCACCACCACCAGCAACAGGTTGCTCGAAGAAGCTGGAACAAGATCACAGCCGACCAGCTCGCCGCTTCCCTGAGCCAGCACCCTCCCGCCAGCTCAGCGAACCCAAGCCAGGCCGCCGACAACCTCACAAAGTGGATCAGCAACTGCGCGGACGAACTCGCCCCACTGAGGACCCCGCCCAACCGACCCGCCAGCAAGAAGGCCCCATGGTTCACCGACGAACTCATGAGTTCCAAGAAGAACTGCCGAGCCCTCGAGAAAGACTGGAGAAGGGAACCAACTCCTGACAACATGACCACCCTCAAGCTTGCCACCCGGAAGCACCACCAACTGATCCGCGCCACCAAGAAAACTGCATTCAAGGACCGGCTGGACAACAACGCACACAACTGCAAGGAACTCTTCAACATCGTGAAAGAGCTCTCCAACCCCAACGCCGGAAACAACGACATCACCCCTTCGCAAGACCTCTGCAATTCCCTCGCCTCCTACTTCCACAACAAGATCGCGGACATACACAACAGCTTCAGCACTCAACCGACGCACGCCACGACCGAACCACCGCCCCCCACCACCACCCTCCGCGCCTGGACTCCGATCAGCACCGAAGACACCGTCCGCATGATGAACTCCATCCACTCCGGATCTCCAACCGACCCCTGCCCTTACCACGTCTTCAACAAGGCCGACGCTGTCATCGCACCCCACCTGCGGGACATCATCAACACCTCCTTTGACACCGCCACCTTCCCGGAGAGCTGGAAGCACGCCGAACTCAGCGCCCTACTCAAGAAACCTACAGCGGACCCCACCGAACTCAAGAATTACCGCCCCATCTCGCTCCTCCCGTTTCCAGCCAAAGTCATCGAGAAGATCGTCAACAAACAGCTGGCCACCTTCCTCGAGACGAATGGATCCCTCGACCCCTCACAGTCTGGCTTCCGAGCCAACCACAGCACCGAGACCGCCCTCATCGCTGCCACTGATGACATCCGATCCCTGATGGACAACGGAGAAACAGCGGCCCTCATCCTCCTAGACCTCTCCGCGGCTTTCGACACTGTCTGCCACCGCACCCTAGTGCAGCGCCTCAGCAACGTCGGAATCCATGAGAAGGCACTGGAATGGATCATCTCCTTCCTCGACGGAAGAACACAGAGAGTCCGGCTACCACCGTACAAGTCAGAGGCCACCGGAGTCATCTGCGGCGTCCCTCAAGGATCCTCGCTGAGCCCCTCCCTCTTCAACGTCTACATGAGCCCCCTCGCGGCCATCGCACGCCAACACAACCTCAACATCATCTCCTACGCCGACGACACCCAGCTGATTCTCTCCCTCACCAACGACCCCGCCACCGCCAGAGCCAACCTTCACGAAGGGATGAAAGACGTAGCCGAGTGGATGACAACCAGCCGCCTGAAACTGAACTCAGACAAGACGGAAGTCCTCATCCTGGGCTCCTCGCCCTCCGCCTGGGACGACTCCTGGTGGCCCCCCGCCCTGGGCACCGCACCCAAACCGACAGACCACGCACGCAACCTGGGCTTCATCCTGGACTCCTCCCTCTCCATGACCAGACAAGTCAACGCCGTCTCCTCGTCCTGTTTCAACATCCTGCGCATGCTACGTAAGATCTTCAGGTGGATCCCCACCGAGACCAGGAAGACGGTCACCCAGGCCCTCGTCACCAGCCGTCTGGACTACGGCAACGCCCTCTACGCCGGAACCACCGCCAAGCTCCAGAAGAGACTCCAGCGTATCCAGAACGCCTCGGCGAGACTCATCCTCGACGTCCCCAGACGAAGCCACATCTCCAGACACCTGAGAGACCTGCACTGGCTCCCGATCAACAAAAGAATCACCTTCCGGCTCCTCACCCACGCACTCAAAGCCCTACACAACCAAGGCCCAGGACACCTCAACAGCCGCCTCAACTTCTACGTTCCCAAACGCCACCTCCGATCGACCAACCACGCCCTCGCCGCCGTCCCCCGCATCCGAAGAGCGACAACAGGAGGAAGGTCCTTCTCCTACCTGGCCGCCAAGACCTGGAACTCCCTCCCGACCCACCTCCGCCTGACCCAGGACCACCTCTCCTTCAGGAAGAAGCTCAAGGCCTGGCTGTTCGAGCAGTAGCAGCATCCCCCCCCACCCTAGCGCCTTGAGACCCTCCGGGTGAGTAGTGCGCTCTATAAATGTCTTTGATTGATTGATTGATAGCAGGGGAGAGGTACTTGCCCAGCTTGACCTTCTGTTCTCTCTGATTGAGGAAGGAGGTTCAGGAGGCTCAGCGCTGGGCCCTCCACCCCTATCTCCCTGAGACGAGCTGTTAAGATAGAGGGATACAGGGTGTCAAAGGCTGCTGTCAGGTCGAGCAGGACCAGAAGGGTGGTCTGGCCGAGGTCGACCTTCGCACGGATGTTATCTATGACCATGGTGAGAGCCGACTCGGTGCTGTGGAACTTCCGGAAACCATGTTGAGACTGGTCCAGGAACCCAGAGGTATCGAGAAAGGCTGTCAAATGCTGGTTGAGGTGAGTCTCAAGCAACTTAGCCAGGGCCGGTAGCAGAGATATTGGACGGAAATTCTTTAAGATCTCCGGATCGAGAGTCAGCTTTTTCACAGAGGCTTTACAACTGCCTTTTTCCAGCGAGATGGAAAAATGCCTTCGGCCATGGCCCGATTCATTACCTCAAGGAGGAGGGGCAGCAAGACCCCTACAATCCTTCAAGATCTTCAGAGGGCAAGGGTCAAGCGGAGAGCCCGATTTAGTTTTATTCAGAAGCATGTTTAGTTGCTGGTAGGTGAGGGGAGGGAAACTAGGCAAACTCAAGAGGGGATCCTTTGGCCAACATTCTATAAGGGGCCGGTCCATGGGGGGAAGAGAGCTCCGCAGGTCCCTTTGCGATTCAAGAGTGGCGTAGATATCAGCAATTTTAGAATGGAAAAACAGAAAGATCTTGTCGCACAACTCTTGAGAACCTACGATGGGGTCAGGAGTTTGCAAGGTACACAGGGAGTCAACAATCTTAAATAGTTCCCTGGAAGAGGTAAGGGAGGTCGTTAGTTTGGAGAAGTGGGCCTGCTTTTCCTTGATTACCAGCGCTTTATGTTCTCTAAGAAGGAGTTTGTGCTTTTCTCTTTCCCTGGGGTCCCAGGTCGTTCGCCAGAGCCTCTCCTGTTTCCTACATCCCTGCCTTGAAAGCCTGAGTGTTTCTGAGAACCAGGGGCCGAGGGTCTCAGCCTAGCTGAATAACGAAATGAGGCAGGGGCCAAGAGATCTACTGCTTTTGCGATTGAGTTAGAGAGCTCCAGCGCAGCAGCACTGGCATCCCCTGCAGGAGATATCCTGACACTGGCTATGAGGGGGGCCAGGGTGTCGTTAGAAATTTTCCTATAATTCCGCATGGGTTCCCTTTTCCTAGGGTCACATGACAGAGTGGAGGGGAGGGGAAATTTAAGTTCCAAGGGAACCGCAAAGTGATCGGACCACACCAGAGGAATGGGGGAACCCGTCGTTAGTCTGGGGTCGTTGGAAAAAACCCCATCCAGAGTGTGGCCGGCTAGGTGGGTGGGGCTGTCTACCAATTGCCGGAGACCACACGCGGCCAGTGGGTCCACCAGGGAGAGGTTTTCACTCGAACCTAGATCTTCTAGGTGGAAATTCAGGTGACCCATAACAGTCAAATGGGGTCTACCAAAATAGGGTTCTAGGATTTTAAGTAAGTTATGGCAGAAACCAAATCTAGGGCCCGGAGGTCTGTAAAGAAGGAGACCGGAAAAAGAAACTGAGGGAGAAGAGGTTATGGAGAAATAGATGGCCTGAAAAGTATCTGAGGGCGAGGAAAGCGTTTTGACGCGACAAATGGAGGAAACCGTATACAGGATACCCAGACCACCTCCCCTGCGGCCCACTCTGTCCAGTCTGGCTAACGCGTAGCCTTCTGGAACAGCGTTCACCAGTTCAGGGCCGGAGGAGTCAGATGCCCAGGTTTCTGTTATGAACACCCATGTTGGCTTCCTTGCAATAACAAAGTCGCTAAATGCAATGTTGTTTTTTACTAATGAACTTGCATTGATAAGAAAGCCCCCTTCCAAGTTTATGACGGGCGTAGTAGAAGTTTTAGCAGGAGCCCGCATATCAGAATGATCGGATGTTATGGGCTCCGAGTTTCCGGTGTAGCAAAAGCATGCGGGGAGCCCAGAGAAGGCCTCCGGGGGGGGAGTCTGTGGTGGCACAGTGAAGTAGTAGGTTTCAATACCATAAGGTCCTGATATGTGTATGCCAGGCTTAACTGAGGGCTAGCAAGGTTTAAAACTTCCTCCCTGTCCGACCCGTCCCCCAGCCCGTCCTCAGCGAGGACGGGCGCAGACGGGCTGGACTTAGGCGCGACGTCGGCGCGCGCACGCTGTGCACGGAGAAAATCATCCCAACTAAATAGGGTAGCTCCCACATCTGTAGCCCCGCCTGACCTAGTCCGGCCAATGGGAGCGGGAACACCAGCTGTTTGCCAAACACGCCCTCTACACAAACGGGAACACCCGTGGTGGACTGGGGCACAAGGCAGAGGAAACGGAAAGGAGGCGAATAAACTAAACAGTACAAGTCTGAGGCAAAAGTAATGAAAGTAATATATTAAAAGCGGCGATTTTTTAAAAGCGCATATTTATCATACAGCATAGGTCAGCATAAACATCAAAGCTTTTTACATCAGAGCGCTAGCGCCAGAGGCATCGTAATCATGCCCTCGGCACCATAGAACCAACAGAAGATTCTAATACTCCCAACTACATAGGGTAGCTCCCACGTCTGTAGCCCCGCCTGACCTAGTCCGGCCAATGGGAGTGGGAACACCAGCTGTTTGCCAAACACGCCCTCCACACAAACGGGAACACCCGTGGTGGACCGGGGCACTAGGCAGAGGAAACGGAAAGGAGGCGAATAAACTAAACAGTACAAGTCTGAGGCAAAAGTAATGAAAGTAATATATTAAAAGCGGCGATTTTTTAAAAGCGCATATTTATCATGCAGCATAGGTCAGCATAAACATCAAAGCTTTTTACATCAGAGCGCTAGCGCCAGAGGCATCGTAATCATGCCCTCGGCACAGAGGAACCAACAGAAGATTCTAATCCTCCCAACTAAATAAGGTAGCTCCCACGTTTGTAGCCCCGCCTGACCTAGTCCGGCCAATGGGAGTTGCAGAGGCCGCCGCACCCCCCCCCGAAGGGGGGGGGGAGGCTCAAGGGCCGGCGCCTTAACCCACGCCGAGCCCCAGTGGAGGAACCGGTTCTGGGCGCCCAGAAGCGGCAGGAAGGCTCAACACCCTCACAGGGGAACATCCTGTTGGCACCAAGGAACCCCCAGCCAATAGGGGGACAGCATGGTACAAACCCCCCAATGGGGGACCAGTTGCACGGAACGGACGAGCAGATGGGGGGGATATAAGCCACCGCTTCCCCCAGATAGCTCCTAATTTTCGTGGAGCGGGGGAAGCGGCGCACCTGAATTTTTGGAAAGACCGAACATTTGGTAGCATGAGCCGAGGCTCTGCCGAGGGAGACGGACGAAAAAGGCCAAATTTCTTAGCGAAGAGGTGAAACCCCTGCCAGTCCGGCTGGGGGCCAAGAACAGTACAGAAGCGAGGGAGGTGCGCCCGCTTACGACCCGCTCAATAATTGTCCAGTAGGAGCCCTCGAGACGCTGCCTGTGCCTGCGGCAAAACTATGATGCAGTGGCCCTCTTGCTCCGGTGGCGGGTGGCTGGAACCCACTGAACGGCCCCGGGTGGGGGGCTCCCACGTAGCTCCCACGTTTGTAGCCCCGCCTGACCTAGTCCGGCCAATGGGAGTGGGAACACCAGCTGTTTGCCAAACATGCCCTCCACACAAACGGGAACACCCGTGGTGGACCGGGGCACTAGGCAGAGGAAACGGAAAGGAGGCGAATAAACTAAACAATACAAGTCTGAGGCAAAAGTAATGAAAGTAATATATTAAAAGCGGCGATTTTTGAAAAGCGCATATTTATCATGCAGCATAGGTCAGCATAAACGCTTTTTACATCAGAGCTTACATCAGACTTTGACTGTACTCTTTCCAGTTCCTTGCTGCTCTAGATAACATGTGGCAAGTTGTTTTCAAAACTTCCCATTATAATATAGTCTTTTGATAGATACAATTTTAAGGTCTGGATCCTCTACAAGCTTTTCAGATTACAGTGATATCACTCTCAGCTTTGTCCTTTCCACCTATTTAATTCAACTTTTAAACCTGCAATGTATATTCTTTTCTTTTTCACTGGTAACTTTATTTCCAAAAACGTCTGAGTGGTCCGGTTCATCAGTTCTCTTATTGTACTCCCTGTTTCCACTTGTTTGGCTCTCTCCTGGTAAAGACTGTTTTTAGATACGCTACACCTAATGGCTTTTTGAGGGGTGGACAGTGGAGCTTTGAATGGATCACTTACCATGTGCAGCACTTAAAGAGAGGCCCACGTTGTATTAAACTCAGATGCGCAAGCTGGAGCCAGAGGTGGGCAGGATGTAGGTAGGATGGACCACACACACAGGAGTCCTCTTTCTTCCTGCTCCCTCTTGTTTTTACCCACCAACAACTGTATGTATATGGCAGTGAACATATTCTGATCCCTCACATGAGTTGATCCCGTTACTTCCCTCCTCGATCTAGCTCATAACTTGGATATGTCCTTCCCTTTGGTCTGTATGGGCATTTTACATTTTCGTATATCTTTACCAGGCGTTGGGGCATTGAATTTCCTTCACTTTCCGTGCAAGTTTCACCAGGTCATTGACCAATGTTAAAACTGGTGTATTAAATCCACTGATTTCACCAGCTTACTGCATTTGCAGAGTAGCATTTCTTAAGTCGTCTGAACTTAAGTTTTTAGACCAGTGATTTGATTGATTCTTGTAGTATAAATCATCAATGAGCTCTTAAGAGGTTGGTCTTAATTAAGGTAGGCTAAACAAAAGTAGTGATTGATGCATGAGTGGTTTGATGAATGGGTAATAGGTCCAGAGGAGCAAAAAAATACAAGTTACTTACCTTTGGTGATGCTATTTCTAGTGGATACTCTTTTATTCTGCAGATTCCTCACTCCTTGAATCTCCTCCAGTGCCAAATAAGATCCAGAAAAGCTTAAATAGCCCTCTTGCACAAATAAGTAGCATCACTGCTCCAACTCTAATATGGTGTCTGCTGCAGGTGCAACATCACATTCTAACTAAAGTCTTACCCGACAAGATGATATCAGTTTTTCTTCCCTTTACCAGAGACGAGCCTGATTAAATAGATAGGAATGCAGTGCATAAAACTACTTTGGGACTTTATTAACCTTGTAATAGTGTTCCTCAGAATGGGGAGACGTGGGGTCAGTGGGGAATCTGCATGTAGCTACAGTATCCTCCAGAACGTTTCTGGTTTTTTTTTACCCAAGATAAGTAGCAAGTTCTTCTGAAGGATATTTCTATCTGCAGATGCCTCACCTTTAGGTTCAGTATCCAAGCGGTATTTTCCAGGAGGTAGATTTGAGATGATTAAGCTATGAATTCTTGCAGCCCTACCTGGCAAATTGGTCATCACTCCGGACAGGAGAGTCATGGTAGAAAACTCTAGTGAAAGTGTGGACATGAGCCCACATTTCAGACTGACCGATGCCTATTTCTAGAACACCCCTGGACAGTGCAGAAGAGATGGCAGTCTCTCCAATGGAATGGGCACTGATACCCTGAGTGGCTCTTTTTGGGAAGGGCATAGAAGATACTGATGCACAGAACAATCCAGTGAGAATTACTATGCCCTTCCTGGAGCTACTGCAGCCAATGAAGGACTGTGTCATTCAGGTTATCTTGTAGCATCCTATCAATCTAAAAACTGAAAGCCCTGCAAGGATCCAAACATTGCAACCTCTCTTCCTCCTTGGCAGTGTGTAGCAGAGAATGTAACAATGGCGTGGCAATGGATTGGCCATCATGGAAAAAAGAGATCACTATTGGAAGAAAACTTTATTCGGAGTACTAGATTGTCAGGAAAGAATTATGTGAAGAGTGGATGCACCAAGAAAGCTTGAAGCTCGTTAATCAGTTGAGCAGAAGGATGGCAGTCAGAAATACAGACTTAAGACAGTTTGAAGGGACATCAGTGCATGGGCTTGGATGCGGAACTAGTCAGAGAAGTGAGCCCCAATTTAACGTCCCACTGAGGCAAGACATACTACGAAGAAGGGATGAAGTCAACCCTTTCATAAATGCATTACACGACTGAACCAGAAAATAAAGAAAAGCTAGCAGGGCGAATAAATACACTTTCACTGTGCCTAGAGCAAAGCCTTGCCAGGCCAAAGACAGTGCAAAGTGCAAAACAACTGATAATAAATAAAAATGCCTCAGACAGACCTAGGTTACCCTTTATTGATGGTTTTAGTGGGTATGGATTCAAATTATCTTTTATTTTCAAAGTTTTATATAGCGCGGACAAGATCTTTGCAGATATCAGAGCGCTTTACAGAAAACACGGGGTAAGGGAAACAAGCGGGAGATTAAGCAAACTTGTGGGTACAAGATAGTAATGGGTAGTGGGTGGGTAGCAAACCAGGATAGTAACCAGATAAACAACTTGTGAACGAATAGGCAATAAGATAGACCGGCAAAAGCAAACTTATAGGTACAATATAGTAGTGGGTAGTAGGTGTGTAACAAACTAGCGTAATAATCTGATAAACAATTTAGTACAATAGACAATCAGAATAAGCAATAATACAAAGTCTGTGCACAGTCTTCGGTACAACCAAAAAAGGGTTCAAGTGCGACTAGCCATAAGGATGGCTTTTGCTTCTTTCTTAAAGAGTGCAGTGGAGGAGATAAGCCTGGTTTCGGGAGGGAGGGCCTTCCAGATCCTAGGTGCCATTCCTGAGAAAGAGCGCTTGTAAGTTTTTTCCTTCCGGAATCTTCGAGGTTTCAGGAGGAGATTCTTTGTGCTTCTGTTGTTTCTCGAGCCTCCTGATAAAGTCAGCTTTTGAGTGAGGTAGCTGGGAGACTTGTGGTGTACAGCCATGTGTGTCATACATGCAATTTTCAGCTGTATTCTGGCTTCAAAAGGGAGCCAGTTCAGGGATTTTAAGTCAGGGGAAATATGCGAGTGTTTTCTAGAACCAGTGATAAGTCTCGCTGCAGCGTTCAATGAGGCTCTTAGGGGTGCTGTTGTTGATAGGGGGAGTCCGCTGAGAGCCACGATTCCGTAGTCTATGCGTGGAATGACTAGGGCTTGAACTGCAGTTTGGAGGTCCTTAGCTGGGAGGAAGGGTTTAAGTTTCCTCAGAGTGTTGATTTGGAAGTTAGCTCCCTTAGTTGCTTTGTTGATATGCTGCTGCATGTTGAGGTTGGCATCAAGAGTGATGCCTAATGATTTCACGGAGTCCACGATGGCGGGTTGGACATTGAATGCAGTTAGGTGCTTAAGCCAGGTTTGAGTGGTGGAGATTTTCGCCGGAGGTGAGATTAGAAGGAACTCAGTTTTCAGAGCATTTAGTTTGAGATGATTATCGGCCAACCATGATTGACGGGGGGTAAGGTTATGGTTCTATGACTCTCAAGTCATAACCAAGAATGACACCTCTCCAGCAGCTGCCATACATAGCTTTGGTGGAAATAATGTGTGCAGCCATGATATCCCCCACCATAACAGGATACAGATTCAAGGAGCCTAGATTGACCCGTTCAACCTCCAGACCTGAAGGTGTTGCCTCTGGACGCTCACATGAAGGACCTTTCTCTCATAGGGAGAGGAGCGCCACTATGAACTGATGTGGGAGGGGAGGACATACAAAAAGGCGTTGTAGCAGGTCCGAGTACTGCACCCTTCCCAGCCAATTCAGTATAATCGAGATAACCTGCACTTAGTCCCAATGAAGATACCTCTGAACAGGAGGAATCAGAGAAATGGGAGGAAATGCATAATGAAATTGAAAGTTGAGCTTTAAGAAGAATGTGACTCCCTGGGACTCTCACACTGGAAACTTAAAGGGTGCAGTACAATGGGTGGTGAGCATATTCATGGGAGGCAATGATATCCAAACAAGGGGTGACTCACATGGTGACGATGGACAGAACCACCTCCCAGTGGAAACACCACTCTAGGTCAGCAAGATGGCACCAGCTGAAGACCATCTTCCCTCACTTTCAGTAATCTGGTCCTATGAGTGAGGATGCGTGGCTGTGAGACATTGTGAACCTGGGACTAGTACCAGAGCTTTAGGGCTTACATACACAGGGAACATTAGTCTATGCCGCCCTGCCTGTTGTCAACATCTCCCAAAACATCAGGCTCATACCCTTAATGTCCAGGATGAACCTTGGAGGCAGGACGGCCTTGATGGGGAGTATAGTCAGTCCTTTCTTGAAGAATAGGAGATATTGCACATTCTGAGGATGAGATTTGGGGTAGTTGATGGAGAACCCCAGGTCGCAGAGTAAAGAGATCATGCTCTGAAGAGGATCATTGTTTATTAAGTGTTACAGCTTTAGTTCATTTTCAAAGGATAGGCTCTCCAACTTGCACTGCAGAGGACAAGTATTAAAATGGCCAACACGTGTTTTGCAACTATGCATAAACAATTGTCGTTTCTTCAGGGCCTGGCAATCAATCATCAACAAAGAATAGTGGTCAGAGTTAATGTAAGTAACTACCCTACCTACACTGCAAAATATCTCTATTTTGCATCTAAAAATATTTAAAAAGAGGAAACAAACCCATCCGCCGTGCATCCGTGAGTTTGTTTTACAAATGGAAACGCCACAAGCATTACAATTGGACTAACTGCCAAGCAGTACAAATAATCATTTGCAAATCCAACCCAGTATGCTTCTGTAGGTTGTGCTCCACTCTAGTGTGGCGCCCATGTGATGTGCAAGTTCTGGAAGTTGGGAGAAGAGTGAAAGTAAACTGGATCTAAACGGAATCTGCGGATCTACTGTGTGTCTCTTTTAAAGAGCACAGAACGCTCTTCAGTCATTAAACATGACACCTGCAATTTCTTAAAACCTTGTCAGATTTCCACAATGTGACAGAAATGCCAAGCTGCTGAGCCATGCAGCTGGAGAACCGCTAGTCACATGGGCCCACCTAAGCAGATCAGACTCACAGAGAACGTCGCTGAGCGAAGACCGGCATAAACCGGCAGTGATCTCTATATTCTAGTTCCTAGCTGATAGGCCGAAGGGAGATCGAGGTAAAGAAGAACGAATGGTGCACGTCCAGGGGGCTCCGGATTGATGTGATTCTTCTCCCAGTCATTAGGTGATTGATTCATGCAGCTCTCCTAGTATATCAGGAAGTGGCGGGATGTTGGATAGTAAAGTATGGCGCTTCTTTGCATTAAACATTTCAGATTTTCACTGTACATGGTCCAACAGCATCAAATGAGAAACAGACGCCCACCAACAATTCGCATTTTGGAGTATATTATGTGGTACTCCTATAGTGGTCATTTATGTATTCTGAGAGGCCTTTGTGAATTAGACTCAAAACATCTAACATAGGAATATTCAGGGGAAATCAATATACATATAGTTCAAATAGAAAAGACTGTGTTCACTCTTTGCACTTTTACTAATAGGGAGTTGGATGTTTCAGGACTGGTTCACAAAGTCACTGAGTGTAAAAGAGTACTCCTGTAGTATACTTCCTGTACTCATAAATGCTTTTGTGAATCAGCCCGACACTCTCCCCATGATCACGTCTATTACATAGATAAGTTCCTGAAATAAGATCCTTACTCTGGATATTCACTTTTTTATTTGGCTTCTTAATCGACTCAGAGTGTTAAATAGTCAATCAGAGATTATGTTATTCTTAGAAAAGACATTTCCAGGAGTTTTAATCAGGTTTCGCATCTGCATCTTTTCATGACTCATTATTCAGCGGCAGAGGCTTTAGTGATAATTCTTAATCTCCAGATGTCCTCATAGACTGGAAACTTGGTACAGAATAAAGGGGTTTATTTGCAAGCCTAGTGCGCCGCCGGTGCGTCACTTTTTAATACAGCGGCGCAATGTGCTTGCCCATATTTACAAGACCACGTAAAGCCACCCTGCTTGACTTTTCATGGCCTTGTAAATATGGGCCCCTTTCACGCATTACTCTGCGTGAAAGGGCAATTCCATGGGTGTTGCTGTGAATGTTCCCATGCAACATCCATGACACTGGACGCATTCCCAGATTTACAAGGTTTTGTGAAGCTGGTAATGCGTCAGATTCCTAGGTGTCCCTTCCTGCACAAAACTAATCATCCCCGCAGGCACAGGCACACTTACAAAATGACGCATGGATGCCTGTGCTGGCATATGGCAGCCAATTGTGTGCCAGCGCAGGGGAAAGCACGGGGATACGTCGTATTGTTGTTAATACCATGCATCCCTGTGCTTTGAAAATGACGCAGCAAGGCACAGCTAAACGGCTTACGGTGCCATGCTGCTTTATTTTCTTGTAGACGAGGCCCAAAGTGCTTTGTGTAAGTAGGGACTAGGGGCAGATGTTGTTTCTTGAATATCCTTTTTACAGTGAGTGGCACTTAATGAGAAACTCGTCCTGCTAGACCTCCTGAAGTTGGCATTTTACAATGTATGTATGTGAATGGCTTGAGGATGTTTGTAATACATGTGTTTATGGTCCTGGCCAAAGGGAAATATTTTAAAACGTGCTTATGAAAGGTCTCCCAGAAAGGAAGAAGTGCTAATCACAAGAGGAGCTGTAACATGTTTGAATAGCTGCTTACACCAAAGCGGGATAAATTGAAAGTGGAAACAGTTAAAGACCAATAGATATACAACTTTATATTGGACTGTGACTTACATGAACATTAATTACATTACTTGATAATGCCAACCATCAGTTTCCAAGCAAAGCTTTTATACATATTCTGAAAAGATCTTTATGTACAAGGCATACAGTATCTTGCCATTTAACAATTATTTCCTTATTCAACAGTTTATAAGACATATATAAATCCAGACACAAAATACACAAGACGAACACCGAATACATATTAACAATATAGTTCCTTTCTGGTCTCTCATTGTTCTATTCTGTGTCAAAATGTGTGTATGGTCCAGGTCAATAGGAAATATCAGAAAAAGTGCTTGTGAAGGGTCTCCCGGAAAGGAAGAAGAGCAAATCGCAACAGGAGCCGTAACATGTTGAATTTATGCAGCACTTAAACAGCAATGAAGTGAAAACACAACAGAAGAAAAATCCTGCACCAATTTACAGAAATTGAGGACATTTGTTATAAATTATTTGACATCAAAACGACAAAAATCCAATCAGTAGACCAGAGTTATAAATTTTTAAAGTTTAAAGTGTAAAATAGCAACTGAAAGATCAAAGTGCCGATTGCAGACTTCTAATCAGGAAAGACCGGTGCTAAGTCAAAAGTTATGGCTGACCACAATGGACCGCGGTTCGGATACCCAAAGAGAACTGGGCCCGGTATCTGCTTACCTTCCGAAGGTAATCTTCAGCGGGGCGAGGCAGCTGGCAGTGTCCAAGGAGCTGGCATCTTCGTTGTGTGGCTGCTCGATGAAGTCGCAGTGAAGATTTTTACATTTTGACTTAGGGCCTGATTTAGATAAAGGCGGACGGTTTACTCCATCACATCGGGGACGGATATCCCATCTGTCAAAATACAAAATACCATAATATCATGTGGGATTTAGATTTCGGTAGACGGGATATCTGTCCCTCTTGTGAAGGAGTAACCGGTCCGCCGTTATCTAAATCAGGCCCTTAGTCTCCTTTTTGGAAGTCAAAAGACTCCAATGGGATGAAGCTACAGGCTGTAGCTGATGAGGGCTCCACGAGGCTGGTTACCTCCGTCTCGAGGAGCCGCTAATCAGGACGAATGCCCGAGACCAAGTTAGGCTACCTAAGGGCAGAAACATGTTGCACTTCATAGGTACGCCATTGCACCCAGTAACATCATATGAGAATACTTTTTTGTATTTTTATATATACCTAGGGTCCCACCCAGTAAACAATTCTTTTAGTTTACTCAGAGTTATTTTTATCCTAAATAGGTGGCTCCCAAGTGCTTATCCAGATGAAGTCATTTCTAAGAACTCCCTCAAGATAGTCCCACTTGAAGTTGAGTCCGCCCTGGTAGGCAGGGATGAGGTAATTAATGATGAAGCATGTCACATTACGCGAGTGAGCCCAACTCATACAGTTCTTGGAATTGGCAGGATCTAGAGTAGGAAAGGAGGATAGGCAGACAACATCTCTAGAGAGGCATAAAAAACCTGGAAGTGCTTTTCTGATAGGCTACCGGGTCAATGTGTGTTGAGATATACTATTAGAGGAAGAAGCAAGCCTTTCTTTCTCTTTTGGTAATAATGGAACCTTTTCTGTCTCTAAGGCTCTGATCTGGAGGTCAGCCAGTTTGCCCTTGGAGTCAATCTGGAAGTCCTAGATTCATGAAACAAAACAGATCTCAAGCAGGGTAGTCCTTTGAGGGCACAGGTCACACTTTAGGAGGCTGGGCAGTCCTCTTGGTGCAGAAGAGCAGTCTTCTGAAGTACACAGTAGGCTGCAGGTAGCAGGGCAGTCCTCTGAGAGTTCTTCTGCAGCTCCAGAAGTGAACTGAAGAGTGGGTCTGAGGTTCTTCTCTTTATACTTGATGCCAGCTTTGTAGTCGAAGAAATGTCTGGAGTCCATTTCCTGCTTTTTTGCCCTGTTCCGAGTCTGTCTGCAGTCACATTAGGTTAGTGTGAAGTCCCTTGTGTGGGAGCTGAAGCAGTGTCTTTGAACCCCCTTCCATCCTGCTTTAGATGGCCCATCCTGACAACACCCATGCTCTTTATTGTGTAGCTGTCTGGGAGGAATACACAAAGGACAACTGTCAGTTACATCTAGTCATGTGACCTAGGAACAAGCTTCAGGCACCAAATAGCACAAGAAAATGCCAACTTTCTAAAAGCCAAATGTTTGGCCTGGTTCCAAGGGTCACCAGGACTCTAGCACGCACTACGAAAATATTCAAATTAATCAATCTATACGTTCAAAGACAGTTTTATCATGACATTAGAAATAAACCATTATTTTTCATGTCATAGGCATATACTGAAAATTATTTACAGTGTCAACAATTGTAATTTCATTGTAACATTTTAAATTTAAAACACAATTCAAGTCATAAATCTGGTGAGTACACTAAAAACCCAATGCATTTCGGGGCTGAAGCCCCTTCGTCAGGGGTCTGTTTGGAAAGAAAGAAAAAGAAAAGAAAAAGGAAACTTAGTTACTTTTGGTGCTTGTGGGGATCATGTAGTTTGTGCAACTTATGGTTCTAAAGAATTCTTACCACAAATTTGAGGTAACTCGAATAGTTTTATACTAAGCAGTTATTTGCATAGCAGCGACGAATCTAAAGGAAGAAAATTATTGATGTAACTTAATAGCATTCTTGAATCAAAATGTGCTCAAAATTGTGAGTGCTTACTTAATTTTAATTATTTACCTGAGCCTTGCTTGTTTACATGTCTGTAAGAAAATATATATCATATGTGGTCATTTTAAGGGGATGTCAAAACCAGATATTGCCATTCATCACTTGACGTTTTAATTAAAAAGTGAATGAAATCTGATGCTCACCTTATTTCTTTGTGAACACATAAATAAATAACCCTGTAAAAATCAGAAGGCGAGTTCTGGTGAGTGTTATTATACGTTTAGGGATTTATTCTAGATAGTCCGTGAGGTCGTAGAAGCAGTATTTACCTGCGAGCCTCCAAAGTAGTACTTCGGTCTCGCTATATCGTTATTTGCACTCGGCTGTAAGTAAAAAATAAATGCACTCAGTAACCTGGTCGGACTATTTCAAATTTATGCTTTTTTGCAAAAAAGCATAAATTTGAAATAGTCCGACCATTTAATAATGGCGGACGCAGAACACACCAGAAATTAGTCCTTCGTTTATTGTTACGCGTCACCCTACAACGAGCAAACAAGGAAGTATGAACTAATAACGTAGGGAGTCAGCTCCGCTTGACTCATTCGGCTTAAGATGGTATATCGAGTACCAAGCGCTGCAGAAAACGGTAAGCCTGTATAATTTTAAGAAAATAACATAGAATGCCGCGACGCGGTTTAAATAACGAGCAGGTTACTGAGTGCATTTATTTTTTACTTACAGCCGAGTGCAAATAACGATATAGCGAGACCGAAGTACTACTTTGGAGGCTCGCAGGTAAATACTGCTTCTACGACCTCACGGACTATGAAGGGAGCCAAAATCGTGTGACACACAGTGGCACTGTGTGAGTTGGAAGGTCTGATGTATGACACCAAAATAAACATATTTTATTGAGTAAGAACTTGAACCAGCAAGCTTCAAGGTACAGTCTTCAATGTAAAAGCATGCCACTTCTAGCTGACAGCACTCTGATAGGAAGATCTTTTGGTAGACCCTTACAAATTGGCTTTGTTAGAGTAGTACATACATCTTGCAAAATCGGTCAGTCTAGAGGTATTTGTAACTGTGTCAATTCCAAAAAAGTATGATTTGACTTCTTGCACGGCAGCCATATTTGAATAGCAATAAACCTGTGGCTGTTCAGGGAATGAGGCAAAACAAACTAAAGGAAGATAAAGAATGCCTTATAAACAATTAACTATTGTGAGAGAAAGACACAAAAGTATAATTGACAGAACAATTGAACAAAGCACAGGGGTCAGCAAGCATAATCTTTGTATCCTTCTCCATAAAACAAACATGTTAGTTAATTTTCTTCCTGAAGTATCTAGGTTGTAAATGGAATACAGATTCCACTCACGCCAGCAATATTTCGACGTAGTAATTCCCTAGCCTGGGGCTAGCAACCTTTAATTGTTCTCACTGTATTGTTGATAATGTCTGCAAAGTTGATTATCAGCAAATGGCAGACGGCTTATGTTCATGGCCTACTGCAGGGGTCTTCAAACTGGGGGGCCTCAGGTGATCACAAGGGGGGGCAGGCTCTGGCCAAAAGAAGCATTATGCTAATAACAGTGCTTTGTTTTCAATGGGAAAATTTAAGAACAGCAGCAAGCCATTATGTGATGGGCCATCACTTAAATCTTTTGTCATATAAATCCCGGCTGAGAGAAGGTGTCAAAAGGGAAGGGACTCCAAATATTCTTAAACCGCCCAGCCCCCATTTCTAATAATCACACTGTGAATACCTTTACACGTTAGTAAGGCCTGCCTGATCACAACAGTATGTTTGGCAATTATGTATTTGCATTTTTAAAACACTAACAGAACTTAACTGCAATGTTTAAATAAGTCTAGACATATTTAAATATTGACAGTTTAATAAATAGACTAATTATGAAAAATTTTGAGGCCCCAGAGGGGGGGGGGGTGGGGGGCGGCCATGAAAATGTTTGAAGACCACTGGCCTACTGGCATGAGAATGCTATAGACTCTGTAAAGCTTTGCCACATTATGGCAAAAAGCAATGGCAAAATCTTAATGGATTTAAAGGTGCTTGTCTGAAAACCTGGACACCCCACCAGAGGTTAAATGGGTGTGGGACAGGTGATGACAACTGAATTGCTTTGTTTAATAGACCTTAACTCTATCAGATCTGACAGGAAGTCTTATGCTTGGTCCACTATTGAAGTGTTGAGCCATAGTGACCCTAAAGAAGCCACTGATATCTGCGTGTGGCTCCCGAGCCTGGTTTTGGTAATAAGTTTAGCTGAGGTTCTATCAGTGTGGGTTTAGCTCCATACCAGAACCCTCCAAAGCAAATTAGTATCCCATGCTTCCCATCCCTCCCCAACATGGCCGACCACCATCACCCCAGACCCAGTATAAGGGGAGTATCGACCCATCTCATTTCCTGTAGAACTACCAAGCCCCAAGAACCACATGAAGCCGATAGCCAAACAGGGAGGTAGGGATGGGAACTCATATGGCGAGGAAGATTATACTCAGAGTAATGAAGATTAGCTGTATGTAACTGGGGCATTACCTCCTCTTAAGTCTTCCTCGCCACCAGTTACGCAGTGAGCACATACCCAAGCCCAGCGGCTTCATGAAAACTCACAAGAAACTACAGACAAAGGGACAATGCAAAAACAAGAAGGTGTAATACAAAAACAAACATTCGGACCAACCAAGAGGAAGCACAGAAAGCGAGATCAACAAGAACCGGAAGGACCAGTCCCGAGAACCGGCCAGCAAAGACCACAGCAGAAGGACCACTCCACACCACCCCGTAGCGAGCCATGAACAGGAGCGGGGAGGACCAGGTGGAGGCCCAGCCGACAGACAGACTCCCGGGAGACTGACCCAGCAAAGGCAGACACCACAGAACCTGGTGCAACAGAGGCCAGCAAGAGTAGCTGCATAACTCAGCAACACCGGGAGGAGAGAGAAACCTAAAAAACAAGCACGCTGACTCAGCAGCAAGTAGACGCAGGCAGCCCCAAACATAGCAACCCCGCCCCTCGGACACCAAGCAGCGAGAGAGCAGAATCCACCCCATACCAAATGACCGGAGGGAAAGTAGGCAAAACACCCGCCCTGTAAAGATACAACCAAAGGGACCCAGGCAGAAAAGGCAGGGACCGTATGCAACACAATACCGACCAGTAGGACACGCAAGAACAGAGGAGAGCGCAGAAGAACTCAGCACCCCCAATCAACCATCCCACCACCCCACCACCCCACCAAGGCGAGGAACATGAAGTCCAAGGATGCCAGGGGCACCAATGGACCCACCAGAAGGGCCCGCAACACCAGCGGAAGAAGCCAGAAAGGCACAAGGCAAAACACCCCAGGATTAAGCAGGAAACCACCCTGAAGCAACCCGGCCATCAAAGGAACCAAACCGCCAACAGAGTGCTACAGGACGCAATCAAGGCTGCCCAATGAGCCCAAAGAGGAGAGGTAGCCAGACCCAAGTCAAATCAAAAGAAAGAAAATAAAAACAGCCTCACTTGGATCACCGAAAAAAAGTCAAAACTCCTAGAAACACAATAGTGCGAATTCGGCCTGAAAAAAAGAGGCAACAGAGCACCAGTCCAGATACGAGACAGAATGGACGCACTCACCCTTTGTTAGGCACGGGAAGATCAAGTGAATAGAACTGAAACACAGGATGTTGCGCAACGTTGCTGAGACACCAATCCGGTTCCACAGCCATAAGGCTACATTCACTCCCCTCAACCATCGAGAAAAAGACCACCGAAGGCGAGAAAACAAGACAGAAGAAAAGCCGGGCAAAGGAAGCCCCCAAGGCAACTCCATCACGAGCATCCCTGAGACACCAGGACCTAACAAAGAAGCCAATAGAAGAAGAGGAGCCAGACCCCCCACAGGAAACAGGGTGCCTCGCAACGGGGAAGGAAGATCCGGTAACACCCAGACAGCCACAGCCCCCAGCAGAGGAAACCAAGGGCGGCAGACCCAGCCGGGGAACCACCACAGAACACATGACCTTCCTCGGCGAACAAAACTAATGCAACAAAGGAAATGGAAGCAAGCGTTAGCAGGGAAAACGGTCAACGGAACAATATTGCATCCAGCAACCACACCCCTGAGAATGGGAGGAGTGCGCAGAAGCGAGGCAGGCCAGTACCCAACCCCTCTGCAAACAGAACCACCGTTGGGCACCCAAACCGGGCCTGCAACAGATGGAACACGGTAACACACAGGGAGAAAGAAGCCATGGTGGGAAAAATCCAGCGCAGGTGAAACACCACACAGCACACCAACGCCGGGAGAGAAACCACTCCATGTAATAACACCGGCACAACTGCCCAGGACCAGAATCCCTAGCGCAAGGAGCCAAGAGAGCGAACCCTGCCAACCCCCGGAAAGGAGTCAGTCCATCGCCACCCGCAAGACTAACCGGAACAGAACAGGAGGACCCCAAAGGGCTGGGAGCACACCAAGAAAAGACAAATGAAGTGCACACAAATCCCAGACGCCGGACCCGCAACCCGCGTGCAGACGAGTACACCGACCAAGCACAGATCGGGAATCCAACGTCGCACCCCCCATTGCCTCAGGCAGGCAATAGTCAAAACCACCCAGGAAGGGGGCACCAGATAGGAAGACCCCTGGAGGGAGCGGACTCCACCAACCAGCAACCCCAAGCGGGCCGAATCCACAGAGATAGGACCACCGGCAGACCACAGATCATGGAACCAGGAGCCCATGGGGACAAGAGAAGGACCACCAAAGGCTAAAAGATGGAAACTGGCGATGCCGGGATTCAAACATGTGATCACCAGATGACAGCAGAACAAGACAGGCAGTAAGCATCATACAGAGCCCTCAAGCCGACAATGGCACAGTAAGAGCCCAAAATGCAGAGAATACACCTGGCCATGCCCAGGTATGGGAACACCAACCGGGATGTAGTGGGCCATGCCACTGGGCCATGGTACCCTTGAACAGAGAAATGCCACAGAAACAGGATGTGCAAAAAGAGCACAACCCAGACCACCAGTGCACCTGATTATCGGGCACCTAAGTCAACAGCAACTTGCATGCCCAGGCGGACTCCCATTCAGGTACCAACCAGGGTCGACCCAGCATAACTTCTGAGATCAGATAAGATCAAGCGCTTTCAGGGTGGTATGCTCCTATGCATTTCGGGAGAAAAAGACAAAGGACAAGACCTAGCACCACAATTCCAAACCTAGGAGGACAGCGCCCAACACAAAACGTCTCTGAGGCCAACAACGGAAAGAAAAGCCCAAGCTCGGACGCTACTGGGTACAGGAGACAGGGCACGGTGCAGAGCAAACGAACGCACCCATAACACTGACAGACCTACAATTATCCTGGTCGAAGACAAAAGCAGAGAGAAAAACAAAAATAGGCAAACACAGCTGCCAACAGCAGCAGCCACTAACAAGATACTGCACTCACGGCGACAACAGTGCAGTAGAGGGGAAGCTAACAGGAGTAATCCCCAAGGAAAAATTTGCGACATGCGACACAACCTGACTTCATCGAGTCAGCAAGTGTCACAGGGAACCCACAACATGGGTGTAGCTACACCCGAAAGGTCCCTTGTTTGAGACTGGACAGAAACAGCAGTCAGTTGGATTGGCACAGTGTCTGCGTCTATCGTCATACCTTATAGGCAAGCTGAGAAAGAGAGCCTGTCTATCCCACAGCAGCCTGACGTATTACGCTTCAGGGGCAATGCACTTGCCGATCCAGATCCAGCACCATGACCTAGGGCCAAAGACCGGCCTAGAAATGCCCCCGGGGACAGACAGCGGCCACCGAGGTGGGATGAGGGTTGACCAGCCCTCAACCCCCTGCAGATAAGTGGGAGGAGGGAGGGTGGGGCAGGGGAAGGATGCGGAAGGTGAGCCCGGAAGAGTTCCGGAACCAAAAGGGAAGCAGAAGAGACCGAAGCAGCAACGACGGAAAACGGGCCCCAAACAGGCAGGCCAGCCGGCACACACTCATCGGCAAACAGCAAAACTGACAGGAGTGGCAATAAGAAGCACAAGAAAACCGCACAGCCGCAAGGACCCTACGGAGAGAACAGCTCTCTGGCCTGCTCGCTGCCGAAAGTCCTGCTGCAGAGCCATGCACCACCAGGCGCAGAGCACCCAGCCCACTACCGCGCCCTGGCACAGCAGAGCCCCCCGCCCACCATACACCAGTGGCCCCTGAGCACCCAGGAAACAACGCAGGAGCCAGATTGTGGCATGACCTGTTAACGGCGCTGTGGTGTGGGCTTAGCAGCCAGCCAGGATACCGCCGGCAAGCCCCGACTAGTGCTCATTCCCAGGTAGGCACAACAGGAGACTGGGCTCCTGGGGGTGACGCGCGCAGCGTGTTCACCCCCGGGATGTTTCGGGCAGTTGGTACGCCCCTTCCCTCGCGGGTGAAGCGCGGCTGATTAAACAGCTGGCACGTGTGAAGGGAGGCAGCGCGAGCGTCGCTTCACGCAGGAGGAATTCCTCAGAGGCGGTGAAGGGCGTTTTTGACATTTTTTTTGCTCGTGTTTTGGTGGCATTTATAGCGTTTTTGGTGGCGAAGGTGTGGCAGAGCATGGAGGCTTCAGAGGCAGTGAGGGAAGCCCTCCGTGTCATTACAGCAGAAGGCAGAGAAGAACTCATAGATCCAGGCACCCTTACACAGGCGTGGGTGGGTTTGGAGAAGACACAGCGTCAGGCTGCAAGAGGTGTTTCTGCGGCGGTTGCTGCCTGTAATTCAAGTGACAGCTCACCTGTTGCCTCTGTGAAAGGTGAGCTACCCTGCGCAATACTTGTTAATAGGGGTGATGGTATTGGTCAGCAGAATTGTGATTTAAGGTCAGTGCCAGTTAATGTCAAGATACCACAGAAGGGGAAGAAAGGGAGGCAGGCTGTGGGTACAATACAAAATGTCGCTATTACAAAAGCAAAGGCTGTGGCTAAAAAAGGCAAAGCTTTAAGGCGGGCGCCTTTTAAGAGGGCGCTGCTTACTCAAAAGGCTACACCTAGTGGGCATGGTAAGAGTGGTTTTGTTTTGGCTCCCATGTCTAATAATGTTCAAAAGAAAATTGGCGTTTTTGGTTCTATTAAAGCGGTCGACTCTGTTTTCTCTCATGTTTCAGCTCAGGACAGGGGTTTATCACCCATGATAGCAAGTGCGCAAGGGGATTTCTTTTTGAAGCAGGAGGCTTCGCCACCACTGCCTACTCAAGAACTGTCAGGACACACACTCAGAGCAGATTTGTCTGTTATGCCGCCTTTTCAGTCTTTTTCTAGTGCTAATGTACAGTTAGCTAGCCATATGTTTCCACCTATGCTTGGAAAGCAGGTTTCTTGCGGCGCTCCACCAGGTCAGATTGGTGAATGGGTTTGGATTCCGCAGGCCATTACAGATAAGCATAGGATATCGTCTTTTCAAGGAGTATGTAAGGGTACGGCTGCAAAGTCAAGCACTTTTCAGTCCATCGAGGGCTCGGCTCTGCCAAAGAAACCAGAGGGCAGTGATGCGTCGGCGAACAGGCTTCAGGCGTCCTGCCACGTCAGAAATTCACTACAGAGGGAAGTTCAGGCTACTTTTCCTACTCCTTTGGACGCACATAGACCAACTGTTTTCAAAAAGGCTATCAATTGGAAAGAATATGATGGTGGGGTGGGGGACGGAGAGTTACCCGGTGTTAGTGGGTCTGTTCCTGCATTTCAGGGGGACGGTGATACTGTTTCTTCGGAAGAAGGGGAAATCTCTGATTCTTATTGAAAAATATGTTTTTGTCTCACAGGATGTGGGGAGGGGGTTTACTAAAGATGTTTCTAGTCTGTCTCTCTCACACAGCGCTCAGGAGTGGAACAATTTTTCTCGGCCGGAGCGTCAAAGGTGAGCATCCTTTTCCACTGCCTAAACGCATCAAAATGGTGGAAGTTGGGAGTGCAGTGGGGGATGGACATCTAATTTTTTCTCAGGTTAAGGATAAGAGGGGTACTGTTGCTGATACAGTGTCAACTGCACAACTGCAAGGAGCTGACAGCACACAGGTTTCGGATGCTAAACGTGTGCACACTTTCAAGAGATTACCTTACATGGGGGTGGCTATGCCTTTAGGTGCGCATTTGAACAAGGCTACAAAGGAAAAGATATGGTCTGGGGATTTTATGGATGTTTTTAAATTATTACACAGGGACATTCAAGCCAAAGAAGGTTCTAAAGAAGAAGCGTGGGAATTATCAAGACGGCCAAGGGTTCCTACTAATATAGATTCATGGACTTCTGCCTTTTTAATATTTGCTAGTGTATATTGTGAACATTTTCCTGAAAGGGCGGTTTCCCTTTTTAAATACATGGATACGATTAGGAAAGCTGCTAACGAATTTGGGGGTTATGCATGTCTTCATTATGATGAAGAATTCAGGGCTCGTCCCACGCTGATGCCAGACAAACCTTGGGGGGAGGTGGACAATGAACTTTGGGTTCAATGGCTGTACCCATCAAAGGCCGCCTCCGTCTTTGCACACGGCCAGTGGCTTAGCAGTAGCGTATCGGCCCTTTCCGGCCAGACCTACCCTTGGGGGGATGGGGTCCTGGAACAGACAGTCCATCCCTCTTTCCGGTGCTTGCTGGAATTTTAACAAAGGCTACTGCACTAGAAACCCCTGTAAATATAAGCATGAATGCTCCAAGTGCGGGGGTAAGCACGCAGTTTTGCAATGTTTTGGGGAGCAAGGGCAATGGGGTCCCACTTTCCAAGGGAGAGGATATCCGCCACAGTTTGGTAACAAAGGCTTTTACTCCCATCAAGGTGGACATTCTATGTGATTTCTTACAGTGGTATCCAGACTCCCAGAATGCTAATTTACTGTATTGGGGTTTTCGGGAGGGTTTCAGGCTGGGTTACCAAGGTCCGCGACATCCCAGATTTGCACAGAATTTGACATCAGCACAGACTTTTCCCCATATTGTCCGGTGAAAGTTGTTAGCTGAGGTTTGTGAAGGCAGGATGGCTGGACCTTTTGACCATTGCCCTTTAGACAACTTAGTTGTTTCTCCAGTAGGGGTGGTCCCAAAAAAAGCGAAGGGGGAATACAGAATGATTCAACACTTGTCCTGGCCGCCAGGTTTTTCAGTGAATGATTTCATTGCCAAAGAGGATTCATTGGTTCATTTTGAATCCGTGGATGCTGCCCTGCTCATGGTCAAAGATATGGCTTTGGGTTCCCAGTTGGCGAAGTGTGACATAAAGTCTGCTTTCAGGTTATTACCAATACATCCCTCTGATTTTTCATTGCTTGGCATATTCTTTGAAGGACAGTATTATGTTGATAAAACTCTTCCTATGGGTTGTGCCATATCCTGTAAACTTTTTGAAGCGTTTGGCTCTTTTTTACAGTGGTGTTTTGCCTTTTACACAGGTCACACAGGTGTCACACACTATTTGGATGATTTTTTTGTTTCTAGGGGCCACAAATTCACACCAGTGCGCAGCCGCTTTGCCTGATTTCAAACTTTTTGCTCACACGCTGGGAGTCCCATTAGCGGAAGACAAAACTGAAGGCCCATGTTGTTGTCTTACTTATTTGGGCATAGACATTGATACCATTGATATGCAGGCACGCCTGCCGAATAAAAAGATTCTTGAAATCGATAGCCTTTTGGTACACACACGCTCAGTACAGAAGTTGACATTGTCAGAGGCGCAATCTTTGTTAGGTCATCTCAATTTTGCCTGTAAGGTTGTCAGCGCTGGTAGGACTTTTTGCAGGAGGTTGGGTTTCTCGATGTCTGGTTTACAGCTTCCGCACCACAGGCTCAGGGTGACTGCACATATGAGAGCTGATTTGGAGGTTTGGTCCACCTTTTTGGCAGATTTCAATGGCATTTCTCTTTGGTCGCTGGGTGAAGAATTTTGTTGGCAATTACAGCTCTTCTCCGACGCATCTGGTGCTCATGGTTTTGGTCTTTTTTGGGATGGAAAATGGTGCGCTGAAAGGTGGCCTGCAAATTGGTTAAAGCAGAAAAGGAGCATAGCCTTTTTGGAATTTTTTCCACTCTTTGTTGCACTCAAGGTATGGGATCCTTATTTGGCTAACAAGACAGTTTTATTCAACGTGGATAATAAGACAGTGGTGGATCTAGTGAATGGACAGAAGACTAAAGACAAACATGCGTTAAAGCTGCTGCAGATTTTCATTTTGGGATGCTTAACATTTAACATTGTCTTTAAGGCAAAACATATTGCAGGTTCCTCTAATGACATTGCGGATGCCCTATCTCGTTTTCAGTGGGAGAGATTCCGTGGTTTGGCGCCCGGAGCGGATTTGAACAAGACCCCCTTTCCCTGCGATCTTTGGAGTTTGGGGATCTGACAGCTTCTCAGCTCATCGAGACTTCGTTAGCGCAGAGTACCAAATTGGCCTACAGAAGTGCATGGCTGGAATTTTTAGGGTCAGATGCTGTTTTCAGAATTTGTACTGTTTTGGGTTGTCAGCAGCGTAGAGAGGATGTGGTACGTTTTATTATGCTTAACATTCACAAAAATATTTCACCTACCACTATTGCTGGGAAATTGGCAGGAATCGCATTTTATGGGAAGGCTTTTTGGGGCTATGAGCCATCAGCAGGAGAAATGGGAAAGCGCATTCCGTCAGGGATGGGCGAAAACCAAGAAACGGGTGGCACGTTATAGGGAGCCCATTTCTCTGAAACTGCTAGCCAGACTTCTCTCAGTGTTGCCCGATTTTTGCTTTTCTGTTTTTGAGTTGCAATTGGTTAAATTGTGCATGGTTTGGCTCTTTTTTGGAGCGTTTAGAGTGTCGGAGCTTTTGGGTTCTGGTACGCAAGGTGATTTGAAGGTTTCTAATTTTTCTAGATTTGCTTCTTATATTGAAATTTTTCTAGAACAATCAAAGACCGACCAAACTGGCAAGGGTACTGTAGTCACTTTACAGACTATTGGTGGTTTGTTATGCACTTTGCAGGCCTGGTCTGAATTTTTGGAAGTGGGTGGGGCAAGCTCTTCATTTATTTTTCGTCATGTTAATGTGTCCCGCCTTACAGCACCTCAGTTATTGGCCATCTGTAGGAAGGCATTGAGAAACATTGGCTTGAACCCACAACATTTTGGAACACATTCCTTTCTCATTGGGGCTGCCTCTGAAGCTGCTAGGTGGGATTTTTCTGTTGGGGACATCAAACACTTGGGGAGATGGTCTTCAGATTGCTTTTTACGTTATGTTAGAAGTTTAGAACATTTAAGTTAATTTCGCAAGTTAATTGTGTTTTCTTTGCAGGTCTGCGGTTCAGGTGCAAGCAGGTTTGGCTCATTGGTCATTCTTTTATTAAGTGGGCAGCCACACAAGCGGACAAACGTCATTTTGGGATAAATTTGGGTTTCTCTTCAACGGCAGTGGCTCTGTCTTGCAGGGGACAAAGCGGTATGAGGAGGGGGCAATTCTTTGCATGATGGGGGAATGTGCTAAGGACAATATGCCAGATATTCTTTTGCTGCACTTGGGTGAAAATGACCTAGTTCAACTTTCGGGTTTAGGCTTACTAATTGAAATGAAACATGATTTGGAAATCTTTATGAAAAGTTAGCCAAACACTGAACTCATTTTAACGGCTCTCATGCCGCGTCGTATTTGGAGAGGTGCTGGGAGCCACACTGCAGTGGAAAGGGCCAGAAGAAAAGTCAATAGGGAGATGCAACGTTTTTGCTACAGTAACAGGATTGCTTGGCTGGTCCATGAGGAAGTCACATCTATGGACTTCTACTTTTTTCGGCATGATGGGGTGCACTTGTCTTTCATGGGAAATGAAATTTATTTACTAAATATCAAAGACATGCTTGCTGGTCTTTTAGGTATCAACCCATGGTGTTGATTGTATTTAGACTGTTACAGCAACAGTTTCTCAATTTTGTTTCTTTTAAGTTTAAAGTTTGAAGATGCTTAGCTACAATTGTTCATACTTTTTCTGTTTCGTTCATACAATATTGTTGTTTTTTCACACTCCCATACGCCTTCCTTTTCTCTCCCACCTCCACCCCAGCTACCCCTTTTTTTTCTCCCTTTGCTTGCCGGTTACAGTTTGAAAATGTTTTAACAGCAACATTTATCCCTGTTTCAGCGACAGTGTTTATGGGGTTCTTTCTCGTTTTTCACTTTAATGGTGGTGTTTATATAATAAAGTGTACACTGTTTGGCGACAGCGTTTTTTGTCTACACTGCTTATAAGGCCGCAATTTGCTTACAAATTTGGGGGGGACAGGAAAAACGCCCGTGATGGGGTTTTTCCTGGTGGCAGATTTGAAGGAAAGTAAGACAGGTAGGAAGGGGTTGGGGGCATTAGGATCAGGTTGCACCAGAGGGATGCAGGGGGGAGGAGTTGGAGACAACAGGTAGGCAGGAGACTGCGTTAGGCGCTTGGGGAAGGAGGTAGGAGGTAGAAGGGGGGGGGGAACTAGTGGTTAGGGGGTCAGGGCTTAGGAACCGGGGGTGTTAGTTCATGGAAAATGTTTACGTATAAATTGTATGCATTTATTATTCTGCCTACCTGTCCAATAAAGCGGCCTTTTACCCCAGCTTGGTGTGAGGCGTGGTTATTGCCCGATGGGCTCCTGGGGGTGACGCGCGCAGCTTGTTCACCCCCGGGATGTTTCAGGCAGTTGGTACGCCCCTTCCCTCGCGGGTGAAGCGCGGCTGATTAAACAGCTGGCGCATGTGAAGGGAGGCAGCACGAGCATCGCTTCACGCAGGAGGAATTCCTCAGAGGCGGTGAAGGGCGTTTTTGACGTGTTTTTTGCCCAGCTAGGTTATTTACTTTGTTTTTGAGATTGTACATTAAAAGCGTTGTTCAATTTATATTGTTATATTTTTCTGTATTATGGTAATTGTCGCTTGGACAGGTGGCAGATTTGGAGGAAAGTAAGACAGGCAGGAAGGGGTTGGGGGCATTAGGATCAGGTTGCGCCAGAGGGATGCAGGGGGGAGGAGTTGGAGACAACAGGTAGGCAGGAGACTGAGTTAGGCACTTGGGGAAGGAGGTAGGAGGTACAAGGCGGGGGAACTAGTGGTTAGGGGGTCAGGGCTTAGGAACCGGGGGTGTTAGTTCATGGAAAATGTTTACGTATAAATTGTATGCATTTATTATTCTGCCTACCTGTCCAATAAAGCAGCCTTTTACCCCAGCTTGGTGTGAGGCGTGGTTATTGCCCGATGATAGGTGGTGGGGTCCGACACAGCCACAGGTACTGTCCATGTTTCGGGGACAAGCCCGTATAGTGCCTGAAGAGAGGAGGGAGGTAGAACCAGCCACAAGCACACCACGCCAGGCAACCCACCCCCGGCAGGGACACCAAGCGGGAAGCCGGCCGTGCGAGGCACCGCCCACGGAGACATGAAAACTGGAGGACGGAAAAACCACTGGTCGCCCCACTGCAGTCATTTGCCAACAACAGGACTCGAAACGCAAGAGAGCGGCAGGGACCCCTATAAGAAATAGCAAATCAAACAGGGGAGCCCGCTAGTGAAGGGCAGAACACACACCGAGGAGCCTGCTACTGCCACAGCCCGCTAGTGCAGGGCTGCAAAAAAGACAACAGTGCAAGGGCCGCTAGCCACAAGGTGGGGAAAACACCCACTGCATGAGTCCGCTTGCGCAGGGCCTTGTCCCCAGGTCCATGGGACCTACTAGAGCAGGACCTCGCCCCCACCTACCTGGTACTTCTACACGCTCTGGAGAATCAGCAGCATAGAACAAAAAAAAAACAGAAAGTGGGATGGGTCAACCCTCCCCTTATCATGGGTGGCTGTGGTCGGCCATGTTAGGGAGGGATAGGAGGCATGGGATGCTAATTTGCTTTGGAGGGTTCTGGTGTGGTGTTAAAGTTCACTGCGTAACTCTGGTGGCAAGTAAGACTTACGAGGAGGTAATGGAATTTACAGTGTGATCCATTCATGTAAACTCTCCATAAACTATGTGAATGTGAATCAGCCGGACATCTTTCGATATCATTTGCATCATCTGGTTCTGTTCAGTTCAGTTCAGTAAGACTTTATTTCGACGATTAAAAATTCATTATACAAGATCATCAATTACATTTCTGAACCATGGCATATTAAAAACAAGGTTTTATACAATTAAAATGTATGATATTGTATAAATCATAGCTCAACCTCTCGTGTTTCTTAGTTTTACAGCAACTTTTAGAAAACTCATAATAGAGCACAGGGTGCGCATATCAGTTGCTCTTTGCAGAAAAAGTAATGCAGTTTTGGCGTGGCGAAATTTTAACTCTTTTAAAGTGTCTACAAGGAATCTACGACGAGGGGTTCGATAAAAGGACATAAAAGTACAAAATGAAGGGTGTCCTGCGGAGACCTATTGTCGCAGCCGCAGGCACCCTTCTGCTCAATTGTTGGAGTAAAACCAGGCGGATAAGCTAAAATATTAGGTAACAAATTGAGCCTAAAACGTCACATTAAAAATCTGTCTTGCTGATTGTACATCAGAAATAGATAGGGTTCCATACCCTCCCCGTTACTTACTAAGCGGTGTGCAACTACTGATGTTTTTAGTAACTCAGAGTTTTGTCTGCCCAGTTCATACTTTTCTAATAACAATTTTTTGATCCGATATCTACAGGAGGTACCAATCAAGGTCGGGTCCCTGAACAATGCCTGGTGGTCTATGCTCCCTAATGCGTCCTTCACATACTTTAACCATGGGATTTGGAGGCACTTATCTTTTTGTAAACAGGCTTTGGCTATTATCCTGCTTAGCTCCGCTTCCGGATTTACCCAGATTCGGAGCCAGGTCAAAATAGGTCTCACCTTTACCTGGTCGGTGATATATGGGATCCCAAGCTCAGTGTGTACAATTCCTGCTGGAATACTCTGTGGAGTCTTCAAGATCCTACGTAGGAATTTATCTTCCTCTATTTGTAATTGTTTTACATCCCTAAAACCCCAGACCTCTGCCCCGTACATGGCCTTTGCGGTGCTTACAGCTCTGTATAAATTCATTATTTGTTCTGGAGACCAGCGACCCAGCCTGCGGGCAAAGTTTAATATGGCACCGTTTTCATAAACCAGTTTTCTACACCTCTACTCGATTAAGGAAGCAAACTTAATCTCCCCATTGAATAGTAGACCCAAATATGAGAAGGTGGTTACGGATTCTAGAATGTGGTCTCCTATTTTGAATACATATTTCTTAGGGTTTTTTTTCCCCACCACCAGTACAAAGGATTTGCTCAAGTTCACGGAGAGATCTAAATTATCCATGTACTTCACAAATCCATCCACAAGATGTTGCAGACTCAGTGCTGTTCGTGCAAGCAGGACCGCGTCATCCGTGTACAGCAGTACTGGTATGTGACACGATCCTGCTTTGGGGCAGTCAGTCTCCAGGGCAACCAAAGTCCTTTCTAGGTCATTTATGTACAGTGAGAATAAAAAGGGAGCAAGGATACACCCCTACCTCACTCCGCTGGTGCACGGGAAGGGATCAGTACTCCCCCCCCCACGCTATATCGGACCTTAGCAGTGGTGTTCCAATGTAATTCTTTAAGAATATTTATAAGTCCAGGATCAATTCCCAAGTTACTCATCAGGACCCAGAGTTTATTCATATTTACGTTGTCAAAGGCCGCAGCCAGGTCCATAAATCCCATGTAAACTGTTCCGTTGCTAGCCTTTGTGTATTTGGCGACTATTAGGTAGAGGTTGAGGCATTGATCACTGGTTGATTTACCCGACCTAAATCCATATTGTGTATCTACTAGGGTGTGGTGCTCTTCTGTCCATGCGGTGAGGCGGTTTAAAACCGCCCTACCCAGTAGTTTAGCGGACACGTCTATCAGCGATATCGGTCTATAGCATTGAGGATTGTCCCTACTCCCCTTCTTAAAGATAGGGACAATCAATGCTGTAGACCACGATCGCGGGAGCCCAGATTTTATCGCTGCATTTAACACCCTGGTCATAATGGGAGCCCAGAGTTCGATATTACTTAAGTAAAGGTCTGGTGGCGTGCCATCAGGCCCTGGTGCCTTGTTTCGAGTTAGACCTTGGATGGCCTTGGTGATTTCTTGTAATGAAAATTCTAGTTCAGTAGACTGTGCCCCGTCCCAATCCTCAACAAGAACGGTATCGCAGGGGTGGTTGTAAAGGCCGTTAAAGTGAGTCACCCACTGTTCGGGGAGTATATTGGTACTAATCACCGGGGCACTGCATTATCTGGTTAATTAGGTGTGCCTTCTTTGCACAGGCAGCTTAGCTGTCCTGCATACCCATTCTCCACTCAGTCGGCATTTCCGGGTTCGAGACCTGGAGTGTAATATACTTCTCTGCAGAACGTGTTGAAGCGACTCAAGGCTCGCGGTCATATAGACACTTCTAAAACTCTCATTCAAGCTTTGTGCCATTTAGCATCTCTGGTAAGAATGCCTAATTGTATCTTTATGTATCTTTTTTAGTAGACCATTTGGTAACTTGTGAACAGAGTTTTGTTCTTACTTTCAGTTGTTCATAGCCTATCTTCCCAATCTTACTTACCTGTGCTGTCGGGGGCCCGCAAATGCAGGGACCAAGGCCAGGGTCTAGCTATGCCATTGAGTATACATATTTGCCTCACGTTTTACAGTCCTTTGAACATGGCGCATTCACTCTTTGTTTGTAGCACGGGGCTTCTGGCCTGTTTTACAAATGTTTTAATGGTTGCAAACCATCAGATTCGATACATCTGAAGGCCTGCAACGTCTATAATTTATTTATTTTATTTTGAAGGTTTTATATAGCGCGAACATGACCCTTGCGGGTATCAGAGCGCTTTACATGAGTAGAGAGTAGGTAATGGTTTTTGTAATTTATAAACTCAATTAATGATTCGGAAAAGGTTTCCTGAGTCATTAAATGGGTTAAGTAAGCATTAAGGAATCGCTATTTGGATGGGTCGTAAAAAGGCCTTTCCTTCCAAATGCCAATTCTTTAAAAAATGTATTAATGTTTTGGAAAACATTAATATTTTACCACCAAATCCAAATTGGTGGTAACCATTTGCAATAGGAAAGGGATTTCTAAAGGACCCCTTCCTCTATGTGAATCTTGACAAAAACATTTTTTGCAGCACGCCTGCTCCTAAAAAATTTTTGTAAAATTATTCATTTTTTTTAAACACATCCCATTTTCCCTTTATGAAAACAGTGCGAAATCTAGCCAATTGTAAGGGGTCGCAATTTACGACTCGCCTCATGCGTATTTATGAGGTAGGTCGAATTGCAGCCCGCAATTTGGAATTTTGAGAACCAACGTATTAGTGCATAGATCAGTTTGCAAAATTCCTTTTCATTCTCCAAACGTCAGTGGGCAATTTACGACCACTGTGAATGAAAATTTGAAAATCAGGCCCCAATTGTAACCAACTCCTAACTCTATGAAAACAATAAATTCCTTCTGTTGCATTTGTGACTTCCTAAACAGATTCATGATTAAACTTGTCAGGTTCTAGGTGCTATGTATACAAATATTTGAAAATGAGAATTACTGAAATCCATGTAAACCATTGCTAACAAAAACTACACATTACCCTCATACTCTGGAATACATGATCGTCCAGTGTTGTATAAAAGTCCACAAACAAGGTGGCACACATGTGATTCTTATCATTACTTGTGAAGGATGATGAAACCATCACCAATCTTGGGCCGTTAGGGCAGTGCCAGGTAAACCAGTTTGGCCTCCGTCTGTGTGCTAAATTGTGTGTACAGAAAGTAAGCTCAGAGTCACTACCTCTAAATAGCCATTGCAATTACCACACATCTCTCATTTCCGGAAAAACCTCAAAACACAGCTATTTAAAGATGCTCTGAAGATTCAGCAATTTGCTAAAGAATGGATATCCATCTGTCACATAAAACAAAGGTGACATGACAAAGGCCTACACACACATCTATCAGCACAGGAATGCAAAAAAACATACTCTGCATAACTGAGGCTTTAAGACAGATTTAGTTATTGGAAATCCTTGGATTACTAGAGGAAATTATAAATCCATAGCAGAATCTACATGTGCATTTAACTCTGCCACCTCATTCCTATGCCAAGGAAAATTCCACTAGTTGATTTTTTTCAGAATTAGCATTTCCTACAGAAATTATACATAATTAACAGTGCCACAAAAACCGACAATGAACCCTCCATGTTTACGCAAATGATGGAATGGTCTTTTGGAATAGATTTTGTAAATAGTATAAGTTAAATCTGGACAAATGTGGGTTTGTTTCCTTGTGACTCGAAGGCCACAAGGAGGCACTGCACATAACGCACTTTGTGAATAAAATTATATTACAATAAAGGCTATTATGTTCCTTGATACGGTTAAGCAGTAACTTAAAAGATGAGTAGCATTTTTGGACAAGAGCATCAACAATTATCATAGGTAGTAGAGTGAGGACTTACCAAAATGTGCCCTCAGCCCGTTTTTCCCTTGATAATGGTTTGGCCTGGTTTGATGGAAATTCTGGGGCATGCAAACAGACCAGATGGCCTTCTGGCTCAGTTGCATGTACTAATTAATTCGCTACATTTAGTAGGTACAACCTAATGCTTGGACAAAAAAGGAGGATGACGTCATCTGTGAAGGATTGTTGCAGGAGGATCCATTTGTAGGGTCAGTCAGTCTTTTTCTCCTACTACCATAGAAACATTCAACTCCACAGTGGAATCACCATGAATTAAGAGTCCTTAGGCCAAGCTTGATGCCTTATCGACACTCACATCACAAGTTCTACTTAATTATGTGGACATCTGTAGAGCTACCATTGTGACCCTGCACCTCCAAAACTACTGGAATAAATTGTTGGACAATTTGGAAGAACATGTGACCTTGGGTTTTGTCATCCAGGGCCCTTGGAATGTAGGTGTATGAAGTGTGCTCCTTTGAGCACTCGTACGCGATCTCCTTTCTGTTTCCTTTGTTCACCCTAAGTTGGTAAGGTATACCCAGACGTGGGTCCCTTGCTCACTTTCCCACTGGATTCAAGCTAGCCTGCCTGATGAGGGGTGTTACACCGAAACCGGTCCCAGGATGCTTGTTTCCGGTCCATGGGAGACCTGGCTTGGCATTTCAGGCTAGACTGTTCCCATGAGGAACAGGTCAAGACTGATTTGCATATGGCTGGCTCTAAACTGTGGTGGCAAAGTGAGCTAAAGAACGATGATGGACTCAACCAAGATCTTGTGTCTGAATAGTTTCAGCGCTCCAACCATCATCTCCTTGTGTTTGCTTCGTTCTAGTCTGTTACTGAATGGTCAGGTTTGAGTGCCTTTCAGGTGCTAACTTCCACGAGCTACCTAGAACATGGCGACTGCTCTGATCCTCTGTGCAAGCCAGCGTTTTTTTGACTGTTCTCCTAAACAAAAAGCCATGCACTACACAAACATTTCAGAGGACATATTAATCATCAGGGCATGGATCAAGGAAGGGAACAGACTCCCCTAGGATGCCTGCATGAGAAAAGAAAGCTCACACCCCAAATGGCATAAACAGGGTAAGGTATATTCCAGAAGGGAGATGGAACAAGACCGAGTCATGTTCCAGAGGGGGTGTAATCAGTTGGAAGGGCATGGAGCAAAAGCTCTATTGCAGTTTGATGCTTTTTAATGGACTCCTCTTCTGATATAGGTAGACCACACGACTTTGATGTCCAGTTGACAAAACAGCATTTGTCTGACAGAGATTTTTGAATGTGAAAATAAGATCTGGTACAGTAGTGGGCCAGTGGGACAACAGCTCACGTGATAATTATACCTAGCTAAATTCTATTTAAACTCATACATCAATCTATTTTTAATTAAAATGTATCAACTTCTAGTCTCCATCTCATTTGGCAGGATATTGGCAGGATAGTCTTCATTTGCTAATATGCTATTTAGGTCGAGCAATCGAGCCCTCTTGTATATACTTTTGTATATACTTATATGTATATGTACTTTGTGGGCTCTGGAGATCAGTCCTATGACTTGTCTGCTTCCGCTTAGGGACTTTTTTCTGTTTAACTGCCTCTATTTAACTGTCTTGATAGAAAACGCACAGTAGAGGTCAGTAAAATACCATAATTGCGTGCTGCTTGTTCAACTGCCTCTATTTAACTGTCTTGATAGAAAACGACCAGCAGAGGTAAGTAAAATACCAGAATTGCTTTCTACTGAGGGACTTTCTTTTTTATTTTTCTGGCAATTGCCTCTATTTAACTTTCTTGATAGAAAACGACCAGCAGAGGTCAGTAAAATACCAGAATCACTTTAGCATTCTCTAGATTTCAGTCCATAGATATTGTCTTACATGAGCACCTGTAGACGACAATATTTTTTTCAAATCTTGTATTTTCAGTAATATGATCACCGAAGGCCCTGATTTTGTATTAAAAACAGAGCTTTGGACTATACCATTTCCTGCTGAAAGGCAATATTTTTCTCCATGTGTTCCCATACTTGGTGTGTCACGCACTTTGGTGCTTACTTTCCCTCCATGTTAAAGAACAGTAGCTGTTTCAGCACCCAGGCTAATGTGTTGCATAGCCAAATTACATATAAGGTCCCAAATGTGAGACCGATTGCATTGCAAATGCTTGATTTTTAAGTAATTATGGTCCTAAATTGCCCAAGGCTTACATGTCTGAAGCGAGTAATGAAATATGTGAGTAAACTTACAAATCTCTGGGCATAGCCAACCTTTAGAAATAGGGTGGCTAAGGATTGCCTACAAATACATCTGACTACTACATCTGTGGCCAAGGATCCATTAATTTAATCAAGGTAGTATTGTTTGCTCTGCCAAGAAGTAAAAAAGACACAGTGAAGTGAACTTGGAACAAATAACCTCTTTCCTGGCATTTCTTTCAGGAAGTCCTTCCATAGGTGTACTTGTACTTGTTTCTCGTACATTTGGCACTGTTTACATATGTTGGTGCTGTACTAAAAACGTGCATCACATGACCCTCCCATGTTGCAGGACTTTGAAAGTAAATAATAATACATCCCACAATTGCATGTGTCCTTATTCTATTTCCTGTGCGTTCTCAATGTGAATGTGAAAATGCCTTTTTCTTTTCTCTATTTTTATTAATTGAAACACATTAGATGAAAAGTTCACATTTAAAGAAATGCGACAGTTGCACCTCTATCTTTTTGCTCTGTGGCATTTGGGAAACAGTAAAAAATCCACTTTTGCTAACAGAAGTTTAATCTCAGGCTCCCACTTGGCAGGGAGCCACGAAGAGCTATCTGGGGCTGTGGCTGATGCTCGCTCACAGAGATGATAAGGAACACGAAGGGGCAGGATAACATTTGGAAAATCGGAAAGCACAACTATCCTGTTACTCTACTGTTATTGTTACACTTAAACTGACTGAAAGATCGTGGAGACAACACCCCTCCGACGCCTACCTTGCCTATCTCCGGGCCGCTAGAACTTCCTATAAAAAACACATCTTCAAAGAAAAGGCCTCCTTCCTCCAAACACAACTCAAATGTGCCAAAAATAGACCCAGGGAACAATTTAACATTGTTTGCAACCAAACATCCTCAGCCTCCCTCAAACCTACTGCCTCAACAAATAGATGTGAGGAAATTGCCAACTTCTCGGATAAAATCTCCAAAATCGATCACTCCTTCCATCCAGCCTCCCCCCCACCCCCTGGCAACTAAAAAACAATGCATCTTGGACTAACTTTCAACCTATGACTGAGCTCGAAGTCTCTAACATCCTCTCCAAACTTAAGCCGCCCTCACACACCAAAGACCCCATCCCCCCTAGTCTTATCCAGAATCTCAAACACAATTTCAATTTCAATTTCAAAAAGCTTTTATTCGATTTGTACATACAAATCATACAAGCATACTAAGATACATAGTTAAAGTTTTAAAATCGCAATATGAACACAAATAAGAAAGGAGGTAGGAAAATGTGCAAAGGCTAGTGTGCAACAATTAAAAGATAATCTTGCCTTTTTAGATCAACAGACTGTTACAGAAATACAAGACATTCATAAATGAACAGACAGGAAATCTGTAGGTTTTACTTGATAGACATTTCCTGGCAGCTGTACATTTCAATTTAAATAATCATAGCATACTGTGGACATCAACAGGTAAAAAATAATACCTTAGTTACAAAAATTAGTATAAAACTTGGAAACATATATATACAGACAGGAATGTAAAAGGTAATAGCAGCATAATACAATTCCTGGCAGCTGTATAACATAGGTACAGACAGGTAAGTGAAATAAATATTATAGTACAATACTTTTCCTGGCAGCTGTACACTTCAAAATAAAAGTAGCCAGAAAGAAGCAAATCTCCTCATTCTCCAATGAGGATAAGAGTATCAATGCGGTTTCTGTGGTACGAATATTATACTTTTTAAAAATCGGTTTAAGGTATTTTAACCTAAGAAAATGAAAAAATTTACAAAAAAGTAAAAAATGGCAACTACTCTGGCGGGAAGTACTGTCGCACGGGCAGGGTGTCTCTGATCTGACTCTCGTGTTTGGAAATGCTACTAAATGGTGAACAATACCCAATCTGACACGTGTTAATACATACTGATGAGAGGGACGGGTCACGTACACAAGGTAGGGTTGGAGCCCCGAAGTTAAATTCAGGTCTTTATAAAATTTCACGGTAATTAGATTACCAGAAGTTTTATCTCGCTCTGCCTTTTGAAAATTTAGAAACGTTGTCTTAATTTCTTTTTTTGAAATAGAAACAACCTCTTCTGGCTCACGGAACACATCAATATTAAAAAGAAGGAGATACCAGCGATGAATGTATCTCAACCACTGTATGCGTGAAGAATGGTGCAAACCTATACAGTCAAGAATAATATCTTGAGTGAATCGAGTCTCTGGCTTAGCCCAAATAGAGCGCCACAATAAAAGTGGCCGAACTGCTGCTAAGTCAGAAATAAACTCGACCCCGACCTCTTCGTGGATCAGTTGAACAGAGGCAGAAGGGGGAACACATAACAACCTCCTTAAAAACTTATTTTCCTCCTTCTGCAGGGATGTGCCCTCGCTGTGGCCCCATACACCTGCCCCATACAGTGCAGAAGAGACACAACAAACATTGTATATGTTCATCATGTCTAGAATGCTTCGTGAGCCAAGTTTAAAGGCAAATCGAAAAATACTGCTGGTAGACCGCAGCATTTTTAATCTAATGGAATCAAATTCGGAGGTCCAGGTCCCACTATTATTGAATGTAATACCCAGATAACAAAAGGATTTGACATGAGTCCGTTTTTCTTTATCCAGGAAAAAGGTATGCTTTGACTGTTTTGCTGCCTGACCGCATGACATAACATACGTCTTGGTTTTGTTCACTCGGAGCCTCCTAACTTGAATAAACTGCATAAAATTATCAATTAAGCGCTGGAGGCCAATCTGTGTTCGAGATAAAAGAACAGCGTCATCCGCATAAAGTAACAGCGGGACAGGTTTACCTCCAATCAGGGGAGCGTCTGCTGGGATGTCAGCCAAAGAACGGTCGACATCATTAATAAAAAGGGAGAATAAAAGCGGGGCCAGAACACATCCCTGGCGTATGCCCCGTGACACTTTAAAAAACGGGGTGCATTCGCCTAGGGTGCCATAACGGACCTTACAGGAGAGTTTTTCATAAAGTCTGGCTAAGAAATGGACGATTTCCCTCGGCGCCCCTGCATCAAGCAAAACCTCCCAAAGAATAGCGTGGTTAACCAAATCAAAAGCGCTACTCAAATCAGCAAAACATAAAAAGAGGTTGCCATTTTTAGCCACAGTATATTTATTAATTAAAAGGTCCAAATTTACACATTGATCCAATGTGCCCAAACCTTTCCGGAAGCCGTATTGGACTCTAGTTAAAATATTCGAATCAGTTGCCCAATTTTCTAGCCTTTTGAGCAAAATCCTACTCATTACCTTTACAGAGGCGTCCAACAAGGAAATTGGCCGATAATTGGAGGCCTCTGATTTATTACCTTTCTTATGTAAGGGGATAATAACTGATTGACCCCAGGTAGATGGGAAATTAGTTTCTGCCGCACAATTAAATATCCTCGTCAGGATGGGAGCCCACAGATCTGGTTCATCTTTGTATAAATCCAGCGGGACCCCATCAGGGCCAGGGGCCTTGCCTCCTTTGCTAATAGAAATTCCTTCATGGCTTTCCTCTAGTGTTATTCCCAATGGGAGGGGTAGCCAAGGGGTAGACTCAGGAGACAGTGACTCAAGGAATAACCCTTCCGGATTAAAAATTTTAGAAAAGTGACTGACCCAATCGCTGCATGCCACATATGATGTTAGTTCTGGAACATCTTCTTTATTGAGAAAAGGGCTGTTAATTGTTTCCCAATAAAGTTTGCAGTTTTTGGTCTCCGCTGCTTCTTTCAATTTGTCCCACGCCTCAGTCTGTAATACCCTTTTCCTATTATTAATTGCTATTTTATATCTAGCCCTGAGGTATTGTATATCCTCCTTATCACGTGGTTTGGTACCTAAAGCGTTCTTAAGTTCTCGGAGGGCGGCTATACAGGTCTTATCAAACCACCCCTGCTTCGGACCACTATTGGATGACGGGGTCTTAGTAAAAATACCATCAATAATACTATTCATGGAGACAAAGTGGACTAATAAGCAACCTGGTTCACAGTCATTATCTAGACAGGAACTAATTTGGTTCTTACAGCTAGTAAGAACCTCCTTCTGCTTTGCCTTAGAATTAATTCCAGTCCATTTAATCCTTAGACCCTTCGGTCTCAAAGGTACAAGGTCAGTAGAGCATTTTTCACCTGAAACTGTCGGGGTGCCATGCCCTAGGAGGGTAACACGAATGCTGTTATGGTCGCTGAGACTTTCTTCATTTACATACAAATCGGTAAAGTCTCCACTGCTGGACAAAAGAATATGATCTATAAAAGATCCTGCGTCTCTCCCTGTAAATGTAGGGCAAGTTATTGCCTGGTTATTTATGTTACAATTTAACAGGGTCAAATCAAGTGTGACTAGCATGTTATTTAGTGTAGAACCGTAACTGCAGTGTTGGAAGTGAGGAAAATCCTCCCTCACGCCCGGACCCCCCCAGTGACTACTCAAAGCCGCTCCGAAGCCACAAATATTCCCATTAGACAAGAGGCAGGGCTGCAAATTAAAATCCCCTGCCCAAACAACCTCGGCCTTTCTTTTCGAAATGCCCAAGGCCTTGGCGATTTCCTTTTCTAAAGGCGGTAAAATATCTCCTCTGGTAGCATCAAAAATGTTGTTGTAGAAATTTACAACAACTAGATCAATACTCCTCCTACACTCCACCCTTATAACTTGACTATGGGTCCCAACTGTCGTACTGCTTTTGACTGTACAATCACACAGCTTGGTAGACAAAAGCATCAAAAGGCCCCCCTTGGCCCTGCCCGAGCTAGATTTAGTGGCTTTAAGGCAGTAAGATGCGTACCCTTCGATATTAATATGATCCAGACACCACGTTTCCTGCAGAAGGATTAGGTCCAATCCCTCCCCAATAAATCTGGTCCAGAAGGGTGAACCTATTTTACTGGCGAGGCCAGCAATGTTCCAGGAAATAAGGGAGAGTCCTGCTGGCTTACCAGTATCGCCAACGACAGTCGACTCTGACTGGATTACACGTGGTGGAATAGAACCAGCTTCCTGGAGGTTGGTATCTAGGCCTAATCTAGGGGTAACGATAGGTGTACATGCATCAAGGCTATCCCTATTTAACATATGCGAAAGGGGTATTAGCGATGGCACTATTGGGAATTCAGGGGGTGTAGGGAAAGGTATGGCTGGAAGAACACTCTCCATATCTATTTTAGACGTAGAGATGCTTGAGTCTGAAGCTTTAATAAGGCTGAGTCAATCTACCTCGTCTAACACAGCATATCTGTTAGGATGGGCGAATTGTGAGTACGAGGGATCAAGAGAAGGAGGCATGTCCTGCCATAATTGTTGCCGCTGGGGTTTAACTGGTTGTAGGGGCTGAAAAGGTTGCTGCCACTGATGAGCAAACTGATATGAAGGTGGTGGATAATGGGGAGGTTGTTGCCACTGAGGACTAACAAGGTGTGGGGGAAAAGATAAGGGATGTAATGGCTGCTGCTGAAAACTAGCATAATGTGGAAAAAAAGAGGAAAGGTGAGGTGGTTGCTGCCAAGGTTTGGTGATATGTTGCGGGGGATACACAGATCCTCTGTTACTAGGAAGAGTGGAACGAGGAGGATTTGGTCTTGATGGCATGGGAAGAAAATAAGACAAAGGGAGTGGATTGATTTGAGTAGCAGGACCACTGTTGGGTGCATTACAAATGTAACTAGCTGCCCCTATATCCCTAAAATTAACTGTGATTACATCCCCTACTATTGTTTTCTTACTTCTGCCCACCCAGTCCCCTCTACGCACAGTAAGAATTTCACCATTCATATTATTAGGTAGAGGTTTGTGTAAGTGGAGCCACTGAGCGCGTTTATTTCTTAACTCAACAAAAGTTTCTTTTGCACCCTCCTTCAGTGGGGGAACTGCTGTCAACACGACCACAAAAGGGGAGACTTCTGGTGGCAGGCTGATTGACTTGAAACGCGCCTGCTTTGGCTTAGAACCTTCAGTCTTGTTTGTAGGGAGAGGTACTAAAGGGGTGCTAGACTTTCCTACGACATCTTTTACTTGAGGAGTGGTGGTTTTGTTTCCAACAACAGAGTGTTGATGAGTCGGAATAGAACCCACCACCTTCGGAGTGGATAGAACTGTGGATTGGACAGAATTATTCCCTGTTTGGGACAGATGAGATAAAGCTGGATTCCCGGGGACTATAGTTACTTGTGCATTATTTGATACATCTTTAGGAAGCTGGACACAGGATGCGCATTTAGGAGCTGCTTCTGTGATCCCTTGTGGCTGAACAGGCCCTGGCCCGTTCGTCTTATTGGGCCATTTCGAGTGCACTAAAGACGTGAGCCTGTCAAGTTTGGAAATTAAAGGCTTAATTTGTGCTGCTATTGTGGCCTCAAGGTCCAATTTAAGATCTATTACCATATTTTGCACCCAGCAGGGTATACCTGGTGCCAGTTGCGGGGTAGGTGTTATCAAGTTATGGTTCCTAACTGCAACTTTTGGTTTTCCCTTGTTCTTACTCTTGGACGTAACTTTTGGAGGAATAATAACCCTTCCCCCAGAATCTATTAGTACAGGAGCTGTTTCCACATCAATTAGCCCATCCAGACTCGGCTCCGCTTTGCCAGGTGACTGACAGGCTTCTAGGTCTGGGGTGGCCTCCAGATCGACAAAAGACGGATCCGAGTCTGATAGGGCGACCGATAAATCAACAGCATTCGGTACAGTCAGTGCGCTAGTAGTAGGCAGGGTTAAGGGTAAAGAACAATTATTCAGTAACTGCTGGGCGGGTGATTTAGCATTTGCAAGAGAACCCAAAGACGAGCGCTTTGCGTTCGCAAGATCCAAGGAGACTCTTTTTTCCAATAAAACAATGCTTTTATCAATAGTCTCATTCACCCGTGAAATGAAAAGATCTATGGGTCCAGTCACCTGTGCTACTGCCGTAGCTTTTTTTGTACAGCTTCTAGTTCTGTTGCGCATGGCCGACATCTGTAGCGCAAGGACAATGGAAGTTGGTGATAGAGCTGGAAGGCGGCTGCCGGTGTTTCAAGACAAAAAAGGAGACACAGTTCCGCCTACCTTAGCTATTATAGGGGAGCAGTAAGACAGGGGTTCAGGGCCAGGGCCGTCCTCTGCCGTCCTTGAACGGCCTTAAACGGCCCGCTCTTTGCCCGGTCTTCGCCCCGGCCGTTGCCCCGCGCGCGTCCCGCGTGCGCGTTGCTATAACTGCTTATCAAAGAGTGAGGGAGGTGGAGGGGGGCGGGAAGAGGACCAGCTGCGGCCGATCAGCGCCGCTGAGCACGCTGGTCCTCGCAGTCCCGCCTCTGTTCCTGGGTCAGCTGCAAAGACCCTCGGTGCGCGTTGGTGCCCTGGGGCACGAGTAGAGGCCCAGGAGTTGGCTCTTTAGCAAAGTCTCAAGCCTCCGAGCGGCACCCGCGAAGCGGGGGCCGTGAGGCGTGGCAAAGTGGCCGGACAGGCGAACAGAAAAGCTGGCGATGCACCCACAGCAAGGTCAGTGTTGAATCCCAGGGAAGACTCTCTCCGTGCTGGTTTTACTGGTGGAGGGGGCGGGAAGAGGACCAGCTGCGGCCGATCAGCGCCGCTGAGCACGCTGGTCCTCGCAGTCCCGCCTCTGTTCCTGGGTCAGCTGCAAAGACCCTCGGTGCGCGTTGGTGCCCTGGGGCACGAGTAGAAGCCCAGGAGTTGGCTCTTTAGCAAAGTCTCAAGCCTCCGAGCGGCTCCCGCGAAGCGGGGGCCGCGAGGCGTGGCAAAGTGGCCGGACAGGCGAACAGAAAAGCTGGCGATGCACCCACAGCAAGGTCAGTGTTGAATCTCAAACACATTATTACTCCTTACTGGACCAACGTCATCAACACTTCCTTCTCCACAGGCTGTGTCCTGGACTCACTGCAACTCGGTCAAATTACGCCTATCCCTAAAAATCCCACCTCAGACCCTAATGACCTGGACAATCTCCGCCCTATCTCTAACCTACCACTATTTTCCAAAGCCCTGGAAAAATGTGCTCTAATTCAACTAGATAAACACATTAACAACTTCAACCTTTTAGACCCCCTGCAATCCGCCTTCAGAAAAGGCTGAAACCGCCATGCTAAATATAATCGATGACATCCACTCCTCCATTGACAACGGTGAATCCTGCCTACTCATTTTCCTTGACCTCTCGGCTGCCTTTGATACAGTCAACCACAACTCCCTACTCAACTCTCTTAAGTCCCGCTTTGGCCTTAACGGTCAGGTCCTTAAATGGTTCACCTCATTTCTCCAACATAGAACACAACAAATCAACAGGGGTGTGGAATTTAATGAAATATGTACTTGTCCATGGGACAAGTAGCTTCATAAATCTACTTGTCCTGTAACAAAATCCACTTGTCCCTTTGGGGCCACGCAGTGCGCCATAAAATAATGGCAGCAATCTCATTATAGAACAGCTCTGATAATAGCCTCTCTGGTTAATGTCAGGCTAATACTATAGAAGGATTTGACTTTTGGGATTTTTCAACAGCTCTTCTCTAATCTTTTCCCATACTGAGAAAGGTTGGAAATTTACACCTGACAACGACAGAAGTAAAGTTTCTTCCAGGGCTGGGAAAAATGGGGTTGGAGAAAAGGTGAACTTGTAAACACTCAACAGACTACCACTGGGGCACATTCATCTTTGCTCATGCTAAAAAGCAATTCACAAATATTTTCTAAGATTGCGGTTTCCTGGCCTACTTTCGGAAATTCATGTGAATTCATGAAAAACGTAAATCTGCTTTAATATAAGGACATGTATCATGGGTGCACTTTTGTGACTTTCTTTAACATTTGAGCCCCTAATTCAATCTGAGTTAACCAACACCTTTTGTTTTTATTAAAATGCTTTCTCTTCCTATCTATCGGCTGGCTTCATTGTGTGTGACAGCATTTTACTCTTTTACAAAGTAGTTTTGTTCAGTGCTAGGAATTTCTATGGCAATGTGGCCTTTATGAGAACAAATACTGGCTGTCTAGTAAGAACACGCTGGCAAACAGCACCACGCCTACCTGATAATCCCCAGGTAGAGAAAGGAGCATAGAACAGGCCAAGTGAGTAACCAGAAAATTAAAATATTCCCCACTTTGATCCAAAGCTCTTATGCCACCAAGCAAGCAAATAAAATCATTGGAATCCCCTCAGAATTGCTCTGCTTCTTCCATCTAAGCATCTATCCATTCATTCTTTCACCCAGTGATATCTAGCATTTCACCTTTACATTGTCATCAATTCATTCTTTCATCCATTAGCCTTTCACCAATATGTTCGTCCATCTGTTGATTCGTCAGTCCATCCGGTCATCCATATCCAAACCTACCCTTCCATCTCCAAACCTAACCATTTCAGCCATCCATCCATCCTTTCGCTCATACATACAGCCACCCTTTCACTCCATCCATCTATCCACCATCCCTTTCACTTATCCATCCATCCTTTCACTCATCCATCCACCCTTCTACTCATCCATCAATCCATCCTTCCACTCATCCATCCATTTATCCTTTACACTTATCCATCCTTTGGCTCCCTACTCCATACACCCTGTAACCCATCCACTCATTCACCTTTTCCTTCATTATAACATACTTTGTCCATCCACCATCTCCGTCACTCAACCATCCCTGTCACTCATTCATCCATAAATTTAACCAGCCACACTTGCACTCACTCATTCTTTCACCCACACATCTATCCATCCATGCTTTCACGCACACCCACCCTTTCACATTAATTACGTGCCTTTGTCTATCGAGCTGCAGACAGAAGAGGCCCATCGAGAGCTCTATCTCTACAGTAGCTGCTAAAGTGGGGCGTTCACGAAGCCACTGTTCAAACCTATTCTTCCATCTCCAAACCTATCGATCAAACTGCCTTCCTTTCACTCATCCATCCTTTTGCTCATCCATCTATCCTTTCACCCTACACATCCTCCTTTTCGCTCATATTCATCCACCCTTTCACTCATCCCTCCATCCATCCTTTCACCCACCCATCCATCCATCCTCCTTTTTACTCGTATATCCTTCCACCCTTTCACTTCCTCCATTTGTTTTCGCTCATCCATCCCTTTCACCCCATCCATCTTCTCTTTCGCTCATATATCCAACCTTTCACTAATCCCTCCATCCACCTTTACACTCAACTATCCACCCATCCATCCATCAACCCTTCCACCCAGCCAGCCACCTACCCCCCACTGATTCATCCACCCATCCATCAACCCACCCAACCATCCATTCATCTACTCTATCTCTCACCCATGAATCCACCCTTTCATTCAGCCATCCACTTTCAAACCATCCATCCACTCATCCATCCCTTCATTCACCCTTGCATTTATCCATCCATTCTTTCACACATCCATCCTTACATCCATCATTTCACTCATTCATCCATGCATCTATCCATCCACCCTTTCACTCCACCCATTCATCCATGCACTTATCCATCCAGCCGTTCACTCATTCATCCATGCATCTATCCATCCACCCTTTCACTCATTAATGTATGCATCCATCATCCACTCTTTCACTTACTCATCTATGCATCTACCCATCCACCCTTTCACTCATTCATCCATGCATCTATTCATCCACCCTATCACTCACTCACCCACCCCTTTCAAATCCATTATGGTCCTTTGTGTGCGGACCTGCAGACTGAAGAGGCCCATCAAGAACTCCACAGCTGCTGTAGTTGCTATGGCAGTGTGTTCAAAATTCCCCTGGTGCATGCACAAAGTGAGATGAGGGCCTAGTTCAAGGATAGAAATGGGGGTGGCCTTACGCCTGCATGAAAGTCTCATGGAGAAACTTATGAGCTTTAATGTAAGCCCTGGATGACGTAAGATATGAGAGGCCATGGGGAGTGGGTCAGGGCTGTCAGAGAGGGCGGTGGAGGGTGGTGGGGTAGGGTTAGCAGGTTTAGGCACCGGGTGAAACATAAGGTGTACAGGAACGGCAAAGTGCAAAGAAGGGAGTGCACGAGCTGCATGGGAAGGGAAAGCAAAGCGATTTGAAGATGAGCAGGGATCTTGGGGCCGTATGAGGCCCAAGAGTGGAGCAGAGATTAAAAGGCAGGGGTCATACAGTTCAGGTCAGAACAAGGGGCCAAGAGGCAGATAAGGCAGCCAGTGCTGTGAGTGTTCTGGAGCTGCAGAAGCACAATGTTTGTCTCATGCTCAAAGAAAATAAAAGGAACAGGGGCGGGCCTGGGAGCCACAGGAGCCTTTGGAGCTGGCTGCAACTTTGAGCTCTGCTTTATCATGTTGTTCTTCTGTGCAGGGGAAATTAAAGTACAGGCCCCAGCTTTTGCATTGACCCTTACACTACCAATAAACTGCTCAGAGCTACTTATTAACATGGCGGTGACTAACAGGGTTGAACAGCAGTGTATCGGATTACCATAAGACTGTTTACTTGTCCTTTGGACAAAATACAAATTAAAACCTCTTGCCCTCCTAAGAAATCTAGATGTCTCGGGCGTCGGGAGATAGGAATTCCTCACCAATGAACGACTATCTATCTAAACCCTCTCCGGTTTCCCTAGGCGTCCCCCAAGGCTCTGTTCTTTCTCCCTTTCTCTTTAACCTCTTTATGGAACCTCTTACCCTCATCCTGAAACAAGCTGGGATCAACAACCACCGCTTTGCTGACGACACCCAACTTTACTACAAGATTAGGTCCCACTCTGATGTACTTCATCTTAACCATACCTTAAACAAGATCCAACACTGGTTCCATTCCAACCATCTCAAACTTAACCCCAAGAAAACTGAAATCATCCTCTTCTCCCCTACAAACTACGGACTCCCCATCCAAACCTGGATCTCGGACCTCAATGCACTCAACTGCTCCCTCTCTCTGTCCAGCTCAGTGAAATCGCTGGGTATTACTGTTGACAAAAATCTAACCCTCAACGACCACATAAAAAACTCTGCTAAAGGAGCTCTCTTCACTCTCCATCACCTGAAGAAAATAAAACCCTTCATCTCACCCGTAGACTTCAAATGGGTCATCCAATCCCTGGTACTCTCAAAAATCGACTAAGGGAATGCTATCCTCACAGGAACCTCCAAAATCCGCCTATCCCCACTCAGATCTGTGCTCCACCTAGCAGCCAGGCTTATCACTGACTATAAGCGTTTTGACCACATCTCCCCTGCCCTGAAGGCTCTAAACTAGCTTCCCGTGGAAGGTAGATCCTCCTACAAGACAGCATGCATCCACATAAAGCCCTAAACCAGAATGCCCCGCTGTACCTCACAAACAAACTTAAAAAAGCGGGTGGCTCCAGTACGATGAGAAGCACTAAAACTTTCCTCCTTATCCCCCCTTACTCAAAAAGAAAACCACTCAATCTCGCTCCTTCTCTGGAAACGCACCGATCGTCTGGAATGCCCTCCCAAAGGAATTGTGTTGCAACACCTCCTACATTGCCATAAAAAAGACCTTAAACTACACCTCATCGGCAAATACTAGGGCCCTTAATCGGATCTCTGACCTCTGCCATCCTTATCCTCTTCTACTTCACTCCCTCCACTCACCTCTCCCCTCTTCTCTTCCTCACCTCATACTATCCCCCATTCCCCGACACCCTACTCCTACAACCACTTCCCTTTTCCTCCTCCTTCCTGAAACCCCTCCCGGGTGACCATGCCCCTTCCCCCCCCAACCCGGCTTCCCCCACTTATCCTTCTTCTAATTTTTACCTAACGCACAGCTCAGCCCTGAATTTCCCCCCCTCTTTGCCACTATATACATAAATAGATCTGCTTTTGCAGTATCTCTGTCTATTAGACCTCAATGGAATGCTTGATTTTATTTAATGTTTATACTTTGCTGTTGAACAAGCTCCTGTAATTTTGTTGTCACGCATGTAAAGCGTTCTGATACCCCCGGATTTAGCCAGCATTATATAAAACCTTTAAAATAAAATAAATAAATAAATACATTGTTCATAGCAAAATACAGAACTTTCGGTCAGGAGGTGTTGGGCAGCTTAGTTAGTTACCTTCTTGTGCTTTGGTTTAAACCCAAAATAAAGCACTGCTTCCAGGTGTGGTCAGTTGACTTCTGAATCAGTGCTGCTAACTCCTTTGGGCACAGAACACTAAGTCCATCACTGTCTTATAGCTGGAGGAGTCACATCAGTGAACCTTCAGGCACCTGTTCCAGAGCTAAAAAAAAGCCAATTGGTTTGCCATTGGCTGCCTGCCTCTTGCCTTTGCTAATAATTTTTTGTAAAAGATAGATAGATAGATAGATAGATAGATAGATAGATAGATAGATAGATAAAGAAACTGGAATAAGTGCAGAGTTAAGATGAGTAATATGATAGTTACATGTCTATGTAAACAGGACATACAAGAGCAATGAATGCATACTAGAAAGCGATACAAGCAGGACATACAGACTAAATTGGTTTATAAATATAACAACTTACACGAGCACTGAAAGCAAACCAGAAAAACATAGAAACAGTTCATATTATAACTATAGCCCTCAAATAAAATACATAGCAGAGTAACGTATAGGAGGACAGTTAGAAGCACACTTCACTGCGCTCATGAATGTACGATTGAATCCTGCATGTGTTTAGCATGCATGTCTTCATCACGCTGTCATTAGAACGAATGCATTGTTAGTACGCATTCATTCAGCACACAAGTAGTTATAACAACTTGCCTAGGAGGGGCACTGGACTTTGGAATAGGATCATTTACTATTCCAACTCCAGTCTGTGCAACAGTAGGGAAGTTGGTGGACTTTACATCCAAGACCATTCCACCAATGCGCCCCCTCTAAAGCAAGTCGTTGAAACGGCTTGCATGCTAAACAAATGCGTGCTAACGACGCGTACATTCTATTGCCGGCATTATGAAAGCAAAGCATGATTTCTGCTTCATCCTAAAGGGCGTTTCCCGCGCTCCTACTAAAGAAATGATAACTGACAATTTCTTTGAAAACAGTTTCAAATGGAATTTGGTATGCTGAGAAATATAAACTGAGTTAAGTATCAATGGGGTAACTGAAAATCTACCGGACCCGGGTAAATAATTGCAGCACAGTACACAAAATGGTAACAGTAGAGACAATTATAAGAAAAAAAACTCAAGGCATTCACTATATCTGATAAACGTTACTGCAGCTAATGCAGTTTATTATACAGCATAGCAAATGATTATTGCAGACATCATAATTCTATTTAGCAAAGTATCAAACAATTGTTGCAAACATCATAATCCTTTATATACTTGAGATAAAGGTGCTCACGATAGGGAGATAGTATAGTGTTTAGGGGAAAAAGTGCGTTTGTGAGGGTAGTAAAAGGAGAGATATTGTGCTTGTTGTGGAGAAAAAAGACAACAGTCAACATTTCGACCCCTTCAAGTGTTCTAGGTAAATACTTCCTTAGGTTGGGGTCTTCATCAGGACAAAAAACAATTTACAACACCATTAGCAGGAGATACGAACTGATAAAGCTCGAATGTGCCTTGTTCTTCACATGGAAGAGTGGGTTGAAAGTGTCCTGCTATCATATAAGACTCTAAACACAAAGGCAACACCAGAGCTCGAATGTGCCTTGTTCTTCACATGGAAGAGTGGGTTGAAAGTGTCCTGCTATCATATAAGACTCTAAACACAAAGGCAACACCAGAGCTCGAATGTGCCTTGTTCTTCACCTGGAAGAGTGGGTTGAAAGTGTCCTGCTATCATATAAGACTCTAAACACAAAGGCAACACCAGAGCAAGTGAAAATAAAAACACTGGCACCGAAGAGAACGTCCTTGTGCGCCGATGTGCACGCTGCGAAACAGTAAAATGCAGTCACTCAAAGTTAGCCAGAGACTGAAGTAGGCTGACTCCTGGCCCCATGCTGTATAGATGTTTGGTGTGCGGAACCAAATGTGAATGACACAGCAACAGCCCACAGCTGGCTGAAAGCCCCTTTTGAGTAAAAATGAGGTGCAAACGAGGGCACAGAGTTGGAAAGAGAAGATAAAATAAAGAGTAGATACGAATTCTCTCAAGAAGTGCTGATGTAATGAGTGTTTTAAATAAAGGGTTGAATTTGGCTCCAGCCAGACATTCGAATAAATTGCAAGTAAAGCCTAATCTATTGAGTTTCACTAAAATTAGAAACTAAAATTGAAAAAAATACTTTGACAAGATTCCAGAAAAAAAGACAGCATATATCGGCAACTATACAGGCAAGTCCAATATTCATTAAGGTCCTGTCAGACATTTAGAACCTAATGAGTTTGGAAGGTGGATTGGATACAGACATAGAGGAAGTAGCCAAACAATTGGGTATCTCGTAGGGAGAGTGGTCTCATATCAACATCGACCATTATACCTAATTAAGCTACAGATAATGTCATTGATGTTCTTCATAGGTTAGTACTTAATGACCTTGATGCATTTGCAAAATATATGTGTACAGAATTTAAATAAAGAAGAACTAGAAGCAAAGCTGTGTTTTGATGATCAAACATGAGCAAAGGATTTTGTAAAAAGTAAAACTACATTGACTTGTGTGATTCTGTATAATAAAGGAAATACAATGTTTAGATATATTTACTGAAAAAGTGGCCCTCCATTGAAATAATGAACTATTAGAATACACTGTGAGACTGATGTTGGAGGAACAGGCGCAGAACTCCATATCCCTATGCGCCTAGTTTTATTTTTAGTTCTCAATATTATACTGCTGGTGTGAATCTGGAGAAATGGCTCTTTGATTGTTAAGGCTTGTGTCTTACGACTCTTCGAGCTGATGTTAATACCAAAAATAGAACTACATTCCATTAGAGGAGCTTTATTCCTGCCTTATGAATCGGTTTTAATGGTTCTCGCCTAAGCTGTCACATGTCATAAGACTATATTGAGATGACAAACCACTGGGGGCTTTCTAATCGGGGTTAAATACCTAAACAGGCCTTTCATTAATTCTTTTGTTATCCTACTCCTACAAAAGGAAGGTTCGTTAAGTTCTTTCCTGAAACACAAATTGGTGGCCACAAGAACTTTAATTGAGGCATGGGCTAAGGCTGGTAGATCAAGAGTTAAGCATCTAATGTGGCATTGGAGGCATAGGATGTAAACTTTGCTGCTCACACTAGTTATACAACCTTTGCCATTTAGCACAGTAAGTCTTATTTGTTTATATTTATTTTGCCTGCACCGGGAAGTGTAGGCTTGAAAATTCAATGAGTGCAGGACTACCACTGGACACTTAGCTAGGACCGAACATTAGGAAGTGGACAGGTACAGATGGTATCACAAAGGGCGAGAGCAGAGACCTCCCTTTTGACAATGAGGTGCTACTAAGAATATCTAGTGACAGATTTATTTCATCAGATATCACTCTCAGACATTTGTTTCTGACCACCTCTGAAGAAATATCGTTCTCTGATCAGGAAGAGGGTGTGGTTTCTCATTCTCATAGGGCCTGATTTTGGAGAGGATTTGGAAGTCCTCAGAGAGGAGACTATTTTCTTCAACTTGAATAGAGGTTTACAGTTAAGCAGTGTAAGAAGTGCTGAAAAAGAGCGTGGGTTCTGGTAGAGATTCTGCATCAGGGGTTCGCTGAGTTGCTTTAAAGAAGTCACCAATCACTGGCTATTGCACTGGACAAAGATAACAACTCCCATCTCATTGTAACACTCCTTGGCCCAAAAAAGAGGTCTGCTTGTTCTCTGCCTGTGAAAAAATTTAGATGATGTATGGCCTGCTCACCACTTGAATCCAGAGACTGGAAGTGCTGTCTAAGGCTTGTACTACAGCAGGGACACACAAGACTGAAGATGACGTCCATCATCTGTTGGACACCCAGCTGCATAGTCTGTTGAACATCCAGCATAGGAGCTGGAAGTGATGGTCTGGGGGTGCTGTGGCACCCCCCAAAATAACCATGCTGGATTCGGAAGGCGAATAAGCAATAAGGTTCCATTAAACATGTTTTTTTAAATCTGTTAACATTTGTTGTGCTTCAAAGACAGAAGTCAAATGTTGGGTCAATAACTTCTGGAAAATGGATGTTTATTCTTTTAAAATGTAGACTAATTTTTTCTTTCTCTAACTCCCCAGCAAGAGGATTTTTTTAAAGTGAAGTATGTGGCAATCTTGCAGGGGTACCGTAGTTGCCATTTTCTAACACGCAATAAAACTCAAATATTTTTACATGAACCATACAAACGCTGCAGTCTCAGCAGTTCGGAAAGCACAAATGAAGTACAATTATTTTTGCAATTCTGGTGCATGATGGAAACAAATGTTTAATAGGATCAAAATAAATCAAGACATGCTAATCTCCTGAATCTCAATTTGCACACATTATAGTACGTGCTCTTTTTTTATCAGTAAACACCTGTATGTCTGAGCATATTTATTTGCCATTTCAACGGAAAATGTGCTGTCTGCAAATTATGCTGTATTACCATGCTTTCATAATATATTTGCAACAATGTTCTCCTAAAAGCACAACCAGCTACCTACTACACCCTTACTGTAGCGTAGTTCCCACTAATCCGTAGGAGATGCGCGTTTGTTGGACAATATAAACTTTGGGTGAGGTGCCTAGACTGATTCTGGGCACCCCCGCAGGATATGTTGGCCTAGAGACCAGCTAGCTCACAGTGCCATCATAAGCCCCCTAACCTTACCAGGGAGCAAATGATTTCTGGCAACCACTCAACATGACAAGCCTGACCTCTCAAGGATCGTGAAAACAGATCAGAACCTTTCGCTCAGTCACTCGTGCTTACTCATGCTCAGAGAAATATACAGAATACACAGTGAGACCTTTTCAAAATATTTATAGAACCAACATTAGTCTTGTATTGAATGCTAGTGCTGTGATTATCAGTAGACTGAAGCCGATGAAAGTGATTACAAACACCAAAGCGTTAATAGTAGATACAGTTCTACTATTATTTATTTGAAAAGTTTTATATAGCGCGAACATGACCCAAATGGGTATCAGAGCGCTGTACAAAGGAACGTACATTGGCTTGAGGTACCAGCATGAGTACAGTACAATATGGTACATAAGAAGTACCTGAAAAATACAATAGTGAAGTACCTGAAAAGTACCATAATGCTAAAACAGTGTATATATGCAGGCATATAAAAAAGGCAGTGTTAGACCTGTCTGCATCTGGGGATACTCTAACCAACATTATTTATTTTTGTCCCCCTTAGCCTCCCAGAGTTTCTGTTTTTATTTTTTATACATGTCCACCAGGATTTTTCAGTGCTGTCAGGGGGCTAGGTGTTCCTTGGTTATGACGCCATTTTTCCCTCATAACCTGTGAGGCCTAGTTATGCCCCTTGAAAATCTAGGGACACCCAGAAACCTAAAATGGTGTCCACCAACTGCCATAACGGACACTACTGGAGAACAGGCCTATAGGCTAACATGAGGAACTTTCTAGAAGCATCCAGTGACTTCTGCAGGTCTCAGGCCACCCTATAAAAGGCCAGTGACCAGCAGCCATTTTGGAGGAGTAGTAGTAGTAGTAGTCAGGAGTGACCAGTGAGGAGAGAGACGACTTGTGGAGGAGGATTGCGCACCAGAGGTGACCAGATCGACCTGTGGGCCGGCTGTCGCGTGTTGGGAAGTGCCCCCTTTCAGGCTGACCGAACCCCACTGTCACACCAGCCATAAAGTGTGACCAGAGACTTTGTATTCAGTTTGAAGAACCGGGTCGTGTTGGGAGAAGACCCTCGTTATTGCAGCCAAGCGGAATCAGCTGTGGTGCATACCTGCTCAAAGCGCCGTCAGCCAAGCCTGTCCCACATGCGTTTGCAGGGACCAGTTATCCGTGAGAGGATTGAAAGAAACGTCACTGGAAGTGAGGCGGAGCCCAGCTGATCGCCTGCGAGGCGTGTGTGGAGAGCCCAGCTGATCGCCTGTGAAGCGGAGAAGGACGCCGTCGCGTCAGAAGAGGTGCGCCAAGCCGGAACCGGTAGGAAGCACCCAGCGCGTCGGAGGAGGCGGGCGCAAGGCGGAGTCAGGAAGGGCCGGCCGCGTCACTAGAGGGGCGCCGCGGCGGAGTCCCAGTCAGCGGGAACATCGAAGGAGGCAGAAGCGCCGCATCGGACGCCTCGGTGGAGCGCCTCGGACTGGGGTAGGCTTCCCTGTCTCCTCACGCCCACGTCGACTGCTGGAAGACACCACCGACACCGCGTGAAGCAGGCAACGCCAGCTAGCTCGCCTTCAACCCAAAAGTAAGCCGGGAAGTGAGGGAGCGGGAGGCGGCTGTGCCGGCACTCGGTAACGCTGGTGACTGGAAAACAAACGTGGTTACGAAGCGCTGAGGCCTTCCAAATAGACCTTGGGGGAACTTGACTCCTGGCCGCTGATTCCAGACACGAACCGCTAGGTTTAAGTACTTGTGCCAGTGGTTGAGGGACTGGGCCAGAGAAATACATTAAAGTTTGGAACTCCCTGTCAGGATCTCTACAAGCCATTAAACCCCTGGAGTTAGATTCACTATCAGAGCGGTGTAGCCACTAAGTAAACAAAAGGGGAAGCCGTATTAACACCTCTTGTCTCCTGTTTAGCTTTTTAGTGGGCTGTGACCTCTGAGAACAGCGCTGTTGGGGGTAAGAGACTGACGTGCTGGAACAGATCTCTGAGAACAGAAGGGTAATGAAATGTACATGCCAGGTCTGTAATGTAAATGTGTAACCTGTATAGTGAATATTCCTTGCTGTGATATTTGCTGGAAGAAGTAATTTTGTGGGAGTGATAATCATTTATTACAAGGGAACTGTACCTATGAATTAGTCTTCCTAGAGTGTGAAATATGCTAAGGTTGGTGTAACATATGTGCGATGTTGCTAAGCTAATTGTAAACCTATTTTGCATAAGAAACAGAGTCATATTATTTTTATAAAAGGTACTGGTATTTTTCCAAAATTGGTGTTGAGTCTTTTATCTTAGTGGTCAATCACTGAGTTACTGTGAGTGGGTCTTGTAAGCACTTAACCAACGCCTTGAGTTTAGCTGGGTCCACTACTGTGCCAGGCTACCCTATGTAGTCTAGGATCCCCTAGGTCTAACAGGCAGTAATCTAGCATACCCCTACTATGTAAAGCCCTTCTCTTAATGTACCTAGAGTGCATGTAGGTGTGAAGCCAAGAGTCCCCCCAAGGGACAATCCACCCCCATTACTTGCAGGAAAGAATGTAAGAACCAGTCTTGGTCACAAACTGGACATCCCCTCACGGAGATGTCAGACCGCTACGTGGGGAAGTCTCAGCATGTAGGGACCTTTGGTGTCAGCTGAAGTGCCTCCTCTGCTCATCTATTGGGATGCACATTATTTATAATAGAAAGCAGCCTTGCAATGTATGTGTAGATTAGCGGTGTTATGGATATGCAGATAGCCCTGTTACCCGGTGGATGAAAATAGAACGACATTTGTACCTAGTGCGTAAAGAGGCCTTGTACATGATGTTCGAGGCATCGTGATAATGTTGTGCAAAGCTAGATGTGTAAACATTGTAGTTTCAGAGAAGCTAATCCAACATTGTCATGCACACAAATGTGTGCAAAAGTCACAGCTGAAATGTTACTGTGAAAAATAGAACAATGTATGAAATAAGCCGCTTTATTGCATGGGCCCAACACGGGAACATAACATTACCCCTTTCTTGCTAAATACATACATTTGCTATACTTGTTCTTTGTGTGAGGCTTTAGTGATCTGCCATTTTTTTGTGTGTAAATTGATTTTATTGCATTTTCAAATCAAGTCATGTAACATGGCCATTTGTATATCTTAATGCTTGGTATACTCAAGCCCTCATGTTAATGGCCATATTCATTGTATAAGCATATTATTAACACATAGCGCCAGATGTAGGTAAATGTCATTTACCGATTCTTAAATACCGAATTTTACCGATTCGGTATTCAAGAATCGGTAAATGAGATGTAGGGGGAAAAATCTGTATTTTTTACCGAATCGGTAAAATTCGGTATCGGACTTTCGGAATTTACCGAATCGGTATTTACCGAATCGGTATTTCCCATTCATGCCAATGGGCCAAAAGGCCCATAGGAATGAATCGGAAATACCAATTCGGTAAATACCGATTCGGTAAATTCCGAATCGGAAAGCAAGCAAAAGTGAAACTTAAGAAAACAGCCAATCAGGTGCTACCACCCTCCCCCTCCCTACCAGGAAGTGGCTACCCAGGCAGCTGCAACTAATTAGAAGGTTCTGGAGAGGCAGTCAGAGCTGAGCAGAGTCACAGAGCAGCAGGGAGAGTTCTTTTTGAAACTTTACCAACTGAAAAATGGCAAGCAGCAGTGAAAGCCAGAAGGCAGAAAGAAAGAGGAAAATAAAGTTCAGCAGCATGGAGCTGCAGGTACTTGTGGAGGAGGTAGTGAGAGTGCACAACAAACTTTTTGGAAGGCACTCCCTCACTGTTCCCGAGTCTGCCAAAAGAAAAATCTGGCAGGCAATATTAGAAAAAGTGAATGCTGTGGAAGTCACGACCAGGAATACTGAGGATCTAAAAAAAAAGACCTCAGGAGCCTCACCAAAAAAAAGATGGCTGAAATCCACAAGCAGGCAGGCCTAACCGGTGGAGGCAGGAACCCAGCGCCCCCCCTGACTGACCTGGAGGAGATGGTGGCCTCAACCAGTGAGGCAGACAGCTTCGGCGGACTGGGAGATGTGGACAGCTCAGCCAGAGCTGCAACAAAAAAAGGTAAGATGCATGTGCTGCATTACACCCCATACCAACCTGCTTCCCTTTACCCTTTGTGGACAAGCAAACCGCAGTCCAGTACTGCTATCACTATACAAGAGCAATGCATTATGGGAAATGTAGTCAGCAAATGTCAGACCATGTGTAACAGCGCAGACATCAGCAAGTTAGTGAAATGAATGCAGATAAATGAAAGTGAAATGTGTAAAGCATTTATTGTAGTGACTGTGACACAGTAGCGCTCAGTTGACATACGCTTATTTATACCTAGGGGCCAAATCACGCAGTGGACCCACTGACACAGAAGGGACTGCACCAGCGAGGGAGGAGAGTGAGGAAGCAGGTCCAAGCCAAGTGCAAGCCTCGCAGGAGGAAGGTGACACGACTGGCATCTCCCATGAAGATGACACTGTACAGACCCCAGAGTTGCTGCACTCGCCACAGCTTTCCCAATCCCCTCCCTTGGTATTCTCACCAGAAACCTCACCATCACTGCTCCAGTCCACTCCTGCAAACCCACCAGCCAAGAGGCGTGTCGTGGCCTCACTACCATTAATGGAGGCAGCAGAGGGTGAGGGGGAGGCTCAAGTCACCGTAGATGTGAGTTCAGCAGCACTGCAGTCCACAGATGAGACAGTCACTGCTCGCAGAAGACAACTCAGACCCAGCAGTGCAGGTGGCATGGTGAGGGCACTGTGTTCCGTGGGCTGGAGGGGCGCATGGTGCGCATTCAAAGGATGCAGGGCAAATCCATCCAAGCCTGCCAATGCCAACTCTGCACCCTGAATGTGCAAATAGGAGACATGGGGAAGGGCATGAGAGACATTGTGGAGGCAAATAAAGAGGTTGCCAAAACAAATACGGACATAGCAGCAGGGATGCAGCAGATGAGCAACTCAATTACGCAGCTATGCTCCAAACTTGATAGTCTGTCACACACAAGGCGCAGGGAAGCCCGTGTCCACAATACGGCCATCCATCGCTTGGCCACCGCCACATCCCTGCTATGCAGGAGGGGCATAAATATGCAGGAGGCTTTGACACAGAATACAGCTGAGGTCACCAGGGGCATGGCCAGAATAACAAGTGCACTAGAGGCAATGTTGATTTCGCAGACAGCACAGAATCCTGCCCTGGACGTGGCAGAGGCTGATGACACTAGTAGCCGGAGCAGCATAGCAAGCACTAATGTGGAGACACGGAGGAGTACCAGGCGCCAAGCTGAGGATGCAGGGCACGCTGAACAAAGCGAACAACATCCTAGTGGCTCAGGGAAGCGCGGGAGCAAGTGACATTACCGGTCATGGGTGAAGTAACCCGGGACATACAGTCCCCATGTGTATAATGTTTATTCAGTTGCACTTAAGTGCTTGAACGTTGTGGCACCATTAAAATACATTGGTCCCATACACAACCTGTCTGTGTCTCATTACTTACTCAGAAATAGTTGCGTGTAATCTCCTCACGTCTGTATCTGCCATCACTTGGTGTTGCCACTTCAGCAGGTTGTGTTTCAGGCACAGCAATCTCGTCATCATGATCCTCAAAGTCTGACAACTCCACCTCAGTGCCCTTCTTCACAGCAAGGTTGTGACACATAGCACAGGCAGCAATGATTTTACAGCAGGTGATGGGGGTATACTGCCGTGCACCTCCACTCTTGTGCAGGTACCTGAACCTGCTCTTCCATATACCAAAGGTACGCTCCACAACATTTCTTGTGCTCTTGTGGGCCCTGTTATATCTCCTTTGGCTGGGTGTTGAGGGGTTGAGGTAGGGGGTGAGTATGAAGGAGCGGAGGGCATATGCACTGTCTCCTAAAAGGAAATGGGAATACATTACTCACATGCATACCTGTACTTCTTACTGCAATAGGTGTTAATGGGGCCGCACACTGTGTCTTACCTAGGAGGTATCCTTCACCAAATTCACCTGCTGTCAGCCGTGCATAGATACAGCTGTTTTCAAATATGAAGGAGTCATGGGTACTCCCAGGAAATGTTGCCACAAGGTCATTGATGGCGCACTTGGCATTGCAGATCACCTGCACATTGATGGTGTGGGTGGACTTTCTATTCCTATATATGTATTCGGTGCCAGCAGGGGGCCAAATGGGAATGTGGGTGTCATCAATGCAGCCAATGATATTGGGGAAATGCGCCATCAGATAAAAGTCAGTTTTTGTTTGGAGCAGTTCTGCATGGGTTGCTGGGAAAGTTATATAATGGTCCATCCTCTGTAACATGGCATCAAGGAATTTGTGGAGAAAGCGTGACAGGCTGCTCTGGGTCACCCCACCTACCGCAGGAACCACACTCTGGTAGCTCCCAGACGCAAGCAGGTGTAGGCTGCACAGCACCTGCATGTGGGGTGGAATAGCGTGTGCCATTGGGATAGTGTGCTCCAACAGTGGTTGGAGGTCCCTGATGAGGTCCAAGATGGTGTCTGGTTCCAACCTGTACCTCTGGAATATCTCTGCCTCTGTGAGCATGAACAAGGTGATCCTCTGTCTGTAGACCTGCTCATGTCTCTGCCATTCCCTCTCTCCTTCCTCCCGTAGCCGTAGCCATCTCGCAATGACATAGAATGCCGCCATTATGAAAAAAGAATTGATTTATGGGTCCTTTTTTATAGGCTGCACCTGGTTACCACCTGAGTTCAATCCATGGTAAATGTATCAAAGACCAAAGGTATCAAGTGGTTCTCTACCATCGACCTCAAAGCCGCCTACCACCAAGTATCTCTCCACCCATCATGCCGAAAGCTTACATCCTTCATCACACCTTTTGGATGCTACAGGTTTAAACGCCTGCCCTTTGGGCTTGCATCCGCGGCGGCCGTCTTCCAAATACTCATGCACAAGCTTTTCCAAAGTGTTCCCGGAGTTCTCTACTTTCAAGATGACATCCTCGTCATGGAGAAATCCAAAGCTGAACACGACGACATCCTGCACACCGTCCTACACACGCTCGCAGCAAATGGCCTCATGGCCGAATTGGAGAAATGCAAATTCAGTCACCGCAAGGTCACATATCTAGGACATGAAATCAGCAACACAGGAATCACCCCCAAATCGGCAAACGTGGAGGCCATCATGTCAGCGCCCTCCCCGAAAACCAAAGACGACGTTCGCTCTTTTCTGGGGCTGGCGGAGTTCTATAGTAAATTTGTCAGGAACTTTGCTACTAAGACGCGCAGACTAAGCCAACTGCTCGAAGAAAAGAATAAGTTCGCCTGGTCAGAGGAGACGGAGGTAGAGTTCTTAGCCATCAAACAGGACATCTGCAAGGCGGTTCCTTTACATGGATTTGACGGCTCGGCGTCCAGCATCCTCACCACGGACGCGAGCGACAAAGGACTGAGAGCAGTCCTGTCCCAGAGGGCTTCAGATGGCACCGAAACCACGGTGGGGTTCGCATCAAGATCCCTCACCGAAGAGAAGTACAGTGTAATCGAGAAGGAAATGCTAGCCACCATCTGGGCGATGGAAAAATTCCGACAGTATCTGTGGGGGTCACGATTCACACATCCAGCGGCAACGTGACAGCCACACCATGCATCGCAAAAATGACATTGCGCCTGTTGGACTTCGTCTACGATGTGAAGTACATCCCGAGCCCGCAGAACAGAGTGGCGGATTTCCTGAGCAGGGCAGCAGCCAAGGAAGAACCGGTCACATCATCGGATTGGGATGAATACAGCGTCTCATTCATGGCAGATCATGAACACACCATCAGTGCCCAGGACTGAAGCCTACACGCAGGACCCGGAACTATCACAAGTCAAGCAGTACATCACGCGAGGCTGGCCGGAGAAGAAGCACATCAACTCCAGTCTCAGAAAATTCTGGGAAGTCCGCGAGGAACACTCCATTAGCGAGGACTCCGTATTCCTGCTACAAGGTGACAAAGTGGTGTCCCCGAAGGCTCTGTATGACCACATTCTTCACATCAACCACGAAGGACACCTGGGCATAGTAAAGGCCAAAAGGCGGATGAAACTGATGTACCGGTGGCCCACCATGGACATCCAAGTGGAAAGGTTTGTGAGGGACTGCGCCCATTGTGCCAGAGCTGACAAGACTCTCTTCACCCTGAAGCTCCCCATGGGCGAGTTCTCCACTCCCAACAACCCCTGGGAGGACTTATCCATCAACTTGTAGGCCTGGTCCTAGACACCTGGGACACACCCAAACACCTCATCGTCGTCGTGGACCGTTATTCAAAGTGGCTAGAAGTCGAAATCTGTGAATCGGTCGATTCTGATGCCGTCATCACCTTCCTCACCAATATCTTCATGAGGGAGGGCATCCCTAAGTCCATCACCAGTGACAATGGACCCCAGTTCACGTCAGCCAAATGGACAGCCTTCACCAACAGAAATGGAATTCAGATGAAGCGCACTCCGGTCCACCACCCAGCGGGCAACAGCCAAGTGGAATGCTTTAACCGGGTGATCATGGGCTCGATCCAAGCAGTCATCAGCGACAGCAGAAACTGGGAGTCCGAAGTCAGAAACACAGTATGGGCCTACCGTATCACACCTACCTTGACAGGCTACAGCAAGTTTAAGATCCTAAGATGCAGAGTACCCTTCACCAGAGACAACACAGCCTGGATGACTATGAGACTCCAAAGCAAATGGTCCCCAGCAATTGTCCGCAGCAACATAGAAAAGGCACAAAGCATCTACAAGGCACATTACGACAAAGGGAACAGTGTGCATGAAACCTCGTTGGCAGAGGGCGAGAGGGTCAGAGTGAAAAAGGGCCAACCAGGATTTAAAGGAGACAGCAAATTCAGTGAGCCGCTGCGGGTGGTAGAAGCATACACCTGCTCTGCTTTATTGAGTGATGGCAAGGTGTGGTCCCAATCCAGAATGGCCAAGTGCAATAAGATCCTGCATTGGGGCATGAACAACAGTGAGCTAGAAAAAAGCCCCAGTGTAGCGGCAGCACCCTCTACAGATCACGTGAGTGCAGCTGGAACCACAGCCAGTGCAGAGGGACAATCACCTGGACAGCCAATGCTGTGTCCGGCCAGCCAGGACGCAGACGGAGGGGGCATTCCGGATGAGACTTTCAACGCATCCCAGAGAGACCAGGAGGAGGGCGAGAGGTCAGACGGACCCCGCGGAGGGAGAGCAAGGGACTGGAACGCCCTACATGTGTCGGTACAGTTACACATGTGTTCGCTATTGTTAAGGGGGAAGATGTGTGGTGTTGCGGTCTAGCCTCCCCGCATCACGTGAGCTGTGCAAAGTGCGCGTGGGGACGTGACGCGGGGGCGGACATTCTGACTGGAGGACCGCTCTCCCCTGTACAAAGCATACGTAAATAAAGTATAACAGTATTTCACCCGTATAGTCTCTACCATTCATTCCGAGGGGCATTACTTCATCTACTGTTACATTTACTGTATCTCATCATTTGCAAGAGTATCAATCATTTCTCACTCTAAATGCAGTCTATGACAGAAGCTACGATTCCCTTTTTTAAAAAATATTTTCTACAGGGGTATTTTCAAACAAATATACGTTATGCCTGGTTTGGATAATTTCCTGCATTTAAACAAATGTCCTAAGCAAATGTTTTCTCTATTAAGAATGTTTCCTTCTGTGGGGGGCGTGGCTAACCAGCCAAAGATGGCAGACAAGTAACCATATCGCTACAATCCGGCCTTTTCAATTATCCTGTGCCATCACTGATTAGAGGGCTCATCTGACACCCAAAATGCACCACTCGTCTCTGCGCTGCCCCAGGCTGCCCAGCTGTGTGCCTGCGGATGGTTTGGAAGCGAAGCGCGAAGACTGCGGATGCCCGAGGCCACGCAGTGGGCATCAGGAGGGCGGCCCCTTAGAAACAGAGGGTTTCCCCCTGCCCCTCTCTAGCCTCTCTCCTCCCCCGGGCAGGCGGAGTCCCGAGGGGAGCTAGGAGGAGCTGAGGGTCACGTCCGGTGCGGCAGGCAGGGCGAGGGGTACTTAAGCCCCCCTCGCCATCTTCTCTGCCTCTTTGCCGCACCGGACGCGTCGTAGTGTCCTCGTGGGGACACACATTTTTGCCCTCTGGTCGCCGTCCAGAGGCCTGGTCTTGCGTCGGTGTGCTGTGTTTTCCGACGCTCGACGGATTGCTTCTCCTGCGGTGAGTCGGGGTGATTTGTTTGTGGGTCGCGTTCCCAGGGAGAAACAATTTTTGGCGAGTAACATTGTTAGGGGGCATGTGGGGTCTCTTGTGCGGGCCCGCGCTTTGGTATAGAGCCTGATTCCTCAGTGGGGCCAGTTTTGGCAGGGGCAGTCTTGCCGATAATCTCTGGGGAGAGCTCTGTCTCATGCTAGTTTTCAGTATGTTTCTTGGCCGTAGTTAGCGTTTGGTGGCGCCGCCCTTCGCGGGAGATACACAACATTTTTGTGCTGCACGTCACCTGAATCTGAACAGTAATTTGCTCAGCTGAAGCACTGCATATTTGTTAATGACTAAGAGAAACCTTCACGCAGTCTATATCAGCGTATCAGCTGGCCCCTTTTCGCTCCATGGTATAATTTCTCCTATTTTGGGGGTCGCAGTGCGTCCCCATCGAGGTGATGCTTGGCAGAGGGCTTACTTCCTGGTTGTGCGGGGATCAGGGTATTTTAACCCCTCGTGCCCGCTCCCTCCGGGGGGGCTAGAGTTGGCCGGGCGGCCTTCAGCCGAGGGCCGTTGAAGTGGGGGGCATACCTGTGTTTGGTGCCCGGGGTGCAGGGTCTACTAGTGTAGCCTTCTTTGGGTCCGTGCCATTGCGGGGGAGAGGGGGCTCCTTCCTTCTCCGTCAGTTTATGTTTGGAGGGCGGGGGGGGTGCGGTGCACTGCTCTTCCCCCTCACTTGTGCGGGTGTTACCTATGGCGCTGGCTTTCAGGTGCCTTCCCTCGGCCCGCGGTGTTGTTTAGGTGTTCCCGGGCACAACACCTTGGGGGTCACTGGGGGCAACTCTGTTCCTTGCTCCTTCTTTACCAAGTGTCTGTGATCTTTAGATCTTTTTTGCTCCTGGCTTACTGTGGTCACCCCCCTCTAGGAGAATTATTATTTAATGTCCGTTGCGCCCTGTCTTACGCACACGGTGGCATGCATGTGGGCGTGGGGGGGGCGAATTTGGCGGGGCCCGGTGGCTCAGGCGTGCGTGGGGCTTGGCTTGAGGTGAAATGGCGCCCCTGCCCAGCGGCCATCTGACCAGTTTCCAGTGGTGGGGAAATGGCACATATGCGCGTTGGCCACACCCTTCCCCCCCACCACCTCCCCTCCTGGTGGCCATCTTGTTCTACGGGGTCGTGCTCCGACTCTTCGGCCGGGCGGGGGGCTGTTTAATTATATTTTTCTAGCTTCAGGTCGTCTTAGCGTGGACTTTACACGAAGGTGTCTGTACGTTTCATAAGGATTCTCCTGTTATAGTTATGCGATCGCTTCTCATGCATAGTTTCGGCGGCTTTGATGGGCCTGACCCCGGGGGCACATTTCGGGGGAGTCCTGCTTTGTAGCAATCGCGCGTGGTTCATAGGGGATGTTGTGCATTACTGGGGTACCTCGTGTCAGCAGGAGCTGCATGGAACTTTCCTCATCGAGCAGTCAACTTTAGTGGGACAATTGATTTCTGCGGGTGGCTAGGCTCGACTCGGTCCGCTTTCCGCACTGATAGGACAGGCCTAATTAGGCGTTTTTTACTTGGTTCAGAGAGCGTTGCAGGCCGTTTGCCTTCCGGAAGTGCCTGGGGTTATCGGGGTGCCCGGTGACTCGCGTGGCTGTTTGTGTGTGTTTTTCCCAGGTGCCCGGGTGCAGTGGGTAGTTCCCTTGGTTATCTCCGGGGCCAGCTGATACTCGGTAGCCATGCTGCTTGCCATGCTACTAGTATTCAATATTTTCCCGACAACCTATGAGGACCTTATGTGGAGCTGAGTGCCCACATGTTTGAGGGCCCCGCAGTATCTTATTTATTTGGTGCGCATTTCTAGCGTATGTCCGCAACCCTTCCCGGGCATGTCCCAGGCACCGTGGTTACAGCCATCGGTTACGTAACATAGATTGCTGCAGAGGTTTTGTCTTCTTTCTTCTTTTGTACTAATCAGCAGTTTCCAGCTGTGGGGTTGGCACCGCCCGTAGCGCGCCCTACGCGTGACAGCACCGCTAGGGTCCCAGGTCGCAGTTGCGGTCCTCCGCGCTCTTTGTTCACCGCATCGTGTAGTATTGCCGTGACCTCGTGTAGGGCAGCGTCGGGTACCCCATGGACATCCGATGCGTGGGGGGCTCAGCGCTTACGATGTAGGCTCTTCCGCCTAGGAGTGACTTTGCGGCGGCCGCGCAGCCCGTTTTGGCTTATGGTGCTCGGTTTTGCCCGTTGTCCCTGATTGGACACCTCGCCCCACCCCTTTTGGCCACTCCCGTCCGCCATCATGATTAATACTTCCCTGAAAGCTCAACAGCAGTCCCTCCATGTAATCACTTGCATCCTTAAAGTACTGTCCCGAACCAAAACACAAAACAAAGTGCAACCAACCCTTCCCCCCCCACAAACAATGCAATCCAAATTTGCACATAATCATTACAGTCATTTTCACCAATATATCTGAAACACCCCACCCTGAAACCCTCCCCCTGACTCCCCTCCACCCCCCTCCCTGCTCCCCTGCCTGTGGACTGCAACTTGCCCACCCCCCAACTCGGCAGAGTGCCTAAGTGTTTCCCACCCGTACTATCTACTTAGAGGCAAACCGGTCCCCCCCCACCCTCGGCATAAGTATCTAATGAAGGTCAGGACAATGCAGCCCCAATCAATACTTTTTGCCTATGAAAAGTCGTCACAACATGTCTAAGTTAATACATTTCACCACATTATACACCCGGAATCACTACAGTCAATCCCCTTCTCCCAGTGGCATCCCCCACTGACAGTTCGACCCCCCAAATACTTGCGAGTGGCCCTCAGGGCAATCCTCTCCGAAGTCTCTTGTGTCCCTCACTCCTGTTCCGAGAGGCAACTGGCCCCTAGGTCCTCCATCGCTGTTGGCTCCGGCTCATTTCTAGGGTCCCACTCCGGTGCGCCGCGGCATCTATCTGGTTTACCTCCGACTTTAGTCCATCCATCAAGCCAGTCCCAGACTGCCTCCGGCGATTCAAAAAACCAGGATTTACCATCCCTCTCGACTCTCAATTTCGCTGGAAATAGCATTGCGTACTTGAGATCTCTGCCCCGCAGTTCTTGTTTCACCGCCTGAAAGCTGCGTCGCTGCGCCTGGACCCGAGCCATGAATTCCGGGAAGAAAGAAACCTCATAGTTGTCAATCTTTAATGGGGGCCGGCTCTAGCAGTTTGGAGAATATTGTCACGGTCCCGAAAATTAAAGACTCTGGCAATAATAGGTCTGGAGGGGCCCCTACTTTGGGCCGCCCACCCGGCACTCTGTGGGCCCGTTCTATGGAGAAGTATGCCGACAGCGACTTGGGCTTCAAATGCTGTGTGATCAATTCCTCCACATAAAGGTCGGCCACCGGCCCCTCCATTTTTTCCGGGACCCCAAGAATTCGAATGTTGTTGCTACGGGCCCTCCCTTCGTAGTCATCGAGCTGCTGTGCCATACGAGTCTGGTGTTTATCCATGTTCGACATTTGGCGTTGAAGCTCGGAGGTATCTTCCTGGAGTGCCGCCGTTACCACCTTGAGTTCACGCACTTTTTCATTTGTCTGCTTGAAATCTGCACGCAGCAGCAATATCTCTGTTGTCACTGAGTCCATAGATGTGCGCATTTCCCCGATAGCTGCCAGAACATCATGGAGCGTGGGTTCTTTCGGCTGTGGAGACGACCCCTTCGCTCCGTCTTTGTCCGGTTTGGGCGATTCGACTTTCTCTCCACCCTGCTGCCATGCATACTTTGAGAGCCGTGCCTGGGCGTAAGTCTTGGAATTCCTGTTGCCCGTTGCCATTTTCACCCCTCCGCAACAGGCTAGCCAAGGAATTGCGACAAAGAAAACGCGTCACTGCGCTGTCACCGGCTTCCAGTACTGTAGGAACAGTAAGTGTCTCTCTGCAAAACACACGCCGGTGGATACTCCTCACTCCCTCAGGTCCTTTAGCTACTCGACACAGCCCCAGCCCCGTACAGTTCACCAAGGAGGGGGAAGGGGCCAATCAAGTCTCCGCCTGACAGTCCAGCCCAGCGCGGTCCGAGCAAGGCAGAAGAGGAGAGGGCAAATTAGGGGCCCCGCTCGTCACCCCGCGGGCCTCAGCAGTCCCCTGGTGTCACAATGCGTCTCAGACACTGCCAAGGGGCCATTTTCCAGGAGGCCGTCCAGATCCAGATGGAGCACTTTTAGAGGGATAGCAGGAGGTCTTGGACCATGCGTTAAGATGATCAGGCGTCCCAGATTTGCCCGGAGGGTCCCCGTTTTTTACCAGCTGTCCCAGGAGATTTAGCTTGGGTCCTGGCTGTTAGAGAGAGTCGGCTGATAACTGCCTAGGTGCATTTTTAGGTTGTACAAAGCAGGAATAGTTAGCAATTGTTTCAGGAAAGTGATTTAATTACCAGGTAAACTTCTGGGTTTAAAAGTGGCACTTTATGGATGTTCTAACTGCATGTTCCTGTAATTCGCTGCTGAGGAGCGCTGTCATTATCTGCATTGGCATGAAGTAAAACTGTAGTCCTTCTTCTATGTTAGTGAAATGGTCCGGTTTATGGCTTAAAAAATTCTGGTCACCCTACCATGTTGCCCCGGGGCACGATATGTAGACTGCGGGGGGGGTAGCGCGGGCCACGTCGCATCTCACCCCCGCTGGTGCAGTGCCTCTCTGCCGTCGCTCCGCCCACTCTCAGGCGGGCCGCAAAGCCGGGACCCAAAGTTCACTCCTTGCCCCGGGGCCGTCTCTCTCACCTCGGCCAGTAGCGGCGAGCGGTCACCGCCCCTCCAATTTATAAGCGGAGCCCCCGCAGTGCCCAACGTAGCCAAGCCTCCGTCCACAACCAACCCGGCGGAAGGGTGAGGCCGTCAGGAGATGTCCAAGGCCCCGGGGATCGCGCTCCTTCTAGCGCCTCGGGACCTCCATCTTATCTTGCTCAGGCGCCTCCTCTGCCAAGCGCCCGAACGTCAGGGAAACGGCAAGCCGCCCGCCAGCCGATCGCTGCACAGCCTTCACGAGGGTGTCAGCTAGGCCAGCGGACACCACGGGAGGGCTAGTGTCTGGGAAAGTAGGCTGCAAAACAATTTAGCGCCTCAGGTCAGGAAGAGCCCGGTTAAGCAGCGGCCATTCTTCTCGGCCGCTTAGCCACGCCCCCAGAGGCACTATTCTGGAATACATGGCTTGGCAGGCCCGGGTTGAGGAGGTTTCTGGGTAGAATGGTAAGGGGGAGAGCCAAGAGCAAATGACATGCTCACGATCATAATATCCAAGATAAATATTGAATATTCTTCCTGCTTCATCAGGTGTTTTAGCAGAACAGTTACACTGTCTGCGATGGAGGGTGCGAGTGGTTCATTATAGACTTATATTGAAAGCGATCCTTTCTTCGATCCCTGCTTCTATTTTCTAATATCTAACACATTAAGTCCCAATGACCTATCCTGTACCCTTGATATTTTCATACCCTCCAGTTTTACAGAGTATTAGTTTGTTCCTTTTATTACGAGCCCTCGAGTTAAGGAGTGCACTAGCACGGCTCACTCGCATACCATTGCTATAGTCTTCCAATTGTGTACCACATATAGGTTTGTCGATGGCATCATTTCTTTCGGCAAGCTTTTCGCATCTGTAGCATAGTGTCAATTTAGAAAGGGGTAATATAATCCTGGTTGGCATCCTCATCTTTTACTGCACACCAGTAATTCCTCTTTTCAAAGTGTGTTTGAGGTCGCTGATAGGTATGATAGGCCCAGCGCTCCTTTATGTAAAAATGCTTATGGTGACCATCAGTAAACGTGGCTGACGTCCAGCCCCACCAAGAGAATTATTTCTGAGTTCTATTACCAGCTGTTGATCATTCGTGAGCAATTTTATATTGGGAGTCTGCTAGGGACCACTTCTTTAGGTATTTTATTGGCGGTACAGGCTCAGGCTGTGGTTTCAAAATCCTCCACTTGTAAGTGAACTAAGTTTAACACTGCAGGCTGTAGACTCTACATTCCACTGAGTGGCAGCAGGTGCTCCCAAACTGATGGCACAGCAGTTGGGCTGCCTTTCAGATTCCAGAGCCTTGGATAAACAGACAGACAACAGCAGTATTCTGAAAGAGCGAATTGACTATTGTCATGTGACCTTTTCTTCTCATAGGTTATGTTAACACGGTGCAGGTCCCGGGCTTGTTCATATAACAAGTTTTTAACTGCACCCCTTGGTTAAGGCCCCAGGAGATTGACATACGCATGGGGTTATTTTGGATCCTATTAGCTAAGGGTAAGACCTGGAATTTGCTTAATTATCCTAATTTTAGCACAGCCTAGACGGACTTCCATACAGTCAATCATTCACCATGACAGCACAGTCAAGCTGTTATCCTATGGAACTGAGTCATACAGAATAGCTAACTAGCTTCCTGGGCCAGGCTGCACCAGGGAGTATCGCAGTGATGGCAGGATAGCTTAGTGCACTGTGTGATGGGACATGCCCCCCCTCTTACTTGTCTAAGAGTAGTCTTTTTCATCAAGTTGCTATTTTTCCCAAGCACATGTCCTGGCACGCCCCACTTGTGCATCCGCGGTGTTCGGCCACCTTACTCTCCTCACTTCTCCAGCCTATAAGCTTCCTGATTGGTATTTGAGGGGGGGCGGGGCTTCTAATGGATGTTTTTTCTCTACAATACAGGACCAAAGTTGGAGAACTGCCCTACCCTTGGGGGGGCCAACGGAACCACCTCCCGGTGTAAGGTTAGCTCATTGGGGGCAGCCCGCCAGGGTTTGGGTCTGTCGTTGGTTCCCCCCAGGTGTCATTAGGTCCATGGGGTGGGGTAAACATGTTACACCCCTTGGAGTATTACTGTGTAGTTCAGGGCCCGGAGCTCAGAGGTAGCTCCTGTACTATATTCCTATGTGTGCTCTTATAGTACATTCTAGGTGTCGGGTCTTGTGCTGCTTGACTGGGCATTATTGCATCTGTTGTCGGTAGGCAGCGCTGTCTGGGGCCAAGCATGCTGACTCAGGCAGCCTCACTATGAGTAACGGAGTGTGAGGCGTCCTAGCCCGAGCAGACGGGAGGCCAGCCTGGACCTGTAAATCCCCTGGGACACCACGCGGTCTTTTCCTAGGTGTACACGGAGGTTCATTTAATGCTGGTTACTCCTGTGTTTTTAGCTATTGGTATTGCTCTTACCAGCTTTTTGCAGCCCTTACTGTTGTGCGATAATTTCCTGGCCACCTTAAATTATACATTTTCCATACTTACCGAAGATCCTGTTATATCTAATGGAGGTACACCTCACTAGTTAATTTTCATAATACTTTCGTATTTTCCCTACAATAATCGCCTGTATTCTTTGAGTATAGAAGCACAAGCGTTTAAACTAAAGCACAGTGTACGCCAGCCTCACCCTGAAGCTGTGGTGTCTGGGCCTTGGCCTGCGATAATGTCTGTTTACAGGAATCATGCAAGCGTTGTGGGCTGTTTATGTGTACGAGGCTCGAGGCAGCAGGAGTACATGACGCCCCCGGCTCTCGTGGCTGATAGATATCTTGGGCTTTCTATGCCGTTTTCCTTGGAATAAGTGAGATGCCTGTGCAGGCATTAACGTTTAAAATGTAGGTTATGCCGCAGATCTCACAGTCATGTTAGAGATGACAGGGTGTGCTACAAGCTTCTCACGGGGGTCAGAGTATGATCCTTATGGAACTCAGCTGCATAACTTCCTAGCGCAGAGGGATAGCTTTAACCCTTCAGTCTTATGTAAATAAAGTGTGCACAGCGTAGGATCTACACAGTCCTTCTATGTCAGCTTGAGTGGCCTTGGCCGGCAAGAATGTTTTGAGTAACAGCTTCGGCCTATTTTTGCAGGGATAGGTTCTCTGCCCTCTTTTGGGAGGGACCTTTCTTCTGTCCGGCAGGAAGCAGTCCGGTTATATGGATGCACTGCTACTAAGAAAGGTTATTGGATAGACATACGTACAAAGGTTGCAGGTAGGAAGGAGGCTAAGTAGTGGGGGGCCTGTCTGGCGACGATTGCCGCCGGCCGGGCTGTGGCGGAGTTACAGGGCAATCCGGAAGCAGAGAAGTTCAGCACTGGACCTCAGCGGGTACATAGGGGTGCCAGAGCCTAAGACCTGGGGCCTCAGGGGAGGTTCCAGGAACACGTGTCGGCGCCCCATTTGTCCTTCGGGCGGTTGTGGGCCTGTGCAACCGGGGGTTTGCCTAGTACGCCCCGCAAGGGGCGTGAGTATTATGTTTACCATAAGGGGCAGCACATGGTGGTTCGCCACGGTGCTGCCTGGCTCATCAGGCGGGCAGGTGGCGAGAATGCGGCCTGCCCTTGGATTGCCCGTAAGATAACCCACTATGATTACATAACGTTGTATGTAATAAAATAAACCTGCAGCAGTTTCTTCCCAATCTAACACTGGTGTCTAGTGTGTTATTTGCAGGATGCATGCTGAGTGTGGGGTGGGGGGTCCTGTTGCCCTGAAGTGTCTATCAAGAGAGTCGTTTCAACTGGGCCTACGCCATGGCCGAGCCTCTCTACAAGAAAGGGTGGACACCCACGAAACCAGCGGCCCGCAAACCAAGAGGTGAGCTACAGACTCTGGGGCCCTGGAGGAAGCCTCCCCACTGACCACGTAATACCACCAGCGGAGCTGACCCTCCAGCCCCGGCAGCTCGAACTTCCTACCTGCACAGTGTCTGGCGTGGAAAGAATCGGCGGGCAGCACAGCAGTTGAAACCGCGTCAGCAGCCTGATGAACAGGACCGCATTCACTGGCCCGCCTCTCTCCATGGACAATTGAGCGCACCTGTTTCTGCATCACCCACGACTGGCGAGGACACGTACTGTGCCCAGTTAGAACCCGACCACGCCCGGCTCCATCCCTGGTTACTCAGCCCTGCCTAGGGGAGATGAGACTGTACACCATAGGCAATATAGAAACTTAGCCTGATAACCCCTGAAGCTCCGTGCAGGACTGATTGGCCCCGGGGAACTAAATCATAAAATAGACTGAATCCTGGAGAGCTGGGTAGTCCAGATGGAAAGAGGGCTCATTACACGATCTCCACACCCTGCAATGGACTGCTGCTGTCCTACCTGCTCTTTTGGCAATCTCACTACAACCTTCGGGACTCCGCCCTTCCCCAGATAGCATGTGGGGTGCACTGTCTACTGGGGTGTGCCAGGAGGGAACACCTGCGAAAATGTGTAACGAGTCCAAGGGTGGGCTCTGTCACCGTTGCCCTAAGTATTAGGCCAAGAAGGGCTGCCATGGGATTGAGGACATCCACCCCCAGGGATGAACCGAGGGACACATTACAGGCAATAAACAACAAGGCTGACCAACGGGGGCCCCAACGCGGACTGGGTGGTGGGAGGACAAGTGCAGGCTGGCTCACACATCCAGCATCCACAACGGACTAGTGCTAACCCCTGAAAGACTCTGGAAGGCTGGATTTCACACCCCACTCAGCAAGGGAATCCCACACACTGTATGCACTATTTGGGGAGAGAATGGATACTGAGCACCTGGGGGTCTAGCCGCCTTATTTAGGGCGTGGTACCAGCATCAGACTGGTAACACGGGCACTCGGTAAATGCCCGAGGGGCCAGGGCTCAGTTCCAGCTGTGGGCTAATTTTTTGAGTAGCCTGGGGGCCGATTTGGGCGTTTTCTGCGTTGTTTGGATGCCACCAGCGGCCCAGTGGATGCCTGAGTGGCCTTTCTGGAGGCAGATGGGTGTCCATTACCTCCCTTTTATCTACGGGCAGAGGTGTCACTCCCTTTCTTCTCGCTGGGCTGGCCCATTAATTTATGTATATTGAGCGGGGGCAGGCGGCCTGAGCAGAAGTGGCCTCACTTGTTTTCAGGTGTGTTTCACCAGTGTAAACTAATGCATGCATTTTTTTAATTAAATCTTGACGAAGCAGTGTTTTGCGGAAAAGAAATATGCAAATGTGGGCCACTTTTTCTTGGACAACCTGCCAACGGGGAGTTATAATAGCCAGCCATTAGGCCCAAGAAAAAGACTTGAACAGTCTCATCCACCCCTCTGTGGAATTAGCTCTTTGGCACCGGAACACCAGATGGCCATGGAGAAGCCCACGGTCAAATGATCTAGTGCTCATCCGGGCGCAACTGAGCCAACAATAACTATGCCCCAGAAGGATGAAGGATCCGATAGTATGGCACCCCCAATGCAAGTGTAGTTTGACAAAATATTAGCGACTATAGCAGACACTAAGTACACACTCCAAAAGGACATTAACACAGTCTCTGAAGGACTGGGATCTCTGAGAGCAAAACACCATAAACTTGCATACAAGGTGTAAAAAGTGGCATCAGGGATTGAAAAAATGCGTCCTGCCAATTGGACTTGGCCCGACAGGTAATAGTACTGTGTGAAAAGCTGCATTAGAATATCGAGCCGAAGACGAGAAGGCCGCAATTGGCGGAACAACATTCATATAGTATGCCTCCTGGAGGGCACGAAGGGAATGACATGGTGTACTATCTCAAGCACTGGAGGCGGACGGTGGTAGCCCCAAATCAACTGATGCACTTTTTACCCACAAACATGCACGGAGTGCCCGCTCGACCACCCCACTCGGTGGTGGCCAGGCAGCTTCACTTGAGGGACAGAGATGCCCTGCTACAGGGGGCTCAAACTAACAGGCCATACCTCATTGGCTGAGGGAAAGTGTTGCTGTTTCCAGACTATTTAGCCGCAATACAAAATAAGAGAGCCTCCTTCGTTGAAGTCAAAAGAGCACTGAGAGAAGAAGGCCTGCAATATTCTTTGATGTTCCCAGCCAAGCTGAAAATTATACTGGCTAGCCAGGCCTACTTTTGTGATGACCTTCAAGTAGCCTGGGAGTGGCTCGACACTTACCGGGCACCATTGACTCCAGCGGACCACGAGGGAGGCAAGAGAGAATAAACACAGACCCAGGAAAAGACCTTGAAGGGCCAGGAGAAGAGGCATCGCGCAGAAACCGACTATATCCCAAGCAGAGCAAGAGAGAGCAGCGGCTCTTCAAGCCGCGGCAGAAATCACAGCTCAGACTGAATCAGAATCAGAGACCAGCTCCTCACCATAGAGACAATCAGCAGACTCAGAAGGATCCGTTTTGAATAGGGGAGATCTCTCTGTGGTGACCCCCCCAGTCTGTTGAAGAGTAAGTCCGAGATATCATGGACTATTGTTATAACGTTTTTTGGCATTTGTCCCATTGCTGGGAGACAACTGGGGGGATATAAGAGTCATCTGCAAACGGCGCCTGCCAAATAAGAAAGGGCTGCACATATTTCATGACACTGCATACAAGAGATGAGGTAACTGCTTAAACCTAAGTCTCCTGATCAGTTAAAATCCAGACTTACTGTCCACTTTGATGGCGGCCTTGACTTACCCCTGGTAAGTGCACCACACTGGGGCTGGAGCAGACACCCGAACATTGGACTACATTTGCGAGCACCCTACCACTTGACCCCTCCTATGAGGCTTGAGGAGCCTAGCCAATGACTCTGTTTACTGGTTAACGTAGGTTTGAACGGCTGGCCATTGCAGAGCTGTCCTGGGGATTGGAAGTTCATTGTTGGGACACCTATTGCTTTTTGTCCCAGGAAGGACTCTGGTGGGTTGACTGGGAGGTGAGGGCCTAAAACGATTGGATCACCTTACTGACAATTCTAATTAAATGGCTGCTATGCCTCCAGGAATTGTTTGTATGACCAGGAATATCCAGGGGATGGGATCTGCAGCTAAACGACATAATATTCATAGTTACCTTCGACACAGAGGTGTAAAAATAGCCATGCCTGAGGAGACTCATCTTGGGGGGGGGGGGGAGGGGGGGGGGTTGAGGTGGAATGTCTATGGCGTAGATGGCATGCCCAATTAAATGCCAATTCCTACTCTGCCTAAGCATAGGGGAATTTGGATCAGAACTGGGACCCCTTTGAACTTATACAATCATCAGTTTATGTGGAGGGGGGTATGTACTGGTGAAGGGCAGGTTACTGGGAAAGGTAGCAACATTGGGGAGCATTTACATGCCTAACCAAGACCAGTTGACCTTTCTGCACTTACTAACGTCTCCCCTGGGGGCAACCAGCAGGCAGTGATTTTTTCATTGGTGGGGACTTTAACCATGTTACAGATGAGCTACTAGACCACTCTACACCCCCTCCACACTGAGCACCAATCCATAGAAAAGCAACAGGCTTTAGGGATTGGTTGCAACGCTGGGAATTGGTGGATGTGGGGTACGCACAACATGGTTCAGAACGAGACTACTCATGCTACTCCCACATTTATGCCCTCCACTCTAGAATGGGCAGATTCCTGTGCTCAGAGACTGAATCAATATGCTAACTTTATGGAATATCTGAGGCACACTCTGCATGGGGCAATATGTAGGTATACGGCTTCGTCCTATGGAGGTAACTCTCAATTTGTGAGCTTACACAGTCTGTACCTCTCTTGATTATGTTGTTGTTTGCGCCTCTGGTTCTTCCTTTCGATCATCTGTAAAGCGCTCTGATACCCTCATAGGTCATGTTCGCGCTATATAAAACTTTATAAATAAATAAATAGGTAAAGAACTTAATGAAGAAAGACACACACTAGATGCCACACTTCATACACTGTACAATAACTTAGGAACTGACCTGGTTAACCATTGAGAGCTGCTCAACAAAAAGGAACACTACAACACCATTTTAGAACGACTCCGATACCATGATTATAAAAATGACGGCTAGAGGACAAATCACAGCAGGCAATCTATTGGTGCACAAACTGCAAGCGCTGCTTGAGGTGTGACGCATGACTTCCTGCATCTTTGTAGCTCTCTACACCTACTCCTCTTGAGAGAAGGCTTGAATTACTGATTACTTCCTGTCCTGTAACTAGTTTGTGAAAGTGCCTTGCCTGCTGCTATATACATTGCAACGTGAGTGTAGCTTGTACTGCTGCTTGCTCCCAGTGCTGTACCTGTTTTGAGACGGACATGGATGTCATTTGGAGGTCACTCTAGGCTTTGGTTTTTGACCCCGTCTAGGTTGCTTGTGGCCAATGTGCATCCTAGAGGAACCACTGGCTTGCTCTTAGAGAGGGATATTTAAAGAAATCTGCTTTCAGGGCTGAGAGAACTATCAATCACAGCCATGGAAGCAGCCGAGTACAATGGGCCAGACAAACCCTGCCCTGTGGAGTACTTTTGGATGTGTGCAGCAGAACCCCATACTGCAATGCCGCAGCTCTGATGCCATGTAACCAGCTGTAAGTGTACCGGAGCATGATGCATAGAAGAGGCCTGCTGGCTCCTTTCAGTTCTTTTAAATAACGGGGAATATAATGCACTGGAAGAGTCCCTTACTGGTTTCAGAAACATCTATTAAATGCTGAGAAGACGATTAGATGAATGAAATCCATAGATTTATTGTGAAGATATACAGTTGAAGCACAGCACATCAGTAATCAAAGAAGGTCTGAAGCATAACAGTCAAGTATGGAATCTGGAACCCAGGATGCAAGATGCAGGCACGCATCATACATTCCAGGCATCAGATCCATACCAAATTAATAAACATAGAAAACATTTAGGAAAAAGATAACAGAATGTAACACATCTTATCCCTAAACAAAAGAACATTAATCCAAATATCTGCTAGGAACTTTTCTTTGTCTATTGCAATCTTTAACTCTAGAAGCAACAGATAAACCATCTTGAACCAAATTCTGAGGACATTTTGTGAAATCAATATTTGGTCCACATTGACTATTTCCAGAAACAGAAATTGGAGAATCATGTACATTGCCAAAATCACTACATCTTGCCACTCTACGAACATTCCACACTCTACCATCCTGTGTGACCACACTACTTTTAAAAACTTTGACCACTTTAATGGGAGGGAAAAACTTAGAAAAACCTTTAACAAGAAAGCCAGGTTTTTTAATTCGCACCCATTCCCCCACCACAAAATCATTAACCTTGGTCTTCGTCTTGGAATCAAACAAAGTTTTCATTTAAAGTTGTTTGCCTTCAACACGTTTGGCCACACACGCAAGATCCACAACAGAATTATTTCCTTTGTCAAGTTTTCTAATCCACCAGGGACAAATATCAGATGACGGCTCCCTTCCCTTAAGAAGCTTGAAGGGACTGACACCAGTAACAGAGTGAGGTGTAATGCGATATGTCCATAACCTCTTTCTCACCACATCCAACCACCCATCATCAGAAGCATGCATACCACTAATACAATCCTTAAGAACACGATTAAAACGTTCGACTTGGCCATTTTCCCTGGGTTCATACAAGGACGTAGTATAATGTTTAACACACAACTGCTAAGAAACTTTTCAACATCAGTAGAAATAAGTTGAGCACCATTGTCCGTAACACAGGTCTCTGGAAAACTTTGCCTCGCAAAAACTTCCTTTAGGAAAAGAATAACAGACTGAGAAGAAGCAGTGCCAACAAATTTCACTTCAGGCCATTTCGAGTGGTAATCCACTAGAACTAAAGCATAACGAGCATTGTAAGGCAACTGTTTGAAAGGGCCAGATATGTCAAATGCCACCTTCTGCCAAGGAAAATTGGGCCAACACACAGGTTTGAGAGGAGCAGAAGCCAAACGAAGCATTTTATCACTACTAATACAGTGTGGAAAAGTAAATTTTGCCATGTTCTGTGTCCCTACGTGTCATCCATAATATGTTATGTGTGCATGATTAAATATGCATATGCCTTCCCCATGTTCGATTAATGACGCAATTACAGTTGTGTCCACCTCTAGTATGCCAGTTTCCAGTCCTCGTGAATACTACGAATATCAGGCCTATGTAAAGCTACGTTGCCACGTTTCTCAGTGTGCACGTTATTCCATTGTAAAGTCCCCGTTTCTAGGCCTCAAAAGGGCCTGGACACCAGATTCAGCTCCTATCTCCTGAAGCCTCGCTGAGGAGCGATGCAGCCCCCACCTGTATCCTCGACCCTTCACTTACTTCCTGCCTTGCAGTGCCCGGCCCAGCCTGGCTCAGCCTCTGAGTCTGCCAAAAGTATGTTATAGTTCCAGTTATCAGTTCAGTCCTCCTTCTCTGCATTCCTAAGCTACTGAACTGCATCAATAGTTTCCGTCATTGTCTAGCCTTCACGTCTCCACGTTAGAGAAATACTGCATTTAATGGTCATTTAATATTCTTCATCACGCACTACATGTAGAATAATGCATGGTCCAGTCAAGTTAGCCTTTCCCCTCCTAACTTCTAGTTTATATCAACATGTTCTCTAAACATCAGATACTAGATACTGTTTAGGTACATGTCGCCCTGACTCTCCAGACTTCAGTCTCTGCTCCTAGCACAGAGTTCATAGCCCCCAGCTTCTCCTAGTGATACGTCATTGCCAGTTTGCGCGCACCATCAGGTTAGAGGTCCCGGCTCCTTAGGTAGCCCCCTCCATGGTTTCCGCCCCATTCATGACATATTCTGTTACGTTTGCATCACATGTCTATGTATACGCCCTGTTACACCTCTTTTCCCCCTTATCTTTCGCGACTGCTACGCGTCACGCCTTCTGCTCCACCCACTGCTACGCCTACTGCAATGTAATGCTATGTGTTCACGTTATGTATATATGCTCATGTATTGTTATTAAAAGTCAGCGCGCTCATCCCAGACCCAGCCCCAGCAGCTGCTGGGCCCTGTCATCCTATTCCTATGCAGGTTGTCCTGTTCCTGTCCTTATGCTGTATTAAACCTGCAAAACTCCTACTACCTCGAATCTTGACTCTTATTTATTGAGCTATCTGTTATGATATATGTCTAGTCAAAAATAGGGTATTATTTATTTATTTACCACATAATGGCGCCCGAACAGGGACTTGCCCTTTCCCCACGCGTCGGTGAAGCCACGCCGACCCCCTGACCCTCTGCAGTCGTGACGGAACTCTTCTGCGCAGTGGCAGATATTTCTGCTCAAGTATCCCTCAGGCCCACGGAGGAGACGGAGGAGGCGGTCCAGCATCCAGACGAGACGGTGGAGGAACGCGGCGAGTCCCGACCAGAGCCCAAGCCAAGAGTCCAAGGTCCGAGGTATCCGGAGGTCCACCCGTAACTGAAGTCCGAAGTCCGAAGTTCGTCGTCCGTCGTCGTAGCAGTCCAGTCCAGTCTGAGGCTTTCCGTTCTTGCTGCCCGGTGAGTACCGTTACTGGGGTGGTATCTAGACAGGGTCAATTTAAATTGACTCTGGTCTGTGGGTTGGTGGTACACAGTCCCACAAACGAAGTGCCCACTTCGGTGGATGCGGGTCCTGACGTGTCTCTTTACGAGACCGGTAAGTTTCGTACTGTTTCAGCAGTGCATCTAGTTTCTGTTCTAGTCAGTTTCTGTTCTCGAGAAAATTTATGTGTTCTGTTCTCAATATTTCCAGGTAGTATTCTGTTCGAACTGTTATTTTAAATGTTTTTCATGTATTTTAATGTCGTGGTATGAATGGGGAATAAGTATCGTGTTCATTGTGTATTGTATTGTGTCTAGATTACAGTTCAGTCATGCCCATATTTTCCAAGTTACGTCAGTTAAAAACTAGAAAGGGTCTGCTGGAAGCAGCAGTTCCCGTCCCGCCGAGGGACAGTCCAGGTCACTTTATGTATCAGAAGCATGGCATAAGCGCCATATTGTATCTAGATTTATGGGTAGAGTATACCAAACAGTTAGAAGAAAAGTATAGATGGCCCGTATCGGGTACATGGGATGCCGAGTGCATCATGCGAGTAGAAGAAGCATTATGGAAAAAGAAAGCCAGACAGTCACAGAAAGATGCCATCGAGTTATGGCGTAAAGAATCTCATAAAAGAACTGAAAAAGAAATCAGAAAGTCAGAATTAAGTAGAGAATCCTTAGAGCGAGCCCAAGAAAAAGAATTAATCGAGATAGGTGAACAAGTCAAAACTGAACAGAGAGACAGACAGAGGAATGCCCTTATTAAGGGTATGTATCCTCTTCTTGCCGAGGGCTTGCCAAAAGCGACCCCGGAGGCATCCAGTAATTTCCCGCCACCACTAGTTCCGACCAAGCTACGTCACAAACCGACCGCAGCTGATATTTTTATTTCGTCCTATCTGGACGACACAGTCCCTGAATATGCAGATCCTGTTCGCGCTCTGCCAGTCCCTGTAAATCAGGCACATCCTGCTCCTCCAGACACCGGGGCACCCCATGCAGTACCTGCTACGGTACCCCCGGTCCAGCCAGCATTTCAATTTCCCGCTCCGCCACGAAGAATATCAGTCGACGATTCTAGTCTAGGGGCCGCAGGAGGAGGTCCTCCTCAAACCCCGCCGCCACGCAAGCGTTTATCAGCACTCGAATTACATGCTCAAGCATCACAGCGTACTCCCAAGAGTAATAAGTCTGTTGCAGAAATCAGGCAAGCCCTTGGCGAATGTGCCTATGACCCAGTCCCAGGCGAGAATAATATGGTTTTATATTCAGTACGCGTAAGGAGGGTGACCGAGTATCTAGTCACCCTACCCAATATGAAAGAAGATCTAGACAGAATATATCGTTTCATCCGTACAGGGGATGATCCAGAAAGTATTAGTGATGCCATGTCTCAAAGGAAAGCTGAGATCCAGCGTATGATATTAAAGTTTTTAATTAACTGTCTAATAAGAGAACAAGATTACCCGTCTAAAGATCCGGCCGAAATGAAAACCCTGACAAAGTGGAGTGATAATATAGCCGAGGGTAAGCACAATACCATTAGTGCCATGGAGAGTATGTACAAGAAAATCCGTAGAGAAATAATAAAGATACACGAACAACGTAAAGCAGCACAAGTAAGCGAGAAAGAAAGTAACTCTGATACTGAAGAGGTAGAGGACGAGAATCCCGCCAGAATAGCGTATGTAGGAAAATCTAGATTTCCAGATCGCCATTTACGCCTAGAACACAAGTCAATTTTCCATCATTCAGCACCAGAACAAGGTTCCCTAGAACAAGTATTCCAAGCTACCGATCACATTCTGAAATCACGAATCGGTTACAGTGAGTTAAGTACCATGCATGAACAAGAACTAGCCCGATCAGCAGTCCGATGGATTACTGATTCTACCACTTTTCCAGACGAAATAGTGGCACAAATGTTTCTGAAATTGCCCCCAGCCGAGCAGCGACTGGTGGGTATGTATATGATTCAGCACCTCATTACTTTGTATGAGGGTCAGCATTCCGATCCAGGTCCGTTACACGATATCCTGAACGAGTTACTCCAGTATAGATGGAAAGGTCTAGGTACCGACTTAATTAGTGTCATTCTAGAGCAGCGCCACAAATATAGAACGTTTCTGAACCCGCATTTTGTTCATGTCTCACCCCCAGAAAGTAAACCATTTTACATGGAAAGACAGAACCCGTTACGAGAAGTGCATCCAGTTAAGACAGAGGACGGTGAAATGCAACGAGTGTTTGTATACACTCCAATAACAAAGATGGAACTCCTCGAGATGAAGAAATTAATTCCCTGTCATGACAAAGATCCAGCAGGGTTCCATAGAGAATTAAAAGACATGCTCCGTATGGGAGAATACACATACCCAGATATAATCAAAATGTTAAAGGTTCTGCTGCCCGCAGGGGTGTATGAAAAGCTCAAGGAAAAAGAATGGGAGGTGGGAGAGAAAAAGATCGATTGGGCAGTTCTAGAAGCTGAAGATAAGGCACGAGTACCAGGTACTGGTCTTGGAGAAAAATGTAAAGAATTACCAGAATTATTAATACAAGTTTTACCTAGATTATTAACAACGAGAAAAGAAAACTGGGATGCAATCTCAGCCTGTAAACAGAAGCAAGATGAGGATATTAGTGATTTTTATTCTAGATTTGAAAAATGTTTCAGTATCAACAGCGGCCTCAAGACAAGTAGTGAGTCATACCCTCACCTTTTTGTTACTAAATTAGTCGAGAATTCAAGCCCACAAGTTAAAAATCGAGTTCTGAAAGTCGAGAGTACCTGGCAAGCTAATACCCCCTCCCAGATGTTGCAGATGCTTCAGTATCACCAGAATAGAATCAGGGAAGAGCAAGAACACGAGAGAAAACGTATGAAAGACACGAAAATGAAAGTACTAGTTGCACAATCTGTTCCTCAAGACAGTCAGAAGAGGGGTCCGAATCAAGCCAGTCATCCTGCAGCTCCCGTTAAAGGGAATTGCAATTATTGTAAACAGCCAGGTCATTTTATAAACGAGTGTGCAGTTCTGAAACACAACATAGCTACTGGTAAGACTAAAGAAAGACCACGTCCGCCTAGACAAGAACAAGTTTCACAGATTCCTCAGCCACAGAATGCACCACAGACAGTTACCGCACCGCAGCCTATTGCTGCAACACAGCATGTTACATCGCAGATGTACCAGTATGCACAGTCTGAGTATCCAGAGTACCAGCAGTATTCATGAAACAGCCTAGAGAGGGAGGTAGGCTTGCCTCTCATCGAGATACCTGTAGATCAAGAAGGTCCCTATGTTCACAGTCAAGTATTAGGGAAAGACAGAAAGTTTTTGATTGATACAGGGGCAAGTAGGACCACAATTAGTCGCGCCGAAGTTCCAGGGGCTCCGCTCTCAGGCTCAAGAAATGTTTCCCTTGGATTTTCAGGAAAACCTATCGTAAATGAGATTTCAAAGCCAGTTACTCTAGAAGTAGGTCCATTGTCCCGCACTACTGATCTGTTACTTACTAAGTCATGTCCAGAAAACCTATTAGGCATTAAAACACTGAAAGAGTTAGGTGCAGTTATATGCTGTTCCCCAGAGGGAATACGATTGTTCCTACGTGACTTTAAGGGTCACTATGTATTACGAGATTTTGATTCAAGACTGTCTAATGTTCCACAGCATTTATGGGCGCAAGGTCCAACTGATGTAGATTATATGCAAATCACACCCTATCGTGTGACTCTCAAGCCAGGTGTAGTGTTACCACGAATCAGACAGTACAGATTGCCACCCGAGGCTGTAGCAGCCTTATCCAAAATTATTGACGAGCTCATCGCTCAAGGAGTGGTTGTAGAAACTGACTCCAACGTATGCAATTCTCCGATCATTCCAGTTATGAAACGTACTGATCCAAATGCACCCCCAGTATATCGATTAGTGATTGACCTACGAGAGCTTAATAAATGTATTATTCCGCAGTACCCAGTTGTCCCAGACATCTCTTCCCTATTGACAGCCATTGATTCCGAAGCCATGTTCTTTACAGTAATAGACCTCAAGAACGCATTTTTCAGTGTCCCTATTCATTCAGACAGCCAGTTCCTTTTCGGATTTTGTTTAAATGGAAGGAGCTATATGTTTACACGAGCTCCTCAAGGTTTCACAGAAAGTCCTAGTATTTACAGTCAAGCACTCAAGAGACAACTAGACAACATTCACATGCCAACTGACACTGCCCTGCTCCAGTATGTCGATGATCTACTGATCACAGCCCGTTCTGAACGTGCTTGCGAGCGAGCGTCCCTTACAGTTTTGTATTTCCTAGCCGAGATGGGGCACAAGGTGTCCCCTTCTAAGCTTCAATTCTGTGTCCAGCAAGTGGTCTACTTAGGACACTTGCTGTCCAAGAGGGGTAGGCAGTTGACACCAGACCGTATCCAGTTAATAGCGAGTCTTCCTCAGCCCAAGACCCAGAAGGAGGTACGTGCTTTTATCGGCCTTACTTCTTACTGTAGACAATGGATTCCCCAGTATGCATTTCTAGCCAAACCACTGATACAGTTAACGACACAGGAGGCAGCCGTATCGACTGTCCTCCCTTGGACATCTGAACATACACTTAGTTTCAACGAGTTAAAGAAAGCCCTATGCCAAGCTCCAGTTCTAGCAACACCGAACTACAGTAAGCCTTTTACACTTTTCGTCACTGAACGTGAAGGTACAGCATTATCTGTTCTCACACAAGATCAAGCAGGACAATACAAGCCCTGTGCTTATTTGTCGAGCACATTAGATCCTGTAGCCCAGGCTCTGCCTGCGTGCCTCAAGTCAGTTGCAGCCACAGCCCTAGCTATCAGACAAAGTGATTCCATAGTCTTAGGACATACCTTGACAGTACAAGTTCCACACTCCGTGGAAGTTCTTTTAAACCGAACACAAACTCAGCACTTGACAATTGCACGTTTAACAGGTTATGAATTGACACTGTTCCAGCCACACATAGAAATCAGACGCTGCAACATTTTAAATCCTGCTACACTGTTACCATCAGTTAATTCAAATCCTGACCCACATGACTGTGTGGAAGTAGTTAACATTACGACAAAGCCAAGACAAGATCTGACAGATATTCCGTTATCAGATCCCGACCTGACACTTTATGTGGATGGTTCATGTATGAGATCAAGTACAGGAGAACTAGTCGCCGCGTATGCAGTGACTACTGACACCGAAGTTATTGAAACACACCGTATTGATACCCTGTCCGCTCAAGCAGCAGAGCTAGTTGCTCTGACACAAGCCTGTATACACGCCAAGAACTTGAAAGTTAATGTTTACACAGATTCACGTTACGCATTTGGAGTTGTACACGACTTCGGAGTGCTCTGGCAGGAGAGAGGTTTCATGACCTCTCATGGAACCAAGATTCAGCATGGTCTCCTTATTCAAGCTCTGTTAGATGCCATACACTTGCCGACATCTATTGCTATCATGAAGTGCAAAGCACATACGAAAGTTACTGACATTATCTCCCAAGGTAATGATTTAGCAGATCGCACAGCCAAGCTTACAGCACAGACTCCAGACATTCAAGTTAATCCGACACAGACACATACTCCAGATCCGACTACATGTATGACAGTTAAGGACCCTACTCAAGATGTCATAGATATCCAGTTACATGCTACTCCCGAAGAAATCAAGAAATGGTCCGAACAAGGAGGGGTCCAGACAGATCAAGGATGGTTAACGAAGGGTAGAGCCACATGGTTTCTCCCCGACTCTATGGTTCAAGTCATTATTAATACCACACATAGTCCAGCACATTTAGGAGAAAAAGCTATGTTAGACAGTATCCAGAACATTTGGTTCAACAAGCATTTACGAGCTGCAGCCAAGCAGAAAGTCCGTACCTGTATGATATGTTGTCAGTTCAATCCAGGTAAAAGTGTCCCGGTGGAACAAGGTGGTTTCCAGCCTCCTGACCACCCTTTTGAAGTCCTCCAGATGGATTATATTCAGATGGAGCAATGTCGAGGTTTCAAGTATGTCCTTGTAGTTGTATGCGCTTTGTCCAGGTGGACAGAGGCATATCCAGTCCCAGATTACACAGCCGCGACCACTGCCAAGCAGTTGGTTCGTGAGTTCTTCCCTCGTTATGGACTCCCTAGAGTCGTATATTCTGATAACGGCCAGCCATTCTCATCTGAACTCATGAAGCATGTTTCCCTTTTGCTAGGGTACCAGTGGAAGTTCCATTGTGTACGCCATCCTGAAGCAGCCGGTCTCGTTGAGAGACATAACCAGACCCTGAAAATCCGAATTGCCAAAGTGTGTAAAGAGAAGGGTGTGGACTGGCTAGTAGCTCTGCCAGTCGCTTTATTTTATATGCGCATGGTCGCACATTCCAGATCAGGTCTGTCCCCGTACGAGGTCGTTTTCGGCCGCCCCCCAAATATGTGGGGTACTCCTAGACCCCGAAGTATTACCGATGTTTCAAGTAATATGCTGACAGATTACCTAGCTTCCTTGATGTCTGCCCTCAACTCATGTCGTTCACAGGTTGCCGCCGCATTTCCAGACCATACCGAGGTGGCACCGCATGAAATCGTTCCAGGATCCATGGTAATGGTCCGCAACTTTGACAGATCAAGTCCGCTGGAGCCTCGATGGAAAGAGCCCCGACAGGTCCTCCTCACCACCCGTACAGCCGTGAAGTTGGAAGGACGCAAAGGCTGGGTACACCTTTCTCATGTCAAACTTTTTAATGAACTGAAACCCGCCTTAAAGAACATTTCCCAGGATTCAAAGGATTGCCAAAGCATTGTTCTCAAGGACTGTCCCGCAAAAGACATTGCTACAACCCCTCCCCTGTTAGAGAAAACTCCACAACAGGAGTATAAGCTAAAACTTCGGTCTAGTAAAATAAGTCAGTCAGTTTGATTGTCTAAGTCCTCCCCTAGGTGAAACGGTTAGACTGTTTCTGACATGTATAAAATAGACCCCCATAGTGAGAGAGTTAGTCAAAACTCAATCCGATGTATCGTTTTTCTATGTTTCATATTGTTTTCCAGCCTTATGATTTCCTGCACCAGTTATGCATTTTACCTATGTTTTCCAGTTTCACATGTAAATAAGTCTGCTAATGTTACAGTAGAGCACACGTTTAGTGATCTGCCTCCTCATGAACTCTCTTACCGCCTCGCCATGCGTAATAACTCATTTATCCGCATGTTACATTACTCACACCAGTCCAGCAATGCCACTAATTGTTGGGTGTGTGGTCGACTCCCCCCTTTCCAGACACCGAAGGGAGTTCTGCCACTTTTTCCTTATCCATTTTCACATAATGGTTCGTGTGGAGCATGGTCCACGTTAACGTCATCCTTAACAGATATGTCTTTTCTTAACAGTACATGTTTTCCAGATAAGCAAGGTCTCCCCCACAGAACCGGGTTAGATCTAGAAAATGAAGTGTATAATTTAGGTAATTATTCGTCGAATTTCATGGTCCTGAATGTTCAGTCTGATACTACTCCAGACTTACCCGCTATTTCAGTACTACCAGTCAAAGGCGAATTATGTGTCCGAAATTATGGTTCTGTACATATAGGACATAGTGATTGTACTACTATTGTCAAGTATAGTGACAGTAGGAAATCTATCTTTAAAGCTTCACGTCATTCTTATTTTATTTGTGGTCAAACCGCATATGTTCGTCTGCCCCTCGATTGGGAGGGAACCTGTTACATTGCCTTCCTACTGCCACCAGTTTTTCTAGCCCCACCTGATTATCATAGGAATACACATCTAGTACACATTAGACATAGAAGGGAGTCCCCAATTGTCGATTATACTGAAACTGCTCTAGAACAGTATACAGATTTCAACAGAGGTTTCTTTTTCTTTATAGGACCTATCCAGAATAGTAAACTGATCCGTAGGTTAACCAGAACCCTCGAAGCTGTAGTAAATGAGACTGCCTCTGCTCTAGGTAACTTAACCGAAGAGCAATCTGCTATGAGATTTGTCGTTTTACAGAATCGTCTCGTCCTTGACGTCATATTGGCCGATAGGGGCGGGGCCTGTAGGGTCATCGGATCTAGTTGCTGCATTTTCATTCCAAATAACGCGCCGTCTGTTTATTCAGCTATAACCAGACTCCATAAAATTGCCCATCTGATACACCAAGACCCAGGCACCTGGACATGGTCCGGTTGGTTCTGGAATATAATTTCCACATGGGGATGGAAAATATTGTCCTTTTTAGGTATTGCAGTAGCGATCATATTCAGCTGCTGCCTCTGTATACAATGTGGCCCTGCGATTTGCGGCATTTGTGCTACCTCTTGTATTCCTAGTCCCAAGCCCCGTTCTAAATCCCGTTCCAGGATAATTCGAGACGAGCAAATGATACTGTATGAGATGATAGATGGTATCATGAATATTGATGTTTCCTGATGGAAACGTAGTGACAAGGAGGGAATGTGGAAAAGTAAATTTTGCCATGTTCTGTGTCCCTACGTGTCATCCATAATATGTTATGTGTGCATGATTAAATATGCATATGCCTTCCCCATGTTCGATTAATGACGCAATTACAGTTGTGTCCACCTCTAGTATGCCAGTTTCCAGTCCTCGTGAATACTACGAATATCAGGCCTATGTAAAGCTACGTTGCCACGTTTCTCAGTGTGCACGTTATTCCATTGTAAAGTCCCCGTTTCTAGGCCTCAAAAGGGCCTGGACACCAGATTCAGCTCCTATCTCCTGAAGCCTCGCTGAGGAGCGATGCAGCCCCCACCTGTATCCTCGACCCTTCACTTACTTCCTGCCTTGCAGTGCCCGGCCCAGCCTGGCTCAGCCTCTGAGTCTGCCAAAAGTATGTTATAGTTCCAGTTATCAGTTCAGTCCTCCTTCTCTGCATTCCTAAGCTACTGAACTGCATCAATAGTTTCCGTCATTGTCTAGCCTTCACGTCTCCACGTTAGAGAAATACTGCATTTAATGGTCATTTAATATTCTTCATCACGCACTACATGTAGAATAATGCATGGTCCAGTCAAGTTAGCCTTTCCCCTCCTAACTTCTAGTTTATATCAACATGTTCTCTAAACATCAGATACTAGATACTGTTTAGGTACATGTCGCCCTGACTCTCCAGACTTCAGTCTCTGCTCCTAGCACAGAGTTCATAGCCCCCAGCTTCTCCTAGTGATACGTCATTGCCAGTTTGCGCGCACCATCAGGTTAGAGGTCCCGGCTCCTTAGGTAGCCCCCTCCATGGTTTCCGCCCCATTCATGACATATTCTGTTACGTTTGCATCACATGTCTATGTATACGCCCTGTTACACCTCTTTTCCCCCTTATCTTTCGCGACTGCTACGCGTCACGTCACGCCTTCTGCTCCACCCACTGCTACGCCTACTGCAATGTAATGCTATGTGTTCACGTTATGTATATATGCTCATGTATTGTTATTAAAAGTCAGCGCGCTCATCCCAGACCCAGCCCCAGCAGCTGCTGGGCCCTGTCATCCTATTCCTATGCAGGTTGTCCTGTTCCTGTCCTTATGCTGTATTAAACCTGCAAAACTCCTACTACCTCGAATCTTGACTCTTATTTATTGAGCTATCTGTTATGATATATGTCTAGTCAAAAATAGGGTATTATTTATTTATTTACCACAACAGTGCGAACAATCCCTTACTAGCCTATCCACCATCTTATCAACACCAGGCCACCAGAAGTTTTCTCTGATAAGACGTTTCATAGAAGACATGCCAATGTGACCCTGATGAGAGAGTAGCAAGATCCTCTTCTGCAAAGACTGAGGAGGGATTAACTTGCCAGCCTTAAACAACAGACCGCTAAACTCTTCAATCTCAGATGAAACTTGACAAAATGAAGCCAAATCAGCTGAGATACCCCTACAGGCCGGCCAACCTTTCCTTACAAAATCAAGAACCTGTTGACAAACAACATCCTTTTTTAATTCAACAAACCATTCCTCTTCACTTAAAGTAAGAAATTCCTCAGAAACACAATCACCAATAGAAGCCACGACATCAACCTCATCATCCACACTAGGAACATTCTCACAGGGAAATCTCAATAGAAAATCAGCCGTGACATTACTCTTACCAGGAACATAAACGATCTCAAAGTCATACTCCTGAAGACGTGAAGACAAACAAGCTATACGCGCTGTTGAATTCCATCCACCACCAGGAGACAAAATCCCAACCAATGGTTTATGATCTGTTCTTAGCACAAACCGATTGCCCCACACATAATTCCTGAAATGCTCAACAGCCCAAATACAGGCAAGAAGCTCCTTTTCAATAACCGAGTATCTTCTTTCCGTAGACGACAAAGTCCTTGAAGAAAATGCAACACACCATTCATCCTTACCAGATGACTGACTCAAACCACCACCAATACCATACAAACTAGCATCCACAGTAATAATGCATTTCTTATTAACACAGTAAGATTTTAATGTAGGTGCACTAACAATTTCCTCCTTAATCTGCTTAAAGGCCTGTTCCTGTTTTTCCGTCCAAATGAACTTAGCAGAATTCCGTGTTAACTCCCTAAGAGGCTCCATCTTACTAGCAAAGTTTTGAATAAACTTGCTGTAGTACTCACACAATCCCGCAAACGAGAGTAGTTTTTCCTTATTATCGGGAGCAGGAGCTTTCACAATTGCATCCACAAGGTTCTTTTTCGGTACAACACCCTCTCCTGAAAGAGAATGTCCTAAATACTCCACTGTTTTGCAAAAAAACTTGCACTTACTGGCTTTAATAGTCAAACCATACTTCTCCAACCTGGAACATACCTCATTCAGATGAACATCATACTCTGACACATTTTTCGAAAAACCAGTATGTCATCCTGGAAACACTTAACGAAAACACCTAGATCCTTAAATATGTGGTACATTGCCCTTTGAAAGACCGAAGCGGCCGAAGCCAAACCAAAAGGCATTCTCTTAAATTGAAACAATCCATGAGGGGTGATAAAAGCTGTGAATTGCTTTGAGTCTTCCGTGAGTTTGATCTGATGATATGCAGACCTGAGATCTAACGTACAAAATACACACGCCCCATCCAACATACACAACATTTCATTTATGTTAGGTAACGGGTGACAGTCTGTGACCAAACAGCTGTTCAGGGCTCTCAGGTCTACACACAACCTAATAGTTTTATCAGGTTTAATCGCCAAAACAATAGGCGAAACCCACTCCGAAGACTCTACTTCCTCAATGATACCATCCTTCACCATTGTATCCAACATAATCCTAAGTTCCTCCCTAACACTAATGGGAACGCCCCTTAACCTTTGTTTAACTGGGACTGTATTAGGTTTGACCTTAATCCTATGAGTAAAACCATTTTATTTTCCTAGTTTGTCAGAAAAAACTTTTGGGAAAGACTCTGAAATCCCCTTGGACATGGATAAAATATCACACTCCCCATCTGATACAGCAAGGACAGACACAGGATCTTTTAACCTGGGATTCAACGTAACTCCCAACTTCGCCTGATCCCTCCATCCTAAGACATTCACACCTTTCCATGCAACATACATTTTGATAATTGCAGAACTATTTTTAATAGTAATGGGAACCTCCTTAAAACCCATAAAATTGATTTCTGATTTATCAAAATTATAGGCAATGATATCACGTTTGCACAAAGAATTGATATCCACCAAGTCTCCAAAAGATTCCAAACAATAATCACGAGTGATTATAGTCCACGGAGAACAAGAGTCCACCATGAGCTCTAGAACTTTACCCAAAATGTTTACCAAACTTTTTGGAGATGATAAATTATCAGTTTGTGCCATATCAAATGGAGTTTGTACAGAGACAACAATCCCAGATTCTTTAAGACAAGAATCATCATCCTTCCCTTCTTCAGCAACATCAGATACATTCACACTAGAACGTTTAGAACTAGTAAAAGAAGGCTTTTTATAATCATTAAAAGGTCTGGCAGGAGTTTTACACATTTTTGAAAAATGCCCTGTACGTCCGCATTTATTACATTGTCTATTGATAGCAGGACACTGTGGGAAGGAGACAATATGATCAGGATTCCCACACCTGAAACAATAAAATTGCTTACCTTTGCTATCATACTTATTAGGACCTTGAGTTTTTACTTCCTGTGTATTTACAGTGCTAACCTCACCGCTAGAAGTAGAAGGAGTGGTATGCACAGATACCTTATCTAAAGACTTGATCCATTTATCTGACTGTTCCAGAGCTTTAGCTGTACTTATAGCCGTTTCTAAACTTGGATCCCCAAAATCCACAACTGTTCTCGTACTTTCTTGCTCTTCACATGCACAACAATTTGGTCTCTGATCATTTCATCAGTTATTAGACCGGAATTACAATGTAAAGAAAGTGCACGTAAAGCAGTCAGAAAATCGTCAAAACATTCATTTTCATCCTGTACCCTAGTATAAAATTTAAACCTATTCAAAGCAACACTAGTCACAGGTTTAAATCTACCTTCTATCCTCTGTACAGCTTCATCATACACATTAGTGTCACCCCCAGATCTAACAGGAGGCAAAGTTCTAAAAACAAGTTGTCCCTCTGACCCAAGACAATGTAAAAAAATATTCTTTTTTCTCTCCGCTGACATTCTTTCTCCATCCATAGCTTTAAGGTACGTAAAAAATTCTTCTTTCCATCTAGTCCATGGAATTGGCGGATCTCCTTTCGTCTGCAAAAACTTTGACGGAGGATCAAATTGCATGTTTTATGCAAAATCTTCAAACCACAATAGTGAGATATGGATATTAGTATAGACTAATTAGAAATTGCAGTTTTCCAGAAAGAATAAAACAGTAAAAACTGCAGCAGAGACTAAGTTGAAATTCCTCAAAAGAAAATCTTAAACCAGCACTAAAAGTTCAAAAAGATACTTCAAAGATCCACAAGATGGCAGTCACGTGACGAATTTGTAGTTCAAAATCTCCTTTTAAAGCTTAAAGTATTAGCATAGATGTTTCCAACAGTTCACAGATAATAATATTACCCAAAACGTGTGAAATGTGTGCTCGAACACGAACTTTCACTTTTCCTTTTTTTTTTTTTTTTGGGGTAAAACTGGCCACCAATTCAAAGCGCTTTCAAATAAATTCTTTTACAAAATCCTCCGGCGTGTAATAGTACCTTTTGTATCTTTCTCGCACCGTAGCACACATTCATAAGCCTTTCAGCATCTCCGGTAACTTCGTGTTGACTGTTACCATGGAGATTCAAGATGGCGCTGTCACGCAGTGACCGTGCAATACGTATTGAGGGAGTATTGCGCACTGACGTGTGAAGACACTGCCGTCACAGGCAATGACGCTAACTTAGTCTCGAGCTCTCAACCAGTCTCGAGCTCCCAACAGCGCAAACAACCAAAAAGCTTTAAAAATTAATAACTTTTGACTTCGCCATCGCCAACTCGCCGGAGCAAGACGTCCATTGACAACATGACACCGCCTTGTTAGTGAAGGTAAAACGATTCGTTTTCAAGCTCTTTTTAGCTGGGTTCACGAAATCTTCCAATTTCTGCTTCTGTGCTTCTTACAAGATGTGGCAGAAATCGTCAGATGTCCTCGTCGCCAATATTAAATGCTGAGAAGACGATTAGATGAATGAAATCCATAGATTTATTGTGAAGATATACAGTTGAAGCACAGCACATCAGTAATCAAAGAAGGTCTGAAGCATAACAGTCAAGTATGGAATCTGGAACCCAGGATGCAAGATGCAGGCACGCATCAGGCATCAGATCCATACCAAATTAATAAACATAGAAAACATTTAGGAAAAAGATAACAGAATGTAACAACATCTTCGAAGGAAAAACAGTTTTGGTATTTCTTACAGGTGATCTCCCGTGATCTAACTGGTTACTGGGAGGTGCTTTGTGATTACACATTGATGTTGCTAGATTGCTCAATGTCATTACGGGGCTCCCTTTTCAGGCCTGAATTTTTATAACAATAGAACGCATTCTGTGAGGTGTCCCTTTAAACACAGTATTACACAATTTCTAAATTACAATGCTTTGTAAAAGTGAAGGATGGACCTGAATAGGGTGTCCCCGATGACATGGCCTATCTGGTAACCTTACTAGACATTAATACATGTCTATGGGGCTGATGAAGAGGAGATTGCACATCAGATAGATATTATGAACATAGGCAAACTTTGCAATTACAAAAAACATTTTTTATAATTCATTAAACACCGCACCAAGGAACTTAACTACCAAGTCAGCTATGCCATGTTTGACAATTCCAGACAGTCCTGACCTTTGAGCCAGTAGCACATTGCATCGTTGGAGAGGTTTCTCGCCTCCCTCATATGTATGAGGTTAAAACTCCAAGCATTCAATGTGCTTAGCTGAAGAGCTAGAAGTAGCTGAGGGTGTCACACTTGCTATGTACAAATCTCACAAAGTTGCACATTTTCACTGCCTCTCCCTAGAATGCCCACAAGCACAGCCTGGCTATTAGAACAGCATGATTCAGATGGTGCTGAGTCAAGGGCTGCCTCCCTGGGTTTAGGACCATGCTACTATGCTTCGGAAGTAGGACGAGACAATGGAAAGACAGTGAGGCAAGGGAGAGGACAAAAGAGTTGAAGCAAATAAAGCTCTCAGGGGAGAAACTGATTGAGACAGAGACAGAAGGGTAGACAAAAATGTGATAGATAAACAAAGGAATTAAGGAGATTTTTAGATGAGTATTAAGGAGAACAGAGGAAGCAGAAGAGAAAAAGAGTCAAGCGGCTGCAAAGAGAGCCAGAGAGAGTAGGAGAGAGGTATAAATAGCGGAATATATAAGGAGAAACAGAAAGGACAAAGCAGGACAAGAGAGCAAGATTGAGATAAAGAACAAGCAAGTGAAAAAGATAGAAAAAGAACACAAGAATGAGACAAGAGAGAGGGGGGGTAAGAAAGACATGTAGATACAGACGTAAAGAGCTAATGAATAATAGCATACACCTGAAACTGCCCTCCAGGCAATATTGAAGTCCTCCTAGAACACACAATCTTTGCTTGCCTTCTTCCCATCTTTGAGTGCTCTTCAACTTTATGACGCGCACGAACAGGTGGCCCATTACCCCCGTGCTTCCATCTTCTCTTTTCCTTGAAAAAATGGTACAGGGATATTTTTGTTATATCCCAGTTATCTTTGAATGGGTAATATAAACAATTAACACTGGTGACATAATGTTTACATTGCGCTTACTGGTAAAAAGATGCAGTTTTCTAAGCATGGTTATTGAGGTTCCAACTCAATGCTTGCATTGTTACTGTAGTTGCATGATTTGTTAAAACCCCTTGCAAACACAGCAGATAAAAATGTTACAATAGTTAAATTTGATTTAAAAAAAAAAAACGGTTCCTGTAGATAAAAGCACCCTACAACCCAATTTATAAAAATCTCTTGTAAGTGCACTGTTCAAGAATCCTTTAATGGTGTTCCCTTAAAGAAAAACTGTAGTCCTAGTTTGAGATAGCGTTTGAAACCCCGATTAGCTAACCTACAGGCTGCTCCCCTTCTGCTGACCATTCAATTTTGTTTTTTTTAAAAACTGTCCATGTGCCTGACTGCTCGCAAAAGGAGTTTGTCCAACAGCTATTAAGATAAGCAAGGGGTCTGAGTCTCAGGCCGAGGAAGCGTTGAGTAGTTCCCCTCCGCTAGTTTTTGTGCAGCGCGATCCATGAACCTAACCAGTGCACAATTTAGGATGGTGTTCCGGGGATCAAAGCAGGCCAACACTGCACCTCTCTACGATCTGACCTCCTTGTCAATCCAGCCCCTTTGTAGAAGATCCCTTCTTTCCTTCATGAGGTTAGGACACAAGCACAGTACATCCAGTAGATCTTTCCTATGCTGGCTGCAAAGCCGGCATGTTTCCTGGGCCCAGTCCCTTTTCCATTTGGTAAGATAGCAAATCACTGGAATCACCCCCATTCTCAATTTTAAAAAGCGGAGCTTGGTGCGTGCACTAAAGGTGAGAGTTAAATACCTATGAGGTTTAAGCTGTGCATAGGTGCTGAGAGTCATCCAACCGAGACTTCTAGCTGGTAGGCTAGCCCTGTCTTCTGCTTAGTAAAGCCGTTAAGCGCTGAGTTTTGCTAGCCTCTTGAATTCATTTTGGCTTACATGTAAGTCCCAGAGCTCGCTCAGGCTGAGGATGCTGAGCCCACAGGACAAGTAGCGATACCCTGCTAGCCATCGTCTTGTGTTCCGCTGGGCCCATAAGTGGTGAGCCAGGCTGCCCTTCTTTGACGCCCTCAGCTTGTGACAGCTCATTAAAAAAGTCATCATTCGGCCCATTGACTGTTTGCAGATGCCGAATTCCAGCCTGATTTGGCCGGAGGAGTGTGGGACGGTAGCTGGAAGGTCGTTCTAAAAATGTTTCCGACTATTTTGTCTAGTTGGCCACAGTCTAGTCCTTTTAGCACCTCATTTCCCTACGTTAGAGTTGGAATTACTTTTGCCTGGGCCGCCTGAAGGGTTGGAGCGAAGGTTGGGCCAAATAATTTCTTGTGAATGGAACTGAGTGCAAATGCTCTTGTATCCGCCATTGTTATTGAAAAAGACTCCTAAGTACTCTTGGCAGTTGGTTTCTTCAATTCTTTCCGAGTTTAAGGCCCATGCCAGCTTCTTGGGCCTTCCTGAGCGAACCACCAGGATTTTAGTTTTCCTGTTATTAATCTGAAGCCCATTCCTATTTGAGTATACCGTGGTTGCATCCAGGAGCCATTGTAGACCTATCTTTGTGTGGCTTAAAAGAACCACGTCATCGGCATACAATAAATTTGACAGTTGGAGACTACCTAATTTGGGTGAGTGCGAGTTAGCTAGATTCAGGGCATCCGGGAGATCTGATAAAAATAAGTTAAAAAGTGTGGGAGCCAGAACGCACCCTTGCTTAAGGCCTTGCATTGTCGAAATTGGTCGTGCCAGTCTGGAGCCGTCACCAATCTTGATCCTGACTATGTATTCTGATGCAAAAGCTGCACAGCTCTCAATAAGATGTTTGGAATGTTCAATGAGGAGAGCTTCTGCCACAGCGTTGATCTGTTGAACTTGTCAACGCCGATTTATAATCAATAAACCCCATGTAAATCGGGCTGGTACTGCTCTTTGCCCGGTCAATTAAAGAGGAAAGTGTCATAATATTGACTGTAGTGCCAGTATTGCTTGTAAATCCGCTTTGGTTGCTGGAATTATTGAGCATGCCTCGGCCCATGCCCGGAGTGAGTTTAGTAGAATCCCTGCAAAGTATTTCGCTTCGTTGTCGATTAAAGCAACCAACCGATAGTTGTCTGGGGATTTTTTATCACCTCCTTTAAAAATTGAGACAATGATCGATCCCTGCCATGAGGGCGGAATGCTGTTCCTTTCTAGGATAGTAGAATAGAATGGAGCTAGCTGAGAAGCCCAGAAAGCAGGATCCTCCTTAAAGAGGGCTGAAGGGATGCCTCCTGGTACTGGGGCCCCATCTTTTCGTCCCTTTTAAATCTGCTTTTGAATTTGGCCCTCCGGGGCTTTGCTGCCCTCTGTACCAGTAACCGGATTGTAACTTTCAGTTTGCTTTTCGATTACTCGCGCTTTATGGAAGTGCTCTAGAGGTGGATTACCCTCAATCCAAGGTTGAGCCTCTGAAGCTTTGCTGCCCTCTGTACCAGTAGCCTGGTTGTAGATGCAGTCTTGGGGGTCATTGAAATGACTGTACAGGAAAAGGTACAACTCAGATTCCAATATGTTAGACAAGGCAACCTTGGGGACTCTGCCCCCTGAAGGAATTCTAATAAGCCCATCGTTGTTCCCGTTTGGCAGCCTTCAAATAGCTTCGGGCATCTCTTAATTTGTTTTTTATTAGTGGGTCCATTGGCTTCCTTTTAAGTTCCCGCCATAGCCGGTTCATGCTGCGTTTGGCGGATCGTATCACAGGGTCACAGGGTCGGCTGTTGGGACCCAGTCACTTCTGTGTGCTTTGTCAGTTTTGCATGCCTGGCTATCATGTTTCTTGAGAAACTTATCCAGTTTGCGATTGGGTCCTCCGTTATCCTGTTGGTATTCACGATCATGTGCTTTGCTTCTGTCGCTAGGAGCTGAAGATTATTAACTGAACACTTGGGGCCAGATGTAGGTAATTCCGATTTACCGACTCTTAAATACCGACTCATACCGAATCGGTATTTAAGAGTCGGTAAATTGGAAGGAGGCAGATGTAGGTAAAAAATTACTGATTCTGTAAGAGTCGGTATTTACCGATTCTGTAAATACCGAATCGGTATTTCCCATTGATTCCTATGGGCCTTGAAGCCCATCGGAATCAATGGGAAATACAGATTCGGTATTTACAGAATCGGTAAATACCGAATCCTGCAAGGGTGCAGGGGGTGTCACTTTGACACCCTCTAGCACCCCAAGTACAGGCTTGTGTGACATGTGGCACACATACATGCCCTAAGGGCATGTCTGTGTGTCACATTGCACAGGTGTGAATGCACAGATGTGCATGCACACCTGAATTCGGTATTTTACCACCCAATGGAATTGGGTGGTAAAATACCGACTCTTAAGGGCCTGTGGCACTCTTAGGAGTGTCAGCTACATATGGATTTACAGAATCGGTATGTTTACCGATTCGGTCAAATACCGAAGTGGTAAATTTACCGAATCGGTAAATATAGTGATTCTGTAAATTCCGACCCACCTACATCTCAAAAGCCAAATACCGGTCGGTAACGGCCGAAATCGGCCGTTACCGACCGGTATTTGGCTACCTACATCTGGCCCTTAATGCGTTTTAAGTTAATAGTGGAGCTTTCAAAGGCTTGTGCCACTGCCTGATCGTGTTACATCAGCCTAATGCTGCGGGAAATTTCTTGAGGGCTGTGATCACTTTCTAATCTATTGCTAAACCCAAAGCCAGAGACAAGATTCAAGAGGGAAAGGCTGACAAAAGAGTAGTCGATCAGAGATGCGCCAGTTCTAGATAGAAATGAGATACTAGGCGGCTTATCAAGAACAAAATGCCTGTTGAGGGCTCTAAGGCCAGGATGTTCCAAATTGCCATGGAGGTTGCGGCCCTTTGGGTCCTCCTTGCTCCATCCAGGGTGATCCTGTGGTGGTATGGCCCAGTCGCTTTCCTGCAACCTAATTACCTCGTTCTTTTGTAGGTCAGACATCAGCCATGTTGAAATCTCCAGATATTATGATGTCTGCATTCGGGAATCCAGATCTCATCTTTAATACTGTCGCGATCACTTCTTCCGATAGGGACAGCCTAGACTCCGAGGCAAGACGGCTATACACGTTCAATAAAATTACGGTCCTAAGCTGACCTTTGAAAGTTCTGAGTGAAATGCCCACTAACTGAAGAACCTGAGAGCAGCATGCTAGATCCCATGAAGTAATTGCACTGTTAGCTGATATATAGATAGCTCCATCGTCCGGGAGATTTCAATTTGATAGCTGGAAGGTGATGAATTTTAAACCCTTGAGATGCTGCGGCTCCACAAGCCATGTCTCTTGTCATAGGATAATCTTGAAGGACCGTAAGTAGGAGACCGTGGCCTCATCCCCCAGTTTTTTTACTAGCCCATTTATGTTCCAAGAACATATCTTTAGTGGGTTGCCTTCATCAAATCAAATCAAATCATGGGATATTTGTTAAACACACATATCACTCGAAAGTCTCAGGCGCTGGTGGATGACTCAGATGAAATAGATTTGGTGCAGTTAGATGTTAAACAGCCATGTTTTGAACTTTCTACGAAAACTGTTATGATCATTTATGGTGCGTAGATGTAGGGGTAATTTGTTCCAGAACGCCGGAGCAAGGAAGGAAAAAGATCTCTCTCCACTTGTAGCAGTGCGAATTCTGGGAGATGAGAGGAGTGCTTGGTTACTGGATCTCAAAGTTCTGCCTGGTTGATACCAGCTTAATTTTTTGGCCCAAAATCCAGGACCTTTTATGTACATATTCTTATGGGTTAAGCAAAGAATCTTGAAGCGTATGTGTTTTCTTACAGTCAGCCAGTGTAGGAGTTTTCAAGCTGGGTGCCGATGGAGATCTTGGTGGAAGATTTAGTACCAGCCTCGCAGCGGTGTTCTGCAGAACCTGCATCTTAGAAAGAAGATTTTAGTGGATGCTAGCAGGGCGTTCCCATAGTCCATACGACTGTAAATTAGTCCCAGGACTAGGGGTTTTCTCGCCTCCGTCGCAATCCCCTTGAAAATTTTACGTAAGTTGCGCATAATATCAAAGCAGGAACCAACGGTCTTGTTAATGTGGTCTTTCATTGACAATTTATTGTCCATTTGAAAGCCCAGATTTCGCACCGACTGTGTTGGAGAAGGACAAGGGCCAAGGCTAGAAGGCCACCAAACAGGTGACCAGTGCTCATGAGCCTTGCCATAGAGCATTATCTGTTTTTCCTCCATTTAGCTGCAGGTGGTTAGTACATATCCACTTATCGATGTGAGACATACAATCTTTCAAATGGGACTTCGTTTCCAAAGGGTCTGGCCAAGAGTGACCAGAATCTGAGTGTCGTCAACATAAGACAAAACATCAAAGCCGTAGGATCTAATCACTTGGGCCAAAGGGGTCACGTAGAGATTGAAAAGTGTCTGGCCCAAAATCGAGCCCTGAGGTACTCCCATCCTAACTGATCTACTACAAGAGATGGTTTTCCCCACCTGCACAATCGTAGTACAATCGGTTAGATAGTTCATGAGCCTTTTGGCCGTTATATTGTCATCGTAGCAGACTGGTTGAGTTTAGTGACCCTGCCAACCATGACCATGTACTGGCCTGTTCCGGTCCTCTATTTTGTATGTGCTGACCCTCGCTTGCTTTTTTTGAGCTAGAGGTGGGGTTTTGCCCAGGGCACTCCTCAGGACCGAATAGACCGGTTTTGGTCCTGCGCATGGGCGCTACGCGTGCCCCACTGTTTAAAGGTTTCCATATGCCTCTAGAATTTTGTTTGATGCCTCTGCAGAGCGCCAGGTGACCTTGGTGAGTTTGTTTATTTGTCCCTAGCCTGGTGCAATAAATTCTATAGAGATAATATCTTATGGTGTAACTTCGTTTGACAGACCTATGGCTTCTATCAGTTTCATAATATTCCCACAATTTAGTATGTCACAGCTGCCTTTGGACTTGTACTCTGGATAAAATAAAGTGAAAGTTGTAATTGCTTGAGATGACCTTGTATTCTGAAGGCCTTCATATTTGATTGCAGGGTGGATGATCTCTGGATCACAGTTAGTAATGTTTATTAGGCTCAGTTCCCTGAAGAGAGATCCCTGCCCAGGGGGTGCCTCAGGATGGCCAGCAAGAATCTCTGTCCCCAGCATGCAGTGCATAGAGTAATTTCCTGCGGAGGTTCCGGGGGCTGCATCCTTAGTTGCTTTTTGAACTGATGGAGGAACAGACCTGTTCGGTACTCTAGGGCTCTTTTGAGCTGCACCGCGGCCGATTTGCGCCCCGCTATTTTGAACCTGATTGGGTGAATAGATGCCACCCAAGTGTTCTATTTGCCAGCTGCTGGCTTGAGCCTGATTGGGTGTTTCGATGATGCCCAAATATTCTGTATGCTAAGTGCGCTTTGAGCCCTCTACACAAGGCATGGATGTGGGGTCCGAGAGTTGCAGTTGGTAGTTGTCAGATAGCCCTGTTTTTCCCATTTTCTGCTAGGCTGAAGGTCTTCCCTGGCGGCAGCCTTCTCCTCTTTAAGTGGTAGAGAACCAGTCTATTGCTTTTTACCGTTGCCAGATGAAGTCATTGGTTTCTCCGCTTCTTTAACTACCTCTTCGGTTCTTTTTGACCCTATGTTCGATTGAGGCTGCTCGTGGATGAGAGTTAAACAGTGGGTAAAGACTCGAGTTGTGCGTAATACGGCGGATCTTGTTACGGCCCTTTCGCTTTCTTTGCCTTTTTCCCACGCTTGCATTGTTGACCTTTCGTTTTTTTATACTCTTTTTGTCACAGCGTGGTTATTTTTAGTTGAAATAATTGTATAACCTTTAGATGGGCAATGAGAACAGGCACACTGAGCATGGTGTCCCAGGCTGTTGCTGTGGGGCACTTTTGGGTTCACTAGGCTTCCTCCCTATGTCATGCTGAGCTCTCTCCTCCCCCCTAATGGATAAGCTCCCTTTGTCACTGGGGAGGTGTGGGGGCTGTTGGCCTCTCCAATGTATGGTGAGAAGTTGCTTAGCTAGCAGGAGGGCAATATTGGCAAAGTGTGCTCGCACGTTATGATTCTTCCCCCTAGAGAAGACATTTTGGGCTGTGGACTCCCAAGAATTCAGCGCCACGAGTTCTGTAGCGGTGGCCAGTGTGGCGTGTATTGCATACCGGTAGCTAGCAATACTGGGGCATGACCAGAGCATGTGCTCGAGGTCAGATATTGGAGCCTGGCATCTAGTGTAGATGAGACCGGCCTCGGGGAACATGTGGTTTAGCCGAGAGGGTATGAAATACTCCCTGTGTAACTCCATATATTGGATGTTTTTGAAGCTTGTGTTACGTTTATGACCTGGGGGATTCCAGCACTCTGGACCTTTTGATGTTGTGTTCTGGTCGCGCCAAATCTTCATCCCAGACGTGCCGTAGGTAGGTCAAGGGGGTCCTTGTGAGTTCTCTGAGTGCTTTGTAGAGCCATGTTACTAGGTAACACCCTCCTCCCATAGTGTATAAAGTCTTACCTCATGATTAGTAGATTCTTCGTCTACTGTACGCAACAGGATCTGTATCACCATCAGTAGCTGCCAATGTAACAGAAATTGGCCCGGGGATGTCATGGTCGTGTCATAACTGATCAAACATGAGAAGAAAGGCATCCTGTGAGATAAAGCCTATTGTTACAGTCAAAGTTGTTATAGAAACGTCTCTTTATACAAAACTTTGCATAGTGCTATGTTTTATTGTTTATTTCTAAAGTGGTTTCGTGCAACTAGAGTAGGCCAAAGCATTACAGAGGCATTGCCCATTTTGTTGCATGCCAGACCTGAGTCCATGGCTAGTAGATCATGTATTAATAGTCTAGCTTTTAATGGACGAGTTGATTGTTGTGCATGAGGGCCAGACAGATTTCCAGTACTGACATTGCAGGTTTGACCCTGTGCTTAAGAATATCTGTTATAAAGACCAGTCACAGGTTTAGCAAATCTAAAGGATATTACCTCTACTGGACAGTTGAGGGTGGCACGCATACTGAAGGGGGAGCACACATGATATTATTATTTTCTGCATTTTCAGTTGAGACAATATTCCCTCTATCCTAGGTAGCAGTGAATGCATGTACAATGTATGGATTCATATCTAAAACTACATTTATGGGGAGTGGCCAAGATGACAGCGGAGTAACACCGTTCTTCAGGGGCTCCGCTCGCCGAGGCTGATAAACTGCGTCCATAGGCGGCTCCAAGACCGGTAAACTACAAGATCTCGGTTTCAGGCCACCCGGAACAAAGACAGACCCTGTACACCCGGTGCGGAAGATGGACCCTGGTGCTGAGCGGCCACTGCAGCTCCAGAGGTCCTGTGGCGGCGAAGACGTGCAGGCTGTGGCAAGGCGACTGTTAGAAGAGGACGAACGCAGAGCCCGCGCTTTTGGTAGCCTTGATCGTCTGCAGGGACACCCGCCCAGTCGGATGCGCCTGCTCCGACGAGGAAGCCTCTGCGAACTGGCTGCACCACGGACTCACATGGACGGCTCCAGGAGGTGCTAAGAGGCAGCCCCACAGTGGAGAAGCAGACAGGGCAGTGAGACAGCCCCGGAGGTGGTGCATCTAATAACCTGTCAGCTGGGCAGATGGGGCTGCGCAATGTGGGCCCTCTAGGGTGGCAATTGGTGGCTGGACAAAGTGAGGAAAACGTTGGGGGTGCCGAGTGCTGCCCTTGGGGAACCTGTATACGACTGGCCCCGTGGTGGAGACGCGGCCTGGACACTTAGCTCCCGGGATAGGCATATCTGGCAACTGAATGCCGAGGCCGCAGGCTTGGTGGTGGGTCTCCGCACGGCGGTGACGCCTGAAGCAGTGAGGGCCAGCGTCTGCGGTGGGGCCGCTGATACCCATGGCCTGTTTTGAGGAGCACCAGTGGCGCAAGGGGAAGTGCTGTGGGACGCCTGATCTGGAGTTAGCCCTGCAATGCTCGCCTGTGCTCCCTAAGGCCTTGAACACATGGCACCCTCGCGCTGGCTGCAGCGGGGAGGAGGTGGAGTGAGCAGGCCCTTTGCAACCTTGGGCAGACGCCCCGAACCCACGCAACGGTCCCGGTTGGTGGGTGAAGGGCCCAGAGGTTGGCAGTGGTGACAGTCCTGACCGCCTCTCTTGGTGGCCAGTCGGGGGGGGGGCGTCAGGAGTCACAGGGAATCAGCAACATTGCCTGTGAAGGGGCTCGACGACAGCTGTAGGACCACTGGGCGCCCCTCTGCAAGCTGCCTGCCATGGCCAACCAGCAAGCCAAAAAGGAACTCCAGAGCAGGGAAATTCTCTATCAAAGACCTGCTCCAGAATCCGTGTGGGAAGAAGACTGGGGGACTCAGCACTGACTCTCGTTGGCCGCACACTGAGGATGCCATGACTGACTCAATCACAGGGCATGCTGCTGAACCTGTCATGAAGGAATTCATGGAACAGCTCTTTGGCGAGCTGCGGGACGACTTCGCTGGGCTTTGACAAGAACTGGCCTCTGACATTAAGCAGCTAAGTGTGGACCTCGGCGAGGTGGGAGATAGAGTGGACACTCTGGAGCGCAATGGAGAAAGGCAAGAAGAAGAGCTCGCTGAACAGGCCCGGGAACTCATTGACCTCTGGGAGCGACACGAGGAGCTATATCTTAAGGCGGAAGATTTCGAGAACCGCTTGAGGGGCTCCAACATTCCCATCAAGGGCGTACCACTCCAAGCGGACAGCGGCAAACTAGAAGATTGGGTTCTCCGCCTCTTTAAACACATGGCTCCGGAACTGAGGGACCAGGAGGTCAAGCTGGATCGCACACACTGCGCCAGGCGCCCTGCCTTGGGCCCCGGCCAGCCACAGGACATCCTGACCTGACTACACTCCTATCGGCAGAAGGAGATTATTATGGCCGCCACACATGAACATCCAACAGTGGAGTTCCAGGGTCTCCAGGTGGGGGTGTACCAAGACCTTTCGTCCATTACCCTTCAGAGCATAAGGAGTTGCAGCCAGTCACGACATTCCTCCGCGAACAGGGGATACGCTATAGATGGGGGCATCCGTTTCGCCTTTCCTTCGTCTAGAATAAAGAAACCCATGGGGTGCATAACTTGCAGGAAGCGAAGGCTGTCCTTGGGAACGCCCTGACTGTGGCCGAAGAATCAGACGCGACGGAGAGAGACCCAGCTTCGGGATGGCTGTGGAGATGGGGCAGGAGATGGGGCCCCTAAGAAGGGGGCCCAGAAGAAGCCTTCCGAAGAGGGGCGAGCGGAAGGGGAAGCCCTACTGCGACAGATGTTGGACCGGGAGGGTTCTGCTGCCCCACCTGGTGATTGACCCGCTCAGTTGCCGTCCTGAGATCAAGTGATGGGAAGAAGGGTCCGAGCCTGGCATCCTGAGATACCGGTTTTGGGGGGGAGCCCCACCCTCGGAGTGGAGATGACCGACCGTCGGACTCATGGACCCCTACACGTTGGTGCGACTTGTTATGGTTGTAAGATGACATTGAAGTCTCCTTATGTTCTCTATCCCTTTTCTTTTTCTTTTCTTTCTCCTTTTCCTCTTTTCTCTCCTTTCTACCCACGAGCGAGCTGCAGTCCTCCAGCAGAATGAGCGAACTGATGCCATCTGGCGGGCAGGTAGGGTGACTCATCGCCTATGGTGGCGGGAGGAAATGGGGTGAACGGAGTGACATAGGGTGGGATGGTGCGCTTGCTGTGCATGCCAGGGGAACGCTGCAGGTGTGCTCTATTTGCTCTTCCCCCTCTGGGGTGCGCTGGCTGCTTGCGTCGATGCCCTGAGCCTGCCTTCCCTAATGCACGATGGGTCCGCCCAGTTAGACTAGGGAGACACTACGATGAGCCACTGTTGGTTGGGGGACTGTCGAGGTTGAGGCTCCATGGCTGGGTGAGTGGAAGGGGATGCAGGTGCCCCGCTGCCGCTATTTTCCTCTGCGACAAATTAGGTCAATGCGCGCTTGAACTCCCTCTCACTCCAGGACACGTCTTAAAGTAGTTATCATGAGCTTCAATGTGCGGGGCCCTACCTCGCCCGCAAAGCGGCGTTCTCTTCTTGCCTTGTTGAATTAGGCTAAGTGCGATATTTGTCTCCTACAGGAGACCCACCTCATGCGGGCGGACTGGAAGCGGCTAAGAATCGCATTGGTTTGACAGGAAAAAATGTCATCAGGCCAGGAAAGAAGGCCGGAGTAGCGATTCTTTTGGCTTTGCATTTTCAGGGGAAAGTAGTGGGACTTCATGCGGAGGTCGCGGGCCGCCTCCTGGCCTTAAGGGTGCTACTGGGAGAGAGGGTACATACTATTGATTCGGTATATAGCCACAACGAACACCAAGAGGCTTTCTTACGAGACACTATAAGCTTGATTCTGGAGTCTCCGGATGAGGATCTCGTCATTGGGGGAGATTTCAACATGGTTTCTGCTGCGGAGCAGGATAGGCTGACGCTATGGGTGGGACACGCAGGCTCGATCTCCGACATGATGCTTCAGAGACTGAAGGAGGCGGGCCTCACAGACAACTGGCATCATCACGTTCGGACAGCATGGGAATACACCTTTTTCTCCATGGCCCACCAAACGTACGCCCGCATTGACCTCTTATGGACTTCACCTAGGGTCACGGTGTCCATTGACGACGTATCCATCGGGGTGGCGGCGCTCTCTGATCACTCACCGGTCGCCTTGATGTTGCTTCTTCCCGGCGACGCCACAAGGCAGGGTATGTGGAGCTTGAACCGAAAACTACTCACCTACGACGCTAATATCGCTGAGCTACGAGGTGCTATCAAAACCTATCATGAAGTCAATGACGTGGGCTCGGTGGAGGTCGACATGCTTTGGGACGCCTTGAAGGCCGTCATCCGTGGCCGCTGTATCGCTATTGCGGCGGGCCTGAACGACGACCGCAGGGCCAGGAGGGGGAATTGGAGGACCAAATCCGGGAGCTGGAGGGGGTGCATCGCCAGACGGGGGCTGTCCAAACCCGGCGCCTTCTCACACAGGTGAGGAAGCAACTGCAAGCCTTAGACCTCGACAGTGCTGAATACGCCTTGCTCCGTACCAAACAACGCTATTACAAAGGAATGAACAAGGCGGGGAGGTTCTTGGCGCATGCTCTGCGGGCCGAGATGGCATTGCGTCGGGTTGCGGAACTGGCAACCGAACGGGGTGAGCTCCTGCGTGCGGATGGAGACATAGCGTCCGAGTTTGAGGCCTTCTATAAGGCTCTCTGCTCAGCCGATACTCTGTACCCTATAATGGCCAGGGAGTATGCGCAAGGTGACCCCGCTTGTGGAATCGGTTGTGGCCAGTTTGGAAGCGGACATCAGTCTTGATGAAGTGTTGCAGGCTATCTAGGGACTTTCGGCGGGCAAGGCCCCGGGAGAAGATGGCTTCTCAGTCGACTTTAATACAACTTTTGCTTCGGACCTCTCCCCTCTTTTGGCGCGGTTGTTCAACACCTTTAGCGCCTCTGGGAAACTCACCCCCTTGATGTACATGGTGGAGGTAGTGGTCATTCCCAAGCCGGGAAAGGACCCACATAAGTGTGCCTCATATCGCCAGATTTCTCTGCTCAACGTGGACCTGAAGATCTTCACCAGTATTTTGGCCTCCAGACTCGCACCACACATGCAAGGCCTGGTGGACCCTGACCAATCGGGCTTCATCCCGGACCGCAATTGTGGCGACAGGACTTGTCAACTCTGCCACTTACTGGACAAGACGCAACAAACCCAGCTTCCGGCAATACTTCTCTCGGTGGATGCCGAAAAGGCATTTGACCGGGTCCACTGGACTTATTTGCAACAGGTCATCTGGCGATTCGGACTTGGGGACAGATTACGGAGATGGGTAAATTGCGTATACCACAAGCCTGCATTTGGTCATTGGGGTGGTCCCTCGTCCCTTCCAAATCGGACGCCGCACGCGGCAAGGGTGCCCTCTTTCCTCCCTCCTTTTCGTGCTCTATATGGAGACATTCGCCGAAAGGGTCCGCCAACTCCCTACGGTCACTGGGATCAGGATGGGGACAGGGAATATAAGATCTCTCTTTACAGGGAAGATGTGCTCCTATTTTTAACACACCCGTTGCTCTCTCTTCCCCCTCTGCTGGCAGAGGTCGAAGCTTTCAGTACGGCATCAGGTTTTAAAGTCAGCTCGCAAAAAACTCAGGCTTTGAGCCTCACGCTACCAGCGGTAGATCGACACTAACTATCGCTTCACTTCCCTTTTTCTTGAGCTGCTACCAATATCACATACCTAGGGCTCAGGGTTTTTTCAACCACCGCGCAGACGGCTCAGGTGAACTACACGGAGGCACTGAACAAAGTGCCCCTTGAACTGAGCAGTTGGAAGAAACACGCCCTCTCATGGCTGGGCAAGATTGAGGCCGTCAAAATGACGATTTTGCCCCGTCTGCTTTACATCATGCAGACGCTCCCCTTATGCCCGCCACCCGCGACGTTGGCTCAAATGCAGCAACTCATCAACAACTTCATTTGGGGGGGGACACCGCGCATGGCCCATCATTCCAAGTATTTAAGGCAGGAGGAAGGCGGCCTCGGCCTCGGGGTCCCGCATCTCAGGTGCTACTACGAAGCTGCGCAATTACGATGGATGATCGAATGGTATCAATTAGAGTCGGACAAACATTGGTGTTTCATGGACAGGGGGTTGCTGGGATCATATTTGGAAAGTTCCCTGGCTACCCAGACGTCATCGGCCGCTGGGTGTATATCTTTCCCAAGTCCTTCGAGCAACTATGTGGGTGTGGGACAGGATCCAGGAGAGGTGTCAGCTGTCCTCGACTGTCTCACCCTTGACCCCCTTTATTTGAAACCTAGATTTCCCCCCGGCCCTCGTGCTGAACAACTACTTGAAATGGCAAGATGAAAACTGTAAGCGTAATGGCGTCCTCTTTGATGAGCAGGGAATCCTGGATATTCTCAGGTTAGTGGCTCACTATGGGATCCCCAAGGATGCGTACTGGCAGTAGTTGATGCTACGCCACTGGGTCACACAGCCCCAGATCCGTTTGCATGCAGGTAGGCTCCTCACAAAATTTGAAATTTGGCTCATTACTCGCAGTTCCAACAAATGCCTTCTGTCAGACATTCATGGCTTTCTCATCAAGGCAGGAAACCAGGCCAAATCCCCGGCGCAGCGTAGATGGGAGGCGGAACTGAGTCAGGAGTTCTCCCCCAAGGAGTGGTCGGACATTATTTACAGGGCTCGGGCGTCCTCGTGCAGCACCTCAGGGACGGAAATGCTTCTGAAAATTGCACACTATTGGTATTACACCCCAGTGAGGGTTGCTAAATGGAAGCCCTGAGCAGCGATATCTGCTAAACCAATTGCGGACAAGAGGGTACACTATAGCATTGCCCTAAGAAACAGACATTTTGGGAGGCAGTTCTGCCCATAGTCAATCAGATATATCAGACAGAACTCCCCAGATTTCCTAGTTATATCCTGCTGGGGCTACCCAATCCTCTTACATACCCTCTTAGGTCCTGTAGGGCGATCACTTTAGCACTAGGGGCAGCTAAGCAGGTTCTCCTCGAAAAGTGGGGCACAACCGCCATCCCATCCAAGTTAGACTGGCTACACAAACTGTGGGAGGTGGTGGGAATGGAACGGATTACGGTGGGGATCAACCACACACTGCCTAAATTTGATAAGACCTGGGGGTCCACGGTGGCTTACTTATCCTCAGAGTTCATAGAGTTACCTGCCTTCGCTATCTACTAGTATTGCGATTCCCCACAACTCCCCTAACGGACCCACCGCCTCCTCCGAAGGACACTCAGCCCTGGACCCCCACCGAGTCACGCCATATGCTGTGGGTGGATACCTGTCCTCTACTCCTTCTGTTTCTCTCTTTCCTTTGTCCTCGCTCATCCTCTCTTTGCTTCTGCCCCCTTTTCTTTCTTTAATAAAGTTTGCTTTTGAATAAGATGTTCCCCACCGGTCGGTGGTTGTAGATGGGCGTAATGTTTAAGATTGCAACAAACTCAATAAAAAAGCCTTAAACCATAAAACCACATTTATGCTGCTCCATAAGTTTGCACAGGAATTGAAAGGAGTGAATGTTTGAGGCTGTAAATGAGTCTGCCTTTATATCACCTTGTGTTACAGAGTGGGTTTTGGGCAGCATACATTCATATTGAAGGTAGCCAGGCTGACAGTTGACTTTATTTGGTGGTAATATGATGTCAACAGATCAGCTATCTGAACCAACTGATCACACCATTTCTCAATGTAATGCAATCAATGTAAATCAAATATCTTCAGAACTTTTATTTTCATGGGTATGGATGCAGTTTGTAATGGTATATTCCATTTCCATCCCGTCCCACCAGTTTAACCTCTTATGATGCCTCTGCTTGTGTCTAATATGACCTAAATCCAGCTTTGTCAACTTATATAGTTGCTTTTTCACCTTTCGTGTTCTAGGGCTTCACCATTTGCTTAGCACTTGTTAAAAGATGTTTTACGATTACTGCCACCTTACACATTTATTTACCCTGTACAGTGCTTCACTGCCTTCTGGCTAGGTTTGCGAATCAAAACACCACATACGCTTCCATCTTTAGTACACAAACCAAGAGCTCTCTGAGGCTACCTTTGTGGCCTTCAGGCTTTCCTTCAGGCTTTAAAAGAACCCTAATTGAATACATGAATCTGCATAAAATAGGAAGGTGTATCAAGATATATGCCTTGGAAATAATGCTACTAGGAACAACAAATTGCGGATTTAGGCAGCTACTGGTAATCTTGCGCCGATAAAAAGTAAAATTAGAATATGGAGAAAGGATTAGAGTTTAACCTAAAAAGAAAATTACGAACAATGCAATATCAAATACAACGCTCTTATTATAGCCACCAAATCAAAATTCTTTATAGAAAAAATAGAACAGTCAAACAACTTCTCTAAGGAGCTCTTTCGCACGATCACTACTTTAACTACTATTCCTACTCCCAATTTCACTGTAATCAGTAGTAATTTTTTAAATGCCCCGGCACTTTTTTTCAGAAGAAGGTTCATGAGAGAACTTTCTGAGCTATCTGAGGAAAGAATTAGACAGTTGATCTTGACTACTAATTCAGGTTCCCACTTTTGATCCCTGTCCCCCTTCCATAATTCAGATGGTCCTGGGTATAGTGACAAAACAACTTGCTACTATTTATAACATCATGTTTCAATCAAGTATTTTTCCTGAAGATTGGAAGAAAGTCTTGGTTTTGCCACTTTAGGTTTAAATCATTTTTATTGAAGCAGCACAAAAAATCAAAACATACATGTTGCAGAAGAAATGGATTCGAAAAGGACAGGGGCCTGCGGACAACGCAGAGGGCCTCCTGATGACAGTCCAGAAGCATTCCGACCAATAATATGAAGCAGGCATAGGCAGTCAGTGCTGCAAAAAGGAAAACAACTCCCTCTAAAGACCCTCCTCCCCCTAAACCCCCCATTCCCCATCCCTTCCCGTCCCCCCACCCTCCGTCCAGTGCTCAGGCCAATCCCACTCCTTTCCACCCTCTCCCCATCAGGGAGGGACCACCTATGTGGGGCCCACTCCGGAATCTTTCCCATCAGGTGTGGTAAGCCGTAATAAACGAAGATATTTCGGGCAGGTGATTTCTCTAAATTCAGTGGCCAACAGGGAGTGAAATGGCTGCCAAAGTTCGTCAAACTGGTCTATATCCCCAGCGAGGGTAAGGGACAACTTCTCCATTCCCAGCACGTGCCACAGCCTATGCAACCACCCCGTAAGGGAAGGGATCGGCGTAGTGCGCCAATGTATAAGGATATTCTGCACCGCTGAGCCCTGAGCGATGGCAATTTGCTGTCCCCTACGTGAGCGCAAGGGATACATTAGGCGGTTAGGAAGTCCCAGTAGAATATAGGCGGGGAAGCGAGGTAATTCGGTTTGAAAGTGAGTGTCTATGTCGTCCAGCACTTGTTTCCAGTAGGATTGTAAGAGCGGGCAGTCCCATAAAATGTGTGTTAATGTGCCTGTGTGCCCACATTCCCGCCAACAAGCGTTAGATTTGCTGCGATCCATCTCCTGTATCCGTTCTGGGGTATAGTACCAGTAAGTAGATATCTTGGTGAGTGTCTCTGTGAGCCCCGTGTGGTATGCTGAGTGTCGGGCTCTATATGAGATTTGATCCCACTCTTTACAGCTCAATGCCCTACCCAGTTCCCGTTCCCAGCGTTCCCTGCCCGGGTTATGAATATGTGTGGGTGGCGGTGGCAGGAACTTGTAAAGATCGGATATCAACTTGGCGTCTGAAGTGCGGGATATAAGCCACTGTTCATATGGAAGGAGTTTCCTATCCGCCGATTCTCGCACTTGTGGGTGTAATGCCCAGTGGCGGACCTGCAGATAGCGCAGCCGTTCCGTCTCTGGCAATGTGTATTCCTGCTTAAAGAGGGAGAAGGGAATGACGCCATCTGGACCATATACGTGGTAAAGAAAACGACATCCCGCGGGCCGCCAGTGTGTGAAAGCCCCCTTTTCTAGCCCCGGGGCGAAATCCGGGTTATCGACCAGGGGAGTAAGCGGCGAAGGAAAGGTGGTGAGCTTGTGTGCAGCATTGGTGGCATTCCACGCTTTCAATGGTACCCTCGTGACAAAGGAAGCATACAGGTTGGCGGGTCAGTGGGCTTTACGCAGAAAGGGGATTTCCTGTAGCGGGCGCCCTGCCACTGCCTGGTCCTGAAAGAGCCAGTGCTTATCCGACTCCCATTTGCTCCATTCAACTAGATAGCGTAGTTGTGCTGCTAGAAAGTATTTGTGCAGGTCCGGTATCCCCAACCCCCCGGCCTCCGGAGCCAGCGTGGACAACGTCCTCTTCAGTCTGGGTTTCCGGCCCTGCCAGATAAAACGTGAGAGGTCTGCCTGCGTTTGCTGAATCCAGCCCATCGGGGGCTGTAATGGTAGTGCCCTGAATAGGTAGAGAATTTGGGGGAGGACGGTCATCTTGACAGCGGCAATTCTGCCCAGCCAAGAAAGGGTGCCACGCCGCCAACGTCTCAACTCTTCCTGTATTTTCCCGCGTAGTGCAGTATAGTTGGCCGTCACCATGGCTGGCAAGGTGGGGGCTAGTAGGATTCCCAAGTATGGCGTGAGGTCTGACGACCAGTGCAAGGGGAAGAGGTCCTGTAAGTACGTTTTGGTAGCAGGAGCGAGGGACAGGTCCAGAGCGACAGACTTATCTAAGTTCATTTTGAATCCCGCCACCTTCGTGAAGACGTCTATCTCCGCAATGCAGGCCGGTAGGGCCGTTCGCGGGTTCTCTAGGGACAGTATAACATCGTCCGCGTAGAGACTGATGGTGTGGGTGAAGCCGCCAAATTTCACCCCAGTTGCTGCAGGTGTCTGGCGGATCCGCTGGGCAAAGGGCTCCATATACAAGGCAAAGAGGAGGGGCGACAACGGGCACCCTTGTCTCGTGCCTCTCTCAATGGAGAAGCTCTGTGAATTGCAACCGTTCACTCTCACCACTGCTGTAGGAAATTTGTAACAGTTAAAGATGAGTGAACAAAATTTTTCCCCAAGACCCACTTTCACTAGGACCCGTTCTAGGTATGGCCAATGTACACGGTCAAACCCCTTCTCTGCGTCGACTGCTAGCAGCAACCTCTCTCCGGGGACTCTGGAAGCTTTTTCAATGAGGTGGACGATCCTTTTGGTGTTGTCCACCGTCTGTCGCCCGGGGATAAATCCCGCCTGGTCCGGGTCGACAAGGCCCGGCAGGTGGGGGGCTAATCGGGCCGCTGGGATTCCAGTATATAACTTTAAATCCACATTCAGAAGTGATATTGGCCTATAAGAACTGCACTTGGTCTTATCCTTTCCGGGCTTGGGGATGACCGTGAGGGAAGCCCACAGGAGGTCAGGCGGGATCGCACCGGGTTCAAGAAAGGAGTTGAATAGGCGAGTGAGAATTGGCGCTAGCGTCGCACAAAATGTTTTGTAAAAGAGGGATGTGTAACAATCCGGTCCTGGGGCCTTCCCATGCTTAAGTTTGGCAATGGCGGAAATTACTTCCTCAATACGGATGTCCCTGTCCAGGTGTTCCGCCTGGGAGGGGGCCAAGGTGGGGAGAGTGACCGATTCTAAATAGTCTTCTGCCGTTTGGTTGTCTACCGGGTCACCCGCATAGAGGGTTGCATAGAAGCTGAGGAAGGCTTCCGCTATTTGGGCATCCTCAGTGATCGGGGCTCCGTCCGGCCCAGCGATCTCCTTCACCAAGTGCCGTTGGCGCGCTGCACGAAGTCCATTCGCCATGAGACGGCCGCACTTGTCTCCGCCGGTATAGTAGGCGTGCCGCAGTCGCAGTGCTGAATATTCCGCCCGGTCCATGTCGAGAGCCGACAGGAGTTTTCTCGCCACTTTAAGTTGCTTCCATATTCTGGGAGTGCACATACGCTGATGCATCTGCTCAAGTTCGCGGACTCGCTGGGTGAGCTCGTCACGTTTGCATTGCCGCTCCTTATTCTCCGCAGAGGAGATGGCCTGAAATTCTCCCCTGATGACTGCCTTCAAGGCCGCCCATTGGGTAGCCAAGGAGGTGTCGTCAATGGCGTTGTGCGCTAAGTAGTCACGGATCGTATCTTGAATGCGCATCACTACTGCTTTCCTATGCAACAAAGTGTCTCGGAGACGCCAGACTCTGGGGGGGTATGTTAGTGGCAGCAACTGGATTTTGGTGGACACTGGCGCATGGTCCGATAGGGAGATAACTCCGATCTCTGTCGCGGTGGCTAAAGAGCACACAGGCCCCGTGACCAGAAGATGGTCCAGCCTGGCGTATGTTTTATGCGCATTGGAATAGTGCGAATATTCCCTATCTTGGGGGTGAGTACGGCGCCAGAGGTCATGGAGATCTAGTTCCGTCATCCTATCCTTACATCTGGTTGTGAATGTACCCGTTTGGGGTGTGCGCGGGGCTGACCTATCTAAGGCTGTGTCAAAGACCATATTGAAATCCCCCCCCCCGAGTATGATGTGTCTATCTGGTGTATCTGCGATGTCAGTCAGGGTCGAATGGAAGAAGTGTTCCTGATTCTCATTAGGGCTGTATAAGGACCCGACCGTGAACGTGAGGCCCCCTATCCTAAGCCGATAAGCAAGTAGCCTCCCCCTCTGTTCTGCGCATTTGTGAAGGACCTCCCCTTTGAAGTGCTGTGCAACCAGAATCGCTACCCCTGCAGTCTTATTGTGTCCTGACGAAAAGAGTTGAGTCGGGAATTTGTGAGAGCGGAGCCCGTGGCAGTCGCGTGGTAGCAGGTGAGTTTCTTGCAATAAGCATATGTCCGCCTGAGTGTTTTCTAAGTGGGATAGTACCGCGCGCCGTTTGATTGGATTATTTAAACCCCTTACATTAAGGGTCAGGATCTTAATGGTTGTGGGCGGCATGTGTGACAGTGGGGACCAAGACGCTGATTTCCCAACCTAGTGACAAACGGTATTGAGGCATTTCCCAGGAATCTGAGACCTGTATGGAGCACTGGAAAACCCTCCCTGGTTCCCCCCGTGTGCCTCCCCCACCTCCTAACCCCCAATACCCCCAAACTCCCAACCGATTCCCTCCCTAACCCCAACTGGCAGGTCCCCGAAGTGAACACTACTCATAGTCTATCGGAACAAAGTTCAGGTCCCTAGAGTGTCAATGTAGAGGGTAACGTGGCAGCGGCTGACTCAGCGGCTCCCCTGCCCTTCCCCCCCAACAGCGGTACAAAAGGGGGTGGTGATGGACGGAGCATCTGAATCAATCAAACACTCACACCCAGTCAAAAGATCTGGGTTTAATCCATCACCATTCTTTAGCCCACTCTGCCACCCCAGTTCAGACATGGCTATATGCAAATCAGTCTGACCCTGTGCCTCATGGGAACAGTCCAGCCCGAACTGCCAAGCCATGTCTTCCCTGGACCGGAAACAAGCTTCCGAAGACCGGTTTCTGGCATTCCAGCCGTCTTCAGCCCGGCTTGCTTGAATCCAGTGGCAAAGTGAGCAAGGGACTCATATCTGAGCATACCCTGCCACACTTATGGCGGCCAAAAGCGGTACAAAAGGGGGTGGTGATGGACGGAGCATCTGAATCAATCAAACACTCACACCCAGTCAAAAGATCTGGGTTTAATCCATCACCTTTCTTTAGCCCACTCTGCCACCCCAGTTCAGACATGGCTATATGCAAATCAGTCTGACCCTGTGCCTCATGGGAACAGTCCAGCCCGAACTGCCAAGCCATGTCTTCCCTGGACCGGAAACAAGCTTCCGAGGACCGGTTTCTGGCATTCCAGCCGTCTTCAGCCCGGCTTGCTTGAATCCAGTGGCAAAGTGAGCAAGGGACTCACGTCTGAGCATACCCTGCCACACTTATGGCGGCCAAAAGCGGTACAAAAGGGGTGGTAATGGACGGAGCATCTGAACCAATCAAACACTCACACCCAGTCAAAAGATCTGGGTTGAATCCATCACCATTCTTTAGCCCACTCTGCCACCCCCTTTTGTACCGCTTTGCCAGAAACCGGTCCTCGGAAGCTTGTTTCCGGTCCAGGGAAAGCATGGCTTGGCAGTTCGGGCTGCACTGTTCCCATGAGGCACAGGGTCAGACTGATTTGCATATAGCCATGTCTGAACTGGGGTGGCAGAGTGGGCTAAAGAATGGTGATGGATTAAACCCAGATCTTTTGACTGGGTGTGAGTGTTTTATTGGTTCAGATGCTCCGTCCACTACCACCCCTTTTGTACCGCTTACCCCCCAACAGAGCTATATCATGAGAGCATACCCCTTGGTAACATCACCTTACAGTTTGGCCGCTGTATTGTCGACCACCTCCTGTACTGCTGCCTCTCGCTCCTGGGCAGCTGTGATGGGATCAGGCTTCGGAAGAGACCTGGGGGACCGCCGCCTCCTCACAGTCTGCCACCCGTCATCGGTGCGTCGCCGGGCCCCGTCCTGTGATGTATGCGGGGAGGCCTCCCTAGACCCAGCTTCCTCCGGCAAGTCAATATCCAGCAGCGCACATGTGTCTCGGAGTGATCGGAGTTGGTGCAGCGACCCCTTCCCCTTAAAAATTAGGCAAAACGGGTGACCCCAGGAATACGGCACTCCATTGTCTCTCAGGAAGTTCGTGGCAACTCTGAAGGCCTTTCGCTTCTGCAGGGTAATGGTGGAGATATCTTGGAAAAGGGCCACAAGGTCCCCCCGGAAGTGGATAGGCTGTTTCGATCGGGCTTCTCTCAAAATGCGTTCCTTCAATGGAAAGTCGGGGAGGAACGCTAGGATGTCCGGATGTGGGGGCGGCGAGCGCCGCGCTAATCCGACTCTATGTGCGCGGTCAATACGAATGTCAAACTCACTGGATTCCCCAAGGATATCCTGGAACAACTCCTGCAGGTAGTTGGCAACGCTGTTTCCCTCTGACTTCAACGGCACACCCGGACCCGTATGTTGTTTCTCCGGGAGCGGTTCTCAAGATCCTCCGAGTGTGCCTGAAGGTCCACCTGCTGTTCCTGAAGACGGAGGATCTCCTGCTGCAGCCGTTCCACTTCCATGCTGCGGGTCTGGTCCGCTTCCTCCACTGCTGCCACACGCTCCCCCAGGCCATCTACATCACGGCGGAGTTCTCTCTGCTCCCCCGCCAGCTCCTGCTTCAGTGCCTGAAAGTCGTCCCTCAGAGTGTTTACGAGGGAGGCCAGGAAAGCTTTTGTGATAGGAGCCGCGTCGTCGTCTTGGCTTGGAAGGCTGACCGGTGTCTTAGGGGATGACGACACCTGGGCCTTCTCTCCTTTCGGAGCGTTTTTGTGGAGCATATCAACTATGTTGCGGGACCCCTTGCGCCCTGCGGTAGCCATGATGCCGGTGGTCCGCAGTCGCCACGTGTCTGGGGAAGGCTCCCTGGGAGGCTGCGGGTGTCACCACGGTGGTGTCGGGGGCAGAACTCGCTAGGCCTGTGAGTTCGAGTCGGCTCTCGGGAGCGAGCACCGTCAGCTCCACTGGGGGACACTGGATATTTCTGGGAGCCGGGCAGTGCAGGTCCGGGTCTGTTACCCTTCCGAGATGATCAGAGCAGATGCCTCAGTGTTCGTGGCAAGGTCGGAATGGTAGAAGTTTGGATTCTGCCCACTTGGGTCAGCCGCCTCTCCCTTGTGTATCTCAGCTACGTTTGCGGTCAGTAAGCTGGAGCAGGTGCCGGGACTGATGGCCCCCCGCCGTTAAGCAGCGCCTTCAGCGGCTCCGTCACTCCCGGGGCCCCTGTTGATGGCTGGGGTCTTCACCGGGCCACGGCCCACGTCTCCGCTGCCTCTGCCGCCATTCTCCTCCGTCTCAGCACCGGCCACTCACCAGGCGACGGAGCCAGCCGCTGCACTCCAGGCCCGAGGGCTGAGTGTTCCTCAGAAGGGCTCGCACCCACACCGGGCGCCAAGGCTGCAGCTCTGCGTTGTTCTCCTCGGGCGCTAGGCCCCGAGCCAGGGGTTTGAGTAGTTCAGCGGCCTGCTCGATTGCTCCTGGGTGTGGGGCTCAGTCGGCTTCAGCCGGGCATCGACCCCGAGCGGCTCAGGTCGTCTGTCCGCTGCTCCAGGGGTGGCGGCCGCCGCGCGTGACCCCCCCCGCTCACTCTGTTTCGTGCTGCAGGGCACAGAAGTCAATCCGGGCGCTGATCACACCCGGCTGCCATTTCGCTGTCCCACACCGGCAGGGGCTCCAGCGGGCGGCACCACTCAAGTCACTGAGCGGAAAGCGCCGGAGCAAGGTTAGGTGCTTGGGAGCCGTGGGGTATAGTGTTCTTCAGAGGGGGTCGCACCCACACCAGACGCTAATACTGCATCTCCGTGTGGCTCTCCTTGAGCGCTAGGCCCGGAGCCGGGGGCTCGAGGAAGTCAGTAGCCCGTCCTGCTGCCCCGGAGTGTCCTCTCGTTCGGTTGTAGCTATGCACTGGCCCCGAGTGGCGCGGGCCGTTCGTCTGCTGCTCCGAGGGTGGCGGCAGCCGCGCGCGACCCTCCGCTCACGCTCACCCTGCTTCGTGCCACAGGGCGCAAATGTCACTCCAGACGCCGAGCACACTCAGCCGCCATTTCGCAGTCACACACCAGCAGGGGCTCTTGTCGTGTGCTCCACAGCTCCGGCGGGGCGTCGCAGCTCAGATCTTCGAGCGGAAAGCACCGAAGCAAGGCACGGTGCTTCGTAGCCGTGGAATATATGATTTAAGGGGCAGATCACGCTATTACAAGGGCGAGAAGGGGTTCAGGGCCGGGGAGCCTCTCGGAACACGTCTGGTCAGGCCGCCATCTTAGCCACGCCCCCGGTTTTGCCACTTTAAAAAAATCTAATCTTGATCCCCTAGACACTAACAATTATCGCCCCAATGCTAGGTTGCCATTTCCAGCCAAACTTGTGGATAAAACCACGAATGAACAGTTGACATCTTTCATTGAACAAAACAATCTATTAGACTCCTTTCAATTTGGATTCTATAGTGGACATGGCATAGAGACAGCCCTTATAGTTGCTACTAAGGAGATTCGTGTAACTCTGGATAGTGGCGGAAGAGTGGCCCTGGTCTTACTTGACCTCTACGTTTCATTTGATATGGTCAACCACATTCACGTGGTCGACCGATTAAGCACTTTTAGAAGTTAAGGACAAAGCGATTGCATTACTTAAATCCTCCTCACCTCTAGAGTTCATTTAGTTCAACTCGACGGACACACCTCTGAATCCTAGGTTTTACCATCCAGGGTTCCTCAGGACTTCTCATTGAGCCCTTCATTGATCAACATCTATGTTACTAGGCTGGCAGCACTCATCAGATCCTTTGGGTTCTCATTAGTTTCATATGCCGATGACACCCAGATAATAGTATCCCTTTCCAATTCTAATCCAGGTATTGACTAATCCTTTCGCAACTGTATGTCTGAAGTTAACAACTGGATGGGAAAATATTGTCTCAAATTAAACTCGGCCAAGATGGATGTGATGTTATTTGGCCATAACACCTCCTTATAGACCCCATCATGCAGGCCCAAAGATATGGGGACTCTTCCCGGCCCTAAGAATAAAGTCAGGAACCTAGGAGTCCTTTTGGACAATAAATTAACATACACAAACCAGGTCAATGAAGTTATCTCTTCTTTTTTCATTCTAAAAACCTGAAGAAAATTATACATTTGATCCCTCATGACCTTCTTAACTCCTTGCGGGACTTAGCTGATCATTACCCCTTCTGAGGTATGTGCCATTTGTTTTCCCACTTTGACAGCAATTCATGGCCAGCTAGTTAGTGTGTACTTTGCCTTTTATTAGGTTTGTTAGTAATTGCGTGCTGCTCCAAGCCCACTCGATCGCAAGTTAACATTCTGGCTACCGTATTATCGCATTACCCCTCACTTGTTAAACCAGGTTTCCCCACTTTGATTCACAACACCTTTGATTAATGCGCCCTTTGCCCTTTAGTAGTTAAGCCTGGTCAGCTATTCTCGTGGACTCGTTTGTGCATTCACGATCAAACTATAGAACTCTGGCAGGTGTATTATCGTATTTCTTCCACACTCGAGATCCCTTTTTTGCATGGCACTCATTATAGACTGTGTGAGTCTATCTATTTGTTATCTATTAGTCATTTTTTTACTTTTTAAAGTTTGGGCTCACCTTTATTTTTTTTTATTTGAGCTCACCATTGTTTTTCATTATTGCTTGGTCCCCTCGTCTAAGGTATTTGATCAGCAAGGTTTGCACACCATTTTGTTTTGCACTCTTTTCCCACTATCCTATCACCTTGCGTGGTTGTATAATCCATTTCATACTATGTTGGTTTGATTACCTTGTAGGATGCATTCCCCTGACGAAGATCCAGTCCCGAAACGCATTGGGATGATTGATTTACGTGATGATTGATCTACATAGTGTGATGGCTTATCACTGTATGTTATTTGAAGAATATACTTCAATAAATGAAGATATAAATATGTCAAGGCTTGGTGATTGATTATTTGGCCAGAACAAGTTGAAGCATTACCCATAAATACAGGTGGATTTGGATATATACGCCTAAAATAATTCAGAGGAGTGCACAGTGGGGTTGTTTCTCCTCTTTGGAACACACATTTATTTTCAATTTGTGGTGCATCCTTGGTCAGTGGGCGATACCCAAGTGCACCCAGCAAACAGTGAGTGTGAAAGTTTATTCATTTTTCATTATACGTTATAGTACACTTACAGGAGTGCGATTGTCTACTTATTGGTAAAGTCAACACTTCCTATGATGACACGTGACAGGGTCAACGGGCATGCAATGTCACTTTCGCTACTCCTAGCATTTTGGTGAATCGATTTCTATGCTTACTGTGACATTTCAATGCCTTCTGTGTGGCACTTTGTGGGACACTATCAAGGGTTGAACAAAGTAGTCATGTCCGTATAGTGAGAAACATTTCAGGTATTGCCACCTCGTGCGATTGTATGTTTAAGAAATGAAGCATTTATTCAAGCTCAGTTAACTAGGCATCTTTTTCATGCATTATGTTATCAATCTTAGTTTAGAACTAGAAGAATCTGTAGTGGACGGAGAGGATATGCGCGACCCAATGGATACAAATTTGGTGGCCACTTTAGGAGCTTGCCACGCCAACCTCTGACCCATCTCACAGGTTAAGCAATTTTTATAAACATCTATTTTAAGAGAAAGATCTCCTCTGCCTTCCTCGGACAAAATTAATTTCAAATACATATTTTTTCTAATGTTTTGTTAAGAATCAGTTGCGTAAGTGAACTGCAATGTATAGTACATCTGCAAAACGAGGTTTCTTTTCTCATGCCAGGACATGTACAAGTGTGCAACTCAACAGAATAAAGGCCACTGCCCGTACAACAGCAATACATCATGACACAGCAGGTGAGCTGCAATATGTAGAAAACACATTGGTAGGCGAGTGCAGAGTATTGAAACAAGTCCTTTAATAGGATATTGGAGATAGATAAGAACAGACTGTTCTCTGCAGCAATAACCAGTCAACTGCCACAGAACAGAATAGAGAAGCATAAGATAACAAAGAACACTGTAAAGAAAGCATTCCTAACATTAGACATTCTAGCAACAAATTCTAGAAAGACTAGAGCGTTAAAGTATTAACAATGTACTACACATCTTCTTCCTTTCTGTCAAAAGAAGCATGAGAAAAGATAAACTACAATAACCAAACAAAAAAAACAAAGAAAGTAAAGAAAAAACAAGAAAAATAAAACTAACCAACAAAATCCTGTAAATAAGCAGGTGCCCTACGAAACCTTTGAGGACGTACACTAGCTAAACCACCCTCAGACATATTCTGAACCAGATTTTGAGAAAACGGAGCATCCCCAGCACCTGAATGATTGACTTCACTTTGAGGCAAACACTGCACCTGAGACTGAGTGGCCAATAAGTAACCACTGGTAGAGGAAGAAGGAGAATTAGCATTATCCCTTGAAACAGTACTGGTTCCAGAAGAAGAATGCATGTTCTCAATGGATACAGCCTTACTCCTTTTGTAAAGAGCTACCCTTCTAAAGTTCCAACACTCCCCATTGTTGAGAATCACACAATGGTCAAGAACTTTCATCACCTTGAAAGGCCCTTTGAACTTAGATAGTCCTCTTTGAACCCTACCACTTTTAACTTTAACCAAGTCTCCAACAATGAAAGGAGATGGATTGCTGGGAGTGGGAGAAGGGAAGGGAATGGCAGAACAATTGTCACAACATTTGTTTTGCAATGTGACCACTTGTTTCATCCAGGCTGGTACTAATTTCAAGCCAGGGTTGCGTCCCCTTATCATCTCAAAAGGTGATTTTTGCCCATGAGCTAACGGAGTTCTGTGATAGGCCCACAACATTTCATTTACCATTTTCCTGACAATACCCCCACTGGAAGATGCCATTTGGATAAAGCCCTTAACAACTTTGTTGGCTCTTTCACAAACCGCATTCCCTTGAGGATTGTATAGAGAAGTGCGATGATGTGATATGCCGCACCCCTTCAAGAATGTTTGCATGTCCCTTGAGATGAGCTGTGTGCCATTGTCAGTGATAATGACGGATGGTAAACCCTCATCTTTAAAGAGATTACCCAAAAATCTAATTGTGCTCTCAGTGGTGATGTCATTAGTAAAGTGTACAAACAACCATTTCGAATAAACATCTACCACCACTATGGCGAACCTGTCTCTTTCATTTAACTCACCCATAGGACCGATGAAATCTAGAGAAATCGTGTGCCACGGCAACCCTGGACTTTGTATATGTGCTTCCACTGATTTTGGTCCCACTCTCAAACGTTTTTCACCTTCTCTGCACAAGACACAGTTCTCCACCCACTCCACTACCTGAGCATCAATACCAGGCCACCAAAAGTGGTCCTTAATGCGACGCTGTGTAAGAGTTTGGCCCATGTGACCCTCATGAGCTAAAGCCAACAATTTATTTCTAAGACCAAATGGAGGTATGAACTTCTCATCCTTCAACAAAATATTTTCACTGATGATTGAAAGGTCATCCAAAACTTTGACAAAAGGTCTAACAGAGACATAAACAGAACTTTCACGTCTAGAACCCAGTTTAATCAGCTTGATGACCTCCTGAAGAGCATGATCAGCTATCATTTACCTCTCCCAATCCTTTGCCAAAAACGCACCTTCCCCCACAAAAACAGCATCTTCAACAGAAGAAACTGCAATATCATCCAAGCTCACAGGAACCTCAGAGTGAAGAGAGCGCCAGTCCAAGGACAACCTAGAAAGACAATTGGCTTGTATATTTTTCCAGCCCTGAATATACTCCACAGAATATTGAAATTCTTGAAGTTTAGCAGCTAACTTCATAAGCCTAGCAGAACCGTTACCAGTGCCACCCGGGGAAAGAACTTTAATATTTAGATCCGTTCTTATAATAAATTTCAAACCCCAAAGGTACGTTCTGAAATACTCAACTGCCCAAGAAGCAGCCAACGCTTCTCGTTCGATAACCGAATAGTTTTTCTCTGCTTCTGTCAAAGTTCTTGACGCAAAGGCAACAGTTGATTCAGACGCACCCTTAAACTGTGAAAGAATAGCCGCAAGACCAGTCGCACTGGCATCTACTGTAACAATTGACTTATTATTCACATCAAAAGGTGATAGTACGTTGACACCACAAATTTCTTTTTTTATGTTATCAAAACACTCTTTATGCTGACTATCCCAATTAAAGCTGACACCACGCGTAAGTAGAGATCTCAGACATACAGTCTTATCCGAACAATTACGTACAAACTTCGAGTAATACTCGATAAGTCCCATAAAGGAATGTAGCTGATCTTTGTCTCTGGGTTGAGGTGCCGAATGAATGGCTTGACACAAATCTCTCTTGGATTTAATGCCTAACGGCGTGATGGTATACCTTAAATAATCCACATGATCGACTGAAATCAAACCCTTATCTCTGCGAAGTGTAAGACCAGCGGAAGACAATTTGTCTAAAACAATCTTAAGAGTGGAGTTATGTTATTCTGCGGACTGGCCATAACTCAAAATATCGTCTTGGAAGTAAACGACATTCCCAACACCCTCAAATAAACTGGAAACCATCCTCTGAAACACATTAACCGCAGAATTGAGACCAAATGGGAGACAAGTAATTTGGAAGGTACCCCAGGGAGTGATAAAGGCAGTCAAGCTTTTAGAATCCTTATGTAAGTCAATCCGGTGATAGGCACTCCTGAGATCCAGTTTAGAAAAAACTCTAGCCCCTTTAAGAGTGGTAACCAATTCTGTGATGTTAGGCAAGGGAAAAGTATCTGCCACTACATACTGATTGAGAGATCTCAGGTCAACACAGAAGCGGAGCTTGCCGTCCGATTTCTTCGTGATGACAATCGGAGAAATCCAAGGAGACGCTTCCACAGGCTCAATCACACCCATTTTCAACATATCGTCAATCAGTTGCTTGACCTCGTCTCGGACAACAATGGGAATTCGTCTAACTTTATGCTGAATGGGAATAGAATCTTTTTTCAAAATAATTTTGTGTGAATATCCCTTGAGACGACCAAGACTCTCTTCAAATACCCTAGAAGCACCAGACAAAATACCATGCAATTCGGAATCCTCAACGATCATAACTTGTGGGTCAGCACGGGGATTGACCACGATGCTAAGGTCATACGGATGGACCCATCCCAAAATGGCAGGACCAGAAACTGAGACGTATACCTTCCCTTCAATTTCCCTGGTACAGAATTTGATATGAGCTTTAAAATAACCTAGAATGTCTAAAGGCTCCCCTTGATAACCCCCAGGTGAAATATATTTTGGAAGAAGTGGTCCCGTGCCCCAGTCGTCTACATACAAATCATTGGGGATAATTGTGTAGTGCGAGCCAGTATCCACCATTAAGTTTACAAGTTTGTCATTGATGGTAAATGGTGCTTTGGGTCTATTTTTCCTTTTCAGTTCCTCACCAGAACCATCACCATCCAACCCCACTATTAAAATGTTATCATCCGCATCACACACACTAACGTTATCCTCTACACAAGCTACAGATGCACGACTCTTGCTCGTACAATCTCTCGCATAATGTCCTAACTTCCCACACTTAAGACATTCCTGCTTAGCAGCAAAACAAAATTTGGAGTCAGAAGTGTGACCAGAACTACCACACCTATTACACAGTTTTGAATTGTAAACTCTAAGAGGGTTTTGAGGTTTAGCAGAAACAAATTTTTTTAAGAACTTTTTGTTCTTGACAACAGCAACATCGCTTTGATCCTCATCACACTGAAGTCTGTCTGGTGAGTCATGCACAGCTACTTCATTTACATCACTATTGACTGATCTCCTCTCCAGTTCCTTCATCCAGCCCTCAGACTGTTCGACTATTTTGCTAAGTCAATTGCCGTTTGCAGACTCGGATTTTTGGCTGCCCACAAACGTTCTTGGATTTTTTTGTTATTGCACTGGACAATAAGTTGGTCTCTGATAAGATCATCAGTCATATTCCCAAACTTACACTTGACTGAGAGCTCCCGAAGTCTTGAAACAAAGTCATCAATAGACTCACCAACTTTTTGGCTTTTCGTGTAAAATTTATACCTATTCATGACTAGGTTTTCTTCTTTAGAATACCTAATCTCGAGGCGTGAAACTGCTTCCTTATATTCATCTAAAGGAGCTTGCGACCCAGCTGGTAGAACCTGAGGTAAGAACTTGAAAACACGCTGCCCCTCTTTCCCTAGAGAGCTTAATAAAAGTGCTTTTTTCCGCTTGGCTGAGAACTCTTGCGCATCAAGTGCGTCTAGGTAATTCTCGAACATGGGAAACCAGTCCTCCCAAGATATACCAGGTTGTCCCGGGTTAGGAAGGAAGCTGGGTGGAAATACTACCGAACAGTTTTGGGAAGTATTCTGCACCGACATGTCAATTACACTTTAGGTTGTAAATAGTCACACAATAGATGAGCTTCTGGATAAATATTGGTCACTACTGGAGGATGTACTACTGAATGATTAATAGGAGAACAGTACTACTTCAGTGCAATACGCGAAAAGACGTGCGTATCGTCAATGAGTCCAAATACTTTATCACAAGTTGCTGTGAGACACACAAACAGCGTGTGTATCGCTGATGCAGGCTTCGTGCGCCACTTTAGGATAATAGACAAAAATGTGCGTATCGTTGATAACACGTAATCCTTACCAAAAGTAGTAGTTGTCAGACACACAAGTAGCGTGTGTGTCACTGAGGCAGGCTTCACACGTAGCGTTATCCGGAGTTAGTTGTTCTGTGTGGAGTAGGCTGCAGGAGCTCTAGAAACCTCAGAAAACATCTGCAAACCAAAAAAACCAAAGACTGTTGCTATGGAAACCGATCGGCGTGGTTAAATTGCTGGAGGCTGATTTGGCGTGAAAGAAAGCTGTGATGATCAGAATGGCCTCCCTTGTGACGTAAGTACGCAGCCGAACATGGATTGGATAATACCAGACTTCTCCTGTGATGTAGGGACGTAGCTGAACACAGATTGGCCAGAACTACGTGAACAAACGTTGTACGTCAGCAAATTACAAAGGAATTGCGTTGCATGAGACGATTGGAGAACTGGGAAGCGTCACCAGTACCTCCACCAACTCTCTTGAACGTTCCAAGACGTCATCAAAGATACGGAGGAGAGCAGCGAGGACGGAACGGTTGGAGCAAAAGCCACCATTGAGTACAACTCAGATGCGTCGAAACTTCCAAGCAAAGCAGGTAAAATAGCTCACAACAGTCAAGCTTAAATTAGTTCAGGGAGTGTGACCATTTAAATAACATGTCCGTCAGAAGGAATAGTGTAGCAATGAACTAAATTCCTTCGCTGGGATTACGAATGTACCCATCCGCACTAAATTTCTTCACGCAGACAAGGAAAGTTGAAAGTCAATAATACGCCTCACCTCTTGAACGATACTCACAACGAATATTCCAATGAGAGGTGGTGATAAGATGTCAGCCTTAGTTTTGTCCGTTCTTGTCAATATCCGCAAAATAAGTGAAGACATGCGCTGAGTTCAGGACATCGTCGCCAAAAAGTTGTAGTAAACACATTGGTAGGCGAGAGCAGAGTATTGAAACAAGTCCTTTATTAGGATATGGAGTAAGACAAGAACAGACTGTTCTCTCCAGCAATAACCAGTCAACTGCCACAGAAAAGAATAGAGAAGCATAAGATAACAAAGAACACTGTAAAGAAAGCATTCCTAACATTAGACATTCTAGCAACAAGTTCTAGAAAGACTAGAGCGTTAACAAAGTATTAACAATGTACTACATGATACTGCACACTTGCCAAAACTAACACATGTGACATGTCCAGTCAGTCATGGCTTTTAATTCTTCCAGCAGCATGCTGAATTGGGAGATCTGCAGTTGTCCTTTTTACATGAGCTGATGGCTTCACAGCTAGAACTGGAGGTGTCCCGTCACACATGACCGTTTAGGCTGCGCTACTGAAGGCTACACTACTTCAATGTTTGTGAACTTTATTTTAAGGATAATCAGCAATTAAGGGAGTGGGCAGAAGCAGGTGCAGCATTTTAATGCGTGATTGTTCTTAAAAATCAGCAACCCTAAAAGCCCATCGCCTGTAGCGATAAAATGTGCATGGGGCCAGGACATGCAGGCCTGCTCAGGCCCACGACCCAGAGCAGAATAATGAAGGGACATGTCCTCGACCTCAACGTAGCTCCTAGACATCCACAAGACAGCACTGGCACATCTCCACCTTCTTAAGGGTGCTACACAAAGGTTACAGTAGAGAGAAACACTGCCCGGTTCCAGCAGTTTTGTGCAGATGCTTAAATTACAGTGCACCTCTCTCCTCCACTTCCCTTTCCCCTCTACCCCAACGTAACACCACCTGCCTCTGGGCTCTGTAAGCTCACCACAGTGCTTCTACGTGCAGTCCTTACTGGGGTCGTGCAAATGTAGAGACAGGACAAAAACGCACCTTAGAAGCTAGTAATTTAAGAACCCAGAACACGTGCATAGTCAGCTCAATCACTGTGCAAGGAGGAAGCAGGCCAATGACCCAGTCTCCAGCACAACTGGGAAGGCCGCTGAAGGTCAGGGATGTTTCACAATACCTCACATGCAGAATGGCAACTCACTCATTGCCAGGGGCGCAATGTCCATTGGGCTCAAAGGGCTTCAGCCCCCCCCTCCTCCTTCCCCCCCATCATGTGGATCAGCCGGGGCTGAGACAGTTTTCCCGGGCACACAAAAAAACCGCACCTGAGTACGTCACAGATCTTTAAAAGACCATTTACTTGCTAAGGAGGCTTTGTTGTTTTTTCACCTCTTCTTAGAGCCCCTGCATCTCCACTCTAACTATCACTGGAAGAATCAGGCCCCCCAAAAATGTTTGTAGCCCCCCAAAATGTGGCTCGAGTTGCGTCTCTACTCATTGCCACCGTGTGTCACACGATATCCACGCCGTTGGCACGGTCACCCGTTCAGCAACCCATAATATAAGGTGGAAAGAAAGACAAGCTGGAAACCACTGCACTCAGTGAGTTTCCAGCTCCTCTTTTGAGACTTTGGTCGGTTGATGTCCATTAAGAGGTGTGAGATCAGCTCAGGATATAAGCCACGGCCTCAACAAGTTCTTTTTTTTTTTTTTAAGAGGAAAGAGGTTGGTAGGAAGAGGGTACACAAGTGTCTCTGAGCAGCATCGGCTGCCTGTAGGGGGAATCAGAGCGTCGACCCTCTGCCTCTAAGCTGGTATATTACAGCTTTTATATGAAAACAAACGATCTAACAGATTGTTTGTTTGCATATAAATGCTGTACTGTAAGGTTGGCAGCAGAGGAGGGCTCCACTACCTGTTTTGCGCATGTGTCTGACAGGAGCTGTTACAGCCCAGCCTAACAGGTACACAAAACATATCTGACATGCTGCACTAGCGTCACACAGTTGCCGCATGTCAGGTAAGGGAGCTTCAGGGCTTGTCAATCATACGCCCTCTTACCCAGTCAGAATCTAGAATAGAGAAAAAGGTCTACCTCGGTATCTTCAACCCTATTCTATCTTACGATTGGGTGGAAGCTCGTGGGTCTGCCTCCGGCTGCTGCAGAGAGATGGGATTATAGGACGGTGCGGGCCTGCCTCAGGTAAGTTTCTCTGAATTAAAGTCTAAGTGTATTTGTTTTTCTGTGTGCTAGGGATTGCATGCGTATGTATGTATGGAATGTATTTGTGTGCGTGACTGAAACTGTGTGTGTAGGTATGCATGTCTGCTTGTGTGTCAAGTAAATGTCTGTCCCGGGGAATGGCGTACCCAACGCACAGTGCTGGATCTAGTTGTTGGGCCTTACCACTTTCAAAGTGCACCAGCTGCCACTGCCTCTGAGGCCGTCCTCGGCACAAGGCCTCGCCCCTGTCAAGGCTCCGTCCCCTCCTCACATGGTGAAATATTTTTTTAGTTGACAGGTCTGCGCCTGTCTTTTGTAAACAGAGCCAGCTGCTCGCGGTCTATTTTATTTAACTTGTTCAGTTGACTGTGACATCCATTTGCACGATAGTTTCCAGTGGGAACAAGGTGATTTTATCAGAATGCGTTGGTCTATCATTATATGCATGACCCTTGGCAAGTCTGTGTGTGCCGGCCAGCAGAAATGATTCTTTCTGAAGAGTACAGACATTTTGTTTCAAAGTGAAACAGTTTCTAGAGCACACACAGGTCGACCCATGACGCCGGAAGCACTGATGTTGGCAGCAGTCCATTGTAGTCGAGGCTGTGGTCACAGCAGAGATGATCAACCACAGTGATCACTTCATGTACCTAAAGGGAAAATATAACCACAAAATTGATATGAAGAAAGCAAAAAAAAATCTAAATACAATCATAGTACATCAAGGAAAAACTTGTTATTTAGAATACAGTACTACCCTCTTTATCCATGTAGCGAAATGGATTGCTAAGTTGTGGTCAGAAGTGCTAGAGTCGTTAAGGGAGTTATGGCTGAGCTCTCACAAGTGCAAAAACAAGAATTGATGGACGGAATGTTGCACAATGGCAAAACATTCACCCCCAGTCACAGATCTGGGTTTAATCCATCGTTATTGTGCTCACCACACCACCCCAGTTCAGACATGACCATATGCAAATCAGTCTTGACCCTGTGCCTCAGGGGAACAGTCCAGCCCGAACTGCCAAGCCATGTCTTCCCTGGACCGGAATCAAGCATCCTAGGACCGGTTTCTGACTATCAGCCGTCATCAGCCAGGATAGCTTGATTCCAGTGGCATGGAGAGCACGGGACTCACGTCGGAGCATTCTGTCCATCAACTGTTGTTTTTGCATTTGCCACCCCGAGTGGGGATGGGTATGCTCAGACGTGAGTCCCGTGCTCTCCATGCCACTGGAATCAAGCTATCCAGGCTGATGAGGGCTGATAGCCCGAAACCGGTCCTTGGATGATTGTTTCCAGTCCAGGGAAGACCTAGCTTGGCAGTTCGGGCTGGACTGTTCCCATGGGGCACAGGGTCAAGACTGATTTGCATATGGCTGGGTTCAAACTGGAATGGCATGGTGAGCAAAAAAACGATGGATTTAGGCCCAGATCTCTGTACTGAGGTGAATGTATGACATTGTTCTGCATTCTGTCCATCACCTGTTGTTTTTGCATGAGCTCTCACAAGGCCTAAACTATTACACTTCTATCAGGTAACCTTGTTTCTTTAAGACATGCCAGGCTCCCCATTGGCAGCTTGGTACAGGCAGCAAGACTTTCCTCAGAGAAAAATGTATGTGGTACATGTGCAACTACATCATATTAAACAACAGAGTACAGTATTAATTATTTTTACTAGTATTAAGCTCAGCCTATGGTAAATAGTCTAGGCTACATTTCAATTCATCAACATTTTGCTCACCGTGCCAGGACAGACTGGGGCCCACCATATGCAAATAAGTCTTGACGGACAGTGCAGCTCATAGTGGTAGGCCATGTCCCCTCTGGACGTAAGTAAGCACATTTGTGTTCCAGCTTTGTCAGCCATAAACTGCTTTTTTTTTAAGGGTGCACCTACACTATTATGCATAAAGATGTTTACACTGGCATAGTGAGCAAAAATGCAATGAACTGGAATAAGGTCGAGGGTAATTACCAGGGGCTGATGCTAATGCAAACATTCTAACCCATCACTTTTCGTACTTAGCAAGAAAGATAAAAGTGTTAGACTAATTTAATATCCCTAGGCCATTTATCTGCAAAATATTGATAAAACAAGAGTTTATCTATACCAAAGCTTTGCCACTCCTACTGCTAATCTCATATTAAAACTCAGTTTGTGTTTTCGTATTCATGAAAGTCATTAATAAATCTACAGTTTTATATAAATTGATGTATTCATACCACTTTAAGTCTCCCCGGAACATTTTTCATGGTCGGATATAGCCAGGGCGTAGCTCACAGGTAGGTTTATCCCCACAACAGGTCCTACTATACTCAGCCACGAGGTGATGTAGTTTACATATCTAAAAAAAAGGTAGACAGTGCGAAGTGTTACTAACTGAGAGGGATTTTTCGATTAGCAAACACTGGGCTCAGTCAGTTTGGTGCCACATAGCTACCTTCCCTACTTAAGAAAAACTAAATGTTCTTTGCATAGCTTTAAATACATATGAAATACGATGTTCTCAAATCCCCGTTTACAGTTCTGTTGTTTGAGCTCAAATGCTCTAAAAATAAATCTACGATATTCACAACCATTCATAGATTGGTCCACCAATGGGCAAAGAATTCTATTGAAATGTTACCATCACTGCAGTTCTCGCTACCCCTGCACTAAAAACCACCTTCAATGCTTTCAGCTGCCCGAGCACATCCCCAAGGAAATGTCAGCACATCTTCCCACTCTTAGCGAACCGTGGTGGCCAGTGAGGCTGGAACAATTTTCAGAGCAGAGGTGCTGCCATCAATGTTACGTCACTCAAGTCACAGGGTCTGTGAAACATCAAAGCGCTATATGAAGGACTAGAGTAGCAAATGCGCCAAGTACAGTCAGCAGGAGTAGGAAGAGTTGTAGTATCTGTCCAATGGTGCATGTTGAAGCACACAGTCCCACATATCTGAGTAAAACATGGGGTTGTAGGGTACTGCCATCAACAGTCAGCATATTTTCAACTGAAATGACCTTTTAATCTGCATCAGGCATGCTGTGTTACTGCTAAACCTACATGGCACACAAACTACTCTTGCAAAAAATTGATATCTGTGCATATTTATCACAGACCTCTAGTGCCTTGATTTCTTTTGATCCTTTAAAAAATCTTTGTTTGCATCACACTGCAGTTAGGAAAAACACAACATATGCCTCATGTTCTCTTTACTTGTTGCTGCTATATTTCGAAATTTTCGCATACGTTCAGTTAAAAATCTTTCAAGTTTTTGTATGTTAGAAAAAAAAATTTATACTGTATTTTATCGATTTCAAGCACATTAAAAAGAACATACAGTGCGAGTTCACAGTGCTATTCACGACAGTTACAAATCAAAGTCAGTGAGAGACAAACATTATACAGTTTCTCAAGCGGGAACATCTACCATCCCAACAACAATCAAAGCAGTTTGTGTATGGAACCAAGACTCCAAGTCGGTCAGACAAGGAAGCAACATTACACGCTTGGTCGTCAGAAAATGGTCATGAGTATTAACCCTGTACACAACCAACCACCTGGTTCAGAACTACTCTAGGAGCTTGAATCACTGTCATCCTGCAACATACCCATCAATTGAGTCCACACATTATTGATCAGCTGCCCCTTCCCATGTACGCTACATTCTCATGTGGTGGTCTTCTACCACTCTCCATTCCAATAGGTCTCAGAACCAAAGATCCAGCAGTAGGACTCTCGTGCCATCCACCCAATGGCCTCCCGTCGCTTTGCCAATAATAGGGCCAACTGGGCAAGTCTGTAAGGGATTTTACACCCCTTGGGTGGGGACAGTACTACTAAAAAGAAGGCTAGCAGCTATGCGCGGTACTACTTGCCCCAAATAATCCTGTACCTTCACGCATTTCCCTGCTAGGTGTATGAGAGTGGCACCAATCTCGCCACAGCGCGCACACTTAGCTCCTTTAGTGGGATGCATGTTAGAAAACATTTGACATAATGTAGCCGTCTCTTTTCACATTCTCTGTACCACATGATGATTATTATTTAGTTGCTAAAATCCACTCATTTTGCAGTAAGCGAAGGGGAAATAAACACCAATCTCCATTTTAAATAACAGAATAAGCAGCAATTTGTCACAAAACATTGCCTCACAATTGACCTCTGTCACTGAATGCACAATAAAAGCAAAACTGAATGGCCTCTTTATCAATTAAACAAACATTTATAAAGCACAAGATTCACCGGTGAGGGTCTCAAGGCGCTGGAGTTCCTAGATGCTGCGTGGTGATTTGTTCATTGAAGCAGCCTGGTCTTGAGACCTTTCCTCAATTGTTTTTAAAAATAAAAATATTGTCATTATTTTTTTCCGTTTAAACATCAACAAATTTCAACTGAAGTCGCATGGTACCACAGAATGCCATAATAGAGAAGAGCATCAATCCAATGATGCCATCTAATTGTCTTCATCTTTAGCCAGAAACACTTCAAGTGTATTATTATGCATTTCCCCCCTTCTCTTTTTCACAAAGTCTGACTTTGCCGTCCGCAACATTCACAGTAAGAGTTCCCCTCTATATCATTTGCACTCCCTTGTGGATTATATTTCACAAGGAACATATCTGGTCTATATCCACTGTTACATCCATCCCATACTAATTCCTCCTCTTGCCCCATACCTTGTGGAATTTTTTCGGGCACCCCATCGTCTTGTATGTGACCCTCTCTGCAACCATGTACATGTCCATGCCTGCTCTCCATTCTTGGTTTGTTGCCGTTGTCGTATCTCCCCACCGTCTCGCAATATCCCTTTTCGCCACCATTCGTCCTAATGTGCTAAATATCAGTTGTGATCTATCTATATCATTCGGGATTCCCAATATTCGAAATTTAGGGTCTGGTGGGATATCCGGCTGCAATATTTTATTAAGTTCCATTATGACAGCCTTCCAGTATATCCGTATATGTGCACACCCCCAAATGGTAGGATAGAAGTTTCCCTCCTCCCGTCTACATCGGTGGCACATTGGGTCCGGTGCACGCCCTAGCTTATGTAGTCTGGCCCGGTCGTAATAGTCAAATGAAGTCAGAGGAACCTATTAAGCACACATATCACAATGGGATCTCATGGCGCTAGCGAAGACTCCACGAAGACTGATGATCGGTCCAAGAGTCCATGACTCTCCAGATTGGTGGTAAGCTGCTTATTGACCAAGGACTCAAGTACATTTCCAAAATATGGAAGCAGAGAGATTGGACGGTAGTTGCTAGGTTCTTTAGGATCAGCAGAGGTTTTTTTTTCAGAATTGACTTAACTTGTGCTACTTTCCATCTAACGGGGACCATTGTTTATGCTAATGACATATTGAATAAGTCCGTGAGTTTACCGGTGAGCAAAGGAGCAATAGTTGAAATAAGCGGGGTGAAAGCGGGTCTACTGGGGGAAGCCGATTTAATCTTAGCCAGAGCGGTTGCGACTTCATCTCAAGAAAACGCTGTGAACTCCAGTAAAGGAGGAAAGGTGGAGTCAAGGTTAGTGACTGGATTATTATCAGGATTTTTTATATAGTGGTGTGAAAAGGACCTATAAATTGATTTAATATATTCATCAAAAAAAGTTGGCAGAGTGTCAACCCATTCTTGCAAAGATGTATTATCAGGCTGGTCAGAAAGAGGAGTAGTAAACTCCTTTAATATTTTGAAAAGCTCATTGTTGGAATTGGCAGCTTTGTTAATCCTAATAATAAGATACAACTTTTGGCAAGTCTGATGTTATCTAAGTAGCCTCAATGGATCTGTTTATATTTTTGACGATCTTCACTGGTCTTAGTTTTTCTCCATTTACGCTCAGCATTCCTACTAGACAGTTTTTTTTAGCTTTCAGTGCTTCTGTGACCATGGTGATACCCCAGGCTTGATCTTGACCCTTGACAGAGGTGCCACGGTGTTCAGGGCCAATGTGATTGCGCCCTCAAAGGTTGTTACTGCATGATCAATATTCTTGGTGTGGGTTAGAGACAGGGGGTTAAAATGAGCCGAAAAGGTCGCTGAAGTGACTTTACAACAAGGCCTTCTCCAAGTGGGTTCACTACTGGGATAGTTTTTTGTGGAGCCTATTTGCAAGGAGAATTTTAGCAGGTTATGGTCAGAGCAGAGTGTGGGGGGAACTCAACTCTAACATTGGTTGAGTTGGTAAACAAAAGATCAAGAGTATGGCCAGCCAGGTGAGTGGGTCCCACCACCATCTCGACTAGTCCCAATGTGTTCAGATTTGTCACCAGTTGACTTGTGTTGGGGTCTGATAGCAGCTCCGCATGGTAATTAAAATCTCCAAAGAGGAGAAAATTATCAGCAGCTAATACATGTGGGGCAATTATCTCAAGTAGATGGTTTATAAAATTAGTTTTCTTGCATTGAGGTCTGTACACTAGGTCACCTCTCCAAGTTCCTTTTGATTGGGTTTCAATTTTGAAAATATACATTTCGGAAGTTTCTGTGGTAGAGGTAGCTAATGTGGTGATTTCTAGTCCCGCCCTGGTGGCTACTGCGATACTTCCTCCTCTTTTGGCATTTCTGTCTAATCTACTTAGATGATATTCTGGAGGAAACGCAGTTGCTATGTCAGGCGAGGCATATTCATGGAGCCAAGTTTCAGTAATGAAACAGATATCTGGCTTTTCTAGGTCAAGAAGGCTCCATATTTCCAATATGTGCTTTGGGATCAACCGGGCATTAAAATAAAGCCCTTTTAGTTGTTTAGGGGTCTCAGTGATGTCTCTGACATTTTTTAATTGAGGTGCAGGCAAAGGAATTGACTTATGGAGGATGGTTTCAATGTCTACTTTGGGAGTGGCAGTATACACAAAAGTATCTAAGAGGCATTTGGGTACAGAGGTATTAAAGGGGTTATTTAAAAATTTAAGCTCTTGGCTTTAGTAAAGTTTTAAAATATCTGCACTGGGCAAGGTTTTATTACCTGTCATTTCAGAGAAAAGGAACAGGGGTTCTGGCGGCTGGTGGCAGTCTGGCATGGACGGGCGCAGAAGGGCTTGCCTTTGGCAAATCGTTGCAGCAAGATTTGTATAATCTAAGCAATCAACCCACCTCAGCAAACGAAAAAACTTTGGATAGGTCGTATGTGATATTTTGTATTGGATAAAGCGGAGAAGGGATTTGATTGCAACCTCCCTGGGATGTATCAGGGCTGCCACCCAGTCTACATACGTCCTTTTCTCGTGTGACCCTCAATTTGCCGAGTCTGTCTGGAGCATTGTTGTTTAGAGTCTTATACGTGGCGGATACTGCGTTTGTCATAAGCTGTTCTTGGAATAATCTCCTCTCTAGTGTTCTTTCCTCAATTGTTGGAGCGATGAGGCGGTCCTAAGATGCAGGCTAAGGTTGTGCCAAGGTTTGGCCGCCAGGTGTGTGAAAGAGAGCCCTCTGCTGTTGGCCTGGCACATCCGAGGGGTGTCTGCAAGAAAGAGGGGGGCAGATCGTAGGTCTGGTTGGTTGGTGGAAGGTCATGTGTTTGTTGATGTGTTCTGGTCCTTCGTTGTGCAGCACTTTGTATGCATGAGCCAACATCTTGAACTGGCATCTGTTCTGGATTGGGAGCCACTGTAGCCTCTTGAGGTGGGGTGTGATGTGGGTCCGTCTGGGGAGGGCAATGATGAGTCTTGCCACTGAGTTTTGTATTGTCTATAGACTCTTCAGGAGGCGTGTGGTGATTGATATGTAGTGTGTCCCATAGTCCAGTCAGCTGGTGATGAGGGTCTGCATGACGTTCCTTCTGGCGTTGACTATGAGCCACAAGAAGATCTTGCAGAGCATGCATAGCGTGTGGACGTAGGCAGATTAGACTGTGTCTACCGATTTCTTTATAGATATCTTGCTGTCCAAGACGATGTGGAGGTTGCGGGCATGGTCTGTCGGGATGGGCCAAGTTCAACAGGTGTTGAACGTTCTCTCTTAACTCCTGCAAGGTTATTTTGGGGGTGCTGCAGTACTCACGCACCCCTGATTCCAACACCCCTGTTGTTGGCTCTCTCCCAACACTCACACATAGCTGGAAACATGTTGCTTTATCCACAGGGTAATCAAGTCCAAGAAAGTAGACTAACTTGTTGAAGTATTATCCATCTCCATCCTCCGCTAGACAGCTCACAGGCCCAACCTGCAACAGTCTACTCTTGCTATTTATTCCGAATACAACTGTTTTCTCACTCATTGTTATGTTCAGTCCTTTCTTCACCCAGTGTTCAGGCTTGAATACTGTTAATACATCTCATACCTTGTTTCTTGGGATCAGGTATAAAATTGATACCATTTTCTTCCTTCCTTTATAGTCTCCTCTGCCTCTCCTTTTCATCTTAACGTATATTTTTATTATTTTTATTGATTTTTCATAAATATAAGAATACCAGCCAAAAAAGAACATTTACACATCCATTTTACTTTCTCTTAAACCCCATTAGCATAAATAGCAACATGGAGATCCAGAATTCCCAGAATTAGGCTTGCTAAGATGGGAGGCCGTTCCTTTGCCCATCTGGGTCCCAAACTTTGGAACACTCTTCCTGTGACCCTAAAAACGGAGACTAACCTTTTCCGTTTTCGCAAGGGACTTAAAACCTGGCTTTTCCAACAATAATTTTGTAGCCTCCCTCAGCAACTTCTGCATACATACTGCTCTTCTTTAGTCTATCCCTAGCGCCGGGAAACCCACTGCGGGTAGCTGTGCGCATTATAAGTTTAAATAAATAAATAAATAAATAAAAATCAATGTCAAGTATTGGAAAATCACAGACAATGTTAATAAGGGATTACCATATTCCTCAGACATTTCTGGTGACTCCTTCTGTAGAATTTTAAGTACTGGTTGCCACATATTGTCAAAGTATTTTAGTTGTCTTTGGTAAAATTAGTCGCGTTTGATCAGCGTTATGTGGCAGAGGCATGCCCAGACATGGGTCCCTTGCTCACTTTGCCACTGGAGTCAAGCTAGCCTGGCTGATGAGGGCTGTTAGCCCGAAACCGGTCCCAGCATGCTTGTTTCCAGTCCAGGGAAGACATGGCTTGGCAGTTCGGGTGGGACTGTTCCCATGACACATAGGTTCAAGACTGAGTTTCATATAGCTGTGTCTGAACTGGGGTGGCAAAGTGAGTTAAAGAACGATGATGGATTCAACCGAGATCTGTGACTGGGGGGGAGTGTCTGAAAAGTTTCAGCGCTCAGTCCATCATCTCCTTCTGTTTGCAGGGCATCCTACCCACCAGCCCTCTAATGAGAGAGGTGGGATTTTCCATCTAGTGAACATAACTGCCATTGCTGCCAGTAAGCGAAATTTGTGACATAAGTACTCCCCATAAGCATAAGGTTATGCTTATGGGGAGGGCCTCTAGGAGACCCTTCCATAAAATTTTCCTTTGTGGGCAGGAAAAGCTAGCACGTGTTTCCTCCTTTCCCTACCTGGGTCTCACCTTTGATGACAATGGTAGCTGGGGCCCTCAAGTTATAAATAGAGCATCAATGTTGGCTAGGACATCTGCTGCCCTCCAAGGGTTTTCAAAAAAACTGGGGGGTAGGCCATTTGCAGCTATCAGCAAAATATATAAAGCTAAATGCATTTCAGTTGCATCATATGGTGGCTCAGTGTGGGGGTATAGGGGTACGGAACCCATACAGACAATGGAAAATAAATTTTTCCGATCTGTTTTGGGCGTCCCCCAGTCAACCTCGACCTACTCAGTTCACATGGAATTGGGGGAAGGCTACATTTCAGATCTCATTAGAACAGCTCCTTTAGTTGCTTGGATGAGGTTGTGGCTGAACCCAGAAATTCCTCTTAATCACGCCATACTGAGGGACTGCATGAAACTAGATAACGCACATAGGATTAGGTGGTTGATGTACATCAAGGAAAACTTTTTGAAGCTAGGGAGGCCTGAATTTTATACTGCCACTGATTCTCTAACGCTAAAAGATATAGTCTACATTAAAACTGGAATGAAGGAGCTCCTAACCTTGGAGAGGGAAGAAATTGAGTTGAAGAAACCCTGTGTCAGGGCCAGTATATTGTTGGCTATACCCAATGGTCCTGACAATTATCTTAATGTGGTGACCCACCCTTACCACAGGTTTATCTTAACTCGTTTTCGATTTAATTTGATTCATTTTAGCTTGGGGTTTTATCCTGTTTGGAGTAGCCCTGAAAAGGCACCACCATGTTCTTGTGATCATTTTTCCGAGCAAAGTACCATGCACTTTATAATGTTTTGTAGCCACTATAATGAAGCTCGGAAAATGTTTCTTGTACCTATACTCAAGGAGGCAGGATTTATTTTGGTTAGACCTGCTCTTATTTACTTACAAATGCTACAAACTCCCAGGATTATGTTTTATGTGGCTAGTTTCCTGGTGAGAGCTATTAGAAGCAGGAATATTAGACTTAAAAATGTGCCTACTTGCCCTTGTAGTACAGATTAACATTTTAGCTAGTATGTTGACCTTTTGGGTCAGCATTCCTAGAACCGAAGTAACATGGTTAGTAGTTGCCTGTTTTAACTATTTTTCATGGGACACCCTGAGCATATTTTCTAATATTTCTTAGTATTTTTGCACTTTTGCACTTTAGCACTATGCACTTTCTACCAGCGAGGCTGATTTTAATATGTAATATTGTGTATGCTGGTCTCATTAATTCGTTGCTGGTTCCTTTTAAACTTTTCATTTTTAAACTGCTTCTTAAATGTTTTTAATGTATGTGTTATTGTTTTATACATTTGTCATTGTCTTTGTATGATATTAAGTTATCGCAATAAAGTATTTGACTGACTGACATAAGTATTCCATATTCTTTCATGATAATCTCCATAAATGGCCTCTCAAATCCAATGGAGCCATCTCATATTTTTACGGAACCATATAAGCCAGCACATTTTTTAATTTTGCCAATACCTCTTCCCAGAAGTATTGTCATTTGGGACATGCCCTGCAGATGTGTAGTTAATCCCTATCCATACTGTTCATGATCTGCAGTTGTTTCATCAAGCCTATAAGTTTGTCAATGCTAGTTCCCACTCCAACTTCAGTTGTATCAAATCGTGTATACATTGCTTATCTTCACCTACAGCTATATATTTACCTCAAACTACTGCTGGAAAGGCATCCCATAAGATATCCCACCAGATAGTTCCCTCATCATTAATTACAAAGCATTTCTGGAGCTATTATTTGAATTAGGTCGTGCAAATCAGATCTCTTATGGGATTGGTATCAAACTTTTATCAGCCCCTAGATTTATGGCCTGATTTAGATTTCAGCAGACGAGTTACTCTGTCACAAAATATAAATCCTATAATATCCTCTGAGATTTATATTTCAGCGGATGGGACATCCATCACTGTTGTGATGGAGTAACCATCCACTAAAATCTAAATCAGGCTCTTAGTTATTGCCAGTAATGTATATTAGTTCAAAATCTACAGTTGTGTGTCCCACGAAAGAATGACTTATCTAGTACCAAAAGAATCTCAGAGTTGGAACTTTGTACATGTGAAAAAGTAGACCCTATATAGAGAGTAGAACCTTCACCCCCACATAGGTTTACAAGCAAACACTCAAATAACTATCTATTTGATTTTTGCCTTCAGTGCTAACACTAGGGTAAATAACCTAACCATAACATTTCTCCTTCTACACGATCTGTAACTGATCTAAAATTATGAATAGAAATGTCTCTTGATTGGCGTTAGATGCATAAGGTGTAAATAATATCACCATCATTCCACCAAGATGCCCTTTAATGATCATTTAATATCCCTTTTTAGGTTTCTCTTGCGCTGTGTTTGTGAAATCTCTTGTATTTAACATATCTTAAAAGGGGGCTCTCATCAGTTCCCATTGCAAAATTACTATGTTCATTTGCTTTTGTGTGGAACTTTTTTTTGTTAGTTTCCCCTGGCTGCACGCCTTTACGATACTTCTACTAAAGCTGTTCCCACTGTTAAAGTGCCATTCATTGTCAAGATAAGATCTCTTCCCACGGAAAAGGCAGACAGCTTCTAACAGCATGTTGGAAATTGTTTGCTTTTTATTATTTAGTTGTCAGTCAGTCAGTCAGTCAAAAAGGCTTTATTAACGGTTAAAAACCATAAAAGCAGAGAATACATATATCAATAAAACCGACCTTTAGACAACATTTCAGGGAGCACATAATTAGACAACGCTCAAAATACAGTATATCAATAAATAAGGCTTAAAATAAGAGGTAAGAGTAAACCATTCACAAATTTCCTAGTGGGTTACAGGAGAGTACTAGCACAGTTATAGCAGCTTTCTCATTTGATTTTAGCTCTTCTCGTACACCACATAGAAAACAGGTATCTGGAGGTCGCAAACACAGTCAAAGGAGAAGAGTCGTATTTCAATAATCTGAATACTTCCCTAAAATCCCTGAAACTCCTGAAATTGCATAGCTGGAAGATCCATTTGGATCTAGCCTTAGCGTACAGAGGGCAGAAGAGCAGAACGTTCAGATCCGTCTCTTCCACGATTTTACACCCTGGGCAAAGGCTAGGTACATTATGGGCCATTGACCACTTATTTGTCACTGCTCTCAGTGGGAGAGATCCGTGTCTAAATTGGACATATAATTTCTTCGCCAGTGGGGGCTGGATATCGTCCATAAATTTCTCAAAGTGATAAGTATCCTTGACTTTCGAGAAAGGCGCTGGTCAGCTTACTCAAAGATGATTTTAATACCATCTGATCCAATCGATATTGTTTAAGTGCTTTGGCCAGCGACCTCCTAGGGGTCAAGGCAGAAGATTGTTCCGGGGATAGCCACAAGTCTTCCTTCCCCAGAGCTTTGCATAGGTGTTTAACATGCTTTAGCCAAGGGATTTTTCCCACACCCCTTAAAGTCTGTAAGTGCCTCCCTATAGCTTAGGAGCTCAGGTGTAGACCAAAGACTCCTCTAATACAATACAGGGCGATTTGGGATAACCCCCTGTATGGGGGCCAGACCCAAGTCAAGCCGTAACGGGATCAAGGGTGTGCTTTGTGCTAAGTAGGCGCCTGGTAAAGCTATTCTCAGTAATAGAGAGCGAGGAGGCGTTGGCATGGCCCCAAAGCTCTACACCACAGAGCGCCCCACCTCTCGCCTGGGCTTTATAGATTTCCACTGGAGGTCCCAAGATTTTAGATGAACACTCGTTTTGGACCTTTCAATTACCGCCCGCGGCTTGGGCCAACTTCATGTTTGCCTTGGCTATGTGGGACCCCCAATCCATCTTGTCATTCAGTGTTACCCCCAAGTATTGGAAAGTGGTTACTCTTTCAAGCACCGTAACATCCAGATGTGGAGGCTCCAGGTTTCTGATTTTACAGAAAGAGCAGAAAGCCTCCAATGTTCGCTGTATACCCATGGGGAGTTTTGATAACAAGAGGGTATCATCAGCGAAAATCAGGGCTGGTATCTTTCGAGCTGCTAGACTGGGAGAGTCTAAGTCCCGCACGCCCAATAGGTGTTTAATCAAGTCATTGAGGAACAGGGAAAAGAGCGTGGGGGCTAACACGCACCCCTGCCTCACGCCCTTTTCCACCGGAAAAGTGTCCGAAAGCTCCCTATTCCTCCCGAACCTCACCCTTGCAAAAGTGCCCTGGTGTAAGCGTTTGAATAGTAGGCTGGGGCACCCATCTCTAACAATAACGCCCATTATTTAGTTGTGTAAAGCAGATGCTTTAGCCTAAGAACGTTTGTGGCATTTCATATTCATGCCTCAGTACCTTTCTTTGCACTTCGTAGGCATTATCGGATTGATTTTTTCAACTTAATTTATTTGGTCATTATAATCAAATTCTAAATGTTAAAATAAACATTGGATGTTAAAAATATGCAAGATCTATGCTATGTTTTACTACTGAACAGGCAGCCACAAGTGCAGGTACCTTGCAGACAACAGGGTCATGATTTGAATGGTGCAGCAGGTGCAGTGGCACCAAGCCCAAAAGTTGTCAGAACTCCTCTAAACACATAATATTGCTATATATGACTACTAAACAGGAAGTCACAATTGCAGCTACCTTGTAGTTAAAAGGTACTTATGGTGCAGTAGGTGAAATAGCACCGGGGCCAAAATCTCTATGGACCCCCACTAAACCCAGATTATTGCTAAAATGCAAAACTAAACAGGCAGTCACAAGGTCAGTTACCTTGCAGACAACAGGGTCATCATTTCAATGGTGCATCAGGTGCAGTGGCACCGTGCACAAAAGTTGTCATAACTCCTCTAAACACCTAATATTGCTATATTTTACTGCTATACAGGCAGTCACAGTTGCAGTTACCCTGCAGTTGATTTAAATGGTGCAGCAGCTGCAGTGACACTTGGGCCAATTGTTGTCATAACGCCACTAAACACCAAATACCAAATATTGCTATATTTTACTACTAAACAGGCAATCACGAAGATGGCGGCCGGCTAGGAGGTCCGGTCGGGAGTTCCACACTTGTCGTCGAAAAACCGAACTGAAAGCATGACCTAAATCCTATCCTGTCCGGTCTTACTATGAGTTACGATCTGTTGTAACTAAACACATCCTAAAAAAAAAAAGCGGAGCATTGGAAATAGCCCCGAACGAAGAACGAGAAAAGCACTTACGAATGGCGTTGCCTCAGCGTTGATCCAGCTCCGACAGTGTTGTCGGGGACTAGCGGGGTATCGAAGCGGTAGAACAGAGGCTCCATTCCTGATCGGATCCCGACCCTTAACTCTTCAGGGCTAATCGGCGACCAGGTTAGACGCCACAACGGACGCCCCACACAGATGGGCGGCTGCCTCAGGTGCACAGCGCAACTGCCGGAGAGCGCAGGGGAGAGTGAGTTTTCACTTCCGGGGCAAAGACGGCAGCGACAACCGCAGCAGCGGCAGCAGTAACAAGGAAGACTGCTTAAAGTTTGGAGAATACCTGCTGGCTCGTCAAAGACACAGAAGGAAAGATTTCCGGGGGAATCAAGGGAGCGCTAGCAGACAGGAGCACCGGGAGTTCCACAGGAGAGGAGGCACTCCGTCTCTGATTGACAATTGGCGTCTCTACCCTGAGGGAAACCAGATCGAATTACGGAGGCGGGGGAGTGAGAGCAACACGAGAAGCAAAGAAAGAAAGACGGAATTTAGCTCCCACTGCGACCACATAAACCAGGTACGAGGGGCTGAAAACAACCAGGGAAGGATTGCTCTAGATTTAATTGAAGGGTGCAAGGAGGGGGAACAGCGGGCTGAACAAAAAACAGACTTTAAAAAAGATAGCTGCTTAGGGGGCAGTGGACCAGGAGTGCTTGACCTTTTTTCAAAGATAAAAAGTAGGGCAGAGGGAAAGGACCAGATAAGTACATCAAAACTTAAGGAAGGTGGTGGAGTGGTATCAAGCTACTGCCTTAGAAATAGGCAATTCACAACGCAAAGTTTTGCACAGCCGTCCAAACAGGTAACCCTGCCTCTACAAAAAAAGAACAAAAAAGGTACTGCCAACAGAGAACGTCAACCCAAACCAAAAACAGACAAAACAGGGCCCCCTTCGGAGCATAAACTAAAAATCACACCCTCCCTGAGATCTTTTTTCAAAGTGCAAAACCCCCAGCAAACATCAGGAAAAAGTCCCTCTGTCTTGTTATCCCAAACCAAAGAAACCCCTGAAATCTTGACCGGTAACATTTCAAAAATGAGTACAGAACCATCTAGCAACACAAATTTACAAAGTGAAAATGCAGAGACTCTTGAGAATTTACCTAAACTTCCCGCATTTGAACCAAGCACGAGTGCATCCAATTGTGCTTCTGACTGTTCCCCTCCGCAAACATTTCTTGAACAAACCGGAAAACTCATGGAAAGCCTCATGGAGAAGGTTCTGGGAGAGATGAGAGAGAGAGGTTTTTGGTATCCGAATCCAACCAGGCTAAGATTCAGGAAGTCTGCGAGACATTAGAACAGAAGCTGAATGCTCTGGGGGATAGAGTATCTGCAGTGGAGTCAGAGATGGTGTCCCTCAGCAAAAGAGTGGACTCTAACCAGTCCGAGATAAGGAAATTAAGAGACTCGGATAAAGCCACCAAGGAAAAACTAGAATCTCTCGAAAACCAAGCAAGAAAAAATAATCTTAGGATTCTAAATGTACCAGAAAATCTTGAAGGGCAAGACATAAAGAACTTTTCTATCTCCCTGCTCGAAGAATTCTTTCCATGGACAAAAGACATAAACCTGAGTGATGATATACAAAGGGTGCACCGAGATCCATTCAGAAAGAGTAGAGAGAGGAAAACGCCTAGAAAGATTTTGATAAACTTTAAAACGTATACCCTAAAAGAGAGAATCCTAAGTGAAGGACTAAAAAGCAGTTCTCTAAAGAAAGACAATTGGACTTTCAGGATACGTTCGGATATGTCAAAAGCCACCCAAGATAGGCAATGGGAATTAGGTCAATACATGACCGAATTGAAAACCCTAGGAGCTACGGTCCAAATGAGATTCCCCGCCGCTTTGAGAATCATGTGGCAGAACAAAATGTATAATTTTAGAGAACCAAGGGAAGTGGAAGAGTTCATTCAACAGATTAAGACTCAGCTTCGTACTACAACATAAACTTTAAAGATAGGTAACATATCAAAAAGACAACTGTGGAGCTCGAATAGGGCGAACAAGATCGCCCAAAAGAAAGAAGGGAGGCTTCCTCGGGGTGGGCGAAGACAAACACAGAAAAAATATAAAGCCAAATAAAAAAGACACTATGGGTGGGGAGCAAACTAGGGAAAAAACTGAAAAAATTATCCTCAAGAGTAAAACAACGGAGAGTGCAAGAGAACGACAAATAAAAATGAAACTTGATCTGGAACTAAAAAAATCGAACAAAAAGAGAGTATCATGTCTAAGACAGTGAAAGATTTTAAAATATTATCATGGAACGTAAATGGGCTTAGAACATTGAGTAGACGGAGGAGAATCTTTGAATATTTAAAATTAGTGGAAAGTGAAGTGATCATTCTCCAAGAAACTCATCTTCTTAACCAAGAATGGGAACAAATAATAAAATCGTTGAACTGGGTAGACTCCTACGTTTGTACTAATCAATATTGCAATATAAAGGGAGTCGCAATATTATTCAAAAAAACACTCAATGTGAAAATTATACATAAAACAGTAGACAACAAACGCAGATGGGCCTTAGTAAGAGTGAAAATATACGACAACAACTTAACAATAGCGGGGTATTACAGTCCAAATATCGATGATCCAAACCCCCTACAAAAATTGTATACAGAGCTGTTAACCACACCTGATCCAATACTGCTCGGGGGTGATTTTAACATCATGATAGACCCTAACTTAGATAGATCTCCTCCAGGAAGACAATCTAATTTACCAAAAATGAGAGAATGGCTAAGCATCTATAAAAAGGATTTAGAACTGTTCGACATGTGGAGAGAGAAAGGGAACAAGGAGCACCCATTCACCCTACATAACAAAAAATTAGGTCACAAGTCTAGAATTGACTATTTTTTGATCAGCAAAAACTTTCATAGAAGCATTATAGCCCTGGACCATTTGCCCGAGCACCTGTCCGATCATTCGGCGGTTCAACTAACCGTACACGTGGAAATAATTAAATCTCAATCTAGATGGACAGTAGACCGTACTCTTTTTTTGGACCCAATAATCAGGGAAGATCTAAGCATAACATCAGCAAATTTCTTTGAGGATAACAGAGTAGGCACCTCAGATCAAATAACCTGGGACGCCTATAAAGCAGTCATCAGAGGCAAACTCATGAGTCTGGGGGCTTACAGAGCAAAACTTACCAAACAAGAGATCAAAGAAAAAGAAGAGACTATAAGTCAGCTAGATGTACGGATAAACACAGAACCAAACTTGGAAATAAGAAATACTCTGGAAATAGAGAGAAAAGATCTAAAAGAAATGCTGGCAGACTATCTTGAGGACAGAGTGAAAACTAGGTGGGAGGCTAGTAAATTAGCCATTCATGAGTATGGAGAGGGATGTGGAAAGTTATTGGCCTGGAAAACTAAAAAGGATCAAACTAGAAATAGAATAGACAAAATACAACTAAGCAATCAATCTGGTACAACCTCGGATGAGTCTAAAATCAAGCAGGAATTCGAAAATTTCTTCTCTGACTTGTATGTAGAAGACTCCTCCTCCTCCTCAGAGCAACTAGGAAAATATCTGGACTCTTTAAATCTGCCGAGGCTATCAGAATTGGAAAACGAAGAGTTAAATGCAGAAATAACAACGGAAGAAGTAAGGACAGCCTTGAAATCGTTGAAAAAAGGGAAAGCCGCCGGGCCTGACGCTTTACCAAATGAACTGTACACAGCATTAAGGGAAGTTATAACCCCCCCTCTAACGAGATTACTAAACAAAATCTACAAGGAAAAAGATAAAACTCCTGACACCTGGCGCGACGCTATTATCAGTCTTATTTTAAAACCAGGAAAAAAAAACTCAGTCTGTGAGTCATATAGACCAATATCCCTACTAAATTGCGATTATAAAATCTTCACAAAAATAATAGCAGGTAGATTAGCTCTGGTAATGCCAAAACTGATTCATTCAGACCAAAAGGGTTTTATAAAAGAGAGGCAAATATCTGATCTTACTCACGAACATTTTGCAGCAGTTGATATAGCCAATGGTGAAAAAATCCCCCTTACAATAATAACTTTTGACGCTGCAAAAGCGTTCGATCGAGTCAACGGGTCCTTTCTAAACAGAGTCATCGACAAATATAACCTTGGTCAAAATTTTAGTCCCCTGATAACTGAGACTTACAGAAACCCAAGAGCAAAGATCCTAGTTAATGGGGGTTTAACCAATAACTTCACAATACATAGAGGAACAAGACAAGGGTGCCCGCTGTCTCCCTTGCTTTTTAACCTATACATTGAACCTCTGGCAGCCACAATTAGAAACAATGAATCAATAACCCCTTTTAAATATCAGGACTGGGTCAAAAAGGTGGCACTTTATGCGGACGATTTAATGATTTTTACAGGAAACTATCAAACCTCCTCCCTAGCAATAAATAAGGCAATCACAGAATTCGGGAAGGTATCCGGATATTTAACAAATGAAGCAAAAACTGAATCAATGAGCTGGAACACACAACAGCACAATCCATACACAAGGGATAAAATAAAATATGTGGGGATAACCCTGGTAAAGGACCTTGAAAAAATCCCCCAAATAAATCTGAACAGGATCTCATCAGAAACGAAAAAGCTCTTGAAGGTATGGGACAAGCTACCTCTAAACATGATTGGAAGATCTAATCTGGTAAAAATGTCGATCCTTCCCAAATTTACCTACCTTTTTAACGTCATACCATTGGAGTTTAAGAAAGAACATCTGAAAAAAATTCAAGGAGATATAACGACCTTTATATGAGCCTCAAAAGGTTCAAGGATTGCCTGGAATAAAATAAGAAGAAGAAAACAACAAGGAGGAATAGCTAGCCCAGACATTATGGAATATTGTAGAGCCTTCCAATTTAAGAATGCAAGATCTTTGGTGAACAAATACGAATTTTACCCCCAATACCTCCAAATACTAACAAACAAAACTGACCACTTCCTGTTTAAATTCGGACATCCAAAATTTAAAAAATAAATAAAACTAAAGGTACTAAAAAATCTGGCAAAAGTCTGGTATCAAGTAAGAAGCGCATTAAATATCCCTTACTACAGCTACGCAGCCCCTATATGGGACTCACCAGGCACCCCTGAGTGCTGAAAAGATGCCCTAGCAACACCTTTAAGAACGGCAGAAATTAACAGATGGGGACAGTTGATTACAGAGAACTCAATAGTGTCCTGAGAACACCTTATAGAAATCACTAACGGGACTCTCTCAAAATTTAAATATTATCAACTTATAAGCTGGGCTAGCTCCTCGACGGAGAAAAAGACTGGAAACATAAAAATAGAGAAAGAAATCATTAAAATCTCTCCAATAAAAAAGGAAATTTCAATATGGTACTGGGCCATAATCACATCAGGAGATGATAACGCCTCAATATCGGAATCAATCTGGAGTAAAAACATCATAGACTCAGAACTTGATAACCTATGGCAGAAATCATGTGAAAAATGTTGGACTATTATCAAACCAGCGCGTCTAAAGAGAAATCATCTGTTTACACTGCATAGGGCATATTGGACACCTAAAAAACTGTCAAAATTTAAAGGAGCAAGCATAAAATTATGCCCCAAGTGCGGATTAGAAAAAGCAGACGATATACACATGTTCCATGGATGTCCACAACTGGAACCCTTCTGGCAGGAAGTAGGTAACACACTATGTCGGATATTGGGAACAAACCTAAAAGTAAGCACAACATTAATTATTTTTGGGATATGCACCGAGTTAAATGTAAGTAATGAGAGGTTAACCAGAAAACAAGAAAATCTATTATTTGTCTTAATACTCCTTGCTAGAAGAGAGATTTGTCTGAACTGGGTTAAACCAACATCACCATTGCATGAAGATTGGCTTAACTCCATAATAACTACTCATAAGTTAGATAGGAAGGGAAAATTCTCCAAAAAGTCAAATTTCTGGGAAATTTGGGAAAATCACTATACTAATTGACATATAAGGGAAACCTGAAAAAACAACAATATGTCCGATGATTAAAGCGGTGACAATAATTCAGACGGGAATAATTTCCCGCCGAGTAGCCAAAAAAGGCTAGCTCTCTTTTCCGCTCCACCATGAATTATTGAATATGGTACAGGATATAGGAGGACTAAAACACGACAGTTCCACCAAAGGGGTACTCTATGTGGCCGGAAAAGTATAGAAAAAGAGTGAAGGAATAAAAGTGGAAGTCTTAAAGTTCCCTGTAGCACTCCTTATACATTCATACGCAAAATGAGGATAAAAAACAAAAAACAAAAAAAAACAGGCAATGACAAGTGCAGTTATCTTGCAGGCATAATAATAGACGCATCCTTTTTTTATCTGATCCACGCCCAATATGCCCACTACCAGCGTATTCAGGACCCTGCTGTCCAGATAGGAGGCGGTTCTTTTAATCGGTGCCACACCTTGAATTACAGGTCTTTAATGTTGCCAGTGAAGCTGCAACATACTCCTGGGGGGACTGAAAAGTTCACATGCTGGAATAATCCCATCTTTGGGTTTCTTTGCATGTTCTTGTATTGACAGTCAATAGTGTGGTCTTCCTTATAATGCCAGTCATGGTCTGGTCTTGGCATTCTTGACAGGGATAGACCTGTAGTCATTGTAGTCATCAGAGTCTAGTGCATCTGATGGTTCGATGCCACCGACAATCAAATACTACTTAGCTGGCTTTAGGTATTAGAAATTGAAGATAATGAACTTGCCTGGTTAGAATCCTTCATCTCTGACCGCTCTCAAAAAATCCAAATGGTCCCACCCATTCAACCTCCACCCTGATTGATTGTCCCCCAAGATCAGCTCTCTCTCCACTCCTGTTTGATATTTATATCCAACCATTAGCCATCTTTTTTAAACAGTATAACACAAATGTTTATTTTTATTTGGATAACAAAAATTGTCATCAACTTGAAAGATGACCCCCTTATCTGGTCTCCCAGCGTTACTAACATCCATTACATCATGGCTGAATCTTCATTCCTTAAACCTTAATCCTTAAACTGATATTCTACCAATTGTCAATATACTAGTCTTTTGGAACCTTCTCTCTGGCTAGCTAGCCTAGGCAATTACCCCATCACCTATGGCATCAGCTCACAGTTAGTTTAAGAGTTCATGTAGACACCAAACTGAACACAGAAAAATTAGTTACTAACATCACCAAGTTTTGCTTTTTATCAAATCTGCACCATACGCCTCCTCTTTCCTTTTCTCGAATTTCCAATAATACTATGATTGTCAAGGTCTTTGTCAACGCTTTCCTAGAGTATGGTAAATCAGCCTACTTAGGCCTGACTCAAAAAAACCTTAACCGGCTACAATTTTTTTTAAATGTATTGGTTGGAGCGATCTTTAATTAAAGAAAGTTAATTCTGTGTCAGTATATTTATGACAGCTGAACCGGCTTCCTGTGAAGAAGTATACTGTCTTTAAGTCGTTTTTTTATGTTGAATATCTTCCACGATTCTGCTCCAAATTCCTTATCCTGTACATTTAAAATACACATCCCTGCAAGAAACCTTGATCCCCATACGAACCACTTTGTTCTCCCCCATTTCAGAAACATAAACTGGGGTGGCACAGCATTTAAAACTCAAGGAGCTAATCTGTGGAAACTGATTCCCTCAGGAATAAGATACTAGACCCAGCTTCTAAAGAGGTTCTTTATGCAGTATTGCGGCTTAGTCTATTCTTCTCCAAAGAAAGCTACAAAAAGAAGCAAAAAGTGTTTCCTTTGGAGTGATAGTTGTGCTATATAAGCTCCCATAAATTAATAAATAAATGCAACAACCAGTGTACTAAGTTTAAATGAAAAACTTACCTTTGTTCCTTCTGTGAAGTGGACAATATCGGAGTCATGAATTCATTAGTCCGGCAGGGATGAAGAACAAAGAAAGGCTGCCCAAGAAGAGGATGCTCCTGCAATAATAATCATAAACTGTATTATGTTAGCTGAAGGTAACCTGATTTCATAAAATTGCGACACAGCCTTATATTGAACCATATCTGCTGAATAATGCAGAAATATAGACATAAATGGCAATCCTTATGGAAGGCATATTATGGGATTTGATTTGATGTTTTGTGCAGTGTTCCAACCTTTACATGTACGTTTTGTTAGAAGGATTTATAGATGTACAACTTGTCGAATAGAAGAAACTGCAGCTTTTTGTGAAACGCATGAAGACTGGTTCCTTGCTGCAGTACCAAGGGTAGATCTTTATACAGTTTTTAGCTCCCAGCACAACAGAGGAGGTCCCTCCCACAAGTGCCTTACTGAATTTTAGAACGAACAGTAATTCAAAAGCATGGAATGCACATTTCGACTTACAACATCAATGCATTGAAAGTTTTAATATAGCACGGAAAACACTCGTTGCACTTTCAGTTTATTGAATAAAGAGGTTTTGAGTGGATTGGAGTTCTCACAAGTGCAGCAGTCTCTGGACTGGAAACATAACATGGGTGCTATATGGCAGCATCTCTGTAATATGGTCACCATTCTAGCATTTTTTAAACGGCCAATACACAATGCACTGGAGTAATTCAGTCTGAATCTAGTGACTGCACTAGCTTGGGAGCACTTTCTTATTTCCAACTCAATGGTAATACTCTGCATGACAATGAACAATTACAATTAACATTTTTGTCGGGCTGTTGTGTTGGGTGTGCAGGGCAGGGCTTCATACAAACTTCAGGAGCCGTTCAAGTAGGAAGCAAGGTTTTATTCCATGTTAGGCCCTTGGGTTTCCCCTCTTGGGTTTTATTCTGCCTCCAACAGTCCCTAACTCCTAGTTTCCACTCCACACCACATACCGCCATTCTAAAGCATAATTCACTCTCAGCATTCCAGACACCAGACACACAGGGAATGGGGACATACAGAAACTACACTCCTCCCTTTGTTACAAATATAAAACAAAGAACAGCTATTCCCTTGCACATACAGTACAGGGACAATCATGCAATCTTTAACAAGTCCATGTTATACTCACCTACACAGACACACAAAGACAACAAACAGCAGTCACAGAAACGTTGAGACAAGTGAAGACATGAGGCTTCCCACAATTCATGCCATACAAATAAACAAGACAACAGCTAGGTTGTGACTACACTGCAAAACGGTCACAAAAGTGCAAGTCTTGCAACCTCCTCGGACATGAGGCCTTACCACCATAAGCCTGCACACTCCTAATAACACCATATAACATGTATACACAGAGAACATGTACTCGTACAACTAATCACGCAACAGCCTATGTGTAGCATCGTGCTACAATAAATACAGACACTTATTATTGTCTTAACTGGAGCTTTATTTAATACATCTTACTCATGCCCTGTCCCTACTCTAACTAACCACTTCCTGTGTCCACTCCTCCTCTTCCTCTAGCCCCCTAGCTCCGCCCACACCCAGCTACTAGACTGCACTCCCACATTACATCTCCCCCCTTGTTAACGAAATGAACTTAACGTTTAACATATTTAGAGTTTCTGGGTCAGCCATACAAGTCCGCGGGCTGTTCGCTTGAGATATATGGACGTATCTCAGTTTGCGTTGTGTGGCCTTCTGCTTCCTCGACGAGAGCATCTTTTATTACGAGAGTACATCTTTGCACTTGCGCGACTTCTCGTGTGATGTGCGTATGTTCAGATTCATGATGTTTGTTTCTCAACTTCTGAGTGATCCACTCACCTTCAGTGTCTGAGGTGTCTATGGAGAGCTCAGTTTGATATCGGCAGTCTGTCCTCCTTGGCGACTCTTGCTCACATGACGCTCGGCCTCTTTTCCAAGGGGATGTTATTCTAGTTCCTTTCTGAGTGTCTGCATGTATTTTTACTTCCTTTTGCCTTGTCAGGTCTAGAACAACACTGTCTTCCTGTTTCGAGTCTGGGATGCCAGCCGGTGGGATATGAACTGTGGAGGTCATCTTGGTATGGCTTGGAGATTGATTTGCTGTCTCGGGTTGTCTCTCCCACTCCTGCTCGCGCCTAGAACAGGCAAACCCTGGAACCAGCTGGGTATTTGTGTGTTTCGTTCTCATCCGATGATGACTTGGCTCTCCTGACATGTCCGGCTTCCTTTGCAGATCGGCTGGTTGATCCGTTTTTATTTGGGTGCTAATGGCCACGATGTCGGTTTCCATTTTGTAGGACCAGGACCAGGACCTTCGAGTCAATCTTGCTGCCCCTATCCGGGGTGACGGTGTAGTATTTGTGTCGCGATGCATCTGGGATCCATATGACAGGTTGGCTGGTGGAGTGATCGAGTGTGCATTGACATTAGTGTGAGACGACCCGAGCTACCTCAACAACCGGATCAACTTCTACACCCCCAAACGCCTCCTCAGATCAACCAGCCACGCCCTCGCCGCCGTCCCCCGCATCCGAAGAGCGACAACAGGAGGAAGGTCCTTCTCCTACCTGGCCGCCAAGACCTGGAACTCACTCCCAACCGACCTGCGCCTGACCCAAGACCACCTCTCCTTCAGGAAGAAGCTCAAGACCTGGCTGTTCGAGCAGTAACGGCACCCCCCCCCCCCCAAACCAGCGCCTTGAGACCCTACGGGTGAGTAGTGCGCTCTATAAATGACCTGATTGATTGATTGATTGATTGAGACGTGTCGCTCTTGACGGGAAGAGTCTCCCTTGGTTCTATGATGTGTTCGGGTGCTTGGCGCCACGGCCGTTGTCGGGACCATGACTCCGTCGACTCAAAGGATCGGACCGAAATGCTATCTGAATCAGAGGGGTTCTCTGTCACTTCCCTCTGAGAATGTTCCTTTGAGAATGTTGCGCGTGGCCGTTGTCGGGACCACGACTCGGCCGACTCAAAGGACCGGACCGACGTGCTTTCTGAATCAGAGGGGTTCTCCATCAGTTCCCTGTGTGAGTGTTCCTTTGAGAATGTCTTACCAGGTGGTCTTTGGAACCGGGTAGTCCGTGACGAGCTGCTTTTCACCTCGGAATTGTCTTTGAAAGGCTTCTCCGTGTGTCTTTGTTGGAACATCTTCAATGTTGTCTCATTTGGGATGTTGTCTGATGATTCCGTGCTTGTTCCTTGTGCTTGATCCCAAGCTTTTGTCTCTTCGTCCTTCTCGCCTGAGGTCAACCATCTCCGCTCTGTTTCTTCGTTGTCGCGGGGCCCATGGATGCATGGATCTTTTCTTGTTTGTTGTTGTTGTGAGGGACCAGTCCATCTTGTGCGATCTGGTTCTTCTTCCCGATTGTTTGGTGCTCTAATATCTCTGATCTGTTGGTGGCGTGTTCTCCTGCCAACTGTTTCCTCGGACTCATCTTCACTCCTTGGCGATTGATGTTCCGGCGTCGATTTCCGGTGTTGACCATTTCGGCCCCTTCTTCTATGGTTTGTCTTTCTCCCCCACTTGTTGTGCAGAAGGCCATCTTGTCCAGGAGTGCAATCTGTCCCACTGGACGCTCCCTCCTCGTCAGAGTAGCGTGTGTCATACTTTGAATGACTCCTTGAGGGACTTCTGGAGAATGAATAACTCCTGGTAGTTGTTATTTGGATGGTTGACTCTGAGTGATCTTTGGTTGATTCTGAGTGGTCGGACGCTGAGTAATCTGCCTCTGAGTACTCCTTATCACTTTCCTTGTCACTGTGTCTCCCCCGTTGTCTTTTCGCTGGTCTGCCTTCTCTCTCTCTCTTTTTGTGTTTGTTGGATATCTGGGTTCTCTCTTCCCAGGTATCTCGAAGTTTTGCACTCAGATGCACATCCAACAATTTGTCTCGTGCTTGGACTTGCATTCCAATTTCGGCTTTCTTGATAATTTCCTTTAGCGACCAATGCCCTCTCAGTATTTTGTGCTTTGTTTCGGGGTTTTCACAGCCTTCAATTATTCGAAGCCGAACAGCATCCTCATTTGTAAACGTGTTAAAATGGCAGCCCTGTACCAGACTTTGCAACCGAGTGATGAAATGTGGCAATGGTTCGCCTGGTTCCTGCCGTGCTGTGTTGAAGACCATGCGATTATGATCCACATCTGCCTGTGCATTGAGATGGGCACAGAGCTCCTCTTGGAGTCTATCATAGATGTCCGCTTCTTCTCTGGAAAATGTTCTAATTGGGCATCGGCCCCCGGGACCCACCAGATGGAGGAGTAGCACCAGACATTGTCTTTCTCTTTGCTCACCATTGGCTTTCAAGAAATTGTCCAATGCTTCCAGCCACCAGTGCCGTTTGAGGCCCTTGATCCAATCGTCAATCTGCGCCGCTGGGGGCGATACTTCAAGGTGTGGAGTGAAACATTGAGTTACGTCTCCTCCCGCCATGAGAGAAGGAGGTTCTGATCTGTCGTAGACGCGGGGCATTGTGCTGTACACTTTTCTTCGGGTTTCAGTTGCTTCTGCTTGTGTTTTAGCTTGAGCTAGATTGTCAGTTCTTCCTTCAGTTCACTCGTGTTTGGTCAACATTGCACCCTTGGATTTACCCATGGTTAGTGACAATGTTGGGTTTCACTTGCTTGTTGTGTGTGTGTTCATTGGCTACTCCACGCTTGCATTGGCTCGTGCTCGTTGCTGATTCCGTTGTAATTATTTATGCGTTGTCTTTATTTATGTTTGCTTGTTGCTTCTTTTATTTTATGGACACGCGTTACTTCATTACATTCGCCCCTGCACTTTCGCTTGCGTTTCTAACTGTTCGCGTTTCCACCCGTGCTGACCTTTGTTTTGTCAATGCTTGTTTGTTAAGTCACTCTTGTGGCTGCTCTTGCTTGTTAGTTGATTCACTCTCAGGTTAGCATGTGCTTATTCTGTTTGGTTGCCAAGACTTGTTCATTGTTGTCCACGCGCCGTTATCCACGCTTATTTATTTGCCTTACCAACGCTTGCTTCTTTGCATTTACCAGTGCTTGTTTATTTGCACGTGCCAATGCTTGTTTGGCCTTCGCCAATGCCTGTTCGGCCTTCGCCACTGCTTGTTTGGTCTTCGCCAATGCTTGTTTGGTCTTCGCCAACGCTTGTTTGGTCTTCGCCAACGTAGTTTGATCTTCGCCAACGCTTGTTTGGTCTTCGCCAACGCTTGTTTGGTCTTCGCCAACGCTTGTTTGATCTTCGCCAACGCTTGTTTGGTCTTCGCCAACGAACGCTTGTTTGATCTTCGCCAACGCTTGTTTGGTCTTCGCCAATGCTTGTTTGGTCTTCGCCAATGCTTGTTTCTATTATGTTCGCCAATGCTTGTTGCTAAACTCAGCTCGCCTGACCTCAAAATGGCCGCCTACAATTTGCACAGGGAAGGTGTCCCAGAAGTTGCCTAACTCAAAGATGGCCGCCCAACTCTCACGAGACTTGGCCACATGCAGCTCTTCTCACCATGCAAGCTTCACAGCTCTTCACAGGGACTCACCCCGATCTTCATTTCAGTCCCACGTCTTCCTTCTGGGGTTATTTCTTCACTACCACCAGGTAAGCTCACGGAATTCACTCCGACGCGATCGCCGGACACAGATGCGAATTCCCACGCATCGGGGGTGAGGTTTTCAACAAAGCGGCACAGTTCTTCTTTCACGGGATGGCACTTCTTCTCACAGCGCTCAGCCAGTCCCTAATATTTACTCCAGCAGTGCAGCAGGGTCGGGGTGGGCTCCCGAGCCCTTGCTCAGTTTCCTTTAGCCTCGCTTCAGCCCGTACTCACGTGGGCACCTGCAGTCTCTCCTTGGCGCGAACAGCGCTCTTGCTTCTGGGCACACCACGGGGCTTCCACAGTGCCCCAGGCGCCTTCTTGTAGCCAGAGTATTGGGCAGGATCGGGGTGGGCTCCCGATTCCTCCTTACTTTAGAGTTCCTGCTTTTCCTCGCCGACAGCATGCCAAACCTCACGCATCGGGCGTGAGGTTTTCCGACGGCACCCAGGCTCCGGTTTCGGCGCGTTCAGCCGCGCTTGGCAGCCAGCTCTCGGGGACGGCGTCCTCTTCACCAGGGCACCTTTTCTTCACTGTGGGGGTGCTGGACAGGGTCGGAGTGGGCTCCCGACTCCTGTTTCTTTACCACTGCTGGGCACCACGCATCCGCCGGGACTCGCGCTTTCAGCGCTAACTGATTACTGCCACTGAGCGTTTCAGTGCTCACTGTCGTGACTCTCATGGGGCTCCCCAGCGTCGCTGAGGATGGGGGTCACTCACTACTGACCTCCTTCGCCTGGTGTCAGCTTCACTCGGCAGCGGAGCTCTTCTCTCGACGCTGCAGGGACAGGGTGCCTTTACACGATCTTGTGGGCTGCATTCACGCTGATCCCACCCTCGTCGCCAGTTGTAGCATCGTGCTACAATAAATACAGACACTTATTATTGTCTTAACTGGAGCTTTATTTAATACATCTTACTCATGCCCTGTCCCTACTCTAACTAACCACTTCCTGTGTCCACTCCTCCTCTTCCTCTAGCCCCCTAGCTCCGCCCACACCCAGCTACTAGACTGCACTCCCACATTACACTATGCACGGACACCACAGGCCTCTTTTGACAAAGGGTTTCCCTGTCATCCTTAACTCTACAAATTCAAGGCACAAAGCAAAAATGGAAAGTTTAACCATATATCACTTCAACTCAAAATTACATTTCCAGACTCCAACGCAAAACCTATCATCACAATGACACTTATACATAATGTGCCCAGGCATCCACATCACATTACTAACTACATAGCACAAAAAACTCTCACACCTTCTCCATCTTCCAAACGCAACATACACAGCCCCCAACACTCACACACAATCAAATGGAGACCAGCACTCCATCACGCCCAACACCCAGTCACACTAGCTGTCCAGACTAATATGACCAAGACCCAGGCTGAAGAAAGTACTTGATCTGCACCCAGAACCATGCTCTCTAGAAACTGCACTAGAAAACGTCAGGATGTCTTCTGATCAACATGAGGACAGCCTTCAATAGATGCATACTGACAAAAGGATTGCCACAACAATCAACCACTAAGGCAGTCCAGTAATACAACCATTTACTCCGGACCACGTCGGCAGGTAAAAAAAAAAAAAGAAGTACTCACCTACATTAGAGCTACATCAAACACTACAATTCAATTACAACAGCGACCAACTTCACTGCATGCTAACTGAATACAACACACCACAAAGCAATCACAAACACACTACACCTCCTGTACAACACACCAGACAACCCTTCTCATTTGTACAGAAAGCTGACTAGCACCAGCTCACGCTCAGGCAAAACTAGTGACTATCATCACAGGGAACTACACGTCCCCACATTTTCACTCCATGGTGTACTTTCCCTTGCAACCTCTCACAACATGGTACTTCCCTTCTCCCACGTTACCGCCATGGGGTACTTGCCCCTGCAACTTCTTATAGCAGGGTACAACTCTTTCCTTACACAGCATACTGCAGTGTACTCTCCCATGCAACTTCTCACGACAGGGTACTACACTTTACCAACTTTGCGCACTATGGAGTATTCTCTTAAACACCCTCAAGCAACAGGGTATTACTCTTCCTCAACTTCGCATACCATGGAGTACCCCCCATTAATCTCTAGAAACAAGGTATTGCTCTTTATACATGTTGCACCAACACACAAGTTCACTTCACTTGTATCTCTTGCCATGCACAACAAGCACATATCTACACAATACGCATATGGGTATTACACTCTCTTCCCCAAACTGCTAATTAGATTCCGTATGGAATTGAGAAAAAATGCCCCAACTGTACTCTACAAACAACCTACAGGTGGGTAATTTAAACTTTCCACCTTGTCTTGAAGTACAAGCATTCAGCACACCAGAAACATTAGTTCCCAAACAACAGAAGTCAACTTACATGGAAACGTGCTACTCCAATAAAATGCAAATGGCTAGACTTGCCACCTTTCCAAGAGGACAATACCGGTTATTTCATGTTGTTTTAATGTCTGCAAAGGTCTGGACATGACACTAAAGAGGACTTTAAACAAAATCATATGTACTCATTTGTAACATGACTTTTCTGCCTTTGCTTACTTCAATTATTAGTCTGGGATCGTTGACACAGCACTTGAAGACATTTAAAGGTGCTTTCTATGTATGTCTGCTGTTCAAAATATATACACATAAGAGCTAAAAATGTCAGTTTGACTGATTTTGCTTATTTTTGTACCTAGTGGGACATTAAAATACTGGTGGTGCCGATAGTAAACCATTGGCAAACCACCACATGGCACATGTCAATAAGCAAAAATTGCCAACCAAACTGTTCCCCAACCTAATGAACCTTGCAGCTAGTGAGAAATAGGACACATTTCTTAACAGAAGTACATAGAATGCAAACTCCATGACCGCCAAATAACACTGCAGATTAATTGACTGAATGTCATATCTTAACATCGTAATAAAAAGCCAGACTGGCGAGGTTTCAACTTCCCATGACTTCAGGACACAGTATACCCTTGAACAACACAGTCTCATTTATATTTCCATTTTCCTGGGAGCTAGTCCTACTGTTTTTCTGTGTTAACAAGAAGACCCTTTGGTAGTCTTTCTTCAACACCTCCAGACATGCGTCACTCATACATCAGCTTGCTACCCTCCTTTATGATGTTACAGTCTACATAGTAAGCTCCTCCTCTCCGACACCAAGGTCTAGAATCCAAGACATTGATCACGCTCTCTCACAAGACAGTTGCTCTACTATGCCTCCAAACACCACACCCTCTTCTTCCAGCTCTACCGACTCACACCAGAGAGGACAGTCCCCCTTTCCCTTGTGCTGCGCATTCTCCCAAGACTGCTGTCCAGCGCCTTACCCACAGCGCTAGAAGAAGCTTTGTCATCTCCTCCGGTCACTTTGCACCGTGTAACTTAAACTATGCTGAATGCACACTGGCCCGCCATAGGCATGGCATAGCCTGTGCCACAGTCAACCTAACTGAGAATTCATACTGCACACTCACCTGCGCTTCTCTTTATGCCACTGTTGAACATATTACTGCCTGAAGCTCCAGGAGTCATTTCAGAGTAATGCTTACTGTAAAGGAGATTTCCTTCCTCTTCCCACTGCCTCCACTGCGCTTTCCTTATAATATTGTCTCTGTAGCACTGTCCTTAAGCTTAAAACTATTCATTGGGACACATCCCCTCAGTTTATACCTCTCCTTAGCTGTCTCATTGTCTTTGCCAGAATCTTGCCCAGACTCCTAATTTGGCTTCTCCTGCCCAGCAGCAGGAACTGATACCGCATGATGGTGAATTTGAGGGTGAGTGGCCCCAGACTAGTTCTCCATGACCACAGGGCCGTCTTCCTTCTAACTAAAGACCTCCTCCTCGGTCAGAAAGGGCTCCCCACTGCCAGCAGAGTATTGCTGTATTTTTAGGCAGGTCCTTTAAGAACCTGTTGTCAAAATGTTGAAGTTAGAGTGCAGGGTTCTCATGCATGAGTCTGCAGCCCGTCAGGGGGAAACGGCCACTACAACGCGGCCGTTTCAACGAAAACCTTAACCACGCATGCATTACAACGCATGCGTGGTTACAACGAAAGCCTTTACCACGCATACGTTTACTACGAGGTACGTAGTAAAAGCATGTGTGGTAAAGGGTAAAAATAAAAAAAGGGGGGTGGGGGGGCCTCCCCCCCCCAATAAAAGCACTAACCTTTAGTCGAGATGTGCAGGCAATCGGCGTCGCAGACGAAGGAAACGGCCGTTTTTTTATTTACTACGCATGACGTCACCACGGAAAAATACGTGGAGAAGGATAAGCGTGAAAATAGCATTCCGTTGTAACGCATGCGTGGTAAAGGCATGCGTTACAACGGAGTTCGTTGTAAGAACATACAACCCCAGTCAGGTAGGAAGAAAGTCCTTTGTTCGATGTTAGATTATTAGGTTACAGTCACAACATTTAGGTCCTGTTAGACTTCCACTTTCCCTCCTAGCTTCCACTCCACACACACACACACACACACACACACACACACACACACACACACACAGAGACACACACACACAGAGACACACACACACACACACACACCTTCATTTACTCACCACCAGCTCAGACTTACAGAGAACGGGGACACACAGGACGACGCCATATTAGTCTGACATGCCATCAATAGATTCGGATCTAGTGCTATTGTCAATATTATTACCATTTTTTTAAACTTTACTTTTGGAAGGGCCAAAATAATGCAACAGAACACCATTAGCTGATAGGATTGCACAATGAGTCAACCGGAAATCTGCAGCCCACGAGTTCGAATCTCAGTAAGGCCAGCTAAGCCTACCGTGGACTGTAAATAAAGTATAATTAGAGTGTAAAATAAGACCTGTATAAAAAAACCAATTTATTTATAAAGGTTTTATAGAGGAGGCAGGTGGATAAGAACTTGTTTGGACCCACAACCGTATATTTAGTTTTATCTTCCCAGAGGGATAGATAGATCATTCGTGTTCACCCAATATTATAAGACATTAAAAGCTCACAACTGAGTATCTTTATTCTTTTCCTGATTGTTAAACAGCTCACAGCGGAGTCTCCAGTCGTAACTGTGAGAATTAACTCCCCAGGAGTTCAATTTATTTTACATGCATTCATAAAACAAATCAGGTAAGGTAGTGTTAGTGTACCAAGCTGAGTCTAAGTTAAAAAGAGGCGATATTTAGAATCGAAGTTAAAAACATACCAAAGAGAGTGGTACCATGAGAGTTTTTTGGTACTTTGACTTGCATTGCAATGTAACGTGTTTACTCAGTTAATAATCCGACTTATTCCTCTAACCAGTTGAGTTAGTCGTCACTGTTTCCTGTGCCTTTAGACCTGTGGTGTACTGCTATGCATTTTGCTCTTCTTTAAGTTTCCACTCAGCAGGGCTGCTGCTAGTACGGGATGGAAGGATGAACAATGAGGCCAAGGAATAAACCTGGTTTAGAACACCAGTAAATAGCGCAAATCCACAGAAGACTTAGGCCTTCTGGCACTGCTCCCTGTTACAGTAGCACATGACACTCGGGTTCACGTCATACAGAAGTAATAGATAATTACTGATCAACTCTAATGTACTCCTTGTTCTGTTGAGTTGTTCACACACATGAGTATTTGGAAACAACAGCTTAGTTGGTGTTTAACATAATAAAGAGTACGCATGTTTGTTTGTTTTTTTAAATGGTGCTGTCTTATTATTCGGAAAATGTTGTTTATGCCCTCGAAACACTGTATTGCAGCTTCGGATATTTTAAGATCCAAAGATCAGTGTAACATCATCATCTGCGTTTTTCGTTTTTTTAAACTCGTACAAGCAATGCAATTATTGATGGCCGATTTTTAAAGGAATGCTGCCATCTTCTGCTTTACTGAAGAACTGCTGTACATTTGTCAAGAATGCAATTGTGAAGCCATTTTGCTGCTGCAAAATCACACGATTTGCCACTGCAAAATAGCTAGCTGTTAGTTACTAAACGCATTTTGCTATTCGGTAACAACATTAACAAATCCCAAAATGGGCTTATAAATGCATACCAAATCGTTATTTGGAAGAGGCGTGTTTAGGTGTTCCTTTCAAATAGCGATTCGTTGAGGGATGCATTGAAGTTTTGTAATGGTAATCCAGTCGCAAAACATTCAAGTTATTGGCTCCTAAATTGGGGTGGTAACAGGGGAAGGAGTCCCACTTCTCCTTTGTGAATGTAAAAATACAAGTTTGTTGGGGGGGATAGGCAGTGGTCTAGAGGACCGCTAACAACTTTCAAATGTTAAAAAAAATATATATATATATTTTTTTAATGTAGTCCTGTTTCCTTTAAGGAAAATAGGCTTTATTAAAAAAAAAGTTTACTTTATTAAAATGCGATCAAAGACATGGTAGTCTGTTGACCCCAGCAGCCCCACCATCCCTGTGATGGCATCCAATCGTAGTGGGTAGTAATAAATGACCTACTTCATGAATATTGATGAGGTATATCAGATTGCGACCCACTACAATTAAACATTTTGTGAACCAAACTATAGATCGGTTCATAAAATTCTTTGCAAAAAGTTGGAGCACATTTTCCCAAAACTTTTTGCAAATTGAAATTCTGTATATCAGACTCTTCTTTATTTGCTTATTTAATTGTGTAAAGTGCTGCACACCATACTCCAGTCTCCTCTGAGCGCTCTACTGGCCAAAGACTATCCTCTAGATGCATCAAGCATCCATTCTGCGAATCCTAATTAGCGAAAAATAACGAATCGCTATTTAGAAATCGCAGAATGGGATGCATCATCCAAATCGCTAAATATCTGCGATTCGCACCCGCCCGCAATCGACAAATGCGACTCCGCAAAAATCCCTACAAAATCGCAGTCGCCTGTTTCCAACCCCCTAATTGTGAATCCGCAATTACCGATTTCGCAAATAGCGATCTCGCAAATTGCGAGATCGCAAAAACGTGAAGTCGCATTTGGAGCCCAATGATGACATCACTACCAGGAAGTAGCCATGCTTCATTCGGAGCACAGAGCTAGATACAGGAGGAGGCAGAGCACTGAGCTCTAGGAGCCACACCCTGCAGTGCCCATACAGGAGTGGAAATCAAACCACAATGTCCCAGGAAGCTGCAGGACCAAGGGTAAAACCCCGCCAGCGCAAAAATCAAGTTCAGTGAAAAAGAACTTGAGTACCTGATTGAAGGAGTGAGCAGGGACCACGATCAACTGTTCGGGAAGCTGTCCCGAAAGGTGCCCGAGGCAACCAAGAGGCGCATCTGGGTGCGCATCAAGGCAAAGTTGAACGCAGTGGGAGTCACCCACCGGACCATCGATGACTTAAAAAAGAGGTGATACGACCTCAGAGGCCGTGCCAAGGAGCGAATAGCTGAGAGACTGGGGGAGATAAGGGGTACGGGAGGGGGACACTCCACAGTCCCTGAAAACACCCCCATGGCGGACCTAGTGGAGGACACCATACACCCTGAAGCCTGCGTGGGCGTTACCCAACTGGACACCTCCTGCACCACACACCAAACTCAAGGTAAGAGGCATGCAACTGCGACCCCGTACCCTAATAATGCCCATGCCCCCAGTGCAATCCATATTTGTGACCACAGTATTCCAGTCCCTGCTCCTCCCAAACGCCCAAATGCATTGTGGAACCTGTAGTGTGTAAATGTGCCTTGATAGCCACACATAGCCAGAATAGTCAAGATACACAGACCCCTAAAGCCAGCAGGGAATGCAGACATTAACCAATAGCAAGCCTGCATGCATGTTGCAAAATCCCAGGTGCCTGAATCATATCAGTAATCATGCACTCATCCACATTACAGGTGCTGCGGATACTGACACGTCCGGCAGTGACATCCTCCACATCGCGGAGACACCTGAAGAGACGGAGGGGGAGAGGCAGCCTGCACCTGCACCGAGACCCAGGGCCACCCCTGCAGCTAAAGGCGGAGCACAACATCACGTCTCGGCACATATGGCAGTGGAGCAGACCCCACCCCCACCCAGGAGGCAGACACGAATCACAGCAAGTGTGCGGGCCCACGCCAGCAGCAGGTCAAGGCAGCAGCGCTCCGTGCCCACCAAAGCAGCCACGGAGCCACACGCACACGTGGGCCTGGGCATTTAGGCTCAGATGCTGCGTGTGCACCGCAAACAGGCGCAGCACATGGCAGCAATGCAGCTGCAGCTATACAAACAGCACGCAACATCAGTCTCCTCACAGAGAGTGTGAAGGAACTGACCACGGCGGTGAAGGAGAGCAACCAGCTGATGGTAGCGCAGCAGGATGTCACCCGCAGACGCCACAGGCAGCTGCTCACACGGCTGTCAGCCTACACCCGTTCCAATCACCTGATCGGGAGCGCCACATCCCAGCTCTCGCGAAGATCATTGGCCATGCAAATCCAGATGGTCCAATGCTGTGCTGAGGTAGCAAGGGCCCTGGAGCAGGTCACCAACGCTGTGGAGCACCAACAGGCGGCAGACCATAGCAATGCAAGGGAGGGATGATGCCAGCGATGGGGCATCTAGCCTCAGCCGCCTGTTTGTGCCGGTGCAAACAGACGGGAGGCGCAGTGCCCGGCCCACCACTGCATCCCGGCAGAACAAGCCTAACGTGGAGAATGAGAGGCGACAGGGTGCATGCGGCAGGAGGCGCTAGTTGCATTACATTTCAGGCTGTGCCGTGGTGAGGCAACCATGCACGCCAGCTCAGGTTACATGACCTTGGATGTTTAAAAGCTGTACCCTTATTTGTTGCTGATGGAAGCACATTGAGACCTTGTGAAATAAACAAAAGTTTTATTTTGACAACAAATCTTTCTCATGTCAATAATTGATGTGGCTTGCATGAGTGCAGTGTTGTGTGAGGGGTATGGATGCACTAGAAATAGTTCTGTGTCATGTGCGCGCGGCGCCTGTGACCTTCAGCAGGATTCTCCCCGTGTGCATGATGCACATGTGCAGATGGCAGGTCGTCCCCCTCCGACTCACTACCAGACACCTCAACAGGTATCCTCCGCTTGGTGGCAATATTGTGCAGCATGGCGCACACGGCCACAATGCGGCAGCAGATCTCGGGCCAGTATTTGAGTACCCCGACTGTCATGTGGAGGATGCAGAATCTACTCTTTAACATGCCAAATGTTCGCTCAATCACATTTCTGGTGTGTATAAGCGCACCACTGTACCTTGGTTCCTGTGGTGTTGCTGGGTTGAGGTATGGGGTGAGGAGGTATTCACGGAGGGCATAGGTGCTGTCACCTGAAGGGAGGAGCAGAGGGTCAGTGCCTGTTATGCGCGGCAACATGGTGTTAACATACTGTATGTGGGCAAGTGTACTTACCTAGGAGACGTCCCTCGCCAAATTCACCCCTGACCAAGCGGGTGTGTATGCCACTGTGCCGGAAGATAAATGAATCATGCGTGCTCCCTGGTTATTGTGCCACAATGTCTGTAATGATGGTCTTCGCATCGCAGACCACCTGAATGTTGAGGGAGTGAAATGACTTGCGGTTCCAGTACATGTATTTGGTCTTTGCGGGTGGACAGATGTGTATGTGGGTGCAGTCGATGCAGCCAATTACATGGGGGAAATGGGCGGTTTGATAGAAGTCCTGTTTAGTTTGCATTAAGTCCTGTTGGGTTGTTGGGAAGGTGATGTGGTGATGGATTTTTTCAGCATGGCGTCCAGGAAACTCTGTAGGCAGCGTGAAAGTGTACTCTGGGATACACCCCCTGCAACTGCGACTATCCCCTGGAAGCTGCCGGAGGCCAGGAGGTGCAGGCAGCACAGGACCTGGACATGGGTGGGCACTGCATTGGTCCTCCGTGTTGGGTGCTGCATCAGGGGCTCAAGGTCTCTGATGAGCTTCAGGATCATTGCCCCATTGAGCCTGAATTTGGAGTAGATCTCATCTTCAGTCTGTCCCAGTAGTGTAATCTGCAGCCGGGAGATGCGTTCATGGATCCTGCGTCTGTTCTGGGCTGCAGCCTGGAGCCTCAGCCGCCTTGCCACGATGTATAGACCTGCCATTGTGACTTTCCTCATGCTCCTAATGAGTCTCCTTAAGTGTGTTTAATTTAGCCAACACCTGTTTGTTATTTCCAACATTTATTTTTTTTGCCACTTTGACTTCATGGTTACCACCTGGCTTAGCTTCTCCTTAAACTGCGACTCGTATTTTGCGAATTATGGTGTTTTCGCTATTTAAGATTGCTGATGCATGTGGATAGCGATTTGTTTGCTAATTCGCTTTTTGACTGCGAATTCGCTATTAAATTCGCAGAATATGTGGAGAATCGCTTTTAAGGAATCGCAGTGGGGGTTTCTACGGGTTTAACGATTCTTTGTTTTGCGAATTCGCAAATTGTTGCTTTTCCACTTGATGCATTGCGGAAGTGGAATTTGCAATCGCAGTCGCGATTTCGCAGCAATCGGGATCGCAGATTCGCTTGATGCAACTATGCCTATATGTTTTAAAGAGGAAGAGATTAAAGAGCAGTCGGTGAAGCAATGGACCAGGCTGATATTGTTGAAATATGACTCCATTTTGGCAAAAATTAGATCTAATTTGGGACCTTTTTAAATTGAAAAGAGTCAATTTCAGAGAATGGAGAAGGTGATGAGGATTCTACAGTTAGATGCAGTATTCACCAGTATGAATTTTACCTAAGATAAATAAATTATTCTTCTGATGGATATTTATAACTGCAGATTCATCACCTTTGGACAAGATACCAAAGCAGTATCTTCCCTGGTGGTGGGTCTGCGGTAATCTATAACTTTGGCTGCTCGTCTAATAATCATAGCAAACTAAGCAGACTCATTAGGGAGGGGTGACGGCGGGGGCTGGGAGGAGTGGCGGAGGGGCGTTATCAGTGGAGGGAGCTGCCCTGTGTCATGGAAAGTGTTCTTGTAGATAAATATAAAAACTGCCATCATTTTATTTTGGGTAGAATTCGTCCTCACCATCACCATGGTCACCAAAAGTTGGTTGGATCTGGTCAGATCTGAACAGCTGTAGGAGAAAGGGGGGTGGGGTTCCTAGACAATTATACTGTCTTTTTTATTATTGCCGAGTTTATGGGGCCTGGGCACGTAGGAACTGAGTTCTAGCACAGCTTTGGTGGAGATGGCTTTGGTTCAAATTCGGACAGAACAATGGGATTGATGTCCTTCTCATGCATCTGTGCCTGCATCAACGGGGCAGGAGCCGCATGGATCGTGGATGAGAGGTTAGATCCAGAGTTGGAGTGGAACTCAAAAGGGGTTCAGGAGGCACAGATGGGCAGATCTACCGCTGGTAACTCAACTGGAGGCACCAGCGGATCCAATGGGCCCTAAGGCCCGCCAGAGGGAGCCAGCAGGGTGGCAAAATTGCGGAGCATGCCCTCCCTAAATGCAATAATCTGTTGTGGCGTTGCCGACACACCTGGAATTTCAAGATGAATCAGAATCAGCTCTTTAGAGGGGGATTCGAAGCAAGAAGGTGGAGCACCTTGACGTCTGCGCAGCTTTTCTGAAGGAGAGTGGTGAGGATGATATGAGGCCCGCTTGCACTTCTTGTATTTCCTTGTAGCCTTTGACTTACCTGAAGATTTGGGCCGTGATGATGACTTTTCACAGGAACAGTCCAGAGAAAGGGAACAGGTCCATGTCCTTGACTGTGAGGCCTTGAGATGAACAGCCTGAAGGGGCGTTCCGGTTACGCCTTCTGTTGCATCAGGCTACATTTCTTGCACAACTTGGAGTTGTGGCCTGAACCCAAATATCAGAGAGACAGCTTGTGGGGATCTGTCACAGACATTTGTTTGCAACAGTCCCTACAAGACTTACAAATACCATAGGACATAATGAACTTGTAATAAGCGGATAGAATATGCATTATGTTTATGACTGAGTAACCCATCAGCCAGACTCTAAATCAGGTCCAATGTCTTTTTTAATAGTGGCATTTCAAAGACAGATCCTGACCACCTGCGATGGTCACTTTTGGAAGGAGGATGTGTGGGTAGCTTCTGTAAACTGCTTTATGGATAATGTATACTAGTTTCCAAATGCTCCTCAAGGTACCAAGATTAGGACTGCAGAGAAATTATTACTTTGCTGTGTAATTCGCTAGCATAGCTCCTTCATGTAATGCCGCTTTGAGAGGGGCTTGGTGTAGTTACGCAATTCCATTAGTTAAATTAGTTAGTCCAGCGCAAGACTTGATTCACTTGCTTAAAATGATTTTCTAATAAGAAAGTACTAATTGTCCCATAAGAGCCTGACATAATAGCATACCCCTTTACCCAAAGAGTTAATGTAGGCTTGCATACTAGTCAACTTTTCAGGACATAAATAGGGGTGATATTTGCACGGTGCTAAAAATACCGTTAGCAGTCTCCAGGATACAGGGTACTAGGGTAGTTGTTCTCCTGGTGAAAATTTAGGAACAGTGTCTCGTTTAAAAGCAATAAAGACCATAACATTGGTCGGAACTGGATGTAGCAAAGCCATTACACAATGGGGTCGAGAGATCTGCATCAGTGATTTATTCGTAAACAGTAATTAATGGAAGTCCAAAGAGAGATCGCCATAACTTGTCTTCATCCTTTACCCCTGTGGTATCTTCTACAATAAAAGGAACCTGATGCTAACAAGGACATAGCCTTAGCAGCCTTCTGGGTGGGTAAGAAAAGACAGTCATGTGTAGGTGCAGTGGGCTACTCTCATACCTGGGACCCATCACTGCAATTGCTGCACTAATGATTGCTAAACCCTAGAAAAGAGGGAGAAGTGGGGAAATAGCACAATGGCTAATTTGCAGACTATGGATTGTTGTCTCAATGTGACTGAAATGTGTGATCTTGGACAAATTACTCACTGTTTCTGTGTCAGATACCTTACCTACCACCTGTGGTTCCCCTAGGTGTTTTGCAATGTCAGGGGAGTTTACTGTTAAAGTGGTTGTAAATCATTGGCTCTGCTAGAGCTGTCCATTTTGTTAATTTTAGGTTGTGCAAGTTATTAGTGTCATGTCTATCACAATCCCCGAACGTTCACTTTTCTAGCAAACCGTGGGATTGGATTCATTGTTTACTCCCATGTATTCTTCTGTCACTGGCTGTTTGAGGGCTGTTTAGGAGCAGAGGCCTCTTCTTTAGCCTGGTTAGCTCAGCTGTGCTTGTAAAGCAGTAGTGCAGTGCAGTCTCTCTTGCACGGGGGATTAGGAGGGCAGCCAACCGCCAAGAGGTCTTCCCATCGGGCAGATTGGGAGGGTGGTGCAGTGCTAGAACTGCCATTTTGTATTGGGCTATATGTGTAGCCCAGTATAGCCCATCACAGTATAGGGGGTTAAATCGGGCTCCCTACCACCATCTTAGGTTCAGGTGCCCTGGTGGCTGGTCACAGGGAGATATCTGAGGCAATATTCTCATCTTGGGTGTTTTTCACTCTAAGTGAGAGCTTTATGTACAAACAGGAATCGCCTTACTGTTCTTGGAGCGATGTCGTTTGATGCGCAAGTTGCGGGAGCGATGCAGCTTCTTCAGGAGGCTTGACCTCGTTGTTAGAGGGGAGATCGCAGTGTTGGTGGCCCGCCCAGCAGGACAGGCATCGTCGGTGTGACTGCGACGGTTGTAGCATGCTCAATGCCGCAAAAGTAGCAAGCAGCGGTGTGTGCTGCAGCAGGGGTAAGTGGGAGGAGCCGCTCTGTGTCCAGGAGAGCAGCCACTTGGAGTACAGCTAAGAAGGGAGCAGGCCCATCTGGCGTGGGCTGGGCCTCGGCTCTAGTAGGCCTGCCCACATCTAAGGTGTTTGGTGGGTGGGGCGCAGCAGCGGCAAGAGGTTGTGGTCTACGCATCCGTGTTGTGGCGGCTAGCGCCTCAGAGACACCCGGCGCCAAGGAGGGAAGCACAGCGGCCCTTCCGAGCACACTGCATGTACATGGGGCCAGTAAGAACAGGAATGGGCAGAAGCATGTGGCGTCAGATGAGTCGCCCACTCGCCCTGACGTGGGAGAGAGTCAGCAAAAGAAAAAGCAAGTGGTGTCAGCTGAGCAGTCCGCATTGGGAATGTAATCGCCAGAGGCAGTGGGAGGAAGGGGTGGGGAGGGGCCATGAGGGCAGTTTCAGGGCTGAATTAGAACCAGTTTGTAAACAGCAAGCGGTGAGGTTTGTGCCTCCTGCTGAGACACCACATATTATTTACAACAAGGGGTGGTGATGGACAGAGTCTCTGAATTAAGCAGAGTACTCTCACCCAGTCAAGAGATCAGGGCTAGATCCAACACCGTTTTTTAGCTCATTGCACCATCCCAGTTTCAGAACCTGGCTGTATGCAAATTAGTCTGTCCCTGGCCCAGTGCATCATGGGAACAGGGCAGACCAGACTACAAAAGCCAATTCTTACACTGGGAAGGAAACAAGCTTCCGGGGACCGGTTTCTGCCATTTCAGGCGTCTTCGGCCCGGCTTGCTTGAATCCTGATGGTGCAATGAGCAAGGGGCTCACATCTGAGTATACCCTTCCACGCTTAGGGTGGACAAAATTATTTACAACAAGGGGTGGTGATGGACAAGGTGAGTCCCTTGCTCATTGCACCATCAGGATTCAAGCAAGCCGGGCCGAAGACGGCTGTAATGCCAGAAACCGGTCCCCGGAAGCTTGTTTCCTTCCCAGTGTAAGAATTGGCTTTTGTAGTTTGGTTTGCCCTGTTCCCATCATGCACTGGGACAGGAACAGACTAATTTGCATACAGCCAGGTTCTGAAACTGGGATGGTGCATTGAGCTAAAAAACGGTGTTGGATCTAGCCCTGATCTCTTGACTGGGTGAGAGTATTCTGCTTAATTCAGAGACTCTGTCCCTCACCACCCTTTGTTGTAAATAATTTTGTCCACCCTAAGCGTGGAAGGGTATACTCAGACATGGGTCCCTTGCTCATTGCACCATCAGGATTCAAGCAAGCCGGGCCGAAGACGGCTGTAATGCCAGAAACCGGTCCCCGGAAGCTTGTTTCCTTCCCAGTGTAAGAATTGGCTTTTGTAGTTTGGTTTGCCCTGTTCCCATCATGCACTGGGACAGGAACAGACTAATTTGCATACAGCCAGGTTCTGAAACTGGGATGGTGCATTGAGCTAAAAAACGGTGTTGGATCTAGCCCTGATCTCTTGACTGGGTGAGAGTATTCTGCTTAATTCAGAGACTCTGTCCCTCACCACCCCTTGTTGTAAATAATTTTGTCCACCCTAAGCGTGGAAGGGTATACTCAGACATGGGTCCCTTGCTCATTGCACCATCAGGATTCAAGCAAGCCGGGCCGAAGACGGCTGTAATGCCAGAAACCGGTCCCCGGAAGCTTGTTTCCTTCCCAGTGTAAGAATTGGCTTTTGTAGTTTGGTTTGCCCTGTTCCCATCATGCACTGGGACAGGAACAGACTAATTTGCATACAGCCAGGTTCTGAAACTGGGATGGTGCATTGAGCTAAAAAACGGTGTTGGATCTAGCCCTGATCTCTTGACTGGGTGAGAGTATTCTGCTTAATTCAGAGACTCTGTCCCTCACCACCCCTTGTTGTAAATAATTTTGTCCACCCTAAGCGTGGAAGGGTATACTCAGACATGAGTCCCTTGCTCATTGCACCATCAGGATTCAAGCAAGCCGGGCCGAAGACGGCTGTAATGCCAGAAACCGGTCCCCGGAAGCTTGTTTCCTTCCCAGTGTAAGAATTGGCTTTTGTAGTTTGGTTTGCCCTGTTCCCATCATGCACTGGGACAGGAACAGACTAATTTGCATACAGCCAGGTTCTGAAACTGGGATGGTGCATTGAGCTAAAAAACGGTGTTGGATCTAGCCCTGATCTCTTGACTGGGTGAGAGTATTCTGCTTAATTCAGAGACTCTGTCCCTCACCACCCCTTGTTGTAAATGAGACACCACATATGGCAGATGAGAGTGGCCAGGGTACAAAAGAGGTACAGATGAGCCCTAGTCCAGAGAGGGACACAGTAGAATGGGGGGGCCTTGACATATTTGGCCACTGGGAGGAGGAAGTGAGGGGAGGAAGTATGGATTGGGTGGCACAGCTGGATGCCTATTTGGGGAAAAAGTGGGTCCCTGCAGTAGGACCACTCGGGGCACCAATCACGCAGAGCTGCAGGAGGGCCATGGAGGTAGGGGTGCCGGACCCTATAGAGGTGAGCGTGGATACCTTAGTGTCAGGGATGGGCCCTGCATCCGCTTTACTGGCAGCCATGCTAGAAAGGAGCATGGAGTAGGATGAAAGGGACGAGAAGCTCATGAATGGCGACTGGGATGTCAAGATTTTCTCAGTTGCCGCTGGGGGCTAGGTTTCAGGCGGATTTGCCATTCAGATACAAAATTTGAGGCCAGAGAGTTCTTTCGGGTAGACTGGGTACACCTGTCCTGAATGCAGAACAAATCAAAACATTCACCTCAGTCAAGACATCTGTGCTGACACTATGCTGACATGAGCACTGCCCCACTGCTGACCTGTTAGCAAGGAGAGGAAGATGCAGTAAATTATGCGGAGTGAGCAGAGTCAATTGCCCGTGCTCACTCCTCAGTAAGCACTACACTTCTAAAGTCATTGAGCTGTGATCAGCCCCTTTCCAAAAACCTACAATGAAAGCCGGGCCGTCTGCGGGAAAAAGACACATTTTTGGGCTTGTAACCCTGAATGGGCATGACACTCACATATGACAAAGTATGTGCTTGCAGGTTCCTTTTATTGTCCAAGAAGAAGCCTAGTGATTGGCATCTTCCGCATTGACAATGTGGCAGTTCGGCGCCTGCCATGCATTGAGCAGGCTTGGACAAGGATGAAATCGTTTAGGGGAGAGATGGTAACAAAGAAAGTTCCGTGCGAGTTGGTGTGATGACATCCAGAATTCAAAATTAGCTAGAACTTGACCTGCGATTTTAATGTCTTTGAAGGAGGAACTTTTCAACCAGAGATAGGACTGGTCAGTCTAAAAGTTTGAGTGTTTGAGAGAGGAGGTAACAGTTACACATACACACTGACCAGAGAAGGATAAAGAACACAACCTTGAGGAACACCTTGTTGGACCTTTGATGGGTTGGAGGTAGGAAGATTTACGCATTGATTGCACTTTTTGATATATGATGATAACCATCTGTGGGCTGCTACCCTTAGCCCCATTCTATCCATAAAAATTGTGAGTTGATTTACTGTGTTGAAGGGTGCCAACAAGTTCAGGAGGTTGAGGAGACATTAGTCACCTTACTCTAAGATGCATAGAGCACCTTCAACTCCTGCTTAGGTACTGCGGCATGATCTGAAGCCAGACTGAAGATGGTTAAGAAGGTACATTTAAGATATGGAAAATAGCAGCTGAGCCACAACACAGCCCATTAAAGACTTTTGAAACGTGGGTTGGAACTGGAGAGTAAAGTGTTTAAGTCTTCTGGGTCTTAGCCTGACTTTTTGTACAATGCGAGACCAGACCACTCATCTCTTTGAAAAATGTAGAGTCTGAGCTCAAGAAATGGAAAATGAGAGGATTGGTTTTGGCAATAGTGATGAACAATTCTGATTGGGACATTTCTGATTGGTGAACAATGCCCGAGTGTCCTTGGGTTGCTGGACGGTGTTACCACATTCAAAGGTAGGGGGGTATGGAGCATTTAAGTGTTTTATTGCTTTCACCTTAAACTCAAAGAAGGCAGAGAACTTCTCACAATTTTCTCTGGAGTGCTAAATGTTTCTCCCTAAAGGAGACAGTGATGTTTTCTCAGTGTGTCAAAAGAGTTTCCTAGGGCGATGTTTTGTTTAATTAAGTCTCCCTTCTGATAAAAGTAGACTTGGCATTGAAAATGTGATATTTGTGTTGCTGTCTCTCATTCTTCAGTTTTGATGTAAGATTTCTGAATCACAAGTGCTCTGTAGTCTGGAGAATTTCCCTTTCTTCATTCTGGTCTTTTGAATACCACAGTGCTAAATTTTTATACTTTTTTCTTTTCTTACTTTTTCTCGGGGCAGCTGTGTCCGTGATTCCTGTCAAAGTAGGAGCGGTTCCTGTCTGGGAAATGAGGCAAGGCAGGGGACGAGGGAAAGAAACACACAAAAAATGAACTTACCTGCAGCTGCCACCCTTAAGCATTGCGTCGCGCTCTTCTACTCCTCTCCTCTCCACCGCAGGCAGGCACAGGCTCCCAGACGGCGGCAAATCCTGAAGCTGCTCTCATGAATGAGAGCAGCTTCAGGATTGGGGATTGGCTTGAGCGCCGATGATTTGCGATCCAGGACAGACTGGGAGCCTGTGCCTACTCTCCCCAACCCCAACAATGCAGCTGGGATTGGAGAGAGCTTCACTGTGCATGTGGGTTTGGCTGGCCTCAGACAGCAAACCCTCTACCCAGTGAAGGCCGTGCACTACCACTCCCCTACAGCGCCTGTCATCACACTGGCCCCGCCCCCAAGACTCAGCACAAGAAAAATAAAACAATAATAAAACAGGTTTTAAACTTATTTTATTATCGTTTTACTTTTCATGTTTTTGAGGGTGCTGGTGGGGGCGGGGGAGCAGGGATGTGACGCTCATCCGCCATAGCGGAGCAGCTGCCACATGTCAAAGATTTTTGACTGTTATTTTGTGATCCTATTAATTTCCTGGATTGGTTGCATAGATTTGAGGATACAAGGATATGGATATGAGGCTATATTATCAGCTAGATTGAAGGGAAAAATGTTACTAAGATTTCTGTTTCACATTATCTTATATTTGCATGATCTCCATACACCCATGGACGCTATGGCGGCGATGTTCGTCCGCTTCGAACGACTGTCAGGTCTCGCTATCAACCCACTGAAATCGACTGTATTCTTCTTTAAAGGACAGGCGCCCTTGCTGGACTTTCAGTTTGGCACAATGCAATTCAAGGTTGCACCTCACACGTTTAAATATCTGGGCATTCACGTATATCGGACACATGCAGACATGTAGGAGGGTAACCTGAATAGAGCCCTTAGAGCCCTACGATCCAGCATTGCTTTTTGGACCACTCTGCCATTTTCAGTAGCGGGTAGGGGGGCAATCGCAAAAATGGACTACTCTATTATTTTACAAATTTGCCACTTATGCTCCCGACCACCACAGTTAAATTAATGAATACATTACTAATTGAACTCATTTGGGGATCGGGTAGACAGAGAATAAGTCTCAAAAGGCTAAAGCGCAACACGTCCGGAAGGGACTTGGGAGTACCTGACCTCAGAGTGTATTTTTAAGCTTGTCAACTGCAGTAGCTGTCCTTCTGGACAGCGGGGCGTAATTTACAGGAAATAGGGATGACAAAACAGGACCTAGGACAAGGGGTTCTGCCACCCTCTTACTGCCCAATAGCAATCCCACAGGATCTTCCCCCTCTATTGCGAACGGCATTACAGTGCTGGAGGGCAGCACTGCAGTATACCACCATCCCCCCTGCATGTGCCGGGAATATACCCCTGCTTGGTATACGACACGAAGACTCACACCGTGGTTAGATGCGGGGATCAGTACGGTGGCAGACCTCTTTGGCGATGGGATGTTACTGGACCATGATAATTTTGTGAGAGAGACCGGAGCGCCCGCCCACTTATATTTACTACACGCAGCACTACTGCGATATGTTAGGGTGCATTGGGCCCCACAAAGACAAGAACCCCCCCCCCACACATGATTTAGTAAAAACACTGTATTACCTGGGAAGGGGCAGGCACCTCATCAAGTGGCTGTACGTGGTGCTACGTTCCCACACACAGCTTGACCTGACGCCGCTGCCTACTGCCTGGGAGGGAGACATAGGCAGGGCCCTTGAGGATAAGGAGTGGGAGAGTGGTGGAACACCCCAAAAAAGTATTGAGGAATGCAAGGTTCAAGTTTATCTAAACCATGCTCTTACATAGGGCTTATCTTACCCCACGCAAACTAGACAAAATGTTCCTACAAACACCACACCACTGCCCCAGATGTAGAGCAGAAGGAGCTGACCTCGTGCACACGATATGGTCATGCCCACGTATTGGAGGGTATTGGGACTCGATTAGAAGCCATACAGCGGAGATCACACAAAGGGAGATACATGCTACCATAGAGGACTTCATCCTGTGATTAAGGAAAAGAACGGGCAAATTCAAAGTACAATATAAGTTTGAAAATTTGGCACTACTGTTGGCAGTGAGGGTCATCACCATGCGGTGAAAATCAAAAACGCCGCCCACCACATATACATGGCACAGTGAATTGATACAATAGGGGGGGAGCAGAGAGTGCTGCATTGAGGCGGGAGGAGGCGAGAGGACTGCGGAAAACCCCCATAGCGCTGGAATGGGACGTCATGTTGGAAGCATGTAGGTCCTTGGACATAGCCTTTGATAATAATGTTGGCAGCACTCAATGAGGTGAATGAAACTGGGATTCAAACTGGATCGTCCTAGGCGACTAGTAGGGTGCAATGTAGCCGGTATAGTAGGGCCTACGACCAGGATTTGAAGTTAGTATGCATTTCGGACTAGAGGGTGGGTGGAGGGAATACGTAAAGTTGTGGGATTGTTCAGTATTTGTTTCTGTAAGACAATGATGTGATCATACGCAGGAATGTACACCAGATACAGATAGTTAAAATGGTACTGATTTGATGATAATCAGAGACGACAGCCTTTGAGCTATGTACGGACCGAAATGTAATTTATGTCGAGAAATTTCACCTGTATCATGGAGTGTAAGCGACTTCGGACCGGCACAGAAATATATATGCCATGGTGTAAGGTGCCTGTAGTAAATATTATACAATACTGCATTCCTGTATGTACCATGAAAAATTATAAAATCAATAAAACTCTGTTTAAAAAAAAACAATTTCTGATTCACATTTCACGTCTCTTTGGTGGGACTAAGATCCTGGCTTTAAATGCTAGGATAAGGAAGTGATCTGATCGACCAGCAGGCAATTAGGAGGTCTAGAAGTGAACCTTTACTGTGTTTTGTGTGTGTGGGTGGAGCTTGTGGTACTTAGTTGTGAGTAGTTGTAATAAAATCGCAGAAAGCATGATCTATTTGCTCACCCCAGTGTAGTTAGAAGCCTCTGAGGGAGCTCCTGTTCTCCAAGTAGATCTCGTGGTCAGTTATGATTTCGGTAATCTGATCTACAAAACATTCTGGTGTCACCCATTAGGTGGTTGATAACAAGTAATTAAGGGGTGATTGAGTCAGACATTGTAAGTTCTATTAAAAGGCATCTGAATAGTGTAATTTCCTTCCTCACAAGTCGGGTTAGAAAAAGAAGCCAGGTACCAAATACCAGATGCCAAAGCATTTCCAATCCACTCACAGCACAGAGTCGCAGGTCAGTAATGAATAGGAAAGCAAGAAGACCTAGAAAGAATATGGTACAACCAAACTACGGTTTATAACTAGACTACACCCATCCAATAGAATGACGAGAAACCACCTCCCCACAATACAAACCCCTCAATAGAGAGATGGTGCAGGCCAACATGATCAAAATCTCAAGAAACTTGTCTGGATAAGAAGATGACTGATCCTCTAGTACTATTTAAGAGCAGAAATTCCAGCTCTACATGCCTAAATGGGCACCTAGTTAGGGCGGTAACATCAAAGTCATATATTGCCAAAGCCAGTAGGTCTGGTGCTGGTTGATGTTTGGCTTTGCCAATATTTGAGAACATTTTTTGCAAACCTGTAAAAGGCTAGCACTCACATCAAGGTAAGCGCATGTCGGAAGTAGGCCACAGTGGGAAAGTGTCCCATGTTGTATACTGTTCTTAGTGGACCAAAAATGAGACTGGGACACTGACAGATCAATGGATGAAGAAAGCTGGCTGAAAGCCCCTATGGGTAACCATAATATATAGATATCCTTATTAAAATCCAAAGCAATGGATACTACCAGTTCTAATAAAGGAGAGGCTCAGCAAGACAAAGTTGATAATGCCAACAAAAGCAGTCATAACAAAAGCAAGCTCCCTAATTCCACAAAACGTGCACAATAAAAGTCAGAGTCGAAGTGGGAGAAACCCACAAAACAAGAATCACACTGGCAAACTAACCCACCATGAAACAACACTATCACATAACCAAAGGCAAAAGCGGCGTTGGAATACCAGAACAAACAGGTAGCATCCCACCAAAGCACACAAGCAAGCATTGCTAACAGAAACATTTGGTGGCATTCAAAGAATGGGCCGAAAGCAACAGAGAAATCAAATAGGGCCCCAAACACCCAACCCCTTCAAGATCAGGTTAATCAACGCTGATTCAGACATTAAACAGATCATCAACATTTTCAACCTCCTTGAGACCAACAATAACCTGGTTGGAAGACATCTATCCCAATCAGAATATAGAAATATGAAAAAAAGGGGTAAACAAAGTGGTGAGTGTATCGGTTGTTCATATGTTAAGTACTGGGATCAATGCTGAATTAACCTGAATATGTTCTGAAATCCTTCCTTGAGGCTCTTGATATAGCAATGGGTTTTCAAATTTCAGTAAAGAACATCATATTGTTAAGATGATTCTGGCTGTGGGTGAACAGCTTTAGGTAGAATGTGGTCATTAGACTCCACAAAGTGCCAGTACTGAAATTACATATAAACTGATATACATCCCTGACTGTGATCAAACATTTCAGGTATAAAACATTACACAAGGCTACAGTGTGGCAACGAACCAAGCCACTAACCTAGACAAAGGTAGCATCCATGACACACACAAAGGATCATATAGACACATGAGGGAGTGCAAAAATGACTATTTATAGGTTTTATATATAGCGCTAGCGAGACCCGAAGATATCAGAGAGCGTTACATCAAAATGAGCATACAAAATATAAGAAAATAGGTTTACATAAAATACGAGACATATAGGTTAGGTACGAGCATAAATAGAAACAAAGAGAATCGTTAGGCAAATGAGGGCGGTTACAGTAGCGTACAATTAGAGCAGCAAGAGTTAAGATAGGAAATTACATATTAGACAGCTGAAACAATCAGACAGCCGACTGTCACGCAGGGTCTAGTCTTAGGGAGAGTGAGATATTGGAACACAATTCATATATTGTGTGTATTAAATTACTTGTTGAGGAGAAGGAGTTTCAGATCCCTTTTGAAGCAGTAGAAGGAGGGGTTGGATTGGAGATCTCTGGCAAGTGATTTCCATACCCTAGGTGCATTTCCAGAAAAGGAGCGAGTCAAGGTAGATTTTCTTTTTAGTTTGGGAGGTATGAGAAGAAGTGAGTTTGAACTTCTCAGAGTTCTCGTTCTGTCTGCTTTCGAAATTTTGCCGTCAAACAATGTCCTCTGAAAGCAGCCTGGTTCACCACAGAGCTGCAAGAAGCCAGATGCTCCTGCAGACCCCTAGAGAAATCTTGACGAAACCTGAAAACTACGGAATCTCGGAACAACCACAAGAGCGCCCTGAAGGAATACCACCAGCGCATAAGAGACACCAAACGGATCTTCATATGAGACAAAGTCCAGACCAATGTGACGAACACCAAGGAACTGTTTAACGTCATACAGAAGTTCGCCAAACCCACCTGCGAAGCCACAGACATCACTCCCTCCCAGGAACTCTGTGACAAGCTCAGCTCCTACTTCCATCTGAAGATCAAGGCCCTGTACGACAACTTCAACGAACCTATGACCAACACTATCCCCCCACCCACCGCCGCAGACAAGCCTACAATCACGTCCTGGGATCCCTCTACCATCAAACTCATCACCGTGACCGTGAAGAAAACCCACTCAGGGGCCCCAACTGATCCCTGCTCTCCGCACATATTCCACAGAGATGCCTCCGTCATCGCACCCGAACTAGGATGCACTGTCAACGCCTCCCTTAGCTCAGGCATCTGCCCAGACAACTGGAAACGGGCGGAGGTTAAACCACTCCTCAAGAAACCAACAGCCAACCCTACGGACCGGAAAAAACTACCGACCCATCTCTCTCCTCACCTTTGAGGCCAAAGTCATCGAGAGACTCGTAAACACCCAGCTGACAGCCTTCATTGAACAGAAGTCCATCCTGGACGCCTCCCAGTCTGGATTCCGCGGCAACCACAGCACCAAGACAGCCCTCCTCGCTGCCACCGACGACATCCGCATGCTATTGGATCAGGGACACACCGCAGCCCTCATCCTTCTAGACCTCTCCGCAGCCTTCGACACCGTCTCACATCACACCCTTGCGGCCAGACTTCACGACGCAGAAATACAAGGAGAAGCCCTACACTGGATCCACTCCTTCCTCTCCGGCAGAATGTTATGTTATGTTATGTGATTAATAAAGCGCACAGCTGCCCCAGCAAAGGGGCGTCCCGGCGCTAATTCTGAGAAAAACAAAACTGAGAACAGAAAGGACACAAAAATTATTTTAAGGAAATAGATGAGTTTTGATGGCTTTCCTGAATTGATACAGCTCCTTTATTTCTCGAATATGGACTGGTGGAGTATTCCATAATTTTGATGCTAAGAAACGGAAGGAATGTCCACCGGCTCTGCAGCGCTTAAACCGGGGGATCTCAACCAGATTCTGGCCAGCTGAGCGTAGGGCCCGCGTAGTCGTATACATCTTCAGCAATGGCCTCAGCATTTTAGGGGTCGACTGTTTTAAGATTTTAAATGAGATACATAAGACCTTAAACTGTATCCGCTGGGCTACAGGAAGCCAGTGGAGTGTCCGAATAGTTCTGGAAGTAGAACTGAAGCGAGGCAGGCCTATTAAGGCTCTAGCAGCCGCATTTTGAATGTGTTGCAGACGGGCGATTTCCACTTTATTAGCACCCAGGAGCAGAGAGGAGGCATAGTCCAATCTGGACAACACCGTAGATTGAACAATTAGTTGTCTGGTAGCAGGGTCAAAAAATTTCAAGACTGCTTTCAAACTGCGTAGTATGCCGAAACAAGTAGCGGCGACTTTTTTTGTTTGGGTGCTGAAGCTTAATGCTGAATCTAACCAGACTCCTAAGTTCTTTACTTCTGACTTGGGTATAGGAGCTTTCCCCAGAGTCGAAGGCCACCAATGGTCTCCCCATAATTCCATATTTCTACCCATCAATAGCACCTCTGTCTTGGCGGCATTAAGTTGTAAACAGTTAGCTGTCATCCACTCTGCTACAGCAGCCAGGCCTGCATTAAACTTGAGATGGTCCATAGCAATACCTTCCGATAGGGCGACCACTAGCTGCGTGTCGTCAGCGTACAACACGATGTTAAGGTCCCACGCTTTGGCGACAGCAGCCAGCGGCTGAACGTACAGGTTGAACAGGGTGGGGCTCAAAGCCGAGCCCTGAGGAACACCCTGCTCAATAGAGTACGCTCTAGAAAGGAAGGGAGGAGTGGAAACACGAAATGATCTGTTGGTCAGGAAGGACCTAAATCAAGCAAGAGCCATATCCGTGATCCCTGCCTCTTCAAGCCGGCGGAGCAGGATCTGGTGGGAGACAGTGTCAAACGCGGCACTGAGATCCAATAGGATCAGTGCCGCCGTCTGGCCCCGATCAAGAGAGGCCCGAAGATGCTCCGTCATAGCCAGGAGCGCCGTATCTGTGCTATGACCGGCACGAAACCCAGAGGATCTTACATCCCCCCTTCCTCTCCAAACCCACGGAATTCAGCTGAGGAGTACCACAGGGATCATCAATCAGCCCCACGCAGTGGCGGCTGGTGACATTTGAAAGTGGTGGGCGTAAAATGATTGCCATACTGCACCGCAGCGAGCGAGCGTAGCGAGCGAGCCCGAACAACCTAAGGAGGGTTCGGGGGGGTTCCCCCCCAGAAATTTTTGAAAAAACAGTGGACAAATGGTGCATTTTCAAGCAAATTTGAGAAAGCAGGAAGGTTAATAAAGCAATTGTGAAAGTGCAGTTATTACATTTATAAAGAGATATCGTATGACATAGGTAGCTGCTTATTCAAGCTTTCTTTCAACCCATAGTCCAGCAGGGTTTTGATACAAGACAGATAAGAGAAAAAGCAGTGTGGTCCTCGACCAGGAAGACCCTCGTATTTCGTTGGTAAGAAGTCAAAAGTTTGGTCAAATTGAAAACCTGAAATGCAATACGCAATCCAACAATTTGCAAGTACATCTCATTTATGTTCAACAAGCCATATGTTACCCATGATTGGAATTGTGAATCACCAAATAAACTGAGCCACTGCAATCAAATTCAACCAAATCTGTGGCTCAATGTTACATATTGGCAGAAACAGTATAAAACAGAAACACAGTCTAAATAACTATAAAAGTGACACATAAATATTGACCATGCAACTCAAACTCAGAAATTCCAGATCCAATTCACTGCCAAAGCAGGCCTCCCACGTGTCATTTCATGTGGGCTAAGTGCAGTCTACAATGCATGGCTTGACAAAGCAAGTTAACATTCCCTCATATTTAAATATTCCTGTAGCAGACAACATTTTAAGTTACCCCAAAGCGGGACAAGACTTTACATTCCAACATTCAATGGTCTGTTCCAGTGTCTGATTATAGTAGAGATAACTGTATACATATGCTCATACCCATATCTGTCTTACTTCCTATGTCCCTCTTTTTCTCTCTCCAGCTCAACATACTCGTTATACCCCTCTCTCTTTCTGCCACACACTCTCATTCTGGCTCTGCTTAACTCCATCTCTCTCTGGTTCACCTCCTCTCTCTCATTCTCTCTAACAATCCATCGCTTCTCTCTCCCACACACACACACACACACACACTCTCACTCTCTCCTCTCATTCTGGCTCTTCATCTTTCTTTCAATTTCGCTTCATCTCTCTTGCTTTATTTATCAATCTATTCACTCTCTCTCATGTTATCAATTACATCCAGGTTAGTTCCATTACACACCAGGCATGACATTTTGGTTTACAGGTGCGTTCTGTGTCCCTTCTCTCTTTGCTTTCCATTGACTTTATCTCCAAGTATCTGTTTTCTCTCTTTTTAGGCCTGTCGTTTTATCTCTATCTACATCCATATTTAGGTCTGTCTTTCTCTTCTTTGCACCCTCTTTCACTCTGTGTCTGTCTCTTGATTTCTCTCTACTGTCTTTAGCAATCTATTTGTTCTCAGTCCTCCGTAGTCACACTCTCTCTTTTGTCACTCGCTTCATATCCTTTATTCCGTCCTTCAGTTGGTCCTCCCTCCTTGAGGCTATCCGTCCGTTCGTCTATCTGCATTAACTAGCTAGTTTTTTATCTAACTATAGAAGACACCCCCCCTCTTTGTCATCTCTCTGTAAATCTACCCATCTCTCCCATCCCCCTACAGTCACAACCCCTGCCTCCCTTTTCTGGTGCTTTATTTGCAAGTCTGCTTTCAAGGCTTCTAGCCCGGTGTGCCCCTAGTTGCATGAACAGTTTTACTCAAAGGATGTGTAGCAAGAATGCAGGTTTCCTCACGACACCAAATCTTTCTGTGCCTGCTCATAAATCCTTCTGTTCTGTGTGGGTTGCATGTTTGGGATGAATTATGCAGAGCGCAGCCCAATGCAGACATCAATAAACGTCACTGTCACCCATTTCTGTTATCAAAATGCAGCGCATGTGTCGGCTTGTCCCGTTGGGTAACGGCTACAAGGGCTGACTAGGTCTGTAGCAGAGCATCAACAGTTTGGACTCCAGGTCGCTGTCCCACATGGGATCTGACCAGGCCCGGCCGACTCGAGTCTCCGAAAGAGGATGTAAGAGGCCCCAAATACGGATTCTCAGCTGCCTATATCATAAATTCAACACTGAATGACTCACGGACTCGAGACACCGCAGACAACAGCACCGGGCACTTAACCCTCACTCAACGCACTTACTTTGCAGTGGCTGCCAGCAATACATTTGTATTGTTTCCTGCTGTCTGTGTTCTTGTTAGTTTCTCCATTCTCTCTCCCCTCTGCTCTTCCCTCCTTTATGTTCCCATCCCTCTGATTGTCACCTTTCACTGGCCTCTCCTCCCTGCTCTCTGACGGCCTCTCCTCGCTCATCGGCGCAGATCCTCTACCTCAGAAGCAGGCTCTGGAGAGAGCTGGCCCGGGCTGAGGTATGGTCAGACCAGCTCCTGACCCTATGTCAGCACTGATTAATTACTGCACGGGCTGTGCATGATTATTTCATGCAGTCTAAGAGATTGTTACAGCAAATCACAGATAAAGGAAACATCAGACAGCATGTACCCGCAAGCACACTTCAAGTGCACTTCAATCCCGGCCGTAGCAGCCAGTGACCGCTGCAGTCAAGAGTATCAACCGCTGTGCTGCACTGCAATAACCGTGTATATGCACAATGCCACAGTGCGCACAGTAAACTACGTTCAACATTCTGCGGGTGCATAACATGCAGCCACACTGCACCTTTTCTTTGCATACATCTCCGGTCCAAGTGGCCCCACATACTCACAGCTACAGGCAGTCAATCTGCTCTGTACACATTATACATCTACACAGTGCAGGCGCCATGCCCATAGAGAACTACAGTGTATTTGCCCCGCACCATACACTGCTGCACTGCAGTACAGCCACCCTGCCCACCTACAATGCAATTGCACAACATGAAGTAATGGAGCACAACAAAACTAGGCAGCACAACATGAGAAAGTGCAGCACAACAAGAGCCAGGGAAGTGCAATAGGGGAAGGGCAGTCCAACAGGCAGGACAAATTAGTAAGAGACAGGGCAGTGCAAAAACAGGTCAGACCAACAAGATGGGTGACAGTCTAACAACCAGTGCGGAGATGCAAGATGCAGAGCAGTGTAAGAGGCAGGACAGCGTAACAACAGACATGGCAGTACAACAGACAGATTAGCACAACAACAGACAGGGAAGTGCAGCTGGCAGGGCAGTGCAACAAACAGGGTAATGCAGGGCACATGAGGAGACAGATGAGCAGAACCGGAGAGCAGGCAGTGCAATAGCCAGTGCAACGCAAGACCTCACAGGGAAGGGTAATGCAAAGGCAGAGCAACATGAAGGGCTGTGCGCAAAAACAGAGTGCAGCAGAAACATAGAGGCCAGCGCAGCAGACTAGATATTGCAACAGACATGACACCACAACAACGCACGTGGCAGCGCAGCAACTGACAGTTCAGGGCAACAACCAGGGGGCGCAACAATATATAGGGCAGTGCAACATACAGTGTGGCAAAATAAACGAGAGGTCAATGCCACAGAAACACAAGAAACAGGTCAGCGCAAGAGAAAGGGGAGTGCAAACAGAGTCAGGGCTGTCTAAACACAGACAGCACACTGCAACAACCAGATCATTACAACAAAATGCAGGCTAGTGCAACAGACACGGCAGCACAACCACAAGCAGGGCATGCCAACAGACAGGAGAACACAACAACAGATAGGGATAACAGCAATGATTCATCCCTTCTGAAATTTTGTAAACTACTAAACACATTGCATTTTACATCATAAGCCTTTTCCATCACCTTTTTAGTAGCTGTACTTTTTCCCTTTACAGCTTCAAGAAACCTTTTCAGGGGGAGTAAATTGTGCTTCATAAAATCCCCCAAAGAGCATAACAGGGAGTAGTCTGATACAGGACAGCTCTATCTATATTACCAATGTAAAGCTGCCGTGTGCACTGTGTTGAGAGGTGTTTACAATAGGACAGGGTAATTTTACACTGCTTCTATTATTAAGAGTGTATTTCAGAAAGTAGACCATTAATATGTCACGTAGAGGACTACTGTTCCTATCAGCTGGAATCCAAGCCCTAGAATTCCGCTCTGTCAGTCCCACTTATACTCTGCTGCTCAACCCAGCCCTCAGAAGCGGCCAGCTGATGTTGTGTGCTGGTGTGCAACCGAATTTACACACCAAATATTGTGATCAAGGCTTGCCTGCAACTAAATGCTAGCTACAGTTTACAACCCCTTATGGTTGAAGGGATCTATCATAAACTTCGGGATTCCAGCCACAAACTAATGCAGTCCTGCCAAGCATCACGCATCGGGCGTTAGACTAACGCATTTCAGTGTGGTGCTCCGCAACACCGCACTGAAATGCATTGTCACGCATATGTATAGTGCCTCAGCCGCCTCACCGAAGCACTGCCTAAACGATATCATCGAGAGCGTGGCAGCTGCCAGTGCACCACCCGAGACTGCACGTGCTGTTCCTGGTGCAGGTTTAGTTCTTGCAGCCGAGTTATGACTGTTGGCAGGCTCACTGCACTGTGCAACAATGTTTAAATTGTGAATATTTTCCGTTGCGCTGCTCACAGCCTGACGTCACGGTAGTGCCCAGTGATTATATCAATCTGGCGCCCTGAGGGACGTCACGTCCTGCTAAGGAAGGCGGGGAGTTTGTTTTGGGAAGAATGGTTCGGGAGGCTACTGGTTTGTGGGCACCATTGCAATCATGTCCCTCGCAGCACTGCCTGCTCCTCGCACCTGCACAGTGCGGGCCGTCGTAGCGTGCTGTCTAAAATCTTGTGAGCCCGCATTAAACTCTATAATTCATTACCGAACTCACGTTATGGAGTCGGTGACCGGCAGTTGCAGCGGCCGCCCGAGGACAATGTCACCGGACAGCAGCAGACTCTTAGAACAGCCGGCTAGACTCTGAGAACACTGGACTAAGGAGACCGGAGGCAAATGATTCGTAAGTACCAGCCCACCCGAGTTTTGATTAACACCATGCGGTTGCAGTGCAGAGAAAACTTTAAAAGTTTCAGTTACAGTTGTTCCCCAATCCCAGTATAGGAAATATAGGGGCATATTATCAAGGGGGTTTATCTCCGCTTTTTTGGCTTTAAAAGCCAAGAAAGCGGAGATAAAATTATCTCCCTATTACCTAGCTGTCGCTAACACCAGTTAGCGACAGCTAGTAGGAGATAGCGACCATCTTGGGCCCCGCTTTGCATGTCAGTGATATTTATCACTAATGACATGCAAAGTGGGCGTGCCAAGATGTTAGCGACTGGAAACAGTCGCTAACATCGCTATCTCCTATTACCAACTTTTGGAGATATTCGCGCTACGCGCGAATATCTCCAAAAGCTAACACCTGCCCCTGAGCAGTTCTTAGCCATGTTATCCAATGGTAGGTGGATAACATGGCTAAGAGCATTAGCTCGGTAATGCATGAATATCGCTGACTTTTCAGCGATATTCATGCATTTAGGCTGATTTTTATCGCTTAGGAGATAAACCTTGATAATAGCAAGGTTCCTAAGCGATAAAAATCGCCGCAGCTCGGCGATAAAAATATCGCCGCTAAACCAACATAGTGATAATTATCGCTAGTTGTTGGTAATATGCCCCATAGTTTCTGTGTTTTGACAACACATGCCTCTGATATTCTTTGCTATTATACGGTGCGAACCTGAACGAAGAGCTTTAAAGTAGCACCAGTCACGTGGCTCAGTTTTTAGGCCTGGGCACGTTGGGTGGTTTGGCAGAATAAAAGAATGGTGTGCATGTTCACCTTCATGGCTGAGCGCACATTCTACCACAGGCTGGGTCATGCCAAGGCTTGAAGATTCGGAAAAGTTAGGGAGCTTGCTCTGGGCTGTTTATTAGAGTTGCGAAGCTGCGCAGCTACAGGTAAACAAAAAGATGAAATATGTCAATAAGACGGTTCTGGAGGAGCAGTACTGAAGTTTTTTTACCAATGTGCTTGTTATCGTGCTGCACATAACGTTTAAAGTCGGTACTTTGCATGGTTTATAAGGCTTCCATCAGCCTGAGTTTCTGTTGCACTTAACTTGCTAAGCATTTGAGGTGAGTAAAATTTACATAGATATGAATAAGACCATCTTCAGGCCGGAGACTCCCGATTTTTGAAGCCCAAATTGGCTTCATTGTACTAGTTGTCTCCCGCCTAAAATGCCTCTGCTTCGATATGGGAGAGCTGGCTCACAGGTATGTGTACACAGGATGTCAGGTGTGCATGTGCACATTCAGAGGCAGGTTTCGTGGTAATTTCACATGTGCGGCAGTGGCAGGAGTGAGTGCACATTCCTCGATAATCTCACCTGTGTAGAGGTCTATGATGAACAGATTTTTGTATGTGAGTGCATATAAATTCACAGATGTATATTCAGTGCGTTGCAGGTGAATGAGTGCAGATAATGAGTGCTGGCAGTGAGTCCGCTGCTGCAGGTTCCATGTCAGTAAAGTTGACTGAAAGTGACTCCTTCGCCAGTTCACTTTAGTTTTCACCATATCGTACTTCGCCCCCTCGGCTAGCTAACAGTAAAATGCTGCTCCCTGAGTGACGCCAGTTTGCTGCCTGTCCTCATGGCGACCATTGATTTACTGTTTTACAGTCATATCTGCTGAGGCTGGATCTCAAAAGATCTGACTGCTTCCAATGCCCTGCTGAAAGACCGCAAACATTTCAGTTTTTAAACATAGTCCCTCATGAACTCCAAATTCTGATATTTATGTTCCCCTCATCTTCTTTGCTTGATTTTGCTCGTGAGAAAGTGTCGCTCATAGTTGTTGAAATGTCACTCATAAATACAATGAAATTATGAAAATGTCACACATAGCAAGCTGAAACCTTGGCAGCTATGCTAATGCCTGACAGGAGGGCACGAACGAACACAGTTAAAAACTGCTAATCACTTATAGCTTGCTGAGAGATAAAACAGGCGCAAGCATTTTACACACTTGACTTTATTCTGGAAATATATAACTTTAATTTTCACTTACCGGAGGTTCAAGCAAGGATTCATGGCGCAGCTTCTTTCTGTTCACTTTAGCCCGCCCTTGTCTGATTGGTCACAGGGCCCTTATCTGATTGGTCAGAGGGCAGGGTAGGGTGGGGGTGACAGCGAGGCTTGGTGAAGTATGATTGACGTGTAGCCCTGGCCTCTGCAGAGCTGAAGCAGACAGCGCCCAGGGCTAACTCTATTGCCGGGGGAGGTCCTTCAGCAGGGCATACAATGGGTTTGCCGAGCTGGTGACGTCACGAGCCTCAGGGCTTTGAGCTCATCAGCCCGGCAAATCTACGATTGCTGGTGCATGCTCAGAGTGCATGATTTATGGCACCCGTAAACATGACTTGCGAACTCTGCCTCATGCCTGAAGTAAATGTCCGTGTAGCAAACAGCCTGAGGCAGTTTACTCGAAAAAATGATTGCTTTACTTTCAGTTAGTTGATGAATAAAAACGCACAACTAGGGGGCAGAAAAAGGACGAGGGCGTAGCCCCTCCGCCCATATATAAGAAACGCCACTGGCCCCACGCTCTTCAACATCTACATGGCCCCCCTCGCAGCCATCGTCAGACAGCATGGGCTCAGCATCGTATCCTATGCAGAAGACACTCAGCTCACCAAGAATCCCAAAGACACCAGATTCTGCTTCCTGGAAGGAATGAAGAATGTAGCAGCCTGGATGAAGGACAGCTGCCTGAAGCTAAACTCAGAGAAACCCGAGGTCCTCATCCTCGGACCCCACACCTCTGCCTGGGACAACACCTGGTGGCCCTCCGCCCTCGGGAGCCCACCCACCCCTACAGACCACGCTCGAAACCTCGGCATCATCCTTGACTCCTCCCTCTCCATGAACCGCCAGATCACTGCCGTCTCCTCCACCAGCTTCCACTGCCTTCGCATCCTTCGTAAGACCTTCAAATGGATCCTCCTGACTGCAGAAGGACCGTCACCTACGCACTCATAACCAGCAGAATGGACTACGGAAACGCCCTCTATGCCGGAATCAACAAAACCCTTCTACACAAGCTCCAAACCATCCAGAACGCTGCAGCCAGACTCGTCCTCGGGACACCGCGCTACGAGCACATGACCCGACACCTACAAGGCCTCCACTGGCTCCCCGTCAAAAAGAGGATCACCGTCAAACTCCTCACCCACGCCTACAAATACCTCAACAACTTCGGACCCAAATACCTCAACGAGAGATTATCCTTTCATGTACCCAAGAGGAACCTCGGCTCCGCCGACCTCGCCCAGGCAGATGTCCCCGGCATCCGCAGAAACAAGAACGGCGGAAGAGCTTTCTCCTACATCACAGCGAAAACCTGGAAGGAGCTCCCTGTGAACATCAGACAATCACCGACCCTGCACACATTCAGGAGAGACCTCAAGACCTGGCTCTTCGACTGACCCGGAGCAGCCGCCCCCCCAGCCACACAGCGCCTTGACACCTACACAGGTGAGTAGCACGCTATATAAACCCCTGATTGATCGATAGTATGGGGTTTGTGTGTGAAGGGCTTTGTGGGTGATGCAAGCAGTCTTGTAAATACAACTTACTTCGATGGGAAGCCAGCTGAGGGTCTTGAGGGCCGGTGTGATGTGTTCAAACCGCTTAACACCGGTTATGAGTCAGACTGCCATGTTTAGAAATGATCTGATCTTAGGGGGGGCCAAGGTGAATTTTCAGCGTCCCTGTGAGGATGGTGCTCCAATAGTCCAGTTTAGAGAGGACTAGCGATTTTGCTACTGTCTTAAAATCATCGGGGGAATGAATGGTTTCATTTTCTTGAGGTGTTTTAATGTTTGAAGTGCTCCTTTGGCTGGGTTTATGATGTGATCTTTCATTTACATGTTTTAGTCCAGGGTGATGCCTAGGGATTTTACAGAGTTGGAAAGAGTGAGGGAGCAATTTAGGGCATCCAGGTTCTTGAGCCAGTCTGGATTGGTTGAAAGTTATATTTAGGGGAGAACAGAATTAGTTCAGTCTTGTTGGGGTTCAACTTTAGGTGGTGGGAATTAAACCAGGTTTGTACATTGAATAGTGTGTTGTTGAGAAGTAGAATGTCACTGGGTGATTTGATTTTGTAGTAGAGTTGAGTATCTGTATATAGGTGATATTTAACCCCTGCTTGCTTCAGGATGACAGAAAAGGGTTCCATGAAGACACTGAAAAGAAGAGAACTGAGGCTTAGGGTGCACCAAGAGTAACTGGTATGGGTTTGGAGAGAAAGGAATTGATTTTAATTTGTAGTGATCGGTGTTGAAGGTAAGATGTGAACTATTTTAGGACTGTGCCATTGATACCAGAGTGGATCCTCTGTGTCTCAAGTAATGCTGGGTGATTTACGGTATCAAAAGCCGCTGATAAGTCAAGTAGGATAAGAAGGCATGCGTCACCTTTATCTAAGAATCTGTGGATGTCATCTGAGACATTGAGCGAGGCAGTTTCTGTGCTACAGCCATGCCTAAATCCTGATTGGAAGGTCATGGAGGTTGAATTCATATGTTGGATAAGTTGTGGTAGGATGCATTTCTCCAAAGCTTTAGCTATGAACAGAAGGCTGGAGATAGGTCTGAGGTTATTGAGATCATTAGGGTCGATCCCTGTTTTTTTGAGTACGGGTGTGATTTGTCCTAGTTAGAGGGAGTCAGGCACACAGCCGGAGGCTGTTGATGATTTCGTCCAGAATGGAGAAATGATGTGGTTGAGATTTTGGACTATTGTGGATGGGAGGGGATCCATAGAGTGGAAAGTGGGCTTTATGTGCACAATTATATTGAAGATTTCATTTTCAGTCATGAGTATGAAGTCAGACCAATTGACCTTGTTTTTCAGTTGAGTGAGATCATGGGTGACATTTGTTTTATTTGAGGCCAGCTGGGCAATAGTTAGCTCTGGAGGTGGGGCTACCATGGAGGGAAGTGCGTCAGTGGGGAAGGTTAGGGGAGAAGGCAGAGTTGAGGCTTGGATGAAGGATTGCTCAATTTTTGCGACTTTGTCAGTGAAGCAGCTTGCAATTTCTTCATTTCGTTCTTTGGAGGCTGTTACATAGTGTGGGAATGTGTGGGTGGTTTGACATTTAACAATGTTGAAGAGCTCCCTGGGTCTATTCTTAGCACAGTTAAGCTGGTTGCGTAAGAAAGAGGCTTTTGATTTGAAATTGCTTTAGCTCATTTTAACCCTCACTTGCGGTTTGCCCCTGAGCTACCAAAAGATATTAGCTGGTGCCAACTGCATGATTAAATAGTGGAAATGCTCTTTACTGTACACAAAATGGGAGCAATTGCTATTCTGCGAGAAATTCTACATTATTTTGCATTGAGCACAAAAATCAGTGCATGCACCTGGTGAAACAACATACACTGTGTGTACAATAACCATTACAAAAAGTGTGAAACCTAAAGCCGCTCTAGAGGCATTCCAAATTTATATCAGTAAAACTCTTCATATAATCACTCCTGTCAAAATTAAATACCAAACCAAGTTGGCAAAGCAACCAACAGATAGAATAATCTGGTACCGGACAATTGAAAAGAATGGACCTAATCTGGAATACCTGTGGTGGTAAACGACCTGAACCAAATGCTTTTAAGTCGTATGGACAAGTGACAGTATAACAAGCTTTGCTCCCTGTGTTTTTTGCTCGGCAACCCTAGTATTGCTCAATGTGTTCGCTACAACATCATTTTGCACATCGCCTTTCTCTGCTTTACTTTTTCTATTAACCCCTCAGGCATTAATTATGCAGTTTTGTGTCACCCGTCTGGCTTTCCATCTGAGTCCAGAGAGTTTCTCTTATCCTTGTTGTCATCCTGAGCCTACCTTCTTCCTTTTTGACTCAAGTGCAGGTCTACAGCTACGTAGGAGCCTACTTTTCACAGTATCTAGGACTCTTCTACGTGCCTTCAAGTCAATGTATTTTTGTCAGGTAAAATCAGGATTTTGCTGAGTTTGGTGCTAACTTGCCCCACTGCAGAGTCAAAATCCTATGCTCCCCAAACAACGCTCGAAGGATAGAAATAGTCACATACTGGTAATGGACTAAGAATGTCACAACAGAAAAACAGAAGAGAACACGACTGGACTCCATCAATTTAATCAGGTGAATAGACAGGGCGACTGGCTGGCAGTGATGGGAGAAGTTCAATTCGAGATAGGCTTGGTTGAGAGGTAAATATTAAAGCACATTACCAAAAGAGCAACTCACAATTCAGAAATGCATATCAGACCATTTGTATTTTTGGTTCAAAGACGCATGACCAGGAGTCTTTTATGAGAGCCGTGGCCTATCTTATTAAGGTCATGTATCATGTGGACCGCAAATTCTGTGCCATCATAATGTCTTACTCAGAAAACGATTACTGACATTAGTAAACAACACGGCAGCTATTTATCAGAAGCAGTAAAATAGTTCACAAGGTACACGTGATTTTATGTGGGGTAATGCAAATCACTTACATTTATTGTAAGCAAAAAAGAAATCATTAGACATTAATTCAGAACTTCCCAAAATCCCACAAGGTATCGATGAGGCTTCTCAGAACATCATTCATCAGCTCCCTCCCCTTTGCTACCCAAATCTTTACCTATGGCTTTGCTTCAGGAGTTTCAACTGGAGGACCACTCACCACTGTACCTATACACTGCTGCTGTTAATCCACAATAAATTGTGACTCTTGTGCTCTTAATCAGCATTATGTAATTGTTCCCACATGCTTCCTTCCACATCACTATGTGAAATCCTACACCAACGTGATGTAAACTTCACCAAAGGCAGCGCAAAGTAATTGTTGACTTTCAGAGTGTTGGTGGAGTTCCATGCCTATATGAATGCTAACCCAGTAGGAAATTTTCATTAAAAAGACATTGAGTAAATAAATGTTCAGGAGGGTTATAGGAAAGACCAGGGAGATATTTCAGCGCCTTCAACCAAACTAAGCTCTAAATAAATGGCAATGATATACACTATATTATCGGGAGCTCAGGTGAGGATAAAGAGGTTTCATCAGAGAAGAAATGCCGCAACATCTGCTTTTTGCTGCCACATAAAAGACTCTGTTGTTGCCCACTCTCATATCCAGCCTCCGGTTCCACACAAAGGTCAAAAAGGAAGTGCAGACCACTTGCCATCTTCTGTTAGTAGTTATCTACTGAATATCAACATACAGTCTGAGACACTGGAAGTTGAAAGGATACCACACCACAGACCAGCTACCTCCACCCCCGTTTTGCAGGTTTTTTCTTCATATAGCGCACATTTGACCAGAAGGTATTGGATCGCTTTACATTAAGCACTTGTTACATTACACAAGGTCACATTCAAGGCACAGGGATATTAAGTGGTTTGCTCAGAATCACAGAATGTTTAGCCAACGCCAAGACTCGAACCCCAGTTTCAAAAGTGGCAGCTCTGGCCATAACGCCACATCCTTACCAGTTACGGCATCTCCCTATGGGGCCAGTGTAGCACATTTAATGACCACAGACCCCCACACAGTTCTCAGAATGGGAGGAGGGGACTAGGGCCATCCGCCTCCAGGAGTGGCAAACAGGACAAAAAAAATCAGCTGCCAGAAGCCCGATGGCTCTCCAGTTACTGATTTCACACACCAAGACCTTGCTTTCTTTTTGCTGTTACTCTTCCACTGCACACTCAGGAGGTGCTGGGGGCTGTGGGAAGTGTATGGTGGGCCAGGTAACCCGCTACCTGTTAATCAATTAGGGAAAGGTGGTGTTTCTCCACTCTGCAACGTCTGCGTTTTCCTGCTCTGGAAATTGAGGGGGTTTAATATAGGGCCCAAAGAGATCCATTTCAATCACCTATTTTAATTTCTGCCAGTGCCCAGACTTGGTAGGACCCAGCCCAATTAAAGCCCTGCTCACTCTACCCCTACATGCAAGACCGCGGTAAATAAACCCTACTTGCAGGCGTTTGCAAGTTCCAGGTTTAAAAATCCGCTAATCCTGATTCAATGAATCACTCAGTATTTGTTATTTTGTAGATGCGATACTTTTTGTGCATAAGTTTGAAAGATACATGACCAAAATAATTTGCTAGTTGGGATTCACAATATTAAATATCGGAACAGGAAAATTTTAAATCAGGTGAAAGTAGTGTTCCTATGTCAGAACTGTAGGCGAAGATTATGCCTTCTTTCTTCACTTTTATTTTACAGCAGCCATCATATTTAAAACAAATAAACTACGTTTTACCTTGAAACCTTGGGGAAATGTAGTACAAGAAAACATCCAATTAGGAAACAGTCTGAACGTCCAATCAGGGGCCTCAACAGCCCAATATCGTCCTTCTTCACTGGCCCTCCGTCCTCTTTCTTCGCTGCCGCGCAGCCAAGATAAGTACCTCTCCTTGTTTGAGTGGTGCTCTTTACATACGTTTGTTAGCATATTTGAATGCAATATTGTTTTCTGACTTGTTTTACTTTGCTAGCGCACGTCGTTATGCAGCGCTGCCACATCTTGAGGCAAATTGTCCTCGACGACATTCTTTGAACTTTATCGACTTCGTTTCTTTGATTAGTTTAATTAATTGATTTTTCATTTTCGCGCGGCGCCGCAGTGTCTACTGCCACTGTTGTTCCCCTTAGTGAGCAGCTTTGGGCCGCAAGGGCGATCTCCGCTCTTACGCATCACGTCCTGGTGCGAGCCTCCGACCACCCACCGCTAGAGGGAGCTGAAGGCGGGGTCGCGAACACGGTAAAGTGGTCGCCTTTTAAGAGGGCTAATAGTCTGTTACTCAGACTTCCTTATTTCAACATTTCCCTCTCTAGTCCGCTAACTTCTGCATCATGGACTTTGAGGATGACTCACAAGGGATGGAAGACCCTATGGCCGACCTCGCTTATGACGATGATTTTTATGATGCGGTGGATGCCTCGATTTATCGGGCAGTAGAGGAGGATATAACCCCTTTGGAGGAGAGACTCTCCTGTAAAATTGCCCAGGCATTTGCGAACCTAATCCCATCCCCCACGACCCCCCCTAGGATAACTCAGGAACCCCCCTTCACTAGCGGACACAGCGCCACCCACAACTAAACGTAATCGTGATCCCAAGTTGACCAAGATCCCTTTGACAGACTCCAACAAGCTTTCTTGGCCAGTCAGCCTTCTTTAATGGTCGGGGATGGGAGTTTACCTCCTAAAGTTTCTTCCACCCCTCCCAACGGTTCAGGGGATCCAGACAACAAACCTGGACCATCCAGACCGTGGCTCCCCTTTCACCCCTTCCACACCTCCCAGGGCACCTCAAACATGCTAGATCCTGATGACATAGTTCATTCCCGGTCTTCTGAATGGGCCCCGGCCGACAAGGTTGCATGTTACGTGATGGAACGCATTTGCAGACCACTAGAGAAAGAAGCCCATAACTACCTCTGGGCGGGCTGAGTGCCCTTGTCCCTCTTTGGAGGGGAAGGTGGCTCACCGCCGAAATTGACCCTTGTATGTCCACCTTTCTACAAAAGTTTATGGCAGACCCTAAGAAAGGAATTGATCGGTTTTGGCGTGCACGTCAGGACAAGTTCCTGGATGCCCTGGACCCCCTCACCAATATCATCGACATGGCTGAGGAAGCAAAACTAACAGGCTCCCTCATCTCCCCAGAGACCCTTTCAGGGTGGGCTCCAAGAGCTATTATTTTTTTGGGCAACGCAAATTGCACCCTGTCGATTGAGCGTCGCCGCTCCCTCCTTATAAAGGTGGATCCTAAGATGGGGGACCTAGCAGATTCTGAAGCACAGACTACTGCACAGGGAGGGGTCTTTGGTAAGCTGTTCGTCAAGGAACTAGGGAAATTCGTGAATACCTTCACCTCCCTAGATAAAGCCCAGACATCCATCAGAAAGGTGTTCCCTCTGGTTTTCCGCGGGGCCAGTCGAGGTAGGGTCCGCTTGCGCTTGGTGCGCTTCCAACCAGTAACCTCAAAAAGGGCAGGGCTCCAGGCAAGGCCAGTACCAGGACCAATCCAGGTTCTGGAACTTCTACTTCACGAGGGGGTGACGCGCAAAGGCAGAGGATACCAAGAAGCGGCAACTTCCTCAAGCACCTGGTGAGCGGTCTCCCCCTTCTTCCCACTTAAAGGTAGGGGGGGCGGCTGGTGAATTTTTTCCAGGTTTGGACTTCCATCACGGAGGATATGTGGGTCCTTCAAACTATTCAGGGATACCAAAGAGTTTTTCAATGAGGCTGCCCTCACCCCATCCAATTCTCACAATAGGATGCCGCTCTGGTGGACCAAGAAGTTGCATCCCTCCTCTCCAAGGGCGCTATTTCCCTCTCCTCCCCCCACCCCCAAGGGTTCATCAGCAATATTTTTTCGGTCGGCAAGACCAACGGGGGCCAAGGACCGGTTATAAACCTCAGCAAGTTCAACGAGTGGGTGGTCTACCACCACTTCAAAATGGAGGGGATTCATCTCCTCAGGCATGTCCTGAGACCTTTAGATTGGATAGTTTGATTGGACCTCAAGAACGCCTACCTGGTCGTTTCGATTTTCCCGCCTCACCGCAGGTTCCTTCAGTTCATCTGGAAACATCAGACACTCGAGTTTTCGTCCCTTCCCTCTACTCTATCCTCAGACCCCTGGTTTTTCACCAAGGTTCTCAAGTCAGTGGTGGAATACCTCAGGTCTTGGGGTATACGAATAATGGTTTACCTAGATGATTGCTCCTAATGGACCCATGCCCTCGTCAACTGCTTTCTCACCTCATCTACTTCGCTCCAGAAAGGTAGCGAATATTCAACACGAGTTAAGACATATTCTGTCTAAACGGCAGGTGTCTCTCAGACAACTAGCACGAGTAGTGGGACTTCTCTCCGCATCGATCCAGGCCATCTTCCCGGGCCTCTCCTCTACCAGACTCTGCAGCGTCTAAAGACGGCTCAACTATGCAGAGTTTACCCCTACTCTCACAAGGTGTCGCTTTCCGAGGAGGCTCAAGAGAAAATCCAATGATGGTTAGTCCACATGGGGGCCTGGAATGGCCGAGCAATCTTCGGGTCGGAACCAGACTTGGTTATTGAATCCGACACCAGCAAAACAGGCTGAGGGGCCAGGTGCGGCGCTATTTCCACAGGAGATTTGTGGTTTCAAGACGAACGACGGTTACATATCAACTGCTTAGAACTTCTAGCAGGCTAGTTCGCGGTCCGTTGTTGGACAAGAGATTCTATCCAATCACGTGTCCTTCTAAAGCTGGACAACATTTCGGCGGTTCGTTATATCAATCACTTAGGGGACACTCAGTCCAAAGCCTTCTTGGACATGGCGGCGGGGTTTTGGCAGTATTGCCTGGACCATCAGGTGTCGGTCACAGCCGAGTACTTGCCGGGCCAGGAGAAGCAAGCGGCGGACTTCCAGTCCCACAACTTCAGGGATTCAAACCTTTGGAAGCTTGACCCAGAGGTGTTCTCAACTTTTGAACGACCATTGGGATCCTTTCTCGGTGGACCTGTTTGTCTCGAGACTGGACCACCATCTTCCCCGCTTTTTCAGCTAGATGCCTTTCTCCAGAACTGGAGTCAAGAGAAGGGGTATGATTTTCCTCCCTTTGCAATGATCACAACGGTGACAGTGTAGGTCAGGAGACAACGGGCAGAAGTGATTCTGATTACCCCCTTTTGGAGATCACAAATCTGGTTTCCGGTTCTTCTGGAACATTCTTGGGATTCTCCAATCCTACTCCCCCAGTTTCCGACTCTCCTCACGAATCCCGACCAACTTCCCCATCCACTGATTCAGAATTTGTTTTGGCTCATGGCGTGGCGGATTACCGGAGATGATGGGAGGTCCTGGGCCTTTCGGAAAAGGCTGTAATCTTCATGTCCAAGGCTTGGGCAGACAGTACTGTCAAGAGGTATGAATCCGCATGGGGCAGATGGTCCCATTGGTGTATGCGAAGGGACCTTAAGCCCCTGGATGCAGATGTAGTGCACATCCTCAATTTTCTAGCTCACTTAGCTCATAGGGGTTTGGCTTATAGATCAATTAACACCTTCGGTCAGCCATTTCAGCAAGGCATATCCCGATTAAGTAGGCAACAGTGGGGGAACACCCACTGGTATGCAGACTGTGATGAGGTATCAGGCTTTCCCTTCCTACGGAGCCCAGCTACTCTGCTCTTTGGGACGTTAACCAGGTCCTCAATCTGTTCCATTCCTGGCAACCGAATAGTTTTCTTTCTAGAAAATAATTGTCTGCCAAGCTGGCTTTATGTTGCTTTGCCTCATCTCTTGCCGCCATGTCTCTGACATGAGGCCGTTAGATATCAGAGGCAGGATGTTTTCCCCAACCGGAGTAACTTTCACTCTCCACAGAAGAACAAAGTGACACATAACAGTTCCCAGACTCTCCCAAACTGTGTGTTGTCCGATGCTTAAAAGCATATGAGGAAATGACTGAAGAGATACATCCTCCCGGGGAGAAACATCTCCTTATTGGCTTACGTAAACCCTTTAAGGCGGGTTCTTCCCCCGCCATAGTTAGGTGGATTAGATGGGTAATGCAGGAAGCTGGTATCGACCTTTGGATTTTTGGAGCACCCTCGGCTCAAGGTGCTGTAGCTTCTAAAGCATTTGGCTTAGGTGCCCGTTTGGAGGATAGCCTCAACGCGGCAGATTGGTCTTCAGACCTTTAAAAGGTTCTACTTCAAGCTGGTGCTTAACATGGCTCACTCGTGGTGAGCAAGCTTTAAACTAGCATATTCTGCGGCTCCAGTCCTGACATAGAATGAAAAATGTCCTAGCTATCGTAACAGAAAGTTTCTATTCTAATAAGGACTCGGATGCAAGGATTATCTCACCCTAAAGATTCCTTCAAGGAGAGCGCCCTCCCCGTATTTGAGTAAGTAATTCAATTGAGTTTACAATGGTCTATTTGAAAGCTTTTGTCTTGATTGCACAGTATTTGCTTTCGCTGTAGTTTTCTCCCACAGGCTTTAGTGGTTGAAGGCCTAGGTGGTGACAATGTTCCTGGTCTTTGCAGGGTCTGATGCAAATAAACAGGATTCATGAGGATGATCCAGCAGCTGATTTCGCGCGACGAAAGAGGACGAAGGGCCAGTGAAGAAGGCCTATGTTGGGCTGTTGAGGCCCTTGATTGGACGTTCAGACTGTTTCCTAATTGGATGCTTTCTTGTACTACATTTCCCCAAGGTTCCTGGGAAAACGTAGTTTATTTGTTTTAAATATGATGGCTGCTGTATAATAAAAGTGAAGAAAGATGGCATAATCCACGCCTCCGAGTCCTTAATAGAATTGAAACTTTCTCTTTCGATAGCTAGGAAATTTTTCATTCTTGCTAAAATGTTTCAGTGCTTCTTGAACGTACATCTATATCTTAATGAATGCTTTACTATACCAGCAAGCACAGTGAAAATAAAAGCTTGAATCAGGTAGATGTGCTGGAATAAAAATAAGCTTTACAAACAGTAGCGGCCGGTGTAGGTAAAAGCGGTGTGGCGGGGGGAAGGGGACTCGACAGACAACAAAAGAAAATTATTTATTTATTTAATTTTTCCTTGTCGTCGTCTGTCGAGTTACCCCACCCCCCATTGGTAAACAGGCTGCTCCTGTTTACCAATGTCTATAAAAAGGTTTTTATTATACATTACCTTTTCAACATTATTCAAGTACCAATATTTGATAAATGATGTGTTCTACCTTTCAGCCAGGAACCACATAGGCCAGCATGAAAACAAATGTAATACATTTTGATCCCCTCCCTCCGCCTTCCTCTACATCAGAGGTCTTCCATCTGTGGGGCACGACCCATAGGGGGCCATGGAGTCCTGGGAAGGGGGCTGCGCATTCCCCAGCTTCATGTGTGCCTGGATTCCAAAAACGTAAGTTTTCGTTTTGGAAAAAGATGGCGAATTTAGCTTGTTAAAATGCTTCAACTGAGTTTCCTGTGCTGTGAAAAGCTTTCGTACCAGGGTGCCTGGTCCCCTGAAAGAAATGCAAATGTGCCCTATTGACCTGCAAGTGCAAAGGGTGCTTGGGACCTCGTGAATCACTCCAACCTTTGTGATGACAAAGTTTTTTTTGTGGTAGTGCAAATAGTTCACAACTGGGCTGTGAAGTGCTTGCTTTTAATCCTAACTGTATTTACACAGCCGTTGGTACCCCTAAGGATGTGTTGAAGGTACAGTTATGTAAAAACCAAATGTGTTACATACACCATTGTATTACTACAATCTAAGTTTTGGAAGCACCATTTTATCATAAAGCTATTTACACATTTTGTATCAGTCTATCGTATGCTGTGTGTAATGCAATGCAAGTATAAACTAATGACATGCATATTCACAGTGCTTTCAGTCACAGGCTGTGACCTCATAGCACTAAAAATACACAAGTCACTAGTCTCCACTGTACCAACCAAGATTACATTTTGCGCCTCCCTGGTTACTCACAGACCTTTGCAGTGCATTAACTAATAGAGGTTTTATAATGTACTACAGTGATTTTCCCACTGTGTAAAAACTTTTCTTTATTTATTTTTCATTTATGCTGGCCATTATTCTATATGTAGGTACCTGATGGTGAAAGACCTAAAAAACGCACAAAATGTTTTAAAATGTATTTATGAGAGGCTTGCGCCTCCAGAGCTTCACTTTTTTTGATGCTCCGGTGGCGCAAGTGTTTCAACCATACCTATGAGGCAGCGCAAAGTCACCCTAGATGGCTTTTGCATGGCCTCATAGATATGGAGTAAAACAAAGCATCATAAGTCACTGCGTTGCCTTACTCTGCGTCAAGGAGGTGTTCCATAGGCGTTGATTGGGTGTTCCCACGCAACACCCATGGATTTTGATGCTGCCCCATATTTACAAAATCACGTTAACTTGGTGCAGCGCTAAACACGTACGCCTCCCCATCGGAGGTGTAAAGAGGAGAAATGTTTTCATTTCTCCTTGTTTTTTTCTCTTTCAATGTGTGCGACAGTCTGCAGCTCACATAGAAAGAGGAAAACACCTATTAGGATTGTTTTTACTGAAGGAAGGTGCCCCTTCCTGCACAAAAGCAATCCTTCCTATGTTGGAGCTAAGCAGCAGTTAGTGTGCCAATGCAAGGAGAAAGGGCAGGAATGCATTGTATTTCATAAATATGGTGCATTCCTGCCCTTTGCACATCGGCGTAGGGCAAACCTGGATGGATAGAGGGATCACTGTATCTCTACCCCCTCTACTAATTTTGAAGCTAGCAAAAATGGTAGAAAGGCCTCTGAGAGAACTGAGGGAAAATGGTTTCCACAAAAGAGGTCCCATTCATCAAACTGGAGAGAAATTAGGGCATTGTACTGTGATCTTCTACACTGTTCTCATCTTCTGCAGAATCAAATACTTCTCGTAAGGCAGACAAAATAGCTGCCAAATCTTACCTCAACCAGCAATCAGGGACGGGTTCACATCCACCAGAGGCCTTGATATATGAGATAATCAGTTGAGCAGAATTTCTTCTGATCTTTCTCTCGGGACTTACATTTGGGGAATGAATAATGTAATAGCAGACAGATTAAGAAGCTTCCCACATATTTGGGGGAACATGTCAAAGGTTTGTAACTGCACATGTAGCTCTTTTGCCGGTTAAAAAAACTCTTCTGCCAAACCTTTTGTTCCCTATTCTACAAGAAAGGCCTTCGGAAACGAGTTAACATGTCCACGGCCTCCTCCTCTCCTTTATCCATTTCCTTCTTTCCTGTTAATAGCCAAGCATCTGGCTCATCTTCGGAGAATGGATCTAGTTTTGTGGCACCTCTGTCGCGGAGGATGAACTGGTTCCCTTTACTCAGGAGGATGTCCGGGATGCAGGAAAGAGTTTATCCAGTGGATCAATTGCCACTTTATTACCACCCTCTTCCTCTAGTAACATATCAGAGGATATATCTGGTGATCTGGCAGTTAAGAGGAGGAGTTGCTAAAGGTCTCTCTTACCCAGCAGTGATGTCAGTATAACAATCTCAGTGCTTATCTACTAGATGCTCTTACAGTGACCAGTAGGAATCCTTTTCAGCTGACGTGCAGAGTAATCAATCTAAAAATCTCTGAATCCATCTACCTGTGAATCCAAGTAGGTATTACAATTCCTTCAAGCTGGGGTTGGTGTTGATAAGACATTGCCAGTCTCCACTTTGAGAGTACAATGGTAAGAAACAAAAGCAATGACATTTCCTTGAGGGAATATTGCCTAAATAGAACCCTTGGGCAATAGACTTCTAAAAGGTTTCTATTGGCTCAGGGCTTTCGGTAAACTCCATGGTTTCATCCTAGGCCCTTTCATTAGTTCATAGAGCCTCAGAGTCACCTCCTTTCAACGCTTTTTCAGATGTAGACCTTCAACATCTGACACTTAAGATTTTTTTTTTTTAGTGCCCATAAGATTAGCACGCAGATTGGGATAACTGGGTTCTTTATCCATTAGACCACTTTTTTGAGGACTTTACTGGACTTTCAAATTAGGACAAAGATATTCTCCGAAAGTAATGTCTGCTTCTAATAAGGAACAAGGGATAACACAGCCCGAGCGGGCCAACTTTTAAGCTGGGGAACCAGGTTCGAGGCTGGTAGGAGGCTCAAATATCCTGTGATTCTGGGCAAACCAACTAATCTCCCTGTGCCTAAAAATGAATGTGTCCGTCTGTAATGTAACTGGTGCTCATGTAACACGCTCCGATATCTACGGGTCGAGTTTGCGCTATATAAAATTACAAAAAAAACAAAAAATCTTACTATTTTTCCAATTTCTTCTACTCCTGAAGAGGAAGCTTTATAAACACTGGACTTTGTGAGAGTGGTTAAGATTTATCTACCATGACCTCAGGATGACCCACAATGTCAGAAAGTTTTTGTCAATTATGGTGTCATCCGAAGTAATTTTAAAGTTTCTGCCTCAACTTTGAGCAGATAGATTTAAGACTTTGATTTCCATGGCATATATGTTTCAAAATGTTGCTCACCAGATACAATATAGGGCTGGTCTACTTGGGGTGACACTGTGAAGCAGCTATGTGAGCTATGCCATCTACATTTGTCTCATATTACAGCATAGATGTAAGTGACTTTAACTCACTGAAGTTTGGATCTAGAGTATTACTCTGAATACACTTCTTATATCAACCCATACTTACGTCCCTCCCTCCCGTTCCACTTACAACCTCGATTCCTGTAAGCTTTGTGATGACAGGAAGTGTGGGTGGGGGTATTTCCCTCATTTAAAGGACAGGTAAGAGAAGGAGCAATATGGGGGCAGGCAAAGAGTAGGGGACAAAATGTAGTCTGTTTACATGCTGGTTCCCATGGTGACTGGATGGGAGGTGGGACAATTCATTTGGTAAGTACTGATACAAGAAAATGCATTCAAAGTACTGGAGCTCACCAGTAAGAAATCGAGTCATTTTTTGAAATAATTTGTAGCAACATCTTTCTATTTATTGTATTGAGGTAATCAAATCTACAAAAGAAAAAACAACTACAATAAAAGGGGTGATTTTAAAGAACAGCGAAAATAAACAGGCTGCTGGACAATGGGATAAGGCAGAGATCGAAATGATGTATGTGAGCAGTAAAACTTCTTTTATAACAGAAATGATGTGTTATTATGCCTCCGTTGTGATTAAACTGCTGTACGTTCACTAGAAAAGGGGTTTTATGCAGTGTGATGGTGGTTTTAATTAAACCACTGATGCCACAGAAACATCATTACTTAAACAAAACTAATTTCAGGACGGGAAACTATGCTGGAGGATGGGGTTTGCTTCAGTGATCAGACATTACCAAGTTTAATTAGCTTGTATATCTAGTAAACCATAAATCAGATTAAAAAACAAAGGCAAAGTTGCATATTTCATGTACAGATTGCTTTTTTTGCGACGGACAGCATGGTGTCTGTCACAAATGCTTTGTTAGATTAAGTAAAAAGTGAATGAAACGAAAACAGGAGCAAAAAATAAATGAACATTTGATAGAGTTCAGCGTGCCTCGTTATCATCCCTGACACCCTGCAAAGGTACAGTGTTGACATATTTTATAACCGGCGGGCCAAATTCATCAAAATATCGTGGTGCGCACGCATAATGGGGTCTGAAGCAAAGTCGCAGAACTGCATAGATTCACGAAATAGATTTGTGCGCACACACGTGCTTTGTGCTGCCATCTCACTGATCTATACACTGGCGCACAAGAGAGAAACTTGCGCCGCGTTGATTCACAAGGAGCCGAAGGGGTGCAGTCTAGTGTTTCTTTCCCACAACTTCTTTCACCTTGGGCGCCTTACAGTGCAGGGGCTCACAAGCAAAGAATGATTAATGCTTCAAATTGTTTGATACGTTGGCACAGAGGTCCGCCGATTTGTATAATGTTATACCCTACTTAGTTGTATTTGCATGTACTCCAGCCCTGCTGCCTCTAGCTGCTCGGCCAGAGTGTGAGTTGGTCATGGAATGTTGGTGTGCCTGTGATGCGTCAAATGCCTGGGTGTCTGAGTGGATGAGTGTTGGCAGTTAGAGATGGGCTGAGCAGCTAGGCAGGTACCACACCAGAGCTGGCTAGATTCAAGACTGATGTAACTTGGACTGAAGGTTGAATAAAGAAGACTTGAATATACACCCAGGCGTCTACCTTCCAAGAACACAACACATAGGCCACTAGATAAATGTTAACTAAACAAGAGCGCGGTGTATAGTGTCTCCCTTGTGAAGTTAGGGACTTTTTTCCCAAATATCTGTTTAAAATCTGCAAGCCCAAATAGGCACTTACTCGTGCACCATCAGTGAGAATCACCAAAGAGGCCCTCGGGTGAATAACAAGAGGATGTGCAGTGTTGCTGTGGGGTACTGCTTTTATTGGAACAAGTGTGGGAACACTAGATGATAGGCCTGTTTTCATTAGTTAGAAGATCTGAAGTTTTCTCTTCACAGAAAATGGATAAAATGTGTTTCTTTGTCTAAACATTAACATTTACACTGGGTATAAAATGTAATGTGAACCCAGCAAGCCACTCCATCCTAGGTTCAACTGGATCTCCCGTTTTCAGAAACTTTCAGGGTTCATAGGGTTCCCTGCAGGCTCCCGGCTCAAATACTGCAGCTAAACCCCATGCAAAGTGAGAGGAAATCGGGTTAATTTACATATGGCTTGAAGTTTTCACAGCAGTTTGGGTAAGAAAACAAGCTGCATACAAGCAAATGACACCACCCTGACTCCCAGATTTTTAGAAATGCCTGGGGTTGGTTGAACTCTGGGAGTATGCTCCAGTGCTGCAGATAGATATCCAGCCCCTATGAGGGACCACACTGGCTTCAGGTAGCTGCAGTTTTGGCCCTTTCCTGTTCCGTACAATAGGCATTACTAAACATGTTAAATATTGTTTAAAGCACAAGTGGTAGAACGGTGTACAGTAGGGCGTTTGCCTTCGGCAGTGAAACCCATGTTTACCATGACATAAATATTCATTTTAAGCAATATTTGACATTTTCAGTGCAGTATGTACAAGGGGGGCTCGTACAGAACATCCAACTCAGATCTCCTGGGCTTGTGCTAGGTCTCTCTTTTCTAAAACATGTAGGCTTGGTAGACTTTTCTGGGTGCTGTGCAAACCAGGATATGCACTGGAGATATGCCTCTTTTCAAAATCAGTGACATCGAAAATGCAAAACTCTTAACACAATTCAGCTTTTGAGTCTTCAATTCTACTGTGCTATGGACATGGACACATGTTGTCTTATTTTGAAAACGATGTATGGGATAGTTGGGTGGGGCACAACAGAGTCAGACAGTAGACCACAAGTCTTGTAAATTCCCTATTTATGGCAAATAAAGGATCTCGTGTAATTTGGAGGCCACAACTCTCTAGGATGCAGGTTGAGGGTGGCACACCTGTTGTGAACTCCACCCTTTGGTGGTGGGGGAGGCACAACCAGCTAGTACACCTACATCCCAAGAGGATTTATATGTAATATAGTCTCTCTGAAGAACATCTTATGTATCAGAATGATGGCAACTAACAATAGCTGTACACATGGAGAACCTCCCCACAAGAAAATTGCCTACCACACACTCTTCTCAGGTTCTTCCAAACAGCAACTACCGCCCCAAATTTATATAAATATTAGAACCTTTCCTATAAAATGTTATACTTGGCCACTAAGTATGTACTGAATGCAAATGAGCATTCTTCTATTTCAAAGAGATATAATTGCGGCAAATAATTTTTTTTTACTTTAGTTACTGAAAGGGTAGAGGTGAGTATTACGGGTTTAACAACTATGGGTCAGATGTAAGAATCATGTCTACAGTCTCAAACGGCCCAATTCGCAGAATCAGGCCATCTGCAATCGCAAAAATCCATTTTCTTCTATACAAACCTCAAATTGCAATTCTGTAACAAGTTAGCGAATCAATGGCAATTTGGGTTTGCGACCTAATACCGATTCAGTATATGATAGGGTTGTTTTTAGGGCATCCCTTGCAAACACTGAATCAGGTTGGTATGTATTTATGTTTTGTGATCGAAATCAGGTTGCAAAGCATTCATCTTTTACTACCTCTTAAATTGATGTTCAGGCCCATGGAGATTGTTCGAAGGCGACAGACTGTCACATTACACATCACAGTATGTAGTATAGTGTCAGGATAACTCTGTATATTTTCAGGGATTTTACGATGTGGCATGTCAAACTATGGTTCCATTACACAACACAGAGAGTAGCATAATACTAGGTTATCTCTTTAAACAGTCAGGGATTTACGTTTTCAGTAGACATAAAAAGCTGTTTATTTTCATATTAACTCATAGATTGCGACTGGCTAACGCAGAAATCCCGCCCAGTGTTTGATCACGAAAATTGGATCCCCAACAAATAGGGACATTCGATATTTAGAACAAAACATCCTTTGAAGCAATTGAGGTATGTCCATCTTGATAAAATACATCTAGTTAAACCATCCATAGTAAAGGATCCCGATTCCAATGACATTTCATTTTTCTATGCTCTGGCCATATAGGCGGCTGTTCTCGGAGGGAGTGACTGATCTCCAGTATTATCTTGATGAATATAAAGAAAGATTCCTTGGCACTATACTTGGTAAACAGTAAATCAGTAGTTTTAGGGTAGCACACTTTCTTTAAAAGGTATATGTTTTTTTCTCGTTTATTTTCAGTTACATCTTTGCTGCATTGTATAGCACCAATGGGATTAGAAAGTATTCTGTAATTATAAATGCAGGCCTCCCCCATCGAAACCATGATAGAACATATATTCGTGAATATATATCATTTTGAGTAAGAGAGAAGAAAAATAAAGAGCTCCAGTTGGTTAATAAATCATATGTTATTTGCAAGTGTGTTTTTTCATCAGGCCATGGATTAATAGTGTGTATTGATCAAATTGTTTTGAACCCTCTTTTAGCACTAGAATTCACAAATTGTTCAACACGTATAATTGGATATAAAAAAATTGTAAATAGAAAATGCTTTTTATGAAATTGTTTTTAATTGTACATATGTTTTTAAATATTATTGCAAATATAATCCATATCATCCTGATCACTCCACTGCCAGACGGCTTCTGCAATTTCACAAAATGGAGCACGGACCACAGTTCAGTGCACATAATCTTCTTTATTGGTTCCAAACTCTGCCGGCCATTACGCGTTTCGGCACCAAGGTGCCTTGATCATCTCATGTATACTTATTTGTAGCCCTGAAGAAGTCCTTAGGGACAAAACGCGTTGGCTACGGTCGTGCGTTTTAAAAAGATTATGAATAAAGAAAATATATACAAGACCTGCCTTTCCTGTGCCCCCCCAGACCTGGCTACTGTTGAGCCTACAGCACCACAGGCTCCAGCTCAGACAGGAACCAGTGAGCTAAGGCAAACTGGGACAAGGGCACAGGGTCCTGGGGGTAGGGGTAGTGGGAAAGATTCTGTTGGCCAGCATAGTGAGGCCACTGGGGTCACTCTCACCCAGACCAACATCAACCAAGTTTTGGGAGCCTATCATCAGTCCCCAGACATGATGGGCTAGCTACTCACCGAGCTCCGGGAGATGAAGCAGTTGTAGAGTGAGCGCAACTATCAGATAGAGGCTCACAACTCCCATATGGGGACATTTACACCCATATATGCAGGTCTTCCCCAGCACCATCTACCCCCTTCTGTGGTCCTACAACATATGGCCCATCTGCATCTGCTAGAGATTTATAAGTATTTTAGTGGATGTTGTCACCAGGAAATACCAGAATTATGTATCATATCAGAAGTAAAATATTCACTTGGGTGAACAGTTCAGCATGAATAATATTTAATGTATATCCAGAAAAACTACAGTAAATATCTAAAATCTTTAAAATATGCGATAAAGTAATCAATAGTTCTTCAATAAATAACAAGACATCCTTAACATATGCTGTTTGTTTTCAATTACATCTGATACAGTGATGCCCTAATTGATCTCTTATATACAAATAAAACATTAGAAAGGTACCATATTGATTTAAAAATGATTTGCAGATTAATTTATCTAAAGATTCTTTTAGGATCCAAAGACAAATCAACCAAGGGGGGAAGCTGTAATGATCACAAATGAATAAGGCATGACAAATGTTTCTTGTGTTGTGTGAGGAGAATCGTCTTTTCATACATATCGGTTTGGTTGTGATGTATCCTGGAGGGCAGAAATTTGGAAAGTCTGTTAGCTAAAACTTTCCAAATATTTTACAGACTTGACTTTAAAGAGATATAGGTCTATAGTTGATCCTGAAAGAGGAGCTTTATCTGGTTTGGGAATGACGACAATCAGTGCATCTTTAGAAAATCCTTCCATTGAAATGTTTTTCTGCTTAGTGGTAGGGGAGTTGCGGATATTGTTACTGCGACCTCTTCCTTTACCATTGTTGCCTCTGTACCCTCCACGAAAGTATCCTCTGGAGAAATTAGTTTGATTGATGCTTTTCTAGGAAGAAGAGGGATGATCTGAGACAATAGTTTTGGAGCCAGCCCTATAAAAGGAGCGACGAAATTAACTTCTAGGGGAAGGTAACTGCAAGGCAACCATGGACTTGGCAGTGTCCGCATCCTTTTGTATCTTCTCTAAAGATGTATCGACTGTGGGTCCAAAAAGTTGCTCTTGGTCAAAAGGCTGATTAAGAATAGCGGATTGCACCTCCTGCCTGAATCCGGAGATTTGGAGCCAAACGTGCCTACACAGCAAAATGCTGGTATAGCACGAGAAGCTGTATCAGCCGCATCGAGCGCACATTTGATAGATGTATTTGTTATAAATTTTCCCTCCTGTATAAGGTCATTAGCTTTGTCTTTATATTGATCAGGAAGATGTTGCATAAACTTTTCAAGCTCATCATAGCATGCTCTGTCATATCTGGCCAACAAAGCTTGGGCATTGGTAATCAATCAATGATTTGCAGCCTGTGACGCGATACGTTTTCCTGATGCGTCTATGAGTTTGAATTCCTTATCAGGAGGAGGGGTGTCGCTTGTGCTTTGTGAATTTGCCCTCTTGCGTGCATTATACACCACAAGAGAATCTAAAGGGACCTGACCTTTAATGTACACTGGGTCATTGGGAGCTGCCTTATATTTTTTGTCCACCCAGGTGTTAAGAATCCCTGCTCTGACGGGGTCCTTAAAAACTTCTGCTGCATGTTTTAGCATGCCTTTCATGATTGGCAGGGTGTGTGTGGATTTTTGTGTGGGTGTAAATGTTTCCAATAAAAAGTCTTCCTCTAAGGGATCAGAGTGTAATTGTACCCCGTGGTATTGAGCAGCTCCATTAATTAGTTGCGCAAACCCAATATTGTCATCTGATGGTGATGGCCTAGAGGAATAGAGGTCGGGCTCATTGTGTGGGTCAGGATCTGTGTTGTAATCACCCCATGGATCTGTATTGTGTGGGATGGTATGTGTGTCATCATCCCTATCTGGATCTCCGTCCCCACCCTCATCAGTATAATCATCTTCATCATCCTGTGGTTGAGGTGAAAATGTATGTTATGGGGAGTGTGCTGGAGAAATTAGCAGATTTGGATCAGCTGGAGAAAGAGAGAGAGGTGGTGAAGTATTAGTGCCTATCTCCTTCCGTTTCATGGGTATTTCAAAGTCTTCTGAAGTGTACAGTTTTCTCTTTTTAGGAGGCTTGGCAAAAACTTTGCCAGTTTCTGGGTCAATGTAGAGAGGTTTTTGCTTTGGATCAGAAAAATCCGGTACAGACTGTTGTGTGGGTACAATGTCCTTTTTCGTTGCCGAAGACTTAGGGACAGAATGTTCTTTAGACCGTGTCTCTGAAACTTTCTGTGGGGTCTTGGACTCCTTAGCTTTTGGTATAGGAGTTTGTGGCTCGGAAATCTTTTTCACTCTGAGACTTTTTCGGCTCCGAAGATTTTTTCGGCTCCCAATGCTTGTCCTTTGTTTGTTTTGACATCAAGGCTGTTTTTGGTGCAGACGAAGGGAGTGGCACATATTTGGATTTGGGCTTTGGTGTTAAAGGTGATTTTTCGGAACTCGAATGAGGCTGGATCGAGCCCGAGCCAGAAGGCTTTTCTTTTGGTTTCATAGCCAGGCCCGAGGGCGGGGAGTCTGAAATGTGTTGCCGGTGTCGACCTGAACCCGAGGGTGTAGGTGTTACCAGAGCCTTAGGTTTGGTTTTGGTTGGGAGAGGGGTTTCGGCACTCACGGACTGCTGAGCCGGGGTGACTGTCTCGTCTTCGACATCAGAGGTGGCGATGTCTCCTTCATCAGCTGTTTGCTCCGGATGGAGATTGGGATCTGCTCCAAAGATGTTCGGAATCGAGCTGCTTACGCGAGACATTTCGTGACATCGAGGTCGATGGTCACGGATGGTTTTTTTCGACCTGAAAGATGCACAGGCCTCGCAGTTCTTGTCTTCGTGCTCCGGGGAGAGGCAGAGATTACAAACCTTGTGTAAGTCCATGTGTGGGAACTTAGCACCACACCCGAGGCATTTTTTGAAAGGAGTACTTTCCATTGACTGCTGGCATTGTCGATGCGGATAGGCCTAACGGCCCGCGTCGAAGATCTAGGTCGAGGAGTTTATTTTTGAAGATGCACGTCCAAAGGGGAACACGATTGAGACAATACCGTCAAGTGGAAAGGGATTGCATGTCGAATGGGGGTTCGAAAACTACACCGACCCGGAACGCAGCAAATCACATACGAACCCAATGACGGAAAAAAACAATATGAAGGTAGAGTCGATGCCGATGTGCACTGTCACCCTAAGGAGAAGTCAGCTATCTCATGACTACAAAGACTTCTTCCAAGACAAAAACAAAGTGCAAACATCCGAGCCCAACACTAGATGGCGATCTATGCACAAGTATATGATCTACAGCTCATATGCCTCAAACATAATGTTACACCATATCCAAACCCCCAAAAATTATTTCATCAACTTCAAAACATGCTTGATCCTGTCTGTTTGTCTATTTACAAATCATGCAATAGTACCTACTGTGAAATTCAACTTCTTATAGGCCACTTCACTGCTCCCACAAAACCAATGTCACAACTATAGGTAAGAATGGGACAAGGAATGGGAGCGGATCCTTCTTTTCCCTAAAAAAGTAGCTAGGAACCCCAAATTCAAGTTCATACAACTGATGGTCCTGCATAGAGCGTATTTAACACCTCACCGTATACACACTATGTTCCCTAACGCGGTTGACGCATGCCCTAGATGCGCTATGGCTGATGCATCACTGACACACATGTTGTGGCACTGCCCCAAACTGGGCTATTACTGGACAACTATTAACGAATCGCTCACGGAAGCAGGTGCCTTAACACAATCGCTCACCCTGGAGTATGCACTCCTAGGGCTGGGCCCAGCAGCGCGTAGGCGAAGCGTAGCGACACGTTTTACAGATATAGCCATGTTATTAGCGAAACGTGCCATCACAGTGAGGTGGAAGTCACCCAAACCGCCTGACCCCGACTTATGGAAAACGGAAGTGATACGTTGGGGCAAAGCTGAGGGTGACGTGCTACAGCGTGAAGAACGCAGGGGCCTCAGAAAAACACCGATTTCTCTGGACTGGTTTACTATTCTGGGGAGGTTTGAGATGGGGAGTGATGAAGAGTCGAATGTTTCGATGGCCATAAACTGAATTGTGTCTTCATGCCACTGGGCTTACCTGTACCGTGAACAGACGGGGTGCACTTGACTATGATACGGGGTACACCGTGAGACTATTGCTTGAGCCACTGTCTGCTTGTGTAGAAAAGCGTAATTGATAAGATCTGCTCTGTAGGTGCGGACTGGTACTAACTGATATCTACGTACGTAAATTAAGAGTGTCTTGGGTGGGATTCTTTATACGGGTGGCGGGTGGGAATGTTCTAATTCTGGGGGTTTGTTCTATTATTCGGAATCTCAACAAACTTTGAAAAATGCAATGTGCCTGCTATTGTTGAGTCTGGAAGAGCTCACATACTTATGTTTTCTATAGAATGGTAAATATTATGTGTTGCTGCTCTTAACACTATGCTAATAAACAGATTTTCCAAAAAAAACAACTGTAGGTAATAATGAACAAAAACACAATACTGTAGTATCTTGCTCCTCCACATGCCTCCATCCATTTCAATATAGCCGAAAGCACACCTACTCCTGCTGCTTCTTAAAACATTATTGGCTCTCCTTTATCCCCCTGAAAAATCCTCAATTCCACATTCACAGCACATTAACCTGTACGCTTTGGAGAGGCAGCTGTGCTCCTGACAAGGTAATTCTCATCTGCAAAAACCTGCAGGAAACAATAAGATGGCCTAAATGTTGCAAGCAGAAACGAGATAGCATAAACAGCCGTCACACCTACATGTCACCTTTTCCTTTGTCAGTGCTTCCCCAAACAATGTCATCATTTTCAAAACTCTATCTGTACAGCCTCAGCTTCAGCCCCACCAATTCTATCTCAAAAAATGTGATTTGCTGTATTGGGCTTTTTGTCTTTTCTGACACTAATGGCACCCCATCTCTGAACAATCCAACCAGAAACTATTAACACCTTTCACTTCCCCACACATTAGGACAAAAAGGAAATTGCTCAAATTGTGCATCATCTTCTCAAAGCCTGTCTCTAAGGTAAGGGCATGCGGCACAAAAGTACTGGATGGATATGAGGCATCCTAGGGTCAGTGCTTAATCACAGAGATCCCTCATTCACACTGCATGGCCAGAAGCGAGGCATCTGCTAGGAGAAGGCACAATGCTAACTTAACATTGAATTTTGCCTGTTCTGCCAACTTCACACTACAGCCTCACCACAGTTGCCTGTAGCACTTCACAATCCTTCTAAAATCTGTAATAATTTGCTGATTGATCTTCACACCATGACAAATGGTAAATCAACCAGAATTGACTCCATGACTTCATCAGTCCTACCACCAAAGGCAAATTATGAAAATGTTTATAGTACAGATCTCAAATGGCCCTACCACTCCTGATGCACCTCTGTACAACTGAGTTGAGCCGGGCCTGAGTCAGTCACATGTGAGGCACACTTCTCACAACTCAGTACCTCTGAAGAAAAGTTAATCACCTGCTAGGCACACATCTAAAGGGGTGGTAGGGCTGGGTTAATATCAATCACAGGCAAAGTGCACCTCTGAAAGACCAGCAGGCCTGAGGTCGTGTCAGTCACAAGTTGAGCACACCTCTGAAAAGCCAGAAAGTTTGAGAAAAAGTCAGCCATATATCAGGAGTGACTCTAACAGCTCAGATTGTTTGGACAAAGCCAATCACACATGCCAACGAGTACTTTAAAAGCTGGCAAGACTGAAGAGCCAGTGACATGCCAGGGGCACCTTTGAGAAGCAGGTAGGGTTAGGAAAGAGTTAGACCCACATCAGCTGCAATACAGAAAGACCAGCATGGCAGAGCCAGTAATTGACACATTATTTGTAGCAGTTAGGGCTGGGGCTCTCAGAATTGTACCTACCATTGGCCCAAGGAGGGTTAGCAGTACCTAACTTTGAGCATTATTATTTAGCGTCTCAGACTCAATGGGTGGCATGCTGGATGGCGGGGTTGCACCTTTCCCACACAGCTATGGATGGTGCTCCCTGTTGACTAGAAGCAATTCTTCATCTGTTTCACCCCTGCTCTAAACCGTTCCGGCCCGTCCTCTACTACTACAGGTAGCCTATTGTTGCTTCTGCCACTGCTTGTCCCTCACCAAACATATTATGCCTTAACCTCTCCCATCCCCCCTCCCCCCCAACCCAACCCAACCCATTGTTTGGTATGCCCTGGGGCGGCAGGATGACAACGTAATCTGAGCTCTCTACATGGCATGCTGCAGGTTCGCATACACTGGGGGATCTGTATCGTGACTGAGCACTTGTACCATGAGGTAATGACAATGGAGGAGGGGTTGCCCCAGAGACATTTCATTTGCCACGCCTCTTGGATGGATACCCTGCAACGCCAATGGGGAGAGGTCAGGCAGGAACCACCAACTCACCTCACACTTCAATATTTACACATTATGGGAGAAGGGCGGCACCTCACTCGGTGGCTGGCGGACACACTGCAGCTACACTGACCTCACTGCAAAATCGCTGGGGGAAGGACCTGTCCTGATTTTTGGGGACCCACATACGTCCTTCGGAATGCTAAATTCCAGGAGATAAAATTCTTCATTACACATAGGGCGTACCTTACTTCAGCGAAAATCAATTGTTATTTCCACAGGCTGGATGCGGCATGCCCCCGCTGCAGTCACCCTGACGCGGACATTTTACATATGTTGTGGTCATACTTATCACTACAGCAGTACTGGGCAGGGGTAACTCACCACTTAGTGACCTGCACCGACTGACGGATTGCATGCATGTGGGAGGTCTGTATACTAGGTATTATTCAGAGGACGAGAGGCATAGGGCCACTACATGTTTTTTGGACATCGGTTTTATAGTAGCCAAATGCCTCATTAGGAGGCCTTGGAAGGCTAGTGAGCCACCGTCTATAAAAGCTTGGACACACTCCATCCTCACCTGGACCAGAGTGGAGGGGACCTCCCTCAGACAGGAGGACACACTAGGGTTATGCTAATGCCCCACCTCATCTAAATGGTACATAATCTTGACCACCTTCCAAACTGCATTATACCCTGAGACGGATGTTGAAGTTGACGCTACAGCTTAGCTTATACCCGTACAGCCATGACCACATACACTATGAAGACATTACCAAAGATGCTTCATTGTATATATATAACATGACGTGTACTACTTGATACTGAGTTTGAATTGAGAAGATAGTAACTTGCTCAAATATATATTAGGAGCTGTATTGAGAGACAGCGAACCCTACCTGTTTACCCCTTGTCCCCACACCCGTCACCCCACCTACCTACCTGTGATGATCCTTTTTGGTTTTTTCGAGCTCATTGGTTAATCCCAGTTCAATGGTTTAAATATGTTTGAGACCACTGTCATGGGATGTTATGGAAAACGTGACCGCATGGTCCCTACTTACCTAGGGAGACACCTCTAACCCTTGAGCTGTGTTGTGCACGGCACTACTCTCTGGACCTGTAGATGTGCATGTACTGGACTGGGTAGGACGGATTCTTCTAAGTGCCTTAGGTATACAGGAAAATGTAGACACCCCAATGTTTTTACTCTGCTAACGTTTGATTTATAACCGTATTATTAAAAATCGAATAAACAGATCAAACAAAAGAAAGCGGGACATGGGTATCAGTATCACAGAGGGCCACTTCCTAGTTAAATACCCCGTATGCCCACCTGTGATATAGTCTCCAATCTTTATGCGTCCGTGGGCAGGCTGACCCCCTCAGATCCCAGGGTCAATGTTTACAGTCTTTAATCCTCTGCTGGAGCACCCCCCCATCCCTCTGGTCTGCAAGGGCCCTAGTACTGACCTCAGTCTCCTTCTCAGATTACGGTGGCCCCACCTTCTCCTGCAAATCTTGCTTCTTTCCCATGATACGTATTTGGACAGTAGTGCACTCACTTAATACTTGAACACATAAGGGGAAATACAGCTTTACATTCAAAAAAGCATGCAAACGTAGAAAAAGTCATACCCCCAGATGCATCAAGCACCCACTCTGCGGATTCTAAATAGCGAAAAATACCGAATCGCTAACTAGAATTCCCAGAATGGGATGCATCATCAAAATCGCTAATCAAGTGCGAATCGCAATCGCCGTATGAAAATTTCCCAAAATCGTGATTAAATCGCAGAATCGGCTATTTCCCAACCCCAAATTGCGATTTCGCAAATACCGAAATCGCGAATAGCGATCTTACAGATTGCGAGATCGCAAAAAATGGGAAGTCGCATTTTGATGATGACATCACAACCAGGAAGTAGGCAGCTCCATGACTCATTTGGAACAAAGATCTGGATAGAGGAGGAGGCACAGCACTGAGCTCCAGGAGACACACCCTGCAGTCCCAAGACAGGACACACATTGAAACCACAATGTCCCAGGATGCAGCAGGATCCAGTGAAACTGGCAGGAAGAGGAAAATCAAGTTCTCCGAACAAGAGCTGGATAATTTGATCGAGGGAGTCAGCAGGGACCATGACAAGCTTTTTGGAAAGCTTTCCAGGAAGGTGCCCGAGGCTGACAAAAGGCGCATCTGGCTGCGCATCAGGGCGAAGGTCAACGCCGTAGGAGTGACACAGCGGTCAATCGATGACCTCAAGAAGAGGTGGTATGACCTCAGAGGCCGTGCCAAAGAACGCATTGCGGAGAGGCTGGGGGAGAGACTGGCTACGGGAGGAGGAGACTCCACAGTTCCCGCTAACACCACTGGAGGACTTGGTTGAGGACACCGTCAACCCTGCAGCCTGCGTGGGGGTCACTCAGCTGGACACCTCCCGAGCCACACACCAATCACAAGGTAAGAGTGATGCAACTGCGACCCCGTCCCCTCACAAAGCCCATGCCCCCATAGCTAGCCATTTGGTAAACCCAGTAATGCAGTCCCTGCCCATCAGAAACGCCCAATTGCATTGTGAGACCTGTAGTGTGACAATGTGCCCTGATAGCCACACACATCCAGAACAGTCAAGTGAAACATACCCCTAAAGCCATTCAGGGAATACAAGCCTGCATGCATGTTGCTACATCCCAGGTGCCAGAATCATATCATTAATCATGCACTCATTCACATCACAGGTGCTGCAGATGCTGAGACCTCAGATAGCGAGGCACTCCAGATCGTGGAGACTCCAGATGAGACGGAGGGGGAGAGCCATATAGCCCCAGCACCTGGACCGTCACATGCACCTGCACCTGCACCAGTACCAGCACCTTCCCAAACGCACAGGGCCACCCCTGCAGCCACAGGAGGAGTTCAACCACCCCAGGCGTCACGCATGGCAGTGGATCAGACCCCACCACCACCCAGGAGGCAGACACGCCGTACAGCCACTGTGCGGTCCCAGGCAAGCGGCCGGTTGAGGCAGCAGCGCACCCTGGCCACACGACCAGACAGGGAGCAACAGGCCCAAAATCTAGGGCTAGGTATTGAAGCCCGGATGCTAGCTGTGCACCGCAAGCAGGCACAGCAAATGGCAGCCATGCAGCTGCAGCTGTACAAAACTGCACGCAATATAAACCAGCTGACAGAAAGTGTGCAGGAGCTAACGGCTGCAGTGAAAGAAAGCAACCAACTGATGGTGGCGCAGCAGGACATCACCCGCCGACGCCACCGCCAGCTGCTGACTATACCCGGTCGAACCACCTGATTGGGAACGCAACATCACAACTGTCGCGCAGGTCACTGGCCATGCAGCTACAGATGGTACAGTGCTGCCAAGATGTAGCAAGGGCCCTGGAGGAGGTAACCACCGCCGTTGAGAATCAACAGGTGTGCGGCCATGGTCATGCAAGGGGGGGGGGTGATGATGCCAGTGATGGCACATCGAGCCTGAGCAGCCTGTCTGTGCAGGTGCCTCCAGAAAGGCGCCGCAGTTCCAGGCCCAGTGCTGCATCACGGACACTCCCAACGTGGAGTCGGAGAGGCGTCAGGGTGCGTCCGGCAGGAGGCACCAGTAACTGACTGAACATTACCGGCAGTGCCATGGGGATGTACCCACGCACCCCTGCTCTGGGTACAAGAGCCTGTTTCTTGTTTGCAAATTATTTTTTCTCACAATTGGACTTCATGGTTACCACCTGGTTTAGCTTCTCCTTAAATTGCGACTCTTTTTTTGCGATTTTGGTGTTTTTCGCTATTTGCGATTTATGATGAATTAGATTTGCGATTTGCGAAATCGCAATATATTTGCGAAATTGCATTTGAATTCGCAGAAATGGGGATAATCGCTGTTAAGGAATCGCAATGGGGGTTCCACATGGATTTTGCGATTTTTTGTTTTGCGAATTCGCTATTTGATGCTTTTGTTGTTGATGAATTGCGGAAACGGTTTCGCAGCTATTGCCATCGCAATTTCGCATGATGACTCTATGCCATAGTGCATTAAATGCTGCACCTCTTAGCACCAGCATTTACCCCCCCCCCCCCCGACCCCCCCCGCATCTCCAACCCCCTCAGTCTGTCAAATACCTGCCCTTCGGTTTTCCCTGCTTATGTCACAATGTGGCAAACCCTGCCTTCACCTGATCGGATGATCAGACGTTTTAGAGGATTCCTAGCTTTCTTTTCAACGAGTGGCGTTGTCAAGTTGAGTGACGAAGGTGCTAGCAAACCAGTAACCACTAGGAGCTAGTTTTTCCTTCTGTGGGAGATACACTTAAAACAAAAGAAAAATGTGAAGAAAAGTATTATCTCCAAGTTGTGAAACCCACTTGTTTTAGTGCGTCATCATCTGTGGCTTCACGACGACAGCTGAGGGTACAGACTGGAGACGAAGAGGAAATGGATACACACATTTCTCAGCCATGAAGGACAAGTATTCAATTTCTTTTCTGAGAAAAGTACGCCAGCTCGCAGGGGCTCTTTTTCCGAAGGAAACCGCTTGCTGTTGTTTTTCACAGGTAAACTAATCTCTCGGAGATGGATTTCAATCTCCCTGAAATGTTTCCTGAAGTTCTTGTAGGGGCGAGATAAAAGCAATGAGCGAGAATATTTGACGTGCTACTCGTGTAGTGTAATGTGTTTGTCTCGCATCCTTGTAGGTATTCGCGGTGACATGCTGTGCTTGGCACCCCAATTACTGTCTACATCAGCGGACTTAAAACATTATAGTCGCATTCCGGAGAGGCATGCCATCGGTAATTCAGTTTTAAATAAAACATCACATCTAACAATGCATGTTCAATTATCATAGTTCCGAAGAATACATCGAACGAATCCAGACTTCATGCCTGCAAATTCATAAATGGGACAGCAAACTTTGAAGAAAAAAACAGTAAATGGCAGCTCTAGTCTGGTGGGCAGAAATGATGCTAAACATTTCTGTTAGAAAAACGTTTCTAGCGTTAACACAAAATTCTTGAGTGGACGAATTGGTACATTTATCATTTCTGGGTGGATTCATGAGCTCTTTGTGTATCCAAATAATTGTGTAGAATTCTGGCTAAAATAAGACGTGTTTTTTTATCACTGCGTATAGCAGCCATTATAGCCGCCCTATGCAGGGAATAATACAGGTAGCATACCGAGTTAACTAATGCCTTCTGCTCTTCTTCTCCAACTGCTGGCCAAGATGCTTCAAAACTAACAGCTCACAAGATCAACATGCTTCTGTTGAATAAAAACATTTATCTACAGAATGCTATAATTTATTATTAAAGTGTGCCAAAATCTAAATTGCATTATCAATTACATTTATCAAAATATCCAGCAAAGAATATGCTTAGTTGGTTATCAACTTCAATTTCAGATTTGTAAATTATTCACACATGATTAGACATCATGTGATCAGTGGATTGGTCATTTTACAAAAATGCATTGTAACATGGTTCAAACAAGATAACAAAGTATTTGCTCGAGTAAAGAGTAGAAGATAAAAATTCAGTATATGATCTAGCATATGCTCATCCATACGTGTGGTCTATCTGCCTTTCGGATAACCTAGTGTGATGAATAAAGCTGAGTAATCCTTTGGTTAAAGAATAATCCTTGTTGGACTTGGCCCTCTATGCAGGGTCACCCCAAACTTTTTGTCTTCAACTCTTCTGTTTTCTGAACCCGTTTTTGCTGGTATTTATTATTAGACTTTGCATCTGTGGCATGGTTTCCCCTGACTTTTCGCCTCTACCTCCTGTATTTTTGATGCTGTGCTGGATTTCGTTTTGCCTTGCTTAGATGCTTTGGGCACTTTGCCACTGCTGATCAGTGTCAAAGTGCAAGTGCTCTCTGTGTAAATTGTTACTACAGTTGGTTCTCCCCGATTAGTATATTTGATTTACGGGTAAGTCCTTAGTAAATTGAAAGGAGTGTGCCAGGGCCTGTAAATCAAATGCTATAAGTGTGCCTGCAGCACTGATTGTGCCACTCACATGAGTAGCCCTGAAAAGGTATCTCAGACCTGCCACTGCAGTGTCTGAGCGCAGTTTCAAACTGCCATGTTGGCCTGGCAAGTGCACCCACTTCCCAGGCCCTTACCTTCCCTTTCCTTACATGTAAGGCACCCCCATGGTAGGCCCAATGTACCCCCCTGGGCAGAGTGCAGAGTCTGTGAAAGGTAGGACATGTACTGGTGTGTGTGTGTGAAATGTCCTGATAGTGAAATACTGCCAATTTTGTTTTTCACTATTGAAAGGCTATCTGCCCCACAGGATAGAATGCAAGATACTTTGTAACATCTTACAAGTATAATTTCCCATTGGTACAAGATCAGAAATAAAGTTTAGGCTCTCCGAACTTAGAATTCGGGTCTCTTGGCAATTCCTATGGTTAGTCATGCGGCGGATTGGCTTTGGCCCTAGGGTATTGCAGGCACTGCATGCATTATATCAGATCCCTACAGCCAGAATATCAATTAATGGACACTTGACAGAACAGACAGGGATATCACGAGGGACGAGACAAGGGTGCCCTTGTTCCCCGCTGCTCTTCGCCCTGTATATCGACCCCTTGATCAAAAAAATTGAACTCAATTCTGAAATAATGGCAGTGAGTAGGTTTGGCACCGAAATAAAGAACATGGCCAATGCCGATGACCTTGCCATAATAACCCCGGAACCCAAGACGGCCATCAAGGCTTTGGAGCAAGAGGCCCAAGAATTTGGGAACATCTCAGGATATGCCCTTAATAAAGCAAAACACAGATTGTCTTAAATAGGAAAATAAACTGGGCTGATGATAGAGTAACTCAGAAGGCCAAATACCTAGTGGTTAAGATAGTTGCAGACATGGATTCAATAGTAAAAGAAAATCTGACCCCGTTATCAGATGATATGAAGAAGTCACTCGAATAAATTAACAACTTACATTTGACAATAGTAGGGAGATGCAATGTTTTAAAGATGACCTTTTCCACCAATTAGGACAATCCCGTTCGAGTTTAACAACAATATGCTGCATATATTTGAACAAGTCTTCTCCCAATTCATTTGGGCCTACTCACAGCCGAGAAGGGCTTTTAAATTACTTTCACTACCTAGAGATAGAGGAGGGTGGGCTCGTCCTAATATAAAACTGTATTTTTGGGCTGCCGTTTTGGAATATAGCTCCGAGTTAATGCACAATCATCCCGCTGAGAACCCCTCAGGATTGCCATCTCCCTATACATCACTATTAGGTGAAAGTGTAAAGGGTTGTCTCTGGCGTCAGCTGGAATTCGGCTGCTACAAGCGGGTCAGATTCAAGACTTTGACGAACGCTTATAGGGTCTTTTCTAATGTACGCAAGCTGCTTGGACTTGGTAAATTAAATCACTATACCCCCATCAGAAACAATAATAACCTACCACTTATTTTTGAAAAAACATACCTTCAACAATGGTATCAAGCTAAAATGGGAGATGTGATTACCTCTGAAGGCATCTGGTCCTTCAGTGCTTTTAAAACCTGCTATAATCTGGGCAACAATCAGCTATTTCAGTACCACGCTATTACAGGTTATTTAACAAACCAGACCGGTGGACCAGAAGGGTTTGCAAAGATCAACCTTATACATAAATTACTTGGGCCAAGCCTACCACGGATTGGAAGTATTTATTCAATGTCAAATAAACGAATGCCCGAAGATATAAGTAAAACAGATGAAAAGTGGCAGCTGAAACTGAATGTCCCCCTTAACACCTTCTGTCATGCCCTAAGTCTTCCACAAACCCATCTGCTGTCATCTAAATTGCAAGCACTCCTAGAAGAATCGATAAATGGGGAACTAGCAGGGAAACAACGTGCCCGAGATGCGCCAAGTACAGCGCAGACTTGGTACATATGTGTGCCACGTGTTCAAAGCTAGGACCTTGATTGGATAAAGTGAAGCGGTTTTTGTGTGGAGTTTTACAACTAGACATTCAACTCACACCAACCACTATTCTACTAGGGCTGCATGACACAATTGATATGAAAAAGGGGGGAGCTTTACTGTTCGTGGTAATGACTATCCTCAGGATTTGTATTGCCTCGTATTGGAAAGATTTGGAAAGATTTGAACCCTCCTTCGTTTGCCCAATGGCAGGCTCGATTGTTGGCTACTTACAAACTGGAGAAGGCTATTAATGCCAAAAAAGGAAGGCTTCCCAAAAAAAAAAAAAGAGATAGAGATATGGGACCCCCTAACTAGGTGGCTCAATACAGTGAATGTACAGGAGTTATAGTAATGTCGTATGTCCTCATGATGTCCTTATGTCTTCCTTTCTTTGCCTTTCTTTCCACAGCTCTCCCTGCCTCTCTTCCACTCGCTCTCTCCTCGCCCCTCTCTCCTCCCCTCCCTCCCTTGCCCTCTCTTACATTCTCAGTTCTGCTTCTGTTCTTCTCCTGCTATCTCAGGCCCTTTTAGGTCTCGCTGGCGTTGCAGCGCGAAGCGCTGCCGCCAACGAGACTTATAGTCGCCGTGTTTCCTCCCAAGGGAGACCGACCTGGGCACGAGCCGATTCAGACCTGGGCAGGAGCCGATTCAGGTCTGTGAACGCGCTTCACAGTGGAACAGACCGGTGCA